>NC_089045.1:22197500-24652500 GCF_034140825.1 Oryza sativa Japonica Group
GCTTCGTGACGTACCAGGAGATCGCGGACGCGAGCAACATCCCCGATCCCAATAAGATATTCGTCGGGCAGGAGCTGTGGATTCCGCTGCCCTGCAGCTGCGACCAGGTGGATGGCCACAACGTCACGCACTTCGCTTACAAAGTCCGCGCCGTGGACACCACGTCGGCGATCGCCGCCAAGTTTGGGGTCCTCGAGTCCACGCTAATGAGGATCAATGGGATAACCGATCCCAAAAACCTAGTCCAGGGGCAGATTCTTGATGTCCCAATACCTGGTATGAACTTTTCTCTTTATTTTTTCTCGATTACACGGAAGATGCTGCCCGCGAATGCTTCCCCTAACACATGATTAAGAGGTGAAAACCAGCAACAAAAGCTTTGTCAAGTGATTGATTTTTCTTATTTATCGATCATTTTTCAAAATTACTATATTATAACATTCAATAACTTACATCTTTTTGTTGAAGTGAGACAAATATTGTTCTAGATTAACTTTTTGAAGAAATTGTACAGTAGTGTTGATCTTTCTAAAAAAATCGATCTAGATAAGCATAAAAATACATCTAGATTAATCCAGCAAATGAAAACAAATAAAACTAAAAGTTACACTGAATTTGTTGTAGTAGTTTCTAAATTACCTAAGTTTAGTTGATTGACACATAAGGAAAAAAAAAACCCAGAAGACTAACGAAACTTAACGGTCGTTTTATATTCTTCCTTTAATTTGATTATCTAACAAAATAATAAGGATTCTTTTTCTCATTTTTACCTACGTATAAGGATTTCAGAAAAAATTTATGCCTGGGTAGAGTGAATTGGCGGGCACCTCTCATTTTTCTGCTTAGACCAATTTCGTGTTGACATGTTATCCAAACCGAAAGTGATTGCACTATAAACAATTGCACACTGCGTTGAATAATGTAGTATGTGTGAGAAAGTTTGAAAATAGTGACAAAATTCTAGCATCGAGACTTTGAACAGTACATTGCTATACCTCTGACTTTAAATAAGTGCATTTCTAATATTTGAAGAACATAACTACTATAAAGATAAAAATGACATAGATACCCTCAATTAAATCAGGAGAAGTCAAAGGTGAGAACGTAATTGGGGTATGGTAGGAAAATACCTGAATATAAAATACTTGATATGATTAGTACTCCCTCCACCCCAAAATATCAGCATTTTTAGACTTCGACACAGTTTTTGAATATCTATAAAGTTAAGATGCTTTAAATAAAAAGATTGCATATTACAATAGTTTGTTTAATGATAAATTTAATAACATCAATTTTACATGATTGATCTTTTTATTTGTTGGCTATTAATAGTCAAATTTGAAAATGTTTGACTTAGCATTATTCTAAAAATACTTATATTTTGGGACGGAGGGAGCAGTACTTGAGAAGAGTATTTATTTTTGAAAAAAGTTAAAGTGTTAACTATTTAGGGGTGGAGGTAGTAAAAAAAAGTACTCCATCCGTCCCAAAATAAGTTTATCTTTGTCCCATTTTGTTTGTTCCGAATGAGTTTATTTTTAAGTCATCGTTGGATTAAAGTTTATAAAAGTAGGGAATAAATACATTATAAGTAAATAAAGTGAGGGATAATTTCATTAAGATTTGGTAAAGTAAAAGGTATTATTGTCATTTTACTTTTGTATTGGTAGGTGTGGGATGAGCAAACTATAAACTTATTTTTGGGATGGAGGTAGTACTAATTAAGGATGAACAAAAGATATTGCAAACTAATCTTAATATTGGAAGGTACTCATGGTTGGTAAAAACCTCCAACCTTTAGGGGAGTTGTGACTCAGGAGTCCTATTTAGCGCGTACACACTAGGGGCCTGTTTGGTATAGCTCCAACTCCAAAATTTAGGGCTTATTTGGTACAGCTCCAACTCCTAAATTTAGCTCCAGGAGTTGGGTCTGGAGTGGAGTTGTGGAGCTGTCTAAACCCAGCTCCACAACTCTAGTTCATTTTATGAGAGAGCTCCAACTAGCTCCACTCCCAGTTTTGGTGGAGCTGAAACTGTTTCGCTGAGCTCTAGCTCTAGGAGGGGTGGAGCTGGAGCTGGAGCTGTGCCAAACAGGCCCTTAGCTTCAGGAATTGGGTCTGGAGTGGAGTTGTGGAGCTGTCAAAACCCAGCTCCATCTAGTTCATTTTGCGAGAGAGCTCCACCCAGCTCCACTCCCATTTTAGGCGGAGCTGAAACTGTTTGGTTAAGCTCCATCTCCAGGAGAGGTGGAGCTGGAGCTGTGCTAAACAGGCTCTAGGTAGGGAAGAAGCGCACACCTTTTTCAATCTCCTTCTTCCATTGTTGAAAATTTTTAACTCAGATATGAAAACTTTTAACTTAGATTTCAAAATTTTCAAGTTAGCTTTTAAAACTTTCAACTTTATAATTTAAAATCTTTGGACTACAAATTCAAAAATTTTAACTAAATTATTTCTTTTTTTTAAAAAAAGAACAGAACTATATATATTACCATTAGCATATAAATCAACGCCATTATTTAACGAGAAAGAGGAGGGGGGGGTACGTGTTGCTTATGTAGCCAGTGCGCACGCGCCCATTAGCCGCCCACGCTGTGGCTAGCTGTTGTGTTTACAACGCAGTAGCTAAAAAGAAATCCTTTAGTTTCCATTTATTTGGCATTCTTGAGTCCATGAGCAAGGCAACAATACATATCTACCTATGACTAAATGTCCCGAGAGAATGTGCTATTTAAAATCCAAGAATATTTGTAGATTTGTCTTAAGTTCTTTCGTAATTCCATAAAACTTACTATTTTTTATAAACTTGTTCTAATAACAACAACATATTTGTTCAATGAAGGGAGTATATATTTAGAATCTAGAAAAGCGGTTAACAATGCCAATTAAATAAAAATGGAAAGAGTTCCGTTACATCCATAATTGAGGGACACACATGTTAGCAACTTTTGAGGAAGTTTCCTCACGGCGACGATGCACACCACCTTAGAATATTAATTTTCATGTTCAAATCATCCGCTATAGATTAAAAAAATACTAAAAGTATAATTCAGTTATAGATTTTCTTTTACCATTACGATTTTTTTTCAATATCATGGAAGATGCAAACACCATCAGATATGCACGGCACCGCACACACGTCCATGAGTGTGCCACATCAACATACTTAAAAAGACAGGGACCAACGGAAAACTCCTGTCTCCTGACATGACCTCACTAATTAAATGTCTAAATGCTTAAATGGATTCAAAAGCACTCCCACATGTGTAATATTCATGGGTATCAGATTGAACCCTGTGGGGTAGAGTTATATGCTCCCATGACTCCAGTAGTAATACATACATAAAAGTGTACAATTCACATTTCATACCTAATTGCTACTTATTTTGCACAAGCAAAGCTTATATTTGTTTTTGAAAGCTCTCTTACCATCTTTGCATCAAGAAATTTCACATTAAGTTTTTAGGGCTCCTTTGTAATGCATGATTAATTGAGAAAAGACTAGAATACTATAAAATAGATTACTACAAAACATAAAGAAAAGACCGTTTGATAAAATGCATGAAAAGCCACAAGAATTTTTTAGGGAGATAAAGACTAATAGAAAAATATCCATGAGGTTGGAGACCATGTTAAATTTCCTTCAAAACTTTGATGGATTGAGGCATTTATAGATCGATTTCATATGATTTAGTAGTGCCCCAATCATTTATTTGAAGGGCCATTTAGGTAAAAGAATCTATTGGATTCAAATCCTAATTTTTTTTCCATGTATTCTTTGTTTTGTTCTTTTTCTTGTTTTTGGGACAAACATGAAATCCTTAGTAATAGTGGGTTATGTTCACTTTATTTTTTAATATGAGCCTCCTTTACCTAGGGTTACCTGTATTTTACATATGTTTCGGATATATTTACATACTTTTGATGGGTACCTACTTGTTCACTTTTAAAACTATAATATTACTAAATAGAATTCATTGTATTCATTATCTTTATGCGGAAAAAGCTATCTAAAGGAGCCTAGAGATTTTATTTTTTAAATGGCATCATGTCTCATTTTAGCTAGTTACTAGCATATCCTCTCCTTTAAAAAAGAAAACTCAAATATTTTGAATTTACGGTGTTAATTGCTTGCATGGCAGGTAATGATACAATGGCACGAATGGCTCGGAAGCATGAAGGTAATTGCCCTCTCTTATTTGATTTTGCTGAATGCGCATGTGGGAAATAAGGAGCACTGAATCAAGTTACTACACTAATTAAATTTAGCCTGACAGTGAAAATAACGTGTGGTGTGTGTTGTGGTGGATATGCGCGTACATCTTCTATTTAATCGCTGAAAAATAATAATTGGTGATTTTGCCAAAATCCAATACTGGATAAACACCATACTGGTGAGAATTTACTAAGAAGACATTCAGGTGTTTTAATAAAAAAAGTCAAAAATTTATTGTAATATATTCATTGAATTTTTCCTCCTGAAAACACCACATTAGAACACAGTTTTGCGCAACATGTTATATACTGCTTCATGGAGATAACGATTTCGTAGCCAGGACAAGCAATGTTACAGTCTATTATTGAAGGAGCAGATCACATTGGTGCTTAATGAATTTGTGTTTTCTTTTTTTTGTATAATCTCCATCTGGATAAGACATAGTTTATCTAGCAGGAAAGTCGAGAACAATTGGCACTATTCTTGGGATTACACTGCCAGGAACTGTTGCTATTTTAGCAGTTTTATTTTTCTTCCTTCACATCTGGAGGAGGAGACGAGCAAAAGAGCCACTATCATGTAACTCCTCTTGCCTCTTTCGTTTCTTTTTCCAGGTTTGAATGATTGCTAATTTATGCTTTTTACGAAACTGAATTGGGACTGGTTTACATAGAAGAATTCTTGCGTTCAATGGATGCTTTGTTTCTTTACGTACTCCCTCCATAAAAAAAAAAAACTCAACCTCGTACTAGGATGGGTCCCATCCTAATACAACGAATCTAGATATAGTGTACGTTCAGATTTGTTATACTAGGATGTGTCTCATTAAAGTATTAGGTTGAGTTTTTTTTGGGACGGAGGAAGTACTGGTTAACATCCACACCTCTCTTTTTTTTTAAAAAAAAAAAGGAGTTAAAAGTCCACATGGAACATATGGTTTCGTACATATAGCACTTCTATGATGTTGAGTGGAAATGTAAAGAAACTGTTGGAAATGTGCATGAAAATACTTTAGCCACTGCAGAAAGTCACTGTGGAGAAATAGATCTTCATGGTTCTCCATGCTACTTATAAAACTGCTAGGAAATATTGTTGATCAACACAAATCCACAATGCTAGTAAGGATGGTTCTGTTTTATTGGTTGCCTATTAATCATGTAGAAGTGATTATTATTTCTCAACCATCCAATTGTAAGAACGAAATGCCATAATGTTTTGTATCATTCATGTAAAGTTTGAACTCATGCCCACCTCATGATTTATACCAACTTCAACAAAATACAATTACACAAAAAATAAACACAACAATACTTCTTTATTAATATGTGGCATCATATTAATTTGAAATGGACCAACGAGTTGATTGTTTTGAACAAAAAGAGGTATTAAGATAGTTATTTGATCAAACAAAAGGTATTAATTTGATCAAAGAAGATGATAATTTGATAAAGAAAGAGGAATTAAGATACACACATGCTACAAGTTACATTACATATTATTGCATTCAGACCACATTTAGTGTTATTTTTAACACTCAATGGGAGTCTGTAAAACCATCTGATCAGGTCACATAATCACATTTATATCCTATATGCGGTTGTTAAGATAGTTATTTTCATTTTGACAGGGTTGATTAATCAGGAGGACATTAATATTGATCTCTCGACTTTGCGAACAGCAACAAATAACTTTGATGAACGAAATAAGCTCGGAGAAGGTGGTTTTGGTGTGGTCTACAAGGTATCAACATTATTTAACAAAATCCGGCGTAGATGATTTGTACTTAATTGATAGTAGAAGTTGTCGGCACGTCATTGCTTTTGTTTTGATGTTCAAACAAGTTAACAAAACGAAGCAAATCCTTTTATCATTCATACACAACCTATAACTCATTTTCAAGTTTTTTTATATATAATGTAAATGGTTTACATCTCCGGCTTATGCCCTAATGCACACAACCATAAGATTGTTTACCAAATAAAAAAGAGATAATAGATGATAAAACAAACCCCCTACTCCCCTTTATTAGTAACTAGCGTTAAACCATATAGATTCAACCAGCAATTCTAATAGAACTACGCCACCCATACTGGAATAAGAGACCCTTCGCTACCAATTCTAAAAGTATAGCACCACTGCACATAATATCCTACTCCTCATGTGGTTGCATCATAGATCAAAAGTGGAGCTAATACGAAAATATGAAGATAACCTGCATCGGGTTAGACAATTGCTTACCATTAAAAACTTTATCATTACGGCACTTCCAAATTGACCAACATAAAGCACTAGCTCAAATTAATATCATCTTTTACATAGACCTAGGCATTCCTCTAAGCCAATTACCAAAAATATTTTTGGCATTATGAGGTGGATGAATATTAAAATCAAAGAACACACATATCTAAATAAATCGAGCAATATGACACGCAAAGAAAAGATGATGGATTGTCTCTTTTGCTGGAAAAAAAAACAATATTTGCCCCCCCCCCTCCCCCCCAACACACACATTCGTTTAGCCAGCTTACCTTTTCAAGTTCTTTACAACATGTTTTACATATATATTTGCAAATTCACACATGGACAGGGAGCTCTTCCAGATGGACAACAGATAGCAGTGAAGAGGCTCTCAAATTGTTCAAGGCAAGGAATAAATGAACTGAAAAATGAGCTAGTTTTGGTTAGCAAGCTTCAACACAAAAATCTTGTGAGACTTGTTGGTGTTTGTGTGGAAAACCAAGAAAAGTTGCTCGTGTATGAGTACATGCCCAAAAGAAGCTTGGATACCATCCTTTTCGGTATGTTTATTTCTTTCAAAACAAATTAGTTGTTATTTCCATTAAAAAATTCCATAGTAGAGATATCTATACTTCTTCTTCGAGTGGCAGATCCGGATAAAAGCAGGGAATTAAGTTGGGAGAAGAGATTGAAAATCATAATTGAAATTGCTCGAGGTTTAGAGTACCTGCATGAAGAGTCTAGATTGAAGATCATCCACCGCGATCTCAAGGCAAATAACATTCTATTAGACTCCGATTTGACTCCAAAGATTTCAGACTTTGGATTGGCAAAGTTATTTGGAGCAGATCAATCTCATGTTATCACAAATCGAGTAGCTGGGACATAGTAAGTAAAATATCACAATTCAATATATATAATCGATAGAGATATAATATAGAAAGTACACCCAGTGAATGGGAATGACGATCATGAGCCTATA
The DNA here is from genome assembly GCF_034140825.1 of Oryza sativa Japonica Group. Classification (NCBI taxonomy): domain Eukaryota; kingdom Viridiplantae; phylum Streptophyta; class Magnoliopsida; order Poales; family Poaceae; genus Oryza; species Oryza sativa. Next base: position 22,204,936 of record NC_089045.1, read on the forward strand.
TAAAGCTGGATTCTATTTATTCTTATGACCTTTTATGAGAATAGATGATAATTGTTTTCAATTTTTACAGTGGATATATGGCACCTGAATACGCAATGTTTGGACAATATTCCGTCAAGTCTGATGTATTCAGCTTTGGTGTTCTTATTCTAGAGATTGTCACAGGAAGAAGAAGCATGGGCTCATACAGTGATCATGAGCAATCTTTCAACCTCTTAGACCTTGTGAGTTTGACCATGCATATTATATTCCTACTAAGAATATGAATTATAAGCTCTAATGTTTTTTCAGTTATCCTTCATATCCAAAAATTAATATATTAATGCTCTGACGTTTATAAATTCTTTTAGATAGAAGAAACATATTGCCGGCCAGCCTCTGAAGATTTGTAAATGATACTACCTCCCTTTTTAATATATGATGCCGTTGACTTTTTACCAACGTTTAACCATTCATCTTATTCAATTTTTTTTTCAAATATAAAAATATTTAAGTCATGCTTAAAGAACATTTGATGATAAATCAAGTCACAATAAAATAAATAATAATTATACGATTTTTTTAATAAGACGAATGGTTAAACGTATCTCAAAAAGTTAACGGCGTCGTATATTACAAAACGGAAGGAGTACTATACATATGTATACATATGGTTTAGGTAGAGCTAAGATGCATGTGTTAGAACACGCAAGGATTTGTGTGTGCATTCGTAGAGCGTGCGCCGGATGCGCGTCTTTGGCATTATCTTGAAGCTGGAAATTAGCTTGTGAGCATCAATTTGATAATAATCTAGAGAATTAACATACCTATCTATCGGTTACTACTACATTTAAATTCTGTAGCTACTAAGAATGGAGTAAAGAATGTACTACGAAGATGGAGATCGCAATTCTAGTAGCAGCTGAAGATTTTAGAATGGCTACATTTATTAGAAGCTCCCTAGATAGAATCTTAAGCTGCATACTTTCTAAACTAGTATTTACATATCAAAATTATTGAAAATGATCCACTTTACTCCCTAATATAACTATTTTTCTGTTTTATTTGTCCCTATATAACTCGTATTTTGCACTATAATTTGATTGGATGATGATATATTTTATTACAACTTACGTCGCCGCATTATTTTTAGAAATTTTTATCATCGTTTACAAAGGTCGAAGCAACCTAAGATTGATTAAAACATTGTACATATGAAGTTCATGTAATAATGAAAGAAGTTTTGAACTTTGTTAATGGTGTCACCAATAGCCCTACAAAATTGCAGCTTAAAATACAACTTAATTACACAAAGGAAAAAGTCCAAATAACCCCCTAAACTTTGGATGAAAGTCCATCTAACACCCTGAACTTTGAAACCGGTCATTCAACCCCCTAAACTTTACAATACCATTTATATAATCTCCTAAGATGGTTTTACATAATGGTTTTTATCTAATTTGTATATAAGCTAGATGAGTTTGATCACATGTCATACACTTTTTGCTTATTATTAGCTTTCATTTACAAACAAGTACCAACATAATAATAATAGTATGATGTCACTCTACAAAAATAAATTGATAACTTATAACTGATGATATGCAAATATGTTATATTAGTTATTCAAAATTGTTTGTTTAAGCTTCCAAATTATGCAAAACCATCATCCAAAACCACCTAAAGGAGTAATATGGTTGGTATGGCAAAGTTTAGGGGGTTGGATGTCTAATTTTAAAGTTCAGGGTGCTAGACAGACTTCCATCTAAAGTTTAGGGGGATATTTGAAATTTTTCCTTATACAAATAGAGCAAAAATAAATATTATTTGGTAATTGAATGAACCAATGTTTTACGGATAAAATAAAAAAATTTTACAGGATATGAAGTGCTCTAATAAAATGGTTCGTGGGAGTAAAAATTGAAACTTTTTTTAAAGTAACTAGCAAAATACCCATAAGTTGTTATGGAATTTAGAAAACCACATCGGCACATTGAAAAAATAATATATTTTGAATTTAGAGCTTAATTTTAGAATTAAATTAGATGTTTTTTATAATATTATATTTTTGGGGTAAAAAGGTGTAAACGGATTCGATTGATTTGTCATGACTGCGTAACTCCCTCCCTCAAAAAATTGCATATTTGATTTTGAGAGGTATGAACACGCGTAGATCCCTCATATCATAGTTTTAAAGAGTTAAGTGATAGTAGATTCACCACCATCCCTACTCTCTTCTCGATAGTTATAGATACTTAGATTCACTATCAGCAAAGAATTCAGATGGAACTAAGGCCCCTTTGATTCAAAGAAAATTCATAGAAATTTTAGAGGATTTTATTCCTATAGGAATTTTTCCCTGCAAAGCCTTTTGAATTAAAGGAATGAACCCTACGAAATCCTATGAAATTCCTATAGAATGCCTCTTCCTATACAAGTTTTGAAGGAAATTTAGGGCCCCTTTGAATCGCAGGGTTGAAAAAAATGGAGGAATAGGAAAAACACATCATTCTGATAGAAATGTAAGTGTAAAACGGAGGATTGCAAAACACAGGAAAAACATAGGAATGACCGTTTGATTGGACCACAGGAAAAACACAGGAATTTGAGGAGAGATAAAGACTCAAAGGATTTCTTCCATGAGGTTCTACCTCTTGTTAAAATTTCTCCAAAACTTGTATGGGAAGATGCATTCCATAGAAATTTCATAGGATTCCATAGGGTACAATCATTTGATTCAAAGGGCTTTGTAGGAAAAATTCCTATAGGAATGAAATCCTCTAAAATTCCTATAAATTTCCTTTGAATCAAAGGGGGCCTTAACAAGAGGTAGAACCTTATGGAAAAAAAATCATTTGAGTCTTTATCTCTCATTAAATTCCTGTGTTTTTCCTGTGGTCCAATCAAACGGTTATTCCTATGTTTTTCCTGTTATATGCAATCCTCTGTTTTACACTTATATTTTTGTCAGAATCTTAGGGCCCCTTTGAATCGTAGAATTGAAAAAACGGAGGAATAGGAAAAATATAGGATTCTGATAAGAATGCAAGTATAAAACAGAGGATTGCAAAACACAGGAAAAACACAGGAATGGCCGTTTGATTGGACCACAGGAAAAACGCAGGATTCAGATGAGAGAGATAGACTCAAGGGAAGTTTTCCAAGAAGTTGGAGTGGATGTTAAATTTCCTACGTTTTTCCTCTAGAATCGTAGGAAAAGGAAAGTTTCCTACGTTTTTCCTTTTCTCATTCCTACAAATCAAAGGTATGAATAGTGTAGGATTTCAATTCCTTTGTTTTTCCTCCATTTATCCTACAATTCAAATGGGGCCTTATGTTTTTTCTATTCCTCTGTTTTTTTATTCATGTGATTCAGAGAGGCCCTAAATGCATTTGTACTGTGCAGATTTGGCAGCACTGGAACAGGGGAACACTTCTAGAGCTGGTGGATCCGTCGACACTGACCAGAGCTGGCCATGGCACCACCAACCAGTGCTCTCTCCAGGCTGACCAGATGCTGGGGTGCATCCATGTCGGCCTACTCTGCGTGCAGGCGAACCCCGCCGACCGCCCGAAGCTGTCGGCGGTGACCACGATGATCGGCGGCACGGCGTCGCTCAACCCTCCGTCGAGGCCGGCGTTCTGGGTACTCCCGGAGGAGGATGCGACGCGGGCAGCCGGCACCAATTCTTCGCCAGGCGGCAGGGTGATGGCCGCGTCGGCCAACCGTGTCTCCATCACCGAAATCGAGCCAAGATAGGTTACTTGATAATATAACAGAACGAATTACTATATATTCGTCGATAAATTGTTCTAAAAAGTTATGAAATATAAATACAATATAAAAATGTATTATTATGCTATAATTTTATGTAATTATCTTTCAAAAAACTCGCATTAGCACAACGCTAGCATCACGTTGCTTCCGCACTCCATCACCTGTGTACTTACTACACGCTTACTGTGTTTTTTTTTACTTGCACAAATCTCAGAGGAAATCAAATGGTCTAAAACTACATGAATGAAAGTTATAATATTGTAACTATAGGCCATTACCACAGAACTACACGGTATATTTTGGAAGAAAAATTATCGATAGATAATGTATTTACAAAAATCGTTACAAAATGACTCAGGTACTATGATATTGGCGACGCCGTGTGAGAAAAAAAAATATGCGTGAGAACGTACATCTCGTATAGCCTTGTAGGCTACAGTTGCATCTAAAATAAATCTGTAATTATTTTTATAAATATTTTAATAAATAAAATAAAAAATAAAAAAATCATGAATCCAGTGTGCTCAAGCAGTCAAGGGAAACTGGGCCGCATGCAGAAGCGCAGCAGCAGATGAATCGAATAAAGTAAGAATAAGATCACTTCGTGACTCTAAAAAATGATCGAAATCTAATCCGTGACCCTAAACAACAAAATCGGATATCTCGACCCCTAAACTCTTAAAACCGATGCAATTTAACTCACTCGGCGGTTTTGGAGGGTGGTTCCGCTGATACCTACGTGGCATCCCAGTCATCAAATAAATTAAAAAAATAAAGTGGGGCCCACCTATTAGTGACTCCCCTTCTATATTCTCTCTTTCTTCGTTTTTCTTCGTTGGCAGCGGTGGCGGGAGGACGAGGGGAGCGGCGGCGGCTGGCGGCATCGGGGCACAGCGAAACCGGGGGCAGGCGGTCGGCGGTCGTGGCCTCTCTCTCCGACGACGCTCCTGTCCTCGCCCATCCTGCCCTCGCCGCTCCGACCTCACTTGCACGCCGCCGCTGCGAATCAGTCGAGCAGAGGGGGATGAAAGAGGGGGCGACATGACGTCGCCACCGGTCTCATCGACTACTCCGCCACTCCTGCCCTTGCCCGTCCTACCGTCGCCGCTCCAGCCCTCACTTGCGCCGCCGCTACGAATCAGTCGAGCAGAGGGGGATGAAAGAGGGGGCGACATGGCGTCGCCACTGGTCTCGTCGACCACTCCGCCACTCCTGCCCTTGCCCATCCTACCGTCGCCGCTCCAACTCTCACTTGCGCCGCCGCTGCGAATCAGTAGAGCAGAGGGGGACGAGAGTGGGGGCGACATGGCGTCAGTTGAGCGCCTCGCCTCCCTCCTCCGCCAGGCTGTCCACGCCGACCTCTTCGAGCGCCCCGCCCGCCGCATCCTCGAAGACACCGGCAAGGCCCTCGACAAGGCCACCACCCTTCTCGACCGCTGTCGTGGCCACAACCTCATCCGCCTGCTCCTTCAAGAAGACCTCCAACCAGTTTGACAAGTCCCTCGGCGACCTCTCCTAGATCCTCTGCGTCTCCAACTACTTCAACACCGACGACCTCGACGACCAAATCGGCCTCCCCTCCATCGCCCAGAATGAGCCCATCCTTTTCCTCATCTGGGAGCCGATCGCCGTCCTCTACACCAGCAACCCGAAGGCGCGCGCCGATGCCGCCGCCAGCGTCTCCCTCGCCCGCGACAACGACCGGTACACTCGTCCGCCGCTTCCTTCGCCGCCCAGCGCAGCTCCACCCCTCGCCTGCCCTCCTGCCTGCCGCCGCAGCTCTAGCCTCACGCGCTCGCCGTCGGCTGAAGAGGAAGAACCGATGAGAAAGAGACAGAAAAGGGAGAAAGGGAGGAGGAAGAAGGGATTTGTGTGGGCCCCACATGTCAGTGGGGCCGACAACCTTTTTTTTGTGAATGATAAATGGGCCCCGCATATATATTTTTAATTCTAATGCCACTTAAGTGCCACGTCAACGCCACGTAGTACGAAGACTACGTAGACGCCACGTCAGCAAAACCGCTCTTCAAAACCGCTGAGGGAGTCAAATTGAACCGGTTTTAACAGTTTAGGGGGTCAAGATTTCTGGTTTTGCGGTTCAGGGTCATGCATTAGATTCGGGTCACTTTTAAGGGGGGTCAAAGTGAACTTGTTCCAATAAAGTAGCAGCCTTTCCTGTTGGCGCCTGAGCTGCGGGTTCTATTGTTGGGCCGCAGGCGAGACCGCTGTGTGGGCTGTGCCTATTCGCCGCGTCGGGATTGAGATCCTCTCTGATTGAGTCAGGTGACTTTGAAATTATTGACATATGGGTCCATATCAAAGAGAAATTATTGACACTGGTAATCTGCCCGTACGGTGGTATTTAATAACGTAATTAAACAACCAAAAATGTATACAATGTATGCTTTAGTGATTAAGACTATAATGCACAAGATAGTTTTAAGATCACACAAAAGAAAAGAAAGAGAATTAGATTGTTTAAATATTTATCAATCTGAATCTGATATATATAATAAATAGGTCAAACGTAGACATGTTTGATACAATACATAAATACCTTTGACCAGCAGTGAAACACATTGTCTGCTAAATCTTCAGGATGCGTTTGCACAGTCTCATAGATATAGGAGAAAGCATATTCACAAATCTTGAAGCACAAAGGAGGTAAACAAATTTTAAAAATTTTAATTGGCTCTGTGACAATAATCTAACATCTACAGCACTATAAAAAATGATGTCTAAACGGCACAAGTAGGTTGGTGCAGTAGTGCGTAAGTTGCAACTTAAACCTTGAAGTATTAAACCTTGATGTTCACCCTTTGGCTCTAGAAACTATTCCTCTGCATTGTCATCGGCCACTGAGATGGAGTATTATCTCAACATTGTAGTATTACCTACCAACAGAGATTGTTTATTTTTTTATTTTACATTGACAGGAAGATCCTTGATACCTTGGTTCTTTGAAGAGGTTATATGCCTCCGTCCAATCTGAAATAGTAAACAACGAACAAATCGTAAGGGCAAAATATATAAAAGGTACCAGTTAATCAAACAAAATGTAGTATACATGCGCAAAAATCATTGTACATTAAATTTAATTATCAAAGGTGACATAATCTTTACCCTGCAATACTCATCCATCATCTCATATAACTCCAAGCATTCAGATTTGTAAGATGCATTTATAAATTTCGTAAAGGAACCTATCAAAGTTCATCCATCAGCTTGTTACAGTTCTTATAAGTGATAGTTTTGTGTTGAACATGTGACGGTTTTCCAATTGCAAAAAAACAAAGAGAACTTGCAAAAAGCAAGTTGAGTTTTCATTAAAAAAACGAGTTCAGTGGTTGGGAGTAGAGAAGAAAACAAAGCTTAAAATGTGAAAGTAATTGCAGGGAATAAAATTGTGGTGTAAGCATTGAAACTGCAAGCAATGCACTGATTAACTTGACTATTACATGTAAGTCTGTTCTAACTCAATAACTAACTGCATCCGCTTTACTGACCAAAACTATAGTCAACCTTGAGCAGGATGAGCACATCCACAAACCCATGGAAGATGTGCTCCAACACAGAAGACCATAAGCAAGAGCTATGTAATTTGCCTTCAATTCAGTGAGTCCCAGTTTCAGTGAGCAAAATCCATCAGATAAGCAAGACAACATGAAAAGGCTACAGAAAACAAGAAAACTTCTGAACCACTCACCTCTTGTCAACACGATCAGTTTTGTTCCTAATCAGCACAATTATAGAAATCACTGCCCCTCAGTTCTGAATTCCTCTATCCATTTTGAAGTGTTTAGGAAATATTGCCTGCCTACAGCATGTAAACTAAATTTAGGGAAAAGGGAGGCAGGACAAGAAGGAGCATTTATAATGCAAACTATCAAAAAATCACAATTTTGTGTTCATGTGCCATCAAATTTGCTTGGCAACAATCTCTGCTGGTCTGCTTCATCCTTGCTACTTCTGTATATGGCACCTTAGATACTATAACATATGCTAAAGAGTGAATCACAATAAGAGCATACCTTCAGTACCGCTCCAGACCAACAACCTCTTCTCGGGTGCCAAGGAGGTCCTCAACGCCGGTTGCTCAGCATGTTAGAATGCAGAGGAGGAACTGAGCAGCTATTCGATTTACTCATTGCTATCAGCTATCAACTTGCATGTGCATCTCCACGCCAACGCAGCCTATTATGCAGTAAAAAGTTCAGTGCATCGTTAAATAAAAATAAAAATACTTCAATCTACATGTTTAATTTTTATCTAAGGGTTATTTTTCAAAGCTACTAACAGTAATTAATAAGTTGTCAATCTGCAGGTCTGGGAAATGATTGGTATGTTAATGGGTGAAATCGAGTAAAGTTACATGGATTTGCATACTGATCTAAAATAAGATTATTAAAACAGATTATTCCATGATAATAACTGTACTGCCAGTAAAGATAATTAAAACAGCAGTAGTAGCAGGAAGTTCCACGCCCAATCTAATTTCAAAATGACTGTAAGAATTCAAGCATGAAGATAAATAATAATTCAAGCATGAAGATAAATAATAGCCGTCAAAATCTGATAAGATGGCAGAGATGTATATCAGTAAATTTGATATGCCGGCAGTGATTTGATATAAAAGTTTTTCCCCTTTCAATTTGACTAGACAACAAATCTACTCCATCAGAAATTAGAAATGTTGTTAGCTGATATTCAGAAAAAAAAAGTAGAGTTTGATTTAGTTGCAGAACGTCTCCAGTCTCCACCAATTTTTGTATCCGACCTAATGGCCCTGAAGGTGCTAGTTACAGTTACATCACCTTTATTTTCCTTTTAGTATATCTGCAAGCCATTGAAATGAGTCAGGACACAAATCAGCTAATATTAGCATTCGGGAGGGATAGAAAGATGTAAAATCCACAACAATTTTCAGACGAGTAATTTCACATAGAAACTCATAATTTGAATAAAAATAATACGTCACATGTAAACAATCCAATTGTGAAATGTCTAAAATTTGCTTCTTTCCTCCTTGGAAGGCAGAACCAGGAGTTCGATCCCTAAGACGATAGAGCAAGAGATAAGGATATTTACGCGAACACACAATAGGTTTGTGCGACAGTATTTTATAACCTCCGTTGCACTCGGGAGAAAAAGGCCAACATAACTGAATGGAGAGTGTGTTAAATCCATATTATTAAGCATCAAATGTGTGCTATTGCACCACATGAATCCTAGCATACATATACCCAAAATTTCTGTTATACTCATCACACTTGAGTACTTTAGGCAAAATCAGTAATTTCAAGAAAAAGGAGAGGTGCGAGATGAACCTGTTCAGGAACCAACCTCGAGGTCGTCGATTACCGTCAGAAGACACCGCGTGGACTACTCCTTTTTCGCCGCGAGATGATAGGGCACGCGGGCAACGGAGGTAGAGGGGACCGAAGATGCTGCGTCCACTGCTCCTTTACCGCTGCCAGATATAGTTGGTGACGGCTGGAGCGGACGGGCGCGATGGGGATCCGAGCTGGGACCTGGCGCCATGGCGGACCGATGGTTGCGGTGTAGATCGGGGGCAGCGTGGAGGAGGCAGCCAAGGCAGGCGACGAGGACCTCGCCGAGTCCGGGAGCAGTTCTGGCGGAGGAGATCGGGGGAGGCGCGGAGGAAACCGGCAAGCGGGGAGAGGAGGGGAGGTCGGAGTGCGGCACACGACGGCGAACAGGTGGCGTGCGGCTGGGCGTCGTGGAGGGTAGTCCGGCGGTGGCGTTGGAGAGGGAAGGGAGCGACGCGGGAGATGATATGGGATGCGGGAGGAGCGGCGACGATGGTGAGGCGGCGGCGCGGGGCGATGGGAGATGCGGCTAGTGGCGATGGACGGGGAGCGGCGTTGGGGAGTCGGTGGCGCGGCTGGCTGAGGGAGAGGAAAGCGTGCGAAGGAAAAGGGGCGGCGACTGATATTCGGTCGGTGAGGCCCCCCCCCCCCCCCCCCCCCCCCCACATGCGTGAGTGATTTTCGGTCGGACCTCGCGTGCGTGCGTGCGCGCGCTGTCGTCCGATCTCATGCGTTGGATGATTTACAACCGTTGGATGTGTCACGTGATGAATGAGTAAAATAAGTTGTTGAACTATAAGTTAGATAGATTAGAGTTCATATCAAAGAGAGTTCATACGGTTAGTCAGTAGAAAATATCAGGTAACTTAAGTCACAGGATCTAAAATCCCCACGTCCGTACATTGGTTTGCACTTGTGGGAGATAATACTCCAATAGTAGCTAGCCCTTGACATAATTTTTTTTTCTGATATTAGATTGCTTCTACACTTTTTATTTAACCATTGGATTTGAGTGAGTATTTTTTTCAATTCATAATAAATCTGTTCACAGTAAAAGTTTGGCCTAATTTATTTGTTAGTTTTTGATTAACCCAGGTTTTATTTTACGTCTATCAGCTTTCTCCTTGCAGATTAGAGTTTTCTCGGAATCACCTATACATTTGTCGACAAATTTTCTTTCAAAAATTTGGTAGATGTAATTACAGTACAATCGCGATGTAATTATACTATAACTTGCATCTAACTACAATTACAATGTAACTTGTGTGTGACATTCAAAATCTCTATGTAACATGCTATTTCGGTGAAACGGAGGTCGTGGGAACGAATCCTCTCACATGTGTGCGCGTTGTGACTTTTTTCCTTCCTCACTTGCATAAATCTTGAAACAAATCTAATGGTTCAAAATTACGTGAAGGTTACATATAAGTTACATTGCAGTTACATGTAAGTTACAATGTATTTACCCTATGATTGTACTGTAATTACATCTATCAAATTTTTAGGAGAAAATTTATCGATAAATATATAGCAAAAGTGGTGTAGTAATTATATTTCAACTGTGGTATAAAACGGATTTGATTCGGTGAAGTTCTGAAGAATTTTTGTTCAATGCGTCTTTCTGTTAATTACTGTTCAGTTACTATATCCTTTCGTAGCACCGTATTTTCATGAGCCTCCGAGTATTTCTAAGGTCAATTTAGTGTTAGACTAACATTATTGTTTCCAACCAATGAGACCGTAAGCTGGATTGTTGTAACCAGCTATCTCAATCTCATACGTAGTTGCTACTAGTACACCTAAAATTGCATGCATTGTTTTTCTTCTTATAAAATTTTCTCCTAAATTACTCATCCGATTTACGATCCGATTACACCATTGTGTTCGTTGCAATTAAATCTTTACAACAAAATCTTACATCACTATATTTTGATTAAAGAAATATCTATGTTGTAAATTTACTTTTATTATATATGTAGTTACTTTAATCATATGTATAAGTTACTTTTCGATTTGATTAAATTACTTCTCATACATTCATAATGTTGTGAGTTGTTTATTAATTTTATAATCATTTTTAGTTAATAACATAATTTGTGCTGATTAAATTTAGTTTCTATATAGACTCACTACCATAAACTCGATTAGCCTTGACGGGCCAAAATTTTCCTGACGGGATTTCCTTTATTTTTGACGGGATTTAGCCGTCAGAAGTAATACAGAAACAGTTTCTGGTAGTGACTCATGTTTTTACCTTCATAACGGATTTACTTTTAATGTCGTGACAAAGTTACTTTCGTTTTGTTTTAAGTTACTTATATAATATGTGTAAATTACTTTTAGGCTTTATTAAATTTATTTTTATATTCAAACATATTATTAATTTAAAAGTAATTTATTTAAATTGTAGAAGTAAGTTAGATATGCAATAGAACTCTCTATAACATTAGAAGTAACTATATTATGACTAAGTTGTAGTAAGAGACTATGTGGAGTAAATTCACAAGCATAGTGTAGAGAATATTTTCAAGTAAATACATTTGTGAAAGTAAGTTCAATAAAATCTAAAAGTAATTTACATAAATCATAAAAGTAACTTAGCATGAAATGGAAGTAAGTTGTTACAACATTAGAAGTAAATTTGTTGTAGGGATAAAAACATGAGTCTATCTAAAAACTAAATTTAATCAGCATAAATTATAGAATTGACTAAAACTAATAATAAAAGTAATCAACTCGGAGCATCACGAATATATAAGTAATTTAATCAAATTTGAATGTAATTTATATATATGATAAAAGTAACTTACATATATAATAAAAGTAATTTACAAACATAAATATTTTTCATCATAATATAATCACGTAAGATCTTGTTACGAAGATTTAATTGCAACGAGCACAATGGTATAATTGGATTGTAGATCGGATAAGTAATTTAAGAGAAAATTTTATAAGAATGAAAAAGAACATGTATGACTTAATAACAAAAAAGAAGATGTGTAGTAGTACTTTTCTCTCTCTTTTTTGCCCTTTCATGCTCCTACTATGTGCATGTGCGTCTCTCTGTGATGCTACAGGCTAGATAAGGAGATCGGATGGCTGTGAGGCGCGTCGTGTGATATAACTAAAATGAGAGGCTTCGATTTAGATTTAACGATATATGCTTGTTCTTTGAAAAAGAACAAATGATTACTCACCTCCCTCCTCTGATCCTGATCCTATAATTCGGACTCTTGCTAATATTCTATTGTGATCACTAGATGTTATCCTGTGGTATACTTCTATGATCTTTAAGATAATAGCTAAATGCCTTTGCTTTGCTACATATGAAAGAAAAAATATTATAATATTACTTAACAATTTAAAGCGTATTTTTCATGAAATATGTTGCCCATCTTTTTGCTATATAGAATACTTTAAACTCAACGTAATTTAATTTTATTTGTGACTACCATTTAGATTTAGTTGTTTTACAATATTAAGAATTTTAAGGGCTAATATGTAAAAGTAACAATTGGAGTAAGTAGAGTGACATATTCACTGGCACCATAATTGAAGTATTTTTAAAAGAGTATAGGTAATAGTTGCTAATGGATGATGATGTTGTATGTTTCTATGTTAAGTTTTAGCATGCGTTAGGCTATAATTAGAGTTGGATCATACACTCTTAATCACTACTAATCATATACTACCTTTGTCACAAAAATATATTACTATAAATTTATCTCATCATTACTTCCTCTTTTTTAATAGAAAAACGCTTTATATAATGTTTGATCATTTGGACTATTACAAAATTTACATAAATATTATTTATTTTATTGTGACATCTTTTAACTTTCAAGCTTTAAACTTTTGAGTATGACTTGTGTTTTAGCATATTAATACTAATTTTTTTTAACTGAACAAATAGTTAAATGTGTGTTGCTCCCTCCGTCCTAGAATATAAGGAATTTCATATGAATATAACACATTCTAGTTCTACAATCTGGACAGGGAGTTTGGGACGGAGGGAGTATCTATTAAGAAACATAATATTTTTTAAAAGTACGGAGGTAGTAGTAATTCATGTATTAATTGTCTCTTGTCCTGTTATAGTATGCAACCTGTCTGGAAACCGTCCAAGGACACACTACCCACATCACCAGTTCACCACATGTCATGTTGCAAACGCTAGCTGACCTGGACCTTCCAGTCATCCGGTGCTAATCGGGCGGGAGCCTCCTAGCTAGCAGCGGCGCAGATCAGGACACGGCGGGTAGAGCGGACTCCCCGACGGTCAAGATGGAGTTTGTTTTGTTGACGAGCATATATATAGCACCAAACTAAACTGAGGAAGCGAGGAGCAGTGGAGACGTCGAAGGTGTGATCGAAGATAGAGCTCGCCGTCGCCGATGGGCGTGGCAATTATTTCGGAGATTTTATGAGAGGCGGCTTCGAGAGAGTTCCAGGTTCAGCTGCATGGCCCCTGCGCTTTGGAAACACAACATGGATACTGCATAAACTATAACGGTCCCAAAATATCTTCAACTTTATTTTTTGATGTGCAAAATAAGATAAAGATAAAAGGGTTGTTCACTTTGATATCTAAATCGATCTTACTAAATTTTGGTAATGTTAAATGGCTAATGTTAAATTGTTGGTATTTGGTAGGGTTGAAACATATAAATTTTATTTGGTTTGGTACATTTATTAAGACTTTGTGAGAAATATTTTAAAATTACTAAAGTTTGGTACGTAGCGGAGGTAAGTCTTGGCAATTACTGGTGGAGAAACGCTTTGTTGTCCCGGTTGGTAACCCCTTTGTAGTCCCGGTTTTCCAACTGGGACTACGAATCCGGGACTAAAGATCACAATCTTTAGTCCCGGTTCAAATAACCGGGAGTAAAGATCGATTTTTAGTCCCGGTTCGTAACACCAACCGGGACTAAAAATATTTAAAAAGTTTTGGTTTTTTTTTTCTTTTCCTTTCATCCGGTTGGCCTTTTTTCTTTTTTATTGTTATTTAGCTTAAGCTAGTGGATCGAATAAATAAAATCAACAACAAAGCCTAAACCATAGATCGAATGAATAAAATCAAACAACAAAGCATCCATATTGTTTACACTTGTTCAGATCTACAATATCTCATCACAGAGAGCATTCATCACAGAGAACAAAGAAAGAAAAAAGAAAATTCCCATCTACAACATCATTCATCAGATAGCATAAAGAAGAGAAAAAAAAAAGTTCTCCTGCCGCCGCCTCCCGACCGGCGCCGGCCGCCCCCGACGCAGCTGGCTGCCGCCTCCCGCCCGGCGCCGGCAGTTGCCCTCTCGACCGCCTCCATCTCGCCGCCCCGCGTCGGGCCGCCGGTGGCGGCCTCCATCCCGTCGCCCCGCCGGAGGGGAAGGGAGGGGAGGAGGGGGAGGTGAGAGGGGAGGAGGAGATGGGGTGAGAGAAGAAGGAAGAGAAGGATGGGAGGAGAGGAGAGAAGAAGATAAGATGGAGATGGCTAGATGGGAGAGGAGGAGATAAGGATGGAATTAATAGGAGACTTTGCATGCGCGTGTACTGGATAGAGGTTTTGTTTTACCGGTTGTTTAACAACCGGGACACGGTGATCTTTACTCCCGGTTGGTAACACCAACCGGGACTAAAATTAGAATTTTTAGTCCCGGTTGGTGTTAACAACCGGGACTAAAGATCACGGGAGGGCCTGACAGCCCCTGACAACATACGAACCGGGACTAAAGATCATCTTTAGTCCTGATCCCAACCGGGACTAAAGATCAAATATGCCCACTGTAGCTACCAACCGGGACTAAAGATCATTTTTAGTCCCGGTTTTTAGTGGAACTGGGACTATTGTGGATTTTGGTCGACCGACCAAAGATGGTTTCTCCACCAGTGTATAATATTTGAATTGTTATCTGTAAAATCTTTGATAATGGTAAAACTAAAACTTGGTAAAATTTCATTTTGGTAACAAAGTAGAAAGCTCAAAGCGCTATTTATTAAGAGGAAAACAATGATAATGGATGTCTAGATAAGGGTAGATCGGAGATATTGAAAAAAAATAAGGGGTAGGTAGGAGGTATTGGTAAAATTCAACTCATCGATTTGCAAATTAGGGATTGTGAGGAAATATTAGTAAACTTTTAGCATAAATGATAGAGGCTAGAAATGAAATTATTTTGAAACGAAGGGAGTGTAAAGGAATGAAAGGAAGATGAACATGCAGAGACCTATGTTAACCGATGACTTGGCCCTCCTATCCAATAAGGTGGTGTTTGGATCCAGGGACTTAACTTTAGTCCCTGTATTTAGACACTAATTTAGAGTATTAAATATATACTACTTACAAAACTAATTACATAAATGAAAGCTAATTCGCGAGACAAATTTTTTAAGCCTAATTAATCCATAATTAGAGAATGTTTACTGTAGCATCACATAGGCTAATCATGGATTAATTAGGCTCAAAAGATTCGTCTCGTGAATTAGTCCAAGATTATGGATGGGTTTTATTAATAGTCTATGTTTAATATTTATAATTAGTGTCCAAACATCCGATGTGATAGTGACAAAGTTTTAGTCCTATCTATACCGCGCCTAAATAGCAAACACCGCCGAATGAAAATGCGATGTGATATCATTTTCCTGTGTAGAAAATTGACTCGATTACTTATAGGGTCAAGGTCAACCGATGGCTAAAGAGGAGTTTTTTTTTTTCTATTTAAAAAAGAACACCTGTACGCAGCTCTGCTTTTGCTCTTGAATACAACAAAAAAAAAATACCTTGCGTAGAGACACTTTGGTAGACGTGGTTTTTAATTTGCCAATAAATTATGAGTTATATAGTCTAGAGACACTTTAAAAATTGTTTAAAATACTTTTACTCATATTTTTAATATATTTTGTTAAATTTATATTGTAGAGGTATATTTTCGACACTTTAAAATTTGTCTTAGGTGTAAAGACATTTTAACCTTTGTGGGGTACTTTTCTAAATATTAATGTATGCTCTGCTACTCCATATAACTAACAGAAGGCACATCTTTACAAGTAATGATATCAAGTTGAGATGGTGAGTGCATTGAAGATAAAAATTATCTACTCAAGAGTTCATGTGTTCAAATATTGTTCAAAAGAGTAAAGTCTATCACCGGTCTCTAAACTTGTACCGTTATGTCATCCCGGTCCCTAAACTCGCAAATCGACCGTTCAGGTCCTCAAACTTGTTCGACTGTATCATTCTGGTCCTTAAACTTTCAGATCACTCGTTTAGGTCCTCTAACTTGTTCAGTTGTGTCACCCCGGTCCCTAAACAGGACGGTCTAAAAACTTTATATTAAAAAATAATTCATAACTTTTTCATGTGAACTCTAATGAAGACAAACTTTATATCAAAATTGTAGCCCTCGACGCGACCTACAACTTTGTAGTTGAAAATTTTTTGAATTAAAACTGTTTAGGGTCCCAAAATATTGTTGCATGTTTATAGATTTTGAAATTTTGATTTTAAAATTACATTTTGGGACAAAAAATGACTTAAAATAAAAAAAATTAACTACAAAGTTGTAGATCGCGTCGAGGGCTACAAGTTTGGTATAAATTTTTTCTTCATTAGAGTTCACATGAAAAAATTACGAATTATTTTTAAATATAAAGTCTTTAGACCGTCCTATTTGACCAAGATGATATTCAAATCCAAGTTTAGGGACCGGGGTGACATAACTGGACAAGTTGGAGGATCTAAACAAGTGATCTGCAAGTTTAGGAACCAGGATGACACAGTCGAACAAGTTTGATGACCTGAACGGTCAATTTGCGAGTTTAGGGACCGGGATGACACAACGGTACAAGTTTAGGGACCGGTGATGGACTTTACTCTTGTTCAAAATGTCCCTATAATACTTAGAGATATTTTAAAACACCTCTACAATATTAGATTAATGTCTTTACGTACAACAGTTTTGTTGTAGTTTTGCTACCTTTATTAAGTTTTTGTGAGAAATAATTTAAAATTACCAAAGTTTGGTAGCGAAGGTAAGTCTCTTGGGCAATATTTGAATTGTTACCCATTAATTTTTTGGTAATGGTAAAGCTAAAACTTAAGGTTCATTTTAGCAACAAAGTGGAAAGCTGAGAGCGTTATTTATTAAGAGCAACAACAATGTATAATACCTAAGTGTTGATTAGTGTGGGACCATTTGTTAGTTGGTAATAGTTATTTATTAAGAGCAACAAGAATGTATAATACCTAAGTGTTGATTAGTGTGGGACCATTTGTTAGTTGGTAATAGTTATTTATTAAGAGCAACAAGAATGTATAATACCTAAGTGTTGATTAGTGTGGGACCATTTGTTAGTTGGTAATAGTTAAACCAGGCACCAGCCGCACCACAATGCATATGGATAGATGAGAGATATTAAGATGGGCAAAAAAAAAAAAACACTGTTCCAACTTCTCTCACAAATGCCTCACGGTTGTCTGAAAACTCTGAACAATTATTGTATTTTTACTCCTTCCTGCTGGCGGTGGCATAAGAGCAGGTACAATAGCAGATTATAAGCCAGCTATAAACATATTTTAAAAAGATAAAGGAAGAGAAAGAAGAGCAGCGGGCTATAGATCTGTAGCCAGCTGCAGCGCAGACTCCAAGACGTAATGTGTGTATAATAGGTGGGACCAGATATTAATAGTATAGTAAGCAACTACTGTATGAATTGGCTATTACATTGACTATAGATGATTTAGAGGTAGTAGTTGGCTATACTATTAAACTTGCTCTAAATGTGTAGTTGCTATCATCCGCTCTCATAATGGCTATTACTAGGTATTAAGGTATCATTTATTGATTATTCAGTGCTTTAATAGTTCCTCGTGGATACCATAAGGGCATGCACAATGTATATTACCTAAGTAAGCTGTAAAACTTTTCACAATGCTTATATGAGTATAGTGGTAAACAAGGTGGGGTCCACCAAAAAAAATTCATACATCCCAACCCTTCATTACCCTAATCATGTAATAATCTTCATATTTATTTGGTTGTTACCGGCAATAGCACAAATACCAGGTAGTAACTACTAGTATCTCTTTCCACAGTGCTTACTACTGGGTAGATGCCACATTGTGGTTGCTCGGCATCACCAATGTATATGGTAAAAGTAATCTATATGGATGGGATCCACATGAATAAACTTTAACTATGACAATACTCACAATGTATATGGATACAAGGTAGTATTATAAGAAGATAGAGAAATAGAAATAGATAATATTATTTATTTCATATGGGTAGTCCATATGCATATGGATACCTTTAATTATTTCCTTTATATAGACTAGTTGCACAATGTTACTAGGTGACTGAATGGAATAGTTTATTCCTTATGGACTACTTCTCTACTACACTGTGGATGCCCACATCTAGATAAGGGGTAGGTAAGAGATATTGAAAAAATTATGGGGTAGGTAGGAAATATTGACAAAAATAAAACTTATCAATCTGCAAATTAGGCTAGTTAGCTGGCGAAATGAAAATTTTTGGGTGTCACATTGGACGTTTGACCGGATGTCGGAAGGGGTTTTTGGACACGAATGAAAAAAAACTAATTTCATAACTCGCTTGGAAACCGCGAGACGAATTTATTAAGCCTAATTAATCTGTCATTAGTACATGTGGGTTACTGTAGCACTTATGGCTAATCATAGACTAATTAGGCTCAAAAGATTCGTCTCGCGATTTCCATGCAAACTGTGCAATTAGTTTTTCATTTTATCTATATATTTAATACTCCATGCATATGTCCAAAGATTCAATGACGTTTTTAGGAAAAACTTTTTGGGAACTAAACAAGACCTTAGGGATTGTGGGGAAATAGCACAAGTAGTAGATATGTACTAGAAATGAAATTATTTTGAAACAAAAGGAAAGGAAGGAAAAGAGTGTAAGGCTGTGTTTAGTTACTGAAAAGAGTTGGAAGTTCGGGGAAAGTTAAAAGTTTGGAAAAAAAAAGTTGAAAATTTATGTGTATAGGAAAGTTTTGGATGTGATATGATGTGATGGAAAGTTGGAAGTTTGGGATATTTGGGGGTAAAGTAAACAAGACGTAAAGGAATGGAAGGAAGATGCACATGCAGGACCTGTGTTAACTGATGACTTGGCCCTCCAATCCAATAAATAGCAATAAATAGCAAACACTGTCGAATGATGATGCGATGTGATGGCCATTTTCCTGTGTAGGAAGTTGACTCGATTACTACCAGGTCAAGGTCAACCGGTGGCGAAAGAGGAGTTTTTTCTACTAAAAAAGAACACTCTGCTCAGCTCTGCTTTTGCTCAAGTAGTTCGAGTTGCTGAGAGAGAGACGCCGATGCGGACTCCGACGGCGGCGATCACCGTGGTGCTTCCGGCTGTGGCGGTGGTGGTGATGGCGAGCTTTTTGGCGGCCGCCGGCGAGGTGGAGCTGGCGCTGGATCAGGCGGGTAGTCCGACTTGCGCGAACAATCTGGCTTCGTGCGCGCGGTACATGAATGGGACAAGCATGCCGCCTGACGGCTGCTGCGAGCCGTTCAGGCACTCGGTAGTGAAAGAACAGAGGTGCCTCTGCGACCTCCTCGCCTCGCCCGAGATCTTTAAGGCCTTCGACATCAAGGAATCCAGCTTTCACGACCTAGCCAATAGATGTGGCCTCAAAGACCTCAACACCTTATGTCCCGGTAAATACTCGTACAATTTTTACTCTTATTTCTTCCTTCTTCTTTTTTTCCTTTTATATGTGCCTGAGAGAAGTGTCGTTTCATGGTTTTCTATTTGTTGTTAGTCTTAAAGATAGCATGTCGACAACCCTTAAAAACAAGTATAATATCAAAGGCTGTTATTGTACATTTTTCAAAGGCGCGCGGTCAATACGTGGGGTTTTATAGATATAATAACATGTTCTTGTCCCTGTTTTAGACTATAATTGTAAAACGGAGGCAGACAATAGCATGTTTTTGTCCCAATTTCATATGGTATTTTAATTAGCTAGCGTTCATCTCAACTTACGGATAGATAAGAGCAAAGGCTAATAGTAAAGCCAATTACTAGCTCTATCTATTATTATAACATCTATGATCAACTTAATAGTTTACATATACAGTAATTAGTTGCATATTATCTGTTAATACTTGGTCCCACCTTACTCTTCCTCGTAAAGTTTTTTTAACTTTGTGCTACAATTGGCTATAAATATAAATCTATAGTTCGTTTTTTCTCTCTCATTTTCTCCCAATTACAACTCAACATAAATATAAGATGGTAACTATCACTTACATCAACTTTATTGTACTCTAAGCACATCGTAGTAGTCGTTGTCTTATGTGGAATATTCTACCGTCTTCACACAAATTTAGCTCCTGAAAGAGTGATTCACTGACTCTAACACACTACTACAGATCCGGGCTTCAGTGACGGGTCATCTGTGACGGGCCAACGCAACTCGTCAAAGATGAGTCATCTCTGACGGGCCAAAAAAAATATCCTCTTCAATATATGGTTACCAGGGAGGACCCATCACAGATGTGAAGTCATCTGTGACGGCTTGCACTTGTAACCCGTCACAGATCGTCTGTGAC
Organism: Oryza sativa Japonica Group; assembly: GCF_034140825.1. Taxonomy (NCBI): domain Eukaryota; kingdom Viridiplantae; phylum Streptophyta; class Magnoliopsida; order Poales; family Poaceae; genus Oryza; species Oryza sativa. The sequence continues at coordinate 22,225,634 of NC_089045.1, forward strand.
GGGTCACAACCATGGCTCGTCACACATGACATGTCATCTGTGACGGGTGTAGTATTATGAACCATCACAAAAGAGACCACTCATCTCTGACGGGTCTTTAACTAACACACGTCACAGATAACGTTATCTCTGACGGGTGGTAGTTATGACCCGTCAGTGATGAGTGAAAATTCAAATTTTTAAATTTTGCAAAAAATCTCGGATTGAAACATGTCCTATATAAAAGTTGTAGCTCTCAATGATATCCACAACTTTATAACTAACAACATTTCTATTAGAGATCATTTACATCCCCGAACATGCATTACAAGTGATCAGATCTACTTTTAAAAACAAAATTTTGAGTTTTTTTTTCAAATGACATGGATGGATACATGCCCCGTATCAAAGTCATAGAACTCAACCAGACCTACAACATTATAATTGAAAATATTTTCATTTCACAAAATTTACATGTTATAAAGTGAGATATATTTTGAAAAATGAAATTTTGAATTCTTCAAACAACATCGGATGAAGATATTTTCTATGTAAAAGTTATAAAACACGATGAGATCTATAACTATTTAGTTGATAATATTTTCATTTGAAGTCATTTAGAGTGTTAAATATATGTTAAATGATTCAGACAAGCATAGACAAAATAATAACATTGGGTGAGTAGTCAATATGTGTTTAGTAGGTGAGTTGGTAAGGGAGCTCTATATGGAGGTTGAGGTCTTGAGTTCGAATCTCATGTGTAGCATGCAAGTTATATTGCGTGAAAAATTGTGAATTTGTAGGTAGTGATTTGTAACCATGTTATAGGATGGTTAGTAAAATTCAAAATATTTTTTTGAGGTTTTTTGTTGCGTTTAAAATTCAAAAATTGTATTTCTTACTTTGTCATCAGTGACGGGTCGTAAGTTACAACCCGTCAGAGATGAGTCATCAGTTACGACACGTCACTGATGACTCATCTGTGACGGATGACAAGTTTTAACCCGTCAGAGATGACTTATATACCGGTCAGAGATGGGTTATCTGTGACGGGTGTTTCATCCGTCATCAGTGACCACTAATCACTGACCAAGACCAAACCCGTCAAAGGTGAGGGTTTGGGCCCGTCAGAGATGACCTGGTCCGGCGTAGTGACATATCGATCGTTAGCAAAGTGTCGTTCAATACTGGTAGGGTGGCATTTCCACCTTTCCAAACATATGTGACTAAAAACTGTTTTACGCTGGTATAATTTAAAGATCCGCTAGTATGATCGCCATCACATATTGGTTGCTTGTTAATAACTATACTATTTGGTTTGGCATGAAATCTTCTTTTATGTGTCAAACTTAGGTACGGAAACCAGTGAAAACAGGACCCTTACACCATTTGTTGCAGTCCGGCTAGATGCACCACAGATTGGAAACCCTTTCACCACTGAAAACAGGAGTCTTCTTTGGCTCCTTTTGCGTGGATAATTAGGCCTCTACTCTATAAGATGAACTCGGACAGTGCAACTTGGTAGTGTTTGCATGTTAGGCAAGCATGGGCCCAATTATTAGCGAAACTCATTTCATGATTCAACCTATCTATCTTCTATTATATACTAAAAGTCCATTAAATCTCCTACAAATGCTCTCAAGTTATCACATGGCGCTCTAATAAATTAAAGAAAATACTAAAAATTCTAAGAAAAAAACAAAACATCTACCCCGTAATTTTCACTTAAATTGGTGGGTTTAATATTATACACGTTAGATAAAATTAATCATAAAACAAACAAAATACTATGGGTCCCACCTCTCCTCTTTCTCCATGCATAGGTTCACGTACGTACATGGGTATAGGCCTGTTTAGTATAGCTCCGACTCCTAAATTTAGCTCCAGGAGTTGAGTCTGCAGTGGAGTTGTGGAGCTGCCTAAACCCAGCTCCACAACTCTAGTTCATTTTGTGAGAGAACACCACCTAGCTCCACTCTCAGTTTTGGTGGAGCTGAAACTGTTTGGCTGAGCTCCAGCTTTAGGAGGGGTGGAGCTGGAGTTGGAGCTGTGTCAAACAGGCCCTATGTAGTATGTACGGCTCCCTCCATTTTTTTTCCTTTTTTTCTTTTTTTTTCCATTTATACAATTGATATATATTTTTTAAATAATCATAATGTTCCAAACAAAGAATATACCATCATATAACTCTTTATAAACACATGTAACTAAATTAGCTCTACAATCTTTGAAAATAAAATTTACACCATTTTATGTTTACCCATTAAATCAATAATGTAAGATAATTTTCACTTAAACCGGTGTACTTATTACTTTGTACTATTATTTTCAAAAAATACACTATTTTAAAATAAAGTTTACACAGTTATATTGTGTACCTATCAAATAAACAATTTAAGATCCATATTAACTAATTTATGCGTGCACTTAAACAGATGGACCCATTTAAAAAGTACGAATTACCCCCTAAACTATCAAGATCGACAGAATTACACCCCCGATCTCGAAAACTAGACATTCTACACCCTCAACTATTGAAACCGGACAAATAACCCCCCTGATCTCGAAAACTAGGTATTTGTCCGGTTTCAATAGTTGAGAGTGTAGAATGTCTGGTTTTCAAGTTCGGGGGTGTAATTCGGTCGACCTCGATAGTAGGGGGTAATTCGTACTTTTCCTTATTTAAATCATCAGATCTATTTTTATTAATTTGGACTATTATTCTCAAATAATGCACTGTTTTAAAATAAAGTCTACACCATTGTATTGTGTACCCATTAAATTAACAATTTAAAATCTATATTAACTAATTTATATTTACACTAGAACCAGTGGACCCATTTTTTAAATCATCGGATCTATTGTTAATAAATAAAGTGTCCAAAGTTCTCTTTTTTTGCCCGCTGCACAATGCACGTTTGCACCTTTGCGTTTCGCATGTGTGACAAAGCGTCGTGTCTAAGGCATCTGAGGTGATCACGACCGTTGCAGCGCTACCGCTTTTCCATATATCAAATCATATATGAAAATTAAAGGTGTGATGCAGCGAGAGAATAATTAAGCACCGTGGGTTGAGTTTTTTCAACACTTAGCTCTATTTAAGCTGAAACCAAGAGTTGATTACATAATAATTATAATGTATCGTGTTATGTTGTATTTGGATTTTGTATTATTTGTTCGTACAGTTGAAAGAAATCATTATGTTATAAATGCGAGCACAATATTAACGAATATCAATAGAACTCTTACTAGGACAAGAGTGTTCTATTACTAGGACAAGAGTATTACAAGAGAGTTAAAGGCCCTATTTTGTTTTCCTGATTCCATCTTTTAGATTTTCGTTTGCATACTCCACGCTTTCCAAGTTTCTAAATGGTGTTTTTTTAAACAACTTTTTAACTTTTTAGAAGTTAATTCATTCGTATATAATCTCAAATAGCTATCACATAAATCAGATAATTCATCAATTTCAGTTGTCCTAAACTCTAAGTAGTACATATTTTTTTCATAGTAGCTCTTACATTTTCATCTTACGATCGTAAGATGAATATGTAAGAGCTACTATGAAACAATTGTAAATAGGTGTCAAAATTAATTGCTATTTATTAGACTTCTAATGGCTTGCTAGCAACATATTTAATTTCTCTCTACATGTATATAAACATGGACGAAGCTGAAACGAATATTAACATACTCCCTCCGTCCCAAAAAAAGACAAACCCTGGTTTCCGTGTCCAATGTTTGACCGTCCTTCTTATTTGAAAAAAATATGAAAAAAATAAAAAGATAAGTCACGCATAAAGTATTAATCATGTTTTATCATCTAATAACAATGAAAATACTAATTATAAAAAAATTTCATATAAGACGGACAGACAAACGTTGGCACGGAAACCCATGGTTTGCCTTTTTTTGGGACGGAGGGAGTATATCCCATACATATATGTTACATTGTTAATATTCTAATCACATGTGGCAAGGCCATTAAAATTTCTTAAAATGCCCCCAAGCTGCCACGTGGTGCTCTAATAAATTAGAGAAAATATTAAAAATTCTAAGAAAAAAAAAGCAAAGTATCTACTATTTGATTTTCACTTAAATCGGTGGGTCCAATATTATAAATCATTAGATTAAATTGATCTTAGAGAGGTCCCACCTCTCCACCTTCGGTACGCATCTATGTACGTGGGTACCTACGCTTCCCCTCCACATTTTCATTTTTCCCTTTCTTCTTTTTTCTCTATATATACGCTTCCCTCCCTTTCTTATTATATCATGCGCCTTCATGAAACGATTTAATCACAAGAATTTTAAGTATCTTGCTCTTGCATTTTTCATTTGTAGCCATACTACAAGCAATAGTTTATTATTTACTCGAGAAAAAAATATGATTCAAAAGTTGTAAGTACTTAATCCGTCTCTTACTCAAAAGTTTGTGAATGGATTTTTAAGATACCTTAAAAAAATAGAATCCTTAAATTATTATTAAAAATAACAGTATCCAAACTTTAGTTTTCCCTTAATCTATGAGACAAAATTTTTAAACAAACAATAAAAATCCTACATTTTAATAATATAAGTGATTGCGCATGCGCGGGCCAACTTACTAGTTAACATAAAAAGAGAAAAAGAAGATGGGGATTCGTGCTTGCTGTTTTCATACAAAAAATTCTTGCGAGATAAGCCTCTAATAAATTGGGCACATGCTCTAGTTAGTTTTTTTTTATTTCTTTTTGGGTAGAACAAGATCAGGCTGAACCCTCCGGCACGACCAGCGCCTATTGCTCACCAAAATTAAATGATCCGAGAAAAATAGTAGTACTAAATAATAATCTCTCGGAAAGTTTAGTTAAACTTTTGGATCATTTTCATACAATAATATTATAAAAATCTAATAAGTTATGATATAATGTATTAATCATATAGTATTTTGCAGGGTAAATCTATGCATATATATCATATAGATTTTGATAACCTATGTATTTGTAAGCATTTAAGAAGTTATTGATGGTTAAAGTTTTAAAATTTTGATCAAATATGAACATTAAAAGTTTACCCAATGGCGTACATGATATGAAATCGTATTCAATTCGTTTTCAACCTAGTTTTAATTAACTATTCTTGCTATGTAGAATAGTACTTGGTAGTGTCGTCCAAAACATGTCTTATTACAGACTATTTGTTTCAAATGCTTTTTTGGCAGGTGAAAACATCTCAGTGGCTGCGCCTATAGCATCTGTTGCACCGACATCGCTTGTGCCTATACCATCTGTTGCACCGACATCGCTTGTGGCCGACAAGAATGTCACCCATGGAGGTAAAGCTTTACTGCATATGTGGAGATAGCGGTGAAAACGGCTCGGATATAGATAGAAACTAGCTTTATCATATCACATCATATTTTTATTATTATATTTTAAAAAAAATCAGAAATGAATTGAACTAACCCGGATATAAAAATGAAGAGGAGTATTATTAAATACATATATGGAGCGTACATGGATCGGAACGAATATGATGACGAATATTTATCGAAATACGAAAACCGCTTAAACCATGCTATCCCTACACCCCGTATAGCTGTTGGAAATATAGTCATTAATCGGCATATTTTAATCTAAAAGATTAAAGCAATGATCATGGCATAAGTAGTGTAGGGTGATCTTAACATAACCAGTAGCATACTATGCGCATCATGAATGACAGGAACAGGAACATAACAGTAACGCGATAACATGCTAGAGGCATCATGTAGAACAGGAACAAGAACATAGCGCACATAGTATAGCGATAGCGCTAACAACAGTAGCAGGAGGAGAAGATTATACCTCGAAAATGGCCCTCCGCTGGATGGTGAGGCAGAATTGCCTCCGTTGTTGTTATCGTTCACGGCACCTCCTGGCGCACCAGCTCCTGTCGGCGGCGTACCACCTCCGCCAGCAGTGGCGGCGGCAACTCCAGACATGGCGATGAGCAGTCGTGCGGGAGGTACTCCCCAAAAACCTGATCACCCGCCTACCCGGTGCAGATCTCAGGCGAAGGTGTGGTTTCGGAGGCACTGCTCCTTCCAATCTCTCGAGCGCGCAAGAGATCAGAAGCGAGGAAGCGAGAGCAACTCAGGCGCGGAGAAGGAGAAACTAACACCGGGAAAGAAGCGATGAAACCGGATCGGACTCGCGGCCTCCTTATCTATCAGGAGAAAGAACGTGGACGCGCTGTTGCGGAGGGAATCGTGGGAATGTGGGTTAGTGGCTGCAAAAGGATAGTGACGTGACGCACGCACGCCGCCAGCCAGCCACGCCCTCGCCCTCGCCCTCGCCCACGCCCGGCCCGGCGCGCGCGCGCGCGCGTGTGGCATTCCGACCCCCACCTCAACTGGTCAACAGGGAGCCTCCAATAACTCCCTATTTAGGTTGAGATATTTCTCGCTTAAATCCTGAGGTGGTATTATTATCCTCAACACTTATTATGGGCCTTTGAGATTTAATATTATAAGTTGGGCCTAGCCCAATTATTCTAACAATCCCCACCAAATTTCAAGGCTCATAAGAAATGTTCTCAATGTTGTGCCTGTTTGATATACCAGGGTTTTGGTGGAGACTGTTAAGTTGAACTTCCACCTAGGAAATGAGCTACATCAGACCACAACTGAACAATGGACTATGCCTTGAATTGTGAGTTTTGTGTGATCAGGTTTCACTCAGAACCTTGACTGGTACTGGGCTGCCGTTCGCATCCCCTCTGTTTGGAGCATATAAGTCAAACTCCAGGCCTTTCATGAGTATCTAGAGATCACCCAAACCTCATGGACTGTGACTAGCAGTTAAACTCATATAGGTGTGTTCCTTCTGAGATGTTCTGCAGGTCAACATCTCTGCTTGGAAAAGCCACTCGGATCACATTAAGACATAAGTCATCCTACCATGCAGGAAAGAAGAGAAGCACATAATGAAAATGAGCCCTTTTTCAAGGGTCTCTTCTCTCAGTCACACAATAGTTTGTTTCACCATCCAAATTCACGGGATCTCCGATCACAATGGACAGGTTTCCACTATTATGCAACCTTAGGTGGGTATCAAGCCCATTTCCCTCGATGCACTGTCTATCACATTACGTGGTAGCCCCTTGGTAAACTGATCTGCCAGATTTCTAGCCGTTTGGACATAGTCCAATGCTATCACTCCGGAGTTTTTCTGCATTCTGACAGATTTCGGTCTTCTCTTGATGTGTCTAGATGACTTCATGTTGTCCTTTGAACTGTTCACTTTAATAATCACTGTTTGATTGTCGCAGTTCATTAGGATAGCTGGCACTGGTTTTTCAACCACCGGCAAATCCATCAGGAGTTTACGAAGCCACTCGGCCTCAACTGTCGCAGTATCTAGTGCTGTAAGTTCTGCTTCCATTGTTGACCTCGTTAAGATGGTCTGCTTGCAAGACTTCCAGGAAACAGCGCCACCTCCAAGTGTGAACACATATCCACTTGTGGCTTTTATCTCATCAGCATCAGATATCCAGTTTGAGTCACTATACCCTTCTAGTACTTTTGGATACCCGGTATAGTGAATTCCATAGCTCATAGTGCCCTTTAGATAGCGCATTACTCTTTCCAGAGCCTGCCAATGATCATCTCCCGGATTTGAGACAAACCGGCTTAGCTTGCTTACAGCAAATGAGATGTCAGGCCTCGTTGCGCTAGCCAAGTACATCAATGAACCAATGATTTGAGAGTATCTCAGTTGATCCCTTGCTATTCTTCGGTTTTTCCTTAATAGCACGCTGGGATCATAAGGAGTAGGAGCTGGCTTGCAGTCGCTATATCCAAAGCGACTCAAAACCTTGTCCACATAGTGGGATTGCACAAGTGTAATCCCACCCTCATCTCCTCTTTGTAGTTTGATGTTAAGAATAACATCAGCCTCTCCCAAATCATTCATTTCAAAACTCTTGGACAGATAGTCTTTGACCTCCTCAATCACATTAAGGCTGGTCCCAAAGATCAGTATGTCATCGACATATAAGCACAAGATCACCCCTTCTCCCCCACCATAGCGATAGTGTACACATTTGTCAGCTTTGTTCACAACAAAGCCTACAGATGTAAGCGTGGTGTCAAACTTCTCATGCCATTGCTTAGGTGCTTGCTTGAGGCCATACAAGGATTTCAATAGTTTACACACCATTCCCTCCTGACCTTCTAGTACATACCCGTCTGGTTGATCCATATAGATCTCCTCCTCCAGCTCTCCGTTTAGGAAAGCTGTCTTAACGTCCATCTGATGGACGAGAAGACCATGAGAGGCTGCCAGAGCAAGTAGTACTCGAATCGTGGTCAAGCGAGCAACTGGTGAGTATGTGTTGAAGAAGTCCTCGCCTTCCTTTTGGGTATAACCCTTGGCCACAAGCCTTGCCTTATACTTTTCGATTGTACCATCAGGCCTAAGCTTTTTCTTGAAAACCCATTTGCATCCTACGGGCTTGCACCCATATGGACGCTCAACGACTTCCCAAGTACCATTAGACATAATCGAGTCCATTTCACTGCGTACTGCTTCCTTCCAGTAGTCAGCGTCAGGAGATGAATATGCCTCTTCTATGGTCTTGGGGTGTCATCCGCGAGGTATACAATGTAGTCATCTCCAAAGGATTTTGCAACCCTTTGTCTCTTACTCTTGCGAGTATCTACAATGTTGTCCTCCTCAGGATTTTCCTCAGGCGTTTGATCATTGTGTTCTATCGGTGCAAAGTGCTCATGGGGCATGACAGTTTCTTTACTAGAAGTGCTAGGTGTACATTTCATAGGAAATTCATTCTCAAAGAATGTAGCATCTCTGGACTCAAGAATTGTACCAACATGCATGTCGGGTACTCTAGAGTTTACTATTAAGAATCTATAACCCACACTGTGGATAGCATAACCAAGAAACATACAATCAACAGTTTTTGGTCCAAGTTTCCGCTTTTTGGCTATAGGTACATTTACCTTGGCTAAACAGCCCCATGTTCATAGGTATGAGAGATTTAATTTCTTCCTTTCCGATTCCTCGAATGGTGTTACTTCATTATACTTCATTTGAATTTTATTCAGGACATGACACGCAGTCAAAACTGCCTCACCCCACCATTCCTTGGAAAGCCCCGCAGTGTCTAACATGGCATTCACCATCTCAGTTAGAGTACGGTTCTTTCTTTCGGCCACCCCATTTGATTGGGGTGAATAGGGAGGCGTCATCTCATGAATAATTCCAAACTCTTCGCAAAAGGATGCAAACTCATTGGAAAAATACTCCCCACCTCTATCAGACCTCAACCGTTTGATTTTCCTTTCAAGTTGGTTTTCTACCTCAGTTTTATAGATTTAAATTAATGCAATGCCTCATCCTTTGTTTTTAATAGATACACATAGCAAAATCTAGTGCAATCATCTATCAGTGTCATGAAATATTTCTTTCCCCCTTTAGTCAACACGCCGTTCATTTTGCACAAATCAGAATGAACAAGTTCTAGAGGTGCCAAATTCCTCGCCTCAGATGCCTTGTGAGGCTTGCGAGGTTGTTTCGATTGAACACAAGTATGGCATTTGGAACCTTTTACCAAAGTGAATTTTGGAATTAAACTCATGTTAGCTAAGCGCGTCATACAACCGAAATTCACATGACAGAGTCGCGAATGCCACACATTAGACTCATCATTCTCGCTAATATGGTTCACAGCATTATGATTATTACACATGTCATTCAAAGAAAAGCGAAACAAGCCTCCGCTGTCATAACCTTTTCCAACAAAAGTCTCATATTTAGATACGACACATTTATTGGACTCAAACACAAGTCTAAAACCTTCTCTACACAATAGAGAGCCGCTAACTAGATTCTTCTTTATTGAAGGGACATGCTGCACGTTCTTCAGCTGCACGGTATTTCCCGAAGTAAACTTTAGATCGACCGTACCAACACCATGAACAGCCGCAAGCGACCCGTTTCCCATCAACAAGGAGGAACCTCTCCCGACCTGATAAGAAGAAAACAGAGAAATGTCAGCACATACATGAATATTAGCACCAGTGTTCACCCACCAATCAGGTGAATGAAAAACAGAGAGAACTGTAGGTAATATTTTACCGTACCCCGATGTTCCTCCGCCCTCGCTAATGATCATGTTGGCAGACTTCCTGTCTTTGCGCTCTGGATAGTCCTTGGCCCAATGCCCAGACTTGCCACACACAAAGCAGTCTCCCTTTGCCTTTCCCTTGCCTTTCTTCTTAAAATTGGTTGCAGCCTTGGGTTTGACATCAGGCTTGACTTTCTTGTTATTGTGGGATGCATGAGGGTTCTTCTTCTGTACCATATTGGCACTAGAACCTCCCTCAACCTTTTTGCCCCGGACATCCTTTGCCCTCGCCTTCTCCTCAACACCCAAAGAGCCAATGAGATCAGGAACACTGAACTCTTGTCTCTTGTGCTTTAGAGAAGTGGCAAAGTCCGACCAAGAAGGTGGTAGTTTAGCAATAATGCCACCTGCCACAAACTTGTCTGGCAACTCACAGTTGTTGTTCTCAAGTTCCTTAGCCAGCATCTGAATCTCATGAGCTTGTTCTACTACAGAACGGTCATCGACCATCTTGTAGTCATAGAACTACTCCATAACATACAGCTCACTGCCGGCGTCAGAAACTCCGAACTTGGCCTCAAGTGCATCCCACATGTCCTTCCCAGAAGGCATGTGCATGTACACGTCCACTATGTTGTCAGGGAGTACACTGATCAATGCTCCACGGAACAGGCAATCCAAAGCCTCGAACTTAGCCTCTTCCTCAGGAGAAAGAGGTGGTTCACTTCGTTTGCCCCGTGAAACATAGAAGCACTGCATCGCTGTCAACCACAATAGTGCACGTGCTTTCCATCTCTTATAGTTTGAACCATCAAAAGCATGTGATTTCAGTGCAGCAGAAAAGCCAACTACCGAAAATGACCTATCAGGTTTTTGGATTGTTGGAAATATAGTCATTAATCGGCATATTTTAATCCAAAAGGTTAAAGCAATGATCATGGCATAAGCAGTGTAGGGTGATCTTAACATAACCAGTAGCATACTATGTGCATCATGAATGTCAGAAACAGGAACATAACAGTAACGCGATAACATGCTAGAGGCATCATGTAGAACAGGAACAAGAACATAGCGCACATAGTATAGTGATAGCGCTAACAACAGTAGCAGGAGGAGAAGATTATACCCCGAAAATGGCCCTCCGTTGGATGGTGAGGCAGAATTGCCTCCGTTGTTGTTGTCGTTCACGGCACCTCCTGGCGCACCAGCTCCTGTCGGCGGCGTACCACCTCCGCCAGCAGTGGCGGCGGCAACTCCAGACATGGCGATGAGCAGTCGTGCGGGAGGCACTCCTCAAAAACCTGATCACCCGCCTACCCGGTGCAGATCTCAGGCGAAGGTGTGGTTTCGGAGGCACTGCTCCTTCCAATCTCTCGTGCGCGCAAGAGATCAGAAGTGAGGAAGCGACAGCAACTCAGGCGCGGAGAAGGAGAAACTAACACCGGGAAAGAAGCGATGAAACCGGATCGGACTCGCGGCCTCCTTATCTATTAGGAGAAAGAACGTGAACGCGTTGTTGTGGAGGGAATCGTGGGAACGTGGGTTAGTGGCTGCAAAAGGATAGCGACGTGACGCACGCACGCCGCCACACCCACGCCCACGCCCCGGCCCGGCGGGCGCGCGCGCGCGTGTGGCATTCCGACCCCCACCTCAACTGGTCAACAGGGAGCCTCCAATAACTCCCTATTTAGGTTGAGATATTTCTCGCTTAAATCCTGAGGTGGTATTATTATCCTCAACACTTATTATGGGCCTTTGAGATTTAATATTATAAGTTGAGCCTAGCCCAATTATTCTAACAATAGCTAGCCATAATTTATTATGGGCTGTGTAATTTGAGGTTCTAGGCTTCTAGCTGCTTATGTTTTCCCCTTTCCAATACACTTTGTCGTGAACAGCTATATTTCCCCGACTTGATCAAGGGTGTGTTTAGTTGGGAAAAGGAAATTTTTGGTGTCACATCGAACGTTTGACCGGATGTCGAAAGGGGTTTTCGGACACGAATGAAAAAACTAATTTCAGAACTCGGCTGAAAACCGCGATACGAATCTTTTGAGACTAATTAAGCCGTCATTAGCACATGTGGGTAACTGTAGCACTTATGGCTAATCACGGACTAATTAGGCTTAAAAGATTCGTCTCGCGATTTCCTCCATAACTGTACAATTAGTTTTTCTTTTTATCTATATTTAATGCTTCATACATGTGTCCAAAGATTCGATATGATGTTTTTGAAAAAAAAATTTGGGGAACTAAACAGGCCCCAAGTATGATATCTAAGTCGTGGTGGAATACTGTGTGCTGATCGACTTCTTGCTTGTATTAGTTGTGTATGCGTAATTAATGTGCGAGCGTGTTGCGCGTCATCTATGCGTGCTTGTGCATATTGGTCCCAGCATTTTGTGAAAAATCCCAATGTTTGTACAATTTTTGTAAAATTTAGTCTATGTTATCCACCAGGTTCAATGAAAATTGGTACTATTATTGGGATTGCATTGCCAGCAACAGGTGCAGCAATTGCAATTGCTACTTTGTGTTCTTACATCCGGAGGAAACGATTGGCAAGGAAGACGTCAATTCCAGGTAATTATAACACTTGTGTTGTCTTCATCACTTACAGTCAATTGATATATATGTTTACTATGTGGATTTGGGTATAATCTATCTATCTATTATCTATCTATCTATCTATTATCTATCTATTATTATATACTAAAAGTCCATTAAACTTTATACAAACGTTCTTAAACCGCCACGTGGCAATCCTACAAACGCTCCTAGATCGCCACATGGCACTATCTAATCTCACCGTTGATTTTCACTTAAATTAGTGGTCCCGATATTTTAGACCATTAGATTGCATCTCTTATTAAAAAATAATACCTTCCTTCTACAGGAGAAATATATAAGTGTTGTCTAAAGGATAAATACCTTCCCCACGTACGTACGACTTAAAAAAAAAAAGCTGAACCATTGTTTGCCGCCGTACGTACGACTAAAAGAAAAAAAAAAGCTAAACCATTAATTGTTTGCCGCAAGAAAAAGAAGACAATGTGCATGTACTTATAAGATAGAGAAAAATAAAGGAAAAAAAGAACGTAGTACCGTTCCAAAGAAAAATCGACGTTATTTCATACAATTTACAAATTTACGCAAATATACGTAGTTAAATTACACCTATAATATATAAATATAAAATATCCAATCAATGCTCTTTAAACATTCCATCTTTTAAATTATTTTTATCCAATTTGTGATACTATTGTATTCCTTTACTTAAAATGTCTATGATCCAAAATACATCACAGCACCAGCACATGGGACTTACATGTATATAATTGTATATAATTGATGTTATGTTATCTTTTTTTTTATAATAAAAGTCCATTAAATTTACTACAAACGCTCCTAAGCCGCCACATAGCAACCCTACAAATACTCCTAAGCCTCCACGTGGCACTATAATTATTTCTAAAAAAAATCAAAAGAAGGCAAAAACATCTAACCTTCGATTTTTTTTTAATTTATTCCGATGGACCCGTTGTTACCAACCATTAGATCTATTTTTAAAAACGTCAATTAAATTTATCTCCATCAATCCCACGTACACGTGCATACATACAAGCACAGCACGTACGTATGTACGTAACCAGCTGGCCTCATGTCCCTCTTTTTCTTTTCTTTTTCTTTCTAAAATAAGAAAAATAAATACACCGTTAGAAACCATTAGATCTATCATGAAAACCTAACAGTTAATTTTATCGCTAAAAATCACTAAATACACGTGCACATAAGCACCGTATGTAAGTACGTAAACACGTTGGCCTCAGAACCCTCTGTCTGTTTTTTTTCATTCTGAAATAAAAAAAATAAATCAAAGCTACATTTAGGGTTTAAAATTAAAAATCAAGCTATAAGCTTCGGATTATAGGATAGAAAAAACAGTATGCAATTTGAATTCCTTATTGATTCATTACTGTATTATCCTTTGGTTTCCACAAATATGTCATAGCAATTCTGAAGGAAAAAAAACATTTTCTACCTATACCATGCAAGAAACACGCAAAAAAAATTAAGTCCATTAAACATCATGCTGAATGCTCCTAAACCGCTACATGGAACTTTAATAAATTAGAAAAAATCATATAAAAATTATAAGAAAAAAGAAAAATACTTAGCTATCCATTCTAACTTAAACGGTGGATCCATTATTTCTAACCATTAAATCAATCCTTCAAAACACAAATCCCTTCCACCTCCCACTCCCTCCCGTACATAATCACTCCTCCCTCTCCAACATTCATATGTACATAGCACATATCTTACGTACAACAGAATTTTAAATAATTCAATTAGGTTAAAAGTAAAAATATGACACATAAGTTGTTTCGTACTCCAAGTGCAACCATAAAATTTCATGCCCAATTTTGATCGTTCATCTTATTTGGTTTTTTTTTATAATTAGTATTTTTATTATTATGAGATAATAAGACATGAATAGTTACTTTATATGTAACTTATGTTCTTTATTTTTTTTAAGTTTTTTAAAAGACGGACGGTCAAAGTTGATCACGGAAAATTATGGATGCACTTAAAAATGGGACAGAGGGAGTAGTAAGTAGATTTTTAAGGAATAAGTTTACATTAATCACTGCCTTTCTTATAAATAATGGAGGTACAGTTTCAACATTTTAATATAAATAAATGGTTATGTTGCTCAAATGTGCTTTATTGTGCACTCATATCAAAATATACAAATTATCAGTTTGAAGTATATATTTTTTATATCTTTATAAATAAGAAAATACTTAAAACATGTGACGAGTTATAATGCACGCATAATGTTATGATGCCGGACTCAGTCATCATATAGAATATAATTATGATTTTAATCTTTTACTGCCTAATTAAATATGTCAATGATTGTTAGAATAACTAACGCTCAACATTTAATTTTGAAAATATCAAACACCCATATTCAAAAGAAAAGTATATAGTTGTATAATTTTAAACGATATTAACAAAGTGCCCATAGAGTGAGCTATAAATAATAATCTTGGTGGTTTATAAATCTATACAATCTAGAAAGTATCATAACTACTTAAAAACATTTTTAGGACAAATATCATATATTTAAACTATTATCAAATAACATCTTAAGTAAAAGTCGTCGTATATCCCCACGGCAATAAAATAAAAACAAGATGTCCGTGTATGTTTTATTCCTTCACATAGCATCTAGGCAATCAAGCTGCTAATGGAAAGTTTGTTTGGTTATGATTTATGCATGATAGATGATATTTTGATCTAGGTGGGTTAATAAATTTTCAATTCCCGTGATTGTCTACACTCCATTAAAACATCCGTTCTTTTCAATACTCTATTTTACACGAGTATTCCTATCATATTTTTTACCTTTTCTATTTTTTTTTCAATCATGTGTTATGAAGGAACCTTTAACTTTTTTTCACCGAGAGGCAAAGTCATAAAATTTCACAATCCTAATAACACAAATTATGATGGTTTAAATAAGATGCCCGCGCAAATGCGCAGGCTACTTTTCTAGTTATTATATACTAAAAATCCATTAAACTTCCTACAATCGCTACTAAACCGCCACATGTCGCTCCTATAATTAACGCTCCTAGATCACCACGTGGCGCTTTAATAAATCCTAGAAATTCTAAGATAAAAGCAAAACATCTAGCCATTGGTTTTCATTTAATTTGGTGGACCCACTATTTTAAGCCATTAGATCTTTATTAAGATAAGAAAAAAACAAATCAATCTATCTCTAAAAAAAATCCCACGTTACCCCCTGCCGTGTCCCAATGGACCTGTACGTTCTTACGTAAGTATGTATATATCCCCTATATGTCTTTTTCTTTTTTCCTTCTTATATACTTAGATTAGATGAAAAACTAAAAAGTCCATGTTAAAGTTGTAAAAATATATGTTACTAGCAAATATGCCCGTGCGTTGCAACGGGCCTAGGTGAATATCAAACAAATATGGATTGTTAATATTGCTTGTGTACTTGTATGATACATGTGTACAAAATCTCAAATTTGTTCATGCCTTCCAAATCTTCGAATTAGATTAGGAAACTGATGTCATTATAAAAAAAATATTGCCGAAAAATACAAAGGTGATTTCGCGTGTGACGGACGATGAACAAAAACTTTTACCCGAAGACTTACTTATTTTTTCTAGTTCTTCACGTTGGTTCCATTTAGTTAGAAATAAATTAAAATGCACATACAAAATTTACAGCAATTTTATATCTTAAAATGATGGTTCAAAGTGATTAAAAATTTGTTTTGTAAACATTAAATGATTTTTGGGCGAAAAAATAAAGGAAAAAGGCCTGAAAGCTGGCGGCAGCCCAAAACAGCATGCGCCGGCCCGACCCGTTAGACAAGGAGGCCCTTCTTCGCACGTAGAGGGGCGCGCGGCCCGTATAGCGTGCGAGCAGCCGAGCAGACCATACTGTTTGACATGAGGGAGGGAAAGTAGACGTATTCCAGTGTAAAAAGGAGAGAAAGTTGGAATCTGGTGGCCGGAGCGAGGACGTTCTTCCTTAACAAAGTAGGACGATTTGCACATGTGTTGGGTAATTACTTGTAACATACAAATACTATATCAACTGTGGTTTTGGAATAAAAAGCCCCGATCCGAATATTAAGCGGATTAAAACGGATTTTAGTGACGCTCACGTGGGATAACGGACGAAAAAACAGCCGGAAACCTTACTTATTTTTTAATTAGGTATAGATATAGATTTTAAGTTTTATTCTAAATAGCGCATCTCATCGAAACATCCATAAAAAATATTAATAAATTAAAATTATAGATTATATGATTGTATATCTCTTAAGAACATAGTTAAATTGGACTTATATTTTCAAAAAATAAAAACAATTTAAATTGTGAGTAGCGTTCTAAAAATTTACTCACTCCCTACTGTATAATATTGATATGCCCAAATGACATTATTAAATTTATCATGAATGTATTTTCATATATTATATGTTTCTTTATTCATAAATTTTTGGAAAATTAAGGATCATATATTTTTTTGACACCATGTGGATGTCCTTTTATCTCTTAGGCTTCATTCGGTCTACCTCATTGGATAAGCTTATCTAAGACACGCAAAAAAAAGCATGTCATCCGTGTAAGATTAATTAAGTATTAAATATTACAAACGTGAATATTGATTTATTTGATCTTTTGAAAAACTTTGCATAGAAAGTATTTGGAAACATGCATCATTTCAGGAAACATGCTCACCATAGGTAGTAACCAATCCGATAAACACTTTAGAACTCAACCTTAAATTTACTACAAAATATATAGTATATAATATTTTTTTTCAATTAGGAATAGAGCCAAATATATAAATTGCATATCCCTACTAATTCCTATGTACATAAGTTACATATACAAACCACTGTCCACCAATTATCAAGTCATATTACTTACGAGGCATCCGTGCTCAATGCACCTAATAATTAGATGGCATCTAATAAGCATTGTGTTATCAAGTACCGATAAAGAACAATACTAATTGGGAAACCATCAACAAATGAATGATAGGTAAGTATAGATACCACCAAGCCACAATAAACAGTAGTTGCCTACAAACAGGTTGGAATTATTGAGTAATAGCGTTCCCATGGAACTAATGAGTAATAGCGTTCCCACACACTTACATATATTCTTAGGATGCCACGTGACACTCTAATAAATTAGAGTAAATCTAACAAAAGTTATAAGAAAAAAATTAAAACATCTAGCCATTGATTTACACTTAAACAGGTAGATCAATTATTTTCAACCATCAAATTAGATATCTTCAAGTAATCTATTATGACTATGACTAATAGCATTCCTACACTTCCAAGATGCCACGTGATGCTCGAATAAATTAGAGAAAATCTAAGAAAAAAATATATTAAAAAACAAAATCTAGCTGTTTATTTACACATAAACCAGTGGATATATTATTTTTCAATCATTATATTATATCTATTCAAGTAATCCTGCACTATCTACGTATACGAGAGATGTCATAAAGGAAAAAAAAGAAGAGTGCGTATACGATCAGCCCCATCGATTAGTTTTCTCTTTCTTTCTTTGCATCTCTGAGATTTTTCTCAAATTGTGCATATGGGTAGCGACCACTCCTGGCGAGGCCGTCGAAGAAGCCACACCGCCGCAGCACCGCTTCACGCCATCTAGCCAATTTTCTTGAAAGTATTTTTTACTAATGATGTAAAAGGTAATCACGAGCGCATATATAAATGTGTGCACACCCATCATATAAATAGACATACGCACACCTACCCTAGGAGAAAAAAATATTTGTCCCAAAAAAATGGAAAAAGCACGTGCTTAGTATTTGCCAGAAAAAATATATATACATACCATTGAAAATGCCACATGGAACCACATTATATCTTTTTAATTATGTCATTTTCATCTATATAATGTTAATATTTAGCAGAAATAATTTTGACACTATAGATTATTCCATCGTATATTACCCATGAACATGCATCGATGAATCAAATGTATAATAAAAGAAAAAACAAAGCAAAAAATATATTAACTCATATGTTTGTGATCGATGGTGATAGACGAATTTAGATATAACCGGAACAATTTGTACTGTCTTTATAGTTGTCATTATAGTTTAAGGGTGTAATTCATACTATTTCCTTAAAAAAAAGTCACTTCCACATAAGGATTCATAATAAAAATTTAATTAACACTAAATAAGTAAGGTGCCCGCACATATGCGCGGGCCACTTTCCTAGTTGTTATAAATCCGGCCCAAAATCACTGTCGGGAACCAAACACCTAAGAAACATTGTAGGAGATCCAAACACGATGATGACACCGAGGCACTATATTTATTAATGAAGTTCAGTAGAAACCTACATCTCCGAAACACTGATTACGGGCGCTCCTCCCCGATCCAGCATATTACAGCGTAACAAAGTTATAACGACTCTCGGCCGGATGCCGCTGGCAGCCGTTTCCTATCGCTATACTAAGTCTCCATGTGTGGTTATTACAGATCCGCTCCTCTAATTAAGAGTGAGCTTAGGATAGAGTCCGACTCTTGCTCTATTTCTAAACGTAGTAGTAGTACAACTTCAAGTCCTAAACTATAACCAACTACGTACACTTATTCGACATAAACTCTAACAATAAGTGCTGAGCTTATATATGCTTCTCATATAACAAACGAAAATGAGGCCGGTACATTTTTTATTCCTTTGATATTTATGTGAACCGTTGTATTATGAAAACAAATTGTCTTAAAGTGTGCTCTATTTTAGAAATACTGATTCTTGTCTTCTTTGAGATTCACAGATTTGAGGAAAATATTTCCCGCAAAAGTCAGTTAATTCTGTAGTTTTATTTCATATGGATCAAGCAACGACATTAACTCCAGCCATTGTTTTTTTTAAAGAAAGGCAATCCCTAACCCCTAGTTTTTAAACAAGCTTGGGGAAGGTGGTTTTGGAGTAGTTTATAAGGTACACATATCTATCTATCTATCTATCTATCTATCTATCTAGCTAGCTAGCTATTTCTATGTATGCTAATTGGACACTCTGAGAAAGTTTCTACTTTAACTGTAAAAATAGTGGATAAATCTAGCCATCCCTAATTATAATGGCTTAAATTACAAGAAGATCCCCATATAATTTTATCAATCAATAATATCAATCAATATTGGATTTATTAAACCGAGAAATGAAAAGTCATATAAAAGAGTATTAGAGTGAATCCTGCATATAATTTAATTTTAAGGACTAAATTTAAAGTTTAAAAAATGCTTATCAAATAATTTTTTTTGAAGTACTTAAAAACATTAATTATATTTTCCCCTTAATTATTCAATCAAGAAAGCTAAAATTAAGATTCTATGGCAAGTATGACTTTGTATTTATTTACTCTTAATCTTTGGAGCTATTAAATTAATAAATGAAGAGTAGCAGAAAATAGTGTTTTCATGAATCATATGTATAATTTTTAGTGCTAAATCTAAAATTTAAAAATACTTATAATTTTTTTATTTTGTTCTGAAGTACTTAAAACCAATGTTTACACATATATATAGTACTATGTACTACTAGCCTACACAATGGAAGATTTATATAAGCAATACTTGTCAACTTTCTTTCGAAAAGGACATTATATTTTAAGAACAATTTAACTAACCAAGTGTACACTTTGTGTCAAGTTCTTCACCCTGCAAGTATTATTCACATCTATGAGCATATTCCCTTCTGTAAGCGTAGGGAGCTCTTCCAAATGGGCAAACCATAGCAGTCAAGAGGCTGTCGCGTTGCTCACAGCAGGGGATAGGAGAGTTGAAAAATGAGCTAGTTTTGGTTGGGAAGCTTCAACACAAAAACCTTGTGAGACTAGTGGGTGTTTGCCTTGAGGACGAGGAGAAGCTACTTGTGTATGAATACTTGCCCAATAGGAGCTTGGACACTATTCTTTTTGGTATATTATTTGTCTTTTTTTTAATACTATTAAGTTTTTTTTTAACATTATACTCCCTCCGTTTTTTAATAGATGACGCCGTTGACTTTTTCTCACATGTTTGACCATTTGTCTTATTCAAAAAATTTACGCAATTATAATTTATTTTGTTATGAGTTGTTTTATCACTTATAGTACTTTAAGTGTGATTTATATCTTGTATATTTACATAAAATTTTTGAATAAGACGAATGGTCAAACATGTGAGAAAAAGTCAACGGCGTCATTTATTAAAAAACGGAGGTAGTACTATTAAGTTCGGTATATATTCATCACTCACAATGACGCGAAATCTCCTTTATATTTATTGGTGGCAGATCAAGATAAAAGCAAGGAATTGGACTGGGAGAAGAGATTCAGGATCATAAGTGAAATTGCTCGAGGGCTACAGTACCTGCACGAAGAATCTCGGTTGAAAATCATTCACCGGGATCTCAAAGCTAACAACATTCTACTAGATTCCGATTTAACCCCTAAGATTTCAGACTTTGGCTTGGCGAAGTTATTTGGAGGGGACCAGTCGCACATTGTCACAAATCGTGTAGCTGGGACATAGTAAGTGCCTTCTCAAATTCAATCCATTCATTCTGTTTTATCTTACTTTCTTTCTTTGCCAATCATGTCTCTGTCACTGAACTCGAGGCAAGATAGGTCAGACCAATTTTATTAAACCTTGAAACGATGTACTCCCTCGGTCTCATAAAAAACCAATTTAGTGTTGGATATGACACATCCTAGCACTACGAGTCTAAATCAGATTCGTAGTACTAAGGTGCTAGATTTTTTTTGGACGAAAGGAGTACTCTGGTGACGGGATGTTCCATTACAAGAGGCAAACCGGAATAGCCTCCGATTCCTCCGAAGTGGAACAATCTTGGTCAGCTCATCTCTACTATTGTAAAAATTGAAGATGTTTTTGTCGGTATTTTGGTATGTCATCCGTGTATGAGTCGGTTTTTAAATTCGTTTGCTTTTGGAAATACATATTTGTATTTGAGTCGGTTTATAAGATCGTTCACTTTTGGTAATACAAAAGGTATCATATAAGAAATCTGTTTAAAAAAACTCGCATGCTAACTTGAGACGATCAATTGAACTCCTAACTACAGCTCATGATTTTCTATATATATATAAAAATATATATATATATATATACACACAAGCGAACTCCTAGAGTGGATTTCATCTTAACTAAACCATATAACAATAATAAAATTAAAATAGACTTCACCCGTTGCAACGCACGTGTATTTTTTTCTAGTATATACATGTATTCATGCCGGAGTATCGATGGACCACATGAACTCTTTAAGTATTTTATTTACTTTTAAGATAAGAGAACTCTTCTTGGTGACATGGCAAATGGCTGATGTCGCTTGCCCAAATTAAGGATTGTTTCATGGATTTATGAAAAGGTCAATTTAGAAACTGAATATATAAGACAATCATCTTGCTTTTCATTCAAAAAAAAATTTAGAAACTGAAATCCACGTGCGCTTGTCTCTCGTCCCCGCCCCCATGCAGGATGCACGGATTAAGCATCAAAATATGCAAAAATTATTTATGTACTAGTGAAAGTGAGAAAAAAGTCATACTAAAAGGGAATTGCAGTAAAAAAAATTGCTCAGGCATCTATGTAGGACGAACGAATTAACCATCAAAATATGAAAAAAAAATTATGTACTAGTGAAAGTAAGAATAAAAAATAAAAAAAGCTATATGCAGAAATTGTTTATGTACCTGTGAAAATGAGAAAAAAAAGTAACAAAAAAGCTCAGGCGTCCATGTAGGGCGCACATATATAACATAGTCCGAATTTATGATTGCTTTACGTGTACGGTCGAGTACACGGCTAAATCTCCAGCTCACGATCTCTGCTTCAGATGTCGCGACCTAGAAACATAAGGTGCCTCCGAAGAGGCAACACGTTGTGAGATGGAAACTCTTTTATATAGGTCACAAAACATCAAATCTATCGAGGTGGGACAAAACTTGTGGCTAATACGGTAATTAACTACCTGCGCAGCCAAAGAGCGCGCGCCGCCGCTGCGTTTCTTCCTCCGCCGTCCGCTGCTCCAAATGATTTGGATTGGATGCGTTCATAGCTAGCATCGATCTCTAATCTTAATTCCACATGTTAATCTCCATTGCTAATTACTTATTAGCATTACATTACTTTTGGATAATAATGTAAACCATTAGTACTAATTAAGAAACTTAATTATTACAACTCGCGGATATTAATAACCTGGTGAAGAGAAGAACTCGAATTATTAGGACACCTAGCTTAACTGCTACATCATCTTGTTCTTGTAGTGGCCATCTGGTTGTTCACGCGCTGCGTGCGCGGGCGAGGCCGGCGCGTCGACCTGAACGCGCGCGTGCGCGACGTCGCCGGCGGCGCCGGCGCCGTGCTCCTCCTCCTCGGCCCTCTCCACCTTCTCCTTGGTCATGGCGCCGACGTCGAAGGCTGCCCTGGCGACGGCGCCCACGGCGGCGGACACCCACGCGGCGCCGCGGGACGCATAGGGGCTCGAAGCCACCACGCTCGCCGCGCCCTGCTCCGCCGCGGTGACCGCGACGCGGGCGAGCTCCGACACCTGGAACCGCTCGTCCACGCCGCGCACGGCGCCGCGCGCCGCCGCCGTCCCGGCGCTGAACTTGTCGCTGAGCCCGAACCGGCGGTCCAGCGACGCCACCCGCGCGCTCGCCGTCGACAGCAGCTGGTGCCGGTCGTCGAACGACCGCGCCCGCTTCAGCGCGTCCTTGCTCAGCACGAAGCCCTTGGCCAGCATCGTGCTCACCACCTCCTCCGCCTTCTTCACCGCCGCCTCCGTCGGCGTCCTCGGCGAGCCCGTGTCCTTGTACACACACAATCCAACCCCATGAATTAGCAATAACCACATAGTTATTTAGAACTCGCAATGGAGCTTCCAAAATATTTCTTTCCATAGTCAATGTCTCAGTTTTATTAACTCGGGACAGCAAAAATTTTGAAAAATACTATCGCGGAGATACATGAGTTGCAAAATACCGTCTCTGAGAATGGCATGTGGGACTTGGACCCACGTGTTAATGACATGTACGACGGTATTTTCCATCTCCGTGATTTTTACGATGGTACCAAGCAAACTCTGATTTTTGACAAACTCCGTGTTCTTTTTATAATGGTAATAGGCAAATTGGCAGCATTAATTAATTGCAATAGAAGAACATGAGCTCTCTCAAAGTCTCACCTGTCTGTAGAAGTAGGCTTCTGGAGGTAGCACATAGTCTTCCACTGGTGTAATGTTCACTGAAGCTTCAGATATGCTTGCTCCCTGAATAATAATAATAATAATAATAATAAAACAAAGATCATCAAAGCATTTCAAGATTGCACATTTGAAAACATTTCACAAGATTTCAGGTAAAATAGAAGGTCATGAAGAATAAATGGAAGAAGCCAATATGGATGCATTCAGATAACTCACAGAGAGTAGCAGCGCAGTGTCTGCTCCATGGAACTCCTTGAAGGTCACATAGGCAACTTGTGATGTCTCTGATTCCCTTCAAATTAGTAATTTGAACAGAAATCAATATAACATGTTGATTCATGAATAATTCGGCATTATGGAGAGAGCGTACCGACCTTCGCATTTCCACGTATTCGACCTCACCGGAGAAGGAGAAGAACTCCTTGATGTTGTCAGCAGTCGCCGACATGGAGATGTTTGTGACCTTGATTGTTCTTGCCTGAATAAAATAAAAAACAGAAAGAAAAACATCAACACATCTGTGACCCTCATTGTTAAGTAAATCAAAAGCATTCATTCGAATCAGGATGTGGATATATATTATATATGTTGGGGGCAAGAATTAATGTGTCATGTGCGTCAAAGAGAGATCCCAACTGAATCAAACGTGTGGCAAGATCGACAGACAGTGAGACTGAACACACATCAAAGAACTCAAGATGGTGTGATGATCTGAAGAAGGCAGAGAGGGGGGGGGGTGTCAGTTCAGTGTCACTCACATCTGAGACATCAATGGTCCAATTGGGGGAGGTGCTGATGAGTTGATGAGGAGGAGATGGTGGTGGTGATGGTGATGAAGTGCTGAATTGGGGAGGAGTCACCCCTATCCTCAGATAGCCCGGGTCCAGCCGGACCTGCAGCAGGAGAGACATGCAAATGTATGATCAAAATTGATCAGGGCTTAATTTGTTTTTGTTTTGCAAAACTGGAAGAGTTTTGTAAATCAATAGGCAGAATTCTAGATTTGTACAGATCCATTTGACATGACATCTGATCTAGCGTTTGGATCCACAAGGAAGACAGACAAATCGCAATGGAATCTGAACAAAACAAGGAAGAATGGCAAAAGGGGAGCTGTGTGCATTCTTTCCTACGATCCTTCCTATATCCAAGAACCGAATAATCAACAATGCAGTAGTGACAGGGTTTGTTTGGTTTGTGATGATGATCACTCACCGCCATGAACGACTCCTGCATCCACTGATCCAAGCTACCTAATGGGCGTAGAGCTTGTTTGTTCACTCGAAAAAACCTCTCACTCTGGATCGGCGTCGAATCGTTGATCGATCATCAATGTTATTACTCTGCTCACTATCTCAGAGAGAGAGAGAGAGAGAGAGAGAGAGATCGGACAGAGAGGGGCGGGCAAAATGGTAAATAGACACGGCATCCGGCACGGATGGAGCAGCGGCAAGTTCGGGTTTCAGTCGTGGTGGGTGCAGGTGCAAGTGCATAGAGCAGCAAAAACTGCGAGAATCCTCTTGCTCGGTAGCCCGATTTGAAGAAAAAAATCGGGCTCCTTGCTACTACTGCATGCATACAAGATAAGTGGAGTAGCTAGTTTATTTTTTTTTGTTCTCATCACTTTAAATATTTTTTCTCCTAAATTACTTATTCGACTTACGATCCGATCGTACCATTGAATACGTTGTAATTAAATCCTTACAATAAGATATCTCATAATTATATTTTGATAAAAGAAAAATATATGTTTTATACCGTTAAAACTTATTGTTTTATATGTGATAGCGATATGTTTCAAAGTGTAACGTTTCACAAAATTTATTTAACTATCTGCACCTACTCTCTCTCCTCTATATCCATGCATGGATTTAAAAACCTTCAAAATGATTTTTTTTCTAAACTACTTATTTAATTTACGATCCAATAATACCATTGTGTTCGTTGTAATTAAATCTTCACTACAAGATATCGCATGATTATGTTCTGATGAAAATTTGGTTGCCATTTTAATATTTTTTTACATAAAATATGAAAATATATGTGCTATTATGTGAGGAAAAAGTATAACCGTGCTAGCCGTGCAATATGCGCGGGCCACCATGCTACTTTCATATATATATAAGAGAGAAATAAAACTTGTGCTGCCTGCCTTAGGCACAGTTTGATTCTGGTTATAAGCTTACCTACTCTCTCGTTTTTCATAAGCGCATGTTTCCTAAATTGCTAAATGATATTGTTTTTCAAAAACTTCTTTATATAAGACTATAAGGGGTTTCTTTAAAATTTAATAAATCCATTTTTTAAATCTATAATAATTCCAAGTATGTTTAGCCCACCAATAAGCTCAAGTGAACCACAGCCCGATTAACCCATCAAAATTTTCATCGCTAGATAGGCCAACTTCAGGGCCGGTCCTATGATTTTGATGGGCACTAAAAGTTATATATAAAATTTTATGATATATATAGACGCTAATTTTACTTGTAAAACGAAAACAAATACATCTATATATTAAATTTAACATATCTGGTAATTATCGAGAAATAAAATCAACCAAAATAACAATATATTTATACCTTGGAACTAATACCATTACATTGATGAAGAAAAGAACCCCGTCATATCCATTGTTTCTAATGAAAAGATACTTCTTCAAGTATTTCTTAATGCAAAATCATCGATAACGGTATTAAGATCAATAGTATCCAAGATCGGGCGACGAGGCGATGATGCTCCAACTCCTCTCGTTTCAGCGTTTCTGCTTTCAGATAGGCCATAGACAGGTACTAGACTATTAGTATTAGGTATTGGCTCCCCACTATCATGGGCCCCCACCATCATGGGCCCCCGACGGTCGCCTCGGCTGCATAGGGCTAGGGCCGGCCCTGGCCAACTTAAAAAAAAACGACCCAACTAAGAGCAAGTATAATGAGCTATAAGCTTACTATAATCTTATGTGGAGGGGAGAGGTAACAAAAAAAAAATTAAGGGGTTGGCTCTCATAGAAGAACTAGCTTAACACAATCCCCAAAACAAATGTATTAAATATATAAGTGAGAGAGAGATGAGAAGGAAGTTGTAGTCAACCTTATAACTAATCTATTATATATGTTGGCTTTAAGAAAAGCTAATAGTAGAAAGTGAACTATACTATTATCCTTGCTCTAAGTACAGCTCATCTAGGACACTAATAGAGATCCAATCTACGCGGCACGAATCACAAAGCTCCCCCTCTTCCATTCATTGCTCGCCCTAGGGGTGACAAAATCCGAGTTGGGGACCAGTCCCCGTCGGGTCATATTTTCAACCCACCGGTCTATCAGGATAAATCTCACGTTATTATATTTCGATGGATAAATCTTCGCGCTCTATGTTGAGGAGGAATTGCGTAGAAGGCGGGGAGCCTAGTGTACGCTCGGAAAGATATACTCTCTCCATATACTTTGGATAGTTATATTTTATCTTAGCACACAGACTAAGGATAAGTAATTCTACTTATCATCTATTTAAACATGCTACTAGTCATTCCTCGTAAACAAGCGATTCATTAATATTTACATTTTTCGATGCCCATGTAACCAATCTTGTGTGAAAGAATAGAGAGTCACACATTAAATTCGAGAAAGTCATTAAGATGATAGGTTGTTGGATTGAAATATAACTATTAAAAATAAATTTTTCGGATTTGAAAATATACCTATCAAAAGTAGATGGAGGGAGTATTTACTTGGGGGAGGCCGGGAGGGGGTATTTACTTTCGCCGTGTTTAGTTCCAAAATAATTCTTCAAACTTTCAACTTTTCCGTAACATCAAAACTTTCATACACACAAACTTCCAACTTTTCCGTCACATCGTTCCAATTTCAACCAAACTTCCAATTTTGGTGTGATCTAAACAAAGCCTTTGTTAGGTTCATTAACTATCATGTGGTCACAGGATCCCATACTCTAGCTGCCCTCATATCTGTTTATGTTAGCATATGAATTTTTGTAAATGAATAAAAAATTTTAAGCCGTTATAATTTAACTTCTTATAAGCCTACGAAAGTTTTATTACAACTAGCTAAATGCATGTGTTGTAACGGGAGTTAAATAAAAGAACCTCACATTACATTTTAAAGCCTCAAAAATTAAATAAAATTACTCATGTCATATTATTTGTTAGGGAAAATTGCAAAAACCACCCCAAATGTCACTCTGAGTTTGAGATGCCTCACCATAAGAAGATTTGTTACAAATCCCCACCTCCTAATTCACCTTGGTTTGATTTAGGCACCTTCTCTCCACACGTGCGTGATTCCTGAAGAATCTTGTGGCGAAATCAGCCGAGTCCCACTCGGCAGGAGCAAGAGATTATGTTGTTTGTTCTGTATAATACGATCATTTCGTTGTGTTATCATGGCCATTTCACTGTGTTTTTCATGGTAAACTAACTATATATTCCAAACTGATATCATATGTACTGAACTACATATCCGTTTTTTTCGGACGTAATGAGTATATAGAAACATTTGAACAGGAAGCAGTAATCATATAGCCAGATTATAGCTGCATGGCTTCATCTGTTGCAATTAGTCATATGACCCAAAATAGCAGGTTTTAGTACAGTTTAATCAGCAATTAAGGCCACACAATCTAATGCAAAAGGGACCTGTTGACAAATCATCACGATGAGCAGGACTTGGCTAATTTCGCCACGAGATGCTCCAGTAATCACGCATGTGTAAAGAGAAGGCGCCTAAATCAAACCAAGGTGAATTAGAAGGTGGGGATTTGCAACAAATCTTCTTATAGGGGGGCATCTCAAACTTAGAGTGATATTTGGGGTGGTTTTTGCAATTTTCCCTATTTGTTATTATTTTTACATCACTTCAAATATTTTTCTCGACTTTAGGTTAGGGAAGGAACAAAATTCCACATTGAGGGATCTACGTGACAATGGTGGTGGACTGGTGGGTAATGCCGTGGTGGTGCATTAGGGTGTGGAGTATAGAAAATGGGGGGTATTTAACTTTTTGCCACTTTTAAGATGTGGCAATTAATCATTTGTCGCTCGCTGTCTATAACATGTGGGCTCAAATGTGTATCTAATGGTAAATCTTTTATCACCTCTCGTAATTAATTATTCAAGAAAATGGTAGCCATCGAATCTGCCCTGCACGAATCTCAATGCTCCCCTCCCTCCTGTTCGGCACAGACCCCGCTCGACGCCCGTCCCCTCTCCCTCTCCCCTTTCGCGCGCCCCGCCCCGCCCCGCCGGTGCAGCAGCTTGCTTCCAGAAGCTTCCAGAAATGGAAACCCGGCCACCGCCCACCGGCGTACGACGCCTTCCGCTGCGTGGGCCCCCCTTCTCCCGTGGGCCCCACATCCCCAACTCAAAAGAGAAAAGCAGAAACCGCCTCTTGTTGCCTCCCTCCCTCCCTCGCCGAGTCGCCGCCGGCGCTCCCCTTCCCCTCCCCTCCCCGGAATTACTTGCTCCCCACGCAATCCCCCACCTCCCACCTCCACCTCATTCCCCAATCCAATCCGCCTCGGCATTTCGCCGAACACCTCGCGCGCGCGCGCTCCTCTCCTCTCCTCTCCTCCCCTCCCGCTCTGCTGCTTCGGCGTCGTGACGCGCTGCCATGGAGCGGCCGAGCAACCGGGACTGGTCGGACTGCGACCCGACGTTCTCCGCGGAGGCCAACGCGGCGATCCGCGCGCTGCGGGACACGGGCGCGGGCGCGGACGCGCGCGCGCGCCGGCTCGCGGCGAGGCTCGTCGAGAGGTACCCCGGCTCGCCGCTCGCCCACACCATCCTCGCGGAGGGGCACCGCGTGCGGGGGCGCCTGGAGGGGGCGAGGTCGAGCCTCGAGCGCGCGGCGGCGCTCGCGCCGGGGTGCCCGCGCACCGCCTTCATGCTCGCCGCCGTGCTCACGCGGATGGGCCTGTTCGACGAGGCGATGGAGGTGTGCGACCGCAGCCTCCTCGTGCCGCAGCCCACCGACCCGGCGCGCCACCTCCCCTACCGGAGGAAACGCATCGTCCCCAAGGACGCGGAGCATAGGATCGCTTATACCCGACAAGGGATCCGTCGGCTGCGTCTCGGGGCCGAGAAGTGCAGGCGAACCGCGGTTCCACTTCCACCGGAGTCCGCGTTGCCCGCGCCGGACTGGCCGCCGGAAAGCGCCGAGGCCAACCTCCAGGTGGCTCGCGATCTCTGGCGCGGCATGAGCGAGGAGGAGCAGCAAGCCTTCCTGAAGGTGAGCTTTCAAGATATGAAGTCGTACTGCCGCTCAGGAGGGGAGCTAGAGATGATAAGTTTGCTCTCGGATGCCGAGCACGACCAGTTCGTCAAGTTATCTGCGTCGTCTTCGTGTTGGACTTGCCCTTTGTGCGGGTTCAAAATTATCCTTGATGAAGAGCGCTTCATGGTGCACATGGAGAACTTTCACATTGAGCATGAGGAGTACAAAAAATTGCGGTCATCATTACCTAAAAGAATCCCTGACAATGAGATGGAGCTTCTCAAATCATGGAGATGGGAACCGATGCCAATCGATGGAGATGATTTGGCAGAGAGGACAGAGATCTTGAGCAAGCTTAAGAAACTTGTTTCTCAGCTCATTGATATGGAGGCCGTCTCTCTGTGCCTTCTGTATATCATGCACAAGTTCATAATGAGGCGGGTCAGGCCGGTGACACCATTGGTAGTATCCATGTGCGCGTGCTGTGGGATCAGACAGTTGAGTTCTGCGCACCTCAAGGAACTGTATGAATTTCTCCAGAAGCTTACACCTATCCTTGCAGATTATGTACATCAGAAGGCTCAGAATGGTGAACAAGAGAGCCAGCAGGATTCGCTTGCTGTGACTACCTGGTTGAAAGAGACAGGCACCTTGTCTTTTGATTATGGGAAGATTGTGTCAAGAAACACTGATGGTTCTAGCAACCCAGATGAAATTGTTGATGGTCTATTCCACGAATCTTTGCTTGAGGATCCCTTGGTATCATGGGGTGGTGTGTGGCAAAGATGTCTTGATCTTGGACCTGATATCCTTAACAAGATAAGTGAAGCATTGAATAAACTGAAGGTTAACTGCAGCTCATGTGAAGAACTAAAACAAAAACTCGGAGATGTTTATTTCCTTCCTGACGCAATCTTTGAGACTGATATTGACGTCAAGCCTTATTTTGATGATGGGGTATCACCTTCCTTTTTACTGCATTCTGTTTGCTCTCCAGTTCTGTTAAAATGCATTTTAAACTTGTTGATCAATGCTGAAATCCCACTTGCTGTATTTGCAGATTGGCTCTGTACAAGTTGAAATGCTATTAATTGATGCTGAGGTAGATTACCAGAAGAAAATGCTTTTGGAAGCCTGTAAAGTGGATTATCTTGCAGCCATTTTACCTATTGCAAAGGCTTGCCTTCGGGTTAGTACAGTACTTCTATCACCAACTGAACTCGTATTCACTTTTTCCATAACTTTTTCTTATGTATGATATTTAATGTTGACAGGCCAAAATGAATAATAACCTTCGTCCACCAAATGGTCTTGAACTACAAGCACCTTTGAATATTATTCTCCGGGTAACTTGTGTTTGCCTCGTTCAGTTTTTTATATTTAGCTATTGGTTTACTTTTCTCTAATTTTCTCTGACTATCTGCAGTCTTTGTGGCACATAAGGCGATTCCATGATACTCTCCAGAAGATACCATCTAAATGCACTGATGTTAAAGATGGAAACTCTCAAATTGGGAAGACATTGTGTAAAATCTTTGATTCTTGGGATAATGAGAAAGCGGGCAAACCATGTGACCCGTGTGATTCAACAAGATTTGCAGATTTTACAAATTCTCTGGTTTATAAAAAGGTCTGTTGCGTTCACTATTTGTCCCACCTATCTAATTGCAAATCTGTGGCCTCCAGCAAACAGTAACAACGTTCTTTTGTAACCAAATTGTAACCGTCTCCATGTTGTCTACACTCTACTCTTAGATCTTAGTTATATCAGATAAGTTGTTAATATAAATAAAGTGGATGAGCTTCTATTCCTTATGCTTGTTCTGACTCCATTGTCCCCTTGAGCAACTCTTTTGGCCATTTTGTGCACCTCAATCTGCAGTTCTTTGGAGTAGATTAGATTAAAATCCTGTTTTTCTGGATAGAATATGACAGATTAAATTCTGCTGATGATCCTGTCACTAATTTGATCCATGAATCACCTTTATGTTGTCTCTAGACTACAGACCAAGTTCTGTTCCACATGCATTTCTGAGTGCATATTGACTGTAACATACATTTTTTTGTGCCTCTTGCTGTCATAGGCTCGTAGCTAATCAGTAAATCGGTTGTTGTTTGCAGGATGGACAAAGGAAAACTGCAATTGACATTGTGAAATTTATCTTTCGGAGGCTGCACTCATCACAAACTCCTTTGCATTTTGAGTTTAAGGGTGAAACTTTGGACCATCAAACACCAGTCGAGCCATCCTTCCTGGGTTGTATATGCCTAGTGCATGATCTTTTTGGGTTGCACATTTATGAAAATAAATTCAACTGTGTGAATGAGGTGTACACCGAATATCAGTATACTACATTCCTCCACAGCATTGATTTGGGTGCTGTTGGAAAAACTAAGGTGCGCACTGCACAGTGTATCCATTTCTCCTTTCCCTTTTTATGTATTTGGTTCAATTAGTTAGTAAACTAACATCTTTTCACTTATTCAGGTGGAATCTTTCAGTGAACTCTTGAAAGCTCGGAAGTCCAGGATTGAAAGTTGTGGGCATATGGTTTCCCAGTACTCTCTTGAATGTCCACCACGTTTGTTCATGACCGGTAGGGTTGTCTTTTCGACTAATATTCAGAATGTAATTATGTATATATCTTTCCTCTATTTAGGAGAAAAATGTAGGTCAATTAAAGGAATCATGTGATCAGTATGCCATATGATTTTTTATTGCTGAAAACCAAATCAACTATTGAATATAAACATACCATATGTGCTAGTGTAATGATAATACAAAGTAATTAATGCCATGACATACTCCTGAGTTAATTTGAAATCAGCCTTCCGTACCCAGAGACAATTTTATTCATTTCCTACAATTTAGGGAGCACCTAGGATGAAATAAGTATTGTTTTTATTAATATGAAGAAAGGAACTATGGAGGACTCTTAAGCTAAGTAATGGTGATTTTCCATGTACCGATCAGTACAGCATCTGCAGCTTTCATGAACTAGTAGAACAGAAAATATCTAGGAGGAACTAGATATATTGTTTCATTGAGGAGAACACCTCGATGAACTTGATATCTGGGTTTGGATCTCACATGTACTGAGCTTAGCTCTCCTCCTAAGTCCTAATGATAAGCTTTACACTTAAAACTTATTTGCTTTCTTTTCTTTTGCTGCTTTCTCACAGTTTTTGAATGGAAGGAAGACAAGGTGGGCCACATTAACATGCATGAAGTATTGATGAGCCTAGCTGTAGAGTTGGACATTAGTCATTTCTATGGAGATCTGCATTCAGGAAGCAAGTATACTCTGGTTTCTGCGGTATGTGCTGAGACAATCCTTTGCTATCTATGTTCCTGAGGTTAACATGTGCTTTGCTTTTCTTCTACGTTTTAGCACATTTAGTGTGCTATCAACCGAGGCTTGGGGTGGGGTGGGTGGGGGGGGGGCAATGGGGAATTAATTAACTTGGAAGGTGTTCAACTGTCATGATAATTAGAGGTGTGAATCCTCTATGACCGCTCTGCTAACAAATGTTAAGACTGGCTGTTATTCTTCCCTGGGATACACACATGATCATTTCTACTTTTTGTTTACTACAGATCCTTAAGTAAGCCCCAGATGAGATTTTAATATGGACTGCAATTTATACTTGTCAAATTAGTTGATTGAAATCATGAAATGTTCCATTGATTTCATCTTGAGAAAGTGGCGCTTCTGGTACATCATTGTAAATTTTGTGATATTTTCTTTTTCGACTGCTCAGTTGCTTGGCAATAGATGCTACACTGGTTCATTACTGTCAGGTTATCCCAAATGATAATACTTGCCTTACCAGCGCGGAGTTTTATTTCTGTTATTCTTGCAATACATCCTGTCTAATGCCTACCTTGGTAATTTTCACACTGTTTGTCAGGTCTGCTGTAATGATCAGGGGCAATACTTTTGCTTTGCTCGCGGCAACAACATATGGCTCATATATGACAACAACAGAAGACCCATGGTAATTCCCGATCAACTTTGCGTATTTATGTTTTGACTCACATTTGGTCGAGCATTACTCGATATCATTATTTGTGTTTGTTTTGTCCTTCCAGTATGCTGAATCCTGGGAAGCATCAATCCAGCAGTACAGTCAGGCCAACCTCTGTCCTGAAATCATCTTCTTTGAGCGTGTCGAGGATCCAGAATTGGGCACCCACCGCGACCAGACTGCGCCTTGAACCATTCCATTACTTTTAAGGTTTGATGTGGCTCAGTGGCTGTAGAGATTGGTTGGTTTTGCCATTGGAGGCTTGCTGATTGTTGTGGTGCTTGTTTGCTGGGGCGTTTTGAGTGGGCAAACTCCTGTGCTTTTGAGATCATCGTGCCCACGGCATTCATGCTCATGCATATATACTGGAGTACTTGACGTTCTCTGCTTGGCGATGGCGAGATCTGGCATTTCTTTGCTGGCCTCTGGATCATGTAGGGTAGGAAAGTAGTATCAGTCGTTTGTTTGTTCTTCCTTGTTGCTCCTGCAAATACCTTTATTGCTGTACATACAACAACGTTCTGTAACGCACAATTCTGGGTTCGTATATACGGCGATAGAGCTTGCCTTTTCTTTGATTACGAGTACTGATCTAGCAATGGATATGCATTTGCCTGCTCTCCACTGCAATTTTGTATATCTCCGGTACTCCCTCCGTCTCATAATATAAGAGATTTTAGATAGATATGATATATACTAGTACTACGAATCTAGATAGGCGTCACGTACCTCCAAAATCCTTAGAATTGGATGGAGGCAGTACCGCAGTAGTAGTGATTGTTATACCCACCCAACTATGCTCATCAGTAGTAGTGACGCAGTTTAGGCCCATCCATTTTTAAGCCCGTACTTCAGCCCATTTTTTTCGGCCGAAGCACGACGCGGCCCAAATACAAGGCGGAACATTCAATTTTTTACAAAGCACCCTCCCCCCCCCCCCCCCCCTTCCTCTCTCCTTTCTTCCTCTTCCGACCTCTTTCCCTCTCCACCTCCCCCTCCCTCCTTCCCGCGCGCCGGCCCGCCGCTTCCAGAAACTTCCAGAATGGAAGCGCGGCCACCGCCGCCGCCGCCGTACGTCTTCCTCCGCCTTCTCGAGTGGGCCCCACCTCCCCTCCCCTCTCCCTCTGGCGGAGGTGGGCCCCACCACCCCAAACGCCCCAATCCAAGTCACGCAACCGCCTCCTCCCCTCAGCTCCCTTCTCCGGCCAACGGCTACATTTCCCTTCTCTCCTCGGAGACTTGCTCCCCACGCCATCTCATCCCCCTCCCACCACCCACCACGCAAGCCGCCTCCTCCTCCGCTTCGGCATTTCGCCGAACACCTCGCGCGCGCGGGGGCGCGGCGTCGTGAGGCGTCCCGCACGGGCGCCGCACCTCCACCCATGGCTGGCGTCGGGGAGCCGCGGCGGAGCCCGAGGAAGAGCAACCGGGACTGGCTGGACTGCGACCGGCGGTTCGCGCAGCAGGCCGACGGGGTGATCCTCCAGGTGCTCCGCCGGAGCCCGGACGCGGTCGAGCGCGCGACGCAGCTCATGTGCCGCTACAAGAAGTCGCCGCTCGCCTACGCCATCCTCGCGGAGGCGTGGCTCGCGTCCGGGAATCTGGTCATGGCGAAGACTCACCTCAGGAGCGCGACGGTGCTCGCCCCGCGCTGCCCGTACATCTCCTTGGCGCTCGCCGCGGTGCTCGTCCGCATGGGATCCTGGGAAGAGGCGGTGCGCGAGTGTGCCCGCGGCCTCGGCGCGTGGATGCCCACCGACCCGGCCAGGCACTCCCCCTTGCCGGAAGACAGCATCAACGCCATCGTCAGCTCCCCAAAGGTCAGCAGCAAAGGATTGCCGTCGAACGAGAAAGAATCCGCCTGCTGCGTTTCCGGGCCGAGAAGGGCAAGGGAATCGTGGCTCCAATTGCGTCGGTGGCGCCCAAGTGGCCGCCGGAGAGCGCCGACCTCGACCATGCTCGCCATCGCTGGAGCCGCATGAGCGAGGAGGAGCGGCAAGCCTTCCTCACGGTGAGTTTTCAAGATATGAAGTCGCATTTCCTTTCAAGATCAGGAACGTCGCGGTGGCAGACGAGACGTGCGCTCTCAGGTGCTGAGGAGCTCGTCAACGGGTGTGGGTCGTTTTCGTATCGGCTTTGCCCTTTCTGCTTCGTCATCTTTGTGGATGCTACGGAGTTCATGTCGCACATCGACAGCTTCCACATTGCGGGTTGCAAGAAAGAATTGCGGTCATCAATGCCTGAAAGAGTAACTGGCTGTGAGATGGAGCTTCTCAAATCATGGAGATGGGAGCCGATGCCAAGCGATGGAGATGATTTGGCAGAGAGGGCATTGATCTTGAGCAAGCTTAAGAGCATTGTTTCTTGGCTCATTGATAAGGATGCCGTTTCTCTCAGCCTTCTGTACATCATGTACAAGTTCATCATGAGCCGGGTCAGGCCAGTAAAACCTTCTGTGATATCCATGTGCGGCTCCTGCGGGATTGGACAGTTGAGTTCTGCGCACCTCAAGGAACTGCTTGATTTGCTTAAGTGGCTTCCACATACCCATACAGACTATAAACAAGAGAACCAGAAGGATTCGCTTGGTTTGGCTACATGGATGGAAGAGTCAGGCACCTTGTTTTTTGATTATCGGAAGAATGCTTCAAGAAAAACTGATGATTCTAGCCAGCCAGATGAATTTTTTGACTGGCTATTCTGCGAATCTTTGCTTGAGGATCGCTGTGAATCATGGCTTGGCATGCGGGAAAAATGTGTTAATCTTGGACCTGCCATCTTTAAAAAGATAACTGAAGAATTGGATAAACTGAAGCTGAAATGCAGCTCATGTGAAGAACTAAAACAAAAAGGAGGTGTATATTTCCTTCCTAAGGCCATCCTTGAGAGTGATATTGACATCGAGCCTTATTTTTATGATGGGGTATCGCCTTCCTTTTTACTGCATTCTGTTTGCTCTTCAGTTTTGTAAACAGCATCTTGAACTTGTTGATCAATGCTTAAATCCTACTTGCTGTATTTGCAGATTGGCTCTGTACAGACTGAAATGCTATTAATTGATGCTGAGGTGGATTACCAGAAGAAAAGGCTTTTGGAAGCCTGTAAAGTGGATTATCTTGCAGCCATTTTACCTATTGCAAAGTCTTACCTTTGGGTCAGTACAGTTCTTCTATCACCAACTGATGAACTCCTATGCACTTTTTCTGTAACTTTTTCTTCAGTGTGCTATTTATTGTTGACAGGCCAAATTGAATAATAACCCCCCTGAGAAGGTTTTACCTCTTCCTCCACCAAATGGTCTTCAACTACAAGCTCCTTTGAATGTGATTCTCCGGGTAACTTGTGTTTGCCTCATTCATTTTTCTATATTTAGCTATTGCCTATTGGTTTAGTTTTCTCTAATTTCTGCTGACTATCTGCAGTCTTTGTGGCACATAAGGCGATTCCATGATACTCTCCAGAAGATTCCACGTGAATGTCGTGATGTTACAGTTGGAGACTTTCAAATTGAGAAGGAATTGCTTGAAATCTTTGATTCTTGGGATCTTGTGAAAGACGGCAAACCATGTGAACCAAGTGGTTCGACGAGATTTGCAGATTTTACAAGTTCTCTGATAAAAAAGGTCCGTTCCATTCACTATTTGTTTCCAACCTATTTAATTGCAATCTGTGACCTCCAGCAAAAGATAACACATACTTTTGTAACCAAAGTGTACCATCTCCATGTCTCTACAGTCTACTCTTAGTTATGTCAGATAAGTTGTAAATATAAATAAAGTAGATAAGGTTCTACTCACTATACATTGTTCTGACTCCATAGTCCCCTTGAGCAACACTTTTAGCCATTTTGTGCACCTCAATCTGAAGTTCTTTGGAGCAGATTAGATTAAAATCCTTTTTGTCCGGATAGAATATGGCAGGTTAAATTCTGCAAATTATTCTGTGACTAATTTGATCCTTGAATAACCTTTATACTGTCCTTAGACTAGACCAGGTTCAGTTCTACTTCCATTTCTGCAGATAGGCTCATAGCTAATGAGAAAATGTTTTTTGTTTTTTGCAGAGTGGAAAAATGACTGCATCCAAAATTGTGAAAAGCCTTTTTCAGAGGCTGCACTCGTCACATACTCCTTTGCATTTTGAGTTCAGGGGTGAAACTTCGGAACTGCAAACACCAACCGAGCCAAGTTTAGTGGGTTGTATATGCCTAGTGCATGATCTCTTTGGGTTACACCTTTATGAAAATAAATTCAACTGTCTGAATATGGTGCACACCAAATTTGCGTACTCTATTGAATTGGGCGCTGGAGGAGAAACTAAGGTGCACACTTCACAGTGTATTTTTTTTCCTTCCTTTTTTTTATATATTTAGTTCCATTAGTTAGTAAACTAACATCTCTTCACTTTTTCAGTTCAAGTCTTTCAGCGAACTCTTGGTAGCTAGAGAGTCCAGGAATGGAAGTGTTGGGCAGAAGGTTGCCCAGTACTCTCTTTTATGTCCACCACGTTTGTTCATGACCGGTAGGGTTGCCTTCTCAACTGAACTGACATTTCAATGTAAATTGTTTGAATATGTTTCATCTATTTAGGAGAAAAAGTAAGGTCAGTGGATGAAATCATTTGATCGGTATGGCATATGATGTTTTTTTTTTCTGAAAAGTGAAAACTAATTCAATCGTTGAATATAAAATATACCATATGTGCTAGGGTAACGATAAAATAAAAAAATTAATCGCCATGACGTACCACTGAGTTAATTTCACATCATAAACCATTTTGTTCATTTCCAATAATTTAGGGAACACTTGGGAGGAAATAATTATTGCTTTTATTAATATGAAAAAAGGAACTATGGAGGACTCTTGTGCTGAGTAATGAGGGTCTTCTGTGAATTGATCGGTACTCCTGTGGTACATCTGCGTCTTCCATGAATTGAGCTAAGCGTAGAACTTAAATCAAGAATGTCTAGGAGGAACTAGATATATTGCTTCATTGAGGAGAAGACACCTAGATCAGAGCTAGAGGATGAATCTGGGTTGGGGATGTACACCTCCCATCTATTGAGCTTAGCTCTTATCCTAATGATAATATTTACAATTGCAAACTTATTTGATTTCTCTTATTTTGCTGTTTTCTCACAGTTTTTGATTGGGAGGATATCAATGGGAGCTACAATAACATGCATGAAGTATTGATCAGCTTAGCAACAGAGTTGGACATTAGTCATATCTACAGAGGTCTGCATTCAGGATGCATGTATACTCTGGTTTCTGCGGTATGTGCTGGGAGAAATCTCTGTTATCTTTGAAAATGTGAATTCACTTGTCCTGATATTGACATGTGTTTTCCTCTTCTTCTAAGTTTTAGTGTGCTCTCAACTGAGGCTGTCGGCTGTCCATTACTTCTACTAGGGGACATAGGGAGGAAGTAAATGTAGTTAGCCATTTGATTGTATTAGTTAGCTTGAAGCTGTTCAACTGTCACAATAATTGTACGTGTGAATCCTTTGTGGCTGCTCTGGTATCAAATGTTAAAGACTAGTTACTCTTCCCTGAGATACACATACGAGCATTTCTATTTTGGATGCTACTCATTAGCTATTACAGATCCTAAGTATTCTGCTCCCGGAGTGATTTTAAGATATGTTGTAATTTGTGCCGGAAATATATATTGTCATTTATGTTATACTTGTCAGATCAGTTAACTTGAAATATTTCTGTGCTATCATATTGAGAAAGTTACGCTTATTGGAACATCACTGTAAATTTTTATTTTCCTTTTTGTGGGCTGCTTAGTTGCTAGCCGATAGATGTTACATTGGTTCTTTATTGTCAGATTATCACAAGTAATAATACTTGTCTTACCAGTGTGAAGTTTTACTTCTATTGTTCTCTCAATTGCATCTGTGTGCTACTCCAGTCAGAACTATTTGACGCCAGCACTGCTACGATTGGTGGCACCCGGCATCAAATATTCTTGACTGGATGGAAATAATACTTATCTGGGTAATTCCCATACTGTCTTGTCAGGTATGCTGTGACGATCAGAGGCAATACCGCTGCTTTGCTCGTGAGAAGAACAGGTGGATCATATATGATGGCAGCACAGCCGAGGCAATTCCTGATCAACTTTCATATTTGAGTTTTTGACTCACATTTGGTTCAATATTCTCCATATCATTATTCTTTGTTTGTCCTTGCAGCCTGCTGGATCCTGGCAAGAGTCAATCGAGCGGTACCGTCAGTCCAAACTCCGCCCGGAAATCCTCTTCTTTGAGCGTGTTGAGTAGCATGGTCGTCGTTGTACTGTTGCTGGGATCGAGAATCGGCACGGCACCCACTGGACAGTGCCTTGACGGCCTTGATCCATCATCTGCACTGCGTTTGGAGCATCGAAAAAAAGTTCAATGTTTCATGTGTCTGTAGATTGGTAACCATTGAGAAACTTGCATAGGCGAGAGATCGGCATTTCTTTGCTGACTTAGATCATTTTTTTTTAGATAATGTGCTGACTTGGATCATGTAGGCCTGATCTGTTTTTTTGTTCTTCTGGTTTGCTTCTGCAAATACGGATACTGATGTATATGCGTTCCGGGTTTTTACATGGTACTAATCTGAAAGAAAAAAAAAAGATATAATGATGCACAGTTTTGTTAAACAGGACAATGGTTCATTGGAGAACTTTCCACCGCCCGTTTATCTATCTATTATTATATTATTAAAAGAATAGAAAAAGGAGTCTCCACGTTCGTTCTCATGGCCTAGAAATTCTCACATTAATCGGAGAAAAAGAAAAAGCAGAGTCCATATAGAAATACAATTTAGAAATAGTTGAAATTCGGAATTAAAAAAATAAGGAATATTAGAAGAGGAGACTAGAGTCCATATAGAAATACAATTTAAAAATAGTTGAAATTCGGAATTAAAAAATAAGGAATATTAGAAGAGGAGACTAGAGTCCATATAGATATACAATTAGAAAATAACTGAAATTAGGAATTAAAAATAAGGAATATTAGAAGTAGAGTATATATTCCATATAGAAATACAATTAAGAAAAAAAATAGAAATTCGAAATTAAAAATAAGGAATATTAGAAGTAGAGTATAGAGTCCATATAAAAATACAATTAAGAAAAAAAATAGAAATTCGGAATTAAAAAAGGAATATTAGAAGTAGAGTATAGAGTCCATATAGGAATTTAAAACTAATTAAAATTCGGAATAAACATAATAAAATTAAAAGTAATGTTTAGAGTCCATATAAAAATACAATTTACAAATAACTAAAATTCGAAATTAATAAAAACATGTGAAGAAGATTTTAAAATCAATATAGGAATATAATTTAGAAGTAACTGAAATTTGAAATTAAAAATTAAAGAATATTGAAAGATGAGTTTAGAGTCCACATAGTAATACAATTAGAAATAATAAAAATTCAGAATTAAAAAAAAAGAAATATTAAAAGACAAGTATAGAGTCCATATAGGAATATATATAATTTACAAATAATATTAAAAATAATTAATAACTAACACATATATAAAATACAATATGAATATTACACTTTAGTAGTTTCGTAAAGTTATTGCAAAATTTAAAATTATATTGTCATTTTAATATATTTGAATAATATAATGAGAAAACATATATGCTATTATATGAGAGAAAATATAATGATGCTGGCCGCGTTATTTGCGCGGGCCACCATGCTAGTTTTTTTAAATATGCCCGTCCTACAGTATTTTGAAAGCAACGTCATCTCCTGTTTCAGACGAGAAGGTAACGATGGGCATATTTTTGCAAAACTTTGAAATAATAGTTTATTTTTGTAAATCTTTAAGAAAAATAAATATGAAAAATCCTGTATAATGGTATGCGCAACGCTAAAAACAACGCGTTGGATTTTAATCATGTCTAAAATGCTCAAGCAAAGCCCAGAATTAGCATACTTTGCTTCGCAGCTAAAATATTGACAATTTTAACACCGGAGGGAGTATGATGCAGGTATGGTAGCATGCTCATGCGATACAAACGGGTTCCCGGGCCGGGGATGTGAGGATAATTTTTTTATTTTTTGAACTTTTTAATTTTTATTTTTAAAATAAATACTTTTGAAACTTATTTTCAAAACCTGAACTTATTGGCCATGCCAGGCATGGCAAAACAATACTGTCACATCGGTTTGGCTGGTATGACAACGTTATTTGGTCACACACACCCCTTGCTGACGTCACAGAATAAAATTGTTACACTCGTTATGTGTGGCTCGTCAGTATTGTTTTTGCTACGAATACGAGCTGGTGTGAGAAAAAGTTCATATTATGAAAATAAGTTTTGGAGGGTCTATTTTAAAATTAAAAAAATAAAAAATAAAATAAAATTAAGGCGAGGATGCGTGTGACAACAAATCAAGTACAAAGATTCCCCACCTTTGCTTGGGCGTCGATCTGTCCGCACGCTTGGTCCAACCCTGCTGGAAACGTGGGCAATAATTATCTGTACTGATGAAGGTGAGATGGGTAAAGGTTTGTCCATTTTTCAAACTCATACCATCAAACAAAACCAAATTTATTTTAAACTGAACTACAAAATGATGGCCAATATAATATAATGGTTTTACAGTGTAAATAATTTTATTTTAAATTTTAAGATTTAAAGCGTAATATGGGCTGCGGGA
This sequence comes from Oryza sativa Japonica Group, assembly GCF_034140825.1. NCBI lineage: Eukaryota > Viridiplantae > Streptophyta > Magnoliopsida > Poales > Poaceae > Oryza > Oryza sativa. Next base: position 22,268,489 of record NC_089045.1, read on the forward strand.
GAACTATATAACAAAATAATATATATCAGTTGTAAAATTTATTTTCTTGCTTACTATTCAATTTTCTTTTATGTGTTTTCTGTATCTTGTACCTTAATCAATTATTCATAAGTTATAAATGATTGAGATGCATGGTGTGGTTTTTTGGAGAAAATGTGAATTTACATTCTCAATGAATCATCCAAAACCAAAAGCTAAAAAGGTGACGTTGTTTAGCTAGAGAAGAGAGAATTAGCATTAACTATATTTAGTGAGGATGGACTTTGTAGATATATATGATTTGGATTCTTGTTATATAATACACATGGGCATTAAATGTAGGAAAAGAAAAGGAAAACAGAAAACAGCCAAGATATGGCGTACTGGAATGGATCAGATACAGATAAGCTAAGCTAGCCTCGGAAAATTGCTTAGAATATTCGTCGACAAATAATACTTGAATCAAATCATTGCGTTTTCTTACGCACGCCATACTCCTGTAGATATCGACAGGTATGCTATTCCTTTGACAGGACTCTATGTACTCAATTTAATTTCAAGAGTGAAGTATTTATGGTGTGTTCAGTTCACGTTAAAATTGGAAGTTTGGTTGAAATTGGAAGTTTGGTTGAAATTGAAACGATGTGACGGAAATGTTGGAAGTTTATGTGTAGAAAAGTTTCGATGTGATGAAAAAGTTGGAAGTTTGAAGAAAAAGTTTGGAACTAAACTCGGCCTTATGAAAGTTGTGGGACGATGGAAACTTCGCTTCACCTTTCCAGTTTATTTTCTTATCCCATTTTATTTTTTTTATGAAGCTAAAATCGTTTTGTTAGTTCTATGTTTAAAAGAAGCTAAAGCTCTACTACCAATCTACCAAAGAGACCTCGTATCTCGATCTCGATCGGAACGTGACTCAGCTGACGCACGCACCGAATGGGGTCATGACTGACGAGTGTTGGAGCCAAACGGCATGCCAGACTGGCAAAAGGCACAAGGGATATCATATACAGTGGGCGTCACGCTGTATGGATAATTCATTTTATCGTTTTATGACCAGTAGCACGTACTCCCTCCGTCCCAAACAAAAAAAAATAAAAGACAAATCCTAAGTTTTCGTGTCCAACATTTTGACCGTCCATCTTATTTAAAAAAATTATAAAAAAAAATTAAAAAGACAAGTCACGCATAAAGTATTAATCATGTTTTATCATCTAACAGCAATGAAAATACTAATTATAAAAAAATTTCATATAAAACGGACATTCAAACGTTGGATATGGAAATCCAGTGTTTGTCTTTTTTTTTTTTTTGATGGAGAGAGTATACGCATGTATGTGTGTTCATGCCAATTAAAGTGGGCCGGGAGAAAAGCGCAAATCTAGGGCAAAAATTCCATCGTACGAAAATTCAAGTTCAACCAGGCTTGGACACCAGGTTTTGGGGTTGCCTTAATGCAGGTTATCAAATGTTAGAGCTGAAGGTATAGTACTCAACATTATGTACTGCAGGTAAAAAATGGGTGTTTTTTCAATCTTATTAAAATGGGTGTTTTTTAATCTTATTAAATATTATATTTTAAGTAAGTGGATTAGGATTTAGGTCCTCTAATATTTTGGGCCTTGTGGTGATTGGCAACACGGCACTATCTTAAGGGTAAGTTTACAGTTTATAGAAAAGCATGGATGCCTAAGAACGGAAGCATGCCTGGGGTAACTAATGCTTGACCGGTTGACATTAGGCCTGTCTCTAAAATCTTGTTTAAATTTTGTTAAATCATCGTGTAAATTTTGTAGAAAACCAAAACTTTGTTAGTTAAGCCTATGTTGATCTTAACCCTAGTCTTTTGTAATTTCTAACTCCGTCACTACCGATGCCAACGAAAAAATAAGTTGGTTAGAGAATTGAGAGACACAAACATATATGATTGGATATAATTGACGATAATCACTTTTCCCAAGGAAACAACAAAACTAGTAGCGATGTGTGAAAACCACGGTGTCAATGTTGCAATGGGAAAGAGCCATCATGGTTAGACAAGGTGCATATCAGGACTACCTACGGTCTACTAGACGCTCAAGCCAGTAGATTCCGTAAGAGGGTTGATTGGGGATAAGCCACTGTGGAGTCTATGGTCACACCAAAAGGCTACTCCTCATATAAGTCCGTTGAGCATATTCTTCTTCTTCGAGGTAAACTTGAGGAGGTGGACAAGGAGTTCAAGCACCTTAGAAAATCTCTTATTTTACACATATATTGATGTGAAATTATTCCCTCTCAATTTTCTTCAATTCCATTCAAACCGAACAAGTCCCGAAGGAGGAATTAGACGAATAAGATTTCAATCAATCATGAGAAAACTCATCCCCGTTGACATAGCAATAGCACCAAAACCCAAGTTTCACCGTCGAACACCTCGGGGGTTTAGGTTGAAACCACACACCGCTTGCCATTACACCATCAAGTACATCACAGAGCTAGCTAGCTGCTCGCAATCTCACTATCTCAGTACCCGGTGGCTGGTTTGGCGACCATCCATGTGTGGAGGATCTTGCCGGCGACGTCGTAGAAGGCGAGGCTAGCCTCCGCCGCCGTCAGCCGCAGCGACATGAATCCCTGCCCGTCGTAGAAGAACTCCACCTTGTCCGTGTTCGCCGTCTGCACCCCGCGCCACGCCTTCGACCCGGCCCGCTCGTCAGGTACTGAATCTTGCTGCAATTTATTTATAAGTTTTTTTTGTTCAATTCAGAGTTTCAGACTAGGCATAAATTCAGACGAATTTTATCGAGTTTGCAGAGAAATTCCGGCAAATTCTTTACCTGTCCCTGCTGCTGATGTGCTCGAGGCAGTGGTCGTGGCCGTTGAGGTAGAGATCAACTCCATGTGCCTGCAATTTTTTTCATACAAATTTACACCATGGTGAAAAGAAGTTCAGAATATATATTTCAGATCACCAACTCGAGTCAAGAAATGTTGGAAGCATCGGAGGTGTGGTGGTAGAGTCATGCGTGTATGACTCCACCCATAGGATGGATTTAAATTCCGGGGTTCACAACTACTGCGTATACGTAGGTGGCCTTTCAATAGAAATTTAGTGAGATCAGAGATATATCACTAGTTTTCATTTATTAGAGTATGTGTTAGGGATGCATTCACGGAATGTGAGCCTATATAGGGGTGTGCGCGTATACGTCTGCCGCGTAATCGAAAAAAGAAAAAGAAATGCATATACTACTTTGAGGATTGGAAGGAGATGCTCCAGGAGCTCCTTGGTATCGCCGTGCTGGCTGACGCTCCTGATGGCGTGGTGTCCGACCACGATCTTCCACGGCGCTTTGGACTGCTCCAGTGCATCCTCCAGATCCTGAAAACAAAAAAGGAATTAAATTAACACACAAGTTATGAAAAAAATGAGCAAATAATTCATCAGGAACTGCAGGATCAGAGCTTAATTTGTTGGGATTAAATGATTAATTAATTTACCTTGAGGACATTTGCAATGTAGGTTTCACGGGGAGAAACCCCTCTCCAGTCGTACTTGCTGTTCTTGGGATCAGTCCAGTACTTGAGCACGAACGGCGTCGTGTCCACGAAGAAGAAATCCGCGATCTCTGATCAGTTTTAAATTTTTTTTCATTCAAAACCAAAACCAAACCAACACAAAAATGTGAACGAAATACATATAAACACATATCCAATTCTTGATCTCAAATGGTGCCAGCTAATTTAACGGATCAGAGTAAAAGATGCTAAAGATTGAATCAAGACAAAGACTCTGTCAGACTGTCAGTGTCGTTTACTCACCTGCGCTAACGACGAAGGACTTGATGCAGATCCAGCGGCTGTCGACCTTGCGAAGAACAGGGCTCAGCTGGGCGAGGGCGTCGCCCCTGTAGTCATGGTTGCCAAGAACTGCATGTTTGTTATCAATATCGAAATTATCAATTATCACCATACACAAATAGAAAATCAATAATCTATTTCTCTTTCTTCAGAGTAATTCAGATCAGTGCATGAAATTTGATGGTGGCATTCAGATAATCAGATCGCATTGCATTTGATAGTGTAGTGGCTGGGAAAGTGCGGTTTCAACTTTGAAGTTCTGTGTTTAATTTCTATCACGCTCACTATTTCTTTTTAAAAAATATTTAGAGAGACGTCTCTGTCTCCAAATTTTTTTTATCGCATTGCATTTTGGTGTGGTAGTAGCATTCAGATAAGCAGATTGCATTGCGTTGGATTATTACTTACCGGTGTACCATGGCTTGTGGAGGCTCTTGGCGGTGTAGATGTCGGAGAAGGATTCTTCGAAGGCCTTATCATCGACGCCGGTGAGGCCGTTCTTGTAGAAGTTGTCGCCGGTGGAGATGACGAAGTCGATGTCCATCTTCTCCCCTACTATTCCCATCTGCATGCACACATTTTGTTGCTCATTTAATTTTGTTCACTTATGTGTTGTGCATTGGGATGCAAAGGATTGGTCTCAATTCGTCACATACTCATATTTATTTAGGGCATGTTCACTTTGATGCCAAAAAAAAACCTTATCAATTTTGGCATAGTTATCAAAATTTTGGCAACTTACCAAAATTTTCGTATGATTTCGGGCCTGTTCACTTTGATGCCAAAAAAAAACCTTACCAAATTTTGGCATTACCATTTCTTATATAGTTACCAAAAATTTGGCAGCAAACTAAATGTAGCCACTTTCTTTTTGACAACTTTACCAAAATTTGGTAAGTTTGAAAATGGCATCAAAGTGAACAGGCCCTTCTTATATAGTTACCAAAATTTGGTAGCAAACTAAATCTAGCTCTTTTTTGGCAACTTTACCAAAATTTGGTAAGATTGAAAATGGCATCAAAGTGAATATGCCCTTATTATGTTGAAAAACGAAAGGAGGTTGTTATAAACTCTTCAAAGTCAAAATTAAATTATGTTGACTGCACACATCCTAAAGCGTCATTCCTTTTTAAAATATACTATTATCAACTGAGCTAGATAGATGTGAAAAATACACACACTTGCATCTAGTTCTATCCAGGGTTCCCAAACCGTCGTAGGTACGGTTACCGCGCGGTAACCGCAATAACCATGAAAAACCGTACGAAACCGTGCAAAATTTATCAAAAATTCAAATTATTTTTTAAATTTATTTGAATCTAAGGAGGTTACCACGGTATTTCTATTACCGTACCTCCGCGGTAAGGCCGGTAACCGCGGTAACCGCGCGGTTACCAACGGTTTGGGAAACCTGGTTCTATCACCACTAGAATAACAATTTTGTTTTTTTCAAATAACAAAAATGTTAGATATCAAGGAGGAAATTAGTATCAATTGAGTAAAGAAGATAAAAGGTGAAAAGGCGCCCTAGCCAGCTATGCGGCTGAGTTCGGGTGTGAGGATTAACAACCTTCACTCCTAGCACCTAAAACGGAACAGTTAATTAGTGTGTAATTAATTAAGTGTTAACTATTTTTTTAAAAAAACAATATGATTTAAAGCAACTTTCCTATACAACGTTTAGCCGTTTGAAAAGCGTGCCTGCGGAGGAAAGGTGGCTGCCGAATACAGCCGTACGTGTAGTTTAAAGTAACTTTTCGCACATTTTCTTCTTTAATATAATATAATACCAACAAATTTGCTCTGATTTTTAATCAGTATCTTTTGATACGCACGTGATAGATAGTGAGTAGATACTACACTCTGTTTTCTTCCTTAAAAAAACAAGAGAGCACTAAACATGAGCTTAATTTACAATTCCACATAGCCTCCAAAACCAACCTCCTCGTTTTCTTGATTTCTTCTACCTTAACCCACATTGCATTACAGTATTTCATAATTAGGCCATTAATAATTAACTAGCCACATTTAGCAAAACGAAATCATCACCGCCAACTAATCAATCAAAATCAATCGATTACCTGCGCGGCGACCATCGACTGGTTGTACGCGCCGCGGCGCCCCCAGTCGCCGACGGCGAGGAGGCTCAGCGACCCGTCGCCCTTGCGCGGGTGCTCCATCCGCGGCATCTCCGCCGCCGCAGTTGCCGCAGCGACGGCGACGAGGAAGACGAGGAGTGTAATAACTGGAGCATCCATGGCCGATCGAGCAGCTCGATCGCCGGCCGCCGCCGCCGCTCCTCCACTTGCTCGTCGCGTGGAGAGGAGAGGAGGCTATGGCTGGCTCGAGGTGGAAGAAGAGGGTGCGTGCGTGTATTTATAGGGGGAGAATGGCAATGGTGGTAAATATTAGGAGAAAAAAAAAGAGGAGTGGCAATGGAGGTAAATATAATTAGGAAAACGGCACGGGGACAATGTGCGGCTGCAGGTGGGCCCGGATGGGGGGAATGGTGGGTGGGGCCCACGGTATGAGACTTGGAGGTTTTGCTAGATTGCCAGGTCACGCTTTGCCTTTTTGCGCGGGAAAATAAGTACGGCACGCATGCTTGGAACGCATGAATTGAACATGTTAATTTTGTCTACAATCATGCAACATGGAAGTGAAAGTTGTAGAAATGAGTGAAACAATCCATTAATTAAGAAGTCATTTGAAACATGTAGGTGGAAGTAATTCATGATCATCGCAATGGCTAGAAATTACTTTCATTATCTAAAACCGTAATAAAATGATTGTTAAATTCTGTTATTAGCCGTTATTGTTTGAATCCATATGTTTGTAATAAAAAAGTACACCTATAACGTTCTATGACTAGCAAGTCGCTCTACCTTTGACAAGATCGGTCAATAGTTGAGTGCAGCCGCAGAAACCACCTATGCCCCAATGATCTATGATGCTATTTCAACAATGTGGTCATCTATATGACTATATAATGTAGAAACGGTTGGAAATAATAAAAAAACAAAACTACCTAGATTGTAGAGCCAGCCAAAATATGGTGCTCGAAGCTGCTTCTCATACTAGAGAGTCTCAGCATACAATATTTGATGATCAACCCCTCTTTTCATGTTTGGCTCACAGTTGTTTCTTCTCCCATTCCCATTTTGAACTTGTAAGGTTGCAGCTCGCAATTTCTCTCAGCTGTTTATTTTGTTCCCATTGGGTTCACCCCTTTCGGCTTTCCTACCTATACTTTCCAACCTTCATTTAATTGATTGACTAGCTGAACACTTGCCTCCTTTTCAATAAAAAGATTGGAAATTCAATCTGGGTAGTTAGGGATTAAGATTCAACACTAACGGCAAAGTAGAAATTTTTCACACAAATTAAGAAAATGAAGTGTATGTTTTGCAAGTAAATTTGTATGTTGCATCTAAGCTGACTTGTGTGTAGGCGGAGCTACATAGGAGAGGTGCGGGTGTCCAGTAGCCTAATCCATTCTTTTTATACTATAATTTATCTATTCTAACCGCATGTACATCACCTCAGTCCAAACTCAAGCACCCGAATCAGTCTAAATTCGGTCTGGGGGCGGATGTTTGACACTAATTAGAAATATTAAACATAGACTAATGACAAAACTTATTTCATAACCCTAGAGTAATTCGCGAGACAAATCTATAGCCTAATTAATCCATGATTAGCCTATGTAATGCTACAGTAAACATGTGCTAATTATGGATTAATTTGGCTTAAAAAATTATCTCGCAGATTAACTCTTATTTATGCAATTAGTTTTGTAAGTAGTTTATATTTAATACTCCAAATTAGTGTTCTAACATCCGATGTGACATAGACTAAAGTTTAGTCCCTAAATCCAAACACCCTCTTTAGTAAAGTAAGGGAGTGACACTCCCTCTATTTCGTTCTATCTGTCCCTGACCATGTGGCAAAAATACATGTGTGGCTTGGCTTTATCAGTTTCGCATCAGCACAATCCAATAGATAACTAAAACCCCATGTCATGGGCTATTTTTGAGTTATACTGGATGGCATCCGCGCTTTGCGGTAGAATATATGAATGAGTATATGTTAAATATTGTACAAATGATGGATGGATTTGGATTGAAATATTTTTAAAATGATTTGAGAATGATGATTTATAATGTATATGCCGAGTTTTAGAATGTAATAGTTACTATGTTTGCATGTTGAGTTTTAAGTGTTTAGTAAGTTGATCTGGCATACTTGCATGTTAGGCTTTAGAAATAATAATAAATACAATTTTTACATGTTAAATTTTAGGTGTTCAGTGGGTTATAACTAATTAATAATATATTTCTGGCTGACAACTCAAATGCAGGAGCAAATTAAGCCATTTTGTTAGCATCATGTCCAATAAAAAAACTAATGGGCTTTGAAATGGCCCATCCAACAATGTTTTTTAACACACACACACAATTAGTCCATTTAGCCAGCAATACTCTTTAGAGCTCAGTGGTTGCATTGAGCCCTAACAGGCTGACAGTGGTAGACGACTGATCATGTGAATTCAAAGATTGATTATTCATTTTCTATCGTGAACGTATCTGTAGTTGTTGGGGGTCCTAATTTGTGGTTATTTTTGTACAAAATTTAGATTAGGTGTGGGTGCAATGCCTGTGACCATGTGCTCATAATTTTGATTTTCTTTTTTCAAAAATAAAAACATAGAGTTTGCAGCAATTATATGTCGGTTCCTTCATATATGAAATCCGCATTTGCTGAATTTCTCAAGAAGGAGAGTTAGATTTTGTTTTTTGAGGGAAGAGTTAGATAATTTTAAAAAAGATTAATTAGCTCCTCACCAAAAAAAAGGGGATCAAGTAGCAGTTTGGATTACCAGATGAAACGACATTATTCATTTCTGAACTACTTGAAACAAAAGCATTTGTACATATTTTTTCGACATAATGGATAAAAATCAGATCTCATATAAGCATTAGCATATACGCACACTGAATATCATTTAGATAGCCATTATAACTTATCCCATGAACTTAGGATGCAATTACAAACAGCAACATTCTTGCATACTTACGTATACAAACACACACACTATTTATACACCGTGCATCTTTTGTCACAGTATATATATCGATAACTGAAGCAGTACATTGACTGTTCCAATTTCACACACATAAGCAGCTAATTAACACAATAATTAAGTGTTGACTTTGATCACTAGTTGGTGGAGGTTGACTTGGCGAGCTGCCAGCTGTACAGGACGGCGCCGGTGACGTCATAGAAGGCGAAGCTGGCCTCCGCCATCGTCAGCTGCATCGACAGGAACCCTTGCCCGTCGTAGATGAACTCCAGCTTGTCCGAGGTTTGCTTAAACTTCCCCGCCCACGCCCTCGACCCGCCCCCGCTCGTGATGAATTCAAGTGGGCTATAATTTTTATTTCATCGAATTCGATAAGAAAAAGAATTTAAACTTAACACCAATGGTAGCTAGAATGGTAACCAATGTAATAGTGGTATGTGCTAAAGGACAAATTTTACATTTCTCGAATACTAAATTTTGCACTACAAAATATATGTGACACCTATTGATGCCTATCAAATTTTACATGATAAAAAAATGATATTTGCATACAAAATATAATGCCCAGTACCTTTCAAGATCGTAAAACTTTTTTGGTGCTAAAGTTATAATTACCTGTCAATGCTGGTGATGCGCTGCAAACAATGATCATGGCCGTTGATGTACATGTCAGCCCCATAGGTCTGAAGTTTTCGAAAGAAAAAAAAAGGAGTGTTTCGGTCAGGGTTTGGATTTAATTTGTGTGGATTTTGCCAGAGAATTTGAACTCAGCTCATACGTGAACTTAAACTGATCGATGATTCAATGTATAGGGTGTACCTTGAGGACAGGGAGGAGCATGGCGACGAGGTCGGTGGTGTTGCCGTGCTCGCAGCCGCTGCTGATGGTGTGGTGTCCAACCACGATCTTCCACGTCGCATTCGACTGCGACATCGCGTCTCCTAAATCCTGCATCCGTGCAAGCAACCGCGATTAAATAACAGCTCTAGTTCGTGTACATATGAACTATATAGCCCGCCAGTAAGAATGCTTTCGTTTGTAAAAATCATTTTTCTAGTAGTGTATAGTTTCTGTTTAAGCAAAGGCCTAGTTTACCCAATAACTTACTGTGAGTAGAGTGGAGAGGTAGGTGTCACGAGGGGCGACCTGTCTCCAGTCGAACTTGCTCTCGTTCCAATACTTCTGCACGAATGGCACCGTGTCCACCAAGAAGAACTCCGCGATATCTTTAATTTCATATATTTTAAAAAATGAGCAATTGTTACACATATTTCTTTTTCTTCTTCAGACGTATCGTCCTATGGAAAGCTTTTGGATGAATTGGTTGGTATGATACGACGATGTGTCATATGCAAGTACATACCTGAGTCGACGATGAAGGACTTGTTAATGGAGGTCCAACGGCTATCGACGGCGCGAATGGCGGGGCTCTGCTGTGCGAGGGCATCTCCAGTGTAGTCATGGTTGCCGAGAACTATACACATGCAATTGCGCATATAAATATATGTGGGTATGAGAGATGAGGAATTTTACGGTACTTGAGAAAACATTTGGATTTTTTTAAAAAAAATATTTTGATACATCGAGTTACCTGATATCAAATTTTATATTAGAAAAATATGGTACCTCCTATTTTTTTTTTTTAAGGATAGTAAAATTAACTACAGAAGACCAATCTAGATCAAGACACATAACCGATGAGATCTTGTTTATCATTGACATCTCAATATGTATGTATATGGTGGACATAATATTATTGTTGCAATTATTATTACCAATGTACCAAGGCTTCTGGAGGCTATCAGCGGTGTAGATGTTGGTGAAGGACTCCTGGAAGCTGGCCGTGTCGTTGTCGCCGGTGAGGCCATCGTTGTAGAAATTGTCGCCGGTGGAGAGGATGAAGTCGGCAGCCAACTCCTCCCCGATCACGCCCATCTGCATTTACAATTCAAGTACACACATTGTGGCCAGTCTTTGATAGGCATGCATGAGCTGGATGGCAACTTAATTGTCATGCATATTACTAATCAATTTTGATTTTGATTTGGAGGGAAATGATAAGCTAGTTATTATATCCACATTAGCTAATTAATTTAGCTATAGGTTCAAGTTGACTGGATTTTTCACATTTTGGTCCTTTTGAAAAACTTATTTCGCAAATAGACCCCTGAAAAAACATGTCCCAGAAATAGTCCTTTTTGGGGCGCCAGAGTGGGACGGCGCCAGCCTCTCTGGCGCCGTCCTCCTGCCACCGTGGCGCACGCGAACCGACGTGGCAGGAGGAGGCTAGCGCCGCCCCAGGGAGGAGGGCGCCAGCATGGCTGGCGCCGCCGCCTCCATTCCTGTTTCTCTGTATGGAGTTGCAACGGTGTCATTTTTATTTTATTTTTTCGGATGTTTTTTCACACTCAGGATCACGATACAACCAACCACAAAAAAAATTTAAACTCGAACTACCACTTAGCTAAGTCTGAAAATATCTAGCATACCACTTAGTCTACTTTGCACCTTCACTAAAATTAGACCATAACTCCTTTAGTAAAACCCTTTGATCAGCATGTTAAACATAATGCACTCTACCACTATATGAAATTACTTAATCTAATTCAAAATATAACCACATGAAATGACATATATATAAGTTAAACAGTATATAGAGATGCAATTTTTTATTTTTATTTCATTTTTTTATATTTTTTTAAACAGTACATAGGAAAATTCCACATGCCACATATTTCGTCCGTTTGAGTTTATTTTTTACATGGTTGGCTCCTGTGAGTTCCTAAGTGTGAAAAAAATATCAAAAAAATAAAATAAAAATAAAAAAGTTGCACATCTCTCTCCTCTGCACTAGTTCGGAGAGAGAGGAGAGGAGAGGAAAAATTCTACATGTCATATATTACGTCCATTTGAGTTCAATTTTTCTATGGTTGGTTCTTGTGTGTCCCTAAGCGTGAAAAAAATATCAAACAAATAAAACAAAAATAAAAAATTTCGGGGGGGGGGGGGGGGGGGGGGCGCGCCAGCCACTCTGGCGCACGCCCCCTAGCCACCTCAGCATCGCCCCGCCACGTCGGCAGGGGGACGGCGCCAAAGAGGCTGGCGCCGTCCTGTTGAACGACGGCGCCAGCCACTCTGGCGCCCCAAAAAGGACTATTTTTAGGATAAGTTTTTTTAGGAGTCTATTTACGAAATAAGTTTTTTAAAAGGACCAAAATGTGAAAAATCCAGTTCAAGTTGACACATGCAGGGAGCTAGCTAGTAGTAGCTCTCTTGGGGAGACCCACCCAATCAATTTAAGTTTGTGGCCAACAATAATTTGAATATTGTCCATCTCAATTAATTTGAACTCGTTTGTTTGCTTCAGAAATAGCACTATATAATAGTGACATGCCTTACCTAACAAATACTTTCGGCTACTTATGTAAATGAAGACCCCATGCATGATAAGCTTCAGGGCACCAAACATGCATGCATTCACATTAATAATAACTAAAATTTGTTAGCTAGTTCATTATTGGTGCTCATTAATAGGGGCCTCCAAAGGCATTGAGAGAAGTCTTTGAGGTCAACCGTAGTATGGTAGAGTCGATATCGTTCACAGACTAATTAATGTTGTACTTCTCCATTTGTCCATAAATAATTGATGGGTGCCAAGATCCAATTTAACTTGCAAAATTTGACCATATATAGCCTATATAATATAGTTAGTTTCAAAAAGTAATGACTTCAGATATATCTTAAAAAGTACTTTGTAATCTCCTAAACTTATTGTATTTTATAAATTTATTCTAATATAAATTGTGCACACGTCCAAAAGTTGAAAAAGAAAGTTTTACCAGATGAAGTACTCCATCCGTTGCTCTATTAGGATATCATTTATGTAATAAAAAACATAATCATAAGTAACTTAAATACGAATATCATAAATTTAGTTAGTTTTTTGTCAAAAGAAATTATATATCCTACTAGTTTGTTGGTCAAAGGTTTGTCCTACCGAAACAAACAAATAAACAATATACACTTTATATTTTGAAACGGATGGAGTATTAATTTGTAGACAATAATCACCGATGACTTCATATTTTCCCACGAAAACAAATATATGGAAGGTTGATGTCAGTTATTGTCACCTATTCTACTCCACACAGTTGAGCCTTCTCCTGGCCCCAATATACCATGCTGCCAAAGTTGAAGCTATTTCATGGCTCGTGCTCTATAAACAGACCTGGCAGCTGGGTACGTAAAATATTAATTTGAGATAGAGACATAGAGTTGCCTCTAGTAGATCTATAATCAAAACAATTAATGTCTACAGTAATAGCGGTCAGCGTACGTAGTGTTAGCTCTTTGGCTTGTGCAAGTGTTGTCGATCTGTAGTGGTTTTATTTTCTTTTCCTGATTATAGCTTTCCAGGGCTGTTGTCTTGTAATTTTTTTTAATATAAACCACTGCACTTTCAAAAAATATAATCAAAACAATAACTACAACGGCCAGCTATTACACTATATGGCAGCCAACAAAATCAGTACGAGCTACACTAGTACTCTATGTTCTTTTGTTTTTTTTAAAAAAAAAGAATATTGTGCTTGAATATAAAGAATATTGTCTCTACATATAAAGGAATAATCATAGGCAGGCCGTTATACAGTTATTCTGCAAAATTGCCTTGCGGTCAGCTTAATCATGCATCCACCTACAATAATATGGTTTCACGAATAAATTTTCTACAATAATATCATTTCACGAACAAATTTTCTACAGATTGACTGTATATAGAGAAAGCCATTATTAAATAAACCTACGGATAAGTTGGTTGCTTGAGAAAATCACTTTTGTCCGCCTACAAAAATGTAATATGCATATTCTAATTATGTGGTCTTAAGCACCAAAATATAAGCACTTCTAAAATACTATTTATCTTATCAACCATTCCCCATTTAATATTTTTCCCATATATAACCCTAACCACTCTCCCATCCCAATCATATCTAGGGCCATGCATTATAATCTTTTCTACTCAACCTTATTCTTTGTTAAAACTGTAAAATAAACATATTTTGCAATGGAGCTAGGGAGTATATATGCATGTATATATATTAGCTAGCCCTAATTAAAAATTACTCAAAGAAATGGGGAAAAAAAAGAGTGCAGCGGTTTGAAAGCGTGGTCGATCCACGATCAGTTGGTCTCACATCACAAATAAGCAATGTACATACCGGTTATACCTACTAGTCCTCTACTACCTGTATTGTAGCTCTACAAGAGCAATAATTGATCGACAACATAATACATTCGTGAGCGATGGATTGATCGACCGATCAAGCATTGCCGCCACCGGAAAAAAACTATAGAGGCGGCGCCTAAATTTACTTCGTTGTCAGCTACACACACGAGCTCGTAAATTCATTTATAAGTTAAATAAATAGATAAGTCGGGTCTCAGACATGCAATGTAATGTATATACCTGGGTGGCAACCAACGTCTGGTTGTACTGCCCCTTCCTCCCCCAGTCGCCAACGACGAGCACCGCCAGCGACCCGTCCTCCTTCGTCGGGTGCTCCACCCGAGCTAGCTCCCCCGCCACCGGCGACGCCACCATCACACCAACCATGACGACCACCGCAACCACCGCCGCCGCCGACCAACCACACCTCATCATCATTCTCCTCCTCACCACCACTACACAGCTCCGGCGAGATGATCGTGAGAGATAGATGATCGATGGAGAATTGGAGATGGCGATCGACTTCGAATTTTGAGAGAACGAACTCGCGGGAAAGCCTACTTTATAGCGACGGTCAGCTGGTGCCGATGTGAGGCTGCAGGTGGGCCCCACACCAGCGTCGGTTGGATTCAAAGTTGCATATATAATTATGCCTATATCCATCGTACGGCTGTGGTACGAGCCACGGATCACCCAACGGCGCGGATGGACGGATGGGATCATCGAAGCTAGCTTAGCTCGTACAGGATGAGTAATTAAGAGAGGAAGACTGCACGCCTTGTGTTTCGTCCGATCGAGTACGAAGTTGTTAACTCTCTTTGAAACAACGTGCGCCATTAATTTATTACTGTTAGTGGTTTTTGTAATTGTTTCGTAAAGCCATATATATGTGTGTGTGTGTGTGTTGCATTAATTAATTTGTGCTGGTACATACTTGTCTACGTGTACATGTGTACTATGTTTTGAATTAATAATAATTGATTAGTTTGAGAAGGCTCTAGATGCATTGGATAAGGTTAAAGTTAGTTGATTAGGGTTGCATCAAGTGATTAATTTTGGGCTTTCATGGCCGGAGAGGGTACGCTTACTAGGCTAGGGCCCAGGGAGAAAATGGGCCACGCTGCGCCTACCGGCTTGATTAATTATTAGTTAGTGGTTAATTAATTAATGCATCGTAAAGGAGCACTTAACCTCTAATAAATAGTTTTCGACTTTTTTTTATCTCACTTTACACACCACATGAGAACTGCTGAATACGGCTATTACTACTAGTATTTAACTTGCTGGGAGTATATTTTTTTCTTATTTACTATATTCAAGTAATTAAATTCAACGCAATACAGGAATTCAGCTGATACATACGATTAAGGCCCTGCTCTTTTCTGATTAAAATTTGTTAGCATGCTTTTCTGCTAACGGTGTGTTTTGTATGAAAATTTTCTATATACAAGTTGTTTTAAAATATCAAATATATCCATTCACTACTGGAGAAGTGGTTTTTAGTCCCGGTTTGCAACTTCCTTTACTCCCGGGTTGCAAACTAGAACCCTGAATCCGGGACTAAAGATGGGCATCATCTTTAGTCCCGGTTGAAATAACCGGACTAATACGGGACTAAAAATAAAAGTGCCACGTGGTTGGCGCTTTTTTTTTTGCTACTTGCATATTTATTTCACACCAAACTCAACAACAAAATCATCCACAAATTGACATCACAGATTCATCCGCAACTTCATAGAGACATCTAAAAATCATCCACAAATTTACATCACAAAATCATCTACAAATTCAAAAAAACATCTAAAAATCACCCACAAATTTACATCACAAAATCATCCCCAAAATCATCACAAAGTAATCGCCTCTCTGCAAATGCCCGCCGCTCGCTCGAGGATAAGGGAGAAAAAGAAAAGGATAAGGAGGAAAGAGAGAGTGGAGAGAGGAGGAAAGGGAGAAGGAATTGTTTGCGCGCGAGGATGAGAGGATAAGGGTGAGGGATTATATACTCGCGTTGAATTTTACCGGGACTAAAAGATAGAGAGGGACAGGACGATTTCTGAATCGGGAATAAAAATTATCTTTAGTCCGGTTGGTAACACCAACCGGGACCAAAGATCATAAAAGTGAGGTGGGCTTGTCAACCAGGACAAAAAATGATTTTTAATCCCGATTACTATTGGAACCGGGACTATTGTGGTTTTAGACCGACCTAGCAAAGATCAGTTCTCCAGTGGTGATTAATTTGTTATGTTTGTGATAATTAAAACTTAATTAATCATATACTAATGACTTTCTTTTTTTACATGCGCCGACTTAATCTTTATCGGTTTTAAACACCACCTAAGAGCAAGAAGTTAAAAATTAAAATATTGAATATATCGATACAGTAACTTGGCTCGATCGGTAGTCGATGTGTTTGCATGGTGTGGTTCAGATGACAGTAATGTCAGAAATTTTGCTATGTCAGCCATCCATCTAGGCGAGGATGCCACATCAGTTATATGGAACACCCCTGTGTAAAACCCTCCTTTTTTTTTATTTTAGATAATGGAATATAATATCCCGGCCTTTGCTCAAGAAGAGCTACAGCCAATTATTACAAAATAGCACTCGAGATAATAGTATAGTTCAAATAAAATAGAACACACTTAAATAGGAAAAGCCAAAATAAGAAGAACACATTTATTCCAGCCTATCTGTGAATCTCCATTCATAGTTGGCATAAAGTTGCATAACCATTGCAAAACCCTCCTAGAAGGGGTTGACGGAGCTTGGGGCTCCTCACCGGGAGACCGCGCAGGCCCCCCTTTGCCGGTTCGGCCGGGGGCGCTAAGTGAGGTTCTTCGCCCTCGATCTGTGGAATATTCGCGAGAGAGCAAATGCACGAGACACGGGCGATGTAGACAGGTTCGGGCCGCTGAGAAGCGTAATACCCTACTCCTGTGTTCTGGTGGATCTGTGTGTGAAGGAGTTACAGAGAGCTGGAGAGCAAGGGAGTTCAGGCTCTAAAACCCCTCTTCCTGTTTCTCTCCTCTACGAGCTAAGGTCTTCTCAGAGTCGTCCCTCCTATTCTTCTTCTGGATCTCCCAAAAAAAACCCCTTTTTTCAGTGGGCAAGGTCCTCCTTTTATATCTCAAGGGGATACCACATGCACCACTTCTACCTACCCTTCTTTTGGGTGGGGACTCACCCTATCTTGACCAGAACTTGGCTCGCGCCTTCGCTTGAAAGCTAAATCACAGCTTGTCCTTGAGTGAGGCCCAGCGCCGTCACTCACCTGACCCAGGGGATCACCCTGTCATTCCTTCATTAATGGGCGGAGATTTGCAATGGCCGCTGTCCGAATGACCCCTCCGATGGGATGGGTCATACCTACCTCCACTTTGCCGGAAACGGATGCAACGTGGGAGCACGGTTTGTTTGCCGATGACGTGACCGGCGTCAGACCAGTCACAGACCGGTCATTCTTGTCCACCACGTGTCAGTTTAGCATGCCGCACGTCTGTCCCTCTTCATACAATGACTTCCTTGCAATGGTTGCGATGAAGCCTGGAATGTATCTGGCCGGGACTGGCGTGCTAACTCCAGGAGTTAGCACGCCGGCTCCGGCTAGGGACAAGTGCCTGGAGGCTCTCATCATTCCGATGGGACGGGGCGAGGCGTGTGACAGGCCGCCTGCTGCCACCTAACCCACGATCTGACCGGTCTGTGACCGGTCACATACTGCGACCGGTTACGGACCGGATAAGCGAGCGCGCTGCGCTGCATTAAATGCGGCGTGGCGCGCTCGTCCAACCCGCAATAAATGCGGTTAGGTGAGCGCCGCTGTGCTCACCTAACCCACACACGTGGCGCCAACACCACAGGGGGTCGGGGCGCCCCAGCCATCGGGGCCGAAACGGGAGCGGCCCGACCCCTCGGGGGGGGGGGGGGGTGGCCACGTCACCCTCGGGCCCGACCCCCCCCCGAGGGGGTCAGGCCACGTGGGTGAGCGCGGCTGCCCAAGCCTCTAGTCACGATACTCCCGGTCCCATGTCACCGACAGGGGTAGTGTAAATTATATGGAACACTGGATGACAAACCCACTCTTTGTGCACATTTTTTCTTCACCGATTCAGACACATATATAGGCAAACCGAGATCGCATTCGATTGTTCAACTTTACATTGGATTTTTTTGAACAACACGTATAGGATAGTGTAAATTGGCATACATCATGGGATAGTGCAAGCACACTGGATGATTTGTCAAAAGAACAAGCTGTAGGGAGTTGATCGGAATACATCATGGGATAGTGCAATTGGCATCAGGACTACCTCTCCAATCATGTGTTGATGCTGATGTGCACCCTTGCCCGGGTGGATGGGTGTCGTGGCACAAATATCTTACATGACAACTTTAGCGGTCAAACTTACACCTTGTCAAGTTGTTGTACCGGTATCGGCATGGTAAATGGTCAAGTTTTTACATTCAATAAAACTCACCGATTTATTATATTACAAACGCAAATTACTCTAATCAATATTGGGAGTTGAGATACAAGGTACATGAGTGGTATTGTAGATAAGCTATGTTTTCAATCCTGGACATCCTTCCTCTTAGCTTGCCGACGACTGGCAGCCACTAGAGACAGAGAGGAAAGGAAGTCAAGCGGATGAAAGAAAATGACACTTTTTTTTCTCTACTCACTGACAGATAGAGAAGACAAAGCACTTCCTTTTTTTTCCTTCTTATAGAGTACATGTTTTCTTCTTAGTTCTTAAGGTGTGGGTGACTTAAGCTTTGAGAGATGGTTTAATGCTGGTCCAAAGATTGGGAATTAATAGGGTAATATTTCAGTCAGATTGTTTGCAGGTTGTCGATACCATGTTGAATGGAGGTTATGCGGCAACAGCCTCAACAGCTATTTACGAAGAATGTAATCTAATATGGAGAGGTTTTGATAGCACATCTATTGAACATTGTAATAGAGAAGCAAACAAAGTTGCTCATGCATTAGCCATGGTAGCTTTTAGTAGGAAAGAGTCGTGTATTTGGGTCGATGAACCTCCTGGCTATATTCTAAGTACTTTGGCAAACGATGTAACTATGTTCAATGATCAATAAAGCTAGCCAAATGGCACTAAAATAAAAGGTGTGGGTGACTTATTATTTTTCTCACTGGCCAGATGTTCTCAAAAATGTCTCGGTTAACGATGTGCGGTGCAAAGTGAGCGGTTTGGAAAAATGAGGAATCAATAGTATCTTAATTGAAAGTTTAAGTAGAAACAATTTTAAACTTCAACAAAAAAAATTAAGGATTTGCAATAAGTTTCACCTGAAAAAAGTTAAGGATTTTCAATAAGCTATATGTTTGGAATCATCATATCTCTCAAACATTTATTTTTCATAATAGAATTCAATCCAGACCACTCTGCATCAAAGATACATCAATCCAGCCACATATTATTGATCGGCATAGCAGAGAAATAGTATAATATAACAAACCCTCATCACAAAACAACCAGTACATGTGCAGCTATTGGTGATTTAATATAAAGGAATTTAAATTAAAATTTACACGCAGTTGCTCCCCCAACGTACACCAAAATAATTAACTCTTGTCATCAGCTAGCTTTTTTTAGATAATGAAATATAATCCCAGCCTTTGCTGTCATAAGCTAGCTAGCTAACCATCATGCACCAATATATAATCTCGATCGATCACCTGACGAGCGAGTAGATGGAGAGCATTATGATGAGCGCCATGGCGGCGGCGGCGAGCAGCATGAGCCCGGCGGCGGCGTAGGCCATGTTGAAGAACCTGACCACTTCCCCCGGCAGCTTCGAGCCACCAAATGCGCTCTTCGCGTCGTAGGTGAGGCCAAACCCGGCCCCCGCCCCCGTCGCCACCAGCAACGCGAATATCTGGCACATAGTGAAAATTCCACTAGCTATTGATCAAGCTCCTCAGAGGGTGGAGCGGAGCTAAGGAGTTGTCGCTCCACCCTCGTATAGTGTAATTTTTCAAGATCTCGAAAGTGTTTGATATAGTTGTAAGTGTCAGGTTTTGATCGGACCGTCATATTGATGTGTTATTCTGTAGCGGTGAGCCGTACCAAACGGGTATGCTGTTCTAGTTGGTCTTGAAATTCGAAATGTAATTAGAGCTAGATGAATGAGTTACCACATCGGCGAAGATGAGGAACAATGCCACATTCTCGCTGCCTCCTATCATCCTCTTCCTCTTGGCGATGCTGACGGCGACGAACGGGATCTGTAGCAGGGTGTAGGCACACCCAATGACAGCGATTGCGAGGACATACCTATACGATAGAACACAAATTAATTGAAAAGTTCTTTTATTTTGCCTTTTTTACCAATACATAGAATCGTGGCAGTTCTAGCATCACCGAAATATATAGCTAGTTAGACCCTTTGAAAAAGAAAAAAAAAAAGCTAGTTGCCCCACTTGTCATGCATAATTGCGTATGTAGGTCACGCTCCTTTCTAATGAAGGGATAAATAGATTAAGCATGCTTATTGAATTGAATTCCTAAACAGTACGACTTTTACAAGTACTCTATATATGAATCTCTTATGATATTGTTTCATATTTATTTTCGAACCTTATAATTTTGTGTGTACCATCAAATAAGTATCTCAAATTATTCAGCTATTCAAATCATTCCGCCATTTAATGGGGATTTTATCAGATTTTCAGTGTTACTCCACTATAGTGATGCTGCTGCTTGTGATGGCAGGCAGCGCCAGCCAGCTCGATGTCTCATATATATGAATATGATTCCTATCACTAGGTGCTGACCTGTAGGCGTAGACGTCCTTGAAGGTGATCTTCTTCGGCGGGAGGCCACCGCCGAAGTCGAGGGTGAGCTTGTCGGCGGCGATGACGGCGAGCGACGCCGCGAGGAGTGCCAGCGTCAGGAGGCGGAGGGCCAGCACGGCGGACGGCAGAGCTGTCCTGGAAGACGACGCCATTGCTGCTGCTGTTGCCTCCTCTGCCCGAGGAACCGGTTTTTACATGCGTGACCACTTATGTTCCGCCTGCAATCTAACGGCGGCTCTATTATGGAATGAAAAACGGTTTTCCTAATAGTGCTTATCTGGCTAGCCAGCTATAGAAATTGGTTGTTGTTCATCGTTGAGATCGCTAAGAGGTTTTATATACAAGCAGCTAGAGCATCGGTATCTCGCATCGGCCTGCAGGGAATTTGGTGTTGGCTCCATCAAATTGTTCATTGTTCAGAACTTCAGATCGATCGCCGGCCGGCCGATCGTTGTTGGAGCTGGAACATGGCGACGACACATTTTGGCTGTAGTCTTGAGATGGTTGGTTGTTAATTATGTTGACAGTTTTGATTTGGTCTCGTCTGTCTTGTCCGATATGGCGATCTATTCAAATCGACAAGACGTAGAGCAGCTGTACCAAAGGACCAGAGGAGCAACTCGATCGATCGATACTTTCGATAGTGCTAAGGGCATTTGTAGTGTTGGTTAGGTAAGTCCGGTTCACAGAAGTCGAATAAACATTTGATTCGACCCCTACAGCGTTAAAATCGATTTTGGGTGGGACCCATGAAAAAAATCTTAATCCCCAATTTCCCTTCCCCCTCACAACCTGTAGCAACAAGTAATTTTTTATCATCAATGTTCGACTTCTATTTTGAAGTCGCTTTTTCATCTGACACATACGGTTCGCTTCCCACAGTGTGCATAGTTCGGTTTTTTCACGTTGAAATCGATTTTAGGTGCGCACTGGAGCTGCTCTAAGGGGAACAGGATCTCTGACTTAAGAGCAACCTACGTCAGAGCCTCAGAGGGACGTCCGATGCTGCAGCTACACCGCTTGATCGGCATCGAACGGAGGTGAACAAGCACCCATCCCGGCAGCAAGGCCCTCCTTACGATCACCATGCCGTTCAACTTGCAGGGGCTCAGCTCATCGCAAATGCCATTCACTAGCAAGAAGAGTGAAGATTCAGCAGCGCTCCATCTGAGCGTGAGCTCGAGGAGGCAGCTAGCCATGGCCCATGGCTCGGCCAGAAGCGCTGGCCCCAGCGACAGGAGGTCGGCGTAGGCGAACCAGACACTCAACGCGGACGGCGCCGCCGCAGGATATGCTGCGCTGCGGGCCTGCGGCACCGTCGGCGAAGAACTCGGCGGCATATGATGAGGGAAGCGGCCGGGAGCGAGCCTTTCCGTTTTCGTGGGTTGATTTTGTCAGCGTGGCCGAAAAGAAGCCAGATGGTCTGTCGTGCTTGTTTACCTCCGTCCGATGCCGTTACGCCGCTCGATCGGCAACGGATGGAAGTGAACAAGCACGGTAAATTAATTGGCTTCTTTTGTGCTAAGGATATGCATGGATGATCCTAATGCAAAACTATCCATCGCAGCTTAATTTCATCGCGCCGGCGTTCTGTTTGTTTCCTTCAAGGTATTTTGGGTTCGAAGTAAGTCAAAAATTTTCAACTTCGATCAAGCTTAAGTAATTAAGGTTATAGAAAAATTTATTAATATCTAAATCATAAAATTTACTATTGAGTATACTATGTTTTTATGTTATATTTGTTTTTATTGAAAATGCTATTACACTTCCTATAAAACTTTGTCAATCTTTTAAGAAGTCTGATCACTGGTGGAGAAACCATTTTTACTCCCGATTGGGAACCGCTTTAGTTCCGGTTTTATCACTGATGGATGGTTTTCCAACCGGGAGTAAGGATCCGGGACTAAAGAAACAATAGTGGTAGTACCAGATGGCCCCATTTTCTTTTTTCCCTTTTTATTTTCTCCCGAATCAAGTAGGCAAATCCCCACATCAAAGTAACAATGTAACATCCCAAATTCACATCACAAATCATAAAGTTACTTATACACACAAATCAAATACATCACAAAATCGTAAAAATTACACACAAATCAAATACATCACAGATCCAAACAATGAATCATATATTTGTATATCTCAGTGAATCACAAATTAAAGAAAAAAAGAAAAAACAATGCCGCTGCCGCGCTTGCCACGACCGCTGGGATGGGAAGGGGAGGAGGGGGGATGAGGAAGGGGAGGAGGTGGAGGAGAGGGGATGAGGAAGAGAGGATAGATCTAAGCAAACGGGGAGATATTCGATCTGTCTAAGTTGTAACTGTGTAGGAGAGGATAAGTAATAGGGATTATATACTACGCGTTCAATTTGATCTTTAGTCTCGGTTATTGACACCAACCGGCACTAAAGATTCTCGGCCCTCTGACATACATCTGACAGGGGATGGTTACCAACCGGGACTAAAGATCAAAATTTTTATAACCGGGACTAAAAACAATCTTTAGTCTCGGTTCTTTTTGGAATCGGGACTATCGTGGATTTTGCCAGACCGACCAAAAATGGTTTCTTCACTAGTAAATTTTGGACAAATCTAAATGACTTATAATATAAGGAGCAGAGGGAATATGTTTTTATCTTTCATCCCTACGCTGTGCAAGTACAAGATCTATCTGTCCTTTGTTTGATATTGATGGCACGAATTATACCGTGTCAAATAAACGTGTCAAATAAAAGATACTACTACTAAACTATGCACTGTGACAAAATAAACAATAAGAAGATTGCTAATTTTCAGGTGCTGCTCCCTGGCTATCGGACTGAGCCGTCTTCTACTTGTACACCAGACATGAGAGGAAAGAAGCATCTCAAAGAGAACTCGCTTGTCTAACATCGGTCCGAAGATGATGACAGTGGCCCAGATTCAGGTATCCAAGGGTAGCTATGGTGACGATGGGGGTAAGAGAGGGTTGGGTGGAGGAATGGCTAGGGTTGCAGTGGGCGACGAAGCGGCAGTAGCGTATGCTTCTAGCATGGGAAAAAAGGGTGAGTTGCTAGCATCAGTGGCAGGAGAGCCTTGTTGGAGTGTTATGAGGTGGGAGACCATAGTGGCGTGTCGTCTAGCGACACAAATCGTCCGATTAGACCTGCAAGACGACAGAGCAGATACAACTCACCACCGCTATGTTTGGGGAGGAGGGGAAGGGATGTAAGAAGGGGAGGGGCGGAGGCCGGTCTAGCAGAACTCGGTGGCACTAGTGAGGCCGAGAGGCGGCTCGATGAGGTGAGAGAGGGGAAGGAGTGGTGATGGAGCTAATCGATCTCGACCTAGCCATTTCAATCAGACCAAGGGGAGGGAGAACATAAGGTTGCTATACAAATCTTGGCACAATCTGGACCATCCAATAGTGACTGAAATTTGTGTGTATTTTTAGGTGACTGTAGTCCCATAAAGATGATCAATTGTTTGTTTTTTTAAAAAAAATGTCACTTCTGGAAAGGGCAAGATTGCTCCATGAAGAATATACCCCTCTCATCCTAGTCTTGATCAATCTCAATCAATCACCATTTACCAAGTATACCACCATCTCCTGTTGTTGTTGCTAAGCACCTGTCGAATGAGCCCTCCACTTCATCGGAGCCGTCAAGCCCCGTTGGCTGACCCATCTCATATCTTCATCTTCCTTCTCCTTCTCTACCACCACCAACACCGTTGTTGTCTCCTCTATTTCTCAAGTCAAGAAATCTTCCCTGTCCTACCTTTTCTTCTCACTGTATGGCTTATGACTCCTAATGACTTCAAGCATCACTGTTGTCCGAGGCCGCACCACAACTGCCTCACCGTTTCACCATAGCTGCCGTCCATTGTCGGGCTTTTGTCCCAGACATTTCTCTTAAACCATCCCCTCCTCTAACTGGCGACCTATTCTATCAAGGTTGCTGGAGATTGGACCACCATTAACATCTCTTCGCTGCCATTAGAGAAAATACACGAATGAGTCTTACCGTCCATAGTCCTATTTCACCTGCCTCATCACTTATTTGAATCAGTTACGTGAATATTATTTTTGACAATTACGTGGAACTGGAAGACATACACTCTCTGTCCCATAAAAAACTCAACCCTAGAAGTGAATATGAACATATATTATCTGGAGATAGTGTATGTCCATTCAGGATTTGATTATTTTTAGACATAGGAGCATATCATATTATCATCAGTGATCATTTCATCTACACACATATTCCGGTTTAACAAATTGTTCTTTTTATTCCTTTTTAAGATAACGGGTTGCAAATCCCCAATTTTTCACAAATTCCTAATTTCAATCGTCTTCTCGATAGAATTTTTTTTCTCGAACATAGCACTACTCTGCTACTGCTCGACTGTTCCTCCATCCTCTCTCTAAACCCCAAACCCCTACCCCTCGCTGCAATGCTCCGCCGCCGCCGCGGCCCGCTCCTCCTCGCCGCCGCCGCCGCCGCCGCGGCGGGCGCCGTGGCGGCTGCGCTCCCCTCCGGAGAAGGCCGCGGCGCAGCCCCCTCCGTGCTCCACGCCGTCGCCCGCTCCTCCCGCGCCGTCTACACGGTTCGCCCCCAAATTTGAGAGACGCTAACCTCTATCTCTGTGTGTGTGTGTGTGGGTGGGTGGGTGGGTAATTCGGATGCTTCTCGTGCTCATTGCTGCGGATTTGGTTGTTCCAGATTGGCTTCGTGGTAGTGGACTACAAGTACTCGCTCCGTGGGCTGGCTCATGGGTCGGCGGATTACCGGGATAAGCTCTCCGAGGTTTGTATGGTTGCGCTGGCGGTTTGCGGATTGCACGCGTAAGCTGGTTAATGGCGATGGAAAACTGTAATTTGTTTTTTTGTTTCTCTCTCATGGATTATTAGGTAGGTAGGAATGAAGTCATTGATTTCTTCAATGTGGAAAATGAACTTGTAGGATTGTGGGAAGAAGGATTTATTTTGATACATGTGACCATGTGACCTATTGCTCCTGGCCTCCTAACACTGTTTCAGTTGGCAAAGGAAGAACGGATATGAGGAACTTTGGGGATAGGAGAAGCTGTCTCACAATTTCTTTTTTTTTTCCTGTACGGCATCAAACCAACCGTTGTTAACAGCCTTATCTATTCTAATTATGAATTCAACATCGTGGTTTGGTACCAAACAGCGTCATTGATAGCTATTGCTTCTTTTAGAACTCAACACTTTTAGTTGGACAGCTTCCTTGACATAATTTTAGTTTTTCGTTTCATTTGATATTTTACTTTAGAAGGCCATCAATCAGATATCTCAAGCTTTTCCCATGTCTTCGTATTTTGATGGAAACAAAGTTGCACAATGTGGGTGCTCTGATGCTCATTTGAATAGATTATGTTTCCAGGAGTTCCATCAGAGTTAGCATAACTTGATTAAACATGCGGCATTTCGAATGCAGTTACAAATAGCAAGAGCTCCAGATGGTTATAGATCTGTAAATCCTTAATGTTTACTTGTATATTGTAGGTTCATTTGCGTTCAGCAAAAAAGATACTCAAACTATGTGAAGCGAACAGAGGGTTTTATGTAAAGGCTGGTCAATTTGTTTCGTCAATAAGACAAGTACCAAAAGAATACTCATCAACACTCTCTTGTCTGCAAGATCAGGTTTACTAGTTAATTTCTATCTTAATGTTAGTGTACACTGTATAGCCTCATTAGTTTTTTTTTATTTAACATTTTTGTAATAATTCAGGCAACTCCATGCAACTTTCAAGATATCAAAATAGTGATAGAGCAGAAACTTGGCAAGGATTTACATAGCATGTAAGTATTAAAGGTTCATGATTTTTTAAACTTGATTGTGTTATCTGTAGTATGCAGAGCTGTGGTTATAGGCAGGTTCGGAGGATAGCGTGGACTTAACAGGGTTGTGGTCCCCCAGAAAATTTTCCTTTAGCTACTATGCAGCAGCAATTGGCACACAAGCCCATGTGTGGTAGCTAGTAGTATGCAGCATAGCAGCTGGGCCGTGTCTCAGTCCCAGTGTGGCTGATCATCCTCTCGGACCAGCTACTCAACAGTTAGGCTTAGTTCGTGAATTTTGATGGACTTGCCATATTAATTGCTCACTGCTGCTTATCTTTGTTTCTTGTGTGGTGACTGATGAGAGAGCTACACACCGTGGAAAGAAGTAACAGGATCTGTGAGAGCAATGTCCATTAAGCATGTGGCAGTTAGGCCTGATATTAGTGTGTAATAGATTCGTAGTGTATTTTTAGTACTAAATTTGGTATTTTAATAGTGTGTTAATGAATACCATTAACTTTTTGGTCCCCCATTGGTAGTTCACTCAAACTCCATCACTGGTTATAGGAAGTGAGGTTTTCTCCATTTTGTTTCTTTTAAAAAAAAATCTGTGTCATATGTCTTTATGTTGGCATTTTATGGTCTCTTAAAAGATTATCTAAGTTCAACATCAAATCTTCCTTAGGTATAGCTAAAAAAGGGTATCATAAACTTGTTCTCTACTGTATGCAGAGTGCTGAAAAGTAGAGTTTGCATGCTTTTCATTGCATAAAACTATCATATAACCTGTGATGTACCTGATGGTTACTCTGGTGTGGTTCATTGTCGTCAGAGTAGATTGTGCATGAGTTTGCTTCTTAGCTGGTTCAATCTAGACATGCCATGGGCTCTTCGGTTTACTTTTTTACCCTTTGTCAGCCTGTGATGTGTGTCCTTGATAGCTTGTGTACCATCGCAATTGGCTGCTAGGATGCTTAGCTAAGGTTGGTTGACATTAGTGCTAGTGTCATCTCCTTGCCATTTGCATTAAGCAATGGCTATATGAATGCACTGACTTTATAACACTGTTGGACCAATTTGTTCACGTTTAGCTAGTAGTGGTGGGTTGAGTTTCCCATGGTTAGCTCTAGCTGCATTCGAACTTTCATGGACCACCTGTATCAACTAAGATTAAACTTTTAGGCTGAGTGGGGGTGAATGCATGTGTTCTTGCAAGCAGGACTTACCCAGGGCTGTATATTTAAAAGTTGATAGCTCTTGTCAGCTGTACAAATAGCTCGTAATTTTATTGAAATTTTCTGTTGATTAGTTGCATAGTTTCCAAATTCAGGCAAAAAGTGTTTAAGATTTAATACTTGAGTATCAGATTCCTGGAATTTGATGAACATCCGATTGCTGCTGCATCAATTGCTCAGGTTCATCGAGGTCGGTTGAATAATAATCAGGAAGTAGCTGTGAAGGTTGGTTGCTGTGAACATGTATCTCTTACCTGTCCCATTATTGTTCTCAAAGATATTTTAGTGATTGTTTGATCCTATACTGTTATGTCTTCACCATTCAAATGAAGCAGGGTGTAATGTCCTGTGCTCTGCAATACATTTATGTAAACCATTGAAAATATGTCCAGCTTGATATCATCACACTGCATGCTCACAGTTTCAAGACAGAAGTCAGAGAGATTGCATTTATGTGAAATCCACCATCCAGAGTTATAACTTGCACAGGGACCTAACAAATTTATATCCACCATCCCAGTTCTACCTTATAGCTTTGCACATCTATCAAATTTATGGATGCTTGTCAACAGAACTTTTAATTTAAGGATGGACAACTGCCAATTTCAAACTTTAGTAATTTATCCAACTCTTTACACAAATTACAAGTTGGAGTATTCTTCTAAATTTCACAGCCAATGAGAAAGTTGGATTACCTGAAAAATTTTTTGATTATTAACTTAGGCTACAACAATTTCTAACTTTAGCTTAGCCATATGAAATGTTTATACACTAATTTTACATGGAAGCAGCTAAGCCATCCAATATCCATTGATGTGAACATGAATTTTTCATCTCAATTCTTTTGACTCAGAGCATAGCATAAACTGATCTCTTGCACCTTTTTTTTTAAAAAAAAATATAGCGATATGGTTTTATCATAATTTTGCTAGCAGAATTGTGGAAACGGACAGAAGTGAATATTTCCCCTCTCTTTACTGGAGATATCCTTTTATATTCAATTTGAAATGCCATTTCATTATTTCCCTATAATGTCTTGCTACATTGTCTTTCTTGGTGTGCATGTATATTAATCTAGAGGACCTCCATCTTAACTGTGTCATATAGGTTCAATATCCTGGGCTTGAGCGGCGCATGAAGATAGACATAATGACTATGTCTTTCTTGTCAAAATCTCTCTCTTGGGTATGTTACATGTTTCAATTTTGCGATTTCCATTGATTTGCAAAATTGTATTTTGTGCATGTAGCTCATTTTACATGAAAACTATTTTTTACCCATGTAATTTATTACTATCATCTACACAATATTCTGAAAGAAGAGCAGGTAATGAGCACAGTTCAATTATATTGTCAACTGTCAGCTTTTTTAACATCAAGATTGTTACTAAAATTCTAAAAATAAACCATTCTTGAAGCACTAGTGTCCCTGGCAAAATTTTTGTAAAAAAGAGAGTATGCAATCCTAAGCAAGCAATTGTTTTTTTTTGTTGATTAGCTTGACTCTTAACTGTTTTAAGTGGCAGTTGCCATAAATGTACAACGTAAAATTTTCATTGATTGTAAAGCTTGACATGTGCCATGATATGTTTAAGGAATGTTATCAGTGTTTTAGTTTGTGGCATCATTAATGAAAAGTTGATTTGGGGTTATTTCTTAAATCCAAAGCAAACCACTGATTTCTTATTAGCGTGATGCTACTTCTGTTTTTGACACTGTTTAGCCTTTTATGGTAGTTGCCATAATTGGATAACTTTAAAAAGTAAAGTACTTACTGACTACAATTGGTACAATAATTGACTTTTCCAGTGTGGTAAACTATTC
The DNA here is from genome assembly GCF_034140825.1 of Oryza sativa Japonica Group. Classification (NCBI taxonomy): domain Eukaryota; kingdom Viridiplantae; phylum Streptophyta; class Magnoliopsida; order Poales; family Poaceae; genus Oryza; species Oryza sativa. The sequence goes on from NC_089045.1 coordinate 22,298,295, forward strand.
TTATTTTCTTTTCTCATGCCTTATGTTTATTGAAGTTCAGATCTAAGAAATTAGAGTAATTTATTGGTGGAATTGAAAATTTGATGGTTTTCTATTTGCAGATTTTTCCTGATTATAGGTTTGAGAAGTTATTGACTGAGTTTGAGAGAACCATGTCAATGGAACTAGGTAAATGCATGGAAGTTTCTTTATTTCTAATAAATATTGTGTTACTTTTATGTATTATCAGTTGAAATAATTTTCTTTGATGTTCTGGTTTCATGATGTATAGAGCCATCTATTATTTTGCTCGAGCCATAGTATTGCATTCAGTAAAGCTAGTTGCTGTTGTCTTTTTTTTTTTTAATCAGTTTGCCTGCTCCTTTCAAGGAATCAAAGATCAACAGTACAGATCTCGTGTTTGTTCAAATCAATCAATACATGCTTTTTTTAAAAGAAAAGTTCAATGTACTCTATATAACACGATTGGACATAGTTATATCAGTTAAATTCATTATACGTTTTCTTTTCAATTTCTTTAAATAATTCATGATGTGTTAAAACATCAGGTGTATCTCACCCCTTTGTGCACTTCTCTGTGCATTTTACTAGCATCAAACTTTGGTTAATCTGTGTATGTGGATTTTGGACACTGAAAATATTTCCGGGCCCCTGTAGCTGATTTTAGGCACTTAAAAAGTGAGGACCCCTATAGCTGCACTGTGCACTCAATTTGTTGTTTCTATTGTATAGAACTTACAGTTGTTGTATTGCAGATTTTATCCAAGAGGCTAAGAATTCTGAGAGAACAGCTAGCTGCTTCAGGAAAAATAATGTTGTCAAAGTACCTTGCGTGTTTTGGGTATGGAGCCTGTCCAACCTTTATTCTTAGAGCATCTCCAACCAGTTGTACTTAGCTTATGAAAACAGTTATATCTAAAGCCCTTCACATGATCTAGTGCTTATTTGAGAGAGATTACAAGCTAGTACTATTTTGGCCATCATCTAGTGCTTATTTTGCACCTAGCTTATAAAACCAGTAAGCCAAGAATGTGTGCATTCAGAGAAATTTGTTCACTAGAACCCTAGTTTTCTATTGAACAACAAAGAAATTAATGTCTTGCTACATCATGCAAGAAATGAGCATCCAATGTTGAACTTCGAACAACAGCTTGATTGCATTTTGAGAAGTGTAAATTAATACTTTATAGGATTAAACAATGAACAAGCAATTGGCTACCATAAAAAAAAATGACTGCCTGAAACCAAAAGAAAATTAAAAGAATCATTTAGTTCTATCAGTTTTCCATGCTATCTATCGGTTGAACTTTTGTGATACTAAATGTTTTCCATTGGCTAAACTTTTGTGCTATTGAAGAGAAGTTTTCTATTGGATAAATTTTGTGCTACTGAAGTAAAATTTTCTTTGACAGACTTATTCAACTCATTGCTAATATTTTGGGTCATCAGTTGTTATATCACATTTTAATCTGTTGCTGCATACAGTGCTAATAATTTTGGTTTGTGTATATAACTTTGACTAAAGTTAAAGCTGTTATAGGAACTAACAAGCAAGGAGGTTTTGACAATGGAATTTTGTTCTGGCTACAAGGTAAATTGCTATTTCTTGGTGATATTTATAAAGTTTATATTGGAGCTTCATTCATCAATCAATTGGATCTCATCCATTATCGAAACATACTCTGTTAAGTGTAAACTCCATAAAGATATGGAAAAGGAAAGAGAGAAATTCTGCATAGAGAAAGGAATAGGAAGGAGGTGGAGGACATTACCTCCAGTTGCTATTGTATCTGAAAATTCTGTAATGCAAAAATAGATGGAACATATTACATCTTTCTTACTTTTGTGACAGGTTGATAACTTGAACTCCCTAAGGAAAGCAGATATCAGTCCAACAAAGGTTTCTTTTTAGTTCTTGGCACCAAACATTTGTTTATCACTTTATCCTGAATGATTTCCTGAGAAATTTTCTTGCATGAATCCATATTGTTGATTTGACAAAAATTAGAAAGGGTTTCCAAATAGACAAGCACATAAGTGTGTACCTACATAAGATTGGTACAAGTAATATGGCATGCCCAGCCCAAATAAGGTTTAATGATTTGGATTGTTCATGCATAAGACATGGAAGATCTATTGCTACACTTCTATTTATCTGGTGTCATAGTTTTTGGTCACCTTTAGCTAGGAAGTCATTCAAATGTGTAGAGAATTGTTGATATAATATTCTTGTCTTATGACTTGTAAGCATTTTAGATTTCACAATTTGAAATTGTTGCTTAACACCTTACAGACAGATCTGTGGCATGGTTAGTTTAGAAAATGCTGTGCATTTTTCACTATTTGGTCCACATATTTTTATATAACACAGATTGTACAAGTGTATTCTTGTCGGAAGTATAATTGGTACTTGTTTATGTATTACCTAAGGAGATTGCAGAATCTGAAGTTCTGAACAAAGAAGGATATTAATTTATTCTAATTTTGCTTGTTATACTTGATATTAAAATTTTATTCACTGACTAGCTAATTGATTTTTCTCTGTTTTTGGTACCTTTCTATGCTTATCATTCAGGTAGCTAAAGCATTAATTGAACTGTTTGGCGAAATGATTTTTGTACATGGTTTTGTTCATGGCGATCCTCATCCTGGAAATATATTAGTTTCTCCTCAAGGCCAAGGGAAATTTTCATTAGGTGCTCTTTTTTGCTTAAAAACATGGCATTTCCTGCATGTCTATATGCATATATTTATATTGTAGGATTAGGTCCTCATCGTTTGCCCATATTTCTTAATAAGCTAAAATGGCTTATTAGGGAACAAAAATTAATTTGTAGGTAAAACTTTTATATATGTGTTCATATCGACTTAAAAGCCATCTGAAAAAGAAACTATGTTTAAAATATCTTAAAATCAACTTCAAAATTAAGTTTGAAAAATCAAATTTTGGCTTTTGCTTTGGCTTATTAGTGCAAAGCAATGGGGCTCTAAGAATGTACGGTATGGTGAGAAGCACATGGTTTGAAGAGAGTAGACACTTAATATATTCCAGTCATTAGATTCTATTTTGTAAAGTGAGCTTTAAATTATTTTTAGTTGGTTAAGTGATCCATATTTTTGCAGTGCTGCTTGATCATGGAATTTATAAAGAATTAGACCAAAAGTTCAGATTGGACTATTGTCAGCTGTGGAAAGCGTTGATATTGTTGGATTCTCAAAAAATTCTGGAGTTAGGTGAACACTTTGGTGTTGGCAAATATGCTAAGTACTTTCCCGTAATATTCACTGGGAGGACTATCGAAAGGTACATGCTTATGACCTTTTCCCAACAAAGCCTGATGCGTACTTGTCAAAACTGTAAAAATGTGAAAAAATATTTTCAGTCATTCAGATATTATTGGATTCTTTGAAATAAGAAGAAAAGGAACAACAAAAGATGAACATGTATTCATATTCTATAGTACTTTACCCATTTATTCTTTGACTGAAAAAGCCTGCATGGACTGTGTTCTGTATCTAATAAAATTATTTGCTCATAATGCTTGCTATTTCAGACATTTTATTCTTTACATGAATACACTTGCATGGTTTTGTTCTATGATTTTATTAGAGATATATGGTCCAACAATTGACCTATGAATAAGTTCAGACATGAGAACTCTGATAAAATGATTTTTTTCCAGCATTGTAACTTGAGTTGATTCGTATCGCTAGAGCTCAATTACGTTTCATGTACTACCCTTTTACTTGTCATAATTTACTTACTGATTATATTGTCGGCATAACCCGTGCATGATTGTCATGTTCATCAGCAAATCAATTCTTGGAACACAAATGTCTATTGAAGAGAAAACGCGTTTAAAGCAGGACCTGAACTCTCTGGGAATGGATGATATATCTTCGTTTATGGAGTCCTTGCCTCCTGACTTTCTCACCATACTTCGAACAGAGTAAGCAATATTTTTGTCAGTGCATAAGCATGTTACACTGCTTTCGTCTTTACCCATTTTTGCTGCTTACACTTGTGATATTTACTTCAGTGGACTACTGAGGTCAATTTTAGGTAATCTAGGTGCACCACGCCATGTGCGACTTCTTACCTATGCAAAATGCGCTTTGTACGGCCTTGAAGAACAGCCCAAATCACAGTCAGGTGTGTTTCAGTTAACTTCATTTATCGAAAATAGTTTAGACCTTATATCTTAGCTTCAATATAAGTCTGATTCTGATATCTCCAATATCCTGAGCTGTTCTATTGCATTTAGGCTCAATCAAGCGTACATTCTTGCAAGTCAAAATAAACATTAGCTATCTTCGTCTGAGGATACTTATCGGTAATTTACAATGGTGCCACTTTACAGTCCTTTTTATCTATCCAGTTTGTATACATACTGATCTGCTAATTGACGTGAAAATTGGTTATACTCACATGTTGATCCTGAAAAATTCCTTTGTATCCTTTTTTTTCAGAATTAGCAGGGTTTTTAATGCAAATTAATGATCTTAGGCATAAGATCATGAGCAGATTCAGACGTATCCTCCAGAACACTAGCTGAGCTTTCTCTTCTGATGTTACAGACCTCTTAACTCTTAAGTAATGTTCAAGTCGACCGAACAGGACAGGAAAGAGCCCATCGATACTTAAGCATTTCTAGGGTATAGTTTTAGCTACATCAATCAAACTGTACAGCTAAAACTTAGAACCTTGGATCCTGATGCTGATGAATTGTAATCACACCTCAATTATATGTAAACACAAAATTTGGGCTCCGACTAATACTGATTTGCTATGAATGAAATCTTCAGTTTCATGACAATTTTTCGGATGACAAACAAGATGGAAGAAAGTGGTCATCATACTGTATATGCCATGCATGGTCATCTGTGTCATTAACTTATTATACTGAGTGATCCTACAAAATTTGCGACTTAGCACAAGATGCTGAGTCATGAATTTGCTTCGACCAAGCTCCAACCTTGCTTCCAAGTCATGAACTTTTTACTCTCAAGACTATGTATCCTGTTGATCTAAGAGCAAAACCTACCCAAAATCCGTAACTAACAAAGGTGTATATAAAGCATCAGGTGTCAGCAACAACTTAAACTGTTCTTGATTTCCAGGCTTTGGATATCTTCTTCCCCAGATATCTAGCAGCAACAGCGCCACCTGAGGCCAGCAGTCCAGACATCGCTTGACGTGCACTTGAGACCATTACCCGGCGCCTCAAAGCCTTGCGGACACAGGTTGCTGCTACATCTTTTGAAGAAACTGAGGCACGAGTTGGCATTTCTGGAAATTAAACAATTTATCAGAATGTGTTATAGATTCGACGGTACTAATCTCGAATGACGTTAGTACCTTCGCAATTCGATGCAAATCTTCCTTGCAATCGCCTTTGGATTGTCCATGGGAGATAAGAGAACAGTTCGTTTGTTGCAGATGCACCACAATCCTGCAAATATAGAACTCTTATCAGTTTTAGTTTATGAAGTTCCAAAAGAAAAAGATTTTCGTAGAGTACCAATAAAATATCTTATAAGTTTCAAAGGAGATAAATATACCACATTTGCGAGAACACGCCAATACGATAAACATTACGAGAAAAGTTTAAACATCTTGGTGGGCCACCAATGATGCATTTGTGATAGTAAGAAAGCATCTCAGTGAGAGGCTAAACATTTAACACTGTTTCAACAAACTGTATGCATGAGCAAAAGGAAACACAGGCCTGATGGAAAGCCTTCTGTTGTCCATAAGATGATGTCTTCAGTAGTCCTTCAGCAATGTACTCTTGTATCAGGGTTCTGTACATCGATTGAAATGATGGGAAACTACCCTCAACAATTTTCTTGACCTGATTCACAGCAGAGTATAATTGGCACCAATTCATAAGTTCCATTGTCATGGGAAAAAAAAAACAGCATGAAGAATAACAACCATATATTGATCTTTCAACCATACAGCAGACTAACAACAGCAATAGACACTATAAATAATCTTCCAACAGAAACACAGTCAATTTGCTTGTCAGTCCTTCCCACAAAACCCAGCAAACAGCAGTAACTCACTAATGTGCTCAATACAGCCAAATTGTACATCTTTTTTTATATGCCATAGGTGCATGTATGTGCAGGATGACATACTAAACATATCACATAAATCACACTTTTTTTTAGATAATGACATGCATCACACTTAGAATGAATTACACGAACTACTGTGTACCATGCATCCCATGCTTTTTTTATAAGAAGCGTCCCATGTAATATTTGATTTTTTTTGTGGTCCACTTCTTTTTTAAAAAAAAAAAATAACACGCCATTTCATTTTTCAAGGTGTATAGTAGAGTTGGCTTTCAGACATCCATATTGACAGCGTCACTATTGTGAGGAAGGAATGTTATTTCTGATGTTAATTGAGCTGAAATAAATTACAGGAAAATATTTAAGAATAACAACGTAGTATACATCTTATCAATTTACCTTGTTTTTGTCTTCGGCGAAGAGCATTCTTAAATCACCCATATATGATAGGCTGCAAATTTGGGCGTACAGGTCATACTGCACAAAAGGAATAAAAAGGGAAGGTGAAAACAAGCATAGAACCATATCATGGTTGTAACAACAATGCTGATACAGTGACACTAAACCTCAGTGAATTCTGCTGGCAAAAGGAGTAGAGAAGCTGATGTTGCCATTTTCAGATTAATTGTGTTAATCTTCCTTATATCCCAATTATCAACAAGAACATGAACCTACATGAATACAAAAGACAAATACTAGCTCTGATGTCAAATCTGCACTACCAGGCATATACATGCACTAAAATTAAAACAGGGGTTGAACTAAACATGAATGGTGATACACCCTGGATCAGGAACCACTACAGTGGCAAAACAAGATTATCAGTGCTCGCATCTTCCTTCCCACAGATATCAACAAGAGGGCATACATACAGGTTTCTGTAGCCGGCCACTGAGGTAGAACCGGTCCCAGGTCAAGACATCCATGGCCAGGTCCTTCATCCTCACCACCCCGTACTTTATCCTCTGCATCCACATAGCTACAATTTTGTCACTCAGAACTAAATGCACATACATGAAGACAAGTAAACCACAATGCACACAAAGCATCAGGCTACAAAATTCAGGAGGCTTCATTGCAAATGCTAACCTTGTCCCTCCACTCAACAAATGGATTGAAGTACACCCCAACGCCGATGTTATCCGCAAGTCGAGTAATCTGAACTTCCACAAGGCACAAGCAACAACCAATCAATCACACAGTCAGAGGAGCAATCAACCGGGGTAACCAAGTAAAAGGAGTGTGAATTTGGGGTGGGAAATGGGAGCTTACAGCGCCGGGGCCGAGGCGAGCCATCCATCCGGAGTAGTGATCAGGGTTCCTCTCCAAATTCTGCACCAATTAACCAACCAAGAAACCATCCAAGAACCAAGATCGCATCAAAGAGTATCAAACCAAGAAGGGGACCAATTGGATGGAATAATCTGGAAGAGTAGAACAGGAGAGGGGGGGGGGGGGCTCAGTCACCCACCCTACCTCGGAGTGCCACTGGAGCGGGTCGGGGACGCCGAGGATGTAGTCGACCATGGAGGACGCTTCGGGGCGGGCGTGGAGGAGCGTGGAGCCGTACGCGCAGCAGAAGTCCACCGGCGGGAGGAGCTCGCCGAGCGGGCCGGCCAGCGCCGCCGCCCTCGCCGCCTCCTCCGCCGGCCTCATTCGGTGGATCGCGCGGGCGGCAGCTTCGGGGAGTGGAGGAGCTGAAGAGATGGCCGGAGGAGCGACGCGAGATGGTCGCCGGCGGCGGCTGCCTCCGCTTCGCCGTGTGCGTGTCACGGCGGAGAAGAAGAAGAAGAAGACGAAACGGAGATTGTCACCGAAGAAGAAGAAGAAGAAGAAGACGAAACGGAGACGAAACCGGATGGTCACCTCTTTGCGGGCCCAAACCAAGTTGGGCCGAGACGGGATTTCACCCACATGTGGTCCCAAATTACGTTGGGCCGTAAAGGGATTGTCACCGAGGTGCAGGCCCATATTATGTTGGTCTGGAACGGTAGTGTAATCTACATGTGGGCCCATATAAAGTTGGGCTGGGCCCATATAAATGAACTGTTTCACGTGGAATTTGCAGAATTTTGGAAGCTGGAGAGTACTTCCTGTATTGTCACACTCAGATCGTATACAATAAGATCAGACTGTAATTTTGTAGGTAGGGGTGGTAATGGGTTAGGCCATGCATGGGTTCTTTCACAACTCTAGCCCTTAAATATTTTTAGGCCAAAAATTAATAAAAATCGAACCCAGCCCATTTTATACCCAGGCATCAAGGTAATGGTTGCAAAATGTTCACTGCAAACAGTTCAATTCACACATTGCAAACATGACACAAGTCTTTCTCGATTTAACATTTAAATTGCGAATTCTTTGGCAACATCCTCGTTTTCCATTAAGGTATCGACTGAACGCTTCACAATGACAGTGTATATATTCAGTAAAGGTGTAAGTACAATGATAAAAATCTCATCAAAACAGTAGACAGAGGAACTGAAGTGTTCTTGAACGCCATGCGTCTTCGTGTGTCAGGTTCTGAAATCCTTCAAAAGCTTTTGAGCTACAAAAATGACTATGAGATACCAGTATACCACCATGTCCCTGACATATTTTCACCGATAGGTAGTATCTCTTTGGGAGCAGTAATAAATGTGATGAATGAACAGAGCACCAAATATTGCTAGGCTACAATGCATCCTGGATTAATTTGTTTGCAAGATCCTTCGAGATCCCCATTACACTGTCACTAGAACCAACCTACATGAAAAGGAGACCAAGTTTGCATTAGTTTAAAATGCCGTGTATATATAAGACTTGTGAAAAATAAGGTGAGATAGACACTAACCACTGCTTCAACAAATGGTAATGTCAATGGATGTTCAAGCAACAGGCCACCTGCGACCCTAAATACTACCCCCTCATCGATCTGTTGACATTCAAACGGGTAGAGAGAGCAGGTCAGTGGCATAAAAACATTTGCAATTTTTTAAAGATTGGATCCTATGATGATAGTATTCTAACTGGCACTGTTGCTACAATTATAAATGTTAGATTTAGCAAATAATCAATTAATATATTACATAGAGTGGAATAAACGAGGCCAACCAGGTTTTCAATGACCTCATCTGGTATATCATGGAAGTACACCTGCAAAATGACGACAAAAGGCAACCTTAACTAAATTTTCCATGATATACATACACAATCCAGTTACTTTTTGACTGGCAGAAATTAAATATTATCTACTGAATTTTCCCATAATTGTCCTAAATACTAACATTAGAGAACAAACTAAATTGTTGCTTTGCAGTAATAGAATTTGAATGACATCATCTTTTAATAGTTCCTCCTGAACACACGATAAGAAACTCAAAGAGACAAACTTTTTATTGTTGATTTAATATAACAAAAAGATGACCAAGAACCGTAGTAGCTATATCTAGCTAGATGCACACAACAAAGCTTGCCACACAAACAAGTCTGAAAACTACAATTGTCATTAGTCACTGGATGGTGAAAATATCCTTTGGTGTTTTTACACATTTGCAGAGCTTGGGTGAATTATGTTCTGTCAAAGATGTTGATCAATAGCCTTTGGGCGCACATATCAATGGGATCACCCGCATTGCCAAATCTGACTTGAATACAAACAGCTTCTATCAAAGGAATTTTCTCATCAAATAAGTGCTGAACTACAAAAGTAAATTACCTCAGCTTTGTCTAGGCTTCCAAGCCTCTTCCCAGTTGTCAGATTAGTTACGACTACAGACCCCACGGTTGCGACATGGCTGCCAGAATAACCTGGAGAAAGTAAAAGTTCAAGTAATAAATAATACAATAAAATATTGGAGAACAAGAATATAAGATGCATGTTGCCTCGACATGTGGGCACACCTTTCAGGAATTGGCGTGCTTCTTCCTTCGTGGTTGGCTTTTCTCTGATAATCCCTTCATGGACGACCACCTCAAGGTCAACTTCAGTTCAGTATGACAGTAATGCGAATGACAACATTCTAGTAAATAACAACCTCATCTTTTCGCTTATGCTTATGCTTATCAACCAAAATTTGAATTTCCAACCTCAAATTTGGAGTTGATTTTAGGGTTTTTTTCATCAAAGTTTATTTTTCAGCCTTTGCTTTTAGATCGTAAGAACATGTATATAAAAGTTTTATTCACAAATTATTTTTTGTTTGCAAATATGACGTTTGGCTTATTCCCCGGATAATGCAAATGATGGGGGTCCTAAAGCAGATATGTTCAACCACATGCCCATGAACTCTAGAACGAAGAGAACATGCCGAACAAAAAGTTGAAACAGGAATGACTTGCGCTATGCATCATTACCAAACTTATGGTTCACACAGGACATCATTCTTAAATAAGCGAATGTATTGATCTATTCAGCATTGACAATGCACATCTCAGGAATTTAAAATTTCATATTCAGGATTGATTCCAATTGACTAATTTATCTGTATGACATTTGGATTTGGTGATATCGAAAAGGCCTATCTACACAAATGTGTAATAACAAAAACATGGCACCAAAATAGTCATACTTAAATTGATGTACAATCCATGGAACTCCTAGCTAAGAAAAAAACATCAAAGGAGAACTGAAATTGAGGCATGGTCAAATTTCAAACATAGTATTTTGTGATTAATAAAGCATCCAAGTTCCACGTAAAATAGCATAGCAAAGGAAATCAAGGCATACTATGTCAGAAGTGATCAGGAGTGTTGGCCTGTCGCCTTCTTTCTGGTAATCAGAAATATTCAATCTGGACATGATAGCATCAGCCTGAAAGATGTCAAAGTGGTCAGTTTTTGTTACAAGGGGAAAAAATTGACAACATAGAAACAGCATCACAATGCAGGAGATCAACACGAAGTCATGGTATGCTCTTTCTTCTAGGACCAATTCAGCAGCAATAGAAACAACCAGAGATGAACCAGTGCCTTCCATTCTTTAATTTAGAGTTACAATTCAAGTCCATAACTAAATCGAAACCTACTCGGTCAAGTCCGATCCAAATGTCCCATTGAAGCTGCCAAGGTTTCATTTCTCAGAAATTCAAGCACTTGGTACAGACCAAATATCACCATAAATACCATCTAATATTATGCACAAGTAATATTAATACATGGCACTCGGCGACGCATTTGCTACTGTAGCGATGGGAATGGGACGCCAATGCTGAAGCTGTAAAAACTTCCAAAGAAATGGGGGGAAAAAGAGAGAAAAGGCCGCACCTTGGCCTCCGCAAGGATCGTCACTAGCTCGTCGGGGTTCTCCCTCCTGATGCTCTTCTCGTCGATATCTGCAGTCTGAAACCACAGAATCAGTTCATCCCCCAAGAGACAGTCCCGAAAGCAAGAAATCCCCACCAAAAAAGGGGGGCGAAAATGCAGAACGGGAGTGGGCAAGAGGCAAGAGAAAAGCGGCGCAAACCCACCATGACTTCGAATTCGAGCCCCATCTCGGCGAGTATATGCTTCCTGGCCACCGACGATGACCCCAGGATCAGCTGCGACGAAGCCACAGCAAAAGTAGCAAGAACGGATTGATTAGACTCGCTCGGTCGCTCCTCAAACAAGAAGAGATTAATCGGCGGAGCTGCTCCCGGGAGCAAACCTTGAAGGGCTGGGAGCTCGCGGGGATGGAGGCCGCGGCCATCGATCAGTCACTGGCGCCGCGATGAGCCAAGCCTCTGCGTCGACGGCGGCGAGGGGAGGAGAGGAGATGTGTGGGAGAGGTGGAGGAGATTCGGAGGAGAGGAGATGCTTGGATGGGTCGGAATCAGCCGGGCCACCGGCCCAATTAGCCCATCTGCGAAAACCATTTCAAGTGCTTGTTTATTTCTCGGATTAATAAAAAAAGGGACTACCTATACATTTGTCGACAAATTTTTCCCCAAAAATTTGACAGATGTAATTATAGTACAATCGTAGTGTAATTACACTGTAACTTATATGTAATTACACTGTAACTTACATGTAACTACAGTGTAACTTATATGTAAGTTTCACATAATTTTGAATCGTTGGATTTATTACAAGATTTGTTTTGGTGAGGAAGAAAACAAATCATAGCACACACATATGTGAAAGAATTTGTTCCCACGACCTCCATTTTACCGAAATAACATGTAACGGAGAGATTTTTGAAAGTTACATACAAGTTACACTATAGTTACAGTGTAACTACATGCAAGTTACAGTGTAATTACACTACGATTGTACTGTAATTACATCTGTCAAATTTTGGGGGAAAAATTTGTCGACAAATATATAGCAAAATCGATAAAAAAAATTAATTGACAATAAGAAATGGAAAAGTTATACTCCCTCCATTTTTTTACTCCTCCGTTTCACGTTACAAGTAGTTTGACTTTTTTCCTATTCAAGTTTGGCCAATCTAATAGAAAAATTTAGCAATATTTAAAACGCCAAACTAGTTTCATAAAATCTAACATTGAATATATTTTGATGATACGTTTGTTGTGTGTTGGAAATACTAATATATTTTTCTATAAACTTAGTCAAACTTAATTAGAAAAAAAAGTCAAACGACTTAAAATATGAAACGGAGGAAGCAATATATTATGCCATTCGTTTTGATTATTTGTCTTAGTAAAAAGATTTATATAAATGCTATTTCTTCCGTTTCATATTATTAGACTTTCTAGCATTGCCCACGTGTTTGTGTGTATATATATATATATATATATATATATATATATATATATATATATATATATATATGCAATGCTAGAAAGTCTTATAACTTGAAACGGAGGTAGTATATATTTTTATTATGACTTGTTTTATCATTACTCTAACATTAAATTATACGTTTACATATTTATGAAAAAAAATTAAATAAGATAAATAGTCAAGCGTTATAAAAAAAATTAGAGGTAGTACAGTTTTAAGAGGAAAATCCCATTTGCTTTGTATGAAAAAAAAATAGTCCTTACTAACAACAAGGAATTACTCTATCCACTTCCAAATACATGTCACCAACCACTGTTTATATTTAAACTTTGATAAGTTAATTTTTTTTCAAAAAAATATAAATATAGAAAAAACAATAGTTTTCAAAGTAAATACTCTCTCAGTTCCATGATATAAGGCACGGTTAAACTTGGCACGGTCTCAAAAACTAATCTTTGTCTTATACTTTATCATATATTATAAGTCTGCGGTAGAAAAATTATAACCATATGAAAGTAAATTCAAATGTCAATTCAATGATATATTTTTAGCAAATAAAATTTAATTTATATTATAATAAGCGTTGGTCAAATGTTTGGGAGGCTGTCCTCGATTACCCTGTTGTGGTCGGCGAGCTCTAGGCAGACCTTTTCCTGCGACCGGCGCATCAGCTATTCAGCTCGGCCATCTCGGTGATGTTCAGCGGCGAGGAGGAGGACGACGACGCGGAGGAGGCGGCGTTCAACGTACGTCGGTGCTCATCACCATGGCTCTTCTAGAACATTCTTGATTGATTTCATTTGTGTTCTTGGATTTCTTGTTTGGATTAGATTCGTCGGGAAGAATTGGAGAAGGTGATCCAAAGGCAGTGGGAGGGTGACGAGATCGCGATGGCGCTAGAGGAGCAGACACGGGAGCTAAGCAAGTCGTGCTCCCACGGCGGCGACGGCTCGGGTTCTGAGTGGGAAATCAAGCTGTCCAGCCTCACCGGCAAGAGGTCGTCCTTCTCCAACCTCACCAGCACGGAAGGAGAAGGGATGAGTGGGGCAGAGAGAATGAACAGGAAGAGGAGGAGCACAGCGAGAAGGTGAGAAGGTACCAGAAGGTGATGGTGCAGGTCAGTGAGGAGTCAGTGATCGTGATCCCCGCGTCGCACCCGGCGACGATTGTCGCAGGCGAGGGCAGGACCGCGTGCTTGCCTCGCCTCGCCGGCCGGCCCGCACGAGGGGGACGGGGAGGCCAGCGAGCTCGCGCTGTCTCGAGCCCGCGCGCCACCACCTTGGGGAAGCTAAGACCCCCCAGGAGCCGTCATCGCCGGCCGCACCACCATGGGCGCCAGCCCTAGCACCGGCATCCCTATGCCCATGCAAGAGCAGAGAGCGAGAGGAAGGAAGGAAGGAGAGAAACAGAGAAAGAGAAGAGGGGAAAGAGAGTAGGTGGTGACGTGGACATAATGATGGGTCCAAGTGGGTCTCACGCAGACTCAGCCACTATGTTGGATAAAACCAGAGTCAAAACCTCTGAAGGGCCTAAAGTGAACGGTTTTGTAAGTTAACGGATGTCATATATCTAGTTTTGTAGTTGAGGAATGATTTTGTAACTCGATGACAAGTTGAGGGACCTTCGGTGTACTTTTTCTCTATTGTAGGATCGAGATGTCGACTAGAGGGGGAGGGCTGAATAGGCGATTTAAAAACTAAATAACACCTAATCAAATCTAACCTAAGTTGCTAGGCTTGGTGAGGGTGAACTCTAACTAAGCAACTAAGTTATGTTTTGCAAACCTAGGATGATAGTGGCTCAATTATATCTCTAGGAAAGTAAATCACACTCCTATGTCAATGTTTTGCAATCCTAGGGTGATATGATCTCAAGTATGTCTCTAGAAATATAAATTGCACAAATGTAAATGCGACAATCAAATGAGACAATGAGACAAGAGATTTTTCACCGAGGTTCGGAAACTCGCCGGTTTCCTACTCCCCGTTGAGGCGAGCCCAACTCCACCGCTCAACCACGAAGCCACCGCACGCCCCCTTCGTCAAGGGGTGGGCAAGACGGGAGCCGGCCCACGGAGAGGACTACCCAAGTCTCGATCACTCGGGGTAGTTCTTCCTTCACTCCGAAGGTGGTGAACTCCAAACCACTCACAAACCGGCGCCGGGCCTCCTCCACAATCTTCACGGAGAGGTCACCGAGCAACTCCTCTACAAGCCGTCTAGGAGGCGGCAACCTCCAAGAGTAACAAGCAATGACTCGGTGTGGAGATGATCAAGTGCCACACTAGCTCTACAATGGAAGCAAATGCACTTGACTCTTGGCTAAACAACCCTCTAACACACTAGATGGATGAACACAAAGCTCAAGTGAGTGTGAGAGAGGTGCAAGGAGTATATGCAATTGAATTGGGTGCCAAGAGAACCCCCTTGCTGCTGGTGGGGGAGTATATTTATACTCCCACCCACCAAAACTAGCCGTTGGGGGCGAAATCCCCCAACTCTGTGCTCTGCCGGTCTGACCGGAGGTATGTAGCCGGTCAGACCGTGCTACTCTGCAACGGCTAGAAAACTAGTCGTTGTAGCCCTGTCAGAGGACCCCATCGGCCTGGCCGGTCAGACCGGCATGGGGTGGCCGGTCAGACCGGCCTCGGCTCGGTCAGACCGCCATCGGCTCGGTCTGACCGAATACGGCTTCGTCGGCTCTGTATCGGCCATCCCGAGCAGCACCATCTCGGCCTCCAGGGGGCCAGTCTGACCGCGCAAGTGCCGCCGGTCAGACCGGCCTTATGCTCCGGTCAGACCGCCTTCTTGCGGCCGGTCAGACCGGCCAGGGCACGCCGGTCAGACCGCCACTATGTGGCCGGTCTGACCGCCCCTGGTCAGGCCGAACCCAGTGAATTTGCAAGTGAATGTGTGTGTGATAAAAAAGAGAGCACAAATGAAAATGCAATGACCTAATGTGGCAATTATAATCATCTTTTTGCTAGGTCATTACCCCTCTTAATAGTACGGCGAAACTAAAAATAAACTAGCAAATTTGATCGCCCTACACCTCGATCAATTCTAAATTAAAGCGCTAGTTTTACCGTCTTCTTTCCCTTTGCTTTGCGCCGTCAATTTTAATCCATCGATAATCATCCATGCGCACATATGACGTGGACCTAACTTAAAATGTATAGCTCAAAGACAACGGTTAGTCCACAATTAGCGCTTGTCATTAATTACCAAAATTAACACCGGGGGCTTAGATGCTTCACCTATCCAAGTGGACTTATTCCACCTAGGAATAAATTCACTTTGGGTCCCTCTATTTGTCGCCCAGTCCGATTTTCGTCCCTTGGTCGCAAAACCGGGTACAACGGGTCTTCCAACTTACGAAACCGTTTAAGTAAGGTCTCTCGGCAGTATTGTGTTCGGTTTTGGCTAAAGTGGCGCATACGTGGCTCTTTTTGATTAGGTCTTTGTCCAACGTGTCATTGACGTGGTGCTTGCGTGGCATTTAGATCAGCAAAAAATAATAAAACTTGTGGGCCCCACGTGTCAGTTGCACACACAAATAATAAAAAATGGTGGGCCCATGTGGACCTACGTGCCATCATCACTGCTCTCTTCTCTCTATCCTCTCTTCCCCCTCCTCTTGCTCTCCGACGGAGTGGGCGGCGACTGAAGCGGGCTACGAACGGGGTGGAGCGGCCGATGACCAGAGTGAAGTAACTCGAGTCGGCCGCACTGTTGAGTAGCTGGAGTGCTTCATGTGCGCACACTGGCTTCAATGTCGTTGTCGTCGCCATCGAATCGTCTGCTCCTGCGCTCGCGTCTCCTCTCCCGCCCGGCTCCGTCGCTCCTCTCCCCGGCAAGGTCGATGGCCGCGACGACATAGATCCGCTCGCCTCGCTCCGGCCTGCTCGAGCGGTCACCGGCGAGTGCGATAGATGTGCGCGGTGCGGTTGGTGTGTGAGGTCCGCGTGGTGAGCCGTCTGCCACGAGCGACGACGACGCCGTCAGCAGCAGCACGATTGACGCCGACGAGGAGGCCTCGGCCTCACCATTCGAGCTGGACGTGGTGAGTGACGTGGTTGAAGACGACGGTCCGCTCCGCTCCGCCGGCCTACTCCGGTCGTCGCCACTCCGCCCCTCTGCTTTGCCCCACTCCACCTCTTTGCTCCGTCCGCCGCCGCTCTGCCCCGCCTGTCACCCACTCCGGCTGCCGCTCCACCGCTGTCGCCCACTTCGGCCACTACCCACCCCGCTCCGCCGGTTGGAGAGTGAGAAGAGGGAGAGAGAGGGGGGGATAGAGAGTAGAGGATAGTGAGGACGACGTGTGGGTCCACATGGGCCCAATATTATTTATAAATTGTGTGTGCAACTGACTTGTGGGCCCCACAGGTTTTGTTATTTTTTGCGGATCTAATTGCCACGTAAGCGCCACGACAATGACACGTTGGACAACCTAGTCAACATGAGCCATGTAGGCGCCACCTTAGACAAAACCAAGCACAATACTGCCTAGGGCCCTTATTTAAACGGTTTCATAGGTTGAAGGGAAAAAAAAATCGTCGTACTCGATTTTGCGATGGAGGGACAAAATTCAAATTCGGACGGGGTGACAAATAGAGGGACCCAAAGTGAACTGATAGGGGCTTCCCATGTCGGTGAGCCACACGGCCCAAGTAGGCCCAGGCTGTGAAGTATCCTCTTCCCCAACCTCTCTGAAGACGGGGGGCGATGGCGGCTGATATATCCATCCCCTCTCCTCCTCATCCCTTTGCGTTTACCCTAGCAATCCATTTTAGATTGATTCCGTGTAGATCGATGGAGTTTGGGGCGGCTGGTAGTTCCAGGCCGGGAGACTAATTCTGATGCGATTCGACAGCGGACGGATATTTGGAGAGTCTGTCTCGTAAGTGTTTTCCGAACCGATATTTCTTCCGTTTAGATCTGATCCAAACTCTCTATATAGGATAGGAGTATCTGCTAGAGAACAACAGAGAGGGGGGTTTCGTTAATCGTGTTCGATCCGCCGTTATCGTTGATTGCAGTTTTTGCCGCCGCCTATGATTCGGAGCAGCAAGCGCCGCCGCCTGACGCCCATCCCCAGCGACGCCGGCAAGATGTCGCCGGATTGGGCTTCGCTTGACCAGGATCTGGTGGGGCTGATCGGGGGGCGGGTGCTTGCCGGCGACGACATGCGGGACTACGTCCGGTTCCGCGCCGTCTGCTCTCACTGGAGCGCAAGCACCGTCCGCCCACTCGGCCGCGGCGTCACCGACCGGCGTTTCCACCCGCGGCGGTGGATGATGCTACCGGAGGGCCACGGCCTCTACCCCGGCCATCCCGACCTCCGCGGCTACGTCCGCTTCTTCAACCTCTCCACCGCCGCCTTGGTCCGTGTCCATCTACCGCTCCTACGCGACCACGTCATCATCGACTCGGTCGACGGCCTCCTGCTCCTGCACCGCGACCACGACACAGCCATCCGCCTCCTCCACCCCTTCACCGGCGATGTCGCCGACCTCCCGCCGCTGGCTTCCCTCCTGCCACAGATGGAATCCGAGAGCCGCGACCGCAGCCAGCGAAGCAAGCACAGCAGACTAATGAAAGTTTGCGCATCTGTTACCGTCACCTCCACTGGCACCATCACCGTCATGCTGGCCCTTGAAATCCTGCACCGCGTAGCCTACGCCACTCCCGGTGACCAACGGTGGACTCTCTCTGCCTGGACGCTCAAACCTTTTGTCAAACCCGTATCTTTCCAAGGCAAACTCTATGCTTTGCAGCTCTCATCTTACGACATACATAAGGTATACATCTACCAGTTTAATCCACCATGCCAAGATAACGACAAGGGATTGCTTCATCTGCCATTGCCAGTGAAGATTGCTGAATGCCCAATGGACAAATTTCTATACCTGCTCAACTTTGCTGAATGTGGTTCAGAGCTCTTGCTGGTTGCCTATAATGGTGTTTCTCGTTCAAAGCTGCTAGTATACAGACTTGCTGACCTTGTCAGTGGAAGGATTGAGCCAGTAACGACCATTGGAGACCACGCCTTGTTCCTTGATGAACGTTGTCTCTGTGTCTCACTCTCAAATAACAAGGAGGGGAGTAAGATCCTTCCCTCCGATTTGTCTAACTCTATCATTTGCATGCATAGTTTGCAGGTCGATCCTAGTTCACTAGATATATTTCGTTTTGAGCAATATGACCTAGGTACTGGTACCTGGGCTCCAGCTAGTGACGGAGACATTTTCCATAAACCACCACCGAGTCCCCATACACTTATCCATCATATCTTTACTTGCTGCAATCGCAGATATTGGTAAGTCGAGCCCTCAACTCTGCATATTTGTTTAGCTCCCAGAGATTTTTTCGAGGAGTTGATGAACATGAATCCTTCTCGTCCTGTAGGAATAAAGGAATCATGTATTGCAGTAAAAGACAGCCTATTTGGTTGGTGAAGCAAGAACTGCGGTTTGGGGTAAGTTATGTGTCACTGTCTCTTTTTTCTCATATAATCAATTGTCATACTTTTGCTTGTTACGTACTCCCTCCATTTCATATTACAAGTCGTTTTGACCTTTTCTTAGTCAAAACTCTCTAGGTTTGACTAAGTTTATATAAAAAATTAGCAACATCTACAATATCAAATTAGTTTCATTAAATTTAACATTGAATATATTTTGATAATATGTTTGTTTTGTATTGAAAATGTTAATATATTTTCTATAAACTTGGCCAAACATAAATAAGTTTGACTGAGACGGAGGGAGTAGTATTCAGGCGTCATACAATTTTGTGCTGTTTGGTTCCAAACTCAGTTAACATTAGTAACTTATAATGTGAAACGGAGGGAGTAGTATTCAGGCATCATACAATTTTGTGCTGTTTGGTTCCAAACTCAGTTAACATTAATAACTTATAATATGAAATGGATGGAGTAGTATTCAGGTGTCATACAAGTTTGTGCTGTTTGGTTCCAAACTCAGTTAACATTAGTAACTAGTGCTGTTAGACGGTGTTTGGTTTGGATGAACTGTAACTGTGATGTACTGATGCTATAGCAACAATATTGGCTTAAGATGTCAAATTTTTCAGCATCAAGATGGGTTTATGCTGGTATTTCCTATGCAATTACAACCTAGCATTATGTATATAGTTTATTGTCTTGAGAAATTTAGAAATATCCTTCTGCATTTAGCTTTGTTATTTGCTAGATGTATGATTATTGTGCACTTTATAGCTTTGTGCATCACAATTACTAATAGTTTAAAATTAACAATCGCATGGTTGTGTTAATCACAAAAATCATGTCGTCCACTCTTTTGTGGTGCAAAAGCGCATAATTACAACCATGATGAAAATAAAAGCCTATATGTCCCAAACAAGTTTTGGTAGGCTAGAGATGAAACCCAACAAGAGTCACTAATAAAGATGATATAAAATTTATATCTTTTGTATGTATATTGGGTAAAAAGATATAGAGCGTAAAGTCAGGTATTCAATTTCAGTAAGATCTCTTGTGGTGTCCACCTTTTGTTCGGAAGTTGTAGGTTAATTGTTGACACATATTTCTCAGGGTGCTGTGTTCACCTGGTTAATTTTTACTTATGATAAAAGGCAGTTGTAGGTTAATTGTTGACACATCTTTCTCAGGGTGCTGTGTTCACCTGGCTAATTTTTACTTATGATAAAAGGCAGTTGTAGGTTAATTGTTGACACATCTTCCTCAGGGTGCTGTGTTCATGTGATGACCTGGTCATGCAATAGAATTTTTACTTATGATAAAAATGACAGCTGTGGGAAGGTTTTGAATATGTTTAACTGTTCAATGTGATACATTTATTTTGTGTTAGCATACACATCCTTTTCTTTTAGTTCTGAACATATTGGTTTTGTTTGTATATTGGCTGTTGCAATTCATTTTGTACCCTTTTTGTAGGCTTGATGGGCTCTTGTTTCCGCTGAGGTCTTTTCCTCCAGAATATCTAGAGGAGCAAATAAACTATGGGTGTGTTCGGAGGGGGCATTTTACAGCAGCGGCTGCGGCTGCAGCAGTTCAAAACTGCTGCGGCAGCGATGCCGCCGAACAGAGTCGATGTGTTCTCTATTGAAAGTCCCTGGATCAATCGTCCAATTAGTGTATGGACCTTTGATGCCTTCTTCCCTGGATTAATCGTCCAATTAGTGCATGGACCTTTGATGCCTTCTTCTTGGCTGTTTGACGGACCTTTGTTGCCCCATCTTTAACAGTATGCTACACATCTATTATAGATACTAGAAGGATATGCGCGGCGCCACGCCGCGCACGACAATGTTTTGCATGAGCTTAGTGAAGGCTACGTAGCATAATTAAATGTGAACCAAAGATCACATTCTTTCCAATTCTCAAACTAAAAGAGCATAATCTTGCTTAAATGGAGCATTCTTTCCAATTCTTAACTGGAAAAAAAAAACACCACCTTGCTCAATGTGGAACGGCAACAACTATCATTTACTCATTGATCTCTCAGTAATGTCAATGCGCCGTGACACGACACGCGCAGCCACAACCATTGTAAGCCTGAACCAAGAGTATCAAACCCAACTTATTGTTTGTGAGGGGATGAATTGGCATGGAAACCAATTACTAACTCAGATTACAAATCAATAAATATGGTTTTATAATAGCTTTATAAGCAAAGCATTACGGTTAAATATAGGGTTAATTAGATCTATGCCATTAAGATTTTGTTGGTTTAAAAATATACCATTACTATTTGCGTATTTGTAACGATGCCACTGCTACTTGTTTGTAATCTCAATGGTGTCACTAAGATATGTATTTCGCATGTATTGGACGAGAATACCCTTATCTTCTACCTCTCTCTTCCCGTTGCTTCTTGCTCTGCCGCCATGCCACTTGCTCCACCGACGCACCACTCGCTCCGCCACTCACCGCCGCTGAGAAGGAAGATAGGAGGAAGGAGAAAGGGGAAGAAGGAAGAAGAGGGGAAAAGGGGTAGTTTGGTTCTTTTTTTTTTTTTTGGAAATGTATCCAAGGAGTAAGTTGTGGTATCTTTTGAATGTGTAAAATTATAATGGTATATTTCCAAATATATGAATGTTAGTGGTATATTTTGAAACCGGCAAATTTTTAATGGCATGTATTAAATTAACCCTTAAATATATATGTATCTACCACAAGACTCACGATACCTCGCCTACATGTTGCACATCCAACTATGATTTAACATTGCTATTGAAAATAAATAATTAAACTCCCCAAAAACATAAACTCTAATTAGCATGAAAATGATATTTTGTTTCTTTGAATGGACCTTTCTTGCTTTCCTTAAAAAAAGATACGGCCATTTCATAACTTGTAGACGCGTGCAGCCCCACCGCTCTACTGTCGTCGCCTCGAGCCGCGCCATCCTGAGCTGTTTCTGCCGCCAGAGAGGAGAGGAGGAGAGGAAAGTGCAGGAGGGAGGGCGAGCGTGGGGCCGGAGTCCACACGAAACACATCCAGTGGTCCTGCTCCCATCCGCCAACCTTGCTCATCGTTGCCGCCAACAAAAATGGTATCAGTAGGAGTTTTTTTTATTGATGATTTACTCAAAAATCAATATATTTACATAAGTTTCTATGCTAGTATAAGTACCTTTATTGTTCCTAGCCACAATTGAGAGTGCCACTGTTTTTAATCAGCAATATCATGATATCATCTACTCGAGTTCAGTTATGGTCAGAGGAGTGCACCAGTTGTCAACCTAACTGGTGGCTTGGTCTGGGCACCATTTGGATATGCAGATTCTGGTTTTGGAGGCATTGCAGAACGCTTGCAGTTTGCCCTTTTCAGAGCGGCTTGCTTATGCTTTGGGGCATGCTGTTGTATTCAATACAAGAGGGGATTACAGCAATAGCTAACCATTAACTGACTCTAAATCAGATGATATGTTCAGTTCAGGAAATCAAGTCTCTCATCTTGCATTGCTGCTAACCTGCTATCAGTGAACTAAAAAGAAAAAAAAAATCTCACCATGTATTGTCTTATATCTGGCTAACCTTTCCCTGTAATCTAAACCGATGTAAATTTTGGCCGGGGCATCACGTCAATTGCCTTCTCCACACTACAATTGTCTCTTGAAAAAAGTAGACTGGAATCTGGATGGCTACCATGGCCAGTCTACTGTCCTAGTTCCTCTGGCAAGAAACAGATGACAAACAAAAGTATCAGGGGATTGTGTCCTCCACAGATTGTAGGAGTACAAAGCAGCAATGGCATCGTGAATAACAAATGACAAGTCCATCAAGGTGATCAAAAGATCATTGATTGACAGTACACTTCATGCTCATTGGACATGAACATTGCAATTGGGATTCTACTAAAATCAGATTGAGCAGAGCATCACAAGAAAGCAGTTTTTGCACGTGAGTAGTTTCAGAAATATCAGCATTGCCTGTTAATATGATGGATTATTGTCTGACCAAATTTGATTATTACATTATCATGATAAGCTTTTGGTATCAGCGAAGTGCAAATTTTCCAGCCATGTTGTGCTTAAATTCCAACCAGAATCACGAATCTTCAAACATGGTTGCTTGTTATGACCACCCAACGAGCTGCTGCACAATGTACAGATGCACACACACGAAAAATACGGAATGAAATGACTCACGGCATATACCAATTAGAGGACGCCGCCGTGGCAGTGGCGGCGTCGGCCACGGCGGAGGCGGAGATGGCGACGCGGACGAGAATCCGCATGCGCTCGATCTCGAGGTCGGGCATGGCCTCCAGGCGTCGCTCCTCCAGCCGCGTCACCTCCTGCTTCGCCACCTCCACCCGCTCGTATGTTCCGGCGAGCCTATCCAGCGCCGCCGCCACCTCCGTGCACGATGTCCTTCCGTCTCCGTGCTGATGCCCCGTGGAGGAGCTCAACGGTAGCAACGCCACCGCCGTCCTCGGCCGCTTCAGCACCGACGGCCAGGAACGGGGCATCCTCTCCCACCTTTGGTATGGCGCCGCCCCGGGGAGTGAATCCAGGGAGAATGGAGGGGGCGAGGCGGAGGAGCGCACGGAGGCGGTCGACCGAGGGAGGCGGTGGCGGCGGGGCCGGGGTCCCCTTGGACCTGGAGCGCTCGGCCTTGAGGCGCTTCTTGAGGTAATCCAAGCGATTCTTGCACTGGTCGACGGTGCGCGGCGCGCGCCCAGCGGCGGCGCGGCGGACGGTGACGGCGGCCGCGCAGGCGCGCCAGTCTGCGGTGCGGAGGAGGCGCCACGCGTCGAGCAGCGCGGACGTCTCGCCGTAGAGGAGAGCGGGGGGAGGGCGGACGAGGTAGGCGGCGGCGGATGGAGGGTGGACGACGACGGCAGCGACTGGGGGCGGGCGGACGGCACGCGGAGGAAGTCCTGGCCGACAACGCTCGTTGCGCCCACGATGGCCACGGATGGCCCGTCCTCCCGCAGCGCCATCCGCACGGTGGACGACGGCCGGTGCACGCGGCCGCCAGCGGAGGACGGATCCGCCGGCGAGGAGGGCGGCGCCCGGCGATGTGACGATAGGGGGAGGCGGCAACGGCGGGAGGATGGCGCACGGCGGCGGCAGGAGATGGCACACAGCCGTGGAGGGGGGAGGCGGACGGCGGCGCTGGGAAGAGCACGGACGGAGTAGATGGGGAGGTCATGGCGGGTGTGGCGGCGGCGGCATCACCACCACTGCCCCACCCCCTGCCTTCCCTCCCCATCCTTCCTTCCTTCGCACGGCCAGCCTCTCCCCGCTGGCTCTGACGGGCGGCGATGGCGCGGCGTCCGTGCGCGGCCGGATCCGCCGCTGGGCGAGTGTGGCGGCGGCACTGAGGTGAGGGAAATGGGGAGGGTATGTTTTGTAGAAAACCCCCTATGGTTTTCGTGTTTACAGCGCTAGCCTTAGAAATGGAATTTTCTCTTCTTCGCGTTATATTTTTCTAGAATACGAGGGGTTATACGTAAGAAACACAATGGAATGTCAGGCGGTCAGAGGACATATGCGATATTCTGTGCAAACACAAGGAGCCTTTTACAAAATTGCAAATCACGCTTAACCCTTCCCGAGGAGCCGAAAAAAATTCCAAAACACGGAGAAAATTGGTACGGGTAGGGGTGTTATTGATGGACTAGAAATGTGAGCGCGGCGCCACGCCGCGCACCCTAACACTTACATAGGTAAAAGTATACGTAATTAAGGTCAGTTTGACCATACGGTTTAGCCAGACCCCAAAACAAAGGTGGTTTAAGCTGCCAGAGATTCTATCAAACACAAATTAGTTGCTACTGATTAGAAGTTTTCCTTCATTTCATTTAACCTAAACAGGTAATCTCACAACATATTATATACATAACTTATTATTCAAGTAGCGATGAACTTCAAGTGAAAAAACTTGTAAACATTATTGGGCTGGTTAACAGCAAAAGCATTCTATGTGGACCTAAAAAGGTTAATACCATGATCACAAACATTATATAAATAATCGGAATCTTGTTAAGAGAGTTTCTCTTTAATTACTCTTAATTGCACAAGTAGACGTGTAATTATGTCATGTACACAACTTGTAATATACTACCATACAGTGAATTGCATTACACAACTTGAAAAAAAAACAGTGAGTTACATTATGTTGTATGGTCATCTACAGCAACGGCATTCAAGGATCGGTGTCCATATTTTCAGACTCCAAATACGACTGGACAGAGTAACTGATTTGTCTTCTTCTTGATAAAGAAAGAGGTCACAAATGAAAGCAATAACAAAATGTCTGCTGACTGCTCCTGCTCATTTGTCGTGTATTCCAAGGTGCCAACATGCTACATGATTTTCTGTCCAAAATTCTGCAGTATTACATACAAATGCAATGGAACAATACACTCAAGAAGGTCAATAGGAAAGTTGGTTGGGATCTTCTCGCCAATTAGAGATCCTTTTGGCGTAGCTTCAGAATCGTTCACTAATGCAAGGACTGGAATTATTCATGATTTGTCAAAATACCGAACAAGAGTTCTTTAAACATCAACAACTTGATACTTATTTGGAAAATTGAAACAAAAAATGTGTCATTACCTTATCCTTTTGCCTAATAAGATAGACAGATTCATTTTGACAATATTAATAGATGATTAAAAGTTGAACATCAAGGAGCAAAACTATATTTCTGCCAACAAATTCGGAAACCACATGCCTCACTGACGAGCATCCAGTAAAAACATCACCACAAGAATAAAAGCCAAGAGAAAAAAAAAAGGGGGTGAGCTGTGAGTAAATTTTCTTCATCAAACCACAATACTTATTAAGGTAACAATTGGTTACTTCATGCATCCAAAACTGCATTCTTCCACCAACGCAGGTTGAGGAAGAGCCATACAGCAGTGACAGGATTGGCAACCAGTATTCCTCAACTATCATCTTCAACCTCAAGATCTGCAGCAAGTAAAACCAGATAAATATACACAGCACTGAAACGGTAATCCTGTAGCAGCAAGCAGTTCTTTAAAAGCAGAATCCTGTAACAACTAAAAGGAATCCACATCTTCTTTCACCGGAATGAATTCACTTAAAAGCAGCAGTGCAGTAACATACTGTAATGGTTATCTAAATCTTCAGTAGCAGTAATGTAGAAATGATGCACACACTTTCCTGCTTTGGTTCTTCAATGCAGAATGCAAATCGTCAGTGACTTTTTGGCAGCGAGAAGAATACACAAACCATTACTGTCCAGTGACAGCTCAAAGAGTGAATGATATAGAAACATAGAAAAAACGAAAGAAAAAGAAGAGAAGGCTCAGGCTGAAACCAAACTGCATTGGTGGTGGGTGAAGGCAAGGCACTTGAGTCGACGACGTGTTCCAGGAGCTTCGGTGAGGACCACGCGCAGCCCGAAAAAAAATGGTGACGACCACCGCGCAGACCCAAACAACGGGGGCAGTGACCCCGAGAGCGTCCATCCAGGACGAGGATTGAGCAACGTGAGACCGGGGCCGATGGTGTGGACAGCGAGGCAGTGCGCAGCATGTCAGACGAACGCATCGTCTCGCCCGCAACGCCCAACCAACGCGCCGGCCGGCTCAGAAGGACGGCGAGGCCGGCACCAACAACCAAACTCGACAGTGGAGGAGGAGGGCGCGGACGGAGGAAGAGCGCCGGGAGTAACGACGCCGACAGGTGGAGCGAGGCTGGGGGGAGGGTGGTCAACGGCACCGGATCCGCCGATGACGCGAGCTGCGGTAGCCGCGGCGACCGTCCACCCGCTCGATAGCACTACCTCCGGCCTCGCCGTCGTTCCCACGAATCGACTGCAGCCCAGCCATATGGCCCCTCCCTTCCCGTCGGAGAGGTCGGATCGGCACGATCAGTCCTTCCCGGTGCCCTGCCGTCCGTGAGGTAGGGGACGACAGCCGGCGCCATCGGTTCGGCGAGGAGGGAAGAGCGGAGCAGGCGGAGGGCTGTGCGAGGCGGGGAGGACGGCAGTCGCCGCCCTGCTGCTCCCCGCGCCGGCAAACTCCGCACTGTAGGCGTTGCCGTCGAGGGCCGCGAGCTCCTCCGCGTCGACGACCTCCATGTGGGCATGCCTCCCTGCCGAATCCACTTCCCCCAATCTGCGCGAGGTGGGGACGTTGGCAGGAGGCGCGGCCGAGGAGGAGAGGGTGGTGGGAAGAGGGGGAGGGCGAGCGCCGGAGCACGCCGTTGCCGTCGCTTCCGTACGGCGCGGGCGCAGGTGGATGGGAGGCCGCGGCTGGGGTAGGGGCCGCGGTGGCCACCGCCATCCCCCTCCCGGCGTAGCCACCCTCCAAAACTTCCTTCACCCTCCCCTCCGCCCTCCTCCCCTCCTTATCCAATCTAGGGGGTCGGGAACAGTGGGAAGTCGCACCACGGCGACGACGACGGAGGAGAGGGCCGCCGCCGCCTCCACCCTCCGTGCCGCCTTCTCAGGTCGCCAGATCCGACGGCGGCGGTGCCGGATCTAGCCGCGGACGTAGCCGTCTCGCCAGATCCGGAGGGGAGGGCCGCTGCCGCCACCGCCCTCCGGCGGCAGCTCCGGCCGGAACCCGCGCCGAGAGAGGAGAGGTGAGAGGGGAGGGGAGGGGAGGGAGAGAACGGCGGAGGGTTTCGGGATTGGGGGTTAGTGTAGGACGTTTTTCAGAAAACCCCCTATGGTTTTTATGTTTACAGCGTTATCCCTAGAAACGGAATTTTCTCTTCTTCACATTGTATTTTCTTGGAAGACGAGGGGTTATATGCAAGAAATAAAACGGGATGTCAGGCTGTCCGAGGACGTATGTGATATTCCGTGCAAACACGAGGATTTTTTTACAAAAATACCCGGTCCTCCCAGGCTCCCACCGGGAGCAGCCCCTCCACCCAACGACGTAGAGAAAATGGGGATTATACCATCCTCAAAACAGGGCTTCGCGGAAATGTCATCCTACAATTGGGATTCGTCCAAATACCACTTTCAACTGAGCCCAACCCGCTGAAATGTCATTCTCTTCCTTTGTAGTAAATCAAAATCATTTTCTCTCTTTTCTCACAACTTTGATGACCAAAATACCCCTGGTTCATTCGATTTAGAGGATATAGAGTACCATATACACAGGATGTGATGAACATATGAAAAAAGGACCTTTACATCCTAGGAACTACCACACCGAGCGTGCCTCAAACAACACCACGTAAGCATCACTCATTAAGCATCATTAACAGCATTCAAACAACACCAGTTAAGCATCATTAAGAGCATGCTTCCCAGATTATTCGCAAATCACTCCCAACCACAAAATGCATAATCACTCAAACTGAGTTCATATATCATAAACATTGGAATCCATCTGCATCACTCCTGCAAGTAGATCCGGGACGGCGACAGACCGGCGTGGAGAGGGGCCGCAGTACAGCCGAGCGTAGGACGGCGTGAGGGGAGGCCGCCGGCCGAGCCGCGACGCTAGGGGAGGGCGCCAGCCGAGCCGTGGTGCGAGGGGAGGGCGCGCCGGCCAAGCGTCGGCGCGAGGGGAGGGCGCCGGCCGAGCCGCGGCGTGAGGGGAGACCTCGTCGGCGCCAGGGGAGAGCCGCGGCGTGAGGGGAGACCTCGTCGGCGCCAGGGGAGAGCCGCGGCGTGAGGGGAGGGCGGCGACCTCGTCGGCGCCACGGGACGGCCGCAACGCGGCGCGGTGGCGCTGGTGAAGGACGACGACACGGAGCGGCGGCGCGAGGGGAGGCGCGCCGCGTCGTCGCGAGGGGAGGCGTCGGTGCGAGGGGAGGGCACGACGGAGCGGTGGCTGGAGGGAAGGGCAGGGCGGCGCGGCGGCGCTAGGGAGGTTGCGCGGCGGCACCCAGATCGGCGCCGCGGACGAAACCCTAACCCTATGCGTCTCGCTCTCCCAGCCGATTGATTTCTAAGGATGAAATTGACTGAGGGGTAATTTCATCAACTCATGTGAAAAGTAGAGTAAAATCTTTTATTTTTGATGAAAATGATTTGGGATGGCATTTCAGCGGGTTGGGCTCAGTTGAAAGTGGTATTTGGGCGAATCCCAATTATAGGATGGCATTTCAGCGAAGCCCTGTTTTGAGGATGGTATAATCCCCATTTTCTCAACGACGTATGCACACCACCACAGCGACCAAATTTTGATTAACCGGCGCACCTCTTATGGGCGGTTGCCCCCACGCGCGCGAGGAGCAGGAGGGGTTAGCAGCTACGTGTAAAA
This sequence comes from Oryza sativa Japonica Group, assembly GCF_034140825.1. Classification (NCBI taxonomy): domain Eukaryota; kingdom Viridiplantae; phylum Streptophyta; class Magnoliopsida; order Poales; family Poaceae; genus Oryza; species Oryza sativa. Next base: position 22,327,803 of record NC_089045.1, read on the forward strand.
CAACGAGAAAGCCTAAAAAAATTCAAAAAAATAAGAAAAACGGTGGGGTTAGGGGAGTTATTGATTGATGATGATGTAGCGTGATAAGAAAAACATGCGGTCCAGTTAGTGTTTTTTTTTTGGGGGTTGAATTCTCACCAGCAACATAAGTGTTTGTGTAAAGTGGTGTATCTTGTTGACATATGGATTACTACTTTAAGTTATCAAATTCAACCATTGTTGGCTATGCAAGATTTTATATATGGATAAAATTGGTTATATAGCATCGAATGTATGTATGTATATTCCCTCCGCCCCAAGATATACAATAAACCTGGACAAGGGAAGTGTTATATCCATCTAAAATCTCTTATGCGTTATATCCATACAAAATTTCTTATATTTTAGGACGGACTTAGTGTTTGCTACTTCTTTTGTTGCACATTATTCACATTACAAGTCAGTTTGGATTTATGTTAAGTCAAATTTCTAAGAAAAACCACAAGTCACATTATAAGTTCATAAAAAAATATAGCGACATATTCAACGCAATTTAACCAGCAAACACAACAATGAACATATGAAAATGCAAACTCATATAAAATTAAGCTCAGATTTCCCATTGCAAGCATATTGCACAACTTGCAATGCATGCAACAAAAGGATAGCAGAGTTTCGTAGCATTCCAGCCATGTCATATCGCACCTAGAATGCTTTCCTTTTGTTTCATAGCGACGCGCCAGCCTTGGATCCGGCGAGGGGGACTATGACCATGTTAGCATAAGGGTATTAGCAGTGCGGCTTCATGTTTTGCCGAACCTCATGTGACACGTAGGTTCAATAACACCTAAGAATAATGTTTGCCACAAGTTTAACAGTGCTTTGTAACTTTAAGTGAGGTCCACACAAATAAAAAATGTAATTTTCTCTCTCCTTATCCTCTCAGCGCCACTCCTCCCCCACTAATCGCACGCCTCCCCTCCTCCGGCTGCCTCATCTCCCCTTCCTCGAGCGGCCCGAGTGGCGGCAAGCAGAGTGGTGGCGACGAGCAGCATGGAATGGGGCTCCACCTCGTCGTCTCAGTCTCGAGCTCCTCTTCCTCTCTCTCCCCACCCCCCCCTCTTTTCCTCACTACCGATGGACTCTCGTCCTTCCCCAACGACGACAGCGGCAGCAACGTTTCGCGGAGCCGAGTGGAGTAGCGGCGTGGTGGTCCTCGCGGAGCTGAGTAGAGCAGCGATGGCGCCAGGCGGAGTGGCGGCGGGGCAGGCATATTCGGCTTGTGCTTGCCGGATCTAGCCTCGGGCGGCGATGGCGACGACTCGCCGGATCTCCCCTCTTTCTTGAGTTCACCGGCGCCAAATCGACCTTCACCGCGGCCGTCGCTTTCCCCATCGAGCCGGCGAACTTCTCCGGCGAGGACGGTGCCCGGTCACCCTCCTCCCCTTCGCGACGAGCTCAGCGACGTGGAGCATGGGGACGACGACACATCTCTCTCCTCTTCTCTCTTTCTCCTTCGGTAGCACGGAGTGCTAGCGTAGGCCACTCCTGCAAAAACTGACGAGGAACCGGTGGCAAACTTGAGCTACATAGTCTTGGCAAAGCTCCGCTGGTGGAGGAGGTGGCAGCGAATATTTGTTTCCCTCTGCTTCTGCTGAATGTCACATGAAAGCATTGTGAATGGTCTAGTGAGGGACAGTGTGGCTCCCAAGAAGGGAAGTGGCTCCCACATCTCTCTGACTTTACGTTAGGAACTCCGTGCACAAGAAGCAGCATTGACGCTAGTGTTAAGTTGAGAATTTCGAACATTGTAGCGTTTGGGCTTTGAGTTGATAACTTTTAAGAACTCTTAATATGAAAATACACATCCCATCGACGAAGGCCAATGAGACTACTATACGCGTTTTCCGAGGAGCAACATGATACTTTTTTGAGATAATCCCTTATATGCTACTGAAAATTGGTCTGATCCCTTATATGCCACTGAAAATTGGCTCTTCCCTTATATGCCATTGATCCAAATTTGCGCACCCTCTCATGCCACTACCGTTAGTTAGTTGACCGTGTGTTGACCGTTAACTCTCAAGTAAAAAAGACATATTTGCCCTCTCTGAGTTGTTGGGCATGCCCTATACTCAGAAGGGTAAATACGTCTTTTTTCCTTGAGAATTAACGGTCAACACACGGTCAACCGACGGGAGTGGCATGAGAGGGTGTGCAAATTTGGATCAATGGCATATAAAGGAAGAGCCAATTTTCAATGGCATATAAGGGATCAGACCAATTTTCAGTGGCATATAAAGAATTCTCTCTACTTTTTTTGCCATTGGTTCCCAACTCTCCTTCCTTTTAATTTCCTTCCTCCCTTAAAACTGAATCTCACTATTCGAGAAGCTATGGAATCGTCGACCCCCTTACCAATCGTAGGTGGATGTATCGAACTGGAATAAGATCTAAGATTGACATCTTGATACAATGATTTACCATAATAATAAATAGAGTCAATGGTGACAGAGTCGTGGAAGAGCTGCTTCTTTTTTGTGGTGGGAGCTAGTCCGTACCACGGCAGCTACTCAAGGTCTCCGGCGAGTTGACCTGCCCCATCAATGCAGCAAAGGGAGTGAGTCTTCAGGAGGAGGTGACCCGGGGCTGGGAACGAGCGGTACAAGGACAATTACGGCGAGTGCGCTGCGACAGTACGACCAGGCCATCACGCTGTACCCGGGCAGCGCCGCTGTGTTCATCGGGCTTGGCCGGCTCGCCCAAGCACTCCATACACATCAAGTGTCAGATAGTGATTAAGAGTTATAAAACCAACTGATAAATTTGACCGCACAGTTGAGTTGAATTTTTCTACCTATTTTGTCACTATAATTATTTGTTTATGTCACATCCTATATTCGATTGTTATATTTTGGGACGAATGTAGTAACGTGGGTATACTAACTGCTATTGTTCTTTGTTTATCTATGCTAATATAATGTTTCTATTTTTTTAATATAAAACGAAGCCGTTCATTTCTTTCTTAAATGCACAAAGAAAATGTACACAAAACACTGAACTCCTCACCATCATCGAGAGGACGCGCTGACACTGCTCCGCCCCTCCCCCGCTCTAACCCTAGCGCCGCGGCTCGTCGCCGATCCCGATCACCTCCGTCGTCGTCGCCGCTCCGTTCAGCCGCTGCAGCCGATCGCAGGACTCGCCCTCGTCGCAGAACACTCCAAGATCCGACCGCCCTTCTCCCCGACCTCGCACGGCAGTCCGTCGTCCGTCACTCCTCTCTTTTCCATGGCCGTGACTAGACCACCGCTAGGCCGCCGCCTACCGCGCGATTCCGGCGGGCCCGGTTGCGCCGTGCCCGTGGAGGCCGGGCGCAAGGAGGAGGAGGAGCAGAAGCAGCGCGGAAGGAGGCACCCGAGGCTGAACCGGCCGCCATCGAGGAGTAGGTACGAGTAGGTCTTTTCCCTTGATCTTGTTCATGTACTATTTATGCATTTAGTTCAGCAAGCAAATCTGTGATTCATGGATGACTAAGAAAATCGGAGGCCTTATTTAAACAAACGCAGCCAGAATCGACTTGGATTGTGAGCTATACTGAGTAATATCTGTCTTTGAAAATGGCTGAAAGACAATGCAATGTTTTTTTTAATGGAAAGGCTCTTTCAGTTCTGTAGAATCCAAGTTAAAAATAATGTCTTATGTTGTTATCTCTTAGAAAATATGCGTATTGAACTAATTGTGAATTTATTATGGTATGGAAACCTTACATATAGGGAACTGATTTATGTTTGTGAGTTGGAATTGACGTCAGATGTTTCTTTGTTGGGAATGGATTATTCAGGAGGCAAAAACCAGCACCGTAGAGTCAGTGCTCACTGAAGATGGGCCTGATGCCCCTTTATTTGACAGTACTGTAAGTTCAAAGTGAATTTCCTTGTATATATGTACAAGCTGCACAAGATAATAGTTAGTTGCTTCTGCTCATGATCAGGGCATACCAAGATATTTTGATCCTGGGAGATACCTTGCTGAGGAGGGAGGATCATGTAGTTGTGAGCTATCCAATGAAAAGGCGGAAGAAGCCTTGCTTTGTTTGTGGGTTGTTTGGACACAATTCAAAGCAGTGCATGCAGGTTGGTCTCCCTAGCTCTGAGGCATTATTGCCTGGTGACTTGGGTATTGTGATCGCATATACTTCTACATCTTTACAGGATATGTCACCACTAATAATTGCACTTTTTAGTAGCATGTATGGGGGGAGAATAGATTAAGGTGTTAATGCTGAAACACATATTACTGAATAAAAAATCCAGAACATGTACTGTCTTTTAAGGGAACTTAAACCTCCAGGAACCAAAACTAATGTGTGTTCACTCCCACAGAACTTGCTCTGTTTTGGGCTGCACTGGTGTCAAGGATTTTGAATTAGCGACAATGGGGACCAAAATCGGTGGCAATGGGGAGCAAAATCAGCAGCTGACATTTGACCAGGATACCCACACTGACAAGCTTCAGCATTGGCAACACCAGGCAAAATCCATCGCCCTGTTTTCTTGCAAATCATATGGTAGATGTAATTACATATAGTTTAGTGGTAGAATTATAGCATGATTTATTAGTTGGGATGCCAGAGCAATTGCCAATAATCCTGGTTAGGGAGAAAAAAAAAGCTAATGCAAGTTTTCTATATTGCAATAGCTGATTTAAATGGGAAAATATTTCTATGACTGCCTTATTGGGCTAGCTATACCGATAACTTCGTTGCTAATGTACCATTGCTACCTTGGTAGAACACCACTGCAAAGGCCTGGTTATTCAACATATGGTTTTCTTCTCCCTGGGTGAATATTTCTCGCCTGTTGACACTTTGCTTTACTGACTTTTGATAATACTACAAATAGCACCACTTGCCTGTATTATTTTAATTATCTTAGCTCAGCTCACACCTAAATTATAAAGTGTGGTGGAAAGAACTACATATAGTTTTTTCTACCACTAAACTCTTGATGCATTCATGCTTTTGGCCTTGATTTGGCATATTGATAGGAATTGGGCTACTAATGAAAATCTCAGACAATGGTGTTTGTGCCAAATGGGTCAACGTCCTTTTCTATTGCTGTGTAGGTTGACTGGTATGTACATTCGATCTATTTTCCTTTTTGAGTATGGTACATTGATTTGTCTGTGGGCTCATATGCTTCAATTTAATTTCCCTATAAGTTTGGTTTCCTAATTTCATTACATTGTTCTCCATTTGAAGTTCAAACATAATGAGCCTTGGAATATGGTACTGGTGTATACAAATATAAAGCATTCCTAGAGTACTATTCCCACCAACCACCACTCAGTCAAATTTCTTCCAATCTTACCCCAACCACCCTCCTATTCTCAGTTAGGAGGGCACCATAGTCTTTTCTCCTTAACCTTAATCTCTGCTAAAAACCTAGAAATGTTTATATTTGGGAACAGAGGGAGTAGAGGTGACCAAACAATATTTTATGCCCCTTATCCACCCAATACAAAAATATATGCGACATACACCACGATTGCCAAGTAAATACAGGAAGTTGCAAGAGCTGACTGTAGTACTAAGAAAATGTGAATTGAGTTTTCCCCATGTTATTTTGCTAAAATTATGCTTCTTTACTTGGATATTTTAATCTTTGCAGTTTTGGTGTGTTTTATGAAGCAAGGTCGAATACAAGAATCAATAGGATGAAAATTATCAATGCAGTATCCAAATCTGTTCCTCAACCTCACAAGGTTGACCTTAACAGTCCAAACAGGATTATTATTGTGCAGATTGAGAAGGTAAATTTTCGTTGATCTTTAATGCATTTTGATTGTTTGTGGATTTCTAGTGTAATGGTCCATAATCCACATAATGTTTTGTTATTAAACTAATCATATATCCTATCATTTTCACCCAGAACCTATTGGAACAGTTGTTTATTCAAATGAATACAACATGTTTGGAATTTAGAGTTTGATTTCTGGCAAACAATTTATATAGCTCCAAGGCCTGATCCATGACTCAAGCACATGGGCGGTTAAAGCTTTGTAACTTCAGAATTTAATGCTGTAAGAACCGCTTTCATGAAGCTTTTGAATTAGTTGCTGTCACATTTCATGTAATTGTACTGAAAGCTATTTTTAGTCACACAGATTTTGCAGAAGAATACCCCCCTTGATCGCATTTAATAAGTAATAATACACTCTTGTAGTTGTAGTGTTTTCAATGCCCAATAGACAGGGGAAGCATCTTACATTGATTGAGGTCCTTTTTCTTTCTTTATTGTTATCCTAACCACTTTTTGAACAAGCTGAAGACGCTCTACTTTGCAACTCAGAAGTTCTTGTTGACTGCTCAATTTAATAAAATATGATGACATGTTCTTTTGCGTACTGCTCTGTGGTTAAGTTAACCAATACTGAAACCGGCTGAAAAGGATCATGCAGTTACTGGAGCAGTTTTTAACTAGTCTGGGAAATGTGCCATAATGATTAGTTGGCATTTTATTGTTCAGGAGAGAAGTAACTTCTCCATGATCTCTATCTAGGCAGCAGCCATGCCTGCAAATTATGCCATAATGATTAGTTGGCATTATATAGTTCAGGAGTGAAGGAACATATACTGCTCCATGATCTCTCTATGTACTAGAAGCCAGGCACACCTGCAAATTTATTCTAATAATGGAGCATTAGATAAGACAGATATGATCACCTAGGGTTATAAACATGATTATATAATTTAGGGCCCATCATCTTTTCGGCTTGATTCCATTTTGGCATCCTGATGGCACCGACATTGGATAAACAAAATGGACTTATAAAAACGTTGTTTATGATGCTTTTGCTTTCCACCTTTTGTTTAACTCTGCCAAGTCCATGACATTGGTACATTGTGAGTGAAAACACATGTACATGTCATGATCCAAACTGATGTTCTTGTATTGTTCTTCTAAATGATTTGCCATCCCATTCAAGTTCATGACTACTTCGTTTCACAATGTAAGTCATTCTAGTATTTCCCACATTCATATTGATGTGAATGAATCTAGATAGATATATATGTCTAGATTCATTAACATCAATATGAATGTGAGAAATGCTAGAATGACTTACATTGTGAAACGGAGGTAGTACTTGTTTGTCATAAATATCGTGCCTGCCAACCCATTCCATGGCTCATGATTGATGTACCAGCTGCAAAGTAAATGACTCCCAATCTCAGTGAATCTAAGAGCATACTCTTGGTTCATTCTAGTTGCATCTCCTTTTCAGTTTGCTACTCCATTCGATATGATTATCTCATCTAATTTTTATTCCTGCATTTTTCCTTTTCAAAATTTGAAGTGTGAACTCTAGTACATTACGTTGTTTGAATTGCACATCTGGTTACGCTTTGAAGCTTTGCTAAGTTGGTTTCACTTCAGATTCTGATGGACTTGTTTGATTTCTGGACAGATTATATGTATGGTTGGAGTGATCGAGAGGTACACAGTGCTCGCAAAGTTCAATCTAAAGCAGCTGACCTCACCACCGCAGAAGCAGCTAATGGGCCAACTTGAATTAGATTCGGCAGCAGTTAGTTGTTGGTTGAGCCGTGGCAGTCACTGTTAAAAGATCAAATGTACTCGTATCCATCGAAGGCCGCGACAGTTGTAAAGCACCCTGAAATATTTTGATGTTGTGCCGCCAAACTGGCTTCCACGGGGACTACAAATCGATCTAAATCTGCCAATTAAATCTATATTCATTCAGCAAAAGCAGTTAAACTATGAAGCCTAAAAAGAGAGTTTATTACTGTTGTTATTTTTTCTTTTTTCTTCGAAGACAAAAAGAGAGACATTCATGGATGTTACGCTCAACTGAGATGAAACCTGTGATGTCTGTTTTCATTGATGCCTGGCGTGTGCGTGTCCATGTGCTCACTGGCATTTTGATTCATTCAGTGTTTGTATTGTAGAGCTAAATAGAATCGGTATTTTTTTTATTACGTATCTTATTTATTGTGGGTTTGTTTGTTTTGGGATATCTAATTTGCATTAACAGTTCTTCTCTTCAAGCAAAGAATATGCTGGACCGACCAAACGTGGCGACCTCCGTCCCTCGATGCTACACCGACCTCGGGCTCCGGAGACGTCCCAACAACCTCGACGACGCAGCGCCGCCAAGCCCGCCGACGAGGGCCCTCGCTGCCAAACGCCTAGACCACCCGCGCCTGTTGTCCCTTTGCGGTCGCCCGTCTCTCGCTCGAGAGATGGAAAGAGAAACGGAAGAGAGCGAGAGGAATGGAATAGAGTAAGGCTTCCTTTTGATTCAAAGAAAATTCATAGGAATTTTAAAGGATTTCATTCCTATAGAAATTTTTTCTATATCGGCCTTTGAATTAGAGGAATGAATCCTATGTAATCCCATGAAATTCCTATGAAATGTCTCTTTCTATGCAAGTTTTGGAGGAAATTTAGCATGAGGTTCTACCTCATGGTAAGAATCCTTTGAGTTTTTATCTCTCTTTTCAAATTCCTGTATTTTTCCTACGGCTCAATCAAACGGTCATTTTTATATTTTTCCTATGTTTTACAATCCTCTGTTTTACACTCGTATTTCTATCAGAATCCTATGTTTTAATATTCCTTCGTTTTTTCATTCCTGTGATTCAAAGGGGCCCTAAGTATGACACGTGGGACCTACTTTTTATTTTTATCATGCAAGTGCCCAATCAGCACGAGTGGATCAGGTCAAATATCCACGTCAGCCAAACCGGGCATGTATACTGCCGAAGGAAATTTAATCCCGTTTTATAAGATTTCGTATTTTGGTTTAAGGATGATTTTATAAATCTATGGGTGACAAGATGAGGGACCTCAACTGAACTTTCTGTTTCTGAACCGTTCGGCCCACACACACGGCCGACGAGCTCCTAGTGGGCTGGATCCGTGGCCCACTTCCCATAATCTCCACGAGAGAAATCTGTCCGTCCGTCGAGGATCCGACGGATAAGCACGATGCCCTAGCTCACAATCTTTCTATATAAATACCCACTTCTCCACTTTTTCAACCTGACTTCGCCGCCGCAAGTACTGTAAGTGCATCTCGATCCCTCCCCTTCTCTTCTCGTTTTCTCTTCTGATTTCTGATGCTGCGATCTGTTCATATCCATGATTCCCTAGCATCGATGTGTGCCGTGATCCTCGTTTTCTCCTCTGATGCTGCGATCTGTTCATATCCATGATTCCCTAACATCGATGTGTGCCGCGATCCGTTCATAGCCATGATTCTCTATTCTTGTTTTGTGATCTGCAATTGCGACATGTTCATATCTATTCTTGTTTTGTGATCTACAATTGCGTTCCGTTCATAGCCATGGTTCCCTGTCTATTCTTAGTTTTCCTATGTGCAATTGTGATCTGTTCATAGACATGATTCCCTATCTATTTTTTAGTTTTCTGGTCTCCAATTTGTTAATCTTCTATTCTTAGTTTTCTGATATGCAATTTGTTAGTATGCCATGATCCCCCTTGATCTCCTCTCCTCATTTATTCATATGCAACGTGTTCATATTCCTGTCGTATATCTGCTTTGTATGATATCAGTTATCATTCGCTTGCAACGAATGCGAATGCATGAGTTTATAGAAATTTATTTGAATTCCAGATGCCTATTGTTTGATCGCTTTATGGCCGCTAGATTCGTTTGTATTTGTTCCTTGAGCTCACGGGATCCACTATGATTCATGCTGCTTCTTGAAGTTGATTTCATGTTTTCCACTTTATTTTTATCTGTATCTCCCTTCTGTGGTAGCTTAGGATATATTTTTCTATGTAGATCCCAAAAATACAAAATCCTATATACTTTTTTGTTCTGCTAGGGTTTCGTATCCAGTTCATAGATTGTTCTTGCTCCACTTATTCTTGGGTTTAATTGCACATGTTGTTTGCTAACAGGTTTTTACTTCCAAGGCCAGTACGCGACTTCATGATGGCTGGTGCTGCCAATGATGAGGTACAGATTGAATGTCTTTTTGTTCACAGTTATTTTGTGATGTCTGAATTCCTTGTCATCATAGTGATAGCTAATCTGTGAATAGTACTTAGTTGTGCTTGTATCTGGGTGATATAACGTGTATCCGGCTCATCTTTCCTTTTTTCATTTTTTATGCAGTGGCGTGGAGTATTATTTCATTGCTTTGATTCTGCTGGCGCTTTGGAATATTCTATGGCAAATGCGGGTTCTAGGTTCTCTTTTGCTACTGAAGTATGTGCCAAACTAATGAACGGAGCAAGATATGCAGTTGCTGATCCCCCATTGGACTCCGAGGACCACAAAGAGTTTGAAAATATCGTAGTCTCTGATGCGGTAATCATACTTGACCTGATTTTTGATGTTGTGCATGATGATGCGGTAATCATACTTGACCTGATTTTTGATGTTGTGCATGATGAATTTAATTTCTTTTTGCTGTCTGTTCGGTATTTTTTTTCAGCCTGTTGGATGATTTTTTTTATCAAAATATCACATGGCAGATGCCTAGGATTCCTTTTAAATTTTGCTTTTTTATCTTCCTAGGTGCTAAATGTGATGATGATCAACAATGGAGCTGATGCAACTGGTTGGCGTTTCTATACTGATGACGATTTGACCAGGACACCAGAGAACAATGTGCAATCGCTTGTCTTGCCTAATGGCATTGCATTGCCTACTTTCGAGATCAATGGTGGGATTCGATTCAGACGCCGTGTCGTCTTGCCGCCGGTGCTTATGGAAGAAGATGGGGTAATATATCATTTCCTGCAGTACAAATTCCTACCAAACGTTAGAGCCACCGTTAGGGCTAGCATTCTGTCAGGCCTTGCTCATGGTGAAGCTCTCGAAGAACTAGCCATAGATGCTCGGGCCCAACACTTTGCAGCCATTGCCGGTCCTGAAGGACATGATCTAGACCCTGAACAGTGGGCTGCTCTTCTCTTGCCTGAGCCAGCAGATGGAGGGGAGGGGCACTTGGATGGTGAAGCTGCTGTAGGAGGGGAGGGGCAGTTGGACGGTGAAGCTGCTGTAGAGGTAGGGGAGGAGGTTCTTGAGGTGGCTGTGGAGGTAGGGGACGAGGTGGTTCTTCCAGCCCTTTATGGATTTGTCGATGATGATGAGTATCGGTCTACCGAAGATGATGACTATGTTCCAGATGAAGAGGAGTCTCATTCTTCGGATGATGATTTTGTTCCAGATGAAAGTGATGATGACTATGTGCCACATCATGAGGGGTACGAATCAAGTGATTAAGACTGCCTGAAAAGATTAGTAGTGTGAATATCCAGAAGTAGTGTGGAAAATCTTTTGAGTCCGGATGGGAAGATATTTTGAGTAGGAATATGATACCGTAGTGCCAAGATGTTCTCAGCTGCCAGTAAGTAGTGGTAACAGAATTTGTTTAAAGATGTTCTCTCAGCGACCAGTAAGTATTGGTAACAATCTGTTTAAAGATGTTCTCTCAGCTACCAGTAAGTAGTGGTATCAGAATCTGTTTAGTCATCATGTATTATGATAACCTAGTCATCATATATTATGAGAACCTCTGGCCTAAGAAGAGACTAGTTGCACTCTGTTTTGAAGTGCTGTTTTGAAGTGCTTTATGTTTGCTTTGCTTTGCTTTTGAATGGTTAAGCTCTCTGGTACATCTTAAGGCACTCATGCACTCAGTGACTGTGCACCCACCCTAGGATCTTAATCGGAAGGTTTAGAACCAATGGGGAAATTTTTTTCACAAAACCGCCTGCTTTTTCACTGGTGATTTCGCAAATAACCCCCTGAGGCTGCTGGCGCTCCTAATCGTCCCCGAAACCTCGTCTCTCAACCAGTGGGCGACGGCGGATCTAATCCCCCGAAAACCATGCTCCATGGAGACTGGAGACGGAGTGGAGAGGCTAGTCGACGAGTCAAGTTCCGTTTTATCCATTTTCCTCCTGTCCATGCACCTTGAGTCCTCAAATCCAACCATAAAAAAATCCGTCACTCTTGCGGGGGACTTCAATGTTTTTGACTAAACCTGCACAAAGGCAGGACTCAATCTTTCTTGCTAGCTTTGTGTCTCTCTTGGTAGAACCCCCAATTTCTCTGAGAAATTGTTTTGTTGGATTTTCTGATTTTTTTTGGTTCTCAGACATTGGCAGATTGAACTGAGTTTTCTGATTGTAATATAGTGATTCACTCTCAGCGAGTTTGAGGGACCTGGGACTTGGGAGGGATCAGTTATGCTACAAGAATCTCAATTTTCAGAGCTGCTGATGTTGAATCCATGATACTCGATGTATTAAGGATTATTCGCGTATAAATTAGTATATTGCAGCTTTATGTATGTGCTATATAGGGCCTCCGTCTAGCAAGCAGTAGTCGATTGGCAGATAGCATTGATTTGGAGCTACCATCGTCTTGCCGGACGGAGATGGAGATGAAGCTTCCTTTGGGGACGACGAGCGGCATGAGTCCAGATGCAAGAGAAGGTAAGGAAGCTCGGGGGGTTATTCGCGAAATTACTGATGAGGAAGCGGGCGGTTTTGTAAAAAATTGTCCCAATAGAGCACAGGGTTCATTCCCAATGGGCGCACACTCACAACGACAAGTACCAAGTACCATTCCATTCTCAGCGCATCCAGCATCCATATATCACAGAACAAGCATTAATAAACAGTAAATTAGAAGTGATTCACAAAACAGCTAACAGCTTGCTCCCTGGTAAATACAGAAGAAAAATTGAAAACCGACTGCATTGCTAGTTGACACCACCAATTATTTTCTTAAAAAAGTAACAAAATTTTCAAGTTTACAACTGCTTACACGAAATCATTAACAATCAGGTGGATCGATCAATCACCTGATTGTATACTGTACAGGTCGTCGTCCACAACCTCTAGTGATCTGGAGGGGCCCTAGCAGCCGGGGTTAGGGTTCGGCCCCGCGGGGAGCCATCTGCGCGACCACTGCGAGATGAAACAAACAACAGGCAGTTGATAGGTAATGTTTCATACCTTTCATGTCATAATCCATCATTTCTTATCACTTTTAAGTGTTTTATCTAAAATAAGGAGCAAGGAAAGGTGTGTACCAGTGTGTTCAAGTTGAACAGAAACACTTCACCAACTAAAACCTTTTTTTTGGTTATTGGGTGCTTTTCAGTGGTTCCCCCAGCAATAATGAGAATTGTTAACATTCACCCAAAGCAAACTCTATATGTGAATCTGGCTTTGGCATAGGTGGAAGTTCTTTCCATCTCATTCCATCATCAAGCATGTATACATTGCTGTAGACCACCTGCATAGGCAGAAGATCAAAATGACTATAGAACATTTCTTAAAAGTTATTATAAGAAAACAATGAACATAGGTCTCTAGGAGGTGTAAAATCACACGAAGTGCTAAAACAGGCTAAGCGGACAGCTCAAAAGTTAAATCACCATCTACTGGGTAATACATCATACATTTTGTGCCTTCAGTGGAACCAGACTTTCCACTATTCATTGTCAAAACTCAAAAGTGATCCTTGTCAAACTTCAAAATGTACAAAACAAATTCCTATACAATCTGCAGAAAGTAGCATATATAGTGATTGAGCTACAGATCAGCATACCTCACTTCTAACACATTTAAATATAGGAGATCCAGGTATCGCCATAAAATCTCCTTGTTGGCCACCAATAACAAGTAGCTTATCATTAGCAACAACAAAAGCCCTGGTAGCAAAAGAGAAAAATCATGATTAAGCTGCTTGTTAATGACAGGACCATTCTCGGGAACAGGTTATATACTTATATGCCACAAGAACTTTGTATGGCATGCAAACAGATTTCTGGCCCAGAACTAATTTTAATCTAGATACTTGATCAAAGAAATAGCCTAGAAGCATACATATTGTGGGGAGCACCATAAAAGTCTGAATATAACAGATGCTAAACATCAAGACATTTAGGTGTATAGCAACATTACTTTCCAACAAAAATGGCAACAATAGAAATCATGGGGAGGGGAAGTTATAGATCTATGAGGGCCGCGACGTGGGATTGGTATCTCACTCATCCACTCGTTTTCCAGGGCTTTCCCATCCTTTACTGCAATGCTCCAATGTTCAAGCTCAGGTTCATGCCTATCCTCTTTGCTGCCACCCATCACAACTTTGTATGCTACCTCTCCAAAGTTTATGCCTATCTCCAAAGTTCAGATATCTGGGCTTGTTCAGATATGCTACCCATCACATGATATGCTGCCTCTCCAAAGTTGTGTGGCTGGAGCATATCTGAACAACAGATTTGGCATAAAGAAAGAAACAAATAAGGGCTCAATACAAGATTTGTTTTTCCTTGATAGCATACAAGCAGATCAAATATCCAAACTTCAAAAGTAGCACTAAGATTAACGGGAGTGCATAACCATGCAAGTACAATAATGCCTAAACGCAAGTACAATAAGACAAGTACCAAAAGAATACTCATCAACACTCTCTTGTCTGCAAGATCAGGTTTACTAGTTAATTTCTATCTTAATGTTAGTGTACACTGCATAGCCTCATTAGTTTTTGTTTATTTAACATTTTTGTAATAATTCAGGCAACTCCATGTAACTTTCAAGATATCAAAATAGTGATAGAGCAGAAACTTGGCAAGGATTTACATAGCATGTAAGTATTAAAGGTTCATGATTGTTTAAACTTGATTATGTTATCTGTAGTATGCAGAGCTGTGGTTATAGGCAGGGTCGGAGGATAGTGTGGACTTAACAGGGTTGTGGTCCCCCAGAAAATTTTCCTTTAGCTACTATGCAGCAGCAATTGGCACACAAGCCCATGTGTGGTAGCTAGTAGTATGCAGCATAGCAGCAACAGTTAGGCTTAGTTCCTGAATTTTGATGGACTTGCCATATTAATTGCTCACTGCTGCTTATCTTTGTTTCTTGTGTGGTGACTGACGAGAGAGCTACACACCGTGGAAAGAAGTAACTGGATCTGTGAAAGCAATGTCCATTAAGCATGTGGCAGTTAGGCCTGATATTAGTGTGTAATAGATTCGTAGTGTATTTTTAGTACTAAATTTGGTATTTTAATAGTGTGTTAATGAATACCGTTAACTTTTTGGTCCCCCATTGATAGTTCACTCAAACTCCATCACTGGTTATAGGAAGTGAGATTTTCTCCATTTTGTTTCTTTTCAAAAAAAAAAGGTGTCATATGTCTTTATGTTGTCATTTTATGGTCTCTTAAAAGATTATCTAAGTTCAACATCAAATCGTCCTTAGGTATAGCTAAAAAAGGGTATCATAAACTTGTTCTCTACTGTATGCAGGGTGCTGAAAAGTAGAGTTTGCATGCTTTTCATTGCATAAAATTATCATATAACCTGTGATGTACCTGATGGTTACTCTGGTGTGGATCATTGTCGTCAGAGTAGATTGTGCATGAGTTTACTTTTTAGCTGGTTCAGTCTAGACATGCCATGGGCTCTTCGGTTTACTTTTTTACCCTTTGTCAGCCTGTGACGTGTGTCCTTGATAGCTTGTGTACCTTCGCAATTGGCTGCTAGGATGCTTAGCTAAGGTTGGTTGACATTAGTGCTAGTGTCATCTCCTTGCCATTTGCATTAAGCAATGGCTATATGAATGCACTGACTTTATAACACTGTTGGACCAATTTGTTCACGTTTAGCTAGTAGTGGTGGGTTGAGTTTCCCATGGTTAGCTCTAGCTGCATTCGAACTTTCATGGACCACCTGTATCAACTAAGATTAAACTTTTAGGCTGAGTGGGGGTGAATGCATGTGTTCTTGCAAGCAGGACTTACCCAGGGCTGTATATTTAAAAGTTGATAGCTCTTGTCAGCTGTACAAATAGCTCATAATTTTATTGAAATTTTTTGTTGATTAGTTGCATAGTTTCCAAATTCAGGCAATAAGTGTTTAAGATTTAATACTTGAGTATCAGATTCCTGGAATTTGATGAACATCCGATTGCTGCTGCATCAATTGCTCAGGTTCATCGAGGTCGGTTGAATAATAATCAGGAAGTAGCTGTGAAGGTTGGTTGCTGTGAACACGTATCTCTTACCTGTCCCATTATTGTTCTCAAAGATATTTTAGTGATTGTTTGATCCTATGCTGTTATGTCTTCACCATTCAAATGAAGCAGGGTGTAATGTCCTGTGCTCTGCAATACATTTATGTAAACCATTGAAAATATGTCCAGCTTGATATCATCACACTGCATGCTCACAGTTTCAAGACAAAAGTCAGAGAGATTGCATTTATGTGAAATCCACCATCCAGAGTTATAAGTTATAACTTGCACAGGGACCTAACAAATTTATATCCGCCATCCCAGTTCTACCTTATAGCTTTGCACATCTATCAAATTTATGGATGCTTGTCAACAAAACTTTTAATTTAAGGATGGACAACTGCCAATTTCAAACTTTCGTTATTTATCCAACTCTTTACACAAATTACAAGTTGGAGTATTCTTCTAAATTTCACAGCCAATGAGAAAGTTGGATTACCTGAAAACTTTTTTGATTATTAACTTAGGCTACAACAATTTCTAACTTTAGCTTAGCCATATGAAATCTTTATACACTAATTTTACATGGAAGCAGCTAAGCCATCCAATATCCATTGATGTGAACATGAATCTTTCATCTCAATTCTTTTGACCCAGAGCATAGCATAAACTGATCTCTTGCACCTTTTTTTTTAAAAAAAAAAATATAGCGATATGGTTTTATCATAATTTTGCTAGCAGAATTGTGGAAATGGCCAGAAGCGAATATTTCCCCTCTCTTTACTGGAGATATCCTTTTATATTCAATTTTGAAATGCCATTTCATCATTTCCCTATAATGTCTTGCAAACATTGTCTTTCTTGGTGTGCATGTATATTAATCTAGAGGATTTCCATCTTAACTGTGTCATATAGGTTCAATATCCTGGGCTTGAGCGGCGCATGAAGATAGACATAATGACTATGTCTTTCTTGTCAAAATCTGTCTCTTGGGTATGTTACATGTATCAATTTTGCGATTTCCATTGATTTGCAAATTGAATATTTTGTGCATGCAGCTCATTTACATGAAAACAATTTTTTACCCATGCAATTTATTACTATCGTCTATACAATATTCTGAAAGAAGAGCAGGTAATGAGCACAGTTCAATTATATTGTCAACTGTCAGCTTTTTTAACATCAAGATTGTTACTAAAATTCTAAAAATAAACCATTCTTGGAGCACTAGTGTCTCTGGCAAAATCCTTGTAAAAAAGAAAGTGAGTATGCAATCCTAAGCAAGCAATTGTTTTTTTTGTTGATTAGCTTGACTCTAACTGTTTTAAGTGGCAGTTTTCATAAGCGTACAACGTAAAATTTTCATTGATTGTAAAGCTTGACATGTGCCATGATATGTTTAAGGAGTGTTATCAGTGTTTTAGTTTGTGGCATCATTAATGAAAAGTTGATTTGGGGTTATTTCTTAAATCCAAAGCAAAGCAAACCACTTATTTCTTATTAGCGTGATGCTACTTCTGTTTTTGACACTGTTTAGCCTTTTATGGTAGTTTCCATAATTGGAAAACTTTAAAAAGTAAAGTACTTACTGACTACAATTGGTACAATAATTGAGTTTTCCAGTGTGGTAAACTATTCTTATTTTCTTTTCTCATGCCTTATGTTTATTGAAGTTCAGATCTAAGAAATTAGAGTAATTTATTGGTGGAATTGAAAATTTGATGGTTTTCTATTTGCAGATTTTTCCTGATTATAGGTTTGAGAAGTTATTGACCGAGTTTGAGAGAACCATGTCAATGGAACTAGGTAAATGCATGGAAGTTTCTTTATTTCTAATAAATATTGTGTTACTTTTATGTATTATCAGTTGAAATAATTTTCTTTGATGTTCTGGTTTCATGATGTATAGAGCCATCTATTATTTTGCTTGAGCCATAGTATTGCATTCAGTAAAGCTAGTTACTGTTGTCTTTTTTTTTAATCAGTTTGCCTGGTCCTTTCAAGGAATCAAAGATCAATAGTACAGATCATGTGTTTGTTCAAATCAATCAATACATGCTTTTTTTTTAAAAGAAAAGTTCAATGTACTCTATATAACACGATGGACATAGTTATATCAGTTAAATTCATTATACATTTTATTTTCAATTTCTTTAAATAATTCACGATGTGTTAAAACATCAGGTGTATCTCACCCCTTTGTGCACTTTTCTGTGCATTTTACTAGCATCAAACTTTGGTTAATCTGTGTATGTGGATTTTGGACACTGAAAATATTTCCGGGCCCCTGTAGCTGATTTTAGACACTTAAAAAGTGAGGACCCCTATAGCTGCACTATGCACTCAATTTGTTGTTTCTATTTTATAGAACTTACAGTGTGTTATATTGCAGATTTTACCCAAGAGGCTAAGAATTCTGAGAGAACAGCTAGCTGCTTCAGGAAAAATAATGTTGTCAAAGTACCTTGCGTGTTTTGGGTATGGAGCCTGTCCAACCTTTATTCTTAGAGCATCTCCAACCAGTTGTACTTAGCTTATGAAAACAGTTATATCTAAAGCCCTTCACATGATCTAGTGCTTATTTGGGAGAGATTACAAGCTAATACTATTTTGGCCATCATCTAGTGCTTATTTTGCACCTAGCTTATAAAACCAGTAAGTCAAGAATGTGTGCATTCAGAGAAATTTGTTCACTACAACCCTAGTTTTCTATTGAACAACAAAGAAATTAATGTCTTGCTACATCATGCAAGAAATGATCATCCAATGTTGAACTTCGAACAACAGCTTGATTGTATTTTGAGAAGTGTAAATTAATACTTTGTAGGATTAAACAATGAACAAGCAATTGGCTACCATAAAAAAACATGTTGACTGCCTGAAACAAAAAGAAAATTAAAAGAATCATTAGTTCTATCAGTTTTCCATGCTATCTATCGGTTGAACTTTTGTGATACTAAATGTTTTCCATTGGCTGAACTTTTGTGCTATTGAAGAAAAGTTTTTCTATTGGATAAATTTTGTGCTACTGAAGTAAAATTTTCTTTGACAGACTTATTCAACTCATTGCTAATATTTTGGGTCATCAGTTGTTATATCACATTTTAATCTGTTGCTGCATACAGTGCTAATAATTTTGGTTTGTGTATATAACTTTGTCTAAAGTTAAAGCTGTTATAGGAACTAACAAGCAAGGAGGTTTTGACAATGGAATTTTGTTCTGGCTACAAGGTAAATTGCTATTTCTTGGTGATATTTATAAAGTTTATATTGGAGCTTCATTCATCAATCAATTGGATCTCATCCATTATCGAAACATACTCTGTAAAGTGTAAACTCCATAAAGATATGGAAAAGGAAAGAGAGAAATGCTGCATAGAGAAAGGAATAGGAAGGAGGACATTACCTCCAGTTGCTATTGTATCTGAAAATTCTATAATGCAAAAATAGATGAACATATAACATCTTTCTTACTTTTGTGACAGGTTGATAACTTGGACTCCCTAAGGAAAGCAGATATCAGTCCAACAAAGGTTTCTTTTTAGTTCTTGGAACCAAACATTTGTTTATCCTGAATGATTTCCTGAGAAATTTTCTTGCATGAATCCATATTGTTGATTTGACAAAAAATAGAAGGGGTTTCCAAACAGACAAGCACATAAGTGTGCACCTACATAAGATTGGTACAAGTAATATGGCATGCCCAGCCCAAATAAGGTTTAATGATTTAGATTGTTCATGTATAAGACATGGAAGATCTATTGCTACACTTCTATTTATCTGGTGTCATAGTTTTTGGTGACTTTTAGCTAGGAAGTCATTCAAATGTATTGTTGATATAAAATTCTTGTCTTATGACTTGTAAGCATTTTAGACTTCACAGTTTGGAATTGTTGCTTAACACCTTACTGACAGATCCGAGGCATGGTTAGTTTAGAAAATGTTGTGCATTTTTCACTATTTGGTCCACATGTTTTTATATAACACAGATTGTACAAGTGTATTCTTGTAGGAAGTATAATTGGTACTTGTTTATGTATTACCTAAGGAGATTGCAGAATCTGAAGTTCTGAACAAAGAAGGATATTAATTTATTCTAATTTTGCTTGTTATACTTGATATTAAAATTTTATTCACTGACTAGCTAATTGATTTTTCTCTGTTTTTGGTACCTTTCTATGCTTATCTTTTAGGTAGCTGAAACATTAATTGAATTGTTTGGCGAAATGATTTTTGTACATGGTTTTGTTCATGGCGATCCTCATCCTGGAAATATATTAGTTTCTCCTCAAGGCCAAGGGAAATTTTCATTAGGTGCTTTTTTTTTGCTTCAAGACATCGCATTTCCTACATGTCTATATGCATATATTTATATTGTAGGATTAGGTCCTCATCGCTTGCCCATATTTCTTAATAAGCTAAAATGGCTTATTAAGGAACAAAAATTAATTTGTAGGTAAAACTTTTATATATGTGTTCATAGCGACTTAAAAGCCAATACTGAAAAAGAAATTATGTTTAAAATATCTTAAAATCAACTTCAAAATTAAGTTTGAAAATTTAAATTTTGGCTTTTGCTTTGGCTTATTTGTGCAAAGCAATGGGGCTCTGAGAATGTACGGTATGGTGAGAAGCACATGGTTTGAAGAGAGTAGACACTTAATATATTCCAGTCATTAGATTCTATTTTATAAAGTGAGCTTTAAATAATTTTTAGTTGGTTAAGTGATCCATATTTTTGCAGTGCTGCTTGATCATGGAATTTATAAAGAATTAGACCAAAAGTTCAGATTGGACTATTGTCAGCTGTGGAAAGCGTTGATATTGTTGGATTCTCAAAAAATTCTGGAGTTAGGTGAACAGTTTGGTGTTGGCAAATATGCTAAGTACTTTCCCGTAATATTCACTGGGAGGACTATCGAAAGGTACATGCTTATGACCTTTTCCCAACAAAGCCTGATGCGTACTTGTCAAAACTGTAAAAATGTGGAAAATCATTTCAGTCATTCAGATATTATTGGATTCTTTGAAATAAGAAGAAAAAGAACAGCAAAAGATGAGCATGTATTCATATTCTATAGTACTTTACCCATTTATTCTTTGACTGAAAAAGCCTGCACGGACTGTGTTCTGTATCTAATAAAATTATTTGACTTGAGTAAAGTTGATGACTTTGAAGCAAGGTTGGAGCTTGGTCATTGTCAGCATCTTGTGCTAAGCCGCAAGTTTTGTAGGATCACTCAGCATAATGAGTTAATGACACAGATGACCATGCATGGCATACACAGTATGATGACAATTTTCTTCCATCTTGTTTGTCATCCGAAAATTTGTCATGAAACCGAAGACTTCATTCATAGCAAATCAGTATTAGTCGGAGCCCAAATTTTGTGTTTACATATAATTGAGGTGTGATTACAATTCATCAGCATCAGGATCCCAGGTTCTAAGTTTTAATTGTACAGTTTGATTGATGCTAAAACTATACTCTAGAAATGCTTAAGTATCGATGGGCTCTTTCCTGTCCTGTTCGGTCGACTTGAACATTACTTAAGAGTTAAGAGGTCTGTAACATCAGAAGAGAAAGCTCAGCTAGTGTTCTGGATCATACGTCTGAATCTGCTCATGATCTTATGCCTAAGATCATTAATTTGCATTAAAAACCCTGCTAATTCTGAAAAAAAAAGGATACAAACGAATTTTTCAGGATCATCATGTGAGTATAACCATTTCTCACGTCAATTAGCAGATCAGCATACAGTATACAAACTGGATAGATATAAAAAGGACTGTAGGGTGGCACCATTGTAAATTACCGATAAGTATCCTCAGACGAAGATAGCTAATGTTTATTTTGACTTGCAAGAACGTACGCTTGATTGAGCCTAAATGCAATAGAACAGCTCAGGATATTGGAGATATCAGAATCAGGCTTAGATTTTCGATAAACAAAGTTAACTGAAACACACCTGACTGCAATTTGGGCTGTTCTTCAAGGCCATACAAAGCGCATTTTGCATAGGTAAGAAGTCGCACATGACGTGGTGCACCTAGATTACCTAAAATTGACCTCAATAGTCCACTGAAGTAAGTATCACAAGTAATGTGTAAGCAGCAAAAATGGGTAAGACGAAAGCAATGACAACATGCTTATGCACTCTGACAAAATATTGCTTACTCTGTTCGAAGTATGGTGAGAAAGTCAGGAGGCAACGACTCCATAAACGAAGATATATCATCCATTCCCAGAGAGTTCAGGTCCTGCTTTAATCGCATTTTCTCTTCAATAGACATTTGTGTTCCAAGAATTGATTTGCTGATGAACATGACAATTCATGCACGAGTCATGCCAACAATATAATCAGTAAGTAAATTATGACAAGTAAAAGGGTAGTACATGAAACGTAATAAATGAGCTCTAGCAATACAAATCAACTCAAGTTACAATGCTGGAAAAAAAATCATTTTATCAGAGTTCTCATGTCTGAACTTATTCATAGGTCAATTGTTGGACCATATATCTCTAATAAAATCATAGAACAAAACCATGCAAGTGTATTCATGTAAAGAATAAAATGTCTGAAATAGCAAGTATCTCTCAAGACTATGTATCCTGATGATCTAAGAGCAAAACCTACCCTAAATCCGTAACTAACAAAGGTGTATATAAAGCATCAGGTGTCAGCAACAACTTAAACTGTTCTTGATTTCCAGGCTTTGGATATCTTCTTCCCCAGATATCTAGCAGCAACAGTGCCACCAGAGGCAAGCAGTCCAGACACCGCTTGACGTGCACTTGAGACCATTACCCGGCGCCTCAAAGCCTTGCGGACACAGGTTGCTGCTACATTTTTTGAAGAAACTGCGGCACCAGTTGGCATTTCTGGAAATTAAACAATTTATCAGAATGTGTTACAGATTCGACGGTACTAATCTCGACGCAAATGACGACAGTACCTTTGCAATTCGATGCAAATCTTCCTTGCGTTCGCCTTTGGATTGTCCATGGGAGATAAGAGAACAGTTCGTTTGTTGCAGATGCACCACAATCCTGCAAATATAAAACTCTTATCAGTTTTAGTTTATGAAGTTCCAAAAGAAAAAGACTTTCATAGAGTGCCAATAAAATATCTTATAAGTTTCAAAGGAGATAAATATACCACATTTGCGAGAACACGCCAATATGATAAACATTACGAGAAAAGTTTAAACATCTTGGTGGGCCACCAATGATGCATTTGTGATAGCAAGAAAGCATCTCAGTGAGAGGCTAAACACTTAACACTGTTTCAACAAACTGTGTGTATGAGCAAAAGGAAACACAGACCTGATGGAAAGCCTTTTGTTGTCCATAAGATGATGTCTTCAGTAGTCCTTCAGCAATGTACTCTTGTATCAGGGGTCTGTACATCGATTGAAATGATGGGAAACTACCCTCAACAATTTTCTTGACCTGATTCACAGCAGAGTATAATTGGCACCAATTCATAAGTTCCATTGTCATGGGAAAAAAAAACAAGCATGAAGAATAACAACCATATATTGATCTTTCAACAGAAACACAGTCAATTTGCTTGTCAGTCCTTCCCACAAAACCCAGCAGACAGCAGTAACTCACTAATGTGCTCAATCCAGCCAAATTGTACATCTCTTTTATATGCCATAGGTGCATGTATGTGCAGGATGACATACTAGACATATCACATGCACCACACTTGGAATGAATTACAATAACTACTGTGTACCATGCATCCCATGTTTTTTTTTAAGAGGCATCCCATGTAATATTTGATTCTTTTGTGGTCCACTTCTTTTTTTTAAAAAAAAATAACACGCCATTTCATTTTTCAAGGTGTATAGTAGAGTTGGCTTTCAGACATCCATATTGACAGCGTCACTATTGTGAGGAAGGAAATGTTATTTCTGATGTTAATTGAGCTGAAATAAATTACATGAAAATATTTAAGAATAACAACATAGTATACATCTTATCAATTTACCTTGTTTTTGTCTTCGGCAAAGAGCATTCTTAAATCACCCATATATGATAGGCTGCAAATTTGGGCGTACAGGTCATACTGTACAAAAGGAATAAAAAGGGAAGGTGAAAACAAGCATAGAACCATATCATGGTTGTAACAACAATGCTGATACAGTGACACTAAACCTCAGTGAATTCTGCTGGCAAAAGGAGTAGAGAAGCTGATGTTGCCATTTTCAGATTAATTGTGTTAATCTTCCTTACATCCCAATGATCAACAAGAACATGAACCTACATGAATACAAAAGACAAATACTAGCTCTGATGTCAAATCTGGACTACCAGGCATATACATGCACTAAAATTAAAACAGGGGTTGAACTAAACATAAATGGTGATCATCAGTGCTCACATCTTCCTTCCCACCGATATCAATAAGAGGACATACATACAGGTTTCTGTAGTCGGCCGCTGAGGTAGAACCGGTCCCAGGTCAAGACATCCATGGCCAGGTCCTTCATCCTCACCACCCCGTACTTTATCCTCTGCATCCACATAGCTACAATTTTGTCACTCAGAACTAAATGCACATACATGAAGACAAGTAAACCACAATGCACACAAAGCATCAGGCTACAAAATTCAGGAGGCTTCATTGCAAATGCTAACCTTGTCCCTCCACTCAACAAATGGATTGAAGTACACCCCAACGCCGATGTTATCCGCAAGTCGAGTAATCTGAACTTCCACAAGGCACAAGCAACAACCAATCAATCACACAGTCAGAGGAGCAATCAACCGGGGTAACCAAGTAAAAGGAGTGTGAATTTGGGGTGGGAAATGGGAGCTTACAGCGCCGGGGCCGAGGCGAGCCATCCATCCGGAGTAGTGACCAGGGTTCCTCTCCAAATTCTGCACCAATTAACCAACCAAGAAACCATCCAAGAACCAAGATCGCATCAAAGAGTATCAAACCAAGAAGGGGACCAATTGGATGGAATAATCTGGAAGAGTAGAACAGGAGAGGGGGGGGGGGGGGCTCAGTCACCCACCCTACCTCGGAGTGCCACTGGAGCGGGTCGGGGACGCCGAGGATGTAGTCGACCATGGAGGACGCGTCGGGGCGGGCGTGGAGGAGCGTGGAGCCGTACGCGCAGCAGAAGTCCACCGGCGGGAGGAGCTCGCCGAGCGGGCCGGCCAGCGCCGCCGCCCTCGCCACCTCCTCCGCCGGCCGCATTCGGTGGATCGCGCGGGCGGAAGCTTCGGGGAGTGGAGGAACTGAAGAGATGGCCGGAGGAGCGACGCGAGATGGTCGCCGGCGGCGGCTGCCTCCGCTTCGCCGTGTGCGTGTCACGGCGGAGAAGAAGAAGAAACGAGATTGTCACCGACGTGTGGGCCCAAATCAAGTTGGGCCGAGAACGGGATTTTCACCTACAGGTGGGCCCAAATTATGTTGGGCTGGACAGGGATTTTCACCGAAGAGCGGGCCTATATTATGTTGGGCTGGAACGGTAGTGTCATCATCATGAGGGCCCATATGAAGTTGGGCCCGGCCCACTATTCGTTCCGGTAGGTTTGTCTTGTGGGCAAAATGAACTGTTTCACGTGGAATTTGCAGAATTTTAGAAGCTGTCACATTCAGCATTTCAGATCAGACCGTAATTTTGTAGGTAGGGGTGATAATTAGTTAGACCAGGTTCTTTCACAACTCTAGCCCTTAACTATTTTTAGATAAAAAAAATTAACAAAAATTGAGCCCGCCCCATTTTATACCTAGTCATCCAGCCCTCAAATTTTGTATGCTATAATGAATACTACTACCTTCATCTCATAATACAACGATCTAGTATAGGACGAGATACATCATTTGACAATGGTTGTGTTTAGTTCCTTCCAAAGTTGAAAGTTTGAGTTTGGGTTGAAATTGGTACGATATGACTGAAAAGTTGTGTGTATATGACAGGTTGATGTGATGGAAAAAGTTGGAAGTTTGGATCCAAAGTTTAGATCTAAACACAGCCAATATCTAAATTTGTCCTATCTAGTTTTAGTTTTAGGTAGATATGAGAAAAACTCAAGCACAGCAGACAAGATGTATGCCATCCAGTTTTAGGTACGTAGTTCCGAGAGAAACAAACAGTTGCAGAGTGTTCACTACAAACAGTTCGATTCACACAATGTAACCAGGACACAAGTCTTTTCGATTTAATATGTAAAAATTGCGAGTTCTTTTGCAACATTCTCATTCCCCATGGAGATATTGATTGAACGCTTCACAATGACAGTATATTCAGTCAACGTGTAAGTAGTACAATGATAGAATCTCATCAAAACAGTAGATAGAGGGACTCGAGTGTTCTTGCACACCATGCGTCTTCGTGTGTCGGGTTCTGAAATCCTTCAAAAGCTTTTGAACTAAAAAAATGGCTATGAGATACCAGTATACCACCATATCCCTGACAAATTTTCACTGATAAATATCGTAATAATGTGATAAATAATCAGAGCGCCAAATATTACTAGGCTAAGCGGACAATGCATCCTGAATTAATTTGTTTGCAAGATCCTTCGAGATCCCCATTACACTGTCACTAGAACCAACCTGCATAAAAAGGAGACCAAGTTTGCATTAGTTTGAAATGTCATGTATACATAAGACTTGTGAAAAATAAGGTGAGATAGGCACTAACCACTGCTTCAACAAATGGTAATGTCAATGGATGTTCAAGCAACAAGCCACCAGCGACCCTAAATACTACCCTCTCATCGATCTGTTGACAGTCAAGGGGGTAGAGAGAGCAGGTCAGATGCATAAAAACAATGCAATTTTTTAAAATATTGGATCCTATGATGATAATCTAGGAATTAACCAGCACTGCTGCTTCAACTATAAATGTTAGATTCGGCAAATAATCAGATAATAAATTACAGAGTAGAATAAATGAGACCAACCAGGTTTTCGATGATCTCATCTGGTATATCATGGAAGTACACCTGCAAAATGATGACAAAAGGCAACCTTAACTGAATTTTCCATGATATACATACACAATTCAGTTACCTTTTTACTGGCAGAATTCAAATATTATGTACTGACTTTTGCGCTAGTTGCCTTACATACTAACAACAGAGAACAAAGTAAATTGTTGCTTTGCAGTCAGATCTCTTGCATTAATAGAATTTGAATGGCCTCATCTTTCAAAAGTTCCTCCTGAACACACACACACACTAAGAAACTCGTTTTATTGTTAATTTAATATAACAAAAAGAGGACCAAGAACTGCAACAACTATATCTAGCTAGATGCCCACAACAAAGTTCGCCACACAAACAAGTATGAAAACTACAATCGTCATTAGTCACTGGATCGTGAAGAAATCCTTTGCTTTTTTTTACACATTTACAGGGCTTGGATGAATCATATTCTGTCAAAGATGTTGATCAATAGCCTTTGGTCGCACATATCAATGGGATCACCCGCATTGCCAAATCTGACTTGAACACAAACAGCTTCTATCAAATAAGTGCTGTAACTACAAAAGTAAATTACCTCAGCTTTGTCTAGGCTTTCAAGCCTCTTCCCAGTTGTCAGATTAGTTACGACTACAGACCCCACGGTTGAGACATGGCTGCCAGAATAACCTGGAGAAAGTAAACGTTCAAGTAATAAATAATACAATAAAACATTGCAGAACAAGAATATAAGATGCATGTTGTCTTGGCATGTGGACACACCTTTCAGGAATTGGCGTGCTTCTTCCTTAGTGGTTGGCTTTTCTCTGATAATCCCTTCATGGACGACCACCTCAAGGTCAACTACAGTTCAGTATGACAGTAATGCGAATGACAACATTCTAGTAAATAAAGCTGATATGTTCAACCAAATATTCATGAACTTCAGCGTTCAGCCACAAAGAGAATATGACCAACAAAATGTTAAAACAGGAATGACTTGCGTTATGCATAATTACCAAACATTATGGTTATCCTGTTAACGGAACCAAATCTACTCCTTCATTGTATTGATTAAGCAAGAGGTTTTGACCGTGATGACCATCCATCCCATCCGTGAGATGTACGGTTTTCGAAGTGACCCATTCAAGATGGTAAAGGTGAGTGTACAGCGTGAGACCATCTGGCTAGACAGGGCAGTGCTGTCATGCTACACACTGTCCTTGCTTGAATAAAAAAAAAACACAGTGTGCACAGCATGCACTCATCCAGCCATTGCTCTTGCTGGTGTTTATAAGGCGCCTAATTTCGTCATTCACGGGGACTGGCCAGCTTCATTCTTAAATACGATAAAGTATTGATCTATTCAGCATTGATAATGCACATCTTAGGAATTTAAAATTTATTTTTTCAGGATCAATTCCAATCGATTAACGTATTTGTATGACATTTGGATTTGGTGACATCGAAAAGGCCTATCCACACAAATGTGTAATAACAAAAACATGGCACAAAAATAGTCATACTTAAAATTGATGTACATGGAACTCCTAACTATAAAAAAAAAATCAAAGGAGAACCGAAATTGAGGCATTGTCATATTCCAAACATATTATTTTGTGATGAATAAAGCATCCAAGTTCGACGTAAAATAGCAGAGCAAAGGAAATAAAGGCATACTATGTCAGAAGTGATCAGGAGTGTTGGCCTGTCGCCTTCTTTCTGGTAATCAGAAATATTCAATCTGGACATGATAGCATCAGCCTGAAAAAGATGCTCAAAGTGGTCAGTTTCTTTATAGGGGAAAAACCGACAACAAAGAAACAATATCACAATGCAGATCTACACGAAGTCATGGTATGCTCTTTCTTCTATGACCAATTCAGCAGCAATGTACCACTGAGACACAACCAGAGACGAACCAGAGCCTTCCATTCTTTAATTTAGAGTTACAATTCAAGTCTATAACTAAATCAAAACCTACTCGGTCTAGTCCAATCCAAATGCCCCATTGGAGCTGCCAAGGTTTCACTTTTCTCAAATTCAAGCACTCGGTACAGACCAATCATCACCATAAATACCATCTAATTTTGCACAAGGTAATAGTAATACATGGCACTAGACATGGAGTCGGCAACACATTTGCTACTGTAGCGGTGGGAGTGGGACGCCAATGCTGAAGCTGTAAAAACATCCAAAGAAATGGGGAAAAAAACAAAAGAAGAAAATGCCGCACCTTGGCCTCCGCAAGAACCGTCACTAGCTCGTCAGGGTTCTCCCTCCTGATGCTCTTCTCGTCGATATCTGCAGTCTGAAACCACAAAAATCATTTCATCCCCAAGAGAACATTCCCGAAAGCAAGCAATCCCCCCAAAAAGGGGGGAAAATGCAGAACGGGAGAAAAGCGCCGCAACCCACCATGACTTCGAACTCGAGCCCCATCTCGGTGAGGATGTGCTTCCTGGCCACCGACGATGACCCCAGGATCAGCTGCGACGAGCCACAGCGAGTATAGCAATCACCACCACCGTTGTCGCCAAGACGAACAGATCAAATTAGGCTCAACTCTTCAAACAAAGAACAGATTAATTTAATCGGCGGAGCTGCTGCTGGACCCCGAACCTTGAAGGGCTGGGAGCTCGCGGGGATGGAGGCCGCGGCCATCAGGCACTCGCGCCGCGATGAGCCAAGCTTCTGCGGCGGCGGTGGCGGCGGCGAGGGGAGGAGAGGAGGCGAGCCGCGGCGGCGTCGGCGGTGGCGAGAAGATGTGGAGAGGTGGAGTTGTGGGAGATAGCGGGCGAAGCAGATGAAAGGCTCGTTTGGATGGGCCGGAAGGCCCGGAATCAGACGGCCTCCGGCCCAATCAGCCCATCTGCAAAAACAATTTATCATCGTGTATTTTTTTCTTTGTGTCGATTTTTCATTGTGTATTTGGCTACAAGAGAGGAGAGGAAAAGAAAAGTCTCGATCATTTTTGCAGGTTAGATATGGGGGTGTTATGTTAGTCTTTAAATTTCATTTTGTTACGTGTCACACTTAGAAGTAACTTTATATAATATAAAACTTTGCTCCTTTTATGGATACGTAATAAACTTATTTTTAAAGAAAACTAGAAAGAGACGCGGCTTTGCCGCGTAGCTAGCTATTAGGAATTTTTCTGTGTAAGACACATTATGCAGACTTCTATTAATACCATCAAGCAAGCAAACTTCTATTAAGACAATTATAGGAATTTTTTTTAAAAAAAATTTGATTTTAATGGAAAATCACAAAAATATAGGTCGGTTAAGCGAAATCGTAAATTTAGCACCCTATCGAACAACCGTGGGTCGACAGGGAACCTATTGAACCACTGCTCTTCGACAGGCTAGTTGGTCCAAGAAAAAAAATTAAAAAAGTACTTGCACAGTACCGGCAGGGACATATAGAACTTTGCATGTTCGATAGGGGCGCGGCTATACGCTACAATGATGCTACAGTATTTTTTCTATCTTTTTTAAAATTATTTTATCACCTGTCGGTTGTTCGACAGGTGCTAAACTTGCGATTTCGTCTAACCGACATATATTTAGCGATTTTCCATTAAAATCGAATTATTTTCAAAAAAAATTCCAAATATAGTGCTACTAACTGTGTTCACCCTTGGTGCTAAACTGAACGGTCTGAGCAATAAGCCCCCGTTCAAGAGCAAATAGTCCATTATGTGAAAATAATCAGCAATTTATCATTAAATTAGTTTCATGAGAAAATATCTTATACAGATAAAGGACATACTCCAAAGTAAAAAAAATTAAGATCAATACGTTTTTAATTGAATCTTCTATTATCAATTATATATCATGAATTTGAACTCATAACTTCCAAGTAGATACTATGCTTGGATAAATCATTGTCAAATTTGGTGTTTTGTTGGTAGTAATTGATAGAGTAGATGATCAATGTCAGCTTGAAAAGTGCTCAAATTAAATCATTTGAGGAATTCACCATTTAAATAACAAATCAATCAATAGGCAATAGTTTTGTATTCTAAGATTGTAAAAGAAATGCAATGAACATTTTGATCCAGACTCCAACTATGAGATTGACAAGTAATTTAGAGCATAACAGTGAGTTTACTTACTTGTAATCATATTGGGTACATGGACATTTCTCTCTCCTGCACTTCATTATGGTGCCATTCCATAGCATCTTACTGCTGCATATCTTACAAGCTTGATAACACCATCCTTTTTTCCTTAATTCCAATAATAATGACAGATGATAGCTTGATAATAGGTTGTTTCTTGATTATTCTAGAGATGTGAAGAGGCACCTCTTCAGCTTCTTAAAGGGGCATTTTTTTTCATTATGTACACAGGATAAACTAAGAGTTGACACGTGGCAATATTTTAGAGATGGTTAGCTCTTTTTCCAGCTTGCCACGTGGCCCAATAACATGCTAGGATCAGCACCTTGCAATCGGTATTAGAGATGTGTCACAACTGTGACTAACTATTATGTGGCGTCAAAAGATTACGCTATTTCATATATCTTTTACACTAAAGTTTGGCAAACCAGTAAAATAACAATACCTAAAGGCAAATAACATAATTGACCAAAATTTAATCATTGGACTAAATACATTGATAGGTCTATCAATGTACTCCTTTCCTCGTTTCACATTATAAGTCGTTTGACTTTTTTTTCTAGTTAAATTATTTGAGTTTGACAAAGTTTATAAAAATATATAGTATTTTCAATAAAAAACAAACTTATTGCTCCTTATCAAAATATATTCAATATTAGATTTAATAAAATCAATTTAATATTTTTAATATTGCTAAATTTTGTTATAAACTTAATCAAACTTAATAAAATCTGTCTATAAAAATAATCAAAGAGTAAACAACGGAGTGAGTAGAAATTAGTAGAAAGTTAGGTAAACAACCGTTCGTCGCTTGGTCTGCAGCGCAACACAACCACAGCCGTCCGATCGGCCACCGGCCGGATCGGACGGCTCACCGGCGCCGAGCATCTCCCCTCACACACCCCTCCACCCGCCACCACCTCTTCCCCAACTACCCCCCACCGGCCGGCGGCGGCTGCCTCCCCTCTCGGAGACTTGTCGGTGGTCACCGCCGCCGCCGCCTTGCCTTCGCCTCCAAGCAATCTTGACCTAGCCAACCTCACCTCCTCCCCCTCGCGCGCGCAAAAAAAAAAAAAAACAGAGAGAGAAAGAGAGAGAGAGAGAGAGAGAGAGAGAGGAAAACCTAGCTCGCCTCGATGGCGGAGATCGAGGTGGTCGGCGACGGCGGCGGCGGCGGCGGAGGTGGAGGGGTGAAGCAGGGGGTGGTGGAGGTGAGGGAGGCGCGGGCGAACGGCGGGGAGGGGGACCCCGTGGTGGACGTGTACTCCGCCGCGGCGTACGGGGACCTGGAGCGTCTGCGCGGGTTCGTGGAGCGGGACGGCGGCGCGTCGCTCGCGGCGCCCGACGGCAACGGCTACCACGCGCTCCAGTGGGCCACGCTCAACAACTACCCCCACGTCGCGCTCTACATCATCGAGGTCCAGCTGCTCTACTGTTTGGGCTCCTCGCTGCCCTCAGATTGGGGTGTTTGCTCTGTTCCCTTTTTTTTTTGGCTGATGGGGTTTGGTATGAACAGCATGGAGGCGACGTCAACGCCGGGGACAATGCGCAGCAGACGGCCCTGCACTGGGCGGCGGTGCGTGGAGCCATAGCTGCGGCGGACGTGTTGCTGGAGAACGGTGCGAGGGTCGAGGCGGCCGATGTGAATGGCTACCGGGTAATGCAGTCGTTTTGTTGCTCTGAAAACTCTAGGTGGTCTTAGGAGATCAGTTGGGAGATTAGAATGTAGGATGTTTGTTGATTTTAGACTTTAGATTGTTCTGAAACAGATAGCAATGAGCCAGTGGCGGAGCCAGAACCGTCGTAAAGCCTGGGCGAGTGGGCGACTAGTAACGTTTTCTGGTGACCTACTGATTTTTATACACGTCGATGGCTAATGGCAATGGAGACGGCAACGGTGGAGCCCGGGTGGCCGCCTAACCTGTCCGGGAGCTGTCCCCGCCGCTGCAATAAGTTAACCTCTTGTTAATAAGTGCTACATTATGCAAATAGAAATGAGATCAGCGATTTACTAAATCAATCATGGTTTTTTAGTTTGGTAATACATGGATTGCTGGTTGATCAAGATTGAAGTTATTGCTCAAGGAACTACTGTAGAATTTGCTGTACGTCTTTTTTTTTTCTCTAATGAAAAATCACCTGCATTGAGTTTCAAAATATATCAATCTTTTTGCCATCTGCTGTGCAAATCTAATTCATTGGAAAAGCTGTTTGTAAAAAAAATTCTATCAGCTAACAGGAGTACAGGGAGGAAACTTCTTGAATCATGCTTACTTTTCTGGATAACCTGTCTTGTTATTAGCTTTTCAACTTTTATGGAGTCACACTGCTGGAGATAATATAACCCCGTCTATCTATATTTTTAGCGTTTTGTAGTGTGAGTGAAATCTTATGGTTCACATTTCTTTGTTTCGATCATTATGTCAGGCAGTTCATGTTGCAGCTCAGTATGGACAAACAGCATTCTTGCACCACATTATCTCAAAGTACGGTGCAGACTTTGAGTGTTTGGACAATGATGGGAGGAGTCCATTGCACTGGTACTTGATTATGATGATACTCTTTACCTTTTAGATGCATGTTTTCTCCTAGTTTCACAAGCCTTTCCCATGAAGAACATACAAGAAAATGGTTGATTTGAAACGTATCCTGGTTGAAATTTTGTCTCAAACTGTTCATGCAAGTGAATCATTGATATGGCAAATATCTTCGAGAAGTAGAACTGCAGAAGAATCAATGATACATCTGTATCATTTGGTGCTGATTTGTTGGCTATCTTGCATGATCATCAGTTAAATTTAACAGCCATCATGAGTTACTCATCTTGCTCTGCTCCTGTCCCTCATACTGAAGAATTAGCAAGCCCCAAAATGTGAATAATCTGTTACCAATTTACTTGTTATGTAATATACTTCACAACAAATCATTTGTCGGTTGTCTTCTGAGTTTTCACTCTTCTTAATGATTTAATCTATTTTTGTTGGACAAAAAATGCATCGGCTATTATAATATTCCAGAATTATAGTACAAAAATGTTTACATAAAGTTTGAATGCCCATGTCAGTCCTGAAGAGTTAATTAATTTATCGTAATATATTGTTAGCTTGATTTCTGTTTTCAAGACATCCATAATATGAATACTTTTATGTATTCTTTCAGCTATCTTATCTGGTTGTGTAACTGTATATTCTAACATATTCAGGGCTGCCTACAAAGGAAATGCTGATACAATTAGGTTACTGCTGTTTATGGATGCTAATCAAGTAAGGCAAGACAAAAATGGTACCATTCACATGACAATCTTCTTCTTTTATGTGATATTAGTTACATGTGTTAGCTCTGTGCTAAGAGCAAAATATATTGACTAGTGTTCCTGATCACTATCTACGTTATTCATGCATATGTATATTTTCCATCCTGTGTAATTTATAGGAGTAGTTAGAGAATTATTAGTTTTATTTTTGGTGAAAGCTATGGACAGCTGGAAATGTGGAACATAAAATTTTTCTTTCTTGTCACTGAAAAGTGAAAACTATGGGTCCTAAATTCTGTTTAGCATGTGTTCTAGTTGAAAAATTAGTCTCTTGTTACATATTTGTTATAAAACAATTGCATGGTTTTGTTTGTTTCACTGGTCATATTCCTTCTTGTTTAGAGCATGGGAAATGTTGATTTTTTTCTAGGAATAGCCAAATTATATATGTCAGTAGTTGCTACATGCTAGTAATTTATTTGAGGAAGCTCTTAAAAGTCACATTTGTATTAACTATATGTTGTGATGTCATGTAGGTTGTACTCCATTACACTGGGCAGCAATAAGAGGAAATTATGAGGTGTGCACTGTTCTTGTACATGCTGGTACCAAGGAGGAACTCACATTGAAGGATAGCGGTGGGTTTACTCCTGTGGAACTTGCAAACGACAAAGGTCATCGGCATCTTTCCTATATCCTTGTAGGTTCCTCCAGCATTAATTATAAGATCTAGCCTTCTTTTCTTGAAAATATTCGCTGCATGTTTGAGCACGAACTAATACGGGCTACCATTGAGTCTGCATACACTACAGCGGCTATTTAGGTGTGGGCTGCTGTAAATGGTGTGGATTTCCACAATATTTATTCAGTTGCTGGTTATTAAGTTCTAATATGGTCCTTTCTCTTGTAGTCCAATGCTACAAAAGTAACATTTGAAGACAAGTACTGCTCAGGGAGATCGCGGAAGATTGGATATGCTTCTATCCTGTTTTGCTTTCTTATTGTCCTTATCACCCTTTTTCTGAACTCAATTATTTTTGGTAAGCATTGCTTGTGATTTTCATTTTTTGTATTCAAACTTGAACTTGTATAGCATTTATTCAAATAACTGATTTGATTGTAAAAATTTTCCAGCACCGAATTTTTCTAGAATAACTGCCGCTGTTGGTATTTGGTCATGGGGTGCTATTTCTCTTGCCTTTGCTTCATTGGTGATGTTCTACAGAGTAAGCAGGTAGGTTATGTGAGTGCATAATGATGAGGAG
The DNA here is from genome assembly GCF_034140825.1 of Oryza sativa Japonica Group. Classification (NCBI taxonomy): domain Eukaryota; kingdom Viridiplantae; phylum Streptophyta; class Magnoliopsida; order Poales; family Poaceae; genus Oryza; species Oryza sativa. The sequence continues at coordinate 22,363,396 of NC_089045.1, forward strand.
ATGAGAAACTTATTTAATACTATGCTTATTGGTGTGGCACTCTCCATTTTTAGTTTTTAGTTACATTTCTTAATTTTGAAGACGTTAATTTATTTTCTTATAAGCATATTTTCTGTGCCTACACCCTGATTGAGGTTAAATTTGTGTTCTTATGGTCTTTGGATAGAAAAAATCCAGGCTACATCCAAGCCAATACCAAGCGACTTGATCCAAAGGTAAAACGCCTTAAGTATTGTTCAAACAATTTTCCATCCACATGTACTTCAACAAAATGCCCCTCATTATCATTTGTATAGCATCTCGTCCCTGGAAATTATGTTCGAACAAAGAGTTAAAATTTGTTACTTCAGGAACATAAATGTTATCTGGATTGAATTTGTTGCTGTTCATGCGATCATCTGTAATGATAACTTTGTACTCCAGCAGTAATATCATATAATTAGGATTTTGGTGTTATCATAATGATGATTATTAATATTGTCTTTACAGGAACCACTTATGGAGATTGACCTTAATTCTTCTGCTTGGACAGGCAATTGGTCTCAGTTATGCCCCACATGCAAGGTATTGTAAGAACCTATTTTATTTTTATTCTTTTTAATTCCAAATTCCTTTTTTCCTTTCATATTTTTGTGTATTTCTTCATACTGAAATGACCATATCTGCATATGATATTTATTTTTTTCTATTCTTATGTATGTCAGAAATACCAATTACATCTTTTTTTTGTGACTTACCAGATAATTCGCCCAATGCGCTCCAAACATTGTCCAACTTGTAAGCACTGTGTTGAGCAGTTTGACCATCACTGTCCTTGGATATCAAATTGTGTTGGAAGGGTAAGACGGGAGCAATTTTGGAATTCCACCTGAAGTTTTCAATATAGCTTGTCTTCCATTGGAAGAAAGTTCTCTTCCGTGCTGTTGCAGCTGTATTACCAACTAGCGATTGCTTAATAGAAGTCACATAACCATAGCCTATCATATCCTGCTAACAAACAGGAAACATATTCCACTGTAGCACAATGGGTATAATGTCTCTCTGCCCTGTTCCAGTGATTTGTTACAGATTAAGTTTCGAATGGGATTATGTAGCCATACCTTTTATTCTTGCCATACTACTACCAAAAGTTCTATTCATGGACTGGAGCATTGTAGTAATTTCCTCTGAATATTCCATCCACCTAATAAATAGGAGGGAAAATTTTTTTTTTCTCCCTGGAAGAACATGCTGCTTATTGATAATCCTAGACTCTGGAAATGATTAAGAAATCAGAACAATTTATTATACCTATATATGTACGTTCTATTTACCATTTAGTGCTTTGAAACATTGGGAATATATCTAAATTGCCTCGTTTTGGTCTTAAAAAATGATGGATATAAATATCTAATGTTCAATTATATCCTGAAAACAGATTTGCTGGGTTTCCCTATAACCACATACGCTTTGCTTGCAGAGAAATAAGTGGGACTTTTTTGTGTTCCTTTGTATGGGAACAACTACAGCATTTCTGGGCGCTGCGATTGGGTTCCACAGTAAGGAGATCCAGTAAATAAAACTCATAAATTATTCATTAAAGGGTAAACTCACGAGGACATTTAATGACAGGACTTTGGACAGAGCCCATTATACTCTCATCTTCTGAGTCATGGATTAACTTCATGCTGTCAAACCATCCTGGTGCTGTACTGTTCATGTTCATGGATGTCTTTTTATTGACTGGAGCGCTTATTCTGACAGGAGCACAAGCAACACAGGTAAAATTGTCACATGGAGTGGTTGTTTAGGCCGTACAATCGTTTGATTTGTTGAGCTGCCTCATTCCAATGCACCATGTTGCATGTTTTGAATAAATATGCATTGATTATGAATGAGAAATTTAATTTATTTGTATGCTAATTTTTATTTTTATCTGGACATTTTAGACAGTACTAATTGCAAAGTAGCATAATATTTTTATTTTGTTGCTTGAAGTCTTTATAGTATGTAGCACAAGAGTATTTAAATCTCTGCTATTTTTGCATCTGACTGCATATATCATGTAGCTTAAAGTATTCTATGTTTCTATTACTCCCCTATGGCGTAAGTTCTTGGAAGAGCAAATGGTAACAGAGTTAAACTGCATATTTCATCTGACTGAATAAACAAGCTTTTCAAAAAAAAAAAAGTCTGACCCATTTACATGGAACGTTTCATTTCAGATAGCACGCAATCTCACAACTAATGAAGCAGCAAACCAGTCACGCTATGCATATCTTCGGGGGCCTGACGGACGCTTCAGGAATCCTTACAGTCGAGGATGCCGGAGGAACTGCGCTGATTTTCTTGTAAATGGATACAGTAATGACGAGGAGGCTGCATGGCCAACGCTTCAACAAACAGTGCAACGAAGCTAGTCACAAATTTCTGGAGCAAATACCAGTCTTATACAGTCACACAGTTCATAAGATCCAGGAGAGAAGGTTTGAACAATTTTCTGACTTGGATGGACAACAACAGGTGCGGAAAGCGATCTCCCCTTTGAGCCACTCTGCTTCATCCAGGTGTTTATACAAGGTTGAGTCATGGGAATGGTTTGATTTTGTAGATTATGTGTATGTGCTATATATGTATTCTTTTTTGGCGGTTACATCACTATTACCATACATATCGTGTTGTATTCGATTTCGAGTGCCAATAGATGAGAAATGCAGGTTTGAACTTCTGATGTATAATAATCTGTAACATTAGATGCTTTCGTGCAAGTAGACAAATACCCTGAGAAATTTTCACCTGTTTGATCTGTTCAACTTAAGTTTGACAGTTTCTTCTTGTTGCAAGGAAGGCATTTCTCCTAATTTACTTCCTTTATTTGCATTTCCAGCAGTGATGGCCACTACGACCTGCTCCAAGATCGTGTCAGGTCGATGCAAAAACGAAATCGTTTATAGAGACGATAGATCTTGCATTCACAGCTACTCCCTCCGGTTAGGACAATTTGACGTTTTCGAGGTCATTTTCAGTCTCTGAAACGACAGAAAATTCTGTCCGGAGGGAGCATCTTATTCTTCTAGCTCGATGTAGCCGCTTTTGTTGTCTTCCTCAGAATTTTTGCAGCAACAGCAGGTGCTATCTTCACCACAAGTGCCAAATAGTTCAGGCAAGTTAGAGAAGCAAGCTTGTAACAATGTAATCCATCGTGTTCAAGAGCTTTTCACTTTAAAACACTCTTCAATTGGTAGCAAGCACCTCCTGAAATTAGTTGATTGAGTATATCACCCTACTTACACTCTCTTCTTGCTATCCCTCCCAAACATTTAGATGCTGAAAATTCAACGTATCCCAAATCCGCGCCTCTAAAATGAAGGAAATTTAGACGAACTGAAAGTCATAAAAAACCATAAAATAATCTATACGTTTTAAAGGAACCGCGCCTCTAAAATGAAGGAAATTTAGACGAACTGAAAGTCATAAAAAACCATAAAATAATCTATGCGTTTCAAAGAAATCCTTGGACTGAAAAATGTCAGATATGTCGCATTTTAACCCAACGTATCCAAAATCCGTGGATCTAGCAGCAAAGATCCAAGCACTCACGTTAGAGTGCCGTGAAAAACACCGATAAATCCATGCCAAACTCCCTAATTCATTGCACATTCGAGTGGCCGAACGGCACACTCTACAGGTGGGCCCCGCTCGCCCCCTCCCTGCCCAACCACAGCCATACACGTGTCCACCCTCCCGCCCGCTTCCTTCCTTCCTTCCTCCGCTCTCCCCAGCCGCACGAGTCCTCCACCACATCCCCACCCTCCATCCCTCCCCCGCACGAATCTCCGCGCGGATCCGACGGCCGGATCCCCGCCTCGCCGGCCATCATCAAGTCCACTCCACCTCCTCCGATCTCGAAGCTCCACGAAGCCCACCACCTCCTCCTCCTCCACCACCACCAATGGCGACCATGGCCGTGATCCGCCTCGCGCTCCCGGCGATCCCGGCGGCCGCGTCGTCGTCGGCGTCGTCGGGGTGCAGCGTAAGGACGCGCACGCGGGGGCGTGTGGTGCGGATGCGGGTGAGGTGCCGCGCTGTGGGGAGAGAGGGTGGGGAAGGGGAGGGGGAGGGGGAGGGGGAGGAGGCGCCGGAGTCGCTGTTCGCGAAGGAGCTGACGCGGAGGGGGATGGCGTCGGGGGCGGCGGCGGCGGGCGCCGGGGAGAAGGAGGTGGGGGCGGAGGAGGGCGGGAGGAAGCGGGTGGCGGCGGCGGAGTTCGAGCGGGCGGCCGCCGGGGCGGATGGGCAGCGGGCGAAGTCCATGGCTCTCAACAGTGAGGGCCTCGAGGTTCGCGCCCAATCTCTCTCTCTCTCTCTCTCTCACACACACACACCGATTAACTTGCTGGATTCCATACTTGATTTGGCGATCAGAAAATGCATTCTAATTTTGTTTACTCCCAAGTGAAAATCGTTGGTGAAGTGTTGTCCTAGCTGTGGACTGGTAATTTGGTAGTACTCCGTGACTGGAAATTGCACAGTGCTTTCTTTTCTGTATTTGGAGCACTGAGGAGAAAAGAAATGAAACTAGTTGAGGATGAATCTTGCTTGACTCTTTTGGTCATAGTTGCTTGGATAATTTGACCAAGGAAGATGGTAATTGAGGAAAGCTCTAAATGATTCTGGTTTCGTATCAGGTTGACAAGCACAAGTGTCAAAATGGAACAGGAAGGGAGAGATATACTGGTCATTAAATTTCTGGATGATATTTCTTTGGCTCTAGGCTATGAACATAAATTGTGGCTCAATCGAAATTGGTCTTTGTTCAATTGTTCTTTGGCATGAATATTTTGTCAAACATTTAAATGTCGCGTGATGCAGGTGATATACCTAAATTGAAAAGTAATAGGTGATTCACTGGTAGCATTGATTTATTTTGTGTTCCAAATAATCGTACTTACATTTGTATAGTAAACACTCATGATTTACGGCTGCTGGCCGCCGGGCTATTTAACCATTCGCAGTGACATATGAGAATGAGATAATCAACAAGCTGTTGCCTTTAACATAGTAATTTATTTCTTTTCAGGGTCTTGTTCCACGGGCAAAGTTGCTATTGTCACTTGGCAGTACATTTTTTCTTGGATTTGCCCCTTTGATTCTTGTTACAGTTTCTCTGTTTGCTGTTCTTTATGTGGTAAGTTCTCTAATTTATTTCCCGTGCTCTTGCAGGACAGAAAGTGCTTTGCTCCTATTTCACATGCATAGCAAAAAATAATATATATCAAAACATACATACATATCTTTCATATTAACATCTATATTATAAAACTTTCTAGCATTGTCCACATTCATATAGATGTTATGTCTAGATTCATTAACATCTATATGAATATGGGTAATGTTAGAAAGTCTTATAATATGAAACGGAAGAAGTAGAAAATTAGAGAGGTCCCTCCAAAAGAAATGTTTAGAGGAGCCAATTGACAATTTAATATTTATATTAATTTGTGTTCAGGATGCTTTATTTGGAATGCATAATGCACTCCTCTCAATCAAAATGAATAGCTAGCATGTGTCTTGCTCTTATTTTACCCGTGTACCACTTCATGGAGCATATTGTGACATTACATGCATATATTATAGGAAAAAGTACGAATTACACCCCCAAACTATTGAGGTCGACCGAATTACACTCCCGAACTCAAAAACCGGACATTCTACACCCCCAACTATTAAAACCGGACGAATTACCCCCCTCGACCTAATCCACGGTGGTTTTGGTCTACGTGGCAGTCCAGTCAGCATTTTATTTTTTTTAAATGGTGGGACCCACATGTCATACCACTCTCTCTTCATCTCTCTTTCTCTCTCTTCGTCGTCAGCAGCGGGCAGCGCCGCGCATGCCGGCACGCCATGGCGGAGAGGCGAGTGCCGGCGGAAGCGTCGGCGAGGGGAGGCGAGCGCCGGCCGGCAGCATCTTGAGGATGATAGCGTGAGGCCGCGGCGGCGGTGGTCAAGGCGGAGCACGAGCGCAAGCTCTTTGCCGCTGGGGCGAGCAAGGGGACGACGACGATGCTCCTCCGAGAGATTCCCGCGGCGACGATGATGGTGGGGAGCATCGGGAATGCCCTGGTCGCACGGAAGCGGAGCTCGCCCAGGCGGCGGTCGGCTGAGGCAGAGCTCGCGGTGGCCGAGGCGAAGACGGACTGAGCGGGCGGCGACGGAGGCGGAGGCTGAGGCTGTCGCGCGACTGCCTCCTCACGGACCTCGCCCGCGGCGGCGGTCGGTTCCCCTTATCCGCGCCTATCCACCATGGCCGCCGGTGCCCGCCTCTCCCCCATCCCCTCCACCTCCCCGCGCAACGCCGTGCACGCCAACCGCCGGCCCACCATCCGAAGCTTCCTCTCCGCCACGCCCCCTCCGAGCCGCTCCCGCCACCGCCTGGAGCGCACTCCCATCCGCGCTCGCCACTGACCGATTCCCGCCGCCGGCCGCCTGCTCTGCCTCCGCCTCCGCCACTTGCCGCCCGGGGAGCTCCGCCCCGGCTGCCCGCTTTGCCACCCGCCGCTCGAGGAGCTCCGCCTCAGCCGCCCGCCGCCCGAGGAGCTCCGCCTCCGCCGCCGGTCGCCCCCTCCGCCTTCGTCTCAGCTGCCGTGCTAGTGAGATGGTGAAGGGAGGGAGAAGAGAGAGAGAGAGGGGGAGACATTGAGTAGAGAGAGATAGAGAGGGGTGGGATCTGACAGTGGGTCCCACTAATTTTTTTAAGAGAGGGAGGATGAGGTGGAGGCTGACATGTGGGGGCCAGTGCCACGTGTGCGGCCATGTAGGATTAAAACCGCTCCGGATTGAGCCAGGGGGTTATTTGTCCGGTTTTAATAGTTGGGGGTGTAGAATGTCCGGTTTTTGAGTTCGGGGGTGTAATTCGGTCGACCTCGATAGTTCAGGGGTGTAATTCGTACTTTTTCCTATATTATAGCGTTTGAAAATCAGAGTTGCTTATGATCTTGTTATATTGATATTTTGTTTAGCATATTGCCCTTGAATCTATATGAGAAGCTAAATAAAGCAAAAATACTCCCTCCGTTTCACAATGTAAGTCATTTTTGTATTTTCCACATTCATATTGATGTAGATTCATTAACATCAATATGAATGTGGAAAATACTAAAATGACTTATATTGTGAAACGGAGGAAGTAATAATAATTACAGTTCCTATTAATTGTTCTTCAACAAAATCATATGTTCTACCTGTTACATGTTGAGCAAAAGAGTTCGTGTCTTCTGAGTTTTTTACATATGAGCAAATTGAAAATACGGCTGATCTCACTTTCCAATTACAGTATTTTGGACCAAGTTTTGTACACGATGCAAGCAAGACACCAGTATCGCCTCCACCATACATTGATCCATATGAGCTACTGGAAGATGAACGACTCTCTCGACCCTCCCCAGATGTCTTCTAAGCTTAAGGACACACGAATATGGGAAATATAGATCATGAAAACGTCATACATAGCTCGATAGTTTTCTTCTTTTACTAGACGTGCTTTTATCTGTAAATGCAAAGCTAGCTATAGACTGTAATTATCTAACATTCCCATATAATCTGCGTGATAAAATGTCAGATCATAATCCATTGGTTCTAATTTGTCCACGGCTTCTTGTTTGTTTCAATGTGCAGGGCAGGCAAGAAACTAATATTGATAACCGTATAACTTAGCTGATGACTACCTGATTTTGTTAGCAAGTAATGACTACAACGCCTCAAGCACCATGTCATGCACGCACATGACAGTAGAAACGATTTTCATTATACAACATGTGATTACGCCAATTCATATTTTTGCGGTCGAGTGTGACTGTGTGGATGTCCTCGTTGTGATCTACTCCCTCCGTCCAAAAAAAAAAAGACAAACACTGGTTTCTGTGCCCAACATTTGACCGTCCGTCTTATTTGAAAAATTTTTGAAAAAAATTAAAAAGACAAGTTATGCATAAAATATTAATCATGTTTTATTATCTAACAACAATGAAAATACGAATTATAAAAAAATTTCATATAAGACGGACAGTCAAAGTTGGACACGTAAACCTAGGGTTTGCCTTTTTTTTTTGGACGGAGGGAATATGACAGAGATTGACTTGATAAAATATATTTGATCCGTCGTCTCCAGCCTTGGGAATATGCTATGTCCTGCTGACAATGGATATGGCAGACTGTGTGGATGTCCTCATTGTAATCTACTCCCTCCGTCCCATAAAAACCAAGCTAGTACTGGATATGACATATCCTAGTAAAACGAATCGGGACATAGCTCTGTCCAGATTCGTTGAGAATATGTCACATCTAGTTCTATATTTGTTTTTTTGGGACGGAGGGAGTATGACAGAGATTGACTTGATCCGTCATCTCCAGCCTTGGGAATAAGCTATGTCCTGTTGACAATGGATATTCAAAAGTTCAGATCAAGCACTAGTCCAACAGACCATGTAGTAGCAAAGGGATATTTAGAAGTTCAGATCAAGCACTAGTCCAACAAACTATGTAGTAGCAAAGGGACTATATCAAAACATAGCTTATCTAGTCTCAGATTTAACATAACATCTCATCACAAGTTACAGTGATTTCCTACCTTTCAGGCCGAAAGACATTGTTCTCATATAATATACTTTCTCTGTTTTATATTATAAGACTTTCTAGCATTGTCCACATTCATATATATGTTAATGAATCTAAACATATATATGTGCCTAGATTCATTAACATCTATATGAATGTGAGCAACGCTAGGAAGTCTTATAACCTAAAACGGATGGAGTAGTTACTATATTCTACTACTAAACTAAGTTACAACTTCATACCTTTTAGGCTAGAAGACATTGTTCTCAACATAGTTACTATATTCTACTACTGAACTAAGGCGTGTTTAGATTCAAAAATTTTTCTTCAAACTTCAAACTTTTCCGTCACATCAAATGTTTGGACACATGCATGGAGCATTAAATGTGGACGAAAAAAAACCAATTGCACAGTTTGCATGTAAATCGCGAGACGAATCTTTTGAGCCTAATTACGCCATGATTTGACAATGTGATGCTACAGTAAACATTTGCTAATGACGGATTAATTAGGCTTAATAAATTCATCTCGCAGTTTACAGGCGGAATCTAGGTAATACTAGGGATTTCACCATGTTCTCTCAAGAGTCTTCACCAATTCATAATTGGTGTAAAAGCACCAATATGTAGTTTGGAGCAATTAGCATATCAAAAGGCGTAATTTAATATTACAAACAATAATAATATACATGTGATATATATACAACTCATATATTGGGTTTAAATTCAATTTAAGAGTATAAAATATAAAATATAAAATGTCACATATCATCCAAATATTAGGTTTTAAATTCAGTTAAACAACCAGATAGTTATAATAGGGCATGCATGATTATTTTGTTGGACAAAACTATATTTTTAAAACCTTATGTTCTTCAGAGTCCAATGAGAAATTAATTACAACATATATATTGCGGTATTCATCCACTTGCACTATATAGGGTCTTAAAAATCTTTCCTAAAATACTCATAAAAATATTTCATCAATACCCTCTTTAGACCGTAGCTATTGCCTTAGCCAAATCTAGAAGGAATTGAGAAGAACTCAGCAAAATCTTTCAAGGATTTCAACCTCTCTACGTGTCCGAAAGCAAATGAGATTGCCTCTCTCTTCATGGCAAGACAAAAATACTAAATTACAGGATTTAAATTGCGAAAGGAGAGAGGATGCAAGAACTGAAATTAAATTCCACAACTTTAGAAAATATTAATTATAGAAGTGTTGAAAGAAAACACTCAACGGCAAACAAACATATATCTTCACATGCGTTTGAATTTAAACTCTCCAAAAGCCCTAAAGGCAAATTTTCACAAATCTCTCACAAAAAGGCACAAGGGACACCCTCACCCTAGCATCCACCCCTCTATTTATAGCCCATGATGTCTGAAATCCCCAAAGATAATATCACAAATACCCTTTAGGGCGGAACCCTAACTCAGGCCAAATATCAGCCGTCCGTTGATCCTTAGCTCCTAAGAAAACCACCTAGATGAATGCCACGTTGCCACCACACATGGATCCCACTTTTCCACAACATAAATGTGCTATTAGTAGTACAAAAGTTACACGGCAGCTGCAATTGCATCTCTGTAGTGCATAAAAAATTTTGTTCATTCTGAAATGCGGTCAGGTAAGCAGATGTCGCCACGTGTCCACATCCGACGTCTGGGAGGCTGTATCACCTCCCACCATATTAAGGCTTTATGCATTGCACATAAACTCGATAGAAGGACATCAACGTCATTTTAACAGGGTTGCATCACAACGGTTTACACAAACCACTCCAACCAGGACCATTGCCGGTTTACTCATATCCTGCCGGACGATATGGTCACTGCGAAAAACACCAACCATCGCTAGAGAAGATTGACAATTTTGTTTACTTGCACATAGTTTACGTTAATATAGTTATAGTTTACGCTAATGGCGAAGGACCTGCCATGGCAGGAATTTATTAATTCTTACCAGGCCGCTGCTTTATTTAGCGTTTGTAGAACACAAGTTATATATGTAGTTTTCTGTATACACTTCAATATACTAGAGTTTAGATTATCCGTTGTAGAAAATCCAGACTAAGTGAATGGTTATTCTTTTACATAAGTTCCTAATTGGTTACTGTCAGGGTTACGGATAAGGCATACCCTCTATCCTACGACTTATGAGATATACTGATAAGGTATACCTTCACGTATACGGTTGGTTCCCGTATACATCGTTAGAAATTTGCCTCAGATTATGGAAAATATCTCTATGAGTTAAGGAATTGCCGAAGTCCTACTCGGAAAGGGTAAAATCTTTAGTATATCGTGTCGGTTTACATATCTCCAAGTTTTACTTGGGGGTCAAGGTATTCCACGGTATAAAAGGGACCTCTAGGGAGAGGCAAAGGGCATCGCATCTAATCGCCAACACACCCACCAAAGTTTACGAAGCCGGAGTTCACGGAGCCAACTCGCTAGGAGATCTCGTCGAATCCCTCGACTACGATCTCGTCGGTATCGCTTGTTTCGGTTACTCTCTTTGTAATCTGTTCTCATCATCATCAATCTCATATAAACTGGATTAGGGCTATTACATGCTAAGGGGCCTGAACTTATATAATCCTTGTCTTTTGTCTGTTTTGATGTCGTACTACGTAGACCCCTGTTCCAACATACCCTAATACTCTATTCATCCGGTCCGCGAGTATCACTCGTCGACAGTTACGCAAAAACTTATTGCAAGTACATAGCAACAACAGATCCGGACTAAATAAAAATGTTCTGTTGTGGGCCAGCTCCACAAACCACTGGGTTTGTAAACATCGTTTTTTTTTAAAGACTGAAAAGCCTCATTGCAATTCATAGCGGATGGCCCAACAGAAGAACATGAAAATAGCCCATCTGAGCTATACTATTTTACTACTAAAACCTTTACGTTTTCATAATTATGCTCAAGTTCTTACATCTGTATTCCATTTAGCCCCTAAATATTTTTCAAATTTTGTAACTATAGTTAGATATTTTATATCTAGATTAATAGGTAACTAGAAAATCATCAGCACGCCAGTTGGCGTGCTTCAAAATTTATAGCCTGTGACATGATCAGAATAATTTTGCGAGTCTTTACATAATTAATTTAATTATCAAAGGTTGAGAGTGGAAGTACAATAGTAATATATGCCTTATTATGTTACCTTCTTGTTATTTAAAAATGCATGTTCAGTAAGAAATTACGTGTAGCTTTCATAAATTGGAAAATTTTGTTTGCGAGCTGTTGGATTTTCAATTATTATCATAGTCAATTGACCATGTCTAGCATCTGAAATCGTCAGAGCGATACAGTGCAACTGATATCATAGTCAATCTTTTTCTTTTACATTTTGAATTTTTTAAAAAGGTACATTGTAGAGGAGGCTCCGCTGTTAAATTTTACATTTTGGATTTTGGTTTGTTTCTCTATTTTTTAGCTCCCTATTTTACATATTTTGATTTTCAGTTGTGTTATCTTTTTTGTTTTTTTTTGAAGCTTCAATTTTAGAGATCTGTTTTTTTTACATTTTAATTTTCCATTGTTTTCTCTATTTATTTTTTGAGCTCCAGTTTCAAAGACCCGCCCAAAATAGGGGTGCAAGTGGGTCACCCGCGAACCCACTTATAGGTCAAAATAAACGAGTTTGCGGGTTAGTTTAGTTTATTAGTGGGTTTCGCGGGTAACCGCTTGCAACCTTAGTTCAAAAGCATCTAGGCTCTAGACTTGAGTTGTTGATTTTTCTCAAAAGAAAGTCTTGGCCCTATTGTTTCTTTTGACAACTATTTTTTCACTATAACATGTCATTATTTATTTTTCAATTTATGGTATTTCTCCTAGTTTTTCCTAAATTTTGTGTTGTATATCGTTTTTCGCTATGTAATGTTTATTCTAGGGTTAATATTTTTGAGATCATCCGAAGTATCTAGGTGTTCCTAATTTAATTTATTGACTATACTTCTACGAGCTTGAGGATTGTAAACATGAAAGCAGAGCGTAGCTAGCAGGCTAGCTGCAGGCTGCATCTTCTTTTTGCTCCACGTGTCAACATTTTGTAAGTCCATGTGGACCAATCAGGTAGGAGAAGAAAAATACTCCATCCGTCCCAAAATATAAACATTTTTGGACTTCAACACAGTCTTCGAGATTCTACTTTGACCAACAATATCTATAAAAGTAAGATGTTTTAAATAAAAAGAGTTGCATATTATGATAATTTATTTAATGATAAATCTAATAACATAAATTTTACATGGTTGGTTTTGTTTTATTTTTTTCTATTAATAGTCAAAGTTAAAAATGGTTGACTTGTCACTATTCTAAAAAATACTTATATTTTGGAATGGAGTGAGTAGCTAATATTTAATTAATCATATGCTAATGAGTTGCTTAGTTTTGCATGCGCTAGAGATTAGTTTCCAATATCACCATTTGAACACGGCCTTAATAAAGTTTGGCACTCTTCTTGATATTGCTGTCTAAAGCAAATATGACAATAAAAATTAATAGATGAAGTATTAAATAGTAGCCTTAATTATGTGAATACTGAAGGGGCAGCTCTTTGCCTTCTCCATGTGTGGAGTGATCTGGAAAGTTCATACGGCCTTTAGGAAATGTTTCTGCTGTGCTCATGCTCCATCCTCTCTACCACGTGGCAAATTTTTAGAGGATGTACGCTTGATTTTCAGGATGCCACGTGGACCAATCAAGTGCCAGGGATGGTACCCTGAAATCGGTTAGTAAGATTACGTTTGTATCTCTCAAAGGTAATTGCATAAATCATCATGTGGTTACTCTCATAGGATCTACCACAACTATTATTCATCCTCCTTGGAGCATTTAAAAATTGGACCTTGTGATAAGGACATCCTTGCTACCCATGACATAAACAAGGGATGAATTACATCATACATCACATAACGAAATTGAAGATGACGAAAACAAGTTGATGGTGAACTGACTCTTTGCTCAAGTTAACCCAAATATTTGTGAGAATTTTATATTACCAAAATGCTCTACCCTTTGTATTGCTAAATGCTTACACCCGAAGACATCATCACTACACCAAAAAAAATGGATTATGTCAAGGACGATAAGGGTTACGCCAAGCAGGGAATCAACCCATACACTACCAGCAGCTGACTACGCCAACAAGATGATAATTTACGCCGCAAAAGTCAACTTCCAAGGCTTGTGCGACCCATCCAATCATGAGATGGGTTGCATGGCATATATGGTTGGAAAGAAGGACAAGTCTACTTTCCAATGCAACAAACCCCATCTCAATATCATTTCCCAATGAGAAGTTAGAACATTTTTACTGAAGGCTGCGCAGTAGGTTGTGTGCGAACCCGAGAAAACTCTTTGCATTCTCAGTTTATGATCCCAAGTTCCCAACGTTGCCCATACACCGTGCACGGCTTGACTACCGATGGCTCCAAGCTTAGAACACATTACGGATGGCCGACCGGGCATGAGGCAGCTCGGGTACCCTTTGCGTAGGCCATGAGTGGCTCACGCACCCCCAATTACGCCTACGTCGGGATTACGGATGTAAACACATAGAGTGTACCGCCTACAACACGGTTTACGCGTGCGTGATGGCTGCTAGTTCGTGAGACGTGCTTGAAGCCGTGCACACTGCGCGTACGCGGAGATCGATAAGTGCCTACATTGTTCACGCCTACCCGTGGATCATGGACGAAACCACATCCATCCTACGCTAGCTCACAGTGTCGTTGTACGCGAGACATACGTGCTCGACAGATTGAGATGCGGTGACCGCCTAATCGAATCTTTCGGATATATACCGGCCTCTACATCCAACCGAGTATATACTGCATTTTACATCCATCCTATGCTAGCTCACAGTGTCGTTGTACGCGAGGGATATATACCGGCCTCTACATCCAACCAAGTATATACTGCATTTTTTTAATCGGGAACTTAGCCCATCTAATAGGGAACTTAGCCCTCAAATAACCCAATCTGAAATTCGTTCCTATGGAGATTTAAACTCAGGACCTTGGGGTGCTACTTAGGTCACTATAACCACTAGGCTACATGCCCTTTCACAACCAAGGAGGATTCATAATTTCTTATTTCTATGATTATTGATTTCTGTTGTGTAAAAATGGAAATATGGGAAAATACCACGGATTGTTTCCAACCGATTTTGGTTTATGCTTGATACTTGCTTTACTGTATTTGTTTCTGTTTCCAAGAAAAAAAATATCTGAATCTGATTTCGTTCTCAATGGTAGGAAGTCATTCTTTTGGGGACGGAGGTAGTACTTGACTAGGATTCTCACATTCCAATTCATTTTCAATCTTTCCAGATTTGATTTGAACTAGGACTTCTAATACTACTTGGACTAGATTCCCTCACATTGCAATTATTTGTTCGATTTTTTTTTTCGAATTTGGACTCCTTCCATATTAGACCCCATTTTTCAATTACGCAAACCTCCATGTGTGCTATATGGAAACATCAACTTCATGTGCACCGATTTTTAGCTGGAGTGTCTTGCATGACATCCTTGTCTGTCTGGACCCCAACTCCCCTTGAGTTTAGTCCCAACCCATCACGAACCACGACACCATGCTCCTCCAACCTCAAGCAAAGCTTGCACATGAACACCGACCAAACCATATTCCAAAGACAAGTTTCTCCCAAGTTAACTCATTTCCAGGCCCGGTCCTGTCAATTTAGTGGTCCGGAGCGAAGCTAGAAAGATGGGCCCTTTAATACAACTCTGATAATATAATGATGTTTCTAACAAATGTAATGCATAAAAAAAACATTCTTAGCAAACAAGTTGTATATCTTCCTCTCCTGTGCTTCCTAAATCTAAGTTCCTATGGCCTATGGGCTCCTATATCCATAGCATACATATATGGGGTTGGGCCCCTTGACTTCGAGGGCCTAGTGCGATGGCACAGCTCGACCCCCCTCAGGGTCGGACCTGCTCATTTCAGTGAAAACATAGTATATGTAATATACATGGATTATTATAAAATCAAACAAATTAAAACCAACACATATCTTGGCCAATTGTTCATCACAACATAATCATCACCATGATTTTACAGTTCCTACATGCTCAAGTCAAGTGTGGGGCTGTTGGGATTCATATGGATCTGTCTTCTAATTCCAGCCTCGACAACCTCGTGCATTTCCTCAGGGCAGTTGTTAAGATATAAATAGGCATGCTCAAGGGCAGAGAGGTTCTCCAGGCCAAAATCCACATGATCATGTGTCTTGTGCACATCGATGAATAATTTAAGTGTTCGAAGATTCTGCATGGCTCCTTGTGCAAACTCGATCTCCATGGTGTCACTCCAGTACTCGAAAAGTGATAGGCACTTGAATCGGTAGCTGATTATCAGCCTCTCATCCCTGTCCACTGTGGGTTTCTCCACTCCTAGATAGAGACGACTAAGAGATGGTATGCTCCCAAGTATTTGCAGGTCCCTCTCTTTCAGTGTGTCTAATTTGATAGTTAGATTGGAGAGGGTGGATAGGGAGACCATCCAGTTTGGCACTGCATGGATGGTGCTATTCCACATGCCAATGGAACAAAGCTGTTGAGGTCTAGGAGATGAATCATCACATGCAGAATCTAGGCTGCCAAAGCAACCAGCTATTGTGAGGTCCTCAAGGCTGACCAGATTAGATAAACATCGGTGCAAAGGTTCCTTCCAGCTCGTTTCCCATCCTTGGAACTCAATATGCAATCGCCTGAGCTCGGTCAGCTTGCCAAGATCGTGCACATTGGTTAGAGATCCGATGAGGATTCTTCCTTTAAGTTCTTGCAGATACTTTAGACTCCCAAATCCATCTGGTATTCGGGTTTTCAAGTAGACATTGAGGTACAAAATTTGTCCTAGTCGAACAAAGGTGGATGGCAAATCTTCTATTTCGATGCCATTTATGCACAGTACCTGTAAAGATTGTAGATTCTCGATCTCTCTCGGGATCTCTGTAACAGATGTCCTGGACAGGTTCAAATACCTTAGGTGAAACAAGTACAAGCAAATATCCTTGCAGTGATTGTTATCCACTTTCTTGCAGCCACTTAAGTTCAATACACGTAATAGTGGGAAGCTTGAGTAGGCAGGAAATGAATTGAAGCCTTTGAAAAAAATTAGTGACCTGACATGCGACAAGTTCGAAATAGATAACTGCTTGAAATCATCTTCATGTGCGTTTTCATTCTCTATTTTACTGGCCAACATACTCGCTATGGTAATGATAGCCAAGGGTACTCCGCTACATTTCTTCAAAATTCTCTCTGACAATTCAGCCAACTGAGGAGGACATTTGTCTTCAGCACCAAATATTCTCAGATTAAACAATTTCCTTGAGTCAACATGACAAAGAGGTTTTAGTTGATAAACACCACCAACTTCTTTTGCAACATCAACATTGCGAGTTGTTGTGATTATTCCACTTCCATTTTCACTATCAACAAAAGAACACTTGATCTTTTCCCAGGCAGATATATCCCATATATCATCAATGACAATTAAGTACCTATAAGGAAATATGAGAAGACCAATTACTTGATTTTTTTTCCTTTCAGTATGATATAGCTAATTAAGTGAAATGGTATTTATAAAAGAAAATCTGAGGGCACCAAAATAATTCATACTACCTTCGGTTTTTAATAGATGTGTTTAATTGTAGATGCATGTTTGACCATTCATCTTAGTCTAAAAATTCGTGCAGATATGAAAAATGTAAGTCACAATAAGTAGCTTTGATTATAAACCAAGTCACAATAAAACGAATGGTTCTTTTTTAGTAAGACAAATAGTCAACCCTATATCCACAAGTCAACGGTATCATTTATTAAAAACCGGAGAGAGTAGCAAGGTAGACATAAGGATGGATGGATACAAGAACATGAAACTGAGAAAGTACAGCACTAACGCACCTCTCTAGGTGACTGTGGTAATTAAATTTCTATGGCAACTATAAGGGGCGGATCCAACGGGGGTGCTGGGGGGACCTGAGTTCTCGCTACCCCGCTGGATCACCATTAATAGAAGGAGAGATGAAAGGGGAAGAAGAGGAAGAAAATGAAGAGTAGGGGGGGTGAAGAAGGAAGAAGGAGATGAGTCCCCCTTCAATCTGGTTCTGGATCCGCCCCTGGCAACTATGGTACACTTGGTACAATAATATTTTTCAAAATTTTAATTGATACATCGTTGACATTACTAAAGCACTCACTATATGTGTTCAACATTCATAAATCAAACTCACATGTTCAGAAAAAAAACTTAAGTCAGAAGAATACTAATCAAGAGCACATGATACTGATTTAGAAAAGTCCCTTGCTTTGTGCAACTAAAGCATATTTAAAAATGCATGCTATATGCAAAACTAGTGAATACCCCACGCACTACAGCGAGAAATTTTAAAATAATTCCCAGAAAACTTGGAAATCATGTACTCGTAATGCCTGAAAAGAAACTATTTTCAGAACTATAGCAGTTTACGTGGAATTGCAACACTATATGACACATGGATGGTTATGCTCGATCCAGAATGAGAGATCCAACGCTATTGGACCGGTTATTTTTGAAAATGCCCAAAATGCCCTTTACAAGATTGACAATTAATTGATTTATCCTATTAGAAATTTCATAAATTTATTATTATTATTATTGTGTATCCCCTCACACAATATATAAGTTTGTGTATACTATGTTTCAAACGAAACATTCATGTGTTTTTTTATAAAGTTATTCCTTGCAGCATATGAGAGAGGAATCATATACACAAAATAAAATAACACAAAAATATTTTGTGTAGCATAAGGAAGATTGTTTACATTAAAAACAACAATAAAAATACTATATGTAGCATATAATAGACAAATTATGTTTTATAAAAGACTGGTAATCCTAGTGTTTAATATATATACAAACTTCTATGCCATATAAGGAAGCTAAAAAGAAAAAACCATTTTTTTAACTTTTAATAGGATAAATCCATCAACACTGTATGTCTATAAGGGTATTTTGGGTATTAATTTTAAAATTATCCAACCCAATAGTATATTATAGAAACAACAGATAAACTCAATGATATATTATACAATCAATGGCAAATCACTGAACTGATGTACATAGAGTAAATTTTCTCTTCATTTTATTTTATAATTTTTACTTTATTTCTCTTGTTTAGTATATTTGTATTGAAACACTTTAGCTGACTAATAAAATATCTTGGCATGCTCTTGGCGACGTATATGCATGTTGGTACTAAAAGTCCAAACAAATTTGACTACCGTCTTCTCAGAATTCCTGCTACCAATCAAAACAAAATTTACTTCCCTCCGCTTCAATGACGTACACTGTTGCTTGAGCTGATCCAACTCGGTTTTCCTTGGCAAGACTACTCATATAGCTGATATAATACTTACTCAACAAAGTACAAAGTTACTACTAGACTATCTACGAGTGTAAAATAGAAGATTACGTAATAAAAAAATACAGAATTGACCGTTTGATTAGACCATAGGAAAACACAGAAATTGAATGAGAGAGAGACTCAGAGAAAATTTTTCAAGGTTGAAGCTCTTGCTAAGTTTCCTCTAAATCTATACGTAATAGTAAGATATTCCATAGGATTTCAGAAACTCTAATCCTTTATATCAAATGGCCAAATAGAAAATGATTTGAATCCAATGAAACTTCTTTATAAATCCTTCTAATCAAAAGGACCCTAGTCAATATCATTTTAGCTTCTATCCGGCACCATACAAGCTACGTTTAGCTCATGGTAAAACCCAAATCCACTTGCTCATTTTACTACGGTCATTGCTTGTGTAATTATCTAGCTTGCATACACATACTTTGTTCTTAAGCATACTTATTTGATCTTTGCTCTCATGACTACAAAGTAATATCCTACAACAGATACGTAGGTATAAGTCAATATATCATAGACATATATACATATATTAAGGCGAGTCTCATCATGAATTATAATTTGAGGATACCAGCCACTACAATTTAGTAACAGATCATAATGATTATGCATACACATATATGAACCACTTATACGCACCTTTTGTTTCTAAGGAATTCTCTCAGTTCTGCGATGAGTTGTGCTTCATCCCATGTTACCTCATTGATGTTCCGATACTTTTTCTTATCAAACTGATGGAGCATATTCTTGAATATC
This sequence comes from Oryza sativa Japonica Group, assembly GCF_034140825.1. NCBI lineage: Eukaryota > Viridiplantae > Streptophyta > Magnoliopsida > Poales > Poaceae > Oryza > Oryza sativa. The sequence goes on from NC_089045.1 coordinate 22,383,194, forward strand.
TTCTCCATGTTAGGAGTAAGAGAGACGGGAACAAAGGCAAAGCAATAGAATTGTGTTTTAAGCCTCTCATACACAACATTAGCCAGAGTCGTCTTTCCTAATCCTCCAACTCCGACAATCGAAACTATCTTCAATTTCTGCTTCGACTCTTCACTCACATCCCTTTTTCTTTTTCTTATCGATGACTCGCCTGTCCCCATTAGCATTCTTACAAGCTCATCGCTCTTCTCATCGATGCCAACAAACTCGTTTACCCTTTTATACAAGGCTATCAACGGTTGGTCCTATAGGCTTGGTCAAAACGCCATCAACCTTGTACCTATCATGCCGATCATTCACCTCCTTGATGCGGCTCTTGATCCCTTTGATGTCCGTGCCGATCTTGTGGCGAAACTTGGCTCTGTTCAGCAAATCCATGCTTCTGTAAACAAAGCCCCCGAAGCTACACGAGTTGTTCGGCGTACGGCTGTCGATACACACCATGAACTCGTCGACGCTGTCCTCGATGTCATACGACAGATCCCTGACGTCCCTAGCCCAGATCTTGACTTGGCGGTCAGGCGGTTGGTCGATCGGCGCCTCAGAAACCTTGAGGAGTGCAGCCTCCATGCTCTCCAGCTCGGATTTCAAGAAGGTGATCTCCTCCCTGAGGTTCCTGTGAAGCTTATACTCCTCCTTGAGCAGGTTGCCCAGCTTGGACAGCAAGGCGCCCATCGCCCCAGTCACCACCTCCATCCACGCTCCAGCTCTGCTGATCAAACTAAGTTTGGCTTTAATTTCCAACGACGGCCGATCGATCGAGAACCTACAGGGTTCCAATATCCCCAAAATCAAAGTGCCCTAGCGAAAAAAAATCAATCAAGCCTTTTATATATATCATGAAATATGTGGAACAAGAAACACACAGGAGAATCGCACTCAATTTTCCATAAGCCAACGAACCTTAATTAGCGCCCGCGGCGCGAGCGCGACGGCCGGCGGTCGCGTAGAGCAATCGACATGATGGCGGGTCGCCGAGGTAGCTAGCTGCAGCCTGCAGTGAAAGCAGAGATCGAGATTACGGCAAGGGACAGACGCTAGCAGACAGCTATAGCAGCATGTTTTTTTTTTTTTACTGTACCAAGAAGAAAATATGGACGGTCTAGATGCAACCTGATCACAAGAGAGGGACACACACAACACAGACAGGGACAGGGCAATAATTGATCGAGTTCCTTTGAAAAGAAAAAAAAAAAGGGTTCACTGTTCACAGCTTCATCGCACCATTACACCAGTACAGGTCTCTTGCACTGATTCTTCGCTGGTAGTAACTCGGAAACCTCAGTGTAAGAGGGAATTTTTCTACAGGAATTTCGAGAAGTCGGAAACAAGGGAAAGTTCTGCGTAATACTACTTGTTACGTGTAGGAAAATTCCTATATAAACCGCCATTGACCTAACATATATAGGCAGAAGAGAAGCGAAAGTCCTAAGGGGGCGATCGATCGCTCCGTATTTTTTTTTCCAAACACATGCAACACAGTATTTCCGAATCTGAGCACGCCAAACCCACATTTTTATTTATAGGCAAGATGCAACGGTGATTCTATTCAACCGGATGTCAACAATCTAATTGGATGCTATATTGAATAAGTACGTGTATGTATAGACCAACAGTCCACCTCCTCTTAGCCGGTTAGCATTTGATTTAGAAATTGGAACAACATAGTAGGTGTAACATTTTTCTACATTTCAATCTAATTCATCCACGAGGATCATCAAAATCATAATTTGTGTTAATAATCTTCACTTGTTTTGTAGAGCAGTTTTACTTATCAGCTTTTACAAATCATTGTAGCATGCATATAATTTTTTGTACAGTAAATCTAAATATAGCTAAGTAAGAGACCAACACGATAGCCGCGAAGAAGAGTTACCGAGGATACTGATTTCCGCATGTTACTGATAGTAACAAGGCGGTCAAAAGCTCGTTAATCTCTTGGACATTTAAGTAAACAAATTATTTTATTCAACATAAGGTAAATCTGATTGACTTGGGCATATGGGCATGTCATTTAGAAATAGAAATTCAAATATCGTGTGTTTACATTTGTAATTAAAAGGTTGCATGTGCTTATATACCAAAAAATCGGTCGATCGCTCCAAGCAATCGGTCCCCTCCCTACATCGATCACCCCCTTCTTCACGTGGTTTCTTTTTTTTTACCGCATTACTTTTCTATTTTAGTAAATTTATACACCCCAAGTTTACACATCTAAAGTTTATACATCTAAAGTTTAGAGACCCAAAGTTTACAAGTCAAAAGTTTATATATATCCGATTCAAATTTGAATTTGAATTCAAATATTTTTTATATATAGTATTTCTATACATTTAAAGTTTATACACCTAAAGTTTACAGAACCAAAGTTTATATATCCGATTCAAATTTGAATTTAAATTCAAATATTTTTTATATATAGTATTTCTGTACATCTAAAGTTTATAAACCTAAAGTACATTTAAAATTTATACACCTAAAGTTTATAGACCCAAAGTTTATAAATCAAAAGTTTATATATCCGATTCAAATTTGAATTTGAATTTGAATTCAAATATTTTTTATATATAGTATTTCTATATATAAATTTTTCTAACTTTTGTTTTTTTATTTTTTTAAAATTTATGGTGTAGTAGGAAGAGAAGAAGGGGAGGAGGAAGGGGGGAGTAGTGTGTTAGGGAGGATGGGGATCGATCGCTTGGAGCAATCGATCGCCCATTAGCACCACCCGAAGAGAAGGGGTTTTGGCGGGGTTAAAGAAAAGAAAAAACAGGGAAATACGAGCTGTCCGAAATATAAGCACTTTTAGTATTTAAAATTTATACCAAAATATTCATAACCACATCTTATTTATTGAGGGGCACTATAGTGTTTTCCTCTTAACTTATCTATGCTTAACAACCTAACATATATTTATATTTTGAGAAATTTTATGGTCTTTAGCCTTAGGTACCAAAATTTTACTCTAAAAATTTTGATACCTCGAGATATCTTGCACATGTGTTACTAAGTTTTACACTAGAAAATACTGGTATCTTCCGATATCTTCTCAAGAATTATAAAATTACTCTTATATTTTAAACAAAAGAAAGTGATTGGGTAGCTATTTTTACATGATCGACTATAATTTGGCCTTTACTTCAAAGAAGCTCCAGCCACTTATTACAAATATCCGCTCAACATAGAGCACAACGAATTACTCACAAAGAGCACAGGAAATTCAGGAAGTGAAACAAAGACTATAGACCACCAGCACTCGATAAAGAACCAATACTTATTGGAACCTATACTTAAGTCTCCATCCGTAGTTGACGTAATCTACATAATTTTGTCTCTAGCTTATGGCATGCATCATACATGTATTGATGCCCTCATATCACCTTTGTAGTTATGTCCAAAACTAGAACCAGTACGTTGCCCTGAAAAGTATCGGCATAAAAGATTTAGATGGAGATTTATCGAAGACCATATCGTTTCTACTAAGCAAGAGAGCGCAACATACAGTGGATGCTCTTACAACAAGGATCAGTTTCTTTGTTTTTGGATCAATAGAGCCAATTCTCAAATATATGTGATATACTATTAGAAGGATATATATAGACCAAAAGAGAAATATACTGATCTCCATACAAATTTAGCGAAGTGGCAATTTAAAAAAAAATTAAATGATATATCGTCCTATTTTTCATGCAAAAAGAATATCTCAAACTGTACCGACAGAGATCAGATGGACTTGGTGCGGAAGCGCTTCCTCAGCATGCTGCTGCCCGATGAAGGCGTGGTCACCGGCGACACCACCTGCGGTGGGGGCCTCTGTGCCTGGGTGTGGAGGCCACCTGCCTACTTAAGCTCAGGGAGAGCAACATGTGTGGCACCGAAGGGTAATATAGGAGGTGTGAGCGTCGAGTGGCGGAGCCAGAAATTTTCTAAAGCTAGGGCTCGAGTAGGGCTCAACTAATAGGATATTTCTTCTCTCAAAAAAAATACATAGTGATTTCAAAGGATTTAGGCATGTTTATAGAGGCAAGCCTAGGGCTCAAGCCCAAGCTGTCCTAGGCTTGCCTCCGCCCCTGGCGTCGACAGAGAGATGGATTGCTCGTCGTCATACTCCGAGCCATCTGATCAGCCGGAGTCAGACTCGTTGCCATTGACACCGAGAAGCGGACCTTGGGCGTCTCCTCCCCATGGTGCGGCTGGCCATGGAGCACAATCGGTGGCATGGGCGGCACGGGCAAAGCCAGCGAAGGAGGTGGCGACGACGTGGACCCCTCGGCCAATCGGTGGCCCATCGTCCCATCACTCAGGTAGCACACCTGCGAGCATTCTGCAGCCGGTGTGCGTAGTGACATAGGAGAAGGGGATAGAGAGAAGGAAAGAAGAGGGATGGGAGAGCTGACATATGGGTCTAGGGGTATTTATGATATTCGACATAATTTATCTCTCCTATTCAACCGAAAATTAATATTTTAATAGGTTCAGTTTCTACCAGTAAAGATTCAACTTTTGAGAGTGTCTTGATCTAAAAACATCACTCTTATGTGGTGTCTTACAGTTAAAACTACGAGGTGATACTATTTTATAGCCCTTGACTTAACATCAGTCCTTGATGAAAGATGAAGGATAATTTTGTTGCACGAAGTTGGGGAAAGGAAAAAAGGATTTATTTTGGTGTATTAACGTTTACAGGTATTATAATGTTGTCTTAACAGTTAGGTGGAAATAGTCTCTAGATGTCATGTATTACACAATAATATGTGAGCCATTCAAATATAATATATACACTAGCAATCATGCCCGTAAGTTGCAACAGGAATAAAAAAAACAGAAATTGCTTTGCACCGTACATTTGATGCTACACATTATTGTCGGACGTTGCATCTCTACTGTGGAGTTGACGTGAATACTATTTTTATCCATCCGGTCTACGCAAGCCCAGACACACACAAATTCATTCTCCAAATTCATCTGCTTTGATGTGATGCGGTTTGCCAACTTTGGCCTAAAACATAAACTCATCTGAACTATGCAAGCCTAGCCATACACAGATTCATTCCCTAAATTTTTCTACTTTGATGTGATGTAGTTTGCCAACTTAGGCCCAAAACTCAACGAGGTTGCAATGTTTGAGTACGACGATAGTGACAATGACAAAAGTTACTTCCTCAGGTTCTCCGGCCAGATGAGTAGATGCTGTTCTGTCGTCACAGCGTCCATGTCGTAGTGGTCATGGTGGCTGGCATAGTCAAACGGCATTGCATTAAAATGTTCTTGTAGAATGCGTCCAAGGGACTGTGTAATCCACTACCCCACCGGCCCCCGTAACCCATCCAGTCGCTCTCACCCCTTCTGCATGGCCGCTCTTGATATCCTGCACCGACCAGACCATGCCTACTCACTGTCGCTGGTGCCATCGCCATCTTCACTGTTGTGATGACCCTATCACCACGACAAGCTCGTCTCTTCATCTGGTAGCGGTGACCCCTTTCCTCGTCCTCCTTTCTCATGTGTGTACGTAGCTAGCTTCCATCCAGGTCCAATCATAAGGTTTGGGTGGCGTAGGATAAAATTAAAAAGACAAATTCTGTTACATGACATCGTTATTTTGTGATTTTAACTGTAGAAAATTGCACAAAGTGAATTTTGAGAAACAACGGTATGTAAGCGTGAAAATTAGCTCATAGACATCGTATCCATTAGAATATTCATTTATGGTTAAAAGAGGAGAGAGAAACTGTAGGATCGAATCACAAGAACTAAGCCAACCAGAGGGGGGGTGAATGGTTGGTATACCCAAAAACCGAAAACTTTTAGCGGAAATAAAAGTTACCCTCGAAATTGATGGATCGCGGTCTGACCGAAGTAGTTGCGCCGGTCTGACCGCCTGATGAACGTCGGTCTGACCGATGTAGATTGATCGGTCGAACTGCTGAAAACGCCTGTCGCCGACTCCTGTAGCTGCCGGTCTGACCGTCGTGTGCCCGCCGGTCGGACCGCCGAGATGCCGCCGGTCTGACCGCCGGTGCGCCGCCGGTTAGACCGCCGAAACCCGGTGAAACACAAATCGAAGAACTCTTAAAGTGGATGACGACTTTATTACTTCTCTCTGTGTTTACAAAGTGCAACAACAGCACTCCTTACAAAAATTTCGACTAAACTCGAAACTCTAACTCAAAACTCAACTCAATTGCTCTCTAAAACGATACCGGGAAGCCTCACGCTCCCCCTCTATTTATACATGAGGTAGGCAGCCTAAAGCCACGAACCAAACTCATACTAGGAGTCCTAAACACCTTAGGAAACCCACTAGTACAAGAAAGAAACTTTACATAACCAAACGTACCAAATTTGGACTCCTTCTAAATTCGACTCCGCATCCCATACGCACACAATTCCTCTATCGTATGCCATATGGAATCTCCATCAACCACGTGCATCAACTCTTGCCTAAGTATCCCGCATGATCTCTGACCACCACGGACGTCGTCTTATCCTCAAGCCGACTCCCGGTCCATCACCGCAAATACTCTCCCGAGACATCGAGTCACCTACACATGGAACAAACAAATAAACCATATTCCGAGACCAAGCTATCTCCAACTTGACTCATTAGCAGCAAACAATAGTATTACATACGTATAGTATCCATCTAGAAGCCATAATCATGGAATAAACTCGGATATCCAAATAAACAACCCGAAACCGAAACCGACACAGTATAGGCCGGTCAGACCGCGGGCTGCGCCGGTCTGACCGCGCATTACACGCCGGTCTGACCGGCTACCAGAGCCCGGTCTGACCGGTCCACATAAAACCACAGCAGTACCTGTATATTCACCTGTGAAATCCAATCATCTCCAAAACCACTTCGTGAATAAATTCCAAATAACAAAACCAATAAACTCCAATGCCCAATTGTTCATCACAGAATAATAATAAAAAAACATCTTTGATTTTACAGAAACCATGTGAAAGTTCTAAAGTACCCTTGGGCCCACTTTTCGGATCTCCCATCACACATGCCGGTTTTATTATGGATTGATTACTCAGTCTAAACAGTGACTTGGCACTGTTCATCTTCTTTCTTAGATCGATCCAGAAACGAGCAGCGGAGAGATGGGTGAGGCCGGGCGTCACGACTCCAGCAAGGGAACGGCCGTGATGGCGGCGGCTGAGTGTGTCTTATGGTGTGACTCTTTCATAGGTGGCGGCAGCCAGCAATGAGGAGGATCAAAATGACGGGAACGGTCCCGGGGGAGAGAGAGAAACATCAGCACTGAGCTCCGGTGGTGAACGTGACCAGGTGCGCGCGTCAAAATGTGTTCCCGGACAAGGACTAACGTTGAGACGATGCGGTGCTACCGGCGAGACGTTGCTGTCGTCGTTGCCACCGGCCGTGCGCGCGTCTCAGCTCCCTGCTGCACCCTCCCTTGCTCTCCCGCTACGGCCCCGTCTAGCTTGCTCTCCTCTTGCACTCCACAAACACGTACGTCATACGACGGGCCATGCACCAGGCCAGCTCCCTCGCACTGGACTACCTCGCCATGCATGGCTGTAGTGCATCACGCCGTGCAAGCACACACCAGGCATGCCGTTGCTCACCTGGAAAGGAGAAGGAAGTATAAAGGAAAGAGGAAATACTCCGTCCGTATTTTAATGTATGACGTTGTTAACCTTTCGACCAACGTTTGACCATTCGTATTATTTAAAAATTTTGTGCAAATATATGAAAATATTTATGTCATGCTTAAAGAACATTTGATGATGAATCAAGTCACAATAAAATAAATAATAATTATATAAATTTTTTGAATAAGACGAATGGTCAAACGTTGGACAAAAAATCAACGACGTCATACATTAAAATATGAAGGTAGTAGAAAGGAAGAGCTTGAATATGACAAGTGAGTCTAAGGGTATTATTTACTCTTTATGTTGTTTCTCTCTCCCATCCAACAAGAAATTAATATTTTAATGGGTGCGATGTCCGATGGTAAATTACCATATTTTGATAGTGTGTTTCTCCAAAGATTGACTTTTGGCATGTCCAAAAGCTAAAACCTCAAAGTCATAGTGGCCTACAGCAAAAATTGTCTTAATTTAATGGATGGAGTGCCCTGTGAAATAACCACATATACACACATATACAGAGTGTGTTTCTTCAAAAGTGACTTTGTGCGGGATACTACAGCTAAAACCACAAAGTCGCGATATCATGTAGCAAAATAGAGTCCATATAAAAATACAATTTGGAATTAACAAAAAATCGATATTAAAAATAAGGAAATTGAAAGAAGAATCTAGAGTGCATATAGGAATTTATAACTAATTGAAATTCGAAATAAAAAATAATAAAAGTAAAAGTAAAGTTTAAATCCATATAGAAATATAACTAAAATTGATAAATGAAAAATAAGAAATATTGAAAAAAAAAGTCTAGAGTTTATATAGAAATATAATTTAGAAATAAGTGAAATTTAAAATTAAAAATAAGCAATGTTAAAAGATGAGTTTAGAGTACATATAAAAATACAATTAGAAATAATAGAAATTCGGAATTAAAAAAATAAGGAATATTAGAAGAATAGTCTAAAACCATAGAAATATAATTTACAAATAACAAAAATTTAAAATAAAATAATAATAAATATTATGAAAAAAATATAAAGATATTAGCCGCGCAATATACGCCAGCCACCATGCTATTCAGTAAGGGGGTGTTTATTAAGCCTAATTAATCCATCATTAGCAAATGTTTACTGTAGCACCATATTATCAAAATCATGGAGTAATTAGGTGTTGGGGAAGAAGAGGCACAAAGAGTGGCTGATCTGTTTAATTGTAAGAGAGGAGAGCTACCTATCACTTATTTGGGGATGCCTGTCAGTGATCTGAAGTTGATAGCAAAAGATTTGTCAATCCCAGTCTCAAAAATAGAAAAAAGATTAGCTACATGGAAGTGTAGCTTTCTACCTTATGGGGGCAAATCCATTCTAATCAATTTCTTCTCTCCAGCATCCCTATGTATATGATGGGATTCTACTTACTACCAGCACAGGTTCATCATAAGATGGATGCTATCAGAGCTAGGTTCTTTTGGGAAGGTTTGGATGGAAAGAAAAAATACCACATGATTAGATGGGATGCCCTTTGCAGACCCAAAGAAGATGGAGGTCTTGGCTTTATTAATACTAGAGTAATGAATGAAGCTCTTCTTTGCAAATGGATTTATAAATTAGAATCTGGCAATACCAGCCCTTGTTGTGAATTGCTTAGGAAAAATACTTCTCAAATGGGGGAGGGTTTTTCCAATCTTCTGCCGAAGGGTGCTCACAATTTTGGAAAGGACTTCATGAAGTGAAAAGGTGGACGAAATTTGGCAGTGCATATAAAATTGGTTGTGGGGAGTCTATCCAGTTCTGATGATATTTGGTTAGGGGAGTCTCCTTTGAAAATCCAATTCCCTTACATTCACAGTATCTACAGTGGCCCTGACAAGACTGTAAAACAAATGTTGTCTGAAGGGGAGTGGGAAATTGAATCTTAGGAGATCTTTAGGTCAAGATGAACTACCTGACTGGCTAAGGTTGCAGGACTTACTTGGTACAGTCCAGCTAACAACAGAGAGAAATATTATGGTGTGGAAACTGAACCAATCTGGGAAATTTACAACAAAATCCCTATACAAGGAAATTGTTTTTGGGGGTGTTAAAGACATTATGCTTCAGGAACTTTGGAAATCCCCAACCCCCCCCCCCCCCTAAAAACAAGAGTGTTTATGTGGGTGATGTTGAAAGGGAGAATCCAAGTAGCTAAATAGCTCAAAAAAATGAACTGGCCAGGTAGCCCTCTCTGCAAGCTGTGTGGCTTGGAAAAGGATACAAATCACCTCATGTTCAGGTGCCCACCGGCTTGTTTTCTCTAATGCTGTTATAGAGATGCTTTTAGGTGGAATACGGTCCCTACTTCTAAAAACGATCTTCTGAATCTTTTTCAGAATCAGAGGAGATCAGATATTAGAGTGTTGTGGTGTTGTTTTGTTGTAGGAGCTTGGGCTATTTGGAGTATGAGGAATGATTGGGTCTTTAACCAGTGGCGTAGCCAGGAAATTTTCGTTGGGTAGTCCTGTTTCACAAATCACAAATTTATATTACATACCAAAATTTTTCGAACACCATAAATCCATACTTGTTGATAAATCTGCACTGGAAAAACCACACATGCTAATTTTATCACTATGATTTTAGATAGAAATAGAAACAACATGTACCAAAGGCCTAAAAAATTAAAATTCAACATGATTATCAATTTTTTTCTCAAAAAGAAACATGATCATCAATTTGCATTTGTAGAACTTAATTGGGAAAGCATGCATTGCTCCGATTATACTATTTTAATTCAAACGAAAGCAATGTTCTAGATGGCATCAAAATTAGAGCTCGCCTGTCATGTATGAATGCGCAAGAAATGTATTTGCAGACAATTAGTTCTTGTGTCACTGAAATAAAAATTGGAAACGCAAAACCAGATCCCAGCACAGCAGTAATTCAGTAAACAATATTTGCAGAATACATTTTTGATTTATGTGGCAGTCCTAATGCAGCAATGACTATGAAAGAGTGCATATATCTCTAGAATTCAATCACTCTTACTAGTTCCTGAATCAAAATCAATTCAATCACTCTGAAAGAACATTACCTAGTTTTAGAGAGCACAAAATTAGTTAAGCAGGCTGGCCAGGGGTCTTGGGCTCCCGGCGCCAGCGGCTGATGGCGCCTGCCTCGCGGTGACCAGCCAGTGGCAGCGTGGTCGCCATGGTGCCTTGGCGCGGCGGTTCCTCGACCCTCTGCCGCTCCGTGGATTGAGCAGCCGGGAGGGCAAATGACGGCAGTGGCTCGGCGCCTCGGTCGGCGACGGACAACGGGAGTTGGGGAGACTGAGGCGGATGCTGCGAGACCGTGGCGAGAGAGAGGTGAGCGGAAGAGGCCGGGAGGGGAGGAACAGCGACGGCGTGGAGCGGCAGTCATGCGCGTGCGAGAGAAGCGGCGGCGGCTGAAGCGAACTCCCCAACCCTAGCCACTCTCGTTTCATTGGTCTGACTTATTGGGCCTAGCTGAGCAACTGGGCTGATATTTTTTGGGGGGTTAGGGGGTCGCTGGGCCAAATTCGGGGGTAGTCCCGGGCCCACCAGGACTACCCCTGGCTACGCCCTGTCTTTAACAATATTCTTTTGCGAAATGTTGTTTCTTTGCCTCACAAAGCCCTGTCATTCATGTTACAGGAAAGCTTTGGCATCAACTCAACTAAGGGGCGAGCTGGAGAAGGTACACGGATTACTGCTTGCCAGTATTCGAGCGGTAGGAGACTCAAGCACCTAATGTCGTCGTAGTGGCGACCCCTCTGCCGTGCACTTATCTTTTTGGACTCTTAGCGCTTTGTCGATTTATCTCTGGCTTGTTATGATTGTGCCAGTAGCGTCCTATCCTACTTAGCTTCTGTGCTTGACATCCTGAGCTGGTATTCCCAGCGGTTCTGTGCTTGACATCTTGAGCTGGTATTCCCAGCGGTTGTATGACTCTGTTATGCTTTGTTATAAAAGCTGGGTTGTGGCCTTTTTTCAAAAGAAAAAAAATCATGTAACAATTAGGCTTAAAAGATTCGTCTCGCAAATTAGTCGCAATTTATACAATTAGTTATTTTTTAATCTATATTTAATACTTCATATAGATGTTCAAACATTCAATGTAATATGATATAAAATTTTTGTGTGGGATCTAGAACATGGCCTAAACTAAAGCTGCCCGATGAATGCCTTCCATTGAGCAGTTCGGTGTTCCGCCGTTGACTTGACTCCGGTAGTCGGATGATCCGCTCGCCGTCCACTTGGTGGTCACCACCTCTCGCCTCAAGCCCGCTCGTCCTCCGCTCACCGCCGACGCGGACCAGCACGAGCGTGCGGCGGAGCGGCAAGGGGAGAGACGTGGATCGGCGCTCCGGCGGAGGGGACGGCTTGTCATCGGCGCCGCGGCCGAGTGGACCGCAAGATACGCGCCAGTCAACGTGCCGTCTCCGCCGCCGTAATTGCTCGGTCAGTTCATCGGACTCCATACTGTTTTGTGCTGTCGAGGTTTTCTCCACACTGGTTCAATTACACCCTAGTTAACCCAAATTGAATGTTTGTCTCCGTCGCCATGAAGTACATCTTCCTCTTCTCCTCGCACATCTTTTTGCCATCCACCGTAGGCCTTATTTGGTTTGGAGGGAATTGAGGAAAAATAATTCAACACCACAATAGGTATGAAATAAATCCTCTCTAATCTTTTCCTTATGGGAATTAACTGAACAAGACCGTAGTGTGATACAGAAACCACGACCACTAAGTGATCCACAATGGTCGAGATTGTGACGGGCGCGATCAGCACCCTGCTGCCGAAGCTGGGTGAGGTCCTCAGGAAGGAGTACCAGCTGCATAAGACCGTCAGGGGAGAGATCATGTTCCTTATGGCCGAGCTGGAGCGAATGCAGGCTGCCATCCTGGAGATCTCAGAGTCAGATGAACCCAACAAGCTCGTCAAGCTCTGGGTGAGAGACGTCAGAGAGCTCTCCTACGACATCGAGGACACCATCGACAGCTTCATGGTCCACTTCGACAAGCATCGCAGCTTTAGGGGCTTCATCGACAGAAGCCTCAACCTGTTGACCAAGTTCAAGATTCGCCATAAGATCGGTGCCAACATCAGAGACATCAAGAGCCACATCAAGGAGGTGAGTGAGCTGCGCGATAAGTACAAGGTTGATGGTGTTACAGTAGCCAGGCCTGTCGGTCACCAAACTGTCGATAGCCTTCGCCTGCAGTCAGCACTGTATAAGAATGTTTCGGAGCTTGTTGGCACCAAGAAGAAGACCGATGATCTAGTCAGTAGGCTGATGGAGATGCATGATGATGTAGAGTCCAAGCGAAACTTGAAGGTTGTCTCCATCGTTGGTTTTGGAGGTTTGGGCAAGACGACTCTTGCTAGTGTTGTGTATCACAAGCTTAAATTGGAGTTCGATTGTGGGGCTTTTGTTTCTATATCTCTTCATCCTAACATGGTGGGGGTATTCAAGAACATGCTCCGTCAGCTCGACGAGAAAACGTACTTGAACATTAACGGAGAAACATGGGAAGAAGTGCAGCTTATTGATGAACTAAGGAAATTCCTTCAAAACAAGAGGTACATGTCTCTTCCTTTGTTAACAGTTTAATTGGTTCTTGTACCCACAATTGGTATACAAACTGAAAGCTACTTCTGTTACCCAAAATTTAATTGGTGTTATATTCCCTCGTAGGTACATCGTTGTTATCGATGATATATGGAGCAAATCTGTGTGGAAAACAATCAAATATGTGTTGGTTGATAATCAACTTGGAAGCAGAATAATTACAACAACTCGAGCTGTAGACGTTGCCGAACAAGTTGGCGGTGCTTATAAGCTTGAGCCTCTTTCACCTGATGATTCAATAAAGCTATTCAACCAAATTATATTTCACTCGGAAGACAAATGTCATCCTTATCATTTATCCGAAGTATCTCAAAAAATTTTGAAGAAATGTGGTGGTATACCATTAGCTATCATTACGATAGCTAGTATGTTGGCTAGTAAAAAAGGTAATCAACATGAATACTGGTATAAGGTGTACCATTCCATGGGTTCTGGGCTTGAGGACAGTCCTGATTTGAGGAACATGAGAAGAATATTATCAATCAGTTACTATGACCTCCCTCCACATCTGAAGACTTGTTTGTTGTATTTAAGTTCCTATCCAGAGGATTATCTGAGTACTAGGGAGACCTTGATATGGAAATGGGTAGGCGAAGGTTTCGTTGAGACTAAACAGGGCAGTAGTTTTTATCAAGTAGGAGGGGAATACATTTATGAGCTCATGAACAAGGGTATGATCCAACCAGCATGTGATATTGTTAACGATTACCCAGAGTATTATCGTGTACATGACATGGTGCTTGATCTCATCACGTCCCTATCAAATGAGGAGCATTTCCTAACAAGATTAGATGGACACCCGTCCTTGTCTCTACCAAAAAAGATCCGCCGACTGTCCATCCAAACAAACGAGGAAGAGTATGTCAAGCAGTTGGCTACGATAAGCTTGTGCCATTTGAGGTCACTGACTGTGTGTGGGCAAGGTCTGAGTAGTCTACTGCCAACTCTACCAAGCATGTGCCCATTCTTACGTGTACTGGATTTCAGTGGTTGTGACAAAGTTGAGAATCAACATTGTAAGGATATCTGCAAGTTGTTTCACCTTAGGTATTTGCGGCTATATGGTACAAGTATAAGCGAGCTCCCAAAAGAGATTGCAAATCTGCAGTTTTTACAGGTCCTGGACATATCTATCACTAATATCAAAGAGCTGCCACCGACCTTTATTCAACTAAAACAGCTGGTGTACCTGCATTTCCCCAATATGATGAGATTGCCAGACGGTCTTGGGAGTCTAAACAGGCTGCAGGAAATTCCTAATGTTATCACTATCGATTCTCCAACCATGTTGCACGATCTAGGTTGTCTTTCTAAGCTGAGGCGCTTAACAATTTACTTCGATAAATGGGATGAGAGCTATGAGAAACCTTTCATCCAGTGCCTATCCAACCTAGTAAGCCTTGAACTCCTAGAGGTAGATGGAACACTAGGTTCCACATGTGGCAGTTTATCGCCTGGGCCTCAACGGCTTCAATCCATTGACATGTCATTCTGCACTTTAACCGCTTTTCCAGGATGGATGTCCTCACTCTGCTCCCTCTCCTCCCTGCATCTCATATTATTAACACTTGGAGAAGACGAACTGCAAGTTCTTGGGAGCATACCACATCTCAATGATCTCTATATATCTATATCGGTGAACAAAGCCATACATGACAAAAACAAGAGGTTGGTTATTGGGAAAGGCTGTCCATTCCTGTGTCTAACACAGTTCAGTTTAGCGAGCAGCAGCATGTATGTGGGATTTGCGCAAGGAGCCATGCAGAAGGTCAGGGATCTGAGTTTATACTTTGGAGTAAGTGAGACAATGGGTCAATTTGGAGATTTCGACTTCGGTCTGGAGAACCTCTCTTCGCTCGAGCATGTCGATGTTTGGATGCGGTGTTTTGGTTCCAAGACAGGGGAGGCGGATGATGCAGAGATTGCAATTAAGAGATCGCTCCAGTTAAACCCCAACAACCCTACAATGGAGCTGGAGAAGGTATAACTATCTATTCTGCTCCACACATAATTTCAAGCAAATTCATTTGACTGCCTTACAATAATCTTGCTTGGTTTTCTTCTCTCTTTTTTTAATACTGAAATATTATCATCACATGTTTGAACTATCTACCAAATTGTGTACCTATATATTATGAGATTTATCGCGATTCAGTAAAAAGTACCTCGAGGTACGATGATCGGAAACGATTTGGTATCGTGAGGTACCGATACCTCGAGGTAATTTTGGTTGGATTAGAACAAATCTCATATATTATTCTTCTAACCAAAAATAGAGCAAAAGTCACCATTACTTACGTTTCAGGGCAAAAAGTGTTGAGATTATAGACATATAATGATTTAATCTATTCCATAAATAAATCATGACATTACAGATGAAAACTAGCATGAACGCATCATTAGATCTACACATGTAAACTACACAGTATAACATGAACAGATCAAATATGCGCAACATATTGAACACGTACCGAGGTGACGGAAAGACCGGCTGCTTGGTCGAAACTTTTCGCAGGTGTCTACGAAGACACGAAACACGCGAGCGAAGAGGAAGGCGAGCCGTCGCGAACGAACAGGGAGCAGTCGCGCGAAGCGCTTCCCAAAAAACCTTATTGCCGCCTTCTCCCGGTGCAGAACGTCGAAGGCAGAGGTTCCGGAGACCTGCTCTCCCGATCGCTGGTGCACGCCGGCGAGCGAGATGGAGTAGTCTACGAGCGACGGCGCAGTACAGAGTAGGAGGCAAACCCTAGATTGATTTTGCGTATGCTGCGTGAAGACGGCAGGTCGGTTTATATAGAGAAGGGTCGCTTGATCAGGGCGCCCGCACGATCTCTACTGCGCGTAACCGAACCGGATAAGTCGCGCGTAACTTATCCGGACTCCACGCCGTTTGCACGCACTGAATTTTTCGGAACGTTTCCAAAACAAAAACGAATCCGAATTTGCAGCAAAACAAAACTGCAAAAGGAGGCTGCATCTGCGCAAGGGTGAGGAGCCAATTTTTCGGACCATTCGACGCGTACGTCGTGCACGCGCGCCGCCTGCCCTGCCCGGCCAGGCGAGGCGAGCGAGCGCGCGCGTGTGTTTCCCCTCTTCTCTCCACCACACATGCTTCAAGTGACTAGGAGGGCATCCTCCCTTTTAAGAAGGTCCCCCTCTCCTAGAATAAGCAAGGTGGTACTAAACTCCACATGCATGCCATCCCATGAGGTGGGCTTTTGTGATTTTCCAAAGAATTAATCTTCGAGTGGGCTAAGGCCCATTCATTAATGCCAACAATCCCCCACCAAATCTCAAAATCCCACTGAGACTTGCCTTTTCCAATGTACTGTTTATATACCAGCGGTTCGATGGAGACCAATTAAGGTTGAACATCCACCTAGAACTCCAAGCTACACTTACTCACAACTTGAACAATGGACTACGCGTTGAATTGCAAGTCTTGTGCAAGCAAGTTTCACTCAAAGTCTTATCTGGTACTAGACCGTCTGTAGACTACCCCTCGGGTGGAGCGTATAAGTCATACTCCTAGGTCTTTAGTAAGCTTCCTAGAAGATTCACCCAAAATCTTCATAGACTGTGACCAACAGTCAAGCTCACAAAGGTGAGTTCTTTCAAGAATGCTCTGCAGGACAACATCTTTGCTAATTAAAGTCAACAGAACTCATTAAGGCATAGCCAACCTGCCTTGCAGCTCACGAGAGTACATGCATCTTCACTTGGAGAGGGTATATATATTGATACTCTCCTCTAGTTTACTAATGGTTTGTTCTTCCCAGGATCTAATTCACGGGATCTCCGATCACATAGACTGGGTTACCACCATAGTATAACTCACATGGGTCTCAAACCCATCTCCTTCGATGCATTGTCTATCACATTTCGTGATAGTCCCTTCGTGAAGGGATCTGCCAGGTTTCTCGCTGTTTGGATGTAATCCAACGTTATAACTCCGGAGTTTCTTAATTTCCTGACAGACTTCAATCGTCTTTTCACATGTCTAGACGATTTCATATTATCCTTAGAACTATTCACTTTGACAATTACCGTTTGATTGTCACAGTTCATAAGGATAGCCGGCACCGGTTTTTCAACAACAGGCAGATCCATTAATAGATCACGCAGCCATTCTGCCTCAACAGTAGCAGTATCCAGTGCCGTTAGCTATGCTTCCATGGTTGACCTCGTCAAAATGGTCTGTTTGCAAGACCTCCATGAAACAGCACCACCACCCAGTGTGAAAACATATGCACTAGTGGCTTTGATCTCATCCACATCAGAGATCCAGTTAGAATCACTATAACCCTCCAGTACCGCAGGATACCCAGTATAGTGAAGCCCCAATTCCACAGTACCTTTCAGATAGCGCATTACTCGCTCAAGCGCACGCCAGTGATCATCTCCCGGATTAGAGGTAAATCGGCTCAACTTGCTCACAGCAAAGGAGATATCAGGCCTAGTTGCACTAGCCAGGTACATCAACGAGCCAATGATTTGGGAGTATTCCAGTTGATTCCTAGCAATTCTCTTGTTCTTGCGAAGCAACAAGCTAGGATCATAAGGTGTTGGAGAAGGCTTACTATCAATGTAGCCAAAGCGATTCAAGATCTTCTCCACATAATGGGACTGCAAGAGTGTAATCCCATTCTCACCTCTAATTAGCTTAATGTTTAAGATAACATCAGCTACTCCCAAATCCTTCATATCAAAATTTTGAGACAAGAATGATTTAACCTCATTTATCACCTCAAGGTTTGTCCCAAATATCAGTATGTCGTCAACATACAAGCACAAAATAACTCCCTCACCCCCACCATGGCGATAGTACACACATTTATCTGCCTCATTGACTGCAAAGCCTGCAGATGTCAATGTTTTGTCAAATTTCTCATGCCATTGCTTAGGAGCTTGTTTCAGACCATACAAAGACTTCAACAATTTGCACACTTTGCCTTCTTGACCTTCAACTACAAACCCATCAGGTTGATCCATATAGATCTCCTCATCCAGCTCTCCATTAAGAAAAGCTGTCTTAACGTCCATTTGATGAACGAGAAGACCATGTGAGGCTGCTAGGGAAAGTAGCACACGAATTATGGTCAATCTAGCAACAGGTGAGTAAGTGTCAAAGAAATCTTCGCCTTCTTTCTGAGTATAGCCCTTAGCAACAAGCCGAGCCTTGTACTTTTCAATAGTACCGTCAGGCCTAAGCTTCTTCTTGAACACCCACTTGCACCCCACAGGTTTACACCCATAGGGTCGCTCTGTCACCTCCCAAGTCCCGTTAGCGATAATGGAATCCATTTCACTACGGACAGCCTCCTTCCAGTAGTCTGCATCAGGAGATGCATATGCTTCTGAAATTGACTTAGGAGTATCATCCACGAGGTACACAGTGAAATCATCACCAAAAGACTTAGCCGTCCTTTGTCTCTTACTCCTTCGAGGAGCTTCACTGACATCCTCCTCAGAGACAAGTTCATGTGTATGTTCAGTTTGTTCTGGTGGTGTGATTGAACTGGGAATTATTTCAGATGGTTGGTTCGAACCACTATGTGTATCCTTCATTGGGAAAAAGCTCTCAAAGAAGATAGCATCACGAGACTCCATAATTGTACCAACATTCATGTCCGGTACCTCGGATTTAACTATTAAAAATCTATAGGCAATGCTATGATAAGCATATCCCAGAAAAACACAGTCCACAGTCTTAGGTCCAAGTTTGCGCTTCTTCGTTATTGGTACATTGACTTTCGCCAAGCACCCCCATGTGCGCAAATAAGAAAGTGATGGTTTTCTACCAATCCATATCTCATATGGTGTTTTGTCCTTATTTCTGTTAGGAACTCTGTTTAACACATGATTTGAGGTCAACAATGCCTCCCCCCACCATGCCTTAGGCAGTCCCGCGGTGTCCAACATGGCATTCACCAAGTCAGTCAGTGTGCGATTCTTCCTTTCAGCAATCCCATTAGACTCGGGAGAATAGGGAGGCGTCCTCTCATGTATGATGCCATGTTCCTCACAGAATAAGTCAAACTCGTTCGAGAAAAACTCTCCACCACGATCAGACCTAAGCCTTTTTATCTTTCTGTCAAGTTGATTTTCAACTTCTGCCTTATAAATTTTAAAATAGTCTAGAGCCTCGTCTTTCGTTTTCAACAAGTACACATAGCAAAATCTAGTAGCATCATCAATGAATGTCATGAAATATCGTTTTCCACCCTTCGTCAACACCCCATTCATTTCACAAAGATCTGAATGTAGGAGTTCTAGTGGTGCCAAGTTTCTCTCCTCGACAGCCTTGTGAGGCTTGCGAGGTTGCTTTGATTGCACACAACTATGGCACTTAGAACCTTTGACAATGGAAAACTTAGGAATTAAACACATGCCAAAATTAGGAATTAAGCCGAGACATCAAGCCAAAATTAATATGACATAAACGTGAATGCCAAACATTAGCCTCATCATCCACACTACCACAAATATGGTTCACAGACTTATTGCAGAAATCAGAAAGGGAAAAGCGGAACAGGCCTCCGCACTCATAACCTTTACCAATAAAATATCCATGTTTAGACACGACTACTTTATTAGACTCAAAAACCAACTTAAATCCGTCTCTAGTCAGACGGGAGCCACTAACAAGATTCCTGTCGATAGAAGGGACATGCTGCACGTTCTTCAGCTGCACGATCTTTCCCGAAGTAAACTTCAGATCTACCGTGCTAACACCATGAACAGAAGCATGTGACCCATTCCCCATTAGGACGGTGGAACCCCGTGCTACCTGATAAGAAGAAAACAATGAGATGTCAGCACAAACATGTACATTGGCCCCAGTATCAACCCACCAATTAGTAGATTGATTAACTGAAAAAACAGTAGGTAAATTACCATACCCGCTTCCATCTCCAGTGTTGCCAATGGTCACATTAGCAGACTTAGAAGTCTGCCCTGCAGGTGCCTTCATCCCCTTGCGCTGTGGACACTTCCTATCCAGATGACCAACTTGGCCACACACAAAGCAAGTCCTCTCATCCTGATTAGGATTGTTGTTGTTCTTCTTCTGCTTCTTGAAGTTGGTGGTCTGCTGAGCTTTGTATTTCCCCTTGCTCTTGTTCTGGGCCTTGTGCACAACATTGGCACTGGACTGCCCACCATCGCCCTTAGACGCGGCATCTTTTTCCCGAGCTTTCTCCTCAACATCAAGAGACGCTATCAACCCCTCAACGGAGTATTCCTGTCTCTTGTGTTTGAGTGCAGTACCGAAACTTCTCCAAGATGGAGGTAGTTTTGCAATAATGCACCCGGCCACAAATTTGTCGGGTAAGACACATTTAAGGAGTTCGAGTTCCTTAGCCATGGTTTGTATCTCATGAGCCTGTTCGACTACAGAACGGTTGTCAGCCATCTTGTAGTCATGAAACTACTCCATGATATACAGATCATTGCTAGCATCAGTAGCACCGAATTTAGTATTCAGTGCATCCCACAACTCCTTAGTGTCGGTCATATGCATATACACCTCGACCAGACGATCGCCAAGAACGCTAAGAATGCATCCCACAAAGAGAGTAGTGGCTTCCTCGAATTGCTTCTGCTGTTCAGCAGTAAGAACTCCTTCAGGTTTGCCAGTACTCACCCAGAAGCATTTCATAGCTGTCAGCCACAGAGTGACCCTGATCTGCCATCTCTTAAAATGCACACCGGTGAATTTATCCGGCCTCAGTGCATCGGCAAAACCAGCCATAGTAAAATCACAGTGCCTATAGTAAGGTTTTTGGACTGTTGAGATTATAGACATATAATGATTTAATCTATTCCATAAATAAATCATGACATTACAGATGAAAACTAGCATGAACGCATCATTAGATCTACACATGTAAACTACACAGTATAACATGAACAGATCAAATATGCGCAACATATTGAACACGTACCGAGGTGACGGAAAGACCGGCTGCTTGGTCGAAACTTTTCGCAGGTGTCTATGAAGACACGAAACACGCGAGCGAAGAGGAAGGCGAGCCGTCGCGAACGAACAGGGAGCAGTCGCGCGAAGCGCTTCCCAAAAAACCTTATTGCCGCCTTCTCCCGGTGCAGAACGTCGAAGGCAGAGGTTCCGGAGACCTGCTCTCCCGATCGCTGGTGCACGCCGGCGAGCGAGATGGAGTAGTCTACGAGCGACGGCGCAGTACAGAGTAGGAGGCAAACCCTAGATTGATTTTGCGTATGCTGCGTGAAGACGGCAGGTCGGTTTATATAGAGAAGGGTCGCTTGATCAGGGCGCCCGCACGATCTCTACTGCGCGTAACCGAACCGGATAAGTCGCGCGTAACTTATCCGGACTCCACGCCGTTTGCACGCACTGAATTTTTCGGAACGTTTCCAAAACAAAAACGAATCCGAATTTGCAGCAAAACAAAACTGCAAAAGGAGGCTGCATCTGCGCAAGGGTGAGGAGCCAATTTTTTGGACCATTCGACGCGTACGTCGTGCACGCGCGCCGTGTGCCCGGCCAGGCGAGGCGAGCGAGCGCGCGCGTGTGTTTCCCCTCTTCTCTCCACCACACATGCTTCAAGTGACTAGGAGGGCATCCTCCCTTTTAAGAAGGTCCCCCTCTCCTAGAATAAGCAAGGTGGTACTAAACTCCACATGCATGCCATCCCATGAGGTGGGTTTTTGTGATTTTTCAAAGAATTAATCTTCGAGTGGGCTAAGGCCCATTCATTAATTCCAACAAAAAGTATTGGTTGTGGAATGAAATTTAAGAACTTCCGTATTTTTAATAGAAACTTTGTAGATGTAAAGTATTCAAGTATCTAATTAACATAGCCGTACTTTGAATTTGTTGAAGACGGAGGCTCACGCCAGAGAAAGGTAGCTGCAAATTAAGGCGATGGATGGCTAAGAGGAGAAGACATGGGCAAGGCCACGCCAGGCTGCTGCCTGACAACACGAAAGGAGGTCGATTGTTGGTGCTTCGGCACCATACAGCACGAAAGGAGGTCGATCTGGCGGGCTTTCGTCATGGTGGCTATTTTTTAGAAAATGGGAATTTACAAAAGCAGACTTCTACACCAATGAGGATGTATACAGCCAAAAAAATTCCGAGCGTACAAGCTCAATCATTACATACAAGTTTACAAACAAAAGTAGCACATAAGCTCGAGCACCTTACATAACACTGAAAGAGTAGAAAGACTCCAACACCGTTCAAGGTGAAAAGACTTTCCAAATAAACCAACAACCACATTACTCCATTAACTGCTTTCTCCTGTTCCATCCATCTTTATTACCAAAGAAGTGCAAGAAAGTTGTCTCTAGCAGTTTGCATCCCTCCTTCATCACATCACAATCCTCTTCTTTAAGCAACAGGACCACTGTTGAGCCCAATACGTCCCCCTGAAAATAACTTGCAAGTAAGAGTTAAAGTTGGAACCATTGAAAACCATATCTTTTCTACAAATCCACATTATCCACAACAATGCCGCAATCCCAATAAAGATTTGGTGCTTTAGCCTTAGATTGTAAACCCTTTAGTCAAATCCCAAACATATTAGCAACATTGTTAGGTGAATTTATTCCAAAAGTTATAAAAAGGTACTCCAAACAAATCTAACCACGTGACAATCAAAAAAGAGATGGTGTGTCGTCTCATTGTGGTTAAAAAACAACACCTAGTGCTGCCCTTCCAATTTCTTTTTGCTAGATTATCCTTTGTGAGAATCACTGTATTCTTTTGCCTGCCACTGCAAATATTGTGTCAACTTTATTGTTATTATGCAAATCTTAGTCTCGGAAACCATGTAAATTTGTTGCATCATGTTACCCATGATCTTGGGGTTGAGAATGTCGTCGCCGTACAAAAGGAACATAACCATTGTCCTTGCGCTCATTTTACATGTGGCAATTGTGTTGTATTTTCTTTTCTCTTTCTTTATGACCCGTCTGGGTTTTACTTTGACTTAATTCAATACAAATATACAATTAGTAGTTCTCCATCTAGTTTAGTTTTTTTAAGACAAATCAATTGTTGGATTTCCAAAAGGTGCTCTGCTTTAGCACTGATACGTGAGCAATGTTTTTTTCCCCAAAAAACTTCTACACACAGCAAATTAATCCCTCCATTTACTTTTATAAGGTGAATTTTGATTTGTAAAAAAGTCAAACTTTGATGGTTTTGACTAATGATCACTAAACTTACAAATATATTTGGTATATATAAATAGATCGGTATATCAAAGTGATTTTACACACTATATGAAAAAGGATCTTTATAGGCGGCTAAATATGGTTTTCACAGTCGGGTGCTGTAGCCGCCTCGAAAGTAAAGGCCGGCCCGTGGAGACTCTATGAGAAATTAATGGTCAACTTTAGTCTTCAAGACTTCTCAAGAGTCAAAATACAACTTACAAAAATAAACGGATGGACTATTTGATTGTCAAAACAGTCAAGGAAAAATCTTTTTTTTTATAATGGATAGAAATCCGATCTCTATTTGATATATACAGCCAGGAAAATTCTTGTGTATCATGATCTGCATTCAGATCTAAAGAAATATTGGTTGTTGTATCTAGGTTTGTTGAGGACTTGTGATCTTACTAGAGTAGATTGGTATGGAAATTAAATAGACAGGTGTTGACGTGTTGTTGAGACAAAAGTGCTGAGCCGATCAGTTATAAGTGTAGGCAATTGACAGACAACAACCAAGGAAAATATAGTAGTGCAAGGCAATGGCAAACGGCTGCGCTCATGATGAGTTGATGACGGATACATGTGTGTTGAGAGAGCTGAGCTTCCTGTTTTTCATGCAAATATTTAATTCAGTATCACAGAGGCTGAGTTTAATTTACAGTTTCGAAGGAAAGATTACAATATATTCGTGTCGATTAGCTCATGAAGCTTTTGGCTAGCTGGTCAACCTCAGGTTATGATCAGCCTTTTTTTATTTTTACTACCAGTACAACACAATAAAAAAGTATTTTTACTGACACTCCCCTTCATTTCTCATTTTTATGGTTGGACTAAAAAGAAACCCACTTGTAAAAATTTACGATCAAGGCTCGTCTATGAAAATCGAATTTCGCAAGCAAAATATTTTCCTCCGCCTCTCTGGTCGCACTCCTCCATCCTTTTTTTCCTCTCCTTCCCACTCCCATCACTTCCCCTCTCACTCCCACAGTTCCTCTCCCCCACTCCCAGTCACCTCACTTCCCCCACTCTCTCCCACTTGGCAGACCGACCTCCTTGCCTCTTCGTGCAGCGACAGTGGGTTTCAGACGATGGCAGCCTCGGGCGGCCATAGGAGTGGCGGTGGCGACCACGACACCAATGGATCCACCGCTTGTGACCACGCGGCAACGATGATCTCAACCACGCAACGACGATCTCAACCTCGATGGAGTGGCAATGACCTGGACTGCGCGACGACAACATTGACCTGGACCATGCGACAACGGCATTTATGACGAGCCTAGTTTTAGATTTGTTTATTTATTTATTTTTTCAAAAAAAACGTTACAATCGAACGTTATTACTTGGCCACTTGAGCCCCCTACGCTTGTCTGCAAAAATGGGTTTTTATCTAGGTTGTAGCACCCGCACGTGAAAGTGCCAATTTTCATATGCACCATCTGCGAAAACGAGTTTTGACCATTTGCGAATATCCTTTTTTATAGTGAAATGATCGTAAATAAACTCTTTTATTATATATGTTTCTTGGACAGAATACAATGCATCATATATATGCATCTCCTACAATGGTTTGTATGTTCATAGGATGATGATGATCTAGGATGTGACGCCAAAAAGTAGACAAGTTAGTAATGGAAATCTTGTTGTCTATATTTTTAGAAGAGTAAATTTCATCATGGGCTACCTTTCTTTACCAGTATTTCACATTGGGCTAGGGCTAAGTCAAGATTTTCACTTAACACCATGTTTCTTTGCCAAGAGTTGCACTTTGGGGCAGGGTATGTTCATGATCTGGGCATGTGTGACCTCACCGTTGATATTCTGCTGCTGTGGCTCTTCACTGTGCGATTGCTGTGTATTTCATTGTGATGGTGATGCTCGACCTCCACGTGATCGGCGGCATCCAACTGGGGAGGACACACGAGCACAGTGGCGGGGCATGGCACTCAGTTCAAACAGCTAGCTTCTTGATGTGCACCTGCCACAGTTCAGGGCGTGGTCAATACATACGCCATCCACTGATAGCCACCATCGACTATCTACCGTCGGCCAGTATTCTAGGGCGTGGTGGGCGCTACCCAGGGTCGTGCTATTATTTCATACATGCGGAGAACTTCCTTTGCATTTCTAGGTGTTGTCGCATGCATGCCACATTGCAATCATCTCTATTACAAGCTTGCCGGCGTCCACAATCCAATCATTTCCATCACAAGCTTGCCAGCGTCCTCCCTGCTCCCTCTTTCATCTCCTGATCTAATGACATGTGAGAGCATCCCGTCCAAAGTGAGTTTTTGGTAAAAGAAAGGGTGAATAGCTAAAATGGTCCTCTAAGTTTCATTCAAGGATCATTTTAGTCCTTAATGTTTCAATGTGTCCATATTAGTCCTTTAAGTTTTTATTTTAATTCAAACTTATCCTTGAACACACATAACCAACAACTCTCTTGATAAATAACACTTATGTCCCCTCATTCACATATATAAGAGAACAAATTGCATGCAATGAATTCTTTTTACAGATAAAACAAAAATAAATTATGTACTTGTAAGTGTATACGATAGCCATTGGGCTCAATTTTCATGTGCACATGTTGAAAATGAGAAGTACATATGCAATATTATTTATTCATTTTGGTTTTGTTTTTTCTAGTGTATAGTTGTATACAAATTAAGGGCAAAAGAGACATTTTCTAACATAACTATTGACTAAAAATAGCCATATGGCATATTAAGTGGGCCCAAGGATGATTTTAGGCCAAAACAAATACTTAGAGGACCTATGTGGACAAAATGAAACCTTAAGGACCAAATTGAGCCTTCGGTTAAACTTGAAGGACTAAATTAGCTATTTACCCTAAAAGAAACTAGCCCAAAGTGAAAACTTTGTCTTTAGGATGGTCCATGTTGAAACTTTGGTAAAAATACCTAGACAAATGTGCAATTTACTCAACCATTATTGAAGAAGAATAGAGCAAGTAACTTTAGCTTGAATAACTTCTTACTTCATGCGAAGTCCTCCTGGAAAGTCGGATCCCAAAACTTCTGCATTTTCTGCTCAAAGTTAGTGCAAGTTTCAATAGTCATCATTTTTTTTTTTTTGCTCATTCCAAGAGAAATTATACTCGCAGTAGAATCAGGAGTGCAACACTTCCCTTGTCTAGCTTCTAGCAAACCAACTAATGGCAGCCAAGGTGGCATCCATTGCAATTTGATCCTGAAATAGCTGAGGATTGGCAAGGCTAGTTGCAACACCTGTCGATTTTCCATTGCAACATTGTGGGTAGGGGGTGGCCATGGATTTTTGTTGGGATGCTCCATCAGTTGCTTGTTGTCGCTTTGAGGGCATTTCATTGAACACCCTATAGACACCTTGTTTCCCACGCTGATGATAGCATCAAGCTTCAATTCCATGACCTGTGATAGCTCAATCAAAACTGTGATAATATCCAAAGGGATAAACATGAGTGGAAATGCAACTACAGCCTGCTAAATGCCGATGTTGACATCGAGGCCCATCATCAAAAACTTTGTGTGTGTCTCCTTGGGATGACCAATAAAGTCAACGCTGGTGGTGCTGGTGATGTCCTCACCAACTTCCAAATACATGGAGTCCATAGATGTCGGGGCACATGTAACCATGGCAGCCACGGTGAGGCCAGGTACGATGTTGGGGATGGAGTAATTTGTCGAGCACTTGGCAGGCGTGACATTGAGAAGGTCCTTGATGACAATGTAGGGAGCTTGGTCCTTGTCCCCACCATCACTAAGCTGCAAGGACACTGCCAGAGAAGGCTCATTGTCTCACTGTCACATCCGGGCTGCTGGCATAGGGGCATTCTGTCGAGCAATTGGTAGTTAGTGAAGGGGACGGTGCTATGATTGGTGAAGATGATGTAGCCATGATGACCGTAGTGGTCACTTTGATGCTGGTGCTAAGCTCCTCCATGATGTCCCTTCTCCTATGCATGGATTCCCTTTCCCTCTTCTCCATCTCATTGAACTTCTCCAAAATCCGATTAATCTTCTCATTTTGCCTACGCTTGGCCTCCATCAACTCAAGCTTCTCCATGATCTGATCCAGAGCATCATCCAAGGATTTCTCTGGTAGCCTGGAATCATCCTCAGACACCTCATGTTGGCTTGGCATTCCATCGAATAGGGGGTGTGCATTAGTGCCATGAGCACCATCCTTGTCTATATCTGACAGCGAATTGCATGGGACATTGCTGCAGATCTTCCCCACACTAGAAAAGAAACCCCACGAATCGATGGCTCTAATACCATATTGTAGCAACCAAATCACCAAACAACAAGAATTTCACCATGAACAACTATCCAGTAAACAGTGTTGTTTTGGAGTTGGCGATGGGGAAATACAGGGGGGGCTAGAAGGTTCTAGAAGCTAGGGAAATGGGGGGTGGAGGAAATAGGTACTTGACGAGGATCTAGCCCGGATCCAAGCCGCCACCGCCGCCGATCACCAAGCCGCTGAGGTTGGTCGCTATCCTGCCTCTTTTGTTCGGTGGCTTGGGGAGCAGCAGCTATTGCTTTATGTATTGCTCTCCGTGGACTTGCTTGGGTCGAGACTTGCGCAGTGGATCAGCTATGGTGAAGAGCAACATGGTGTCTAACACTGACCAACCAATGAAAAACTTTTCCATGCTTTGCAAGAAGCTCAACTATCAACAAATATGGTGGTGTTTGAATCTCTTGAAGATAAAGATGAAGATTAAGTGTTTCACGCAAAACAAGGTGGTAATAACGTGTGATTAATTGAGTTTTAATTATTACAAACTGGAAAAATGGATTAATCTGATATTTTAGAACAACTTTCATATAGAAAGTGTTCATACGAAACGCACCGTTTAACAGTTTGAAAAGTGTGCCACGAATATCCGAAACTTTATCCACTCCTTGCATTAGAAACGAACAGGACCTATGTATGCATCCTACTTCCTCTTCCAAATTATAAGATCTATATTTTTTTTACACGGTCTTCAATGAGATACTTTGACTAGTATTTTATTTCATGTTATGTTTCCAACAAATATGAAATTAGCATTACAAGAAAGTATTTCAAAATATGAATCTAGTGATATAACATGCACAATACTTAGTATAGATATATAGTCAGTATGATTATTAGTCAAAAGCTATTTAGTTTGATTTTCCTCGAAAAGAGGGCGCTGTATAATTTGGGACGGAAGAAGTATTGTGCAGAATTGTTGACATTGCCTTGCAAGTTATAATCACTATCTTTCCCCTCGCGTGTTCTCTGTCAATCGGCCAAACCAGCTGACCAGAGGGCCCGTTCCAAGATAGTTTGTTCTTGCAGAAATGTACCTCAATCTCTCTATCATAAGCTCAATGGCAGCATTCAGGGTCATCCACATCAACAGAAGTTCAGGGAATACATTTTAGCTAATTCTATCAGTTTCAAAAAAAAAACATTTTAGCAAATTATTGTTGTACGTGCCCACATCTATTGCCACTGCAATGCCTTATGAACCTAGTCGGAATCAACTCTGTGGGCTGAAATTGCACAGAGCTAGAAACTAAGATATCATCAAGTAAATCAATATATATAAAGCAGCAACCATTTTAAACAGTACCATCCAAGATTTTGGTCACAGACAAACAAGAGAAGCAATAACACCAAACCTAGCAATGAACGAGCAATTTCGTAGAAAGAGACATGGCCGGAATCAGTCGTCGGCGGCGGCCGGGGCCGCCACCACCTCGACGACCGGAGCGGCCACCGGCTCCGGTTCCTCCTCATCCGCATCCTCGGCCTGCGCCGACGCGTCGACCGTGGCGCCGGCGGCGACGAGCGTCCAGTCCGGCGGGAGAGCCGGCAGCGGCCGGTACTGCGTGGGGCGGCGCTTCCTGTCCCACGGCTGCGACTTCTTGGGCCGCGTCTTCATGTGGTGCTTCGTCGCCTTCTTCTGCGGCCGCGACGAGCACTCCACCGCCAGCGCGCACCCTCCTCCGACGGGGGAGTATCCCGGGGGCGCCACGCGGGACGGCCTCCGTGCCATCGCCGGAAGCGGCGCGGCGGCGCCTGCGAGCAACGCGGTCACCGGCGACATGGAATCGGGTTCTTGGAGCGGGAGAGAGAGAGAGCGTGGAATGGGGTTTGGGGATAAGGCGGATTCGGATTGGGTTTCTTTTCTTCTTGTGTAGTGCTGAGGCGCCGCAAGGATAGGTGAGGTTGGATCTGAGCCGTTCGCCCGAAACAGAGTTAGATCTAGCCATCCATTTCTCCTCTGGTAAGGTTTTACAGGATAGAAGATTGCAAAACCCAGAAAGAAAATATGGCCGTGTTTAGATCTAGGGTGAAAACTTTTGCCGTGTCACATCGGATATACGAACACATATTTGATATTTTAAAAGACATTTGAAAAAAACACGAGTAATGCAGGAATTTAATGAGAGAAATACTTTATAAAAATCTTATTGTGAGATTGAATCTCACGATGTCGATATAAAGCTTTCTACTCATAATGGTTCAATGTCTAACATAAAATATTTGGAGCAGCTATGAGATCCGGAAGGTTTTAAGTCATACACTTGGGGACAAGCCGAATTCAAGGAGAGTAGATTGTTAGAGACCATGTTGGGCTTCACCATAGCTGATTCGCAGTGCAAGTCTCGGCCCAAGCAAGCCCAGGGAGAGCAATACATAAAGCAATAGCTTATAGCTGCTGGTTGCTGCTCATTCAAGCCATCGAACACAAGAGGCAGTACAGTGACCAGCCTCAGTGGCTTGGCGATCGGTGGCGGCGAGTCAGCTCCTTTCCTATGAAAGACCCGAGCTCGATGGAATGATACCCCTGGAGGGGGGATCATTCAAGCAAGAGAGGGAATACATGCGCACACGCATCCGCGTGTGCGCTCACGCGTTATAGAACACGTGCGCATGCGCGCACCAATAGAACACGTGCGCACACGCATGCCCACATCACACGCGCGTGCAGCGGCTTGGATCTGGGCTGGATCCTCGTCGAGTACCTATTCCCTCCTCCACCTCCCATTTCCTTAGCTTTTAGAACCTTCCAATCCCCCTGTGTTTCCCCATCTTTCACCTCCAAAACAACACTGTTGACTGGATAGTTGTTCATGGTGAAATTCTTGTTGTTTGGTGACTTGGTTGCTAACAGTCAGCCGCGCAGTACAGTTCTGATTTGAAATTAAGCCAGTCTGCTATCAACAAGGGGGTTGTTCTCATTATGTTTGGGCTTACCTGAATTTGGCCCTAGGGATTGTCACATTTGTTGCAGATCGTGTGGGCACAAAACGAATTACTCGAATGGAATGAGTTCTGATGAATAGTACCCCCTCCACCAAAAAAAAAAGTCAAACTCTATGTTTGATTCTTTTTGGGACAGATTAGTATGTGTGGAGAAGAGAATATTGCTAGGAGTAGTACACGTTTTTCTAAAAATCCTGAGAACTTGGCTATAGTGTTGAAACAAATGGTCCTAAATTTTATCTCGCCCTAAGCCCTCCAAAAGAGCGCTTTTACATAGTAGAGAGATTAAATCTAATTGTTACAACTTCCGTCTTAAAATAAGTGTAGTCGTAGGAATTCGTGTCTAACGTTTGACTGTCCATCTTATTTAAAAAATTTGTAAAAAAATTTTAAAAGTTAGTCACACATAAAGTAATATTTATGTTTTATCATCTAATAACAATCAAAATACTAATCATAAAAAAATTATCTTATTTTAATTTGATCAAGCTTAAAAAGAAGTTTAACTTTTGCGACTTACAATATGAGAAAAGGAGGGAGTACTATATGTATCAACTTTTCTTGAACCCCTATGCAGGAAGAGATGTGGCAAGAATTTCACACGCAATCTTCACATGAAATTACCGTTCAGTTTCTGCTGAAAATGGGAAAACTTGCATGTTCCGAATGATGCCCCTTGGATCGGCGAAACTGAAGCTAACGTAACTTAGAATAACCCTGCGGCGGCCGGCGGTCGGCGAGACGGCCCGTCGACGGCGAGCAGAAACTAGAGCTGCAAACCTGCAGGAGAGAAGGTCAGGGAACAAGGCAACAATAGAGTCGGAGAGCCACACATACATTCATACATATACCGTAGTAAGCAGGAAGGATAATTTTACCATCCGAAGGTACTATATTTTTCTATATTTTTCTAGTGTAAAATTTAGTACTCTCTCCGTTTCATAATATAAGACTTTTTAGCATTGCACACATTCATATAAATGTTAATGAATCTAAACACATATATTGTCTAGTTTCATAAAATATATATGAATGTGGGTAATACTAGAAAGTTTTATATTATGAAACGGATGAAGTATCTTTAAAAAAATTAGTGTAAAATTTAGATGTCTCGAGGTACTTTTCGAAGAATGGTAAAATTTCTGAAGGAGGAAATATCCCAATGCAGTCTTGGGTCAATGCTGCCGGCTGAGACTGCCAAAAACTGATAGCAACTGGGCGACAATTAGCAACCAGTGCGTGCATTTGTGTATCGGTGTCACTGCAGAAAAGTATCCGTGTATAGTGGCATCACGTCCCCCGGTTTCATCAATTTATTTCAGTAATTTCTTGAAAAGCAGGGTTGGAACGGGTACAGATCCACTGGAGTTGAGGCCAACTCCACCCGGTGGATTTGCCTCAATCTCAGCCATCCCTTCGTTTCTACGGCTGAGATCATCCAACCGAATACACATCTTTCTTTGACCCTTCTTTTTCCTGGAAGCCAAAGCCACACAGCCACCCACATGTTTGAATAAGGTAGTGACTAGCAACAGCAAGAGCTCAGGAGAGCACGCCGGCGAGCTCCTTAAGAACTCCAGCAGCTCACGCGCTGTCGATGGTGGGTACCCGTAGACCGGATATAGAGGGTATTGGGGTATGCTGATACGAGGATCTATGTAGTATGACATCAAGGAAACAAGAGACACAGATTATACTGGTTCAGGCCCCTTAGCAGGTAATAGCCCTAATCCAGTTGGTATGGGATTATATGGAAAGAACCACATATTACAAAGGGAATAGTAGAACTCGGTGGTACCGACGAGATCGTAGTCGAGTTGATTCGACTAGATCACCCGACGACTTGGCTCCTGTAGTCTCCGGCTTTGTAAGCTGTGGTCGTTGTGTAGGCTATGAGATTCGATGCCTTAGGTCTTCCCGGAGGGGTCCCTTTTATATCGCAGGTCAGGTGGTCTCCAAGTAGGACTCAGAGACATCGGACCATGCACGATATAGTGACGACCCAGTCCTATACGGGTAGGAACCTTTTCATTGATGGACTTCGAGATGAATTTCCTTAACGTATACAGAGAACGTCCGTACACGCGCCGATGTACCGTATTGCCGTACAGCGTACATCCAAGGGTAGAGGGTATACCTTATCCGTAACCCTGACATACGCGTCGCATCGTCAACTCACGGCCGCCGGCCAGGGGAGCGGAGGATTCACCTCCCTGGCATCTTTCTTGATGGCGCCGACGAGGTGGTCCATGCGATGGTGGAGAAAGACGCCGACGGGAGTATAATCATAATATTTGCCTTGCATTGTGGCCGACGGGAGTATAATCATAATTTTGGAGGGAATAGCTAAAATGGTAAGTATTTCCCCTCCAAATCTACTTGATTAGGGGAGCTAATTAGGAGAGAGATTCAGTTGAATGATCTCAGCCGTAGAAACGAAGGGATGGCTGAGATTGAGGCAAATCCACCGGGTGGAGTTGGCCTCAACTCCAGTGGATCTGTACCCGGGTTGGAACAACATCGAAATCTGATGTTGATTCATCCAACAATTTCCTGCAGATGTATATAACAACGATTGCAATATGTAAAAAGAGAAAATTTCTAAGAATACCCATTCGAAAAGACTATGAAAAAGAACTCATGAAAACTAAGCAGAGAGAAACATGAGGAAAAATTTCGACGAGATTGAACCTCGTTAAATTTCTTCCAACATTCCCATCTCTTAGCCATTCCAAAGGAATTCCATAGAATTCTTGATGTCACAATCCTTTGTACAAACGACAGAATAGGAAAGTTTTCCGTACAATTTAAATCCTACAAAATTCCTATAAAAATATTGTGCCAAAGGAACACTTAACAATTAAAGGACAATATAATACCGCTGCAATCAAATAAGCAACAAGATTTCCACTACTACTACTTGGTATCACCATCGCAGATCATCATCCTATGAAAGTTGACACCAATTTTGCGCCGGTCAACAACTTATATTCCTTTATGTCCACTTACATCTCAACGGGCATCAGAATACTCCAATAGTAGTCAGAATTTTTGAAGTTTTTAATGTACAAGATGTCTACCAGTTCCTATCAAAAGATCGCATCACTCCTTGTGCAGTTCATCATGATGCTGCTGCGCGAAGGATTTTGCGTGCTCTGCGACCTCTGCTTCAAGTGTTGCCTCCAGTAATAGGTCTGAGCCTTGTGGTTTATCTGTCGGAATATAAACGGGGCAGGAGTTGTTATGAAAGTTGGTGCTAACTTAGAAAAAACCATTACATAGAGAAATTTCAAGAGAAAACTCTCCATGAAAATAGAATTTAATCATGCATTTCTTGTGAACAGAGAACATCACATCTTTAGCAAAAAAGGACAAAAGCTTCCCCATATGTAAACATGGAACTTCATGTTGTCATAGGTATCTCTCTCATTACTAATACAATAATGCCAACTGCTTGAATTATATATAAGAAATGAGTTCTAATTCTGGGGGATGAACAACACAGTTTGTGGTCATAACTCGGAATGCTATGTATATGTGTGGTGTTTCTTTGTCCGTTTGAACATTTCACACAAGTTAAATTCTAGCAGCTCATTTAGGCCTTGTTCAGCTAATCCCTCCCTCAAGCCTTGTTCAGTTAATCCCCCCAAGGGTATTGAAGGGGATTTGGAGGGGAATAGGTGTGGAATCAATCCTCCTCTATCTCCAATCCCTTCCTCATGGGGATCAACAGAACAAGCCCTTAGGTGGCTCATAGCGCATTTGCATTAGGAAGAAAAAGAATTGTTCACAATTAAGACCCACAGTGGGCAAATGGCAATGCTGTCTGCCACTCTACCTCCCTGCATTACAATGTACAAACATTCGAGTTATGCTAAAGTGAAGATTTAAAACAAAAATCATTCTTTATGTACCTGAGCGGCTTGGAAGTAATCCAGCACTTTCAGCTGATATTGGTAGTATATTTAATAACCCATCACTCTCTTTGAATTGATGTCCAGAACTGCCACTCATTTCTGGGGATTCAGTTAATCTTGAATACATTGTTGCTTTGCTGTGTAGATCTGTAGAGCCTGTGTTTGCCAATTTCATGTCCTACAGAAGCACAAAGGAAATGTCTAGTATGGTACCACTTGTACTGAAATTGAAGAGATGATATTCTCGTACCTTTGATGCCAACATTGTGGGGATAACAGCTACATCAGCTTCTTTACCTTCAACTGGGCCTACAAATATATCAGTAATGGTCTCATTAGTGATCAGTCACCGATTTTTTATCTCGAACAAGGATCAGTCACCGAATTCAAATAAAGTATAGCGTAAAACCAAATTAGAAAATAATAGAGGTGATAATTAAGTCAAGAAAAGGCATCACCATTACCAGATCTATTAACGGTGTCAGCATTATCCAACCTCCCGGAAAACTTATCTGGATTTGTTTTATAAAAGCTTTCAATTTCATCATGAACCATACTGCGGATTTGATGACGAAGTTCTTCTAGCTGTGTAGTCATTGTAACTTGATTAAATTCTATCAAGAAGATTTTTCAACACGGAGAATATAATACAGAATGAAACTGTGTTAAATAACTAGTGGATATATAGTAATAAACTGCTTTTAACGTGACTGTGACTAGTAGCAATATAGGAGAAACACCATGCTCAGGCAAATTTGCAAAAATATACGAAATAAGTGAATCAATTTTGGAGCAAAAAAATAAGTTATCTTTCCTATGGATGCTTGTTGTGTATGTTTTAGGTCTCGGAGTAAGAATTCAACGTGGAATATATCCACAATATCTTACAGTCCATTCATATCAAAAATATAAAATCTAATTCACTGAAGCAGCCAGCCATTATCCATGGTATGCAGGACACTAGCGGAGCACTACCTCGTGTACACTAGCACTACAACATGCTATTGAAGAGTTTAAAAACTGAAATGAGCTGTGAAAAGGTTGGCAGTTATGTCTTCGATACACTCAAATCTTAAACATTTAAAGAAAAAAAGGTAATCAACTACCCTTATTAATTCAAAAGACAACAGGATGTTACCATACATTAAGCGCAGAGCCATCAACGGCATCATTTTTTTCTGCTTCATGATCCACGCCTACTGATAAGAGTTAATAAAGATCCTATTAGTCAAATAATTCAAACAAAGTACTGGCAAAACACCAATTAGAATAAATGGGATGGAAGCATGATAAAAAATAATCATATTTACCAGGGTTATGCTGCCTCATGAACTGTCCAGGAGTAAACCTAGATAAGTTCTGGACTTCATAACGAATTGAATCTAGCTGTGTCATAGCATCTTTAAGCTCCTTGTTAACCTGCATAAAAATGGGGCAAATTTAATTGTACATGGTAAAAATGAGATGTACCATACAGTTTCTCAGCTCAAATTGTATATCATGAGCTATTAACAGGTTAGCAGTCCTGTATCATTCAAATTATTGAAAACTTTAATCGTTATTACAAATGAATGACCTTGTCTACAAAAAAAAATGCATGCAACAGTTATAATATAATGTGTGAGACTGTAGCTAGCAAGTAGCAAATATTCCGTAAGCAGTCAGCCTCAGTTGTGTTAACAGCTAATAGTGAGTTTCAATTGATCCTAAATATGATGTTCTGAGTCATGAATAAATCCTCTTTTTGTCCAGATGTTACATGAACTTTTATATGGCTCAATGGGTGGGTCAATTAGTATAATATGTAGTTATTGGATGGACTTGTGCGTAAACTGTTGGATAGCCATCTCAGAGGCTGAGCATCAATAAAGAAACCAGAATGATTTCATACAAACAACGCACATCCAGGGTAATTTCCAATAAATATAGAACACAACATCCTGCACAAAGAAAAAGAGCTGAATAGCAAAAAATGTAAGATTTTGACTGTGTTGCTTGGGAATAGTTTATTGAGATCCACGTGGAAAGAAAATTTGGACAAGGATATATATCTTTCTGCAGTGGCTGCCAGTATGGCCAAATCCCCAGTCCTCACAAATGTGAACTCAGTCAGGGCAGCTCCCTTTCCATATTGAGTTATTGGCCACACATCTTTTGCAGCAAGCACTAGAAATGGTGTGTGAATAGACAATTACTACTGAAGATCAAGAAGAGGGTGGAAAGAATTTGACATCCTTTTATGCCAATCGCAGCCATTTTTATTCAAGCCAACCTAGATAAGAAATTCAAGCAACAAAAGATATTTTAAAAGACCTTAAGATAACGTAGACCTTGACCTTGAGGAAGTGCAAAACCTTTTTTTTTGGAAAAAGCTATTTCTTCCCCATGCCAATACTTGTGATATCCCCCTCATTCACACTTGGCAAAATGGAAATACAACTATTATTAGAAATAAACATCTCAAATTTCGGCGACTAGGAGGTGGTGAAATTTATCTGACAGTCCACGTGGAGATTCGAAGTTCTTCCAAAAACTTATCACCCTGCAGTCCTCAGTTCCTCACACTGAAGAAATGGACGGTTAAATAACTCCTTGTGGAAGGGTGGACAGGAAGAGAATGGCAGCCATTGCTTAGTCAAATGGGAAAGATAACAGACCAACAGCTCTGAGCCGAACAAGTTTAGCATAGCACTAGAATTACACTGCTGTAGGAGTTAGTGCCCAAAAGTCATGATTGGTACAAGAATACCATGCGACACCATTGATAAACAACAATTAAATTTTCTAGTGCTCAGCATTCTCTTACTTAAATGGTGATGCTTCTTTTTTACAAAGTATTGTCCACTGCAGTATTCCACTTGGCCAAGTTCTTCATGCATTTTAGTGCTAATGTGGTCTGCTAACATAATGAAAAATGAAGCAGGGTTTCCCCTCACTCTAAAATGTGCTCTGATAACAAAATAAGTTAGCCGGGTATCTCTAGAACCAAGACTAGATCCTAAATAAGGTGAGACCAAAGGAGCAGATTTAAAAACAGAAGTGCTAAGTGCATGTCATAAACATGGCACAGGCACACTGAGCCTGAGGCGCATTACTCTGGAATGGATATATTTATGTTTCTTCATCTAAGCAAGAAAGAAAAACGGCAAAAGTAACATGATACTTGTGTTTGTATACCTGCACAACTGCACATTACTAATATTTTCACATGCTCATCTACACATCCTAGAAGTGGAATTAGCAAAACTCATGAAGGTAAAGTCTCATGTCAAAAACTTCAAAGAACAACCTATATTCATACGTAACAAAATTCGGAGCAACTACACATTGCAACAATTAGGAAAAAGAAAATGTGCGTAGATTCAGGTCCTGCAGTTATCTCGCAACTCATAAGAGGTGATTCTAAGCTTGGGAGTGCTGCACATTACCTGCTTTGCTGCAGTCTGCTCCAGGATCTCATCCATCTGCCTGCGGAACAACATGAGGCGCCCGACCGCCCTCCCGGTCATCCTCCCCGCCACCCTTGCGATCTTGATCATGTCGCTGCGCTCTAACAACAGCAAACAAACAGATAGCATTTGAGCACAAAAAAGAGAAATAAACCTCCTAGCATCTAGCATGTGCATTTCCATCACAACACCAAACTCCAGTGCTCTCTCTCTCTCTCTCCAAACAATCAATCCCTTCTTCTTTCCTCAGTAATCAGGTAAAATCGAACCCAAATTCTAACATTGCAAGAGTAAACGAGAGAGGCAAGAAGATGCAGCCTTACTCATCATGAGGGAGCAAGCCCCGAGGATGACCACCAACTGGCCGGTGGAGAACCCCAGCATTCTGCCTTCCCCTCGAATCACCGGCCGCCGCCGCCAAGAGGGGGAAGAAGACGACCTTGCAACCTCCTAGCCCCACAACCCTTCCCTGCGCCAGGATCGCGGTTAAGCTAGAGCACGACGGGGCAATCCCCAACCGGCGCGTGGACCGGAAGCGCGCGCACCCGGCAGAGCCAGCCGGCGATGGCGGCGGGGCGGCTCGAGGGGGAGTTGCGTTGCCGATGCCACGCTCGCTAGGGCGGAGCCCCAGCCGCCGGCGGCGAGCGTGGAATGGCGGCGGCGGTCGACGGGCCCTCGCAGGCTTTTGCTGCAGGATCATTCAGCCCTGGGCTTTCACTGCCTTCCCGGCCCAATAAATTCGGGCTTTTTTTTTCCCGTTTTGAGGAGGAAAAAGTATACTGAAGGTCCCTCAACTTGTCATCGGGATACAAAATCGTCCTCGAACCGCAAAACCAGATATGCGGGGTCCCTCAACTATATAAAACCGGTCACCCGAGGTCCTTAGATGGTTTTGACACCGGTTTTGGTCTACGTGGCGGCTGAGTCAGCGTGGGACCCATGTGGACCCCACATGTAAGCATGCCACATAATATATCTTTTCCCTTTTCTCTCTCTTCCTCAGATGGGCCCACTTGTCAGGGGTATCTTCTACATCCTTGGCTCCGCGCCAACACAGAGAAAAGAGGGAGAGGTAGCTGGGGAGGAGGCCACCGGGGCGAGGCGGGAGAGGAGGGCGGCGCCGCGACGGTGGCCGGCGGCAGCGGCGACCGGGGCTGGAGACAGCGCTCGGGCTAGGACGGCGACGGCTGCAGCGGCTGGGGGCAGCGCTCGGGCTAGGACGGCGGCGGCCGCTGGCGCGCCAAGAACGGCAGTCGCCGCTGTCGCTGGCCGGAGGACGCAATGGTGGAGGTAAGGAGAGGGAACAGGGTAGGCGGCACCGCTGCCGCGGTGGCGCAACCCGGATCGCGGCTGTCGCGGTCGTCGTCCTCGTCGTCGTCGTCTTCGCAGCTTGGATCTCACCTTGTAATTCTCCATGAGAATTGAGAAATGCGTGAATTAGCGTTCTTGCTTTCTTGGTAAGCGCGAATTAAGAGAAAAAAAATAATTCTTTTTCTTTAGTTCGTGAATTCGTTTAGCTAGAGATGCTCACAAGAGGGATTTTGGAATATGGACCGATGCTTCTTCTGTTCCATGCAGCAGCCGTCGAACGATCCTCGCGCCGCCGCCGCCGCCGACGCGTTGACGAGGCGGGGTCTCAGCTGGCGGTGCCCCCGAGGCCGATGCCGCCGCCTACCGCTCTCACCGCACCACCTTCCTCTTCACGCGCCGGCTCGCGCTCCTCACGTGCACAGGCGTCGGCTCGCGCTAAGGCTGCGGCCGTTCGTCGCTGTTTCCCGCGGCGGAGGTCGTCGCTGTTTCAAGCTCATCCCTCCCTCTCTCCTGGCGGCGGAGCAGCAGTGCACGTGGCGGCAGGCAGCGGCTTGAGCGCGCATGAGGAGCTAGCTAGCTACTCGCCATGGCGGTAGCCAACCAAGAGGCCATGGAGCCGAGGACCGGCAACATCGCCACCGCCAACCCCGGCTGCCCCAACTGGTACGCGGTCCTCGGCATCGACCAGCCCTCCAGTGCGGCCGCCGTCGCGGCGCCGCCCTCCTCTCCCGCCTCACCCCGGCGGCCTCCTCCCCAGCTACCTCTCCCTCTCCTCTCTGTGTTGGTGCAGGGAAGGAGCCAAGGAGGTAGAAGATACCCCTGACAAGTGGGCCCCATCTGAGGAAGGGAGAGAAAAGGTAAAAGATAGATGACGTGGCATGCTGACATGTGGGGCCCACGCTGACTCAGCCACCATGTAGACCAAAACCGGGGTCAAAACCATCGAAGGACCTCGGGTGACCGGTTTTGTATAGTCGAGGGACCTCGCATATCTGGTTTTGTGGTTCGAGGACGTTTTTTATCCCGATGATAAGTTGAGGGACCTTCGGTGTACTTTTTCCTTTTGAGGAAGATGAATTCGTGCCGAAGAGTGAATTGCTGGAGCCAAGCGAAACGGCAAGCGAAAAGAAATTCGTGAATAAAACTTTTATATACGTATTCTTAGCAATCTAAAAGCAAAGGCTGAAAAATAAACTTTGATGAAAAAATCTCAAAATCAACTCCAAATTTAAGATTAAAAATTTAAATTTTGGCTGATAAGCATAAGCATAGGCATATGCTAATCTAGTTGTTTTAACAAACTCTCAATTTATCATCCTTTAGGTGATGTATTTATGTTTTATTATCAAGTAAAGTTTCATTCTGTTGCACTTTGATCACCCCGTCAGCCAGTGGCAAACCCAAAATAAAAGTTACCGAGGATCCTACACATAATGATTATCTAATTATTGAATATATTGATTAAGATAGTATAAATTAGTTGTAATTGAATAATTTACCGGGGTAGGTACGCCATTGCCCTCAGCTCTTTTCTCCATGCATGGTATCGTCCTCACCAAATTTCAATTTCTTGGCGCAGAAAATCGAATAAATATGTAATCTCCCTGGTTGAGTGTTGTTTTGGATATCGACATGGCTATGAAAACACTAGTTTGATTGTTAATTACTATTATAAAATCCATAAATATATAGAATAATAGAAGTTATAGTATTTTGAAGTATGTTTGAAGACAAATCAAACCACATCATTTAAGTGGAGTCGAATTTATTTAGAGAGATATATATTGATGGTGAAACTTTAAATGTGTTGATGACATGTCCAAAAAGTATCCTGTTTGTGACTGGAGGGAGTATCATGACAATGACTTTTTGCAAAATTAACCTTGATGACTCAGGAAAACGAAACATGTGACTCATATTTTGTCTTCTCAAGTCAATCACAAAGTTTGAGGTTATTGTCACAAGCAAAAATTAACACCTTAGGTTTGGAGTTTGGAATTTGGAGGTTTTTTTTTTTATGAAATTTACTCCAAGAAAAAAAAATGTGAACTTTGAATTTCGCCTCAAACTATAGCACTCAAATCGGGGTTGCATATTTTTTCTAGATTACAATAGAAATGCACATACATCATTACGTGTACATGCCCCACACACCACGTTTCTAACAGGCTATGGCCCTGTTTAGAGAAACTTAAAATTCTGACAAGTAGCTGATGAGAATCTGAAAAAGCTGGAAAACCCAATTTCTAGTTCATTTTATAGATTCTACAACTATAACTTCTTAAAATCAGGGTGAAAATTTAAACTGTTTGAGAGAACCTCTACAAACTGGAGATTCTAGGAGAAGCTATCTCAAACAGGCCCTATATAACCTTCATAGAGGGCAATCATATTGCGGTCTATGAATTTCTGTTTCCATAGACCAGAATTTGATTGTGTTCAGTAGATATGCTACATAGCATGTCCAGTCGGTGTTGTCTAAACAATGAGATATGGTCATTGTCTGCACATATATGTTAACATATGTCCATATCTATCTTGTGCTTTCAATTGATCCCCCAAATGATAATGTACCATATATATCCTCTACAAAAACACTGCCTAGTCCATTAGATCACCAAAAGTAGACAGTCAGAAGTCACCATCAATCTGAAGCACATGCCTTCATTAATCTTCATACAACACGGCGAGGTTTTCAGAACAAAGGATGAAGACTAGCAACATGATGATCCTCACGTCTTCAGCCTTGTCCTTCTGGTGCTATCTTCAGGTAATTAAACCTGCACATTTGCATCCATATGTATTTTCCTCCCAACAAATGTAGCATACTAGCATATGCATGGTAGATTGATAGACAAACAGCAGTAAATAAATAGCATATAGTGGAAATTTAACTCTAGTGAGAAAATACAAAGTTCAAGTACCTATAGACAATAGTATAAACAAACATATGGAAGGGGAAGTTGTAAAAAGTCATCTCGCATGATATGCATTTTGTAATACAAATGGAAAAAGAAAACGCAAACAACATGCATTTTTATACTGAGGTACGCAAGTACATCGAGAAAGTCCAGTACTCCCCCCCCCCCCCCCCCCAATCACTTTTATATGACGTTGAGGGCATAAAATTAATGAGTGATTTTAGTACGAATTTGCTATCTGAATGTCAAATAATATTTAACCTGAGGGAGTAAGATAAAGGAGCCCATAGTTCCTTATACAGTTTTGCACAAAACAGGCTAAAATCCACAGTATATTACCAGTTAGAATACAATGGCGTACGTGCACTGAATTAAGTAGAGCAGTTGGTATGACCGGGAATGAAGCTTGATGTATCGATCGATCCAACTCAAGCTGGCATGCCACACATTGACTTCAATATTTTGGATACAAACCTTGTCCTGACTTTTTAGCCCGGCAACCTTTCTCCTGCCCAATATCACATCAGTTAGTAGGTTGTTTCTATAAAAGACAACAGCTCATCTGCTCATGTTACCAACTCCACGGTTACCTGCAGTCGTCATCCCTGCACTTGAAACATCATTGAGAAGAGCTTGAGTGATCGAGAATGGAGATCGTGACGGGAGCGATTAGCACCCTCCTGCCCAAGCTGGGAGAGCTGCTGAGGGAGGAGTACTGTAGACCCCCGATTTTGGAAATCGGAAATCCTCTGTGTTTATCCGTACCAATCCCTGGATCAGTAGTTGGTACACACATACATAGTTGGATCACAACATATCACGAATGAATTTAGGCTAAAAGAGTTAAATACTTACATTAGGGCCAGGTAGGCCAACAACTATCAGAGAACAACAGCGGAAGACAAAATAATATAAGGGCCCGGTTAACATGCCACAGGCAGTCGACTGGGGAACGAGACCTAGAACAAGACCGCACTCCGATCATCTTGTGGGATACGCAAGCGTACCGACAAGGGCTTCTCTTCAACACTCTCCTAAAAGATATATAAATAGCAAGGGTGAGTACCAACCGTACTCAGCAAGCCACCACAACAACAATGCATATGACAGAGGGTATTTCAAGGAATGGCTTCAGGTTCTTTTGCATAAAGCTAATTTTACAATTCTTTTCACAAGCCTAAAACCTAGCATAGACTGATCAAATTTTAGTACCAGTGTTCACTTTAAACAACGACGGTTCTGTCCACCATCCATTGTGATCCCAAGGATAGCTTCCCGCCATTGAATCGTCATGGTTTTCTGAGGATGTCCACCTTCCCTCCTCTCGGGAAGTGGCTCCATCAGCATAAAATTCATCATGCAATAACCCATCCCACACAAGTTAAGAATTTAGAGTCTAGCCAAGTGTAATACATGTCCCGGTGCTCAATAACCGCGAGCACGGCTATTCGAATAGATTTGGTTTACTCACACTGCAGTGGATGTACACTTTACCCGTACTCCGCAACTTACCCAACACATGAGCCTACGTCCCAACGAATGAGACTTGCCACGGCAAAGCCTTTCAATAACCTCACTTTGGCAGTATCCGCTCCATGAACTTAAGCCCTCATGCACTCTAGGCGTACACGGTTTCTAGCAGTGAGAGGAGTTCTGGCGCTCCCGAGGGGGAAAACTCACGCAAGCCTAACATCGCATTCTGTAGTTGAACCCAATCCATGCTGTCCCCTTTTGGGTATCTCATTGTAGTCTTGTAGTCTTGCCAAGTCAGTCTCTAGCCATCCGTATCGGGTATCCGCCATTTGGCCATCCGTATCGGGTATCCGCCAGCAGACTGCTTGTTCGTCCACACACCTAAGTGAAACCACTATGCAGGGATACTGCCTCCGCTCGGCTATCTACTCCGCTAGGTCTATACCCATTCGAGAAGTACGGCTGTACTGAGGTCGTTTCATGTTTAACTTCATGGCTCGGTCCTTAACTGACTAGGGACGGCACTAGCCTTTACCGGACACCACCCAAGTCCTCCAGCCGCCCCAGTCGAAAACATTTGTTTAATTTTATTTCTCCTTTCACAAATCATGTCATCAACATCATGGCAATGTGGTGCTCATGTCTCCACATGCCGCATCTCAATTACCTTCCCAAAGGTAATTGCCCAAGCATATAGCATTTGATAAATATGAGTATGCATGATTCTAGAATAGCATTTCTAAGCAATTGTCATAATTGATTAGGGACTCATACGTAGACATGGTTACAAAGATCTAAGGGTAAACAATAATCAAGGCATGGCATAATCCCAAGTAGGATATTCATCATTGCATGCAATTTTATTTATAAACAAAATAATTTCGCAGCTGGGATCAACATGTTCAAGGAATAGTGATGACTTGCCTTGCTCAGGATAATCCTTATTACTGATATAATCTTGATCAACCTTCACCTCCTGGAAGTTGCAGACGTTGCCTCACGACTAACCGATACACAAAGTCTATAATACGCGAGAAAAACCAATATTC
Organism: Oryza sativa Japonica Group; assembly: GCF_034140825.1. NCBI lineage: Eukaryota > Viridiplantae > Streptophyta > Magnoliopsida > Poales > Poaceae > Oryza > Oryza sativa. The sequence continues at coordinate 22,428,067 of NC_089045.1, forward strand.
AAGCAACAATCAAATATGCACAAACAAAATATATTTGCTGAGGTCGAACCTAAGGTTGCTCATATTATTCGCGCTTGCTAATGGACTCTAATCAAGCTAAGAGCTAGGGTTTCTTAGTCTTTCTGTTGTCATGGTGGTTCAGTCTAGCTAATGGCTAAGGAAGGATTATGGTTACACATGCATCTATCTAAATAGAACGGTTATACACTAGAGGTTCTGTTGCCGGATGGATTTTGGATCGGTCAAATAATTACAGTGAATCCTTTGTATTATTTATTTTATTGATGGAAGCTTTACTTTAATTATGAACATATTTTACTTGTCACAATAAATTATAAAAGGTTAATAATTACCCATGGTTTGTATGTTAGAGTTGTTCAGGTTAATCATATTATGGGTACAGATTATCCCATCACATAATTTTACAATGAATAATCCTAATTTACAGTTGAACTATAATTATAATTATATGAGGTCAAGGTTTATAACTAGTATTTATCTAATATACATGTTTGTCATACACTCCCTCTTAATTTAATTTATGCAACACGCAAATTAATACTATACTGTACCACTATAATGGGATGTATAGTATATGTGTGCATAATATCTTAATATATTGAATCCTTTATTTGAATAGTTCCTATTTACTGCTTGGTTAACTAAGGGTTGCTCACCTTGCCTACTATATGCTATTATATGGGATATGTCGTTGATTAATTTTATATAGGTGATTTAATCACACTAGCTCTATTATTATTTGCCATAAACAAGCTTAGGACCGATCTATGTGTATCTATATTTTACTTACCTAATAATTATAAGGCTAACTCTATTTAAATAACTAATACGTCGTGGGTTTTAATTATATTTGGACATAGATTAATAAATGGCACTAATATTTTCATATATATCCATTAATTTCAAACATTGATTATACTTAATTTATGTGGTTGCTATAGTGACAGAATATATTAAAGATAATTATTCTACTGTACAATATCCATTTTTATTTATTGGCACACTATTTAGGTTAACTATTATCTAATCATTTGATATTAATTAATTTATAATTATAAATATATTTTGTTAAATAGTGAATTATATATCATTGGAAAGCTTATGAATTTAGATAAATTTAGGTTCAAGTTTCACTTAAATCCGAGTAAAAGTCGAATGCGAAAGTCGATTCCTTTTTATTAACTTCACTATCTGCGAACTACGGCAAACCCAATTTCGATTTAAACTATTTTGCGGGTATAAATATTTTGTTGTCATAAGTTTTTTTAAATTACTCATCCTGAGCATTATATCCATATAACAGGTTAGAAATTTCGATTACGAGCTAAATATCGGACGAAATCTTAGAAATATTATACAATTTAATTTAGTCTATGACTAAACGATTAAATATAATACACGGCGGCTAAGATTCCTAGTAATTGAATCCGAATTTCTACCGTGAACTGATGACTTATAGAAATTACCAAAAATAATCTATAATAATCTATAAGAATTCATCTAATTGTTTGGTTATTAATTATATTCTAAATTACTACCAATTTTAATCTAATCTGATCAAGAAACATATATTTATAATTAACTCGGAATTTCGATCGAAATACTATTACGCTCGAGGATTCTCCAAAAGTAATCTATGATTAACCCCGACCATGTTTATTTCCTAAATTCTCCTAATTTCTCCCTCAATTTCCCTTCTATTTTCTCCTTCCCTTCTTTTCTATTTTCCCTCTTTTTCTCTCCCTCTCTTTCTTTTCTTTTCTTTTTCTTTCTCTCCCTTTTTCTTTCTTTTCTCTCTTTCTCTCTCTGTCGGCCTCTCTTTTCCTCTTTTTCTCTCTCTCTCCCGGCTCTATCTCTCTCTCGGCTCTCCCTCCTACCCGAGCGGCGTGGCGACAAAGAAAAAAAAAAGGGGGGGGCAGCGGCTCACCGACGGCGGCGGCGACGACGGCGCACGGCGCGGCACACGGTGCGGCGCGGCGGTACTGAGGGCGGCGGCGCGGCGGCACGAGGGCGGCGACGCGGTGGAGAGGAAAGAGGGGAGGAAGAGGGGAATGGGGAAATGGTGTGGGGGTGGAAAGGGGTGGCCGGGGGGAAACTTTATAGGGCGCGGGGAGGGGGTGGCCGGCCCTAATGGCGACGCGACGGCGCGCACGGGGCTCGGGGCGGCGACGTGACGCGCGCGGCGGCACTGGGCTCAAGGCGCGGCGGCAGCTCCTGGCGACGGGCGACGCGACGGCGACGCGGCGATGGGACGGCGCGGCGCGGCGCGGGGCTTGGCGCGCGGCGATGGCGGCACGACGGCGACGGGCGACGTGATGGCGACGGGGCGTGACGCGCGGAGGGGAGATGGAACGGGCGCGCGGCGGGGCAGGGGGCACGATGGCGACGGGACGGGCAACGGCGACGCGACGGCTCGACGGCGACGGCGATGGTGACGGCCCGCGGCGGCGTGGGGCGCGAGGACGGCTAGGCGCGGTGTGGCAGAGGAGGGGGAAGGGCTAGGATGGCTAGGAACTCCATCAAACACCTTATGTGCAATGAATAGTGCACTTTCCTATTATTCCCGATTTTAGGTTATTTTCAATATAAATTTGATTTCATAATTTCTAAATCTTGTATAAATGAAGTTTATCCCATATTTGTGTTATCCTAACTAAAATTCTCCTTAATTTGATATCACTCATATTTTGTTTATATAATTTATTTGAGTTTTAATTAGGGTAAATTCTTATTCTATCGCAATTAAATTTAATTGATCCAAATATGGTCGCGATAATATTTTATTTATTACTATCCATACCTAATCTTTTATTTTTAATTTATATTTATTTTACCAATTTGTTTTTAAGGTTTATTAAAGATTCTATAATTTTCTAATGAGACCGTTATTAACATAATAGCACATTAGCTCAATTTATCTATATGTTAGTTTATTTTATATGGAGGGGTTTAATATATCAAATTTCAATCCCTAAATGCAATTAGGAACTTGGTGCAAAATCGATCTACATATCGAATTAAATACTCCCGTAATTCTATTATATATACAGAGAGCTCAGTTCATTTGAATGATCATCATTTCATGTGTACTCGTATTATGGCACCCACCTATATTATTCAAATATTTTAATATTTGATAAAATAGGTTAATAATAACTTTTATTTTATTTGATTTTAATATCTTGCACATAATTATTCGTAGGGTTAAATATATTCTCATAAATCATATCTATTGCTTAAATGTAGTTCTTTTCTTTACCTTCTTGGTGATCATTTACGGTTTGGCAAGCAATAGGAATCATAACAACCAGCATGATGCAAAAGTTTTAAAAAGTTTGAAATTTTAGTGATTTTTATTGTCAGGGATTTTCAGGATGTTACAAGTACCAGCTGCAGAAGAGCGTCAGGGGCGAGATCATGTTCCTCAAAGCTGAGTTGGAGAGCATGGAGGCAGCGCTGCTTGATGTCTCTGAGGCACCAATTGATCAGCCGCCTAATAATCAAGTCAAGCTTTGGGCGAGGAACGTCAGGGAGCTGTCCTACAACATCGAGGACAGCATTGACAAGTTCATGGTGCGCATTGACACCCATGCCGCACCTCACAAGCTGCATAGCTTCAGGGACTTCATTGATAGAAGCCTAGACCTGCTGACAAAGGCCAAGATCCGCCATTCCATCGGCACCGATATCAAAGACATCAAAAGCCGTATTAAGGAGATTAGTGAGCGTCGTGATAGATACAAGGTTGACAATGTTGTTACCGTACCATTTAGTCCAACTGTTGATAGCCTTCGCCTATCAGCTTTGTACAAGAAGATGACAGAACTCGTTGGCATCGAAGAGAAGAGCGACGAGCTAGTCAAGATGCTAATGGAGGGGGACAAGCAAGAACTGAAGATAGTCTCTATTGTAGGATTTGGTGGATTAGGCAAGACAACACTAGCTAAAGTAGTGTATGAAAAGCTTAAAGTACAATTCGCTTGTGGGTTCTTTGTTACCATGTCACTTAACCCCAACATGGAGAAGATTTTCAGCAACATGCTCTGTCAACTAGACAAGGAAAAATACAGTCACGTGACCAAAGCATCATGGGGTGAAGCACAACTTATCAACGAAATACGGGAATTCCTTCAAAACAAGAGGTAATGAATGATTTCTTTGTGGGTTCATAAATTAATCCACGCGAATATAGTTCTCAAAGAAACCTATATAGCTTTTGAAAGAGATTTTCTAATATATGCTCCTTTCGTATTCCCAAATAGGTATTTTATTGTTATTGATGACATATGGAGTAATGTTGTGTGGGAAACAATCAAATATACTTTCCTTGGAAATGAATGTGGAAGTAAAATAATTACAACAACTCAGATTCTTGATGTTGCCAAAGAAGTTGGAGGTGTTTACCAACTAAAACCTCTTTCTCCTGCTGTTTCAAGAAAGTTGTTTTACCAAAAAATATTTGGTGCTGAAGGCAGATGTCCTGTTCAATTAGCTGTAGTGTCTGAAGGCATTTTAAAGAAATGTGGTGGTGTACCATTAGCTATCATTACAATAGCTAGTCTACTGGCCAGTAAAAACGATAGGGATAATATATTAGAGTACTGGTCCAAGGTGTACCATTCTATTGGTTCTGGGCTAGAAGATAATCTTCATGTGAATAATATGAGAAAGATATTGTCTGTCAGTTACTATAATTTACCACCACATTTGAGGGCTTGTTTATTGTACCTAAGCTGTTATCCGGAGGATACTAACATTGGCAACAAAGATGTGATATGGAAATGGATATGTGAAGGTTTTGTGCGTGCTGAACACATGAAGACTTTGCATGTTGTTGGAATGGAGTATTTAAATGAGCTCTGGAACAAAAGCTTGATACAGCCAATATCTAATTGTGATAACATGCCATGGGATTATTGTCTACATGATATGGTGCTTGACCTCATCACCTTCTTGTCGAACGAAGAGCAATTTATGACATCATTAGGTGATCAGCAGCCAATGCTAGTACCTCACAAGATCCGCCGACTATCCCTCCAATCTATCAAACAAGAGTACTTCAAGCTAATTTCAAATGCGGACCTATCCCATGTGAGATCACTGATTGTGTCCAAGCAAGCATTCAGTCTGTTACCAAACCTTTCGAGCTTTCCGGTGTTACGTGTGTTGGATTTAAGTGGTTGTGATCAAGTGGATAATCGTCATTGTAGGGATATTTGCAATACGCTTCACTTGAGGTATTTGAATCTACATAGGACATCTATATCTGAGATTCCAGAAGAGATTGGTAATTTACAGTTCTTGCTGGTATTGGACATAACTAAAACTAGACTAAGGGAAGTGCCATCAACCTTTGTGCAATTACAACAATTGGTGGACCTGTGTGTTGGCCCTGGGATGAGATTACCGGATGATTTTGGGAACTTGAAAACTCTACAAAGTATATGGCCACATATCTATGTCATGTCTCCAACCATGCTGCGCAATATGGGTGGTCTGACCAAGCTGAGGCATTTGTCAATACGATTTCATGAATGGGACGAGAGCTACCAGAAATCTTTTGAGTTGTGCCTATCCAACCTGGTCAATCTCAGATCAATAACCGTACGTGTATATGAGGGAGTCATGGATTCCAAATGTGAGAATTTATCACCGGGACCACAACAGCTTGAAGACATCGACATGAACAGGAGTGTGGCCAATTCAGTACCAATCTGGATGTCCTCATTGTCCTTCCTCTCATCCCTAGACATCAAGTTGAAAACATTGGGGCATAAGGACCTCCAAATCCTTGGGAACATGCCATCTCTTAGTGATCTTACCTTATGGGTGAATGAGCCCACGCAAGACAGACATGAAAGGTTGGTCATCGACAATTGTTATCCATTCCACTGTCTAACATTTCTTAAACTGATGGCTAACAACATGGAGGTGGCGTTTGCACAAGGACCCATGCAAAAGCTCCAAAAACTACGCTTTGGATTTGGAGTGCGGAAAACAGTGGATCAGTTTGGTAATTTCGACTTTGGACTGGAGAAGATCTCAGTTGAGCATTTAGATGTTTGCGTCAATTATTCCGACGCCAACAGATGGGAGGTGAACGCTGCGGAAGCTGCAATCCGGGAAGCGGTCAACATGAATCCCAACAACCCCACACTCAAGTTAACAACGGTAACTCACACTAATTCACCATTCCCTTTTGAGCAATGACATGCATGTAGGAGTATTTGTTTAGCTAATTATTTGCTTGCTTGCTTGCTTGTTTGTTCTTTATCCAGCTTTTCGTTCTGTTGTGAACTTTGTGATGATGCATCTGACGGTGCGATTATCAAAACCGTCTTATCCCAACTCCCAAGCACATAACTCCCTCCCATTCCACGAAACTGAGCATGTCGCCGGCTCACCACTGATCAAAGTCCACAGCGGCTGCCGTCGAGTTGACAGTGTGCCGGATCTGGATAATATATGCTGCTGACAAGTGACAACAGCAGAGTAGTGCTTGTCATGGCCACAGCCGTGAAACATCAAGCAACATCCCCCACACAGTGCCCACCACTCAAGTTGTCGAGGTGGCAGCGGCCCCAGCCGTCGCAGATTGAACCATTCATACCTAGGTTTGATATTATTGCTCCTCTTATTTGTCTCGGATCAAATTCTTGAATGCCACTGCTAAATGGTTTCCTGCTTGTATACTCGATGATTTGGTTTACTTGATGTTATCTGAATATCTAGATCTGTGCAATTTATACTTCAGTGAGTTGATTCTGATCAATCTTTGCACCTTGGGGCTGCCAATGATGCTCTAGAATGAATGTTAATTTAGTTAGTTCATACTTCATATCTGGTTCATCGACTTAATTTCACAAAATATTGCAGTGGCAATACAAGTGGCTAGAACAAGGTTTTGATAAGCAAATTTCCCTGAACGTTTCGCTGATGTGGATGACAAACTTAAGCCTGGGGTGCAGAAAGTGGAGTGCAGCTTTGCAAGAACTGATGTCAGTCATAGAGTCTGAACCTGTGTAGAGCTATAGATCTTGGAGCTGGCACTAAGCCTCTGACCAGTTGGGTGGGAAAGATAGTGATGCTAACTTAAGGTGGTGACAATCCAAATCTTTCTTGCCAAGCACAATTAGAGCCGCATGAGGTTCAAGAAATTCTCCAAAACCTAATACCTCGCCCAAAAACGGCGGATCAGAGGGAACTCCTATACCAGAGAACTCATATATCCACTGCAAATGCATACCAACTCCTAATGTACCATGGATCACTCTGGAAAGTGGAAACCAGCTGATTATATCTGGCTCCAAGTAATTCCCAGCAATTGCAAAATGTTCCTTTGGTTGGCTTTCAAGGATAAATTAAACACTAAAGGAAACATGGTAAAGAAGAAGAACTGGGACAACAACCCTCACTGCGATATCTGCCCTGCAATAGGAACTGCAGAGTGCAGACCACATCATCCTAAGATGCAAGGCAGCTACAACTTATGGAAGAAATTAGGCCTTTTGCATCTATCTAATTTGGCAGAATCAGCCCCAAATTTCCTGGAGAAAGTTACTGTCAGCTATCACAACAATCAAGGCATAAAGCCCATTTGGTTTGCAGCCTGTGCACACACACTTTGGAAATCAAGAAACAACAGGATTTTTGAAGGACAGCAAACAGGTCTTTCAAATGTAATTCAAAAAATCATCAGCACTCTAGACTTATGGAATAACCGGGCCAATCCAGATGCCAAAGCAAAAATCAACCTCTGGTCTGAGACAATCAGAGGTTAATGCAGTTTTAGCTTATTGTAAATTTTTGTACATTCTTCCCCCTTCTATATCCTTTCTTTTTCTTTATTTCCTCCCCCTGTCTTCACCACTTCTTCAGGCAACTCTGTAATCGTTCATTTCTATCAATGAAATGGCTATAAGGTAGAGCTGGCCCTACCTTCTTACGTCAAAAAAACAACGATTCTGAACATGACATTGATACATGTTTGTTGAGAGATAAGCTTGCTGCAAAGCTTGAAAAGTTCTCATCGGCAGGCTGGTTGTAGCTAGGAATGTAGTTTAACAAGAGCCTGTCAATAAAAAAACTATGCGGACGTCGAAAAGGGACCTCTGAGTGTATGTCCTAAATAAGGTGAGCACAAAGCAGCAGATTTAAAAACTGAAAATGCTAGTGCACACCATAGACGTGACACAGTGCAACAATTAGCAAAATATGGGTGTAAGAGTGAGGTCCTGCAATTGTCTCACAACACAAGAGGTGATTCTAGGCTTGGGAGAGTTGCATAGTACCTGCTTTGCTGCAGTCTGCTCCAGGATCTCATCCATCTGCCTGCGAAACAACATGAGGCGCCCGACCGCCCTCCCGGTCATCCTCCCCGCCACCCTCGCGATCTTGATCATGTCGCTGCGCTCTAACAGCAGCAAACAAACAGATAGCATTGAGCACAAGGAGAAATTAAACCTCCTAAGCATGTGCATTTCCATCACAACATCAAGCTCGACTCTACCAACAATCCCCTTCTTCTTTTCCTCACTAATCAGCTACTACTACAACTACAATCGAGCCCAAATCCAACACCACTAAAGGACTAAATGATGCAGCCCTTACTCATCATGAGGGAGCACGCCCCAAGGATGACCACGAGCTGGCCGGTGGAGAACCCCAGCATCTTGCCTCCCCACGCGAATCACCGGCCGCCGCCGAGAAGGGGAAGAGGAATCCCGCCTTTCAACCGGCTCCTGGTAGAAGATGGAAGCCCTCGAAGCCCGCACGTTTCTTGGAGAAAGCGCGCCGAGCGGGGATAACCCCCGCCCCGGCGCCGCCGGCGAGCGGGCGGCGGGGGCGGGTCGAGGTTTGGCCTACGGGGCAGGCCCGCGCGCCGCCCGTGCAAGGGATCAAGCCTCGCCGGAGTTGGCTGAGGCTTAGGGTGGACGCGACCGAATCGCGGCGGCGCGGGGGGTTGCCGGCGGCGAGGGAGGAAGAAGAGGAGAAGTTTGGGCCGTTAGATGGGCTGGATGATGGACTTTGCTTTTATCTGGCCCAATGATATCGTCTTATTTCTTTGTTTTTTTTTTAGAGAGAAATTGAATTAGATAGCCAACTCCTACCTTGTCTTGGAAAAGGTATTGTTTTGTCCAACGACCCCCATGTGTTTTGGTGCCATGCACCGCGCTTTGTAACTGATCTGATCTTCGTGGATTTATCTGGAGGTATTTATTAATGATGATATCCTCGAGATTAAAAAAAATAAAGTTTAACTTATGAAGTTGAGTTTGGAGTTGATCTGTGAAGTAGCCTAGACTCTGCTCTAAATCTCTAGTCCATTTTGTTACAGCACTCTAGCATTCTTCACTCCTTTTTTTTAATAGAATTGAAACTGTTTGGTTACTCTATACCTCTCGTCGTAGAGGTGGAGATCTTACTGTTTGAACCATGGTTCACAGTTTGGACTCTTGACGAATTTCGTGAACTTTGAATACCTCAAGTCGCAAAATGTGCATCTCGAATGGTAATATCTTGAAACTCATTCAAAATTAACAAAAAAAAAATGGGTGTTTCGATTGGGGGTCGATCTTCAATAAACAATCAAATTTGTAAGCCTGGTTTGAACCAAGATTCATGAACTGCAAAATAGTGAATACAATTACTTCAGTTATCTTTAGCTAAGTTTCAATTAATCATCTTCCTCTCATTTTATAATTCATTTATTTGTCATTGGTAACTAACCAACATCAAATAAAAACATGAGTATTATTGTGTGTACATTTTGTTCGGCTTGAAGTTCAGGCTACGAGAGCTCTTGTGGGCGCTCATTCGCGCGCCTAGTTCGGGCCACAAACACGCCTGTAGCCCATACGTATTTATTCGAATACGTGCTCATGGATACATGATTGGGTTATTCTGCAGAGACAGGTGGGAAATCAAGAAAAACTGCGACGGGGAATCCAATTGCTAAAGCAGGTCACAAATGAGGTGTTCAATTCACGACATGGGTGGCGCGCCAGCTTCAGAAGAATTACAAGTAGTTGATCAGATTAGAAGAGAGGAGAGAAACGTCTAGCTTTTGGATAGAAGGGCACAATGTTAGCCTGTTTAGGAGAGTCAACTGTTGAAATGTTTGTTTCGCTTTATAAACTCTGAACGCATTGTGTTTTCTGTTTTTTTCTTCTGCTGTAAACTGTCATTTCTTTTAATGGAAATGGAGGGCCAAGGCCCTTTGATAAAAAAAAATCAGTTCACATGTTGGTGTTTTCCCTTTTTGCCCCGTGTACTTGCAGACGTTTCTTTAATCCCGATTGAAATAACCGGACTAAAGATACATACCAAGTCAAAAAAAAGAATGTTTGGCATATGGAATTCGAACTCAAAATCTCTCACCTTATACCAAGTCAAAAAAAGAATGTTTGGGATATGGAATTCGAACTCAAGATCTCTCACCTTAACCTCACGCGTGTTACCATTCCACCTACTGCACACATCTAACTTAGATATAGATGCTTTCTTTTTAAACTAACCCCGTAGAGGTTGGTAAAGATCTATATATATATATATATATATATATATATATATATATATATATATATATATATATATATATATATATATATATATATATATATATATATATATATATATATATATATATATATATATATATATATATATATATATATATATATATATATATATATATATATATATATATATATATATATATATATATATATATATATTAGAAGGAACACCGGGGGGGGGGGGGGACTCCCCACCTGAATTAGATTAATAAAAAATAGAGAGCTAGACAAAATCGTTGGGGGGCTAGCATGGCCAGCTATTCAACCGTGTCTAAAAATGATCTTAGTCCCGATTCCTATTTGAATCGAGACAAATGTGATTTTTATTTTACCATCCGAGTAAAGATCAGTTCTCCAATAAGATCAGTAGTGTGTGGAGTACCTGGTTCATTTTATATTAGTACATATATTCATTATTTTAATATCTAGAAATACATCTTAGAAGCCGAAAGAGGTGAGAAGACTATTATTATATTTCTATTTTAACATCTAGAAATACATATATATAGAAGCCTAAAGAGGTGAGAAGCCAATTATTATATTTCTCTATGAGCGCGGATATGCATTTATTGTCTTCCAAATAATGAGATATGAGCATTTATGTGCACATATCCATTACCATATCTATCTTGCGCTTTGATACGATTCCCAAATGACAATGTACCATGTCCTCTATAAAAAAAAATACAATTTCCAGTCCATTAGATCACCACAAAGTAGACTGCAGTCTGAAGAACAAGGCCATTGATCTTCAAATAAACTGCAGAATTTTTCAGAACAAGGAATGAGGACTAGTCACATGATGATCTTCAGCCTTCTCCTCCTGGTGCTATCATCAGGAGGTAAACCTGCAGATTTGCACACACATGTATTAATTTCCTCTGCATATACATGATGTTTAACAGCAAATTTTACTTTCTCAATCCCTGGTTAATTTCGTTCTGATCATGCATGTTTTCACAGATCTGGCGATGGCTGATGGAAAATTATCTGATGCTGACTGCAAAATGATACTCTTCCCAGCGTATTGCGACGATATCAAAACATGCATCCCACTATGCACCAACAATAGCCCTCTGAAACCTGCTCCTTCGCAGCTTTCGACCGTCGTTTGCCTTGATTTGGGATGCCAGTGTACTTTCTGCCCAAAAACCGCTAGAAACTAGATCGAATTTAAACATATGCATGCTTTGCATTCGACGAATATATCCAACGGTTCTGAAGCTTTTATATATCGTGGGGATATGAGTATGGTGTGCGTGTGTGCGCATGTCGATGCCTCTAGATGTTTAGATGGTCCAGGGATGTTCTTCTTCGCGTGTGTCGGCCATGGGGGGGCATGATTTTAATTAATTAAATTATGTGTTTGTTGTGACTTTATGAGAGGGATGGAAATGTTTTGCTTTGGTTGCCACACTGTATACATGTGGTACATTAGTGTTCCAATTGGTTTCATTATTGGTATATGATGCTATTACAGAAGGAGTAGGATATTATTTGTAATGATGTTATACTATTGTAATCAGCTGCCAAGGAGATTTTATTCCATTATTGAGTGGTATAACATATATCAATTTAATTATTATAATCTATGTGATTCTTTTAGCATGTCAGCTTATATTTCTTAAAGGTAGCTGGGATTTGTCTCACCACTTTCTTTATTTATTTCAATAAAAATTAATTGGTTGTGTGACTTATAAAAATTAAGTGAACGATGGAAGATTGTGATTGGTTGAGTAGTAGAGCTAGGTGGGAAAAGTGAATGGTGGAGGGTTGTGATTTGTTGGAAAGAGGATGTTAGTGGAGAAGTCGTTATATTTTGGGACAAATGTTGAGGACTAAAAGTTGTTATATTTTAAGACGGATGGAGTACATTTCTATTATTAAAAAAGATGGTGCAGTAGTGTGTAATGGTGGCTGAGTACACCATTGACTTGTCTTTTTATTACTACTCCTCCGTCCTAAAATATATGAAATTTTAAGTGGATGTAACGTATCATAGTATTACGAATGTGGACCTATCCAGATTTGTAGTAATATTATACGTTCTCTCCACCCAAAATCTTTTATATTTTTGGCGGATGGAGTACTAATTTAGTGTTGGAGTCATGCGTCATGTCCACTTATTAGGCACCGTTCTAAGAGCAAGTTTAATAGTATAACCAACTACTAGCTCAAAATCATCTATAGTCAACTTAATAGCCAATTCATACAATAGTTACATACTACACTATTAATAACCGGTCCTACCTGTCATACACACATTGCATCTTGGAGTCTGTGCTACAGCTGGCTTCAAATCTGTAGTCCACTACTCTTCTCTCTCATATTTTATCTCCTTAAAATATATTTATAATTGGCTTATAGTCTGCTGTTGTACCTGCTCTAAACAGTTAGTGCTCAGTTACACGAAAAGCGAGATGAGTCATTAATGCATGATTAATTAAATACTAACTATTACAAACTTCAAAAAATAAATTTATTTAATTTTTAAGAAACCGCTAAAATATTATTTTTTGAAATAAAAAACACCATTGAGTAGCCCAGGAAACATAGATTTGTGATTCGATAAAATACCGCTCTCAATGCAATTTCTCTGTTTTTTTTTCTCAGTTAAACAATGTTTTCATGTGTTTCTTTGATGAAGCTGATCAAAGTACCCTTATCTCTACCTTCTTTTTTCCGTCTCTCTGTCTTGATGACGGCTCAAGACGTTGTGACCAGTGTGTGAAGCAATGCCGCTGCAGCTAGGGAAGGACCCGTGCACCCATCGTCATCGATCGACGCATCATCGCGGACATCCATTACAAGTTTTTCAAAAAAACTTAGCACGATCCGAAGTAAAGTAAATTAAGCACTTCATTTCGTTCAAGCTTCACCCCTAGACGAGCGGCACACGATAGAACATCTGAAATGTTTAACTGCATAACAAGTGCAGTGTCCATACTTTTCGTAGTCAGGATGATAATTTCTTTTCTTAAGTTGAACCAAATAGTCAGGATGGCAATTTATATACCTATAGTGACTATGTATGGCATAATTACGCCAATTAACTCCTGGATCGAATCCAGTAGATACGAGAAAATTTTGATTGCCTGTATCGATACAGATATACGTTTGCTGTTTTTCTTTCCAAATACTAATGATATTGCATTCATTTTTCACGTGTAGATATATATAACCAGTGATTCCGTTTTTATATTAGCACAGGTATGCATTTATTGTTTCTTAAATAATTATTCCGTTTTTATATTAAGCATTTCCTGTTTTTTAAATACTCAGATACGTACATTTATTGCATATATACGGTAGCATATTTGTCATATACGTATGTTTATTTGATTCCCCAGATGACAATATACCATTTCCTCTATAAAAACACTATCAAGTCGATCTATTAGTTCACCACAAAGTACACGAGAGCCACCATCAATCTGAAACAGAATTACTCATCAATCTCCACATAAACATTAAAAAGTTTTCAACACAACGATGAAGATTAGCCACTTGATGATCTTCAATCTTGTCCTTCTGGTTCTGTCATCAGGTAACCCTGCAGATTTGCATCCATAATTCATCCCCTCAAATTAACTGTAGCATATGCATGATTTATCAAGTCGTTCTATAATATGTATACATGTTTTAACAACACATTTTACTCTATGAATCCTCGATTAATTTCATATTGATCTTGCTACAGATATGACGATGGCTGCGAGGATGACGAATTATGGACGGTTAGACGCTCCGGTTTGTAAAAAGATAACCTTTAAAGTACATTGCGATGATATCAAACCATGCGTCCAGCTATGCGCAACTCAAGATCCTCTATATCCCATTCCTTCTATGGTTGCATCTATTGTTTGCCACAATAGTTCAGAATGCGAGTGCATGTACTGCCCAAGAGCTATTAGAAATTAAATTAAACTAAACACGCCTGCAATCGGTTAAATTTGATAGTTTTGATAAGTTTAAAGCGCGTGTTTACGTGCGGTGGTGTGAGTGTGGTGCGTGTCCAGCAGTAGGATGTAGGCTTAGGCCATGATCATAGCAGTGTACTTCTGTGCTTGCTTTTGATGAATTTTGAAGTCTGAAGCCAAATTCAAGTTTTTGGTTAATTGCTTCTTCCAACATGTGTCCATTCTGGTGTTGATTTTTTGGAAAAGTTAAATTTTCCTCGGGGAGTTATTAGGTGATAGATGGATTGAATTGCGTTCGCAGTCAAGAAATATGTCACAGTTTAATTGATTTTTGGTTGCTGTGAGAAGAAATGAAGAATGAAACGCTTTGCTTTGATGCCACTCTGTGTACATGGTGGTGTTTCATTTTCGGAGGTGTCGTCGGTTGACTTAGCGTTGACGGTTGATCTAACGATCTGAAATATGTTGACTTGACGGTTGATTCTTGACAAATGTAGTGGTGGAGTCCTTTCCACCCTTTAAGGTTTACTAATTGCTTCCCAAAAACACCTTGGAGTACTCAATCATTCATCTTTAAAAAACACCTTCTTTTTAGATAGTCCACTGGCTATTTTTATTATCCTTGTATTCTCTCTATTGGTTAAAAACTATCGTGGCACCGCGCATGCCCACCTCTAATCATCATGTGTAAAAATCATTAATTAGAGCTTAGAGCAGGTACAATAAGATTCAAAAGCCGGTGATAAAAAAGCCATATAGGCTTAGACGATGAGCTGGCGCAGAGAGAAAATGAAAGAGAGGATAAGCCGGCGACTAAATAGTCATCGGGATGCACACGCACTCCAAGAGAAGTGGGCTTGCTGCTGTGCACTTCATGAGCTGATAATCGTAGCCATTGGTCGAGAAAAAGTAAAGGAAGAGAGAGAATATAATAACCAAACAACCCCTTAGTTGCTTGGTATTGGAAACTAATCCGGTAATCCATCATGTACGTAAAATGAGACGACTCATTAAAACATGATTAATTAAATATTAGCTTTTTAAAAATAGATTAATATATTTTTTTAAAGCAACTTTTATAGAACTTTTTGAAAAAGAAAAAACACCATTTAGTAGTTTGGAAAGTGTGCACGTGAAAAATGAAGGAAGCAAGTTGGAACTTCGACAAAAATAACTTAGCCTAAATATGGGAGAGAGCATTCGTTGTCAGATCCAGTTCATATTTGTCTGTGATATTTGCTCCGGTCTAAAAAAAGGATCTCGAGGTAACGGTACCTCATGATACCAAATCGTTTCTGATCGTTGGATCTAACAATACTCATCATGCTCAGCTAGATCCAACGATCAAAAACAATTTGGTACCGGTATCTCAAGGTATTTTTTTGTTGGACCGGAGCAAATCTCTTTTTATGTATATCTCTCACACTTAGCAATCCGAACAGGAGATGTTTTGCTAAGGCCATTCACAGTGGGCCTTGCTATCATTCAGCCCTAGGCCTTCACGTATGCCACGAAGAGAGAGAATCCACGCCACGTGTTTGGATGGGCCCACAGAATTAAGGAACGCGTGACCAATATTGGGCACACGGACTTCGGCTCGATCAGGCACAGGCACAAGGAGAGGAGGCTAT
Organism: Oryza sativa Japonica Group; assembly: GCF_034140825.1. Classification (NCBI taxonomy): domain Eukaryota; kingdom Viridiplantae; phylum Streptophyta; class Magnoliopsida; order Poales; family Poaceae; genus Oryza; species Oryza sativa. Next base: position 22,444,216 of record NC_089045.1, read on the forward strand.
GGGCACACTGTGGAGTTCGTGGCATGCGGCACCATTCCTCACCACGTCGCCTATTTGGCAACCCAGGCCACATAAAATTCAAGGCGCATTGCTATTGTGCTAAGGATGTGAAAGATCACTTTAGTTCCTCCAACTGTACGCTGAACCATGTTTTATGCTTCTATGGTATTCTATTATAAAGTCTAATGTTTCAAAAAGAAAAGATGATGAATACGGATTTTCTTCTAGATATACTGTAGGAATGTGTCACAGTTTAATTGGTTATGGGTTGCTATGAGAAAATGAAAGGCATTAAATTGCTTTGATTGTCACACTGGTGGTGTTTCAGTTTCAGGGTCGTCTGTTGACTTGACGTTGATCTAATGATCTGGAATCTGTTGACTTAGACTGTTACTCCCTCCGGTTTTACGACGTTTTAAATAATGACATGGTCTTTAAAATATATCTTTGATTTTATTTTAGTGTTATAATATATTTAATAAATATAAATACATATTTACTTTTAATATAAGACTTTTAAAAGTTATAAAAGTTTGATAACAACCTTATTTAAAATATAAAAAATATCAACAATTATAAAATCAGAGGGATAATTGATACTGAAGTAGTGAAGTCCACCTTTTAGTCCCTCAGTCCTTTTAGCCTAACAACTTGTCCCAAGAGCATAGTTTTAGAATGGTCCACTATCTCTATTTAATATTCCCTTCCTCTCAAATAAGTGCATTCCTCTAGTTTAAATTTAAACTAATCGAAATATCTCTGTTTTAAAATATTGTATTTTTAAATTAGAGACATAATAGAAAACACATAAACGACCACGATAACCTTTTTTAGTAACCTCACTACATGCACACATTCAGTACATAAACATAATCCTTTCTTTCTATAAAGCTAATAATCCACTAAACACCTAAAATTCAACATACAAGTATAATATTTATTAGCACTTCTAAAACCTAAGTGCAAGCATGTCACATCAACCCCATTAAACACGCAAAGCTCAACATATAAACATATAGTAATTATATCAACAATTTATTTCAATCTAAAACTAAACATACACATTCTAAATCATCATTCTCGAATCATTTTCGTAATATTTCAATCCAAATCATTTCATCATTCTCCGATATCTACCATATATCCCGCAGCAAAGCGCGCGGGACATCATCCAGTTAAAAGAAAGTTTAATGCAATTAAAAGAGGAAAAAGTACGAATTACCCCCTGAACTATCGCAGTTGACCGAATTACCCACCCGTACTCGAAAACCAGATATTGCTCACCCTAAATTTTCAATACCGGACGAATTACCCCCTACTCAAAACCGGAACGGTTTTGGTCCTACGTGGCATACATGTGGCGCTAATGTGGCAATCCAATCAAAAAAAAGTTAACATGGCCCCACATGTCATGGAGTACTCCAACTCTCTCTCTCTCCTTCCCTCCGGTGACGCGGGCACGGGCGCGCGGCGTGGCATCGAGCCAGAAGCGACGGGGACGACAGCGATGGCCGCCGAGGAGGAGTCGTGCTTGCCGGCAAAGACCAAGGAGGAGCTGTACGCCGGCGGATGCGGGGGAGGAGCCACTCGCGCAGGCAGAATCAAGGAGGCCTCATCGCCGTAGTCCGCCGCCCGCCCGCTCGCTCCACCGTCCTCCTCGGCGCATTCCTCTCGCCCTCCCCACGACGCCACTACTCGCCGCTTCCATCGTCCTCCTCGGCATGGCCCGCCGCCTCCATCGTCCTCCTCGTCGCGTCCCGCCACCCGCCGCGCCCTTATTGTCCTCCTCGTTGCAGCCCGCCGCCTCCACCATCCTCCTCGGCGCGGCTGGCCGTCCCGTGATGCCGCAGCTTTCCTCCCACCGTGCCCCGTCGGCGCTTGGGGCGGTGGAGATCGGGACGCCCGTAGTCACCGCTTTCCTCCTGCCGCAGCGCCGTGCCCCATCGGCGCTTGGGGCGGTGGAGGGGGCGGCGGAGCTCGGGACGCCCGCGGCCGCCGCTTTCCTCCCGCCGCAGCGTTGTGCGCCCGTGCCCAACCGTCTCTTGGGGCGGTGGAGGGGGTGGCGGAGCTTCGAACACCCGCAGCTGCTGCTGCGGCCACCGCCTTCCTCCCCCGCAGCGCCGCGTCCCACTGCCGCCTCCCGGCCGCCCGGCGCCCTCGCCTCGCCCACACAGCCGTACCCGACGCTGCCAGCCATGCGCACCTACGCTTGCGAGACAGAGATAATAGGAAGAGGTGAAGAAGAGGTATGAAGGGTGGGTCCCACCTATTTTTAAAGGAAAATGCAGACTGGATTGCCTCGCGTACACCACGTAGGACAAAACCACTTTGGATTGGATCGAGGAGGGTAATTCATCCAGTACTGAAAGTTTAGGGTGAGCAATGTCTGGTTTTCGAGTAAAGAGAGGGATAATTCATACTTTTTCCGTTAAAAGAAGAAGTAATGGAAAGATGGGAGGCGAGGAGACAACATTTGCATGTAACTAATTTATCATGTCCCATCAGTAGAAATATAATATTTTAGACAATTTAAATGATGGAGATAGTAGTGCTTTATTTTTTTTCTTTCCGTTTTAATCATCGAACCAGTATTACGTCCTCCTCTTGAAGCGTATATAGTTTTTTAATCTCGTTCTTAATCTCTCTTTATTAGTTAAAACTAAACTCCTTTAGGACAAAGGAAGTACTGCTTAACTATTAATGTTATTTGGGCTAAAATTAAATAACTAAACCGCTATATTTTAGTTTGCAAAATCTATTTTCTACAAGAATTCAGGAGTTAAGGCCTTAAGGAGCATTTAACACTACAAAAATTGCAGTGCATGATGGCAAATACATCCATGCAATGGCGGATCTAACATGAGGGCTATGGGATCCCAAGCCGGGCTATGTTATAACCATGAGAACCCCTATAAAGTCTCCACTAAAATTTCCTGTTGTATATCCATTAGAAGAGGGCCGGGGGCTATAGTTTTATATACTCCCTCCGTTTCGAAATGTTTGACGCCGTTGACTTTTTATCATATGTTTGACCGTTCGTCTTATTAAAAAAATTTAAGTAATTATTAATTCTTTTCCTATCATTTGATTCATTGTTAAATATATTTTTATGTAGGCATATAATTTTACATATCTCACAAAAGTTTTTGAATAAGACGAATGGTCAAACATGTGCTAAAAAGTCAACGGTGTCAAACATTTCGAAACGGAGGGAGTAGTTTGTTCCGCCGGCCGTGCATCCATGCCTTAACACCTTTTATCATGTCTGATATCAGACGTACGTATGGGTGTGGGTTAAGTAGCATATCTGTCAATTAGTAATCAACTCACAATTTCGTGGCTAAGAATTTACCGAGCATCACACTTTGACGCGCTAACTAGTTTAATCCAGAAGAAATCCAAAAGAGTGGCTGCTGGGAACGACCTTTGGTCCAGCAGCGAACTCCATACGGCATGAACAAAACACTCAGGATTATAAATGAAAGCCATGACCCAATCTTGATGGCATTCACCATTTCACCACACAAAGGTTGCACAATCTGCAGTTGTTGATTCTCGCTTCCTCCTAAGCTACTTCGTTCGTCGATCTTCCTCGTGGTTGCATTCCGGAAATGGAGCGCGCATCGGTGATCGGGGGCACCATGGTCTCGCTCATGGTGAAGCTCAGCTCCATCGCCGGGCCGAGGTATTCGCTAATGGCGGGCGCGAGGAGTGATGTCATCTTCCTCGGGGCCGAGCTCGAGAGCATGCACGCCTTCCTCGAGAAGCTCTCCGGGGTGGACGGTCCGGACCCTCAGGTGAGGTGCTGGATGAAGGAGGTGAGGGAGCTGGCCTACGACGTCGAGGATTGCATCGACGAGTTCATGCACCGTGTCGATGTCGTCCATGGTGCCGTGACCTCTAACCATGGCTTCAGCAGCCTTAGGGGTTTGGTGAGCCATGCCACCCGGCTCGTGGCCGTGGCTTGGATGCACCACCGCCTCGCCAGTGAGCTCAAGGGCCTAAAGGCCCGTGCCATCGAGGTGAGCGAACGGCGATCGAGGTACAAATTGGGGGATGACATAGGGATGCTAGGAGGCTCGGCCATGGCCACCGACCCACGGGTCAGTGTCCTCTACGCCGACACACCAGATCTCGTTGGGATTGATCGACCAGCGAGTGAAATGGTCAACTGGTTAACTGATGATGTGTGCACTCTCAAGGTGCTCTCAATCATCGGGTTTGGTGGTTTGGGAAAGACGACTCTCGCCATGGAGGTGTACCGTAGAGTTGGAGGGCAGTATAGTTGCAAAGCTTTCGCAACTGTATCACAAAAGCTTGACACGAAGAAGCTCTTGAAGGACTTGTTATCGCAGATTGCACAAAATGAGGTTGACCACATGGGCACTTGGGAGGAAGGTCAACTCATTCGCAAGCTTAGAGAGTGCCTACTGAACAAAAGGTAGGCCCTGTTTAGATTCTAACTTTCTTTTTAAACTTCCAACTTTTTCGTCACATCGAACTTTCCTACACATAAAAACTTTCAACTTTTCCGTCACATCGTTCCAATTTCTTCAAACTTTCAATTTTAGCGTGGAACTAAACACAGCCGTAATACTTTAGGGCACATTCTTTTCAGCGGTTCATTTTGGCTAATTAGATGCACGTAAAACAAGAAATATGATTAATATATATTAATTGAGTATTAATATTAAAAACTTGGAAAATTGACTTCTTTGACTTTTATAAAGCAAAATTTATATAGAAAATTTTCACACGAAATATACTGTTTAGCAGTTTAAAAAATATGCTATACAGAAGCATTTATTCTCATGTTGTCAGAGGCTACTCATTTCCTCCATCCATCGAGCCATCTACTCTGATTTGGCGACTTTTCATACCACAGTTTCAAAAATACTATTGCCTCCGTCCCAAAATATAACAACTTTTAATTGAATAAAACATATCTTAGTACTAAATTGTTATATTTTAGGACGGGTGTAGTATTTTTGCTAAAACTTTCTACAACAATATTGTTTAGGGCTTGATCAATTTAGGAAAATTTTTAACTCGTATGAATAGAAAAATAAAGGAATAGGAATGCATGTACACATCACATCAATTCATAGGATTTTTTCAAGAAGTTTGAATGGATGAATGTTGTTTTTATATTCTCTCTATAACTCGTATGAAAAGAAAAATTCCTTTGATTTTCTATACTCTATTTTTATAAACCAAATGACACTGGCAGGAATTAATTCTTGGAAATTCAAATCCCTTGTTTTTCTTCAAACCAAAGCCCTTAGATAACTTTTCTCTAAGCTATTTGTTAAATTTTCATCTACCCATAATGTATCCAATCATCCAGTTAGAACGTGCTCTTATGATGTGTGGGGCGCAGAGTGGGGGCGACACCAGGAATTAGAGTGCACAGACGCACTAGGGGAAGAACCTTTGCAAATATTTGGCCCCGTTCTTTTCTCCAATAAAAGTTGGATAAACTTTTGGATACTCATGGCACGCTTTTCAAACTGCTAAACGGTGCATTTCGTGCAAAAACTTTCTATACGAAAGTTGATTTAAAATATCATATTAATCTATTTTTCAATTTTATAATAATTAAAACTAAATTAATCATACATTAATATCACCTCGTTTTACGTAAAAAAACTAAATCTTCATCTTTATCTTCATCTTCAGGAGAAAAGAACACCATCTTTATCTAGTTCACCAATCGATATAAAAGGAAGTCGTTCACTAACTAGTAGGAGTACTAAGTAAATATAATACCAGTATTGTGAAGCAGTTGAAAATTTGAAGTTGTATCGTGAAGTACTCCCTCCACTTTGCAAATATTTATTGTTTTGGGCATGACTTATGTGACTTTGGGAAAAAAATTACTTTAGAAAGATAGAAATCATATGTATATATTAATCTTGAAAAGTACTTCATTAAAATCATGTATTCGTTGATATTTCTATATATATTGTAATATAAAATAGTGGTCAAATTTGTTTTTTTTGGACGATGTCCTTGTTCAAAACAACAAGTATTTACAAAATAGAGGGAAGATGTCTTTGGAACTTCTCTAAAGAGTATTGATCTTAATGCACTGACTTTTCTAACCAGTGGCTGAATTGTTCCATAGGTACTTCATCATAATTGATGATGTTTGGAGTAAATCAGCATGGGAGAAAGTGAGATGTGCTCTACCTGAGAACAATCATTGCAGCAGGCTGCTAACAACTACAAGAATTGACTCAGTAGCAAAGTCATGTTGTTCTCACCCTGATGATCTCATCTACAGAATTGAACCACTCAAAGCATCAGATTCCAGAAACTTGTTTTTCAAGAGAATTTTTGGCTATGAGGATGTATGCCCACCACAGTTGAAGGAAGTTTCAGACCAGATCTTGAAAAAATGTTGTGGTTCACCATTGGCAATAATCAGCATAGCTAGCCTGTTAGCTAGCAAGCCTGTCATGTTGAAGGAGCAGTGGGAAAAGGTGCTTATATCTATAGGTTCTGCATTAGAGAAGAACTCTGATCTTGAAGGAATGAAACAAATACTTTCCCTCAGTTACTATGACCTCCCTTACTACCTGAAGACATGTTTGCTATACCTCAGTTTGTATCCTGAGGACTTCAAGATTGAGAGGGATAGCCTGATCCAGCAATGGATTGCGGAAGGATTCATCGGCGAAGAAAGAGGCCAGTCTGTGGAGGATGTAGCAGAGAGTTACTTCAATGAGCTCATCAACAGAAGTATGGTCCAACCAATGGATATAAATTGTGATGGTAAAGCTCATGCTTGTCGGGTGCATGACATGATGCTTGAGCTTATAATATCGAAGGCAATTGAAGAGAATTTTGTCACTTTGTTAGGTGGTCATCCTGTTGCAGCTAAACCGCAAGGAATCACTCGCCGATTATCTATCCAATGTGATAAAGAGATTACCAAAACAAAAGGAGGAATGAATCTGCTTCATGCTAGATCCCTAAGTTTATATGTACAAGCTTGCCAGTTACCTCCATTGTCCGATTTTCGGGTCTTGAGAGTATTAAATCTTGAGGGATGCCTAGGCTTGTGTGACAATCATCTGAAAGATATCAGCATTTTGTTTCACTTGAAGTATTTGAGCCTTTGTAGAACATGGATTTCAAAACTCCCACCAGAAATAGGAGACCTGCATAGTTTGGAAACATTAGACATAAGGGACACAAATATAGAAGAACTACCTGGAACCATTATTAGGATTGTGCAACTGAAGTATATACTTAGTGGTGGCCATACATGGGGAAAAATAAAGCTACCTGATGGTATAGGGAGCATGGCATCCCTAAGAGTCATATCTGGATTCAATATTTGTTGTAGCTCGACCAATGCAGTGCAAGAACTTGGTACTCTGAAAGGTTTAAGGGAGCTTACAATCAACTGGACTGATTTCAGCTCCGGCGATATGAAGCGCCAAGAGGCTATGATGAATACTCTTGGCAAACTTGGCACAAGTAACCTCCAATCTTTCGCGATTTGCAGTCGCAACTTCGGTTCCCTGGAGTTCTTAGATTCCTGGTCGCCACCACCAAATCATCTTCAGAGATTTCGGCTGTCTGCATACTACTTTCTCCCAAGAGTTCCAAGGTGGATGGCATCACTCTGCAATCTCATTCATTTAAACATTAACATTGAAAAACTATCAAATGAAGACATTCAGATCCTTCAGGATTTGCCGTCTCTACTTCATCTCGACTTATGGTTGAAATCACCTCAGAAGGAGGACAAGATAGTTATTCATGGAGTAGGCTTCCCATACTTACAAGAGTTAATCTTCAGTTGTGAAGGAACCTCTTTGATATTTGAACCAGCAGCTTTGCCAAAACTTGAGAGGCTACAGATGGCAGTTCATGTAAAGGAGGCAAAATCATATGGTTACCAATTTGGTATTGAGCACCTTAGATCACTCAAGAAAATTTACATCCAATTATTGTGTGCCGGTGCAAGTGCTCTAGACATCAAGGATGCTGAAGATGCAATCCACACAATTGTGAAGTTTCATCCTGGTCATCCTAGGATAGATATCCAAAAGTGTGGTATGGACATGCACTTAGAGGAGAGAAATAAGAGGCAGCATCCCGAAGAAACGAATGTGCAAAACATGAATGCTAGCAAAGAAGATATGAACCATGCCAACAAGAAAAGAAAAGAATATCAAAGCTCTAGTGCACAATAATCTCTATGTAAATTCTAAAATATATGATCTAGTAGATGAGTCTGGGCAAATATATTTACCTTTTACTGCTCTTTTCATATCCATTAAGTGTCATGAGCTAATAATAGATGTCATTGTAACTCACAAGGAATTACTTTGATGACAAACATTCAACATTTAGACAGGAAAATAATTATGTACAAGCTATCCATTTATGAACAATGAGAAAATGGTTGACAAAGAAATAAACAGAGGCCTGTCTTCTTCACAGAAATGAACAGCAAAACAAGTGCACATTACAAATGGCATGAGCAACATCATGCAGGCTAAACATTCGAATTTACAGACGACAGCTATGTACAAAGGTATGAATTTTAGCTTCACAGGAAAGTTTGGCACGCCAACCCTTTCCAGTCATTACCAATTTTCTTTAACAATCTTTGCCTTCTCAAATATGAATTTTCCTTCCTTGTACTTCTGGGATTCTTCAAATGCTCTTTCATACTTCCAACCCAATACCTCACGGCAATCACGGCAGTAGATATCAGCAACTGTGTGAAGCCCTGTCATAAGCTGCCTGTCCTCCTTTGGACCCATAGATATGTTCATAGCATGAGAGAAAAGAAACGCACGGCCGTTCCTCCCCTAGAATAGCCAAAAGAGCAAAAGAGATAATTTCATCCTCTAAACAGTCAAATACAGCCATAATCCAAGAGATACTTCAGAAATATGGTCTTTGTCTAAATGACGAACAATTGATTGCTAACAGGCTAACAGCAATGCTTGTGCCAAATATTGGGTGTTCCAAACTTTGGTAACAAACTAACAATCTGCCTTCTAGTTAACTTCTTGTACAAATACTGTAATAATTGAAACTCCACTATAGCAATTTCTGCACATTCATTATTTCCTCGGATCGATGTATCATAAATAAAACAAACGAGTTTTTGTTGGAAACATAAACCTACAAGATCCTAAGAATGCAGCATTTGCCAATCTTTAGATTACTGAACCATGATACTATAATCAATGGCTCCTACAGTAAATTAAGGGCACTCATGGCTCCTACAGTAAGCGGCTATGCCATGTTTTTACCTTCTTTAGCATAATATACCAAATCAATCCGGCACTACGCACATCAGAAGCCTAGTGATTAAATCCAATTCAATCTAGATTGTCAGTACATGACCTAAGATTAGTATTTGTCACTTGAGCAATCAGCCCCACAAATCCCCAAGAACTCAAGTTCTTCTTCACCTGAAAGGCCTTGGAGATGATGTCGTCGTGGAGGCAGACGTGGTTCCGGCAATGGCAGCAGCTGTACACCCGCGGCCCAACCAACTCCGCCATCGCCACCGCCCCTCTCCTGCAACCGATTCACCAAATCGAAAGAATCAAGAAGCCGACGCATCACACCCACCACGAACAAACCCAAATAAAAAAATAAAAAAAGAGCACACAATTTCAAGAATCGGAGAAGAATCCCTAAACCCAGAGATCAAGAGACCATCGATCGAACCCGCACCTGCAAATATTTCTCCCCTAATTGATTCCAGAAGAAGCAGGTTCAACCAATCAGGCCAAGAACCAGGAACAATCGAACCAAGAAAGGGAGAGAGAGAGAGAGAGAGAGAGGCAGAGGCGGCCAAGAAAAAGGAAATCAAAATCGGCACGAAACCCAGGCGGCGGGCTGCCTCTCGCGATGCTTCGATCGAAACAAGCGGCGCCGCTGAGGCGGAAAGGAATCGACTTTGTGCTGCGCCAAGTGCAGAGGAGGAAGAAACAGTGAAAGAGAGAGAGAGATGAGAATGGAATCCAAGTAGGAAAGGATGAGTGTGATAGTGAGGTTTGGGCTAGAATATTTGTAATTTAATCAATTAATTAAGGTTAAGCATGTGGATTAAGGCACACACGCTTGGTCAAAACGCCTAATCCGCTTTGTTTGGTTGCTGGGTTAGGGAGCAAGAGAAGTGACAAGGATGCAAGCCAAGGAAAGGAGGGATTTTGATTAGTAGGTTTTGGTGTGAGTGTGACTGATGACACCACATGTGACTCACATTGAGATTTGCAGATTGCAACGACGTTTTAATGAAATGAGATTGCCATGATTATCTAGCATACTACTCCATCGTCCTATTTTAAGTATAGATGTGGATTTTCGTGTCTAACGTTTAAACGTCTATTTTATTTAAAATTATAAAAAAAATTAAAAAAGTAGTCACATATAAATTATTATTCAAGTTTTATCATCTATACCCATAAAATTACTAATCTTAAAAAAAATTAAATAAGACAGACAGTTTGATAGTGTAAAACTGGGGTTACAGTTACTGGAGTACTAATGAAGTAGTCATAATCATTTATTAGGACAAGATTTTCTGCAACAAGGGAAATTGCTAAAGGAGTGGATTATGATACTCCCTCCGTCCCATAATATAAGGGATTTTAAGTTTTTGTTTGCACTCTTTGATCACTTATCTTATTAAAAAAATTTAGAATTATTATTTATTTTTTTTTGACTTGCTTTATTATCCAAAATATTTTAAGTACAACTTTTCGCATTTTATATTTGCACAAATTTTTTAAATAAGATGAGTAGTCAAACAATGTAGAAAATCTCAAAATCCTTTATATTATGGGACAAAGGGAGTACTATTTTGACAATATAATATGTATTTTGTGCTATCATTAGTGCCGAATTGTTTTTATGCTCTTTTGATGATAGTACATGTTTTTCACTGGTCAGCACTAGTATCACAGCATGGTGAACTCATCTCATCTCATCTCGCTATCTCAGCAAGTGAGTGTAACACGTGCACGCTAGATGCCAAGCAGTAAGTTCTCAAGATTAACTTTTTACTCCCACCTCTGAAGATCCAGCCTCCATTATTGCTGTGTGTTTATTCACAGTGAATTTCAAACATGCTCACCTATCCCCAACTGTGCAATCTTCTACTCCTATCACTACCACACTGTTATCTTATCCCCCATTTTATATTCCCAACTAATCTTGCAATCTCTACAATCACAAAGAATGAAAAAAAAATGATTTTCTGTGAGCAAAAATAAAATGTTTTGTTATGTAGTCAAATGCAACTACTACTAGGATTTTTGTTGCCTTATCCAGGACTAGGGATGTTATGTCCATTTATATTATACAAGACCATAACAGCAGACCACGATGACGAATAAGGGCCCGTTGACCAGTCGGTTGGGCCGAATGGCTCGCAAGCCCATCGTCTTGTGCAAACCCGCTGAAAGCAGTAGTCAAATGACGTGGTGAGATCGTATTGGGCACTGGCCTCCTAAATCGCTGAGAAGCCGGCTAATCTAGCACCTTTAAGATATCTTATATTCCCAACTAATCTAACAAGCTTTAATTACAATCACAAAGAATGGGAAAAAAACTATTTTTTGTGAGGAAAAAAATGATTTATTTATGTAGGCAAATGCAACTACTACTAGAAAGATTTTTGTTGGCTAGTCCAGGACTAGAGGGTGCAGTGCATTCAATTGCTTGCTTCCTCTTCCTCCCCTCCTCCTTCCCCAAAGCAGCAAGGCCAGCCTGTGTTTCCCAAACACCCACAGCCATCACCTCCTCTTCTTCCTCTCTGCAGTAGGGGTGCTAGGCTAGGGTAGCTAGCTAGCTACCATCATCATGAGCTCAATGCCACAAGAAGCCATTGCTCCCCATCCTTCCTAACCTTCCTGCTGGTTTTGCAAACATCCCACACACACACAAAGCAGTGACAGTGAGTGCCAATGCTGAGCTCTTGTGGTGGCCATGGCCATGGAAATCCAAGAAGCTTGCAAGAAGAACACCATGGCAGATGTGGTGAGCAGCAAGGTGGAGGAGGAGGAGGAGGGCAAGAGCAAGAGCAAGATGGGTTCTTGGTGAGAGAGGCAAGGGCATCCCCACCATCTCCATCTTCTTCATCATTTCTTGGATCCACAAGCTCTTCTTGTTCTGGAGGAGGAGGAGGAGGGCAGATGTTGAGCTTCTCCTCCCCCAATGGAACAGCAGGTGAGATGAACTGATGATGCTGATGCTGCAGTGCAAAGAACCAGGGAAAAAAAGATTTATTTGCTTTTTTTTTTAGTCTTCTCTGGTGAATGTACTGTTGCATCCGTGGTGTGTGTGTGTCTGTGGGGTTTGATCGATCCCCAGCTGGTGATTGTTTTTGCCCATCATGGTCTGAGAGTCTCTCATGGCATCATCCTGCAAAAGCCCCTGCCTTTGGGGTCTTGTCAATAGCAAAAGGAGGGCTCTTCTCTTGTTATTCCCCTCCACACACACTCTTTTGCTTTTCTTGCAACCCACCTCCACCTCAAGGATGTGTCTTGTCCCCAAAGATGTGAGCTTTTTCTTCCCCCTTCATCCCAAGAAAAAATAAAGCTAAAGAAGGCAGCAGCAGCAGCAAGCACCGACTTGTGTTGTGCTGCTGTTTCCTTAAAATCTTGCATGTGTTGGAACCAGGAAACCATACACCACATGCTCATGGGCATCTTTGGCATCAGGCCTATTTGCTCTTCTTGGCTTTAGTAGTGAGTACTTCATCATTTGTGCTCATCAGTTTTGCTTGTGTTGTGATGAAGGGTTGGGCTTGAGCTCAGGAGGAAGCATGCAGGGGGTCTTGGCAAGGGTCAGGGGGCCGTTCACCCCAACACAGTGGATGGAGCTGGAGCACCAGGCACTGATCTACAAGCACATTGCTGCAAATGTTTCTGTCCCTTCCAGCTTGCTCCTCCCCATCAGGAGAAGCCTCCATCCATGGGGTACTACCTTTTTTATTCAGCTCATGTGATTGTTATTCTGTTCTGCGTCATATCCCCTTTCTGTTGTAAATAGCTCAAGATAGGAATAAAGGAATAAGTACTTAGAAAATATGAAAGAAGAAAATGCAGGTCATATGGTTGCAGTTGCCTGTTAGTTTCAGATGTATAAAGGTGTCCCAGATTGGGGTTCTGTTGTGTTGAGGTTGGTAGTTATATCTTGTTGTCTTTCTTGGGACAGGATGGCTTTGTGATTAATTAGTTTGTAAAGGCAGTAATCGAAGTCCCTTTCTGGTACTAAAAGCAGTATTGGCTGCAAATCTAGGCATTATAATGATTTGAAGATTGCATTGATACTAGAAATGTACTGCTTTTGGATGTTTGCATGATGCTCATGTGCTAATATTTCCAGTTACCAATGTGGTGCTTCTTGAGTTTAGATATAAAACTCTTCTCTTACATTGGGATTCTGATTTTTTTTTAGTTGTGCCTCTAGTCTTTTCCACAACAAGATCTCCAAATGTAGTCATAAAGTGTTCTGATTCCCTTTAACTGGCGTCATGTTTGGTATGTACAAACTAAGTTCTTATGCAGACCTGGGAGGAATGTTGCTGAAATAGTGCAAGAATATATCGTTTTGAGGTGGTTTATATATTTCTGACATGAAATGGGCATTCTATTTTGCACCAGGATGGGGATCATTCCCTCCTGGCTGTGCTGATGTAGAACCCAGAAGATGCCGCCGCACAGACGGCAAGAAGTGGCGGTGCTCCAGAGATGCTGTTGGGGATCAGAAGTATTGTGAGCGACACATAAACCGTGGTCGCCATCGTTCAAGAAAGCATGTGGAAGGCCGAAAGGCGACACTCACCATTGCAGAACCATCCACGGTTATTGCTGCTGGTGTATCATCTCGCGGCCACACTGTGGCTCGGCAGAAGCAGGTGAAAGGCTCAGCTGCTACTGTCTCTGATCCTTTCTCGAGACAATCCAACAGGTGAAGTTGCCTGATCCTACATGAATATGCATTTTGTGCTTCTTGCATGATGTGTGGACACTGTGAGGTGGTCTTTGTCAAAATAAATGACATCTGTTGCCGATACAGTAATTTAGTCCAGCATGTGGTAATGGAGGTGCCAAATCCTAACAACCTATAAGTAATTTATGTATGTATCAGGATTCTAGGCAGCATAATAAAACATCTAACAAATAGATATTGTACAGAAAAGTTAAGATGAATTTGACCAAGCTAGTGATATCAATATACAGTAGGAAAGTCCTCACACAATTATTTAGTTTGATTATACTCCAGTTTCTGTGATTGCATTAGTCATTCATTTAATTATGAGTTAATGTCCCTACAATGAACTCCATTTTTTCTGCTCTCTCTCTCTCTCTCCTTTGTAATGAAGGAAATTCATTTCTTCTTTAACCTGCTGCAATTAACAGAAGGAAAATTTGCACATTGTTATCTGAACTAAAGATCTGACTCTACTTTGCAGGAAATTTCTGGAGAAACAGAACGTTGTCGACCAATTGTCTCCCATGGATTCATTTGATTTCTCATCCACACAATCTTCTCCAAACTATGACAATGTAGCATTGTCACCACTGAAGTTGCACCATGATCATGATGAATCTTACATCGGGCATGGAGCAGGCAGTTCATCAGAAAAAGGCAGTATGATGTACGAAAGTCGGTTAACAGTCTCTAAGGAAACACTTGATGATGGACCTTTAGGTGAAGTTTTCAAAAGAAAGAATTGCCAATCAGCTTCTACAGAAATCTTAACTGAAAAATGGACTGAGAACCCCAACTTACATTGCCCATCTGGAATCCTACAAATGGCTACTAAGTTCAATTCAATTTCCAGCGGCAACACAGTAAATAGTGGTGGCACCGCAGTGGAGAATCTTATCACTGATAATGGATATCTTACTGCAAGAATGATGAATCCTCATATTGTCCCAACACTTCTCTAAGGCTGTGTTTGAAAGTTCATGTTGGATTCGCAAATGATTGAAAGTACGTTTATGGATGGTTCTATAAGTTCCTGTTGTTTCCTTCGTTATGTGTTCTTGTGTTCCTCACCTTTTTATCTTTTGGTTGAGGTTGGTATGTTGTAATTTTCTCCTGTGCTACCTTGTAATATGCTGAAGTTAAATGCTCTTCTAAAAATTTCTGTTGCAATCCAAGATTCAGGATTTATGTGTCCAATTCTGAATTTTAATGAATCATGCCCCTTAAATGTAAAGGGAATTGTATATTTCATTAATTTGACAAAAACGTTGCCTTCTGCTCCAGCTTTTCAAGAGTAGGTTCTTCAGCCTGAAACTAGGTTTGAGAACAGATCATTCATTCTTTATGAGATATAACCAATGCCTAAGATGTATAAACTATGTAAGCATAACTGTGTATTGACAAAAATGCAAGTAATCACATTGTGTAGAATAAGAAGATAATTTTAATATTACCAAAGAAGCTGTTCTAGTATAACCCCTTCTTTATTCAAGAACAGTGTTCTGCACTTCAGACAACCAAAAATTTACACTTACACATACTGCGCAGTAATTGGAAATTACAACAAGAATTGTAACATCAATCATAGCCCACAGCCTATCAAGGACTTATTGCATCGATCAAGCATATCACCTCCGAGTGAAGATGATAGAACATAAGAACAACATACATCATGGTAAGTTGATAACAGTTTTTGATCCATCAAGCAACTCCTGCTGACCTTATCTGAAAGCAGGTGCCTCATGTTTCAAGAGACCGGTGAACTTTCGGCTTGCTATGTCGCGAGCAGAAGGACTTGAGCCTATCAATACCATCTTCAAGAGAAGACGGTTCGATGGCGAAGGTGATTCGGAGCCAATTCTTGTATCCAACAGCACATCCTGGACAATTTTTTTTACCAAGTTGTTAATATTTCAAACAGAAGGCAATTCTGAATCACTGATCATTGTAGAGACAAAACAAATTGTACCGAACAGATGGAATGAGCTAGAATTTTGAAAGTTAAATGATGTGCATGGGAGGAATCAGGATTCAGGAATGTACCTGGCAAAAGAATCACCAATTCTTCCTTTGCTAGCTGGCAGCAGAAGTCCATGTCATCTTTGATGCCTTGCAGGCAGGACAGATCCAGTTTCACCTGCACCAAGCCAACCAAAACATCATACACCATCAGAAATTCCCTTTGATTCTCTTCATTGTGAAGCAGAATATTTGACTGACCATGACAAACATGGAACCCTCAGGTTTGCTTGGGCAAGTGATGCAACTGATGCCCTTCAGCTTCTCCCAACAAATATCTGCGGTCTGCCTTAGGACATCGACGGTCTTTTCGAAGAATTCTTCCTTTGTGTTCTCTATGAGTTGTGGAATTGCTCCCTGAAAAAAAAAATTAATCAAGGTAGAATGTAAATCATTATGTTTTGATATTATGTATCTCCACTGATCTTTTTATTCTGCCAAGTTATGTACAATTTATCTTTAGAAGAGATGTGATCAGGCAATTTTAGTTACCTGGATAAATGTTGCAGGATCAGCCGAGATATCAAGGTAACTCTGGATGCTTTCCACTACCTGAAAAGGGGGATCAAGGCTAAGAGTTGTTTGACCGTTTCCAAGGGTTAGGTTTCAGATAATACCAAAAAGTGGAAGCTATTTCATTAAGCTTAGATTGCTGCTAGTCTGCAATATCTGCATTCTTTGTTGAATAAACTACAAATATCCTTGATTTTTGTTGTTGATTGCAACAATACTTGTATGAAAAGGGTTTGAAGTTAAACTTAAACAACCTTGGTCCTTTGAAATACGCCATTAGGATCGCTCGTCACAATCCATCCAAGTCGCCATCCAGGCACAACCCATCTCTTCGATATCGATCCTAACGTAAGAACTGGAGCTACTGAGCCAAACACCCCCATCGGCACAAATTTATTCTGCCCAAACGTCAAATGTGCATACACTTCATCTGCAATGACAAAGATGCCAAGCTTTTTCGCGGTCTCGGCAACCTACAAGAAACACTGATCCTTGATCAAACACACTGAAATTTCCCCCAAAATGATCCCCAGTAGGAAAGAAATGACTAATTAACTCAGTACTTGCCTTGGCCAAATGCTCAGAAGTGTAGACATTGCCACAGGGATTTCCTGGATTGATAATGACCATTGCAACCGTGTTCTTGTCAGCAAGTTCCTGCACTCCATCAAGATCAACCTCCCAGCCACTCTCTGGGAGAAGATCAAAGTACCTGACCTCCATGCCATTGAACACTGCGCGTGCCTCGTGGAACAGGTACCCTGGCCTTGGGCACAGGATGTTGGCACCAGGGCGAGCTAGGACAGAGCAGATGATCTCAATCGCTTGAGCACAGCCACTTGTCAGGTACACATCATCAGCTGATAGCTCATATGGCAAGTCTCGCGATAAGTACCGCGCGATAGACCTGGAATTCAACTTCAGTTTTAGGATTTTTATGTCTAGCTATGGTGAGGAAGATATGTGCCAGGATTGTGAACAGTAAAACAGGTACATTGATCTTTGTGAAATCAACACTATGTGAGCCTAAATTTTGTCAGACTCTTTAAATTTGCTGCCTAGACACAGATGTCATGATTGAGGATTGTGTGTTAAGACTTAAGAGTACAAATTCAGCCACTCTGAAATTTCAGAGTGGACCACATGATCACTTTTAAGTCTTATATAACCCATAGTTGAAATTTAGGGTGGACCATATGCACTTACTCCACAGTAATCTGTCAGGTTTGTTATGCTTACTCCATAGTGATTCTGTTGTCAGTTAGTGGTCACACAGTGTGAGGCCACCAGTGGTTTATATCATGCCTGAACAACCTAATCATTTGACAAATCCAGTACCATTGCTCCCTTTTTATGGACAGCCAAACCAGTTGATGTCCAAAATTGTTTTTGCCTAAAGATCATTGTTTTCCGCTGATTTGGTCAATTTGTTCAGAATGAACAAAACGCAAAGCTTTGATCTTTTTTCATCCCGTAAGGTAAATTCTAAGGAAATTTCATCTTTACCATGTAGAATAGAAAAGAAAGAATTTTAGAAGCGGATTAATACAGCAACATTTGCAGCATGAACAGGTGCTAATTAGAGAGGGCACCATCGGTTGGCCTAATAAACCAAAGTCAAAGCCAAAATTTAAATTTTAAATTTAATTCTGAAGTTGATTCTAAGATATTTTTAACTTACTTTTTTTGCATTGGTTTTTAAGTTGCTTATGTTGTGTTTATGTAAGTTCCCAACTTCCCCTACTTTATTATCCACGCGCACGCTTCCCAAACTGCTAAACGGTATATTTTTTTAAAAAAATTTCCAATAAGAAAGTTGCTTTAAAAAATCATCATAATCTATTTTTTAAAGTTTTTTCAGCTAATACGTAATTAATTATATGCTAAACTATTACATCGTTTTGCGTGTCGGGAGGCATGGGTTACCTCCAAACACAACCTTAGAACACATATACAAAAGTTTTACCTACAAATTAATTTGTACTCCCTACATCCCTAAATATTTGACGCCGTTGACTTTTTTAAACATGTTTGACCATTTGTCTTATTCAAAAAAAATTAAGTAATTATTAATTCTTTTCTTATCATTTGATTTATTGTTAAATATACTTTTATGTATACTATAGTTTTACATATTTCACAAAAGTTTTTGAATAAGACGAAATGTCAAACATGTTTAAAAAAGTCAACGGCGGTAAACATTTAGGGAAGGAGGGAGTACTCCCTAATAACCCATTTTAGCTTATTATGAAATGAAACCGATGGGGCTGAGAGAGTAATTGATGGCGATTTTCTGACCTCCGTGCAGGCTCGAGGCCGACGCAGGAGGAGTAGGAGTTGTGCTCCCCGGACCGGAGCGCCGCCGCCACGGCGTCCACGGCGTCCGCCGTCGTCCGGAAGCACGGGAACACCGACGGGTCGCCGTGTCCCATCGGGATCACCGCCCGCCCACCACCACCACCACCATCTCCGCCGCCGCCCGCCGCCATCCCGGCCTTGACCCTGCCCAGCACGCCGCGCACCGACAGCGCCGTCAGCCCGAGCAGCGCGCCGTTCGGCTCGAAGTTCCACGCCGCCGCGGTGGCCGGCGGCCGCCCGTTGCCGGAGCCGTCCTCCATTGCTTGCGCCAGCTTCGGATTTTTTTTTTTTGAAAAAAAATGTTTATTTTGAGTGGTGACAAATAGTAGGATTTGATGTAGGAAAAAGTCTGAAGCTCAAGGTTCACTTGTACTTGATGCAGGTAGAGGATGGGGGCAATGGGGAATCTATATAAACAAAAAAAAATTTGAAAAAACAAATGCAAATTGTGCTGGTACTCACTTCATTTTCAAATACTAGCCTGTCACCTGCCATTATTTTCTTTAAACTTTAACTGCTCGTCTTTTTTTAAAAAAAAAAAAAAGATTTGCAAACACCTAAAAAGATACTTTCTCTGATTCAAGTTACAAATACGCTTTAGGATTTGAATAAATTCATGCATGGATTTATATATGTGTTTAAGGATGAAGGATAAAGAGATCAAAACGTCTTGTAAAATGGGTATCATATTTTCAGCGTATTGGATTCCTAATGTAAGCATGGAATTCCTGTTAGTCTAATCTAACCATTTAAGAATAATTTACCGTCAAAATTGAAACAATAATATACAACAACGATAGATATTTGAAAACGGATCGAGTGATACTTCCAGCAATAAGCAAAGACAGACTTCCTTTGTTTGTTCAAAAACATGAACAAAGCCAAATTAGAATAGTTTGTTTCATTAACCTGCAAATCGACAAGCAATGGCAGAGAGACAATCCGGAGTTACATCATCAAAGAGGGCAGATTTGACTTGATTATTTGACTAGCTCGCTTTGGAGTAGTTGCCACTAAATCGATCGAGAGCCAGAATTCATATGATAATTAATTGACGACGATCGATATATGCCAAGAGCTAGCACGTACGACGACATAAGCGCTTGCATCAGCGCTGACGTGGCTCTCCACGTGTAGAATCCACGCATGACGTGTGATATATCTGGCGATCGTGATACGGAGAGAGAAGTTTTAGGCGGTTTGAGAGTTGAACAAAGAGAAGAAAAAAGAATATTATTTTCTAAACACACGTTTCCCGAATTGCTAAATATTGTATATATTTAAAAAAACTTTCTATAAAAAGTTGCTTAAAAAATCATATTAATACTTTTTTAAGTGGTATGAAATGTAAAGTTTGTGACACGAATAGATATATGTGTTGCGTCATTGTGGTTCGCTCCTGCTCATCTCTCGATAGCTTTGGACGGCTTGTTTGGCAACTCGAGGGAAGGGGATTGGGAGTTTACACGAAGGAATTGATGGTGAGATTAAGATGGGAATTTGATTTTTCATCCCAGTCTCTTGTTTGGTAGAGGTGGTGGAAATTGATAGAGAGATTAGTTGGAGATTAGATTATTAATGAAAATGGATGGCTGAGATTTGTTTATGCGAAGTAAAGGAGGAATTCCCTCCCAATTACCACCCCTGCCCAGGTATTGAAAAGGAGGGAGTTTATTTCTCAATTCACCATCACTATCCCACCAAAATTCACATGTCTCACAACCAAACAAAACAGTAAATAGGCTCATCCATCTAAACTCCTAATCCCTACTAAAAACTCCCCCCAACCAAACGGGCCGGGAAGGAACACAACATCAGGAGGTTTTCAAGAGAAACCCTTTACTTTGTTTCTGTCATCGTTCATCAAATCATGTAGGAGGCGGTGGATCTTGGCGGGTGCATCACTCTTAGGAGCCTGTTTGGGAGATTAGGTTTTTTTTTAATCCTCTTGGGATATTTTTCTCCATACTGCATGCGCTTCTGACGTTCGTCCTGTGTAAACTCGTTTGCTTCCTACTAATTGAATGGTGTGCACGCACGAAAAAAAAAAGACTA
Organism: Oryza sativa Japonica Group; assembly: GCF_034140825.1. Classification (NCBI taxonomy): domain Eukaryota; kingdom Viridiplantae; phylum Streptophyta; class Magnoliopsida; order Poales; family Poaceae; genus Oryza; species Oryza sativa. The sequence goes on from NC_089045.1 coordinate 22,465,144, forward strand.
TAGACCAATAATGCATAAAGTTGTGAAAATAAGTACTTCTCCTGTTATTTAATATATGACGCTGTTGACTTTTATTATAATATTTAACTGCATTATTAAAAAAGATATGCAAATCTTAAAAATATAAGGTACTTAAAATTCCTTTAGTGATACATCAAGCCACAACAAAAGAAAAGATATTTACTTCAATTTTGTGAATAAAACAAATGGTCAAACACAGTATAAAATGATAACGGTGTTATATATTAAAAAAAATAGAGGTAGCAAGATTTTATTTTGAAACAGAAGAGCAGGGAAAGTGGGAAACCTTCTGGATTACAGAGTATTCAGCACATATAACACAAGATCCATGCAGATCGCACTTGAAAATTGAAATGATGCCATCCCACCATTTTGTGTGACCTCAACAACATGAAAGACTAAAAAATACCGGCTGATTGAAACTTTTAGAACCAAGCCAGCCGGAGACCCCAAGAGGCCAGAGCACACACATCTCTTAACGCTGCAAATGAGCCTGCTGCTAAGTGATAGGAAAAAAAAGAACTTTCTAGGGAGGCAGATTTTCGTCACTCGAAGATACATCCCACTGTGCTTGTGTTTGTCGCCAAAAAGTTTGACTGTAAATAACAAATTTGTAAATAGTGCGTATTATTTATAGTCAAATTTTTTTTTCGGTCGTATACTAAGTTGAATATGAACTTGTATGATTGTGGTGATATATCACATATTTATCCACTTTTTTAAGAAATACAATTTTCTTTTGCAAACGTGTTAATATTTCAAACTGAAGGCAACTCTGAATCACTTATCATTGTGGAAATAAAACATATTGAACCAAACAGATGAGGTGAGCTAGAATTTTACAAGTTAAATCATGTGTATGGGAGGAATCAGGATTGTACTACCTGGCAAAAGAACCACACATTCTTACTTTGCCAGCTTGCAGCAGAAATCCATGTCATCTTTGATGCCATGCAGGCAGGACAGATCCAGTTTCACCTTCACCAAGCCAACCAAACATCATCCACCGTGAGAAATTCCCTTCGATTCTCTGTATTATGAAGCAGCATATTTGACAAACATGGAACCCTCAGGTTTAGCCCAGCCTTGGGCGCAGGATGTTGGCACCAGGCAGAGCTAGGACAGAGCAGATGATCTCAATTGCTTGTGCACAGCCACTTTGTCAGGTAGACATCATCAGCAGATAGCTCATATGGCAAGTTTTGTGATGAGTACCAATTGACCTGAAATTCAACTTGAATTGTAAGATGTTAATCTAGTCATGGTAAGGTAACTCTGTACCAGGATTGTTAACAGAAAACATGTATGGTGAACTTTGTGAAGTTCATACCATGAGCTTAACTTTGTCAGACTCTTTTAACTTGCTGCCCAAACACAGACAGGTCATGATTGAGGACAGTTTGTTAAGAGTACAAATTCAGCCACTTTGAGTGATCAGCTATGTACTGACTGCTTAAGAGTATATAGATGCAAGAGATGAGAGTGATCAGCTATGTACTGACTGCTTAAGAGTATATAGATGCAAGAGATGAAGGGCCTGTTCACTTTGATGCCATTTTCAACCTTACCAAATTTTAGTAAAGTTGCTAAAAAAATGGCTATATTTAGTTTGCTGTCAAATTTTGGTAACTATATAAGAAATCCTGCCAAAATTTTGATAACTATGCCAAAATTTGGTAAGGTTTTTTTTTGGCATCAAAGTGAACAGGCCCGAAAACTATATGATTGTATAAATTGCTACATTGCTTGCCTACCGGCAAGATTGGAGTGATCAAGGTTTATAACCACAGAACAGTAGTGAACAGTCAGGGTTGCACAATTGCACTTGTCTTTCACAACAAATGCAGATAAAAACGCAGGCCAACACAACGAGAACTTCAGGTCCAGAAAGGCCAACTCCATTATATGCTTCAAAACCTAAACAAGTCAATATCTGTACTACGCAGTAAGCACCTGCATCAGCACTCAGCAGCGCTTCAAGTAGTTCACACTTGCAGACGACCTTATACCCATCAGAACCAAATAGAGTATATACTTAGTCAGCATATCTTAGGATTCTAACTAGGCATCAGCAGATAGCATAGAACAACACCAACACTAAATTGTCAATCAAAACAACCCGCATGCCGATAGGCGAATTTTAGGAACTAATAACAGCAGATAGCTGGCAAATTTTAGGAAGAAATAAGTACAGAGATAGGTAGATCAGATTAGCACAGATAGATGGTCTAGAAATAATAGGTCAGGACTGACACATTCAACAGGCAGGGTTCCTAGTCTTAGATAAGCACCCAGCATACAGTGCCTAAGTTGGGACTCATCAGGATGGTTACTGACTATCAATTGCTAAGTGTTGCCGCAGCTCAGCCCGGATGCTGTCAAACTGTCGTTTAGCATCACCGTGTGCTTCCTCAGCATTGTTATTCTCCGCCTTCAGTCTTGACAGCTCTGCATCTTCATCCTCCTTTTTCTTTGACATCTTCTGGCCTTTCCATCGGAGTTTCCCAAGTTCCTGTTCAAGCTTGGCTATAGCACTATCATTTTCATCAAGCAGAGCATCAACACGGGACACAGCAAAGGCCTTATCCGCTATCTGTTCTTTCAGTTTCTCCCCGTCTCTGAGAGAATTGGTGTAATCTGATCTGATCTGGAGCAATTTGGTCAGAATCTGCTGCAAAGACTGAACACTGAATCCATTTTCTTCTAAAATGGTAAGTGTTTTGATGTGGTCTTCAAATATTTCCATGCTGTCCGTTATGCATAATTTACTTATATTATCCACTGCATCAGTATATGACCACATTAGACCTAAAGCCGTTCCTTCACGCAGCCCTAGTGGATGGTGCTTGAGTGGAAGGAAATGTGGCTGCTGTGGCATCTTTCGAAACACATCCATCTCTTCAAATAAAGACCAAACATGGGACCTCTTGGTGAATGGGGCCTGCTGACCAGTGAGTTGACACTTAGATATATCTGAGACCATAGAATTCCCACCAAATGAGCAGCGCCTTAATATGGCATTGTCACTGGTGCACGGCAAACTCCCACTGTTCCCAATATGTAATTGGATTGATCCCTGTCCCACTTTCCCACCCACCTCATGCCCAACTGAACAGTCAAGAGGTAACATAGATTTCTCCATAAGATGGCTGATTTCAGCTACTTCGGTAGCCACATTGTCAGATTCTGCATCTCTATTATGATTATCTTGACAAATGCTATTGATTGTAGCAGTCAGCTCTTCATCGAACAGACTAGAATTTAAGTTAACTTCAGAGAAACCATCAGTGTTCCAATCACGAGAACCTGCAAAAAAAACATCATTAGAAAACTGCTACATTGAATGCAACAAAATAAGTGAACATTTACAGCAAAGATAGAGTTCCCAGAACATACGTTTTCCATTGACAACTGATTCAAAGCCTGGAGGTGTTAGTGGCAACAGTTCTTGATTTGTTACTTCATTTGCATTCAGGTTATCCTCCAAAGCCTTATTAAGCTGCTGCTGAATATGAGTTTCACCCTCCAACTGTCTCTGAACAGGATACCAGAGTGAGAATGTGGCAGTCGATGGAAATATGTGATCAAGACAAGTTTCATACCTCCACAGAAGATCCTTTCAGTCGCCCTGCAGCTTTCTTTCTACGTATTGGCTGGACAGTACTGGTTGCATCCAATGAGTTATGTGGGCTATCTGATTCTTTGGAGCCCTTCTTTCTAGCAACTGCAGATTGTACATCAGTTGTTAGATTTGATGCATCATCTTGTTGATAGAACAGTACTAGACAAACTACTTACATTTCTTCAAGATAAGAAACTTAGTATTTGAACCACTATCAGCCTCTCTTGACACCTGCAAACAGATTGACAAGCAGCACAAAAACTGCTCATGAATATGGATTCAGGATGGATAAGTTCGTAAAAGTCAACAGCACAAGACTTACGAAGTCAAAAGCCTTTATTTGTTTACCCAGAGGAGATGGGGTATTGCATTGTGAAGAGACACTCAAAGCACAAATAATTTCTCTGCTTGGAGAAGTACTGTTTCCCTTTAACTGAATCTGGACCAGCAAAAAGATTCAAATGGCCATAAATTAAAAATTATCTGCATGTAAGAAGTAATTCAAGTACAAAACACAACAGATGGGACTCACATTATCAGAGGGATCGTTCATGTCCTGAAGTGCATGAATAAGTCTCATTTTACCCCGTTTGAGCTCGGAAGGCATGATTTTTTTAGTGTGTAGTTGCTGGACAGAGAGCAGCCCTCCCCGTGCCTTCCGTACAGGATTGTATCTGCGAGATAATGCCATTTTCTGTTTTCCAAACTTTTTAGTTGAAAGCATAGCATAGCCTTCATTCATACTTGTTCCACAAGCAGATGTATTAGCCTGACCATTCGTAAGCATCATGTCAGATATAATTTCTTGATTAACCATTGTCTTCCCAATACCATCTTCTCTTGATTCATTCTGAGGTATTCTATGTCCTGTCGAAGCATCAAGAATCCCCTTCACTGGTACCAAACAGTTACTCACTATCTTCTTCGAAAGCACTTGAATTTTTTTCATTCCAGATGGGTCAGAGCAAGACTTTGGAGAATGATTGCTTCCCGATGACTTGCATAATTCAGATAAAGGAGTGTTCATCTCAGAATGTGAAACATCCTCAGAATCTTCAGGTAACATGCCTTCAGGTTGCTGCGTTGCATTGAACTCCTTCCTTGACCTTTTTATTGACCTTCTCCGGGCAGAAGATTCAGTATCATGTCTATGTTCATCATCACTGGAGAACACATCAACTGGTGAGCTTGGGCTTTTTCCAGACATAGACTGCTGCCTCAAGTGTCTCTGTACAGGTAAAGAAACATCATGAGTGGATCATGCAAGTTGACGTACAAGCTATTGAAACAACAATCATAGAGAAACCAATGCATGTAAGAACAATAGCAAAAATATGAACATGAATGAACAGATCAATGTGTATGACTGCTAATCCATGTATTTGGGTACTGTAAACATAATCATAATATGTCATGGCTGCACATTCGTGGCCAACAAACAGTTCTCTAGCCTATATGTGTTTCCTTTCTTCTGCTCTCACCATTACATCGAAATGAGCTTTTCACATTCCACCGTGACATGCAATCCCATTTTCCCCATTAAATGCAGCTTTCTTTTTTCCCCCCTTTTCCCATGTTTAGCATATGATCCCAGTTTTTATGTTTTTTCTGTTACTTGTTTGGCTATGGGCCCACTGGTACAATTTTTTAGATCATTGAATGGCAATATCCACAGATTCGTTTTTGTTAAAAGGAAGAATTTTATTGCTGATAGAAAGTTTTACTATTATTTTAAAAGTTGCCCATTTGTATCTCTGTTGAAAGTTTTGTCTTATTGTGAAATTTTCTTGATATGTAGATGAGAGTTTTTCAGTTCTATATGATTTTCTCTGTATAATAGGTTTTCCGGTTTTAGCTGAAATTATTTTAGTTTACGAATACAGAAAATTAATGCAAAAACAAATATCTACAAGATAACGATGGACCAAACATTTCAAACCAACTGTGAAACCAACAATTGTCTGAATTCAATCATGCATGCATACAAGAGATATTGTTTCCTAAGTTCAGACAAAACGTCTCCAAACTATGTGGGAATTCTGCACAACTACCAGGTACAATTTAAAAATAATTCTGAAATATGAAAACAACAGCTTGCTTAATCCGATATACCAAAGCAGATTTCACAAGTATCCAGGACTTTAACAACAGCCCACAAAACATCGCGCTGACCTTAGCCATATGGTACACAGACCCATCGTACCCCAACTATCCCAGATGAAAATTACAATGGTGAAGAACAAAGTTGTGGAGACAATACAACAAAAATTGAGCATGTTTTTCAGTACAAGGGTGAAGCATTCGACAAAATGCTTGCTGTTCAATCACTCGTTAAACATAAGTTTGCTTGAAACTTCTTGCTGCACTATGTCAGGCCTAAAACAACAAGGCATCATGTTTTCAAGAGGTTATGAGCATTGTTCAAAGAGGGTGATTTTTTTTCAAAAAAAAAAAAAGAAAAAAGTGGGGGGGGGGGGGCTGTACCATGAATTTTTCTTAAAAGTATCTAGTCAAGAATGTGAAAACGTATTTAGCAGGACTCCTAGTGAATAAACATGGAACAAGTCAACAAGTGGGAAAAAAATCCAATAATCACCCTGATCAAATTGATGGTTCAATATTCAAGCAAACCTACATATACCTACTCAACAGTTCTTCAATAAATAGCTTAGAAGCCAGAGAGTTTCATGTCCTAAAACTCAAAAGATACATATTTCAAGAATAGTGGGCTGAAGGTTTGATGTAATTAAAGGAACACATAGTAAGTTATTTTAATCATCCCATTTAAATGAACTAACACAGAATATTTAGATGGCATGTAACTCACATGCGATTCTTTTCATTTATTTAACTCCAAAAATTACAAAACCAATCATAATTCATCCTGATCCATGCATTAGCAGTGAAGCACACAGTATCAACATCAGCCACAAGCTCACAACAGCAAGCAAACTGAAACAAAGAAAACTAGCAAGCACAGGTTACATATAGATTTTAGCATTACCTTAGCAGAGACAATCCTCCAGTTCTTGCCATTCCACTTGTACTGAGGCTGAAGCAGCTCCCGCACCTTGGTCACCACAACCTCCTTGGTCTTTCCATTGACACTTACCTCATACTCACCCTCGCCGACGACGCTCCGCACCACGCCGGGCGACCATGCCCCGTCGCAGTAGGCCTCGACGGCGGCGCCGGGGCCAATCCGGAAATCGCAATCCCGCGGCGAGCGCTCCTCGGACGGCCTGATGAACCGCCAGTGCAGGTACTCCACCGCCTTGGCCACGGCCTCCCCTTCCCCCTTCTCCAGATCGGAGTACTCGACGAGGTAGCTCATCCTGTCGATCACCTTGGCCACCTTGGCGTGGAACCACGAGTGGCCGTACACCTCCCGGTCCCTCCTCACCTCCACCTTGTCCCCGACCTGGTAAACCCTAACCGCCTGCTTGGGCTGGAGCGCGATCGCCGCCTCCGACGGGACCCACTCGCCGCCGACGTAGTCGCGGCGCGGGCGCACGAGGCTCCGCGGGAAGTCGATCACCTCGCGGGTGATGGGGAACGCGACGGTGACGACACCGCCGCCGCCGCCGCCGCCGAGCACGATGCCGGACCACCACCCATCCTTGTGAAACGCCTCGACAATGTCGTGCGGGGAGAGCGCGCGGAGGTGGTCGTCGGAGTGGGGTGGTGGCGGCGGCGGCCGGGGGCGGATGTGGGAGGGCGCGAAGTGCTCGACGAGGACGCCGCCGTCATCGGAGACGAGGTGGGCGTAGGACGCCGCGTAGCGCGCCGGGGTGCGCGGGCCGCGCGCGGGGACGAAGCCCACGACGACGGCCTCGAACCAGGAGCCGTGGAACCCGTCGGCGTCGACGCGGACCTCGACCTCGGTTCCGGGCGCCAGCGGGGGCTGCTCCCCCTCCACCCCGCCGCCGCCGGGGCGCGGGCTGCGGGGGGAGGACGAGCACTGCGACCCCTTCGGCGGCCTCGTCCACCGCCGCACCCGCCCGCGGCCGCGCCGCCGGCCGGTGAGCGGCGGCGAGCGTCCGGCTGCCATGGTGGAGGTGGAGGTGGTGGAGAGGGGGAATGGGAGAGGTTTTGGGTGGGTTTGGGGTGGGCGTGTCGTGTCGTCTACCCGTCTCGCCCATCCGAAGCGAGGTGGGAGTGGGGCTGTGTCACTGACAGGTGGGCTACGGTGGGGGTGCGCGGCGAGGGATGGGCCCACTTGTCAGTGTTTGATTTGACTGGAAGGATGGTGAATGCAAAGGTGGCGGAGGGGTGGTGGGACCAGGAAGTGGGGGTTGTGGGGCCTGTTTTGTCAGCAGTAGCTGACATGTAGCGCCCTCGTGGGGCCCACCGGTCAGTGGAAGTGCGATTCCCTAGAGGAGGAGGTGACCGTTTCATTGACAACCGGACTCCAGCGGCACTGCCGCACTCGTACTGGTAAAATGGACGTGACTACACTAGAGGTATAAATCAGCTAGACACTATCCACCTATATTTTAAATATAATTTTTTTCTTAAATTACTCATCCGATCTACTATCCGATTACACCGTTGTGTTCGTAACAATTAAATCTTTATAACAAGATCTCACATTATTGTGTTTTGATGAAAAAATATAAATTATTTTTATAATACATCTAAATTATTTTTGGATTTCACTAAGTTACTTTTTTGATATATAAAAGTAATTCAATAAAGCCTAAAAGTAATTTACATGTAATATAGAAGTAACTTATAAAAAAAGAAAGTAACTTCTAAAATATATGTTAATTACTTTAAAACTTTATTGAATTTACTTTTATATATTTAAGAAGTAACTTAGTGAAATCTAAAAGTAATTTAGATATATTATAAAATTAATTTGTGATTTTTTATCATAATATTTTTATCATAATAAAAAAAACTAATTACACAGATTGCGTGTAAATTGTTAGATGAATATTTTAAACCTAATTGTGCCTTGATTTGACAATGTGGTGTTACAGTAAACATTTACTAATGATGGATTAATTAGGCTTAATAAATTCGTCTCGCAATTTACAGACGGAATCTATAATTTGTAATTGATTTTTTTCACATTTAATACTCTATACATATATCCAAATATTTGATGCGACGAAAAAATTGAGAGTTTGAAGGGAATTAAATACAGCCTATTACAATGTGGAAATTTTCTATTTCAACACCTCAGCCACGCCTGTGATCCAACATGTCATATCGAACTGGCAATACAGGCCCCTCAACCGCACTTCCTGATCTCACTCACCACTCCCTGCAACCGCATTCACCACTCCATCCACTGACAAGTGGACCCCACCCCTATCCAGAAAGGACAAAAGCCACAGAGAAAATGGAAAAACCCCTAGTCCCCTTACACTTACACCGCGCAAACCCCGACCATACCCCACCTGTCAGTGACACAGGCTGGACGCTTTCCACGTAGCAATCGGATGGTAGTAGGCCCAGGGAAAGTGGGATAGATACACGAGTCGAGTCGAGATGCCGCGCATGAGGAGCTGTGGGGCCCACCTGTCAGTGACCCCACGTCCCTATGCCTTTAGAGCTCCCACCGCCACGCGCCACCCAAAACAAACCCCCCATTCCTCTCCTCCTCCATGGCCACCGGCGGCTCGCCGCCGCTCACCGGCCGCCGCCGCCGCCGCCGCGGCGAGAAGGTGCGGCGCTGGACAAGGCCGAAGAAGGGCTCGGTCTCCCGGTCCCCGCACTACCCGTGCCCCGGCGGGGAGGAGGAGCCCCCGCCGCCGCTGGCGCCCGGCACCGACGTCGAGGTCCGCCTCGACGGGGACGGGTACCACGGCACCTGGTACAGGGCCGTCGTCGTGAGCTTCGTCCCGGCGCGGGGGCCCCGCGCCCCGGCGCGCTACGCCGCCTCCTACGCCGACCTCGTCTCCGACGACGGCGGCGGCGGTGGCAGCGAGCCCCTCGTCGAGCACTTCGCGCCCTCCCACATCCGCCCCCGCCCCCCACCTCCCCCCTCCTCCGACGACCTCCGCGCGCTCGCCCCGCACGACATTGTCGAGGCGTTTCACAAGGATGGGTGGTGGTCCGGCATCGTGCTCGGCGGCGGCGGCGGCGTCGTCACCGTCGCGTTCCCCATCACCCGCGAGGTGATCGACTTCCCGCCGCGCTTGGTGCGCCCGCGCCGCGACTACGTCGGCGGCGAGTGGGTCCCGTCGGAGGCGGCGATCGCGCACCAGCCCAAGCAGGCGGCGGCGGTTAGGATTTACCGGGTTGGGGACAAGGTGGAGGTGAGGAGGGACCGGGAGGTGTACGGCCGCTCCTGGTTCCACGCCAAGGTGACCAAGGTGATCGACAAGATGAGCTATCTCGTCGAGTATTCCGATCTTGAGAAGGAGACGGTGGAGTACCTGCACTGGCAGTTCATCAGGCCGTCCGAGGTGCGCTCGCCGCAGGATTGTGATCTCCGGTTTGGCCCCGGCGCCGCCGTCGAGGCCTACTGCGACGGGGCGTGGTCGCCTGGCGTGGTGCGGAGAATTGTCGGTGAGGGTGAGTACGAGGTAAGTGTCAATGGGAAGAACAATGAGATTGTGGTGACCAAGGCGCGGGAGCTGCTCCAGCCTCAGTACAAGTGGAATGGGAAGAATTGGAGGATTGTTTCTGCCAAGGTAATGGTGGAATCTGTCTCTGAAACTCTGCGTATTAGCAGGTCGGGTGTCTGCTTGCATGTTTTAATCTTGTGGCTGATGTTGATTGATATTGTGTGCTTCATGACTGCTGATGCATGGATCACCCTCTTTGAACAATGCTCATAGAGATTTGCTCCGGTCCAACGAAAAGTATTTCGAGGTACCGGTACCTCACGGTACCAAATTGTTTCCGATCGTTGGATCTATCAATGCCTATCCTGCCCGCCTAGTTAGATCCAACGTTCGGAAACAATTTAGTACCGTGAGGTACTAGTACCTCGAGTTACTTTTTGTTGGACCGAAGCAAATCTCATGCTCATAACCTTATGAGAACAGGATACCTTGGTGTGTTTAGGTCCGACATAGTGCAACAAGAAGTTTCAAGCAAACTTATATTTAACAAGTGATATTACACAGCAAGCATTTTGTTGAATGCTCCACTCCTGTACTGAAAACACATGCTCAATTTTTGTTGTATTGTTTCCACAACTTCTTTTTCTTCACCATTGTACTTTTGATCTGGGGGGAGTTGGAGCAGCTACCATATGGCTAAGGTCAGCACGATGTTTTGTGGGCTGTCGTCAAGTCCTGGATACTTGTGAAATTTGCTCTGGTATATTGGATTAAGCAACCTATTGTTTTCATATTCGAGACTTATAACCCTATTTTCAAATTGTGCTTGGCAGTTGTGCAGAACTCCCACATAATTTGGAGACATTTTGTCTGAACTTGGCAAATAATCTCTCTCTCTTCATATATGTACCTCTCCATGATTGAATTCAGACAATTATTGGTTTCACAGTTGGTTTGAAATGTTTGGCCCATCATTATCTTTTACACATGTGTGTTATTGCATTTATTTTCTGTATTTGTAAAAAGATTCTTCTTAAAACTGTAAACTAAAATAATTTCAGCGAAAACTGAAAAAACTTCTGTACAGAGAAAATCATATAGAACTAAAAAAACTCTCATCCATGTATCAAGAAAATTCCATAATAAGACAAAAACTTTCAACAGAGATAGAAAGTGGTAATTTTTAAAATACTAAAACTTTCTACCAGAAATAAAATGCTTCCTTTTCCTAAAAAGGAACCAGAGATATTCCCCTACAATGACCTAAAATTTGTCGCAGTGGGCCCATGGTCAAACAACAGAAAAAACACAAAAAATGGAATCATGCTAAACATGGGATAAGGGGGGAAAAAGAAAGCTGCATTTAACAGGAAAAAATGGGATCGCATGCCTTGGAGGAATGTGAAAAGCTTATATCGTTGTAATGATTAGAGCCAAAGAAAGAAAACACATAGAGGCCAGAGAACTGTTTGTTGGCCATGAATGCGCAGCCATGACATATTTTGTTTACAGTTACCTGAATACATGTTTCAGCAGTCAATTACACATTGTTCTATTCGCTCATCTTCATATTTTTGCTATTGTACTTGCCTGCATTGGTTTCTCTATGATTGTTATTTCAATAGCTTATATGTCAACTCGCATGATCCACTCATGATATTTCTTTACTTGTATAGAGACGCTTGAGCCACCAGTTTGTGTCTGGAAAAAACCGAAGGTCACCAGCTGATGAACACTCCAGTGATGATGAACAAAAACAAGATACTGAATCTTCTGCCTGGACAATGTCAAGGAAAAGGTCAAAGAAGGAATTCAAGGCAACAGAACTGCCTGAAGTCAACTTACCTGAAGATTCTAATGCTGTAAGTCTTGTGCTGTTGACTTTTAGGAACTTGTCCATCCCGTATCCATATTCATGAGCATTTTTTGTGCTGCTTGTCAATATGTTTTGCAGGTGTCAAGAGAGGGTGATAGTGGTTCAAATACTAAGTATCAACAAGATGATGCGTCAAATCTAACAACTGTTTTACAATCTGCAGTTGCTACAATGAAGGGCTTTGAAGAATCAGATAGCCAACATAACTCGTGGGATGCAACCAGTACTGTCCAGCCCAAACGTAGAAAGCAAGCTGCAAGGCGACTGAAAAGATATTCTCTCGAGGTACGAGTCTTTGTCTTGATCACATATTTCCATTGGTTGCCACGTTCCCACTCTGCTGTGTATCTTGTTCAGAGACAGTTGAAGGGTGAAACTCATATTCAGCAGCAGCTTGATAAGACTTTGGAGGATAACCTGAATGCAAATCAAGTAACATATCAAGAACTGTTGCCATTAACACCTCCAGGCTTTGAATCAATTGCCAGTGGAAAACGTATGTTCTGGGAATTCTATCTTTGCTGTAAATGCTCACTTATTTTGTTGCATTCAATGTAACAGTTTTCTAATGATGTTTTTTTTGGGGCAGGTTCTCGTGATTGGAACACTGATGGTTTGTCTGAAATTAACTTACATTCTAGTCTGTTCGATGATGAGCTGGCTGCTACAATCAGTAGCATTTGTCAAGATAATCATAATGGAGATGCGGAGACTGACAATATGGTTACCCAAGTAGCTGAAATCAGCCATCTTATGGATAAACCTATGTTACCTTTTGACCTTTCAGTTGGATATGAGGTGGGTGGGAAAGAGGGAAATGGATCAACCCACTTACCTATTGGGAACAGTGGGAGTTTTCCGTGCACCAGTGACAACACCATATTAAGGAGCTGCTCATTGGCTGGGAATTCTATGGCTTCAGATATGTCTGTGTCAGCTCCCCGGTCAGCAGGCCCTATTCACCAAGACTAAGGATACATGGTCTGCATTTGAAATGATGGAAGTGTTTCGGAAGGATCCACAGGAGCCACATTTCCTTCCACTACAGCAGTTTCCAGAAGCGGTGCGTGAAAATATGGCTATAGGGTTATTTTGGTCATATATAGATGCTGGGGATGCAATAAGTAAATTACGCATAACGGACAGCACGAAGATATTTGAGAAGCACAACACAACACTCAACTATTTAGTGGAAAATGGATTCAATGTCCAGTCTTTGCAGTGCAAGCTAAACAAGGCGCTCCAGTTCAAATTGGATCGCACCCATTCTCTCGCATACAGGGAGAAGCTGAAAGAACAGGTGCTGGAAAAGCAATCTTCCTTGTCCCGCATTGGTGCATCGCGTGATGAAAATGATAGTGCTATGGCCAAGCTCGAGATGGAACTTGGGAGACACCGATGGGATGGCCAGATGATGTCAAAGAAGATGGAGGACGAAGAGGCGGAGCTGTCAAGACTCAAAGCGGAGGATAGCAACGCTCAGGAGGCATGCCGGGATGCTGAAAAACAGTTTCGCAGCGTCCTGGTTGAGGAGGAATGCATTAACAATTGATAGCAGGTACTAGCTTCTTTCGATGTGTCCCTCTAACTTATGCTCCAGCCTTCAGGGCTGTATGTGTATGCAGGCGCTAATCTAGGGCTATTTCGATGTGTCCTGACCTTTTGTTGAGATCGTCTATCTATGCTAGTCTGGTATGCCAATTATCTATGTACTTAGGGGATCGTTTGGATATATGCCAGTCCTAACCAAACCAACTCTTTGCCAATTGTAAGAAATGGTTGCTGCCAATTTATCTCTTTTGTTGTAATGGCTGGCCTCTTGTTTGGTTTGCTAGCAAAGGTGTGCTTTGGCTTTCAACTAAGTCAAATCGCTTTCTTGGCTTGACTGAGAGATGCAGATTGGCTGCAGGTACAGCCGTACAGGAGAGTGAATTGTTGAATTCATGTACAACTTGTTCTTCATTTCCTGTGATACAAAACCAAGATTGAATTGGTTTGCAAAGCATGTGGTTCTGACTGTGAGGGTTCACAAGTTCACTTTTAGTTGGGTGTGCCCTCGACGGAAATTTGGTTATAACAGCTTATGATCAAGTCTTAAACATGCATCTGCCTTCTTGCGCTCTGCATCTCTTTCATGTCTCATCACAAGTTTATATATCTTCTTCTTTGCACTGTACATCTCATTCATGTCATCCGTTGATCTAGGCCCTCTTTAGATCTACTGGGAAAATTTTACACCCCGTCACATTGAATATTTGGATTTATGTATGGAGTATTAACTATAGACAAAAAAAAACTAATTACACAAATTGCATGTAAATTGCAAGACGAATCTTTTAAGCCTAATAGCGCTATGATTTGATAATGTGGTGCTACAATAAACATTTGCTAATGACGGACTAATTAGGCTCAATAAATTCGTCTCGCGGTTTACAGGTGGATTTTGTAATTTGTTTTGTTATTAGACTACGTTTAATACTTCAAATGAATGTTCGTATATCCGATGTGACATGCCAAAACTTTACAACCCTGGATCTAAAAACACAGCCCTACTTAGACGAATAGTTCACACAGAAAATTGAACCTTAATCATCTACTCCTGTTGCAATGCACGCTCATTTTGCTAGAAATATATACTCCCTCCGTTCTAAAATAAATGCAGTTTTATACTGTGCATGTCCAACGTTTAACCGCTCGTCTTATTTAAAATTTTTTTATGTTTAGTATTTTTATTGTTATTAGATGATAAAACACGAATAATATATACTTTATATGTGACTAATTTTTTTTTGTTTTTTCATAAATTTTTTAAATAAGACGGACGGTCTGACGTTAGACACGGATACCCACGGCTGTACTTCATACGTCGCAGATTGATTGAAGTTGTTTCCGCAGGGTCCTTCATACGTCGCCCGACTCCATTGCCACTACTCACGTATTTTTCCTCTCCAGTTTGTTTTTTGTACATCTGTTGCCAGATATCAAGGACAAAAAGTGGACTTTCTCCTTTCTGCTATGGATTGAAGTGCTCACGATCGTTTAGAGGCCCAGCCTAGAAAAGCCCATCTCTGACTCTCTGAGCCTCCTAAGCTGCAAATGCACACACAATGGGCCAAAAAACTAGTAGTTAGCCGAGTAGAAATGTACACCGTGGCATGTTTTGTTGTCTGTTGGTGTTTAAGGTCCTATATACTCCTATGGGGCTATGGCAAGCAACACTATTACTCCATTGGTCCACGTGTAATGCAGGTAAATTCTATTACATTTGTGACAAGAATTTGTGGTCAAGATTTGGTATGCATATGCATATGAATATGGCGTTTTTTCTTCTTCTTTTGAAGTGGACTTGTGTCATAAGTTAATTAGACATGAACCCAACAAGGATAGCTGTCATTTGTTTCTGTTGGTCACACGCTAGCTACAGACGCTAGCTTAAACTAATCTCTCTAGTTAGGGAAATGGCCACGTTTAACTAACCAGACAGGATATACAGTATAAGCATTATTTAATCCTCCGTGCTTGAACACAAAGTGCACAACCGCATGCAACAGCCTACTCTCGTACACCTGCTAGCCTGCACGATATAGTACTTAATAATAGCGGGCGCACAAAGTTTGCGACCAATCAGTTAGGCTACATTGTTTTCTTATGATTAAGATGCATATTTTATCTCAGTTTCATAACCATGTTTTAAAAACTGTTAGACGATGTCTTTCGTACGAAACCTTTTTATATGTAGGTTTTTCAAAATAGTAGATAGATAAATCCATGTTTGAATTTGAAACAATTAAAACTCAATTAATCTTCCGATCAGAGCACTACATCATCTACCGCATGTTCGATTAAATCAACCCACACACGCGTGGCCGGCGCTGATTATATATGAGATTAGGGTACACACCATTCCCTCCGTCTCACTAAGACTTTATTTTTATGTTATCGTGTCTAATGTTTGACCGTTCATCTTATTAAAAAATATAATTTTTATTTTGAAAAAATAGTTACTCTCTTCGTCCAAAAAAGAACTCAATTTCTGAATTTCCATGTCTCACGTTTGGCCGTCCGTCCTATTTAAAAAAATTATAAAAAAAATTAAAAAGATAAGTAATGCATGAAGTATTATTTATGTTTTGTCATCTAACAATAATGAAAATACTAATCATAAAAAATTTCATATAACACGGACGATCAAACGTTGGACACGAAAACACAGAAATTAAGTCTTTTTGGGACGTAGGGAGCACAAAATACAATTCATGTTTTATCACCTAATAACAATAAAACTACTAATCATAGAAAATACTCCCTACGTCTTAAAATATAAGTATTTTTAGTTAATATCTAAAAGCTGAAAAATGAAGAGCGAGTATATATCTTAATTAGCCACCGAAGGCACGCACGTACGTGTGTCCTTTAATTTGCCTGGACACCAACGGTAGGTAATCGCACGGCGGTTAGCGTTAATTAAGTAGGGACCAATTAAGCAGCTAGCAAAGTGACGGTTTGGTTTTGTCTTTGGTCTAACCGCACGCGGCGGCAACAGTCGTAGAGCTTCGCACGCACACGTGCGGGTGTGGGCCCACACCACCCGACACCGAGTCGTGCCGAAGCAATTCATCATTGCAACTAACCACCGCCGCTTGGCGACGACGCGTACGTAGCTTCCGCGAAGCACCTGCGTGCGTCTGTGCATGCGACGCATACGGTTTTTTTTAGATTGCATATAAATTTTTATTAATTAATCCGATCTCTATATTCACATAGGATATACACAATCAAAATGATACAACGACAGTTAGATTCCCCGTCTTCGAATATGCTCATATAGGTAGGGTTTACGTGTGTATGTTTATAGGGTGAGTGTGTGTACGTTGGAAGTGTCTACGTTGTACTGTGTAATTCTAGAAAATAAAACACGTACAACCACAAAAAAGAAAAACCTAGTCAGGTGAGTTGACGCCACATGCCACTGGTTAATTTGTTCACCTTTAATCATCAGCATCCAGTCAGAACTAATTGACCCAGACGCGAGCCGACGGGATTTGCTTCCGCTTCGTTGGATTCAAAGGCCACCACTATCCATAGAGTCGACGCCGTTATCGTGATCCCCTTCCACCTCCCAGACTCTAAGGCTGCCACTGAACTCTAAGGCTGCCACCTCTGCCGAGGTGCACATATCTTGCTGAAATCTTAGTCCTCCGCTGTCACCGCCGAGGATATCCTATTCCACCTAGACTCCCTACAGGCATTCGCCACCTCTAGGGCTGCCGCCACTGACGGGATCCACCTTCGCCTGATCCTCTCCCCACCCCCACCCCCACCCCCACCCTCCCCTCACCAAGAACCTTGCGCTAGCTTTCATGCCGTCATCGACGAAGAGATCCTTTCCATGTACATACATATATACACGTATACGGCACGTGTACCTACTTATAAGCAAGTTTAATAGTATAGCACACTACTAGCTACAAATCATCTATAGCCAATGTAATAGCTAATTTATACCATAGTTGCTTACTATACTATTAATTACCTGGTCCCACTTATCATACATACATTACGTTTTAGAGTCCGTGCTGCAGCTAGCTATCTGCTCTTCTCTCTCTACCTTTATTTTTTTAAAATATGTTTATAGCTAGCTTATAGTTTGCTTGTAGCCTGAATCTTTACCTCTCACATCTATCTGGCTAGATGCGAGAGAGATCAGCAATGCAAAGGCGAGGGAACGAGTCGCCAAGTTACCCTTTTCCTCCACGTACACCAATGCGCGCGCGCGTGCGAACGCTTTCGCGCGCACGTACGGTCGCATCCTATGATCAAGCTGCAGGTCGGTCGGGGTCCATTATCCATACGTGTGCCGCCTTTCCCCGACACGCCCTTTGACTCGATCCTTTTTTTTTTCCTTGGACCAACTGAATGTAGTACGTAACTACGTACGTGTGAGCGTCACACGTACATATGCATGCATTGAACACTATACGTACGATCGTTTGATCTTAATCGAGGATCAATATTTTGTTTTTCGCAAAAAGATTACATGTTAAAATATATTAGAAAAAACATTGATTTTCGTTACACAACAGCCAGACAGGCTTATGCCAAGGAGTAAAAAGAAAGAAAAAAAACAAAGCTGCAGCCGGTAAAAGAAAAAGAGGTACTGCGGAAAAAAGCTACTCCAAGCAACAAGATAGCAGAGGCAGATCAATATCGAGGATCAATATTCGTTATTTTATTAGGTTTCACATATTTATTTAATCTATAAATAGATTCGTGGATGATTCACTTGTAGCCTTAATTAAGCACATCAAGCATCTCATGGATAAGGGCAACATATCCGTGTATGTACACGTGTTGATCATTGGGCATTGGCCACGTCGATAGATCCACGTGTACGTACGTACGGTCCACGTGGTGGCCCGTCGCGAGTATGTTGCATGTGAATGTGTACACACTGCATCTCACAATGTTGGCACGTGAATTTGTGCATGCGTAGATACTATTCGTCCGTTTTACAATGTAAATTATTATAGTATTTTTCACATTTATATTGATACGGAAAATGCTAGAATGACTTACATTGTGAAACGGAGGGAGTATGAACACACAACGTTCATTAGTATAGCTGAGTTAATTGGCACAATACCGCGTCGTGGATAATTCACAACCGTAATATGTGTTATATATATATATATATATATATATATATATATATATATATATATATATATATATATATATATATATATATATATATATATATATATATATATATATATATATATATATATCAGCCATAATATATATATCAGCCATTTTCATTATCGGCAGTGATCCAAATACGTATTTTGAGTCCATTTGTCCATAAATGTATGTATAACTAGCTCATACTTTCGATAACTATGGTTTTTGCTTATAATGAGAAGTTTTCTTAAACAGTTTAGCTTTTCGTTCAGATTATAGAAAGTTATATCAGCAATTGAACTCGAAGTAACGAGCCGATCAAAAACTCCCGAGTTTATTTATATTTTCTCATCAGCTATGGCTGTGTTTAGATCTAAAGTTTGGATCCAAACTTCAGTCCTTTTTCACCACATCAACCTGTCATGCACACACAACTTTTCAGTCACATCATCTCTAATTTTAACCAAAATCCAAACTTTACGCTAGACTAAACACAGCCTATATTTAACTCTCCCCAACTTACCTGTACGAAGGACCACATTACTCACGGATGTAATTCGTGGCGTCGGCGTGTGTGTCGGACGGAAGCTGCGTGCGGGCCGCATAGATGCAAGCAAATGCACCGTCTCGGTGTCCATGAACTGATCTTAATTTGGCGTCACTTTGCCGACGCGATAACTCATCGCTATAGGAGTAATTAATTAACTGTACGGTACAGATCGACTGACTATTACTCCATTCGTCTCTAAATATTTAATGCAGTTAACTTTTTTAAACATGTTTGACCATTCGTTTTATTTAAAAAATTTAAGTAATTATTAATTATTTTTCTATCATTTGGTTCATTGTTAAATAGACTTTTATGTATACATATAGATATATATATATATATATATTTCATAAAAGTTTTTGAATAAGATGAACGGTTAAACATGTTTAAAAAAGTCAACGGCGTTAAATATTTAGGGATGGAGGCAGTATTTGGTACCAAAATAGAAATGATTTTAGATAAATGTAATATATCATAAGACTATAAATCTAAACATGCTAGAATATATTACATCCACTTAAAATTTCTTATATTTTAAATAGAGGGATGCTACTGTTACTCCTTCTATCCCAATATAAGATGGATAGGAAAGTACCGTATATGCATGCATGAATCTACTACAGTAGCTTTAGCTTAGCTACATCTGACGGTCGATTACATTATTTGTTTTTAGTAGGATCGATATCTGAACAGTGCTTGCCGGATCTGAGGCGAGTGTCGATATGTTTTATTTTGTGGGGTCAGATCTAGATAGCTCTCTGTCGCATGTGCACCACGTGGGAAAAATTGTATGTGTGCAGTAGAGACGTCCACGCATCATCTCTTGCAAGTACTTACAATTCAAGATGCTCTTTTATTTTTTTTCTCAAAAATTCAAGATGCTTTTTGTTCACTCCTTTTTATATTCTAAGCCACCAGATTATCACAGACACATTATATAAGTTACTAAATGATGTAATTTGTTTACATGTAGAAGTTTCTTTATAACTTCAAATAAATCTATTTAAGTATAATAATTCATATGTTATTTGAGTCTCTTCTCATGTAAGCCAAACGAGTAATCAGCCAAAAAGTTAAATCGAACAGGACCTTTATGAATATAAATATAAATCTTATCCAACTGTACGTACCGTACAAATGCATATATAGCAAGTTAATAAATACCACGATTTTCCTTACCGATGATTACCGTGGTAACAGGCTTATTATACGATTGTTAACCTAGTTCAAAAGAAACTTAAACAAACATTTAAACTTTTAATAATAAATTTTATATATCCAGGTTTTTTAATGTTCACCACAGAAAGCACGCTGTTACCGAGCTTAC
Organism: Oryza sativa Japonica Group; assembly: GCF_034140825.1. Classification (NCBI taxonomy): domain Eukaryota; kingdom Viridiplantae; phylum Streptophyta; class Magnoliopsida; order Poales; family Poaceae; genus Oryza; species Oryza sativa. The sequence goes on from NC_089045.1 coordinate 22,485,742, forward strand.
TGCTAAGCATAGGGGATGAAGAACATGGGTAATTTGGTCCTAAAAGGAATTAGAAAATACAGTTATAAGGATATGCAGTGGTATGTCTCGAATTCCTGTAGAATTGCATATAATTGAATGGTTCTAAATAGATAAATAATTCCTCCATTTCAGGTTATAAGTTGTTTTGATTTTGGTTAAAATCAAACTGCTCAAAGTTTAACCAAATTTGTAGAAAAAAGTAGTAACATTTTCAACCCAAGATAAATATATTATGAAAATATATTCAAGTATTGATTTAATAAAACTAGTTTAGTGTTGTATATATTAGTGTATTTATCTACAAACTTAATCAAAACTAAGTAGTTTGATTTTGATCAAAGTTAAAACAACTTATAATCTGAAATGGAGAAAATAGTATTGACATATTTTAAAACCGTAAAATTTATAATAGTATGTAAATATAATTATAAAAAAGCATGTCAATAGTGTACTATAAACCCTTTTTTTTTTCTTGCCGTGCGCACCAATTTTTTCCACCTGTGTACTGTGTGCATGTTCAGGTGTTCACTCGATCGAGCTGTCCCCACACACGCACACGCACCCCAACTTGCCCGTGCCCGCGCCGCGCCGTACGCGGCGCACGCACGCTGGCCCGTGCGGCGCGCGGCGGTCACGCGAGCCTCGCCGCGCGGCGCGCGCACCGTCGTACGTGGCCGCATATGCATCCGCGCGCGCGCGGGGCTAAAATAATACTCCCTCCGTTTCGAAATGTTTGATACCGTTGACTTTTTAGCATATGTTTAACCGTTCGTCTTATTAAAAAAGTTTGTGAAATATGTAAAACTATATGTGTACATGAAAGTATATTTAACAATGAATCAAATGATATGAAAATAATAAATAATTACTTAAATTTTTTGAATAAGACGAATGGTCAAACACGTACTTAAAAAGTTAACGGTGTCAAACATTTTGAAACAGAGGGAGTACTGGTATACAAGTGCTAGCTTATCCTCGCCGCGTACACACCACACCAGTGCACCACGCCGGTGCATGCGGCTTTGGGCTGGGCGCGCCCACCGCTCGCCGCGGGCTCGTTTGTAGCATAGCTTGCGTGACGTATGGTCCAGCAAATTAATTAGCACAATAATATTCGATCGCCTACTAGCTACCACAACGCGTATTCAATCAAGATCGTATTAATCTGTAGTCTTCTGTGATGTTGAGTACTCGTATTTATTTATTTATTTATAATCCAACGGAGTAGTATAATACTCCCTCCATTCCATAATATAAGGCACAATCATTTTTTTTATATGTTCCATAATATAAGGCATGTATGCATATATTTTATTAACTATGACCTCTTCTATATTAAATTATTACTTTTTAAAATTCTCCACTCTCATGTTCTCTAATTCTATTGGATGCATGCATTGTATTTATTAGGATGATCCAAACTACAAGATGATAATAAATATTTTCTTGGTCTTTGGGTTAGGGATAGTTATGACTTATATTTTGGAATGGATGGAGTAATATAATATATGTAGAGTTGATTACGAGATCCACAAACAGTCCAGAGTGACCATTCTTTCGCATGTATGTGTATTTCTTTTGTCCAGCATTCTCGCTCCGGACAAAACATTTCGGCTTGGATATTGTATACAATCTCTAAACCTAATTCTGATCAATAATTGCCATAGTAGCACTGTAGTAGTGTACATCTTTTAAACCCAACAAAATTATATGGGTCTATCAAGAAATCTGGCGATAGTTTTTCATTCCAGATATAATCTAGCGATAAACATATACACTCCCCACCAAAGAATGTATAAGTTGGATCACCTACATACGCCACTGATTGGCATAGTGGTGGGACCCGGAAGTGGGGCCTGCATTATCAGCTCGATACAGGTGGCTGACATGTGGGGTCACAGGCGCGAGGGATAGTGGGTCCGACCAGTCAACCAGTCAAACGAAACCGTAAATTGGTATCTGTGGGCCCCACATGTATGTGAGGTATTTAACGGATCGTTTGCACACAACGGGCCAGAAATTAAAATCGACTTAGGTTGTTATTGGTTTTCTTTTTTCGGGGAATTAGTTGGTTAATTTGAAGGGTCGTCGGTCGTCCTACGACTAGGCACACTCTATTAATTACTCCATTGGTCCATGAGTACCAGCTAAATCTCATCAAATTTGTGACAAGATTTTGTTGGCCACCGCCGTTTTGATTGGTATATAGGAGTATATGGCTATGAGCATGTCGTTTTTATAATTAAGTAGGTCGTCTTGTGTCGTAATAAGCATGAACCCAACAATCATCTCTGTCATTTGTTGCTGTTGGTCGCACGCTTAAACTAATACCTCTAGTTAGGGAGCTAGATGCCAACGCTTAACTAACTAATCAGACAAGATATATACACTACAGTATAAGCATGACTTAATCCTCCGTGCGTGAAGAAGTGCACGCACGCAACAGTTAATTAACTCGTACACCTCCTCGCTCGCACGCTTCTTCTTCTTCTTTTTTTCTTCTTTCGAATGGCTAATGGATTGTTTGCGACAATTATTCGAGGGTAGAAGTAAATAGATTAACTATTATATAACTAAAAACACAATTTAAAACAATGATCTAAAATTTCATATATAAAAATATTTTGAAAGAAAAATCATATTGACTAGTAGTTTGGAAACATTTCTGACCTCCACTTACGTTCTCATGAAAGAGAGGAGCATACAGCGACAGCGGCTACACACTTTACTCTGGCGACCGTGTGATCGGTTGTACTAACATAAATTATCAGATTAGTACCATTGATACTTATAATTAGCCACTGAACATACGCCGGTGACTACTCTAGCTTATCACACATTAGTTAACCACTCTACTCTGTCCATTCCAAAAAAAAATAATTACGTATTTCTCACTTATCACACACATACCAATGCAACATAAAAAAACTATAATTCTCTTAGCTCCTTTACCAAATCGAAATGCAATTATTTCTCCTCACTTTATCTAGTTTTAATATATTAATTTTTATTTTTACAAATTTCAATGCAACAAATAATTAAAATAAACTTATTTTTAAACAAATGGAGGAGTAAAAATGAAATCATAGGATGGACGACGAGTACCCCTCCATAAAAAGAATTCAATCCTAATTATAAACCTGGATATATACGTGTTTAGATTTGTAGTTAGAGTTTATCTTTTCTAAACAGAGCTGTAGTTAACTAAATGGTGCTACTACTTTCTACTACCTCCATATTTTAATGTATGACGCCGTTGACTTTTTATCCACGTTTGACCATTTGTCTTATTCAAAAAATTTATATAATCATAATTTATTTTATTGTGACTCGATTCATCATCAAATGTTCTTTAAGCATGATATAAATACTTTCATATTTACACGAAAATTTTGAATAAAACGAATGGTCTCGAAAAGTAAACGATGTCATCATCATACATTAAAATACGGAGGGAGTAATACATTAAAATACGGAGGGAGTACCACTGTACCGACCAAGGGATGGTTCGTACTCCTATTTCCTTTTTCTTTGGTGCACGCGGCAGCAAACAGTAGCCCGCACGCACACGTGCGGGTGCGGCCACGGCGTAGCTGGGCTGGGCTAGGCCCACCATCGCTCGCTCCGCCGCTGGTTTTGTACGTGGCCCGTCGCGTGCGAACGTACGCTTTTGCTTCGCTTTGCATTGCACGGCTGCACGTACGCACGTACGGGTTTGTGACCGATCAGGCTGGTCGGTCGGCCTTTTCCCAACACGCCTTTGACTCGCACACTTTTTTTTTCTTTTTTTTTTGCTCCGACCAAACTGAATAGTACTACGTGGGGCATTATATTGTACGTACAAGTGCATCCATGCAAATGCAATGCATTATGCATATATATATATATATTGAAGGCGGCTGCATAGATATGCATGCTCGAGTATGTGTGTGGGGGCATATATAGTACTGATCATTAAACAGGGTGTTAGCTACTACTTCCTCCGTTTCACAATGTAAGTCATTCTAGCATTTTCCACATTCATATTGATGTTAATGAATCTAGATATATATCTATCTAGATTCATTAACATCAATATAAATATAAAAAATACTAAAATAACTTACATTGTGAAACGGAGGGGTAGATCGGTTTCTAGCTGAGAGTTGGCACAATGTAATGAGTAGGTCGTGGATGGTTTCTTTAAGATAATAAAATTGAGTTATATCTCTGGCTTAGGCACACAACAACAAAAACAACAACAAAATCAGAAGTAAAAAGAAAGAAATTAAAAAAAGGGAACAAACACCCAATTCCTGCCAAAAAAAAAAAGATCAAGCTGAAATTAATATCGTTTCTAAAATCACATACTCGCTTTGTCCCAAAATACTTAACTAGAATGGGACATGACTCATCCAAATACAATAAATCTAGACACCTTTGTTTGTCTCTCCTCTAATTTCTCCTTATTAGGTTAACTTTCGTTAAGATTAATTTTTTTAAGAAACCACATAAACAGAGTTGGCTAGATCGATTAGACAGAGTGTTAGCTAGCTAGCTAGCTAGATCGATTTTGATTTCTGGCTGTGAGAGTTGGCACAATGTACTGAGTCGGTTGTGGATGGTTTTCTTTTAAGATAATTATCGATGTTTGATGTCGCGATTCCGGTATTTGCATGGTATGGGGATCGTCGGTACTAGGGTATACGCGAGACTGAGGTAAAAGAGACAGATGCGAGGACTTTTATACAGGTTCGGGCCCCTGAATTGTCAGGTAATAACCCTACATCCTGTTGGCCGAAGCCGTTGTTGCTCTTATTCACCATAATCACACCAGTACAATATTTGGGGTAGCCTATCTAGCTGTTGTCGATATGGCGGTCTGAAGGTTTGACTCGTAGTCGACAACAGGGTAGTTTTCCTCCTCTAATCCGTGCCCAGTGAGATCAGAGATAGCGCTTTTGTCTCTTCTAACAGTATCCAGAGACACCGTTGGGGACTAGCCGTGTCTATCCCTGAAGTCGATATCCGGCGTCTTGTCTTGGCGTATGTTGGCTTTTATGTTGTGGCTTCTGTTGTTCCGTGTATATTGATTGTGGCCGTGTGTATTGATTGTCTCGTGTCCCCTCTCCTCCTTGGGAGTCTTGTATTTATACCCATAGGTGTCCCCTTGTCCAAGTAGAACTAGGGAAACCAATATGGATACAATCCAAGTAGTCCTTGTCGTTTCCATGTAGAACTCTGATTGTCTTTCCATATCCGGAACTCCTCCTATATCCGCAGGTTGTTTCCGTATAGGACATGGTATGTGGTGGGTCCTGCCGAGATTTAGTCAACTACTATTAGGTATGTGGTATCCATAACTCTGACAATAATAAAAATGAATTATATCTTCCTCTTCTGCCTATACGCACACAAAAAAAGTAATATCAGAAGTAAAAGAAAGGAATTAAAAAATGCGTGATGGGATAAACACCTAACTTCCACCAATAAAAGAATCAACTAAAATATCATTTCCAAAATCACACTCTATTTGTTCCAAAATAACTTAACATAAGATGGAATGTGATCCATCCTACTACAATAAGTCTGTTAATTTGTTCCCCCTTCTAATTTCTTTTTGTTATTCCCTCCGTTTCACAATGTAAGTCATTCTAGCATTTCTCACATTCATATTGATGTCAATGAATCTAGACATACATATATGTCTAGATTCATTGACATCAATATGAATGTGAGAAATGCTAGAATGACTTACATTGTGAAACGGAGGGATTAGCTTATCTTTTGTTAGGATTTTCTTTCTAAGGAACCAAATAAATACTTTATTTTTTAAGTAATATCTTACCTCTTATATAATTCTCTTGTGGATTCTTACATTATTGGAGTTGATGATCATATTAATTGTATATAGATTTGACCGAAAATTAGATATTTTTATGTAGCGACAAAATAAAGCAACTAGATATGATCAATCCCATGTAGCTAGTCTGAGTCCATATATGTGTGTGTCCATGCATGTAACTCAATCGGCTCCCCTGAGGTTATGTACATACATATTCATGCATGGACCACTGTACTCACTGTCTCACAGACGACGTACGTAATTGATGATGGTCGATCGTTCTCGTCGCGTCGGCATGCCTGTCGTCGGACATATGCATATGCATGGTGTCGATCGATGAACCTACTTGGATATTTCGATCGATCTTAATTTGGCGTCACCCTTTGCCGACGCGATAACTCCTCACTAATTAACTGTACGGTAGAGATCTGAGCTGCTCCTGCTCGTGCATGAATCTACTGCAGTTGCTTAGCTTAGCTACATCGATCTGACGATGATTATTAATTTGTTTATTTCTTTGTTTCATATTATAATTTATTTTTAACTTTTTTAGTTATTTTTTTAAATTTAATTAAGTTTGTAGAAAAATATAACAATATTTTCAACCCAAACCAAATATATTGATAAAATATATTTAATATTGTATTTAATTAAACTAATTTTATGCTGGAGATGTTGCTATTTTTTTTATAAACTTGATTATTTTTTTTAAAAAAAAGTTAACTAAGGAAAAAATAAAAAATAATTTATAATATGAAATATTAGTAGCTTATAAAGCAGAATCCATATATATCTGAGCAGTGCTGCCAGATCGATCTGAGCGAGTGTCGATGTGTTTAAATATCGTGGGGCCGGCTGGCTCTACAGATAACTGATCTCTCTGTGCCAGTGTCGCATGTGAACCACGTGGGGAAAAAAATGTACATGCATCGACGTCGAGTAATTAAATTAGCGGATCAGGGACAAGACGGGATAGGTAATCCAAGATGCTGGATCTGGTTGTTTACTGCTAGAAAACGAATTTTTTTATGACATCATCTTTTTATTTTTACTAGTGGACTAACAAAATAAACACGGATATAAATATATTAGAGGGTTTTGGGTCACGAGCTATAAGCGAAAATCGATTTTCACTGACAGACGCTTAGGAGATCTGAAAAGAAAACTCTGTTATTTGAGTTGGACCTCTTAAGGATCGGCCGGTGAAAATTGGGTTTTCACTTGCGGTCGGTAAAGAGCACAACTGATATAAAAATTGTGGTATTACAAATTCCACTGCCCATCTACCAAAGCTCTGTCCTCCCTCAGCTCCCTCTCCTTTGCTCCCTCTCCTCGGTTCCCTCTCTTCACCTTTTCAGTACTTCATGCCGTTCTCGGCGGCAGTGGTGATGATAGGAGGCGGGCGGGCGGCAAGAGGGGAGGAAGGCCACAGATTCGGCGACGACAGTGCCTAGATGCCGTGGATCCGACGGTGAAAGGGGAGGTGGCTGGTAACCAAGGCGATGGCAAGCCGCGGATCCACCCGCTCATGTGTGGGACCACCCACCGCACGTCTTCCCCACCCATGGCAGCCGCACCACGCCCTTGGTGCTCGCGCTCGTGGCCCTCCTCCTCACCTCCACCTTACTCCTCGTGCTCATTGCCTTCAGCGTCTTCTCCTTCCTAATCTTCGCCCCCAACACCGCCACCACCGACTTCGCCGATGGAGACGTTGAGTCCGCCGATCCCCGGCCCCCACACACTCATACCCGCCATGACCTCAGGTGTATATGCATTATATATCCTGCTGCCATATCTTGAGATTTGCATCTTCCGATCTACCGCTGAATTTCTCTTGGTTTGTCTTGAGCAGCGAGGGCCTTGGGGAACAAGGAGCACAATGGGTGGAAGTCATATCATGGTAAATTACTACACTCTCCTTGGCCACTGCTTCACGTTCCTCGGCGACGACGATGACGATGACCAATGGTGTTGCGACGATTATGAGCAGCACGGCGAGGGTCGTCGGTGATGCTATTTTATTTGCATGTATTGTTGTTTGCATGTTGAAAATGTATTGGAAAAATTATGTAATGCTATCTGGATGTGGATTTGAATTCGACTATCTAGATGTGGATTTGAAAATGCAGGAGCTTCTTTGGATGTTGATTATTTATCATTTTTTTCTTGGCAAAAATTCATTTTTTTGGCGGTCCTCTTAGTAGGTCCACTAGCAAAAATCGATTTTCGCAACCATTAGCAGAAATCATCGATTTGTACTGACTTTATGTTGCTGACGGCTGTGCAAGCCACTTGCAAAAATGCAGTCGTCTGCGAAAAAATATTTTTATAGTAGTTAATTTCTTGTCTCCTCCCAACATATCGATTTGAGTTAGTTTAAAAAACATCCCATTTAACAGTTTTTTAGCACACGAAACGAGATGAGGCCTTAACACATAATTAATTAATTGAGTATAAATTATCAAAAATTTGGAAAATAGATTTATTTTACTTTTAGAAAAACTTTTATATAAAAAGTTTATTTTATAACACACCATTTAACAATTTGAAAAAATATATGTTAACGTAAAATGAGGGAGTTGTACTTTGGACTTGAAGAAAAGAGTGGGAAGATATGCTGAATTCTGAAAAGAAAACGTGAATAAAACTCAAGCATGCATATATACGCGTGTGCCGCCTTGCCTTGCAGAAAAGGAAAAAAATAAATAAATGAAAGACATATAGAGGCATTACGTATTTCTATTTGTAGGAGCATTTGAGCGAGCATACGGGAACACAAAATCTATTCCGTGCGTACGTGATCAATCAATAAAAATATAAAATCGTCATAGTGTAAACCAATTCTCTCGGAGATACACTTCGACAGTGCATGTTTCAACCCCAAAATTCCGTGTTCAATTTCTAATATGCTCATGATTTATTCTTAAAAAAATGTTCAGAGGGGCGTATATCACTTCAAATCTATTTTTTTTAAACCAATTCTCTCTCTCAGTGTACATCAGTTTGTTTTGTTGAAAACCGATACATATAGTATATGTGTCGGTTTTTCTCTAAAACCGATAGCTATAGTCGTTTAAAGGTACCGATTTATTTTATTTTCAACCTATGAAAATGGAAAAAAAAACATTATAGGGGTCGGTTCTGGCCGTTCCGATACATGTAGCGACTGCATGTGGAATTAAATATGAAAATACATTGTTTATTCAATTTTTTTTAGAATATTCGGGATGTAAAATTTTTTACGGAAATATACCGTTGATCTCGCATAATCGTTGCGTGAAAATAACGTGGGCGTGCACATCACAGACGGTATCGCGCGGTGAAAGTGCGAGACCGCGTCGCTAAAACAATCAGCGGCGGTGTCAACTGGTTCCATTTGATTAGTGATTTAATACATAATTAACTATTAACTAATAATAATTAGTGATTAATTATCCCGATTAGCGATTAATTAATAATTAATCACTGGTGGCAGATCGGTATCGCTCTTTCAATCAGCGAGACCGTTTCCACCATGCCGCGCGGCCTCGCGCTTTGACCGCGCGATACCGCCTGCGCCCATGTCGTTTTCGCTTTTCACGTAAATGTTGTGTGATATCAACGGTATATTTTCGTAAAATATTTTGCATCCCAAATATTTCTAAAAAGAAATTGAACAAACAGTATATTTTCAAAATTTAATTCCTGCGTGTGCTCACTCGATCGCTGCCCCCAGTTGCCCACGCACGCAACGCAACGAAGACGGCGCGCGGCTACGTACGTACGTATATATACGTACGCAGCCCACTTGGCCGTGCCGTGCGGGCGCGCGCACGACGTCGCATGCACGCACACGCTCCTGCTGCCTGCGGCGGTCACGCGAGCCGCGCCGCGCGCACCGGTACGTCGTGCGTGGCCGCGCGCGTACGCATGCATCCGCGCCGCGGGCGGAAGGGAGCGGGTATTCGCTTACTAAAATGCACGAATTCCACTGTTGCCTTTTCTTTTTTGTCCAGCTGAGTTGTAGCGGTGATATAATGCCCCCTCCGTTTGTTTTAATATATGGAGCAATTGACTTTTTAAAGATACTTTTCACTATATTTAAAAAATTGATGTAATTAGTATTTGTTATGTTGTTACTTGATTTATCATATGAAAGGTTATTTAAAAATGACTTATATTTTTTTAATAAAAAAATATAATAAGACGTATGGTTAAACGTTAGTAAAAAAGAAAAGTCAACAACGTCGTATTGATTACCAGATCCGCACTAGTCCAGACTGTCTATTCCCTCGCACATATATACTTCTCTTTGTCTATTATTCTTTCCGAACTAAATTTTTTGTTTTGGATATGGGTTATGTTTAGTTCGTGTGTCAATTTTTTTAAGTATACAGACACACATTTGAAGTATTAAACGTAGACTAATAAGAAAATAAATTACAGATTTCACCTGTAAACTGTGAGACGAATTTAGTAAGTCTAATTAATCCATCATTAGCAAGCATCACATTGTCAAATCATGGTGTAATTAGGCTCAAAAGATTCGTCTCGCGATTTACATACAAACTGTACAATTGGTTTTTTTTTTCACATTTAATGCTTCATGCATGTGTCCGAACATTTGAGGTGACGGAAAAGTTAAAAATTTGAAGAAAAAAATTTAAATCTAAACACGGGCATCGTATACAATCTCTAAAAACTAATTCTAACCAATAATTGCTAGCAGTTCCATCATCACTTAAAATTCTTAAGTCTTCCTAAAATAATCATCATCATCTAACAAGTTCCTTTTATTTTATTTGTGAAAAAAAAACAAATGGGCATCCTTAAATGGCAATGCATGCACATGCAACTAACAAAGTTTAATTTCTATTGATGTAACACCGTGCAATGTTTAAAACGTGACCCAATCTATAGGACACGAAACGATGGTACACGTTGAAATTAATTTTAGAATGATGGAAGTTTTATTGTCCTTGATCTTTGCAATTTTTGCTTATGTAATGATTAAATTAAGATGGACGGGTAGTATTTGAAAACCGAATAAAATTATACACTACTATGAAAACTCTATTCAAAACAAATGCACAGATACACAATTTATTACTCCCCCGTTTCACATCATAAGGCGATTTAATTTATTTTGTCAAATGTTTTTAAGTTTACCTAAGTTTACAAATGGAATATTTTCAGCACAAAATAAATATATTATTAAAATATATTAATGTTAGATTTAATGAAACTATTTTATATAGATTGATGTTACTAATTTTTTCTAAACTTCGCAAGTATATTGAATCTATACATAATATATATTCTCCAAATAAATGCACTTTGTGGAAAACAGTTTACAGAGTAATAACCTCGAAGACTTTTTTTTACCAAGGTGTACTATAATAATATACGTTCATGCAATAAAGTCTATATAGTTTTATGTGTGCACTTGCTATGGTCAAAATTCTAAAACTACTGGAGGGGCTACTTCAGTATTAAGATGCCCAGTGTTTCGAAGGGTGGTGGTAGGGTTCGCATGTTTACGTTTATAAAAGTGAGTGAGTATGCACGTGTTATAAGCGTTAAGCGTCTGAGTTTGTATTGTGTTTAAAAAAAAATCCGTATAACAATACACACATAATACTATCCATTGTGTTCATACACACATTTGAATCCCCAGAAGCAGCATCACCCTCTCACATGAGTTCATTAAATTCACTCTCTCCTGTTCCAACTCCCACTGCACCCTCTGCACCTGCCCCAACCTGCATCATCTCTCTCTCTCAGAGTCTCAGTGCCGCTTAATTTTGCCTCTTCCCTCTTAAGCTGGATCGTACGTACTACTCGCGTCAAGCCAAGAAAGCGATCGATCGGACGGCGGGATCGACGGCGCCCAAGCTAGCTTAGCTATAGCCAAGGCACATGCACGGCGAAATGGTGGTGATTTGACATGTGTATGCATATGGGGGATTTTGCAGTGGGTTAGCTCTCGCGTCGCGCTCTCCACCGTCATCATCGATCTGTGGGTACGTTCGTGGATCGTGGAGCTTGACTCGTGGGAATTACAGGTCCTGCTTACATGAGAAATTGGACATCCTGCCACTGCCAAAAGTGGATTTCGCCACAATGTCATTCCGCGGAATGCCGTCGTTAAAATGCCACTGTCAAGATTGGGTTTACATTTGTTTTACCATTTGAGCCATTTCAATCCATTTCCACCTAATTTCCCACCCGGGCTACCCAAAATGCCCTTCAGTCTGATTCTTCTACCTCGGGCTGCCATTGTGGTGGTTGCCATCGTCGCAGTGGCAGTGCCGGCGGCGGTGTGCCGCGACTACGAGGGATGAGGAGAATGTGTCAGCGAAGGATAAGAGCGAGGCGGTGACGCTGGCAAGTAGCGAGGAGCGGCGCAGCGCCGACGAATATGCTTGGCGCGCGTGTCTCACTCTGCTCTCTCCTTGACGAGCACAAGCATGGCTGCCACCAATGACGACGCCGAGCTCACCGTGGCGGAGGCCAAGGAGGAAGAGGAAGCCACCAACAACGGCGGCGGCGTGCACTCCTAGTGGCTGCGCGCCGTGGTGCTGGGCACCAGTGACGGCCTCATCTCCACCGTGTCGCTCATGCTCGGCATCGCGCGGCGCACACCGCCGACGAGCGTATCGTCCTCCTGTCCGGGCTAGCTGGCCTCGTCGCCGGCGCTTGCAGCATGGCCATCGGCGAGTACGTCTCCGTCCACGCACAACTCGATGTCGAGCTGGCCGAAATCGAGCGTCGGCGCCGCCGCGGCGGCCCGGCTCCGGCTAGCCTGCGACTGCAAGCGGCGGCGGCGGCGTGTCGCGCCCCGGCCAGGCCGCGACCGCGGCGACATCGGGGACACCCGGCGCCTGCTGCCTCCAGGTTGCAGCTGCTGCTTGAGCTCCCTGTGGCATGGATCTAGCACCGCTGGAGGCCATGGTGCTCTGCGGCGGAAGAGGTCGAGTGCGGCGCGACGCCCGCTGCAGGTGTACTACCTGCGCCGGCTCGCGCACACGCTCCGCCTTGCGCCGTCTCCCGCTGCTCTGGCTCATCGTCGAGTCTGGCGCCACAACACGGCCGTTTCTTCCCCGTCCCCGACGCGCGCCTCCTCGCACAGCGCCGCCTCTTTTGTTCGCCGGAGGTGAAGGAGAAAAACTGCCGGAGGAGGAGGAGAGAGAAGGGGTATTTTGGTCAGTTGAAGTGGGAAAAATGGTGAAAATCTTGTAAAATGGTGAATATGGCAAAGCAACGGTTTGACATCGGTTGAAAGTGGCATTTTAACGATGCCATTCCGCGGAATGGCATTGTGGCGAAACCCACTCTTGGCAGTGACAGAATGTCCAATTTCTCCTGCTTACATCCCCCGATAAAAATTTTCAATATGTCATATCGAATGTGTGGACATATGTATGAAGTATTAAATATAAACAAAAAAAATAACAAATTACATAGATTGTATGTAAACTGTGAGACGAATCATTTAAGCCTAATTGCTCCATGATTTGATAATATAGTGCTACAGTAAACATTTGCTAATGACGAATTAATTAGGTTTAATAAATTCGTCTCGTAGTTTACAGGCGGAATCTGTAATTTGTTTTGTTATTAGTCTACGTTTAATACTTTAAATGTGTGTCCATATATCCGACGTGACACGCTAAAACTTTAAACCCATGAATCTAAACAGCCCCTTAATCGATCGGATTAGGGATGGAATAAGGGGGATTTGTTAGTGACCGCGGGAGGGAATGATGACGATGATTGTGATGATGACGATGGTGACACACATGGGAGCATTGACAAATGGTGGGATTGGTGGTGAGGGATGGGGATAGGTACGTGTTGGTGGGTGGGTCGGTGTGTAGGTGGGTAGCGTGACTATAGTGTTGTGTATGGGGGTATTTGAACGACGGAGATGTATAGCGTGATTGGTGCGGTATCTCGGGTATTTGGGCATTGGAGAACACATAAATTTGAGATTATTTGGTTTAGGGCTGTATGTTATTGAGTTAATTAATTTGAGGGGATATTTCTTTTTTATTTTTTTAAATGTGTCTAAAAATTTGTAAACGTTTTTTTTAAAAAAATATGAGTACATATATTGGCGTGGCGAAATCTTTGCTCTAATTTTTTTTTCTAACACAATTGTGTTGTCATCCAATATTATTTAATATTTATATTGGTGTGACCAAGAGGTTTACAAAAGTAATAAGTTAGATGATGGTTTCTTTTTAGAATTTTTGTACAGGGTATAACTTTTTTTTTTCTTTTGGCATGGGGTTAACGGAGTTCCATTTGATGGAAGACTAACGGTAAAGGTAAAAATGGAAGAAAACTGATTGTATGATAGTGTTTTAATTATGGAACTCGGGTTCATTGATGTTAATTTGTAGAATCAATGACTTGTTAAGGGTAAAAATATATAATCTCTTAAATTTTAAAAATAATTATATATCTGGCATATACATTGGACATATTCTTGAAAAACCCTTGTTCAAGATTTTTTTTTGGCACGATTTCGTTATCCTCACTATTTCTATTGTCTTAACCGATATAAGTTAACAACCAAATGATGGTCTGTTTTTATTTTTTAAGAAAAAGATTCATAAAATAAATATATCCGCAAGCTTATAAACATTTGTCGTGATGCATTTTTTTATAAGATAAATGGAATCATGATGTCATGAAATATTTTTATAATATAATGAGCATGCGTGCATATGTGATATGTCAATTTCTATGAGTGGCGTATTATACCATCGGACACATTGGTTGGTACAAGTTCTTGCAACACAAAAAGACAAGCTGAGAAGTAACAATTTTTTCATGACTGGAGAAGCAATATATATACATCTGTTTGAAAATGAAACCAATGAAACATGACAAATTTATCTGGCCAAACGATATATTTTTTTTTGGAAAAAAACCCATATTCCTACAAGAACTGAATAATTTCCATTTAAATAAATGTGTCAAATCCAAAACACTCTGTGCATTTTCTCCGGGTTTGTTCGAAATCGTCTCAAATTTCAAGCTTTCGGGATGAAATTGCCTAAATTTCAATGACATGTGAAAACAAAACCTAAACAATCTGAGGAGTGTAAATAAACAAATAAAATAATATTATCATTTTCCTTATTGCTGAATTACTCCATGGTTAATTAAATTACCCTACAGCCTCCACTTGGCATCCAAGGAGGAAAATGCCAGAGACACAGGCCTGACCGGTGGGCCCGACCTGTCAGCGTCTACCATATTACTATCATACATACTTTACATGCATACGCGACGAAAGCGCCTAAGATCAAAACAGAGAGCAAAAGCAGAGGCATCTCCGGCTCGCCGGCCGGCGATCAGCGGCCGCCGGCGAGCTCCACGGCGAGCTCGTGCAGGAGCTGGTCGAGCACGGCGGCCTCGAGGTCGGCGCCGACGCCGTCCCGCTCCGGCCGCACGTCGGCGGCGCCGATCCGCGACGAGCTCGGCACCTCCGACGCCACCATCGCCGACACCCTGGTTAGCTCCGCCCTCTGCGCCTCCCAGTACGCGGCGGCGGGGGCGAGCTCGCCGCCGTCGCTCTCGTGGTGGTAGCAGCAGTCGTCGTCGTCGTCGTCGTCGGAGGCGGCGGCGGCGGCGGCGTCGGCCGTGGCGTTGATGAGGTCGTCGGTCTTGGAGAGGAGGTGGGTGAGCAGCGCCGGCGAGTACGCCGCCTCGAGGAGGTCGCGGACGAACGCCATGGCGTTCTTCGGCGAGCCCTGCGGCTGCGCCACCCGCGACGGCGAGCGCTTGTGGATGGGTGAGCTCTCGAAGTCGAACGGGTGGTCCAGCACGGACACCGGGCTGAACTGCTTCTCGTCGTCGGACTCCGAGTCGGTGTACTCTATCTCCTCCTCCTTCTCGTCGGCGGCGGCGGCGGCGTCGAGCGGGTGGTGCTTGGTCGAGCACGGAGACGGCGCGGCGGCGGCGGCGGCGACCTTCTTGAAGCTGAACGACTCCGACGACTGAAGCGCCGCCGGCTTCCGGTTGCTCGCCGCCTTGACGTGGAGGATCTTGGAGAGGAGGACGCGGAGGAGCCCGGTGGCCGCCGCCGCCGCCGCCGCAGGCTTCTTCGTCGTCTTCTTGCCCGCGCCCCTCGCCGCCGCCTCCTTCTTCTTCTTGGTGGTGGTGGTGGTGAGCCGCCTGAGCACGGACGCGGCGGCGTCGTTGCCGCCGCCGGCCGCCGCCGCCGCCGGCCAGCACATGACCGCGGCGGCGGCGGCGGTGTCGTAGCCGTCGAGCAGCCGCGGCGAGCACCCCTTCTCCAGCAGGTGAAGGTCGAGGTAGAACGGCTCCTGCTTCTCCTCCAGCAGCTCCGACAGCCGCCTCCCCGACGGCGACGCCGACAAGCTCGCCATTGCCCACTCCAAGAAAACCTATAGAATTCTAGAGAGAGATAGAACTTCGTACCTTCTCGTGCGAGTCGTTCAAGAAAGTGGTAAAAAAGGGAGAGATGAATGTGTGTGTGTTTGCAAGAGGAGATGGGGGGGTTGGAGGATGGTGTAGGGTGGGGAGCTTATAATGGAGATGAGAAAGTGCAAGAGAATCTTAGAGAGAGAGAGAGAGTTTAGAGAGAGAGAGGAATAGTGGAGGCAACCAACCAAGGAAAGGGAGATGTGGAGAAGAGACAAGGAATGGTGCAATGAATGGAAGAAGACATGGAGGTTGAGGGAGAGATTCTTGTAGCCCCCCTCTCTCTAACCATTTGCTGCATAATTCATGCTATTATGTCCTCTCTTGCTCTTCTCTCTTCTCTCCACCCCTCTTGTCTTCAGACAATCTTTGGCCTTTGCTTGCTTTGTCTTTGCCACATAGGACATACATAGGTGTGTACTCCACTTAATTTAATTTAATTAATTGATTAATTATTGTAGCATTAGGGGAAATAATCTACTACTACTACTCATGTTTTACTAATGATGTTGTGTTTGGGTGCTGCATGCATGGCTGACCTCAATTTAATTAAATTAATTGTTTTTTTTGTGCCACATAGGACATAGGACTGTACTTAATTTAATTAATTGTACAATTAGGACATAGTAGTACTTACAATTGTACTCCATCCGTCCCAAAATATAAGCATTTTTATAGTGACAAGTCATACATTTTCAACTTTGACTATTAATAGCAAAAGAAATTAAAATAATCAATTATATAAAATTGATGTTACTAGATTTATCATTAAACAAGCTATTATGATATGTAACTCTTTTTATTTAAAATGTCTTACTTTTATATATATTGTTAGTTAAAATAGTATTTCAGATACAGTATTAGAGTTCAAAAATATTTACATGGGAAGAGTACTCAGTATTTTAGTAGTACTAATGATGGTGTTTGGGTGCTGCATGCATGGCTGACCTCAATTTCAGTGTGTGTGTGATTTGGGGTTGGAAAGTGATGGAGAATGTCTAATTGTTAGGTCAAATCACCCAGGTGAAAAGCTGGGGAATGGCTGGCTGGCTCTTGGCTTTGTTGAGCTGTGGTGAGAGTGAGAGTGAGAGTGGACTGTGGTGAGGTGGTGATCAGAGTGTGTACAGTACTTTGAATTGAATGCTGGAGCTAGCTGCAGTGGTTTTGGTTTGAATTCTGGTTCCTAGTAGGAGTACAAGTTTGTATTTGAAGCCCCTTGCCCTTTACCACCAGCATACTAGTATCAGAGAACTAATGATCCTCTGACTCCAGAGACCAGTGGTTGTTAGTGTGTTACTCCTTTCACTCAAGAGGAATAGTGATGTGGCAGTGCTTCCGAGGTGTATTTTTTGACAGCTCATTGCCATGTACATCTCGAATATTACAAGTTCACAGTAATTTCCAAATGGTCTCGGACAAATCTACCAGCATAATTTTAAAAACAACGGCCTGATTGGAATTGGATAAGGCGATGGTAAATGCGTAGAAGGGTACTATATATAGCAAAATATATAGTACACCCTCCATCCCAAAATAAATTCATTTAGGAGTTTTTGGTTGAACGTTTGATCATCCGTCTTATTTTAAAAATTTATAAAAAAAATCTAAATAAAATAAGTCATGCATAAAATACTATTTATGTTTTATCATCTAATAACAATTAAAATACTAATTAAAAAAATAAATAAGACAGACCGTCAAAACCTAGAAATGAACTTATTTTGGGATGGATGGTGTAGCTTAGAAGCATTGGTATAAGGCCAAAAAAAATGGAAAAAAATGAAGACATTTCTTTTAAAAATAATGGCAAAATGGCAAATGTCTTATGAAAACATTTTGCTTGTAAAAATAATTGCGGTTCAAAAGACAAGGCTAAAAACTGATATGAGAAAAAAAACACTCAAATTAAATTCTGAAATTCAAATTTGGCTGTGGCTTATATCATTTTAGGGAATCAGCACAGTTTGACTCGATGCACCTTGTATCCTAAGCACTGCAAAATAATCACACCTTCATGTCAAGCTGGCATGTCTGATTGTCTGATGAAACCACAACCTAATCCTGAAACATCCAATTACCAGGAAAAGCAAGGTTAACTCATCTGATGATCCTAAAACAACTAGACAAGCTTCACCTTGGATACCCCCATTGCCATCTCACAAGCACTCCTTTTGGCTGCTTCTGCAGCAGCAGCACATCACCAATTGGTTTCTTAAATGCCCTGGTCTCCCAAGGAGGCTTCATGTCACCTTCATCCAAATGCCCTGATCTTTATTTATCCCACAAGATACACACTAATACAAACACCTCATCATCAAATGTGTGTGTTTAAGGTATCTGCAACTCTCAAGAAGGTGACACTTGTCCTTAATCACATGTGAAGCCATCATCATCCGAGTCACAAAATGTACACATGTACAAGAGAAACTCTTGTATCTTAGCCTTATTAATCAATTGGGGCAATTGTATTCTTGTCCTCACTTTGAGTTGCAATTGTGATTTTACCCTAACTTTTTAGGGTTTGTGATTTTGCCCTCACTTTTTTCAAACGAAGCTCTGTTTTGCCCCTATTCTGTTAGCATCACTTAACAGCGTCAACTTAGCAGTAGAAGGACTTGTATACCCTTACACATTTGCCTCTCCTTTCTTGATATAATGCGTATATATTTCGAATTTGACCAAACTTTGACAAATTTTGGAAGAATTTAACATCATTTCTGCAGCATTTTCAAAGAACTTGCATCGGGTGCAAAAATTCACCAACAAGATTCATCACAGGAAGAAATCACCATTCACCAAACAAATCTCTCGCAGATACAAGACAGGAAAATGGGAAAGAAAACAGGGGATTTGCAGCAGATTTCCACCATGCACAAGATTTACTCCATTATGTCTCTTAATCCTGTATTTTCAATAGCGCTAGGCCTCCGTCCCTGCGCCGGCAAGAGGTTAGGAGCGCCAGCCCGCCGGCAGCAAGTCGTGCCTCCCTGCGTCCCTAGCCTGCGCTCCAGCCCGAGGTCGTCGCCGTACCTGCCTACATCCTTTAACAGCGCCATCCCGCCGCCAAGCTACCTGCTCGCTGCTCGCTCGCTTGCTGGCCGACGGAGCCGCCGCTCCTCTCCGCCGCGCGCTGACCGCGGGGCCACCGGCCGCCGCGCCGCGCCTCCATGCGCGCGCGACGCCGCCGCCGCAGCGCCTCCCTGCCCGCGCCCGACTCCGCCGCGCGCTGTTCCGTGGCAGCTGGCCCCGCCGCCGCTCCTCCCTGCCGCGCGCTGGCCGCGCGTAGCCGCCGCCACCGCCGGGTTTTGGAGTGGAAATCGGGATAGGGATTGGGGATTTGGTTCTTTCATTGAACCAAGGGTAAGGGTAGAATGGTCATTCAAAAATGATAATAACATTTTCTATCTTCGTTTAAATCTGAAATTCCGGACCCACCAAACTTCTGTCAAAACCAGGGCTAGACGGCTGCTTTATTTCAGAAAAACAAGGGCAAAATCACAAACCCTAAAAAGTAGGGGTAAAATCACAATTGAATCGTAAAGCAAGGGCAGAAACACAATTGCCCCTAATCAAGGGGCTTGATCAGACAGCTAATCAGGGTGATTAATTAAGTGTGTGTGTGTGTGTGTGAGTGTGACCGTGTGATGTGCTGATTAGTGCCTGACAGTGGAATCTGCCGGTGATTGGGTTTGCTGATTTTGTCGCCTGCAGAAAAGGGTACAGAAATCTTTGCTGCTGCGAATTCGGACTCTCCCCGTTGTTCGCTTGCTCTTGCTGCTGCAGACAGAGACGATCCGGTTTTTTTTGGGGCCAAACTGTTTGCTTGTGTATCTACAATGGCTTCGTGTGTCGTAGCAGTAGGTGATTGTGCCTGTCAGATTATACGTGCCAACGTGCAGGCCATATGGTTCATGGATGGATGTGAATTGAATTCGAGTCAAACAGGGATTCGTAATTTGGTATTCCCTGGCATTGTTCACGGACAAATTGATAATTCATGTTCATGGATAGTAGTTGCTTTGGTCCGATGTGACAGTCTTCATCAGAATGCAATTGACTGTTGATCTGTGACAAAGAGCATTGGTGGAAGTGTACTATAGCTGTTTACGGATTATCAACGCATTTTGGGACAACGAAGCTGCCAACAATAAAAATTTCAAGACTGATCGGATTCTGGTATGAAATGTTATGGTACATTGATGGCAATCTGATTCTGGTTTGTGCCGCTAAAACAAACACGGCGTTTCCACTGGTCAAATACAGCTTGACACTTCCAGAACGCTAACCAAAACGCATAGCTGATGTCCTCCAAATCACAAACAATAGCAATGTTTTTTTTTTCGGTATACACTACTACTTCACAGGAGCTTTGCACACGGCTCGTAATACCACGCAATCTAATCCAGCACACACGTACAGCAAACAAATACACTACACAATCTGCAATTTAAGAATTGGTTGCAGATGGATCGAATGCGTAACACGCTTCTCTGCAGTTGCTGCTGAAGAAGAAGAGGAAGAAACATCAGGGCAAGGCCAACTGGGACGTCTTGCAGTTCTCCACAATGGCCTTGGACTTGGTGTACAGGGAGGTGAGCTGCCCCTGCCTCAGCGAGAAGGCCTGGCTGAAGAGCTTGATCTCCTGCTTGAGCTCATCCATCCTGCTCTTCTCCATGTCCAGCTCCCTGAGCGCCTCCAGCCTGTCGGCGACGAGATGGTCGGCGTCCTGCCTCGCCTTGGCGAGCGCATCCAGTAAGGACGAGTTTTCTCTCTTCAGCGTGTCGCGCTCCTCCTCGAGCGCCGCGCGCCACGCCTTTGAATCCTCCAGCTGCTGCCTATCGGCGGTGCAGTCCTTCTCTAGCCTTTGGCATCTTGCGTCGATTGGTTCCTCGTCTGGAGTTGCAACCTGTGGGAGAAGACAAAGGATTGGCAGCAGTGGTAAAAAGTAGGGAGTCAGTTCTCATTGGCAGCATGTTCCGTAACGATGCTTTCGACAGCTCGATAGATGAACATGGGGATTGACGAAAACTTTTAACAGGAGTTGATGAGTACCGGACAGATTATAGGAGCTAAAAATGTATGATTATCAATTTATCATGAGATGACAGATTTTAACTAGAAGCCGAGCAATGAGGATCCCTGTTTCGTTGTCTTTTTGGACACTCGGAAAAGAGAGTCTACTTTCTACTTTGTCCTGACCTTAGCTCTCGAAACTATTGATGGAAAATGTCACATATTTCACTATATCTGGAAATCTGGCATTTGTGTCAAGATTGAAATTTTGAAATGTTGCCACTTAGAGAGGATGCTGAATTGCTGAGCACTGAATGCTCAACAAGCAATGGTTATTCTCGAGACAACACGCACCTTTGGATTTGATTCAAAAGGCAATCTAGGACTCAAATTTTGCAAGTACTTGTTACTATTTATGCAGCAAATAGCCAATGTCTTTTCAGGGGAACTTAGTGCCAAAAGTCTGTAGAAACTATGCATATCGGATGAATTAACTATCTCTGATTTATCTATTTCTATTATCATTTCCATATTAACTACTAGTAGTTTGCTGCATAAAACCCAATTTTGTTGTGGATGAAAAGTCAGCAGAATCAGCAGAGAAAGACAAGGACCGGTAATGTTACTTACTGATGCTTTATCATCTGCCAGGGATGGCGCACATTTGAAACCAGGTGTCATCTCAAGCATTTCGAGATCAGTAACACACCCCTTGTTCAGCTGCATCCAGAGGTCCTCATCAGCTACAGTCCCTAAATTTTCTGGTATTGGGCTGAATTCTACATCCTTTGAATAGTTCGCACGACTTGCAACAAACTCAGCTGGTCTCTCTTTAGAAGTTGGAGTTTTTAATGATTCGAACTGCGACAGGCCAATAATGAAGGATCAGAAACAAAAAGTGAAAAATAGAGCAGAAGCTTTGAATAGTAGAGCCAACACATGGCATGAGATTGCACTTAGTGAATCTGATTGAAGTTGTTATGATGCTACTTCTCCAATAAACATACCTGGATAGAATCAGTGAACTGATCTGGTGATATGCTGGTATTGCTAATGCCATCTAACATTTTTTGTTGCTCAGCCAAACGGTGCTCTAGTGTTTCCCTTAACCTCCTTTCTTCGTCAAGTTCCATTGCTAGTCGATCACGCTCAAGTTCAGACTACATGAAAAGAATCCACGAAACTTTGAGTTAAGTAAAAAAAGATGGTTGTATGCAGTATCCACAAAAGGATGCTCATTCTTAAATGAGATATACATGTTCTACAGGAATTGTAGAACCTTTAATCTTTACCTACCTTGTGCATGTCATTGCGCTGCTTTAGTATAACCTGCTCCAACACTTCGGAATGAGAACCCTGCATTCAGAAAACAAAAAGGTTAAATAATGTTATCACACCTGGGTTTGAAGAGAAACCTAAAATAAACACAAATAACCTGCAACTTTTTGCGAAGTTCTTCTATTTCCTGCTTTTGCCTCTTCAGCAGAGCTGCATCTGTTAAAATCTGGCATGCCAGTGACTATTATTAGGTACTCAACGCTTGACATGCTAATAAATTTGAACTTAAAAAAAATAGTCATTTAATGTAGTAAGATAGACAGAGGGCAATATTTGGATGAATACTGAAAGAGCAATGACTGTTATTAAATATATTATACAAGTTATACCTCATCCTTAAGAGACGTAAAGAAACAAACACAAGACATCTTATAAATAGTGAGACTTAATAAGCGGTAGGTTAATAGTGCTACAGGAATTAGTTCAGAACAATATACTTAGGGCCCCTTTGAATCGCAGGGTAGAAAAAACGGAGGAATAGGAAAAACACAGGATTCTGACAGGAATTGAAGTGTAAAACAGAGGATTGTAAAACACAGGAAAAACACAGGAATGATCATTTGATTGGAGCGCAGGAAAAACGCAGGAATCAGATGAGAGAGATAGACTCAAAGGAAATTTTCCAAGAGGTTGGAGCTCTTGCTAAATTTCCTCCAAAATCCACATGCAATGTGCCATTCCATAGGAATTTCATAGGATTTAGAAAGCTTCAATCCTTTGAATCAAAGGGCCAAATAGGAAAATTTTCTATAGGATTTGAATCCTATGAAATTCCTATATAAATCCTTTGATTCAAAGGGGCCCTTAATTTTGATGTTTTAGGGCCTAATGGGGTATAACTGAATAAAAAATAACATGAATTCATAGGTAATAGTTTGATTCATGCAGGTGAACAAAATTCCATATTCCAAGCAATGCCTTAACACTTACCTCATTCACTTGAGCACAGTTGCTGACACATTTTGCTCTACTTGCAAATTGAAGAGTTCCTCTGGTTTCCTCAACATGAATCTGTAGGTTCATTTTTGTTGGGAGATGCAATAACAAAGAAAAGTAAGTACAAGAGATTTATTAGTACATGATTTAATTTGTAAGTACCTAGAGCATACCTCCTCAGGAGCAGCAGTGCAAATGATTGATGTTTTTGCATTGCCTCCAAGTGCAGGTTGTAAAATGCGCGTCAACTTACTATCACGATAGGGGATGTGCCCTCTGCATCAAAATAACTAACCACCTCTTTATCTAAAAAAAAATACCTAAGCAACTAAAACTACACAAGATCTTACAAAGTTTCAATATTCGTAGAATTTTTCTTCGATTCAGATAGAAACTACTCATTGGCGAATTTTTCTTTGGATTAGTAAAATGAAGGCAGAATTGGTTAAAGTTTATCTTTTCTTCAAAACTCCGAATGTTCAAAAAATTCGCAATAATTTCTGATTACAACATTCTTTGGTTATTAGACTGACTATTACAAGGCCTATGTTTGATTTGCAACCAAATCTGTGCTTTCCTCCTTGCAATAAAATTATAACTTCCATAGCAGTTTATTACTGTTTGGATAGCTATTGTATAATAAATCAGAGCTACACACAACTTGCAGATGTCATCACTCATAATTGCTATATGACTATGGGGGGAACCAAATGAGAAAGAAGTCCATGCCATACTCGATATGTGTACCTTTGCTTTCCATTCTCACTCAACTTATTGATGACATTCCCAAGAATCATCAAGCTTTTGTTAATATGCTTTCCCTCCTTGAGACGCACACCTCCAGCTCCGGTCTTGGCAATTCTTTCTGAACCAGCTAAATCCACCAAATTCTATAAGTAAGGCAACATTGATTAGTCATACAATTCTCAATACATTTGTTTTTACTTAATACATGTATTGAGAGAGCAGTACATACCAAGACAGATACACGGATAGCATCTCCAGAATCCATGTGGTTCTTTGCGCTGCTTTCAATGACCTGCAACCAATACAATGATACGAAATCACAAAATTGGCATCATCTGGTATCTCAACTTTACTCCAACTATCTATGGACTTGAAATTGGTGGAATAACTAAAATATTGAGTATTCCATACCATTCTGAAAATAGTATGTGATCTGCTGCTCCGCACATTCATATTTGTCTCCCCAAAATGCCTATTTGCTATAAGAAAAGCCAGACCATGTTTCAAGAATAAAAAAAGCTTCTAAACTCGTGAAAACAGGTAGCTTGAACAGGTATAATGTTAACCTGTCGGAAATAGTACCTTCTCCAAGCTCCAAGAGCTTAAACACTTGCTCGGCACTGTTCACAATTTCCTCCCGTAGCCCAGACACATAGACACCACGCTATGGAAAAAAATAACAGAATTGTATAAATCTATATCGCAATTAGACGAAAACCCACCAAGCATTTTCATCAAAGAGAAGCCATTTCTACCTCTAAGCTCTCATGAATCGGCAGCTTCTCGCTCCCGAGCGTCAAGAGGTCATTGATTTCCTCGTTGTAAATCTCCATGTAGGAGACCCTGATGAGGAACTCGCGGTCCGAGACCTGCGCCGAGAGAGGTCAGCATCGAATCGAACCGACGACGAAAGCTTCAGCGTGGCCGCGACATCGGAGAGAGCGGCGAGAGTTTAACCGAATTAATTTACCTCGCGCGCGGTGTCGAAGACGTCGCGGACGGCGAGCGGGATGATGCCTGGGTGGTCGGCGGAGCCGTTCATGGTGAACGTCTTCCCACTGCTGGTCTGGCCGTAGGCGAAGGCGGTGCCGTTGAACCCGTCGACCGCGGCGCGGATGAGGGAGCGCACCAGCACGCCGTAGATCCGCTCGTTCGTGGCCGCCCCGTCGAACACGTGGTCTGCATCGAAGGCGTGAGAACGCGCGAGGCCGAGGGCAACGAGGAGGGAGGGAGGGGGAGGGAGGGGGGAGCATACCGAAGGCGAAGGAGGCGCCGGGGACGGGGGCGCTGCGGTGGAGGAGGGTGATGCGGGTGTCGTCGTCGACGCGCCACTCGCGGTCGCCGCCGGTGGAGGAGGGGGACTGGTCCGCCGCTGGGGCGGCGGTTGTCGGCGGGCGGAAGCGGACTGCGACGGAGATCTTCTCCATCGTCGGCGGAGGAGGAGGAGGAGGACGGCGGCGAGGTGGGCGGCGGCGGCGGAGGATTTGAAATTTCGGGGAGGGATGGAGCGGGGAGGAAGACGAGGCAAAGACACGGGAAAAATATAAAATGTTTTGGTTTTTTTTTTTTTTTTGGAAAGGTAAAGAGGATGTGGGTTCCTGGACCCTGGGACTTGGGCCTTGTTGTTGGACAGGGGGAGCGGCCCATGTAGGCCCATAGATCAAAATCGGCCCATGTATAATTGGATGTGATCCAGCCCAATAGTTTATGAGGGAGTGCGGGCTTTAGGCCTACCACCTACCAGTGGTATGGACCTCGTAGGCCTGGTTGTGCACCACGGGAACGATAAATTTTTTTTACATTTTTTATTAAAATATTTCAAAAAAAAATTTGGTTTAAAAATTTTACAAATCTAGACACCGCATGTCCTTTAGGAATGCCTTTTTAGAAAATTACCTTTCTCCGAGCGGTCACACGTCCCAGTCAACACGCATCGCACGGGGCCACCCGATAGCACCCCGTGGTGTGCAGGGAGAGGCCGGGGGATGGGGACAAGTGTGACATTCATGTGTTTTCATATTCCAGCGTTTCCAAAATCCTAGGAGTATTTGTATTCCGAAGGAGCCCTAAATCCTACAATGGTGACATTCAAGAATGAGGAGGGAGAGAGGGGCAGGGTGGTGACCCCATCGCCTGTCATTGCATACGCGGGCCTAGTCAAGCAGCGAAGCTCAAATCGAGTGTTCCTGCTCAGACTGGCTCGCGTGGCTTTTTTCATCCACTCGGTCAGGCTGGGAGCTACAAGCAAGCAACCAAACGTCCACCCAGTGCATTCACGCATGCGAGCCAGGGACCATGCAGGCAACCAAATACACCCTTATTGACAATAAAGTGTTGTATTGGATGTTACCTATTAGTGTGAAGTCCTTGTG
Organism: Oryza sativa Japonica Group; assembly: GCF_034140825.1. Lineage (NCBI taxonomy): Eukaryota > Viridiplantae > Streptophyta > Magnoliopsida > Poales > Poaceae > Oryza > Oryza sativa. The sequence continues at coordinate 22,512,433 of NC_089045.1, forward strand.
GTGGTGTTGATGATAATGATGGTGGTAAGATCTAGGCGATCGAATGACCAATCTACAACTCAACTAACTTCCAATGTTTTCTTTTGATTTGGTTCGACATCAGTTCACCGACAGTGATAGGAGTGAAATTCGATCGACAAAGGATCAGAGCTGGTTTCAGATATAGTGTTTTTCTGGTTTGAGAAAGACAAGAAGCATGTACAACTTGTAAGCCATTGAAAGAAATAACGGTTATCCATATTATAACCAATCATAGATGGAGGCATATAAGTCTTTAGGTTAGTAATTGCTCAGTTCTCTTTTTTCAGTCAAGCCATATAGTTTTGTAATCCACGGTTATTCATCGTACAAACTCTATAATAGCTGGCTATAGAGTAAAGACCCGAATAAATACCACATTATATAAAAAAAGAAACCCTAAATTTCAAAAATTTGAGTCGTCCAAAGTTTGTGAGCCCAGGTCAGCGATAAATTAAATGGCATGTCAAAATCAATATGTATATAGTAGTGCCATAAGAATTTTATTTTATTGTACATCTCATTCACGCTTTCACGAATGTTGGGTTGATTTTCAGTGTGACCGATACAAGTTTTAACTCTATAGCACCATTTCTATCTGTTCTTTTTAGAGAAGGGTATTTTTCACCCGTCCTTTACATCTAACCGAATATGCAGCCATTTAAATTAGGAACTTAGCTCCTCAAACAACCCAATCTAAATTTCGTTCCTACAGAAATTTGAACTCAGTTCACTTCAACCATTTCTAACTACTCCTTGCTGCTCAAGGATGATGCATACGAGCGAGCAAGCCTTTGTGAATCCGGAAGACCGATAGATATTGTTCCTAACTTCTGCGACGACTAGGCTCCATATGTAAATATTTGCACATGCACATTTATGCTGATTGCTTCTGTTTGTACTCCATGTACAAGACTCTGCTAAGTACCCTCTGTGGTCGGCGTGTGTACACCTGTCCCCTGCCACCGGCTTCCTTGTCCAGGCCCGACCACCTCTCCACTCTTTGCCCTTGCCTCCCTGCTCTGCACCTCCCTTAACCTGCTCTCCACGGAGGTGCTAAGGCTCTTCACAGTGCTCCTACGTGGAGCGTTGCTTCATTGCGCTAGCGGGAAGATTCGTTGACACGTCGGCACCATGCGCGTCCCAACTGAGCCGCTCGGGCCTTCGATGGGGGACGAGTTCCTCGCTCGCGCTCAAGGACGCACGGCGAAGAAACGAGGATGCGCTAGGCAGAAATAACTTGGCCATCCGTATTGTAGAGGTCCTGCCCTGGCATCATGTTTCCATCACATCGTTCGTCAGACTATGCAGAGGAGGTCACATGCACTGTGAAGTGCATGGCATACGGATGCTTTTGGTTTGATTGCATTGCACAGACCAGCTAGAGACACGCAATGCATAGCTTGCACTGCCACTGCCCTAAGGCTCTTGCTAAGTTGCCCCAGTGGCTGGTGCTCATCCGGCATCTGCTACTTCCTGTGGGGTGTATGGCTGCACGAGGTGCGACCATGGTGAGGTGCGAGAAGCCTCCCAGCACCACCACACGGTAGTTCTTCCTGGATCTCTCATTCTCATTCTCTATCAGACAGTGGAAATTTGAAACAAAAGCTGTCCTCTTCCTTGTTTAGTACTCCTATTTTAGTCAGGTGTTTGATTCGGGTGGATGAATTAAAATTTAGAGGCATGGGCAACTTAATGCTATCTTTATTATCAATCAATCATATCCCAATGGGGCATTTGCTTATTTGACCCTATTTTAAAACCTAACTACCAATTTGACCCTACTTTTTCTAGTTTGCTTATTTGACCCTGCTTTTCGAAAACGAACTTGCTATCTGACCCTATTCCGTTAAAGTGAGTTATCAGTGTTAAGTCTTCACCAAAACTATCAACGAGGTTGATATTGCCCCCTTTTACCTTTTTTCTAGTGATTAATTCCAAGAGAACAATTCCAAAACTGTACACATCATTCCTCGGAGTAAGGCACCCTTTTTGAAGATATATAGGATCCATGTAATCAATACTTCCTTTTACATTCAGAGTGTGTCGAGTGATCCCACCAGAAAGAAGCCTTGACAATCCAAGCGGTAAGATTGTCATCTAAAAGTATGTTGGCAGGCTTAATATCCCCATGACATACCAAGCTGCCAGTCGATAGATGCATCGAATGCATGTGGCACAGTGCCTGTGCACACCCTATAGCAATACCCAATCTTGTATCCAATCGCATAGCAACTTTTCGGTTGTGAAGTATTATGTCTTCGAGGTTTCCGTTAGATATATACTCTGTTACCATCAATAGACTATTTTCCCCTCTGCAATAGCCGATGAGCTTCACTATGTTCTTGTGGTTGATTTGACTATGGATTCTTACTTCTTCCATAAACTCTTGTATCAGATCTCCCCGGATATATCTCTTCACTGCAACTAGATCGTCATAGTGAAGAACCCCTCTGTAGACTTCTCCGAAGCCACCTTTTCCGATGAGAGTGGTATAGCCCCTAGTAATTGTTTCAATCTCATCTTCGGTGAAATTTCTGATGCCATTATCCATGCCTACGATATCTCTAGCAGTAGCAGCACACATATTTTCCTGAAATTTCAGTTTGTGCCAATGACCCGACTAAAATCTTGAAAACCTGCTCCGCAAACAATAATTTAACACAGCCCACAATAAGGTTCAACCATTATAATAGTTCAATTTACCATGGAATTTGATCGTTTTATGCAAAACTGAGAGTACTTTCCTATAGGTTCTGAACCTTAGTTTCCAGACAAAAACAAACAACTTTTATTTAGTCGATGTAAATAAGTACTCCATCTTGTAAAGGAAATGAGATTTTTGTCTAATCTCGATTAACGCAATGAAACAAATGTACAAGACAGAGAGATTCTAACACCCCTTCCGGCACAATTCCATAGCTCTGACAGTCAGATACATCATACATGATACATGTTCAGAGAAAAGCAAGGATGGCGCTAGAAATGAATCCACATACCTATTAGCACCGCATACCGCGCGCCGCCGGCGATCAGGACGGAGCTCGCCATCGATCGGCCTCGCCTTGTTCTAAGCTCGGTAGCTCAAGCTCCTGGGAAAGGTCGCAGATGAACGCATTTAATTAATTAATATATACTGAGGAGCAATGCGATCCACGGATAGATTTATATAATATATATTGGTCGCTAATTTCAGTTCTATATTCGAGCGGATCATGGATGTGAGATTCTTTCACATGAAGAAATTCGCAAGGATTTGACTCCAAAACCCCCCTTGTTATTGCAAGGAATCAACGGGGTTTATAAATTAAAGCCTCATCAAGATTGTATTGAGAACCTCGAATCGTATGGGGGGCGGGGGCACTCGCCGCAATCGGATGAGGAGCACCGGGCCGCGGCGGCCGACGCGGGCGGGAGGAGGCGGACGGTGAAGAAGATGTTCTCTCTCCATCGGCGGCGGGGGTGGCGGTGGAGAATGCGATGCTCTCCTCCATGTCCGGGAGGCGGCTGAGCATCGGCGCGGCGGCGATGAAAGGAAGGAAAAAGTCCAATTTGACTCCCTTAATTGTACACCGAATCTAATTCGTACCCCTTAACCAGAAAACCGGATAGGACGACTCCCTGAACTAATGAAACCAGTGCAATTTGACTCCCTCAGCGGTTTTGGAGAGCGGTTTTGCTGACGTGGCGCTGACGTGGCAGTGTTGACCCAGTCTTCGTCCCACGTGGCGCCGACGTGGCATTAGAATTAAAAAAAATCAGTGGGACCCATCTGTCATTCACACAAAAAATACTGTGGGACCAACTGACATGTGGGGTCCACATGTCATCCTCTCTCCTTCCCTCCTTCCTCCTCCCTCTCTCCCCTCTCTCTTTCTCTCCCCCTCTCTTGGTCGGAGTGGCGACGGCGACGGTGGCATGCGGGCGAGGGCCACAGCGGTAGTGACGGCGGCATGCGGGCGAGGGCCACAGCGGTGGCGACGGTGGCATGAGGGCAAGGACCAGAGCGGCGGCGACAACGGCATGTGGGTGAGGACCACATCGGTGGCGACAGCGGCATGCGGGCGAGGACCAAAGCGGCGGCGGCGGCGGGCAGGAGGCGGGGGATCCAGGCGGCGTTGTTGCTGGAACCACGCCCACGACGGCGCCGCCAGACGAGCACGGGGAGCTTGGTCTCGGCAGTGGCGGCAGAGTAGTCGAGGCGGAGGAGCGTAGAGACGTTGGGGGAGATGGCGCGGTCATGGGAGGCGGCGTCGGTGGAGCACAATGCCGCCGAGCTCGTGTGCGCCCTCCTCGCCGTTGTGATACTCCTCTACCTCCATCGCCGCTAACCGAAGCGCCGCCGCCTTCCGAGGCTATCGCCGGTGGTGGAGAAGGGAAAGGGGAGAGGCGGTGCCACCGAGATCTCGCCCACCCTCCGCCACCGAGCTCGGGAGCGTCCTCCACGCCGTCGAGCTACTCCTCTACCTCCGCCATCGCCTGCCGAAGCGCCGCCGCTGTCCGAGAAGGGAGAAGGGAGAGGCAACGCAGCGGAAGGGGGGAAGGGGACGCGGACGACGATGACGACATGGATATGGCGAGGTGGAGCTGGAGGGGGTGGTGGACGCTCCAGCGCCCGCCTCCCGTACGCCGCCGATCTGTCTCTAGCCCCGCACGTACGCCGCCGTTGCCACTCCGGCCCCCGCTTGCCGCCGCCATCGATCCCTGCGTGCGTCCGGAAGGGGGGGAGAGAAAAGAGAGAAGGGAGAGAGAGAGGGAGGAGGAAGAAGGAAAGGAGAAGGATGACATGTGGGCCCCACATGCTAGTGGGTCCCACAATATATTTTGTGTGAATAACAGATGGGTCCCACTGATTTTTTTTTTCAATTCTAGAACCATGTCAGCGCCACGTGGGACGAAGTCCGGGTCAACACTGCCACGTCAGCAAAACCGCCCTCCAAAACCGCCGAGGGAGTCAAATTGCACTGGTTTCATTAGATCGGGGAGTCGTTCTATCCGGTTTTCTGGTTAAGGGGTATGAATTAGATTCGGCGTACAATTAAAGGAGTTAAATTGGACTTTTTCCGGAAAGGAAAGCTCTCAGTTCAGACAAAATCAAGGCCTACCTAAGCCTGGGCTATCGGAGTAGAGGCCTGGCCATGGAATAAGTCTACCAGTATCCCTAAACTTTTTCATCGAGTTTGTTATATCTCGAATCCTCAATACGAGAAATCTTGAACCCCTCCAATTTTTCATAACCGTGCAACTTAGGCCCCCTCCAACTGTATATCCATTCGGGCTGTTAAAACAGTTTACCCCCCGTGGTAGTATAGACTCCATTTTTCCCTGTGTTTCGCTGACGTGGCAGATGTCCGAGCCCACTTGCCAGGCACGGTGCGTGCACGGGGAGCTACACATGCGCCACCAGCTTTCCTCCCGCTGCTGCTGTGCGCCGGTGAAGCTGCTGACGAACGTGGAGAAGCTGCTGCCGTCGTCTTCCTCGTCCCCGAGGAGTACCTTGTTAGCGGCAACCTTGTAGTTGTTCATTTGACCATTGCAGAACAGAACTAGCTACAGCAAAGGAGAAAACAAATTACTAAAAGCAGCTAGAGTTATTCCCTATCATATTCATACCCCTGGGATCGAGGTCGTCGTCCAGGCCGTGATTGCGCTCGCCTGCATTATTGGTGACTCCCACCCGTCATCGCTGGGCGAAGCCATGGCAGTCAGCCAGTCACCGTGGTTCGAGGCGGCAGTCGACGCATGGCATGCCTTGCCGCGCATCGGCGCGCTCGTAGAGCAGCTCCGGCCGGCCTACCGTAGGAGTCGAAGTGAGGGAGCCCAGCTCGTCGGTGAAGTCCTCGGAGATGTCGATCGAGGACCTGGGGGCAAATGATGACACGGTTCTGCTCGACGGTGGAGATCCCCGTGGCCTCCTTGATCGACGACGGCGTGAACCTCTCCCTGGTCCCTGGATATATAGCGCAGAGATGAGCGGCGCGTACTCGTGCCGCATCCCGAGCTGATCCCGCAGCACGACAAACCGTTGGGTGAGGTTGAGTGTCTTATACTTGTTCAGGAGCGGCAACGATGATGGGTGGAACGACAGCAGGGTAGAGCTGGTCGGGCGATGTGGCCGGTGGGGGGCTAGCTTGTAGTCGTGTGGCACGCCATCGATGGGACTCCCGTCGAGGCCCAGGTTGACGATGGAGGTCGTCAAGTGACCGAAGCGGCGACGGTGGCGCCGGTGGTAATGATAATAAGAGAGGAGCATATCATCTTATCTGCTCTTGTCTCAGAGAGGAGAGGAATAATATCGGGAATGCTCATTGCCTGGCGTCCGGCGCGGGGGAGCCGGATCGGACGCTCCCCCAGCGCGCCCACCCACTTCTCTCTCATTTTTCTAAAAAAAAAATGTTTCACCTAGTGTATTTATATTGTTTCACTATTTTATAGATCCAATGTTGCAGTGAATTAAACCTACATATTTTTTAAAATTTGGTTTATTTTTTTGTTCTACAAAAAAACCCATATATTTTGGAAACCCCCTATTCCACCGAAAAATGTTTCACCTAGTAGTATTCATAATGTTTCACTATTTATAGATCTAATGTTACAGTGAACTGAAACATTCTTTCGCTATTTGCTGAAACATTGTTTTTATATAAGGTGAAACAACACCCGATTTAAACGAGTGAAACATTTTCGATCTGCTTAGTGAAACAATTCCGAAATACCTGGTGGAACATCGTGCAACATTTAAAAATAATTCAATAATAAGCTAAAAATTTTTTTTGTCGGAATATATCCATGTGTGGTCTTGTTTTGAAGATTTAATTGTAACGAATTTAATGGTGCAATCGGATCATAATTTGGATAAGTAATTTAAGAGAAAAATCAGTTTAAAATAGTTTTGCACGTAAATTGCACGACCAGCGCCCGATTTTAACCTGTTTGCATCGGGCACCCGAGCTGGAGGCGTTCCCGAATAATATTAGCCCTCATCCTTTGTGAAAACTAGGGAAAATGGGATCTATACTGTTATTGGGAATTAGGGATGTCAAACAAACCCCGACTGAAAGTTAAGGGATGACGAGTGAACTTATTCCTTGCTACCATTGGTCCAAAGCATGTAAGCATTCCACCCACTGCGGTATGGGCTATGGCCTAGTAGAGCCTAGTTTCGGATAGTTGGCGCAGCCCGTTTAGCCCCACCTAGATTTACAGGGGTAATAAGTCCACTTAATGCCCCTTGCTCTTCTTTCAATTAAGTTTAAATCTTGTCCCTGAATTCTAATATAAAAAATCTTGAACCCCAGCTTGCAAACCCGGGTTAAATTAGATCCTTCGGCAGCACAGATAGTTTGGTTTCGCTAATGTGGTAAGTCAACCTAGTCCACTCGTGATGACTAGGCGTTACATGGCAAAAAACAAAAAATGGGTTCACATGTCATCCTCACACTCCTCCCCTCTTCTCTCTCCTTCCTCTTTCTCTCCCCTCTTTCCTCTCCATCTCTCGTTCCTCCGATGGTGAAGGATGTGATGTCGTCCTCACATCCATGCGGCATTGACTCACCCTAGCAGGAACTCACTGGTAGGTATCTGTCGAAAGGCGTTCATCGGCCCTGCCATCTTGCACCCACCTCCCTACTATTGTGCCCCTGCCATCTTGCACCCACCTCCCTACTATTGTGCCCCCCTCCCGTGTCGCAGTGACAACTTGATACGGGCGGAGATGCCCATTAGTCTATAGGGCAGCCGGTGATGGAAGATGAATCAAGGCGTCGGCAACCTCATCTCCTCTAAGCGGCGGCGACACCGACACAAAGCTCGAGTAGTCGCCTCATCTCGTATCCATCCTATTTCCTAGGTAGCGCGTGTAGTGGCTTCACCCTGACGGGCTCAAGCGATGACACCTCATCTCCTCTCTGCTCCACAGCGGACATTCGTGTACCTGGTCCACACCTAAGGAGGTGCCCTAGGTGGGCTACTCCACCTCCCACCTAGAAGGACCGCCGTAGCAGCAACAACAGCTCCGTCGCCATAGGATGGACACCTAGCATCCGTTCCCTGCTATCGTGGCTGCCATGTGTCGGGGATGTGGTCACCATGTTCCGCCTCTATGCACGTCCGACACTGCCGAAGTGTCTGATCGCTTCTTCGTCGACTACGGCTACGACTACTTTCCCCATCTGTGCAAAGATCTGCCTTTCCTTCTCCTCTACCGGCGTCGGCGCCTTCACCACCTTCCTCCGTAGACACTGCCATGCCCACGCTCAATATCACAGTGCAATGGCGGCTACGAATCTCGAGCTCGAGCTTGCGCGGGGGATAGGGGTGGCGGGGAGGCACCTCGGTATCCTCCTACCCTTTCCCAAGCTGGCCTTGCCCTCCACTTGCTCCTTCCCAACCGGTCACCGCCATGAGGAAGAGAGGGGAGAGATGGAGAGACTAGAGATGCGGAGGGATGTTAAAGGAAGAATATAGGAGACTAACATGTGGGGCCCACGTGCATCCCTCACTAACTCAACCGGGTTGCATGCAGTCAACTCACCATGTCAATGAAACCAGCCATCCATACTACCACCAAACCTAATTTAATCTAGTTTTGCAAGTTGGCAGTGAGGGAGCGTTATGATTTCCAATATTGCAGTTTAGGATATGATTTCAACTCGTCAGAAAAACGAGGGATGTAATGTTGAGTTATTCCTTTTACAGGGTAGATACCCAATTCAGCTCACGCAAATTTGGATCAAAACATGCGTAAGATTACATGAGTAAGTATGGTGCAATTGGCCTCAATTTGCCAACCACTCTGTGGGCCGATTTAGCCTGGCTAACAGATACAATGCTTGGCCCATTTAGGCCATTTCACCCCCATCTGTTTTTGGATACAAAACCTGCAAGAGGCACATGAGGAAGCAGGGAGGCCGGCGGTGGCGAGGGGAGGAGCTTCCCAATCGACGAAGCCATTGGCCTCCTCCGGCAAACTAGAATAGCCTCATGCCACTAGTCTCCTCTACATCGCTGCCTGCTCAGCTACTAGATTGGGGCCGGTGCTAAGGGGAAATGTTTGGCAACGTCAAGAGATATCGAGCTCGGAGGATGGCACCACCTTCGATCCCCTCGCTGATGCCATCGTCTTCGTCCTTGTCAATGCCCAGATCATTAGGGAGGAGCACGTGGGAGAAGTAGGATGTGAAGAGAGAGGGAGCGGAACAGAGGGAGGATAACACATGAGTTCCACTGATTTTTTAAACAATTTTTCCGAGAAACTTACACGTGACTATATGAGTCTGTCTAGTTTTAATTTTTTTTATTATTACTGTGATGCCACTTAAACGCCACATAGGCTCCACATTGCATGAATACTAGGTCAACGTGTCATATTGGTATGAGTCGTTTTGGGGGTCAATTTGCACTGATTTTAAAAATTAAGGGAGCCTATATACCATGTTTTTGTGACGTGGCGTGAATTAAACTCAACCAATACGGAAGGTAGGTAAAATGGACTTTTCCATCCACCATTTGGTTACCTATCCAACTTGGCCACGGCGGTCTCTAGAAAGCCTCGAGGCTCAAGAGAGCCACGGTATCATAATGCTTCACGGGCGATCTCCGTATCTTGTGACCACTCTAAATCTGAGTATTTCTAACTCTAGAAATATAAGTATCTAGAATTGTAATTATGTTGATAACATTTAGATAAATCATTTTATCTCTATTTTAGATAAAATTTAAAATTTTAAAAACTATAATTTAACATACAAGTTTCAAATCTATCGTGGATCTGAAATCTAAAGTGTTGTCAACCAGGAGCTAAATACTGGCAAAATGATGCACCAGTGCGCCAGCTACACTTTTCTCCACATCTATTTTTGTCCATGAAAATAGCACGCACGCAAGTTGGTTCAGACAACACCACACAATTAATCTTCAACATGTTAACATCCAACGAACAATAAATACAAAAGCCATCTCTTAGGCAAAAGGACGAGTGATTATAGATACCGGTTCTTAATTTGATATAGTTAAAGTGCTCACTTACACAAAAATTCTGTTATAGGTACCGATTTCAAGTGAACTGATACTTGTTAGGGTGTTACGGATGTGATGTTTTGTACTAATGATAGATGGTATGACGTTGTTACCAGATCACGCACTCCCTCTAAGCTTCATCCAAATATATAAGCATTTCTGGCTACATATATAAATAATCCGAATGCTTCTACCTTTATTTAAGGCTATAATGTAGATGTACTTGGCTAGCTTTAAAGGACATACAAAAGCGTGTTTCATCATAACTTGCATGGTTTAAAACGGACACGAATATTATGGAAGGACATAATATCAAATAATTAGAAGGGGTAAAGCTTCGAACCAAGGTCCTCTAGCTCCACCATCTTGTGGAGCTAGCTGGAAGACGCCTAAGACGTTTCTCATAACTTATATGGTTTTACTTAACTTTTTTCTTAAATGAATGATGCTCTTGATTTTGTGGATGTAATGTTCTTTCGGGAGGAAATATATGAACATTTGACCATTATTCTATTCTAAAATTTAATGCAAATATCTTAAAAACATAAGTAATACTCAAAGTAACTTTAATGATAAAACAGGTTAGGACAAAATAAATATTACTTACATATTCTTTCAAGAAAATGAATACTTATATAAAATTTTAATGAAACGGATAGTCCAACTTCATATCCGATGGTCAACAATTAACAGCAAGCATTTAAAAACGGAATGGAGGTGGTACACTGGTACCAATTGTAACCTCAATATGGTTGGCTATAATGACTTCCTCCATGCATATGTATGTGCATCGTGGTCTTCTACGGCCGAATCGAAGTTCTGACTTCTGAGCAACTCAAGGCGTTCTGCCACTTCCGCCATTGTTGGCCTTCCATCTTCTTCCGGGCTCACACACCTCACTGCCATCCTTCCCATCTCCTCAAGTATGGCCATCCTATCCTCTTGATCTCCTGTGATGGACAGATGGAACATTCTCTCTCCACTATCTTCTGCCTCATAAGCTTGGATGAATTCAGAAACAAAGTTGTGATCTTTAGGCATTCTCCCTCTGATGAGTACCATCAGAATGACACCAAAGCTGTACACGAAACTTTCGTTCTTTGCAATCCCGGTTTGCATGTAAACCGGGTCATTGCAGCGAGTCATCCTCAATACAGGAACGATATGATCCTTGTCCTTGGTAATGCTTCTCGAGGAAAGAAAGCATGAAACCATTGGCATGAAATTTTCATCCAACAGTACATCGTAAGGTGTGAGAGGTCCATGTACGATGCCTCCAACTGTTGAAGAATGGATGTGTGCCAGTGCTTCTGAAGTCTCAGATGCAATCTTCAGGCGTAATGGTAGCGAGAAATATCCAGGCTGATGATGTACAATGTCAGAGAGACTCCCCTTAGCAGTGTACTCATGCACTAAAATTGGAATATTAGCCTCCAAGCAACAGCCCAACAGTTTGACCATGTTCTTGTGGGAGATGTGAGACAAGATCATCATTTCCATGAGAAAACAATTTTTGAGGCTCTCATCTCCATCATAAGGCGTCTTTACTGTGACCAACGTATTGTCCTCGAGAATTCCTCTGTGGTACTCTGCTAAACCGTCTTTAAGAAGTAAACAGGAATAATCCATTGTAAATTTCTTTAGTTCTTTCTTTGTGAAAATTCTTACAGCACCAAGCTTTTCCAGTAACTTAGAATTGCCACTATTATGTTTGAAAATGGCGAAACTCTTCTTCTTCTTCTTCTTAGGGTGCTTGGTCGAACCATAGCTGGCATTCCTTGTGCTTTGCTTGTATTTTTCAAACAAATCTTGTGTTACCGAGAAGGATCGCCAAAGGGTTGTATTATCATGTCCTCCATTGCGATATTCTCTAAGCTTCCGAAGGTGTTCAGCCACAATGTTCATCTTTGGACGTTTCTTCATGTCCATTGCTAGGCACTTTGTTGCTAATTTTCCTATTTGATTGATAATCTTCATGTTACTGACGGATGCTATATTTGCATCAAAAAGATCCTTCATCCGTTTTCCTTCTGAATCATGTTCGGTGAAACTTGTAATGAGGCTAACTTTTCCTTCCTCTTTTATCCTCTTTCTAGTAATTAATTCTAGTAGAACTGCTCCAAAACTATAAACATCGTTCTTCGACGATTGTGTCCCGTCTCTAAATAGTATAGGATCCATGTAATCTATGCTCCCTTTTACATTTTTAGTGTGCCGAGTTTTACCTCCGTAGAGAAACCTTGATATTCCAAAATCTGATATTTTTGCATCAAGATTGTCATCCAGTAGTATATTTGAAGGCTTGATATCCCCATGAACAATAGGGGTATACATTGAAGAATGCATATAGCCTAATGCTTCTGCACACTGTATAGCAATACACAATCTTGTGTCCAAAGATATGGGAGTATCACTTTGATGAAGGATGTCATGCAGGCTCCCTTTGGATACATACTCTGTGACCACCATTAGAGCATTATTTTGCTCTATGCTATAACCTACAAGCCTAACCACATTTTTATGGTTGACTTGGCTGTGGGCGATTACTTCTTTAGCTAAGTCTTCCATGGAATCCTCAAATATGTATCTCTTCACTGCGACTACACGGTTATCATCAAGAACTCCTTTGTAAACTTGTCCAAATCCACCTTTTCCAATAACAGTACTATAGTTGTCAGTAATTCTCTTAATCTCATCTTCTGTGAATTTTGTGATATTGTGATTGCTGTCCGCTATCCACTTTGCCCTGTCATCGCCTTGGATGAAATCCCCAAGCTTACTTTCTGGAACTTCCATTGTATGGCTAAAATCAAGGGCCTCACAGTAGGTATAAAAGTGTTAGCGGTCGACCTGTGGCTGTAAAAACCAATGTTAGACTCTTATTGGTTGAGTCAACTGAAAAAAGAAATGAAAAAATAAAAAATAATTTACGGATAAAGCTTTTACATCTATCATTTAAAAGTCAAGGCTAGAAAAAATAGACTATAATAAATAAGCTCTGAAATCAACTTAAAATTAAGTTTTGGAATTCAAATTATAAACCTTTTGTATTACAGTTTTGCATTGCATATATAAATCTAGCTTGGATATGATATGGGTGGTAAATTTGTTGAGAAAATTAAACTTTGGAACCGAACTGCATCAAGTAAGATGAATCTAAAAATCATTTGGCTTACCAGGTGAATAGTCAAAATTAATACCCTGTTAAGCCCAAATTAATAATGGGAAGTGCTAGATCACATGATCTCGTGCTAGACCATCCGAATGGTACTTGGCACTTGGTGCTGAACCGGTACTGGATCTTACCACTGTCCGTATCAGGTCTGGTACCTCATTAGTATTAGATCTGGTATTTATTGCAAACAGACTAATACCTATCTGTAATAGGCTGATACTGCTCAATACTAGTCCAACAATACCTAGGCACCAGCCTGATATATAGTTAGAGCAAGTTTAATAGTATAGCCAACTACTAGCTCCAATTCATCTATAGCCAATCTAATAGCTCATTCATACAATACTTACATACTACACTATTAATATCTGGTCCCACCTGTCATACTCACACTACGTCTTTGAGTCCGTGCTACAGCTGGCTACAAATCTATAGCCCGCTGCTCTTCTCTCTCCTTATTTATCTCCTTAAAATATATTTGCAGCTGGTTTATAGCCTGCTATTGTACCTGCTCTTATTGCTCTTATGAGGTAACTAGGTTTGATACATTTAGATCCGTCCTTCAACGCCTGCTCATGTCTAACTGTCTTCTCTAACCCCGACTCTCTATTCCCTCACATCTTGGTCTAGGGTCCTGATGTCGTTGCCGCTTCTAGCTTGTTTAGCTTGGCTCTACTGGTAGCCCACGCCCCACGCTCCCCTTCTCAATGCGGCCAACGTGGGGCACTTACACCTTGGGGGACATGGCATCCCCTCTCAGATGTCGTCTTTTGCACCAGCCGAGCTCTTGCTCGTCGATGTAGCCTCGCTCCGTGCATTGAACCTTCTCATGCTTATCTTCTCGGAGGAGGAAAAGAAAGCGGAGCCGGAGGGCACCGAGAAAGCACCGCGATGAACGTCATGGGGGAGATTTTTGCGGTGGCCTTGTCGGTGGTGCTGTGGAGGGATGCAATGGTGGCCTTCTTGCCGCCATTCAACTAACTCCCTTGACTCTCCATCTCTCTGTCCTCCTCTGCCTTGTCGACGACAATGATGGAGCAGCTGACGGTGCTTTATCCCAGAGTGCGTGTGGGGGAGGAGGCGCAGCGGCGGTGGAGGAGAGCTCATTTCGCTCACACCGTCACATGCAGTGGAGAGCTGGGTGCATCCTGTTCCACTGCTTGGAACGGGATGGCATGTTTTAGCATTCCAGCAAATAAAACGTCCCAAGTACCCCGAGCAATTCAAGTGTCAAACTTAGAATTTAGTAAAATGGATGTCCCGGAATTTACAAAATTTCGGAACTCTCGGAATGTTCCCCCCCCCCCCCCCCCGCCGAAATGCTCATATCTCGCCTGAAACTTTTGGTTTTTTTTTTTTGCAAATTTGGTCAAATTTCATTCAAATCCATTCAAAATCAGTCAAAATTTCAAAAAATTTCGTAGGAAAAAATCCAAAATTTTGAAAATTTCGGTTCTATCGCCTACCTACGGTAGAAATCCTTCTTTCGAAATTTCAAACCCTGGATTTTACTACCGCCCAACTTTAGCTTTAAAAACAAAATTGATTATAAGATTGATGCCCATATTTTTAGAGTTATGTTATTTAATATGGTTGGATCTATATTTGGTCTAGCATTGACCAATTGATTTTCATGAGCAAAAAGATTACTTCCTCTACTGCATACTATAAGAATTTTTTGTTTAAATTTATTTAATTACTCCCTCTGTTACATACTAGGGTTGAGGATGGGAAAGGGAGATCAACTGGGCACAAATGCATGATTTGCGAAATATATTGTATTGTGCAGGGTTTTCTTTTTCTTTCTCAAATTATTTTCTTAAAAATGCATTGAGCCACATCTCGATTCCCCAAAAATTTTAAAAGTTGGATAGACCGTTAAAGGGCTAGCTAAGAGAAGGTCTTAGAGCAGGTACAATAGCAGGCTATAAGCCAGCTGTGTAAACATATTTTAAAAAGATAAATAAGGAGAGAGAAGAGCAGCGGAATACAGATTTATAGCCAGCTGTAGCATGGACTCCAAGACGTAGTGTATATATGACATGTGGGACCAGATATTAATAGTGTAGTATGTAACTATTGTATGAATGAGCTATTAGATTGGCTATAGATGAATTGGAGCTAGTAGTTGGCTATACTATTAAACTTGCTCTTAGTTGATGTGAAACAGAAGAGTTAAAACCTTTAATTCTCTTTTACTCACATGCATTTCATCGTTGTAATTATGGTTCATCATTCAGCTTTAACTTCCAATGGAAAGAATTGATCTCTCCATGGCTATACTGAAGAGTGCTAGTCCTTTATTTTTTTTTCATCTCGTCTTTTTTCTTTAGCTTGCATATTTTTAAAAGTTATTTATCTACACATAGATATCCCACAGTGATGCACAAGGTATTGAAGACAGGTATCCCACAAAGATGCATGAGGTGTCATCTAGCTTTGAAGTTTTGAATTATAGATGGTAAACAATGCCCATATACTGGATTCGCATCATCTGCCATTAGGAGCAATATTGGCAGACACGCATAGTAAAATGAGTCTGATGCTACAGTGCGGAACATTGTTTTGCATTATTTTCACTGTACCGATAGACTCCATACGCAATCCTAGGGGGTCCACTTGTTCAAATTGAATAAATTGGCATAATAGTTCAAATTGGACACATTGACACACTAGTTTAAATTGATTTAACTACTCCCATTGTTACATACGATTAGAAATTTGTCTGTTATAAGTTGAATTTCTGTAAGTCTAACTAAATTTATAAAAAAAAACATAGCAACATCTACAACACCAAATTAGTTTTATTAATTTCACACATATATCAATACTACAAAAATCGTTTTTCTGTACGAGGGGGTCGGTAGGTTCCATGCGGGCCGCTTGTGGCGGCGCCTGCAAAAACCGCCCCCCCGGGGGCGGGTTGATTAGCCGCATGCGGCTGGTTAAGACAGCCGCATGCGATAATAGGTCTATTTTCGCATGCGGCCGTCTTAAGGGGCCGCATGTATTAGGGCATGCGGCTCCTTAAGACGGCCGCATGCGAAAATAGGCCCATTATCGCATGCGGCTGTCCTAAGTAGCCGCATGAGATAATGGATCTTCGCATGCGGCTGGCTTAAGGGACCGCATGCGATGATCGGCCATATATGCTCCTCCAGGCCCGAGCTTGACCATTTGAAAACGAAGCTTTCTCTCTCCTAAAGCAAGCCCCAATTAGGGGGGGAGGTTTTCAACTCGAAATTTTTACTTGAACTCTATACGAAAGGTGAAGAACTCTCTATCCTGCTTCATTTGGCTCCATTTTTGTTATATTTCGTTGGTGGAAAGTGGAGTTTTTTTAATATTTTGACAAGGTTTGTTCTAACTATTTTTTGCAAAATCTAGCTTCAAAATATATGTTTTGATGGGCAAATTTTGCATGTAATCAATTGTACATACTAGTTACATGTATTGTTGTATTTTTTTTGGGAGACAAATGCATTTAAACTTTTGTATGAAATACCTGCGGTCTATTTTTTTATCTGTAACTTTTTTGCCTTTATATAATTAGATGGATCGGTCGTCATGGATGTATGAGATGCGGAGAACGCAGCCGATATTTATTAAGGAAGCATCTAAATTTATTGATCAGGCTAAGGAGCATGCTTTGAGGGAGAATATGACAAAGATCTTTTGTCCGTGCCGTCATTGCAAGAATCAGAAATTGTTGGTAGATCCTGGTGAAATATTGGGTCACATAATGGAGTACGGATTCACCGCCAACTACAAGGTTTGGACCTATCACGGGGAATTCGCCAATCCGGAAGATGACGATGAAGAGTTAAGTTTCGAGATGAATGAGGCAGAGAATTTTATAATCGAAGACATGTCGCGTGAAAGAATGGTTGTCGATGTTTCCACCGATAGTGATGATTTCGATGGTGGTTTTGATTTAGAGGATATGCTACGACATGTTGAACCAGAGGTGCTAGCGGGCAGGTCACGAGGATTGGAGAATTGGCAAGCATTAGAGAAGGCATCGAAGGATCTTCTTTACGATGAAACGAAGGGATGTGATAAGGATTTCACAGTCTTGCGTTCAGTGCTTGAACTTCTGAGATTGAAGGCTAAACATGGATAGTCGGACACAAGTTTTAATGATCTGATGAGTTTGTTGCGTATGTTGCTTCCTAAGCCTAACTTTGTACCATCGAACACGTATCAAGCGAAGAAACTCATATGTCCTTTATCTCTTGGTGTAGAAAAGATTCATGCTTGTAAGAATCCCTGCATATTATACCGTAAAGAATATGCGGAATTGGAATGTTGCCCAACGTGTGGCACAAGTCGGTATAAAACGGGGAATGGGCCCGTAGATTCAGAGTGTACCGATCCAGATTCTGATAAGGGTAAGCGCGGGAAGATTCCTTCAATGGTGATGTGGTACCTACCAATTAAGGACCGACTGAAGCGTCTGTACTCAAACCCGACTGATGCTGAGTTGATGAGATGGCATCAAGAGAGCCAGAAAATAGATGGTATGATTCGACATCCCGCCGACGCTCGCCAGTGGAAGACATTTGATGCAAAACACCCAGAATTTGCTAAGGATCCTAGGAATGTAAGGTTTGCGTTGAGCACTGATGGAATGAACCCGTTTGGTGACTTAAGCAGCTCGCACAGCACATGGCCAGTCCTTCTCACAATGTATAATCTTCCAACATGGATATGTCAGAAACAAAAGTACATTCTACTCACTATCCTCATACAAGGTCCAAACCAACCTGGAATCGACATAGATGTTTTCCTTGAGCCTTTGATGGAGGACATGGAGGAGCTTTGGAAAGAGGGGTTACAACTATGGGATGAGTTTAAGCGGGAGCACTTCAATCTACGTGCGATCATATTCGTTACCATCAATGACCTACCTGCAAACTTTTCATTATCTGGGCAGATTAAAGGGAAGACTGGATGTCTGATATGTCTGGAGAAAACTTTATACAAATACCTGACGTCGTCTTTGAAGACAGTGTACATGCGACATCGACGGTTCCTACCACAAAGACATAGGTACCGTAAGATGGCTAGATTGTTCGATAATACAGTGGAGAATGACACTGCCCCAGTAGCAAGAGGTGGTACATACGTGTATGAGATAACAAAGAAGATTAAGGTTGTATATGGAAAGGGAAAGAAGAAGACAGTAAAGAGGAAGAAAGCTGATGGTGATAACGGTACTGCGTCGCCTTTCAAGAAGCACTCAATTTTCTTTAAATACTTAGATTACTGGAAGGACCTAGAGATTCGACATGCAATTGATGTTATGCACCTCGAGAAGAACGTGTTTGATAGCACCGTTGGCACATTGCTGGACATCCCGAGTAAAACGAAGGATGGATTGAAGTCACGTAACGACCTTGTAGATTTGTCCATACGGCATGACCTTCACCCAGTACTGCTGCCAAATGGGAAGACCGAGATTCCTCCTGCTTGTTACTCGTTGACACTTGATGAGAAAAAAGCCTTCTGTAAATGTTTACAAGGGGTTAGAGTGCATACTGGTTTCGCATCGAACATCAGGAAGCTAGTATCAATGAAGGATTTGTCCATTTCGGGATACAATGCGCATGACTGTCATAGGTTGCTAACGGTGTTCCTACCAATTGCTATAAGGGCAGTCAAACCAGTCCATACAAAGGTGGTTATAACAAAGTTGTGCTACTTTTTCAATCGAATTTCGCAGAAAGTATTTGATCCTTTGGAATTAGGTCCGCTTCAGACATTTGCCGTCGAGACTGTATGCCAGCTTGAGATGTATTTCCCACCATCATTTTTAGATATGATGGAGCATTTGATCGTTCACATCGTCCCTCAGATTATTGAACTTGGTCCATTATACTTACATCAGATGTGGGCCTATGAGCGTTACATGTCGATCCTCAAAGGCTATGTACGCAATCGCGCTCACCCGGAAGGATCAATGATAGAGGGATACACAACTGAAGAGGCAGTCGAGTGTTGTATGGACTACATAAAGGATGCTAATGCCATTGGCATTCCTGTTCATTGACATGAAGGTAGATTGTCTGGAAGGGGTACTGTTGGTAGGAAGCAGTTCTTCGATAATGATTACAAAAAGGTGTCCGCGGCACACAACAGCGTTCTTCAACAGCTCGCTATCGTTGAGCCATTCATTGAGCGACACCTAGAAGAAATCAAAGCCTGCTTCCCAGGGCGGTCCAATGATTGGATATCAAGAGAGCACAAGCGTCGCTTTCCTCTGTGGTTGAAAGATCTAAACTTGCCAGTTGGTGATTCTGTGGAGGAACTTACTTTACAAAGATTGGCATGTGGGCCTTCAAGTATTGTCAATTCATGGCAAGGTTACGACATCAATGGATTTACCTTGAGTACGACTACGAAGGACATGAAAAGCACCACACAAAACAGTGGGATCCGTGTCGAAGCGATTGACACGAGTGGAGAAAAGAGGTCGTATTATGGGACCATTCAAGAAATATGGGAACTGGACTATGGCCTAAACATCCAGATCCCTGTGCTCCGTTGTGAATGGGTTAAAGACACAATAGGGGTTTCCGTTGATGACTACGGGCTAACGATAGTCGATCACAGTAAAACAGGCCACAAGGATGATCCATGGGTTTTAGCAGAGCGTGTGGCTCAAGTGTTTTATGTGAAGGACCCTTCAGATGAAAGAAAAACTATTGTCATATCCGGAAAGCAACAGATCGTCGGCATCGACAACATCGAAGACCCCAATGATTACAACCAGTTCGATGATGTACCATTGTTTACTGATCTTCCTATGCGAATTAAGAAGGTTGAGAGAACAATCGATGAAGCAAATATGTCGTACGTTCGAGCAGATGGTGTTGCCAAGGTTATTAAGTCATAGTTATTTCGTAACCTTTAGTTCTCATTGTATTCCAAATGTACGTGCATGAATTTAGGTCCCCCTTATGTTGTAATCATTAGCAAATGTACGTGCATGAATTTAGGTCCCCCTTATGTTGTAATCATTAGCATCTAACATTTGATTACGAGTTTTGAGCAATTTTCATGAGTTTTCTTAGTGCCAAAAACATTTGGAATGTATAATTGTGGCGAAATATTGGGAAAAAAATATATATGGACAGTTTACTTAGAGAAAAAAAAATGAGTTTTTTTGGTAAAAAGATCTTTCTATGCGGCTGGCTTAACAGCCCGCATGGAAAGATCTTTTTCGCATGCGGCCGGCTTATGTCGACCGCATGGAAAGATCTTTTTCGCATGCGGCTGGCTTAACAGCCCGCATGGAAAGATCTTTTTCGCATGCGGCCGGCTTATGTCGACCGCATGGAAAGATATTTTTCCATGCGGTCCCTTAAGCCGCCCGCATGCGATGATCTGCGCCTATATATAGGGAGCGCGGGGAGCCAAAATTTTCTAAGTCCCGGCTCCCGCGAAACCCTAGCCGCCAGGCTGCCAAAATTTCCCAAGTCGCCGTCGCCGTCGTCCCCGCCACCGCCGGCTCCTCCCCAAAGTCGCCCCGCCCCACGCCGTCGCCGCCGCCGCCGTCAGGACCTCTCCCCCCTCGCCGTTGCCGTCGCCGCCGCCAGGACCTCTCCCCCCTCGCCGTTGCCGTCGCCGCCGCCAGGACCTCTCCCCCCTCGCCGTCGCCGTCGCCGCCGCCAGGTCGCCGTCGCCACCGCACGGAACTCTCCCCCCTCGCCGTTGCCATCGCCGCCGCCAGGTCGTCCCCGCCGCCAAGTCGTCCCCGCTATCGCCGGCTCCTCCCCGAAGTCGCCCCGCCTCTCGCCGTCGCCGACGCCACTGCCAGGACCGTTGCCCTCGCCGTCGCCGTCGCCGCCGCCAGGTCGCCGTCGCCGCCGCACGGACCTCTCCCCCCTCGCCGTTGCCATCGCCGCCGCCAGGTCGTCGCCGCCGCCAGGTCGTCCCCGCCGTCGCTCGGTAACATTTACTTTTTAGAAATGTGAAATGTGCAATTGTGGATTGTGGATTGTTTAATTGTGCATCGTGGATTGTGATATGTGCAATTGTGGATTGTTTAATTTTGATAAGGTTTAATTGTGGATTGTTAAATGGAGATTTATGTTTAAATTGGGACTTATGTTTAAATTGGGACTTATGTTAAATTGGGATTTATGTATAATTGGGACCTTTGTTAAATTGAGATTTATGTATAATTGGGACTTTTGTTAAATTGGCACCTATGTTAAATTGTGATTTATGTATAATTGTGATTTTTGTTAAACTGAGATTTATGTATAATTGGGACTTTTGTTAAATTGGCACCTATGTTAAATTGTGACTTATGTTTAAGTTGAGACTTATGTTATATTGGGATTTATGTATAATTGTGATTTTTGTTAAACTGAGATTTATGTATAATTGAGACTTATGTTAAATTGGCACCTATGTCAATTGGAGATTTCTGTTTAATTGTGACTTATGCTAAATTGGGACCTATGTTAAATTGGGACTTATGTGAAATTGGGACTTATGTTAAATTGGGACTTATGTGAAATTAAGTTATTGGGACTTATGTGAAAATAAGTTAAATTGTGACCTGTGTTAATTTGAGATTTATGTATAATTGTGACTTATGTTAAATTGAGATTTATGTATAATTGGGACTTATGTTAAATTGGGACTTATGTCAAATTGAGACTTATGTGAAATTGCGTTAAATTGGGACTTACGTAAAATTGGGACTTATGTCAAATTTTTTTACGTCAAGTTGGAAGATGTCGAACGAAAAGGTTCCATCGAACGCACCAATAGCGCCTCAAGAAGGTAACGCTCCTCAAAATTCCAGTAGCAATAAGCAGCCAGGCGCTTCTAGTGAAGAAACGTGGCGCACACCAAGTGACCCGTTTCCAATGGAAATAACACAAGTCGCCCCCCGCGATGATGATCCGGACTACATACCTATCGAACAGGCCGTAAGTGCTGAAAATCGTTAGCCATGTATTATTCCCTAACTATGATGTGACATGAACCTAATGGTGTATAGAGTTACCTATTCTGTGCAGATGGTAGTCCGACGCCGCTCGAAACGTAAAGCCGGGAGGAACAGGACAGAGCAAGAAGTTGAGATGGACACCGCTACGTCTGCACCTGAACGTACGGAGACATCTACAAGTGCAGGCGGGAGTGGGAAAAAAAGACGTGGTGAGAGAAGCAAGAATAAATTACCCAAGGAAACTTACAACGTGATTGCTCTCGATCAGGATGGGAAGCCCATC
Source organism: Oryza sativa Japonica Group (assembly GCF_034140825.1). NCBI lineage: Eukaryota > Viridiplantae > Streptophyta > Magnoliopsida > Poales > Poaceae > Oryza > Oryza sativa. The sequence goes on from NC_089045.1 coordinate 22,534,894, forward strand.
GAGCCACCGATAGTGCGGTCCAAGTTCAGCAACGCCTGTGGCACTCTAGTCAGGACGCGTTGTCCCATTAATGTCAAGTTGTGGGAAACAGTGGACGACAACATCAAGACACTTCTCTGGAATGAGTTGCAGAAGTATTTTGTGTTCCCTCCTGGATCAGAGGTCAGGGGGAGAGATTACGCACTTAAAAAGATGGGAGATCGATGGCGACAGTGGAAGTCCGATCTAAATCGGGATTATGTTCAGAAGAATCTCCCACCGTTTACGGATTATGGACATATATCGCAGGCTGACTGGGACACGTTTGTTGCGGATCGTACAACAGCTGAAGCATTGGCTTTGAGGAAAAAAATGTCCGAGCTCGCGAAGAAGAACAGATATCCCCATAGATTGGGGTCGAGCGGATACGCTGGTCACGTCGATCAATGGCGGGAGATCGAGCAAAGATTTGCCGCGGCCGGTAAGCCCCTGCTGGTAGACCCCATGGTTGAACGTAGCAAGAACTGGGTTTGGGCGCGCAGCACAGGTCAAGTCTCGGATGAGGGAGACATACTATTCGAGACTCCAGACATAGAAGAAGTGACTACTAATTTGCAGCAGATAGTCGAGAAAGAAAGATCAGGACAGTTCGTCCCACGGAGGGAGCGAGATCAGCTTACTGCGGCGTTGGGGACGGCTGAACACTCTGGACGTGTAAGGGGTTTGTCCTCAAAGACAAGTTGGAAGGTCGGGTTTCCACAAGACGCACCAAGTTATAAGAAGAGAGACAAATACAAAGAACAACTATCGGACAAGATCTATGCGCAAGTGAAGGAACACTTCTACTCGTTGGCAGCTGAAAACCCGACAGCTTTTCCAAGGTTATTCCCTGATAGCCAGCAACCCACACAATCCGCACAGCAAACAACTAATGTACCCAGCAGTGTAGGCTCAGTGCAGACAAGTACCTTCCCTGTGGATAGTATAACTGGACCAACTCCGTGCAGTCTCGTCGTACCAATCGGCCGCGCTGGAAAGACTAAGGAGGTTGCAACGGGTTTAGCGATACCCGGACGTCAATTCCACAACACGGCAATCCCTGAGGATTACGCAAGGGTACAGGTCGCCAAGGTCCATAGCGACCACGTTTCCTTGGAACTAGACATACCTGCACCTGAGGGGATTGAACTTCTCGGTGATGCAGTGAATCAGTTTATCTTGTGGCACCGCAGAGACATAATCCTGAGCGCGGCCGTTCTTGCAGCAGGATCTTTAACCCCATCCTCATCGCAGGCAATGACTGCTGCCGCTCCTGCACCACCGTCGCCTCCTGAACCACCGTCACCTCGACATCCGCCGTCACCACCACCGCTTAGGTCACCGCCTCGCCAACCTACACCACCACCCTCCCCTTCTCAACAACCGCCTCTCCCGACCCCGCAACCAGTTCAAGCCTCTCCCACCTCCCCAACTAAACAGCATGCTCCCCCGGCTCCGCCCTCAGTTCAAACCTCTCCACCTACACCCCAATCTGCTCTGGTAGAACAAGTGCACATACCAGATGGTACTACATCCGAACCAAAGTCTAATACTTTGGAACCTCGTCGTATAATTCCAAAGTTGATATCGACATACGACCCAAAGGAGATTGACAAGGATAAGGAGAAGTTCATGTTTTCAGCTTTCAGGAATTCTGAGAAGAGAAAAGAACTTGCTCACGTCTTGTCAGACTCCCAGAAGTCAGTACTAGCGGCCCAAGATGAAGTGCAATCCTGGTTATCTGCCGATGTGCCTGAAACTTATGAGTATGGCAAGCCATTCTTGCCAACTTATCTTATGAACAAGCTACCATGGGAAATGAGGGTAATGCACGAATGGTATATGAAGGCATCTAGGAAAGGTCTCGGTTTCATAAGCGTCGCCGTCCCGGAAGGCGCTTTCATGAGTGGTCCTAATGGGATATTTTTTATCTCTTTCCAAGACCTTTACGCCCTCTACAAGCTAGATAAAATGGACGTTAATCTCGTTGCGGCTTTCTGTCTGTAAGTCTGAACTCTTTATTACATGTTGCACGTTTCATTCGAAACAAATAAACCAAATCTCATTTCTTCTTTATTCATTGTACAGTATGCAATTCCACGAAGCTGATAGAACTGGAGCAAAGGTTGGATACGTCGATCCAACAAGAATATGCAAAACACAACACACCGTAGAGCTGAGACAGGACTGCGAGCAATTGGTTGGCAAGACCCCGGAAGAAAAGGAAGAATATGTGAAGACATTGCACAAGAGGAACAAGCTAGAAGTAGCAACATACTTGGCAATAGCAATGTTGGCGCACGCCGACAAAGATGTCTTAATGGTCCCCTACCAGTTCACGTAAGCTCTCTCTTCTTTTTGTTTAATTAATTTATCTTCTTCGGAATTTTCTGTCTCCAATAAGCCTATCTTATATGTAGAGACCACTACATATTATTCCTTGTATATCCGAAAGACCAATTGATCATATCATTGGACCCCGCACACTATGACAAGGAGACATTTATGGAATTCCTCACTATTTTGAATTTGTAAGTGATAAACATTTCATTACTATAAATTGTTTAGGTCGATCACCAGTCTTCTAACTACTAATAAAACAATTGTTTCCTTCAAACAGAGCACACAAGTACTACCGCAAAAGAGGTGGACCAGTACATATTCCATCCCAGAAGAAGTTATCCGTCAGGACTGGCTGGCCGGTACTATCAAATTTATACCAATACAACTAATTATCGAACAGTACATATATACTAAATATATCTACTGAGATCGGTCCCCATAATTATATCGCAGTGCTACAAACAACCACCAGGAACCAACTTGTGTGGTTATTACGTGTGCGAGATGCTCAGAGTAAATGGGAGGTACAAAACAACCAGTAACCGAGTAGGTCATCGAACTCTTCTCTACAAAGAAACCCATCTCGCACACACTTCTCACTGAGTACCGTTTTATTTTCCTTTCTGTGTGCAGATCCCCGAAATCCCATATATTGCACAACGATTCAACCACACTACTATCTTGAACGTGGCCGCTGACCTCTGCCGATTCATCCGTCGCGATGTCTGCAACGCAAGAGGTCTCTTCTACGACAACCAGAGTGAACTCGCAATGGACGGCAAATTTAAACCTCTCAGAGAGTGGGAGAAAGAACATATGCAATAACATGTACACTACTTATACATATGATGAAAAAACTGTGCCACTTGTATTATATATTTGTATGTAAATTACGATTGAATTAATGGTTATGTATTACATGTTTGTTACTGCGGCACTTGTCTTATCTTATATGCTTACTACTCCAAAATACGATAATAAATCCCTCAATAATTTAATATTAATTACGAATCACCAAAATGCTAGAATAAATATTATTTTAGCTATTCGGAAATTGAATTTCGCATGCGGTCTACTTAAGACGGCCGCATGCGAAAATAGATCTTCGCATGCGGTCTTCTTAGGTCGACCGCATGGGAAAATATATCTTCGCATGCAGCTTCTTATATGGACCGCATGCGAAGATCTATTTTCGCATGCGGCCGTCTTAAGTGACCGCATGCGAAGATCGATCTTCGCATGCGGCTACGACGGCCGCATGCGCAAATGGTGATCTTTGCAGACCATTTCGCGCATGCGGGCCGGCCAACCGCATGTGAAGATCGATTCCGCCCGTATGCAAAAACGTTTTCTGTAGTAGTGTATTATAGTATATTTATTTTGCATTGAAAATATAAGATTAATTTTCCTTCTTTTGCCTTAAAAAATCAAAATATGAAAAAGAATATTTAATTTTAAACAGGTAGACGAATGCTATTTTATAGGTGGGCCAACAATGAAAGCTTCCCACAAAATAAATATACTATGAAAATAACTGTATATTTATTGGTGAATTCAATGAATCTAATTTAATGTCGTAGGTGCTTATATGTTTTTTTATAAACACCAATGTCAGTGGATATTTTAAATTGTGTCTGACCCATGTGTCAGTGGAATACTGTGGGGGATTAGCGAAGTGATTACTGTGCAAAAGTTTTCACTAAATTACCCGACACGTGGGACCCACTTGTCTCACCACTTCCTTCCCCCTCGGATTGAGACAGTGAAGTCAGAGAAGCACAGTACTTTAGCTTTAGGGTATTCTCAGCTGTCCGATCCGCAGCGAACGGACGAGATCGATAGCTACAGTAACATGAGATCATTACCTTTCCACAGTACACCTTCTTTTTATAATTGCTGTTGCAGTAAACCACTGTAGAATTACTGTTCTATACTGTAGCACAAGACAATTTACTTTTCTTCTATGCCTTTAGCACGTAAAGTCAGAGGAGCCGGATCCTTCTTCCTCTATCTTCTCTGTCCCCCATCGCGACGAGACGGCGCCAACCATGGCACAACGAGGATGGGTGACCATGGCGACTGCCAGCAGGTGGAGGGGCTGTAATGCCGGCGGCTATATATGTGCTGGCGAGCAAGCGGCGCCGCTCGGGCTGAGGCCAAATCGGCCCGAGAGAGGCGGAAGGCGGGGCTTCAATTCGCGCGCGGTACAAAACGGTCGCTAGTGGAGATGGGGCTAGCCGCTAGAGCCTAGAGTTACGAGAGATAGGCATAGGAGATCTTACCGGCGGCGGCGAAGCGACGACGGAGGAGATAAGCCGGGTGGCGAGCCAGCGGCGGCCGGTGTTCTCGGGGGTCCAGCAGGTTCGCGTTCTGGCACTGCGGCCTAGCCTTCTCTCCCCCTCGCTCCGGCCTGCTCGGGCGTGGGAGGGATCGAGCTGACGAGGTAACTGATGGTGGGGATTGGGAGGGCGTGAGGTGTGTTCAGTGAGAGTATCTGGTTCGATGGGCTCCTCCTTTTTGAATTGGCGTTCTGGCGTGTCCGGGGTCGTCCGTCGTCGGGGAGGTCTTCGGGGTGACTGGTGAGCTGTGAGCAGGTGGAGCCGCGCGCGGAGGTGAGAATGCGTGGCCGCGTTCTCACTCCGTACGTCCGTTGCTGGTGCCACCAGCTCAGTCTCAGTGCCCCGGTTTGTAGTTGTATACTAGCCCGCGCGTCTCGCCTCGGCTGGGACGGCGTCTAGCCGTCACTCGGGTCGGCTTGTGGACTCCGCGTCGAGCAGGTGGCGAGCGCGGGAGAGAAGGGTGAGCTCGGCGCGCAGAGTAGGTGGCACACGGCTTCGGTCGGGATCGGGAGCGGGTGGCGCGGGTGCAGCCGCGATCTGGGAGGTGCGCGCGTTGATTTTTTGTGACTATCTCTTATCTCTACTACTGTATAAAAACTAGTAATAAGGTACACTAAGTTTGGGACAATAAAAACGATATATTAATCAAAGAACATTTACCTCAATTTCTCCATAAATTATTTTTGTTGGCATTAGTTGCTTTTATAACTTTTAACCTATTAGCTTTATATTATATCATATCTATCTATCTATTATATACTAAAAGTCCATTAAACTTCCTACAAACGTTCTCAAGCCACCATGTATAACTCCTACAAATGCTCCTAAGTCGCCACATGGCGTTTTAATAAATTTAAGGAATATCTAATAATTCTTAAAAAGGAAAACCATAGAGTGGACCCACTTTAAATCCGAATTGTGTATCACAAGTGCACGTTGTGTGCACGTACGTACGCCACATATATCCTTTCCCTACTCCTATTCATGCTATATTATATAGAAAATACATAATACATCATTAGATCATTAGATTATTTACCACAAAATTTATAGTTCAGGACCCAAACTAACTGTATTTAGTAAAAGAAATAAAACACATTTATACGGAAAATCATATAGATATTTTAACAATCTATTTAACAACACATATATTTTAATAGAACAATATGCAATAATAAACGGTTTTAATTAGAAAATAGATATTTCATAAGTACATAACTTTGGGTCATTATTATGTTTGTAAATATAGATAACTCAAGTTGGTGAAACCATTGAATCTATCATAAAGGAAGCAAAACTCCTCTCCTCCTAATGTCAGATGTATATGTGCACGTCTCCTGTAAGCAAGATCACGATATATACATATATCTAATCTATCTTTATTGATCCATATATAAATATATGTATAACAAATTATGTTAATATGAACCAATTAAAAGGAGGGCTAGCTTAATGGTGCATTATTAACAATAATATTTTTTAAGATTTGTTTAAAAAAAGTCCCAAAACATTCAATTTAAAAAGAAAAAGCACCTTATTTTTAATTTGAAATTTTAGACATGTTTTCTAAATAAACTAAGTCTACCTCCTTTTTAAATGATGAAGAAGAAAATAATAATTACTTATAGAGATGGATTAAATATTACTCCCTCCGTTTCAAAATGTTTGACACCGTTAACTTTTTAGTACGTATTTGACCATTCGTTTTATTAAAAAATTTAAGTAATTATTTATTCTTTTCATATTATTTGATTCATTGTTAAATATACTTTCATGTACACATATAGTTTTACACATTTTATATATTTCACAAATTTTTTTTGAATAAGACGAACGGTCAAACATGTGCTAAAAAATCAACGGTGTCAAACATTTTGAAACGGAGGGAGTACGTGGTATGAAGATAACAAATACCTAATAAAAAATATTTTAGCAAAGCTAGCAAATAAATTTATGAAGAAAATGTACTTCTGAAGCTTGGCAAGTGTTATATGGTTGATTTTCAATCCTTAAGTTTTTCAAATACAGGCTTATGATATACATGCCCGCGTGAATACGCGGGCCACCATCCTTGTTATTATATACTAAAAGTCCATTAAACTTCCTACAAACGTTCTCAAGCTGCCACGTGGCGCTCTAATAAATTAGAGAAATTTCTTAAAATTCTAAGAAAAAAGCAAAACATCTGTCCCCTTAGTTTTTATTTAAGTTGGTGGGTCAAATATTATAAACCGTTAGATTGGATTAACCTTAGAACTAACAGGACACCAGGGCCCACCTCTTCTCCTACAGTAGTATGTACTTGCGCGCGTGTACTTACCCAAAAAAACTCCAAATTCCCCTCCCCACCGAACGTATGCCATCCTTTCCTTCCATCTCATCATTTTCTTTCACTATACAAAAGACATCTATACAAAAACTCGCTGTGCACTCCAAGGCTGCATGGCCATGCATACATGCATGAATACTAAGTAATACTATATTTTTCAATGCTCTTAAACATATATTCAATTCACTATGTGTCTGAACAATTGTATATTTTAATTACCCATATTGACCTATATTTTAATGCCAACAAAATTGTTACATATGTTAGACCCACACATGTCATCTCGAGGCCAATTTTTTTTTATTAAAAATCAAAATATCCAACCCTTTGACCTATGACATATACACATTAACTTTGATGCTTATATAAATAACCGATGTTAATATAATCATATTATCTATCTACTATATACTAAAAGTCCATTAAACATCCTAAAAATGCTCTCAAACCGCCATGTGGCATTCTATAAACGCTCTCATCTCGCCATGTGTCACTCTAGCAAATTATAGAAAATAACAAAACATCTAGCCATCGATTTTCACTAATATACGGTGGACCGATATTTTCTACCATCGGATTTACTTAAAGGAAAAAAAAAGAAAGGCCCACACCGGATTTACTTAAAGAAAAAAAAAAGAAAGGCTCACACCACCACCGCTGCCATCATATATCGTAGGTATATGTACGTATAGTTACTTACGTATGTATAACGTATCATATATTGCTCTCACCATGTATTAGGGCAACATGCCCTCCTATTTTCAAACATTTTTATTAATTAATATTGGAAAACATATTTTGTATTAAATTGTTTTAAACAACTATACCATCTAAATAGCTATTTTTTAGTCCGTGCACGGCATGAGATTATTTGCAATAAAATTTAGAATTCAATGCCCAAATTAACTGCATTTTAAAAGTAAAATAAATGTATTTCTTTGGGTTCTATACTCCTAGAGACTACCTATTGGTCACTCGATACATTATTTAGAAAAATCACATAGATTTTTAAACTATATGATTGGCAACATTTAGCTTATATTAGTAAATACAACACCCAACACATTTTCTAATAGATCTAAAATTATATCTATCTTTTAAAAATAGATAACTAAAGACTTGGACCCGTTGGAATATGTCTCAACAAAAAAAAATCTCCGCCCCTCATCCGGTTGTACATGTACATCCTCTGATCATCTCTCCTTCTATTTTTTTAACTAACAACCTAATATTAAAAAAATATAGCTAAATGGTTTATCATTTCTAAAATTATATTTGATTTTTTAATTTGTTTGAACTATTGTTTTATTTACAAGTAATTAAATAATTCAATATCCATCATATTTGTATTTTACTATATAAAAATTAAAATACTCCTTTGCGGGCAACTGAATGACAATGTAAAATTATAAACAAATAACAACATGTATTATTTCATATTAAATCAGTCTACATAATATAAACCAATTAAACACCCTTTAGAGCACACTTAAGTAACCATATGTCACATTTTAAAATTATAGATATTTTAATTAAATCGATGTCCTGAAAATCAATAATAATCTTAGAAATTTTGAGAAAAATATTAAACCTATCATCATTGGTTTTAAGTTACATTATTTGGAGAAATTAGAAAAATAAATCGCATCTACCTCCTTGCCCCCTCACATGCGCGGAGACCACTTCCTATCCCATGCCTATATTTGCGTAGGAGTAAAATAAAAGTGAAATAATAAATATATTAAAATAACCATAATTTTTAAGCTACACGTCTGATTTCTAAAAAAAAATGGTTGCTCTGTTTATAATTAAACTAGGAATTTTAGATCGATATACGTATATTTTTCCTATATACAAAATATGTCATTCGACCACATTCAGCCCACAGCCCCGTGCGCTTTGCATACCATCCAGATATGATTGAAATACCTTAAATAAATTGGCTGCATATATTATTACATCACTATACATCATTCTGCAAACATGTATAGCTAAATAAAATCAATAGTGTCCAAACAAAAATTACAAAGTGAACTATAAAACATTTTTTTATTGAGGAAGAACGCCCCTGCCCTTTTACATGTCATTTGAATTGCTGTAAAAGAATTACGAAATAATCCAATACAGGTTGCATCATCATATGTTGTTTCTCAAACATGCATAGGTAAATTAGATATATACTATCTAAGCAAATAGGACTAACTAAAATATAAAATCCAAACCACCAATGCATAGAAAATCCAATGGCTTTAGTTAGAGAAAATTCCAATTACTTCGTGAACTTTTGTAAAATGTGCTAAAATAATCCAAGCATGCTAAATGATCTTTCGTGTATCTGCTCTAAACTATGCTACCATCTACTCCTAATTGAATTTAGATGCTTAATGCACTTTTAGTATATCATTCAAGTATATATATCCAAGCGTGTTGTTCTGGCCTTCTAAGCATTCCGGGTAACTCCGTTTATCTTCTTTGTGCATAGACCATTCAAAAGGTGAGTCATCCATATACATGAACATTAATCATCTGTGAATATATTTTTGTTGTATATATATACTTGAATGATTAACTTTGGAGATTTTACGATACAACAAGACATGGAAATAGGACTAACTAAGCTTGACAAAAAATGTGCACCACTATGATGAATCACAAGGCAACCTCCATAGGTGCAATGACCACATCTCAACACGGTGAACAGGAGCTGCATGAAAACCGTACGGCGGGAAAAAAGGACCAGGTCTTACGTTTTGACTAACAGGACCCAAAGCATTCAAAAAAAGAAAAAGAAAACACCTTGCTTTTAATTTAATAAACATGTTTTCTTAACAAACTAGGTCTAACTCCTTTTTAGATGATGATGATGAATATAGATAATTGCTTATACAAATTAATTAAATAGTATATAGTATATAGCGTAGAGAAATTATCAAAGTGATGCCAACGAAGAATATTTGTTGAGGAAAAGTACTTCCAAAACATGGCAGAGGCTATCTCATAAATATGATCTGTATTCAAATGCAGCCCACGATACATGCCCACGCGAATGCGCGGGTTACCTTACTAGTTTAAGTAATATCTATAAGCAATTATTTATAATCTTCTTTATCATTTGAAAAGAAGGTAGATTTATTTTCTTTAGAAAATATTTGAACGAAAGTAAAAATAAGTGTAAAGCAAAAATAATATGTTTTTCTTTTTTTAATTGCATATATATTATCATGGTTTATTAGAGGATTAATTTGGTGAGACATGAAGCTCCACTAAATTTTATATAGCCTAATATGATTGATGTAGTTTGAGGGACAACCCATCTATAAACATTTCATGTAGAGTGGGTAAGAGGCTCTACGCAACCTAACGTTAATATAATTGCACAATAATATTTTTGAAATGTGATGTACCATGAATATACGCTTGTTTTTCATATATAAGATAGATCTAACTATTAAAAATTATGGTTGTCTTAATATCCAACATTATTTTAAATTGAGCATAGCTCAATTGGTTAAGTTCTTTGTGGTGGAAATTTCCTACTCGTGTTCAAGTTTTAGACTTGATAAATTCTTTCAGCGGTAGACGACGTACCCATTGACAGCGAGGCACTCATGGTGACTTTGTCAACCTCAAAATATGTCGGCCAAATCTCTAATAGGTACTCATAGGTATAGGGTGTGTGTATGCGCGTTCGTAGGAGTGAGTGTGCGTGCGTTGTGAGCGCATGTATTTATAGTTTGGTTCTCAAGAAAATATCTAATATTATTGATAAGTTTATTAGGGATGGGTGGACGGTGCGTAGTAGTACATGCCTGGGAGATTTTTTTTCTCAATCCGGTGGATAGTAGTATGTATTGTGTACATGTGAGAATTTTTTTTCATTTAATATACGTTTCTCTCGTAGCAATTAGGTGGGACCGTGGCAGGGTTAATCCTTCTTTTTAATGGTAATTACGTTTTTTTCTTTTTTTGCCGTGAGTAGTATAGTACGGAAGTCTGTATATATATATATATATATATATATATATATATATATATATATATATATATATATATATATATATATATATATATATATATATTAATTATATGAGATGTATTTTAAATAAATATAATCTTATGGTTTAAAAATAGTGGGTCTGCCGAATTAAATGAAAATTGAGGGTTGGATATTTTTCTTTTTTCTCAAAATTTGTAAGGTTTTCTCTAATTTATTAGAGTGCCACGTGGTAGCTTAGGAGCATTGGTAGGAGTCTCACATGGCGGCTTGAGAGTTTTTTTAAGAAGTTTAATGGACTTTTTATATATAATAGATAGATACATAGGACAGTACACATGCAGCTTTTGCTTGCTTGTTCTGAAACTGAGCATTACTGTTATATTATCATGTTATACAGAAAGAAAATTTATCTTTATCTTTACTTCCATATAATTTCTATTGCCTTAATTATCAAGTAGAATTTGGTACAGAATAGGTTATTTCTATCTTAAGCTCGGAATGATATATAGGTGGGCAAACAGCTAGGATATGACTCATTATTTTTTTAAGTAGATCTTATTTAGTTATGCATGTTTTGTGATGCATCAAATTATGGTATAATCTATATTTTGTTTTTTCTCATAATTCAGAATTTTTAGAACTTTTTGAAGTTCATAAATATGTTTTAGTTATACATGCCGGTGAAGTGATATATGATGAAATAGTATATAATGTCACTTTCTTTCAATAATTGTTCATATATGTTTGAATAACACGTAAAGGGTCTCAACAAAACTTAAATGAATATAATTTTACAAGTTAAAATATAGTCAACATGTGTCTTAAATTATAATTGTGATTTTAATCATAAATAACACAATGGTATAAATAGATAAGAAATTGAACATATATAATATGTATTTAGAAGTATGCTTATTTAAAGTTTATTGTTGCAAAAGCTTTCATAAAGAGAGAATTGGAGGGAAAAAATGTAGAGGATTTCCTAAAAGAAAACGGAGAGGAGGATGGTCGTCTTTTTTATAAGGATCAGAAAAAATAAGTCTAATCTAATGCCTTGAAGTGTTATGCCCACTAATTTTAATAAAATAATTAAAGGGTAGATGTTTATTTTTCAGGATATAAGATTTAGATGTTACAAATGTTGAAAATTTTTAATCGAATTCCCCCGGTTAGCTAATATAGGAAAAATGAATTATACGTAGAGGGGAGGGAGAGAGGGGGGAGAGGGCGAACGTAACGCCTGAGGGGAGAGGTGGGGAAGGTACCTGGTCTTTCTTTCCATCTCTCTGTTTATATGAGATTAAATCTGACGGTTAAAATAATGGGCCGTGAAAGTGGATGGTTAGATGTTCTTTGATTTATGGTATTTTTTAATTTATTAGAGTGCCACGTGGTGGTTTAGGAGAGCATTTATAGAAAGTATAATGGACTTTTAGTTATTAGTATATAATAGATAGATAGATTTGTTAGAGTGCCACGTGGCGGCTTAGGAGCGTTTGTAGATGCCACATGGCGATTTAGGAGCGTTTGTATGAAGTTTAATGGACTTATAGTATATAATAGATAGATTGAAGATTTTTTTTATCGGTATTTTGGTACGTTATCCGTGTTTGAGTCGGTTTTTAAGTTAGTTTGCTTGGGAAATACAGATCCGTGTTTGAGTCGGTTCGTTCGCTTTTGGAAATACATATCCGTGTTTGAGTTGGATTTTAAGTTGGATTTTAAACTCGTTCGCTTTTGGAAATACAAAAGGAGTTTATAAAAAATCTCTTTTAAAAAACTCTGCATGCTAAGTTGAGATGAAAGTTAGACTCCTAATTGCAACTCATGATTTTCTAATATATATATTTAAGCGAATTTCACACAAAATTTTACCCGTATAACAACAATAAAATTAAAATAGCATTCACCCATTGCAACGCACGACCATTTTTCTAGTATAATTAAATAGAACAGGCCATGCATCAGAATTATGAGAAACATGCAAACAGCTTGTAATTAATAATCTGGAAAATATATTTTTTCCATCTTGTAATTTTCTAGTTCATTTATTTGGATATTAGGAGAAAACTCCAAAAAGAGCCTAATTAAATTCTAGCACAAGCCAGAACCCAGCTGATCCGTCACGAGCTTTCGGATCGGTAGCAGTCCAAAATTTTCTGTATCATATCAAAGTTATATAGTACAGCAGGTATAGCCGTATGGCCCGTATATGGTATACCAGCTTCCATAACGATGAAGCTTACATAATTGTTTCTAGTTGATGGGCCTGTTTGGGAAGCTTTAGATTCTGAGAAGCAGCTGTTTGCTAGTCAGCTCATGAGAATTTGGAAAAGCTCTGAAACCTAGCTTCTCCAGCTTCTGGCTTCTTACTTCATTTTTCAGAATCTGTAACTACAGATTTTCAGAAGCTGTGGACTGTTTAGGACAGCTTCTAGCAGAAGCAAAAGCTGCAGCTGAGACAAACTCCCCCAAACAGTGCCGATGTCCCACATGCATGGCAGGTGTGCGTACGGGCATGCCGTTATCAAAGACATCACACTGGTAGAGAAAACATCTTTGGTCGGTCGACCCAAATCCACAATAGTCCCGGTTCCATTAAAAACCGGGACTAAAAATGATTTTTAGTCCCGGTTAATAAGAGGAAGATCTTTAGTCCCGGTTGTTGTTAACAACCGGGACTAAAAATCATCTTTAGTCCCGGTTGGAGTCACCAACCGGGACTAAAGTTCATTTTTAGTCCCGGTTGATTCCATGTCAGGCCGTGTCAGGGCCCTATGATCTTTAGTCCCGGTTGGTAACACCAACCGGGACTAAAAACCCGGTTGGTGTTACTAACCGGGAATAAAAATCAAAACACACTATATAATCCATAGTACCGATTCTATTTTCCCGTCCACACAACAAACTCCTCCCTCTGTCTCTTTCTTTTTTTCCTCTCTAGCTTCTTATCTCTTTCCTTATCTCTAACTCCCCTCCTCTCCTTCCTTTTTTTTTCCTTCACCCACAGTGCAGGCGGCGACGTAGGGGACGGCGCGGAGGCGGCCTGCGCGGCGGCGGCGGCGGCGTGGGGGTCCGCGCGGGGGCTGCGGGGGGCGGCCGGCGCGGCGGCGCCGGGGGCTGCGCGGAGGCGGCAGTGCGGGCGGCGGCGCAGTGGCGCGGCGCCGGCCGGCCGGCGCGGAGGGGAGGAGGGGAGGCGGCAGTGGCCGCCAGCTGGATTTTTTCTTTTTTTTTTTTTTTGAGATGTGAATCTGTGATGAATTTTTTTAGAACCCTGTGATGTAATTTTTTTAAGAGTTTGTGATGTATTTGGAGATGATTTGTTTGAGGATTTGAGGATTTGGAGATGTTCTGTGGTATGTGATGATTTGGATATGGGAGGGGACGGTGTGAAATCAATATTCAATATTAAAAGCAGAAAAAAAAAAGAAAAAAAATATCTTTAGTCCCGGTTGGTGGCTCCATCTTTAGTCCCGGTTGGTAAAGATTGATTTTTAGTCCCGATTATTTGAACCGGGACTAAAGATAGCGATCTTTAGTCCCGGATTCGTAGTCCCGGTTGAAAAACCGAGACTACAGGGAGGTTACGAACCGCGACTAAAAAGCATTTCTCCACCAGTGTCAGAACGTGGTCCATGTTAAATCCCCCGGTTGGGTTATGAAGGCCTGACTCAGGGATACATAGCCCTTCTGCAGGAATAAATTCACGTTGAGTCTCTCGACTTGACGTCGAGTTTAATTCACATCTTCAAACTATAATATCATATATAACGTGTCTCTCAACTTATATACGTAACACCATTGACTTTTTATCAACTTTTGACCATTCGTCTTATTCAAAATTTTGATGCAAATATAAAAATATTTATATCATACTTAAAGAACATTTGATGATAAATCAAATCATAATAAAATAAATGATAATTACATAATTTTTTTAATAAGATGAATGGTTAAATGTTAGTCAAAAAGTCAACGGCGTTATACATTAAGATACGGAGGGAGTAACATTTTTAACCCAAGATAAATTTATTATGAAGATAGATTCAATTATTGACTTGATGAAACTAATTTAGTATTATAAATATTACTCCCTCCGTTTCGTAATGTAAGTCACTATAGCATTGTCTATATTCATATACATGTTAATGAATCTAGATTTATATATGTGTCTAGATTTATTAACATATATATGAGTGTGAGCAATGCTAGAATGACTTACATTATGAAGAAACGGAGGAAGTACTATATTTGTCTATAAATTTAGTTAAACTTGAAACAGTTTGAATTTGACCAAAGTCAAAATGTGTTATAACTTGAAATGGAGGGAGTACTCCACAGAATAATTCATCACGACCCTAATATGAAAATTCCGTCCTGTAGAAAGAGTTTTTTTTTCCGAATAGTTCAATGATTTCTTTTATAATTACAAGGATACAAATAAATTAATTAGATATTATAAAGTCAAAAGATAGATTTAAATAGTTTTTCAAGGAATTTATGTTTAGAATGTCATTTTTTTCCGAAAATCACACCGTTAAGCTTGATCGGGAAGCAAGTATGTTTATGCCCCTATTCCTTGGGGGAAGAAAAAGCCTATTAGCCGTCTTTTTTTCTTTCGCGAACACACAAAAATCTTACACGTTGAAAAGTGTGTGTCTATATATATGAAAAGTACTTCGTATATACCACCATCGGTAATACGTCGAGACGGTTACGAAGACAAGAGGGGAATAGTGCCTGTTGGGAGGAGCTTCTAGCTGCTGTAGCTTCTTCCAGAATTAGAAGTTCCCTCAAACAGTCCAACTTTAGTCCAGATTTCTAAGAAGTTGTAGTTGTAGAATATAGGAAATGAATTAGAAGACAGAAGCTGAGAAATTCAACTTTTTTAAATTCTTAGAAGCTGGCTACCAATCAGCTGTTTCTCAGAATCATAAGCTACGCTAAACAGGCCCTATGTGTCACGCAATCGCTAGAAAAACTCAATGCGCCTCTCCCCTCTCTAAAGTCTAAACTCAGTTCCGACGGTCATCGGGTCGTCATGCACGAACGACGGTGCATCAAAACGATACAGACGGCAAGATATCGAATTAATGTTAACATGGATCGATATGTCGATTCTCTAAACGTACCGGGAACGACGATCGACCACGTACGGCGGCGCGCGGAGATCGACGAGACGTACGTTGCTCGAACCGGCGCAGATCATGCATGAACTTGCACTTGGTAAATCAACGGGTCGGCCGGGAAGAATGGCGGATATATATGCACTGCAAGTTCTTCAGCATCACACCATCGCAACGACGCGACTTCCCCCCACGCGCAATCGCGTGCGCAGCGAGAGCCATTCAACGAGATTTTTTTTGTGGTAGCCGTACGTATGGCATGCACATGGATTCGATGATATGCTCGCGGCTCGCCCCTTTGTTGTCAAAGTTCCGAGGGAAAAACTCTGACGCTACGCGCAACCGAGGGCCTAGAAAAAAACTTTTTGGGCGTAGTCATGCTGAGTAAGCATGAAAGAGTAAGCGTGAGCTGACCGTGAGTACCGGTACTACTATATCTTCTGTCGCTTTCTCGAATAGGAAATTAGAAGGAAACAATTATAAGGGATTGATTAGGATTAGGATTAGAGCATTGTTCCGGTCCAGCATATTATACCAATCTAAATCCCGCCGTTCATTCTTGGAGGGTAGGATCGAAAACCTCACAAGCTAAGTCCAGCTCGTGATGCTCATTCTCTCAGACTGTGTCTCCACCACTGTGCTCAGGTGGTCGGCACCGGTGGTGCCAAGGGAGGCGTGGTCGGTGCCGGGGGCGCTGGCGGCGGGGCGTTGGACGGCGGCGTGATGGGCACCGACGGCGCCTGCGTCGGAGGCTGTTGCGCGACGGTAGAGAAGACGAGGAGTAGGAGGGGTGGTTGGTGCCGAGGGAGGTGTGGTCGGTGCCGGGGACGTCGCACGGTGTGGAGGTGCGGTGTTGGACGACAGCGCGTTGGGGGCCAGCAACGCCTGCATCGGAGGCAACGAGGAGCGCGAGAACCAGCGAGAGGAGGCGACATCGGTTGCGATGTGCTTGAATCCAACAACGAGATTAGGCCATCACCAATGCGTACCTTTGACCCGTGCCCCTAGCTCCGTCCGTTAGCTTTTCCATCCGCATCGCCCCCTCGCGATGGAACGCGTCCCTCAGCTGGGGAACGCGTCCCTCGCTCACTTTTGGCAGGGGGACTGGGCGAAGCAGCCCACTGCGTAGGTAGAGGTTCTTGAGGCGACGCACCCGATCTTTGATTTCCTCTTCCACCCCTCTCCCCTCTGTCACCGACCCATGCGTCAAGGGCAAGGCGGAGGCGCCGCTCGCCGCCGGAGAGAAGAAGGGAGGGCGAGGAGGGAGGTGGCGGCGGCCAGCGCGGCGCCATCGTCGATGCAGCTACCGCCGGCGCCGCCACCGTCTTCATGCGGCGGGGCCGACGCTGCTCCATCCGCCGGAGGGCCAGATCCGGCCACGGTGGCGCCGGATCTGCCGCCTCCGGGGTCTTCGCCGCCACCTTCCACGGGAGAGAGAGAGAGAGAGGGAGAGAGCGGTGACCGGCCACCGGACGACGACGACGACGAGTACAACTGTCGCCTCCGCCCCGGATCTGCCGCTCCGGCCACCAGACGACGACGACTGCCGCCTCCGCCCCGTGCGCTCGATTCGGGGGCGGCGGCGGGAGACGGTGGCGATGGCGGGAGAGAGAGGGAGGCGAGCGGAAGCAGCAGGCGGCGACGAGAGAGAGGGAAGCAGGCGACGGCGAGAGAGAGGGAAGCAGGCGGCGGTGGGAGCGGCGGTGAGAGAGAAGGAAGGAGGCGGCGAGTGGAAGGACGGTTCGGACTTTGGACGGAAAAAGAGAGAGAGAGAGGGGGAGGGAAGAGAGGGGTAGAATAGGAAAGAGAGGAAGATGAGAGAAACGGGCTTTTTTGGGTTGTGATACTCATTGGGCTACCCATATATGACCTGCATGGTAGAGGTGAGTACCTCTAGAGTCCTTCAGTTAGTAGGGGCACCCTAGGAGTGGCTCACATTTGTGATGCCCTTAGGGGAAGGGCCGCACGGAAGGCATATGTCACCGGTGAGCTTGGGAAAGTGATGTAAGGAGGCTTGTCGGTCCCCACTGCCTCCACTCTGGTAAGAGCCATCACTGGCAAGATCCATCGATCGATGCAGCATCTTTTGGAGAGAGAAAAAACAGGAGACAGATAAAGAAGATACACGTGAAATTACCTAACTATCCTTCTTCTTCAGTACCTCTCTATCTTATATAAAATCATATAGACAGTACTACTAGGTACAACTCCTTCTCACCCGTTAGGTCAAATGAAATTGATGGCTCAGATTACACGTACCGGGAAAGGTACCTGCTGGACAGTAAAAATTCTCTTAGGATTATGCAGTGAAGGACAAAGAGACGGTTTAGGATTGCACGTAAAACGAGAAAGCTATTAACACATGATTGGTTAAGTTTTAATTGTTTTAAAATTAAAAATGGATTTATCTAATATCTTGAAACAATTTCTACATAAAAGTTTTCACATGAAATGTACCTTTCTAGCCATTTGGAAAAAGTGCTAACGAAAATCGAGGTAAAATATGTATCTCGATCAGAAATTGCTTGTCTGATTTACTATTGGACTTTATGTAACACCCAGAAAAATTGACCAACAAAATCAAAACTCTAAAAATACGGACCTTCAAAAACTTTTTAAATAAACTGCATCATACCGGATTTATTCGCCTATTTTATTTAGATTTTATTGCGGAGTTCAATTAATCGAGAGTAAGAATAATTAATTAGGAATAAACCACTAGAAAAGAAATTGACAAGTAAATAATTGAAATATAATTTAAAATAAAGATTAGGTGAGGATAGAAATAAGTAAAATAATATCGCGACTGTTTCGATGTCAATTAAATTTAATTACGATGGAATAAGAATTGGCTCTAATTAAAATATAAATATAAATATGGGTGGTAATAATTTTGGATTAACCTTCATCAGGGTTTAGTGCTTAAATTTAGTTAACATGTAACTAAGTAAAAAGTTGAATTTATAGGATTAAAATTGTATAGGGAATAGGGCTAAAATAGGGTTAAATAGGATTTGGCACTGTTTATTGCACAGTAGGTGCTTGATGAGGTTCCCTAGCCATGCCCCCTTCTCTGCCGCGCGCGCCTAGCCGCCCCGAGCCCCGCGCCGCCGTCGCCGTCACGTCTCGTCGCCGCTGCCGTGCCACGCGCCCGTTCGGTCGCCATCGCGTCCCGTCGCTGCTGCCACGCCGCGCGCCGTCGCCATCGTTGCCGCGCCGCCCTAGCCGGCCTCGCGCCCCGAGCCGCCGTCGCCATCCATCGCCGTCGACGTCCCATCGCCGCGCGCCCGCCGCCTCGCGCGCCGTCGCATCGCCGCTCATCGCCCTCGTGCCTACGCCCCACCGCGCGGCCGTCTCGTCGCCGTTGCCCTGCGTCCCTGCCGCGCCGCCCGTCCCATCGCCTCAAGCCCCGCGCACTGCGCCGTCCCATTGCCTGTTTAAGGCCAGCCACCCCTCCCCGCGCCCTATAAAATCCCCCCCGGTCTCCCTTCCACCCCGCACCACCCCACCTCCCTTTACCCCATTTCCCCTCTTCCCCACCGCTGCCGCTACGCCACCACTGCCGCTGCGCCGCCGCCTCTGTGCCACCACGCGGGGTGCCGCGTCGTGCGCCGCACCCCTCTGCCACTGCATCGTCGTCGCCGGTAAGCCGCCCCCCTTCCCTTGTTTGGTCGCCGCCGCCGCCCGGGTAGGCAGAGAGCCGAGGGAGAGGAAGAAGAAGCCGGGAGAGAGAGAAAAAGAGAGAAGAAGAAAAGAAAAGAAAGAAGGAAGGAAAGAAGAGAGAGAAAAAGAGAGAAAAAGAAAGAAAAGAAAATTGAAAAAGAAAAGGAAAAGTAAAAGAGAAATTACGGAGAGATTAAGCAGGTTTAGGAATTTAAAATAAATATAATTTAATTGTAGATTATTTGTAGTCGTAGAATTGCAAAGTTTTATATCATCATAGATTATTTTGGAGATTTTTAGGAGTAATCGGTTCGCGGTAGATATTGGATTTAATTATTAAGAATTGTATTTTTCGTTGAATTTTGAAGAAGATACTTTTAAATCGCAAAATGACTTAGGTTGAATAAGCTTAAAATTGGAATAACGTGGTTTTGCAAACTTTGTAGTCGATATAGATATAGAAAGATCGATTCGCGTTCGACTTTTATTTGAATTTATTTGGATTTTATTTGAATGCTAATTAAATTCAAATCGTTTCTCCGCACGTACTTTTAGACCCCGAGGGAGTTGCGGATCCGAGCGAGGATCAAGACCCGCATGACTACGAGCAAGGCAAGTCATCACTATTCCTTGAACATGTTGATCCCAATTGAGAAATTATTTTGTTTATAAATAAAATTGCATGCAATGATAAACATACTACTTGTGATTATGCCATGCCTTGATTATTGTTTACCCCTTATTCCTTCGTAACCATATTTACGTACGAGTCCCTAGTCAATTATGACAAATGCTTAGAAATGCTATTCTAGAATCATGCATACTTATATTTATCAAATGCTATATGCTTGGGCAATTACCTTTGGAAAGGTAATTGAGATGCGGCATGTGGAGACATGAGCGCCACATTGCCATTATATTGATGACATGATTTGTGAAAGGAAAAATAAAACTAAACAACTGTTTTCGACTGGGGCGGATGGAGGATTTGGGTGGTATCTGGAAAAGGCTAGTGCCGTCCTTGGTCAATTAAGGATCGAGATATGAAGTTAAGCATGAAACGACCCCCGTACAACCGCACTTCTCGTATGGGTATAGACCTAGCGGAGTAGATAGCTGAGCGGAGGCAGTATCCATGCATAGTGGTTTCTCATTGAGTGAAGCAGGTGTGCTACGGTGGGGCAGCCGTTGAGGTAGGGCCACGTGGCGTGCCCTACATCGGTGTCGCCATTGGTAGGACTGCCACGAGTGTTTGAGAGAGAACTTAACTTTAAACCATAACTTAATATGTGTGTGAGACTTCTTCCCTAGGGAGCGCCAGAACTCCTCACACTGCTAGAAACATGGACACCTAGAGTGTACGAGGATGTAAAGTTCATGGAGCGGGTACTGCTAATGCAAGGTTATCGAAAGGCTTTGCCGCAACGCGTCTCATGTGTTGGGACGAGGCTCATGTGTTGGGCAGTCGCGGAGTGCGGGTAAAGTGTACATCCACTGCAGTGTGAGTAAACCAAATCTATTCGAATAGCCGTGCTCGCGGTTATTAAGCACCGGGACGTGTATTACACTTGGCTAGACTCAAAATTCTTAACTTGTGTGGGATGGGATATTGCATGATGATTTTTATGCTGTTGGAGCCACTTCCTGAGAGGAGGGAAGGTGGACGTCCTCAGAAAACCATGACGATTCAATGACGGAAAGCTATCCTTGGGATATGTGCACTTGGTATTTTAGCTATGAACTCGTATGTATCCGACTACTTGATTTAGGGAAATTGTATTATTTACACGATTGATTAGTCTAATAAAAACGGGGGGGTCCACACTTTACCGTTGTATTGTTGCAACTAATTCATTTAAGCAAGCGGCCGGTTGGCTCCACCCGTGGCTATATATAGTCCATTTCCATACGCGGTGCTGCACAATTGTCGTGACCGAGAAAATTGCCTTTTCCCGAACGCTAGTGTATTAATCCCCGTCCCAGGAAAAGCCGGGGTACACCAAACACACATGATACAAAAGGCACATCTTTATTATATCGATAATATATACATTATTACAAAGGCACTTTAAGCCTGACAAACAAAAATAAACAGCAGCGGACTTGCGGGCCTACGGCTCCATCTTCACAGGCGCTCAACTGGGGTATAAGCCAGGACTCCACCTAAGACTTCTTCTCCAAAGCTTCTCTTACTGAACGGGGGAAAAGATTGAGCAAGAATGAGTACAACCACAGTACTCAGCAAGCCACACCGGCAGATGCATGATTAATGCAAGGGGGTATAAGGGGTAATAATATAGGGGTTAAGTTTTGCAGAAAACAGCATTTAAAAGTCACTTAGTTGCCCAAAGCCATTTTATAAAGACGATCCTAGAGTTACACAGTGTTATTAATCAAGGCCGTGAACCCTCACGAACCTGCCTTAACCCAAGGCCTACGATGATTCAGACCGAACTGGCAACCCGACCCTGGGGTCCCAGCTCGTCCCAAGCCAACCCAGGCCAACCATTCCACATTTTAGTTGTTAAGCAAATTTTAAGAATTTAAAACACTAACTTGGGTACATTGCTCGGCTTGCCCATAACCGAGGGCGCGGCTATTCGAATAGATTATACTCTGATCAGAGGTGTACATCTTTACCCACAAGACACATCTTCCTCACGTGTAACCACGTGCCACATACCACCACGGTATACGGACGGAAGACGTGACATAGTTCCCAACCCATCCTAGCCATAAACAAGAGTACCGACCCAACCCCACCTACGGTCGGAACCCCCAGGACAGGCAGGCAGGATTGAGCCCCCTAGCAGCAGGACACCAGCCCTGTGCCATGACATCTCGACTACCGGGCCGCAGCTCGTGTAGCCTTCATTTGTCCTAGAGATGTCCATCGACCCCCGACTTCGTCCATCTCCATCCGTGTACTTTTGTTTATAACCAGACTTAGCTACAAACTAAGCCTTACCCACTAGACATGTGGAAGTACGGTAGTGCTTTGCAACAGAGGCCCGAGCTTAATCCTTATATTGGCCGGGGTGCTACTTCCCACAACTGGCATGCACCCAAACCCCACCGGAAAACAGGTTTTAGGTGTTTTGAAAGAGGAAGAGAGGGGTATGTCCAATTCCACCATAAGCCAACCATTCCATAGTATCCAAGAGATATGAGAATTCCCCAAGTCTAAAGTTATAAAACTACCTAATGTTGTCTAATTAACCAGCGAAGCATCTACCTAAATTCATACCAGTGGTACCAAGAGTAGAGTGTCCACTAGTTGGGGTTTTGTTTAATCTAGGGTGAACAAGGTAATAATATCAATAACAATAATATTAAGGTCATAACAAAGGTAAATAGGCATGGCTAAATAAAACAGTGATAACGCGGGAATTTAAATAAAGCGATAATGCAATAATTTAAATCAAAATAATTTTATAAACTAGGATTCAATATGTTCAAGGATGATGTGACTTGCCTTGCTCAGAGATAACGGCCTTCCGAACCTTCGGCGACGACCGCAAACCACGCTTCGGGAACCTCCGGAACGACGAAGACTACGCGAAGCACACAAGCAAAGCTACAAGCCTATAAAGAAGCAATAACAATACATAAAAATAAAGCACAGGATTCTTTAGGTTATAACAAACATTAGGAGACTTGAACGGATCGATTCGGAGCTCGTATGACCAAGATATGATCATCCGAAGTTTAATGCTGTTACATGGAGATTTGCGGATTATTATAATTAGGTTTTGCAACTATAAAACATGTGGAAGCGCTAGCCTGGAAAAGACAGAAAGGCTGCGCTGTTGACATGCCGACCCCACATGTCAACCTAAAGGACCACGGTAGACCGAGTACACAGAGACGGTCCACGGGTCGACGGAAGCGGACCCCGTGTGTCAACCGAGGCGAGTGGCCGACAAACGGACTCCACTAGACACCACACGGCCTGCACACGTGGAAACCACGCGGCTACCGAGCGGGCACACTAACACGGACACTACCTGGTCACCACCCGCACATGTGAACGACTACCGACACCGGTACACGGGTACCGGGGTCGACAACCGCACAACGGGTACGGGGCGACACTGAAAGGACGAGGACGAGGCAGCGAGAGGAGAGATCCTTACCACCACGCGACGAGGCGTGGGAAAGACAACGACGAACGGGCGCGGCGGAGACGGACGGCGAGGGAACGACTTCGGCGAAGATCCTTGGACGAAGGCGAGACGCGGCCGGCGCAACGATTGGCGACACGGAGGCGAGGACGAAGACGACGACGGGGCTGCAGCGGCACACTTGACGGACGCGGACGACGGACAAGAACGGCTTGACGGAGGGACGAACGCCACAACGACCGGGAACGACGAGAGGACGACGACGACGACGACCGGGACCGGCGAGGAGGCGACGAGGGCAGCCGACAGCGGCTGCACGGAGACGAGGACGGCGCGGACCACGCCGCTGCGATGCCGACGACGGAGGCGGCGCCGCGAGACGACGAGCCGGCGAGAATGAACGGTGAAGACGACGACGGACACCGGCGGCGTTCGGGTGGAGGGGAGGCAAGGGCGAGGGCGAGGGCGAGGGCGACCTTGCCGCTGTAATGCCGGGGGTGGTGGTGGTGCAGCAAGCCGACGAGCCGGGGAGGAGGAAGGGGCGGCCGAAAGGACGCCGGCGACGAAGAGGATGGAGAGGCCGGCGCGGCGACGGCGTTCCGGCGAAACAGAGGAGCAGCTGGAGGAGAGGACAACGCTGCGACGTCGGTGGAGGAGACGGCGACGTCGATCGGCGTACCGGCGACGTACAGGAGCCGACCGAAGACGGGGAGGTACTGGACGTCGACGAGGAGGCCACTCCGGCGAGCTTCGGGCGAGGAGGAGGTGATGCCGGGGATGAGGGCGGCGTCGCGGAGCCGAGGGAGGTGGTGGCGACGTCGACCGGCACTCAGGCAGGGAGACAGAGGCGGCTGGAGGTGGTACAGTGGCGGCAACGCCACTGGACGACGGCGGGAACGCGCCTCCGGCGGTCACCGCGCGAAACGGAGGGCAGGCCGGGGGAGAGGAGGCGGCTGCGACGCCGGGGAAGGCGACGGCACGGCCGGCCGGCGCACGGTCGAGGAGGGAGAGGCGGCTGGAAGCACCCGGCGCGGGGGAAAGAGAAGGGCGACGGCGGGGAGGTGGCTAGGGACCACGGGAGATCGCGGGAGGGGGCTAAAACGAGAGAACGGGGCGAGGGGGTTCCATTTTATAGGAGAGGAGAGGGAGCCGGCCACGGGGGAGGTCGGAACGGCGGCGGTAAAGGCGGCCGGCGGCCATGGAAGTTGGCCGGAGTTGGCGCGGGCGTTCCCGGCGATTGGGGGCACGATTCAAGGGGGAAATTGGGGCAATTGAAGAGGATTCAATGGGGATTAAAACCCCCCAATTAATTTGGAAACAGCCGGCTTGAATGGGGCGGATTTGGAGGAGGAACGGCGCTAGGTTTGCACGGGAGAGAGAAGAGGCCGGCTGGGGGAGGAAGACGGGTCCGACAGGCGGGACCCGCCTGCCAGGCGCGGTCAACGCGCGTGGGCGCGCGCGTGACAGGCGCGTGCGCACGCGGGAGGAGGGCGGCTCGGGCAGGGGCGCGGCGTGGGCCGGGCGGCCGGCCCAGGAGGAGAGGAGGGGAGGGGTGGCCCGAGGAGAGAGGGAGGAGGAGGGAGTGGGCCGGGGAAGGAGGGAGGCTTTGGGCCAGACTTGGCCCAAAGGAGGGAGAGGTATTATTTTTAGGTTTTTCTTTTTAATAAACTTTGATAATTGTTTTTGTTGTTTAATAAATATTTCCGGTGCTCTGAAAATTCAAGTAAAATTTGAGGGCTCCTTTTAGACCAAGGAGAATTTAACAAAAATTCTCCAGGCCACATTCGAATTTTTCTTGTACGTATTTTAGTGTTTGCCAATTTCTTTTCAAATTTTAATTAATTCTATTATTCCTTTTAGAGAATGATTTTTAATTCGGGATGAATTTATCAGGACGTGACAAATCCACCCCCCCTTACAAGAATCTCGTCCCCGAGATTCGAGGAGGCTAGCAAGAAGATAGGTTGGGCGGTCTTCTCTTCTTGTCTGACTTCTTCCGTCGCGTCTTTTATAACAAACTTGCCTAGCAAAACTTCTCCACTCTGGACTGCTTGGCTCGATCTCCTGTTGCGGATGGAATCTTCTCTTCACCTGACTTGTCCCTGGTTGAACCTTTAGCTAACTTCAACTGGGTTGTGGCACTTGAAGATGGGGCTTCAGTTCCAGAACTTCTTATAATTCATATCTTTGGAGTCAACCTCATACAAGTTACCCACTTCATGTCATGCGTCGAGATCAGCTCGACATTACTAGGATACCATGCTTGTCATCATGAGAATATCATGCTTGTCATTTACTTCTAACTTGCCACAAACTGCCTCATATTAGCTTTCCTGGTCTCCGGGTGCTAGCTACTTCTGCTATTCGATGCGAGGGTCGATAACTTTGCCTTTGAATTATGTTTCTCAACAGAACCAACTTATCCCCCTTGACATGCTTTGACGTCTTCCCAAATGGCTTCACTGCTGGACTTCTTATTGTCTGATCGTGATCCTGCCAAATCTGAAGCTTCGTTGTTAGATGTGCTTTTAATCTAACATCTGTAGATTATCTTCGAACATATCACTTGGTTCATAACTGGGAATAGCTCTCACGAACAAGCAACTCGGATTCACTTTCTTTACATTTAGTTCACTTCCCACTATTCTCTTCATGTTGTCCTCAGTTAGCATTCAACGTATTCCTTTACACCTTTGACCTTGATGTGTTCTTTCCCGATTTCTCTTATCAATCACCTTTCGACCTACTTCTTTGCCTGGTAATAAACATCTTTTTTGATATCTTCTATCAATCATCTTTTGACCTTTGTCAACTAAGTACTCTTCACTCCGAGAGTTGTGGATGCTTCTGGTGACGATGTGGTACTTGAGCCTGCTGCCTTTCAGAGCAACCTTCAAGTGGTTCGTCAAAAGCTAGACTGGCGGTTGTTGCCTTTGATCCAAAGAGGACACATCTGAAACTCTCAGTCCAAACAAAAGTCTCTTTGGCTTTTTAATCCAACACAGTTTAATTGGTTTTCTTTTCCATCAACAGGTTGGTTATTAACTCGAGATTAGTATATGATTCCTCTGAAATGAGACCCTAGGTCTTCTTTATCAGTAAACCATTATACACATGATCACATATCCGCATCTTCCAAAAGAATACTCATAGAACTTGTCTGTATTACACATTTCTCCCTTATTACATGAATACAAGGCACTGCCTTAAACAAAAAGGGAAGGTGCTTAACATTGGTACATTGTATCCTCAACATGAATCATCCATAAACATAGTAAACTCACTGTTTATAGACATGAATATATTTATTTATTACATGATTGCTGCAAACTTTCGATTACACAATGATAAGTAGCGAATTGAAAACCACAAACGTGGCTGCTCATTTTGATTCTGGAGAGATATAGCTGGCATTGTTCTAGTAACTGCATCATCCTTGATTGGTTCTGTGATGATGTGATAGGACTGCATATTGCTATCATTCACGGGAGAAACTTCCTTCTGATTGCTGTTTGAAGCAGATAACGGTCTTCTGCTTGGTATCGCCCTCCTGAGGTTGATTGCCCTTTGCTCGGCTTGGAGTAGGTCGGGGAGAGACACAACTTCTTCCATCAACGACAATTCTTTGCTGAGGCTGTCGGTGCAGAGAATGGTTGGGGCTGAAGGTATTATTGCTATGATTTATTGCAGAGTCAGGTGCAGCAGGAGGAGCATTGGTGCTGTGGATGATATCGTCGATGTTGCTGTTGGAGCTAACTAGCTGATGAGACAATCGTATGGTTGTTCGTTGGATTTCTGTGGTCTTGGTCAACAACACACTGAGTTGGCAATCCTTGGGCACATGGTTTGTACCTTCGCACAGAAAACATGTGACCTTGCGGGTGGGACATTCACCTGGTGGATGGTCTTCCTCACAATGAGGGCAGAGTGTGAAACACATGCTAGCAACGTGTCCAATTTCTCCACAACGGGGGCATGCTTTTGATTCCATCTCTTCCTCGCCGAGATGTCGGGGAGACTCATCTTCATAATCCGAGGAGACTTGATCTGACCCTTCACTATCAGATACTCTGCCGCCATGGCTTAGGAGGTGCTGGGTCAACTGTCGTGCACCTCGGAAGGTATTTCCTCTTTGACGTCTAGGAATAGTTATCCCTGCTGGAGGCCATTCGGTGCTGGTAATAGTCATCTTACGTACTTCTTCTTCAGTTCGCATCGGTGCTTTTCTCTTCTGATTCTTACTCTTCTTGCCTTTGGCTTGCTTAGTACGTGACTCCACGTGGTATGAAAGGCTAGGAGGAAAGCATTTCCCGGGATTCCATGGATTCTCTCCATTGGGCTCTCTACTTTGCACACTAGGCTGCAAGCTTGACTTGGTGTGAGGAGGCTGGTTTAGCGATGTCTGCCCTGCTAAACCAAAGGAAGGGGCTTCTTTGGCATATACCCATGGACAATTCAGGGCATAGTGTCCTTGTTCTCTACAATCGTGACAAAAGGGGACATCCTCTTCTGGCATTGGAAGCTCATTGACCTGGGTGGCAAATGCTCGATCAAACACATACTGATTTTGGTCTTGACTTCCAACCAATGGTAGCTGTGAACTAAGCAGCATGCTTGGAATGGACCAAGGGTGTGCCCTTGTTAACTCTCTTGAGGACAGTGGTGGATTGAGTTGAAAACTTGAGTTACTTGAGGCATACCCGCTGACATTCTTTCCTTTTTCTCTGTTAAACATCTGTGACAGGGATTGAGGTGAGAGAGGAAACAAGCCAGGAAAGAATAGACCAGAACTAGAGACAGGACCTTAAAGGAACTAACTCTTCTTGTTGATGTGTTGTTTGTTTCACTTATTCTGCAAGTTGATTAAGCAAACAACCTAGCATGGTTACATCACAACCCACCGATGCAAACCACGCGCTACACACACAAGCAAGGCAGCACACGACTAACAACACTACCCTAGAGGATGGCTTAGGTTCTGCGACGGGTTCCCAAGATCTTCACTCCTTCACAGCTGGCTTCACTACTTCCTTCGCTTCGCTAGCGGATCCTGCAGTCTTCCGGAGCTTCGGCAAACAATTGACAGCATCTTCTTCTTCACAAAACTAACCATCTAGTACTAGTTGAAAATCCGAAGGAGGAAGAAGAGAATAAACATTTTGCAAATAGCATTAGGGGAAGGAGAAAAAGGAACTTTCGCAAATAGTTTTATTTATAAAATATGTCCTTAGGTTTTATCCACTTGGCTTATCCTACAGTCGAGATGGCTCTGATACCAGCTTGTCACGACCGAGAAAATTGCCTTTTCCCGAACGCTAGTGTATTAATCCCCGTCCCAGGAAAAGCCGGGGTACACCAAACACACATGATACAAAAGGCACATCTTTATTATATCGATAATATATACATTATTACAAAGGCACTTTAAGCCTGACAAACAAAAATAAACAGCAGCGGACTTGCGGGCCTACGGCTCCATCTTCACAGGCGCTCAACTAGGGTATAAGCCAGGACTCCACCTAAGACTTCTTCTCCAAAGCTTCTCTTACTGAACGGGGGAAAAGATTGAGCAAGAATGAGTACAACCACAGTACTCAGCAAGCCACACCGGCAGATGCATGATTAATGCAAGGGGGTACAAGGGGTAATAATATAGGGGTCAAGTTTTGCAGAAAACAACATTTAAAAGTCACTTAGTTGCCCAAAGCCATTTTATAAAGACGATCCTAGAGTTACACAGTGTTATTAATCAAGGCCGTGAACCCTCACGAACCTGCCTTAACCCAAGGCCTACGATGATTCAGACCGAACTGGCAACCCGACCCTGGGTCCCAGCTCGTCCCAAGCCAACCCAGGCCAACCATTCCACATTTTAGTTGTTAAGCAAATTTTAAAAATTTAAAACACTAACTTGGGTACATTGCTCGGCTTGCCCATAACCGAGGGCGCGGCTATTCGAATAGATTATACTCTGATCAGAGGTGTACATCTTTACCCACAAGACACATCTTCCTCACGTGTAACCACGTGCCACATACCACCACGGTATACGGACGGAAGACGTGACATAGTTCCCAACCCATCCTAGCCATAAACAAGAGTACCGACCCAACCCCACCTACGGCCGGAACCCCCGGGACAGGCAGGCAGGATTGAGCCCCCTAGCAGCAGGACACCAGCCCTGTGCCATGACATCTCGACTACCGGGCCGCAGCTCGTGTAGCCTTCATTTGTCCTAGAGATGTCCATCGACCCCCGACTTCGTCCATCTCCATCCGTGTACTTTTGTTTATAACCAGACTGAGCTACAAACTAAGCCTTACCCACTAGACATGTGGAAGTACGGTAGTGCTTTGCAACAGAGGCCCGAGCTTAATCCTTATATTGGCCGGGGTGCTACTTCCCACAACTGGCATGCACCCAAACCCCACCGGAAAACAGGTTTTAGGTGTTTTGAAAGAGGAAGAGAGGGGTATGTCCAATTCCATCATAAGCCAACCATTCCATAGTATCCAAGAGATATGAGAATTCCCCAAGTCTAAAGTTATAAAACTACCTAATGTTGTCTAATTAACCAGCGAAGCATCTACCTAAATTCATACCAGTGGTACCAAGAGTAGAGTGTCCACTAGTTAGGGTTTTGTTTAATCTAGGGTGAACAAGGTAATAATATCAATAACAATAATATTAAGGTCATAACAAAGGTAAATAGGCATGGCTAAATAAAACAGTGATAACGCGGGAATTTAAATAAAGCGATAATGCAATAATTTAAATCAAAATAATTTTATAAACTGGGATTCAATATGTTCAAGGATGATGTGACTTGCCTTGCTCAGAGATAACGGCCTTCCGAACCTTCGGCGACGACCGCAAACCACGCTTCGGGAACCTCCGGAACGACGAAGACTACGCGAAGCACACAAGCAAAGCTACAAGCCTATAAAGAAGCAATAACAATACATAAAAATAAAGCACAGGATTCTTTAGGTTATAACAAACATTAGGAGACTTGAACGGATCGATTCGGAGCTCGTATGACCAAGATATGATCATCCGAAGTTTAATGCTGTTACATGGAGATTTGCGGATTATTATAATTAGGTTTTGCAACTATAAAACATGTGGAAGCGCTAGCCTGGAAAAGACAGGAAGGCTGCGCTGTTGACATGCCGACCCCACATGTCAACCTAAAGGACCACGGTAGACCGAGTACACAGAGACGGTCCACGGGTCGACGGAAGCGGACCCCGTGTGTCAACCGAGGCGAGTGGCCGACAAACGGACTCCACTAGACACCACACGGCCTGCACACGTGGAAACCACGCGGCTACCGAGCGGGCACACTAACACGGACACTACCTGGTCACCACCCGCACACGTGAACGACTACCGACACCGGTACACGGGTACCGGGGTCGACAACCGCACAACGGGTACGGGGCGACACTGAAAGGACGAGGACGAGGCAGCGAGAGGAGAGATCCTTACCACCACGCGACGAGGCGTGGGAAAGACAACGACGAACGGGCGCGGCGGAGACGGACGGCGAGGGAACGACTTCGGCGGCGATCCTTGGACGAAGGCGAGACGCGGCCGGCACAACGATTGGCGACGCGGAGGCGAGGACGAAGACGACGACGGGGCTGCAGCGGCACACTTGACGGACGCGGACGACGGACAAGAACGGCTTGACGGAGGGACGAACGCCACAACGACCGGGAACGACGAGAGGACGACGACGACGACGACCGGGACCGGCGAGGAGGCGACGAGGGCAGCCGGCAGCGGCTGCACGGAGACGAGGACGGCGCGGACCACGCCGCTGCGATGCCGACGACGGAGGCGGCGCCGCGAGACGACGAGCCGGCGAGAATGAACGGTGAAGACGACGACGGGCACCGGCGGCGTTCGGGTGGAGGGGAGGCAAGGGCGAGGGCGAGGGCGAGGGCGAGGGCGACCTTGCCGCTGTAATGCCGGGGGTGGTGGTGGTGCAGCAAGCCGACGAGCCGGGGAGGAGGAAGGGGCGGCCGAAAGGACGCCGGCGACGAAAAGGATGGAGAGGCCGGCGCGGCGACGGCGTTCCGGCGAAACAGAGGAGCGGCTGGAGGAGAGGACAACGCTGCGACGTCGATGGAGGAGACGGCGACGTCGATCGGCGTACCGGCGACGTACAGGAGCCGACCGAAGACGGGGAGGTACTGGACGCCGACGAGGAGGCCACTCCGGCGAGCTTCGGGCGAGGAGGAGGTGATGCCGGGGATGAGGGCGGCGTCGCGGAGCCGAGGGAGGTGGTGGCGACGTCGACCGGCGCTCAGGCAGGGAGACAGAGGCGGCTGGAGGTGGTACAGTGGCGGCAACGCCACTGGACGACGGCGGGAACGCGCCTCCGGCGGTCACCGCGCGAAACGGAGGGCAGGCCGGGGGAGAGGAGGCGGCTGCGACGCCGGGGAAGGCGACGGCACGGCCGGCCGGCGCACGGTCGAGGAGGGAGAGGCGGCTGGAAGCGCCCGGCGCGGGGGAAAGAGAAGGGCGACGGCGGGGAGGTGGCTAGGGACCACGGGAGATCGCGGGAGGGGGCTAAAACGAGAGAACGGGGCGAGGGGGTTCCATTTTATAGGAGAGGAGAGGGAGCCGGCCACGGGGGAGGTCGGAACGGCGGCGGTAAAGGCGGCCGGCGGCCATGGAAGTTGGCCGGAGTTGGCGCGGGCGTTCCCGGCGATTGGGGGCACGATTCAAGGGGGAAATTGGGGCAATTGAAGAGGATTCAATGGGGATTAAAACCCCCCAATTAATTTGGAAACAGCCGGCTTGAATGGGGCGGATTTGGAGGAGGAACGGCGCTAGGTTTGCACGGGAGAGAGAAGAGGCCGGTTGGGGGAGGAAGACGGGTCCGACAGGCGGGACCCGCCTGCCAGGCGCGGTCAACGCGCGTGGGCGCGCGCGTGACAGGCGCGTGCGCACGCGGGAGGAGGGCGGCTCGGGCAGGGGCGCGGCGTGGGGCGGGCGGCCGGCCCCGGCGGAGAGGAGGGGAGGGGTGGCCCGGGGAGAGCGGGAGGAGGAGGGAGTGGGCCGGGGAAGGAGGGAGGCTTTGGGCCAGACTTGGCCCAAAGGAGGGAGAGGGATTATTTTTAGGTTTTTCTTTTTAATAAACTTTGATAATTGTTTTTGTTGTTTAATAAATATTTCCGGTGCTCTAAAAATTCAAGTAAAATTTGAGGGCTCCTTTTAGACCAAGGAGAATTTAACAAAAGTTCTCCAGGCCACATTCGAATTTTTGTTGTACGTATTATAGTGTTTGCCAATTTCTTTTCGAATTTTAATTAATTCTATTATTCCTTTTAGAGAATGATTTTTAATTCGGGATGAATTTATCAGGACGTGACAACAATCATCTAAAAAATCTATTCCGTCAGCATTTTTATAGTAGTATTTTTAAAAACAAGATATTAGATGATTACACTGTAATGAAAAAATTATACTCCCTACGTTTCAAAATGTTTGACACCGTTGACTTTTTAAGTACGTGTTTGACCATTCGTCTTATTCAAACAAATTTAAGTAATTATTTATTTTTTTATATCAATTGATTCATTGTTAAACATACTTTCATGTACACATATTGTTTTACATATTTTACAAATTTTTTTAATAAGACGAACGGTCAAACATGTGCTAAAAAGTCAATGGTATCAAAAAAAATTTTAAAACCGAGGGAGTATGTTTTAATCATTCAAATTCGATATTTTACACTCCGTACGTCCGTTGCTGGTGCCACCAGCTCAGTCTCACACTCTCAGTGCCCCGGTTTGTAGTTGTAGACTAGCTCGCGCGTCTCGCCTCGGCCGAGACGGCTTGCGGACGCCGCGTCGAGCAGGTGGCGTGCGCGGGAGACGGGGAGAGTGGGGTGAGCTCGGCGCGCAGTAGGTGGCAGTGGCACACGGCTTCGGTCGGGGAGGTGCGCCCGTTGATTTCTAGTGATGATTTAATTAAAATAGCACAAGCCATCAGAATTATGAGAAACATGCAAACTGCAGCTTGTAGTTAATAATCTGCAAAATATGTTTTCCCAACTTGTAATTTTATACTTCATTTATTTGGATATTAGGAGAAAAAAAATCCAAAGAGGGTCTAATTACATAGCAAAAAGCCAGAATCCGTCACGAGCTTTCGTATCGGTAGTAGTCCAAATTTTTCTTTATCATATCAAAGATAGTACAGCAGGTATAGCCGTATAAGGTATACCAGCTGCTCCCATGGTAATGGTTTAATTTGTTCGGTTAGCACCAGCAGGACTCGTTGATTGTTTATGATGAAGCTTACTCCTATACTTAAATTAAATAGTTGTAATTGTTTTTAGTTGATGCCCCACATGCATGGCAGGTGTGCATGCGGCATGCTGTCAAGAGATCAGAACGTGGTCCATGTTAGCTATAGGAAACCCCCGGTTGGGCCATGAAGGCCTGACTCAGGGAGACATGGCCCTTCTGCAGATAACACAACAAACGGCCCAAAATCCAGCAGATGGAAACCCAACTCCTAGACCTCTTAACAGAAATGGGCCTATCATCAGTTGGACCGGTTGTCCGGCCCGTCGTGGCCCAGCACAGCACGCACCCGCAGCTGCGGCGGCCGCCGACTCCGCCGCCAGATTTTCATCCGTCTCGGTGCTCGGCGCTCGAGCCATCGCCTCCAGGGCTCGATCCAGGTGCGCGACGCGACGAGCCGCCGGGATCTCCGCCGTTCGGGAACGCGGCCGGGGAGCATGGGGGACAACGGAGAAGGCGCTCCATGGAGGAGAGTCTTCATGCTGCATCTGAGGTATGTTGGAATGTTTTACCAAGCCACCCTGGTTGGTTGAAGCGGCGGGCAAGAAGAACATGCTCCTTGTTCGGTTAATCTCTCCAGATTGAGAGGATTTATTCCACATCTAATGTGGTGTGGAATTAATCTCCTCGATCCCCCTCAATCCCTCTTTCTTGGGGATTAACCGAACAAGGCTTCAGGTGTGGTGGCACCGGATTGTGCTGCTTCAAGGTGGCTGACGGCATCTGACGGTGACAGGTCCATCTCCTCTTGGTTGTGACTTCTTTTTTTCCTTTTGCAAATCAGTCAGCACTAGTTGTGGGTATGGATTGTTGGGCGAAATATGCCGGCATTTGATCATGATTTTTGGATTTATTATTATTATTTTATTTATTGCGTACAAGTGGAAGTATGCATCAGTACTACTGACTTCTCTAACAGTATTAGAGACTCTAGAATTTAGCTGATATATATGAACGCATTACAGATAGTGGCAAACACATCATCATTTGGAGACCACTAGTCCACCAGTATGGGTCTTTTAATTTTTCCTATATGCAAGTTTGATACACTTTCTTGACTGACCAAAGGCTTTAATTAATTAATTAATTAATTAATACTTCCTCCGTTTCATATTATAAGACTTTCTAGCATTGCTCACATTTATATATATGTTAATGAATCTAGTCATATATGTGTGTCTAGATTCATTAACATCTATATGAATGTGAGCAATGCTAGAAAGCCTTATAACCTGAAACAGAGGTAGTATGTGGAAAGGCAGTGTTTTAATAGAATATGAAAGGACGATAATGGAGCGGAGAGTCATAGAAGGGGCCGGCATATGGTGACTTCCAGTTTCATCTTACTTGCTCGATGTAGTCTGGTGTAACAAGCAACCCCAATGACTGGCCACCCGTGAATTAGGATTATATACATTTAACAATTATTTTATGGTAATGGTAAATCATTCTATATCTATATCATGTTGAGGGAATTCCAAAAAAGAAATCATTGTATTAACCACCGTGAAATAGTGCCCTTTTTGTGGTGCAAAAGGTCACCTTGAACCATGATGATAGTCGTATAGTGTAGAATAATATTTTCATGCTTTTGTTTTAGCAATGCTTCATCCTATGCTAGTTCTGTAAATATATTTATTTTTTGGTCAATATATTTTAATATTGGGGCAGAAATTTGTCAGTACATGTTAACCATTAAGCAGGAACTTACACCAAAACTGAACTCGCACTTTCACTTCTACTTTTTCAATGGAATATGCTACTTATTAAATCATTATTGGATTCACTAGATTTTATTGCAGTTGCTCTCAAATTGTGCTAGTATGGAGTAGTTTAATTCAATATTTTGGCTGGAATATACTTTCAGAGTCTCTTTTTAATCAGGTCCAGCTCACCTGCATATTAAAACCTATCAACTTGCGATTACCAGTAGACAATGTTTCGCTTGTTTATGTCTATCCAAAATAAACGCCATTGACCTGCATACTGCACCTGGGACTTCTGTCTCACTAGAATGTCCAAGGCTCCAAGCATATCACAGTTTTCTTATGTGTGGCAGTTCGTAGAGTTCTGCCTTTCGTTTGCTCTGCAACACAAGGCTCCTCTCTGACTCTGGTAACCATGCAGTCCTCTCTTCGTGTTTATTTACTTCATGCTTGCTTGTCCCTTTTTAAGTTTTCCATCCTTTGGTCTCTTCATGCATTAATTCCTTTTTCCTCTGTTTCCCACAATCATTTCCATAATTGTTCACAATAAACATGAAAAAGAAGGTTGTTTAGATAATTCTATTGTTATCGTGCTCATAAAGAAAACAATTCCAACCCCTTCTGATACCTCCTGCTTTCGTTAGTTCACTTATTCATACTTTCATAGCTAGAAACTAAGTTTTCATAGTTCTGATGAAATTTCTTTGGTGTCCACTATCCATATTGTAATTCATGCACACAAAGAAAAGGAACTTCTAGTGGAGTCATATTTCTTATCTCCATTCCAGTGCATCATTTGATTTATGCATGCCTGCACAAATAGCCCTCAGTTCCCCATTTCTTACTAGTTCATATTGTCACAAGTTTACCAGCTAGTTATCTCACTTATATGTTCCCCTCCCTTCAAATCATTCAATTATACTTCAATGTAGTGGTGGACTGTCATGAACTCACTTCTCTCCGATTCGATTCACTCAAGTAACGAAGGAATTTGAGGATAGAAGTTTCGGGAGGAAGAAGAAGAGCAGAGCTAGAGGAAGAAGAAGATGAAGGAAGCAGAGGAGAGTTTGAAATATTGGGGAATAGTTTGTACAATTTCTTTCATGTCCCTGAACTCTCGACCCTGCCGATCTTATATAGCAATGAGCTAATAGATCTCTCTCACTGACCCGTGGCCCGGCAAACATCACCGGGTCCACTCACTCTGAGGGAATTTACTTGTGGGCCTCCTCGCCCGAGTGGATCGCCTGGTTTGGATGTCTTGAACTTCTGGATCGCATGGTGATGACGACGTCATGACATTCTTCCCCCCTTGAGCTGAAGCTTGTCCCCAAGCTTCTGCAGATGGAAAACGACGACGAAGCTCATGAGGATTCTCCCAGGTGCGAACTGCATCATCATCACCCGCCCACTGCACCAGGACCTGTTCCACCATCTTGGCACCTTTGCGGATGAAACGACGCTCCAGCACATGAACAGGTTGGGGCGGATCGGCTATTGTCGGACGAAGCACAGGCAGGGGCGCATGAACGTGTTCACCAGGAGCCAATGCCTTCTTGAGTTGAGAGACATGTATAACTGGATGGATCAAACTGGTAGCAGGTAGAGCCAGTTTGTACGCCACTTCGCCCACACGCTCCAACACCTGAAACGGACCATAAAACCTGAAAGATAGCTTGCGCGGGTGACCACCGATTGCTGGACAAACGGTTGGAGTTTCAAATAAACCCAGTCACCAACAACAAAAGAACGCTCAGAGCGACGCTTGTCCTCCTGTGATTTCATTCTAGTCTGAGCTCGTAACTAATGGCTGTGGATTAAAGATTGCATCTGCTCCCGTTCATGTAACCAGTCCAACAGATCCTTTGACTGACAAGCAGATGTAGCCGACAGACCAAAATAGCGAGGTTTGTGCCCATACAATACCTCAAATGGTGTAGTACCCAAAGCCGAATGGAATGATGTATTGTACCAATACTCAGCCAGAGCGAGCCACCGACTCCATTGAGAAGGACAAGCGTGAACAAAGCAACGAAGATAGGTTTCAAGACATTGATTGGCATGCTCCGTTTGTCCATCCGTTTGCGGGTGATAAGAAGAACTCATCCGCAATTGTGTGCCAGCCAAACGAAAGAGAGTGGTCCACAAGGTGCTTGTAAAGATACGATCACGATCAGAGATGAGCGACTGAGGTAATCCATGAAGTCGGTGAATATGTTGC
Organism: Oryza sativa Japonica Group; assembly: GCF_034140825.1. NCBI lineage: Eukaryota > Viridiplantae > Streptophyta > Magnoliopsida > Poales > Poaceae > Oryza > Oryza sativa. Next base: position 22,573,088 of record NC_089045.1, read on the forward strand.
ATGTAAGCTTCAGCCACATCCAAAGCTGTGAAAGGATGACTCAAGGGAACAAAATGGTTGTATTTCGAAAATTTGTCAACCACCACAAGTATGCAATTGAAAGTGGCAGACCGGGGAAGTCCCTCAATGAAATCTAGAGAGACAATCTGCCAGGCATGTGCAGGGACAGGGAGTAGTTGGAGCATACCAGGGTATTTAACATGTTCAGGCTTGGCTTGTTGACAAACTGTGCAGGACTGAACATATTGAGTAATGGAAGCACGAAGTCGAGGCCAAGCAAACAAATGTTGAACACGCTGGTAGGTTACCTGAATACCAGAATGGCCACCCACTGCCGAGGAGTGTAAATTGGCCAGAATTTTGTGCTGTAGAGAAGTGTTATTGCCAATCCATATGCGATTCTTATAATACAGGACCCCATCTTTGAGAGAAAAATCGAGCACCGCTCCAGAATTGATACACAGGGTCTGAATTTTACAACAAGCATCAGTATCCTGCTGATAACCATCAACCACTTCCTGTATCCAAGCCGGTAGAGCCACTGATAAAGCTGACAATTCAACTTGGTGCCCCAGAGGATAACGAGACAACGCATCCGCAACTCGATTGTCACTACCTTTCTTGTAGATGATTTGATATCGCAATCCCAACAGTTTCGTGAGTGCTTTGTGTTGCCAGGGTGTGGTGAGACGCTGATTATCTAAGAAGGCCAAGCTGCGGTGGTCTGTCTTAATGAAGAACTCAGCATGCTGTAAATAAGGGCGCCAATGATCGACAGCCATCATAATAGCAAGGCTCTCCTTCTCATAGGTGGATAATCCCAAATGTCGTGGCCCCAAAGCTTTGCTTAAGAATGCGATTGGGTGATTATTTTGCATAAGTACAGCACCCATCCCTTTGTCAGAAGCATCAGTCTCTACCACGAAAGGAATACTGAAATCGGGCATGGCTAAGACCGGAGCAGTCACTAATGCATGCTTGATAGCCTGAAAGGCCTGATCTGTGGCAGATGTCCATAGATAAAGTTGCCCCTTCTTTAACAGATTAGTTAACGGTTTACTCAGAATGCCATAATTGCGCACAAACTTGCGGTAATACCCTGCCAAACCCAAAAAGCTCCTTAACTCCTTGACAGAAGATGGAACCGGCCAGGACTGAACAACAGCAATCTTATCAGAATCTGTGGAGACACCATTAGGACTGATAATATGTCCCAAGTAAGCCAGCTTTTGTTGAGCAAACGAGCATTTGCTCTTTTTGACTTTAAGCTGATGTTTATGTAAGATCTGAAACACAGTCTGTAGATGGACCAAATGTTCCTCCAAAGTTCGACTGTATATGAGGATGTCATCCACAAAGACAAGCACACACTTCCTGAGTAGTGAAGAGAGAATATTATTCATCACACTCTGAAATGTGGCAGGAGCGCTTGTCAAACCAAAAGGAATCACTCGAAACTCAAAGTGACCATGGTGAGTTTGGAAGGCAGTTTTATGCTCATCTTCTATGTGCATTATGATTTGATGATACCCGGCACGTAGGTCAAGCTTGGTAAACCATTGAACCCCTGCTAACTCATCAAGTAGCTCATCTATTATTGGTAATGGATACTTGTTCTTTACTGTGATAGCATTCAAATGGCGATAATCCACACAAAATCTCCACGAACCATCCTTCTTTTTAACCAATAACACCGGAGATGAGAAAGGACTAGAGCTAGGTTGAATTATACCTTTAGCCAACATTTCTTGAACTTGATTTTCGATCTCATCTTTTTGTGAGGGAGTGTATCGATAAGGTCTGACATTAACCGGCATGGCTCCAGGAATCAATGGTATTGTGTGATCAAATGGGCGCTGTGGTTGCAAGCCCTCAGGTTCATCAAAGATAGAAACATTGTCAGCTAACAACTTTTGCACAGCCTCAGGTATAATTTCAGTCTGAACATCATCAGTAACCAAGCAAAATTGAACAAGATTTGCCACTGCCAACTTCTTATCCAACTCTTTCAGCTGACAAGCAGAAATAAGAGTTCACTGTTCAGTGTCAGAAACAATTCCCTGCAATAAGATCTGTTGGCCATCTTTGTTCACCGTCAAAGTCCTTGTAGACCAATCAACTGTCATTGGGCTGTGCTGCATCAGCCAGTCCATGCCCAAGATCACATCATAATTTCCGAGAGCCAACACCTTAAAATCAGTACAAAACATATGCCCTTGGCTAACCCATTCACAATTCTGAATCACAGACTGACAGTGCAAAACTGCTCCATCAGCCACCTTCACTTGCACCTTGGTAGGCAGCCCCTGTACCCCAACTAAGCCGGCTGCCAACTTCTTACTGATAAAACTAGCCGTGCTACCCGAATCCACCAGAATCAAAATCTCCTTGCCTTGAATTTGTCCCAGCATTCTCATGGATCCACGGTGCTCAGAGCCCCGCATAGCATGTACAGAGATTGCCATTATCTGCTGTTATGCAGCTGAGTCCAGAACTGAACTGGTGTCTTCTTCAGATTCAAATAACACTGTAAACAGCTCCTGCACAGCATGAAGCTGAACTGTGTTGGCACACTTGTGAGTAGGTGACCATTTCTCGGCACAAAGGTAACACAGACCCTGGGCACGACGCTGAGCCTTAAGTGCACCAATCTTATCAACAGAATTAGTTCCTCTTTTGATTTCAGTCTCCCTCTTATCCTCAAACTTCACCCCAGAACCTCCAGAACGCACAGGTGGAGCAGGTAATGGATAAGCACCCTTGAAAACTGAATTGGGTCGATGCAGCATTCCCCCTTCAATTTTCTTCTGCTCCTTCCCTGAATTTCCTGAATTGCCATCAGCAGTCTCCAGAACTTCTTCCTGTAAACAAGCAACAGCCAACGCAGATTCGAGATTTTGTGGACGCTGAAGCAAAACAGCATTTCTAATTTCCCTTTTTAAACCCTCTGTAAACTTATGGGTTAAGTACTTGGTGCTAACCACCGGATCATAAACATCAGTTGATTCATCAATTCATCAAAACGCTCATAAAACTCCCAAACAGTGCTGGTTTGCCTAATGCTATCCATTTGTCTAATTAAGGCCTCATGTCGATCCCTATCGAACTTTTCAGAAACAGCAGCACAAAAATCTTCCCAAACTGGAAAACGCAAATGAGCTCGAGACGATTTCAACCAAGAGGCTGCCCTACCCATGAAGTAGATGATAGAAACTCTCACCCACAACCCTAGAAAAGTATTATTCACGTCGAAATAATGCTCACACTTCATTCGCCAATCCTGGGGATCAGAACCATCAAATTTTGGAAAATCCAATTTAGGAACTCGATGACTATACTGACGTTCCCCTTGTTCAAAATCAAATTCCTCAGATCCCCAACTAGCACCCTCAAATTTCTGCGCAAAATTGAAATTCCCCTTATGCGTGGGATTAGAATCGAACATACCCTTGCCCGGGGCAAGGTTCTGAGTCAGATGAACACCAGAAACCCTTCCCCGGAGTTGTGTTGCAGAGTGGTGGCCATTGGCCCATTTGCTTCCGCCCTCCGCCATCATGGGTTGAGTTGTTGGTGGCGGGGTAGGCAGCAACGGCACCTTCCGATCCTCCGCCGCCGCTGGTTGAGATGTTGGTGGCGGAGTGGGCAGCAACGACGCTTTCCTTTCCTCGTCCGTCAACGGAACTCGAGGGGAAAGCGCCGAAGAGGAAGCTTGATTCATTTTGCCGACGAGGTCCAGCTGCTGACGAAGATCTCCTACTTCCGCGCGCAAATCGTGGATCGCCGATTCCACCTGCGGATGCCATCCGTTGACTCCCGCATCCAGCTTCGCCACCACAGCTTGAGTCTCCGCTTGCTTGTTGTTCAACGACACCAGCGACTCCTGAATCTCGGCCAAAATTTTTCCGAAGTCGTTGTTCTGCTTCTCCATGGCCTCCACCTGCATCTGCAACCTTGAGGTGTACCGTGGTTTCTCCAGGATGAGAGCTCTGATACCAAATTGTCACGAACTCACTTCTCTCCGATTCGATTCACTCAAGTAACGAAGAAATTTGAGGATAGAAGTTTCGGGAGGAAGAAGAAGAGCAGAGCTAGAGGAAGAAGAAGATGAAGGAAGCAGAGGAGAGTTTGAAATATTGGGGAATAGTTTGTACAATTTCTTTCATGTCCCTAAACTCTCGACCCTGCCGATCTTATATAGCAATGAGCTAATAGATCTCTCTCACTGACCCGTGGCCCGGCAAACATCACCGGGTCCACTCACTCTGAGGGAATTTACTTGTGGGCCTCCTTGCCCGAGTGGATCGCCTGGTTTGGATGTCTTGAACTTCTGGATCGCATGGTGATGACGACGTCGTGACATGGACGCAGGATTTTAAGATGGCGTATTCACTCAACCATTACAAGTGTCATGTCCCTAGTGTTGTAGTGGGATAGAGTTAGGGCATTTGAGATTGTTGGAAGTGGTGTGAGCTAGGAGTAAAAAAAATGGATTTATTGAGAAAAAAGATTGGGAATGAAGTATTAGATCTATGTAAATATATACAAATGTGATATACCTATATATATTAATTTTATTACACAAATTTTTAGGTATCCCCAGGAATACCCAGGATCTTCATTGCGTCTGACACTGCTTCAATGAGCTCCACTTTTGCCTGATGTAAAAGAGAATATAGTATTGAAAGAAGAAAGAAAATAACACACAGAAAAGAACTAGTGCTGTTCCATGGCAGAGGTGGTGCTGGCTGGCTTACATTTGGCAGCATCGCCAACCTTCATGAAGCTCCTCACTGACCCTTCAATGTGCCTTGGCGTGGACATGAAGCGTGAGCTCCATGAACTAGAGACCACCATCATGCCGCAGTTTGAGCTGATGATTGAAGCAGCTGATAAGCTTAACCACAGATCCAAGCTGGACAAATGGCTCGGGGAACTCAAGGAAGCCTTGTACAACGCTGAGGATCTGCTCGACGAGCACGAGTACAATGTCCTCAAGTGCAAAGCGAAGCGTGGGAGTGATTCCTCTGTGGCGCATGTCTCCTCCATCAATAACACTTTGAAGAAGCCTCTGCATGCTGCATTTAGCAGGGTGTCCAATCTGCACCCAGAGAACAGAAAGCTACTTCGCCAGCTGAACGAACTGAAGGGCATCCTGGCGAAAGCCGGGGAGTTCTGTGAACTGCTTGGTTTACCAGGTGGCAATAGTGCAGAGGTCTCCAGCCTACCAAAAACTGCCGGTGTCGCTCCAGCTACATCACTTCCACCACCAAAAGTTTTTGGTCGGGACATGGACCGCAACCGTATAGTAGATTTTCTTATTAAGAAGAGTGCCTTTGAGGCTAGCTACATGGTTTTGGCCATTGTTGGACAAGGGGGCATGGGAAAATCCACCTTGGCACAGTATGTTTATAACGATGATAGGGTGAAAGAACATTTTGATGTAAGGATGTGGGTCTGCATCTCACGCAAACTTGATGTCCATCGGCATACACGGGAGATTATCAAGTCTGCAGAGAAGGGTGAGTGCCCACGTGTTGATAATCTTGACACTCTTCAGTGCAAACTAAGGGAAATCCTGCATGAAAAAGAGAAATTCCTCCTTGTGTTGGATGATGTTTGGTTTGATAAATCTAACAACCAGAGTGAATGGGACTTACTGCTCAATCCTCTGCTAGCTTCTCAGAAAGGGGGAAGCAAAGTTTTGGTAACTTCTCGGTCAAAGACACTTCCAGCTGCTCTTTTCTGTGAAGAGGTCATTGATTTGGAAAACATGAAAGATAATGATTTCTTGGCACTCTTCAAACACTATGCTTTCTCTGGAGCTGTCATCCGAGATCTGCAATTGCACGGGAAGCTAGAAGAGATTGCAGAGAGGATTTGTAAAAGGCTTGGAAAATCTCCTCTGGCTGCAAAAGTTGTGGGTTCCCAGTTGAAAGGGAAAATTGATAGCACTGCATGGAAGGATGCTCTAGCTATAAAGATTGACAACCTGAGAGCCAATGGAAGCTCTGTCATGGAGCTACCAAAAGTTACATCCATATCTGCAGAGGTGCTTTCTGTATTGCAGCTTATTTCCAAAAGGTTTCAAGTATAAAATTGATGAGTTGGTCCACCTTTGGGTGGCAGAGGGATTAGTTGATTCAGGCAACCTGAATAAGAGTATGGAAGACACTGGCCGGGATTACTTCAATGAGATGGTGTCTGTATCTTTCTTTCAACCCATATCTGAAATGCATGTCAGTAAACAGTACAGCATGCATGATCTTCTCCATGAGTTTGCAGAGTCACTTTCAAAAGAAGACTGCTTTAGATTAGAAGATGATAGTGAGAAAGTAATACCATGCACGATTCGTCATTTATCTGTTTGTATTGAGAGTGTGAAACTGCATAAGCAAAGTATCTGCAAGTTACATCATTTACGCACTGTTATCTGCACTGAACCACTAGTGGATGATGGAAACGATCTCTTCAATCAGGTATTGCAGAATCTGAAGAAGTTGCGTGCACTCCATTTGTCATTTTACAACACAAGCAAGTTGCCTGAATCTATTGGTCAGCTGAAGCACCTTCGGTATTTGAACATTATCAAAACATTGATTTCTGAATTGCCGAGATCATTGTGTACTCTTTACCACCTACAGTTACTTCAGTTAAACAACAAATTTGAGAGTTTGCCTGAGAAACTCTGCAATTTAAGTAAGTTGCGGCATCTTGAAGGGTACAATGATTTAATGTATAGTATGCGTGAAGAAGCAGTACCTCAAATTCCGAACATAGGCAAGTTAACTTCTCTACAACATATTGATGATTTTTGCGTGCAAAAGCAGAAGGGTTATGAGTTATGGCAACTGAGGGACATGAACGAGCTTGGCGGCAGTTTGAGTATCACAAATCTCGAGAATGTCACTGGAAAGGATGAAGCCTTGGAGTCAAAGCTACATGAAAAAAGTCATGTTAAAACATTGAAGCTTGTCTGGAGTTGCAATAACATGGATGCAGAAGATAGTTTTTATTTGGACATTCTAGAAGGTTTGATGCCACCGCCCAAAATTGAGGGCCTTACAATCAATGGTTACAGACCTGCCACATATCCAAGCTGGCTCCTTAAGGGTTCCTATTTTGAGAATTTGGAGTCTCTTGAGCTTGTTAATTGCAGTTCATTGGAAAGCCTACCACCCAATACGAAACTCCTAAGGCACTGTGATAAACTTACACTTAGAAATGTTCCAAACCTGAAGACGTTAACATGTCTTCCAGGAGGCCTTACATGCCTGTCGATCGAAGAATGCCCGCTGCTTATGTTTATTTCCAACGATGAGGTTGAACAGCATGTTCAGAGGGAGAACAACATGATGAGGGCAGACCACTTGGCATCACACCTTGCTTTGATCTGGGATGTGGATTTAGGATCAGATATAATGAATGCACTATCTGATGAACATTCATCATTGAAGCACTTGTCAACATGGATGGATGCTGACATAATGGAAAATCTTCAAACCATTGAAAGCGCTCTAGAAAGAGGAGATGAAAAAGAAAACATCATCCAGGCATGGGTATGTTGCCATGAGCACAGGATTAGACTCCTTTACAAAAGGAACGTCGGTCTGCCATTAGTTCCACCATCAGGACTTTGCCGACTTCATCTCTCTTCATGCAGTATTACGGATGGAGCTTTATCTAACTGCCTTGGTAGCCTCATTTCACTGAAAAGATTGTCGCTAATAAACATCATGACTTTGACCACACTTCCGTCAGATGGGGTCGTTCAACATTCGAGAAAGCTTGAATTCCTATTCATTAAATATTGCTGGTGTCTCAGATCATTAGGAGGCTTGCGAGCAGCTACATCTCTTTTCGAAGCCAGGTTTATCTCCTGCCCTTCTTTAGAGCTGGCACATGGAGCAGAATCTATGCCATCTTCCCTTCAGAAACTTAGTATATATAGCTGTGTGATCACAGCTGACCTCTTCTGTACTGACTTGCCAAACCTCGAACAACTTGGACTGTGTAGCTGCAGAAGCTCTTCATCCATGTCTGTTGGTCGTCTAACCTCCCTCAAATCATTCTCACTATATCATTCACCAGATTTATGTGTGCTGGAAGACTTGTCTTCTCTGCAACTTCATCACGTGCATTTGATAGATGTTCCAAAGCTTACTGGAGAGTGCATCTCACAGTTTCGTGTCCAATATTCACTCTATGTTAGCAGTTTTGTGATGCTCAACCACATGCTCTCCGCTGAAGGCTTCAAAGTTCCACCATTTCTCTCTCTTGAAAATTGCAAGGAGCCATCCATTGCATTTGAAGAATCTGCAGCACATTTTGCAATGGTCAGGTGCCTGAGGTTTCGTGACTGAAATGAGGTCCCTAGAAGGAAATATGAAGTGCCTCTCAAGTCTAAATAAACTCGATATACATTTTTGCCCAAACATTTCATCTTCCAGACCTGCCGTCCTCCCTCCAGCATTTATCCATCTGGGGCTGTGAACTCTTGAAGGAGAACTGCAGAGCACCTGACGGAGAAAGCTGGCCAAAGATTGCGCATATCCGCTGGAAGGATTACCGATGAATTGTGCTTCAGAATCACGACTAGAAAGAAACAGAAAGGTGAATGTTCCATAATTGCATTCTCCGAAGTATTTTCTACAAGATTTATTCCATTCACTTACGAGCTTTCAAACACGGCATTTACTTCAATATTTGCTTCCTTTTTTTTTGAACAGGCACACCAAGAATTGTCCCCCTCAAGTAGCCTCGTCTCCGCACTTCGCTGCCTGTTACAAGGTGCCTCAAGCTGATATGGCAGTTCAGCTCTCTCCTGTGGCCTGTGCTGTCTGCTCTGCTTGGTTCCCTGCTTTCACCAATTGCCGCATAAGTTGCACACCCGCCTTCGACCGGCCCATCACCTCCTCTCATCCGGTTTCCCTAAATGAAGGCTTAAATGGAGTCTTGTTTGGTTCTTCGGTCTAGGAAAAGACCATGAATTATGAGGCAAATCTCTGTTTCTCTTGATTCTTGAAGACTCAACTCTGTCTCGCATATATTGAAGTACTTGGAATTTATACTTCCCACAAATATACAGTATGCTACCAGTGTTTGTCTATGTAGTTTTCGTTAAGCTTGTATAGATATCAATGATTTGTGTAAGTCTCAGATGCTTTTTGAGCATGATACATAGTTTTCACCTCACATCAAATGTCTCCTTGAGCTGCATGGCACAATTTGATCAGTCACATTGTTTCTGTTGCATTCTATGGCGCTTGGACAGTTTAACCCTTATTAGTTCTCTCTTTATCATTTTTCATCCTTCTGTTCTTTAAGAGTAAATTTGACATAACCCCTAGGTATTATGACTTAAGTTGTACAAAACCACGGAGGTTTTTGACACATGCCACATAACCCTAGATATTATGGTTACAAAGTTTCACAAAACCATAGAATTGAGAAGATCTCTGGGAGAAGGAGAGATGTTAGAGTGGGAGGAGCTGCAAAACTTGCTTGGTGATATACAGTTAAATATAGAGAGAGATTATATGATTTGGAAGCTAACCAAGACAGGTGTGTACAAAGCCAAGTCCCTATATCAAGCAATAAGTTTTGGGGGAGTTAAAGATTGCATAATGCAGGATCTATGGAGATTCCCAATCCCCTTGAAAATTAAAATCTTTTTTTGGCTAATGCTGAGAGGGAAGATCCAAGTGGTTAGTCAGTTGGAAAAAATGAAATGGGCTGACAGTCGTTCATGTAAATTTTGTGGGGGTATGTAGAAGATGTTGATCATTTGATGTTCAATTGTGCTATTTCAAAATTTATGTGGTGTTGTTATAGAGATGCTTTTGGGTGGAATGGAATTCCTAGGTCAAGGGGAGAGCTGTTAGATAGACTGAAAATGCAGAGCTGTGAATCAAACCCTATTTTGCTATCCTTCTTTGCTGCAGACTCCTGGGCTATTTGGCTTATGAGAAACGATTGGATGTTTAGCAACAAATTAGTCTCTGATGCCTCTCATTTACCTTATAAGGCTGTGTCATGCCTTTTACAGTGGAGAAAACTGGCGCCAACAAAGGAGAGGAGTACCCTGGACGCTTCAAGTGATTTACTGCTTGCCAATATCCGAAGGATGGCAGGCTCAAATGTTAGCAGCATACCCCTCTAAAACTTGTTTGATATGTCAGCAGTGCCTTTTGTGTTCCTGGCTTGTTTAAGAGCTGTGCCAGCAGCGGTAATGCTATTTTGCTAGCTGGAATCCCAGCCTTTCTGTTTCTTTTTTAGCTGTTTTTCTGTCTGTAAGAACTATCATGGCTTTTTAATGAAAGCTGGGCACAAGCCTTTCCTCTAAAAATTTCAAAAAACTATACTATTGATCATTTTGATTTTGATCTATCACACTTTCAAGTTCTACAATCATATCTCAAATTTATGAATTCTTTATCCATCATATAAACATTACATCCATGTAGGTTAAGTTTTTGTTTAGAATTTTGATATAGGAGGACATCAATTTGTGTAAGAAGCCCTGTAAATCTCGGCTGTGTAAGAAGCGCTGTAAATCTCTCCTAAATCTTAATACAAAAATACGCGCTGCATATTCCCCCAAAAAAAGTACAATTTGATTAACGGCATGGTTTATTTGTGGAACTTCAAAACCATAATACCTGAGATTATATGGCACTTGTCAAAATTTTCGGGTTATGTGCAACTTGAACCACAATAGGTGGGGTTTTATGAAATTTACTCATTTTATTAAACATAGTATAAACGTTAAACATAGTATAAACGTAGGTGCTTACGATACGTGTACATTTACCTCTATGCCCTATGCCTATAAGAGCAGGCACAATAGCAGGCTATTAGCCAGCTGTAAACATATTTTAATGAGATAAACGATGAGAGAGAAAAGCAGCGGGCTACAGATCTGTAGCCAGCTGTAGCACGGACTCCAAGACATACTGTGTTTATGACAGGTGGGACCATATATTAATAGTATAGTAAACAACTATTATATGAATTGACTATTAAATTAGTTATAGATGAATTGGAGCTAGTAGTGGGCTGTACTATTAGACTTGCTCGCAGTAAGCACCTCCAAAAAAAACTTTATAGTGCACTCTATGACTCGAATTGTTTGGACCTTAATACACGTACACTCATCCCTATGCTCCATCCTTATCCCTATGCTCTATCCTTAGGCTGTGTTTAGATCCAAAGTTTGGATCCAAACTTTCAACTTTTTCCATCACATCAACCTGTCATACACACACAACTTTTCAGTCACATCATCTCCAATTTCAACCAAAATCCAAACTTTGGGCTGATCTAAACACAGCCTTATTCTCATGAACACATTCGAAAAATTTTTTGTTGCACTCTGTGGTGCTTGGATAGTTTGACCCTTATTAGTTTTCTAGGAATCCTAATTGGCGTACACGTGCCAGCGAGCCTTGTCCGTTGGAAATCGGAACGGATAATATTTACCGTTTTAGATAAGGGTGAGGTTAACCTTTAGAATATTTGATTATGAATCATTTTTAAAATATTTGTCTTTCAAATATGGTGACTACATGTATAGATTAGTCTTAAAAAATACTTTAATAAAATCATATATTTGTTAACACTTTTATACATATTATAATAAAAAATAATAGCTAAAGTAGTTTTTTTGGAGACCCTGCTTTTGTCCAAAACGACAAGTATTATCAACCCGTAGGAAGCATATGATTAACCTTTTTCTCTTTATTTTTCTAAAAAAAAATACTACCTCCGTTTCATATTATAAGACTTTCTAGCATTGTCCACATTCATATATATGTTAATGAATCTATACATATATGTGTGTCTCATTAACATCTATATGAATGCGGGCAATGCTAGAAAGTCTTATAATCTGAAATGGAGGTAGGAGGTAGTACATTACAGCTTACGGGAAATAAAGTCATTGAGCTAGTTTTCTACTCCCTCCGTCCCATAATATAGCAATCAGTACCGGACGAGATACTTAATAGTACAACGAATTCGGATATGCTTCCTGTCCAGATTCATTGTACTATAAAGTGTCACATTCAGTTCTAAGTTACTATATTATGGGACGGAGGGAGTATTACTTGTGCACAAGGGAGTATATAAATTTGTCCCATAAGGAAAAATGATGGACCTCGGAAGGATCGCAACCGGCGGCTGCCGCCTCGCCGGAGCGCGTGGCTACCAGACTCGCCCATGGGTGGCTAGAATGAATGTGTGTACATGGTTTGTTGATTTTGCTTCTTGCTGTTGTGAATTTCTGAGCGCCTCACAATCTATCTATGGAGATAATGTCTCTGCAAGATTGCAACCGAATTATAAATACACTGGTAACTGATGCTCTGAACTTCTGATGACAACAGACAAAACAATACGACAACGGCTTACAAAACCAACAACCAAAAATAGTCCATATAGTCTTATATATATGGTGACAAACTGCCAATAGAGAATACAGTATGTTATATAACACAGTTAACAACCAAACAGTACACACTATGTTTCTGATGATACTCTGTAAACGATCTCTCAGGTGAAAGACTGAAAGGGAACAATCAGTTGTGGCCCATCAGTTGGCTTCATCTTCGGTTTCAGCGATGCCAACAGCCTTCTATAGCTTCTGCTTCAGTTAGCATCTCGCTGCTCCCATGGCTGAGCTCTCCTTCATTCTCCTGATCATCTTAAGGCGTTCAGCCACTTCCTTCATCGTCGGCCTTCCGTCGATTTCCAAGCTGACGCACTCCATTGCCAGCCTCCCAATCTCTTCAAGGACAGCGATATCTTCTTCAGCCATGATCCCTTCATCAAACATTGCCTTCCCACTCTTGGCTGTCTCGTAAGCTCTGATGAATTCAGGGATGAGTCGACGATTGTTGTCATGACAATGATATACAGGTTTCTTCCTGCTGATGAGTTCAAAGAGAACGACACCGAAGCTGTACACATCGTTTTTTACCGTGAAATGCCCAGACTGAATATGAATCGGGTCCATGTAGTGTATATGCGTGAATTCCATAGACGCGACCTGATCATTGTTGTTTTCAGCAATCCTCCTTGATGAAGTAAAACCTGCAACCTTTGGCATTAAGTTACTGTCAAGAAGTATATTGCTTGGCTTGATATTACCATGTCGGATGACACAAAATGCTGAGGAGTGAAGGAATTCTAATGCTTCTGCAGTTTTTACTGCAATCTTCAGACGTAACTCTAGTGGGAAATCTTCTTTAGAGTACAGAATGTCATTGAGGCTCCCTTTAGCAGCATACTCATATATGAGAATAGGAAGATGATCAGCATCGGAACAATGACCCAAAAGTTTGATGATGTACCTGTGGGCGATTTTAGACATGATGGTTATGCTAGTGCTAATACTGTTTCTTAGATCCTCATCATAAGAAAACACAGAATAAGTTTTCACTGCCACCAACGTATTGTCATCTAGTATTCCTTTATAGACATTACAAAATGTACTTTTACCAAGAAGATGAGAGGAGTTATTTGTGATCACACTGATATCTTTCTTTGTGAAAATTCTAACATCATTACTCCTGAAAATACCAAAATTGTGCTTCTGAGGATTTGAAATTATACTAGAGCTGAAAATGCCGGCGCTTTGCATACCTTTCTTCAATGCATCATGTACTTTATCCAAAGTGGATTCCCAAGCTGGTTTTTCATGTCCACCATTCCGGACTTGAAAAATCCAAGTCCGAAGGTGTTCAGCCACATCATTCATTTGAGGACGTTTTTTAATATTGTCGACTATCATGCACTTAGTTGCCAATTTTGCAATTTCTTCAAGAATATTCATATTGCATTCTTCTGCTATTTCTATATCCAACAGTTCCCTCAGTCCTTTTCCCTTTGCACAAGCTTGACGGAAAGCTTCGCAACTTATGCCCCCTTCTTTCATGCTTTTTCGAGCTATAAGTTCTAACAGAACAGCTCCAAAGCTATAGACATCACTCTTCGAGGTAACACGGCCTTCTCTATAATATATAGGATCCATGTAAGCTATACTTCCTTTAACATTAGAAGTCCATCGGGTGATGCCTCCTGAGAGAGACTTTGAGATTCCAAAATCTGAAACTTTTGCTGTAAGATTGGCATCAAGAAGAATGTTTGCAGGCTTAATATCGCCATGACATATAAGGCTGCTACTTGATAAATGCATCGAATGCATGTAGCTCAATGCTTTTGCACATCCCATTGCAATGCCCAAGCGTGTACTCAAAGGGATGAAAATATCACTGTTGTGAAGTGCATCTTCAAGATTCCCATTTGAGATAAACTCAGTTACCATCATCAGTCTATTTTTTCCTATACAGCAGCCTATAAGTTTCACTATATTCTTATGGCTCATTTGAGCATGGATTCTTATCTCTTCCATGAACTCTTCTCTTAAATCTCCACGGATATATCTCTTCACGGCAACTACGTCATCTTCATCATCAAGAACCCCTCTAAATACTTCTCCAAATCCACCCTTTCCAATTAGAGTGCTATAGTTGCTAGTGATTTTCTCAATGTCATGTTCTGTGAAACTCCTAATATTACTATAGTTATCAATTATCCACTTTGCCTTGTCATCCCTTTGGCTGACATGTATGTTCTTCTCTTGTAGAAGTTCCATTGTTTGCCAACAATAAAAATCTCACTGTTATCTTAAAAAAAAACTACTATTTGAAGATGTTGATGAACTGACTCTGCAAAAGACCCAGTGAAAATTTATTAAAGAGTAATAAATATCCTCTGCGAGGCACTATATAGCTTGTTTTTACGAGAAAAAGGACAATATACCACTCCATTAGTTGGATTTCGATAAAATGCCATCCACTACGATGCAAAGGATAAAATATCACTCAATAGGTTATCTTGAGGATATATTGCCACATTGAGAAGGTTTAAGACCAAAATACCCATGTTGTGGAGAAAGAGAAAGGGAGAGGGAAGCCGGACGTTGGCCATGGTCGCCGGCGGTGAGTACGCATGGGGCGGGCGGTGGAGAGAG
Source organism: Oryza sativa Japonica Group (assembly GCF_034140825.1). Taxonomy (NCBI): domain Eukaryota; kingdom Viridiplantae; phylum Streptophyta; class Magnoliopsida; order Poales; family Poaceae; genus Oryza; species Oryza sativa. The sequence goes on from NC_089045.1 coordinate 22,588,119, forward strand.
AGGAAGAGAGAAGGCAGCCGGACGGCGGTAGTGGTCGCTGGTGGCGAGTACGCGGGGAGAGGGGGAGGGACGGTGGAGAGAGAGAGAGGAAAGGAGAGGGGAGCTGGACGGTGGCCGTAGTTGCAGGCGGTGAGTGCGCGGGGAGGTGGGGGAGGGGCGGTGGAGAGAGAGGGGAAGGGAGAGGGGAGCCTTACGGCGGCTGTGGTCGCCAGCGGTGGTCGCGGGGGCGAGGCGGGCGGGCGACCGGGACGACGATGGACGATGGGGAAGATGGACAGACACGCCCGCCGCTTGCCGCTTGCTGGCGTCGAGCGCGCGCATGCGCGTGTCCTCCCCTCGTCGCCGCTCGCCGGAGCGGTCCTCCCCTCGCCGCGCACTCGTCGTCGGTGACCACAGCCGTCGTCCGGCTCCCCTCTTCCTTCCTCTCTCTCCATAGCAGGGGTATTTTAGTCTTAAGCCTTCTCAAAGTGGCAAAATATACTCAAGATAACCTATTGAGTCTATTGAGTGGTATTTTATCCTTTGCATCGTAGTGGATGATATTTTATCGAAACCCAACTAATAGAGTGGCATATTGTCTTTTTTTTCAGTTTTTACCCATTTCTTTCTGCAAAGATAACTTAATTTACTGTACACTTATATTAATCGCAATTTCTTGTTTCATTTGAAAACAACATTATTGAAAACATTATATTGATAACTCCTTCAATCTGTACTTTTAACAATTTAGAGTGGTGTAATATGGAGTTTTCTCCTAATTAATTAAATGCATAGTTCAGCACTTTCTCAGCACTCAACAAACACCATAACTATATTATTGAAACAAGATGAAAAGGAGTACACTCTTGGTGCATGAAAATTTATCACATTAATTAGAGCAAAAAAAAATCACACTGTTGGTTTGTGATTTGTGTACAGAATTTAATTACGGTTACAGAATAAAGCATAGTTTGAGTCCACATCAAATACGATCAATGAATTAATGAAACTCAAATTGAAAATGCTAGAAACAAAAGTTGGCGTAAAAATACTAGAGCAGAACAACAGAAATTCTGAAATTAAAAGTTGGTACCGTGCGAAGAGCTCTACAAGATTTTATTTTATTTTTTAGCTGTCACCATGATAGCGTTGGGAGATGGGAAGACAATGAGCTCTTGGCTTCTTGATTACCTAGTGCCAAATAAAACAGATTGCTCAGGTAATTTGTGGCCTCCAAGAGGAAGAACAGGACACTGTGTGACGCACTCACTAAAGACAACTGGATTCGGGATATAAGGCCGAGCCACATCACTATGCACGAGCACCTCAATGAATTTGTAAACCTCTGGGGTATGATTCAGCGGGTTCACCTCCTTGAATTGCAGCGTGACACAATCACATGGAAGCTAACCCCAATTGGGGAATACACTGCTCAGTCAGCATACAGATTGCAGTTCACAGGCACAACGGCAATTAATATGGGAGGCTCTCCAAGAATATGGGAGGTGGTCCAGCAATGGGCATGCAGAGACCTTCGCATACAAGACTGGGAAGTTGCCACTCAATGATAGAATGGTGGCAAAGAGCATTTTCAACACCACATGCCCCAAAGAAGCCCCTAAAATCGTTAATCATCCTTGTTGCCTGAGAGCTATGGTATGAGCGTAACGCGAGAATCTTCTGTCATACTGCCACAACCCCAATCACCACTATAGCAAGGATAAAAGAAGATGCAAGAGCTTGGGTGAAAGGCAAGGGCAGTGAAGCTCCGAGAGATACCCTCTTTAATTGGGAGATATCATCACCTAGGGAGCCCGCTTCTGCGGACATGGACAATTGGACATCTCCATGCCCTATACATATTTTGTTTTCGATCTTGTAGAACTCCTGAGGACCGCGCATAGCGTGGGTGGCAGGAGCCAGTGGCTCGCTTCGTGCCGACCAGCATTCAAGTCCCAGACTCGACGCTCGTCCCTTACCCGGGGTTTTTTTCCCCTCTTTACCCGGGACTGACTTCGATTGGTCCCGGCTAGGTAACAGGGTACACACACGCGTGCGTGTTTAGTGGGACTGCATGTTTCCCGTACACTGAGGCCTAATGCCTCCAATCTCATCCTAGCGTGTGCTAGGGACGCGCACGCGTGTGTGTGCGTGTGTTGTGGTGTGAGTGTGGTGTGTGTAAGTAGGGATGAAACTGATTCGGATAGTTTCCGTCTGTCCGGACCATTTTTCGGATTCGGATAGTTTCGGTCGGAATTATCTGGAAATTCTTGGATTCGGAAACGAATTCGGATATTTTTTCTCGGAAACGAAAACGAATATAGTAAGGGTACTATTCGTTGGAATCGGAAAATGGTCGGAAACTATCCGGAATTTTTTCGGATATCCGCAGACATTGAGCAAATTTTAGAAAAAATACGTATATATACATAACTTTTTCATACGGAATCAGATGAAGACAAACTTTATATCAACATTGTAGAGCTCGATGAGATCTACAACTTTATTATTGACTATTTTATTATTTGAGGTCATTTAAGGGTCTAAATATTTATTATAATATACCATATTAATTTTACAAAATCTCAGATCTACAATTCAAACGATATCTGAAGGAGATGTGTTTCATATCAAAATTGTAGAGCTCAACGTGATCTACCACTTTGTAGTTTATAACATTTGTATTTGAAGTCATTTAAAGTATAATACAAACATTACAAATTTCGAAGATGTGAAGTAAAATAAATAACATCTCCAATTATACAATGATAAGTAAGTTATACATCTAGTAAAAGGTCTTGGGAATAGAAAATGATAATCATATTTGCATATGGATCTCTTAGAGGAACAACCATGAAAATCGATTTTCACATACAGTTGTGGGACCGTCTACAAAATTGACGATATAAATGTTGGAGATGTTGAACTAAAATAATAAGCAATATCTCTTCCTTGATTAAGAAACTCAATTTGAGAGGTTTTTTATATACCGGTAAATATTCGCTACCGTATTCGTTCCGTCTCGTATTCGCTCCGTATCTGTATTCGATAATATTCGATTTCATTTCCGTATCCGAGTTTTCGATTCCGATTCCGATTCTGAAAAAAAAAATATGAAAACGAATATGATAAAGCTAGTTTCCGTCCGTTTCCGATCCGTTTTCATCTCTATGTGTAAGTGTACGTCCTGAGTTGTTGCCTTGTAAAAAAAAAGATCTTGTAAAACTTCTGCTCTAATAATGTAAGAAGGCAAAGCTTTTGCTCCTTCTTCAAAAGAAAAAAAGAAATGCGTGCATATTACTATCATTAATTGCAAGCATGTCTGATGTCTCATAAGCACTACCGCAAGTGAGGAGAAATAATTAAGCGATGAGCCGATGATTGAATGATGGAATCGAACAGATACTATGGTCTTCTACATACCTGTGGCCTAGCTAGCTAGGCAATAATGGGATCGATGTCACCGGCGAAAGTTGCTGCGCCGACGACGTATGGCCACCACCCACCAGATCCTATCAATATAGAGCTCGCTCCCCGATCTAATATATATGTCGCGTTTCCTAAGTCTTCCCTACAATTTGCTAGTTTGATACTCCAGAAATGCAGAAATCGTCTCATCCACCTAAATCTACTCGGAGTTTGGTTGGTCAGCTAATGGGATAATATATACTCCCTCCGTCGATTGATTGGATATGTTCGCTACTCTCACGTATCCTCTCGCGTCGCTCTCCCCAGGGGCGGCTCGGGAGGCGACGACCCGGCCGCCCCTCTCCCCCACCTCCCTTCTCCGCCTCGCTGTCGCCTGAGCGGCTGCCGGCAAAGCCGCGCGTCCGCAAGGACGGCAGCGGCAGGGCTTTCCTCGTCTTCTCGCGCTCGGGCGGTCTGGGGAGCCGCCCGGAGTGGCGACAGTGGTGACCGCCAGACCGGCGCCGTTCCGGCCGGATCTGCCGGGGTGGCTAGCGGCAGGGACGACGACGACGGGGACGGAGGATAGTGGCGGTCGAGGTGAGTTGCACCGGGTGGAGTTGTGGGTGATGGCGGTGGGGATGGGGTGGCGGTGGTGAAGGCCGCGGATCCGGCGGCGGCGCGGCGGCCGGCGGTGGGCAGCGCACGCAGGTATCCCGCGGTTGCCACTGGCGTTCTTCGGCGCTCCTCTTGGCGTCGGCCGACATTGGTGGTGAGGAGGACGGCTAGATCTGGCTCCTCTTGCCCAGATCCGGCGCGTCCTCAGGTGGGGACGGGGTGGATTGGAGTCCGGTCGTCTGTGCAGGTGGTGTGAATATTGCAGGTACCCTGGTGTGCAGGTGACATTTGGTAGCTCCCGCCGTGGATGCTATGGTTGATGGGTGCTCCAAGGCGAAGCTCCGCTGTCGGTGCTAGCAACAGTGACGCCCTTAGGCGCCGTTCACCTTCTTGAAATCGTTGCTACTGAAGCCCTCATTCAACTCCACTTCAAGAGATTTCTCCGGGTGAAAACCTAGATTTGTTAGGATCGGACGATGTTGTCGTTCCGTCGGTGTAACCTTCTTGAAGGTTTCGTTTTAGGAGTTTTTTCTCTTGTTGGACGGCTGTACTTAGGTTCAGTTTGTCAATGTCGAGGTTTTCGCCGGTTTTCCTTTAATTAACCGTGCTGCTGTAAAGTTTTTGGGTCCAATTTTCCTTATAAACTGGATCAACTCTCTTCTTCTATAGTGAATTGCAGGAGCTCTTTGCCTGTCCCCTCGAAAAAAAATATACTCCCTCCATCCCAAAATATAAGCATTTTTAGCATAGTGACAAGTCAAATATTTGTAACTTTGACTATTAATAACAAAAAAAATAAAAGGGATTAATCATGTAAAATCAATGTTAGTAGATTTATGATTAAACACACTATCACAATATGTAATTCTTTTTATTTAAAACATCATACTTTTATAGATATCGTTGGTCAAAATAGCATCTCAAATACCGTATCAAAGTCTAAAAGTGCTTATATTTTGGGACTGATGAAGTATACTGCAAAACATCTAGTCGCAATAGTATATATATGAATATATTATTAATATGCATTGGTTGGTGATGTGTGTGGTTTGATTCTGTAGCAGGAGCTTTCTTCTTTTTTTTTACCAGAGTGATATAGGAATCATTAATACTTTACATACTGATTGCGCCATCATAAAACCCTTGACAAAGTGAGTAAAATCTTCTTTTACGATGTCCCCGCAGGCTTTGAGAAAGTCCCCATTGAATCCATCTGGACCGGGTGATTTATCTGATGGAAGAGAGGCAACCACTTTATTTATCTCCTCATGAGCGAAAGGTTCCTCAAGACAACTTAGCTCACAATGTGCTGTAAGCAGTTCCTGCAGATTAAAGTGCACTGTTGGACAGTTTGTTTCCCCCAATCTCTCCTTGTATGCTGCCCAGAGGATGACAGCCTTGATCACTGAAATCTTCTCCTTGTGAGTCTGTAGGGAGCAGGGTTGGAAATTTCGGACCTCGGTCATTTCGGTGACCCCCGATACGATATTAATCCGGCTGAAAGTTTTGAATTTTTCAATTTTTTCATGAATTTGGGTAATATTTGTTCAAATTCAACTAAATTTCGGGATTTCGGTGACCCCCGATAAAAACCCTAAACCGATGTAGTGAACCTGGTAGGGAGGAGATTTTGTTTTTCCTGTCTTATTGTAGCCATGGCATGAAAAAATTTGGTATATATTTTTCTCTCCAAATTTGATCCATTTGATTGTGCCCTTTGTTTCCAATACTAGTTTACTCCCGGTTTGGGAACAGACGACAGAGACAGGGTTAAAAATGACAAGATTTCTGCTGTGCCAGAATGCCAGATAAAAACACGTGCAGCGCAACCAAATTATATTTACAAGAAGCCTGATCAAAAGAGAAAAAAGGGGATAATTGCATTGAACGATATGTACTCTACAACCAAATTATAACTAAGTACATTTGTAACTATAATGTTCTTGTGACAATAAATAATACAGCATCCCAACGCGACGAACAATCAATTTTTTTTTTGTTATAGAAAAATATTTGCACGGCAAATTGTCCCTGCACCTTGTGCACACAGCCATTCAGCCAAAGAATGAAGTGAAATGAAAAGCCATAACAACAAATGGGAAAAGAGCTGGAAAACCTATCATATATGGTACAATTAGCATTCAAGTAGCAATAACCCAACATCCGTTGAGGTATACTCCCTCCATACTCGTAAAGAAAGTCGTTTAGGACAATGTTTAAGTTAAACCTTAGGAATATAAATCATGAATAACTCTCAAGTTGTTGAGTCTGAAAATGTAAAAATTATATGAATAGATTTGTCTTGAAAAATACTTTCATAAAAGTATACATATATCACTTTTCAATAAATATTTTTATAGAAACAAGAAGTCAAAGTTGTGTTTTGGAGACCGTATAGCTGTCCTAAAAGACTTCCTTTACGAGTACGGATGGAGTATGTAATTGTACGCAATATACTTTTTTTATTTTTCTTAAAATAGGTTATGACGCAATATATTTTGGCTTCAGTTCCATCGTTGCCAACGGCCTTTGCAGCTTCGGCTTCAGTTAACTTGTGGTAGCTCCCATGGCCGTCTTCAGTTTCCAAGAGCTCCTGATCATCTCAAGGTGTCCAGCCACTTCCTTCATTGTTGGTCTCCTGTTGGTTTTTGGATGCGTGCATCTCAACGCCAACCTCCCAATATCATCAAGGGCATGAATGTCTTCTTCTTCTGTGATTCTCTCATCAAACATTGCCTTTCCATGTATGTCTCTGTTGTAAGTTCTCAAAAATTTAGACACAAGGAGATTATCCCCTTCTTGACATACTGGTCTATTCCTGCTAATGAGCTCCAAGAGGACAATACCGAAGCTGTACACATCGTTTTTGACCGTTGGTATCCCACACTTAGGAAAACTTGGGTCAAAGTAGTTCTTATAGCAGTTCATATTGTCATAATCAAACATAGCATGCTTGTTGCCCTCAATAAGTCTGGGTGAGACTGAAAAGCCTGCTAGCTTTGGCACAAAGTTACCATCGACAAGTATATTGGGTGTCATAACATAACCGTGTGGGATATTGGTTCTCATAACAGAACCTTGTTGGATGAGACAAGAATGATTGTGTAGTAATGCTTCTGCAATCTTAATTGCTATATTCAGGCGTGAAACCAGTCGGACAGCTTTTACACCGTACAGAATGTCATAGAGATTCTCTCTAGAAGGATACTCGTATATAAGAACTAAAATCTCCTCCTCCAAGCAGCAACCTAAAATTTTGATGATGTTCTTGTGAACAATTTGGGACTGTATCATTGCTGCATTGCTAAAAACCTTTTTCTGGGCCTTGTTTACCAGATTGCATTTCATCACAGCCACCAATGTATTATCCTCAAGTTTTCCTTCATAGACATCAGTGTTAGATGGATCTCCCTCCCCTTGAGCCCAACGGCTCAAGGGGGCCTTGACCCGCGCCCTGATCGGGGGCGCCCAGCCCAATGGCTGGTGGGCCCCCGTCACACTGTGCCATATAAAGAGGGGTGGAGGACGGGACGGGATAAGACACACAAAAGGAACGAGGTTCGTCGCCGCCGCCACTCCACCCCATAAACCCTAACCGATCGAGGGGGCGCAGCCAGTGACGGGAAGTCCACCGCCGCGCCACGCCTCGTCGTTGACACCGTCGCTGCTGCAACCGCATCACCGCCATCGGAACCGAGCACATCGTCGCCGCCGTCCACGTCAAGCCCGCGACGACAACGACGATGGCCGGCCGGACTTCCTCTTCCTCAACAACGACTGGTCACAACCCTAAATCCTCACTCCCTCTTTGTTCATTCATCTATTGTTGTTCATCCATTGCAAATAGAACCACCCGACTAGATCTAAGCCTAGGTGATCCAATAGACAACTCTAACAATGGTATCAGAGCCATCCTAGCGTTTAGTTTGGTTCGGGGATAGACATCCACAGAGAAGAAAGAAATCCAAAGAGAAAAGCAAACGATCCAACGGATCAAAAAGATCGAAACCCTAACCCTAATCTTACCTCGTCGCCGGCCGTCGATGACGCCGGCCACGGAGGGGGGGAGGGGCAAAGAGGCACCGCCGAGGAGCCACTCGACGGCCGCGCGCGCACCCGCGGGTGCACGCGCGCGCCGGCGAGGGGGCCCGTGGCGGCGCCGCCATCTCCGTTTTTCGGCCGCCGCTCTCTCTCACACGGTGGGGGCTAGAGACGGTGGGGGGAGCGGAGAAGAGAAAAGGAAGAGGGCGCAAGGGCCGCTGGCGGCGGCGACGCCGCTCCGCTCGGCCGCTCCGCCCGGCGGCGCGCTAGAGAAAAAGTGGACGCGCGGCGGCGCAAGGGTCGCCGGCGTAGATGACGCCACTCGGCGCGGCCGCACCCGCCCGCAAGAGAGAAGAGGCTAGGGTTTCGGCCGGCCGGCGGCTGGGGTCGGGTTTTTTTGTCCCTCCGATCTCAGCGCCCGGCCGTCCGATCGAAACCCTAGCGATCGGACGGCCGACGGCGGCCGGGCCGAAAGCGGCCCAAGTGGGGAGCGCGCGGCGGCGGCTTTCCCGGCCCAGGCCCAGGTTGCGGCCTGGGGGAGGGGAGGGGGCGCTCACCCGCGCGCAAGGTGGCCATGGGCCGACCGGCAAAGGCCGGAAAAGTTCAATTTAGGTCCCTCGGGGCCGAAAGAAAAAGAAAAGAAAAGTTTAATAATAGGTCCTCTCAGAAGCTTTTTCAATTATGTATAATTATTGTGATTATTTCTAAGCAATTTGAACCAACGTGAAAATTGTTTAGAGAATAGATAAATGTGAGAAATGCTTCTGAACATGTATTTTGTATATTTTCATGCAAATTACAATAGAATTTTGAATTGTTTTTACATGTTTTACCTCTGTTTAAATCTGAACCAACGGGAGAATTTTACAGAGTAAATAACAAAGTTTTGTTATTGTTTATACGAATTGTATATAGATCTTCCGCTGCAAATAGATGAAATTGATGAAAATTAGTGTTTCTAAAATTAAATTTCAAACCAACGGGAGATTTTAATTTTAGGAACATTAATTATGTGCTATGATGTTGTAATTTTTCTGACCAACGTTGATAATTGCAATGTTATAGTTATGGCTTTATGTGTTATGTCTATTTTTTGCCCAACGGTGATGTAGACTTAATACATAATAATTTTAATGTTAATTTTTGTTCTCACAATACATGATCATCTCAGGTGGCTACTCCTTGATGGGTTACATTAAAGATATTCCGACCCTGAAAGGAGATAACTACGAAGAATAGAAAAGAGAACTCGACCTTGCTTTTATCTTGGGAGAGGTGGACTGGGTGTTGACTACCCCATGTCCTATAGAACCTGCTGAAATTTTCAGAGGTGAAAAAGAGTCAGATGCTGAATGGCAAAAGAGAGAGAGGGACAATGCTTCCCTCATCATGTCGTATGACATTGAGCATGCGAAATGGTCTTCAGCCAACAAGAATTGTTTGGCTGCGGTAAAGAACACGATTGAGCCAACCATATTGGGCTCAATCCCAGAGTATGACACTGTCTCTAAGTACCTCGAAAGTATAAAGAGCCAGTTTACTGGTTCTTCAAAGTTTTATGCGACACAGCTGATAAAGCAGCTTGTTACAGAGAGGTACCATGGAGGTGGTGTAAAAGACCACATTCTTAGGATGAGCAACATGGCTTCCAAATTGAAGCAAAAAGATTTGGGCATCTCAGATGACTTTCTGGTCCATCTGGTTTTGTCCTCATTGCCAAAGAACTTTGACAACCTTGTTGTCAACTACAAAATAAGTACAGAGAATTGGAATATTGAAGAGCTCATCTCTAATTGTGTGCAAGAGGAGGAAAGACACAAAGAGACCAATGGTGACTCCATTAACCTTGTCAAAGATAACAAGGAAAAGAGCCACAGGTCACCCTCCTTAAAAGAAAAACAGCCTCAGCATCTGCCTCAGAAACAACAGTTTACAGTTGAGACAAGATCAGTGTCTACACTGCAAGAAGACAAGACATTCCAAGAAAGATCATCCTGACTTCCTGACAGTGATCATGGCAAAGAAAGGTGAGAACATTATTACATTTGTAAAGAATCTCATTATGATTGGTTATTCTAGATCCACATGGTGGATTTATTCTGGAGCAACTATTCATGTGTGTAATTGTTTAAAGGGATTCCGTTCAATGAGGACTACGTAAAGAAGTGAAAGATCCATTAGAGTTGCCACTGGAGTTGAAGCAAAAGTTGAAGCTGTTGGAGATTTTCGCCTAGAACTCGCGAATGGCTTCACACTTTTACTTCCAGATGTTTTTATGTCCATTCTTTGCAAAGAAACTTGATAATAAGTGTATCCAAATTGGATTCTGATAGATATGAAATGGCAAATGTGAACTATGGTATAATAATGAATGTATTGGTCTTGTGTTGCAAGATCAGTTTTATTTGTTATCTCTTTCTGAGAATGTGAATGTTGTGTCCTCGTTGACAAAAGAAAAGAAAGCGAACTTCTGATGTCTCATCGAAATTATGGCACTGTTGTTTATGCCATATTTCGAGGGGGAGAATTGAGAGACTGGTTAAGAATGTAGTTCTTCCTCCATTGGAGTTCTCAGTTTTAGAACGATGCATACAATGTATAGAATGCATCGGTGCCCAAAACACCGTATGAGCTATGGATCCTCCGTGTGTGGGGGAGTCCTGCAAAGGATAAAGTATTTAACCCAAAACAGTAAGCTGCCGTTTTATTGGCTATTCTGAAAGATCAAAGGGTCATCGTTTCTACTGTCCAAACAGTTATACAAAGTTTGTAGAAACGAGACACGCCGTCTTCTTGGAAGACGAAATGATTAGGGGGAGCTCGGTAATTCGAGAAATTGATCTTGAGGAGAGGCGGGTGTCTGTACCCGCTCCGTCGACTCAGGAACCTTTCTTCTCTCTACCTGCAAATGTTGTGCCAGCAATGCATGCCGTTGCGGTACCAACACCTGTTGTTATCTCTCCTGTGGCAACAATGAATGAAAGTGAGGAACCTGTTCTACAGGATTCAACAGAAATTATTGCCACATCAGAGGAGGAGCTGCAACAGCCTCAAACAGATAATGTGCCAGAATAGGAGGCCCCTAGAAGGCCTGAAAGAGTCGCATATGGAGGATGATCCCATCTCATATGAAGAGGCCATGAGAAGCCATGAAAGATGAAATGAAATCAATGAAATTAAATGATGTCTGGGATTTAGAAGAAATTCCTAAAGGAGCCAAAACAGTAGGCTGTAAATGGGTCTACAAAACCAAATATGACTCTAGAGGGAATATAGAAAAGTTTAAAGTGCGACTCGTGGCAAAAGGCTTCACGCAAAGAGAAGAGATTACAATGAGACATTTTCTCCAGTCTCTTGTAAAGATTCCTTCATAATTATAATGGCACTAGTGGCACATTATGATTTGGAATTACATCAAATGGATGTAAAAAACGGAAATTCTAAATGGTGATTTAAAACATGGCATAACCGAAAGGTTTCGTCATGAAATGAAACGAAAATATGGGATGCCGTATAAAGAGATCCATTTATGGGTTAAAGCAAAGCTTCGAGACAATGCTACTTGAAGTTTGATGGAACAATAAAGAAATTTGGGTTTTCAAGAGAATGTAGAGGACAACTGTATTGATTCAAAGTTAAGAATGGGAGACTCATTTTCCTAATTCTGTATGTAGATGACGTTCTACTGGCTAGTAGTGATGTCAATCTACTACAGGAAATAAAGAAATTCTTGTCCTCAAACTTTGACATGAAAGACCTCGGTGAGGCTTCATATGTTTTGGGCATAGAGATTCACCGAAATAGAACAAAGTATGCATTGGGATTTTCTCAAAAGGCATATATATAGAAAAGGTGTTGAAGAAATTCAATATGTACAGATGCAGTGCTACACCTGCTCCTATAGTCAAAGGCGAAAAGTATGGGGCATCGCAATGTCCCAGAAATCAGTATGAGCTCAATAAAATGAAAACAAAGCAATATGCGTCAGCTGTAGGAAGCCTACAGTACGCGCAAGTGTGCACACGACCTGATTTGGCATTTGTTACCGGGTTATTTGGCAGATTTCAAAGTGATCCAGGCCTAGAGCACTGGAAATTGGTATAGAAAGTCTTGCGTGATTGCAAGGAACAAAAGGCCTCATGATGTCTTACAGAAAAGCAGAATCGCTCCAGATAGTGGGGTATTCGGATTCTGACTTTGCAAAAGATAATACAAAGTTAACATCGGGATACATGTTTACCCTGGCAGTAGGAGCTATTTCATGGAAAAGCTCAAAACAGACTACCACTGCAGGGTCTACCATGTATGCCGAGTTTATAGCATGCCATGAGGCTACGGGGCAGGTGAACTTGCTAATGAAGTTCATACCCGGTTTTAAAGGTGGTTGATAGTATTGAGAAACCACTAAAGTTATACTGCGATAAAGAACCCACAGTAATGTACTCTCACAACAATTAGTCAAGTGGTGCTGCCAAACACATTGACATAAAGTACTATGTTGTGAAAGACAAAGTCCGGGATCAAACAATCAGTCTCGAGCACATAAGAACAGAAAGGATGCTCGCGGATCCGCTCATGAAAGGCCTACCTCCCAACATGTTCAAGGAACATGTAGCATGCATGGGTTTTAAGGGAAGCCTTATGAATCCTGGACTATAGGGCCCAAAAGTTAAAGTATCTGTTTCTGAATAGAGATGTGTATAGTGGCTGTCGAATCCATCGGTAATTAACCGTGACGATGAAACATGCTCTATATGTAAATCTGTGATGGAATAGAAAAAGCTAAAGGAAATAGTGAGATCAAGGGGGAGAATGTTAGATGGATCTCCCTCCCCTTGAGCCCAACGGCTCAAGGGGGCCTTGACCCGCGCCCTGATCGGGGGCGCCCAGCCCAATGGCTGGTGGGCCCCCGTCACACTGTGCCATATAAAGAGGGGTGGAGGACGGGACGGGATAAGACACACAAAAGGAACGAGGTTCGTCGCCGCCGCCACTCCACCCCATAAACCCTAACCGATCGAGGGGGCGCAGCCAGTGACGGGAAGTCCACCGCCGCGCCACGCCTCGTCGTTGACACCGTCGCTGCTGCAACCGCATCACCGCCATCGGAACCGAGCACATCGTCGCCGCCGTCCACGTCAAGCCCGCGACGACAACGACGATGGCCGGCCGGACTTCCTCTTCCTCAACAACGACTGGTCACAACCCTAAATCCTCTCACTCCCTCTTTGTTCATTCATCTATTGTTGTTCATCCATTGCAAATAGAACCACCCGACTAGATCTAAGCCTAGGTGATCCAATAGACAACTCTAACAATCAGATGACCATCCTTTACCAATTAAGTGTGAGTAATTTTTCGTGTATCGACTTACTTCTTCCTTTGTGAAAATTCTTCCATCAATGCTGAGTTCTGGTAGTATATCAGAATTGCTGGTATTCCTCTTAGAAATGCCAAAACAGCGTAGCACCGAGCTAGTAGATCTGATACTGCTTGTGCCTTGTCCACTCCCTATATCCAATTCATTTTCTGTTCTCCAAAAGAATCGCCGGCTTATGCTTCTGTCACCTCCACGCAGAGCTTTCCAAAGCACCAGAAGCCGTTTTGTGACATTGTTCATTGTAGGACGTTTATCACTATCCAAATGTTACACATTCTGTTGCCAACTTTCCTATATCTTCAAGAATCTTTATATTGCTTGCTTGTGTTATTTCTGCATCAAATATTTCCGTTGACACCACTTTTCCTTTGACAAAGGCTTTACTGAAAGTTTCAATCAAGCTATTTCCCCCAGCTTTTACCCTCTTTCTGGTGATTAGTTCCAAGAGAACTATCCCAAAACTATAGACATCACTCTTTCAGGTAATCCGCCCAGTGTGAAGATATATAGGATCCATGTAATCCATACTTTTACAGTATTTGTACATCGAGTAATGCCTCCAGAGAGATGCCTTGACAGTCCAAAATTAGATACTTTTGCTGTAAGACTATCATTTAGAAGTATGTTTGCTGGCTTAATATCACCATGATATACAAGGCTGTCAAGATCAACTGATAAGTGCATCGAATGCATGTAGCTCAATGCTTCTGCGCACCCGATAGCAATGCCCAATCTTGTATCCAAAGAGATGGAAATATCACTCTTGTGAAGTGCATCTTCAAGGTTCCCATTGGAGATAAACTCAGTTACCAACATTAGGGTGTTTTCCCCTGTACTATAACCTATGAACTTCACTACATTCTTATGGTTGATTTTACTATGAATGCTTACTTCTTCCATGAACTCCTTTCTCAAATCGGTATGGATATATCTCTTCACCGCAACTACATCACGGTCATAATCATCAATGAATCCTTTAAAGACTTCTCCGAACCCGCCTTTTCCAATGGGAATGCTATAGTTGCCCGTAATTCTCTCAATATCATGTTTTGTAAAACTCCTAATATTACTATTATCATCCCATTGACTATGATCTCCTGTCATAATCGTGTCTTCAGGAAGTTCCATTTTATGCCAACAATAAAATTCCCACTTTTTGAAACTGTTGATGACCTCACTCTGCAAAAGAAAAATAAATGCCCTCTATGAGGCATTATACAGTTTAGTTTGGTCACACTTTTATATATACAGCTTATTTTATTTTGCTATAAATTATCACATTCTCTTGTTTCTCTTGAAAACAATGGAATTGATAGTGCATTTGCCTGCCCTACTTTTTAGAAATTAGAGGGGGTGAAACATGGTCTTTTTTTTTCTCCTAATTAAACGCATAGTTACACATCATCAGCAGTCAACAAACACCATATCTATCTATTATATTATTGAAACAAGATGAAAACGAACCTTCATCTACACTCTTGATGACTACTCCCTCCGTCCCACAAAAAATCAACCTAGGTGGGGATGGGACAAGTTGTTTTTTTTTTTGGGATGGAGGGAGTACAAACTTACAACATCAAATAGAAAAAAAAAGGAATCCAGATCATAGTTATTGTTCTAATAAAGCATATAGTTCATGTACATCAAATACGATTCATACTGAACGAAACCCGGAGTTAAAATTATGCTCCCTTTGTTTCATAATATATACCTGGGAACTTTGACGCTGTTTTAGTTTGACCACTCCTATTTTATAAATAAACTTATATGTATTAAAAAAATATACCATATTATTGAAGTATGCTACACGGAATATAAACATATAGATCTCATCATTCATCACAATCGAATGATCTAGAAAATATCTGTGATCAGACTATAACAATTGCCAAATACTCCCTCCTTATTTTAATATATGACGCCGTTGACTTTTTAATCAACATTTGACCACTCGTCTTATTCAAAATTTTTATGCAAATATAAAAATACTTATGTCATGCTTAAAGAACATTTGATGATAAATCAAGTCACAATAAAATAAATTATAATTACATAAATTTTTTAAATAAGACGAAAGGTCAAACATTTGTTAAAAAGTCAACAGCGTCATACATTAAAATATGGAGGGAGTAGTAAGAAGCGGAGGGAGTAAAAAGAAGAATTCATGCCAAAACGCTTGAATGGTCTGGAAAGAGAGGAACTCCGGGTGTATTTCGGGCTTCTACATGCACGCTAGCTCAATTTGCTTGTGCAAAAGATTAATGGTGTGGAGAATGGCCGGTCTGGCCTTGCTAGTGTTTCCTGTACTAGCCAAGAGCCGTACGTTGGCAACATCATCTCACAATTCTCCCGTAATAACTATCTAAGGAAAGAAATGTAGAAGATACATTGTAGCATTTCACAAATAGATATCATTTTCCAACTCAATTGATATAAGAGAGAAGTGTAACGGGAACATAACATATAACGGTGCTCTATGTAGGATCGAATCATTGATCTTACACTCTACTTCTACATACATACCCTGGAACTCCGCGACAGATACACGCCCTCCACCAACAACAGCTGAGATACCGAATAGCAACTCTTCTGGCAGATGCTCTCAGTTGTATAGTAACTCTTCCTGCAGGCTCCTGTAAAGGCTAAATATGTGCTCCAGTTGTGAGAATATCAAGCTTGGACAGCCTTTGCAGGTGAATGCATGGTTATATATTACTTCACCAAAACAGGATATGGACACATGCACATTAGTTAAGTTACATCCCCCCATCTATAATATTGTATTGCATGAGTATGTTATAAATTTAAACAATTTGGTAAAAGAAAATATGCCCAGAATCATTATCAAGAAAATAGAAGTTGCAGTGTTAATTTAAGGAAATGAAAGAAAAATACTCTTCATTGTGTAGTCTAACCAGGTTATAATTGCACAAGACTCCAAATGAAAATTAGTTATAAATAACCGATATTCAAATAGAAATATTTTAAAAGTAAGAGCACGCATATGCGATCTAGACATAGCTAAACTCAGAATAAAAATAGAACAAAGTAAAAGCATTGCAGTCGAGTTGCATTATAGTGCTAAGAAAAGAGTTGACCTCATTTACAAGTTGTAAGGCATGTGGATTTTTTATTTTTTTTAAAAAAAAACAAGTTGTAAGGCATGGTAACATGGGCTGTGAAATATGCAAGGTCAATGGCTACCCCCAATGGGGCAGATCCAGGGGTAGTTCCCAGTATGTACTGGCATACCCAAAAACTAAAAAGGAAAAAGGTTCAAACATCACCTACAGATTAGTAGCCTCAATTATGAAAAGGATTTTCATGTTTATAAAACTCAGTTATCATGTTCTGCACACCAAGGAACTTTTTTCTGCTCCACCACTGCGTTCAATAGATCATCAGCCAGATGAGCCCTCACCAGCTCACCACTGCGTCTATCCCACCCATCGCCTGTGATTGGCGTCAGCTGGTTGGCCTCCTCGTATCAAGTTCACTGTCATTTCGGGGTTTGAAGTGCAGCTTGGCCTCTCGATTGGGTAGCTCAAGCTCCTCTAGCTAGATAGTTCATGGGAAAGGTTGGGACGAAATCGATTCCAATGGGCAACTGCAGATGTAAACACATATACTGATATATAGACATATTAGATTGGTCGCTAATTTCAATTCTATCTATATTCAGGATCATGAATAATGCCAGATCTGATCACATCTTGTTGCACGAAATCAATGTAAAGACAAGAGGAACAAAGGATCAAGATTTACTAGTGAGCTCGAATCGAAGGGGCCAGCCACTCGCGCCCTCGGCGGCGGCGGCGGTGGGGAGGGCGCCGAGCCGCTGATTCCGGGAAGGATGGCGATCTGGTCCAGTCTCCACGGAGCTGTAGAACCGTGCGGCCCACTTAGACCCATCCAAATTTGGATCGCCACGATTTTTTCTTTTTGGAATACGTCTATTTTATATCCCTCAACTCGTTGAATCACATCCCTATAAACCACAAAACCAGGTATAACACCTCCCCTAACTTTAAAAATCAGAGCAAATGGATTCCCTCAGTGGTTTTGAAAACGGTTCTTCTGATGTGACAAGTTGACTTGGTCTAAATCTACTGATGTGGCAGCCTAGTCATCATCAAATAAGTTGAAAATAGAAATGAGTCCCACTCCCACAAGTAAGTTGAAAAAAAGGTAGGGCCCACTAGTCAATCCCCTTCTCCTTCTCATCCTCCCTTCCTTGTCTCTCTCTCTCTCGCGCGTGCAGGCAAGGGCAGGTGGCGCAGAGCGGTAGAACGACAGCAGACCACCCATGCATGGCCGCCGGCGGTTCCTCCCCCCTGCTTACGGTCACGGGTGACGACCTCCTCCCAATGCTTGTGCCGCGGCCAAAGACCCCTCCTCCGCCTACGGCTGCGACCGGCTACCCCTCTCCCCAAGTGCGCCGATGCCGGCGAGCTCCTCCCCACGATCGCGCGCGCCCGGAGACCCCTCCCCCCACGTGTAGCCGTGGCCGGCGACCCCTTCCCCCTCGCGCAGCACTGCTGGTGAGATCCTCCCCTCCCCTAAGTGCGGCCACGGCCGGCGACACCTCCACCCGCGCATCATTGAGGCTGGCAACCTCCTCCCCGCGTTCACACCGCTACCGGCTACCAATTCCCTCGCGTGTGTTGCTATCGGCGACCTCCTCCCCGCGCCGACACCACCGCCGACCTCCTCCCCCCGGTTGGCAATGCCTTCCCCCGTGGCGTCCGGATGGCGACTCCTCCCACGTGCTACTGAGAGAGGAGGAAAGAGAGATAGAGCGAGAGAAGAGGAAGAAGATAGGATGGAGCAGGTCGCTGATAGGTGTGGCCCACTGTAACATACTTAAATTTTTATGGAAAAATTTTTGCGAAAAGTTTTAGTTATGTTCTTCTCGATCTTTCCATTGGAGCAACCTTGCTTGCTTAGTTATGGAAATATGCCCCACTCTCCCTTGGGTTAAGTATTAACTATTAATAGAAACATCGATTTAACTCATATTTTTTTAAAAAAACTTATATAGATGGTTTTTTGAGAAAAAAAACTCACACCGCGTAGAAGTTTGAAAAGCATATGTTGTGATAAGCCGGGTGACTGATAAGCTGGCCCAATAAGCCGGGTGAACTACACTTCACTACTGCATGTAGGTAAACCCCAGCACAAGAGGACATCTCCTTAGCTCTCCAATTCTGTCAATAGACACATCAACAGACATATACAACAACGGGTGTGTTTTCCTTTTTAGTCATATAGAATCCATATCAAGCTAACTAATGTTCTCATGACAACAATGCAACATGCAACACAACCAACAACAGAATAAAAATACATGCAAAAGAGTGTTTTGATGTAAAAAAAACGACAATGTCTATCGTGAAGTGAGAATGACTACAAGGGATTATGAATCTTCGACCTCTGAATGAGGTAGCGCATCGATCATCAGGTAGGTCCAGCTTCAGTCAACAAATTGTGAGCGACGAGACAATGCCATTGTGCATTCAGGTTGAATCAACATTCTGTAACCCTCATGGCCGTTACACCACCTTCTGATCTTCTTCAAGCGTTCTGCCACCTCCTTCATCGTCGGCCGTTTGCTCAATTTCAAATTGATGCAATGGAGTGCCAACTTTCCGATCTCTTCAAGGACAGGGATATTTTCTTCAGTTGCAATCCTCTCATCAAACATAGCTTTTCCACTTTTGTTCATCTTGTATGCTCTGGCGAATTCAGAGACTAGTCCATATTTCTCCGGACAATCTCCAGCTGGTTGCTTCCTTGTAATGAGTTCCAAAAGAACAACGCCAAAGCTGTAAACATCGCTTTTGAGTAGCACGAGATTAGTGTGCCTATAGTACGGGTCCATGTAGTTTCCATCGCCTTTAACCATAGACATTCTAGTTGCATTATCCTCGGTAAACCTTGTTGACAATGTAAAGGCTGTGACCTTTGGCACAAAACCATCGTCCAGAAGTATGTTGGATGGCATGACATCACCATGCCGGAGGGCGATACGCGACGAATGGAGGTGTTCTAATACTCGTGAAGTCTTACTTGCAATCTTCAGGCGTAGCTCTAGTGGGAAATCTTCTTTACAATGCAGAATGTCTGAGAGGTTTCTGGCAGCATACTCATATACTAGAGTTGGAGGATTGGCCTCCAAACAAATCCCCAGAAGTTTGGTGATGTTCTTATGGACAACCGGAGACATGATGACCATTGCCACTCTGCTACGGAACTCCTCTTTTCCAGCCTCATATCTATCAAAATATTTCTTCACTGCAACCAAAGTATTGTCCTCAAGTGTTCCTTTGTAGATGTTATAAGATGAACCTGTAGCAAGATGACTCGAGTAGTTCTCTGTGACTTTCTTCAGTTCCCCTTCCCTGAAAATCCGGGCATTGCCGAGTTTGTTACTTGAGCTGGAGCTAATGATTTCTGGTGGTGATCTCCTGTATAATCGCCTGATTATGTTCTCCTCCTTTCCATGCTGAGCTGCCCAAAGCATCAGAAGACGTTTCTCCACATCATTAGCATTAGGACGTTTATTAGCGTCTATTGCAACGCATTCGACTGCCAACTTACCTATCCCTTCAAGAATCTTCATATTGCATTCATTTGCTATTTCTGTATCCAACAGTCCCCTGAATCCTTTTCCATTTGCATAAGCTTGATTGAAAGCGGCAATTAAGTTAATGCCCCCTTTTTCTTTTACTCTTTTTTGAGATATAAGTTCCAACAGAACAACTCCGAAACTATAGATATCACTCTTTCGAGTAACACGCCCTGCCGAAAGATATATAGGATCCATGTAATCTATACTCCCTTTAACATTTTCAGTATATCGAGTGATGCCTCCAGAAAGAGACTTCGAGAGCCCAAAATCTGCAACTTTTGCTATAAGAGTGCCATCTAGAAGAATATTTGTAGGTTTGATATCACCATGACATATAAGGTTGCCACTTGATAAATGCATTGAATGCATGTAACTCAATGCTTCTACACACCCTATAGCAATGCCAAAGCGTGTACCCAAAGGGATGGAGATGCCACTGTTGTGAAGGGCATATTCAAGGTTCCCATTCGAGATAAACTCAGTTACCATCATTAGAGATTTTTTTCCTATACAATAGCCTATAACCTTCACTATGTTCTTATGGGTAACTTGAGCATGGATTCTTACCTCTTCCATAAACTCATCTCTTAAATCTCCACGTATATATCTCTTTACTGCAACCATGTCATCTTCATCGTCAAGGACCCCTCTAAAGATTTCTCCAAATCCACCTTTTCCAATGAGAGTACTATAGTTGTTTGTAATTCTTTCAATATCACCTTCTGTGAAAATCCTAATATTAGGATTGTCATGGACCGTACGCATTGTCATCCCTTGCCTTTGGATGAGATTATTCTCCCCTAACAATATATATTGAGATTCGAAGAAATTGTTGACACCTGCTTGAACATAAATAATGATATCAATTTATTAATGCCCTTTGTGAGGGAGTAACACAGTTTAATCCTCCAATCTTTGAATAAAGAGGATGAGTTCTCTTTAGTCGGCAGTGGATATAGGAGGAAAAGTATATCTTTGTGTTAATTAGTATATATATGCGGTAAATTAATACAAATATTTCTACCTCTAACTAGGGCCGGCCAGAGGGAAGGTGAGCACCAAAAAAACAAACAAAGACGGGGGATTTTCCATTGAAGCCATTCAAATGCAATCAAATTGAAAACAAGAAACATCCCGTAGAGATCCTCCCATCTAGGGATGGATAACAAGCCAACTCGGCTTGTTTGAGCTAGCGTGCAGCTTGGTTTGTTAACATTAACGAGCTAGAAGGCTAGCTTGGCTCGACCCACTAGCTAGCTCATTAACGAGCTATATCTCATTTATATCATATTAACAATTTCAAAATTTATCACTTTATCATACATTAACATAATAATAAGCACTAACTAATAAAGAACTCTCTAAATACGAATACGAATAGTTATAATGTAACTAACAGATTAAGCGCCAGTGAAAAAGCACTAAATATACAAAGAAATGGTCGGTAGTACAAAAATTGTTTTTGCAGACGGGCTAGCCACACGCACGCACGCACAAAATGGTCTGCAAATGGTCTACGAATACAAATAGTTTTAATGTAACAAACAGATTAAGCGCTAGTGAAAAAGCACTAAATATACAAAGAAATGGTCGCTAGTACAAAAATTGATTTTGCAGAAGGGCTAGCCGCACGCACTAAATGGTCTGCAAAAATCGCTATTTCACGTGCGGGTGCTTATGTCATCTGCACGCAAAAATAAAAGTCCAAAAAAATAAAAAACCAAAAATCACGAAACCCTAACCCTAGAAGTCGTCGCCGCCGTCCTCGTCGTCGCTGTCGTTGCCATCCTCATCCTCCTTGTTGTCGTCAGGCGTAGGGGCGGCGGGATCCGCACGGGAGAGGAAAGGGACGCTGGGTCCGCCCCTCACATCGTTGATGCCGCTTGTCATCATTGCCGCCGCCGACTGCTTGGAGGTAGATCCACTGCCACCAAGCCTCCCCACCGCCGGATCTGTGGCCGCCAAGCGTCCCCACCGCTAGATTTGCCGCTGCCAAGCCTCCCCACCGCCGCGCCGCGCCTCCCGCCCACCACTGCCGGATCCTTCTCCCCTAGCACCACCGCCGCCGGATCTGCCCCTCTCGAGGCCAGCCAGCTGCGGATCCGCGAGGGAGGCGGAGAGGCCCCTCCACCGTCATCGTCGCGGACCTCCTCCGCCCCCACCGTCGCGCCTCCGACCGCCACTGCCGCTGTCGTTGCGCCTCCGAGAGAGAGAGAGAGAGGGCTGAGAGAGAGGAGAGAAGTGGGAGATCGAAGGAGAGTGAGGGAGAGAGAAGAAAGGAGAGGAGAGGGAGTGGGGGTGATAGATTTTTAAGGTGGAGGGAGGCCGGCTGGACTTTTTGCAGGCGTGCCTCTTAACAGGCCCGCATGTGAAAATAATCATATTTTCGCATGCGGACATGTTAAGAGGCCCGCCTTCAAAAATCAATTTTTGCATACGGGTCTCTTAAAGAGTCGTATGCAAAAATATTGGTTGATTTTTCTGACGCGACAAGTTATGGTCTGTCTGCAAACTAAATAGGATCTCGTCCAGAAAAATCATTTTGGTACTAACGAGCTAAACAACCAGCTCGTGAACGACAAGGTTAGCTTAGATTAACACTACAAATTTGAGCCGATCCGAGCCACGAGCTTGGAGCTTTTTTTTCCACCCCTACTCCCATCACATGAACACCAATATACCGTCTTAAAAACCAAAATCTTAAGAAAAAAACCTGAACAGACCACCTGAATAATAATAAAAAAAAGAACATGACATGACGATGCGCTACATACAGCCATACCGGTAGCCTGTAGGCGATGGTCGCCGGCCGGCACCCACCAACCGACTTCAGGACACGCCGCTGCCGCCGACGATGTACGGCCGGCCGCCGGTCGCCGGGATTCCCGATCGAGCGCCGCGTTTTAATCTGTAGCTATATATCCCTGTACACTCGCGGAGGAATGGAGTAGTGGAGGAATAGTAGAGCGAGGCATCGCATGGACGACGACTCAGCCAGCGCTGGATACATATGGATCGATGCTGCAGTCTCGAATGCAATATGATGAAGAAGACAACTAGTAAACAGTAATCATAAACAGTGGAGATGTGTGGACTGCGGAAGCCGCCGCGATGACTCCCACCCCACATACTCGCTGCCGACACGTGACGAAGAAGAAGAGCGATGGCGGATGGCGAGAGATGTGAGCGACGAGAAGGATTGCGATTGGACTACCCCAGTCTACCAAGCACTGATGACATTTTTTTTTCCTTGAGAGGGTATAAGGTAGGACGCACACGAACACATACCACACACTCACCATAACACACGCTAGGATTGAAATTGGAGACACTAGACCTCAGTGCACGGGAAACGTGCAGTACCACTGATCACGCACGCGTGTGTACCCCATTATCTAACCGGGACCAACTGAAGTTAGTCCCGGGAAAGAGGGGGAAAAACCCCCCGGGTGAAGCCGTGAGCAGACAATGTGCAGGGCTTTAATTTTGCGTTCACGAGGTTGGGGCTATGAATTATACTCCCTATGTTTTTTAATATATGACGTTATTGACTTTTTAGTTACATTTGAACATTCGTCTTGTTAAAAAAATGTAATTATCATTTATTTCATTGTGACTTGATTTATCGTCAAATGTTCTTTTAAGCATGACTTAATTTTTTTTATATTTGCTCAGAATTTTTGATTTATAAGATGAAAAGTCCAACGTTTGTTAAAAAGTCAAGGCGGCATATATTAAAAAATAGAGGTAGTACGAAACAACATGGAAGTATGCCCCATTCGCCCTAGGGTTAAGCATTAACTATTAATAGAAACATCGATTTAACTCATATTTTTTTAAAAAAAAACTTATATAGATGGTTTTTTGAGGAAAAAAACTCACACCGCGTAAGAGTTTGAAAAGCATATGTTGTGATAAGCCCGGTGATTGATAAGCTGGCCCAATAAGCCAAATTGAATACAGAACTACACTTCACTGTACTGCATGTAGGTAATTAAACTCCAATTGTGCCAATAGACACATCAACAGACACATACAACAACGGTGTGTTTTCCTTTTTAGTCATATAGAATCCATATCAAGCTAACTAATATTCTCATGACAACAATGCAACATGCAACACAACCAACAACAGAATAAAAATACATGTAAAAGAGTGTTCTGATGGAGAAAACGACAATGTCTATCGTGAAGTGAGAGTGACTACAAGGGATTATGAATCTTCGACCTCTGAATGAGGTAGCGCATTGATCAGGTATGTCCAGCTTCAGTCAACAAATTGTGACCACCGAGACAATATAATGCCATTGTGCATTCAGGTTGAATCAACATTTTGTAACCCTCCTGGCCGTTACACCACCTTCTGATCTTCTTCAAGCGTTCTGCCACCTCCAGTGGTGGAGAAACCATCTTTGGTCGGTCTGGCAAATTCCACAATAGTCCCGGTTCCAAAAACCAGGACTAAAGATTGTTTTTAGTCCCGGTTATAAAAATTTTGATCTTAAGTCCCGGTTGATGTTACCAACCGGGACTAAAGATGATCTTAAGACCCGGTTCGTGGCCTGTCAGAGACATGTTAGGGGGCCGAGGATCTTTAGTCCCGGTTGGTGTTACCAACCGGGAGTAATCTTTGCTCCCGATTGGTGTTATCAACCGGGACTAAAGAGATCTTTAGTCCCGGTTAAAAACTCTAACCGGGAGTAAATATTTCTCTCCCACATCTAATCGGTTAAGTCCCAAACCAACTTCCTCCTCATTAGATTCTCCTCCTATCTCTCAGATCAGATCTAGCTCCTTCCTCTCCCCTTCCTCCTCCTCCCCCCTCCTCCCCTTCCTCATCCTCCCCTCTCCTCCTCACATCCGAGGGCCGGCGTCGGTGGGCGGCGGGGCCGCACACGGCACGGCGGCGTGCGTCAGTGGCAGCCTGCGGGGCAGCGCGCGGCGGTCGTGACAAGCAGTGGCAGGCGTGTGGCAGCGCGCCGGTTCTCCCTTTTTTATATAATTTGTGATTTGAGAGATGTATAATTTCTTCTATTACAATTTGTGATTCATTGCATGGATCTGAGATGTATAATCGATCTGTGATGCATTTCATTTGTGTGTAATTTGTTTAAGATTTGTGATGTTTTGTAAAATTTAGGATTTGTATTTGTGATGTGAATGATTTGGGATGTTACATTGATTTGGGGATTTGGTATTTGATTTGGCCGGGTATATACATCCAACTCGATTTGGGAGAAAATAAAAAGAAAATGGACTGCCCGAGGACTGCCCTATCGTACCAACCGGGACTAAAGAGGATCGATATTTACTCCCGGTTATTTCATCCGGAACTAAAGATAGCGATCTTTAGTCCCGGACTACAGGGGGGTTACGAACCGAACTAAAAAGCAATTCTCCACCAGTACTCCTTCATCGATGGTCGTTTGCTCAATTTCAAACTGATGCAATGGAGTGACAACTCTCCGATCTCTTCAAGGACAGGGATATTTTCTTCAGTTGCAATCCCCTCATCAAACATCCATTTTCCACTTTTGTTCATGTTGTATGCTCTGGCGAATTCGGAGACTAGTCCATATTTCTCCGGACAATCTCCAACTGGTTGCTTCCTTGTAATGAGTTCCAAAAGAGCAACGCCAAAGCGGTGAACATCGCTTTTTGAGTAGCAATTAGTGTGCCTACATTACGGGTCGATGTAGTTTCTATCGCCTTTAACCATAGATATTCTAGTTGCATTATCCTCAGTAAACCTTGTTGATAATTAATGTAAAGGCTGTGACCTTTGTCATAAAACCATCGTCCAGAAGTATGTTGGATGGAATGACATGATCACCATGCTGAAGAGCGATACGCGACGAATGGAGGTGTTCTAATGCTCGTGAAGTCTTACTTGCAATCTTCAAGCGTCTCTAGTGGGAAATCTTCTTTACAACGCAGAATATCGGAGTGGTTTCTGGCAGCATACTCAGATTATCCATTGTTGTGCTTTGTGCGGAATCCTGTCAATGCAACACGCTCGGCTGTGAATCACCTGCAAAGGGATGAGAGTGACTTTCGGGAATAGGTTCATTTTGCTTCCTTATACTCCCTACGTCCCTAAATATTTTGCCGTTGACTTTCTTAAATATGTTTGACTGTTCGTCTTATTAAAAAAAATTAAGTAATTATTAGTTTTTTCCTATTATTTGATTTATTGTTAAATATGTATTTATGTATACATATAGTTTTACATATTTTACAAAAGTTTTTAATAAAACGAACAGTCAAATATGTTTAAAAAAAGTTAACGTCGTCTAAATATATTTAGGGACGGAGGGATATATGTTTTGAGATGTTGAACTTTTGTGTGCGCGTGTGTTGTTGACTCGTGTAATGACACGATCTAAGTACTCGTTTGTATTTTGTGGGATGGGCACAGCCATGTGGGATAAAGGGCTTGTTCGGCTGCAATACTTGCTGCAGCTGTGCTGCTGCAGCTGCTGCCTTAGCAAATGAGATTATATGTGCAATACTGTTACGGTTGGCTGTATTGCAGCCATATTTAGGCCTACCGAAAAGGCCCTGTAGAAAAATAAAGGAACAATCGTGTTCTTGTCCTTGCTCTACAGTTTAATTATGATTTTACCCTTGATTTTTAGGGTTTACGATTTTGCCCATATTTTTTAAATGAAGTAGCCATCTGCCCTTACTCTGTTAACTCATGGTAACGGTATTAAATGTGTGGTGAATGGACAAATATGCCCCTGCTATTGAGATCAACGACATGGTGGCTGCGGCAGTGTGGCGGCGGCGCACGAGCGAGCGCAAGTGGCACGCCGATTGGGCGAGGTGAGGAGCAGAAGACGCCCGGGCTACTCTAGGCGGGCCGGTACACCGAGCATCATCAGCGTCGATCGGGCGCGGCTTCGCGAAGCAGCCCAGCACGGAAAGCAGCAGGCGACGGTGCCAGCCGGTGAAGCTTCAGCTTCAGCTCCGGCGGCAGCGCGTGAGCAGGTGGGGGCGGAGCCCGTGACCCCGGCAGGATCGGAGCAGTTCCAACGGCAGTGCGTGAGCTCGCGGCGTCGGCTTCCCTGGCAGCAGCACGCGATCGAGCAAGCGATGATTTGGGCGGCGAGCATCTCGTCCATGGGCAGCTAGCAACTTTTTCTCTCTTGTTTCTCCTTTTCCTTTTCCATATATATATATATATATATATATATATATATATATATATATATATATATATATATATATATATATATATATATATATATATATATATATATCCTCTTTTTCTTCTTCCCCATCTTTGCAAGGAATTCATTTGGTGATCAAATATTTTCCTGATGAATGTGATGAATTCCCTGCTCGCTGCTCGCTGGCCGACGGAGCCGCTGATCCTCTTCGCCGCGCGCGAGGATGCTGCTCCTCTCTGCCGCAGACCGCCAGCCGCCTCAATTTGGGGAAATCGTTCCCAACAAGTGGTTGGCCCTTTCAGTAAACCAAGGGTAGGATAGTCATTCATAAATTATAATATTATTTTCTTTCTTCGTTTAATTGGGAAATTCTAGGCCTACCAAACTACCGTCAAAACAGGGACAAACGGCTGTTTCATTTCAAAAAAGCAGGGGCAAAATCACAAACCCTACACAATTGAACTTTGAAGTAAGGGCAAAAACACAATTGCCCCAAAAATAAATGAATATAAGATTGTTGTTTTTAAACAGTTGCCATCTAGTACTCCCTCCGATGGACGAAAAAAATGTTGGTTTTACTTAAAGAAAATCAGAATGAATATAAGATGTGTCACACGTATTTAAAACTTTGTGTTGTGAGAATATATTTCCATGTCCCAAAGGCAGGGACTGCGATTACCATGTCTCCATGTTCAAGGCCAGCTAATGGGTTGGACTGAAATGGGTGGGTTAATGGATTGGTTTCATATCTGGATGGCCTTTGGATGGATGGAAACGAACTATTGGGCTGGGCTGGTTTGGGTGGAGGTAAAAAGGTTTGGATCGGTTTGGTTTTTGGTTATAGATTTTTGGATCCAAATTGGATTTAGTGGAAACCTGAAAACTACTATTGAATTGAAATATATATGTCTGGGATTTACCTACATCATAACGAGTAAAAATTTTACTCACAGATTTATTCATGGTGACTCGTACGAATTTAGAACATTCATTTTTCGATCCAACAATAGTTTTCAGCTTTTCACTACATATGCATTTTCCACCACATATTTTCATACCCAACCCATGGGCCATCTTCCGTCGCTGCCCCAGCTGGGCTCTGGCCAGGGTCATCACCAAGGATATGTCGCCATCGACGGGAGGATTCAGTTAGGGTAGGCATGAAGTTCAGTTCATATTTTCCCTGAATCTTGTTTTTATTGAGAGACAGAGGATTTGGTCATATAGCTGAAATTACTTGTGTTGAACATGTACAATTGTTTATTTTAAATACCATCGCAGCCATGTAATCAAGCAATGCTTGTGAGGCTGGATACATTGGTCGCTAAAAATCAGAGTGCGTTTGTTAAGAAGCGTTGTATCCAGGTCAACTTCATGCTTGTGAGGCAATCGGCTAAACGCTTGCACGACAGGAAGGTTCCATCGGTGCTGCTCAAGCTTGATATTGCCCAAGCATTTGATTCCATCTCTTGGCAATTCATCCTAGAAGTGTTGGAGCACAAAGGCTACGGCTGCCGGTGGCGTTCATGGATTGCCATGCTTTTTCGAACAGCTAGCTCCCATGTTCTGATCAATGGCGAGCCGGGCTGTCCAATTTTGCATCGGTAGGGAGTACGCCAGGGAGACCCAATTTGATGACATCTTTTGGTCGGGCCACCATGGTAAACGTTGTGTTGAGCTCAATTCCTATTTACCTGCTTATGGCCATCAACGCACCGATATGGGTGATCAAAGGGATTGACAAAATTCGCCACGGCTTTCTTTGGGCCGGCAAAGCAATTGCGAACGGCGGAGTCTGTCGGGTTGCTTGGGCCCGAGTTTGTGCTCCCAAGGAGTATGGTGGACTGGGGATTCCAGACTTGGAAAGAATGGGAATTGCACTGCGGTCCTGCTAGCTATGGCAGCAGAGAACATCGCCAGACAAGCCATGGCAAGGGCTTAATATCCCAATCTCACAGAAGGAACGCAACCGGTCTCGGTTTCCACTGTGTGCATGGTGAGCGATGGGAATTCGGCGCTGTTCACCATTGAAGACTCAACTCTTCTATTTCATCTTCAACGAATGCTTGAGATAAACATATGGATGCAGTTTTCTAATGAATAGTGAACCAAAGTTTTTTCATCTTCAAAACCAAATTGTAACGGTAAGATACTGAAATTCTATTTGGCCAAAATGGGCTGACAATCATTGAGGATATCAACACTTTTTTTATTAAAAGATTTACATGTATCATTGTTATGAGACGAGCGTGATTTGGGCCGAGAGATCACAGCCTGTCCTCTGACTCAGCTAGGAGCATGGGAAATGACGGAAATACCCTTCCAAGTCAATGGAGTAAATGAACTCCATATCTCTCACCCCGCTCGCTCGCACTCTAAAAAAAAAAACTGCTGGTCTTCCTACCCACTCGAAAAAAAAAAGATAACTCCGGATAAAAAGCAGTTGGTTAAAAAAATTCGTGCATTAGGTGAGATCCACACTATATATGCCCATTTACAGTGATATGGACCCGTTTCAATGCATGAGCAGATAACTAGTATGGATAAAACCAGAATAATGACAGCGTTAGACGTAATGTCTCTGCAATCATATCATAGATACATACAGACTGATGTTGTTGCCATGACAACATACAATGTGACATCACAGCACAACCAACAATAGGAATTGGCAACTACTACCAAGCACAACACAAACAATCAAGAAGATATGCCCCATACAGGTCAAATCCACCAGATAAATGAATTAGCTACTACCAAGCACGCATAATAGTGCAATACAAATGTGTGAACGAATATCAAACCGGCCGCCACATCTTCATCTCTTCTCTTCTTCTTCTTCTTCTTCATAGATGCCAACAGCCTGTGCATCCATGCCCCTGTGGTGCATGCTGTTTCCAAGCCCTTCGGATCATCCCAAGTTGTTCAGCCACATCCTTCATTGTCGGCCTTATTTCCATGCTAAGGCACCTCAGTGCCAACCTCCCGATGTTTTCAAGAACCACGATATCTTTTTTGGCTGTAATTCCTTTATCAAACATTGCATTCCCACTACCTTCTGTTTTATAAGCTTTGATGAATTCAGGGATGAGGCGAACCGGGCAGTGTTTCTTGTCCTGGTATAAAAGTTTCTTCCTGCTAATGAGTTCTAGCAAAATAATACCAAAACCGTAGACATCGCTTTCAGTTGTCAGGACATCAGACTGTAGAAATTTTGGGTCGATGTAGCTCGGATCATCCCTTATTATTTTTTTTGGCATAAGATCACAGTACTTTTCAACGTTATCAAAAGACAAATTGCCCTTGGTAAGCCTTCTTGATGATGTAAAACCTGAGATTTTTGGCATTAGGTTTTTGTCTAAGAGTATGTTGGTCGACCTGACATCACCGTGTCTCACACAGAATGGTGACGAGTGAAGGTGATCTAATGCTTCTGCAGTCTTTACCGTGATCTTCAGGCGTAACCCTAGTGGGATATCTTGTGCACTATTCAGAATGTCGTATAGACTCCCTCGATCAACATACTCATATACTAGCATGGGAAAATCAGCATCAAAGCAATACCCCAAAAGTTTTATGATGCCCTCGTGAACGATCTGGGACACAATGGATGCTTCATAAAAAATCATGAAGACATCCTCATCTGAAAGGTGACTTTTCACTACCACCAACATATTGTCCTCTAGTGTTCCTTTATTGTACCTACCAATGCCAGACCCTTTGTCACCAAGAGGAGATTTGTAACGCCCCATGACTTCAAATAGATTCTCCTTTGTGAAACTTCTAAAATTGTGTTGTTTAGCCATCTCAGATTTTATTTCCGAAATGGCATTCCGCCTATGGTTGGCCGTAGGAGTAGAGCTGAAAATGCTTGTGCTTTGCTTGTACCCTTTCCTTAATGCGTTCAGCATTCGTGAGGAAGAAGATTTCCGAGCTGCACTTTCCTGCCCCTCCCTATGAGTTTGAAGGGTCCGAAGGCGTTGAGCCACATCATTAATTTTAGGGCGTTCTTCAATGTCCAATGTCAGACATTCAATTGCCAATTTTGCTATTTCTTCAAGAACATTCATATTGCACTCCTCTACTATTTCTGCATCGAACAGTTCCCTCAGCCCTTTTCCGTTTGCACAAGCTTGACCAAAGGATATAATTAAGTTAACGCCGTCCTGTTTTACTCTTTTTCGAGCTATGAGTTCCAAAAGAACTATCCCAAAGCTATAAACATCACTCTTTGGGGTAAGACGGCCATCTCTGACATATAAAGGGTCCACGTAATCTTCACACCCCATAATATGTAAAGTATATCGAGTGAGGCCTCCAGAAAGAGATTTTGAGATGCCAAAATCGGAAACTTTGGCAGTAAGATTGGCATCTAGAAGAATGTTTCCAGGCTTAATATCACCATGATATACAAGGCTGTCACTTGATAAATGCATGTAGCTCAATGCTTCTGCACACCCTACAGCAATGCCCAAGCGTGTATTCAAAGGGATGGAAATTTCCCTGTTGCAAAGTACATCTTCAAGGCTACCATTCAAGATAAACTCAGTTACCATCATTAGAGTGTTTTCTCCAATACAATAGCCTATAAGTTTCACTATATTCTTATGGCTCATTTGGGCATGGATTCTAACCTCTTCCATGAACTCTTCTCTTAAATCCCCACGGATATATCTCTTTACCGCAACTTGACCATCATCATCATCAAGGTCACCGCTAAAGACTTCTCCAAATCCACCTTTTCCAATGAGAGTTCTATAGTTTTTTGTAATTCTTTTTATTTCATCTTCTGTGAATATCCGAACATTATTATTATCGTGGACTTTCCTCATTGTCTTGCTTTGCCCTTGGATAATATCCATGCTATAAGTTTATTCTCTAGAAGTTCAAAAAATGCGCCAACAATATTATATGCCCCGATTCAAAGAAAATGTTGACACCTGTCTCTACAAAAATAATAGTAATATAAATTTGTTGATGACCGTTGTAAGGCACCATATAGTTTAAGTAATTTACTCCAATCTTTTAATAAAGAGAATGTGACATCCACACATTTAACACTGAAGTTAGCAGTGCTAGCTAGTAGATTATCATTTGACAAATACTCCCTCCGTTTTTAAAAATAAAACTGTTGGCTTTCAAACATGACATTTAACTATTTATTTTATTCAAAATTTTAGTATAATATGCAGAAAAAAATATAAGTTATCTTTAAGATAAAGCAAGGCACAACAAAATACAAGAAATTGTTTTTTGAACAAGACAAATGGTTAAACCGTCATGTCTAAAAGTTAATGTCATCATATATTAAAAATTAGAGGAAGTACTTGTTTATCAAATAACAGCCTTCGTTGGAGATTGCAGCAGAGAAACAGCTAGAAACTACCTTTAATTCATACTTAAAAGTCTTAAGGACACATCTTTACATCGTCTTTTACTTGCAAGTCTTAAGTACTTAGCAAGTGAACAATACAAAATATGATGCATGACTATTAAGCTAATAATGTATATTCTTCACCTTATATCTTACACCACCATCATTCGTGATCAAGTCAAGTCTATTATATAAAATGATTTTTTTGGAAAATGGAATAATAAATCTAATTTACACTTAAAACATTAAATAGAGTTATAATAACTTTTCTTTAAGAGACAAGAATCACAATTTAGTTTAGTATTGTGCATGCTTGTACCAATTTACCCTAGTTACTTTGAATTTAATGTCATTTGCATTCCATGTGATTAGGCTTCTCAAAGTATATATGATATTTTCCCTCATTTCCATTTACTACACTCCACTTAGGCCTAGAAACCCTTCACACCACCACGCTAATATATGCACTTGGAACACACTTTATTAGCATTCGATGGGTTCTATATCATCGCCCATCCTAGGCCTAAATTACCCATGTAGAGTGTAATAAAATTAAGAGTAAATTACAGATTGGGCCATATATCTTTAACAAAGTTTCATTTTGGACCACCATTCAATGTTTCACTTTGAACTGGGTATAGTGTGTGCTTTTTTTCCGAATAGTTCAATGATTTTTTTTATAATTACAAGGATAAAAATAAATCAATTAGACATTATAAAGTTAAAAGATATATTTAAATAGATTTTCAAGGAATTTATGTGTAGAATGTTATTTTTTTTCAAAAAACA
The DNA here is from genome assembly GCF_034140825.1 of Oryza sativa Japonica Group. NCBI lineage: Eukaryota > Viridiplantae > Streptophyta > Magnoliopsida > Poales > Poaceae > Oryza > Oryza sativa. The sequence continues at coordinate 22,621,511 of NC_089045.1, forward strand.
CACAGTTAGCTCGGTCGGGAAGCAAATATCTTTATGCCCAGTTCCTATTCCTTGGGGAAGAAAAAGCCTATTATCCATCTTTTTCTTTCGTGAACACGCAAAAATCTTACACGTTAAAAAGTATATATATATTAGATAAGTAGTATATATCGCCATCGGTAATACCTCGAGATGGTTACGGAGACAAGAGGGGTATAGTGTGTCACGCAATCGCTAGCTAAACTCAATGCGCCTCTCCTGTCTCTAAAGTCTAAACTCTAGTCTGACGGTCATCGGGTCGTCATGCACAAACGACGGTGCATCTAAGAGCAAGTTTAATAGTATAGCCAACTGCTAGCTCCAAATCATCCATAATCAATTTAATACCCAATTTATACAATAGTTACCTATAAATATATAGTGCACTATTAATATCTAGTCCCACCTGTCATACGCACATTGCGTCTTAGAGTCCGTGCCGCAACTGGCTATAAATCTGTAGCCCGCTGCTCATCTTTCTTTTCTTTCATCTCCTCGATATGTGTTTATAGTTAGTTTAGTAGTTTGCTATTGCACCTGCTCTAAGGGTCTGTTTGGTTTCACTTTAGTCCCCTTTAGTCTCTAAAGTCCCAAACAGGGGTGAGTAAAAGGGACTAAAAGTGCATTAGTCCATTAGTCCCTATGGGAGGAGTTTATAGGAACTAAAGTTGCTTCTTTCCACCTGCTGCCCTCACGCACAACCCTCTCTTTTTATGGTTTTAGGGGTAATATGGTCTTTTTATGGTTTTAGGGGTAATATGGTCCTTGTATAGTGCAATTAAAGACATTTAGTCCCTTTTAGTCTCTACATCCAAACAAGTATGGACTAAAGTTTTTAGTCCTAAGACTAAGGGGTATTTAGATGGGGCTAAAACTTTTTAGTTCATGTCACATCGGATGTTTAGGCACTAATTTGTAGTACTAAACATAGACTAATAAAAAAACTAATTTCATAAATGAGAACTAATCCGCTAGATGAATTATTTTAAGCCTAATTAATCTATAATTAGCAAATGTTTACCGTAGCATCACATAGGCTAATTATAGATTAATTAGGCTCAATAGATTCATCTCGCTTATTAGTTTAAGGTTATGCAATGGGTTTTGTAATTAATCTATATTTAATACTCTAAATTAGTGTCCAAACATTTGATGTGGCAGGGACTAAATTTTAGTCCTTAGTTTCCAAACACCCATTGATTTTAGTCATACGACTTAAGAATCCAAACACCACCTAAGCGATACAGACGGCAGATATCGAATTAATTAATGTTAACATGGATCGATATATCGGTTCTCTAAACGTACCTGGAACGACGACGTACGACGAGAGATCGACGACGTGCGTGCGTTGCTCGAACCGGCAGATCTCATGAAGTTGCACTTGGTAATCGGATCAGAATTAGTGGCGGATATATATGCACACACACTGCAAGTGCGCATGCAGCATCACACCATCGCAACGACTTGCCCGGCCCACGCGCTGCAGTCAACCGATATATCGCGTGAGCAGCAGCGAGCCATTCAACGACATTTTTGTGCTAGCCGCACGTATATATGGCATGCACATGGATTCGATGATATGCTCGCCCCTTTGCTGTCAAAGTCCGAGGGAAAAACTCTGACGCTATGGACCGAGGGACTAGAAAAAACTTTTTGGGCGTAGTCATGCTGAGTAAGCATGAAAGAGTAAGCGCGAGCTGACCGTGATCAGTACCGGTACTATATCTTCCGTCGCTTTCTCGAATAGGACCATATATAGAAGGAAAAAAAATTATCAGGGACAGATTATAGCAGGTACAATAGCAGGCTATAAGCCAGCTGCAAACATATATTTTAAGAAGATAAATAAGAAGAATGAAAAGTAGCGGGTTACAGATTTGTAGCCAACTGTAGCACAGACTTAAAGACGCAATGTGTTTATGACAGGTGGGACCATGTATTAATAGTATAGTATGTAACTATTGTATGGATGAGCTATTAGATTGGCTATAGCTCAATTGGAACTAGTAGATGGCTATACTATTGAACTTGCTGCTATAACTGAATTGGAACTAGTAGTTGGCTATACTATTGAACTTGCAAGCAATAGTTACATACTACACTATTAATACATGGTCTCACCTATCATACACACTGCGTCTTGGAGTTCGTGCTACAGCTGGCTACAAATTTGTAACCCGCTGCTCTTCTCTCTCCTTATTTATCTCCTTAAAATATGTTTACAGTTGGCTTATAGCCTACTATTGTACCCGCTCTTAGGATTATGCAGTGAAGGACAAAGAGACGGGTTAGGATTGCATGTAAAACGAGAAAGCTATTAACACATGATTAGTTAAGTTTTAAAATTGAAAAATAGATTTATCTATCTTAAAACAATTTCTATATAAAAAGCTTTCACACGAAATGTACCTTTTTGTAAAATCAAAGGTGCTTTTGATTATTATTCTGTGATAAACAATGGGCATTAGAGATTATTGGTTTTGATATTTGGAATTTATTTGCGAGGTGGTTTTGGAGATGATTGGATTTCACAGGTGATATACAGGTACTGCTGGATTGGGTTCGGTCAGACCGGGCAGTGGTTGCCGGTCTGACCGGCCGACTCTGTGTCAGTTTCGGTTTTGGGTTGTTTGTTTGGATATCCGTGATTGTTTCATGAATATGACTTCTAGATAGATACTATGCGTATGTAATACTGTTGTTTGCTACTAATGAGTCAAGTTGAGGATAGCTTGGTCTCGGAATATGTTTTCTTTGTTGGTTCCTGTAACGCCGCGCTTTTCACGAGACGTTAAAAACTAATTCGGGAAAATCCTAATTGCAAAAAATTTCGTTCTTTGAGTGAGAGTCTAAGTCGTGCCATGGATCTCAATTCAAATCCCGTTGTCCCCTCTCATCGACAACAAAATCATCCTCCTCAAAATTCCTCTTCCAATTCAAGCCTCCAAATCAAATTCTGAAATTCAAATCCTCTATTGAAAACCTCGCCAAATATTCGCCCATTTCCAAACTCCTTTTTCCTCCAAATCAGCCTTCTGCAGAAGTCTATTTATCCTCCTTCTAATTTTGGATGGGCTGGATCCCCGTCCCCTCGGCCCATCTCCTCTCTCAGCCGTTCCTCCCCTCCCCTCTCTCCGCACGTGCGTTGCGCGTGCGCCGCGCTCGAGAGAGAGAGAGCGCGTCAAAGCTCCCCTACCGGCGCCGATTCCCGCCGCCGCCTTTTCGAATTTCTGCCGCGCGCGCGCTCGCGCGTGGCCGACCGCCTGCGTCGCGCGCTGCAACCCGCCCCCACTCCCTGTGCGCGTGCTTCCAAAACACGGAGCCAGAGCTCGCCCTCCCCCTTCTCTCCCTCCCCAAAACGGCCCCTTTCCCCCTTCTTTTTCTCTTTTTCCCAACCTCAGCCACCGCACCTCCACTGCCGCCGCTTGGCCGCTAGCTCCGAGCACGACCGCCAGCTGAGCTCCCTTGACCACCTAAGTCGGTTTCCTCCCCCAAAACCGACTTCCCGCGCCTATAAAACCCAAATCGAGTCCCTCCCTTTCCTCCTCGTTTCCTTGCCCAACCTCCGCCGGACCATCTCTGCCGCTCGTCGTCGTCACCTTCCCCGCCGTTGCGCGTGCCGGGAAGCCGGCGTGCGCGCGGAGCCGAAGAGGACTCCGGGCGCCCTCTCCTTCCTCTTCCCCGGCCCGAGGCCGATGCGATCCCGCCCGTGCCGTCAGACCCTCTTCCCGGCGATCTCCCGACGCGGTAGCCCCCGTTCACCCTCCCCGCTCTTCCTCTCCCTCTTAGCTTGCGCGGTCACTAGCCTGGACCTTCCCGAACGTGCCTAGACACCGCCCAAGCGTCGGCGCTGCTCGCTGTGAGCTTGCCGCCGTCGGCGCCCGCTCCCGGAGGCCGCCTCTCGTCGCCGGACTTCCACGGCGCCGCTCTACCCCATCCAACCTCGGGAACGAGTTCCCCGAGTACTAGAGATGCTCCAGCTCCGACGAATCGAACCCTCGTCCTATCGTCGTCGTTTCCCCCTTTGCTCGCCGCCGGATGCCGCCGCCGCGATTCGCCGTCGCCGGCCACCCTCCGACGAATCCGAGCCGTTGGCTCACTCTCTCTTGTCTTCCTCGTCGTTCCGGTGTGCTCCTCGTCGCCTCTCGCCGTCGCATGGTGTCCCGGTGAAACCGCCGCCGTCCGCCGCCTATTCTCGGCCGGCCTCCTTCTTCCTCCCGCCGGCCCGCGTGGCAGCCTCGAAGGCGCCACGTAGGCGCCAGCTCGGCCACGACCGGGTCAAAAGACCGGTCGGCCGCCTCCCTCCGTCCCATCTTTCGTGCGCCTGGTCCACGGAGAGCCCTAGCGGCTGCGCGTGGGCCCACCGTCTCTTGGTCCACCCAGTGCTCAAGCCGTGAGCCGCGTCCGCCAAACCCTAGCGCCCCGCGCCACGTGAGCCCTTTCCCCCGTGCACCGAGTGGTTGACTCGTGGGCCCGTCTCCGGATCCGGCACGATGGACCCGGTCCACCGGGCCGCCTCCCTCTCCCCCGCGCCCCCTCTGTTGGGCCGCCTCCCCGTGGCCGCGCCGGCCCAATGGCTCGGCCGAGCCGCTAAAATCCATTGGGCCGCGCCCAAGCGCCTGAGAAAGTCTGAAATTTTCCCCTCCTTCTTTCTTTTTCAAAAAGGGTTTAATTAAATCCTTTTCCTTTGATTAGAAAATCCATTCAACCTTAGAAAATCCATATCTCCTGATCCGTAATTCCGATTGACCCCGTTCCACTTCCAATAATTCCGTAAAATTGAGATCTATCTAATGGCACTATTAATTAGTCTAAATAGGGTCTTTCTTTCGGTCTTTTGTTTAGGTTTTTTATTGTTTGCGTATAATTGCGGTTGCGGATTTTCATCAATCAAGGATTTCTCGAAGATTCGTGAAGCTTCGTGAAGATCTTGAGCAAGGCAAGTCACCCTTTGTTCAAATTGCTCCTATAATTGGAAAATCATTATTATTTTGTTTGCAACTTGCATTATTAGAATCACACACCTAATTTGCTTGGCCTCGGTTTGCGTGCCAAACCGACGGACCTACCCAGTAGTCACACTAATTCCTATAGGTTGTACTACCCTAATTCCTTGTCGCTCCACCCTTGTGGTACTTCGGTATCCGTGCTCTCTGAGCGCGTATACCAAATATCACACATACACCGTTGATTGTCGAAAACTTGGGAAATGGGTTTGACAAGCCTTGAAAACCCGACACGTGGTGTCGGCGTGTTTGAAAATAAAATAGTTTGTGAAAACTCGCGATGCGGGTGCCGTGCCTACGTGGCGTTGTCTCATATTCGCATATAAGGACCGATTCCTGTGGGAAACTCATCGAGCATAATCAAAGTGCAACCACAAGGTGGAATGGGACACCCTGGCTAAGTAACTAGTCGGTTCAGGGAAACCACACATGCCAATATTTGGAGCCAACCCGGGTTCCTGGTAAGGCAAGAACGCGAAGCTTGCCAGATTACCGATCGAGGTGGTTGGAATTTTGTGAAAACTAAAATGGCCTATATTTATGTGAGGATTTGATCCTTCTATGTGGCATGAGGTAACCCTGGATCAGCTTGGGAAAGGCTTTGTTGCGAACCTCCGATACCGACGGGTGTTCGGAATAAGTTCGTATCTTGTGGGTAAAGTGTACCCCTCTGCAGAGGCTAACTAACTGTTCGAACAGGCGTGCCCACGGTCATGGACGGATGTGAGGTGGTTCTCGTTGCGTAGATTTGTTTGCCAGCGCTTTGTGAAAAGTTGTTGTGGTGTGGGAATCGTAACCAGAATCAGCCTATGTGGCAGATGGATGACTTGAGTGGTCAGAAATGAATCTGTGTGATTCGGGATGTCTGCGGGCATCATAGACTAGGCTTCCCAAGTGGAAGCGGATTGTTGTGCTGCTGGGTAGCTGGACTCTGAGAGTCCGCAAAAATGAAAAAGGCTCTGGGAGCTGCCTAATCAAGTGAAATGGCTCTGGGAGCCGAGAAGTAATGATCTGACCCGGGAGGTCGGTACATTACCAATTGAGTTGTTGAAAAGCATCTCTTAAAGTTGAATCGAGACGCAAGTCTCTTTTCGACCCAAACCTGAAAAGAAATAAATCACTTAGTGGTTTCAAAATGGATTTCAAACAAAAGATTTGCAAAACAACCTTGCCTCTCTTCCAAGCTTGCATTAAACACTTAAATTCCCGTGACTTTCTGAGTACGAAAGTACTCACCCTTGCTCTATATAAATATATATAGTTCCTCCGCCCTGAAGAGAAGATGAAGTGAAGTGAAGAGTAGGGTTTCGTCCTGGTTCCCAGTCGTCGCCTGTGGTGTTGAGTGTTAGTCCGTTGGTTCCACTACTGCTGCTGTTGTTGGTATTTCCTCGTCCGTGTCGTCGGTTGCATTCTCGGGCTGTTCTGAGTTGCAACCTAAGTTAAGGTAAATAAGTACTCTATTTATTTTAAGGATTGCAATGATTCATATTTGTCACCGTAGGTACCAGCGCTATGTCCTGGGACTGATACTGAGATCGCGGTTTTGTAGGAAGCGGTTCGCGCCGTTTTTCCTACGGCACGCTCCTGTCAGGTGCCGTTGTACGGCGGTGCCGGATTGGGGTGTGACAGTTCCATGTGTAGGTGAATTGATGCCCGGAGAGTATTTGCGGTGATGGACCGGGAGTCGGCTTGGGGATAAGACGACGTCCAGGGTGGTCAGAGATCATGCGGGATACTAAGGCTAGAGTTCAATACACGTGAAAGGTGAAGGTTCCATATGGCATATGATGGAGGTATTGTGTGCGTATGGGATGCGGAGTCGAATTTGGAAGGAGTCCAAATTTGGTGGAATTGGTTATGTAAAGTTTGTTTCTTGTACGAGAAGGTTTCCTAGGGTGATTAGGACTTCTAGTATGAGTTTGGTTTGTGGCTTTAGGTTGCCTACCTCGGGTATAAATAGAGAGGGAGCGTGAAGCTTCCCGGTATCGCTTTTGAGAGCAATTGAGTTGATAGTTGAGTTAGGGTTTCGAGTTTAGTCGAGATTTTTGTAATGAGAGTTGTTGGTGCACTTTGTAAACACGGAGAGAATCATTAAAGTCGTCATCTACTTTAAGAGTTCTTTGATTTGTGTTTCACCGGGTTTCGGCGGTGTAACCGGCGGCACACCGACGGTCAGACCAGCGGCATCGCAGCGGTCAGACCGGCTGGCACAAGGCGGTCAGACCAGCGACGTTGACAGGCGCGGCAGGCGATCCATCGAATTTGAGAATAACTTTTATTTCCGCTAAAAGTTTTGGTTTTTGGGCATATCAACCATTCACCCCCCCTGGTTGGCTTAGTTATTGTGATTCGATCCTACACTTTTCAGCCGTTTGAAAAAACGTGCTAACAAAAATCGAGGTAAAATCTATATCTTGATCAGAAATTGCTTGTCGATCTGATTTACGATTGGACTTTACCGTTGTATTGTTGCAAGATATATATACTCTCTCCGTACTCGTAAAGGAAGTCGTTTAGGACAATGTTTAAGTCAAACCTTGGGAATATAAATCATGAATAACTCTCAAATTGTTGAGTTTGAAAATGTAAAAATTATATGAATAGATTTGTCTTGAAAAATACTTTTATATAAGTATACATATATCACTTTTCAATAATTATTTTTATGGAAACAAGAGGTCAAAGTTGTGTTTTGGAGACCGTGTCGCTGTCCAAAACGACTTCCTTTACGAGTACGGAGGGAGTAGTTCATTTCTATAGGCGGTGCTGCACAATCACCTAAAAAATCTATTTCGTCAGCATTTTTGTAGTAGTACTTTTTTTAAAAAAAAACAAGATCTTAGATGATTGCACTATGATGAAAAAGATTTATATGTGTTAATCATTGAAATTCGATATTTTACATGAGAGAAGTGAATGTTCTAACTAAATTTCGACCATGTCGAATATTTGAAGTTTTGATTTTTAGTATTTTTTTCAATATTTAATTCGTTGGAACTCAATGTTTTATGCAGTGAATATCAATGTTTCATTCATTTAAAATGTCGTGTCTCTATGAAACATTTCATGTAGTGCACATTTAGTATATAGTATAGTGATAAAAATAACTTTCCACGTGTAATAAATGGAACATGGCCTGACACTTTTTTGGAAAAATCGGGCCCTCCACTCACCCGTACCTTCGGTCGGGCTTCATACCCTTGTTTCATATACGTGTCTTAACATCCCTCAACTATATGTTGAGTTTCATTCACATCCCGGCCTCAACTACAAAATCGGATGTGGACCATACTTTAACTACCAAATTAGTGCAAATCAAGTCCCTTGGCAGTTGGGACAGCGGTTTCGTGAAGCGGTGCAAACCCGATTTTGTGGTTAGGGGACACCAATAAAACTCGATCAATATTAATATTAATGTACATAAAGAGCATCTCCAACGGTCTCTCTAAATCTGACTCTCAGCATTTCTATTTGGCTAGTTTGTTAATTTTTAGAGAGCCAAATTTGCATTTTACTCTAACAGCCTCTCCATTACACTATCCAATCTGACACCCCATTACACTCTCCAATCTAACAATGCGTCCCACATATCAGCCCTTCTTTACTTCATCCTCCTCCTCCCATATGCCATTCACGGCCACCAGACCCTCCCTCCCTCGTCATCGTGCCGCCACCATAGTGTCCTCCCTCCCTCGCCACCGCACGCTCCCTAGCTCCTTCGCATTGTTGATAGCAGCTCTCTCTTTCCACCCGCACCCAAATATGTGTTGTCAGCCCATCTTGAGCTCCCACACAACTGAGACGGTGCATGTACAGAGGCAGTGGAGGCTGCGGGTGCAGGAGCCGCGGAAGCAACCTAGTCCACGGCCATGACCACAGCAGGCGATGAAGCAGAGGCCATCGACGGCGATGCACACCTTCTTCTCAGGCAATCAGGCTTCCTTGCTGAGGCGGAGGAGCGATGAAGGAGGGCATCGGTCCAGGCGGCGGTGAGGACAGGATTGGTGGTGGTCTCGGGGGAAGCTCTTGGTCGAGCACTCCGATGGCGGCAGCGATGGTGGTGGATTGGGAGGTCGCGGTGGGAAAGAGAGGAGGGACGTGGAGAGATGCATAGGCGACAAGGTGACCTCGCCGTTGTCGTCACCGAATTGCTCCTCGTCTTGCTATTTTTGTCACCGAGCTTCTCATCCCCATCCACCCCACGGCCCCTACACCCATCACTAGACGATGAGCTCAATGTGGAAGATAATGACGGCGACGGGGTCTAGAGGCTATGGGCAGCCGTGAATGGCTGTCGTTGGGATCTAGACGCCGGTGTAGATGCCGGCGGAGCTCGGAGTGGAGAGAGGGGTGGAACCGTATGGAAGGGGGCAGCGCCAGGACGATGCACCGTTCTCCATGGAGCCATCGAGCGATGCAAGTATGGGGGAGGTGGTGGGATCCACTTTTGGCTAGTGGAGGAGGCTGGTAACATTTGACCTTTCAAGAGACTTGTTTAACCACCTAGATGGCTTGAAGAATTTGATGGGTAGTCTGTTAGAGCTTTTTTTTTCCTTTGATGACCAAATTTTGGCTTGAAGAGTCTGTTGACGCGAAAAACACACACTGGTCTAGGAGATCTGCTTAGCTCCAGTACAAGTCCAAATCTTGGTGAGGTGTAGGCGTGCCAGTCAGTTTGATCCTATAACTGACAAGATATGTAAACAGTAGATCAATGAGACGATCGGCTGACAAGCTGATGGAGTTATTCCAGCCGATAGCGATAGGGTTTTGAGCTATCGGATATGTGTTTGATGTAGATAATGATATAAAGGCCGTCGGCTGATGATGATGCAATATAACAATAATATAATCCAGTAGAAACCAATCGGCTAACAATATGATATGATAGAACAAGTACTGATCCGATGGTTAAAGCATACATCGGCTGGAGGCCCGATGTCATAAAATCCACAAGATTAGATAAATCAATGAAACCTTTGTTGCCATCGGCTAAATCCAACTTATATGTATATGCAATCCTTATAAGCCGATGCAACGTCCAGATAACTTATCGGCTAGCACCCCGATGAAACACTAGCATGAACCTATCGGCTTAATAAGATTTATATTATCAACAACAATCTAGTAGGTCGAACCTAACCGATGCAGTACAAGATTGTATATGATAATCTAATATTCGATGAGCCGATAGATCTGTCTAATGTGATGGATATAGTAAATCTATTTACAACAGCATTGTGATTGTAGAGATATATCGGCTAAGACAGAAGATCAGACCTAACTGAAACAATTCCAACTAAACCGATGCGTCTCTAAACACAATGCAATTAGAGATAGAATTGAGATATCAGGTAGGCAAATATATCAACCAAACCAGAGCGATCCAAGAGATCGAAGCGATGCAGCCTTGAATAACACCAACGTAGCCAACAGATTCACCAGGGCCGGCGGAACGTATGTAGGACTTACCCCTTTATCGGAGATCGAACTAAACCGATGCAGCCCCACGTCAGGTGCCAAATTTCACCGGATGATAAGTAAAAACCTCGGGAAATAGGGTGGCGATGCGCTGAGAGAAGTATTGATCGAGAAATAATTTACAATGATCCCGGATGTACATATTTATACCCATGGGTAGATACTAGTTCTTGTAGGACAAGAAAGAAACTTTCCTAAAGATAAAAGGAAAACATAAAGTCCTTATTATAGTACACTAAACACACTTTTCTAAAGATAGAAGGAAACTAACAAGTATTGCCTAATTAATAGATAAACCGCCATGCCGCATCCTCTTTGAACTCGGTCACTTCTGGATAAGCTTCCTTTAACAGATTAATTTCCTTAACCGAATATAGCACGAATCTGACTATTGGCGACGTGATAATTCTCTCAGGGGCTTACCAAATTTCACTGTTAACAGTCAAAATAGATATTCTGTTGGTGAGACGCTCTAAAGTGGACTTTTTTCCAATAGGGATGGCAACAGGAAGCACATTAGCTAATTAGCAAGAGCATTGTAGCATAGCTGCATAGGCCCGTGGGCATGTCCTTAGCATATAGAAATTGGGAATAAGTTCACTTGGGGTCCCTCCATTTGTCGCCTAGTCCGATTTTCATCCCTTGATCATAAAACCGGGTAAGACGGGTCCCCCAACTTACAAAACCGTTTAAATAAGGTCCCTCAGCAGTATTGTGTCTGGTTTTAGCCGACGTGGTGCCTATGTGGCTAATTTGACTCGGTCTTCATCTGAAGTGGCAATGACATGGTGCTTACGTGGCAATTTGACTTGGAAAATAAAAAAATTGTGACCCCACATATCAGTTATAAAAAAAATTAATTAAAAATGACGGGGCCCACGTGGACCCCACATGTCATTCTCACCCCTCCTATTCTTCTTCCTCTGTCCCCATCTCTATCCCCTCTCCTCTCTCCAGGCACGATAGGGAGGCTGCAGCGCGCGGCGGCCGGCGGGAGAGGAGGAGGCGGAGGTCGGCGAGCGGGGGCAAGGCGGGGAGGGAGGAGCGTCACCAGAGCACCACCGCCAGGTCGTCGACGCGGAGCCCCACATCGGGCTAGATTACGTCTAGCTCGGTGATCCAGACGGGCGCGCCGCCCGCCGCGGCGAGCTTGTCCAGCGTGGCGCGGATGACCCGCCCACCGACCGGGCTGTGCATGCGCCCCTGCACCCCGATCCCACCCACCACCGCGCCGCAGTGCGTCGACCAGCTCGAGTGGAGGTGGGACAGAAGGCCGTGGAGGCGGCCTTGCACCGCGGCGGCGAGGTCGTCGCGGCCGAGGTCCTTGACCCACTGACCGCTGCTGCACGTTGCCGTCGACGGCCCAGAAGACGCAGTGGCCGCGCGCAGACTTGCCGTGACCCTATCTCTACTAGACTTGCCTTTAACTAATCAAGCACGACTCAGGCCACACACATGTACTGATAAATATGCACGCATGTATGCAACGCCCAATTAATAATCTACTGACTCGGATAAACTCAACGTAAAACTGAACTTATACAGCATGGTTACTTCCAACAGACGGCCCAGTCGAAGTTGTCGCAGAAGAAATCGACGACATTGGACCATCTTGTTGATGCAGGATCCGAACGGGAAGCAGTTCTCCAGCTGCATCACTCGGATCGACGCTCCGGACATGGTCGCGCCGCCGCCCAACTCGAGTCAGTCGCCGTTGTGGCGGTGCCATTCCCGGAGCAGGACCACCTCAACCAGCTCCTGCATCTGTCGCTGCAGCTCGCGTCGCTCGGCCTTGAGGTGCACTACACCGCGCCGACGCCGCACGTCCGCCAGGCACGAGCACGTGTGCACGGCGACGGGCAGCCGGCGGCGACGACCTTGTGTCCCTTCTCCCTCACGACATCCTTCCTCCCTCCTCCCCTCTCCCTCCCGGCATCCTTCCTCCCTCCTCGAGCTCCCTGGCAGGCGAGCGCGCACAAGAGAGATGGCCGGCGGCCGCTCCTCTCCATCTTCGCCGCCGTCGTCATCGTCGGCCACATCTGGTAACCCCCAACCCCCTAGTGCAAGAGAGAGATGAAGAGAGGGGAGATGGGGAGAGAGGAGGAAGAAGAAGAGGGGTGAGTAGACTGACATGTGGGGCCCACGTGGGTCCCACCATTTTTATTATTTTGTGTGTGAAACTGACATGTGGGTCTAGGGCTGGACGGAAAGCTCGTGGCTCGTTAGCTCGCTCGGCTCGCGCCAAGCTCGGCTCGGCTCGTTTCATTTTCCTAACGAGCCGAGCTGGCATTTTAGCTCGTTAGAGATAACGAGCCAGCTCGAGCTGGCTCGCGAGCCTTAACGAGCTGAGGTAGCTAGCCCATGTTGTTGTGGACTTGTGTGGCCATATGTGTTTGAAGGCCCATATGTGCATCAAAACCCTAGCTCTACTCCCCATCCCCAATCCCCACCCAAGCCGCCGCCAGCCCTCAACGCCCGCACAACTCTTCCCCCAGCGCCCGACACGCTCCTCCCCAGCGCCGACGCGGCCGTGGACGCCGCCACCCACACCGCTCTTCCCTGGCGCCCCTCCTTAGCTCCTTCCCTTGTTCGCTTTCTCTCTTGTCCCCAAAACTCACGAGCTAAAAGCTCGAGCTTGCAGACGAGCTTGGTTTATAGCTCGTTACGATAACGAGCCGAGCCGAGCTAGCTCGTTATCCTAACGAGACAGACTGAGCCGAGCCGAGCCAGCTTGACATCCACCCCTATGTGGGTCCCACAGGTTTTATTATTGTTTTGAGATATAATTGCCATGTAAGCGCCACGTCAATGCCACGTGGGACAGAGACCTAGTCAAACCAGCCACGTAGGCGCCACATTAGCCAAAACCGCTATCCAAACCGCCTTAGGACCTTATGTGCCCGGTTTTCGTAAGTTGGGGGACGGGTTGTACCCCGGTTTTGGGGTTTAGGGACAAAAATATCAGACTGGGCGACAAATAGAGGGACCTAAAGTGAACTTATTCCTAGAAACTGTGAGCCGCGTGGTCCACCAAATTAACTAGCCCACCAAAAAAAGTAGAAAAAGAATGTTTATGGGCTCTTGAGGCTGGTGATCCCCGATTCAGCCCACGCAAATTTGGATGCAAATCGGCCCAAAATATATCAGGAAATGTGGTGCATTCATCATTTCTTCATCATTTCATCCCACCTCTGTTTGTGCCGCGCTTGAGCACATACAATTCACCTACAACGCTACAAGTTCACTTAAAAATTAAACTTCAAAGTTCCAAAAATTTTGGGTTATACTCCAAAGCACAACCAAACCAAGCAGTCTCTATAAGGCCATCTTATTAATTGCATTGTTCTCCTACAGTGATAAATTGACGCTACATCACTACTAGGGAAAACCTAATGGGTGTTGGTTGGGAATACTACATAGGAGTTGGATTCCTAACGGCACCCTAATAGCTACACTGATGAGGGACGTCAACACCTATATCATGTTAAGACCCTACACTCATAAAGTTCCACAAGCCAAAAAAAAAAGAAGAAGAAAACCGACTTGATGAAACCGGTGTGATTCATCAAGCCGATGCTTCGAGTGATCCACAACATCCACATCTAAGAACAAGTCAAGAACACGTCACATCCATATACAACAACACATCAGGAAACATTTAATATACCTTCTCCTCTAACATCAAGAACAACTATAGCATTACATCAACACACTAAGAACATAAGATTACATGAATTGGACTTATGGCCACACCTTGCTAGAGAGAGGGAGGGTGCAGTTATCATTGCCAATTCCATGCACAAGAGCCACCGCCGTCACCGAATCTGCCCATGAGAGCTTCCGCCGTCGTGGTCAAGGATTAGGATATGCTTCCCTTGAGTACGTCGACGGGGAGAAGGCCAAGGCGCCATTGAGACGGAAGAGGCCACGATGCTGCAGTGGCGGAGAGGAGAAGGGAATGGGCTATGGAGGCAGAGAGGAGAGGAGTAGGGATTGTGGCGGAGATGGTGGCTCCGGTGAGGAGACAAGAGGACGAAGAGAGGAGATGGAACGGGGATGGACAATGAAAAGGATAAGGATGAGGGGAAAGGAAGCAAAAGTGGAGAGAGGATAAGGAAGCAGGCAGTTTTTTTTTCTCCCACCTCACTCAGCTCGGCGTACGTATCTGCTCGATATGTGTTAGTTTAATAAAAAAAGGCATCGATGATAATTTTATATGTGACGGTTAACTTTTAAAACAGGCATCAAAAACCGACACCTAGAAGATGTTATAGGTGTCGGTTTTTAATTTTGAACTCTTGTGAGGGGTTAGGAAACATGAAAAGCTTCACATATATATATATATATATATATATATATATATATATATATATATCAGTTTTAGATGAACTGGCACCTATGAGCATGTCTCCTACCAAGGGTTCTATAATAGTATGTCTTTTTCGTCTTCTATTAATGCTGCCAACCAAACACCCATTCAAGAATTGTTCGATCTCCCCGCTGTTTGGACCTGGGACTGAAATTTTAGTCCCTGCCACATCGGATGTCTAGACACTAATTAAAAGTATTAAATGTATACTAATGACAAAACCCATTTCATAACCCCGGACTAATTCGCGAGATCTATTGAGCCTAATTAATCCATGATTAGGCTATATAATGCTACAGTAAACATGTATTAATGATGGATTAATTAGGCTTAAAAAATTTGTCTCACGAATTAGCTCTCAATTATGAAATTAGTTTTATTATTAGACTACGTTTAATACTTCTAATTAGTGTTAAACATCCGATATGACAGGGACTAAAATTTAGTCCTGGATCCAAACACCAACCTGCCCAAACCGCAGCAGTTGGAAAACGAAGAAACAATCATCATGATAAGAATCCTTAGCCCACAGCAACAGCAAAGTCATCAGCTACTCTATAACTAGCAACATTTATGCTCCTCTACCTTCTCTCTGACTCTCTACTAGTAATACAGTACTATACTACTCTTCTTCTTCCTTCCAACCTCCTCAACTCCAAACCAACACCTCCCCAATAAATCCATCCAACCCCATCACACAATCACCACCATCTTCTCCATCTCGTTTTGTCAAACCAAACCATACAATCAGAAGCAGCAGAAGCTAGCTAGATATAGCTACTCCAGCCATGGCGCCGCCACGGTGCACCGCTCTACTGCTGCTGGCGTCTCTCCTCCTCTTCTTCCTCTGCATCTCAGCTACTCATGAGGCTGCGAGAACAGCATCAGGCCAACCGATCCAAGAACAAGAACAAGAACAGCATGGCAAGGTATGTGGCAGCAGGCCAATGTCGCCGTCGTCATTTGTTAGAACTAATCGACCACCGCATCGGTTCATGAAATCATGGAGATCGCGCTGCCATCGAGAGCTGATCGAATTCTATGGCGATTTAGGTTTTCAATTACTCTTTGTGTACATATGTGTACTTTGTGTAGGTGGAGGAGGAGACGATGGCGGCGAGCTTCGCGGCGGTGGAAGAGCAGTGTGGAGGGGAAGAAGGAGAGGAGGAGGAGTGCTTGATGAGGAGGACGCTGGTGGCGCACACAGACTACATCTACACCCAGGGAAATCACAACTGATAGTTAGTACAATCTACTACTATATGGTAGCCTAGCTCATGCAGCAGCGAAAATTGGATGAATTTACAATTCGCTTTGATTTCTGTTTGCTCCAATCAGTTCACTTTCACTGTGACTGATTGATGTCATCTTATCTTATCCAATCATTAATTGCTGCTGCTGACTTCTCTCTGTATGATCAATGGATCAAAATGCGTGTCAACTTCAGGGTTTTTTTTTCCAGATAATGTCTCCTCAGTTATATATAGTATATCATATCACAGGTGTTCTTTCAATATTTGTTTTTCGGAATGGCTACAATCTTTCGATTTCTTGGCCCTTAGATGATGCTTTGAGGTTCATAATAGGCATGATCTGAAATAAAAATCGCGTGGACGTGGTTGTAGGGATTCAAACTGACAACCTGCGCGCAGGTTATGAAAGTGTGTCACTGCCAAGTGAACTAACCCCTCTTTATGTTCTTACTTCTTACAATCAAGTTACAAACAACGTACATACTAGTTACATATTCATTACGTATCAATTACAGTCTATTTATACTTTAGGTCATCACCAATGTATATAGTAAAGTGATCCATATAGATGGGACCCACATAAATAGTTTTTATCTATGGCAATCTCCACAATGTATATGGATACAAGGTATCATTAGGAGAAGAAAGAAGAGTAGAGATAGATAATATAATTTATTCCATATGGATAGTCCATATGCATATAGATACCTTTTGTTATTTTTTCTATATGGAATAGTTGCACAATGGCAATAGGTAGCTGAATGGAATATTCTATTGCTTATGTACTACTTTTACACCATATTATGGATGCCTTATAGTTACATAGTAATTACATTTGACAGAAAATTAGTCCAATGTTATATAGCTAGTCCTTTCTTTTTTGAGTTGGGTGTTCAATTATGTAAAAGTAGGTGATCGATCTAGCAAACTTAGTTGTTGTTTGTCTGGTCCAAAGTCACTGTGTTTGGATTGAGTAGGAACACGGGGAAGGGGAAGGATCTGCTGCTTTGTAGGTCATCTAGGACACATGGGATGTTGGTCTTTATAGCCATGATTGCTCAACTTTCGAGGAGGGACACGTGTACGCAGCTCACTTGCTCGCGTGAGCGATCTCTCTCCAACCAATAGGGCAATATATATATATGTTGTCGATAGCCAATTCATCATAAAAGCTTAAGCTTTTATATCTTTAGTTGGTAAGAGTTAAATATAATGATAAATTGGTAGCTAGCATTATTAAGAACCAATCAAATAGATAGGATTCATCATACAAAGTCCTCTTTTTGAAACACATAGCATATATTCATGATTAAATACAATACTCTGTGGGCAGAGAAGTGTATGGATTATAAGCGTAATGCTTAATAGCGAAAAAGACAATTTACAGGTAACATTTTTATATAAGTATGTTCTTAGTGGCTCAAAGGCTAATATAAAAAATAAACTAAGATGAGATGGTAAATGTTGAGCATACGGTGTGTACATGAGACTGTAACCAGGCCAATGGGTTGTCAGTAGAAACAGATTAATTAATTAGTTCAAAATCAATTCAAAACTTCACACAACCACACTTAAATAAGGTTAACCCATACCTAATAATAATAGATCCATCATCAACCGAACATGGACCTTGTTTGATGTTGTCATTTGCTAGCTTGTGACCCTTGTCGCATGTGCCACAGTCTTTGTCATGTTCTTAAGAGTACAAGTTGACTTGCTTGCCACATGAAAATGGACAACGAGTCAGAGCCCAAGGCTGAAAGCACGAGGCTCACCTAATTCGTCTTCTTTCCAAATGTTAATTCAACTTGATCGCTAGATTGATGAGCATCTAATATGGAGCATATCTGCCAAACTACTAATCAAATCGTCTTCACCGGCCAAAGGTTTCAGCCGTACGGCTTTTAATCAGTTGTAAACTAGGAGGAAATGGCCCTTTCTGCCGACGAATCTGGCGCATTCTCTGCCAAATTTCAGTTTGTTGATGTATACTGAATTACTGATCAAGTCATTAAGTCAATCTTGGATTTGTATGCATGTATATTCTGATCTTAGATTGATCAACATAAAACAAGTCAATCTTGGATTTGTATCACTGAAAAAGAACACAAATTGAATTCCATCATTGGAGGATGGTGCACATTGATCAAATTCCTCAGATGATCTAGTCTAATAAACACTGTACAACTGATAGTCCCAGCACTAGGTAGCACACTTTAGTAAAATGGGGGGTCTTTTAGCCAGAAGTTGCAAAACTAATGTTTAACAGAAATTTTATGGTTTTTGAAAAAGTATCTTGAAGTATCTAAATTTTACACTAAATTTTTTGATATCTGGAGGTATCAAATTTTATATTAGAAAGTGTGCTACCTCCCAATACTTTTTTTAAGAATGATAAAGTTACCTAATTAATGTTTAATTACACTCACTCGTGCAGAGGTGAGAGGAGAGATGTCAATTGAGATACCGATGGTATATCTGATGCACAGTAACCCATCAGGCCATATGTATACAGTCGAAAACTCAGCCAAAGCTCATTGTATTTTACCGTGTCATGGAATCAGATCAAAATATCAGATGCAGTAAGAAACAGCTAGCTAAAGTGTCAAACCAGATAATGATGTCATGCCGTGGCATCATCGATCTTGCTCCAGATCACTAGAAGACACATCTTCATCATCAGCTATCGGAATTCGTAATCGTCGTGCTTCATGTGCCACCGGTCTCCATTTTCAAGTTCCAACCATCCATCCAGGTCATCATTATCGTCGTCATTATTTGTCTTCTCTTTTTTTTTCAGGTCTTTATTTGTCTTCTGAAAGAGCAAGTTTAATAGTATAGCCCTACTAGCTCCAAATCATATATAGCCAATGTAATAGCCAATTCATATAATAGTTGCCTACTATACTACAAATACCTAGTCCCACCTATTATACACACATTACGTCTTGGAGCCCGTGCTGCAGCTGGCTACAAATCTGTAGCCCGTTGCTCTTCTCTCTCTTCTTTTATCTCTTTAAAATATGTTTATAGCTGACTTATAGTCTGCTATTGTACCTGCTCTCATAGCTCTTGATTAATTGCTCATCGATTGTGGCGGAGCTAGAAAATCTTCAAAACTCAAAAGCAGGCAAAACTTGCTTATACATCTTATATCTTCAAGGTTTCCACTAAATTTTGACGGAATCTAATAAATTTTGAGAGAATTTAATAGAAATTTTGGAGACAAGCATGACTGCATGAGGTTTAGAATTATGTGAAAGTTAGATACAAGTTAAACTGTAATTACATAAAATAATTACATGTAAGTTACAATATAATTACACTACAATTATACCATATTATACTCAATATTTTTTAAAAAAAATTATCAAGAAATATATAGCAAAATCTTTTCCGACTCATCTGTGGCCATGGCCCATGGAAACGCGATGGGCTGGGCCGCTGTTGTCTAGGATCGGGAGGAGTAGCTGTGGCCTGTTCCCGCTGTTTGGCGGGCTGCTGGGCCTAATTTACGCTCACATATTTCATGGGCTTTGCATATTTCAAACAGCCGATCGATTGTTAACACAGGCAGGCAGGCAGGCAGGCAGGAAGGCACACAAGTGCAGAAAATACAACATGAGCTGATAGGGGAGCTGGATTCATCTCAGCTCGCAGGAAATCGATCTGAACATTGCAATCACCAACGTGGAAAATGGGATGATTCACCCATTGATTCACTGTCTGCACAACACGTTAGAAGGGAAATGTTTCCTCATCTCTAATATATCATCCGAACAACTATAAAAAATAAAAAGATATATTAATATGTACGGTACTATATCAGTCCACAAATATGTCAGTTCAAATAAGATTTATACAAGCTATAAAAAAACAAATATGATTATGAATATACTTGTCAGAGTTTAATTTATCTTTTTTTATAATTTATATAAGTCATATATGGATTTACATGTTTAGTGATATGTATATATTCAAATATGAACCTATCTCTTGTTAAAATTTTGCAATAACTATTGGCATATAGAATTTGAGGGAACATGCTCTCAGGAGTTTAGAATCTTTTTCCCAAGCTTCTGACTATCTGAGGTCGATCCAGGCATCCAGCGCATGCATGTTTGCTGATTAATTATCTGGCACAGACAAGAACTCATTTCCCTGGACTTGAGGCCTTCATCTCCTGCATGATCCAACTTCCAATTCCAAGAAATGCCTTCCCCGGTCAGACTTGAGTTCGCTCCAAGAAATGACACGACTGTAGTATATATTCCCCTCAGGAAGAGAGTTGACCATACCGAGGAATGCATGCACCATCCAATGGCGGAGCTAGGTTTGGAGGAAAGGGGGGGGGCTCAGCCTTCCTCTTCCTCCTCCAGCCCCCTCTCTCCCCCCCTTTTTTTTCTTCCTCTCCCTCTTCCCCCCCCCCCCCCCTCTCCTCCCTCACATTTCCGGAGTCTAGCGGGGTAGCGGGGGCTCGAGCCCCCCCCCCCCTCAGCCCCCATGCTGGCTCTGCCGCTGGCACCATCCGACCATTCTGGAGGGCTTATCCTCCTCTGATTGTCTCGACGACTAGATCAGTGAGGCATTTATATACTTCCTCTATTTTTTATATGATATACTATATCCGTATTTTAATGTAAGACGTCGTTGACCTTTTCATCAGCATTTAATCATTCGTCCTATTCAAAGTTTTTGTGCAAATATAAAAATATTCAATGATAAATCAAGTCACAATAAAATAAATGATAATTAAAAAAACTAAGAGGAATGGTCAAACATTGGTCAAAAAGTCAAGGGCATAATACATTAAAATACAGAGGAATATTAGTTATATCATTTTTAACTAACTAACTTAAGTCAACGGCGTTATCAGTGTATTATAATGTATTTTAATGTATTATGCCCTCAAATAACCCAGATGGTATTTTAATGTATTATGCCCTCAAATAACTTAATCTTAAATTCGCTCCTATAGAGATTTAAACTCAGGACCTTAAAGTACTACTCAGGTCACTACAACCACTAAGCTACATGCCCTCGTGGTTGTTCGACAAAATAACAGCCCCATCGTTTGGCCTAATCAGCCAAAGAATAAGCCAAATTTTAAATTTTTGAAATTTTGAAGTTGATTTTGAAATGCTTTTAACGTAATTTTTGTTAATGTTGGCTTTTAAGTCGCTACGAACAAATCTACAAAAGTTTTACTTATAAATTAATTTTAACTTTTTAATAAGCCATTTTAGACAAAATGGGCAACCGATGGGAGCCTAAGAATGAGCGGGAGAGAGTATTTCCTGACAAAAATTATACAAATTTCAATTTCATACTAGCTGGTTGTTTAAGCTATATATATCGTACAAATATTTGAGCTCTTTATACTGACCAACTCATCCCGAACCAAAAACTTGATTTCCCCGTATCATGTGCATATATATAATAAATCGCTTAAACTACTCCTTCCATCCGATTTTTAGTATGACACAATTAATTTTAGAAATACGTTTGACCAAAAGTTGAAGCATCATCTACTAAAACCCAGATGGTATTATCAGTGTTGAGTAGTATATATATGGTAGATGGGGTGGGTTCCCATTAGATTAATACTTCCATCGAATTTCTATCATTTAGATCTTATACCAAAGTATAGTGATTTTTAGCATTATTTACAGTATTATTTATCACATTAATCACCTCTTTTTCTCAAAATTCTTCCCATCTTTCCCCCACCCATCCCTTTGTTGAGGGTCACTAGAATGGTTATTTTTTTCTTAACTTTAATTTAAACAACCCAGAAATTTTTTTATATTTTACTCCAAAACGGAGGGACTATTTTGTAACCACAGCCGCTTGGGCATGTGGTAACCTGCAACTCTGCAGGCCAGTGGGTTGTCAGTAGAACTCGAATCTCGGATTTGATTCAGAACTTAAATACAGTACTAAAATATAATCGAGTACAAGTTGACATGTTGCCACATGCTCGTCCCAAAATAAATCAATCTAGAATGGGATGTGACTCATTCGACAGGTTTGTCCATATTCGTTGTTTTAGGATGGGTCATATCCTATCCTATCCTAGGTTGAGTTATTTTAGGACGGAGGGAATATAATGAGTCTCATTCTGCTTAAGAAAAACTGGACTGCAAAGCCTTCGGTCTAAAAAAACAAATGGGCAATGAGTCATAGCCCAGCTGAAAGCACGAAGCTCACGTCATTCGTTTTCTTCCCAGTATTAGCTCAACAGTTCAACCTGATCACCAGGTTGAGATGAGCATCTGTTTCTGCTGAAGAATCTGCAGGCGCATTCTCTGCCAAATTTTCAGTTCGCCCCTATGTATTTAAGTCAACCTTGAGATTTTGATGATATGTATAATAATATAAACATGGACTGTATATTTCTTTCACTGAAAGAGGACGAATTGAATTTCATCATTTTGATACACGTTGGAGGAATCAGATAATATTGATCAAATTCCTCAGATGATCTAGTCTCTACACACTGTACAACTGCTAATCACACCACTAGCTGGCTCACTTCAGTAACTTCCCCAAAAAAAGAGAAGAAAATGGGGTCTTGCATAGCAAGTTGCAAAGCTGATATTTGCATTCACTTCGTACAGAGAAGAGAGGAGGTAAATTTTGCAACAGCAGCATGTAGTCGAAAACTCAGCCAAGCCCATTGTATTTTGCCGTGTCATGGAACCAGAACATCAGATGCAGGAAGCTAGAGTATCCAAACCAGCTAACGTTGTCACGCTGTGGCATCATCTTCCTCCAGATCACTAAAAGACACGTCTTCATCATCTGCTATTGGAATCATCGTGTTCCCTGCACCACCAGTCTCCTCCTCTTCCAACCATTCATCCTCGTCATCATCATCGTCATCGTTACTGTTCTTCTGAATGGCAACTCTTGATTGCTCACTGAGGTTAGTGGTCGATGGCTGTTTCTGTCGTTCTTCAGAATTATCCTCTAGTTTTATCCCAGACAACTGTCCAGGCTCTTCATTTGCTACTGTATCTTGTGCAGTGAAATCTTGGATCCTTTCTTCCATCCTGGCTTGTGAGAACTCAGTAGCATCTTTCAATACTGGCACAAGTTGTACAGGTACACTGCTGGTGATGTCATCTGCGCGAAGACCTCCAGAGTCATTGAGTGTATCATCTGATTGCATTTCCAGAATTACTGGTTGAGGCGCGCCATAGTTGACGTTGCTGAAGGATGTGGCCCTTGCAGAATCATCTTCATTCTTTAATATGCCCACAACCTCTACAGGAGAAGGCACATTACCATCTATATTACTGGAAGAAGCAGCTACCATGTCTTCGTTGCTGTCTGGCTTTGACTCAGATTGCAAATTGCGTGATAGCTTCTTTCTAGCTTCCAAAATCTGTTTCAAGTCAATCAGCAGTAAGAGTAAGTATGGTACTATCAATCAATGAAATGGAATGGCAGCAACTGATTGTCTTGATTTGTGAGAAAGCAAAACCATCAAGCAACAGGGAAAGAAAAAGAATGAAAAAGCCCGTTACTTATTATCAAATAGCAACTAGGAATTTCCAGAGAAACCATTACAAAACTTTGTAATTAGGCCAAAAGTAATTCATCCAACAGCGGTAACAGTGAAATAGTCGCTAACTTTATTCATAACTTATAGCAGAACTCAGGATCACACCATCAAAAAGAGGAAGAGAATGTTGGAGGATGCATTTCTTGATAGACTTATATGAAATATAAGAGTTGATTAGCATAATGCAACACAGACTAGATAGGTGAGAAGTTCCACCTGGGCACGGACCTGCAAAGTTGGAACATATCATTTGTGCATTATATGATATTTCTACGATTAGACAATCATGGTTTGTGAGGATGCAATCATATTTTACAACTGCCTAAAAATCCCAGACTCGATATTTTGACAAGATTACACTATGCTTCTAGAGAACATCTTCTCAAAGCAGTAATACAGATTCAACTGAAGGGAAAAAGTACCTCACTGAATCTCACTCATTCATAACTTATTGAAAATGATGCAAAATTCCCATACATTTGGGACTACATTTTCCATGTCGTACAGCTACAATTCCCACATTAGCAAGAATGCCTACTCAGAACACTAACATAATCCCGCACCTAATAGTCTACCTTATCCATCTGGAGTCTGGACCATATCTATCCAGATTAATTGCCCCAAACTAGAGCCTGGACCTTCATGTATTCTCACGCAGTGACCAGTAAGCCCCAACGGGAGCGAATGGCAAGATCCACCTCCTCAGAGCTCCAGCGCAGGTTCAAGTGAACTCTCCCACTCCGAGCATAGACAAGGATACAACGCAGGCAGTTCCATGTGGCAAGGAAGGCGGCTCCTCCAAGCTCTGGCGCTGACAAAATCTGACCAAGGTGCAGACAAGGACACGAGGCAAGAGGTGAGGAAGGCGGCTCCAAGCAGCAAGCCAGCATGGTAGGCAGTGATGGATACAGCATACGAGGGGAGCTGCTTGCGAGCTTTAGCTCTCTTTCTTGATACGAACATTGAGGAGAGCAAACTTGCCTTCATCCCAGCCTTCAGACCTTTACCTTATCCATTAATCAACATTCATACCATCCACCATATTATGTACCATGCGGATTTTACACTCCTCCTTGCAAGAGGGTTCCAGCAACAACATCCTTTATCTTTTTCGGTTTCCCTTTATACCTGGAAGCATGTTCAGATATTCAGAGATCCCACTTTGCGTAAAGGCGTACCTTAAGGCGATCACTCTTTCCGCATTGAATTCAGCAACACCTTGTAATGTGCTGTTCCTCATGTCAATGGCAAGAACCCATGCTTTGTCATCTAAGTAGTTGACCTTAGTCATGAGGTAAACAATGTCATGGTCGTGCATGCTGAGAACAGGATGACCTGTGTGGAGCCGCACCATGGTTAGCTGAGGTATGCCTTGGTCGTCTAGCAGCTCAGGCAGCTTTTCATAATGCACTGGGTTATTTTCAAAAGAGACCTGAGAAGCATCAAGTTTACAGTTCTGGTGCCAATCCTCAAAAGGATTAGAGCTGATCCTGCTCCATGTGGCAACTGTCCAGCCATTGGAAATGTAGTTGCCTCGGGTAAACGAGCCTGGCTTGATGTGAATCTGCAGCTCAACATACCTGATAAGACCTTTGATGACACTAACGTCACGAGTATTTCTTGGGCAGCCTCGCAGCTTCCTGGTTGCCATGAGGGGGGGTGGGAGCGAGACATAGAGGAACACTGGGTTGTCCTTGAGCACGTCACAGAAGAGGATGCCCTTCCAGAGGTCAACCCAGCCTATGGTGCCAGCTTCTCCTCCAACAGTGATGACCTTGGCAAAACTGTGGTCGCCGTGAGACATTGAATGTGGACGTGGCAAGCCCCGTTTGCTGATCCAGCTCTCGGCATTCGAGTGTAATAGGTGGAGGTCGTAACGCCCAGGCACTGATCCGTTAGTGAGGGCGGGGATGACGTACAAGGCAGGATGGTCGATGTGGGGTTGGTAGCGTATGATGCCAACACTGTGGTCATCGAATAACGGGGCATAGGGATCATTAGGATCAAAGCAAGGGCCAGGGTGCGGGAGCAACTTGAGCGAAGGCCAGCCAGCCTGAACCTGGTAGAGGTAGTAGTTGCTCCTGCTAGGCCTGTAGATGGTGCCGCGAGGACCTAGCGCGATGCAGAGGACAAGGACGTCGCCCTGCGTGGCGACGACCTTGGGCACACACGTAAAGACGGTGTGATCGTAGCCAGGGCAATATACACAGACATGGGAGACGAGCGGCGGTGGCGCGGCGCAGATGGTGACCTGCACCTCCATGCCGCAGCTGAGCCTGCAAGTGGCGGTGGTCGCGTTGCGGCAGTCGGCAATGTAGGTCAGCAAGTCAAGTAGGCACGTCGCCGGAAGGGCATCGTCATCGTCATCGTTGCGCCGTGGGTGTGTCGGCGGACACAGCCGCAGAAATTCCTCATCCTCCATGACTCTCATCTCCTTCTCCTCCTTCTCTTGCTATGTTTCTCCAACCCGGGCAAGCGAAGCCGTGAGGTTTATAGTTGGGAAGTGGGGATTTCAGTCGGCTACATGGACATGGATTCCCAATCGGATTGGAAGAGGAGGAATCCTTCCCGATTCGGATTCGTGGAGGCAATGTGGTGGAGGAGGAGGAGGAGGAGGGGAATGACTACCTGTGGGGTGGAGAGGAGGTCGGCGTCGTCCTTGCTGAGCTTGGGATGGAGCAGCACGAAGTAGATCTTCCAGAAGCATCCCTCGCTCATGTGGCTCGGGCAGAGCTCGATCCGCAGATCGGCCAGCTCCGGCGCCACGCTCTCGACGGCGAGCGCGTGGTCCTGCTGCGCGTCGGTCATGTCGAAATCTGCGATTCCCCACATCCATGGATCAATGCAAACGCCATTAACAAGGCGGAGCGAGCGAGTGGAGCACGATGGCACGAACCGTCGTCGTCGTCGGGGAGGAGGGGGAAGTCGAGCCAGAGCTCGGGCCGCGTGGCGGCGTCCCGCGCGAAGGCGACCGCCTCCTCGGTGAACCCGGCCGCCTCGGCCTCCGCCGCCTCGGGGGGAAGAAGCGAGGAGGCGATCTTGGCGAGATCCGCGACGGCCTGACGCCCGGGGAGCCGCGCGAGGCCGGCGCGGAACCGGCCGGCGATCTCGGCCGGGTCAGGCGCGCGCGGGATCCCTCTCCCGCCTCCGGCGTGGGGCGGCGGCGCGAGGAAGGAGGCGAGGCCATGGAAGCGGTTGGCGAGGGCGTCGGTGAGCTCCGAGAGGTCCTCGCGGACGCCGCGAGGCGGGGACGCGGATGCCGAGGCGGAGGCGGAGGCGGCGGACGGGGGGAGGTCTTCGCCGTCGTCCGGCTCCTCGGGGGCGAGGAGGGAGTTGGCGATAGAGCGCGCGAGCCACGCCATTGCCGGCGGCGAGGCGGCGGCGGCGGCGAAGGGGGAATTGGTTTGCTTGTGTGTTTTGCTTGGCGTGTGCGTTCTGCGTTGTCTAGTCACTGTCTGGTGGGGCCGGTAGTTGGGGGAGGTTTAGCCAAATCGCAGTATAAGCGCTAATTACTTGGATACGTATTCCATGAAGGAATACGTAAAATTCGATAATACGTCTTCGGGGTTGCAAAGCCGCACGGTTAGAGCTGATTTGACATGTAGCTTTGATGCCTTTCACGTTAAAATACCTTGATTGTCTAACATTTACATGTAACCTTAACTGCCTTTTTCTACCAAGAGTTTGGCGTAATTTTTTTTAACATCATGATAGCTCCGTTTGATTCACACTTATGAAAAAAAAAGATTTATTTCTATATATATATGTTTGGTGGCTGCATATCGGCCTTTGGATTTTAATCCAATGATCTGAGATTTGCAAAAGTTTAGCTTTCTGATAGATAACTTAGGAAGCTCCTAGACCTTGCGATTTAAAAAAGAAGTCCTAGATTTTCTTTTAAAATAACTTCTGAATTTTATAATAAATAATTCATTCATTCTTACCATGAAATCTTATTATAATATATAAGATAATCTATACTTCGTTCATCCATTCAGACCTTTCACATTGGGGGCTCATATCCCGCATGTGCGCATCGCGAGATTAAATTGCGCGCGGGATTGATGGTGCGGAGTCGCCTTTCTCTTTTTTTTTCTTTTTTATGTTTTCTTTTTGCTTTTTTTCTAGGAAAAAATAACCTCCCACACATTTTATTTCTTATTTTAAGGCGCGGAAAATTGTGATAGGTACAGAGAGTTAACTATAATAAACTTTTAAAAATTTAAGATTTAAAACTTTTTAACTCAAGATTTCAAACTTTCGACGTAGGTTTGAAAGCTTTTAAGTCAAGATTTGAAACTTTCAACTCAAGAATTTTTTTTTTGAAATTTTCGCTTAGATTTGAAAACTTTCAGGTCAAGATTTAAAAATTTTCAACTCGGATTTGAAAACTTTCAGTTCAGACTTGAAAACTTTCAAATCGGATTTGAAAAATTTCAAATCATGATTTGAAACTTTTAACTCGAATTCGAAAACTTTCAACTGAAGATTTGAAACTTTCAACACAAATTTAAAAAAAATCAAGTCAAGATTTGAAAACTTTTAACTTAAATTTAAAAATTTTCACTCAAAATTCAAAATATTCAATTTAAATTTGAAAATTTTCATCTCAAAATTCAAAACATTCAACTTAAATTTAAAAAACTTTCAACTCAAATTCAAAACTCTCAAGTCTCAACTGATATTTAAGGTGAAAGATTCAATTTATAAAATATCGCAAAAAAAAAATCATGCACGTGCGTGGAGAAAAGAAAGGGAGCGGTTTCCATGAAAAAAAAGGAAAAAAGAGAGAAACTAGCCGATTTCTCTAAAAAAAAAGAGAGAGAAATTAGCGCCGTGGCCGTTGGCATCGCAGACACTGCCAACACTTACACGCTAATTAGCAAATTTGTTCACATTAGTCATAGACCCCAAATTTCTTATATGCATGAGGCAGTCATTTTTTTTTCCTTTGCAAAATTTCAAACGCGTGTTGATGTGTCGCTGTTTGAGTTTGACTGTGAGTCTCTGACTGCTTTAGAGGAAGGCGTTTCCTGCCAAACTGGAAAGCACATCCTAGTCGACATATCCTTTTTAAATTTGATGTTGTCCACGTTCAAATATCTTGACACTGATATGTCTAAACCTTATATACCTTTATTCCAGCAGAGTTTGGCATGATTTTTCTGTTAATAACTAGAGTACTTCAATATGAAAGCTCCTATTGGTTCACACTTACGCAAATCAAGCATCTCTTCAAGACTTCAAGACAATAACTTGACTAGTCGGCTACTTAATTAGCCATCCTCTCATCATCCACACATTCAACCATTTCCAGAGATAAGTTGTCTCTGAGAATGGTTGAATAAGATGGCCACGGTTGGGAAATGTGCAGGGGAAGATCAGTTGAAAAGTACAACACTGAATTATTGACTTCTTATAATAATCCTGCACAGTGGAGTCCAGCTCTACACCAAGATATCTAATCCCCTAGTAGTGATGATTAAGCACTAAACATTATTGGTTAACAAATCTTCCAACATTGACACTATCTTCCTTGCTGTTACCAAGTCAAAGACCCCATCATCCCCTTAGTGTTCTTATTCCAAGCTTCATTAATTTTCCTTGGAAAAGAAATTATTTGAGCTTCTCATTTTCTCAATCAATTCCATTTCAGCTAGCCTGCAGCTACCATGCAATTGCTTCCAAGCTGAAGCCAAGAACAGCAGCGATGGCGCAATCGCGTTCACACGCCATGGCCGCGTTCGCCTTCGTCGTCGTCTTCCTCCTCTCCGGCGCGCCGGGAGCCCGGTCGCAGCAGCCGTACGGCTCGCAGGTGGCCGACTGCCCCAACAAGCACAACGACACCGGCCTCCTGGGCTACTTCTGCAGCAGCGGCGGCGGCGGCGGCGGCGCGCCGTCGTCGTCGTCGTCGTCGTGCCAGACCTACCTCACCTTCCACGCCACGCCGCGCTACCCCGACCTCGCCGCCATCGCGTCGCTCCTCGGCGCCGACGCGTCCAGCCTCGCCGCCGCGAACTCCGCGGCGTTGCCCACCGCGGCGCTCGCGCCGGGCGCCAAGGTGCTCGTCCCGGCGACCTGCTCCTGCACGGGCGCCGCCTACTACCAGCGGAACGCGACGTACGTGGCGGTCGCCGGCGACACGCTGCTGGTGATCGCGAACGACACGTTCCAGGGCCTGTCCACGTGCCAGGCGGTGCAGGAGCAGGCCCTCGGCGACGCGCCGGCGAGGTCGCTCCTGGCGGGGCAGCGCGTCACCGTGCCGCTCCGGTGCGCGTGCCCGAGCGCCGCCCAGGCCGCCGCCGGCGTGAGGTACCTGGTGACGTACCTGGTCGACGAGTTCGACGAGGTGGGCGCCATCGCTGCGAGGTTCGGCGTCGACGCCGGGAACATCTCGGCGGCCAACGAGATGGCCATTACTGACACCATATACCCTTTCACAACGCTGCTCATCCCCGTCAAGTCCAAGCCCGACGTGTCGCAGCTCCGGTCGCCGCCGCCGCCGCCTCCTCCGCCGCCGGCGGCGCCTGCTCCGACCACGAACCGCAAGAACCACACCGGAGTCTACGTCGGCATCGGTGCGGCCGCCGTGGCTGTTCTCGCCGTGGTCACCGCCGTTGTGGCTGCCCTTGCTGTGAGGGCGAGGAGGCAGCGACGGCGAGCCACCGCCGCTGTCGCCGCCGCCGGAGGCAAGGGCGGTAAAGGCAACGACAAGGCGTCGCCGGCGTTCACCGGCGGCGAGGTGTCCGTGTCGATCAGCGAGGCGTTCTCGGGCCTCTCCGACATCAAGTCCTCCCTGAAGGTGTTCACCTACGCGGAGCTCGCGGCGGCGACCGACGGCTTCAGCCCGGACCGCCGCGTCGGCGGGTCGGTGTACCGCGCCGTGTTCAACGGCGACGCGGCCGCCGTGGAGGTCGTGGACCGGGACGTGTCGGCGGAGGTG
Organism: Oryza sativa Japonica Group; assembly: GCF_034140825.1. NCBI lineage: Eukaryota > Viridiplantae > Streptophyta > Magnoliopsida > Poales > Poaceae > Oryza > Oryza sativa. The sequence continues at coordinate 22,652,154 of NC_089045.1, forward strand.
GAGATCATGAGGAAGATCAACCACCTCAACCTTGTCAGGCTCATCGGCCTCTGCCACCACCGCGGCCGGTGGTACCTCGTCTCGGAGTACGCCGAGCACGGCACGCTCCGCGACCGCCTCCTCGCCGGCGGCGGCGCGCCGCCGCTGAGCTGGTCGCAGCGCGTGCAGGTGGCCCTCGACGTCGCCGAGGGGCTCCGCTACCTGCACGGGTACACGCGGCCGCCGTACGTGCACATGGACGTCAGCAGCGACAGCGTCCTCCTCGCCGGCGGCGCCGACCTCCGCGGCAAGCTCCGCAACTTCGGCGGCGCCAGGGTCATCCGCGGCGGCGGCGGCGAGGCGTTCACGATGACGAGCAACATCGCCGGGACGCGCGGGTACACGGCGCCGGAGTACCTGGAGCACGGCGTCGTGTCGCCCAAGGCCGACGTGTACTCCCTCGGCGTCGTGCTCCTGGAGCTCGTCACCGGCAAGGGCGTCGACGAGCTGGAGGCCGACGGCGCCGGCGACCCGTTCGCCGGCATGAACGCGCTGGCCGGAGACCTCGACGGCGGCAGCGAAGACGACGCGGCGGTGACGAGGAGAATGGAGGAGTTCTTGGACCCGGCGATGGCGGCGACCGGGAGCAGCTGCCCGCGCGAGGCCGTGGCGATGATGGTGAAGCTGATCGAGAGGTGCGTCCGCCGCGACGCGGCGGCGCGGCCGGGAATGGGGGAGGTGGCGCAGCATCTGCTGATGTTGCACGGCGTCTCCGGCGACGGCTGGCACAGCTCGCTGGAGCACTACCGGAGCTCCGGCGGCGACGGCGGCGAACAGCCATAGTTCATAGCGGTGGCTAAGCATCAGAGACGATTAAAGATACTTATTAGTAGGATTTTAATTTTTTTTGAGATGAGAAGATACATAGGATGCAATTAGTTCAGTTCATATTATCAAAGATGATTTCACCGTCATTTCAATTTTTCAGCCGGTATAAAAAACAGCAAATGTATTTAAGTGCTCCTATACTTATTTGAAAAAGAATGAAGCGTATTTACATTCTACTATGGGTATTATGGCCCCCATCGTTTCGCTTATTGGTACAAACGAAAAACAATTTTCAATTTGTGAATAAAACTTTTATATACACGTTCTTAGCGATCTAAAAGCAAAGCTGAAAAATAAACTTCTATGAAAAAAACCTCAAAATCAACTCCAAATTTAAGGATGAAAATTCAAATTTTAGCTGATAAGCATGAGCATAAGCGAACCGATGGCCGCCTATGTCGTCTGTGTCACTGTGTGCTCCCCCATATTTAAAATTCTAAAATCACACAACCTAACATAGGATCAACATGACTAAAATGTTTTTTTATGTAGTATCGTATCATATGAGTTGATTTTATGGATTAGTTTGTACAACAACTATCAAAATGTTCTTCGTAAAAAATAAATTAGAGTGCACTTGTGTTGAATATATTATAATATGTAATGGCAAGCAATTACTCCATTTATCAAAAAAAGTCAAATCATGTTATCCCCAAATTTGATTTTTTATGGAACAGAGAGATTATATATTATTGTTGGGATAACCTCGACGGTTGATTCAATGGGATCCCCTATGTCGTGAGTCTTGGAATGCACTTCATTATTCCTATGCCACCGTCCGTCCCTAAATTCCGTAACAGCATACTCCTTTCATTTCAAAATAAGATCATCTTTTCTCATTTATTTGTTCTTGAATAAGTTCATCTTTAAGCAATCACTGTATTAGTATTTGTGAAAGTAAGTAGAGAAAATGGAGGACAGTTGCATTGCGATTTGATAAATTAAGGGTAATATAGTCTTTTTATTTTTTTTATTGATATGTGTAGGACGGTTGAAAAATAAACTTTTTTTTTTGATGAAGTTCTACTCCTGCCCATTTCAAAAATCTGATGGCTCCGTCATCAAACGCCGCTTAAAAATTTAATTCCCTCTAAATTCTACATCTATACTATTTATAAAGTTACAACCCATTACATTCTAAAATTTAACATGTAAAGTTATCACATCATCATCCATTAATAATTATTACCACATCAATTTAAATGGTTTATAGCCTTTTCCAATGATCGATTGAAAATACAAATTCTATACATTTACGTCGTCTAGCTATATTACACGTTACTTTTATTATAATCATATTAAATTTTTACAGTAACACACAGGTTCTCATCTAGTTAAGTAGATGTTCATGTCAGTTAGTTGGTGCCTAATTTTTACTAGCAATTTTAGCTTGCTTATAGGGAGGGGGTTACGGGTTTTGTGGACTCACTGGTTGAGATTAAATCGAACTGTTGTTGAGCAGAATAAAATCACTACAACAAATGAACAGAAATCCATTGTCGTCTAGTCCGGTCAGGATACCTGGCTTTCACCCAGGCGACCCGGGTTCAAATCCCGGCAATGGAAGCTCTTTTTATTTTTCTATTTTTAGTTTTTTGCCTTTTTGGCATTTGTTGCGTTTCTGTTTCACCTAACACTCTGACTGTGAGCATACTGAATTTTTTTAGCACAAATTTGTTCATCTTATTAATGTATATGTGTTGCTGATTCAACTTTAAATGCCTATTTAGCATGGCTCCAGCGCCAGCTAGAGCTAAAATGAAAGTGAAGCTAGATAAAGTACTCTCATAAAATGAAATAAAAAGATAGAGCTGGGTTTCGGTAGTTCGGCTGTTCCACAACTATACTTCATATACTTCAGATCCAACTCCTGAGTTAAATTTTATGAGTTGAAACTCTATCAAATAGACTCTAAGATTGTGTTCGGGAGTGAGGATTGGGAACGTGAAGCAAAGAACGCAGCCTAAATGTTTCCTTAAACATTATCATAAAAAAGAAAAAAATATCACCAAAGATGTACAAATTTCGATGAGAATTTTCATCTTTTTTTGTCACTGTTTGTCTAATATTGCAATTCTCATCTCGGCCGTCCAATCTCCGATCCGACGACCACCGCTCACCGTTGTAGGGTTCAACGCCGCCGCCGCCGCCGCCGCCGTCTGCACCCGCGTCAGCGCTCCACAAAGCAACCCGGCTGCGGCGGCGGCGCCACCCACCTGCTTCATTGCTCACTCCGGCGGCGATGGCCGACGACGTCGCGCCGCGCACCGCCTCCGCCTACCTCGACCCCTCCTACTGGTTTGGTTCCCCTTTTTTCTTTTTCCTTCTCTTCTCTGCTCGCGGCTCGCCGGCGCGGCAGCGGATGGGTCTCGCTGATGTGATGGCTGGCCTGTGTGCGCGCGCGCAGGGACGAGCGGTTCGGGAAGGAGGAGCACTATGAGTGGTTCAAGGATTTCTCCCACTTCCGCCACCTCCTCGCCCCGCTCCTCTCCCCTTCCATCTCGGTTCGTCTCGCCTCCTCTCTTCCCCCCACGAATCCCTCCTGATATCATCTTTGGGTGGGGGGAATTTGTTTTTTGTGGGTTCTTGAAATTTGAAGTCTGGGGGTGAAATGAAATCATCTCGAATTCGTGTTGCGCTAGGTTCTTGAGGTTGGGTGTGGCAACTCGCGGCTCGGGGAGGAGCTGCTGCGGGAGGGCGTCGCCGGCGGCATCACCTGCGTTGACCTCTCGCCCGTCGCCGTCCAGCGGATGCGTGACCGCCTCGCGGAGCAGGGCACCGAGGGTAAATTTTTCACTGGTTTATAGTCGTTATGAATCACTAAAATCTGAAGAAATTGTTTGTGGTCCTTACCAATGGCACTGCCATTTGGGATTTTGGGGGTGAAATGTTGGCCTTCTGCTTCTTGCAGGTGTGGAGGTTGTGGTGGCGGACATGCTTGATCTGCCGTTCGATCGTGAGAGCTTCGATCTCGTGATTGAGAAAGGCACCATGGTATTGGTACTGCTGAGTTTGATGTTGCCATAAGAAATGAAGATTCAGCGTTCATGAATGCGAAAGGAAAAAAAAACTTAGCATTGAACTTAAACACTAAGATTTATAGGAGTCAGGCATCCAATATATGACCCGAAAAATCACTGATAGACCATGGTGTGTGCTGTGTTGATTGCAATTCAAAGAAAACAAATTAACTATAAACCTTACTTTATATATAAGTTAACATAAAAAATGTTTACTTTTGGATATTTTGGAAATGCACATACAGGGAAAGGGGACCGGTCCAACACTCATGCTTATAAATATTTCGTCCTTTAGAACAACTCAATGAGATGCTTTCTGTGCTCACTTCATTCTGAGACCCTTGTCCATCATATAATTCAAATGTCGTGAACCAATGCTGTATCTTTTTGTCAGGACGTATTATTTGTGGACAGTGGTGATCCTTGGAACCCAAATCCTACAACAGTGGATAATGTGATGAAAATGCTTGAAGGTATCCACAAGGTTTTGAAGCCTGAAGGCATATTTGTATCAATTACCTTTGGACAGGTTATTGAGATTCCGATTCATTATGTCTGTTATCTGTATTTGATTTCTGGTTTTTCAGTATGATATTTGTGCATGCTACAGAAATTCTGCAAATATGTAAATACCCATTATGTATAATTACATATATATGACTATATTAAAAAATGATAGTTGCCAAAGAATGTTTCCAGAGGATTATGGAACTAATGTAACTTACCTCACTTTATGGCTTATTCGTTCATCTAATCTTCTCTTTCTAATATTCTGTTTATCTAATCTTATCTGGCAGCCACATTTCCGTCGTCGATTTTTTGAAGCACCTGGGTTTACATGGTCTGTTGAGTGGAGCACCTTTGGTGATGGCTTCCATTATTTCTTCTATATTCTTAAAAAGGTTTAATTGAAAAGCATTCCTTTGATTTCTTGGTCCTCATCAATTCGGTTAAGAGTTTTGCACTGTAGATGTTATGACTCCATTAAAAGTTTTGCGCTGTAGAACCTAACTCTAGATGAAAGTTGCCCTCCTCCTCATGGGAAAGTTCTATTTCTAATTATCTTTTGATTAATCTCCAGGGCAAGAGGTTGTTGGATTCCAACGGTAACCAACATACACAGCCTGCTGCTCCAAGCATTAATATGTTCCATGAAGAGCTTGAGAGTGAGGACTACATATTCCGAACAAATGTTGATGAGTTGTAACTGGCAATTTAACAAGTGCATCATCGGCTTGGGTGGGAGTTTTGATGAAGCTACTACACATCAAGAGAGACGTCCCGTCCAGCATCAACTTGGTAGATGAATGATCTTGGACAGATGCATGGAAAGATCTTGCTTGGTGCTGTACCATTGCCCTGGCTAGGGATTTCTGTGCCAGCTGAATTGACTAGAAAACAGGTACCTTTATCATTGTTCCCAGATTTTTAGTAAACCTTCCAAAGAAGTTCCCTTTTGTTTCCAAACAATGCACTTCTTTGCTACTCCCTCCGTTTCATATTATAATTCGTTTGACTTTTTTAAATTCTATTTTTTTAAGTTTGACCAAGTTTGTAGAAAAATATAGTAACATTTTTAACCCAAAACAAACATATTATTAAAATATATTCAATGTTAAATTTAATGAAACTAATTTGGTGTTGTTAATGTTGCTAGTTTTTTTTTATAAACTTGGCCAAACCTAAAGAACTTTGACCAAGTAAAAAGTCAAACGATTTATATGAAACGGAGGGAGTACTAAAGTAGCAATGATGTTATCTGATGCTGCAAATATGCCTTCTGACGGTGTCAACTGTGGCCTAGTTTGGCACGTCCAAAATCCTGGTCTATCCCATGGGGTGAGTAATTTGGTTCAATTTCCTGGGCATTTGCAAGCTAGGCCTTCAGTTTCATGTTAGGACTTGTCTGGAATTCATGGAAAATTTTATGGGAACCTTGCTTTGTTCTATACTCCCCACTACTAATGACCTACTTTGTGGAGTTCCTAAAAAATTATGACAGATGCCTTAATCAATGCTCCATTTATTTCAAAATATAAGGCAGATGTTTCATAATATAAGGTGTGCATGCATGTATTATGTTCCTAGAATACAAATTACTCGGTTACACTAAACACCCCTAAATCCATCATTGTTTTTGCATTAAAAAAATTATAATAGTCCCAAATTGTCTGCTCCAAATCACTAACTATTGCCGTTTTTATGAAAGAAAGAAATGACTGGTAAATTACTTCCATCCAGTGAAACTGGTACTATTTCATAGCATAAATCAAAACCTTTCGGGGAAAAAAAACATTTTAATAGCCAATAGTAATTTGCCTTGCTTTCAACTGTAGGATCGAACACGTAGGATCGAACACAAAGAATATGTAGAAAACAGCGACATTTATTCACCAAACAGCGACATGTTTTGTTATATTATATTGAATAAGTAAAACAAAATATGTAGAAAAAAATAATACTAAAAAAGGTCCCAAATACTACCCATCAAGTATAACATGTGAATGATTATTCAGACGATTAAATGGGATACGGCCAATTATTAGCTAAAAATGGAGTTTTGATTCGGGCGATCACGTTAACAGAACGGACCGTTTTCCATGGCCTTAAGGCTTACTCTCTCTTCAAAAAAAAATCAAATTGTGAAGATATAAAACTGAACAAACATTATGGGGAGGAAGTACTCCAGTAATTGCGAGGAATGCACCAGTCCTGGCCATGTGCTGGATCCATTTCCGGCCAGTACTGGCACACGTAGTTGTCCGGGTCGCAGCAATTGGTCCGTTCGAACGGCCAGCCGCAGTTGCTGCAGCAAACATTGTAGTTAGGGATGCAGTCGCCGCCGTCCTGAAGGAGCCTCCTTATCCCCACCTTCGACGCCAGGTCGTCGTCGGCGGCGGAGATACTGCTGCCGGTAAGGGCCGGCTCCGACGACTTCGCCGCCGCCGCCGCCGCCGTTGCCAGCAACTGCACCATGATCGCCACTGCCATCCTATTTGTCGCCATCTCTCGACCTCTCTCTGTGATGGTATTTGCTTTGGTTTGCATCTCCCCTCTTACCATATTGCGTCTTATATAGCCGTAGGATATATCCGAAAATATAACCATTTTTATAATAGTGACAAGTCAAATATTCTTATCTTTAATTATTAATATTAAATTTTTTAAAAAAAGATCAATCATGTAAAATTGATGTTACTATATTTATCATTAAACAAACTATCATAATATGTAACTTTTTTTATTTAAAATATCATATTATTGTTCAAAGTAACATCTCGGAGATCGTGTCAAAGTCCAAAAATACTTATATTTTAGGACGGAGGGATTATATCTTAAACAACTACTAAAAGTCATAACCGAGAGATATCATCAATCGATCTGATTATAATGTATTATAAGGCTATTTGGACAAGTGGCCATGATCCGATCATTGATACAGCTAGTGGCCTTGTCCTTTTTTTTTCTCTTTTTCTTTTTTCTTCTGAGGGAATCAATCGATGGAAGCTTGTTAATTAGATATATAGCTGGTAGACCTAACCCAACCATATGTGACTGACCTGTCAGTTTTATATGAGAACGTTCAGATCAACACATGCAATCCCTAAGAAGTCAGCAAGTCAATTTTGAGCAAATATTTTTACGAACTAATCTCTATCTCTTCTCTATCTCTACTATTATAAAAATTAAAGATGTTTTCACGGTCTGTCATCCGTGTTTGAGTCGGTTTTAATTTTATGTTTTGGTTTTAATCTATATATACCTAATAAATAAATAAAATAAATATTATAAATAAAAAACGTCGACTCCCCCCCCCCAAAAAAAAAACGTCCGACTCACTTCTGGTTTGTAAAATAAAAGTGAAAAAAGGCGAGAAAAATCCTTCTGTCAACCAAAAACCAAAAAAAAGGTCCGACTCCCCCCCCCGGGCAAAAAAAAACGTCTGACTCACTTCTGGTTCGTAAAAAAAAAGTGGTCCCGTAAAAAAAAAAGAAGAAAAAACATCTGACTCAGTCCGTAAAAAGAAAAAGAACGTCCACCTCAAAATCTATATACATAATAAAATGTCTACCCATACATTTTATCCTCTAACTAATTGCAAAAATCGATTCTCTATCCCTTCCCACATGATTTCTCCAATCAATTTAGCTTTAATTCACCGGATTTAATCTCCGAACAGTTGTCAATGATGGCGCGCCCGACGATTTTCCCCCCTTTTTATCCCAAGTATTGCGGATTCGCTCCGATTTTGAGAAAAATAGAAGGAGTAGATCAAGTGGATCAAATGCCCTCAATAAATTTTCCAGAGATCGAGTATATTTGATAGGGATGATCGGCTTTGTCATCATACGGACACAACTGTATTCCGTAAGCTAGAAGAGGAAGGCCGAGCGAAAGGAGATAGAACACAACGCTTCTTCAATTTATTCCTCAACTTCGGAAAAATCACCGAACTCAACACGAGGAGAAAAATCGTCGGTTATAAAAATACCGATTTAAAAAAACGTCCGACTCAACGTGAGATAAAAATCGTTGTATATAAAAAACAGATAAAAAAAGTCCTAATCCACACGAGAAAAAGCGGATCGAAAAAACTGTCTGACTCCACGTAAGAAAAAAACATCGTTTATAAGAAAATTGCTCCAAGAAAACTGTTTGACCCAACACGAAAAAAAAACGTGCTTATAAAAAGTCCGGTTTGGCACTGTGCAATGCGAAAAAAAAACTATCTGATTTCAGGAAAAAAAAACATCCGATTCCATGAAAAATAATCATATCGTTTGTATTGTCCATCATCTACTGCGTAGGTTTGGTTTTTCCAAAACGTTCATGGAATGTTCTGATGTGAATTCTTGTTTGGGCTTTTATTATCGGAACGAGATCAAATTGATCGAGGCTTGGGTCGGATAGGATCATCGATATGTTCCATCTCCTACACGCCTTGTGTTCCATGATCTATTCTCTTGTATTGGAGGTGCAGGAGAATAGATCATGCAATTATTAGACTACTTTGTTAAGTATAGCTAATATTCTTGATAGGTATCATATAAAAATAATTATATATTAAGAGAATAGTTCACGGTGGCTCTGTTTTGTCTAGACTTGACCATGCGAGATAGTGTAGGATTTGATTAATCCTATTATTTGTTGCAAGAATGAGACTGAAATAGTATTTCAAATTATATGTGTACAACCACATCAATAATTAAATTCTTTTGAGTAAAGGAGGCATAGGTAATGTTGCTATCGTCGAGGTTGGGCTATTACATTGAAGATGTTCTAAATTTTTTTATGATATGTCTTAACTGTAACGATCGATACAAACATTATCATTGACATGGTTATGCATGTGAAATGCATATTGTCATTGAAAATTTTTCACCCGTTGCAACGCACAGGTATTTTTGCTAGTATATTAATAAATAAATCTGAAGCAAACCGCCCAACAAATAAAATATCGACTAGAGCAAAGAGGGACTCCCATTGGTAATAGATGAGGAGATATTTGATGCACTAAAAATTGGAAAACGCTAGAGTTGACTTCAACTTTAATTTGAAAAGGAGCGGTCGTTCGAGTACAATTTGACAACAACCAAGAGTTGTTCAGTAGATTGGCTGTTTACCATTTAAAAATAGGGTTGAGTTCGGTTTACACTCCTCAACCATCGCAAAAGTCCGATTTACTACTTAATACCGGGCATCTTACATCCTCCATTTTTTTTAAACTGGAGTAATTTTTACATCTTAAATACCTAATTCTCGGTGCAAGATCTTGCATCCTATTGGGTCACATGGCGCCCTATAAATCAGGCGAAGCCCCATTCCAAAATCTGCCACGTGTCTAATGAGATGCTCTAGTATAGTACATCTGTGAATGTTTGGGGAAAAAAGTTCAATTAGATTAGCCCGCCCTCTGAATTCGCTAGAAAGGTAGAGAGATTATCAAGAGAAGATGAAGGTGAACGCGTAGTGACGTAGCCTAGGAGGGGGGGAGGGGTGAATAGGCTTTCCTGAAAAAAATTACTCAAACAATCGCAGTGGTCAAATTTAATAGGGCCCGGAACTTCCTAGTGATAAACACCGGAACTTCCGGGTAGGTATATGTGGCCCGGAACTTCCGGAGTTCTTTAGCCAGGAAGACAGGAAAGAACAAAAACGACAGGGCATTTAAATCCTAGCAAAGTAACCTCAAGCACATAGATGCACATGATGTTGAATAGAGAATAAAAGCAGGCACAATCACAGCACAAGAGAGACAAGGACGATTTTTTCCTAAAGTTCGGATCACAAGGATCCTACTCTCCGTTGAGGTGCTCCACAGAGCCAGGTCTCGATTAATCCCTTGCCTCACCTGTGCAAAGATCCAGAAGAGGTTCATAGCCTTCAACTCAACACCTCTAAGTCATTTTCTAGAATTGAGTGACCACCAAAATCCAACTCAAAATTCCTTTTAGAAAAGACCACAAGTGCAAGTTGCTCTATCTAGGACAACCTCTGAGAACTTAGCACAAGAATCCTTACTCACTTACCTCGTTTCCTTGCGGAGGTGAGGAATACCTTCACAAACTTTTCCAGGACATCCACAAGATCTTTGGAAGCTCGTGGGCGACATCTAATCGTCTAGGAGAAGATCTCCAAGAGTATTAAGCTCAAGTGACAGCCCTCAAGGTATCCAAAGTGCTCAACCAAACCTAATCTTCACACCTTCTCCAAATCACTTCTACACTCTCATCTAATCTCTCAATCTCACAAGATAGGCTTTATATTTGAGTGGAGGAAGCAAAGGCACCTCGGGAGAGGCTAGAAAACCCTAGGAAGTGAAAGAACTAAAGTGGAATGGCAAAAGGGTGAGCTGGGGATGAAATCCATATATATAACGGCTAGATGACGTCACTAGCCGTTACTCACAAGTTTGAACTGGAAAGCTGTCCGGAGGTTTCGAGCCAAAGTGCCAGAAACTTCCGAGCAGCACTTAGGAAAATTCTCGCTACACCTAGGGGCCTGGAAGATCCGGACAGAACCTCCGGGTGGGACTTTCTGTCCCGGGGGAGAAAAATCATTTTCCAAAAATGATTCCAAAAATAATTTGACTCATAATAAAATAAATAATATTTATATATTTTTAGTAGAATGGATGGTCTAACATCATATCAAAAGGCAATGGCATCATCTTTTAAAAAAAATGAAAATGGAGGGAATACGAGTTTGTTGTCTATATAGATAGTGATATAAGGGAGTATCGCATTGCACTTTACTTCATGGTCATATTTGGTTTCGTTAGATTTACTTATATTGCAATGGCATTAAGCAAATTAACCCTTGCCATTAGTACCCATTTTTTTAACATGACTGAACGAAGACTCGGCCATTCAATTTCATCATGAATAATTAAGATGCAACCATGATATGCCACGCAAGTTTTTGTAAAAAGTTTGTAACAATTTTTTTAGCGTGTATCATTTTCCTTCTAACAGGTATAATTAGTTGTTTATTGAAAATCTGTTTTGTGGTGATAGAATTGGGTACCGATGAAATTTTTTTATTTTTTATTTTATTTATTACAATATTTTTTAAAAAAATTATTTGAAAAATTTACAAAAGTAGTCGCCCATCGTCCTCTGGAAGGGCAATTTTACTGATGTGACAGACGGCCGTTGGCCCTCCCATAACGGCTGGCCACCGAGGGCGCCGAAATTTTGCAGGTAACCCTCTTACCGCTCTTTGCTCTTGCCGCTTTTTGGGAGGACGATTTTTTAATGTGCGGGGTCGCCTGCAAAAGCGCTGGGAAGGTGGCCTGGCATTTTTACGGGTGGCCCTCGCCGCCGGGAAAAATGCCACCCCTGCCTGACATCAAGGCCCATCCACGTAGTTGGGCCGGGCTCAAGGCCCATTTAAGAGCTATCCCCACGAACAGAGCACACGCAGCTTGAGAGAGAGAAGGCGGCTCCACCTACCAGGGCCAACACACACCCAGACGCAAAATCGCCCTCCTCGTCGCCTGCCGGCGAGATGGCTTCGTCGGCGGCGGCCTACCTCGACGCCGACGAGAACCTCGAGGCCATCATCTCCCGCATCGAGCAGAAGTCCCGCAAGATCGAGACCCTCCTCAAGCAGTAAGCGCCCCCGATTCGTCTTCTCCTTTCTTGATCTTTTTGATTTGCTGGGTTGGAGGGTGACCCATCTGTGCGCGTCGCGGCGCGGCGCGGCGGCGGCGGCGGCGGCAGGTCGAAGCCGGTGGAGGCCCTCAAGACGGCGCTCGAGGGGACGCCCCTCAAGACCCGCGACGAGCGATGCAAGGTATGGGATTTGGTTTCCGCCATGGATTCTCTGAAGAGGCGCTGAATTTGGTTGAGATGGATGGATTTTGCTTTGCGGCGCAGTCGGCGAACTGGATCGTGGTGCACCGCGCGATGATGGCGATCAGGGACGTCGACGGCATGTTCAACTCGCTGGATCCCGAGTACTACGACATCCTGATGAAGTGAGCCGCGCATCCTGCCTTTTTTTTTTCTCTCTATGACATTTCCATTTTTTCATTCAAGATCCAACTGTATTGATCTGCCCGGAGTAAATTGCTGTGTGCGAAAATGTCAGGGTAGGGTTAGTTGTTTGGAATATGGGTGTTGGTGATGATCAATTTTGTTACTTTAAATTCAACATGTGGCATTGTAGCTTACAATTCTGTTCTAATCTTCGTTGGCATTGTAGCAGGTTTTTTTCTTGATATTTGATCTGCATATTAATTTCATGTTAACACAATTTATCTACTGTGGAAAACTGCGGTGTGCTATTTTGCTCCGCCGTTACTGTTTATATTTGCCAATTTGTTCGGGAACTGTGGAGTTTACAGGCCCCCCCTGGCGCCCCCCCCCCATCTCAAGACTGCAGAAATTGCTTTCCTATAAATTGAATTACTCTTGTTGTTGAGTTGCTAAAGTGTTTCAATCTGGTCTGCTTTCTTGATGTGTGTCGCTTATATACGATAGTTAAGGATGCAAGGAAACTTTGAGAGAACTGCAACAGTTCTACAAATTATGTTCTGCAGTATATGCATCAACAATGCACTTTACAATTGAACAATTATGGCCATTTGCACAAAGACTTGATGAGTAGTTAAATAATTTGGTTTTAGATCTAGTAAAGCACTACTTGTGTGCACTTTATGTTTTCATGCTTGAACAGTGAAATCAATACTGAATAGATATCTGTACTCCCATCTGCATTGCCACTTCACTCATCTCCATTTTTTCTGATGTTCGATTGAAAATTGCAGCAGCATTCTTCATATTAGCCATGTGGCATTTTTCTTATTTATTTTTACTTTATTTATGCCTAATTGTTGCTCATAGATATTTCTAATGGGAGTTATGTTGTCCCTGTGTGAACTGCGAAACGATATAGATTGTGAGGATTTCCTTATTTGCCCCTTGCCTTCAAACTCTACTGCAAAAGCAATGTGTTTCTGATATTCAGTCTGAAGATGATCTCCCTTTAATGATATACATTAATTGTTCTGCTCTGAACTTTGATATGCTGCAGGTACCTGTACAGAGGTTTGTCAACAGGGGATCGGCCAACATGTGACCAGTGCCTCAAAATTCATGAAAAACTCACCGAGAAAGCAGGCTTAGGATGTATATTGCGCTCACTTGCTGATACCGTAAACACCGTGTGAGTTTCATCTCTGTGGAGGGTGGGCAACACAAGGTTTTTTCTCCCAGCTGCCCCATGATATGAAAATATCTCATTAGGGCCAATTAGTTGTATGGAAAATTGTTGTCTAGATGATGTTGATTGTTATCCTCTTCCCTTTCCATTTGGCAGCTAGCTTCTGATAGAGAGCTTCCTTGTACTCTAGTACTAGAGTTGCTGAACTGCTGTACTACTAGTATATATATATTGTTGTTTCCAACACGTTATGTGGCATGAACTATGATAATGAAAATGTTGTGGTTTTCAAGTGAATTTATGTACAACCAGAATTGGCTGGAACTTGTTTCCCACTGTTCACCTTCCAACTGTTTTTCATGTATTACTGATGCAGAATGTGTACAGTTCTTAGTAGTGGTTACTCAGTATAATGTATCTGTAACCAATACTCCCTCCATACCCACAAAACAAGTCGTTCTGGGCTCTTATCCATTTTCACAAAATAAGTCGTCGTTCCTCAGCGGGGTTTAGTTTGGACGCGTATGCCCCTAACACGAGAGCCGAGCAACGAGCGGCGAGGCAAGAAACGAGGCGACGTGATTAATGCCGCCTTAAGCTGAATGGACGTGATTAATGGCGCTCGATCTTTCCTCTTCGTCTCCCGCATGCAGCACACGCTCGTCGCTTGCCGCTCGCACACGCGCATCTCTCTTCCTCGCCGCCCGGCTGTAGTTAGGGTTCAGAGCTTGGTCGTGCCATGGAGTACGTCGAGTCGCTGAAGTCCGTCGAGGTGCTGGACTCTGTCGATGCCCTGGACATCGTCAACGCGCTGGACTCCGTCAAGGGGCTAGAATCGGAGATGGCGTTGGACTCCGTCGAGGTGGCGTCGGACTCCGTCGAGGTGGCGCCGGACTCCGTCGAGGTGGTGCAGTGTCCTCGCTGCGGCACATTCCATGCTGGCGGCGTCTTCGGAGAAGCATGCTTCCAAGCTTGCCGCCGTGCTCGCAGGTGTGCCCGTTGTGGCCTTTTACATGAAGACTACGACCTCATAGCAAGGTTTTTTGCATAACATGGAAAAGTTTGATTGTGAGTTATACATTCCTAATGTGGAGAAACTTCAAATGGATGGTGAAACCATACTTCTTCCTGAGCACGTTATCAAAAAGTTGGACGAGATCTACAGTATGAAGGAGTTGGAAGATGCAAAGATGAAGCAAGAACAATAAGTTACATGTCTCATTCAATCGACCTAACATGCAAGCAAAAACTAATTTGCTGCTAATATTCTTGCTTCGGCTAGCATCTGCAAAGACTAACATGCTTGCATCATCTAATATTCTACTTCTAATTTGCTGCAAGGAGACTAGCAATGCATTCAGCAAGCAAGGATGCTTCAGATGAGATTTGCAATGGCAGCCGATCTTCTCTCTCTAGTTTTTCCTTTTGCATGTGAGGAATTTTGATCTTGTTGCCACCTTTTACTTTCATGGCTTCCTTCAAAACAGTTTGTAGTGTTAAAAACATTCTGTTTGCTTTCCATGGAGAGTACTCTAAGAATGCCTGCAAAACATGTGTGGAATAAATCTTTCACCGAGTACTCTAATTGTTGAACAAAACAATGAAACAAGTGAACAATGGATCCATTTACCTGTTCCACGGCTGGAACTAGATATTTTATTGTCTTTGCCTCCTTTTTGTATTGAATTGCTTGAATAGCTTGAAAAAACCCCAAGTCTAGAATGTTAAAATCTGGAGAATTGGATGGTTGACAAACTAGGCGAATGTCAAACCCTTCTTTCCTAGCAGCCTCACAAAAAACAGGATCATCCAATTTCAAATGAGAAGGTGTATTATCTTGTTGTATAAAAATTGGTTTGTTCACATCTTCTCTTGGCCATTTGGCTCGAATGGCAGGCAACACTTTGTTTACCATGAAATCTCTAATCACATCTCTTGTTATTGAAGTTATTGGCTTGATTACTAGTTCTCCACGAAGACGATTCTGACTACTTCTCACAGCATGTTCATAAGTGACAAGTGGAAAACAACCAATTTTACCATAAAAACACATTCTCCATTCCTAAACCTTGGCCGAGCACAAACACATAAGAACATGAGCCTAGGGATGTAATTCTTGTTCTTACAAGTGCGATGTGGTTCATCTTCCTCGGGTAACAAGTAATACTTCTTAGATTTTTGAGAGAGGTAGAACCATTTTTCATCAATGAACACATAGTCAAAAAAATCCTTAAATCTTGGATCACCAACCAAACTTTGATCAATCATGTCAACACACCACTTCAACCTAGTCTTCTTGTTAGCATCTGTGAGGTATGGTTTGATGCTACTAGAGTGCCGTCTAAGCAAACCTTTTTTCAAATACCTTTGTATCCTAGATTTGGAAATACCAAGTTTACTAGACACATCTTCTATGGTCATTCTTTTCTTGAGAGGAATGTTGCGCAATTGTTCCAAATCAAGAGGGATTGCCTTATGACCAGATCTACCCTTCTTGTGACTAGCAACCACAACCGGAATGTTATGAGCAAGTTGGATTTTACCTCGCTTTCATAAGCGCTGAACTGATCGAATGTGCACTCCAAATTGATCAGCAACCCTTCTTGTATCTTTCTTGCCTAGTTTCCCATTCTTGCTGTCCTTCAACAATGCTTTGTACACTTGTTTTGTGACTTCTTCTGTCATGTTCTTCCTTCGATGCTGTCCTTCAATAGGAGCTTGGTTATGTACAGCATGTTCTAGTCAAAGAAAAAAAACAAGCACATTCAAAAAAAATAGCCACTGCTTTAATAAAAAAATGAAAAAGGAAAGAACAAACTGAGATCAAGATTACCAGCGTGGTTTTGTAAAAAATCTAAATCAACTACACCAAATTCATCTAGTGGCATGTTCAAATCAAATCCTATCAGAAAAAGAAAAGAAAAAACTTAGAATAGAAACTTAGTTGATGTTGTTTCTGTGACTATAAAAAAAAGAAAGAACAAACACATTACCATTAACGTTGTGATCCTCCAATATTGGCTCGTTGAGATGGAAGGGAACATTGCCGTCCTTATCTTCTTCTAGGCGGACATTCAAATCAAAGCCAAAAACAGCTGGAACAGCCATTGCATGAAGTAGATGGAAACTCTCGCGGACTAAAAGTGAGCAGGTTAAGCATAGTAATGGAAAGAGAAGAATCCGTTTAAATAGGCATGGTGAAACTGAAACGGCATCTACCCGTGAAAAGAACGAAAATTATGCGCCCAAACGAAAAATACGCGCCCAAAAAACACCCGCGAGAGCGCCATGCAAAATCAGAAAAAAAACGGAGTGCCCAGACGAAAAAAACGAAAAATACGCACGCAAGCGCCATGCAAAATCAGCAAAAAAAAAAATCAGCCCACCAAGTATCTAACCCAAGCACTCAGCCTTCAAACCTCGCTGCACTAGCCATTTGAGCTCTGTTTGCTTCTCAAATGAATGCACCCGCACCCTCATTTAATAGGGGCAAACATGGAAGAATAGTCTCAAATTAATCACTCATTGGTAAGCACAATCTTATCCTAAACGACTTGTTTTGTGGGTATGGAGGGAGTATATATTTGCAGCTCATTGCTGGCAACTCATCTTTGTTTTCCAAATGTATTAAGGTGTACTCCTGTATTGATTAACACTATGAAGCACACATATATACCTTTCAAATTTTCAATACCTTTCAATGGCTGGAGAAAAAAATCGAAATGGATTTCTGCATGTGCTAGCATGCATATATCAGATATATGGATTCAGAAGTTTCTTGAAAATCAAACAGCATCCAGGAAAGAAATCAAGGCCATTCATCTCAAACCAAGAAAACGATTAATTCCATCTCCAAAAACAACAAGAACATTGCATATCAGGCAACGAATTATGGCAGCTTTAATCCTTTTATTACATCCTTGAGAACTGACAATATTTCTCCAAACCAACCAGATTATTTCCAGGTGGATTGCTTTTTCTTGAGGAAATTAAACCAACGGTTTATTACCGGAAACACAAGATCATCGAGAGAGAGAGAGCATCAAACAGCTAGTACAAGTGCAAATTAACTCAGTGAAATTAAGAAACCTATAGCAAAGAGAGACTCATATGGGAAATTAAGGCTGAGATGATCATCAGAAGTTCAGAAAGTTCAGAACATGATAGGGTCTGCACAGCAGTATCCAGCAGAGATCTCCAAGAACCCATCCATGGCGGCGCTCATGGCCGCCTGCCCCGGCATGTCGTCGAGCAGCCAGTTCTCGAGCAGCGAGAAGGTCGTCGTGGCCGCCTCGCCATGGCCGGCCATTGCCGCAGCCGTCATCATCTCCGACGACGACGACTTGTCATCACCACTGATCACAGCACACATGTGATAATCCTGGTCCTTGGAGACGCCATCAATGGAAGAAGCCATTGCAGCAGCAGCAGCAGAGCCCTCTTGCTCCTCTTGGAGCTCCTGCATGGCCATGGCCTGCTTGTAGCAGCTACCTGCAGCAGCTGTTGCTGCTGATGATGTTGTTGCTGGTGATGGCTTCATCCATGTCTGGAACTGGAAGAGCTTGGGGATGGTGGTGGCCTCATTGCTAGGTGCAGTGGCCATGGATTGCATGGATTCAAGATTGTGGTTGTTGTTATGGAGGTAATTGCTGCTGTTGCTGTTGCTGTTGTTAGGGTTGTAGTAGTTTGGGCTGGTTGTTGCTACTGCTGCTGCATTGGAGGAAGAAGGGGTGGTTTGGAAGGAATGGTGGTGATGATGATCAGGGTGTGATTGTTGTTGTTGTTGCAGCCTCTTCACCTTCTTCTTGAGGTGTGTGTTCCAGTAGTTCTTGATGTCGTTGTCTGTTCTTTGGGGGAGGTAGGAGGCTATTGCTGCCCACCTGCATGCACAATAGATAAATATTTAGGCACTACTCTCTCCGTCCCATAAAAATGTCAATCCTAACATCCCAAGACAAAAATAGTGGAGATGAAGATTGACTAAAATACCCATAATCATTGAAAAAAAGTAGTAAGAGAGATAGATAGGTAAAGGGTATTGAAGGGATAAAACTTCTCGTTTTACGTACTGAGAGTAGGTAGGATGATAGAAGTTGTTTTTTTTAGACAAAATTCAATCTCTAGAAGTTGAGTTTTTTGGGACGGAGGGCGTATGTTATAACCTGTCATGTAATATATGCAAAAGGTAAAGCATGATTAAGGTAAAGACAATATGATTTTGAAAAAGTTCAGATGATCATCAGAAAGTCAGGGTTTGCTTGAGTTATCATAAAACTAAGCTTAAACTATAAACAATATATAGGAGTGCATAGAGGTTTTCTTTCATTCTTGGACTAGAGTTCAGAGGTATATAAGATCTGTGAAGTGATGTACCAAAACCAATATCATAACAAATGAGAGTAGGATTGGGAGTTCACCTATATATTTGTTGGCGTTTTCTTCAATCTTTAAGAGGTATGAGTATTAGTTAGGAGGTATGTACCTTACGTGTAAAACTATGAGGTTATATGCTCCCTCCGTTATAAAATAAGTCTATTTTTTAAATGAATCTGGACATAATCTACATCTAGATTCACATATAAAAGTAAACATTTTATTCATCCCAAGAACCAGGAAAATTCTAACAATGTCAATTCTAATCAGTTCAATTGATTTACAGTTTTTTTTATCTCGGAGTGGTACGGATGTATATATATCTCTTCAAGGATAGAAAATAAACTAAAAACATCCCATTAGATTTTGATGCTCATGTATATGATACAACAATTTATTTAAATTGAGTTATGTACGTGATTACTTGTTGCCAAGCAATGCCTGGAGGTGGATGATGATCCCCTCCTCATGAGGGGTGAAGTTGCCACGCTTGATCCCCGGTCTCAAGTAGTTCGTCCACCGCAGCCTGCAGCTCTTGCTGCACCTCATCAATCCTAAACACATACAAAAAACACAACAGAAACAAACTTATCATCAACTCCTAAACAACAACAGAAGCATAACTAAAACAGCTTCTGATATCAACCATGCAAAAATCAAACACATGCAATATCGATCATTCGACGACGAATGGATCGAAAACGCGAGAGCCAGGGGGAGGGGGGGGGGGCTAACCGGTGTTCTCGGGCACGGAGCGCCAGTTCCCGGGGCCATGCTGCTGGATGTAGGAGACGAGGATGATGTCCTCCTCTGGCGTCCATGGCCCTTTCTTGACGCCGACGCCATTGTCGCAGCATGGAGGTCTCCCCATGTCTGCCTATAGGCTAGTAGCTACCTAATAGTAATATCTATAGCCTACCACAGCTAAGCCTATAGCTCTCCCTTAGCAGCAGCAGCAGCTAGTTGCTTCTTAAGTTGATGGGCAACATGTCTGTCTATCTAGCCACCTTGAGAGCCATGGCAGCATACAGCCACTGACTCCTCTCTCTGAAACTGAAACTAAGACCCAAGGCCTCTACTGGTGGTCTCCTTTTATATTTCTAAGATGACACCAGTGCAGTGCAGCAATGCAACCCTAGCTAATTAAGCAAGCTGGTGCTTTCCTACCTGTCCCCTTACAGGTGCCCTAGCTCTGCATGTGAGTGCTTATATACTACATGACCTCATCATAAGCTTGCCCCTGTGCTTTTAATTGCTTTCCAATGCAAAAAGTCAGCCAGGTGAACACAGCCAATGCAATCTCTCTTTTTCTCCTCTCTCTGTCTTTTCTCTCCTTGGTGTGATGTATGGGATCACATGAATGATCATCTCCTCGGTGATCTTTTTTCTCTCCTCGCTTTTCCTTTCCCAACACGAACATAAGGTTGACGTCTTGCGTATTCGTTGAGGACTTTAGATCGATTGATGGATGGATGGAGTGAAGTCTAGCAGCCTCATCTTTTCACTTATGCTTATGTTTATAAACCAAAATTTAAATTTTCAACCTTAAATTTAAAGTTGATTTTGAGGTTTTTTTATCGAAGTTTATTTTTCAGTCTTTGCTTTTAAATCTCTAAGAACAAGCATATAAAAGTTTTATTCGTAAATTATTTTTCATTTGTAAATATGTCGTTAAGCGAAACGATGGGTACGCTGGGTTCTCTCTTTTTTGCTGTGGCGCTCATGAAAACAGTTATTGCATGCATGCATGTGTTTGTTTGTTTGTTAGTGTTAATTTAATTTACTCTATCTCTCTCCTGATTTCTTGGGGGCATTGATGGGATCGGCCGTGTGCATGATCTGGCAAAAGCACGGGTTGCCCTGCAATTCTACCTCTTCTACCTTCGATCGATGCATTCATGAACGTGATTAATTTCACATATCTTTTTCGACAATGAAAATCAATCATATAGTATATATTTAATTTATACCTCTACAATGGGATATATTCAGCCATTTTCGTTGATCCTTTTTAATTTCACCTTTTTCTACATCATCATCGATCATCCATCTGGCCTCTTATCAGTTAATTTATGTCTGAAATTAACATGGACGAATGGACGCACGGGATGTGGCGCGTTCGAGCCGTCGCATCGCATCACGCACGTCGATTTCGACACCCAAGTCCCAAGCTCAGCTCGTGAGAGGATTTAAAGCTATACGGCCTGAGAGCATGTACACATGGACGCTAGCTAGCTCGCATATATATATGGATCGTCGTTGCGTGGGGACGAGCTGACGAATTCGGTAAAATGTCAATGTTTCTTTAGTTTCTACATCGATCGATTACGGCCGGATACATGCATGCACTCACACTGGCACACGGTTTAGGGCAGATGGGAAGTCAAATGTGTGCTTGCTACTTGCTAGTCAAAACCAGGGGCGGAGTTAGAAACAAAACCAGATTACGACATCTAGGGTTTGTTTGGTTCGATGTCACACTTTACCATGTAAACACATTTAGTCACATCACAGTTTCTTAATTATGCAAGTGTTTGGTTCAATATTTTCACAATAGTGGTTAATTTTTACACTTTTACCCTACCTATCATGATTTTTTCTCTCAAACATTGCCATAAGTGTGGCCATCAAATAGTATATACTTAATCGGCCACCAACAAGGTGATCTTAGGGGAATTCCGTATGTATTCAACCCCCCTCCAATCCCCCCACTCCCCCACGCGCGTGCACGTGTACAGATCAAAGGAGATGCGATGCCGGGTGTGTACCTTCTTCATCCCAGTGATCATGGACGGATCATAAGCCTTCTGACCAGCAACCGCTGGGTGAGTCTTTGACGCCTTTTTCTTTAGTGTTTGCAGATCGGAGTTCTTCAGATCCACATTTGAAGAGGTCACGCCAACCGTTCTACTCTTCTTCAATGAGTAGGTACACAAGAACGATGTTCTTCTCTTGGACATCGACATCAGATCTTCAAGGGGCAACTGTGGTTTACTTTGTTTGGCCAAAGTGATGGCATCGATTGGGTATGCTCCTTGGTTCTATCTCTTGCAAGCGTTCATGGTATCATCCTCTCCATCGCTATAGATACAAGTTGGATTGTTGGTTCCGTTATTCTGTAGAAGAAGCAGAAAAAGGACCTTATTGCCTCTTCATTTTCTTAGATGTCCTCTTCGCAAATTCCAGCATGTATTGTTAATTCGCCTGATTTTGAGGGGGTCTTTATGTGAACGGGATGTACTCACAGTTGCTCCACAACAAAGTACTTGTGGCGCTTTATCCTCAGTTTTCCCTTTTTTTTAAAAAAAAAGACAGTTTTGGACGGAGACGATGCTCTCGCTACATCTAATTTCTTGGTGATATGTAGATGGCTAGGAATTGTAGTGTTTCCTCAACTAGTGGTGAAGGAAGTAGATAGCATCTCCTTAAATGTGGTTATGAAACAAGGGATAGCTAAGCAAGAGATAGTGTCGATATGTCGATGCAACAAGTTGCTATCTCGAACAACAACGAGAAGAAGGTTGGCCCCTTCAACCAAGCCATCTTGTTAGTAGGGAGCATCGACATACTTTATCCATCTTAAAATATAAAAACCTAACACATATTAAACATAAACCTAGCTAGTATACTACAAATTTGAACATATTTATTGTATGTAAAAGGTTTACCCATATGATGCGGATAAATCTCAAACATCTTTTTTTTATCTCACGGTAGTTTTCAGGTTTAGGGTTACATAATTTCCCATATATTGCTCATAGAACCCTGTCACTGACCTCACTCAGTCACAAAATTGGTGACCTGATCAACTTGATTGACTCCAGCTAGCTAGTGCGTGCACACTCTTTGTTTCTTCCCGTGATTAATTCCGGCCATTAAGGACTCTATTAAACATCCAGTAAGCTTAGTTAGCTCCCAATCTGATCATGTGAGGTAGTAACTGATTAACCGTATGTACAAATTAACCATTTCGTCTTTAAATACAGTAAGTATAACTCGATAAGCATAAGTAATTACTCCATCTATTTTTTAATATATGATATTGTTAACTTTTTAAAGATATGTTTGACCATTCGTATTATTAAAAAGATTATATAACCATTATTTGTTTTGTTGGATTTGATTTATCGTCAATTGTCCTTGAAGTATGACATACTCCCTCTGTCCTCTAATATAAGGGATTTTGATTTTTTTTCTTGCACTGTTTGACTATTCCTCTTATTCAAAAAATTTTGAAATTATTATTATCTTTTACTTACTTTATTATCCAAAGTACTTTAAGCACAATCTTTCATTTTTTATATTTGCACAATTTTTTTAATAAGACGAGTGGTCAAACAGTACAAACAAAATATCAAATTCTTTTATATTATGAGACAGAGGGAATACATTTTATTATATTTATATAAGTTTTTTGAATAAGATAAATAAATCAAAAATTTGTTAAAAAATCAACGGTGTCGTATATTAAAAAACTGAGCGAGTAATTAGCTTGAAATTAGTCACGACCTATCGATCCATCTTACGCACGCGCGGGGGACACGTAATTTAATCCTCCCACGTGTAGTCGTCGCACGTACAGCGTCACGGATTTCTGAGGCCTCAAAAAAAAATTTTGTGTTGAAAAAAATGAAAGTTAATGATGCCCATGGGCAGATTTCTCCACTTACAAACCACTTACGAGTAAACGTGCAGTGCCAAATTAAATAGAGCTATATGCCCATGGGAGTATCTCTGAATAACATTTTTTTTTATGTTTCTTAAAGAAGTAATCAATGTTAGGACAAGATTTAATCAATTTTTTTAAAAAAAACTTTGGCAATCAGTAATTTCTTAAATATTGGTGCACGCACACATTTAACAAAATTACAATAGATTTACCTCAACAAGTACTCCATCTGTCCTAAAACAGTTGTCACTTTGTAAAATGAGCATAGCTAAACTGATCAGATTTCCTATGGTGGAGCCAATCTATCCAGATTTAAGTTATAGACTTCACATGAGTATTCGTATTTATAACTAACTATTCTTTCAGTGGTGAGCAACATACCCATTGATCACGAGGGACATTCGTGATTACTTCGTCAATATCAAGATATTTCAGACCAATCTGCCGGAGGTGCTCATACGGATAAGGTGTGCATGTGTTCGTTCATAGGGGTGAGTCCGCGTGCATTGTGAGCATATGCGTTTGTAGTGTACGTATTTCTAAAAATAATAGCTGTCATTTTAGGATTTAAAATTTATCTAAAAAATTGTCACTTTGGATTACTTCTTGTCACATCAATTTAAAATTAATTTTCTCTATTTTATCCCCAACTACCCACTCACTCCTAACCATATATCTTTTAATAGAGGATATTATCATTTCTTTCTTAACCTTAATCTTTCCTGCTGAATAACCTAAAACGACAATGATTTAGGAATGGAGGTCTATAATACAATATTATAAAGTTATTAGATATAAGTGATATTTACGATCATTAACAAGTACTATCAGGTATTATGGTACCTCTCGATACATCTTATGTCTTCAGAGTTTGTTAAAGAAGGCATACTTGCATTTGTATAAGTATATACATGTTTGTGTCTCACATAATTAAAAAAAAGTATTTTTTATTTTCATCTTGTTTGGTGATTTTTTTCCCCCTCAAAATGATCAGGTATTGTGAGTGAGTTGGTCAGCAAAAATTGACAATATGCAATAGCTAAAGGATGGTTTCAATTAAATTAAAGAAGCACGCGTAAATGCTGCACAAAGTGGTTAGATCCTTGCACCTGCATTTTCCACTGCTAGCCAGCCAGGAAGCAATGGGGATTCAATTGCCGCCATTTTCTACTCACCTGCCAACGCCTGCAGATCTGCTAGTAGTATTTGGTAGCGTCTCCTTTTTGTTTCAATGTGCACTCCGGCAATCAATAATGTTGCTGTCTTTGTTTTTCTCGCGAATAAAAAGTATTATTAATCCCTAATATTAGTTCATTGTTGTGAAAGCAAGTTACCCCTAATTCATGAGCTAACCATACTGTTATATTTCTTTTAACAGTTTTCTTTAACTCTGCCTTATGATGTCTGAAAAAGGTCAGGAGCTACATCTATATCCTAGTCAAGTAAATTAGCCTACACAAATTTCAGGCTTTCATTGCTTGCTGGTTGGCTTACCAGCCGCAGCTAAAATTTTAATTTTAAAATTTATTTTGAGATTTTTACAAAGTTTATTTTACAATCTTATTTTTTAAACTGCTAACAATATAGATATAAAATTTTGAGTGCATTATGTTTTGTTCATCTTTTATTACTAAAGTTTCGGTTTAGACCATATTTTGCCTAACCTTTCCACTTTGAACGAGATAACTTTACTATTATGGCACTTTAGACCACCCCCAACTTGATCTTTTGTCCATCTATTTCAAACTTCTACTCGACCTTAAAAGTGGTCTTGTACATATTTATGTTCATCAACATGTGGGAGTCGATGTACTCAAGATTGATGATATGCTTAAGAAGGGATGCAGATCCTCTGCAGTACTGCTGATGCAATAGCAGTGGATGACATGTAGGTCCGGCCCCACACATCAATGTCTATTTCTGCATTCGCAGTACTGCAGACAATTCTCACTAGCTTAAGAAGAGAGTCGGGTGGTCCAAAGTGCAATAATGGTAAATTAACTAGTCAAAGTGAAAGTGTTTAGTAAAAGGTGACCAAAGCAAAACTTTGGTAATAAAAGGTGATAAAAACTAAAATTTACTCTAAAATTTTATTCATAAATTATTTTTGAGCATTTTGTTCACTTTCTACTGCTTACCAGTTACCAGTCGTAGCTTAACTGATCAGAAATCAGATGGAACACCTACTCGAGTCATACATGCCATGAAGATGCTGTAATTAACTAATCAAGAAGCAAAATCTTCAGATACCAGACCTAAAATCTTCAGATATGGACCTTCAGATTTCAGTTCATGTCAGATTAACAAATTAACACCTCAAGCCCCATTAGCCCAACCAGCATGTAGTAACCAGTACCAGCATTGCATTTGCACATTTGTACTGCCACAAGCTTTAAATTGCTCACCAACCTTCAGACCAGCGCCATAACTGCCTCACATCTCACTGGCTACTCCACTCCAATGCAATAACCTCCTCATCTTCAAGCTCTCATCAGCTAGCAATCCATATTCTCAGCAGAGAAAAAGATCTGCATTTTCACTGTGCTTTGCAGAGAAAAAGGATGGAGGAGACGTACACCGTGAAGGTGGGTGAAGCAACTCCGGCCGCCGGCGGCAAGCCGTCGGCCGGGCCAGTCTACCGGAGCATCTACTCCAAGGATGGCCTCATGAAGCTCCCTGAAGATATCCTGTCCCCTTGGGACTTCTTCAGGTTGGTTTCTTGGCATGGTGCCGGTCAATTTGACAATGCATTATTCAATTTGCTTTCATCAAGATTGTGCTAATTTTCTAGTGAGAAGCTTGTATTTCAGTTTATAAGGTTTGAGATTTGAGAGTTATTATGTAAAAAAAAAGATAGATTTGAGAGATTATGATGATTTTTTTTTTCATATTTTTTGGCTTGTTTCTGTTCTTGAAGTGGAGCAGTCAAGCAGTACCCCAAGAACAAGATGCTGGGCCAGCGCAAAGTTTCAGATGGCAAGGTATGTCAAATCTGCATATGTGATAAGAGGCATTCAGATTCTTAGTGATTAAGATTTTTTTAAAAAAAACTTATGATTCAATGTGTTTTGATTTTATTTTGAGATGGTGCATTTTTTTTTAAAAAAAAACAATTGTTAGGCTGGTGACTATGTGTGGCTAACATATGAAGAAGTGTACCAGAAGGTCATTAAGATTGGATCAGCCATCAGAAGCTTACGTGTCAAGCCGGTGAGCAAACGATGTTGATATCTCTGTACATATATGTTGGGATTTTCTTCTGATAATGTTGATCTCTGTACATATATGTAAGTACTTACTGAAGATAATGTTGATCTGTGTGGTTAGGGTGGTCACTGTGGCATATATGGATCAAACTGTCCAGAATGGGTTATGGCTATGCAGGTGAATTCATCATTTTTTTTGGTGTGTGTAAGAATTGTTTTGAAAGAGTAACCTGATGTTGGGTTTA
Organism: Oryza sativa Japonica Group; assembly: GCF_034140825.1. Taxonomy (NCBI): domain Eukaryota; kingdom Viridiplantae; phylum Streptophyta; class Magnoliopsida; order Poales; family Poaceae; genus Oryza; species Oryza sativa. The sequence goes on from NC_089045.1 coordinate 22,679,203, forward strand.
CTTTAATTTCATTGTTTGTTCAGGCTTGCAACAGCCAAGGAATATGCTATGTTCCACTGTATGACACCCTTGGTAGGTTCTCCATGCCACAAATACCGACTCACTAACAAAAACAGCTATGTGAATGCACATAATTTAAGAATAAAACATGAAGTAAAAAAATACATCTTTATAAAAATGCTCAGATAAAACAAGCATTATCCGTGGTATCTGTTAGTGTACTTTATAATGTAGCACTGACTGGTTCAGTGCCTTCAAATAAATTGCAGGTGCAAATGCAGTTGAATTCATAATGGATCATGCTGAGATCTCTATAGCATTTGTGCAGGAAAGCAAGATACAATCAGTAAGCAAAGAAATGATCCTTGAAAAATATTCTGTTCTGCACTGTATTAACTGGCATGCCAAATGCGCCTCAAATTTAAAGCTGATGATATGATGATTGATTAATAGTTACTCAGTACCTGATACAGTAGAAGCAGAACTTGTAACCAGTTGAGAAGATCAGTTCTACAAATCATTTTATCTTACATCTAACAAGTAGTTGAATTGCAATCTTCAGGTATTATCTGTAGTCAAGAGGTGCAGAGCCCACATCAAAGGTTAGTTATCTGGACCCTGGCACGGACCTATCAGGATGCCTATATGTAGTTTTATATAATTCATTTCTTTCATTTGTGCAATTTCAGCAATAGTTAGTTTTGGAGATGTGACAAGTGAACTGAAAAGAGAAGCTGAACAGTTAGGAGTATCTTGCTTTTCTTGGGAAGAATTTTCTTCAATGGTTAGTCTGAATTCCTATTTTGCTACTTATTCCAAGCCAAAATATTTACTTCATTACAGGATCATAGGTGTTTTTACAAGTGGTAAGTTATTTTCTCAGGGAAAGCAAAACTATGAACTTCCCAAGAAACAAAAGGATGACATTTGCACAATCATGTATACAAGTGGAACAACTGGAGACCCGAAGGGTGTGATAATCACAAACAGAGCTCTAATTGCCGGTGTTATGACCACAGAACATCTTCTGAAAGTGACAGACAAAGTGGTAAGCCTCTTAAATCAAACACCTGCAGGCTGCAGTTCTCAATAACTAATGAAGAATTGATCATAGCTTGTCCATTAAATATCAATATCTTTATATATTTCCTGAGATGTTATTCTGACCATAGTTAATACTAATATTTATGCAGGTGGCTGAAGATGATTCCTACTTTTCCTATCTCCCATTAGCTCACATATTTGATCAAGTAATTGGAAACTACTGCATTTCTAAAGGAGCCTCCATTGGATTCTGGCAAGCGGTATGAGCAGCACAATGAAGGATGAATAATTCTGTAGACTATCTTCTTTGACCATCTGGCAGGTGACACAAACCACTTTCTTACCAGGACATTAGGTATCTCATGGAGGATGTGCAAATGATGAAACCAACGGTATTTTGTGGTGTCCCTCGTGTTTATGATCGTATATACACAGGTAAAATGCACAAAAAAAGTCAAATAATTGTCTCAATTGCAACCACATTTTGTGATTAGCGGTAATATGGGAATATCATGAATTGAAGGTATTAATCAGAAAATTCAGTCTGGAGGGATGATAGCCAAAAGCCTTTTCCAGTATGCATACAACTAGTAAGTACTGCTTATAAAAAACATTGAAAATACATGTATCACTTAATCCTGTCCAACTTTACAGTTCTCGTATAACTAAATCTGTCACATTGTCATCACTCATCAGCAAACTTGGAAATTTGCGGAAAGGGTTGAAACAGGATGAAGCCTCGCCATTTTTTGACAAAATAGTTTTCAGTAAAGTACGTGCAGATTTTAAGACAACTTTTCATTTTCCCCCTTAGTTAGAACATCTATGAAATAATTTTATCATTTATGTTACAGATAAAAGAAGGGCTTGGAGGCCGGATACGACTCCTTCTATCAGGAGCAGCACCTTTGCCAAGACACGTCGAAGAATTCATGCGGGTTACCAGCTGCAGTGTACTTGTACAAGGATATGGTGAGTTCCAAAATTCATGTGGAAAATGTAGACTTTAACCTGGACCCATCATAACCATATAGCAACTTAGCATGGTTAGTTAGTTGGTCCTGATTCAGTTCAGTAATTGACCTGTTATGGACTTAAAAGATGTAAAATGCTTGTATTTCTTTAATTTCCAAATTAGCATTAGTAATCTTAATCATAAACTCATAGCATAAATATACTTACTTGTACAATCCCGAGAAGCATATCACTCACCATGCTCTTGGTATGCAGGGCTAACAGAGAGTTGCTCAGGATGCTTCACATCAATCGCCAATGTTTTCTCAATGATTGGATCAGTTGGTCCTCCTGTGACGACAATCGAGGCACGGTTAGAATCCATTCCAGAAATGGGGTATGACGCACTCTCAAATGTGCCTAGGGGTGAGATCTGCTTGAGGGGTCACACCTTGTTCTCCGGGTACTACAAGCGCCCTGACCTCACCGAGGAAGTATTCTCAGATGGTTGGTTCCATACAGGTAAAGTCATTTACCCTCAGTTTCACGCCTTACTGAATGATCTGACAGTGGAGATAAATTGTCTCAAATTAGCAATCATCTTATGTATGAAGGTGATATCGGTGAGTGGCAACCAGACGGCACAATGAAGATCATCGACAGAAAGAAGAACATTTTCAAGCTGTCCCAAGGGGAGTATGTAGCAGTGGAGGTCCTGGAAAGCGCATACGTGCAGTCTCCTCTCGTTACATCAGTATGACAACTGAAACAAAAACTAAGTCAAAGTAGTAACACATTTTTTTTGAGGTTCAACTCACCAAGAATCATCTTTGAATCAGGTTTGGGTCTATGGAAACAGCTTTGAGTCCTTCCTTGTTGCTGTGGTTGTCCCTGAGAAGCAGGCCATTGAGGATTGGGCTGCACAAAACAACAAGACTGGTAACTTTGCAGAATTGTGCAACGATCCGAAGGCAAGAATGTACATACAGGATGAGCTAAACAAAACTGGCAAAAGACTAGGGGTATGCCGATAACCGTCATGGAAATTATTATTTAAGTTAACTTCTATTCATGATTAATGACAATTCATAAGACATTATTCTTGTGCCATGCAGTTGAGAGGATTTGAGATGCTAAAGGCAATTCACCTAGAGACAACGCCATTCAGCATAGAGAAGGACCTGGTGACTCCAACTTTTAAGCTCAAGAGACCCCAGCTGCTCAAATATTACAAGGTTAGAGAGAACAAACTCTATAACCATGATTTCCTGGTTTTGTTCTTATGATTTATTTTACGGATGCAAACATGTGAATGAAGTTCTTCATGACATTATTCTGGTGATCTTTATAAGACTAAGCATGTGGATAATGGTAGCACATTTTTTTAATGCAGGATTGCATTGATCAGCTGTACAAGGATGCCAAGGTGGGAAATAAACAGTGATGGTAAAACAGAACCAAGTGGTTATTGAATTTCATGATTATTCAGAAGGAATCATGTACATATCAATAATCATGATTCAAGAGTTAAAGGCCTATCTTTTTAAGATAAAGAGTTAAAGCCTATCTGTTGTGTCTCTAGATGTAAGAACTAATATACATATATATACTATTCTGTCATTCAGGGCCTGAGTTTGACACATAATATTCTGCATTCAGAAGAACACAAATATATAAATGAGTGCTGTAAAACTTCAAGGAGAAAATTCATATCCTAATCTGAACTGAAAAGCTTAATGTTTGATTTACTCTTACTGTGCAAAATCTGCATTTATGCAAAGTTGCAAACTGGCATTAGCACTATTCACCTTTGTTACATAACAGAGGTGCTGATGCGATTTTCATTAGATATAAAATGTGGATAGAATGTGAAATACTAATTCTCTGTCTTCAGAAATACATTCATTTAAGAGGAGTGCAAAAATTATTATTTTCAAACCAAGAGCTATATACAATTAGACATAGTCTGATATTCTTGACAGTTGCTTCAATGGATCAAAAATAGCAGAGTAAGATGCTGCTATATGCTTCTTCAGTATCATGTCTTCAAGTTCAAGTGTCAACAACTTCATAATGCTTTGCTTTTAACCCTACATAACAGATCACCCTCTGCCAAATCTTTTACATGTAAGAACTAAAAAGACATATATCTGATCGTATATTCTGTCAATGAAGCAGAAATAACAAAGCCTCCAAGATTTCTTGAACAATAGGACGCAGAACACAACCCATAGACCGAACACGAACCCCAAACAGTGTCCAAAACCAAAGGACATTGGATCAAAGTCACGCTCAGCTATTTCCTGTCCATCTAGCTTTGATGCATCATTTGCTGAACAATTTTCTCGAAGAGGCGGCCCGCAGAGGCCGCTATTGCCACCGTACATATATGGATGCTCCTCATAGAGGGTGTCAAGTTGCGATCCTGACGGTATTCTTCCTGTAAGATTGTTGTCAGCCAAATCCAAGAAGCTTAGATATGTCAGATTTGACAAGCTTGAAGGGATTTCTCCGGAGAGCATGTTTCTCGATAGGTCAAGCGATTCCAACGACCGAATGATCCCAATCTTTTCTGGAATTTTGCCACTCAAGCGATTCCATGATAGATTCAAGTTTAATAACGCATCAAGAGAAATCATTTCTTCTGGAATTATCCCAGTCAAGTCATTGAGTGATAAGTCAATGCTTACCATATCCAAAATTCCAACACCATAGTTGAGTTCTTGGCCCTTGGTGACCACAGACAAGCTATTTCCAGGCTCACCAACTACACTTGCATACCCTTGGTAAGGGAATGAATGAACTATTCCTTTTGTTTGTGTCATAGCAGTTAAATTCGACAAACCCCGAGGTATGGTTCCTGATATATTATTTCCTGCAAGATTCAAATGATGGAGGAGTTTGAGCTTTGTTAAGATGTTTGGAATATTACCGGAGAACATGTTATAGCTTAACTGCAGAAATTGTAGCTGCACCAAGTCCCCAATCCACATTGGCAGTGTTCCAGAGAAGCTATTCCATCCAAGATCCAGGAAACCCAAACTTGTGCAGCTTTGCACAAATTGTGGGAATTCACCAGAGAGGCTATTGTTACTCAAAAGCAGGTACCTCATGGTTCCCATCGAATCGCATCGGGGTAGTTCTCCAACTAAAAGATTGTTCGCCAAGTCTAAGATAAACAAGTCCTGCGATTCGCAGATGGATTCAGGAATTGTACCTGTGATGTGATTTGAGAACAGAATTAGCGATAGCAATTTCGGAGACTGAATCTTTGGCAAAGGCCCTGACAATGAGTTTATGGAGATGTCCAAGATGGTGATATTCCTTGGTAGCTTTGGTATGTGCCCAGTAAGTTGGTTTGAACTGAGATAGAGTTCTTGAATTGACATGGCCTCCAAATTTGCCGGCAACCCGCCATATATCGAGTTCTCGGAGATATCCAAAACTGCCATCTTTGGAAATGCAGTGCTGAGCCAATCCGGAAGCGTATCATTTATACCTGTGCTTGAGATATCAAGGCAGGAGAAATCCACCTGCCACTGAAGCCATGCAGGAAACAAAGGACCCATTGCGCAATGCGAAAAATTCACTTTCTCGAGACTGAAGGGAGGCTTCCACTCTGAACCCACCTCAATCTTGAGGGGATTCAGAGACAAGTCTATCGTCGTTAACCTCGCCAATCTAGCAAAGTGCTCTTCAGTGATCACACCATCAAGATCATTTCTACTGATGTCAAGGTAAGTCAAATTAGCGAGCTTACCGATCTCGGAAGGAACATGTCCACTGAGGTGGTTACCATAGAGGTCTAGTGTGGTTAAGCTACCAAGATACCCAATTTCTTCAGGGATTTGTCCAGTGAGGAAATTTTCAGACAACACAAGGGTGCTCAAACCTGCAAAACACCCTTCTCCTGCCGGTATCAATCCGGTGAGGTTATTGAAAGACAGATCAAGAATGTCCAAACCTGACAAATTCCCCATCGACCGCGGTATCGGACCAGTGAGATTGTTATAAGAGAGATCAAGAACGCGCAACCCGGTCAGATGCATCAGTTTGTCATAATCCGGCAAGGTTCTTGTCATACCATTGTTTGGCAGGTACAATTCCTGCAACATGTTTGATGATGAACACTGCTGCGGCAGCCTCTGCATCAGCTCGCCGATGTCGCCGCCGTCGAGGGCCGAATCGAGATCTAGCACCCTCAGATTGCAGAGGCCTCTCAGGCTTCTTGGCATGGTGGCCCTGTTGCCATTGTAGGAGAGATCAAGAACCTGGAGGGATGCCATGGCGTCCAGCTCGTCGGGGATCTGGCCGTGCAGGTGGGTCCCCATCAGGTTCAGGTCGGTGAGGCTCGTGATGTTCCAGATCCAGGCGAGCTCGGCTCGGTGGTCGAGGTGGTTCATGGAGAGGTCGAGCAACTTGAGGTTGGTGAGGTTGCGAGGAAGAAGCCGCCGCCATTGTTGCGTGCTCGAGCTCGGGAGCGAGCAGGAGGAGAGGTGGAGGGCTGTGAGGGATGGGAGCATGGCGATGGCGAGAGGCCAGTCTCGCGCGCTGCTCAGGTCGACCGAGCTCAAGCTCAGGTGGCGCAGCGATGGCATGCGGGCGAGCCATGAGAGCTCCGACGAGCGCGCGAGCTGCGGGGAGAAATCGGTGGAGAGGTCGAGGTAGCGGAGGCTCGAGAGGTTCCCGAGGTGGGGTGGGACCTCGCCGGAGAAGTAGATGCCGGAGAGGTTGAGGTAGCGGAGGCTCGCGAGCCCGCCCAGGAACGCCGGCGGCGGGCCCGGCGGCGAGCCCTGGAGGTAGTTACGGCTGAGGTCGAGGTGGCGCAGCCGGCGGAGGGAGAGGAGCGCCGGGCTGATCGCGCCGACGAGCGCCGCGCCGCCGGCGTAGTACCCTCGGTCGTCGTGCTCCGCGCCGCCGCCGCCTGCGGCGGCGGCGGCGTCGTTGCGGAGGCGGAGCGCCACCACGTGCCCGTTCGTCCGGTTGCTGCACCGGACGCCACGCCACCGGCAGCAGTCGCCGCCTCCTCCCCGACGCCGCCACGTGGCGAGGCGCCCCGCGGGGTCGCCGGTGACGCCGTCCCTGAACGCCAGCAGCGCGTCGCGCTCCTCCGGCACGCATGCCAGCGACAGGGTGGCGGCGGCGGCGAGCAAGAACGTCGCGGCGAGGCGGCGCGCGGACATGGCGGCCCCCGGCCGTGGACTAGCATGGACGGCGACGGCGACCGGTTCGTTCGTCTATGTAGGCGGCTGCAATCACTGACCCGCCCGCCCCCACCACCATGGATGATGGATGTGAGCCTCGCCGCCATTGATGATGGATGTGAAGGTCTAGTCGTTGTCCGTTGATTGATCGTTGACCGGATGTATCATCGAGGCGCGCGAGGTAGACGAACCCGAACTCCGTGGAAAATCGGCGCAGTTTTCGGCTACTTTTTGACGGATTCTTTTTTCGAAAATATATATTCTTTTCACATTTTCAGGGCTTCTATAGCTTTCGGTGGAAAAACAAAAGATTTGGATTTCTAAGGATCAATTTATATGAGTGTTAATGAAGTATAGAAAAACCAAAAGAAAATATCATTTTCTACAAGTTGTATATTCCTGTGAATTAATGTGTACAAACATTACGGTCCCATCATTTTCCTTATTCGGGGAATAAGCGAAACAACATATTTACAAACAAAAATAAATAATTTATGAATAAAACGTGTTCTTAATGATATATAAGCAAATACTGAAAAAGTTTAATAAACTTTGATGAAAAAACTCTAAAATAAACTTTAAATTTAAAGTTAAAATTTAAATTTTAACGGATAAGCAGGAGTACAGGAAAAAAGATGAGACTTACTATTCCTTACCTTAATTTTCTATTCCAATGAATACAAATTCCTCCGAAAATGCTCTACTCCGGCGACTGGCCACGCACCCCTCCCACACCCCTCCCACGTGTGTATCTGCTAAACCCATCTACTTCTCCCTCCTTTTTTACATAAAAGATGTTTTATCTAGTATATTTACAATGTTTCACTATTTATTGATTTAATAATGTAGTGAATTAAAATATTCTTTTGCAAAAAACCCCATATTTTGGAAACTCTCTATTAAGAAAATTTAGTTTATTTTTTATTCCAAAAAAATGTTTCACCTGTACTCACAATGTTTCACTATATATATCTAATGTTGCAATGAACGAAACATTCCATTGCAACAAAAAAACCCACATATTTTGGAAACCTCCTATTAAGGGAATTTGGTTTATTTTTTGTTCCACCGAAAAATATTTCACATAGTGTACTCACAATGTTTCACTATGTAAAGAACTGAAACATTCTTTCGCTATTTGCTGAAACATTGTTTTTATATATGGTGAAATAACACCCGATTTAAATGAGTGAAACATTTTCAATCTACTTAATGAAACAATTCCGATATACCTGGTAGAACATCGTGCAATATTTAAAAATAATTCAATAATAAACTTTTTTTTTCATCAGAATATATCCATGTGTGGTTTTGTTATAAAGATTTAATTGCAACGAATTTAATGGTACAATCGGATCATAATTTGATTAAGTAATTTAAGAGATAAATCAGTTTAAAGTAATTTTACACGTAAATCGAGCGCTGACGTCATGTTAATGTTAGCGCCCGATTTTACCCCCCCCCCCCCGATCGGACGCCCGACCAGGAGTCATCTCCGAATTCCTCCGAACATAAAAAAAACCCTTACAGGAATATACTAAATGACAAAAATATACCATCGTTGCAGTTACAGTTATGCTCTACAAACTCGTGGCAGCATGCGCATGATGCGAACTCGCTGCCGGGCTGCCGGCGCCGGCTGACGAGTTCGCTTGGTCCGCTTGGATGCCCAGCGAAGTGACTGGCATAGGCTAATGCCATAATTAATCATCATGATTATTTGTTAATTAACTTGCTAATGACACCAATGAAAGAAAGAATGATTAATTATTTAATAAATAATGACATTAATTAATTAATTAGTCGTGTGAGTTGCTACACAACGATTCGAGCTTGCCGTGAGTTCACATTTTTCCACGCGAAGTTGAACACTCGCCACGAGCTCGTGATGATGTCACCGACACGTCACGAGTTTGCGCAGTCTTCGTGCGACACACGCGGACCATGAGAACTTGTGATGATGTCATGGGCACTCCACGAGTTCGCGCACTCTCGGTGTGAACTTTGGCCTCAAAGGCAGACTTTGCCCTTGCTTCTATCTTAGCCATCCATTCAGCAATTAATGGACCTATCAAAGTAATTAATTCAGCAACCAACCAACCGAGATTAAAAAAAGAAAACTATCTACTAGTCGGATAAGAGCTGCAACATGATCTTTGATTTCACGTTTTTTCAGGACTTTCGACAGTATATTTACTCGATATTTATGGGTCACTTTTTTTCTTTCAAAAACAATTAATTTTTTAACGGTAAACTATATACATTTACACGTTAATTATACTATCACTTTAAAACGAGGATAAAAGCAAATGATTATACTGTCGCTATGTTTAGTTTCAAAATAATTCTTCAAACTTATAATTTTTCCATCACATCAAACTTTTCTACACACAAACTTTCAGCTTTTCCGTCACATCGTTCCAATTTCAACCAAACTTCTAAATTTGGTGTGAACTAAACATAGCCTGTATTCGGCACCCATTTTCCTAACATTTCTCTCGTTTTTTACGTGCATGTTTCCAAAATGCTAAACGATACTTTTTTTTTAAATGTATCTATACGTAAAGTTGCTTAAAAAATCAAATTAATTTATTTTTTTAGAAAATAGCTACTTCCTCCGTTTTACAATGCAAGTCATTCTAGCATTCTCCATATTTATATTAATGTTAATGAATCTAAATAGATATATATGTCTAAATTCATTACCACTAATATGAATATGAGAAATACTAAAATAACTTAATATTGTAAAATAAAGGGAGTACTAATTAATTAATCACAAGATAATGTATCGTTCCGTTTTCACCGGTACGGTTCCCGTTGGGGAACGTCGACTAGCGAACACAGCTCACATAAGGGCATTTTGGCCTGACAGCCACAGCTCCCGCTCACAGAGGAGGGAGGCGGGGCACCTCGCTTCGCGGCGGCTTCATCTTCTTCCCGCGAGAGGAAACCCTCGTCGTCGCCTCCTCCCCCAATCCCCTCCCTAGCTCTTGCCCCGATCGTCGATCCTCGCCTCGCCGGAGAATCCCCGAGCCGCGCCGCCCCTTCCTTCCTTCCTTCCTCCTCGCCCGCGCCGTACCCAGGTATGTCGGGCCGATCGTCGATCGATCCATGCCCCCGCCGTTCCTCCCGAAGACCTAACCCTAACGCTTCCGCATAGATCATCCCCGAGCTCAGATCCCGCTCCTCCACTCCTCATCGATCGGTCATGGCCGCCGCACCAGCACCAGCGCTAGCCCCCGACGCCGCCGCACTCCAGCTGCAGGTACGATCTAACTACGACTCTCCCCTCCCTGAATCGACTTCGTTTTTGCGAGATGATGAGACTAATTTTTTGAGTTTTATAGTGCAGAATCCGGACAAAATTTACAAAGTGCTACCGAGATCCTGTCTGTCTCGATCCCTGGTGTTTGGATTTGGTTGTTCCTCGCGATTGCATTTTGGTTCCTTGTTCATATATGCGTATATGTGTGCTCGGAAATTCGTGGATATGCATATGCTGTAAGGTGTTGCACCCCTTGGTGCTTGGATCAGAATGTCGTGCATATGCATATATGCATATGCATATGCTGGAAGGTGTTGGTCCCCTTGGTGCTTGGATCAGGATGTGGTTTGGTTATTCGCCGCAGTTGGTTTTCTTGTTAATATGTATTCGGAATTCGTGGCTATATCGGAAGGTGTTGTCGCCGGATCTGTGGTTCACTCAGAATGAATTGGTGATTTTGAGGTACAATCTGTCATTTGGCCATGAATTCGTGGCATTATCAGAAGGTTTGCATTTGTTTTCGTTACACATTTGATGGTAATAGTTGTTGTACGGTTCTGTGGCAAAATCTATTCAAGGTAGTTAGATTAAATTTATTCAAGGTTTGCCATGATGTTGAGTACTTCACACGGAAGGTAATTTCTGAAGATATTCATTTTCCTTTCCCTGAACAACCAACAAAAACTGCTAGTCACTAAAGAACAGTGGTTAAAATATTTACATATATTTATTTCCCCAAAGGTTAGGCTGATTAATAGGAAATTACCACATGATAGATCTATAACATGATATGGTAACAACATATGAGTCCTTTTTATAATTTATTTACTCTTCTTTCTCCTCAAAAGGTTCTTTGACGCTTGGTAATATTGTCTTTAATTATTGCTACCTGCTTTGAACCAAGTGTGCAAAAACTCTGCGGTTGCATTTGAAATGTTCTAGATGTGTTAATTGTGGCACACAAGTCATCTTACTGCTGGTTGCCTTTTGGTTATTTGGCTACACCATTCAATGATGGTGTTTTGTGGCAACGTTTAGATCCAGAAATCATCTGCAGGTTTGACCATCGAGCTATGCTTGCCCAGGTGTTCCTTGCAACATCAAAATTAATTCAACTGTGTACCACCATCTATTGTGCTTGCCAGAATAGTTGGCCTGTTCTCGTGTGAGACTTATTCTTGCAGCGTGATCATGTCCATCAATATGCCATGCAAAAAACTATGTCATTGCTGTACTTGCTATCCATACCTTGGTGATTTTAAGATTTAAGTCGCTAATGATTCATAGAACTTTCCTCAAGTATGCTGACTATTGGCAAATAGTGGCCATCCCTATACCAACACGTTGCCATCTGGGATCACTCCCAGCTTTATCTGCTGAAATTGATAAATTCTTGTAGTTCTTTGGCTTTGAAAACTCAATCTATCACTCTCATCTGCCATTGCCTTTTTTTTTTTCTCATGATAATCTTGCTTTTCCTCCTGACGAAATCAAATAGCTTCTGGCAGTGGTCTTAGGTTGCTATCTGCTTAACCACCTCAAAAGCTACTGCTTTTATTTATATTGTGATTTTGGTCAGAGTTCCAATAGCCAATAGGCATTCTGTCACCTTTGTCCCAAGGAACCTCTTTACGTGTCCACAATCAATTGAGTTCCATGTATACAACCAAAGCCATTATAACTGTTGCACTAATAAAGAAGATATTGGTAATCAATTCTAAGATTTTTCTTGGAACTAAAGCTCAAGTAAGAAAGCATTTCACATCCAGAGTTAAACTGTAGCTACCTATACATTCTAGATTTCTAGTGAAACTATAGCTACTGATATATTCTAACTCCATCAGCACATTTTTTGGCTCGAATGTGTAATTTAGCTTCTTTGTCATTCACCATTTGACTCACTTCATAAGGAAATAAATCTTAACCTCTGATTAATGAATGACCATTTTCGCATACTTAATACTAACCTTCAGATGCTACTTGTTTTTTCTTACTATTAAGTTGATTCAATATGCCTTCCTGCTGCTAGGTTCACCGCACATTATATTGTTCAGATTCCATTATTTTAGAAGTCCTTTTGCAAAAACAAATAAACGAATATAGAAACATTAATGAAATATAGAATTGTTGTTCAAAAATAAGCAAAACTTTATCTTTTTGAATATTAAGATATTAAATGTGAAAATCCATACTCTGGCTGATTTTTTTTGTGACACTTGATAGGCAAGAAAAATTAAAAGAAATGCACTTGATGCCAAAAAAAAAAGAAAGAAATGAAGATCCCGCAGGACTGGGGTAGGCTAGTCTGATAGTTTAGATGGTTTCAATATATTTGTTGTGCTGTTGGCTTTATACCTTTTGGGAACCTGTAACCTGTGGTTTCATTTTGTCTCCCTCAAATGACTGGTGGTTAGGAAGTTTACTTGAGTTCCGAGTACTATAATCAATAGTGCTCAATATGTTGGGTCTTTGTTTGATCGCAACCTAAATTATAAGCAGGCATCCACAGCAAACATATCTTATGTTTGCTTTCTTAAAATCAGGGCCCTCGAGCCTTTTCTCTTGAAGACAACTTGATAGTAATAAATCAAAATGCAACTCCTTATTTAACTGCATTTTTTGTTCTTTTTATGTATTCTTTTACCTTTGGAAAGAACATATTTGCAATCTACATTATTGTGCAATAAGGACATTGTGCAATAAGAGCAATGTTAGCAATGTTTTCCTGAAACTGCTCTTATGTATTTTTCCTACCTTTGCAGGCTATAAGGACATTTATTATTGATATTGAGCATGTAGGTGACAGGACCTATCACACTTTAATGAGAAGCATTCATGAGTACAATTTGCAGAACTCTCCATTCACGTGCCTCAATGCTGCGGTAACACCAGCTGGTGGATATCATATGATCTTATTGTACAAGGGACAAAAGTCTGTTAGGCTGCTCTTCAGGGACTCGGACGGATATCTTGTTGCTGTTGAAGATGACTTGGGTTCTTGGTACGGTTCAAAGATATACCAGAGCTACCATTCATTAATTCAGCTGAAATGAAAATGGAATCAGGCTATGGAGACATGGAGACGAGTGAAAAGTAAGGATATCAAAACTCTGTTTCCTCTAGCGTGTTACAATCATATTTCATCTGTTCCATATGTTCTTTTCTAGATTCAAGTTGCAATCCTATCCTGAAGCTCATTACCTCTATTGTGTATTTCAGACCAGTCACCGTGGGCCCGAAAGCTTTGAATGATCTCTTCTATCGTCTTTTGAAGTATGACAACAATGCAACCCTTGGCAGTCAGACTCTTGAATTGCAAATGAAAGCACTGTACCGAGCATGCTTAATGTTTGGTGAGGGTCCGAGAATCCGTCATGTAAGAAGGTTTGTACAAACAATCCATCTGAATATGATTATCTTGAATAGCAATTATAGCATACTGATATTATTACTATTGCCTCTTGTATTGCTTGATAGGTTTGTGTCGAAAAGATTCAAGGTATTCATGGATCTGGAGTTTCCAAGTGATCTGTGGAAGCTTGTCCACAACTGGGGCCATGTGTCTAAGTACATCATCTTCTGCTACGACAACAACATGCTAGAGGCACCACAAGTGGACAATGCTGAGTACATGTCACACATGAGGATTATGTCTTTCATCGAGATCCAGGGTCAAAGAACCATCTACACCCCCACAGATGCAGCTGGACCAGGTGGGGCCCTCCTCCTGGTGAAGGCAAATTAATCATTCGCTCGGGCTTCATGTTGCACGAATTGTGTAACCACTTCAACCAAAGCCATACCGCACGCGACAACATTGCACAGTTCGCACTGCAGCCTGACCTGAAGTTCATGAACTGCATTTATGGCCAGGAAACTGTATATGAAAGTTAAACTGTTCTGAACTAGAGTTGCTTGTTTTCGATGGTTTGGATGTAAAGTGCACCACTTGCTATGTTCTACCACGTTAGTGTAGCACCAGTCCAGTGATATGGATCATCAATGTTTGATCCTGCTCCCTCTAAACCAAATTGGTGTTTGACCATATTTGATTTTTCACATCACTGCTACTTTGTGGAGTATTCACTACCACGACCTGCGTAAATTGTCAGGTTTACTCAGGCATTGTATGATGCAACGAATAATGGTATTCTTGTGCCCTCCTTGCTCGTCGAGTTGAGGTTATAATCCGATACTGTTAACAATTGATGGTGTCTTCGTTCATATCGCTTGTTAGCAACCACACTTTTTTTTTTCGCCGGGAAGGCCGAAGAAGGCCAACCGAGTATATTAAGAAGGAATAAAAGTTCCAAGAAAAAAAACATCAAAATGCACTAAGGTGCATTGCCACACAACGCACTACCACCCAAGCACAAACCGCTGAGGGTGAAACCTAGCACCAAACGACCCCCGCTAAGTGTGGCCAAACGCCGCTAGGCCTACGGCAACACCACAGAGACAAGGCTCCGAAAACGATGCCACCATGGTGGTCACGACATTCAGGATGCTGCCATCGCCTATCTAAAAAGATGTGGTTTTCACCCAGAGAAGCTCGCCGAGAAAGGGATAGGGTAACCCTCGACAACGCTCCAAGGAGATTACGACACCCGAAGACGTAGCCGTTGCTGGCCCGGTGAACCACCGGACTAGGCTTTCGCCTGGGACCCTACAACCTTGACTGCAGATCGCCGTCCACCAACTCAGAACCACCACACAGACAAATGGCAGCACGTGGCATCCACCACACCGCACCGACGCCCCTTCATCGGCCGACTTCAACGAACCACCACCCCTGAGAGCTGGCCCAGGACTCCTCCGTTCCACCACCCGCTGGCCGCCTCACCAGATTTGGCCGAAGGAGAACCCGGGACTAGGTGGTATTGCTTCGGCAGCCTGAGCTTGCCCTACTGACGAGTTGCCGCCTCAATCCAACTTAGAAACTCCCCGCAAAGAAGGGGAGGAGCTCCATGAAGGCCGAGGGTGCCGACCGGCAACGAGGAAGACGAACCACCGCCACCAGCTTCCTTTGCACTGCAATCTAGCCGCCGGTGGTGCTGCTGCTCCGGACCGGCGCTACCGGCCGGCGCCCCCGAAGTCCGGTCGCCGCGCCTCACCTGGCCACCGCGATAGCATCCCGGCTGCCCAGCCACCATTCCGAGCCGCCACCGAGGCCTGGACGACCCACCGCGCCATGGGCTGGCGCCGGGCGGCCAGGCCGAGCGAGTGAGCGGGGGTGCCGCTGCCGCTCCGGGCAAGCTGCGCTGCCCGCCGCCTCCGCGCGCCCGCCTCCTCCGCGACCGGCTGGCCACGACGAGCCGCGGCCATCCGCCGCCCGCTGACGAGCCTCCTCCATCCGCCGCCCGCTGACGAGCCGCCTCCGCGCGCCTCCACGCCGAGCCGTAGCCGTCCGCCGCCTTCGCGCCCGTGCCGGGCCGACCTAGCCGCAGCCGGCCGCCACCACGACCGCATGCCGTCGCGCCGCCGCCGTGCAGATCCAGGCGAGGGAGGGCCGGATCCGGCCATGGGGGCTCTAGATCCGCCACCTCCTCCCCACCTCGCCGCCGTAGCCGCCACGGACCATGTCGGTGGGGAGCTTCGTCGTCTTCGTCCTTCGTGCCGAGGAGGGAGACGCTACGAAGAGAAGAAGGCCTCGCCGCCGCCTTCCCTACCCGCTGCTGGCTTCGCCGCCGGTGGGCTCCAGCGGCGGCGAGGTGGGGGGAGGGAGGGAGAGAAGGCGCGAGCGGCTAGGGTTTTTCGCCCCCGAGCCGCCCGACGCGGGGGAGCAAATGCCTTTCTCCCTTGGGAATTAGCAACCACATTAACAGTGTCAGTCGACTGGCTTTGCAAGTTTCAGAAAAAGAAGAATATCATCTAAAAAGGAAACAGAACAATAATACCAGAGATTTTTTACAGTAGATAGGAACTAAGGGTTGGTATTTCTCGATACCCTAACATTGCCATGCCAAACCTTGGGTATGCCACAATTTGTTATTATATTATTTGGTTGGTTAGTGCACTTGCATCATATCTCACTTTGCTAGTATTTGGGCCTACGCATCATAGACTCATCAAATTCTTACCAAACTTATACATATATGGCCAACAAATTGATAACATCACTTTGTGTGGCATGACATACACGCTTGTGACAAAGTGAGGTGTGGCGGCCATCAACCAAACAACCCATTGTGATAGGGTGATGGTACTGCATCGTGATAGGATGGTGGAAGGGTAATAATGTTATTTTTTTCATTATAAAATTCCCCATGGTTGGATGAGGCAGGCAAAGCAAAAGAAAGGAACTGCCATAGGCGGCAAACGCTAGTTTCCTATCTCCTCTCTACTCATACTCGACGACGCCACTGCTTTCATCGCGATTCGTTGCAGTGTCATTCCCCCTTCTTCCACTCGTGCAACGCTTACGTATAGCAAAAAAAAAATAAATTTTCTCCGTTTCACAATATAAGTTATTTTAGTATTTTCACATTCATATTGATGTTAATGAATCTAAATAGATATATATGTCTAGATTCATTAATATCAATGTGAATGTGGGAAATATTAGAATGACTTACGTTGTGATTTGTGAAACGGAGGGAGTATTATATTTTAGACGGACACAGTAGTTTACAAGTAACTAACTCAAGGTAAATATGTCTATTTGTCACCATTCATGAAATCATTCTTTTAAGGTGATACTAAATCAAAGGAATCATGGACCAGGAGACAGTTGCCAGCATCTTACAGAAGCCAAGATCAAGTGTTCTACAAGAACTTTCAAATCTTTGAGCAGCGAACTCGGCGTGATCTTCAGCAGCAACACCAACCCCATCATACCCACCACTACTATCACTTCGAGCGATGATCGCATGAATCTTCAGCACCCCTGTACTTTCGACGACGGCGACACTCCGGGCAAGCTTGATCACTCCATCATCAGCAACAGCTAGTACTGAACCATCGTTACTGGAATCAGCAAACACCACATCGTCGTCGTAACCATCGGTCCTCGCGACAATTCTTCCGCAAAAACCGCTTGATCCTTGAACAACTCTAACCTCGATCGCCGCCTCCACCGCCCCCGCGAGATTGGCGAAGGTGACCTCTACCGAGCAACGCTTGCCTGGCCTTGCCTTCGACCTAACCTGCCCAACCATGCAATTCGGCCCCATTGTTTCATACACAATGTATCTGGCACTCAACACCTTATCCCTATCAGATTGCGTTTTCCCCCTAACCTTGAGATCGACTTCGAATTCGATACGCTGGGAGCAGTTGATTGCACGGATAGGTCCTGTCAAGACGAAAGACGGGTCCTGCAAATTAAACATCCAGGTTATTTGGTTAAAAACTACTAGTAGCAAACATATATTGTTGTAGCAAATATTGTTTAAAAAAAGCAATATTGACATGATATATTCTCTGAAGTAAACCAGTTAGAACTTCGATCAGCAACCCAAGCAATCGATGTTATAGAGAATGTAGCATCGATGGTTCAAATCTAGGTGAAATTTCATCTATAGATATCTGAAATACTCAAGTATCCATTAAAAAAGAAGTGATCAAATAGGCCCTTTTTAAATTTTATTCTTCAGCACAATGGCACGAAATATTTAACTACAATGAACCACTTGCAAATAGCATATGCAAGATGTTGGACATATATGGAGTTTCAGTTCAGTTAGATTATAACCAATTATTTATGTTGTTAAAATCCGTACCAACTGTCAATGTTTCGGTCTGGAAAAGATTGTTTTCCTCCCCACTTCGAAATCTCAATTCAATGTAATCTCAATTCACCACAAACAAAGACGGTGTTCAATATCGCAAATTTTATTTTTATAAAAAGTATCGGATGGACACAAATTTTTGAAGTACCCTTCCTGAATAGTTACAAATTTGAGCATATTTTAGCCATATCCGAAGAAATATTCCCTAACACAAGGGACTGAAAATCCTGGAATTTCACTCCGAGATATACTGAACCCCACATTTTTACAATTTATTATAAGTATACATCTATATATAATATACCTCCGTGGTGAACGTCTGGGCGTCGTCCCTCGGGCGATTGAAGATGTAGTTGCGCTTGCGGTCGAGCCCATCGCGCGCCGCGACGAAGCCGAAGACGTCAATCGGCCACTCCAATCCGCCCGTGAGGTCGATCACCCTGCACGAGTACACCTCCACGCAGGGGGATATCCGCGCCCCCGGCGTGTGGAACGTCGGACCCCTAGCTGCAGCAAATTGCAAAAAAAAAAAAGAGATCAAATTAGAGATATTATTATATCGATCGTGTTTTGATCTTCTTCTTCTCCTGGATGTATATATATTCGATCATGATCCAGATCGAATTAATTAATTGTTTCTAAGATTTCAGGAATTAGGAGAAAAATTAGTACTACTTACTGACGTCGTCGATCTTGCAGCCGTAGTAGTCCCACAACCACTCGAAGAATACGCGGTACTCGTACGGGTTGGGTTCGGAGTCGTCGTCGTCGTCGTCGACGACGACGAGCTGCCTCTTCGCCTCGCCGTCGCCGGCAACGGCGACGTCGAGGATCGCCGCCGCCTCCGAAACAGACGTCTCCGCGGCCATTGTTGCAGATCGATCGATCGATCGAGTCGGTTCAGTTAATCGGTCCGCTTTTTTTTCCCCTTTATCTTTTAAAAAAAATAGTATCAGAGTTTCCTTTTTCTAAAACTAACACCCGTGCATTGCAACGTGATATTCAAATAATATGTGGATTATTTTTATTCTTTGCTTCTTCTTTTTCTCATGTATATATATGGCGGCAGAAGCAAAAGACGGTAATTAACCTCCTGCATCTATAGTGATAGTGAATTCACCTATTAGAGCTTATTATTTATTTATTTATTGGGCCGAGGATACCCGGTTGGGCGGGGCCTAGTGGGCCACGGGACAGTGACATCGCCGTTCACCAAGGAAAAGCGCATTAAAAGGTCACACAACTTGGCTGGAAAAAAATATACCCCTAGGGTTGATAATACTCATCCTTTTGGACAAGAACACGATTTTAAAAAAACAACTTTAGCCATTATTTTTTATTATAATATATATAAAAGTGTTAACAAATATATTATTTTATTAAAATACTTTTCAAGACTAATTAGTTTATAAATGTAGTCGCCATATTAAAAAGATAAATATTTTAAAAACGATTCATAATTAAAGATTCTAAAGTTTGACCTCACCCTTATCTAAAACGATAAGTATTATCAGCCCGAAGGAAGTAGCTCATGAGGATATCTGAGCCTGTAGTTGTGGCAGAGACGAGTGGACGTTGCGGGTGAGGAGGAGGATGACTGATTTTTTTTCAGGTTTTCTATAAATATGTATACAAATTAAGTTTCCATATTATGTATATATTACATAAAAAATACATATGTATATTATATATATATATTGCATATATACGTATGTGTATACTTTATATATACATATATATACACTAAAGAGAAGAGAGAGACTTTAGGGGGGTGGACTAATCGTACGAGCGCGTGGGCATGCGCCCAGCCGCCAATTAGCCGCCCGTGGCGAACGCAGAATTAAAAACAAGATGGGACGAAGATATTCGTTTCATAAAGACAACTAAAGCAACAAATACCATATTTATACTGTAATCGCATAAAAGTATAGTATAATCAATAAATTAAGGCAAATAAAACCATTTTAAAACAAAGCAATAATCGTTATGCCATATCTAATTCATCATACACCAAAAGATTGATAAAACATGATTGATAGATATCTTTTAAAAGGATAAACATATTAGAAGACATATCGTCAATAAATCACTAAGCCTTTATAGGGACTCTAGGATGTTTAGGCAATTCTATTCGCTGATCATCCATGGCTTGAAACCTCAGTTTAACTTTTTTAAAATCGAGTCCTCCAAGAATCTCCTTCTCAATGTAGGACAATATCATGTCATTGAGCCATTCGTCAGACATCCTATTGCACAAATATGTCTTGATTATAATCATAGCCAAGAATGCTCTTTTAACAACAAGTGCATGATATACCTTGATTTCTTGCCGATGATACTTCTGTCACCAGCTAGGCATGGCATTCGGACTCAATGGACTTCCTCGCCCGTAGCCAGCAGCGGCGATGTTTGTAGGCTCCATCGAGTTGAATGCGAACCGGAACCACGGCCTGTCCATCTATATATGTCCATAGCGGCAGGACGGCAGCGGCTAGGGTGCTAGGCAGCTAGCCACCGCTCGGAGCTGTGTCGACGATGTCCTGTACTCCTGTGGCTGTTGCCTGTTGGCCTACTGTCGCCTGCCCATACCGGGGTACCCTGTTGCCGCCGGTGCGCCCTGCTGTGAGCTGTCGCTGGCGGCTGCTGCCGTGCTGCGCTAGCTGCTGTGGACTGCTCGTCGCGCAGGGACAGCCGAACGCTGGATGGGGGTGGGGCTAGGGTGGCACCGCGGCTGCGCGGCAGATGACAGACACCGTACACGCTAGACGACGAGGCGGGCAGGCAGACGGCGCCGAGCAGGAGAGCGAGCTGCGAGCATGGTCGGGTCGGCTGTCGTCCGTCGCTAGGGCTAGAGCGGGCGTCGTGCCTGTGCGGGACTGCGGACAGTGAGACGCGCCCGGCTTGCGAAGTCGCGGTCGCGGAGACGAAGCGTTGATCACGCGCGAGTAGCGAGATGCGGTGAGTCCGTCATTCCCTGAAAAATCGAAATTGAACACTTGGGCTACTCACTTATGGGCCAATTGCGAATAGGATGCGGTGGTGGGCGGCCCAAGAGGGAAACGGAGAGATGGGGGCGACGCGGGCCGTAGCTGGGCCGGTCACCCCATGCCGCCCAATGGGTACGTCCACCCCTCAATCCCTCATGCGCTGCTGGCCTTCAAGTGGGGGCATTATCAGCGATGGCGCGGGCCTCCTCGCCTCATGGAAGCGAGACGACCATGACTTCTGCCGGTGGAGAGGCGTCCGGTGCAGCAACCTCACCGGCCATGTCGTCAAGCTTTCGCCTTCGCAACAATCGTGCCGATGATTTATCAGACGATGTACTGATGGATCTCTCTTTGGCAAGATAAAGTCCTTCCTTGCTCTACTCGCATCATCTAACGGCCTATGTTCCCGGAGCTCTTGGGGTTCTTTCAAGAAGTTGATATATCTCAACCTATCCAGCTTGGTAATCTCTCGAAGCTGCACTACCTTGATAACTCACTGTGCGACAATCTGTATTCCGCTGATCTCTCTGTTTTTCTTTTAGAGAAGGACATTTTTTACCCGCTGATCTCTCATGGTTAGCATGTCAACCTTTTCATTTTATTTTTAGATAATATCACGTCTACCTTTGATGCGATTCCTCAGTATGGAGTCGGTAAACCTTAGCACCATAGGCCATAGCTGATTGGCCTCATGTGTTGAACACCATTGCTTCATTGAGGGTCCTAGATCTTTCCAATTGCTCTCTTACAAGTACAAACTAGTCATTGTCACACCTTAATTTCACAAATCTTGAGGAGATTGGCCTCTCCTTCAACTACTTTGACCTGACATGCTTGAAGGTGAAATCCCTTCAAGCATGCCAAAATTAACATACTTAAGTACTTTGGACTTGTCCTACAACAATCTTACAAGACTCTACAACAATAATCCGTCTATGTACGATGGCAACGCCGGTCTGTATGGGGATCTTCCTAAGCGGAAATGCCCTGGGACCGACGCATCAAATGATTATATATGAGTTAAAAAGATCGCTGTGAGTAACTGTACGTATCTCTGCTTTGGACTTGTCATTGGATTTGTACTTGGACTTGTATCTCTACCCTTGTTTTCAAGAAATCTTGGAGGATTGCTTATTTCCGCCTTTTCGACAAGGTATATGACAAAGCATATGTGTTTCTGGTTGTTACTTAGAACATTCTGGCTAGCAAGGAGGCCGCCAAACAATTAGTGCTGGTGATCCGCTGCTGCCACTATGACTTAGTGAGAATGATTATAGATTTGTAGTGTACTATCTCTGTTAGATTGTGTGTTTTTTTTTGGTCATTCTTAAGTTGAAAATAATGTTGAATGTTGTCTTGTTCACATAATGTAATGATTGTTGTCTTCTGTTTGCGATTCTTGTACTATCTCTGTTGTCAGGATAAATACAACAATTTGGTAATTTGGTCATTTTCTGTTACTTCCAGTTCCACTCATGGCAGTGCCTGACAACCACAAAGATATCATGCTGAATCTGGTTCAGATATTCCTATCGTCTAACCAAGATATTATTATGCTAAAGAAACTACCCCAGTACCATCAGCTCTGTGCAGCTCTAAGCTTTCCAGGGTGGATAGACAACCTTGAGCCAATATCCTGCCAGTCCAGCCTATTTTGGCCCATACTGAACTTAGCATGGTAAAAATTAATTTGAGTTATAGACTTTTAGGCCCATGGAGGTCTGCACCTGTCAAGATGTGTCACTAGTAGAGAAGACCAATTCAATGCGAGTTTCAAAACACCCATCAGTGCTGGACTTAGAACCGACACCTCTATGCCGGTACTGATGAGATGGGTTTATCGATGTCGAATTGAGAGGCAACACCGATTGGGAATGGAACAACTAAAAATAAAAGCACAAAGATCGGCTCAATTCATCGAGCCGATGTTTCGAGCCATGATCAACATCACAAATTCAGAAATTAAATCTCAAAATCATCACAAATCCAACCAAAATGAAGCAGAAAATATCATCACATAAACATTACAAACTGATAACATTCATCACAAACCTGAATTAATTACAAATAAAATACATTAAGCTACCACTGTCAATGGAGGCCAAAGCCACTGCCCCATCGCTCATAGAAGGCCGAGGTTCACCGTCAACGGAGATGGCAGCAGATCTTGTGGTCTGGACAAACAGGTGGAGCATGTCACCACCAGCGACCGGTCGAGAGTGTAAGGAGCACTCCGGTGATGGGTGGAGCGTCGCCCTAGAGGGATCCAAGGAACAACAGGTAGTAGGTAGAAGGTGGCAGGATCCTTTTCCATCCACCATGCCGACACAGCTCCTCTTCCACCCCTTCTCGCCTTGGTGGGGTTTGTGGCTAAGGGCTTATTTGGTTGTTGACCGGGCCTAGGGGTTCTCGCTCAGGCAGGTCGGTCTAGCCGTAGGCGTTCAAAATCGGACGCCTGAGAGTTGTGCCTTAGTCAGGTGAGATTTCCAGGGCATGAAGTAAACAGGCCCTAAGTCCCACCACTAGGCCACAGGCGGAAGGGCTAGCATAAATCATGTATTGTCTATGGCTGCGTTAGTTTGTTCTCTTTCTCAACACGAACAGTGCGCATGGAAAACGGAGCGGTCCATTAGCACGTAATTAATTAAGTAGTATTAGCTAATTTAAAAATGGATCAATATAATTTTTTTAAACAACTTGCATATATAAACTTTTTTTATAAAAAACATACCATTTAACAGTTTGAACTGGCTGAACTGGATAAACGAGAGGGGAGAGCTGAACTGCCTGGAACGAACGCACCTAAGTTTCAGGACTGGAGCAAAAAAAAACTATTTTGCTCCATGTAGGACAAATATATGGTGTCGTCTCAAGTTACAATCAAGACTGAGTAAAACGATCAACAATGTAGAGTTAATGGACATGTGTCACATCGTTCGAGGTACATCGATCTCTCAGCTACAAGTCTTTTATCAAAGCGACTTATCAACTGAACGCAAGTGACAGCCCCAAAGAGAAGTCGTCGTTGATCTCGTCTGCTACATGACACTAGCTAGAATAAAGTGCTATACTAGGTGAAGTGAGTTGGTGACTCAAGAATCAAGATACCCTTTAATTAGGAGCTTTTTCCTTCAAAATATTATCTGGATTCTCTGATAATTACATTCTTCATAGATTTCTTTTTAAAGATAATGGAAATATTTTACTTCTCCCGTCTTCTTTCCCAATGGACACACAGCCAAAAGTTTTTTTCCCCCAAAAGAAAAGACAAGACATAGAGTGATGGGAACAAGTCTACTCTACTGTCATGTAAACCTTGAAACTTTAAGTATGAATATTTTTCCCAATTATTTTGGTTAAATACAGTAAGATATATATATTCTTGATGCAACTAGATTCCAATTTTCTCCTATGTAAAAGTGCATGCACTATGATGATTTAATGATATAGTATAACAAATGGACAGCTTGCGTACATAATGCATGCATAATGACTTCTTCCTGGTCAAGCCAACTTGCCAGGAAGTAGGAAACTAAATGGATTCTAATCCCCATAGGATATCCACTCCTGTCATCCAAATACTTTTTTAAAAAAAAGATAAATTAATATGCGATATAATACTCCACAGCAAGTTAAAATTCAATCACCAAAAGTCGTAAAAAATACAAATTTAACTCTAACTATAGTATATACGTGCTCTTACAACCATATTTATTGTTTTATAATATGTTTGTAAAGTGATATATCATGTATTAATTTATCTTGATAATTTTTTTAATTTTTCATAACTATTTAAATGAAATGTAAGAAGCGAGAGTACATCATTATTTGAGATTTTTTTTAGAAAAAAAAATTAAAAAACATAAGTCACGCATAAAGTACTCATATTTTATCATCTAATAACAACAAAAATACGAATCATAAATTTTTTTTTTCAAATGAGACGAACAATTAAAGTAGAACACGGAAAACTCATGGCTGCGTTTAAAATGGAATGGAAGGAAGGAGTACTAAGTTGGTCACTGTTGGAGAGGTACAGTGACTTTGACCTAGCTTTCTTGAAATGGCTTTTTAACCACCATGGAGAGTCACTTTTGCTGATGGATAATAACACAAGCATCCATCAAGCCACTTGCTATACCAAAACACACAGTGAACCAGCATCTCACACTGCAGCTAATCAATCACTTAGCCATGCTCATGCGTCATCCGACCATCGCCGCCGCCGCCGCCGCCGCCGCCTCCATCCTCCTCCTCATGATCGCCGCCGATGGCCAGGCGGCGACGACGACACCGCCATCACCACCACCTGCAGCCATCGGCAACTACTGCAAACCGCGCGAGAGAGACGCGCTGCTGGCGTTCAAGGAAGGCGTCACCGACGACCCTGCAGGCCTCCTCGCCTCTTGGCGACGAGGTGGCGGTCAGCTGCAGGAGGATTGCTGCCAATGGCGAGGCGTCCGGTGCAGCAACCGCACCGGCCATGTCGTCAAGCTCCGCCTCCGCAACGACCACGCCGGAACAGCGCTGGCCGGCGAGATAGGCCAGTCTCTGATCTCGCTGGAGCATCTCAGGTACCTCGATCTCAGCATGAACAACCTTGCAGGTTCCACTGGACATGTCCCTGAGTTCTTGGGCTCTTTCAGAAGCCTGAGATATCTGAATCTATCTGGGATAGTGTTCTCCGGCATGGTGCCGCCTCAGCTCGGTAACCTTTCGAACTTGCGATATCTCGATCTCTCCAGGATAAGATTATCCGGCATGGTTCCATTTCTGTACATTAATGATGGTTCATGGTTAGCACACTTGTCCAATTTGCAATATCTGAAACTTGATGGGGTAAACCTTAGCACAGTAGTTGATTGGCCACATGTTCTGAACATGATCCCTTCTCTGAAGATTGTTAGCCTTTCTTCTTGCTCACTTCAGAGTGCAAACCAGTCTCTCCCAGAGCTTAGTTTCAAGGAACTTGAGATGCTTGATCTTTCCAACAATGATTTTAACCACCCAGCTGAGTCTAGTTGGATTTGGAACCTGACATCTCTCAAGCATCTCAATCTTAGCTCGACTAGTTTGTACGGTGATATTCCGCAAGCGCTAGGAAACATGCTGTCCCTCCAAGTTCTTGATTTCTCATTTGATGATCATAAGGATAGCATGGGCATGAGCGTGTCGAAAAATGGCAAGATGGGCACCATGAAAGCAAACTTGAAGAATCTATGCAATTTGGAAGTTCTAGACCTCGATTGTAGGCTAGAATATGGAAATATTATGGATATATTTCAGAGTTTGCCACAGTGTTCACCCAGCAAACTGAAGGAAGTTCATTTGGCTGGCAACAGTTTAACCGGGATGCTACCAAATTGGATTGGAAGGCTAACAAGCTTAGTCACTCTTGACCTCTTCAATAACAGCATCACTGGACAGGTGCCTTCTGAAATAGGTATGCTCACAAATCTGAGGAATTTGTACCTACATTTCAATAACATGAGTGGTACCATCACAGAGAAGCACTTTGCGCACCTGACGAGCTTGAAGTCGATATATTTGTGTTACAATCATTTGAAGATTGTGATGGATCCTCAGTGGTTACCTCCCTTCAAATTAGAGAAGGCTTACTTTGCATCTATTACGATGGGCCCCTCATTTCCTAGATGGCTTCAATCACAGGTTGATATTGTCGCACTTGCTATGAATGATGCAGGCATAAATGATACATTCCCAGACTGGTTCTCTACAACCTTTTCAAAGGCCAAGTTGTTGGAATTTCCCGGTAATCAAATCAGTGGTGGATTGCCAACAAATATGGAAAACATGTCATTGGAAAAATTATATCTGAAATCGAACCAAATAGCGGGTCTGATTCCTCGCATGCCGCGAAACCTCACTACATTAGATTTATCAAACAACTCATTGTCAGGACCTCTGCCACTAAATATTGGATCTCCAAAACTAGCTGAGTTGAATCTGTTATCCAACCGTATCACCGGGAATGTTCCACAATCTATTTGTGAACTGCAGAATTTACATGGCCTAGACTTATCCAACAATCTACTTGACGGAGAGTTTCCTCAATGTTCTGGGATGAGCATGATGTCATTTTTTCGTCTGAGTAACAACAGCTTTTCTGGCAACTTCCCATCTTTTCTTCAGGGTTGGACAGAGTTAAGCTTCCTTGATCTTTCATGGAATAAGTTCTCTGGGAATTTGCCTACATGGATTGGAAATTTCAGCAAGCTAGAAATTCTGCGGCTTAAGCATAACATGTTCTCTGGAAATATTCCTGCCAGCATCACCAAACTTGGAAATCTTTCTCATTTGGATCTTGCTAGCAATAGTATATCAGGTCCCCTGCCTCAGTATTTGGCAAATTTGACAGGAATGGTTCCGAAGCAATATTATACGAACGAGCATGAAGAGAGACTATCTGGATGTGACTACAAATCTCTTGTGACCATGAAGGGGCTGGAACTTGAGTATGATGAAGAAAATGTAACTGTGGTGACCATTGATTTGTCCTCAAATCTTTTGACCGGTGTGATTCCTGAAGACATTACTTATCTTCATAGATTGATAAATCTGAATCTATCGAGTAACTATTTGAGTGGAAAAATTCCATATTCGATTGGGAACATGCAGTCATTGGAATCGCTCGACCTCTCGAAGAACATGCTCTATGGTGAAATCCCACAAAGTTTGTCTGATTTATCGTCTTTAAGTTTTCTGAACCTATCTTATAACAATCTTGTGGGAGGAATACCATCAGGGACACAACTTGGCACCCTCTATGATCAAAACCATCATCTGTATGATGGCAATGATGGTCTTTGTGGGCCTCCTCTCCAAAAAAGCTGTTATAAAAGCGATGCATCAGAGCAAGGTCACCTGATGAGAAGTAAACAAGGTTTTGACATAGGGCCATTTTCCATTGGAGTTGTGATGGGATTTATGGCAGGTCTCTGGATTGTCTTCTATGCCCTTTTGTTCAGGAAATCTTGGAGGGTTGCTTACTTCTGTCTCTTGGACAAGGTGTATGATGAGGTTTGTGTGATTGCGGTTGTTGGTTGGGCAAGATTGACAGGAAGAACAGATCCGAGATTGCTGATGTCGCATGTCTCATGGTCATCCATCGACTCTGACGAATCCTATGAATAGATGAAGATGAAAAAGCTGAAGCAGGTGTAAGACTATTAGTTGGGTTGTATATTTTGTCATGTATGGAGCTTATTAGAGCAAGTACCCTAAATGCATATGATGCATAGATCTACAATGATGTGTATATATCTGTTTGTACTGGTACAGTTGTGTAGTGTGTCAGAAATCACCCTTCAGACTAAATCCTGAACTCACTCTTTCTATCAGAGCTCTGTTCTGAATGTTGTAGGACAGCTACAGTACCTGAAGAAAGATGAAAACAGAACAAGCAGAGCTGGGGCAGAGGTTTTGCGCTGCAAACTTCATCAGCTTTTCTGGGCTTATATTCTCCCTTAATAAGCAACTACGATTGGCTGAAAAATTCTAAATCAGCTAGTCCCTGAAAGACTAAACATTCTAATTACTTCCTGTTGAACTGGGCTTACAAACTAAAGAAATACTAACTGAAATGAGATTAAATCAGAAGGAAAATGGAATGAAGTCCAGTGGCATATCGTGGATTTTAGACATGGGTGATCCAACTTGCATAATTTTTTTTGAATACCGCAAATATAACTAGACGATATTCAATAGAAATATAAAATTAATCAAATGCGCATCATGATATATTAATAATGTTTTTTTCTGTCCCCCTTTTCCCAAGAGTTTTTACAGAATTTACCCTCAAAATTTGGCGCTCCAGATCTTAAAGTACTAATTATGTGCCACAATCACATTACTGGTCAAGTTCCTGGATCTGTTTGCAAGTTGAAAAACATAAAAATATTTGATTTAGCATACAATTTTCTCGAGGGAGAACTTACCAACTGTTTTAGGATGCCAAACTTATATTTCCTACAATTAAGTCACAGCAGGTTTTCAGGAGAGTTCCCATTACGCCTCCCCGCTATACGGTCATTGACTTTCCTTGATCTTGCATTTAACAATTTCCATCCCCGCAATTTCCATGGAGCATTACCAGTGTGGATTGGAGATATGGAGAGCTTGCGATATCTGCAGCTAAGTCATAACTTCTCCTACGGTGATATTCCACTCAATATCACAAATATTGATAGCCTTCAATACTTGAATAATTTAGCTGGCAACAACATATCAGGATCAATTCCTTGGCCTTTGTAAAATTTAACATCAATGACAATAAAACTTTCGGCGAGAATTGAAGTTGATCCATATGATGCTCTTACAGAAAAATATCTAACCATGGAAATTTTATCACTAGTAACTAAGCATCAAGAGCTTATGTACGGTGCAGCCGGAAGTTCTCGTGTGGTTAGCATTGATTTGTCACTCAACCATTTAACTGGTGAAATTCCATATGAAATATATAACTTCTCTTGATGGATTGATGAACTTAAATTTATCAAGGAATCACTTGGGCGGGAAAATGTTGGAATTAATGAATGGGCCTTAGCCCACTCGAAGATTAATTCTTTGGAAAATCACAAAAGCCCACCTCATGGGATGGCATGCATGTGGAGTTTAGTACCACCTTGCTTATTCTAGGAGAGGGGGACCTTATTAAAAGGGAGGATGCCCTCCTAGTCACTTGAAGCATGTGTGGTGGAGAGAAGAGGGGAAACACGCGCGCGCTCGCTCGCCTCGCCTGGCAGGGCAGGCGGCGCGCGTGCACGACGTACGCGTCGAATGGTCCGAAAAATTGGCTCCTCACCCTTGCGCAGATGCAGCCTCCTTTTGCAGTTTTGTTTTGCTGCAAATTCGGATTCGTTTTTGTTTTGGAAACGTTCCGAAAAATCCGGTGCGTGCAAACGGCGTGATCTTGAATGGGGTTATCTTAAACATTAAGCTAATTAGAGGTGAGAATGGGATTACACTCTTGCAGTCCCATTATGTGGAGAAGATCTTGAATCGTTTTGGCTACATTGATAGTAAGCCTTCTCCAACACCTTATGATCCTAGCTTGTTGCTTCGCAAGAACAAGAGAATTGCTAGGAATCAACTGGAATACTCCCAAATCATTGGCTCGTTGATGTACCTGGCTAGTGCAACTAGGCCTGATATCTCCTTTGCTGTGAGCAAGTTGAGCCGATTTACCTCTAATCCGGGAGATGATCACTGGCGTGCGCTTGAGCGAGTAATGCGCTATCTGAAAGGTACTGTGGAATTGGGGCTTCACTATACTGGGTATCCTGCGGTACTGGAGGGTTATAGTGATTCTAACTGGATCTCTGATGTGGATGAGATCAAAGTCACTAGTGGATATGTTTTCACACTGGGTGGTGGTGCTGTTTCATGGAGGTCTTGCAAACAGACCATTTTGACGAGGTCAACCATGGAAGCAGAGCTAACGGCACTGGATACTGCTACTGTTGAGGCAGAATGGCTGCGTGATCTATTAATGGATCTGCCTGTTGTTGAAAAACCGGTGCCGGCTATCCTTATGAACTGTGACAATCAAACGGTAATTGTCAAAGTGAATAGTTCTAAGGATAATATGAAATCGTCTAGACATGTGAAAAGACGATTGAAGTCTGTCAGGAAATTAAGAAACTCCGGAGTTATAACGTTGGATTACATCCAAACAGCGAGAAACCTGGCAGATCCCTTCACGAAGGGACTATCACGAAATGTGATAGACAATGCATCGAAGGAGATGGGTTTGAGACCCATATGAGTTATACTATGGTGGTAACCCAGTCTATGTGATCGGAGATCCCGTGAATTAGATCCTGGGAAGAACAAACCATTAGTAAACTAGAGGAGAGTATCAATATATATACCATCTCCAAGTGAAGATGCATGTACTCTCGTGAGCTGCAAGGCAGGTTGGCTATGCCTTAATGAGTTCTGTTGACTTTAATTAGCAAAGATGTTGTCCTGTAGAGCATTCTTGAAAGAACTCACCTTTGTGAGCTTGACTGTTGGTCGCAGTCTATGAAGATTTTGGGTGAATCTTCTAGGAAGCTTACTAAAGACCTAGGAGTATGACTTATACGCTCCACCCGAGGGGTAGTCTACAGACGGTCTAGTACCAGATAAGACTTTGAGTGAAACTTGCTTGCACAAGACTTGCAATTCAAGGCGTAGTCCATTGTTCAAGTTGTGAGTAAGTGTAGCTTGGAATTCTAGGTGGATGTTCAACCTTAATTGGTCTCCATCGAACCGCTGGTATATAAACAGTACATTGGAAAAGGCAAATCTCAGTGGGATTTTGAGATTTGGTGGGGGATTGTTGGAATTAATGAATGGGCCTTAGCCCACTCGAAGATTAATTCTTTGGAAAATCACAAAAGCCCACCTCATGGGATGGCATGCATGTGGAGTTTAGTACCACCTTGCTTATTCTAGGAGAGGGGGACCTTATTAAAAGGGAGGATGCCCTCCTAGTCACTTGAAGCATGTGTGGTGGAGAGAAGAGGGGAAACACACGCGCGCGCTCGCTCGCCTGGCCTGGCAGGGCAGGGCAGGGCAGGCGGCGCGCGTGCACGACGTACGCGTCGAATGGTCCGAAAAATTGGCTCCTCACCCTTGCGCAGATGCAGCCTCCTTTTGCAGTTTTGTTTTGCTGCAAATTCGGATTCGTTTTTGTTTTGGAAACGTTCCGAAAAATCCGGTGCGTGCAAACGGCGTGGAGTCCGGATAAGTTACGCGCGACTTATCCGGTTCGGTTACGCGCAGTAGAGATCGTGCGGGCGCCCTGATCAAGCGACCCTTCTCTATATAAACCGACCTGCCGTCTTCACGCAGCACACGCAAAAAATCAATCTAGGGTTTGCCTCCTACTCTGTACTGCGCCGTCGCTCGTAGACTACTCCATCCCGCTCGCCGGCGTGCACCAGCGATCGGGAGAGCAGGTCTCCGGAACCTCTGTCTTTGACGTCCTGCACCGGGAGAAGGCGGCAATAAGGTTTTTGGGAAGCGCTTCGCGCGACTGCTCCCTGTTCGTTCGCGACGGCTCGCCTTCCTCTTCGCTCGCGTGTTTCGTGCCTTCGTAGACACCTGCGAAAAGTTTCGACCAAGCAGCCGGTCTTTTCGTCACCTCGGTACGTGTTCAATATGTTGCGCATATTTGATCTGTTCATGTTATACTGTGTAGTTTACATGTGTAGATCTAATGATGCGTTCATGCTAGTTTTCATCTGTAATGTCATGATTTATTTATGGAATAGATTAAATCATTATATGTCTATAATCTCAACAGAAAATTCCAGATGATATCGGAGCAATGAAATCATTGCAATCACTTGACCTGTCAATGAACCGTATTTCCGGTGAAATCCCAATGAGCCTGTCAGACTTGACATTTTTAAGCTCCTTAGACTTATCGTGTCACAATCTTGTTGGAAGAATACCACAGGGACATCAACTTGACACCCTCTATCCAAACAACCCATCCATGTATGATGGGAACGGTGGTCTGTGTGGACCTCCTCTTCAAAGGAATTGTTCGGCACCAAAGCTTGGCAGTCAAAACAAAAGTGTGAACGATTCAGAGCCAACAATGTTATTTTGTTTTGGGATTGTGACAGGATTTTTGATTGGTCTCTGGGTGGTATTCTGCGCTGTAATGTTCATAAGATCATGGAGAGTTGCTTATTTCCGCCAGTTCGACAAGTTTTACGACAAAACATATGTTTTTGCTGTTGTTACTTGGGCCAGATTAAAAAGACAGGCAACTGCAAATTAAGTACTCCAGATCAAATTCTGGTTCTGCTGTAACAAATCTAAGTGGTATACTGATATAAATAAATGAAGGTGGAGAAGCATTCAGATATTTGTATGTTAATCTGTATAATTGTTTAGAGTTTTTTTTCATGTAGTTGATTTTAAAAAAAATGTTGTCTAATGGCTAATTAATTTTGAGCCAACCTCAAGTACGCATAATATAATGTACCTTGTTACATATAATGTATAATGTAATGTATCGCCAGCTCTGATGACTTTTAGTGTTTTTTCGATCGATTTCTTATGTTAATCGTTGTTAGTTTCAGAGATTCCAAGAACTGCAAGGGCGGAAGGGCCCCCTGACAAAGCGGATCCATTTCTTTGTGTCAGATTCCAAGGATCAGTATTTTCAGAGAAAGCACTCCCCCACTCACCGAAATTCTCTTGCTTTCAGAAATCCGAATCACGATTTGATTTCCTTTCACTCATCTGCTCTTAAATTCAACTCTCTAGTTTCATAATTTCATCTCAACTGTTTTTTTACTACATGGATAACAGGTTCATCTAATCCTAGAAATCGATTTTTTTTCTGTTACCCCCGAATTGACCAATTGGACTACAAAGCAGAGGAAACCAGTGTACAGTATACTGGGCAATGACGAGAGGAGGTAAGGAGGGAGCCAGGGAGGTGTCACCTTGGTTTGCTCGAGGAGGACGAGGCTGCCATGGAGAAGGGTCCCAGATTGGGAGGGAGAGGTGGGCTGGGAAGAGAGAAAATGAGAAGGAGGGCCCTGTTTGAACAGTATCCCTTATAATTTTTAGAGAATGAGTTAGGAAGGGGATTTGGATAATTTGAAAATTGAATTTGGATATTTGGACAGAGTAAATTGTACTCTCTCCAGATTGATAATAATTATTATTAGAGTTTGTGTCGAATATGTGTATGTAGTCGGTCACAGTTTATGACTTGGAGTTGTACTAGGTATAGGACTAGATTAAGAGTCGGACTCTGTTCTAATATCTCTTATAAATAGAGGGGCGCGCTTGTTGTAACAGCATGGCGACTTAGTATAGCGAGAGGGAGCGGCTGCCGGCGGCGACCGGCTGTGAGTCGTTGTAATTCTGGTACGCTGTAATATGCTGGATCGGGGAGGAGCGCCCGTAATAAGTGCCCCGGAGATGTAGGCCTCGGCTGAACTCCGTTATCAAATATTGTGCCTCAATGTCGTCATCGTGTTTGGATCTCCTATGACGTTTCTTCCGCGTTTGGTTTCCGATGTGATTTCGGGGCTGGTTTTATAACACTTATCGTTTTGGACAATAGCACAGCCTTAAAAAAACAACTTTGACCATTATTTTTCATTATAATATGCATAAACAGTGTTAACTAATATATGATTTTATTAAAGTACTTTTTAAGACTAATCTATACATGTAGCCACCATATTTGAAAGATAAATATTTTAAAAATGATTCATAATAAAAAAAATTTAAACCTTGACCTCACCGTTGTCTAAAACGACAAGTACTATCAGTCCAGAGGGAGTCCAGAATGAAGAGAAGGTTTCAAAGGAGAGATTGGGAATATTTTCATGGAAAATTTGAATATTGTAGGAAGAAGATTTTGGGTTCTGGATAATTCAAAAGGATTTAGGAAAGATTCAAAATTCGAACCATGATTATAAAATTTGTGGGATGAGGTTTTGATACCAAGAAGGGGCTTATTGAGATCTTTTGGTACTTATACCCTTAACCACACAAAAAAAGGACTTTTGGAAATAGGGTTTTTATTAAATAGTTTTTTAACGGTAAAAAAAATCGGCGCATTACACGGGTTAAGGATAAATGGGGTAGGGTCTTTTTTTGAAAAAAAAAACCTATCGTTTTTTTTTAAAGTACAGTCCTGTTTCTAGAATTTTGTTTCCTTCGTATAAGACATCATAGGACATGGAGGGCCTTAACATAAGAAGGCAGAGCACAGAAACGTACAAATAGATACGGGTGAAAACCGATCAGATAATATCCGATCTGATCCGCTCCGAATCCATCCGAAACGAGGATATGGTATGGATTTTTAGAAATCCAATGAATATTAATGCTGATGTGGATAAGGATATGGTATCTCTAAAATCTGGCTGATGTGGATTATCCGACATTTTTGTCGGATTATCCGATAGGTCGTTTGCTGAATTATCCAAAATTATCAACACATGTAACCACTCAATTTATTGCATATAACATAAGTTAGTCCATCCAATGGCCTAATTCATCAATTAACCTAGATTTTCTTAGTCTGAGGCTTTCATCGTCTCATGTCACACTTACGTAGCTATATTCTATATTATGGACGTCATGTATTCATGTTGTTTAACACTTAAGCATATAATTATTACGATGGGTTATTTATTGATTATTGTATTATTGTTTATTGCATTGCTAACTTGATATTGTATTGATTGCATACACACGTAACATCCGATAAATTTAATCCGTTTCTGAGCCGATTTTACACCGACTCCGCACCATTTCTGATATCCAAAAGAATCCACTCCGCATCCACATACGTACACTATCCGTATCCACTCCGAATCCACTTAAAAAATATGGTTTAAGATATGGTATAACAACTATCTGCCCGAATCCGCTCCGTTTTCACCCCTACAAATAGAAGACTTACAAGCATGCCAGCTAGAAAGCATGTAAATCGAGGTCTTTTTGCAAAATTGCCAGCACCCGCACTAAGAGCAAGGTAACATGGACATCAGACATCAGACATGGACATCCTTTCTTTCCAAAATAAGATTCTTTACCCCATCTTATTTATTCCAAAATAAGCTAATATTTGAACAATCATTATCTTAAAGTTTATGAAAGTAGGAAACACATGTATTAGAACTAGATAAAGTGAAGGATAATTATATTGAGATTTGATAAAGTAAAAGGTATTTTAGTTTTTTATTATATATATAGATGGCTGAAAAATAAAGTTATTTTGGGATGAAGGTATAGTAAAAAACGAGAAAATTGCAATATTAGGACTGCAAATATGGGTGCTTCGCTGTTTTGACACTCTGAGTGGATGACAAATGGGCTCATCTGTGTCTATGAAATATGGATCCAGTATAATTATAGCAGAGGTTAATGTTTGCAGTGTCCTAATTGTAAATCCCCGTAAAAAAACCGTAGCTATGTGGTGGGAGCAATTGGCCTCCATCTTTAATTTCTCTGATATATAGTGTCCAAGTTGCAATCAGAACAGAGAGGTGGGTTTGGCATGATGCACCAACATGTGTCACTCTTGTTATTTTGACGTTCTACCAAGGAATAATGAGCTCATCGTACCAGATTGTTGCAATTCCTTCGCACAGTGAAATATAACTACTAACTCTCTCCTATAATATACTAATCTAATACTCCCTCCGCTTCAGAATGTTTGACACCGTTGACTTTTTAGTACGTGTTTGACCATTCGTCTTATTCAAAAAATTTAAATAATTATTTATTCTTTTCATATCATTTGATTCATTGTTAAATATACTTTCATGTACACATATAGTTTTACATATTTCACAAACTTTTTTAATAAGACGAACGGTCAAACGTGTGCTAAAAGGTCAACGGTGTCAAATATTTTAAAACGGAGGGAGTACTAAATAGGAGACATCATAGTACTATAAATTTAAATAGGTTCTCCTGTATTATTATTTTGCTATATTTTAGAACGGAGGCATTATAATCCCTTTGATCACAAGATTTTGTACATCCAATCAAAATTTTGGAACTTAGGCTGTGTTTGGTTCCATGCCAAAATTAGAAGTTTGAAGAAATTGAAATGGTGTGATGGAAAAGTTGAAAGTTTATGTGTGTAGGAAAGTTCGATGTGACGAAAAAGTTGAAAGTTTGAAGAAAAAAGTTGGAATCTAAACAGGGTATTATTGTCGGCATCTTCTAGTAGTTGTTTATATTAGACACATGGAAAACACGTGTGTTATATGTATGTCTTGTCTAATCTGCATCCGTGGCATTAATTTCAAACATACTCCCTCTCTGCTAAAATATAAACATTTTTAGTATAGTGACAAGTCGAACATTTTTAACTTTGATTATTAATAGAATTTTTTTTAAAAAAGATCAATCATATAAAATTGACGTTACTAGATTTATCATTAACAAACTATCATAACTAGGAAGGTAGCCCGCGCATTCGCGCGGGCATGCGTCGTACGCTAAGTATACGACATTTATAAGAGCGAAATATTAACCGGAGATCAACTGCCACGATTTCTTCATAAATTGTTTTCACTGGTATTAGTTGCTTATATAATTTTCTAACCTATTACTTTTATGTTATATCATATTTAAATAATATCTATAAGCAATTATTTATAATCTTCTTCATCATTTGAAAAACAATATAATCTCATTTTCTTTAGAAAATATGTCAACGAAAGTAAAAGTAATGTGTTTTTCTTTTCTTTAATTGCATATATTATCATGGTTTATTAGAGGATGAATTGGGTGGGACATGAGGCTTCACTAAATGTATGGGTTTATATAGCCTAATATGATTGATGCAGTTTGAGAGGTGATCCATCCATGAACATTTTTATTTAGAGTGGGTCAGAGGCTCCACACAACCTAACATGAATACGATAATGACGAAATATAGTTGCGCGGTAATATTTTTGAAATGTGATGTCCCATGAATACACGCTTGTTTACTATACAACATAGATCTAACGGTTAGAAATAATAATGGTTCCACCAGTTTAAAATGAATAGTAGTATTTCAAAAATCTAGCTTGAAAATTATGGTTGTTTTAATATCCAATATTATTGCGAAGTGAGTGTAGCTCAACTGGTTATGTTCCTTGTGATGGAACATGCCCACTCGGATTCAAGGCTTAGATTTGACACGGATGCTCGCATTTACGGCTAGTTATTCCTTCAATGCTGACATATCCGTTGGCAGCGAGATGCTCGTGGTGATTTTGTTGATCTCAAAATATGTCGGCCTAGTCTTTAGGAGATATTCATAGGGGTAGGATGTGTGTGTGTTTATAGGGGCGAGTGTGCGTGTGTTGTGAGTGCCTACGATTGTATGGTGTTTCTTAAACAAATACCCAATATTATAGATTGTTTATCGCTGTGTGTTTTCATAAGGGTGAGTGTGCGCGCATTCAGAGCGCACGCGTTGTGTAGTCTTTCTTAAAAAACGAATATTATTGAATTGTTTCTCTTTTAGTTTAATAGCTAAAAAATAGGGAGGGGACGGACCATGTTTTGTGCATGTGAGGGTGGGGAGGAAGTGGAGGAGATTTTATTCTTCTACTTTTTCTATATTATTTAAGTGAAATCCAAAATTCTTTCCCTTTTTATAGGAGGTGACACATGGCGACTTAAGATTTTCTTAAAAGTAGATCTAATAGTTAAAAATAATGGATACACCAATTTAATTGGATTGTTTTAGAATTTTAGTATATGATATACAATTAGTTATGAGC
This sequence comes from Oryza sativa Japonica Group, assembly GCF_034140825.1. Lineage (NCBI taxonomy): Eukaryota > Viridiplantae > Streptophyta > Magnoliopsida > Poales > Poaceae > Oryza > Oryza sativa. The sequence goes on from NC_089045.1 coordinate 22,717,672, forward strand.
GTTCTGGAGAGCGTTTATTGATTTTTGTTATGTACAACAATGATTTAGTACAACGTGTTACATATTTTCAATTATTTTTTCGTTGTTGTTTAATTGGCATGCAAACGATTGTGTCTACCTTCAAATGATGCATTTTTAATTTTGTATAGTAAAATATAGCTAATGCGATCTTGATTTATTTATTTAGTTATAAAATAAAACAATAGCTATGACTATTATTATTTCATGTTAGTTAAAACAAAATAGAATATGGGATAATTGAGCTGGAGAGGGGAGCATGGGAGAGTGATAGAGGGAGTGGATATGACAAGATTATTGTTTTTCAAGATAGATCGAATGATCCTATAAATACAATTTATCTTACAGCTATTAGAAATACTTTGGATATTGTATTTTCTAATTAAACTACTTAAATTTTTCTAATTTAAGTACATGTTATTAATCAGAAGGTTTAAAAATCTATTTGATCTTTTCTTAAAAATATATGGATGAGTGAACAATATATATGTCCCAAAGTAATGAATATCTATAATAATATTAGCTATATGATTTTAATAATATATGTCCCAAACTTGGATCTTCAATCTTAAAATATATTATAATAAGTAATCTAATGGTTTGTACCAATAAAAAATTAGCTATATGATTTAGATAATATAGTTGTTTAAAATTTGTTATCATAAAATATTTTTTCCATCTATCTAAAAGACGAAAATAGGAGAGAAATGAAATAGGTGTAGAGGTATGCACGCACGTACGTACTGGACGGGCGGGGATGAGATATGCGAGCCTTTTTTTTGTCCTTTTCTTTTTGGCTAAATAAATATAGTGGCAAAAAATAATTGGTAAAAATATATATATATATTCCACCTTTCTAAAAGAGGAAAATAGGATAGAAAGGAAATAGGTGGTATTCCTTTTTTTATTTGGACAAATAATTTAATAGTAGAAAACAATGGGTCAGCCGTATATTACAGAAAATCGACGGCTAAATGTTTTGTTTATTCTCAAAATTTTTGTGATTTCTCTAGTTTATTAAAATGTCATGCGGCGACTTAGGAGCATTTGTAGGAGTGCTACGTGGTGTCCTAAGTACGTTTGTAGGATGTTTAATGGACTATTAATATATAATAGACGATATTAAGAGGAAGCGGGCTAATGTAAAGGTATAAAATAACGGATCCATAAATTTAAATATAGTGCTACGTGAGATTATACTGTACTACGTGATGGCCTAAGATCGCTTATGAAAGCACCACGTAACTATATTTGTAGCTAAAGTAATAAAATTTATTTTTTATAGTATAGAAGATCCTATTTAAAAAGGACCGTATATTTTTTTCCGATGGTACGTACATATATTTTCCTTCAGGGCTTTATAGCATTTTTTATCGTGCGTTCACCGTACATACGTACGCATGTTCCTTTGTATTTTTCCATCCAAGTGAACAGTTATCAATGTTTTTTTTCTCTATAGGTTTTTTTTTATCGTACACACGTACGTTCTTTGTTTCTTTTTTAATAAACAGTACCTGAAGATTCATATACGTATGTAAGTACTTTCATACGTATACGCATATAAGTATTTCCATCGTAAGTAACTATTTTCATGTATATAAGTATTTCCGGTAAATTCCTCAGATATAGAAAGCATAAACTTTTTAAATAGATCTAATCCAATAGTGTAAAATAATGGATCCACCAATTTAAATGAAAATCGATGGTGGGATTGCAGAATGCCACATGGCGGCCTAGGAGCACTTGTAGAAGCGCCACATGGCGGCTTAGGAGCGTTTATAGGATGTTTAATGGACTTTTAGTATATAATAGAAGAAGATATACAACTCTTTTTACTTAAAATATCTTATTTTTATAGATATTGTTGATCAAAATAGTATTTCGAAGATCGTGTTAGACTTAAAAAAATACTTATATTTTGGAACGAAAGAAAGGGAGTACATATTAATGCACCGACCATGTAGCTGACGTGCACTGTAACAAGTGGACGGCTTTCCTGTACGATGTAAATTACTCCAGCTTTTTCCTGCTCAGCAGCTAGCAAACACGCACTAGTTGACACACTAGTCAAGAGGTTTCATACACGCATGGCCACAAGGCCCACAACGATGACTTATTTAAGCACCGAGCAAGCAACACATCAATCCAACACCAACAGGAATAAGCTAGCAAAGCAAACCGCATTCTCGTTGGCCATGAATCCACCACTGGTGGAGAAACCCTTTGTAGTCCCGGTTCGTAACCCCCTTTAGTCCCGGTTTCCAAACCGGGAGTACCAATCCGGGACTAAAGATCGCTATCTTTAGTCCCAGGTGAAATAACCGGGAGTAAAGATCGATCTTTAGTCCCGGTTGGTAACACCAACCGGGACTAAAGATGGCTCAGCCACGTGGCCGGCTGAGCCATCTTTAGTCCCGGTTGGTGTTACCAACCGGGACTAAAGGTAGAGCTGACCTTTTTTTTTTTTGCATGCCCCTGTTGCTGCATGGTTTATATATATATATATATATATATATATATATATATATATATATATATATATATATATATATATATATATATATATATATATATATATATATATATAAACCATGCATATATATGTTTCAATACATATATATGCATACATATATATATGTATTTATACATATATATGTTATGCAAATGCATATGTATATAGATATATATATGAACAAAATATATTTACATTATAGAAAATGTGTACACATGCATATAGAAACATATGTAGTCATGTATTAATTACAATCCATTATATGTCCTAGCTAGCTACGATTTTGACGTAGTAGTACTCACTGCTAGCTCAGAAGCTAAGGACCGGTGAATTGTGTTTCCGTCGTAGTAGAATTCACCCTTGGGATCAAGGATTTCTTCGTTGATGAATCCCATGAGTTGTTCTTGAACCGCCGCGATAAATTCCTTGTGTGTGGTCAGGTTATCCCTCATGCGAATAAACTATATGAATGTATGAAATTGATTAGTAATTAAACAAGAAATCGCTACGTAATGAAATTTTGAATTTATTTGTACGTACATCGAGCTCTCTTGTGGTGATGATTTGGTCTGCAAGGCAGTGGCAATACTCGCACACGTAATAGCCGCACAAGTTAGTTCCCTGCTTTTGCTTTGCGCACTACAAATAAATGACAAACAACGAGAGATCTAATTAATATACACTTGTATGTATTTGAATCGGAGAAATATAAATGTAGAGCATGTGTACTCACAGGAAATTTGAACTTCCGCCTAAGTCTTTCTCTCCATTTGCCGCGGACCAAATGACGGAACTGATACCAAGCCCTACATGGAGTTTAAAGCTATGATTCGTAGTAGCAATTAACATAACAAGATTTTCTTAATTAACAAAGGAACTTATGGCGGTACCTGTCTATAAGTTCGAAAACCTTGTCAAACGTAGACTCTTTTTTATCCATTGAGTCATATACGTTGACGGTGCAGGCCTCCAGGTCGATGAGTAAAAGCACCCAGTGGAATCTGCAATGTGCGTGGGATGCATTACATATGAAACACTTAGCAAGTTCGTACGGGAATGAAATTTGGTATGTAGGAAGACAGTAAAATTAAACTAACTCTGTGTTGTATGGCAACAGTATGAACGTCTTGTAATGCTGCGCCTTCAGGAGATGGACGAGATTGTCCTCTGTTTCTTGTGGATATTGGTCGAGCATTGCGACGTTTACTTTCCGAGGGTCGATGAATCCAGTATCGAAAACCCTCCGCCGTCGGGCCCTTTGAATCTCCATTCTACAACGATAAAAGGGAGTATATTATTTTCTATGGTCTACTTATATACAAGGACCTAATTAATTAAAGGAGACGTATAGTAAGAAATCTAACTGAACGATATACTTACAAAATCCAGCAACTCATAATAGAGACGTCGAGGGCGTCCAGCTGGTATAGTTCGTAGATTCCCCTGAAATTGATCTAGAGAATGTCATCTCCTTGCAAGAAGTCCGTGTCCCTGATCCTCGCTCCGATCATCTCTCTACCGGTGGCGCTCATCTCCATGTACAGCTGATGGAACTTGTACATTTGTGTGGGTAGGGACTGCAGCAGCTCAGGCTTGACAAGCGGTTTACCGAGTTCGTACATGTATTTCACTTCCGCCTTTTCAATTGGTGCGACTCCTAGCAATTGATCCGTAGTTAGACCGGTGTCAGTAATAAATTGTTCTATCGTCATTTCTTTACCGGTCACCAACGGCTCGATCTCCTGGTTTGGTTGCTCTCCAAGCTGAGGGACTGGTTTGGACTTTCCAGAAGATGCTTTCTTCAGCGTTCGCTCATAGTCCGATAGCTTGATGGCCTCCTTGACAGATGCAGACATACCCCTGAAGAAGTTCCTGACACTGGGGTCTATAGGAATCTTCTTTTCTGGACTTCGAGGCTTGAATTGTCTCTTGACTTCTGATGCAACGTAAGCGTCAAGCTCCTCTTGCGTGCAATCGTACCCCGGGTCCTTGATCTTGGCGGCGTCAACTTTCGCCTTCTTTGTTGCCCTTGTGTGGGCAAGCGGTGGAGCTGGGGGGGCCCTTGACTTTGAAGGTGCCGGAAGAGGAGCTTGCGGGGGAGTAGGTGTAGGAGCACGAGGAGGAGTCGGTGCAGGATCCTGAGGAGTCGATGCTGGAGCCTGAGGTGGAGACGGTGCTGGCGGAGCATGAGGAGGAGACGGTGCAGGATCCTGAGAAGGAGATGGCGGAGCCGGAGGAGATGGTGCACGAGACGCCGCTTGTCGCCCAGGGAGGATGATGTACCGCCTGCGCCATAGAATAATGGCATGGCATGTGTCTCGTAGATGCGTCTCACCGTCTCCTCCAGGGTAATCCAGCTCGAGGTCCTCGTACGCGCCTTCGACCAACTCAACTTCGACCTTGGAGTATCCTGCTGGAATCGGCCTGCAGTGGTAAGTACCTGAAGGGTCCGTTGGGATGGCCATGCCCGACGCCACCTTCATGTTGTGAGAGATTATTTATTAGTAATCAACATATATAAGCAGCAACTAGCGGAATGGCTAAATCTTACCTTTATTGATAAGTTCTTGAAAGGAATATGCAGCTCACATGGTGTCCGCTGAGTGATGTCATCAACGGGACAGGTCGATTCGTCCTGTGTTTGCATGGCGTCCATGCTCTGTGATCCTACCTGCCCCGTTGAGGCGCAGCTGCTACGGTTTCCTGACGGGCTCACCATTGCAGGAGGAATGGTCGGCTGGGGATCATGGGACCGATGTGCGGCTATGCGTTTATCAACCTTCCTTGCCACCTCCTCTTGCATGTTGAGTTCGTAGCTCGATACCCGGAACTCTAGGTCTGCAATCTTCGCCTCGGTATCTCTCTTGCTCCTCATCCGACTCCTGTACGTGTGGATGTCCTCCTTGAAACCAATCTTCCAAGGAATCACCCCTTTCCCTCGAGTTCGTCCTGGATGCTCTGGAGTCTGCAGGGCGAGTGTCAGCTCGTCCCTATCTCTGTCTGGTCGGAACGTGCCCTGAGAGGAGGCTTCCACTGCATCTGTTAGTCGTCGCGCAGCCTCTTGTATCTGATAGCCGAAGACCAGTGAGCCATCAGCTGGGTTGAGCGTTCCACCGTGAGCATAGTACCAGAACTTCGATCGTTCCGGCCAATTGGCTGTTGCCGGTTCGATACCCCTCTCAATCAAGCTAGCCTCCATCTGCTCCCACTTCGGCATCGCGACGCTATAGCCTCCTGACCCCAAGTGGTGATGGTACTTCTTCTTAGCGGCATTTTCTTTGTTTCTTTCCATCATCGCCTTCCCTTGTTCACCTGTCTTATATGCAACGAACTCGTCCCAGTGATCCCTTAGCTTTGGGAATGTGTCGAAGTTCGGTGTCTGCCCCTTCAGTATATACTTCTGGTACAGATCTCCCTTGAAGCTCTGAAACTGTTCTGCCATTTTCTTCAGAGTCCACCTTTTCACTTTGTCCTCTGTACCCGCAGGAAGGGTGAATGTCTCGAGCATTGTGGTCCACAGCATCTCTTTCTCCGAATCTGGGACAAAGCTCTCATGATCTCCGCGTGCCCTTGTTCTTCGCCAGTACACCGTACTGACAGGCACGTTATCCCGCACAACCCAACCGCTGTGACGTACATAGTTCTTGGCGGCTTCGGCCGGGGCACTAGGACGTCCATCTTCTTCCACTTCCGTTATGATGTGCCGACCCTCAAGCTTCTTCGCTGCACCTCGTTGCCCGCGTGCCCTCTTCTGTCCAACGGAGGGTTGACTACCACTAGCCTCCTCCTCCTGGTTCCCCTCCACATCCCTTTCCACGTGCCCCTGCTGGTTCCCCTCTGCATCCCTCTCCACGTTCCCTTCCTCGTTCAAGTACTGGTTTGGATCCTCGTTCCCCTCTTCTTCATTCCAGTACTGGCTGCTTCCCTCCGCGATTGTATCGTACAATATGTGTTCCTCATCGCGGTCAGCCATCTGTTGATACAAGAAACATCTGCTAAGTCACGAGACATTTATGTTTTAACAATCTAAGTCATGTATGCTAAGTGTAAATGTCGTACATTAGAACCCTACACAACCTTACGTGCTAAGTCTAATTACAAATCGTGATATAAGCTAAGTCTAGGTGACGTATATTATACAACCCTAGCTAGTAAATAATTATATACTAAGTCTAATTACAAATAAAATAATCTTATATTAAAACTCAAATAATATTACATGCTAATACTAAAATAGTCATGTATATGCTAAGTGTTTCGTGCGTATATGCTAAGTCTAATTAAGACTACAATAGTCAATTGCTACTTGTCGCACCAATTCCGTAGTCAATAATTACATACCAAGTCTAATTACAAATAAAGTAATATTATATTAAAACTCAAATAATATTACATGCTAAGACTAAAATAGTAATGTATGCTAAGTGTTTCGTGCGTATATGCTAAGTCTAATTAAGACTACAATAGTCAATTCCTAGGAGTCGCACCAATTCCGTAGTCAATAATGTCATACTAAGTCTAATTTGCAATAAAATAATCTTATATTAAAACTCAAATAATATTAGAACACTACACAATCTTATATGATAAGTCTAATTACAGGTCTAATAATCTTAATTAATTGCATTACAAATATAACAATCATTTATATTATTACGTCACTTGCCTGCTCCAATTCCTTCTAGGGCTAGCTCTTCCACTCAGGCTTGACGGACGACTCCGACAACACGTCTTTTCTGCAAGATAAAAAAAATGTATTAGGATAAATGCGAAGTAACATATATATATATACATGTATATATATATATATATATATATATATATATATATATATATATATATATATATATATATTTATATATATATATATATATATATATATATATATATATTGCATTTCACGTTAACGTTCGTCCTTGTTCGTTCGCTCGTTCACGTTCCCTAGCTCGTTCACGTTCGTTCGATCGTTCTCGTTCTCGTTCACGTTGTCGCGGCAACGTACGTTGACGTGTTCGTTTTCGCTCTCGTTCGTTCGATCGTTCTCGTTCTCGTTCGTTAACGGCGGTGTGGCGGCATCGGGGCGGCGGTTGGCGCGGCGGCGTGGCGACGGCGGCGGCGGCGTGGCGTTGTGGGGCCGTGGCGGCGGCGGCGTGGCGTGGCGGCGGTGGCGTGGCGTGGCGTGGCGGCGGCGGCATTGCGCGCGCGGCAGCGAAGGCGGCGGCGGCGTGGCGACGGCGGCGGCGGCGTGGCGTTGTGGGGCCGTGGCGGCGGCGGCGTGGCGTGGCGGTGGTGGCGTGGCGTGGCGTGGCGTGGCGGCGGCGGCGTGGCGTGGCGGCGGCGGCATTGCGCGCGCGGCGGTGAAGGCGGCGGCGGCGTGGCGACGGCGGCGGCGGCGTGGCGTTGGCATGCGGCGGCGGCGTTGCGCGGCGTCGAAGGCGGCGGCGTCGAAGGCGACGGAGAGAGATCGAGATCGGAGAGATCGAGATGCATGAAGGGAGATGCAGCGGCTCTCACCCCAGAGATGCGGCGGCAGCGGAGGAGGCGGAGGCGGCGGCGAGGACGACGAGCTCGAGACGACGGCGAGATACGGCGGCGTCGGCGCGGGGATTTGCCCTAGGCAGTGGCGGCGAAGGAGAGAGGCCGAGAGAGATCGATCGGCCGAAAACGTTTAAGTGTTGGTGAAGAAGACGAGGGCGCACCGGGAATATATATACCCCTGGATCTTTACTCCCGGTTGTTCTCAACAACCGGGACTATCTTTAGTCCCGGTTGTTGAGAACAACCGGGAGTAAAGAAAAGATCTTTAGTCCCGGTTGTTCTCAACAACCGGGAGTAAATATCTTTTCCCGCTATTTCGAAATTCTTTTTAAACCCGGTTAGGGTTAAGAACCGGGACTAAAGATTATAGCACTGCATATGATTTTCGCTTACATATGTGTTTATAAAATAGAAGTTAATGCATTAACATTATTTAAAGTACAAAGATTGATGACAATTACTTCGAAAAATTATTTTTGTCTGTAATAAATTAAGTGGATAAATCGTAATAAGCAAATATATGACTTATAATTAATAAAAATTCCAATATATATATATTCTTAGCATATATATGAATGATATTATTATATTGGTAAAAACTCTAATTAAGATATTAATGTACATACTGCATGATTTAAAATTAATAAAAATTGTAATCATCATATGTACTTAGCGTAGGAATTATATTAAATTAAATGCTAACAACTCTAATTAACATATGTAAATGCCACATGCATGATTTAAACCTTTTAAAAATTCGAATAGTCATATATAAGTAGCATATGAAAGATAGTAAATTAAATTGTGAAAAACTCTAATATATGAATGATAGTTTTAAAAATATATTAAATTTAATACTTTTAAAAATTCTCCAGTCAATTATAATTAGCATATGAATGATAGTAAATTAAATGTTAAAAACTCTAATTAAGATATGAAATTGCCACTTGCGTGATTTAAAACTTTTAAAAATCCTCTAGTCAATTATAATTAGCATATGAATGCTAGTAAATTAAATGTTAAAAACTCTAATTAACATACATATGAAATTGCCACCTGTGTGATTTAAAACTTTTAAAAATTGTAAGTATCACATATAACTAACATATACATGATTTAAACTTGTTGAAACCTCTAATAATCGTGCGTAATTAACATATGCCATACATCAATTGATTTATATGGATAATCAATACATCCAAAATAGTTTACATCGTGTACACAATAATTACGGCACGTACTTTCTCCTCACTATTGTTCCCTCCTTGTGATCGCTGCGTGAGTAAGGGGTGTCTTCATTTGATAGGAGGATGCTAGGGTCAATCGTCACCGTGAAAGGGGGTTGCCCATCCAACTGATCGTAATCCTCGTCAGTCTTGTCCTCAACTCCGACGATTTTTCTTTTGCCTGGGAGAACCACTTGACGCTTAGGCTCATCAGGCCCTCTGCCCTTCTTTCCTTTGCTAGACATGTCCTTCACGAAAAAGACTTGCGTTACATCATTGGCAAGGACAAAAGGTTCGTCCGAGTATCCAACCTTGTTAAGGTCAACAGTTGTCATCCCACTGTCATCAATCATTACGCCTCCACCAGTCAACCTAACCCATTGGCACCGGAACAGAGGAACCTTGAGAGGACCATAGTCAAGTTCCCATATGTCCTCGATGGCACCGTAATACGTGGCAGTTGTTCCATCGTGTCCCATGGCATCGACACGAACAGCGCTGTTTTGGTTCGTGCTCTTCATGTCTTGGGCTCTCGTGTAGAATGTGTACCCATTGATCTCATATCCCTGGAATGTCGCGATCGACCCAGACGGTCCCCTCGCCAGGAAGGCAAGTTGTTGGTTGATCGACTCGTTACCCATGAGATGTTGTCGTAGCCACGCGGGGAAAGTATCAATGTGATGCCGTGTAATCCATGCATCGGACTTACCGATGTTCCTGGCGCGAACTAGAGCCAAGTGCTCCTCGATGTAAGGAGCTACCAATGAAGAGTGTTGCAGAACAGTGAAATGGGCTTTACGGAATAAATTGTTGTCTACCGTCGTTATTGCTTTCCTTCCGAGAGTTCCCTTTCCCCGTAGTCTCCCTTCATGGCGTGATTCAGGTACCCCGATTGGGCGAAGGTCTTCGATAAATTCTACGCAAAATTCGATGACCTCCTCTGTTCCATAACCCTTGGCGATGCTTGCCTCTGGACGAGCACGGTTACGAACATACTTCTTCAGAACGCCCATGTACCTCTCGAAAGGAAACATGTTGTGTAGGTACATAGGCCCGAGAATACGGATCTCTTTCACAAGGTGACAAGGCAGATGCGTCATTATATTGAAAAATGAAGGTGGAAATATCAACTCAAAACTGACGAGACATTGCACCACTTCATTCTGAAGGGCTTCTAATCTATCCGGATCGATGACCTTCTGCGAAATTGCGTTCATGAATGCACATAGCTTTGTTATTGTTGCCCGGACATTGTCTGGAAGGATACCCCTTATTACAACTGGTAGCAGTTGTGTCAACAACACGTGACAGTCATGAGACTTTAGGTTTGTGAACTTCTTCTCCTTCGTGCTTATTATTCGCTTGATATTCGTGGAGTATCCAGACGGTACCTTTATGCTCTCCAAGCATTCAAACATACTTTCCTTCTCTGCCTTGCTAAGAGTGTAGCTGGCTGGACTCAAGTAATGGCTTCCTTTCTCCTTTGGTTCCGGGTGAAGGTCGCCGCGTTGTTCCATATGCTTCAGATCATTACGTGCTTCCAGTGTATCTTTCGACTTTCCGTATACACCTAGGAAGCCAAGAAGGTTTACGCAAAGGTTCTTAGTGAGGTGCATCACGTCGATTGCGTGGCGTACGTCCAAGAATTCCCAATATGGTAACTCCCAAAATATAGAGTTCTTTTTCCACATCGCCGCGTGACCATCTTCGCTCTCTATATGTTGGCTTCCAGGCCCCTTTCCGAACACTACTTTAAGATCTTTAACCATAGCAAACACTGTTTTCCCGCTGCGATGTTTAGGCTTCGTACGGTGGTCGGCCTTATGTTCGAAGTGCTTGCCTTTCTTCCGTACCGGGTGGTTTGCTGCAAGGAATCGACGATGACCCATGTATACAACCTTCCTACAGTGCTTAAGATACGTACTTTCTGTTTCATCCATACAGTGAGTGCAAGCCTTGTACCCCTTGTTGGATTGTCCGGATAGGTTGCTAAGTGCAGGCCAATCGTTGATGGTTACGAACAGCAGCGCTCGTAGGTTAAACTCCTCCTGTTTGTCCTCGTCCCACACGGGGACACCTTCCTTCTTCCACAACTGTTTAAGATCTTCGACCAGTGGTCTTAGGTACACGTCGATGTCGTTACCAGGTTGCTTGGGGCCTTGAATAATAATCGGCATCATTATGTACTTCCTCTTCATGCATAGCCAGGGGGGGAGGTTGTAGATACACATCGTAACGGGCCAAGTGCTATGGCCGCTGCTCATCTCTCCAAAAAGATTCATGCCATCCGTACTCAAACCAAACCGTATGTTTCGTGCGTCCTTTCCAAATTCTTTAAATTTTCTGTCGATGTTTCGCCACTGCGAACCATCGGCGGGGTGTCTCAGCATCCCGTCCTGTTGACGCTCTTCAGCGTGCCATCGCAACATTCTAGCATTCCCCTTGTTCCTGAACAAACGCCTTAGCCGTGGTATTATAGGGAAATACCACATCACCTTAGCAGGAATTCTCTTCTTTGTTAGCTGCCCGTCAACTTCTCCTGGATCGTCCCGTCTAATCTTGTATCGTAGTGCTTTGCAAACAGGGCATGCTTCTAGGTTCTCATACTCCTCACCGCGATATAGGATACAATCGTTCGGACATGCGTGAATCTTATGAACTTCCAGTCCTAACGGGCAGACTATCTTCTTAGCCTCGTACGTTGTCTCGGGCAATTTGTTTCCCCCCGGAAGAATGTTCTTGACGAGTTTCAATAAATCGCCAAATGCCTTGTCACTAACCCCATTTTTTGCCTTCCATTGCAACAACTCCAGAGTGGTATCCAACTTTTTGTGCCCCTGCTCGCAACCTGGGTACAACGAAGTTCTGTGGTCCTCCAACATCTTGTCCAATTTATGGGCCTCCTTTTCACTTTCGCAGTCTTCCCTGGCGTCCTGCAACATCTGACCAAGATCATCCGCAACGTCGTTACCATCAGCAGCTATTTCCTCCTCGCCCGTTTGATTTCCTTCAAATCCAACATACTGAGCAAAGTCCGGAATATTGTCGTCTTCCACTTCATCTTCTTCCATTTCAACACCTTGCTCTCCGTGGGATGTCCAACAATTATAGCTTGGCATGAACCCCGACTCAAACAAGTGGAAATGAATAGTCCTGGATGCAGAATACTCCTTCTGATTCTTACACTTATTGCATGGACAACAAATAAAACCCCTTTGCCTGTTAGCTTCGGCCACTCTCAAAAAATAGTGCACGCCGTCAATAAACTCTTTGGACCACCGGTCAGCATACATCCATTGCCGATCCATCTACATGAGTCAAAAAAAACCGCACACAAATAATTATTCTTACAATAATGACAGTCATACAATAATTATAAGATATCTTTATTCATACAAAAATCATAAAATATTACACCAAATAATTCTTAAAAACTATTTGTAAAGTTTTAAACTAATTTTAATGTGTTTTACTTCTTTTAATTTTTATTTTAGTTTGTTTTCTATTATTTAATATTAATTTTCACTAGAGTTTTCCTTCTCAACTATTTTATAAAACCTTGTTTAGCAAATGAACTAAATTTCTATATATTCTTTCTTCCCCACACACATTTTCTCTCTCATCAACTTACAACTAAATTTTGGAGACAAAAAAAGTGTGCAAAACATAGGTGCAAATGTAGTATGACAAAAAAAAAACATTGGAGGATGAAGTTGCAAACCTTTTAGGCACCTCCGATTTGTATGTAATCACCAAAATAAATTCAATAGAAATTTTGGCATGACCTCCCCTCTTTTTTGAAGAAATTTTGAAGCTTGCTCGGGCAGTTGAAGGAGGAAGAAGACATATATATAGGGGTGGGACTTTAGTCCCGGTTGGTAGCACCAACTGGGGCTAAAGATCACCGGGATCATTAGTCCCAGTTGGTATTACCAACCGGGACTAAAGTTAAGATCTTTAGTCTCGGTTGGTAGCACCAACCGGGGCTAAAGATCACCGGGCCAACCGGGACTAAAGTTAAGATCTTTAGTCCCGGTTAGTGCTACCAACCGGGACTAAAGATCCCGGGGGGGCCTGACAGGTCCTGACAGCATTCGAACCGGGACTAAAGATGATCTTTAGTCCCGGTTGGTAACACAAACCGGGACTAAAGATCAAATATGCCCGTTACCCTTTTGAACCGGGACTAAAGATCATCTTTAGCCCCGGTTTTTATTGCATCCGGGACTATTGTGGAAATCGGTCGACCGACGAAAGATGGTTTCTCCACCAGTGCACCGGCCATTCTCGTTGCTGTTGTTGCCACCTCCTCCTTCCTCCTCATGGCCGTCGCCACCGCCGACGGCGGCCAGGTGACGAATGGCTGCAAACCGCGCGAGAGGGACGCGCTGCTGGCGTTCAAGGAAGGCATCACCGACGACCCCGCAGGCCTCCTCGCCTCATGGCGACGACGACGACTTGGAGGAGGCCACGAGCTGCAGGACTGCTGCCGATGGAGAGGTGTCCAGTGCAGCGACCAGACCGCCGGCCATGTCATCAAGCTCGACCTTCGCAACGCGTTCCAAGATGATCACCATCACGATGCCACTTTAGTCGGCGAGATAGGCCAGTCTCTGATTTCCTTGGAGCATCTGGAGTACCTTGATCTTAGCATGAACAACCTCGAGGGTCCAACCGGCCGTCTTCCAGAGTTCTTGGGGTCTTTCAAGAGCCTGAGATATCTGAACCTCTCCGGGATAAGGTTCTCCGGCATGGTGCCACCACATATCGGTAACCTTTCGAATCTCCAAATTCTCGACCTATCCATCAGTACTGTCCATCAGGATGATATCTACTATCTGCCGTTTCTCTACTCTGGGGATGCTTCGTGGTTAGCACGTCTATCCTCCTTGCAATATCTGAACCTTAACGGGGTTAATCTTAGTGCAGCACTTGACTGGCCAAATGCTCTGAATATGGTTCCTTCTCTGAAGGTTCTTAGTCTTTCTTCTTGCTCACTTCAAAGTGCAAGACAGTCTCTCCCACTGCTTAACGTCACACAACTTGAAGCGCTTGATCTTTCCGAAAACGAATTTAATCACCCAACTGAATCTAGTTGGATTTGGAACTTGACATCTCTCAAGTATCTCAATCTTAGTTCTACTGGATTGTATGGTGAGATCCCTAATGCGCTAGGAAAAATGCACTCCCTCCAAGTGCTTGATTTCTCATTTGATGAGGGGTATAGCATGGGCATGAGTATCACAAAAAAAGGTAACATGTGCACCATGAAAGCAGACTTGAAGAACCTATGCAATTTGCAGGTTCTATTCCTAGATTACAGGCTAGCATCTGGAGATATTGCAGAGATATTTGATAGTTTACCTCAGTGTTCACCCAACCAACAACTGAAGGAAGTTCATTTGGCTGGCAACCATATAACTGGGATGATTCCAAATGGGATAGGGAGGCTAACGAGCTTAGTCACTCTTGACCTCTTTAATAACAACATCACCGGAAAAGTGCCTTCTGAGATAGGTATGCTCACAAATCTAAAAAATTTGTACCTGCATAACAATCATCTGGATGGCGTCATCACTGAAAAGCACTTTGCGCGTCTGATAAACTTGAAGTCGATATATTTGTGTTACAATTCCTTGAAGATTGTGGTGGATCCTGAATGGTTACCACCTTTTAGAGTCGAGAAGGCATACTTTTCATCTTGTTGGATGGGTCCCAAATTTCCTGCATGGCTTCAATCGCAGGTTTATATTGTTGAACTTATTATGAATGATGCTGGGATAGATGATACCTTTCCAGACTGGTTCTCTACGACATTTTCAAAAGCAACATTTTTAGAGATTTCGAACAATCAAATTGGTGGCGAATTACCAACAGATATGGAAAATATGTCAGTGAAAAGATTAAATTTGGACTCGAATCAAATAGCTGGTCAAATTCCTCGGATGCCAAGAAACCTTACTCTATTAGATATATCAAATAACCATATCACTGGTCATGTTCCACAATCTTTTTGTGAATTACGGAATATAGAGGGCATAGACTTATCCGACAATCTACTTAAGGGCGATTTTCCTCAGTGTTCCGGGATGAGAAAGATGTCAATTCTTCGTATAAGTAACAATAGTTTTTCTGGCAACTTCCCATCTTTTCTACAAGGTTGGACAAATTTAAGTTTCCTTGATCTATCATGGAATAAATTCTCTGGGAGTTTGCCCACATGGATTGGAAACTTTAGCAACTTAGAATTTCTGCGACTTAAGCACAATATGTTCTCTGGAAATATTCCTGTCAGTATCACCAAACTTGGACGACTTTCTCATTTGGATCTAGCCTGCAATTGCCTGTCAGGTACCATCCCCCAGTATTTGTCAAATTTGACATCAATGATGAGAAAGCATTACACTAGAAAAAATGAAGAAAGGCTATCTGGATGTGACTACAAGTCTTCTGTGAGCATGAAGGGGCAGGAACTTCTGTATAATGAAAAAATTGTACCAGTGGTCACCATTGACTTGTCTTCAAATCTCTTGATCGGTGCAATTCCTGAAGACTTAGTTTCTCTTGTCGGATTAATAAATCTGAATCTATCAAGGAACTACTTGAGTGGAAAAATTCCATATAGGATTGGCGACATGCAGTCACTGGAATCGCTCGACATCTCAAAGAATAAGCTTTACGGTGAAATCCCAGTAGGCCTATCCAATTTAACATATTTAAGTTATCTGAACCTATCTTATAACAATCTTACTGGAAGAGTACCATCAGGGTCACAGCTTGACACCCTCAATGACCAGCATCCATATGATGGCAATGATGGTCTCTGTGGGCCTCCTCTCGAAAATAGCTGTTCAAGCAGCAGTGCCTCAAAGCAACGCCATCTGATAAGAAGCAAGCAAAGTTTGGGCATGGGGCCATTCTCCCTTGGAGTTGTACTGGGATTCATAGCAGGTCTCTGGGTGGTTTTCTGTACCCTTCTGTTCAAGAAGTCGTGGAGGGTTGCCTACTTCTGCCTCTTAGACAACATGTATAACAATGTTTGTGTGATTGTGGTTGTTCAATGGGGAAGATTGCCAGGAAGAACATGAGCAAGATTGTGGATGTCGCAGGTTGGTACATTGATTTGACCAGCCCTATTGATAAATGAAGAAAGAAGCAGGCCTGCAGCACAATTAGTTGGGTTGTGTATTTTATATGTTTTCTACGCAAAAGGTGGAGAGACTACCTTATAACAATAATATTGACTAGAAAGAATACATATGCAATGCATGGATATTTTATTTATTATTTATGAGAGGTAATTGTGTTCTTACCTCTATTTTATACTCCGGTTGTGATTTTGCCTTTTTTTTTTTTTAGCGTTCGTGTTTTTACCTTTACTTTTTTTCTAATGAAGCTTCACTTTTCCCCTATTTTGTTAAGATCAGTTAATGGTGTCAATTCAGCCATAAAAAGACATGTATCCCTTTTACATTTGCCCAACTTTTTTTAGGCTGTGTTTAGTTCCATCGGCAAAAAAATTTGCTGGGTCACATTAGATATACGGACACATATTTGAAGTATTAAATGTAGACTAATACAAAACAAATTATATAATCCGCATGTAAACTGCGAGACGAATTTATTAAGCCTAATTAATCCGTCATTAGTAAATGTTTACTGTAGCACTACATTGTTAGATCATGGTGCAATTAGGTTTAAAAGATTTGTCTCGTAATTTACACACAAACTGTGTAATTAGTTTTTTCAATATTTAATACTTCGTACATGTATTTAAACGTTTGATGTGACGGGACAAAAAAAAATTTGCCGGTGGGTCTAAATCCACCACCCCCCCTCCTCTTAGAGTTGATATACATTTTCACACAACTTGCACGGCTGCAAAACTTGACTAAAAAGATTCATGACAAATTTCTCGCAAATATTGAGATAGGAAAAGAGAGAGAGAAAATCAGGTAGCAACGGCATCTCGCTGGTCTTTGTGAACGGGAAACTATTTAGCTCGAGTGGATGTCCACCCGTTTATTGCATGTCATCTAAATGGTTATGAAAAAAATTGAAAAAATATGAATAAGATAGATCAATATAAATATATCAATCCACAAACATGTAAGTTAAAATTTAACTTCTACAAGTTGTAACAAAAATAACAAACAAAACTCAAATTACTATATATATATTTACAATTAAATTTGTTATTTTTGTTACAATCTGTAGAAGTTGAATTTGAACTTGCATGTTTGTGGAGTGATATATTACATATTGATCTATCTTGTTAATTTTTTTGAAAATTTTTCATAACCATCTAGTTGACATGAAATAAACGGATGGACGTCCACTCGAGTTATTAGAATCCTCTCCCGTTTGTGAACGAGTCGCTCGCCATGTGCCATTGTTGTTGGCCGGCTAGCTAGCTTGCCGCGCCATGCTGCTGCGATCGCTGCTTGCCGCCGCTGAGGGGCATCGATCCTATCGTCGTTGACGCACAAGAGGGGAGAGAGCAAACCCTGTTGCAGCGTAGCCGAGGTGCCCTGCCCACCTTCCCCTTCCGCACCGTACCATCGTCGGAGCCCGTACGCTGCCCCGCCGGAGCTGCCACCTTCCGTACGTGCGCTGCGCCAGAGTTGCTGCCCCTTGATCGAGCCGCCGCCTTCCCGTTCCCGTGGTGCTGCGACAGACTCGCCGCTGGCTCGCCGCTGCCTGCTCGAGTGCTGCACGGGCGGATCTATAGTACGTACTAGGACCGGTGTCAGGCGACACCGACGACTCTCGGTAAAAAGGTATAGCAAAACTGCTTATTCATATGTTATAACATCATGATCTAAGCATAATTAGTATACTATGACACCGTTAGACACGTTATGACACCAACGAATCGATTTTCTGGATCCGCCACAGTGCACGGGATTGGGATGGGAACGGCCGACGGACGCTGTGTGTTGGGCTAGCTAGGTGGGGTTGGGAGTTGGGACTAGGTAGGTTATTTTTGCCAGGGGTACAATAGTTCTTTTGCATTTTGTAACTCTTCTTCTTTTTCTTTCGAGATAATCCATTATATGCCATTAACTTTATCGCACGTCTACGATTTGCCACTGACTTTGTCACGTTCTACAATATGCCATCGACTTTTGCTTAACTTCTACGATTTACCATCGCCGTCCGGTTAACCACCTTTAGTACTGTACAAATTTGTTGAAATGACCAAAATACCCCTATGACAAAAATATCCAAAATTTGGATAAAATTATCAAAATATTATATTATAAACATAAGATTGTAAACATCCAAAATTTGACCAAAAACTTGAAATATGATATTTCATAATTTTTATCCAAATTTTGAAACCTTTTCTCCCAGGGGTATTTTGGTCATTTCGATAAATTTGTACAGTACTAACGGAGACTAACCGGACGGCGATGGTAAATTGTAGAAGTTAAGCAAAAGTCGATGACATATCGTAGAACATGATAAAGTCAGTGGCAAATCATAGACGTGTGACAAAGTCAGTGGTATATAATGGTTTCTCTCTTTTCTTTTTTTCTTTTTCTCTCAGAAATTTGGGCCCAGCTAATTTTTGCCAATGTTGTTGCAAGAACTCAACAAGTGTATCAACCTCTCTTCTGTATTCCATCTGCCTTCTATGGGTGATTATTTACACATTTATATACAGGGATATACAAGAGGAAAATGCTTCGGTGCCCCTATCCTTACGATGTGCCTATGCGACTGGCCGGTGGGCCAGCCTTGGTCCTAATGGTAACTTGATGGAGGACAGGAGAGCTGCCCCCGGCATGGGGGCATCGCTGTTCCCGAGGGACCTTGCTACTACCCGGGTAAAGGCATCCCCGGGTAATAGCATGCTCCGTCTAGCTGCCATCAATAGTGTCAATGTTAGTTGGGGCGCGTAGTGCGCATTTATTCGCGCCCGCTAGCGCCTTGTTCTTGACTTGGCTTGCGCGAGCACATCGAGGCATAATTCACTCCGGCTAGCACATCGGGCTTTAGGGGCCCCTCGGAGCTCCGAAGCCCTTAGGTAGCCTCCGGAGCTCCCCTTCCGGACTCCGGGTACCCTTTCGGGCTTCGGAGCTCGGTCACTAGGTGTGTCACCGGAGCCCATGGCGCTGCGACCTCCCGGAGCTCTTCCGGAGCCGGTCGGCCGCCATCCGAAGCCTGCTTAGGTCTTGTTCCTCTCGCCCTCAATGAGATCCGATTCTCTCGGATCTCCGGAGGCCTCCGGAGCAGGGGGGCCAGCCGCGGACCGACATGGCCTTGATTCACGGTCATCTCCTGGGGAGGATGGTTCTCGGAGCGCTGCAGCCCTTCGGAGGCTAGCGTCCCTTGATCCGGAGATACTCCCCTAACACCTTCTTATTCAACCAAGCTAGGACCAATGACCATGACCCTTTTGGATATCAAGATGACCACAGGTTTAGATATCCTCTTAATCAGCCAACCGTTTTCCAGTCTGAAAATCAAGTGTGCCAACAAGTTGCGGACCAAGAATGTTGGTGGTTGGTCAGGCTACATCACTTTTTCTTATATCTGTCTAAGTCCATGAGCTAAACCAAAAACATCTCTCGCTCTTGCTGTCTTAGCTTGCACCGATATTCTCTGCATCTCGGCACGATGATATCACTCCCATTACTGCTCTTCGTCCTCTTCTTCTCTGCGCTGCTGCTCTTCCCTTCGAGCAGTGACGACGACGGTGGTGGTGATGCTGCCGGCGACGAACTCGCGCTGCTCTCTTTCAAGTCATCCCTGCTATACCAGGGGGGCCAGTCGCTGGCATCTTGGAACACGTCCGGCCATGGCCAGCACTGCACATGGGTGGGTGTCGTGTGCGGCCGCCGGCACCCACACAGGGTGGTGAAGCTGCGGCTGCGCTCCTCCAACCTGGCCGGGATCATCTCGCCGTCGCTGGGCAACCTATCCTTCCTCAGGACGCTGCAACTCAGCGACAACCACCTGTCCGGCAAGATACCCCAGGAGCTCAGCCGTCTCATCAGGCTCCAGCAACTGGTACTGAATTTCAACAGCCTATCGGGTGAGATTCCAGCTGCTTTGGGCAATCTAACCAGTCTCTCGGTTCTTGAGCTGACTAACAATACACTGTCCGGAGCAATCCCTTCATCTCTGGGCAAACTCACAGGTCTCACTGATCTTGCACTGGCTGAAAATACGCTGTCTGGTTCCATCCCATCATCTTTCGGCCAATTGCGCAGATTATCTTTCCTTAGCTTAGCCTTTAACAATTTAAGTGGAGCGATCCCAGATCCTATTTGGAACATCTCCTCTCTCACCATATTCGAAGTCATATCCAACAAGCTAAGTGGTACACTGCCTACAAATGCATTCAGTAATCTTCCTAGTCTGCAGGAGGTATACATGTATTACAACCAGTTTCATGGTCGTATCCCGGCATCGATAGGTAATGCTTCCAACATCTCAATATTTACCATTGGTTTAAACTCTTTTAGCGGTGTTGTTCCACCGGAGATTGGAAGGATGAGAAATCTTCAGAGACTAGAGCTTCCAGAAACTCTTTTGGAAGCTAAAGAAACAAATGATTGGAAATTCATGACGGCATTGACAAATTGCTCCAATCTTCAAGAAGTGGAACTGGGAGGTTGTAAATTTGGTGGAGTCCTCCCTGATTCTGTTTCCAATCTTTCCTCTTCGCTTGTATCTCTCTCCATTAGAGATAACAAAATTTCAGGGAGCTTACCTAGAGATATCGGTAATCTCGTTAATTTACAATATCTTTCTCTCGCTAACAACTCCTTGACAGGATCCCTTCCCTCTTCCTTCAGCAAGCTTAAAAATTTACGTCGTCTCACTGTAGATAACAACAAGTTAATTGGTTCTCTCCCATTCACCATCGGTAATCTTACACAACTAACTAATATGGAGGTCCAATTTAATGCCTTCGGTGGTACAATACCAAGCACACTTGGAAACCTGACCAAGCTGTTTCAAATAAATCTTGGCCACAATAACTTTATAGGGCAAATTCCCATTGAAATATTTAGCATTCCCGCACTCTCTGAAATTTTGGATGTGTCCCATCATAACTTGGAGGGATCAATACCAAAAGAAATAGGGAAACTTAAAAATATTGTCGAATTCCATGCTGATTCGAACAAATTATCGGGTGAGATCCCTAGCACCATTGGTGAATGCCAACTTCTGCAGCATCTTTTCCTGCAAAACAATTTCTTAAATGGTAGCATCCCAATAGCTCTGACTCAGTTGAAAGGTCTGGACACACTTGATCTCTCAGGTAACAATTTGTCAGGTCAGATACCTATGTCCTTAGGGGACATGCCTCTGCTCCACTCGCTGAACCTTTCGTTCAACAGCTTCCACGGTGAAGTGCCAACCAATGGTGTTTTTGCAAATGCTTCTGAAATTTACATCCAAGGCAATGCCCATATTTGCGGTGGCATACCTGAACTACATCTTCCGACGTGTTCCTTAAAATCAAGAAAGAAAAAGAAACATCAAATTCTGCTGTTAGTGGTTGTTATCTGTCTCGTTTCGACACTTGCCGTCTTTTCGTTACTCTACATGCTTCTAACCTGTCATAAGAGAAGAAAGAAAGAAGTCCCTGCAACGACATCCATGCAAGGCCACCCAATGATCACTTACAAGCAGCTGGTAAAAGCAACGGATGGTTTTTCGTCCAGCCATTTGTTGGGTTCTGGATCTTTTGGCTCTGTTTACAAAGGAGAATTTGATAGTCAAGATGGTGAAATCACAAGTCTTGTTGCCGTGAAGGTACTAAAGCTGGAAACTCCAAAGGCACTCAAGAGTTTCACGTCCGAATGCGAAACACTGCGAAATACTCGACACCGGAATCTTGTCAAGATAGTTACGATTTGCTCGAGCATCGATAACAGAGGGAATGATTTCAAAGCAATTGTGTATGACTTCATGCCCAATGGCAGTCTGGAAGATTGGCTACACCCTGAAACAAATGATCAAGCAGAGCAAAGGCACTTGACTCTGCATCAGAGAGTGACCATACTACTTGATGTTGCATGTGCATTGGACCATCTTCACTTCCATGGCCCTGAACCTATTGTACACTGTGATATTAAATCAAGCAATGTGTTGTTAGATGCTGATATGGTAGCCCATGTTGGAGACTTTGGACTTGCAAGAATACTTATTGAGGGAAGCTCATTGATGCAACAGTCAACAAGTTCGATGGGAATCAGGGGGACAATTGGTTACGCAGCACCAGGTTAATCCTAAACTGTTTATGTCTACCTCCTTTCATTGTTTTTTTTAGATTTGCTCTGGTCCAACAAAAAATACCTAAAGATACAGATACTTGTACCTCACAATATTAAATAGTTTTCGATCATTGCATTGTTAGATCTAACGATCAGGAAACGATTTGGTACCGTGCCCGTGAGGTATCGGAATCTCAAGATATTTTTTGTTCGACCGTAGCAAATCTATTTTTTTGTTTGTTTTCTTCTCTTTAATGTTTTATGACTATGAAATAATTTTTATTTCTGGAAAACAGAGTATGGTGTCGGGAACACTGCCTCGACACATGGAGATATTTACAGTTATGGAATTCTAGTGTTGGAAACAGTAACCGGGATGCGGCCGGCAGATAGTACATTCAGAACTGGATTGAGCCTCCGTCAGTACGTTGAACCGGGTCTACATGGTAGACTGATGGATGTTGTTGACAGGAAGCTTGGTTTGGATTCCGAGAAATGGCTTCAGGCTCGAGATGTTTCGCCATGCAGCAGTATTACTGAATGCCTTGTTTCACTGCTTAGACTTGGGCTGTCTTGCTCTCAGGAATTGCCATCGAGTAGAACGCAAGCCGGAGATGTCATCAATGAACTGCGTGCCATCAAAGAGTCTCTCTCGATGTCATCCGACATGTGAAGATGTGAGACATGCTGATGTTATGTCCGAGTATTTCGTTGTAATCTAATGTGAAGGGTGAGTGTGTGACTGCTTGGTTGTAAGCTATTTCCTGATCTGCCCATCAGATCATGTATCTGTTCTATTGTTGTATTTCTCAGAACAACCACACACCTAAGTAGGAGTACACAATAGTGTATTTGTGTAATTTCAATATTGATGCATACCCATGCTATGTGCTAAAATTATATACTGAAATTTTGAGATGTCTGAAGTTAACAGTCAATCGGGGAGCGATTCACACCATACCGCGAAATCGACCTAATCAGCTAATCTAATTCTACAGGCTGCCTTTGCATGACAGTGTGATATTAAATTAGCCCAGCCCTTTTTAGCAAACGATGGGAGGGTCAATGCTCTAGAGAAATGGATGCTGTTAGGTTCTCTCCTCTCTCGATTCTCAGAAGAACACAAGAACACAAGGATAGATTATGGAACCAATTGATTTCCACCGTCGCCACCAGGTTCCAACTCACGCCTAGACTTTCTTCTCGGTACAGAACGGGCCAAGCCCAAGACATTACACGGTGAATTTTTTTTATTTATACATTTTCTTATTAAAGTATTTACAAAAATAATTTTTTGTTTCGAAAATTTACAAATATAATCGCTTGCCGCCCTTTGGGAGGGCGATTTTTAAAAATCGCCCTTCTACAGGGCGGCAGGCGATTAGATTTGTAAATTTTCGAAAAAAAAATTATTTTTGTAAATATTTTAATAAAAATATGTATAAATAATAAAAATTCAGTATTTAATGTTGCTTTTACTAATGCGCTTCTCCCTTGCCTTGGCGTAATCTGGAACTCCGCCTTCGATCTGTAGCCCGTCTTCTTCCTTGCCGAGTTGTCGTCCTTGAGGTTCTCAGTCTCAGCACCCAGCACCCTAAACAGATGCCTTTGGTTAGGAAACGTGGGTGGCAGCAACCTTTCCAAGTTGGAATATCTCGAAATCTCCTACACAGATTTATTTTGCTAGGTGAAAGCACCGGGTGGATGGCTTCACCGGGGCCTTCTTTAAAGCTTGCTGGGATATCATCAAAGGGGACATCCTCCTGGTCTTCAACTCCATCTATGACCTCAGATGTACGCACCTGAACCTAATCAACTCAGCAAACATCGTCCTAATCCCCAAAAAGGATGGGGCCGACGGCGTCTCAGACTACAGGCCAATTAGCTTAATTCACAGTATTGCCAAGATCTTCTCCAAGCTGCTTGCTTTACGACTGAGGTCCCATATGCACGCCTTGATCCCGGTCAACCAAAGTGCTTTCATTAAAGGAAGAAGCATTCATGACAACTTCCTTTTCGTCAGAAACATGACCAGACGTTTTCACCGACTGAGACGAGCAATGTTGCTTTTCAAATTGGACATAACAAAGGCTTTCGATTCGGTGCGATGGGATTATCTTATGGCCTTACTGCAGCACAGGGGCTTCCCAACCAGGTGGATAGGCTGGCTGGCGGCCCTACTCTCCACTTCCACCTCTCAAGTCCTCCTCAATGGCTCACCAGGGCGGCGGATCAAACATGGAAGAGGACTTCGGCAAGGGGACCCCCTCTCGCCGCTCCTCTTCATCTTGGCAATCGACTCTCTGCAGCGCATCCTCTCCAAGGCAACAGAGCTGGGCGCAATTTCAAAGTTGCGAGGAAGAACGACTCGGTTGCGGACCTCGATGTATGCGGACGATGCTGTCATCTTCATTAATCCCACCCGAGACGATGTCACGGCCTTTGCGGACATCCTACACCGTTTCGGTACTGCTACTGGGCTCGTTACCAACCTCCAGAAATCCCAAGTTGCGGCAATCAGATGTGATAACTGTCACGCCCAGAAATTCCCGAATAGAATTCTAAGCAGAATGTGCATTAAAACCGCCGTCCAGGACCGGCCGGGGTACACAAACGACAATGTTGACATACAGATCCACGTCTTACAAACATTATAAAAGTCTTACATAAATGCAGCGGAAAACGAAAAATAACAGGAGCTAAGCCTTGACTTGAACTGCAGCGGGAACACCACTCCACATGCATCCTCGACGGCACGGACGAAGCCTACTCCTCGGAGAACCCGCCATCGGACACATACTCATACTCTGGGGTTGGGGGAAAAATAGAGCAAGACTGAGTACTATCCACTGTACTCAGCAGGTCATACCGGAATAGTGGTATGATGCAGGGATTTAACAAGGGAGAGCTAAACAGGTTCATTTGCACAATACTGGCATTTATAAACAGAAGTCGTATGCGAAAATAGTTGTAATAATTAAGCAGTATTAATCATCCACTGTCCAACGTTCCACCACGTTGCAACAGGCCCAACCATCCACCTATACCATCCAATTTCATTAGACTAAACTAAGATGAGTCTAATCACGGTGAGTCTGGTTGACCGCCCATAACCGCGGGCACGGTTATTCGAATAGTTTTACTATGATAAGAGGTGTACAACTGTACCCACAAGACATAGCCCCACGACACGTTTCCGTGTGCTGACATGCCACCATGACATACCGGAAAGAGGCCGTGACAGGACCCTTCGCATAACCCCCTCTAGCCAAGCACACCACACCTCAGGTTTCACCCCCGTCCCCAGCGGGCGACGGGCAGTCCCCTCTCGTGCCTAGGTGGATCCGAAAGCGACAGAGGCCGTCGCAGGGCCCGTCCCGCTCCATCATGCCCACCCTTGCCTGGATGCGTCAGCTAGAGGAAAGCTACACTACAAGCCCAGCCGTTGCCCACGCTGGCTTGTGGTAAGTACGAGGAATTCTTCCAGGGTTTCCTGCGAACCGGTCCTTAATTGCCATGGGTGCGACTAGCAAAACCATGCACCCACAGCCCGCCATGTGATTCATTTTAATTAACCAACACCAGAGCGGTGGTACTAATCCAACATTATCATACAAACCTACAGTCTATGTTTTAAATGAGATTTCCCCATTGTGTGCTAGTTGAACTAAGCATGGCTAAGCAATTCCTAGTCCAAAAACTATTCATGTTATAACCCCAGCTAACAAAGGAGCATGGTATCAAAATAGCATGGTTGTAACAATAGGTAATCATCCCATAGTATTATTGCAAAACAAATGCAGTATTTGAAAGAAAAACATTAGGACATTTGCAATATAGGATTAACATGGTCAAGTGACAAGCATGACTTGCCTTGCTTTGCTGCTGGAGGAACCTCGGCGACTATCTCGAAGTACACCGGAGCGTCGGAAAAGCCGGAATCTAACGACATACAAGGCAAACAATGCAAACAGGCTATAAGACTACTGAAACAGGGAACAAAACCATTTTTAATGGATTCTACGCATTTTTCTTGATTTACTGAGACTTGAATGGGCTTAAACGGAGCTCGGATGAATTAGTTATAAATTTTAGAAGATTCACTGTGTTTTTACTATAAACAGAAAAATCCTTAATTGAATTATTGCGCAATAATTAAATCCCGACGAGAGAGAGGGCGGCGCCGACATGCGGGCCCCACCTGACAGTGACTCGGGAGGGCGGTCCACGGCGGACCGAGTCCACGGACCGGGGAAAACCGGCGCACCACGTGGCGCACACGTGGCACCGACGTGGTGCACACGCGGCGCACACGCGGCGGCCACGCGGCAGCCGAACCGACGGCCCCGATCTACCCTTGGGTAGGCTCGCGCCGGCGCGCGCGGGCATGGCTTAAGCCGGCCCGGCGGCCATGGCGCGCAGCGGCGCGGCGCGCATGCGGCGGCAGCGCGAGACGACGACCGGCGACGACCGGCCGGCGGCGGAGAGCAGCGGCTAAGCGGCAGCTAGCGGCGCGGGAGAGAGAGAGAGGGAGGGGAAGGGGGCCTCACCGACGACGACCGACGACGGCGAGCGACGGAGGGCGGCGGCGTTAGCGGGACGATCTCCGGGACCACCTAATAAACCGAAAGGAAGGGTTAGAGGGGGAGAGGCGAAAGGGGGAGGGCGAGGACGCCGGCCGAAGGCGGCGGCCACGGCCGAACTCACCGGCGCACGGTGTGGAGTGGGTTTCGGCGGCGGAAATCGACGGAGAAGGGGTGGACGGGGTAGCCCTTGGCCACGTGAACCCGGCGGCGGCGACGGCGTGGTGCGGCGGCGAGCCTAGCGGCGGCTAGCGGCGGCCGGAGTAACGGAAGCGGCGGCGGCGGGTGGTTGCACAGCGCGGGAGCGATGGGGAGCACGAGGGAGTTCGGCGAGATGGGGAAAAAGCGAGAGGGGGCGACGAGGGAGCTTAAATAGGGGAGGGGAGTCCCGGACGTGGCCGGTAGGAGCGGGATTCCGCCGGCCAACGTGGGGAGTGGGGGAGGAGAGAGAGGCGGGATTCCAATCCCGCCCATCTCGGGCGCGGGCGCGAGCGCGAGAGAGGGGGAAGTGGGTGCGGGGGACGCGGTGCATGCGCGGGCGTGGCCGACGTGACCCGGGAGAGGCGGAGGCGTGGGCGCGGCGGCGGTTGCGGGCGCGGCTGCGCCGGCTGGAGGAAGGGGACGGGCCTGACAGGTGGGGCGTCCCGGGGAGAGAGGGAAGGGCGGCTTGGGCCGGCCCACAAGGAGGAGGGCGCGCGCGGCGGCCGGGTGGACTGGGCCGACGGCCCAAGAAGAGGAAAAGGAGGGAAAAGAAAAAGAAAAGGAGGAAAAGATTTTCCCTGGGATTTAAAATATTGCATGCTCAATTTTAATTGGTTAAAATTATTTCTAGGGCTCTGAAAATTGCACTAAAAATCTTGTTAGTGAATTTCGACATGTAGAACTCAAGAAAAATTCCACATGCCAGATTCGATTATTATTTGCATTGATTCCTTAGGGTTTTCTCTTGATTTGCACCGGTATTTTCTTAGGGTCATTTATTAATTCGATTTTAGGCTTAGGAGGAGAACTTCAGGGTGTGACAATAACATAGATCTGACAGACGTGCTAGAGGGTCTCCCAGCAATGATGGCAAGTTTCCCCTTAAAATACTTGGGCCTCCCGCTAGTTCTTGGAAGATTGCGGAAGACGAACTTGCAACCTGTTTTTGACAAAATCTTAGGAAAGGTCGCAAGTTGGAGGGGGAAAAACATGGGAGCAGCTGGAAGAGCTACGCTAGTCAAGTCTGTGCTCTCAGCGCAGCCAATCTACCTCCTGACTGCCTTGAAGGTGACGAAAGAATCCCTGGAGCAACTTGATAAGCAGAGACGTCGTTTTCTCTGGGCTGGCACAGGCGATATCACCGGAGGAAAATGCAAGGTCAATTGGACAAAGACGTGCTTGCCGACTAGCCAGGGAGGCTTGGGAGTCCTGAACCTAGAAAAGTTCACAAGGGCCTTGAGACTGTGATGGCTTTGGCACGAATGGAAAGATCCGAACAAGCCGTGGGTGGGTTTGGACACGCCTTGTGATGAAATCGACAAAGACCTCTTCGCTGCCTCAACAAAGATAACCGTCGGTGATGGGAATATGACACGCTTCTGGGATTCCGCTTGGATTGATGGGCGCAGGCCAAAAGATCTTATGCCGTTGGTCTACGCGATCTCCAAAAATAGGAAAAAGTCCCTACACCAAGGGAAAGAGGACGACGCATGGGTGCATGACCTGATCTTTGACGCAGGCTCAACCATCACAGTCAATCTAGTGGAACAGCTGGTCCGCTTGTGGGAAGCGGTTCAGAATGTGCAGTTAGTCAGTGAAGAGCCGGATCAGATTGTTTGGAAATTCACAGGCAATGGCCATTATACAGCCTCTTCGGCATATCATGCACAGTGCTTGGGGGCGCCAAGTACAAACCTCAACTCTTTGATTTGGAAAGCATGGGCCCCGGGGAAATGCAAATTCCATGCCTGGCTCATCATCTAGAATAGAGTCTGGACGTCCGACCGACTTGCAATAAGAGGTTGGCAGAACAACGGCCATTGCCCCCTCTGTCGTTGCGAAGCTGAGACGGGATTGCATCTTGTCGCCACATGCAGATACACAAAGAGAATCTGGCACCACGTTGCCGGATGGGTGGGATATCATCAATTGGAGCCGTCCCAGTGGGAGGAAGCCCGGTCAGTCCGCCAATGGTGGGAAAGCCTAGCAAATACCCCCAACATCCTAAAAAAGGGCCTTCGGTCCCTCATCCTACTAGTAGTCTGGGAAATCTGGAAGGAGAGAAATCGGCGGATTTTCGATCACAAAGAGATGGCGGTAGGCCTTCTCCTAGCAAAAATAAAAGAGGAGGCTAGCCTGTGGGCCTTAGCAGGGACAAAAAGATTGCGCGAATTCGTTCCACGCATTGTATAGTTTATAGCTTAAAGTCTTTTTTCTTTACCCTTAGGGGTTGTATTTTCTCCTTTATATTCAATGAAAAGGCGTACTCTTGTGTCGTTTTCCGTTCAAAAAAAAAGATTGTAACGCTAATTAGTTACATATGTTTATAAAGAGTTATATGATGGTATATTTTTTGTTTTTAAAATTTTAAAAAATATATATCAATTATATAAATGAAAAAA
This sequence comes from Oryza sativa Japonica Group, assembly GCF_034140825.1. Taxonomy (NCBI): domain Eukaryota; kingdom Viridiplantae; phylum Streptophyta; class Magnoliopsida; order Poales; family Poaceae; genus Oryza; species Oryza sativa. The sequence continues at coordinate 22,747,390 of NC_089045.1, forward strand.
AGAAGAAAAAATGAATAAAAATGGAGGGAGCCGTACGTACTACATACCCATGTACGTACTTGATCACCTGTGCACGGGAGAACGCACAGGAGAGAGGAGAGTGGGACCCATAGCATTTTGTTTGTTTTACGATCAATTTCATCTAACGGTGTATAATATTGGACCCACTAATTTAAGTGAAAATTAAGGGGTAGATGTTTTGCTTTTTTCTTAAAATTTCTAGGATTTTCTCTAATTTATTAGAGCGCGATGTGACAACTTGAGAGCGCTTGTAGGAATTTTAATGGACTTTTAGTATATAATAGATATATTTAAATTATTTGGTCAGTTTAAATAATATTTGTCTGCAAACGAGTTATGCACCTCCTAAATTGCTTCCATATACCTGCATTTTTTCCCTGTTCAGAAAATGGAATAGCTCACCTCTGTGTCAATTGGTAGCATGATGTTTGTAGTGCTAACAGTGTGCTTGTTACGATATTGAAATTAGCGTTCCTTCTGGTTCACATGATATCCAACATACATCTGGTATATTTTCTGAAGCTTTTTCTCTTCCTAGGCTGTGTTCATTAGCACATAATTAATTAAGTATTAGTCATTTTTAATAGATTAATATGATTTTTTTTAAAACAACTTTTATATAAAATTTATTTATTTTGAAAAAACCGCACTGTTTAATAGTTTAAGAAGAGTGCGCGCAAGTGAGTTGGGAAAGAAGGGCGAGGAACATAGCCTATCGTTTAATTAACAGTTTGATTGGATAGCTACACCGACCGACGATTGTGTTCGATCTGCAACACCACCATCGTGATGATGCGTCTTGTATGTCATCCTTTGATGATGCGTTTGAGAGCCAGCACAAAGAGAAGAAAAAGAGCATCGTTTTTCACGTGGTCTTTTGAAAAACTTTCTATAAAAAAAGTTACTTTAAAAACATATTAATCTATTTTTTCAAGTTTACATAATTAATACTTAATTAATTACACACTAATAGCTTATCTCGTTTTACGTATCTTCCCAATTTTCTAATTTCCTAGTTTTACTCACTATGCGCTCATAGCACATCTATCTATGTATCTATTATTTCCTAGTTTTACTCACTATGCGCTCATAGCACATCTATCTATGTATCTATTATATCTTTAAAGTAATAGAAAAAGGAGCCTACACGTTCGCTCTCACGGTATAGAAATTCTCACATTAATCTAAAAAAATAAAAAAAATAGAACTAGATTAGGATTAGGATTAGTTAAAAACTAAAGAAAGGAGAAAAGAAGATGAATCGGACAATCAGTCAAAACGAAAATAAGATTAATCAAAAAAATAAGGAAAAAGAAAAATAGAACTAGATTAGGATTAGAATTAGTTAAAAACTGAAGAAAAAAAAAGATTAATCGGACAATCAGTCAAAATGAAAATAAGGAAAACCGAGTCATACAATACATTGGAAACTGACAATGTTTTGGGAATCCGCATGTTCACACCACTTTTAGAAACATTGAAAGACAAACCAATCCTAATTAAACTCTAATAAAACTCTTGCCGTTTCCGAATCGTATAAGTACTTGTCATGTCAATAAATACTTCAACAAGCTAACCAAAGCAAACCAGAAATCTTCAACAAGCCAAAAAAAAACTTCTTGCAGTGACCGTCGCCGTGATCATCAACAAGCACGCCACAAATTAGCAATTTCACCGGGTTCTTGCCGTTCAAACTTCTCGCCAGCACGCCACAAATCTGCAAGCCAGAAGTTCTCGCCGGAATCCACTTCGTCAATCAAAAAGGCACCCAGGAATTGTTCTTGCTGGAATCACTATGGCATACAAGAAGATTAGTGAGTTGACAACAAAAGGTCAAACATGGAGAATCAAAGCGATATTGAGAATGTAGGAATCGGTAAATTTTGCAACAGATGAGATTATGAGTTTTGATATGCTATTAATGGATGAAGTCCGTACATGCAGAACAAGGTCCGCGAAATAAAACGGACTGGCACATCCTATCTAAGTCCAACAGGATTAGATTAAGCCGACATTCCAGAAATGCAAAAATCATTAAAAAAATAAAAAAAGAATCACTGAAGCGCTCACCATCCGGAGAGGAGTTGAGAGGCTGTTGGGGGAGGATGCGTCGATGCTAGCGCGTGCATAAGCTCCATAGAAGATCAGGACCCGACGCGGCCATGGACGCCCGCCGTCGGCGGCTGGGGAAGGAGCAGCCTCGATCTACGCCTGCGATGGCGTCCAGGGAGGGAGCCGCCTCAATCCGCGCCTACGGTGGCGGCCGAGGACGGAGCCGCCTCGATCCACTCTGGCGGCGGTGCCGGGGACGCGCCGGAGAAGGGGACACGGTGGGGAGGGGAAAAGGGCGGCGCCGCTCGGACGGGGAAGAGAGGGCGGCGCCGCATCGATGCGTTCGATGGGGAAGGAGAGAAGCGAATCAGTGAGAGAAGGGTTGGGCTGACATGTGGGTCATAGAAGTTCAAGGGTACATCTGTATTTTTTTTTTATGTTCTCATAGGGTCTAAAAACATACAAGTTTCAGTAATAAATATTTCAATGACTAAGGTGATCTGCACTAAATTTTAATCCATGTTATACCGGATATTTGACACTATTTAGTAGTATTAAATGTAGCACCATTACTACTGCTCCTTATTATGGGTAATCACTGGATATACTAATACCTTCATATTTTAATATATGACGCCGTTGACTTTTTATCCAACGTTTGACCATTCGTCTTATTCAAAAAAATTTATGCAATTGTCATTTATTTTATTCTGACTAGATTCATCATCAAATGTTATTTAAGCATGATATAAATATTTTCATATTTGCACGAAAATTTTGAATAAAACGAATGGTCAAACGTTAGTCGAAAAGTCAACGGCATCATACATTAAAATACGGAGGGAGTATTAAGCAAGCAATCTAAGGATTATTTAAAGGTCAGCTTTGTTCATAACTTTTGTGCGCTAGGTACAGCGATCGATCCAATATCTCACTTGCTTTTTTTTTTCAAAACAGTAAAAAACATTACAGAATATTTTTCCAATATTTTACAGAATACTTGCTAGGTACAGCGATCGATCCATTTATTATTTTCAATAGAAAAAACATATTTTTCCAGGGGGTGTTTAGATACAGGGGTGTAAAGTTTTTGCGTGTCACATCGGGTATTATATACGGTATCGCATGGGGTGTTCAGGTACTAATAAAATAAACTAATTACAGAATATGTTAGTAAACTGCGAGACAAATTTATTAAGCCTAATTAATACATTATTAGCAAATATTTACTGTAGCACCAAATTGTAAAATCATGAAGCATTTAATCGTAAAAGATTCGTCTCACAAATTAGTCACAATCTGTGTAATTAGTTATTATTCACCCTATATTTAATACTTCATACAGGTGTTCAAACGTTCGATGTGACTGTGTGTAAAATTTTTATGTGGGAACTAAACAGGGCCTAAAACACATTAGCCAACCATTTCTAACATCAAAACAATCTCTTTTTTAGTTTAACAATACCTCCTAACAATTATCTTTCGAGTCCATGTAGAAGTAAAAAAAATATAAAATGTAAATTCAGAATTTAAAAAAATAATAAATATTATAAGAGGAGTAGATTTATGCTCCCATTTTACTATCTTTTAAAAATAAAATATGAAATTATATGACAATACCCTCTATATAATACAATTCAAAGCAGTGCACCGTTCCCGGATCATAATCACCCCCTTATAAACAAGGTAAGGACTCCCCAGCGACCCCCGTGGGCTTATCTCCGCCACTTCACAGTCTGGTGCTCTACTATGAACCATACAATACAGAAAGTAAAGCCGTTGCCCACGCTGGCTTGTGGTTGGCACGGTAAATGTTTTACAACCGAAAATCGTGAACCGGTCCTTAATTGTCATGAGCACGACCATCAAAACCATGTGCTCACAACCCACCATTATCAAGTTTTAGTTGACAAATTAATTAATTAACCATTCATGATTAACCTTCATGAGCTATCATTAAGCCATCATTATATAATAGTGAGGCATAAGTTATCCCAATAGTGTGCTAATGTTTCTAAGCATGGCTAAGCAATTATGCCTAATATCTAGTTGAACCATTATATAAAGCTCAACTAGTCAAGTTATAATAACCCAAGGTATCAAGGAATAAAGTAATCAAGAACAAAAGGGCCATAACAAATAATAGGTTAATTCCACCCAATTACATTCGAAAATAAATGCAGACTTTGAATAGAAACAATAGCTTTAAACGGGATCAACATGCTCAAAGGGTTGTTTGGGATCTGTGTGACTTGCCTTGCTGGCCTCGGAAATCCTCAAAGTCTTCTCCTGCAAATTCGGACTCTCCGGGAACGTCGGAATCTAAAGAGAAAAGAACAAAATCACCAAACAGTACATAAACAAGCATGAACAGTACTTGAACCAACTAAATCCGAGCTAAGATGAATTAGTTATGAATTTTCAAAGATTAAATCGGATTAAATCATTTATATGGATTTTAATTGAATTACGACGCAATAATGAATTATTTTTGAAAAGAAAAAGGGATTTATTGCGTCAGTAGGTCGGGTTTACGGTGGACCGGGTGCACGGCGACGGTTCACGGAAACGGACGGCCGAGATCTATCCATCCAAAACGGACGGCTGAGATCGGCCGGTCCACGACCGGACCACGGCGGATGGCAACGATGACGACGGCGATGACGTCATCACCGGCGACGGCTCGGCTTCGCGTGCTCGCCGGCGATCGACGGCGCGGCGGCGCAAACGGAGGACACCTACGCGTTGCGGACGACACGACGAACTCACCGGTGACCAAAATAGCGACGGAGGAGCAATGGACAATGCCGGCAACGAGGTTGAAACGACGGCGACCTTCGGCTTAACGACGGCGGCGGTATTCCGGCGGTTGACAGCGACGGCGAAGGGGCGGACGAGGACGGCGGCAGCTTGGCGACCACGACGGTGACCTCCCCGAGCAGTGACGACGACCGGAGCGACGGCGGCGCACGGCTGGAGCGGTGGCGACGGCGGCGGCGCGAAGCGGCACGGCGCTAGAGCTCTACCGGCGACGAGAGACTAAGGCGAGGGTGGCAGCGGGTAGAGGGGAGCTCGGGGGTCAATTTATAGGGGCTAGGGAGCGGCGGCGAAGGCCCACGGCGACCGGCGACGGGAAGGAAAGTTTAGGGTTCGGAGGAGAGAGATCGATCCGAATTGAACTCAAATCCGGCGATTTCCAAAGCGATTTAGACGATGTTTCCAAAAGGGAAAAGGTAGAGTGGATCACGGGGATCCTTTCCCCTCAATCAATTCGACCGGAGACAGAAAGGGGCGGCCGGATTTGGAATGGCGGCGGCGGCGCAGCTCGGCTAGGGTTTCGACTAGAGGAAGACGACGACTGACGGGTGGGACCCACATGTCAGCGGCGGTCGCACGCGCGCGAGCGGGCGGGCGCTCGGCTTGGGCCGACTTGGGCCGAGCGAGAGAGAGAGATCTTTGGGCCCAAAGCCAAAAGAGAATTTTAAAAACCTTTTTCCATTTAAATTATTCATTAAATGCAATTCCATTTATTAAAAATACTTCCTTAGCTCAAATAAATCCCAGAAAAATCTAGGAATTATAGAATTAAGCAAAGTATTTAATGAAATTTTATCTGGCCCCATTTTATATTGGAATTTATTAATTAAAATTAGATCTTATCTTCTAGGCTTTTACAATAAATTCTAATAATTCCAATTAAACAACAATTTATATTTTTGGGATTTTTAGGGTATGACAATGACATTGAAAAAAACTCGATGTTCCATGAAATAGGATTTTCTACTATTTAAAATAAAATATGTTACTAATATACGTAGTTAAACTAGATCTTCTATAATATAAAATAAAATATCCTATCAATGTTTTTAAAAATATATATGTAATTTGTGTTCCGGTCAGATTTCTCAAATTAAATAAACTATTAATGTCTATGTTCCTAAATACATCATAATACATGAGGCCGATATATAATAAATAATATTATGATAATATTTTAAAGGAAAAATAACGAATTACCTCTAAACTATTATGATAGACCGAATTATCCCCATAAACCTAAAAACCAGACATCTCACACCCTAAACTATTAATACCGAACGAATTACCCCTGACTCAACCCGAAGTGGTTTCGGTTCTACCTTGTAGTCCCGTCAGCATTTTCTTAAAAAAAAAATCTCTCTTTCTTCTCCCTCCGATCCACGTCTGTCAATCGGCAAGGCTAGGGGCGGCGAGCGGGTGGATCGGAGGAGCTCGAGTGAAGAGCGGTGGAGGCGGCTCGTCCTCAGCCTCCATCGGCACGCACCTCCTTGATGGACACGTGACCTCTTCTTGGCCTCCACTGGCGCGTGAAGAGGACGATAGTGGCGGGGCGGAGGAGCTCGAGCTCCGTAGGCGGCTTGGGGGCGGTGAGCAGCGGAGGCGGCTCCTCCTCGACTTTCTCGGCCGCCACATGCACACTCCAGTGGAGGCTGTTGTCTCCATCCTTTTCGTCGCATCTCGTCGTCGCATGATGAGCGTTGTGGCTGCCGGAGGCAAGCACCTGCGCTGGTCTTCTATGGCTAGGTTTGGCTACGCCCCCCCCATCGAGAACTCCCCAACAAATAAGGCCGCAACTCTATCTAGCTACCATAGCATGTCGTCGCATCACGGTTCTTAATCGATCCCCACCTAGAGGCATGCCTCTCTCCCGACGAGACAGAAAGCACCAATCAATCAAAGAACATCGAGGTGGATCAATCAAGTGATCAAGAGCAGGGGAATAGACAAAGATGAAGGAGAAGAGCGGCGAAGCGACAGTGCGCCTGCCCGGCTTGTCCCTGTAGCAGGGGGAGGGAGAAGAGAGTGGCTGGGGAATGGGATTGAGGAAGAGAGGGAGAGAGATAGGTGAGAGGGGAGATGAATAAAGAAGGTAGAAAGTGTGACAGATGGGCCACACCTATTTTATTTTTTTAAAAAAGTTAACTGTACTGCCACGTAGGTCCAAAACCACTCCGGGTTGAGTGAGGGGGAAGGGGTAATTTGTCCGGTATTAATAGTTGAGGGTGAAACATATCTGGTTTTCGGGTTTATGGGGTAATTCGGTCTACTGTAATAGTTAGGGTAATTCGTCCTTTTCCTATTTTATATAATTCCCCATCATATTTCAAGTGTCAAATATCACTTGACGACTATACAATGCTAATTTAAATCAACATAATAAATGAAAACACCACAATTTAGTTGTGTATCTTTAAGTATATATGATTTAATTTTAATTTGTTTAAGATTAAGATTCTCAAACATTTTTTGAATTTTTATAACTATTTCATTAGTATATGATAAGTGGGCCACATAAATGTTACATAGAATAAAAAAATATGAAAAATATTTCAAGCCAATGATATTGCTATAATACAACCCCTTAGTCCATCGTGAGACTTATGATCATAAATGTATGTTTTTCTCTTTGTCAAATAGTTTTCAAAACAAATGAACTACCGAGTAAGTTGTGCAATACACTATTCATGATATATTTTCTTATAGTTGAGGAATTCCAACATATCAGGCATAATTTGATGAATGTATGTTATACACTCTATTGACGTGACTATAAAGTATACTTCAATAAAGCGTTGAAAATCACCGGACACAAAACTATAGATATTTATCAAAATATATCCAATAATATGGTGCTTTGGAGATTATCGTGGTAGTACTTAAAAAAACCTTTATCTTTGTTAAAAAAATCACATACAGTTGTTTAGGATAGAAAATTACGAAAATGTATCCCTCTATGTTTAGAGAGAAAATAAATGCGGGCGTGCCAGTGTACCTAGATACACAATGTAAAACAAACATAAAAGAGACACAGAAACACATGATCTTTATTAACCGAATTAACAAGATACAGTTTCCATGTATGATATAAAATACGCGTGCCATTGCCTGTCGTTGGACAGATCTTGACATCAGCGATGTGGTCTTCTGGTTCCTATGGTCTCGAAAGACTCCCAGTTAATTACCTCCGCAGGTCTAGGCCTGCAGAGCACCTCCGATTAAGCTGCTTGTGGTCGTCTCATCGTCTTCGCTTCACGTTTTCCATGCATGGTTGTGATGATGGTGTAGATGTGTGTGTATATATGTGAGGGCGCCGGTAGCGATCCACGGCCTCGTCGGTCCGTGCGCTGGTGTTGGTGGCGTAGCCTTCATATAGACTCCGCCCGCCCTCGTCGCTCCGCCTCATCACTCTTGAGCGACGTGTCGGTGTAGATTGCTTGAAGAAGACATGCATGGAATCGCATAGCTTGGACGGCTCGACGTCATAGCAACAGCATCGGAATGGTGTTTAAAGGTAAGATGAATTGGTGAAGTCAGTTGGTGTACACAACAGCCGAATAAACATAGCTGGGCACCTCTTGACTAGATGAGATCAAAGTAATGAAGAGTTGACGAAGACAGTCGGTGTAGACGACAGCCGGATTAAACATGGCTGGGCACCTCCTGACCCGTCATCAAGATCAAATGAATGAAGAGTTGACGAAGACAGTTGGTGTAGATGGCAGCCGGATGAACGTGGCTGGGCACCTCCCGACTCGTCATGCCCCTTATACAACAGGGACTTGTAACAAAGATGTTGATGAAGAAGTCGATGCAGACAGCAGCCGGACAAACGTGGCTTGGCACCTCCTTTAGATGATGGACCTATTATTGATTCGGTTAATATGATAACGAACCCATGAAAGGGGCTCTATGAGGGCGCCGGTAGCAACGGTGACCTTGGAAGAAGTAAACGTCTCATCGGCGGGATGACCGAGGGCATTTGTTGGTGTAGATCTGGCACGAAGGCATCACAGATGGCACCATTCTTGCTTTACGTTGATGTAGACAAGCGACGCTCCAATACACGAACGAGCGGCGACATCGATCTTGACAAAGAGGGAGAGAATCCTGGACGAACGGCGCTAATGTCAATGTGACAGAAGAGAGAACATCACGGACAAACAACGTCTCATCATCTTGGCCCGGTGGAGGGAAGTCTTCATGGCCGGACGGCACGACGACTCCGGCATGACGATGGTTTACGGGCACCAAGCAGTGGTGCTCCGGCGGGATGGTCACATGACGTCATGAACGACCCCAGCATGATGAAGTGAAAGCGTCGCGGACGAGCGGCGAGCGGCGAGCGGCACGACAACCTCGGCTTGATGAAGAGAAAGAATCACAGATGGACGTCATGACGACTTCGACTTGACGAGATGATGACGATATGCTCCGGCGGGCGGCGTGATAGTGTTCTATCGGCATGAACGAGCACTGCATGGCAGTGCTCGGCTGCTTGATAATTATAACGAGCTCTCAAGTGCTATAGTCGAGAGCAGCTCGGCGACGTCGATCCGCGGGTGCTCCGACTATCCGTGGCACGCTCCAGCAAGACGGCGTGCGGGCACCAAACCATGGCGCTCCGGCGTGATGAAGTGAAGGCATCATGGGCCGGTGGACTTGACGACAGCGTGCGGGCACCTAGCAGTGGCACTCCGGTATTGCATAGGTTGAGTAGATGTTGATGGTGTCGCAATGCATAGGTTGCGACCAGCAAAGTAAGGACACCCGACGTCTTGGCGACGTCGTACACTAGTACAGATCCTCTCATCTGTGACGGCCCATCATATGCCTGGACAACGTGGGCTGTCAGAATGAAGTCATCTCAATCGGGCCTAAATTTTTGCCATTATAGATGTACTCGTCGGGGTGCATATTCCTATAGCCCGTCACCGATGACACTCATCTGTGACGGGCTCGAAGTTAGGCCCGATTGAGATGACCTCCACTATCTCAATCGGGCGCAAATACTGAGCCCGTCACAGATGAGTGTCATCGGTGATGGGCTCCAAAGAAGGCCCGATTGAGATAGTTTTAATGCCCATCACCGATGACTCTTATAGGTGTCGGGCTTCTATTTGTGTCCGTTAGAGATTAATGTGCGCCCGTTAGAGATGACATTTTTTTGGCCCGATTGAGATATACTTTGCACACTATATATACTCCAGCAGTCCGTTGTCTGTAGTTTATCCCACTGTTCACTATTTTGGTGGGAGGTTGAAGGGGGCGAATTTTTGTAATTTTTTTGCAAACAAAAACAGGAAAATCATAAAAGTAAGTAAAAGGATACTAAACATTTCCTATTAATTTAGTAGTACTTATGTTATGAGATGTTAACTAATATTTTGTTCATTGTTCAACGATGGATCGAAGTTGGATGTACACGACTGGCTTGAGGCGTCAGTAGAAGGAGTATAGAGATGGCGTATTAAGTTTTATGAAAGCCGCAGAGGAGGATAGGATAAGAAGAAACGACAAGTACATGTGTTGTCCATGTAGCGATTGCAGGAATGAGATTTTGTGGGAAGATGAAAAGGAAGTACACGCTCACTTGATACGCCGGGGATTCATGGAAAGATACACACGTTGGGTGATGCATGGAGAGCAAGATCTGGGTACTGATGGAGCAGCTACAGACGGAAGTGGTGTAGACAATCATGAAGAAGGAGATGAAGAAGAGCATGACATGTTTGTCCCATCTCCATTGGGCAGTGAAATGGTTGATGTGTACCCTGATATGCTGCAAGACATGTTATGTGACATTAATGACCTAGCTATGAACGAGAGAGATTCCATGAAGTTCAACAGGTTGGTCAGTAACTCGGAGACTCCTCGATACGCAGGATGCAAGCCAAAGCACACCAAATTATCAGCAACATTAGATCTAATGAAGTTGAAGGCTAGTAGTGGATGGTCAGACAAGAGTTTTACATAACTTTTGGGAATACTGAAGGACATGCTTCCTCAGGAGAACACATTGCCCGAGACGACATATGAAGCAAAACAGGTTCTGTGTCCCCTAGGGTTAGAGGTCCGGAGAATTCACGCGTGTCCAAACGATTGCATATTGTACCACAAGCAATACGTGGACTTAGATGCTTGTCCTGTCTGCAAAGCTTCTCGATACAAGCGAAAGAAGAGCGCGGGCAAGAGAAAGAAGTCAAAGCGGGGTGGTCCGGCAAAGGTTGTGTGGTATCTACCAATCATTGATCGTTTCAAGAGAATATTTGCCAACCCCAATGAAGCAAAGTTAGTACGTTGGCATGCCACAGAGAAAAGGAATGACGATTTGCTAAGACACCCTGCGGATTCGATTCAATGGAGGAATATCGATCGAAAGCACAAAGACTTTGCTGCCGACCCCAGAAACATGAGGATATGTTTGTGTACGGATGGCATGAATCCTTTCGGAGACATGAGCAGTTCTCACAGCACTTGGCCAGTTCTCATTGCGAACTTTAACCTCCCGCCATGGTTGTGCTTCAAAAGGAAATATATTATGTTGTGCTTGTTAATCCAAGGTCCGAGACAACCCGGCAATGACATCGATGTGTTCTTGAAGCCTGTTATCGATGACCTTGAGATTCTGTGGAAAGAGGGTGTGGAAACTTGGGATGCATATGGTCAGGAGAACTTCACACTACGAGTTCTATTGTTCTGCACCATTAATGATTATCCCGCGCTGGGTAATCTTTCTGGACAAACTGTGAAAGGAAAGAAGGCATGCTCTGACTGTATGGAACATACACGTAGTAGGTGGCTGAAGAAATCAAGAAAGATGGTTTATATGGGTCATAGGAGATGGCTCCCCCTACGGCACACCTTTAGAAGAAAGAAGAAAATTTTCAATGGTAAGAAAGAACTTGGGTCTGCCCCTGCGGATTTGTCCGGAGATCAGGTACACAACATGGTGAAGGACATTACTAATGAGTTTGGGAAGAAAAGAAAACGTAGCAAGGAGGACAAGAAGAGGATGTAGAAGAAAAAATCCATATTTTGGCGGCTACCATATTGGGAAGATCTTGAGGTCCGTCATTGCATTGATCTGATGCACGTAGAGAAGAATGTGTGCGATAGCTTGCTGGGGCTATTGTTGAATATGCCTGGCAAGACAAAGAACGGGTTGAATCTGCGTCTCGATCTACAGGAGATGAACATTCGCAATGAACTTCATCCTGTTACAGATGAGAATACGGGAAGAGTGTACCTCCCACCAGCTTGCCACATATTGTTGAAGGATGAGAAGATCGCAATGCTATCATGTCTGGCAGATATTAAAGTTCCTTCGGGCTATTGCGCGAGAATAAGTAAGTACGTTAAATTGGAGGATCTTAAGCTGGTTGGAATGAAGTCTCACGATTGCCACGTGCTAATCACACAGATCTTGCCAGTTGCTATAAGAGGCATTCTACCACCACAAGTCCGTCACACGATCCAACGGCTTTGTGCCTTCTTCAATGCAATCGGTCAGAAGATTATAGATCCAGAAGACCTAGATGGGTTGCAGGCTAATATTGTCAGTACCCTGTGTCACTTGGAGATGTATTTTCCACTAGCTTTCTTCGATATCATGGTTCATCTCACTGTTCACCTAGTGAAGCAAACAAAAATATGTGGGCCAGCTTTTATGAGAGAAATGTGGCCATCGAGAGGTACATGGGAATTCTGAAGTCCTACGTTCGGAACAGAGCAAAACCAGAGGGGAGCATCATTGAAGGTTACACGACCGAGGAAGCCATTGAGTTTTGTATCGATTACATGGCCGAGACTGATCCTATCGGAGTTCCTACGTCTCGCCACGAAGAAAGGTTGGCAGGTGTCGGCACAACTGGTAGAAAAAGAATTGTTCCCGATCAAGCTTCCTACGCGCAGGCTCATTTCGCAGTGCTGCAACATATGGTTGAAGTAACCCCATACTTTGAGGAGCATTTAGCGAAGGTCCGACAGGACAATATTGATCGATCAGATATTTGGATCAACAGAGAACATGGTGCTCGCTTCAACGAATGGTTCAAGGATCGTGTAGCACGGTCGATCGATGGCCCAAGTGAGATATTACAAAGGTTGGCAAGGGGTCCATCTTGGGATGTAGACACATGGCAAGGGTACGATATCAATGGATACACATTTTACACTGTCACACATGATGAGAAAAGCACAGTGCAAAACAGTGGAGTCCGTATAGATGCATATCAGGATCAGGTTGGATCGAGCACATACTACGGCCGCATAGAGCAGATATGGGAGCTGAACTATCTGAACTTCAAAGTCCCTTTGTTTCGTTGCAGTTGGGTGAATATCCGCACAGGTGTCAAGGTCGACAAGGAGGGCTTCACATTAGTGGACCTGGCCAAGGTTGGATACGCAGACGAACCATTCATACTAGCGAAGCAGGACGAACAGATTTTCTACATAAAAGACCTCGCAAACAAGAAGATGCACGTCGTTAGGGATGGCAAGCGAGGAATTGTGGGGGTGGACAACGTCGTCGATGAAGAAGAATACAACAAGAATCTTCATGTCAGACCTCATATCGACCTTGACGATGATCCCGAAGACAAAGTGGCTTACGTTCGTTCAGACCATTTGGAAGGCATATCACTGTGAATGATGTATTTAATTTGTATTGGAGACTTAATGAATGAATTGCATATGTTTCATGCCATTCCAGTTAAAACTCTTTGAAGAAATGGATTTGTTAATTATGTGGTTTTAAAAAACTATACTTGTTATTTTAAACTATATGTGAGATAGCCAATTGTTAATTATATGAATTTAAAAAGAGTAATATGAATTTTAAACTATATGTGAAAAAGGCATTTGTCAATTAGATGATTTTAAAAAAATAATAGGAATTTTAAACTATATGTGAGAAAGGCAATTGTCAATTATATGAATTTAAAAAATTAATAGGAATTTTAAACTATGTAAATAAGACATTTGTTAATTATATGTGATAAATCAAATGCAATAGCAATTTTAAATCGGGTAGAAGATAATTATAAATGATTTTTATAACTTAAAAATATTTTAATAAGTCATCTGTGACAGGCTTTAGTACTATGCCCGATAGAGATTATTCCATCTCTATCGGGCTTAGTTCTAATGCCCGTCACGGATAGGTATCATCTGTATCGAGCAGAGTACTAACACCCGTCACGGATGAGTGTCATCCGCATCGGGCATAGTAGTCTGCCCGATAAAGATGAGGATTGACTAGGGTTTACTTAGTCAATCCTCATCCACGGGTCCTTATCCACCGCCGACGCCGCCTCTCACTCTCTCAGATCCACCGCCGCCGCCGCCTCCTCCTCCTCCGCCACCGCTGATGCCGCCTCCTCCTCCTCCAAGCCGTCGCCTCCCGACCGCCGCCGCCTCCTCCTCGACGCCACCATCGCCTCCCGGTTCAATATCCACCACTGCCTCCTCCATAGTCGTGGATCCGGCCTTCCTGACCGCCCCCGCCGCCTCCCGGTTCAAGATCTGCCCTCCCCGACCGCCAGCGCCTCCTCCACGCCCAAGACCGCCGCCGCCAGCCTCCTCTCCAAGTTCACCGCCGCCAGCTTCCTCTCCACCAAGTCGTCAAGACCGACGCCACGGCCGCTTCAGCGACTGACGTCAAGCCCGCCGCCAAGACCGACGTCAAGCCCGACGCCGCCGGCCTCCTCTCCAAGTCCTCCGCCGTGACCGGCCTCCTCTCCGCCGCTTCTCCTCCCAGGTACGCTTCCTCTCCCTTGTTTTTTTTATTCATTGTGGATGCATTGTGGACGCAGTGTGTGGATGAATTAGATGTATGGATGCAGTGGATGCAGTGGATGTTTTTTGCATTGTATAGTTGGATGAATTAGATATTGCTATGCAGTGGATGAATTTTGCTTGATTTTTGGGGGAAATGCCATGTTGGGATGCAGTGGGCTGTGATGGAATTAATTTGTGATTTTTGGGGGAAATGCCATCTTGGGATGTTGTGGGCTGTGATGGAATTAATTTGTGATTTTTGGGGGAAATGCCATCTTGGGATGTTGTGGGCTGTGATGGATGTATTTGTGATGAATGGCCAATGATGATTGCTCAAGAACAGACCCTATACACTTGTGATTTTTAGGGTATTTTCAATAAGAACAGACCATCTACACTTGTTCATTTTATTTGGGGGGGGGGGAGTGGCAATATGAGATATTTTGCAAAATGGATGCATTTTTTGGCCGGCCTTACTCTTGTTCTTGTTTAGGTTTAAATGTTGGTTTTTAATGCATAAGAATAGACCATATACACTTGTGATTTTTGGGTTTTTTCAATAAGAACAGACCATCTACACTTGTTCATTTTATTTTGGGGGGGGGGAGTGGCAGTATGGGATCATTTTATATGGCTGTTGTTTTTTTTTTTTGCATAAGGACAAACCCTCTAGACTTGTTCTTATATGGTTCTTTGCAAAATTTTTGGGATATTTTTGGTCCAATGGGATGGATGAATTGATGTGGGTTGTGATGGTTGAATTATTATGGCTGTTTCTTTTTTGCATAAGGACAGACCCTCTACACTTGTTCTTAATTTCTTTTGGGGGTGGGGGCAGTTGCAAATGATGATAATTGAAGCATAATTTCTGAGCAAAACTGAGGCCAAACTTATTATATGTCATGACTTGTGTTTTTTAGGTACAAAAATAATATATATGTGACTTGTGTAGTATGGGCTGTTTTGGGTTATTTTGAGGGAAATGGGATGGATATGCATAGAAATCTGTTATTAAATGAAGTTACTGAAATTATGGCATTTAGGAGAATACGAAGTGTCCTGGTTGCCAAATCTGGTTTGGTCAGGTTACTGCCTGCACGATACCGACCAAGACAAATTGGTAAACAGAACATTTCGTTCAAATACAACATTTCTAAAAATCTTTTATCGTTACCAACATCCTAGATTGCTTTCAAGGTCATTTCTTTATGGACCCCATTCCCATAAATTCAGTATCCAAAGATGGTTGCTGTATCTATGGGAATAAGGGTTCCATAACGAAATGATCTTGGACGCAATCTAGGAGTTTGCTGATGATAACGTTAGGGATCTTGGATAGGAAGGGTTTTGGTTGCCTGTGTGTTCTATCTGCATCCACCTCGTCAGCAGATATGTAGCATCCATATTCCTCAGCAGACGGGATCTCGACCTCGACATTCATATCCCACTAGAACTTGCTACCGTTGCCACTTTCTTATGTTAGTGACATTGGTAGCAAGTTCGAGTGGGACACTGATGTTGAGGCCGAGTTCCCGGCTGCTCCGGCTCTATTGAGCATGGATGCTATGGTTCCGTCGACGAGGCGAATGCAGGTAGGAGATAGAGGTATATCAAACCATAAGAGAATGTGTTTAAAAAGTACTTTCTCCCCGTACAACAGTGACATAGGACATGTCGCAGCAAGGCGAACCGATGTCGACAACCACTATTGGGACTACATCGAGCCGGAATCCTAGGACCCAGAATAAGATTCCTAAGGAAGTCTACACCATAACAGAGGTGGACGATGTTGGATATCCGACGGCTCCGACGAAAGTTGTCAAAAAGTTCCCTACGATATGCGGAGTCCTAGGGAGGCGGAACTTCACTATTCTGAAGGACCACATCGATCTGGTCCCTCAAGAAGAAAAAGAAGAGGCCTGGAGGCAATTCAAAGAAAGCTTCCGATACCCTACAGAGGCCGAGGCAGGACTGAAGCGGCAGGCTATCCGCAACATGGGGAATTGTTGGAAAAATTTCAAGACAACGCTGGTCACGGAGTATGTCCTCAACCTCGCCCAGCCAGAACCATTTGGGAAATACGCATTCATCACCCAACCCGTGTGGGATGAGTTCCATGCCGCCAAATCAACGAAAGAGTCTCGGGAAAAAAACCAGACCTACCATGATCTGCAGGCAAGGAACCTTCACCCGCACCGGCTTGGCACCGGAGGCTACACGGGGAAACAGGCAGAATGGGACAAGGAGGATGAAGCTGCAGCGGAATCTAACACCCCGCAAGTGCTTGCTGATATCCCGGTCCAGCGGGCAAGGAACTGGGCAAGGACAAGGGTGAAGAAGAATAGTGACGGAACTCTTTCGTTCCCAAATCCTGAAGATCAAGCGGTGTACCAGAAAATCGTAAGTTGAACACATAGAATAAGTTTCATTATGTTGTATCTTGTTCTTCGTCTAACGCGTCCTAACTGTACCCCAGGTCGAACTGAATGCTGAGAGACAGGCCTCCCAAGAGGTCTGCCCACAAAAACGCGAGGATGACATTCTCACGAAAGCGTTGGGAAACGAAGAACACCGTGGACGAACAAGGGGCATTGGCTCCAATGTTCCATGGAAGTTTGGGTTTCCCCAATACGCGTGGCAGTACAAGAAGCACAAGCTTTCCAAGGCGCAGAAAGCTGCACGCATTAAGGCCCAACTTCGGGAGGAGCTTAAAGAAGAGCTTAGAGAAGAGCTCACTGCCGAGCTGTTAGGTATAGAGGCTCAGATAGAGGCACGCATCAGGGATAGGTCGACCGATGCCACTCCCGGTCCCATAGTACAAGTGAGCCCCACGCAGAGGCATAGCAGCTGCGCATCAACTGAGGCTCCGGCAGAACAGCCTGAAGGCCCCGCCACGGTGGACCACATAACGGTAAGCACAACTTAATAACACATATATTATATTAGCACCACAATACATTGCAACATATACTAAGGACACTAATGAATCTATCGCAGGAACCCACATCGTGTACCCTAGTCGTTAGGGTGACACCAGGATTTGCAATTCCTGCCGCAGAGGGTCAAGCATTCAAGCCTACCCAGGAGACCCGAGTGCATGGGGCGCAGCTGCAAGCCGGCAATGCCAAAGTTCAGGTGGACTTAGTGAAGCCCGATTGGGTTGGCTACACTATCCCACACCCACCTAATGACGAGATTCTGACCCTTGGGGCTGCACGTGGGACCTTTATTCAATGGCCCAAGCACAGCATTGAGATCAATATAACTCCAAGGCTAGCGCCAAGTTCTCGTCCGCCGCCGACGCGTCCCCATCAAACTGTTGTATCTCTCCCTTCTGCCGTTGAACAAAGAGATGAAGATCTCCAATTACAGTATGATACTGATTTTGGGGACGACGGTATGGAGGTTGACAGCAGGCCGCACCTCCCCCCTCCTGCCAAACGGAGCAAGAGGGCGAAATCTTCTCCACCCAAGCTTGACACACGCAGAAAAGCTGCTGGAACGGGGAGAGGAAAAATAAAGGTGCCATTAGCCCCAAAGAAGCTTGATCTTGGCAAGGCGCCAGTAGCTCCTCCAAAGCCTCTAGCCAAATTCATATTGGGCATGCCATTGGTCGGAGACGATGCCTTATTCAAGATGGGCCCTGCTTGCAAGGAGTTGCATAGGTACATGGAGAAGTCCAACGCAAGGAGGAAGAATAGAGAGACCTCCATGTTGGGCCAGCACGATGGTCAGCCGTTCCTCGGGCCTACTGCCTTCATCGCCGTAGACTTCAAAGATCTATGGGACCTCTACAGGGTGCGAGCGATCGACACCAACCTCCTTAAGTGCTACTCCTTGTAAGTATTTGTTAGTACGCGATATGGTAGTGACTGTCCATAAATTACGCTTACCCTGACTCTTGTCTTGCTCGTAGGTTAACCTGGAAGCATGTCCATCGTAAAGCACCCCATGTTGCCTTACTCGATCCAGCTGTCGTCAACGAGACAACGCTGAAAAACGATCGAGCAAACATAGTGGCCTATATCAAGGACTGCTTATTTGCCCGTCAAGACAAGGACTTCATTATGTGCGCCTACAATTAACAGTAAGCATGTACCGTACTTATACTCAAATACTCAACGCGTACAACTGTAGTATGTAACTGGCAATTTAATAATTTCGCGGGCGACATTGGATTCTTCTGGTAATAACGCCGAAGTGGAGTTTGGTACACTACCTTAAGTCCAATATCAAGCCAGAAATATACGATTGGTCGGCCATCGAATCTGCCTTGAACGAGGCATGGGACCAATACGTGGCAAGAGGCGGGAGGCATAAGGATGGGCATCCCAAACTCGGTCACAAGAAATACTTCCCAATACGTCAACAAGTTGGCGACCAATGTGGGTTCCATGTCTGCGATAATATGAGGAGCTTCGCAGACAAGGTGACATTGCTCGACCCTGAGGTGTGTAATTCAATTGTTTATACACACATAGGACGACAAATTTACAAGTATGTAGACTAACTTGGCGCCGAACATGCAGGAATTTATTTCAAGGATTCCGGAAATCAACTTCGAAATCATTAGAGAGGAGATAGCACAATTCATACTAGATGATATCTTGTCACCGAAAGAGATGTTTAGAGTGAAGTCCTAGGTAGCTCATCTCGGAATGGCAGAACATTTGCAATGCATATGCGACAAACATTTGATTTTTGTAAATATTCTTTGTAATACAATTTTATTCTTTAGAGTAAAGTCCTAGGTAGCTCGTCTCTGTATATACTTGCATTTCTAGTTACATATAAAATTGTTCCAATTTATAACTTATTTTTGCAACTTTTGATGCATGTCGGCGGTTTGGAGAGAAAAATATATGTGAATGACATATATGTGAATGGGTTGTGGATGTGAATGTATATGTGTTTGATTTTGTGAATTGGCTGTGATGTGATGGAATATGAATGTGAATTGGCTGATGTGATGCTGGGAATGGGTCTATATGAATTGGCTGTGATGGAATATGTGAATTGATGCTGGGAATGGGGTTGCTGGGAATGGGACTATGTATATATATGCTTCTGTCATTTTTGCAGTGGGCATGGCTAGCAAAGGCCTGAGGCTAGCCAAAAAGACAAATTTTATTTTTTTTGGTTCTAAACTCATCCCTGACGGGCATTTAGCTAATGCCCGAAAGAGATAACTCATCCGTGACGGGCTATAGAGTCCTGCCCGTTAGAGATTAGTCATCCGTGACGGGCTTTTAGAATACACCCGATAGAGATAAGTCGTCCGAATTGGACTAGTTTGACTCAACACGTGGGGTCAAACCTATCGGTGACGGGCTCTGGCTAAATGCCCGATGGAGATGACTACTCATCCGTGACGGGCTTAGTGGTGTGCCCGATTGAGATTAGTCATCCGTGACGGACTCCTAACTACGCTGGTTTGACTGATCATACTCATCTGTGACGGGCTTTGTTTTTGGCCCGATTGAGATAACATCCATCCATGACGGGCTTTTGCCCGATTGAGATTTTTCCTCACATCAGTGACCTTTGCCCAGTGACGGGGGCCTTACCCGACAATGATGATGCTTTCAGCCCGTCATAGATAAGCGATCCCGTTCTAGTGGTAGCACCAGGTAGATGCGATCTTCGACGACTCCGGTGATCTTCGGCACACTCCGGCTGGGTAGCATCACGATGGCCTTCTTCAGCGGGCGGCTGATGATGATGATTAGTCGACGAAGATGAGCGCTGCTTGGTAGCGCCTCGGCGACTCGGCGAAGAATAGTCATCGCGGACAGAGGGCATGACAAGTCAGTGTCTCACAGCGACTCGGTGAAGAATAGACATCGCGGACAGATGGCATCACAAAGTCCGGCGCGATGAAGCAGAGGCGTAGTAGCCGAACGACACGACGACGGTGTGCGGGCTCCGGGTAGCGGCGCTCCGACCGGCGATCTCCTCGAGCGTGAGGAATGAGGACGAGCGTGAGGAAAATGGCCAAGTCCGCGAGAGCAAGCGAGCATCGATGATGTCGCGAAGAGACTGCAACTGGCAAAGCGATGTCTCGACAGCATCACGTCGCCGGGTAGAGACGTCGCGAGGTAGAGGTCTCGTGACCGGCGAGGCGGGGACGTCCCGGCGGCAGATAGACGTGTCATCGGCGGACGGCGTCTCCGACGAGAGGGAACGACACGATCTCCAGGAGGAAGCAGCAGCCGGCAGCAACTCGCCTCGTCGCCATCTCGTGCATGCATGACGACCTGAACCGAAAGAGAAGAAAACAAAGAGACTCAAGAGGCTATACCCATGGTGCGGAGATTGCCGATGCCCGTGGTTTAGCGCCGGCTTCCTGGTCGCTGGTGAGGCCTCCTCCCGCTGAGCCGGTCTTGCCCGGCTGCTCCGGCGAGGCTGCGTCGGCGCCGCGATGAAGCACGCCGCTCTTGATCTCGATCTCGTCCTGAGTCGTTGCCGGCGTGCACCACTCCTATTGCTGGCGAGATCTCCTATTGCAGGGCCGATCCTGTACGGCGGCTCCGGCGAGGTTGCGTAGGCGGGGCGGCTGTCAGAGCAAGACGCCGATGGTTTTCTCCTCCATGACCTTCATCTGTGCCTTCTGCCCTCGCGAGTGACGCCATGCATGACTCCGGCCGCAGCTCCACGATGACATGGTGTGATGCATATATGTGCTGATTGCTGAAAGCCTGAAATACAGAGAGAGAGAGATAAACAGGAGAAGAACTGGACAATGTTAGATGAGATCGTCCTAGAAGGAGCGGCGTCATCGTCTTCTCCGGCGAGATTCCGTGGATTGGCACGGCTTGTTGACGTCCGCGGTTGCTCGGACGATTCCCGGCAGCACGACGTGGTGCGTTGTCCTCGCTGCGTGGCGACGGGCCGGTGGTGTTGCCGAGTAGAGGCAGCAGTTAGCGAAGGCGGCGACGTCCAGCGTCTCGGCAAGATCGTCGCAACGAGTAGAATCATCACCGGCAGCAAAAACAGATGAGCTCAGTCCTGAGGACGAGTGGCATCGATCTTGACGGAGGCTTGCGATCGATCAGCACCAACAGATCGGTCGACACGACGACTCCGGCGATGGCAGCACACCCGGCCGTCCTCCATGCATGCACGTACGCACTGGAACCAAAAGAAAGTAACCAATCTAATTAGAGCATCTCCAAGAGTCTAGCTAAATGGCTCTCCAAATTAAAATTTGGCTAACTTGCTCCAACAGAGTAGCCAAATGCCTCTCCAAGCCATCCGGCTGGCTAAATTCCCCACCAGACTAGCCAAAGTTGACCAGCCAAAACCGGCTAGCCATATATGGGACCCACGCCTGTTTCCCCCTCTCTCTTCACGCGGCAGTGCGGCACGCACATGTGACGAGGCCACGAGGGTGCCGTCGCCTCGTCGTCGCCGCGGCCGGCCCCGCCGTCCCGTCGTCGCTGTAGTCGACCATTGCCGCCCCGTCGTCGCCGCGGCCAGCCACTGCCACCGCCACCGCCGTGCTCCGCCCCGAGCTCCACTGCTGCCCCCCTCTAGATCCGCCGTCGAGGTCGTCGTGAGCCGCCGCTGCCGAGCTCCACCCTGAGCGGCGTCGAGATTGTTGTCGCGAGCCGCCGGCATCTCGCCTCCTGCCTCCCCGCGTTGCCGCACCACCACGCGCGGCCGCACGCCTCCTCGCATCGCTGCACCACCGCCGGCGAAGAGAGTGGCACCGGCGGGCGGAGCCCGAGCGGCGGCGGCGGCGGTGGATGGCGACGCAGCCCGAGCGGTGGTGGGGATGGGGATGAGGCGGCGGCGGCGGATGGGAGAGGGAAGGGGGGTTTGGAGAGAAGAGGAGAAAGATGAGGGAGAAGGAGGAGGTGTAGAGGCTGACGTATGGGTCCAATTGTCATAGACTCAGAATAGAGAGGACGAATGAAGAGGCTGTTGGAGTAAAAAGACAGTTTGATTTGCTAAATTAAATGGAGAGTTGGCGAAATAGACATTTGGAGAGTCAAATTTGGAGATGCTCTTAGCTTTACCAGTAGTGGCCATTAGCTTGCTGTTCTTCCTCGCGATCCTGCTCCCCAGCCGACGGAAGGTGTTGATGTAGATGGACACAGCGCGCGGTCGGCCGGTGTCGACTTGCCGGACTGATCCTCCTTGATGTCGCTTCTTGCTATGACGGGGGTTGAGTGATTGTAGATGAATAGATGAGTCCCTCTGAGATGGATGTTGATGAATGTGGATGACGGCGACGGGTCGGGGTGGATGAGTCTCGATGCTCTCGGCGAGAGTCGGATGAATATATGTCGATGCTGCCCGCCTGGCTGCCTCCGTCGTCCTCCATGGACGTCGCCAGTAGCAGCGCCGGTGAGACCGTCTACGCCTCCTGTGCTCCCCTCCATCTCTCTTGAAGCCCCCCGTCATAGCTGAGGATAGCTGTGCCTTTTATAGGCACAATGGGTCGGTGGTGGCCGCGAGTAGCGCGCGGCGTCGTTGCCAACAAGCAGCCCCGATATCTCTGGAGATAAAGCTTATCTGGTTGTTTCCATCGATAGAGATAAGAACATGATCTCTTGGTTGTTTAGTTTTGCTGTTGATCGATATCGATGGAGGCCTGCATACGCGTCCACCTTGCCCGCTTGCCGGAGTATATATACGGTCACATATACAGCTGGCCCATGTAATCAGAGCCCATCGGCCCATGTGTGTGTATTGCTGTACGTAGCGACCGATCGAGTTGCAGATGGTTCCAGCTACCCGTATATATATACGTAGACCAATCCATGCAATACGGCCGCATACAGTTTCACGTAAACGTCCATGCACATATATATAGACGTGTGAAATAATCAGCCTCGATCTTGTCCTCTTGCTAGCTGGTTTATTTGCTCTCATGCATGCATACGTGTATATATGTATAGCCAAGCATGTACATATGGCTGAACACACACATGTATATATAGGCCATATAGATGGACATATGCCAAGTACGAGCATGACTCATGCATGAATCAATATTTAGTTAGCTGTCTTAGCACATTGGCATTGCTAGCTAAACCGGTTCCTGAAAATGGCCATTAAAACACGCAATATATATATATATATATATTTTATAAATATGTACAAAATACCGTCAAACAACAGTACAAACAGATATGAAACAACTACACTATTTCATTATTGTTCCATTATCGTGACACATGTTGCTCTCATAAATTCAAGGCTTTACGGTTTCAAGTAAATATGTCCAAATCAGATATTTACGAAAATATGTTTAAAATATAGTTAAGATCTATTTTAAAAATATCATCTACACGTAAACATTCGTAATTAAAATTCAAGCAACATTAAATAATTGCCTGCGCGTATGCGTAGGCTACCTTTCTACTTATATAAACGATTAACACAGCAAATCTATCTGAAAAATACATCAGGTCCATCACGACTGACGACGATAGAAATGAGAACAACCCTATTACAATACATCGATACTTATTGTTACATCACCAAGACATAAACATTGGATAAACTCCTTATTTCAGATGTACTAGCTACTCTCTTCGTTTCAGATTGTAAGACTTTCTAGCATTGCTCATATATATTTAGAAGTTAATGAATCTAGACACATATATATATATATATACCTAAATTCATTAATATCTATATGAATATGGACAATGTTAGAAAGTCTTACATTGTGAAACGGAGGATATAGTACTTAATTTGCGGCTGCCTTTCTTGTGAATCTTGCCCATGAAACGGCCACCAAAACATATGTCTTGTCATATAGCTTGTCACAGAGGTCGAAGAAAGCAACTCTCCATGCTTTCTTGAATAATAGGCTGCATAAGACGGCCCAGAGACTTAATATAAATCCCAGAATAAGTCCAAAGTGAAAAGGCTCTAGCTGATGGTCTTGGCCATTATTTATTGTTAAATGACCTTGTTCGCCGCTGGAACAGTTTTTCCGAAGAGGAGGCCCACAAAGACCATTGTTGCCTTCGTACATATTTGGATTTTCTGAGTAGAGCCTTATGAGACGTCTTTGGCGCAAGAAACGTGCCAACAATCCAAACCACAAAAGCGGTTCTGAACCATGAGTTCATCCCATCGGGGAATGTCCTCCTGATGACTTCCTCTGCACCCTTCAAAGCGCTGGCCTCAAACCCTGGAGCCCCAATGTAGTGCTGTACAAAAGAATCCTTTTCATCTTTCGAGTTATCCGGCATTGGACACACCTCCATGCCCTCGAATGGTATCCCAAGAACCCTATGCACATTCCTTGGACTTAATTCCACATCAAGGTTGTTCCCCACCCTTAGAGTCCTGCTGTCGCAATTTACTCTGCTTAGTAGCCATCTGGTGAATCTTCTGTCGATGCCATTTATCTGTGGGAGTTCAAGCAATCCGCCAAACCCAATACTGCGTACCAGATCAGACTTCTCTTTGTCAAATTTGCCAATCAACTCAGCAGCATGCTTTGGTGAACTCCTGCTAGTCGCCCCCCATACTTCAGGTACGTTCCGACTGGGTGTTCCGGCTCGTTGGCGCCTGGGAGGGGGGTTGCTTCAGACTGATACGAGTCTCGACCGACAGCAACTGGTGCTTGTGCATGTCTCATCCCCGGTTTGGCCGCTGTTTGGCCGGTGGTGTTCATTGTGATAACAACACTCCTGCGGTGCGACGGTGAGAAAAAAAAAAAAACAATCAGAATCCCCTCCGAGGAAAAACAAATAAAAAAATAAAAAAAATGACAAAGAGAAGGCGGCGTCCACTATTTGACACACAGCAAAACGCGCGAGTGTGTTCCTGGCCGTCGTCTCCACACAATCTATGCGTCTAATCTTGTATGGGTTCCTCTGGTGTGCGGATTGGGGAAGGGGAGGAATGTTTGTGTAGGGTTTGGGGGGGAGGGGAGGGACCGATTTCTTCCGGCGAGATCCGCCAAAGTCGCCGGAGTTCAGCTATCGCCGGTGTCAATCAAGAGGAGGGCATGGCGGCGGCGTCCTGGTTGTGGACAAGACGAAGGGATGGGGGATAGAAAGGGACAGAGAGAGCGAACAAAAAAAGAGGAAAAAATGCATAAAACTGGGACGGGGTGTGGATCGATCCGTACGCATGGTTGGGACCACATGCGTCGTGTAGCTCTTTTGTATGTGGGCCCCTAGGTGTATTCTCTAAAATCTGATTTACTGGTAAAATACCTCCTCAGAACACTATATACATTCCGCCTCGTATAGGTACGTGCGAATCTTGAAGCAGATGTGCGGTAGTCCGCCTAGGTGCAGAAAAGAGTTTCCCAACCAGTAAGATCAAGTACCCTCAAGGAAGAAACCATATTCACCACATGAGGCCAATCAACTACTATACCATGCTAAGGTTGACGTCTCCCATGTTGAGATACCGTAATCGTCGTAGGCGTGTTACCCATGATATATCTGGTGAGTAACTATTTGCTGTGTAAGAGAGGTCAAGAACTCGCAGGTTGGAAAGATTACCGAGGTGAGGAGGCACCAGACCATGGAAAGGGATCCCAGAGAGATTAAGATATCTCAAGCTTTTCAGAGAGCCCAGAAACTCCGGCATATCGCCGGTTGGCCCTTCAAGTGAGTTGTGGCTGAGATCGAGGTGCTGAAGATGGTGAAGAGAAAGCAGAGAGTGGCTTATCTCGCCGAACAATCTCATTGCAAACGGGTTGATGCTTTCCCTGCTGCCAAGGTTAAGCTTGACGATATGCCCCGTGCGGTCGCTGCAACGGACGCCTGTCCACCGGCAGCAGTCTTGGCCATCTTCCGGCCGCCATGACGCGAGGAGGCCTGTCGTGTCGTCGGCGATGCCTTCCTTGAACTCCAACAGCGCGTCCATCTCGCCTGGGAAGCAGCCGCCGGAGCCGGACGGCCGCCGGAGTTGCGTCATCATCACTTGCAACGCCGTGGCCGCTGCCGGTGTCAGTAGCAACAGTACCGTGGTGGTGGTGGTGGTGATGGCAAGGGACAAGAACATGGCAGTGAGGAGGCTCATGGTGTAGCTATCTCCGGTGATCGAATCGATCGACCAGTTTTAGAGAACATGAAACCGTACTCACTAACACAGTCCATGGCTTTTTAACCCACCATCAGACGAAGCTGCGCTGCGGGAGCCTGTGCGTACAGTCTGTCTAGTGGATAAAATTGGTGGTGTTTGAATCTCATGAAGATAAACGATTAAGTGTTTCACGCAATACGAGGTGGTAATAACGTGTGATTAATTGAGTTTTAATTGTTACAAACTTGAAAAATGGATTAATCTGGTATTTTAGATTAACTTTGATATACAAAGTATTCACACGAAACGTACCGTTTAATAGTTTGTAAAGCGTGTCACGAGTATCCGAAATTTAATCGCGAGCTGATTAATTTCCATGTCGTACGTGCTCGCTCGCTGGTGGAAATTAATCTCATCTGTGGAAAAATAAAAAATTTCTCCGCGACTAGCTGACTAGCGACCTACGAGTATTCTTTTCTTCCAAGCTGCCGGTTTTTGTCAGAAAATTGCCTAGCGTCAAGGGCGGGTACAGACGTACTCTCTCCGTCCGCATAATATAAGGGATTTTCGACTTTTTACTTGTAATGTTTAACTACTTGTCTTATTAAAAAATTTATACAAATATAAAAAATAAAAAAATATGTTTAAAGTACTTTGGATAATAAAGTAAGTCACAAATAAAATAAATAATAATTCCAAAATTTTTTGAATAAGACGAATAGTCAAATAGTGCAAGCAAAAAGTCAAATCCCTTATATTATCGGATGGAGGGAGTTTATCTATCTATTATATTATATACTAAAAGTTCATGAAACATCCTAGCTAAAAACACTCCTAAGTTGACACATGGCACTCCTAAAAATACTCCAAGCCATCAAGTGGCACTCTAATAAATTAGATAAACATCTAATCATCGATTTTCACTTTAACTAGGTAGACCCATCAGTTTTTACCATCAGATTAAATTCTCATCTCTTCACCCTAATATATGACGATGGTTGCTTGCTTTGGTCCCACCAAAATAATAATTAGGAGCAATCAAATGCATAGAATCAGTTGTTTCTCTCCTAAAAAATCACCGCATAATTAATTCTTGGAAAGAAAACCGACGTTGTGGATTTAATGCAGGAGCCTGGGTGCGTGCTTCCATCATTCAAAAAAAAATTGTACCATCGAAAACTTTTTAAGTGAATATCACATTTGCATCAAAAAAGGTGAAAATCACTAACTGTTCTAAACTATTTACAGGGTTCATATTCATGAATATTGCCCTCAGTAGTTAGTTTCAGAATTTTCCTGTATCTGTTTGATTACCAGGGCCTGATGAATTTTTCACGGATGCTAATTCTCACTAGATTAAATTTTCATCTCTCCTCCCTAATATATGATGGTCGCATGCTTTGGTCCCACCAAAATAATTAATTAGGAGTAAACAAAGTAGAGAATCAGTTGTTTCTCTTTCTCTCCCGAAAAAAATCAACAAATAAATTTTCAGATGTAAAGCCATAAGAAAAAAAAGCAATGCGCCTCTAGCCCACTTTCTCAACCAATATCAACGACATCCTTTTCAGGAACAAGAAGCAACAAATTAACCAAGTGAGAAATAATCCTAATCGTATCAAACAGGTGAGTGATGCAAGCAACTTCCATCTTTTTATTGTTTGATCTCTTAACATAGCCTTCCACTTCTCTGTTTTTTTATGCATATAATTTCGCTTTTTTACCTACAATTTTATACTACTCCGTGGTGATGTTGTTCATATTCTGATCTGTTGCTACTAGCTTCTACAACAAAGTGATATATCAAAGCTGAAAGCTCTTGCCCCTTGGACAATATATTCACTAATATCATGTATTTGGGTGCTGTCAGTTAATTTTTGAGCACTTAGTCAAGGCGCCTTGACACTGCGTGCTTTGCCACCAGAAATTTGTTAATTGATTTTTTAGATAATCATTTTGGAAGGGTAATGCATGCCGCTTTTTTTTAAAGAAATATAGTACCAACACAACTGCTCATATACACACACGTACACTTATCCATAGAAATCATATTCGAGAGACTGAACCAATGATATATATATATATATATATATATATAGATATATATATATATATATATATATATATATATATATATATCTTCAAATTAACAAAGTCACCACAAGCGTCTTGCTATCGATGAGAATATCGCCTACTGCAAGAATAATTAGCCGTAAATATGATGCCCACGTCAAGTCTAGGTCTTGAACCTATGTAGGTAAGTTCCACCATATGTAACTTAGCAGCCACGCTCACTAATTGCAGATAATGTGGACCGCCTCTTCCCTATCCTTTAACTCCTTTTTTCCATATATTATTTGAGATAACATGTAGTATATAAATAATAAATATACTACTATAACTTTTAAATTATATATACAATTTTTATATTCGACCACAATTATATTCTTTACAATTAAATCAATCCATATTTACTATATTTTCATTTATAAATAATAATAAATATTATTTTGATCCATGATTTGACCCTTTGCGTTATATCTAACATAAAAAAGGAAAAACATAGGTTATAGTGTCATAAATTACTAAAACTAGATCTAAGATGTTTGAAAATAAAGTTTACTATATTATATTATTTACCATTAACTTAATTTATGATATATATTAACTATACTTTAATGTGTAAAATAAAATTATATTTTAGGACTTTTTTATTCTTTTTCTGGAATCCAAACGGACATGAAAATTATAAAAAATATGACAATATGGAGTATATATCACTATATATTCTTTATCGGTTATAAAAATATGTACCACTAAATTAGATTTACAATATCAACAAGAAACATGTCATGTCTTTTCCCTTTACATGGCATTTGATAATTATAACAAATCGTGAAAAAAAATTAATGATATATGTAATATCATCACATAAATATGCTTACTATGTAGGGTGCACTATATTTGGCCCATATCATTTCACAAATGTGCATGACTAAATTAGATTTACAATGTCAACAAGTAGCAGTTCACTTCCGGGGCCTTACATGGCAATTGAGAATTATATCAAATCATGATAAAAATTAACAATATTGATTATATGATCATATAAATGTACTTGCCATGTGGATTCCAATCTATTCGGACTATACGGGGATAATCTAAAGAGTCCATTCTATTTACCAAATCATGTATAAGTTCTACGTTTTGTAGACTACACCCTAAATAATAAGTAAAATAACGGATGGAGTACATGTCATGTTTTTCCCCTTTGATTTCAGTTAAATACGTATGGTGTATTTTGTATATACTAAGTTTGGTTAATTAGGGAACATAAACCATACTAAAGTTAAATATGAGAATTCATGCATTAAAAATACATTTCATAACAAGAACTTACTTAACAAAAGTGTACTTTAGTCTATGGTGCTTAAATATTTATAAATTCTCTAAACATACTAATTATTTCCGCACTTATTTCAAACTAAATTCATTTTTTCCACATAATATAAGGAGTAGAAGTAAATAGAAGTTTGCCATTAAATAGATAAAATAAAGACATCTATAATATACAAGAAAATTTGTTGATTAAGGTTTATAAACTCCAAAGTAAGATATTCTAATTGCTAAAAAAACACACACTTGGGACTCGTAATAGTTCCATGTGACGGAGCACTATTGTTGCGACACAATAGTTTCTCATCAATTAAAAACCACACGGTTTAAATAATTTTGGTTTAGAATTTACATGTTGAAAGGTAATTAGAAGAAAATTAATGACGTTCACAACAATCTCAAACGAATTATTGATTAAAACATGTTCAGAATAGAGTAAAAGAATATTTTAAGAAATACTCATCCACATATAAGTATTCATAATTAAAATTCAAGCAACATTACATAAGGTGCCTGCGCATGTGTGCGGGCTACCTTCCTAGTTTAACTAAAATGTCTGAAGGAATTGAATAGCTTATTTCCTTAAAATAAGGGAGAAATCAGCAATGGTACTGGATTTGTCAAGTGACTAGGTTCTTCAAACATGATAGACCATTGGTGGACTAACACTGTGTGACCACTAACTGACAACAGAATCAGTAAGCATCACAAACTTGACAGACTACTGTGGAGTGTGCATGTGGTCCACCTTAAATTTCAACTCTGGGTTAGGACTTAAAGTGATCATGTGGTCCACCCTGAATTTCAGAGTGGGTCTGAATTTGTACTCTTAACAAACAGTCCTCATCATGGCATCTATGTCTGGGAAGCAAATTAAAGAGTCTGACAAAATTTAGGCTCACATAGTGTTGATTTCACAAAGATCACTGTACTAGTTTACTGTTAACAATCCTGGTACAGAATTTCCTTGCCATAGCTGCATTAAAAATCCTAAAATTCAAGTTGAATTCCAGGTCTATTGTGTGATACGTATCACATGACTTGCCATATGAACTACCAGCCAATGATGTTGAGATCATCTGCTTTGTCCTAGCGTGCCAACATCTTGTCCCCAAGGCCAGGCTATCTGTTCTATGAAGGTGCCCGACGTGTTCAGTGGCATGGAGGTCAGGTACTTTGATCTTCTCCCAGAGAGCTAGGAGGTTGATCTTGATGGAGTGCAGGCTCTTGCTGACAAAAACACGGTTGCAATGGTAATTGTCAATCCAAGGAACCCATGCACCTATAGCTAATTAAGGCAAGTACTAACTCAGTTGTTCATTTTTTGATTGGTGATTGGGAATTGTCATAGTGTTTGATCAGTAGTCTCTGTTTTTTCTAGGTTGCCGAGACTGCAAAAAAGCTTGGCATCTTTGTCATTGCAGATGACATGAAGTGTATGCACATTTGACGTTTTGGCAAAATTTGTGCGGATGAGCGTCTTTGGCTCAGTGGCTCAGTAGATGGGTTGTGCCTGGATGGCGACATGGATGGATTGTGACAAGTGATCTTAATGATGTATTTCAAAGGACAAAAGGTTCTTGAACCCAACTCTTTCATCCATGTACTACTGAAATCATCAATGAAATACATGAATTTTTTAGTTAATTTAACAGACAATGTAGACACTTTAGATGAAACAGCAAATCTAAGCTTAACGAAACAGCTTAGATTCTTGAATGATCTAAAACCTGAACCTTACAATCAGCAAAAAATTCTGAGTCCTGGTTCCATTTTCAGGTAGTGGAAAGCATCAAGAGTTACCTTGATACCTCGTCTGATCCTGAAACATTTGTCCGTAAAGATGGAAGCGTTCTCACCTCCCGGAGGAGGCTGCACCTTTGTATTTATATGTGTCAAAAAGAGCCCTTGACGTGGCTTACAAACAATGTGATAAGATTTGTTACATCGTATGTTATCCAACTCAACTACCCTATTATCTAGCTAGATCAACTAACTAGAAGATAAGATATACATTGTTTTACACTCCCCCTCAATCATAACTTGGCCAAGTTAAGATTGTACATGAAATGCCGAAGATTCTGTGTAGACAATGCTTTTGTAAATCCATCTGCTATCTGATCCTTGGTACCAATAAATCTGATATCCAACATTTTATTGGCTACCCTTTCTTGCACAAAGTGGTAGTCAATCTCTATGTGTTTTGTTCTAGCATGGAAGACCGGATTGGATGATAGGTAGGTTGCTCCTAAATTGTCACACCACAGAACTGGAGACTGATCTATCTTTACTCCTAACTCTTCCAAGACAGACCGAACCCAAATTAATTCAGCAGTAGCATTGGCCATGGCTTTGTATTCAGCTTCAGTACTTGATCTTGAAACTGTTCGTTGTTTTCTAGCACTCCATGATACAAGATTTGGACCAAAGTAAATCACAAACCCTCCTGTGGATCTTCTATCATCTAGACTACCAGCCCAATCAGCATCAAAGAAAGCACTGACTAAAGTAGAACTATATTTTTTGAAGTGTAACCCAACACCAACAGTTCCTTTAATATACCTCAAATACGTTTAACTGCTAACCAATGTTCTGAAGTAGGAGCATGAAGATACTGACATACCTTGTTGACAGAGAAGGCCAAATCCGGTCTGGTGAGTGTCAAATATTGTAGTCCTCCTACAATGCTCCTGTACCTCGTGCTGTCTTCTACACCAAGAGGATCACCAGTATGCACCATCAACTTTTCAGAAATGGCTAGCGGTGTAGGAGCTGTTTTACAATTTTCCATGTTAACCTTGACTAACAGATCTGAGGCATACTTTGCTTGATTCAATATTATACCATCCGGAACCTTCTTGACTTCTATGCCCAAGAAGTAGTGTAAATCACCTAGATCATTCAAAGCAAAATCAGACCTCAAATCCTTGAGTAACGCAGTACCTGCATTACTTGAGGAACTTGTGACAATAATATCATCCACATAAATCATCATATATATAATCACACCATGCTTGTTATAAATAAACAATGATGTGTCAGCTTTGGATGCAACAAAGCCTAACTGAATTAGCTTGTGACTCAACCTGGAATACCAGGCTCTAGGTGCTTGTTTTAGACCATAGATGGCTTTATCAAGTCTGCAAACCAAGGTTGATTTACCTTCATACCCTGGGGGTTGCTTCATATAAACCTCTTCTTCTAGTATACCATGCAAAAAAGCATTTTGCACATCTAATTGTCTAAGTGACCATCCTCTAGAGACTGCAATGCCAAGGACTAGTCTAACTGTAGCAATTTTTACTACTGGACTAAATGTATCTTCATAGTATATTCCATACCTTTGCCTGAACCCCTTAGCTACTAACCTTGCCTTGTATCTGTCTATTGTTCCATCTGCTTTTCTCTTAATTTTATATACCCACTTGCAATCTATTATATTCTTACCTTGTGGCATTTCCACTAAATGCCAGGACTTGTTTTTAACAAGTGCATTATACTCCTCATCCATGGCTTGCTTCCAGCGTGAGTTTCCCAATGCCTCTTTGTCACGCCCGGAATTTCTATCTAAAATTCCAAACGCTTACATGTGTGTGAACCCTCATCCAGGAATCAGCCGAGGCACACAATAACAAATTGATAATAGAGTACAATTATTACTCTAATTAATAAGCGAATAAAATGTCATTACAGAGGTAGATAGTTCCTCTCAATCAATAAAGATCTAAGCAGCGGAAAAATAAGATAAACGGCGCAGACGACTCCACTCCACAGGCAGCTTGACCAGGGCTACACCTAATGCTCTACACCATCAGCATCACTATAGAACTCTTCCTCTGATGAATGATTGCAAGGTGAGTATATGACATATTCAGCAAGCCACGCAGCAAATATGCAAGTGCACAGGATAACAAAGGATGGCATAGTAGGGTTTCATTTGCATAAACAACATTTAATAAACATTTCAGAATTTAATAAAATAGTTAAATAATAATTAAACAATATTAATCCAACGCTATACAACATACCCTGTTGCATAGGCCCAACCATTCTGAACAACCATCCCGGCTGCACAGTTCTATCTCCAAACCAGGAATATACCATTCCAAACCAGGAGCTAATCAAATTATTACCAGTTATAGCATCTTTTATTATGGTGAGAAGTGTGAAACTAATCACGAAAGACATTGTTAGACCGGCCCATAACCGCGGGCACGGCTATTCGAATAGTTTTACTCTGGCCAGAGGTGTACCACTGTATCCACAAGACACAGCCCCACAACATGTCACCATGTGCCTCAATACCACCATGGTACCTCGGAAAAGAGTTGTGACAGTACCCCTCGCACAATACAATCCACCACAGCACACCTTTCCTGGATCATAATCACCCCCTTATAAACAAAGCATGGACTCCCCAGCGACCCCCGTGGGCTTATCTCCGCCACTTCTCAGTCTGGTGCTCCGCAATGAACCATGCTATACAAAAGGTAAAGCCGTTGCCCACGCTGGCTTGTGGTTGGCACGGTTAATGTTTCACAACCGAAACTCGTGAACCGGTCCTTATTTGTCATGAGCACGACTCTCAAAATCATGTGCTCACAACCCACCTTTACCAAGTTTTAGTTGGCAAATTAATTAATTAACCAATCATGATTAACCATCATGAGCTATCATTAAGCCATCATTAAATAATAGAGAGTCATAAGTTATCCCAATAATATGCTAATGTTTCTAAGCATGGCTAAGCAATCATATCTAATATCTAGCTGAACCAATATATAAAGCTCAACTAGTCAAGTTATAATAACCCAAGGTATCAAGGAATATAGTAATCAAGAACAAAAGGGCTATAACAAACAATAGATTAATTCCACCCAATGACATTCGAAAATAAATGCAATAGTTGAATATAAACAATAGCTTTAAACGGAATCAACATGCTCAAAGGGTTGTTTGGGATCTGTGTGACTTGCCTTGCTGGCCTTGGAACTCTTCAAATTCTTCTCCTGCAAAAACAGACTCTCCGGAAACGTTGGAATATAGACAGAAAGGAGCAAAATCACCAAACAGCACATAAACAAGCATGAACAGTACATGTGGATATTTTTAACATGTAGATCTCAATTTTAGAAAAATTTAGAGACTTGAACCAACTAAATCCGAGCTAAGATGAATTAGTTATGAATTTTCAAAGATTAAATCGGATTAAAACACTTATATGGATTTTAATTGAATTATGACGCAATAATGAATTATTTTTGAAAAG
The DNA here is from genome assembly GCF_034140825.1 of Oryza sativa Japonica Group. NCBI lineage: Eukaryota > Viridiplantae > Streptophyta > Magnoliopsida > Poales > Poaceae > Oryza > Oryza sativa. The sequence continues at coordinate 22,782,734 of NC_089045.1, forward strand.
GAAAAAGGGGTTTATTGCGTCAGCGGCTAGGGTTTGCGGTGGACCGGGTGCACGGCGGCGGCTCACAGAAACGAACGGCCGAGATCTTTCCATCCAAAACGAACGGCCGAGATCGACCGGTCCATGGCCGGACCACGACGGACGGCAACGATGACGTCAGCGGTGACGTCACCACCGGCGGTGGCTCGGGCGCGCAAGCTCGCCGGCGAACGACGGCGCGACGACGCGAACGGAGGGCACCAGCACGTAGAGAACACACAAGTTGATTCTTCTTCCGAGTGATTCTTCTTCCGAGTGGGACGCCATGCAAACACACAATCCGTGCCATATACAATTCCGCCAACTGACTTCCGGAATATGTTGTCTTTACTGGGATGAAATGAGCCACTTTGGTAAGTCTGTCGACTATCACCCATATAGAGTCATGGCCTGATGATGTTCTGGGTAGACCAGTGATGAAATCCATACCGATTTCCTCCCACTTCCATTCTGGTATCTTCAAAGGCTGCAGCAAACCTGTGGGTTTCTGATGTTCTGCCTTGACTCGCTGACAAACATCACATACTGCTACGTATTCGGCGATTTCACGCTTCATACTTGCCCACCAAAATCTTTCCTTGAGATCCTGGTACATCTTGGTACTACCAGGGTGAATGGAGTATAAAGTATCATGAGCTTCTTTCAGAATTGCATCTTTTAAATCTTTGTTGTCGGGGACGCAGATTCTCTCGCCCAACCATACAGTTCCTTGCTCATCTTCCAAGAAACCGATAGCTTTTCCTCTTCTCATATTCTTCTTGATTTCTTGAATATCAGGATCAATAATTTGGGCTTCTCTAACTTGATCAATTAGAGTGGGCTTTGCTTCTAAGGCTGCAACGAAACCTCTACTGACAATTCCCAAATTTAATCTTTCAAATTCCTTGCATAACTCCAATGGCAACTGTCGTCCTTCCGTAGCATTGCAATAGCCTTTCCTGCTAAGAGCATCTGCTACAACATTAGCCTTTCCCGGGTGATAATGAATTCCCATGTCATAATCCTTAATTAATTACAACCATCTCTGTTGTCTCATGTTCAGATCTGGCTGAGTAAAGATGTACTTTAAACTCTTGTGATCGGTGTACACCTTTGTACGAGTACCGAAAAGATAATGACGCCAAATCTTCAACGCATGAACCACTGCAACTAACTCAAGATCATGAGTAGGGTAGTTCTTCTCATGCGGACGTAACTGACAAGATGCATAGGCAACCACCTTCCCATCTTGCATCAGAACACAACCTAACCCAAGCTTGGATGCATCACAATACACTTGAAAACCCTTTTTTGGATCAGGCAAAATCAAAATAGGAGCTGATATTAAGCGATTCTTCAACTCTTGAAAACTCTGCTCACATTCTTCTGACCACTTGTATTTTACATCCTTTTGAAGTAATCGTGTCATGGGCTTAGCAATCTTGGAAAAATTCTCTATAAACCTCCGATAATATCCTACGAGGCCTAGGAAACTGTGAATCTCTGAAACTGTCTTTGGTTGTTTCCAGTTGGTTACGGATTCCACATTACTAGGATCAACGGCATCTCCTCCGGCTGAGATGACGTGACCAAGGAACTTCACTTCAGACAACCAGAATTCACATTTGCTAAACTTGGCATACAACTGATGTTCTCGCAGCTTCTCTAGTGCAAGACGAAGATGTTCTTCATGCTCTTCTTTGGTTCGGGAGTAGATAAGAATGTCATCAATAAAGACCACCACGAACTTGTCTAGGTATTCCATAAACACCTTATTCATCAAGTTCATGAAGAAAGCGGGGGCATTGGTAAGTCCAAAAGACATAACAGTACATTCAAACAACCCATACCTAGTGGTAAAAGTTGTCTTAGGTATATCTTCCTCTTTGATTCTCAACTGGTGATACCCTGATCGGAGATCTATCTTGGAGAAAACGGTGGCACCTTTAAACTGATCAAACAAATCATCAATTCTGGGCAGCGGGTACTTATTCTTGATAGTCACATCATTTAGTGCACGATAGTCCACACACATCCTCTGGGTATGATCTTTCTTTTCCACAAAAATAACTGGAGCTCCCCATGGAGATGAACTCGGTCTGATGTATCCTTTCTGAAGCAAATCATCTACTTGTCTCTTGACTTCTGCTAATTCATTGGCTGCCATTCTATAAGGTCTCTTATGGATCGGAGTTGTTCCTGGTACCAGATCTATTCTGAACTCTATATCCCTTTTAGGCGGCATACCAAGTAAATCGTTCGGGAACACATCGGGGTACTCCCGGACTATAGGAATCTCTTCCAAAGTCATTTGGTTCAGACTTGACCTTAAAGACTCAGAAGATAATGCATGAACAGTTACAACTCGACCATCATTGCTGGTGAGAATTACTTTTCTGTTGGCGCAGTCTATCATACCTTTATATCTGGCTAACCAGTCCATCCCTAGGATGATATCAAGGTCTTTGGATTCTAACAGGATAAGATTGGCCAGAAATGGTACTTCTTGAATTTCTATTCTGATAGAGGGGCTACGTTGCAAAGAGAGTGCTTGATTACTCGGGGTACTAACCATCAAAGGACGTCTAAGATCTTCTACTTCCATCCCATGATTTCCCACAAAACTCATAGATAAAAATGAATGTGTAGCACCAGAATCGAAAAGCACTGTTGCAGGAACTGAGTTAACAAGGAACGTACCCAAAATCACATCTGGAGCACCTTGAGCTTCTGCAGCAGCAACATGATTGACACGAGCCTTTGGCGCTGGTGCGGTAGAGTTGCTCTGGGCAGGGACAACCTTCACGCGTCGGGGCTTCGGACACTTGTCAGCGTAATGTCCTGGGTCTCCACAGTTGAAGCACACCCCGGGCTTGCTGCCTTGCTCCCTCTTGGCAGGCTGTTGCTGTGTTGGAGCTGCAACAGGGCGTGGAGCTTGATTGCGGATGTTGTTGCCAGCATTGTTGTTGAAGAACTGTCGCTGCGGACGAACAACAGACCAAGAACCTCCCTGTGGCATGGACTGGGGTCCTAAAGTAAGACGCGGCCTCTGACTATTCCCCTGTTGTGCCTTGAAGTGAGCAATCCGACGTTTCTTCTGCTCCATGCGGTTGTACTTGTCCTCCTGGCGAATAGCCTTATCCACTAACTTCTGGAAATCATGATAATCCCTAGTCATGAGTGGGTAAGAAAGCTCATCATTAAGTCCTTCCAAGAACCTCTCATGGCGCTCTTCATCAGTGCGCACATCTTCCGGAGCATAACGAGCCAGACGATTGAACTCGTGCAGATACTCGGTGACCGTGCGAGATCCCTGGGTGAGCGACCTGAATTCCTTCTTCTTGAGAGACACCACTCCCGATGGTATATGCGTCTTCCGGAAAGCAGCGGTGAATTCAAGCCAAGTGATAGGTTCAGCAGTAGTTCTGTTAAGGCGGAAGTGATCCCACCACTCAGAGGCAGGGCCATGCAGTTGGTGTGATGCAAATGAGACCTTCTCCTGATCAGTGCACTAAAGCAAATCCAACTTCTTCTCTATGGCATGCAGCCAATCACCAGCTTCAACAGGATTAGTGGTGCTAGAGAAAGTGGGCGGCCTCACACGAAGAAATTCTGCTAACTTGTTCTGGGGAGGTGCATGGTTATTTCCCTGGTTCTGCTGGTTTTGGAGTTGCTGCATCATGATGTTCATAAGCTGGGCCTGTTGAGCCAGGACTTGGGCAAGCGTGGGATTCTCTCCATTGTTGTTGTTGTTATTATTGGGGCCATTCCCATTGCTGCGAGTGAGCACCATCTGGCATGGGCAGGATCACAAGAAGAGAAACCGGGGAAAACTACTTAGGACAGAGAATTAATTTTTCTACTAACTTAACTTTTATTGATCTTAACTGAGTTTCATTATTACAAAACTGAAGACTCTCACACCACTAAACTCACCAACTTCCTAACACTCAAAAGCAAACAAACGCATGCACTTACATCCCACCACTGATGTAAATCACATGCGAGACACACACAACCAAACTTAAACAAACAAACTAACACAACGATCTAAGACAACGGCTTGACAACGCACTCTAGGTCTTCCGGGCATCAGAGTTGATTGAAGGCTCGTTCGGCTCGTCTCCATCATCTTGAGTAGCTCCCCACTCGACCTTTGAATGGGTGCGCTTCGATTCTTCTCCTTCATCATCACTTACATTGACGACCGGAGGATCCGCTAGGGCTGGGGTAACTTCTTTCTCCACCACACGGACCTTTGGCGCCAATTGGTAGCGAGGGACGAATAGAGCTCTCTTCCTTGCGGTAAGACGAATCCTGGCCTTCTGCGGTGGTGCTTCTCCCTTCAACGCGGCTAGTTCCTTCTCTAAACGATCCACCTTGTCCTCTAGCCTGCAAATCTTACCACGATTCTGGTCTTCACGATCTTGAGCTGCTAGCACAACCTCCGCGCGGGTTTCATCCATAGCCCACAGCATCTCAACCAAATGCCTTGTGGTAGCATCATTCTCAATCCCCTCAGTCTCAAGGTAGCTGCCACGGTCACTTCCCTGGGGTTGGCGAGGATGGTAGCGATACTCAGTGTCGGCCAACTGATCACTGTAGCGATCGCGGAGCTCTCCTATGGCGATCCTTGCCACCTCCTGACATGCATGGATGTAGTTTCCTCCTCCAGCTTCGAACATCACTGATGGGATATCTTCACTATTACTGTTCAAGGTGACTTTGACTCGGCACTTCTCTTCATCATGATCATGAGGAATCTGGGCATACAAAGGGGCAGTCCCAAATCCTATGGCAAAGGACATCGTACGCAACTCCTGGACAAATCCCTCAACACCAAACAAGTACTCAGGCTTGAAGCGCGGCATCTAAAGATAAGTGAAAGGAGGGAGTTAAGACATTTATCTAATTAATAGCACAAGTTTTTAGATTAATTTGAATAAAGTTAGAAAATCAAAGTAAAAGGTAAGTAAATAAAGTAAACCAAGCTTGCAAGATAAGTTGAAACAGTTGGAAACAAGATCACAAATTTTGCACTTTTGAACAACAGGTTCCAAAAGAAATAAAAGAAAGTTATAAAATCAACATGCTAAATTTATTTCATTGCAGCAAGATTAAATAAAACAATGTTGTAAAACTTTTGCTGGTAAATGAGCCATTAGTACAGTAATATATGTACAGTACTAACAACACTGGAATAAATTTTGAATGAGAACCACTAAAAGAGATTATGAAGTGCATGTGCTATTAGTTTGGTTTAATTAAAAGAGAAAGGGAGGAGAACAGTTCTATTTTCCCAATATTTTTAGAGGGCTTCTATGGGTAACCATTTGGCATAACCTAGGGTCAAGGGGCTCTGATACCAACTTGTCGCGCCCAGAATTTCTATCCAAAATTCCAAACGCTTACATGTGTGTGAACCCTCGTCCAGGAATCAGCCGAGGCACACAATAACAAATTGATAATATAGTACAATTATTACTCTAATTAATAAGCGAATAAAATATCATTACAGAGGTAGATAGTTCCTCTCAATCAATAAAAATCTAAGCAGCGGAAAAATAAGATAAACGGCGCAAACGACTCCACTCCACAGGCAGCTTGACCAGGGCTACACCTAATCCTCCACACCATCAGCATCACTGTAGAACTCTTCCTCTGATGAATGATTGCAAGGTGAGTATATGACATACTCAGCAAGCCACGCAGCAAATATGCAAGTGCACAGGATAACAAAGGATGGCATAGTAGGGTTTCATTTGCATAAACAGCATTTAATAAACATTTCATAATTTAATAAAATATTTAAATAATAATTAAACAATATTAATCCAACGCTATACAACATACCCTGTTGCCTAGGCCCAACCATTCTGAACAACCATCCCGGCTGCACAATTCTATCTCCAAACCAGGAATATTCCAAACAAGGAGCTAATCAAATTATTACCAGTTATAGCATCTTTTATTATGGTGAGAAGTGTGAAACTAATCACGAAAGACATTGTTAGACCCGCCCATAACCGCGGGCACGGCTATTCGAATAGTTTTACTCTGGCCAGAGGTGTACCACTGTACCCACAAGACACAGCCCCACAACATGTCACCATGTGCCTCAATACCACCACGGTACCTCGGAAAGGAGCTATGACAGTACCCCTCGCACAACACAATCCACCACAGCGCACCTTTCCTGAATCATAATCACCCCCTTATAAACAAAGCATGGACTCCCTAGCGACCCCCGTGGGCTTATCTCCGCCACTTCTCAGTCTGGTGCTCCGCAATAAACCATGCTATACAAAAGGTAAAGCCGTTGCCCACGCTGGCTTGTGGTTGGCACGGTTAATGTTTCACAACCGAAACTCGTGAACTGGTCCTTAATTGTCATGAGCACGACTCTCAAAACCATGTGCTCACAACCCACCATTACCAAGTTTTAGTTGGCAAATTAATTAATTAACCAATCATGATTAACCATCATGAGCTATCATTAAGCCATCATTAAATAATAGAGAGTCATAAGTTATCCCAATAATATGCTAATGTTTCTAAGCATGGCTAAGCAATCATATCTAATATCTAGCTGAACCAATATATAAAGCTCAACTAGTCAAGTTATAATAACCCAAGGTATCAAGGAATAAAGTAATCAAGAACAAAAGGGCTATAACAAACAATAGGTTAATTCCACCCAATGACATTCGAAAATAAATGCAATAGTTGAATAGAAACAATAGCTTTAAACGGGATCAACATGCTCAAAGTGTTGTTTGGGATCTGTGTGACTTGCCTTGCTGGCCTTGGAACTCTTCAAATTCTTCTCCTACAAAAACGGACTCTCCGGAAACGTTGGAATCTAAACAGAAAGGAGCAAAATCACCAAACAGCACATAAACAAGCATGAACAGTACATGTGGATATTTTTAACATGTAGATCTCAATTTTAGAAAAATTTAGAGACTTGAACCAACTAAATCCGAGCTAAGATGAATTAGTTATGAATTTTCAAAGATTAAATCGGATTAAAACACTTATATGGATTTTAATTGAATTATGACGCAATAATGAATTATTTTTGAAAAGGAAAAAGGGGTTTATTGCGTCAGCGGCTAGGGTTTGCGGTGGACCGGGTGCACGGCGGCGGCTCACAGAAACGAACGGCCGAGATCTTTCCATCCAAAACGAACGGCCGAGATCGACCGGTCCACGGCCGGACCACGACGGACGGCAACGATGACGTCAGCGGTGACATCACCACCGGCGGCGGCTCGGGCGCGCAAGCTCGCTGGCGAACGACGGCGCGACGACGCGAACGGAGGGCACCAGCACGTAGAGAACGACGCGGCGAACTCACCGGTGACCAAAACGGCGGCGGAAGATCAACGGACAGCGACGGCGTCGAGGAAGAAGCGGCGGCAACCTTCGGCTTGACGACGACAGCGATCCTCCAGCAACCTACGGCGACGACGGAGGGGCGGACGAGGTCAGCAACACGACGGCGACCACGACGGTGGCCTTCCCGAGCGACGGCGACGCACGGCTGGAGCGGCGGCGACGACGGCGGCGCGAGGTCTCACGGGGCTAGGGCGCTACGGACGACGGCGGACAAAGATGAGGGTGGCGACGGGTAGCGGCGGGCTTGGGGGTCCTTTTATAGGGGTTGGAAGGCGGCGGCGAAGGCCCACGGCAACCGGCGACGGCGAAGGAAGGTCTAGGGTTTGGGGAGAGAGACGAATCCGATTCGAGATCGAATCCACGGATTTCCAAACGAAATTAGCCGATGATTCCAAAAGAGAAAAGGTAGAGGAGATCCCGAAGATCATTTCCCCTTTATTGATTCCACCGGAAACGGAAAGGGGCGGCCGGATTTGGAAGGAGACGGCGGCGCGGCTCGGCTAGGGTTCGGGCGGCCGGCGGCCGGAGGTAGACGACGACCTGACAGGCGGGCCCCACCTGTCAGCGGCAGCGAGCGCGCGCACGCGGCGGCTGCGGGCGGACTGGGCCGGCTTGGGCCGGGGAGAGAGAGAGAAGGTTTTGGGCCGACTTTCGGCCCAAAGCCAAAAGAGACTTTTAAAACCTTTTCCAATTTAAATTATTCATGAAATGCAATTCTATTTATTAAAAATACTTTCTTAGCTCAAATAAATCCCAGAAAAAATCTAGGAATTATAGAATTAAGCAAAGTATTTAATGAAATTTTATCTGGCCCCATTTTATATTGGAATTTATTAATTAAAATTAGATCTACTCTTCTAGGCTTTTAAAATAAATTCTAATAATTCTAATTTAGACAACAATTTATATATTTGGGATTTTTAGGGTGTGACACTCTTGTACATTAGCTGGTTCACCTGTAGAGCAAGCCAAAGAATACTTAATTGTTCCATCAACATCTAACCAGCTGGCCTTAGTTATCCCACTCTGCAAGCGAGTTCGCGGCCTGACGGGTTCAGACTGCTGCACAGAAGATCCTGAACCAGCCGTGTCATCCACAGCTGATCCTGTCGGGTTCCCATGTGTCGATGAAGTGGTCGCAGGCGATCCTGACGACAATGCTGAATTCGGTCCTGATTGGCCAGACCCCGGGGTTGAATGCTCCTGGGATCCAGTACCTGTGCTTGGTGTAGACTGTGCATGACTGTGACTGCCCTCGGATCCGCTGCTGCTGTCAGCCATCAAATCATCCTCGTGCCCAGCACCGCTTGCTTCAGGCACCATGATTTTCATCTGAGTTTTGCACCAGATTTTCACCATTTTGCGCCGAATTTTCGCCAACGACCTGTGCTCCTGTTGCTTGATCACCACAAGAGGGATTAGTAGAACATGTTAGCATATGATCATTAGTAATTTCTCCCCTTTGATCAGTGACGGGAAGCAGTCGAGTGGGAAGCAAGGAGATTTCCCGTCGCAGGCGGGCACCCGCGTTGGGATGCAAGGCAGCAAAAGGGAAAATTGTTTCATCAAAGACAACGTTGCGAGAGATGTACACACGGCCTGTAGAGATCTCAAGACATTTATATCCTTTGTGAAGGGGGCTATAGCCAAGGAAGGCGCAATGGATGGATCGGAAAGATAGCTTGCGGGCGTTGTATGGTCTCAGGTTCAGCCAGCAGGCACACCCGAAGATACGAAGATGACTGAACTCAGGATTTTCAGAAAAAAGTTGCTCATAGGGAGTTTTAAAGGAGATAACTGAACTAGGTAGCCTATTGATGTGATACGTAGCAGTAAGAAATGCTTCATCCCAGAACTTAAAGGGAACCGAAGCTTGGGATAGGAGGGCAAGTCCTTTCTCAACGATATCCCTATGTTTGCGTTCTGCAGATCCGTTCTGCTGATGTGCATGAGGACATGAGACATGATGAACTATGCCTATTTTCTGAAAAAAGGAGTTCAGTTTTTCGTACTCACCACCCCAATCAGTTTGGACAGTGAGTATTTTGGTGTTAAATTGTCGCTCTACATACTGTTGGAAATTAAGAAAGGCTTGAAACACATCGGATTTCTTTTTCAATAGATAGATCCATGTGTATTTGCTAAAATCATCTATAAAGCTCACACAGTAATCATGTTTTCCAATAGAGGTAGGCGCCGGACCCACACATCAGAGAATACGAGAGCAAATGGAACATTGGATAAACTCATAGACTTAGGGTACGGCAATTGATGGCTCTTGGCCCTTTGACAAGAATCACAAATGTGTTCGACATTATTGGACTCACTAGAACAAGGAAGCTTAAAACTTTTGACAACTCGATTAACAATTTGAAAAGACGGATGAGCTAAACGATAATGCCACCTAATGGAAGATGGCTTGACAATGCTCAAGGCAATTTTATTCAGACTTGGGCTTTGACCACCGGGTTCTGGAGCCAAAGGATAGAGCCATCCCTTACTTCTGCCGTGATGTAGTAGCTTCTTCGTTGCCTGATCCTTTATATTAAAGAATTTGGGGTAAATTTCAACAAAAGCATCATTATCAAAGGCTAAGCGATTCGCAGAGACAAGATTTTTGTTCGCAGTAGGAACGTAAAGGATATTCTTTAGATGAAGATCTTTATTTGGGGTAGAAATTACTGAATGACCAATATGACTAATGTTCATACCTGAGCCATTTGTTGCATGCACCTGATCCAGACCATTGTACTTCTCTCGAATGGAGAGTTTGTCGAGTTCCCCGGTGATGTGATCTGTGGCACCACAGTCGACATACCAGTTGGTATCGACCCCGTAGGCGGAGTTTGTTGCCGCAGCTGCAACCTTCTCTTCAGGCTGGTAGGTTTGATCAAACCTATACCAACACTTAATCACCGTGTGGCCAGTTTTGCCACAAAGTTGGCAGACCGGACGCGGTCCTTGCTGGCCGCCACCGCGCCCACCGTTTCCACGGCCACAGCCTCCATTGCCGCGACCACGGAAATTGTTGTTGTTGTTGCCGCGACCACGGAAAGCAGCATTTGCAGAAGATTGGATCTGCCCTCCGCCTTGAAGATGATCCATGCGGTTGTCGTAGCTAACCATCTAGGAGTACAAATCACTCAGAGAAATTGGATCAGATCTGCCTACCACAGTAGAGACCAGCGGGTTGTAGTCGATGTCGAGGCCCGCCAGGATGTACGAGACCAGCTCGTCGTCGTCAATGGGTTTGCCAGCTGACGCCAGATCGTCAGCTAGGCCCTTCATCTTGGAGAAGTAGGCGGCAGTTGTTGTGGATCCTTTCTTGGAGTTGGTGAGGCTGATCCTGAGGTTGGTGATGCGTGCTCGAGATTGGGAGGTGTACATGTTGGTGATGGCCGCCCAAACTTCAGCAGATGTGTTTAGTGTCGCTACTTGCTGTAGCACATCTTTGGAGAGCGAATTGAGTAGATAGGCCAGGACTTGCTGGTCCTGGGCCATCCACATCGCGTACTCCGAGTTGTTGCTGACGATCTCCTTGTCATTCTTGTCGACAGTCGTCCTTGTCTTGGCCGGTTCTTCTGCCGTGCTGTCGAGGTAGTTGGTGAGGAGCGCTCCGCGAAGCGCCGGGAGAACTTGTGCACGCCACAGGACATAGTTCTCCCTCGTCAGCTTCACAGTCACCGGAGGACCAAGCGCAGCAGGCGCGGCGGATGAGGAAGATGAGCTTGCCATGGGGAGGAAATGATCTAGGGTTTTTGGAAGGGTAGATGAGGCGGGCTCTGATACCACGTAAAGATGGAAGCGTTCTCACCTCCCAGAGGAGGCCGCACCTTTGTATTTATGTGTCAAGAAGAGCCCTTGACGTGGCTTACAAACAATGTGATAAGATTTGTTACATCGTATGTTATCCAACTCAACTACCCTATTATCTAGCTAGATCAACTAACTAGAAGATAAGATAAGATATACATTGTTTTACACAGGTAACTAAAATTTCCTCTCTCTTTTCTTCTAAAGCTAATTCATACGTATCTTAGGAGCATAACAAGACCAATGAAGATATTTAAGCATGCACTGATTGTGTACATGGAAAAGCAGAATGATTTACATTTCACTTTGACACATTTTGTTTTTTTTTCTGGGGACGATTCCACAACTCATTGAGAACACAAAGGGAGAATTTTTGTGAAAAAAATGTCGATGTATGTCCAAAATAGTTTACATTAGGTGCTGTAGGCTTGTATCTAGCTAGGCAAATCAACCAACTGCAGCTATAGTCTGCCAACCTCATTCCATCTCTCCTATATTGATGCCTCTTGAGTCCTATCCTCTCCAAGTAGTGTGTACCACCACTGGATACCGCAATTAATTCTAGAGCATTGGCGCAACGCAGCGAGGAATTGCCGGGTGATCTCCGCGAAGCCCAAAGATTTGAGAGTTGACATGAGGAACTCGATGCCAAGCGGGACCTCCATCATGCTACTGAGGTTGACTAGATATAGTTGCTGCAGGCTTGCCATGGAACCTTGCTGAATCTCCAACCGTTTCAGGCGAGGCATGTCTCCTATGTATAGCTCCTTGAGGGCAGGAAACCACCCATGGTGGAAGACGAGCTCATCTCCAATGTACGCTCTGTTCAACAAAAGGTCCGTCAGATTCGACCACCGAGACAGAGATGGCAGTGGGTCATCTACCAGCTGGGACCAAGATAGATGTATCGAATACAAGTGGTTCTGACCCCCTGCTGCACCCAACAGCATGTTTGCTTGTGCCAATCTCCCGCGCAATCTTAGCTTTTCAAGGTTTGGAGGCAGTGGGTTCAAACTACTCAAATTGAGGATATCATTCTCATCACTTGCTGCAATGCTTAAGTAGGATAGAAATTCCATGTGACGCAATGACGCGCAGAGGCATTCGCAGCAGCTTCCCTTCACGTCCCATATCTTTATGCTTCTCATCTGCCTCAGCTCCCCCAACCAGCTCAAAGGCTCATCCTGAGCTTGCAGTGCTTGCAATGTCTGTAGCTCTCTCAGATTCTCTAGTCCACTGGGGATGCATACACCAGTGCGACACCGGAGTTGTCGCCCAGACCGATCGTTCGCTTTCTCAGCAAACAAGTGCCTAAGCTTTTTTAGCTTAATGATCCCTCTTGGCAGCTCATGTATTTCCGATGTACAGAGGTCCAGTGTTAGCAAGTTGGAGAGCTTCTCAATAGAATTTGGGAGGAGCTTCACATTGGAATCCCGCAGGCCAAGATGTCGGAGGTTGAATAGATCACCTATGGCATCTGGAACATTGTCGATGGGTAGCCCGCTTAACTCAAGTACTGACATATATCTACACTTCTCGGATAGCAGAGGTAGCAGAGTGGATGATGGCATGGCTTTATCCAATGCGATGAAAGATCGAAGGCGGCATTCACTTGAAATTACTTGATTAATATCCTTGTCTAATCTGTGTATTACCATCCGTCGTTCATCATTCTCCTCAAGAAACTCGAAACGCTTATTCTCACAACTGTATGAAACACCAAAACATTCTCTCCGGCACAAATCAACTGCCAACTCGTGTACGATATCATGCATTCTGAATGCTTTTATCCTGCCAAATGAGTTCCTTTCAACAAGCTGTAGCATGTTCATGTGAACCAATTCCTTGAGATACCCTTCTGCCACTTCCTCCATTGTGCTTCCACCCCTCTTCTCTACAAACCCTTCTGCTATCCACCACCTTACAAGCTTCTTTCTTGTAAAAAGATAGTCGTCTGGAAACAAGCTGCAATAGAGGAAGCAACTTTTTAGTTGTGTTGGAAGGTAGATGTAGCTCAGGTAAAGAATATTCCTAACATGTTCCATGCTCGGGTTGTTGATGAGCTCCCAGTCAAGTTGGTTATGTATGCGCCTGAATTCCTCTTCAGTCTTGTCACGCACAAAGAGGAGTCTGCCGACAGAGACAATTGCAAGAGGTACACCTTTGCACTTGCTTGCTATTTGATATGCTAGCTGTGTTACTTCTGTGGGGCACTCAAGTTTCTTCTCTCTTGGAAAAGCCGCCTTATAGAAGAGTTCCCATGAGTCGTTTTGTGATAGAGGTTCTAGCCTAATCCTCTTGTTTGGGAAAGCAAGGTGAGTTACCTCATCAATGCGTGTTGTGACAAGTACTCTACTCCCCCTGAGATTAGAAACAAGTGCTCCGAACAAGTTACTGATGGCTTCTGGTGCCCAAACATCATCTAATATGACCAAATACTTCCGGTCCCTTAGGAATGCCTTCAATTCATCTTGAAGGCCTTCAGCTTTCATGTCCCCAAGGTTTACCGGAGGATTTTGTTTGGCATTTCTGAAAAGTTCAGTGATCAGACATTTCAGAATGTTCTTGATGGAATATGTTTGAGAGATGGAGACCCAGGCATGGCATTCAAACTTCTCTCTCTCGTTCCTATACACATTTGCTGCCAAGGTTGTTTTGCCGAGACCTCCCATCCCATGCAGCACTATCACCTCACGTTCCAATTCATCACCTGCCAGCCACTCGCGGAGTCTTTTTCTGTTTTCATCCACCCCTACAAGATCTTCTTCACTGAGGGAGCATGAAATGCTAGCTAGATGACGTGACGCCTCAACAATGTAACATGAGCTTTCACCACTAGTCTCATCGGCAACCATCCGAACCCATCGCTCTTTTGCCTGAAACAGGTGCACTAGATTGGCCTCTGCTTCCTTAACAGACGGAGCTATCCTGTTTAAAGAGAGCAGAGCATTTGGTCCCTTCATTCTCTTGAATCCTTTCTTTAGATAGGTAGTCCATCCAGTGTCATCATGTTTGTCCTTGTGGCTAACAAGATGCAAGTAGTCATCCACAATGTCCTCGATCTGATGTGCTAACATTCTCACATCCTCCACCCAGATTTCATATATCTTGTTGTTGCGATTGCGGATATCCATTCGGGACAGAAACTCGTGCATCAGCCTGAGCTCCCTCTTGATGCGCCCCATGCTACCTTGAAGCTCTGTCAGTTGTGTGACGTACTTCTGAAAATATGAAGTGGCTTGGTTGATTGCCTCATTCCCTAGGGCAACACCAATCTTCTTCACAACTAGAAGAATCACAGCCTCAGACATTAGGTTCTTGTCGAGTCTGATTGCACACCTGACCAGGGTGGCCTGAGTATATCTCTCTACCACAAAACCTAGAAAGGAAGAAGAAAGGTAAAATACAATAAGCTGTATTGATATGTTATATCTAAAAAGGAAGGAAAAAAAGATGTAGAACATGATAAGTACCATATTGACAGGTTACATATAACAATTGGGAACTTCGCCATGATAATCTGTTTATTTTTGTTTTTTTCTCTATCTGACCTCTTTAGTGCTTAAGAAGACATATCTCTTCCCTTGTTGTAGATAACATTTCCTAACATCTGTTTTATGGCCCATGATAATTAAATCTGACCATAAGTTAGCTATGACCACTTGCATATTGAAAATTCTAAAGTTTTCTTTAAACAAAAGGAAATAAATCGACTTGCACCATTTAGGGACATTATATTTTGGTTATCGTAGACAAGTTGGTTACATTCGTATGTGTGATAAGGTCAATGGTGACAACATTAAATCAAGGAGAATTCTTTACAGTACACCACTTTTATGTGAGTTTTGTTTCTTTTGATCTTAGACAAGACAAGATGATTACAGTACAACACTTTGTTATTGATGTTAATTTGATCTTCTAAAGATTATTGTTGTATTTGCATAATGCATAAGTGAAAGGTGTTAATTAGAGTTAATATTTTTCTTCATACAGAAATTGCATGCATGCACAGTGAAAAAATATTAATTTTAATCTCTTTATGCATGTGATGCACTGAAAAAAATTGTAAACATAAAGCTGTCACTCTGAAAAATATGTGAACATATGTCCATTTATATTTCATATTAGTCCGGAGTATACTTGCCTAGACAACAAAATTAAAGGGGAACACTATTGTTTTGCAAATTACATTTCTACTACACAAATTTTGCAAATGGAAGAACAATATGCAAGGTTGAATGTCTCTTTAATTTACCTGTTCTGTGTCTAGTTAAAATAATGAAATGTATGCAAATTGATAACAGGATCAAACGTGGTTCAGCAAGAAGTTAGTACTTCATATATCCTCGCATGTCCACATCCGTACGTCATGGGTGGAGGCAAATATTATATCAGTGTAAAATACTGATCTCAATCGGGCGGTAAGCCCCATCTCAATCGGGCACAGCGTCCGTCACAGGCTAGAAGTCACTGATGTGAAGAGTTATCTCAATCGGGCAAACGGCCGTCACGAATGAATATATCTCAATCGGGCCCTAAGTTAAGCCCGTCACCGCTAGCTTTGACCCAGACGACCAGTCAAACTATAGCCCGTCACAGATGACCTATCTCTATCGGGCGACAACTAGCGCCCGTCACAGATGACCCTTATCTGTGACGTGATGACCCTTATCTGTGACGGGCATCACGTCACAGATAAGGGTCATCTGTGACGGGCGTTAACTATAGCCCGTCATAGATGAGTCATCTATGACGGGCATTAACTATAGCCATAGTTAATGCCAGATGAGTATAATCCAAAAATAAATAAATTTTATTTTTAGGCTAGCCCTGCCCTCACTCGTGTGCACCCACGCAGGAAATTCAAACTTCCCGGTCGTTCACCCATCCTGAAATTGCTCCAGATGAGATTGGTTTCCGGAAGAGTAGTTGTAACTTATTAGTATGGGTATTCTATTAATCCTATTAAGCCCTAGGCTAGGATATCAAATTGGGGTTATTAAATGATTTCAAATGGAAAAGTCACCAAAACCAAAGTTGTAGAACTCATCAAGGTGCAAAATTTTTATTTTGGTCATTTCTCCATCTGACTCTATTTAAACAATTTGAAATTTGAAATTCAAATTTTGAAAAGTTCAAATAGAATTTTAGATCAGTGAACGGCTTCAACTGAAAAAGTCATCAACAACAAAGTTGTATCACTCATCAAGATCTACAGCTTTTATTTTGGTCATTTTTCTATATAACATTTTTTGAACCGTTTGAATTTGAATTTAAAAATATAACAACATCAAATAACATTTTAAAATACTAAATGATATCAACTGAAAAAGTCATCAACAACAAAGTTCAATAACTCATCAAGATCTAGAACTTTTATTTTGGTCATTTCTTCATACGACAAAGTGATAGTAACATTGTTCACAAAATTGACATCTCTTATCTGGTTTTATAAACTATAACACATATATGTAAAATTTGTGAATAATATTACTAACATTTCGTCGGATGAAGAAATAACAAAAATAAAAGTTTTAGATCTTGATGAGTTATTCAACTTTGTTGTTGATGACTTTTTCAATTGAAATCATTTAGTATTTGAAAATATTGTTTGAAGTTGTCATATTTTCAAATTCAAATTCAAACTATTCAAAAAAAAATGTTATATAGAAAAATGACCAAACTAAAAGTTGTAAATCTTGATAAGTTATACAACTTTGTTGTTGACATTTTTTCCATTTGAAATCATTTACTACCCGTAAAATTGTTTTGACTCATAAAATAAATTATTATACTGCACTTAATTATTTTGCTATAGTCAACTTACAAATATAAACATTTCATATGAAAAATGGAAAAATAGTCATCGGTGACGGGCTTTAGTTAATGCCCGATAGAGATTAAGTATATAGCCGGTCACTGATGAGTCATCTGTGACGGGCCTAGTTGTTATCTCAAACGGGCCTCAAGTTGTGGCCCGTCACGGATGATGGTCATCCGTGACGGGCCACAACTTGAGGCCTGTTTGAGATATGGAATGTTATCTCAATCGGGCCTAAAGTTGGTGCCCGTCACAGATGATGGTCATCTGTGACGGGCCGTAACTTTAGGCCCGTTTGAGATATGGAATGTTATCTCAATCGGGCCTAAACTACGGCCCGTCACTGATAGGTGTCATCCGTGACGGGCTTAAGTTTTATGCCCATCTAACATATCTGTGCGACCATATCTCAATCGGGCACTTTTCGGCCCGATTGAGATGACTTTCTTATGACGGCCCGCTATTTCTAAGCATATTAGAGCCCATCACAGATAGAAGGATCTGTACTAGTGCGTCATGGGTAGAGGCAAATATTATATCAGTGTAAAATACTACTGTATAATAATTGCCAATTACTTATGCTTGTTTAATGGAGAACTGAAATTTGAATGTGGCGAGATGATATTTGTGGTGCTGAAATTTCGTACATATATCATTTGACGCATCAAGCACTCATGGTGGGTTAACATCACATTCCACTGAGTATACAATCCTTCCATCATGCATTGGTTGCTATGATGGTCTCGTGAGGGCAATAACTTTTTTTATGCGCATGCATTTACTTGGACTGAAAAAATCAATTCTTTTGTTAGAGCAATGGATGGAGTTCACGCATATGTGAACTATCACATCTATGAAAACGAGTATGGTATTGTGATAATTATTATTCATTGGATCTCTTTTGGTTATATATGTATATGCTTGTTTTATTAATGGGTATAAAATTTGTGTTCTAATTTGTACTACTCCGTCCAAAAAAAAAGAGATAAACTCTAGCTACAAATCTGGACAGGTAGAGTTTGTGTCTTTTTAGGACGGAGGGGGTACCTTTTGAGATTATTTTCTACACTTGCATAACATATTTCCTTGCAGGTTGTTATCCTCAAATATAGCTGTAGCACGTTTTGGGGGAACTTAGGTAGATGCACGCACACGAAGAGCCTTGGGTTTTTTTATTTAGTTTCATAAGAGCATTTCCTATTCTTTTATTTAAACAAGTAGACTTGGTCTTAAGCTTTTATGCAAATAATTTATAATCATTTTCTTGTTATTGTTTTTTCATTCAGTAGTGGCAATTTGGATACAACATTGGCAAAAATTAGAAAAATCAAAATTCATATATGGCTTGAATAAAAAAGGTATCGCTTTTTCAAAAACGATACTTGGTTGGTCGGGAATATCGGCCGCTTTTACAGAAATGTTGGGTTACCTAACTTTTTCCTTTGATACTGAAGATTTAAGGACATCGTCGAACAGAATTGCATTGAATCTTTATCATGTATCAACTGTTATTTTGCAAAAGTTTAGGATAGTAATGATTGTGTAGGTGACATTTCGGATAGTATGGAGACCCAACAAGTATGCTTATATTATTTGCTAATCTTATACTCGGTAAAAGTATTAAAGTAACTCCAGTTAATTTGTCTTAGATCTAAACCAGCTCTTCCTGCAGAGTTGCAAGACAAGATGGAGTAACTTAATTTAAAAGCTCCAAGAACAGAGGAGGTATATATTGCAAGGATATGTGCAATGTCTGATGTATACATACCATGCAGATCTCACGAATCATCATGCTGGCTGCTGCCTTCTTCCCCAGTCCCCAAGCCAAGACCCTGTTACTAAACCCCCAAAAGAACAAAGAAAAAATTTTAAAAAAATCTGCACCATTGGAAGATAGTAGCAAAGTGCACCATATTTAGATTCTTAATTAAAAGAAATTTGCTGATTCAGAAAAGAAAACCGGAGTTAAGTGCTGTGTTAAGATTCAAGTGTGTACATACCTGTTGTCGATGATCACAAATTCACAATGGTGAGGACTCGATGGATAAAACCTCTTCTTCACTCTTGCATTGCAATTCCATGTTCTTTTATGGGTTTCTGAACCTTGAACCGCCGTGTGGAGTGAGTTTGCTCCGTCTTCTTCTGTAAGTCTTCAATTTAGGTATGAATGGAAGAGTATATTCTACTACTACTACTACGTAACGTACAGTGCCAAGATATGAATGGAAGTGACCAGGACTAGTACTCCCTCCGTCCTAAAAAAAAGGCAAACCCTGGTTTCCGTGCCCAACGTTTGACCGTCCGTCTTATTTGAAAAAAATACGAAAAAAATTAAAAAGACAAGTCACGCATAAAATATTAATCATGTTTTATTATCTAACAACAATAAAAATACGAATCAAAGTTGGACACGAAAACCCAAGGTTTGGCTTTTTTTTTTGGGACGGAGGGAGTATGATGTTTACGAGATCACGAAATTACGTTTCAGGATAAATTTAGATATACAATTTCTACATTATCAAACTGGTGTCTGATAGTTGTTAATCATTAAGATCTCAAAAGTTTGACCGGACTGTATACTCCCTTCGTCCAAAACATAGCAACACATAGCAACCTAGTGCTTAAATTTATAATATTAGATTATGTCTTATCCTATCCTAGTTGCTATATTTTAGCACGTTTCCATCCGTAATCCAATTTTACTAAGACTATAAGTATTTCTATACTACTATGTACTTAATTATGACATGAATCACCTCTCAACCTTAAATACGCTAAACAACTACAAAATGCTTAAATTGTTTGGACGGGTTGAACATACAGTATTACATGTTATGATCAGAGAGCGAATATTACTTGCTAATATCTAAATGCTACTCTCACCGTCTCAAAATACCCAAAATACCAAAAATATAAGAATGTAGAATTGGATGGGACATTTTCTAGTAAATCTAGACAGATCTGTTTAGATTCGTTATACTATAAAATATTTCATTCGATTTTAGATTCTTATATCTCGGGACGGTGGTCGAATAAAGAGTGTGAGGAACGGCACGGCACTGACTTGGAGTCAACCAAGACTCGCTCCTTGTGGGCCAAGATGAGCCTTTTTTTTTTGTTTTCTGGACCAGCGATGGAACTCCGGTCAAATTTTTGGTAAGAAAGGTTGACTATAAGGTACAGTGGCATAAGAACAAATTTATTGACGCAACGCAACAGCCGTAAGCTAGGTTTTTTTTTTTTTGAAACTTAAACACATATATTAGAGCAACAGATCAAGAGGGCAAGCCCCCGAACATCGTCAACAGAGACAGCAAGATGCACATAATAGAAAACTGGACCAAGAACACAAACAACCTCTTGAAACTAGGCAGCGCAAAAGGGAGCAGCGGCGAGGCCGCGACGATTGCAACCTTAGGTCTCCTTTAGCATGCAGACCGCTTGACGAACCGTTAATCCCCGTCGGTCGCCTCCACAGAAACTGCACAAATTGGAGATTTGCTGTTGAGCCATAGATTTTGGTGTAAGCTTCACCGGACTCAACCAAACTTTACCACGGAGTTCACCATTGAATCTGAGGAGCTTGAACTCAACCCGAATGGCACACCCAGCGTGGATGCCACTGCCCGGAGACAAAGAGAAAGAAGGGTCCCAGATCCAGCCACCCTGATGCAGTGAAAAGCACAACCATCGACGAATGAACTGTTCTCTATAGCACAACGTTGGGGAAGAGTGGACTTGCACAAGGTTGTTAGCGGCAAAACGATAAACTGTAGCTTGTCTGGCAAAACAGAAACAGAGCAACACAGAGTATTTTGGCGCTGCATTAACTGGCAGCTTTTCTGGATTAAAGCTTAACCTTAAATAGCAAATTACAAGAAAGTTAAACGTGGCCATAGTGGCCTCCTAATTGTGTGTGCCACACTCCTTGCCACTTCGCGCCATCCCACAAACTGGAGCACACCACGCACGACACCACGGACTCCGCACGAACGCAGCGTGTGTCAAGCCCACTATGCACACAAACAGGATGAACAGATCATGTGCAAGACTCAACGTAAAAACAGAGGGAAACTAACTACTCTGAGCAGCTAGACTTATTACTAACAAATCACCCCCTTAAGTCTGACTGCTCTTGTCAAGAGAACAGACACTGATCTTTGAACGAAGCTCCTGAAACCTGGTTCTGCCCAGAGATTTGGTGAATATATCACCGAGCTGCTCCGCAGTTCCCACGAACATCATTTCGATCAGTTTCTTTTCTGCACACTCCCGGATATAATGATATTTGACATCGATATGCTTACTCCGGTCATGATGCACTGGATTTTTTATCAATGATATTGTGGACTGGTTGTCCACCTTCAGCAGCGGTGCGGTGATCTCGTCGCCCAGCACCTCCGCTAACAGCCGCGCGAGCCATACTCCTTGACATGTTGCGGCGGCTGCGGCGATGTACTCGGCCTCACAGGAGGACAATGCCACCACCTTCTGCTTGGAGGACTGCCAAGTGACAGGCCCGCCATTGATGAAGAAAATCTGGCCGGACGTGCTCTTTCGCTCATCTGGATCGCCAGCCAGATCACTGTCAGAGTAACCAACCAGCATTGGCAAAGCGCACCGTGCACCTGGGCCAAATCGAATTCCCCAGCAGCGAGTGCCTGCCACATAGCGCAGTATGCGCCGAACGGCAGCGAGATGATCTTCCCTGGGTGACTCCATGAAGCGACTGACATACCCAACAGAGAATGCCAGGTCGGGTCGCGTGTTGACGAGATAGCGCAGACTCCCAACCAAGCTGCGATACAGTGTAGCATCCACAAGTGGAAAATTTGAACCCTTTCTCAATTTCAAACGTACCTCCATGGGAGTCTGACAGGGATTGCAGTCGTTGAGTCCTGCCTTCTCAAGAATCTTGCCGGCATATGCGGCTTGCCCCAGCGTGATCCCATCACTATCCTGGGTAACCTCGATGCCGAGGTAGTATCTGAGTGCCCCCAAATCACTCATCTTGAAGAGCTTCATCATCTCTCCCTTGAAGCTGCGGATCTCGTCGTCGTGTTCGCCGGTGATGATGAGGTCATCGACGTAGACGCCCACCGTCAGTCGTCTTCCTCCCCTGGTGCGTGTGTACACACCATGCTCGGAGCTGCTGCGGTGAAAGCCGAGTGACAGCAAGGAGCTATCAAGTTTGGCATTCCACGCGCGAGGCGCCTGGTGCAAGCCGTAAAGAGCTTTGTGCAGGCGATACACCTTGTTCTTGTGGTTGTCGTCGACAAAACCCAGCGGCAGCGAGACATAAACTTCCTCGAGCAGCTCGCCGTTGAGGAATGCCGACTTGACGTCCATGTGGTGGACTTGCCACCCTTGGTGCGCGGCGACGGCGAGAAGGAGGCGCACCGATTCCAGCCGGGCGACAGGTACGAAGACCTCGTCGAAGTCCACCCCCTGTCACTGGACGTACCGCTTAGCGACGAGGCACGCCTTGTAGCGCACGATCGCCCCCTGTTCATCACGTTTCAGCTTGTAGACCCATTTTAGCCCAATTGCACAGTGGCCATGGGGTAGGTCAGTGAGCGACCAAGTGTCGTTGTCGACGATCGCGTTAAGCTCGTCTTGCATGGCGCCACGCCAGTTTGGATCCGCCTCAGCCTCAGCCAGTGAAGCAGGTTCGTCGGCGCTCACAACATGGAGCTCGAGCTGTTCCAGCACCCGCGGAGCGTGTCCGGGCGGTGAGGCATTCCCCAGCAGGTTATCCACCAGGCGGTAGCGAGGCACGACGTCGTCATCTGTGTCGGCGTCCAGGATGGAATCCTGGGTAGGCGGCGTGACAAACTCAACCGCCTCCGGCGACGGAGGCGACGGAGGTGCCGGCGTCGTGGGGGCTGACGGAGCCGGCGATGGTGGCGAGGGCGGAGTAAGCGAAGAAGCAGGTGCCGTCCCGATGGTGGTCGTCACCACCTGTTCGACGGTGAACGGCTCGAGCTGGGGAGCACCATCGGGCGTCACTGGTCCCCAGTCCCAGGCGGCGTCTTCATCAAACACCACGTCCCTGGACACATGGACGCGCTCGCTGACTGGATCATAGAGCCGGTAGGCCTTCGAGCCTTGCTCGTAGCCGAGGAGCACCATTGGCGCACTCCGGTCATCGAGTTTCTTCAGCCCGGGCTTGGTGATCTTGACGTGCCCCACGCACCCGAAAGTGCGCAGGAAATGCACAGCGGGCTGTTGGCCATACCATGCTTCATAGGGCGTCTGGTTGTCCAAGCTTTACGTCGGCGAACGATTCAAGAGAAAGACCGCTGTAGACATGGCCTCTCCCCAGAACCGCCCAGGAACACCCTTCGCCTTCATCATGCTGCGGGCAGTGGTGACGATGGTTTGGTTTCGACGCTCCACTACTCCGTTCTGCTGCGGGGAGTAGGGCGCCGTCAACTGCCGACCAACTCCGAGATTGGCGCAGTATTCCCCAAATTCGATTGAGGTGAATTCGCCGCCACGATCCGTGCGTAGTGCACGGAGTTTGCGCCCGGACTCCACCTCTGCACGGGCCTGAAAATGCTTCATGGCGTTCGCGGCCTCATCCTTGCTCCTGATCAAGGTTAGCCACATATAGCGGCTCATGTCATCGACAAGCAACAAAAAATACCGATTACCAGCCGGCGTTGCAGGTTCGATCGGCCCACAGAGATCGCCGTGGACGAGCTCCAGGTGTTCGTCAGCGCGGTACTTGGATTGCGTCGGGAACGCCGCTCGCCGCTGCTTCCCGAGCAAACAGCCATCGCAGACTTGAGTGACTTGTTGCAGCAGCGGCAGCCCACGAACCATTTCCTGTTGCACGAGCTTGCGGAGAGCAGGAAAGTTGAGGTGGCCGTACCTGGCGTGCCACCGCCACGCCGGCTCGGCGCTCCTTGCCGCGAGGCAGACCGGACGGTCGATGTCCAGCTTGATGGTGTAGAGGCAGTCGTCGGAGCATCGGAGACGGACGAGTAGGTGCCCTCGAGGATCCCACACGCGCAGGACACCGTGATGAATCAGTACCTTGCTGCCGGAACGATCCAGCTGTCCAAGGCTGACGATGTTCGCCGTGAGCCGCGGGATGTAGTAGACCCCGGCGATGCCGCGGTGTTCCCCGAACCTGCAGGAGAACAGGACGGTGCCGCGGCCCTCGATGCGAACCACCGAGCCGTCGCCAAACCTAACAGTGCCGGTGACCGCCGTGTCGAGCTCGGCGAAAGCGGAGCGGGACCCGGTCATATGGTTGGTTGCGCTAGTATCCAGGATCCACATCGCCGGATCATGTTCGCCACCGTCGTCTAGCTGCACGAAGACCTTGGCCTCGACCACGGCGAGTTCGCCCATCGGCTACGGCGCCCTCGGCGCGCTCGGTGGCGAGACGACGTTTGTCGGTGCAGCGACGCGAGGACGCGGCGGATCCAGCTGCACCTTGGCCAGGAGCAGAGCAGGCTCTTCGTCCTCCTCCTGGGCTACGTAAGCTTGCTGGGCCTTGGGCTCGCTGCGATAGTCTTTGGCCCAATGTCCCCTCTTGCCGCAATTCTTGCAATTTCCCGGGTTACGGCCTCCCGGGTTGGCTGGCTTGGGCTGGGCCTCCTTCGGGGCTCCATCGTCCTTCTTCCCATGCCCTCGACCCCGGCGGTCGCCGTTGCTGCCGGAGGAGTGAGCGGCGTCTTGCAGAGAGGCCGCCTTGCGGAATTTCGCCAGCCATTCTTCCTCGGTGAAGAGGAGACGGCCATTGGCGTCGACCCGACTCGATGCCGCCGCAGTCTTGCGCTGCTTGCGTTGCTCGACGGAGCGCAGACGCCCAGTAACCTCCTCGAGAGACAGCTCATTGACGTCGAGCAAGGTCTCAATCGAGATGGCTATTTGCTGGAGATGTTCTGGGACAACCTGCAACAATTTCTGAACGACCTCAGCTTCAGTGATATTATCACCTAAGGTGCGAAGGTTGTTGGCGAGGCCGCCGATCCGCATCGAGAAGTTGTCGACGGTTTCACCGTCCTCGAAGAGGATATCACCGAATTCTCGGCGCAGCTGCTGTGCATTCGCCTCACGCACGCACTGCACACCGATACGGCGAGTCTTGATCGCTTCCCACGCCTCCTGCGCCGTCTCCTTGACAGCGAGCGTGGCGAGCATCTCGGCGGGCACGGCGCGAAGTATCGCGGCGAGCGCCTGCCGGTCCTGCCGGTAGTCGACGAGATCATCGCCCTCCGGCTCCACCGCGCCCCACAGACCTTGGGCCTGCATGTTCACCCGCATTACCAGCGCCCAGTCTTGGTAATTTGTGCGGGTGAGTGTCGGGTAGACGACGCTGCTCATGGTCGCCTCGCGGACGACGCGTTCCACCACGACTTGGCCGCGGCCGCCATGACGGCCACGGCGCGGAGACGGCGAGCGCCAGCGACGACGCGGTGGTGTGTGGGAGACGTGCGGCGTTGGTAGCGACATCAGGAATCCCGGCGATCACCGAAGGCTCTGATACCAATTGTTAGCGGCAAAACGAAAAACTGTAGCTTGTCTGGCAAAACAGAAACAGAGCAACACAGAGTATTTTGGCGCTGCATTAACTGGCAGCTTTTCTGGATTAGAGCTTAACCTTAAATAGCAAATTACAAGAAAGTTAAACGTGGCCATAGTGGCCTCCTAATTGTGCGTGCCACACTCCTTGCCACTTCGCGCCATCCCACGAACTGGAGCACACCACGCACGACACCACGGACTCCGCACGAACGCAGCGTGCGTCAAGCCCACTATGCACACAAACAGGATGAACAGATCATGTGCAAGACTCAACGTAAAAACAGAGGGAAACTAACTACTCTGAGCAGCTAGACTTATTACTAACAAAGGTGGAGCAGAAGCACCAGACTAACACCACCGATGCTGACGTAGGCCACAACAGCGCAGTCATCGCCGCCAGAGACAGCAACAGCGCAGCCGTGGGCAGCATCAGAGCAGCCACCACCGCCGCGGGCCGCATTCGAGCCGCCGCCGCCACCTTGGGCCGCATCCGAGCAGCCGCCGCCGCCACGGGCCGCATCCGAGCAGCCGCCGCCGTCGTGGGCCGCATCCGAGCCGCCGCCGCCGCCACGGACCGCATCCGAGCAGCCGCCGCCGCCGTGGGCCGCAACCGAGCCGCCGCCACCGCCGCCATGGACCGCATCCGAACAGCCGCCGCCGCCGTGGGCCGTATCCGAGCCGCCGCCGCCGCCACGGACCGCATCCGAGCAGCCGCCGCCGCCGTGGACCGCTTCCGAGCCGCCGCCGCCGCCGTCATCTTCGGTCGTAATCGCGTCGCCATCACCGAGTATGGCTACATCCGCAACCCCGCCGCCGACTCCAACCTCCATACCACACCAACGAGAAGCAAAACGGGAAGAACCCGACCTAACGAGACTAGCCCGGCTACTAAACTATACTAGGGGAGGGGGGACGACCCCTCTCCCTCCCTCCGCCGGCGACGAGGCCGCCGGAATCGAGGAGGAAGAGGGGTCGGGAGAAGGGAAAAAGAATGTAGTAGGCGAGGGTTCGAGAGAGAGGGTTCGAGAGAGGAAGGAAGCTGCCGTAAGCTAGGTGGCTCAGCTGTTTTCAGTTTACTTACCGGATGGTTAAAACGGATTGTTGCTCCAAGCTTCAAGAAACATATTTTATCACAAAGTTTTCTTCTGTTGTACATCTCTTGCTTTAATTTATTTGTTAAGTTTTGTTTATTAGAATATTTTAGACGAATATTTAATTAGATCATACTTTAATCAAGTAGATAATCCACAACAACAATTTGTTTAATATTTTTTTCAGCTAGTCAAGTTCCCTATTCCTTTTTTGGAAACAGTCCCTATTCCTCAATAGCTCCCAAATGCGTCGTCAGCGACAGTGGCACGGAGGTGGTTAATTAATTTTCACCCTCAAGGGGACACCCCCTCCCCTTGTTTTATGCACATAATCTGAAAGGTAATAAATATATTTGTAAGATCGATTCACAAATAAATAGAAACAAATATAACTATAACCATTGTACAATGTTGGTATATCTATTTTCATAACTTGCATAGGTCGAATGTGAATTTGTGTATTTACATAGTGATAGATATTAATATTGATCTATCTTATTATTTTTTTATGATTTTTTAATGACACTAGTATTATAAGTAGAGTAAATTACATTTTGGACCATAAATTCTTGCCAAAGTTTTACTTTGGGTCACCTTACAATGTCTTTTTCACTTTGAAATATATATTATTGTCAAATATTGCACTTTGGACCGGGTGGCCCACATTTAAGTGACACATGAACAATAGAGGTGGTTAGTCTGATTGATATGTGGACCACCCAATCTAAAGTGCAACATTGGAAAAAAATACATGGTCCAAAGTAAAAAAAAAACATGGTTCAAAATGAAACTTTGGTAATAATTTGTGACCCAAAATGTAATTTATTCTTATAAGCATATGTTTTTTAAAGTAAACCAACACATATATGTGATATGAATTTTTTTTAAGAAAAACAACACTTTTAGTATGGAACCGAGTCAATGACAAGAGAGCCCACACCAAATTGTCTGCGTTCGGCACCAGGTGAGAGAGAAGATTTATTTAGTTTTCCGCATATACGCTTCTAGAACTACTAAACGGTGTGTTTTTTGAAAAAAAAAATATATAGGAAACTTACCTTAAAAAATCATGTTAATCTATTTTTAAAATATAAAATTATTAATATTTAATTAATTATACACTAATGGCTCACCTTGTTTTATCGCTTATCAACCTTCTCTTTTCCTTGACACTCTCTCACCCTCAGTGACGCCACGCGTCCGTCTCCCTCTCCATCGCAGCAGCTGCCTGTCATCCTCCTCACCTGCAATGTCTCCTCGTCTCCGCCGCCGCTGCCGCCGGGTTAGATATCCTCT
Organism: Oryza sativa Japonica Group; assembly: GCF_034140825.1. NCBI lineage: Eukaryota > Viridiplantae > Streptophyta > Magnoliopsida > Poales > Poaceae > Oryza > Oryza sativa. The sequence goes on from NC_089045.1 coordinate 22,810,715, forward strand.
CATGAGCAACCAGAATAGGCCCTATATATACTCCCTTTCTCCCTAAATATTTGACGCTGTTGACTTTTTAAATATATTTGACCGTTCGTCTTATTCAAAAACTTTTGTGAAATAGGTAAAACTATATATATACATAAAAGTATATTTAACAATGAATCAAATGATAGGAAAAAAAGTAATAATTACTTTAATTATTAAGTTACTAATAATTACATGAAGAAGAATAAATTACTTAAATTAGGCGAGAGAGAGGTGGAGGGGGAGGAGGAGCAGCGGAGGGGGAGAGGCGTCGCCGCCATTGTTTTGAGAGAGAGAGAGGGGGGGAGGGGAAATGATTTTAGAGTTACAGTTTGGACTGTTATATAGGTCGGGATCAGGTCGGGATCAATCAGGATTGTCCATCAGATCAGACGGCCCCAACTTCTCCCGCGTCGCGCTGGGCGCCGTTCTGTAACACCCTGAAAATTTGACCAACGAAATCAAAACACCAAAAATACGGATTTTCAAAAACTTTTCAAGAAATAAATTGCATCATGCCGATTATATTCGCCTGTTTCATTGGATTTTGATCTGGGAATTTATTAATCGCGAATAATGAATAACTAACTAGGAATAAACCCTAAAAATCAAGTTGGCTAAATAAATAATTAAAATATAAATTAAAATAAAGATTAGGTGGGATTGGAAATAAATAAAATATTATCGCAACCATATTAGCAATAATTAAATTTTAGTACGATGGAATGAGAATTAACCCTAATTAAAAATTCAAATAAATTATATAAACAAAATATGAGTGATATTAAATTAGGGTGAATTTTTAGTTAGGATAACACAAATATGGAGTAAACTTCATTTATGTAAAAATTAGGAATTGTGGAATCAAATTTATAAAAGAAATAGACTAAAATGAGAAAAATAGGAAAGTGCACTGTTCATTGCACTCTAGGTGCTCGACGTGGTTCCCCTAGCCCTAGCCCCTCCTCTGCCACGCTGCCTCGCGCACCGCGCGCCGCGCGCCGCTCCGCCTCCCCTCTGCCGTCGCCGCTGTCGCCGTCGCGGTCGACGTCCTGTCGCCGCTCGCGCGTCCCATCGCCGCCTCGCGCCCCGAGCCGCCGCGCGCCGTCGCCATCGTCGCTTGCCGCCGTGCGCCGCCGTCCCATTGCCGCTGCCGCACCGCGTCGCCGTCGTGTCGCCGTCGCCCTCGAGCCCCGCGCCGCCCCGTCGCCATCACGTCGCCCGTCGCCGTCGTGTCGTCGTCGCCGCGCGCCAAGCCCCGCGCCGCGCCGCGCCGTCCCGTCGTCGCCCCGCCTGTCACGCCGCTCCCACGCCACCCGTCGCGTCGCCCGTCTCCCGTCGCGTCGCCCGTCTCGAGCCCCGCACCGCAGCCCGTCGCATCGCCGCTCCGAGCCCCGCGCCGCCATAGCGTCGCCGCCCGCGTGTCGCCGTCGTCCCGCCCCGAGCGCCGCCGTCGCGTCGCCATTACGCCGCCGCCCCTCCTCCTCTCCTTTCCCCCTCTCTACAAATACCCCCCCCTCTCTCCATTTTCCCCCACCCCATCTCACCCTTCCTCCCCTCTTCCCTCTCCACTGCGCCGCCGCTCTCGTGCCACCGCGCCGCCGTTCCTGTGCCGCCGCGCCGTCGCTCTCGTGCCGCCGCGCCGCCGTTCCCGTGCTGCCGCGTTGTCGTTCCCGTGCCGCCGCGCCGCCGTTCCCGCGCCGCCGTTCCCGTGCCGCCGTGTCGCCGCTCCTGCGTCGCCGTGCGCCACCGTCGCCGCCATCGTCGTCGCCGCTGCCGCCGCTGGTGAGCCGCCCTCCTTCCCCCTTGCGTCCACCGCCGCCGCTCGTGTGGGAGAGAGCCGAGAGAGAGAGGGAGAGGAAAAGAGAGGCCGGCAGAGAAAAAAAAGGAGTGAGGAGAGAAAAAGGAGAGAAAAAGAAAGAGAGGGAGAGAAAAGAGAGAAAAAGAAAGAGAGGAGAGAAAAAGAGGGAAAATAGAAAAGAAGAAAAGGAGAAAATAGAAGGGAAATTGGGGGAGAAATTAGGAGGATTTAGGAAATAAAAATGGTCGGGGTTAATCATAGATTATTTTTGGAAATTCCTCGAGCGTAATAGTATTTCGATCAAAATTCCGAGTTAATTATAAAAATATGTTTCTTGATCAGATTAGATTAAAATTGGTAGTAATTTAGATATAATTAATAACTAAACAATTAGATGAATTCTTATAGATTATTATAGATTATTTTTGGTAATCTCTATAAGTCATCGGTTCACGGTAGAAATTCGGATTTAATTACTAGGAATCTTAGCCGTGTATTATATTTAATCGTTTAGTCATAGACTAAATTAAATCGTATAATATTTCTAGGATTTCGTCCGATATTTAGCTCGTAATAGAAATTTCTAACCTATTATATGGATATAATGCTCGGGATGAGTAAATTAAAAACTTATGACAACAAAATATTTATACCCGCAAAATAGTTTAAATCGAAATTGGGTTTGCCGTAGTTCGCAGATAGTAAAGTTAATAAAAAGGAATCGACTTTCGCATTCGACTTTCATTTAGATTTATTTGGATTTTTATTTGAATTCTAACCGAATTCAAATCAATTTTCGCACGTAACTATAGAGCCCGAGGGAGTTGCAGATCCAAGCGAAGGCCAAGACCCGCAAGACTTTGAGCAAGGCAAGTCATCACTATTCCTTGAACATGTTGATCCTAATTGCGTAATTGTTTTGTTTACAAATAAGATGAACATCCTACTTGTGATTATGCCATGCCTTGATTATTGTTTACCCTTAAAATCCTTGTAACCATGATTACGTATGAGTCCCTAGTCAATTATGACAATTGCTTAGAAATGCCATTCTAGAATCATGCATACTCATATTTATCAAATGCTATATGCTTGGGCAATTACCTTTGGGAAGGTAATTGAGATGCGGCATGTGGAGACATGAGCGCCACATTGCCATGATGTTGATGACATGATTTGTGAGAGGAGAAATAAAATTTAAACAACTGTTTTCGACTGGGGCGGACGGAGGATTTGGGTGGTATCTGGAAAAGGCTAGTACCGTCCCCGGTCAATTAAGGACCGAGCCATGAAGTTAAGCATGAAACGACCCCCGTACAACCGTACTTCTCGAATGGGTATAGACCTAGCGGATTAGATAGCCGAGCGGAGGCAGTATCCCTGCATAGATGGTTCACCCCTGAGTGAGGCAGGTGCGCTACGGTGGGACAGCCGTTGAGGTAGGGCCGAGAGGCGTGCCCTACATCGGTGTCGCCATTGGTAGGACTGCCATGAGTGTGTGAGAGAGAGAACTTAACTTGAACCATAATTTAATATGTGTGTGAGACTTCTCTTTCCCGGGAGCGCCAGAACTCCTCTCACTGCTAGAAACATGGACGCCTAGAGTGCATGAGGATTTAAATTCATGGAGCGGGTACTGCCAATGCAAGGTTATCGAAAAGCTTTGCCGTGACGCGTCTCATGTGTTGGGACGAGGCTCATGTGTTGGGCAGTCGCAGAGTGCGGGTAAAGTGTACATCCACTGCAGTGTGAGTAAACCAAATCTATTTGAATAGCCGTGCTCGCGGTTATTGAGCACCGGGACATGTATTACACTTGGTTAGACTCTAAATTCTTTAACTTGTGTGGGATGAGATATTGCATGATGATTTTTATGCTGATGGAGCCACTTCCTGAGAGGCGGGAATGTGGACGTCCTCAGAAAACCATAACGACTCAATGGCGGGAAGCTATCCTTGGGATCACAATGGATGGTGGACAGAACCGTCATTGTTTAATATGAACACTGGTATTAAAACTTGATCAGTCTATGCTAGGTCTTAGGCTTGTGAAAAGAATTACAAAACTTGCTTTGCGCAAAAGAACCATAGCCATCCTTTGAATTCCTCTGTCATGTGCATCATTGCTGTGGTGGCTTGCTGAGTACGGTTGGTACTCACCCTTACAAATATAAAATTAATCAGAAGCGGGAGATGAAGCCTCGGAGGATCCCTATGCCTACTACCAGGAGGGAGATGAAGACGATGGCGCTCAGTAGGTCTTAGTACGGTCGTTGCCTGTGGCAATGGCATGCCGCTGCCTGAATTCCGCTGCCTTATCTATTTCTTCTTTTGGATGTATTCCGGACCGCTCGGTCCGATGATTTAAGACTGTGCCTGCGGGCTTATGATGTAATAATTCGTACTAGACTCTCGTGTATGTGCACTTGATATTTCAGCTATGAGTTCGTGTGTACCAGACTACTTGATCCAGGGAAATGGTACTGTTTACACAATTGATTCCTGTTATAAAAACGGGGGTCCACACGTTCCCATGCCACCCACACTATTGGGCCGCGTGTAATCTTCTCACAGAATAAGTTCACTTTATGTCCCTAAAGTTATCCCCCCACTATTGGCCGCCTCATGGGCCTGTATGCTCCGCATGGAATAAGTACACTTGTGGTCCCTTAAGTTGAACTTTTTTTTATTTCATTAGGAATATATTTTCTTAAAGAGCTCATATCATGTGAAACTAAACCCTAATCATCTAATATTTTTATATTTAGTATATAACTAAAAAAAATGCCCGTGCGTTGCAACATGTGAAGGCTATTTTAATTATATTATTGTTATGCTAGAAAAATGCGCGTGCTTCGTTACAGGTAAAAACAGTTAAATGCTATAAAGTCTAGAGTTAACATGTATATAGTAATGTTTCAAGATAGATAAATTATTCATTAGGCTAATGATAATCACGACGGATAAAAAAATACGCTCATTCTCTCCCTCAACCCTTGTGTGACAAACTGTGATATCATTTCCAAAATCGAACACATACTCACGTAGAGATGGATCGTGTCAGGACTCACGCGTGGACGACAGAATAAAATACCTGTGCATTACATTGGGTAACATTGGGTAATGGTTAGGTGGATGAAATTTGACCTCAATGATTTACTGAAGCACCTAAGTATGATCATAAATACCGGCGATAATTCATAGTTGTCACAAATGTCACAAATGCATATTTGTGCTTCGACAATTAATCCGCTCTACGCGTGCAGAATATGAATGATGTCCCTAACACATGGTCCTGATGATTGTAGCATTGGAGAAACGGATGTCCGAGCAACGCATCTTCACGTATAAGTCAATAATGAATTTTTTGGGAGGTCATTAATTATTTTAAACTACATTTTTATGACACTTTTATAATCTTTTTTCATAATTGATGATTGCTATAACATTGCATTGATTATAAGCACAATGGAACAGTACAGTACTAAGCTCTAACCGACTAAACCTAAACAGTGCCAGCCGTATCATACCATTCCTTTTTCTTTTGTAGAAAACCTCGTAGCGCATGATTAATTGAGTTTTATTGTTACAAAATTAAGAAAAGTTATCTCGTATTTTATATTAACTTGTATATAGAAAGTTTTAAAAACGCGCTAACAAAAATCGAGATAAAAGGAACGGAGCCATGGTGTGAAGTTTCATGCCATGCACATATTCAATTTTCATGTTTTAAAAAAATACCGGTTGGTTCACGTATTTATACTGATTTTTTTATATAATATAATTATCTTTAATTTTCGAATTAAAAACTAGTGCATTATAAGATTTCAGAATCACTAAAAGTCTGTTGAAGAAAGCGGTGCAAAACTTTTGATTTTTCAGCCATTGGATGTGTATGGTCCGTGCTAGTGGTTGAGAGAAAAAAAGTTTACGCGCAAATATGATTTGAGAGGAGGGAGGGAAAGTAGACTTATTCTAGGACCTAGGTAAACAATATATTTATATTGATTTTTGTGTATATAATTTAATTATATTTAATTTTTGAATTAAAAACCAATTCATTATAAAATTTCATAATCAATAAAAATTTGTTGAAAAAAGAGGTGCAAAACTTCTGATTTTCCAGCCATCGCACATGCATGGTCTGTGCAAGTGGTGGAGAGAAAATTTGAAGGCAAATATGATTTGACACGAGGGAGACAAAGTAGACTTATGTTAAGAGAGGCCTATAGACTTGATCAATAAAAATCTGTTGAAAAAAACGGTGCAAAACTTCTGATTTTTCAGCCATTGCACATGCATGGTCTGTGCAAGTGGTGGAGGGAGAGAAAATTTGAAGGCAAATATGATTTGACACGAGGGAGGCAAAGTAGACTTATTTTAAGAGAGGCTTATAGCCTTTTTTTTAACAAATTGGTCCTTTTCAAAAACTTATTTCGAAACTAGTCCCTACAAAAAACTTCAACTAAAAATAGGCCGTGAACTCAGCGCCATTGACATTGGCGCTGAGCTATAACGTCTCAGCGCCAACAACGTTGGCGCTAAGCTCGAATCCGAGGTAGCATGAATTTGCTGAGTCATCATAGCTTAGCGCTAAGGTATTTGGCGCTGAGGTCCTGATGATTTAAATTGTTGCGGAGGCATTCATCTTCAACAACGCACTAATAGCATAGTGGTAGCAGGCATCTACTCTATCCCTATGGAGCAGGGTTAGATCCCCCTTCTCTCCCATTTTTCTTCTCTCTCTCTTTATTTTTTTTCTTCTTTTTCTTCTCTCTCTTACTCTTTATTTTTTTTCTTTTTCTTCTTTTTCTTCTCTCTCTCACTCTTTTTTTTTCCTTTTTTTGTTCTTCTTTCGATCCCCCATCTCTCCCATTTTTTTTTCTTTTTCTTCTCTCTCACTCTTTTTTTTTTCTGTTTGTCTCATGATACTATCTTCAAAAGATATGTTTAAATTGCAAATTTTTTTGAATTTGGAAAAAAATATTAAAGTGGTATATTATGTGCCAATTGAGAACTTAAACTATTTTGTAAACAAAAATAAAAAATTAATTTTGAAAGAATGCTATGAGGAAGAGAAAAGGAAAAAAACATTTTAAAAGAATGCTACGAGGAAGAGAAAAGAAAAAAAAACCTAAAATACAAAAAAGAAAAAGGAAGAGAAAAGGAAAAAAAACATTTTAAAAGAATGCTATGAGGAAGAGAAAATAAAAAAAAACCTAAAATACAAAACAAAAAGAAAAAAATAATTTTGAAATAATGCTATGAGGAAGAGAAAAGGAAAAAAAGAAAAAAAAAGGGAAAAACATTTTAAAAGAATGATATGAGGAAGAGAAAAAAAAAACCTAAAATACAAAAAAGAAAAAGGTGAGGAAGAGAAAAGGAAAAAAAAAGAAAAAAAAGGGAAAAAACATTTTAAAAGAATGATATGAGGAAGAGAAAAGAAAAAAAACCTAAAATTCAAAAGAGAAATAGGTGAGGTGGGATACAGGATTCGAACCTGGAACCCTACGGCTCACAGCTTGAGCCATCAACCACTGGGCTATCACTATTTTGCTATACTAGAGTGCTTGCGCTTCTATTAAAATCGTCTGGGCTTCAGTGCCAAACACCTTGGCGCTGAGTTATAGTGACTCAACAAATTCATACCACCTCGGATTAGATGTTAGCGCCAACGTTGTTGGCGCTGAGACGTTATAGCTCAGCGCCAGGATCTATGGCGCTGAGTCAACGGACTATTGAAGTTTTTTATAGGGACTAGTTTCAAAATAAGTTTTTAAAAAGGACCAATTTGTTAAAAAAAACAGGGCTTATAGATACAGTGCAAGTAATAATAGGTTGGAAGAGGAAACTGGGAGTGGAGCCCAGGTGGCTGAAATGAAAACTTTCACCCTTAACCAAGTAGGCAGACACCTACAGGTGACAGGAGGTTACATAGAAGATACATACTTGTATCATATCAAACGCGGTTTTGGAGTGGATAAAAAAAGGGCCGATTGGACTGTTTACCGGATTAAATCCGGATTTTAGCGAAGCGCTGGTGTGACAGACGAAAATAAAACACCCGGAAACCTTACGTATTTTTTAATTAGGTATATAGATATAGATTTTAGTTTACCCGTTACAACGTACCGGTATTTTTTTTAGAGCATGAAAAAAGAAGAAGCAAATAGTAAAAATATAATGTACATATTATTTGGGGACAATTGCTTATTTGACCCTATTTCAGAGCCTAACTACCAATCTGACCCTACTTTTTTTAGTTTGCTCATTTGACCCTGCTTTTAAAAAATGAAGCTGCCGTCTGACCCTATTTCTATTATACCGTTAGGGTTTCATTTAGGAAAAGAAAAAAATTCAAATTATTATTCAAACGGACAAAAATACCCTTGAGGACTCAACCCTATCCATTCGCACTCAACCCCATCTCTCTCGGCGCCGGTGAGCAGAGGGCAGCGGCAGCAGCTGCTCCGCACGGAAGAAGGGAGGCGCAGGAGCTCGCCGCCGCCGGGCGCGAAGGGAGGCGTGCGGCGCGGGAGCTCGCTGCCGCCGACCGCGGAAGGAGGCGCGCGGCGCGGGTCGAGGATGGCGCGGGAGCTCGCCAGCAGGTGTTTGGCTGCTGCTTTGTTTTTGCTGTTGCTGCTGCTCTCCGTTTCTCTCTGGCCTCTCTTTGTTCTTGCCTGGCTGGAGGTAGACGGAGCCGGTCAGGAGGACTGCATGCTGTTGGTGCTGGAGGGATTAAGTGAAATCTAAGTGAATTTTGTCAAAAAAAAAAGTTAAATCTATTAAAAACTCGTCAAATCCCTCAAACCTAATTTAAATTTGTCACTTATCGTAATAAAAAAAAATATCACATTTTTAGATAAAAATACACGAAATTAGACAAGCAAAAACTTTGAAAAAGTTGAGTCAAATGAGTGAGGGCATAAAAGCCATTTTTCTCTAAATTAACACCGTTATGTTGGCTTAACAAAAAAGAGGGTCAAAAGAGCAAACTTAAGAAAGTAAGGTCAAATTAGTAGTTAGACCTTAAAATAGGGTCAAAAACGCAATTGCCCCTATTATTTGAATATCATGTTGCAAAATGCACGGGCTGACGGGCATCGTGTTAGTTTTAGAAAAAGAAAACTCTGATACTATTTTTCTTATAAAAGATAAGGGGAAAAAAAACGAACCGACTCGAGCCTGTCGATCGATCTGCAACAATGGCAGCTGAGACGTGCGTTTCGGTGTCGCCTGCAGAGGTGGCCGAGGCGGCGGCGATCCTCGACGTCGCCGGCGACGGCGACGGCGAGGCGAAAGGGCAGATCGTCGTCGTCGACGACGACTCCGACTCCGAACCCAACCCGTACGAGTACCGCGTATTCTTCGAGTGGTTGTGGGACGACTACTGCAAGATCGACGACGTCAGTAAGTAGTATTAATTTTTCTGTTAATTCCTGAAATCTTAGCACCAACAATATTAATTCGATCTGGATCATAATCGAATATATATATATATATATCCAGGAGAAGAAGATCAAAACACGACAGATATAGGTGGTGTTTGGATCCAGAGACTAACTTTGAGTCCCTGTCACATCGAATGTTTGCACATTAATTAGAATTATTAAATATAGACTAATAATAAAACTAATTGCATAAATGAGAGCTAATTCATGAGATAAATTTTTTAAGCCTAATTAATCCATAATTAGCATATGTTTACTATAGATCACATAGGCTAATTATGGACTAATTAGGCTCAGTAGATTCGTCTAGCGAATTAGTCCAGGCTTATGGAATGTGTTTTATCATTAGTCTATGTTTAATATTTTTAATTAGTGTCCAAATATCCGATATAACACGTACTAAAATTTAATCCCTAGATCCCAACATGACCATAATAATCTCTCTAATTTGATCTTTTTTGCAATTTGCTGCAGCTAGGGGCCCCACGTTCCGAACGCCCGGGGCGCGGATATTCCCCTGCGTGGAGGTGTACTCGTGCAGGGTGATTGACCTCACAGGCGGATTGGAGTGGCCGATCAATGTCTTCGGCTTCGTCGCGGTGCGTGATGGGCTCGACCGCAAGCGCAACTACATCTTCAATCGCCCGAGGGGCGACGCCCAGACACTCACCACGGAGGTATATTATATAAACTTATAAATTGTGAAAATGTAGGTTCAGTATATCTCGGACTAAAATTTCAGGATTTTTAGTTCCCCGTGTTAGGGAATATTTTTTCAGATGTGGTTGAAATATGTTAAAATTTGGAACTATTCAGAAAGGAACTTCTTTCAAAATTTGGGTCGATCTATGGGCCGGTCAACCCATCCGATACTTTTTAGTAATATAAAATTTGCGATATTGAACCCCGACTTGTTTGTGGTGAATTTAATTATATGTTAGCTTAGAAGGATTACCAGTTAATAACTACCGCAATGTTCTAGCTTATTATGCATTGACATCACATTGCTATGATTATATTTTTTTTAGACAAGTCAATTGGAGGGGAGAGATTTCTCACCTGAATTTCACTATTCAAAAGATGTAGGCAGCACATGTTTGAGATTGGATTGAATTGAGATTTCGAAGTGGGGAGGAAAACAATCTTTTCCAGACCGAAACATTGACAGTTGGTACGGATTTCAACAACATAAATAAGATGTTATAATCTAACTGAACTGATGAAACTCCATATATGTCCAGCTGTTGATCTTGCATAAGCTATTTGCAAGTGTGGTTCATTGTAGCTAAATATTTCATGCCATTGTTGCTGAAAAATAAAATTTTAAAAAAGACCTATTTGATCACTTTTTTTATGGATACTTGATTAATTCAGATATCTATAGATGAAATTTCACCTAGATTTTAACCATCGATGCTACATTCTCTATAACATCGATTGCTTGGGTTACTGATCAAAGTTCTAAATGGTTTACTTCAGCGAATATATCATGTCAATATTGCTTGTGAATGAAACAATATTTGGTACAATAATATATGTTTGCTACTTGTTTTTACTCGGGAGTTTTTTTAGTATGGTTCTATCAACTTTATAAAAAAAACTAGTTTTTACCCAAATAACTTGGATATGTTTGCAGGACCCATCTTTCATCTTGACAGGGCCTATCCGTGCAATCAACTGCTCTCAGCGTATCGAATTCGAAATCGATCTCAAGGTTAGGGGGAAAACACAATCCGATAAGGATAAGGTGTTGAGTGCCAGATACATTGTGTATGAAACTATGGGGCCAAATAGTATAGTTGGGCAGGTTAGATCAAAGGCAAGGCCAGGCAAGCGTTGCTCGGTAGAGGTCACCTTTGCCCATCTCGCGGGGCGGTGGAGGCGGCGATCGAGGTTAGAGTTGTTCAAGGATCAATAAGCGGTTTTCGTGGAAGATTCGTCGCGAGAACCGATGGTTACGATGACGATGTGGTGCTTGTTGATTCCAGTAAAGATGGTTCTGTACTAGCTGTTGCTGATGATGGTGTGATCAAGCTTGCTCGGAGTGTCGCCGTCGTCGAAAGTACAGGGGTGCTGAACCTTCATGCGATCATCACTCGAAATGATGGTAGTAGTAGTGGGGATGATGGGGTTGGTGTTGCTGCTGAAGATCATGCCGAGTTCGCTGCTCAAAGATTTGAAAGTTCTTGTAGAACACTTGATCTTGGGTTCTGTAAGATGCTGGCAACTGTCTCCTGGTCAATGATTCCTTTGATTTAGTGTCTCCCTAAAGAATGATCTCATGAACGATGACAATGTCAATGTGCATATGTCAAGAGTTCATCCTTTTATCTGACTTGAGTGCAGTTAATTGTAAGCTATACGTTATCTTCCGTTTCCAGCCTAAATTGATCAACTCATGGTCTTCAGAGAATTAATTCTGACCAGCCTGACTGAGAATGTACAATCTCACTTAGGTTCAATGCGAGTACATGATGATTTGTCGTTCGATTTATCAGACGATGTACATGATGGATCTCTCTTTGGCCAGATAAGTCCTTCCTTTCTCTCCTTGCATCATCTGAAGCACCTTGACCTCGCATGGAACCAGCTCCAGGGGCCCGATTGAAGTCTTGTGATTTTTTCTCTGGAAGCTTCACTTTCTCTATTGCCATTCTCACTTACATATACATGGGATGGGCCCTCTTCAATAGATGGGCCAGCACACAAGACACACATACATAACTAGTCTATTTACAGCCCAACACTCCCCCTCAAGATGGGTGATAGATATCTATACATCGCCTCCATATGACCACTTCTTGGATCATGCATATATCGACTCACCATACTGACAGCATATGTTATGTCAGGTCGTGTATGACATAGATATATCAATCTTCCCACCAATCTTTGGTATCTTTCCCTATTCACTGGATCTCCAGACTCCGCACATAACTTATGATTTTGATCAATTGGTGTAGAGACTGGGCGACATCCAAGCCTACCTGTTTCACTAAGCAAGTCCAATACATATTTTCGCTGTGAAATAACTATCCCTCTAGGAGATCTTGCAATTTCAATACCTAGAAAATATCTCAACTGGCCTAGGTCCTTGACCTCAAATTCTTTGCTTAGATTCCGTTTCAACCTAGTTATCTCCAAGCAATCATTTCCAGTGATAATCATATCATCAACATAGACAGCAAGAATGGTTATATGATCTCCACAATGATGATAGAAAACTGTATGATCTCCATTACATTGCTTATAGTCCATAGCACACATTGCACGCCTAAACCGATCAAACCATGCTCTTGGTGACTGTTTAAGACCATACAAAGATTTCTTCAATCTCAACACCTTTCCTTTAGTTTGTGAAGTGGCAAATCCAGGTGGGACATCCATATACACCTCTTCTTGAAGATCTCCATGTAAGAATGCATTCTTGACATCTAACTGATGCAATGGCCAATCAAAATTAGCTGCACAAGATATAAGAGTTCTTACCGTGCTCATCTTTGCTACTGGTGCAAATGTTTCATCATAATCAATTCCATATGTTTGACTATATCCCTTAGCCACCAACCTTGCTTTGTATCTTTCCACCTTTCCATCAGGATTTTGCTTTACTGTATAAACCCACTTATAGTTGACAATTTTCTTCCCTTTAGGAAATGGTACAAGATCCCATGTTTTGTTCTTTTCAAGAGCCTCTAGTTCATCTAGCATAGCTTGATGCCACCTTGGATCTTGCTTTGCTTCTCTCCAATCCTTTGGGATTTGCACTGAATCTAGTGATGCTACAAAGGCCTTATATGTGGATGACAAGGAGTCATAGGAAACATAGTTGGATATATTATTTTCATCATCACTCTCATCTTGAGCTTCAAAACCATACCTTAGTGGAGGTTTACCTGCATTGCTTCTCACACTCTTTCTAATGGCAATTGGTAAGTCAGATTCTTCTCTAACTTCCTCTTCTTCTCCCCCTGACTCCAAAGATCCTTGCTCACGGCTTACATCTTCCTCTACCTGATTATCCTCTTCAACTTGTTGGATTACTGGACACCTTGTTCTCCTTGTGTATACTTGAAGATTTTTCTCTTCATGTGGCTTCCTCCATTCTTGCTCCTGTGCAACAGGACCACCCATGGGACATGGAATTGAACCAACCACAAGCTTTTCCTTCTTTGGTTGTTCATCTCCCTTTGGACCCAATATTTCATCTTTCATTTGGTGACCATCATGACCATTAGTTGAATCATCAAGATCAATGAATAAAGAACTTAAATCTGTCTTCTCACCATAGAATGGGACAGATTATCTAAAAGTAACATCCATACTTACAAAGGTTCGTCTTTCTGATGGACTCCAACACTTATACCCCTTCTGGCCAGATGAATAGCCTACAAAGATGCATTTGACAGCCCGAGGATCAAGTTTTCCAATGGAAGGTCTATGATCTCTAACAAAACAAGTGCAACCAAACACTTTTGGTGGAACAACAAATTCATTCTTTCCAAATATCATCTCACATGGTGTCTTCATTCCAAGTATTCTTGATGGTGTGCGGTTGATAAGATAAGTTGCTGTCATTACTGCCTCACTCCATAAGAATTTAGGTATATTCATAGTATACATCAATGAGCGGGCTGTTTCTAAGAGATGACGGTTTTTCCTCTCAGCCACCCCATTTTGTGGAGGAGTATCAGGACAAGAAGTTTGATGCAATATTCCTTCTGATGAAAGAAAGATACTAAATTCATTGTTTATATACTCCCCTCCATTATCAGTTCTAATAAACTGGACCCGAGCATTAAAATGATTTTTAATGTATGCATAGAAATTTAGAAAACATTTAAGCACCTCATCCTTATGTCTCATAAGATATAACCATGTCATGCGAGAGTAGCAATCAATAAAGGTAACAAAATACTTCATTCCACTCATAGAGACCACAGGTAAAGTCCAAACATCTGAGTGAATTAGCATAAATGGTAACATACTCCGGAGTCCTCTACTCACATATGATGTTCTTGTATGTTTTCCATACTCACATGCATCACATACTAACTTATGTTTATCCACTCTACTTAGTTCTGCTGGGAACATCTTACTCATAGTTTCAAAAAATATGTGCCCCAGTCGACAATGCAAAAGTAATACCTTAGCCTCTTCTTCGCTTGTAGAAGCCATCAATGCAAGACATACATCTTCACTTGTCTCCTTTCGATCCAAATACCAAAGTCCATCACGCCTGACGCCAATCCCAAGTTTCTTCCCTGTTTCCCTCTCCTGAATTAAACAATTCTCACGATCAAGGGAGACCCGACAATTCATATGATCAACAAGAGAACTTATCGAAACCAAATTCACTGGAAAAGAAGGGACATATAACACTGATGATAAAGTGATTGAAGGAGTACACTGTACTGTACCCTCTCCCTTAACTGGGCATGATGTCCCATCAGCAGTTTGAATTGTTTCTTTTCGTGTAAATGGGTATGGTTTATATGATGCAAATTCTCCACACATACCCGTGACATGTCTAGATGTACCCGAGTCAAGTATCCAATTTGAATGAGAACTATTGATAGACATAAATGCTTGGTTTGAGTTACCTCAGGAAGAATGAACAAGATTGGCAACATCAACATTTGTAGATCTAGAACAACCCTCTTCAAGAGTGACCACATTAGCTCTGTGATCACTTCTATACTCATAGCCTCTACCTCTGTTACCTCTACCTGCATAACCTCTTCCACCTCTTGCTCCACCCCTATCACCAAATCTTCCTCTCCCATAACTAGGCTTGCGAGGAGCGCGGCAATCACGTATAAGGTGCCCCATTTTACCACAATTGAAGCACTCCCTAGTCTCTTTACTTTGTGCAACTACATAGGTGGGGCTTGGTGAAGATGGTGTGGCACTAGGCAATACTTTCTTCTTAAGCTTCTCCTGTGCCATAGCTGCAATAGCCTCATCCAAGGTAGGAAGGGTGGTTTGATGAAACATTGCATTCCTTCTTCCTTCAAACTCCGAATTTAAGCCCTTCAAGAACTCAATGACCCTTCTACGCTCAATCCATTTTCTCATTTTTGCTATACAATCAGGGTGCTCTAACCCAAGAGGATTATAATGATCCAAATCAGACCATAAATGCTTCAATTCAGCAACATATTCTGCAACAGAACGCTCCCCCTGTCTCAAAACACTTATCTTCTCCTGTGTCTCCACCATTAACATCACATTTCCTTCTCTTGAGTAGAGATTAGTAAGAGTTTTCCACATCTCACTTGCACTAGAGATGGTCTCAACAGTTGTAGCAATAGCAGGGATAAGTGAGGTTAACAACCATGCTACTACTAACGAGTTGGTAGTACTCCAAGTCTTCCATTCAACACTTGATATGTTCTCAGGCTCCTTTATCTCCCCGGTAACATATCCTTCTAACCCCTTTGTCTTCAAAATCAATAAAGCTCTTCTTGACCAACTCAAATAATTTTTTACACCCTCCAACTTAATGTCATTTTGCATCAACTCAATTTTTTGCACCGATTCAGTATGAGGAACCACTGCACTACTCGTAGTTGGAGCCTCATTAAACTTCTTTGCAAGCATCTCTACCAATTTACCCATTACTTGTTCCAGTCCCTGATTTTCCCCCATTTTAATCAAGCAATACTTGCAGTAGAAAGTTCCTTATTCTCACCTTCTATAAGTTGTAGCTAGGGCTGTCAACGAGCCGAGCTCGAGCGAGCTTGTCTGCCCAAGCTCGAGCTCGACACAAGCTCGAGCCGAGCTCGAGCCGAGCCTATTCCACCTTCGAGCTTTTAGGCAAGCTCGGTTCGAGCTCATTCGAGCTCGAGCTTGGCTACCGAGCTCGGCCATAAGTAGTATAATATATATTTTAATGATAATCTTTTGATAAGTATAATTATTTTCTAGTTAATCACACTAAGAAAAGAGTAGAAAATGATTAAAATAAATATATTGTGCTAACACATGCTAATTTATTGTGTAAATAGATACTAATATATGTATTTATCTATTAGTTTATTATATTAATAAGGTGAACATGCAATATGAATTATACACAGTCAAGCTCGGCCAGGCTCGGTAGAAGCTCGCGAGCTTTTGCTCAGGCTCGGGTTCGGCTCGTTTGAAGCTCGAGCCGAGCTCGAATCGAGCCTAGGACGAGCCAAGCTCGAGCTACTCGCGAGCCTTGAGCTTTTTTAACCGCCCTAGTTGTAGCTACTCTAACCAGCAGCAGCTACACAGGCACCAAATCCTCCCTTTTCCTTTCAACAGCAACAGCACAAGCACCTCACCTCCTCTCTGTCTCCTCCCTTTTTTTTTCCTTTCAACAGCACAAGCAACTCGTCGCACAGCTCTTCTCTGTCTCCTCTCACAGCACAAGTACCAAATCCAAGCAGCAGCAACAGCGCCAAGCACACTACCAACGCACAGCTCTTCTCTGTCTCCTCTCACAGAACAAGTACCAAATCCAAACAGCAGCAACAGCACAAGTACACTACCAAATCCAAGCAGCAGCAACAGCACAAGCACACTTACTCACTCCTTCCTTCACAAGCACAAGCACACCTAGCACTGCAGCCCTGCTCCCTCCGTCACACCGGCCGCGCTGCAGCAGCCGTCGCCGTCGCTCCGCCTCAGCAGTCGACGGGTGCAGCACTCCTCCGCTCACAGCGCCGCCGCCACACGTCCTCCCCAACACCAGCGTCTCCCTCCTCGACGAGCTCTGGCGAGGCTAGGGTTTAGCCGTCGCCAGCCACTAGCCGGTTGGCTCTGATACCATGAAGTCTTGTGATTTTTTCTCTGGAAGCTTCACTTTCTCTATTGCCATTCTCACTTACATATACATGGGATGGGCCCTCTTCAATAGATGGGCCAGCACACAAGACACACACACATAACTAGTCTATTTACAGCCCAACACCGATGGCCGTGTCCCGGAGTTCTTGGGTTCTTTCAAGAAGTTGAGAGATATCTCAACCTCTCCGGGATTCTGTTCTCCGGTGAGGTTCCTCCTCAGCTTGGTAATTTCTCGAAGCTGCACTACCTTGATCTCTCACTGTCTGACAATCTGTATTCCACTGATCTCTCATGGTTAGCACATCTACCAACATCTCTGAGAATAACATCACTGGGCATCTGCCAACATCTATTTACCATCTCTCATAGTTTGCTAATGAAGAAAAATTGCTGACATGGATGTGAGAGATGATAGGAGAGAGAAACACCGTTGTTTTGCATGACATCGGCTAGACAACGACTCTAGAAAAACACGAGGATACTGAAAAACACCAAGCGTAGTATACTGCTGTCTTCAACAAGAGACCGTCCATGGGCCCGATTAATTCAGATCCGATACACAAATATATGCATGGCTGAAATTTATATTTGATCTAGTATATATGATGAATTTATTAGTCATTTATTAGATGTATTAATGGAGAGTTAGCTAAGAGACAGTCCTTTGTAGATATCAGTTTTTTCGCTAACATGGAGTGTAGAGAGAGCCTATGCTGGTCTCTACCTTTGAACATGCCCTAAGGCATCTTAAAAGTTTATGGTTCCTTGACCTCTCCGACAACCACCTTATAGGACATGTGCCTCTGGAAATCAGTACACTCACTAAGTTGGCTTGGTTGGATCTAAGCTACAATGACTTGGATGGTCTGATCACAGAAGAACTTTTTGATGGATTGAAAAGCTTGAAGAATATTGGCTTATCTGACAATCGATTGAAGATTGTTGTAGGTTCAGACTGGATTCCTCCCTTTCGACTGAAAGTAGCTAATTTAGCATCTTGCCACATAGGTCCTTTGTTTCCTTCATGGTTTAAGTGGCCGATGGGCATTTCACACATTAATATTTCACGCGGTAATATAATTGATAGGCTTCCAGACTGGTTCAGTAATTCATTGTCAAATGTCTAAGTGTTGGACATTTCGGGTAATCAAATCATTGGAGCATTGCCAACAAACATGGAGACCATGTCTTTGAGTAAACTCCTCCTGAGTTCAAACAATATAACAGGTCAAATACCTTTATTGCCAAGAGAACTATATTACTTGGATATCTCAAGAAACTTTTTATCAGGACCTCTTCCATTGAATCTTGGAGCTCCAAGAATTGAATGCCTCATTCTACGTTCCAATAATTTCACCGGTCAAATTCCAGTGTCATTTTGTGAATTTGATGAGTTGTATATATTGGATTTATCCAACAATAATTTTGAAGGGGAGCTTCCTAGATGTTTCAAAATGGAACACCTGAGCTTTCTTTTGTAGTAAAAATGGTTTATCTGGCAAATTCCCACCTTCTCTACAGAGCTGCACAAGTATAACTTTTCTAGATCTTTCATGGAATAGATTATCCCGGAAATTGCCAATGTGGATCAGTAACTTGGTTAGACTGCGATTTCTAAAATTGAGCTACAATAAGTTTGATGGTCATATTCCAACCAATATCACTGATCTTTCACAACTTTACCATTTGAATCTTGCAGCCAACAGCCTATCCGGTGTTATACCTTGGCAGCTATCAAATCTTGAAGCTATGACAAAAAGGAAGTCTATGCTACGTAAGCTCCCAAACAATTATTCACGGGGAGTTGACCGTTATCTTTCGAGGTTCAAACATATGGTTGGTGAACTATCAGTCACTACCAAGAGGCAAGATCTTAAATATCAAGGCTTTGCACTTTTGGGAATAGTGACTATTGACTTATCATCCAACTACTTGACTGGTGAAATTCCAGAGGAGATAACATATCTTGATGCATTAACTGAACTTGAACTTATCTTTGAATCACTTGAGCGGACATATTCCTGACAAGATTGGCGCCTTGATTTCATTAGAGTCGCTTGATCTCTCAGAGAACAAGCTTTCAGGTGAAATCCCTTCAAGCATATCAAAATTAACATACTTAAGTACATTGAACTTGTCCTACAACAATCTTATAGGAAGAATACCATCAGGAGGTCAACTTGACACACTCTACAACAATAATCCGTCTATGTACGATGGCAACGCCGGTCTCTGTGGGGATATTCTTAAGAAGAAATGCCCTGGGAACGACGCATCAAATGACTACGGGAGTTACAAAGACCACTATGAGTTATTGTATCTCTGCTTTGGACTTGTCATAGGATTTGTACTTGGCCTCTGGGTGGTGTTTTCGACCCTTCTATTCAAGAAATCTTGGAGGATTGCTTATTTTCGTCTTTTCGACAAGGTATATGACAAAGCATATGTGTTTCTGGTTGTTACCTGGAACAGTCTAGCAAGCAAGGAGGCCACCAAATAATCAGTGCTGGCGATGCTGCCTCCATGACTGAGTGATTATAGATTTGTAGTGTACTATCTGTGTTAGATTGTGTGTGTTTTTTTTTGTCATTCTTAAGTTGAAAATAATGTTGACTGTTGTCTTGTTCAGATAATGTACTGATTGTTGTCTTCTGTTTTGTGATTCTTTACTGTCTCTGTTGTCATGATAAATACAACAATTTGGTCATTTTCGGTTAAATCCAGTTCCACTCATGGCAGTGCCTGACAACCACAAAGATATCAAACGGAATCTGGTTCAGATATTCCTATTGTCCAACCAAGATATTATTATGTGAAAGAAACTACCCCATTACCATCATCTCTCTGCAGCTCTAAGCTTTGAAGGGTGGATAGGGGACACAGCCTTGAGCCAATATCCTGCCAGTCCAGCCTATTTTGGCCTATTGAACTTAGTATGCATGGTGAAAATTAATTTGAGTTATAGACCTTTAGGCCCATGGAGATCCGCACTTGTCAAGATGCGTCACTAGTATAGAAGACCAATTCAATGCCAGTTTCAAAACAACCATCAGTGCTGGACTTAGAACCGACACCTCTATACCAGTACTGATGAGGTAAGCTTATCGATGTCGAATTGAGAGGCAGCACTGATTGGGAATGAACAACTAAAAATAAAAGCACAGAGATCGGCTCAATTCATCGAGCCGATGTTTCGAGCCATGATCAATATCACAAATTCAGAAATTAAATCTCAAAATCATCACAAATCCAACCAAAATGAAGCAGAATATATCATCACATAAACATTACAGACTGATAACATTCATCACAAATCTGAATTACAAATAAAATACATTAAGCCACCACTGTCATCGGAGGCCAAAGCCACTGCCGCCGTCGCTCACCGAAGGCCCAGGCTCACCGTCAACGGAGATGGCAGCAGATCTTGTGGTCCGGACAAACAGGTGGAGCATGTCACCACCAGCGACTGGTCGAAAGTGCTTATAAGGAGCACTCCGGTGATGGGTGGAGCGTCGCCCTAGAAAGATCCAAGGAACAATAGGCACCATGCCGACACAGCTCCTCTTCCACCCCTTCTTGCCTCGGTGGAGTTTGAAGCTAAGGGCTTAGGTTGCTGACTTGTCCTACGGGCTCCCTCTCAGGCAGGTCGATCCAGCTGCGGGCGCACAAAATCGAACGCCTGAGAGCTGCACCTGAGTCAGGTGAGATTTCCAGGACATGAAGTAAACAGGCCCTAAGTCCCACCACTAGGCCACATGCGGAAGGGTTAGCATAAACCATGTACTGTCTATAGGCTGCGTTCGTTCGCTCTCCTTCCCAATACGAACAGTGCGCACGGAAAATGGTGCGGTCCATTAGCACGTAATTAATTAAGTATTAGCTATTTTTTTAAAAAAATAGATCAATATGATTTTTTAAGGTAACTTTCGTATATAAACTTTTTTTTAAAACAAACATACTCCATCCGTCCTAAAATATAAGCATTTTTAGCATAGGGACAAGTCAAATATTTCTAACTTTGGCAATTAATAGCAAAAAAAAAAGATCAATCATGTTAAATTGATGTTACTAGATTTATTATTAAACAAACTATCATAATATTTATTATTAAACAAACTATTATAATATGCAACTATTTTTATTTAAAATATTTTAGTTTGATAGATATTGTTGGTCAAAGTAACATATCGGAGACCGTGTCAGAGTAAAAAAATGTTTATATTTTGAGACAGGAGAGTACTATTTAGCAGCTTGAAAAGCGTGCGCGCGGAAAACGAGAGGGGGAGCTGAACTGCCTGGAACGAGAACGCACCTAAGTTTCAGGACTGGAGTAAAAAAAAAACTATTTTGCTCCATGTAGGACAAATATATGGTGTCGTGTCAAGTTACAATCAAGACTGAGGTGGTGTTTGGATCCATAAGTCCTAGGGACTTATTTTAGTCTTAGGACTAATCAATTAAGTTCATGGCTGTTTGGTTATAGGGACTAAAAGGGACTTAAGTTCATTAAATGCACTGCACAATGACCATATTACCCCCTAAAACCATGCAAAGTGGACTGCACCATGCCCTTGCTGCAGCATGCTGTTTGCTGCCGCTGCTAGCATTTTACAAGCAAACCATTGTTGCTGCATGACAGCACAACCAAATGCAAGCCAAATCAATGTTTGACCCCAACATCACATGATTTAATCCATCATAATTTGGACAAACACACACCTTCAGCAAGCCGAATCACAAGCAATAACCCCCACATCAATTTCATTATCAATATCACAGCCCAATCACAGAAATTCAAAGAAGCTCATATACATCTCAAGTTGTTGAAATACATCACAGAAGTTTCAATGTTACAAATTACAAGCACTCATGGTTCAATTGACAAGTTAAACCAAATACAATTCACAAGAAAAATTGAACCATTCATTACATTCCTTTCAAATACCACAATCCATCGGCAATCCAGTCCCGAAATTGGTTCATGACACGCGAGTCCAATTCGTTTGTTGGTTCGCTAGATGGAGAAGAGGTTCCACCCAATGGATCATAATTTTCATCATGGTCACAATTGTCGAACTCTGTATCAGCCATTTGACTGTCTCTAATGAAATTATGAAGTGCTATGCATGCATGGATAATTCTGCTTTGCTTTTCCTGCGAGTAGCTTGGTAAACTAAACAAAATCCTCCACTTGTTCTTCAAGACCCCAAATGACCTCTCTATGACATTCCGACACGAAGAATGGCAGTAATTAAAGTGCTCCCTTCTTCCCCTTGGCAATGTGCTTTCGTTGTACTCTTGGAAATGATATGTTATACCCTTGTATGGTGCTAGATAACCCGGCCTATTTGGGTATCCCGAGTCTACGAGATAAAACTTTCCTGGAGGTGGCTTTGGAAACTTGGCACTAAATCTAGTTTGTGCATCATTGAATACCCTCATGTCATGAACCGAACCAGGCCACCCAGCAAGCACGAAAGTAAATCTCATATCGAAGTCACAGACACACATAACATTCTGACTCTTCTCCTTATATCTATTCCTATGTTGAACAGCAGCTGAATTTGGCACCACAACTTGGATGTGAGTACCATCTATTGCTCCAATGCAATTATCCAAATATGGTGTGTACTGAGGAGAAAGCAATTTCTTATGGACTGTTGTGAATAAGGGATCTTTTGGCCTAATGATATCTTGTGCAAGTTTCAGTAGAGCGGTCAAAACTGCTTTGAACTTACTATGTACTGTTTTAAGAGACCTAACAAATATGTCTTGGGCTTGCCTAACTGATTGGGGAGCACCTACTATCCATAAAAAAAGACCCAAACACTCCATGGAATCCATGTTGTTTTTGGACTTCAACTCATATGATTCCACAAGCACAGAATGTAACCTCTCAAAAACTGGCCTGTGCATCCTAAACATGTTGTAATAAGCAGTTCTATTAGCTAATGTTCTCATAACCCAATCATGTCCAGACTCAGGTGCTACCCTTCTTGGAGCCTTATTAGAGTAAAGTTCCAAGTAATACGTACCAATCATGGCGGCAAGCATACATCCTCTTCTCCTGTCCATTTCTCTTTTCTTCAAAATATAAATGATAAGATCAATCTCAGCATCACTGCTATCTTCATCAGAGATATCTTCATCACCACTGCCTTCACCATCCTGCAAGAGTGACATATGCATAGAAAGAAAGCACATCATAAATATAATATGAACAAACTTCAAGAAGAAAAGAAGGGAAGGTTTAAATAGGTCCACACATCACATGTTCATTACGTCACATCACATCAAACAAGTTGATAGTTCAACACAAAAGTAGATCATAACTAATGCAGCTAAGACACAACTAATGCAGACCAGACCCATGATATGCAGCTAAAGAAAGGGACCATCTAATACAAATTCTTCTGCTGGCACCATCTCCTCAGCCACATAAATCTTGCTTCTTTAGTGCTAATGTTCTTAAACATAACTCTGTTATGATTGGAAGCAAACAACTGTGTGGCACAAAAGTATTCCACACTGTCTTCTGCTGCACCACACTCTACTGCCAACCTCTGACAGTTTGTCAATGACTCAGCAATTTCTTCTTTCTTCTGCTCCTTTAACTTCTTGCTGTTAACAAGTTCAGTAATTAGGGTATTTGACTTATCACAATCAGAGTTGAAAGAATTGAGCAGCCCCTTCATGAGCTTCACCACTGGGCTCTTGCTTTTTTTCCCAGGACTAGAAGCTGTGGACACATCACAGCTGCTACTCCCTCTCTTCCTGCTGTTAGTGCTCATGGGGCTGTTCTCATAACCATCCCCTACAGCTCTTTCCCCTCTAGCTGCCTCCCCTGCATCCCCTGCTTCTTCTTCTCCTTCCTCTTCATCTTCATCTTCAAAACAAGGGATGTATGCTGTGGAACCATCAACTGCAACTCCTTGAAATATCTCTATAAGAAAATCTAAGTACTCAGGGTTGCCATGGAGAAATTTCTTGGCGTCCCCCTTCTCCTGTATTGACACTAAATCAATATCACAGAAAACTCTAAAATCATGTAAACTAGCTAAATTTTTGACAACTGCATACCTTAATTTTTTTTCCCACCAAGCATTTGATGCAATTATTTCTCCACTAGCACTTCTACCAGCTCCAGTTTGTTGGTTCAGCCACACCCAAGCAATGTAATAATTCTTTAGATGGGTGAATCTATTCTTTATCTGTTTGGTTGAATGCCTTAGGTTAGCCCTTTGGAAATATTTGGCCTTCAAATTCTGGTACCCTCTAGTTGTCCATGCTCCATTAGGACAATGCCCATCCCTTATTTCCTCACATGCTATTTCACACAATGTGTAAGTTTTTTCTTCTGTCCAATTTGCCTTGTCATACGTATTCTAGGAAAGAAAAACATGATTTAACCCTAAATTAACCAATGAACAACATATACTGTAATACAAATGCTTAGATCACGGCATGCATAGCAGTATCAATATCATGAGCAACAATTGGCATATTTCGCAATAGAACAAATCAAACATAACAGAAAGTAACCATGGGGGGTTTACCATGTGCTGACCATCAGGACCAAAGTCCTCTTCGTCTTCTTCGTTGCCATCGTCCTCGGACACATTTGTCCCTTGAGACGACGAGGCACCGGCTCGCCGTCCTCCTCCGAAGACTCCAAAGTTGAAGGCGGGTGGCCCGCTGTGCGACATGGATGCCCCATGACCTCGGACGCCTCCTTGGCCAGACAATGAGCCAGGAGGAACAAATCCTCGCATTCCCCTGCCAGATCCAGCGCCATTGGTCAACGACCTGCCACGGCCTCGTCCTCCTCCTCTCCCTCCACGACTTCTGCCACGTCCCCCTCCCGCCGCTGGAGGAGGACGTGACGGGGGGACTGTGGATCTGCTCCCTGCCCGAATCGGAGGTAACACAAGGCTACCCGGTTCAAGGATCTGTTGGTAGGAGGCGAAATCGGGGAAGGCGTCGGCCTGGGAGTTCAGATCGAGGCCCCCCGATCCCCCTCCCCCAAAATGGATGCCGGTGCCAGATCCACCATATCCTGAAGACCCCTGCGAGAAGCCGTAGTCGGAGCCGTCCATGTGGCCCGTTGGAGCTTCATTGAACGACTGGGAGAAGAAATCGTGAGGATTTCCACCCGCCATTGCTGATGCGCGATTCGTGAGGCTTGCGCGAGCGGCGTCGGCTTGCACGACACCGGCGAACCAAGCGGCGGGCAGAGGACTAGTTAGCGCGTAGTTGCGGTGGGGGCTAACGCAGGACGGCGGCGAGGGCGCGGGGTTGTGAGAAGCGAGAGAGAGACGGCGGCGAGGGTGCGGTGTTGTGAGGAGCGGGAGAGAGACGACGCGAGGAAGAGATGAGGCGAGGAAAGAGAGTGGGCGAGGAAATGGATAGGGATGGCTGGCGTGAAGGGGCAGTGGCTGGAATAGAGCCACTTTTTCCCAATAAGCACCTCCATTCGGGACTTCTGGAAAATGCACTATTAGGGACTTTTTAGTCCCTCCTGTTTGTTTCTCTAGGGACTTAAGTGGGGGGACTTCTTCTTAAAGTCCCTCAAAGAAACAGGACCTGAGTAAACGAAACAATGTACTCATCATTCGAGGTACATCGATCTCTCAGCTACAAGTCTTTTGTCAAAGCGACTTATCAACTGAACGCAAGTGATACCCCCAAAGAGAAGTCGTCGTTGATCTCGTCTGCTATATGACACTAGAATAAAGTGCTATACTAGGTGAAGTGAGTTGGTGACTCAAGAATCAAGATACCCTTTAGGAGATTTTTCCTTCAAAATTAAAGTAGAACACGGAAAACTCATTGCTGCGTTTAAAATGGAATGGAAGGAAGGAGTACATAAGTTGGTCACTGTTGGAGAGGTACAGTGACTTTGACCTAGCTTTCTTGAAATGGCTTTTTAACCACCATGGAGAGTCACTTTTGCTGATGGATAATAACACAAGCATCCATCAAGCCACTTGCTATACCAAAACACACAGTGAACCAGCATCTCACACTGCAGCTAATCAATCACTTAGCCATGCTCATGCGTCATCCGACCATCGCCGCCGCCGCCGCCTCCTCCTTCCTCCTCCTCATGATCGCCGCCGATGGCCAGGCGGCGACGCCGCCACCACCTGCAGCCATCGGCAACTACTGCGAACCGCGCGAGAGAGACGCGCTGCTGGCGTTCAAGGAAGGCGTCACCGACGACCCTGCAGGCCTCCACGCCTCATGGCGACGAGGTGGCGGTCAGCTGCAGGAGGATTGCTGCCAATGGCGAGGCGTCCGGTGCAGCAACCTCACCGGCCATGTCGTCAAGCTCCGCCTCCGCAACGACCACGCCGGAACAGCGCTGGCCGGCGAGATAGGCCAGTCTCTGATCTCGCTGGAGCATCTCAGGTACCTTGATCTCAGCATGAACAACCTTGCAGGTTCCACTGGACATGTCCCTGAGTTCTTGGGCTCTTTCAAAAGCCTGAGATATCTGAATCTATCTGGGATAGTGTTCTCCGGCATGGTGCCGCCTCAGCTCGGTAACCTTTCGAACTTGCGATATCTCGATCTTTCTGGGATAAGATTATCTGGCATGGTTTCATTTCTGTACATTAATGATGGTTCATGGTTAGGACACTTGTCCAATTTGCAATATCTGAACCTTGATGGGGTAAACCTTAGCACAGTAGTTGATTGGTCACATGTTCTGAACATGATCCCTTCTCTGAAGATTGTTAGCCTTTCTTCTTGCTCACTTCAGAGTGCAAACCAGTCTCTCCCAGAGCTTAGTTTCAAGGAACTCGAGAAGCTTGATCTTTCCAACAATGACTTTAACCACCCAGCTGAATCTAGTTGGATTTGGAACTTGACATCTCTCAAGTATCTCAATCTTAGCTCGACTAGTTTGTACGGTGATATTCCGCGAGCGCTAGGAAACATGCTGTCCCTCCAAGTTCTTGATTTCTCATTTGATGATCATAAAGATAGCATGCGCATGAGCGTGTCGAAAAATGGCAATATGGGCACCATGAAAGCAAACTTGAAGAATCTATGCAATTTGGAAGTTCTAGACCTTGATTGTAGGCTAGAATATGGAAACATTACGGATATATTTCAGAGTTTACCACAGTGTTCACCCAGCAAACTGAAGGAAGTTCATTTGGCTGGCAACACTTTAACCGGGATGCTACCAAATTGGATTGGAAGGCTAACAAGCTTAGTCACTCTTGACCTCTTCAATAATAGCATTACTGGACAGGTGCCTTCTGAAATAGGTATGCAAACAAATCTGAGGAATTTGTACCTACATTTCAATAACATGAATGGTACCATCACAGAGAAGCACTTTGCGCACCTGACGAGCTTGAAGTCGATATATTTGTGTTACAATCATTTGAACATTGTGATGGATCCTCAATGGTTACCTCCCTTCAAATTAGAGAAGTCTTACTTTGCATCTATTACGATGGGTCCCTCATTTTCTAGATGGCTTCAATCACAGGTTGATATTGTCGCACTTGCTATGAATGATGCTGGCATAAATGACACATTCCCAGACTGGTTCTCTACAACATTTTCAAAGGCCAAGTTGTTGGAATTTCCCGGTAATCAAATCAGTGGTGGATTGCCAACAAATATGGAAAACATGTCATTGGAAAAATTATATCTGAAATCGAACCAAATAGCGGGTCTGATTCCTCGCATGCCGAGAAATCTCACTATATTAGATTTATCAAACAACTCATTGTCAGGACCTCTGCCATTAAATATTGGATCTCCAAAACTAGCTGAGTTGAATCTGTTATCCAACCGTATCACCGGGAATGTTCCACAATCTATTTGTGAACTGCAGAATTTACATGGCCTAGACTTATCCAACAATCTGCTTCATGGAGAGTTTCCTCAATGTTCTGGGATGAGCATGATGTCGTTTTTTCGTCTGAGTAACAATAGCTTCTCTGGCAACTTCCCATCTTTTCTTCAGGGTTGGACAGAGTTAAGCTTCCTTGATCTATCATGGAATAAATTCTCTGGGAATTTGCCTACATGGATTGGAAATTTCAGCAAGCTAGAAATTCTGCGGCTTAAGCATAACATGTTCTCTGGAAATATTCCTGCCAGCATCACCAAACTTGGAAATCTTTCTCATTTGGATCTTGCTAGCAATAGTATATCAGGTCCCCTGCCTCAGTATTTGGCAAATTTGACAGGAATGGTTCCGAAGCAATATTATACGAACGAGCATGAAGAGAGACTATCTGGATGTGACTACAAATCTCTTGTGACCATGAAGGGGCTGGAACTTGAGTATGATGAAGAAAATGTAACTGTGGTGACCATTGATTTGTCCTCAAATCTATTGACCGGTGTGATTCCTGAAGACATTACTTATCTTCATAGATTGATAAATCTGAATCTATCGAGTAACTATTTGAGTGGAAAAATTCCATATTCGATCAGGGACATGCAGTCATTGGAATCGCTCGACCTCTCGAAGAACATGCTCTATGGTGAAATCCCACAAAGTTTGTCTGATTTATCGTCTTTAAGTTTTCTGAACCTATCTTATAACAATCTCATGGGAAGAATACCATTAGGGACACAACTTGGCACCCTCTATGACCAAAACCATCATCTGTATGATGGCAATGATGGTCTTTGTGGGCCTCCTCTCCCAAAAAGCTGTTATAAAAGCGATGCATCAGAGCAAGGTCACCTGATGAGAAGTAAACAAGGTTTTGACATAGGGCCATTTTCCATTGGAGTTGCAATGGGATTTATGGCAGGTCTCTGGATTGTCTTCTATGCCCTTTTGTTCATGAAAACTTGGAGGGTTGCTTACTTCTGTCTCTTGGACAAGGTGTATGACGAGGTTTGTGTGATTGCGGTTTTTGGTTGGGCAAGATTGACAGGAAGAACAGATGCGAGACTGCTGATGTCACAGGTCGCATGGTCATCCATCGACTCCGACGAATCCTATGAATAGTAATGAAGATGAAAAGGCTGAAGCAGGTGAACGACACTATTTGTTGGGTTGTATATTTGTCATGTATGGAACTTATTAGAGCAAGTGCCATAAATGCATATGATGCATAGATCTACAATGATGTATATATATCTGTTTGTACTGGTACAGTTGTGTAGTGTGTCAGAAATCATCCTTCAGACTAAATCCTGAACTCACTCTTTCTATCAGAGCTCTGTTCTGAATGTTGTCGAACAGCTACAGTACCTGAAGAAAAATGAAAACAGAGCATGCAGAGCTGGGACAGAGGTTTTGCGCTGCAAACTTCATCAGCTTTTCTGGGCTTATATTCTCCCCTAATCTGCGTGCAAAATAAGCAACTACGATTGGCTGAAAAAAATTCTAAATCAGCTAGTCCATGAAAGACTAAACATTCTAATTACTTCCTGTTGAACTGGGCTTACAAACTAAATAAATAGTAACTGAAATGAGACTAAATCAGAGGGAAAATGCAATGAAGTCCACTGGCATATCGAGGATTATAGATATGGGTGATCCAACTTACATAAATTTTTTTAAATACCACAAATATAACAAGACGATATTCAATAGAAATATAAAATTGATCAAACGCACATCAGGATATATTAATGATGTTTTTTCCCCTTTTCCCAAGAGTTTTATTCTTTTTTTTACTTACATGGGCTTTTGGCTATGTATTTTTTTCCGTTTCATGTTATAAGAAGCTTTGACTTTTTTTTCTAGTCAAACTTATTAAGTTTATAGAAAAATGTAGCAACGTTGTCAACACAAAAGAAACATACTATCAAAATATAATCAATGTATTTAATGAAACTAATTTGGTGTTGTGGATATTTCTAAATTTTATAC
Source organism: Oryza sativa Japonica Group (assembly GCF_034140825.1). NCBI lineage: Eukaryota > Viridiplantae > Streptophyta > Magnoliopsida > Poales > Poaceae > Oryza > Oryza sativa. Next base: position 22,840,667 of record NC_089045.1, read on the forward strand.
AAACTTGGTCAAACCTAAAAAACTTTTATTATGAAAGAAAATCAAAATATCTTATAGATGGGAGTAGTTTGTAAAATTTTAAGAAGACTGGTTGTCTCCCGGAGCTAATTTTTTATATTTTAATCCTTTTTAAAGAACTTATTTTACAAATAGACCATTGGAAAAGAGTCTATTCCTAAAATAAGTTTTTCCAAAGGACTATTTGTAAAACAAGTTTATTTGTAAAAACTTATTTGGTCTATTTGGTCGGCACCGACACCCTCGCCCTCCTGTAGAAGCCAAGTCACTGATGTGAAGGGGTCCGGTGCCAATGACACTGGTGTCGAGTACCCATTTGTAAATAGAAATCTAAAAAGGGTTAAAATGTAATTTTTTTAAAAAAATAAGCCCTCAGGACTAGTATCATTGGCTCCTAAAAAAGTTTCATTCCTGAGATAATTTTTTTAGACAAGTTTTTTAAAAGGATTAAAATGTAAAAAAAAAATCCAGCCTGTCGCAGGATACCGTGCTGCAGCCCATTGGACCAACGTTACTGAACTACAGGCCACTAGCCTTTCCGGCCGCCATCTAGGATTTTTAATGGAAAAGGCAGTAACCCGCACTTGTATATGTCGACGTTTTAGATCACGACTACGGTATTTGCATGGTATGGGGATCGTTGGTACCAAAGTATATGCGAGATTGAAGTAAAAAGAGATAGAGAAAATGATTTTTATACAGGTTCGGCCCCTTATTCATCAGAATCAGGTAATAACCCTACTCCTGTTGGCCGAAGCCGGTGTTGCTCTTATTCATCAATATCACACAGGTACAATGATTGGGATAACCTATCTAGTCATCGTTGACTTGGTGGCAAGGAAAACCAACACGTAGTCGACAACAGGGGTAGTCTTCCTCCTCGAATACGTACTCGGCGAGATAAGAGATAGCGCTAGATCCCTCTTGATGGCCTCCGATGGTACCAGATTAGGTATGTCTAGGCTAATCTCCGATCTCCTAGGGGGTCTTGTATTTATATCCATAGATGTTTCCCGTCCAAGTATAACTAGGGATATAAATATGGATACGATTCGAGTAGTCCTTGTTGTTTCCAACTTGAACTCTATTTGTCCTTCTTTATCTGGAACTCCTTATATATACGAGGTATGATTTCGTATAAGACTTGGTATATCGTGGGCCTTGCCGAGCTTAGTCGATTACTATTGGGTATGTGTTATTTATAACCCTGATAGTATGTATCTGATAAAATAGTAATAGCATAGCCCACTTGATACTTCCGGCTACTCCGGCAAATGCCTAGGCTTGTAGGCAAACACACAATAAAATTTTGTTGCTAGTGCAGCGTTTTGAAGATAATTCTTTAAAGCAAATATTCAAGGTAGGTAGTTTTAGGCAAAATTTGCTACTGAATATCCAAACTTTACGCTATTTTCTGCCGGATGTTGCAAGAATGTTTATCTCCTAGAGGGCACCGGAAAAAAAATGATAATTGGCTGCTGGACACCAATGGCATTATTTTATTATACGTGCTACAAATGGAAAGAGAAACAATGCCAAACTCCTAATCTGCCCCTGTCTCCATTGGTTTTGATGCCATGGCGGAAGGTGAGGACGAGGTCAAAGTCCAATGTGATGTGCGTGTATGGGTGCCACGCCTGCTCCTCCACCGCCTCTGCCACAAACCTCTCTAGCTTGAACTCCTCCAGCTCCAGGAACTGCAGAGCATACCCTAGGTGCCAACCACAGGGCGGCGGCGAGGTGGTGGTACCTTTGGGAGGAGGTGGACAGGAAGCTCGTGGCTCGTTAGCTTGCTCAGCTCATTTAAATTTTGTAACGAGCCGAGCTGGCTTTAAAGCTCGTTAGAGATAACGAGCTCGCTCGCGAGCCTTAACGAGGTAGCACTCTAAGGCCTAAGCCCAACAGACAGCACAAGTTACACAACGGGCCAAGCCCAACTGGCTTCGCTGGCTGAGAGGAAAACCCTAGAGTCCTACTCCCGGTCAACCCGTCTCCAGCACCCTGCTGTCCTTGCGCTGCATCTCTCATTCTCTCTCACTCGATCCCCTTTCACACCGCCGCGTGCTGCCGCAATGCGCCGCCCCACCGCCGCCAGCCGCCGCGCCGCAATGCGTCGCGCTACCGCCGCCAGCCCGCCACTGCTGCTCGCTCTCCTCTCCTCACGCGTTAGTGACGCCGGCGTCACCTCTCGCCGCCAGTCACCGCCCGCATCCGACCGTCTTAACTCCTTAGCCACCAAAGGAGCGCCGCGCCGCCGCCTACCCCGGCCCCGCCGGCCACCCAGAAGCCCACTGACGGCCGTGTGGTGAGTGCGATGGAGGAAGAATAAGAGGTGCAATAGCCTCAGGTTGCAAGTGTTGCTGAGCTGAGGGGCTGAGTGCTGGCCGCCTAGCTGCCTGGATGGTTTGGCTCGTGAGCCTAACAAGCTAGCTCGAGCTTTCAAACGAGGCGAGCCGAGCTGGGTTTCTAGCTCGTTACGATAATGAGCCGAGCCGAGCTAGCTTGTTATCCTAACGAGCTTGACCGAGCCGAGCTGGCTTGCTATCCACCCCTTGCAGCCCATCTTCGCCGTGACGTCTTTGCGGTCCTGCCGCCGGCCAGCGATGATGGCGTCGATGCAGCGACACAGCAGGCGCTCGTTCTGGTCCATCTTGTAGTCCGCCTTGCTGATCACATGGCGCAACAGCCGCTTGCACAGCATCTGCACGCACGAGAGGAAGAGCCCCAGGATGGTGGACAGCGAGCTTGACAGGTCCATCTTGAGAGAAGGGCAAATTCGTACTTTCATCATTGCTTCTCTCTCCATTTATAGCAGAAATAATAAAATAATATCACCGATGTCCAACAGTCAATTACTACTTTTTACAGTGTCCTTTAACAAATACGCGTTTATTTGGTGCCATGTAGCAAATTTTGCCTTTGCTATATGCATGCAAATATAGGGTAGATGGAACACATAAACAGATAAAAACAAAAGTGTTTTATGAGAGCCAAAACCGAACCGAATTTTGAACTGCAAGAGTTCTTAGTTTAGATTAGAAGATATTAAATCATGAGTAGTTACGAGAAAAGACCAGCCGCTAGTATGGCCGATAGGTTTCCTCCCCGAATAGTTATCAACCTAATATTTTCAGTTATTTTCTTTTTCATTTTTATCAACACCGATCAAACACCGATCATTTATATCCTTGGGCCTGCAGGTTCACGCGCATCGACACCGATCAAATGGAGTAATTGGAGCGTGTAAGGGTGGGGTAGGAGACGGCGCCGCTCTCCTTGACCAGGCACTGCACGACGAGTTATCGGCCGCGTTGCCGTGGAGGCAACGGCTAGTGCTGCCGCCCGGTGCGCCGAGGGGTATGCGATTGCCCGCCGGCGGGAGCCGACATCACGCTCTGATACCCATTGTCAGCCGCGCTCGCAATTTCCCAACTCAACCAAGAACTCACAAACGCGAAAATCAGTAGAACATAGGAAGTTTTGGTGCTGCGCAAAGCTTGCAGCTTTCCTGACCTTATCTCTGAAACTTAAATAGCAGTATTTACATGCAGACTCAAAAACTGAAACTCGGAGATCCTGTTGGGTTTAGTCCCACATCGGTAATTGATGATGGAGGAACATGATTTAAAAGGTGGGGGCGGTCCTCATTCATCAGACTAGTCTTTTGGGTTGTGTAGGCTCAGGGCCTAAAGTTGTGGCTCTGGTTGGGCCTGTGGTGGAGCAGGCCAAATGTGACCTGTGTGGCCCACGGTTAGTGGGCCGGGCTGCGCACTCTAACAAGTGGTATCAGAGCCCAAGGTTTGAAACCCGGAATAATTTCCATGGGTCACATGGTGGGGAGGCCGAGTAACAAGTCTTCAGGGTCACATGCCAAACCCGGAACAATTTTCATGGGTCACATGGTGGGGAAGCCGAGTAACAAGTCTTCGGGGTCACATGCCAAACCCGGAACAATTTTCATGGGTCACATGGTGGGGAAGCCGAGTAACAAGTCTTCGGGGTCACATGGTGTTTGAAACCCGGAATAATTTCCATGGGTCACATGGTGGGGAGACCGAGTAACAAGTCTTCGGGGTCACATGGCATGCCGGAACAATTTTCATGGGTCACATGGTGGGGAGGCCGAGTAACAAGTCTTCGGAGTCACATGGGTTAATGTGGGTTTAGTCCCCATATCGGTAATTGATGATCCATGGGTCACATGGTGGGGAGGCCGAGTAACAAGTCTTTGGGGTCACATGGCATGCCGGAACAATTTTCATGGGTCACATGGTGGGGAGGCTGAGTAACAAGTCTTCGGAGTCACATGGGTTGATGTGGGTTTAGTCCCCATATCGGTAATTGATGATGGGGGAGATCACATGGGTTGATGTGGGTTTAGTCCCACATCGGTAATTGATGATGGGGGAGCATGACTTAAAAGGTGGGGGTGGTCCTCACCCATCAGACTAGTCTTTTGGGTTGTGTAGGCCCAGCATCTAAAGTTGTGGCTCTGGTTGGGCCTGTGGTGGAGCAGGCCCAATTTGACCTGGGTGGTCCACGGTTGGTGGGCCAGGCTGCGCACTCTAACAAGTAGTTCGTTTGTTTACTTTGCATATTTACACGCTTGATTCGTCCCATGCATCTCATGTGCGTGTGTAGCACGTACTCCATATGTGCTGTCCGTACCCACGTATGCACCGTAGTCGCAGCACTCGTGTTCACCGTCCACGACCCCGTCGTCATCGGCCCTGCACGTCAGCCGCGCCGCGCCACGCTCGTCGGCTTCGCCCTTCCGCCGCTAGCCTCCCTGCCACCACGGATCCACGATAACCGCGTGCGTCGGGCGGCCATCCATGGCGCTATTCCTCTGATCTCTCCGGTCGCCTTCGGCCACGCCCGGCCTCGATTTCCGGTCACGTTCCGCCATCGCCGGTTTGATCGTGAGTGAGGCCGTCGCCTCCGCAACGTCCTCGTTGTACACCGATCTTATCGCCACGACTGACGATCTTCTATCGATGCACGATCTCCACCTCGTGTTTCCTCCTCCACATGTCTTCTTGATCCAATGCTGAAACCTTCTACTATGATATCACTTGTTATAAAAGTTAGTCGATATAGCGGAACGACGACTAACCTTCTCGATCGCTTCAGTCATTGATCACCCAAGACATGCTAGATGACGACACAGGAACACACGATATTTGTTAACAAGGTTCAGCCGAAGCCTACATCCCCGGGGCTCTGATTATGGGCGCTCCTCCCCAACCAATATAGCTCCTAGCCACTACGAGTCCATGGCCTCGCCGCCATCCTCTCCCTGCGTGTCTACGCTACATTGTAGTCGCCATGGTTACATTGTGATGCCCCCCTCTCTATTTGAGAGAGTTGCCGGGTTACAGAGTTCGACTCTAACTCTATCCCCTAACACCTATTACAACTCCAAGTCCAACCGTAACTAAATAGAACTAGTATATTCAACACCTATTCTAACACTACAGGCTGCATGCAAATTAATTGGTGTATTGGGCATGTGCTTGGTCAAAAGTATTGCACCTCTGGATTGGCTTGGGTGCAGTACGCATGCAAGCACAAGCTGATACTGTCACACCCTGAAAATCCTAAATATATAAATTGTTGTTTAATTGGAATTTTTAGAATTGATTTTAAAAGCCTAGAAGTGAAGATCTAATTTTAATTAATAAATTCCAATATAAAATGGGACCAGATAAAATTTCATTAAATACTTTGCTTAATTCTATAATTCCTAGATTTTTCTGGGATTTATTTGAGCTAAGGAAGTATTTTTAATAAATGGAATTGCATTTAAGAAATAATTTAAACTGAAAAAGGTTTTAAAAAGTCTCTTTTGGCTTTGGGCCGAAAGTCGGCCCAAAACCGCTCTCTCTCTCCTCGGCCCAAGTCGGCCCAGTCCGCCGCCGCGCGCGCGCGCGTCCGCCCGCTGACAGGTGGGGCCCACCTGTCAGGCCCGTCGTCTACCTCCGGCCGCCGCCGCCCGAAACCCTAGTTTCGCGCCGCCGCCGTTCCCTTCCAAATCCGGCCGTTCCTTTCCTTCTCCGGCCGAATCAAAAGAGGGGAAATGATCTCCGGGATCTCCTCTACCTTTTCTCTTTTGGAATCATCGGCCAAATCAGCTTGGAAAGTGTTTGATTCGAGGTCGAATCGGATCGGCTTTTCTCTCTCCGAGCCCGACCTTTCCTTCTCGTCGCCGGTCGTCGTGGGCCTTCGCCGCCGCCTCCGAGCCCCTTTAAAAGCTTCCCCGGTGTCTCCTCTACCCGCCGCCACCCTCGCCTTCGCCTCTCGTCGCCGGAAGAGCCCTAGTGCCGTGTGCCCTAGCGCCGCCGTCGCTCCAGCCGTGCGCCGCCGCCGTTCCAGACGTCGCCGTCGCTCGGGAAGACCGCCGTCGTGGTCGCCAAGTCGCCGCCGTCCTCGTCCCCCCCTTCGCCGTCACCGAAGATCACCGGAGCACCGTCACCGCCGTCGACCCGATCTCCGCCGCCGTTTCAATCTCGTCGCCGTCGCCGTCCGTTCCTCTTCCGCCGTCGCTTTGGTCACCGGTGAGTTCGCCGCGTCGCGCTCTACCCGTTGGTGCCTTCCGTTCGCGCCGCCGTGCCGTCGTTTGCCGGCGAGCATGCAAGCCCGAGCCGCCCGAGCCGCCGCCGCCGGTGATGACGTCACCGCTGACGTCATCGTCGCCCTCTCCCGTGAGCCGGTCGTGGACCGATCGATCTCGGCCGTCCGTTTTGGATGGATTGATCTCGGCCGTCCGTTCGCGTGAACCGCCGCCGTGCGCCCGGTCCACCGAAACCCTAGCCCGCTGACGCAATAATCCTTCTTTTCCTTTTCAAAAATAATTCATTATTGCGTCATAATTCAATTAAAATCAATATAAGTGTTTTAATCCGATTTAATCTTCAAAAATTCATAACTAATTCATCTTAGCTCCGATTTAGTTGGTTCAAGTCTCTAAATTTTTCTAAAATTGAGATCTACATGTTAAAAATATCCACATATACTGTTCATGCTTTTTTATGTGCTGTTTTGGTGTTTTTGCTTCTTTTTGTTTAGATTCTGTCGTTTCCGGAGAGTCCGTTTTCGCCGGAGAAGAGTTTGAAGAGTTCCAAGGCCAGCAAGGCAAGTCACACAGATCCCAAACAACCCTTTGAGCATGTTGATCCTATTTAAAGCTATTGTTTCTTTTCAACTATTGCATTTATTTTCGAATGTCATTGGGTGGAATTAACCTATTGTTTGTTATAGCCCTTTTGTTCTTGATTACTTTATTCCTTGATACCTTGGGTTATTATAATTTGACTAGTTGAGTTTTATGTATATTGGTTCAACTAGATATTAGATATAATTGCTTAGCCCTGCTTAGAAACATTAGCGCACTATTGGGATAACTTATGACTCACTATTATTTAATGATGGCTTAATGATAGTTCACGATGGTCAATCGTGATTAGTTAATTAATTAATGTGCCAACTAAAACCTGATAATGGTGGGTTGTGAGCACATGGTTTTGAGAGTCGTGCTCATGACAATTAAGGACCGGTTCACGAGTTTCAGTTGTGAAACATTAACCGTGCCAGCCACAAGCCAGCGTGGGCAACGACTTTATCTTTTGTATAGCATGGTTCATTGCGGGGCACCAGACTGAGAAGTGGCGGAGATAAGCCCACGGGGGTCGCTGGGGAGTCCATGCCTTGTTTTTAAGGGGGTGATTATGATCCAGGAAGGTGCACTGCAGTGGATTGTGTTATGCAAGGGGTATTGTCACAACTCCTTTCCGAGATACCGTGGTGGTATTGAGGCACATGGTGACATGATGTGGGGTTGTGTCTTGTGGGTACAGTGGTACACCTCTGATCAGAGTAAAATTATTCGAATAGCCGTGCCCGCGGTTATGGGCGGGTCGAACAATGTCTTTCGTGATTAGTCTCACACTTCTCACCATAGTAAATGATGCTATAATTGGTAATAATTTGATTAGCTCCTGGTTTGGAATGGTACATTCCTGGTTTGGAGATAGAACTGTGCAGCCGGGATGGTTGTTCAGAATGGTTGGGCCTATACAACAGGGTATGTTGTATAGCGTTGGATTAATATTGTTTAATTACTTAACTATTTTTTTAAATTCTGAAATATTTGCTAAATGCTGCTTTTGCAAATGAAACCCTACTATGCCATCCTTTGGTATCCTTGTGCACTTGCATATTTGCTGCGTGGCTTGCTGAGTATGTCATATACTCACCTTGCAATCATTCATCAGAGGAAGAGTTCTATAGTGAAGCTGATGGTGTGGAGGATTAGGTGTAGCCTTGGTCAAGCTGCCTGTGGAGTGGAGCCGTCTGCGCCGTTTATCTTATTTTCCGCTGCTTAGATCTTTATTGATTGAGAGGAACTATCTACCTCTGTAATGACATTTTATACGCTTATTAATTAGAGTAATAATTGTACTCTATTATCAATTTGTTATTGTGTGCCTCGGCTAATTCCTGGACGAGGGTTCACACACATGTAAGCGTTTGGAATTTTGGATAGAAATTCCGGGCGTGACAAGTTGGTATCAGAGCCCCCTTGACCCTAGGTTATGCCAAATGGTTACCCATAGAAGCCCTCTAAAAATATTGGAAAAGTAGAACTGTTCTCCTCCCTTTCTCTTTTAAATAAACCAAACTAATGGCACATGCACTTCATAATCTCTTTTAGTGGTTCTCATTCAAAATTTATTCCAGTGTTATTAGTACTGTACATCTATTACTATACTAATGGCTCATTTTCCAGCAAAAGTTTTACAATGTTGTTTTATTTAATCTTACTGCAATAAAATAAATTTAGCAAGTTGATTTTATAACTTTCTTTTATTTCTTTTAAAACCTGATGTTCAAAAGTATAAAATTTGTGACCTGGTTTCCAACTGTTTCAACTTATCTTGCAAGCTTGGTTTACTTTATTTACTTACCATTTACTTTGATTTTCTAACTTTATTCAAATTAATCCAAAAACTTGCGCTATTAATTGGATAAATGTCTTGACTCCCTCCTTTCACTTGTCTTTAGATGCCGCGCTACAAGCCTGAGTACTTGTTTGGTGTTGAGGGTTTTGTCCAGGAGTTGCGTACGATGTCCTTTGTCATTGGATTTGGGACTGCCCCTTTTTATGCCCAGATTCCTCATGATCGTCATGAAGAGAAGTGCCGAGTCAAAGTCACCTTGAACAGTAATAGTGAAGATATCCCCTCAGTGATGTTCGAAGCTGGAGGAAGAAACTGCATCCATGCATGTCAGGAGGTGGCAAGGATTGCCATAGGAGAGCTCCGCGATCGCTACAGTGATCAGTTGGCCGACACTGAGTATCGCTATCATCCTCGTCAACCCCAGGGAAGTGACCGTGGCAACTATCTTGAGACTGAAGGAATTGAGAATGATGCTACCACAAGGCATTTGGTTGAGATGCTGTGGGCTATGGATGAAAGTCGTGCGGAGACTGTGTTAGCGGCTCAAGATCATGAAGATCGGAATCGTGGTAAGATTTGCAAGTTAGAGGACAAGGTGGATCGTTTGGAAAAGGAGTTAGCTGCGTTGAAGGGAGAAGCACCGCCGCAGAAGGCCAGGATTCGTCTCACCGCAAGGAAGAGAGCTCTATTTGTCCCTCGCTATCAATTGGCGCCAAAGGTCCGTGTGGTGGAGAAAGAAGTTGCCCCAACCCTAGCAGATCCTCCGGTCATCATCATAAGTGAGGATGAAGAAGAAGAATCCAAGCGCAACCATTCCAAGGTTGAGTGGGTAGCAACTCAAGATGATGAAGACGAGCCGAATGAGCCTTCAATCGACCTCCGATGCTCGGAAGAACTAGAGTGACTTGTTAAGTCGTTGTCTTAGATCGTTGTGTTAGTTTGCTTGCTTTAAGTTTGCTTGTGTGTGTCTCGCATGTGATTTACATCAGTGGTGGGAGGTAAGTGCATGCGTTTGTTTGCTTTTGAGTGTTAGGAAGTTGGTGAGTTTAGTGGTGTGAGAGTTTTCAGTTTGTAATAATGAAACTCAGTTAAGATCAATAAAAGTTCAAGTAATTCTCTGTCCTAAGTAGTTTCCCCCGGTTTCTCTTCTTGTGCCCTGTCCATGCCAGATGGTGAACACTCGCAGCAACGGGAATGGCCCAAGTAACCATAACAATGAAGGAAACCCAACCCTTGCTCAAGTTCTTGCTCAACAGACTCAGCTTATGAACATGATGATGCAACAACTTCAGAATCAGCAGAACCAGGGAAATAACCATGCACCTCCCCAGAACAAGTTAGCAGAATTTCTTCATGTGAGGCCGCCTATTTTCTCTAGTACCACTAATCCTGTTGAAGCTGGTGATTGGCTGCATGCCATAGAGAAGAAGTTGGATTTGCTTCAGTGCACTGATCAGGAGAAGGTCTCATTTGCATCACATCAGTTGCATGGCCCTGCCTCTGAATGGTGGGATCACTTCCGTTTGAATAGGACTACCGCTGAACCTATCACTTGGCTTGAGTTCACCGCTGCTTTTCGGAAGACGCATATATCATCGGGAGTGGTGTCTCTCAAGAAGAAGGAATTCAGGTCGCTCACCCAGGGATCTCGCTCTGTTACGGAGTACCTGCACGAGTTCAATCGTCTGGCTCGTTATGCTCCGGAAGATGTGCGCAATGTTGAAGAGCGCCAAGAGAAGTTCTTGGAAGGACTTAATGAGGAGCTTTCTTACCCACTCATGACTGGAGATTATTCTGATTTCCAGAAGTTGGTGGATAAGGCTATTCGTCAGGAAGACAAGTACAATCGCATGGAGCAGAAGAAACGTCGGATTGCTCAATTCAAGACACAACAGGGGAATAATCAGAAGCCGCGTCTTACTTTAGGACCCCAGTCCATGCCACATGGAGGTTCTTCGTCTGTTGTTCGTCCGCAGCGTCAGTTCTTCAACAACAATGCTGGCAACAACATCCGTAATCAAGCTCCACGTCCAGTTGCAGCTCCAGCACAGCAACAACCTGCCAAGAGGGAGCAAGGCAGCAAGCCCGTGGTGTGTTTCAACTGTGGAGATCCAGGACATTACGCTGACAAGTGTCCGAAGCCCCGACGCGTGAAGGTTGTCCCTGCTCAGAGCAACTCTGCCGTACCAGCGTCAAAGGCCCGTGTCAATCATGTTGCTGCTGCAGAAGCTCAAGATGCTCCAGATGTGATTTTGGGTACGTTCCTTGTTAACTTAGTTCCTGCAACAGTGCTTTTCGATTCAGGTGCTACACATTCATTCTTATCTATGAGTTTTGCGGGAAATCATGGGATGGAAGTAGAAGATCTTAGACGTCCTTTGATGGTTAGTACTCCAAGTAATCAAGCACTCTCTTTGCAACGTAGCCCCTCTGTCAGAATAGAAATTCAAGGGGTACCATTTCTGGCCAATCTTATCCTGTTAGAATCCAAAGACCTTGATGTCATCCTAGGGATGGACTGGTTAGCCAGACATAAAGGTGTGATAGACTGTGCCAACAGAAAAGTAACTCTCACCAGCAATGATGGTCGAGTTGTAACTGTTCATGCATTGTCTTCTGCGTCTTTAAGGTCAAGACTGAACCAAATAACTTTGGAAGAGATTCCTATAGTCCGGGAGTATCCCGATGTGTTCCCAGATGATTTACCTGGTATGCCGCCTAAAAGGGATATAGAATTCAGAATAGATTTGGCACCAGGAACAACTCCGATCCATAAGAGACCTTATCGAATGGCAGCCAATGAGTTGGCAGAAGTTAAGAGGCAAGTAGATGATTTGCTTCAGAAAGGATACATCAGACCGAGTTCATCACCATGGGGAGCTCCGGTTATTTTTGTGGAAAAGAAAGACCATACCCAGAGGATGTGTGTGGACTATCGTGCACTAAATGATGTGACTATCAAAAATAAGTATCCGCTACCCAGAATTGATGATTTGTTTGATCAGCTTAAAGGTGCTACTGTTTTCTCCAAGATAGATCTTCGATCAGGATATCACCAGTTGAGGATCAAAGAGGAAGATATACCTAAGACAGTTTTTACCACTAGGTATGGGTTGTTCGAATGTACTGTTATGTCTTTTGGACTTACCAATGCCCCTGCTTTCTTCATGAACTTGATGAATAAGGTGTTTATGGAATACCTAGACAAGTTCGTGGTGGTCTTTATTGATGATATTCTTATCTACTCCCGAACCAAAGAGGAGCATGAAGAACATCTTCGCCTTGCATTAGAGAAGCTACGAGAACATCAACTGTATGCTAAGTTTAGCAAGTGTGAATTTTGGTTGTCTGAAGTGAAGTTCCTTGGTCACGTCATCTCAGCCGGAGGAGTTGCCGTTGATCCTAGTAATGTGGAATCCGTAACCAACTGGAAGCAACCGAAGACAGTTTTAGAGATCCGCAGTTTCTTAGGCCTCGCAGGTTATTATCGGAGGTTTATAGAGAATTTTTCCAAGATTGCTAAGCCCATGACACGACTGCTTCAGAAAGATGTGAAGTACAAGTGGTCGGAAGAATGTGAGCAGAGTTTTCAAGAGTTGAAGAATCGCTTGATATCAGCTCCTATTTTGATTTTACCTGAACCAAAGAAGGGTTTCCAAGTGTATTGCGATGCATCCAAACTTGGGTTAGGTTGTGTACTGATGCAAGATGGGAAGATGGTTGCCTATGCATCTCGTCAGTTACGTCCGCATGAGAAGAACTACCCTACTCATGATCTTGAATTAGCTGCAGTAGTTCATGCGTTGAAAATTTGGCGTCATTATCTTTTCGGTACTCGTACAGAGGTGTACACCGATCACAAGAGTTTAAAGTATATCTTTACTCAGCCGGATCTAAACATGAGACAACGGAGATGGTTGGAATTAATTAAGGATTATGACATGGGAATTCATTATCACCCAGGAAAGGCTAATGTTGTAGCAGACGCTCTTAGCAGAAAAGGCTATTGCAATGCTACGGAAGGACGACAGTTGCCATTGGAATTATGCAAGGAATTTGAAAGATTAAATTTGGGAATTGTCAGTAGAGGTTTTGTTGCAGCCTTAGAAGCGAAGCCCACTCTAATTGATCAAGTTAGAGAAGCCCAAATTAATGATCCTGATATTCAAGAAATCAAGAAGAATATGAGAAGAGGAAAAGCTATTGGTTTCTTGGAGGATGAGCACGGAACTGTATGGTTGGGTGAGAGAATCTGTGTCCCCGACAACAAAGATTTAAAAGATGCAATTCTGAAAGAAGCTCATGACACCTTATATTCCATTCACCCTGGTAGTACCAAGATGTACCAGGATCTCAAGGAAAGATTTTGGTGGGCAAGTATGAAGCGTGAAATCGCAGAATACGTAGCAGTATGTGATGTTTGTCAGCGAGTCAAGGTAGAACATCAGAAACCTGCCGGTTTGTTGCGATTCCTGAATGGAAATGGGAAGAAATCGGTTTGGATTTTATCACTGGTTTACCCAGAACGTCATCAGGCCATGATTCTATTTGGGTGATAGTCGACAGACTTACCAAAGTGGCTCATTTTATTCCGGTAAAAACAACCTATTCCGGAAGTCGCTTAGCGGAATTGTATATGGCAAGGATTGTGTGTTTGCACGGTGTCCCTAAGAAAATAGTGTCTGATCAAGGCAGTCAATTTACCTCAAATTTTTGGAAGAAGCTTCAGGAAGAGATGGGTTCTAAGCTGAACTTTAGTACTGCTTATCATCCGCAGACAGACGGACAAACCGAAAGGGTGAATAAGATTTTGGAAGACATGTTGAGAGCTTGTGCTTTAGATTTCGGTGGAAGTTGGGATAAGAATCTACCTTATGCAGAATTTTCGTACAACAACAGTTGTCAAGCTAGTCTTCAAATGGCTCCTTACGAAGCACTGTATGGTCGAAAGTGCCGTACTCCGCTTTTGTGGGATCAAACAGGAGAACATCAGGTTTTCGGGACGGATATCCTAAGGGAAGCAGAAGAAAAGGTGAAAATCATTCAAGAAAGATTGCGTGTGGCCCAGTCGCGTCATAAGAGTTATGCCGACAATCGCCTAGAGATTTGAGTTTTGAAGAAGGAGATTATGTGTATCTTCGTGTCACGCCGTTTCGAGGAGTTCATCGTTTTCATACCAAAGGAAAATTGGCACCGCGTTTTGTGGGACCTTATAAGATTGTCAGTAGAAGAGGAGAGGTTGCTTATCAGTTGGAGTTACCTCAATCTTTGGCAGGAGTCCATAATGTGTTCCATGTGTCGCAATTGAAGAAGTGTTTAAGGGTACCTACCGAAGAAGCTAATCTTGAACAGATAGAGGTCCAAGAGGATCTGACCTATGTTGAGAAACCAATCCGTATCTTGGAAATAGATGAGAGAAGAACCAGAAATCGAGTTATCCGTTTTTGCAAAGTCCAGTGGAGTAATCACTCGGAAGAAGAGTCAACTTGGGAACGAGAAGATGAATTGAAGTCAGCTCATCCGCATCTGTTCGCCAGTTCTTCCGAATCTCGAGGACGAGATTTTGTTTAAGGGGGGTAGGTTTGTCACACCCTGACAATCCTAAATATATAAATTGTTGTTTAATTGGAATTTTTAGAATTGATTTTAAAAGCCTAGAAGTGAAGATCTAATTTTAATTAATAAATTCCAATATAAAATGGGACCAGATAAAATTTCATTAAATACTTTGCTTAATTCTATAATTCCTAGATTTTTCTGGGATTTATTTGAGCTAAGGAAGTATTTTTAATAAATGGAATTGCATTTAAGAAATAATTTAAATTGAAAAAGGTTTTAAAAAGTCTCTTTTGGCTTTGGGCCGAAAGTCGGCCCAAAACCGCTCTCTCTCTCCTCGGCCCAAGTTGGCCCAGTCCGCCGCCGCGCGCGCGCGCGTCCGCCCGCTGACAGGTGGGGCCCACCTGTCAGGCCCGTCGTCTACCTCCGGCCGCCGCCGCCCGAAACCCTAGTTTCGCGCCGCCGCCGTTCCCTTCCAAATCCGGCCGTTCCTTTCCTTCTCCGGCCGAATCAAAAGAGGGGAAATGATCTCCGGGATCTCCTCTACCTTTTCTCTTTTGGAATCATCGGCCAAATCGGCTTGGAAAGTGTTTGATTCGAGGTCGAATCGGATCGGCTTTTCTCTCTCCGAGCCCGACCTTTCCTTCTCGTCGCCGGTCGTCGTGGGCCTTCGCCGCCGCCTCCGAGCCCCTTTAAAAGCTTCCCCGGTGTCTCCTCTACCCGCCGCCACCCTCGCCTTCGCCTTTCGTCGCCGGAAGAGCCCTAGCGCCGTGTGCCCTAGCGCCGCCGTCGCCGCCGTCGCTCCAGCCGTGCGCCGCCGCCGTTCCAAACGTCGCCGTCGCTCGGGAAGACCGCCGTCGTGGTCGCCAAGTCACCGCCGTCCTCGTCCGCCCCTTCGCCGTCGCCGAAGATCACCGGAGCACCGTCGCCGCCGTCGACCCGATCTCCGCCGCCGTTTCAATCTCGTCGCCGTCGCCGTCCGTTCCTCTTCCGCCGTCGCTTTGGTCACCGGTGAGTTCGCCGCGTCGCGCTCTACCCGATGGTGCCTTCCGTTCGCGCCGCCGTGCCGTCGTTCGCCGGCGAGCATGCAAGCCCGAGCCGCCCGAGCCGCCGCCGCCGGTGATGACGTCACCGCTGACGTCATCGTCGCCCTCTCCCGTGAGCCGGTCGTGGACCGATCGATCTCGGCCGTCCGTTTTGGATGGATTGATCTCGGCCGTCCGTTCGCGTGAACCGCCGCCGTGCGCCCGGTCCACCGAAACCCTAGCCCGCTGACGCAATAATCCTTCTTTTCCTTTTCAAAAATAATTCATTATTGCGTCATAATTCAATTAAAATCAATATAAGTGTTTTAATCCGATTTAATCTTCAAAAATTCATAACTAATTCATCTTAGCTCCGATTTAGTTGGTTCAAGTCTCTAAATTTTTCTAAAATTGAGATCTACATGTTAAAAATATCCACATATACTGTTCATGCTTGTTTATGTGCTGTTTTGGTGTTTTTGCTTCTTTTCGTTTAGATTCCGTCGTTTCCGGAGAGTCCGTTTTCGCCGGAGAAGAGTTTGAAGAGTTCCAAGGCCAGCAAGGCAAGTCACACAGATCCCAAACAACCCTTTGAGCATGTTGATCCTATTTAAAGCTATTGTTTCTTTTCAACTATTGCATTTATTTTCGAATGTCATTGGGTGGAATTAACCTATTGTTTGTTATAGCCCTTTTGTTCTTGATTACTTTATTCCTTGATACCTTGGGTTATTATAATTTGACTAGTTGAGCTTTATGTATATTGGTTCAACTAGATATTAGATATAATTGCTTAGCCCTGCTTAGAAACATTAGCTCACTATTGGGATTACTTATGACTCACTATTATTTAATGATGGCTTAATGATAGTTCACGATGGTCAATCGTGATTAGTTAATTAATTAATGTGCCAACTAAAACCTGATAATGGTGGGTTGTGAGCACATGGTTTTGAGAGTCGTGCTCATGACAATTAAGGACCGGTTCACGAGTTTCAGTTGTGAAACATTAACCGTGCCAGCCACAAGCCAGCGTGGGCAACGACTTTATCTTTTGTATAGCATGGTTCATTGCGGGGCACCAGACTGAGAAGTGGCGGAGATAAGCCCACGGGGGTCGCTGGGGAGTCCATGCCTTGTTTTTAAGGGGGTGATTATGATCCAGGAAGGTGCACTGCAGTGGATTGTGTTATGCAAGGGGTATTGTCACAACTCCTTTCCGAGATACCGTGGTGGTATTGAGGCACATGGTGACATGATGTGGGGTTGTGTCTTGTGGGTACAGTGGTACACCTCTGATCAGAGTAAAACTATTCGAATAGCCATGCCCGCGGTTATGGGCGGGTCGAACAATGTCTTTCGTGATTAGTCTCACACTTCTCACCATAGTAAATGATGCTATAATTGGTAATAATTTGATTAGCTCCTGGTTTGGAATGGTACATTCCTGGTTTGGAGATAGAACTGTGCAGCCGGGATGGTTGTTCAGAATGGTTGGGCCTATACAACAGGGTATGTTGTATAGCGTTGGATTAATATTGTTTAATTACTTAACTGTTTTTTTAAATTCTAAAATATTTGCTAAATGCTGCTTTTGCAAATGAAACCCTACTATGCCATCCTTTGGTATCCTTGTGCACTTGCATATTTGCTGCGTGGCTTGCTGAGTATGTCATATACTCACCTTGCAATCATTCATCAGAGGAAGAGTTCTACAGTGAAGCTGATGGTGTGGAGGATTAGGTGTAGCCTTGGTCAAGCTGCCTGTGGAGTGGAGCCGTCTGCGCCGTTTATCTTATTTTCCGCTGCTTAGATCTTTATTGATTGAGAGGAACTATCTACCTCTGTAATGACATTTTATACGCTTATTAATTAGAGTAATAATTGTACTCTATTATCAATTTGTTATTGTGTGCCTCGGCTGATTCCTGGACGAGGGTTCACACACATGTAAGCGTTTGGAATTTTGGATAGAAATTCCGGGCGTGACAGATACGGACTAGCATACAGCAAGGCTGAACCGTAGATGGGTGAGACTTTGCATCGAGGAGACATCACAGAGTTTAAATACTGTGCAAAAGTTTATGAGTCAGACTTGATGTCGAAACAAGATTTCGGCAATACTAAAAGGGGTGGCTATCAAGCTGAAAAAGTAGATTGGTTCAGAGACAAGGAATTTTATACAGGTTCAGGCCTTCTTAACCAAGAAGTAATACCCTACTCCTGTCCGGGGATTGATCCGCCGAGTGTATTATTGATCGTATGATCTGGGAGAAAAATCGTGTCCCTAAAGGCACCCGGACCCCTTCCCATCTTAACCAAGAAGTAATACCCTACTCCTGTCCGGGGATTGATCCGCCGAGTGTATTATTGATCGTATGATCTGGGAGAAAAATCGTGTCCCTAAAGGCACCCGGACCCCTCCTTATATAGGGGAAGGGGTTCGTATTACAAAGTACAGACCATATCCCTAACGGAATAGGTAATTACAGATAAAATACAATCGTAACCGACTAGGATCCTGGGTGTTTCCTTGACATACAAGTTTGGTACTTAACCCGAGTCCTCTTAAAGATATTCTATCCATACATGGCACCCCATACCCAGTCGGACTATACATGCCGTGTAGGTATAGGGTATCCATAATCTCCACAGTAGCCCCTGAGACCTTTATAGTCGACGAAACAGCCTTCTCTCGGAACGTAAAGTGATAATCCGAGTGCTTCAATTTCTTTCGTACTGATCTCCCGAGTACCAAAATCAAAGACTGTGAAGGGCTGAAAGTAAATAATTAGGTGCATCGACTAGATGCACCTAATTAGGTGTAGCCTCCGACTATGTGAGTAGCTAAAAGCTAAACATATTGTCAAAGTACATCAAAACGTCCATTCGAGTGGTTTTTAACCAAATATCCCAAGGCCAAGCATATGCAGCATCTGATAAACCTCCCGCCGACTGCTTTAATGTGCCAAAGAAATATAAAGAAAAACCCGAGTGAGAAGCACTCCAAAGGTTTATAAATCAACACAGGTGATAAAAGTCCAAGTAAAAACTTTCAAAAGACCTATCAAATGTGGCATAAAATTTGATAAAAGACGAGTCAAAATAGCCTAGGCTATGACTCATCCCATAATCAAAATATGCATATAACATGCCGAGTGGATGACTGTATTAAAACCAGTCATCTCAAGAAAACCCAAACAACCTTTGCAGCCTAAAAAGGCCTACAAAATTAGCATCAATCTCCCATTCATTCCCAGCTGCAGTTCAGACCAAAATACATAATCCAGTTCACATCCATGGCGGAAGAGAGAGAAAGCTTTGAGAGCCAGTGGGCGCCCTCCGATGTTATGGAGGAGAACCTGAAGGAGATGGTGGCGCACGGCGTTATTCCGGCGAAAGAAATCATCGGGTGGCGTCCAGCATTCGGCGAAGCATTTCCAACCCCCGACACACATGAGGTCGTAGTATTCTCTCATTTCTTCTATGGCGGGTTTTCCCTTCCGACCTCAAGCTTCTTCCGAGGAATTTTGGATTTCTATGGGATCAGTTTGCACCACCTAAACCCCAATTCCATAGTCCACATCACCAATTTTATCCACGCTTGCGAAGCTTTCCTAGGGATTAGGCCATATTTCGCTCTATTCCGTCGCATCTTCTTCCTCAAGCCCCAGCCAAACAAAAGCAAACCATGTGTAGTTGGGGGAGCCGGATTTCAACTGAGGGGGACCTTGAGCCAAAAATACTTCTCCATGCCATTCAAGACCTCGAACAAAGGTTGGCACGCAAACTGGTTCTATGTGCAAAACCCTGAGCCAGCACTTCTCGGATACTCCTGTCTTCCCCCAATATATCGCGACACCTGGAACTCAATGCCTATGGGAGAAGAGGCCGCCCAAGCACTCAACTTGTTGGATCGCATGCTAAAGCTAAAAGAACAGGGTCTGTAGGGGGCGCAAATCACCCGGCATTTCATCAAGAGCCGACTGGCACCAATCAAAGAAAGATCCAGAACAGCCTTTGAGTTTGATAGAGCATGACCTGAATCGTGAAGATCCAGACTCTCTTGATTTTAAGGTTATGAAGGAGAGAATGTACAAAATCTTCTCGAATGCCATCGTGGTCAGCTATTCACACTTACTGCCAGTTGTGCCATACAATGCCTTCAACCCCCCTCCACCGGTAAGCGTTATACAACTCAGCTTTTCTCAATGCATGCTTTTATCTTCTGTAAAGTTGACTGAAAACTTGGAATACCATGCCCAGGAGTTTGCTTTGATGAAGTCCGATACTCCAATTGCTCAACGCCGCTCACCTCGCCGGCACACCTGCCAAGCCAGTGGAGGGCCGAAGATTCAGTCGGATGTCCAACCCAACGCTTCAAGAACAACTAACCAGCCAGATTCTCGTAAGAGGGAATCGGTGCTGACCGACGATGAGGGCCATGACGCCAAAAAACCCAGCAACCAAAAGGAAGGAGCCGAGAGACAGCCAAAGCAAGCTAACTTAAGGAAGAAAACATCCAGTCGTCCAACACTAAAAATAAGGAAGTCAGCCAGGTATGTGTCATATCACAGTTGCCGTCATCCATCATTCTTCATTGTAGCAGAGCTGAGAACATATATCGAATTTGCAGAAAGCCATCTGACATAGATCCTTCTGGAAAAGAACCCACGCTGACTGGCTCGGAGACTGGTCCTTCAGCGGAAACTGGGCAGCTGCCGAAGACTGCCCAGATAATAATCAACCGGCGACCGGCAATGTAGATACCAGCAATGAGCCCCTGACTGGAAACCAGTCGGCGGAAGCTGAAGCCGGCGCTGATGAGGAACCTCCGACTAGAAACCAGTCGGGTGCAGAACATAATGAAGATATTCCTAAAGTAGAAGCTCAAGCTGACAGCCCTCCTAAAAAGGATGCAAGCGTCGATCCAGGGACCAGCTCTCCTGTTAAAGTACAAGGGCCCGCTCATCCCCGACCGGAAATAATCATAGGTAAACACATCCTCCGAACTCATCTTGATCTGACAGACTTTTTTCAATTGTTTCACTTTTATTCATAAATGCCTAAGGCCCAATGATCGGCGATGAAGAAGAAGTCCTCCGGATACAGTCAGCTGAGAATTCTCGCCCACCCATTTTAGTCAAGTGGTGGAATCACGACATGCAACCTCAAGGAATCGTGATAAACAAGCAAAAAGAAGATGAGGAAGTATGCTTGCTGAAAAAGGCACTCAGCCAGGCTACTTGCATCGTGAATGTAAGTCTCCTTATTCACAGCTTCAACTATCCTGTTTCCCACTTTGCTCAAATGCCGACAAATTCGCATTGCAGAGAATCCATCTCAGGAACGAGGCGAAGACCGCGACTCTTGAGAAGTTAGTTCCTCATCTTGGAACCCTTGAAGCCACCAGAAACCAGCTGCACGAGGCAAAGGAGCTTGCCAGGAAAACTGAGTATGATCTGAGGGATCGGATCGCCGAGCTTCAAGAATCCAGCTTTGAACTGAGCGGTTCGTCAAAAGGTAAATACAATCTCTGTCTAACTTACTTATGCTGCCATCCTTGTAATTTCAATTAACAAGAAGCAATACAGTGCAAGCCGCCAAGATATCTGAACTAGAAAAGCAGATCCAAACTCTGGAGAACGACAAGGCTGAATTGGCGAGACAGAGGAACTCGGCTCTGAAAGATGTTGAAGGTACTGGTGACTAATACCTCTTATCTTTATGACCACTCGTTGATATAAATCTATTTATGCAGATCGCAAAATCAAGTCTCAGGCTCAATTCGATATCTTGGTCAATAAAATCAAAAGGCTTGAAGGGGCTAGGGATGAAGTCGCCAACACTGCTACCCCACTCGTCCAAGCCATGTTCTTCAATAATAATGGTCCGAGTACATTTGATGCCTCCGAAATCTTCGACAAGCTGAGGATCGCTCCGGACACATACTTTAAGAATATCAAGGACGCTGGAAATATGGGAGCAAGCCTGGCGTTGGCAATGTCCAAGCCTTTATACCCGAAGATTGACATTGACGCCATTGATGGATTTGCAGACGGGACGAGCGAAGAAGCCGCCCTTGACCTCATCAACGA
Organism: Oryza sativa Japonica Group; assembly: GCF_034140825.1. Taxonomy (NCBI): domain Eukaryota; kingdom Viridiplantae; phylum Streptophyta; class Magnoliopsida; order Poales; family Poaceae; genus Oryza; species Oryza sativa. The sequence goes on from NC_089045.1 coordinate 22,862,324, forward strand.
TGCGCAGAAAGCAGCCGATAAGATAGCCGTTGATGTAGTTGAGAGATTCCAGGACAACGACCTCCGGCCGACTGGATCTAATAATTCCGATGATGAGAAAACTGATACTGATTGATGTTATATTGTAACAATAACTCTGATGGTGATGATGATGGAGGCACAATTTGTACAATACTGATGAATTTATGCTGTGCTTGATATTTCAAACTTAGCTCCTGATTTCTTAAAAGTTTTTGTCAAACCTTTTTGAGCCTAAAAGCCGCAAAAGTTATTAAAAAACTTTCAGTCCTCATTGACTAAGCCAGAAAATAAAACAAGGCAATGATAAATCAAGTAAGCAAATTGAATTGATAAAAATCACACTCCATTATTATTATAGTAGCCCCTGACTGATAACTCAAGGAAAAGTTTGATGTTAGCAGTCAAAGAGGAAGATACAAAAGTAATGCCTAAGCATAAAAACGACGAAGATGTTCAATATTCCAAGAGTTGTCGATAGTAATACCGTCTTCACGTTTGAGTCGGTAAGAACCTGGCCGAGTGACTTCAAAAATTATGAATTGTCCTTCCCACAAGGGAGATAACTTGTGCCGATCCCATGTAGTTTGAATTTTTCTCAGAACCAGGTCGCCGACTAAAAAGGCTCGTGATCGAACGTTGCGATTATGATAACGACGCAACCCTTGCAAGTACCGAGCCGACTGAATTAAGGCTGCTTCGCGAGCTTCTTCCAGTCGGTTAAGATCATCTACTCGGTTGTCTCCGTAGCGCTCCTTGTTGAAGTTACGAAAACGTAAAGATTCAAATTCCACCTCACTGGGCAACATTGCTTCTGCTCCATAGACTAGGAAAAACGGCGACTGGCCCGTAGCCCGACTGGGAGTAGTGCGCAAGGACCAAAGTACAGACGGTAGCTGCTCTACCCACTTGCCGGCATAGGGATTCAGTCGGTCGAAAACTCGTGCTTTTATTCCTTGAAGTACCATACCATTGGCATGTTCGACCTGTCCATTGCTCACGGGGTGCGCTACGGAGGCATAACAAATTTTAATGCCGAAGTCCCCACAAAAACTTTAAATACTCCGCCTGTGAATTGAGTGCCGTTATCAGTGATGATCCGATTGGGTACGCCGAACCGGTGTACAATGTTGATGAAGAAATCTCTAGCCTTGTATGTCGTGATCGTAATGACCGGTTTAGCTTCAATTTACTTGGAAAATTTGTCAACAGCCACAAAGAGGTGAGTATAACCACCGACTGCCTTTTTGAACGGGCCGACCATGTCAAGCCCCCAAACCGCAAACGGCCAAGACAACAGGATGGTTTGCAACTCCTGAGCTGGTAGATGAGTTTGTCGGGTGAAAAATTGACAACCCTCACATGTTCGCACAATTTTGTCGGCGTCGGACACAGCTGTGGGCTAGAAAAAACCCTGTCGATAAGCCTTGCCAACGATGGTTCGTGCAGCAGCGTGATTACCATAGATGCCTGAATGTATATCTTTTAGCAATTGCCTTCCCTCCTCCATAGACACACAGCGTTGCAGGATTCCCGATGGACTTTTCTTGTACAACTCGGTCTCATGAATAACAGAGTTTGCTGCGCCTGGAAATCCGCTCGGCTTCATCTTTATCTTGAGGGAGTTCTAGTTTGGTCAAAAATCTTATGAGGGGCTCTCTCCAGTCGGCTTCAATCATGCTTACGTCTTGGGTGTCCGTGGCTTCAATTGTTTCTTTCCTTGGCACGGTTGGTTCGTAAAGATGTTCAACGAACACGTCGGAAGGAGCTGCTTCTCGTTTTGAACAAAAATTAGCCAGTCTGTCGGCTGCCTCATTATTGTGTCGAAGGACATGGGTGAGTTCAAATCCATCGAATTTGTCTTCCAACTTGCGTACCTCCTGCCGATAAGCAGTCATGTTATCATCAAGGCAGGACCACTCTTTCATGACTTGATTAACAACCAACTGAGAATCTCCACGAACGATCAGACGCCGAATGCCTAAGGAGATCGCAATCCTTAATCCGTGAAGCAGCGCCTCATATTCTGCCACGTTATGGGATGCAGAAAAATGTATCCGCAATACGTAGCTCAATCTTTCTCCAGTCGGGGAGAGTAAAACAACCCCGGCTCCAGTGCCTGAAAGCCTCTTCGACCCGTCAAAATGCATGGTCCAATACTCCATCTTTTCCTCGGGCATGTCTTCTTGGCACTCAGTCCACTCGGCGACAAAGTCAGCTAAAGCTTGGGACTTGATCGAAGTTCGCGGCTTGAAGGATATATCCAAGGACATCAATTCTAAGGCCCACTTTGCGATTCGTCCATTTGCTTCGTGATTATGAAGTATGTCCCCGAGTGGAAACGATATGACCACCGTGACCGAGTGACCTTGGAAGTAGTGAGATAGTTTCCTGACGGTAATTAAAACACCATATAATAGATTTTGAACCTGAGGATATCTTGTCTTGGAATCAGCCAAAACCTCGCTAACGAAGTAGATTGGTCATTGGACTTTTTGAACATGGCCTTCTTCTTCACGCTCAACAACCAGGACTGTGCTTACAACCTGGGAAGTCGCCGACACGTATAACAATAGCGGCTCTTGCGGATGTGGTGAAGCTAGGACTGGTAGAGTAGTGAGAAGTTTTTTGAAGTCTTCAAAGGCTTTCTGTGCTTTGGGTCCCTACTGGAAATTGTCTGTTTTCTTCAACAGCCTGAAGAAGGGCATCCCTGCTCGCCGAGTCGCGAAACAAACCGGCTGAGCGCCGCCATGCAACCAGTCTGCTTTTGGACATCTTTCTGGGAGCTCGGCGGTTTCATGTTGAGGATGGCGTTGACTTTCTCCGGGTTGGCCTGTATGCCTCTATGGGACACCATAAATCCAAGCAGCTTCCCTGACGGTACTCCGAAGATGCACTTTTCAGGGTTTAGTTTCATCCTGAAGGTGAGGATGCTTGCAAAGATCTCTTTTAGATCCGTAATCAAATCATCCTTCTGCTTGGTCTTGACAACTACATCATCCACATAAGCTTCAACATTGCGGCCGATCTGAGTTGAAAACATCTCTGGATCATGCGTTGATAAGTTGCTCCTGCGTTCTTCAATCCAAAGGGCATGGTGATGTAGCAGTAGGCCCCGAAGGGCGTAATGAATGCAGTCTTCAAGCAGTCGGATTCTTTTAGTCGGATCTGATGATATCCTGAGTAGCAATCCAAAAAACTGAGTAGCTCGCAGCCGGCTGTTGAGTCAACTACCTGGTCAATGCGAGGTAACCCAAAGGGATCTTTGGGACAAGATTTGTTTAGGTCGATGTAATCAACACACATGCGCCATTGTCCCGTCTTCTTCCGAACTAGGACTGGGTTAGCCAGCCAGTCGAGATGGAGGACTTCCTTGATAAAGCCTGCTGCTAACAGCTTGGTCAATTCCTCCTTGATCGCATCCTTCCTATCCTGTGCAAAGCGGCAGAGTCGTTGCTTGCTTGGTTTAGCGTCTTCCTTAACATGTAAAGAGTGCTCAATCACCTCTCTAGGAATACCAGGCATATCAGATGGTTTCCACGTAAAAATATCTTTATTATTTTGAAGAAAGGTGATGAGCGTGTTTTCCTATTCACAATCTAACTCAGCACCTATTACAGCAGTCTTAGTAGGATCAGAGGGATCTAGAGGAATTTTCTTGGTCTTGGCGTCGCTTTCTCCGCTCTTTGGCATCTTGGTTGCAGGCACTTCTCCTTCGCTTGCTGTGGACGTGGCCAGTCGGACTTCTTCTCGGGCGAGGGTGATCTCGTGGGTCTGGGCCATCTCGCAGCTTTCCTTGTCGCATGTGACGGCTTGTTTGATGTCGCTCCGCAGGGATATGACTCCTCGAGGACCAGGCATCTTCATCATCATGTAGGTATAGTGCGGGACAGCCATAAACTTGGCTAACGCCGGGCGTCCGAGTATAGCATGATATGGTGTCTCGAAATCAGCAACTTCGAAGCAAACGTTTTCTATGCGGAAATTCTCCCGAGTGCCGAAAGTGACCGGAAGAGTGATCTGGCCGAGTGGTGTAGCAGATAGCCTTGGGATGACTCTGTGAAAGGGCGTATTACTCGGTTTTAATTCCGTGCGAGGGATCTGCATGTCGTCAAGAGTCTTGGCGAAAAGGATGTTGAGTGCACTGCCACCATCGATGAGGGATCTGCGAAGCTTGACGTTACGAACCATTGGGTCTAGTACCAGGGGGTACCGCCCCGGGTGGACCACTCGGTCAGGATGATCCGAGCGGTCAAACTTGATTGTTGTCTCTGACCACCAAAGATATTGGGGCATATCGGGCTGGACAGCATTGATCTCCCGTTCAGTCAGCTTTTGCTTTCTCTTGGATATTCATAAGCCAGGGGTCCGCCAAAGATGTGGTTGAGTTCCTTGCGATGGTCTTGAAAACCAGTCGAGTCATCATCTTCGTCATCCTTCTTCTTTGACGTGCATTGATCTCCGTCAGTGTTCTTGCGTGCGTTCTTGGCGTATTGTTCTGCAAACTATTTGTAGACGAAGCAATCTTTGGCCGCGTGACTGGAATTTGGATGATGCGGACATTGGGAGTTCATGATCTTGTCAAAAGTGTTGACGCGGGAACGTTTGTCGGGAGGATAGTGTAGTAGTTGCCACAAGTTCCTCGGGCTTACGCTTGCGATCCTTGTGATTGGTACTTCCACTCCCCCTGTAGTCGGCGTATCTTTCTTTGGCTTCCAAGTGGTGCCCGACTGCTTGGACGCGGTAATAGCATCTTCGGCTTTGGCATACTCATTGGCTTTTTCGAATATCTGCTTGACCATCCTGGGAGGCTTGCGCCCGAACTTGCCGACTAGGTCTTCGTGGCAAATGCCCTTGGTGAAGGCGGCGATGATGACGTCGTCGGTGATGTCGGAGATTTTGTTGCGTTGCTCAGAAAAGCGTCGGATGTAATCTCGGAGGGATTCTCCGGGCTTCTTGATAACGTTGTAGAGTTCAAACTGGGTGCCAAGACGTTCAAAGGTGCCTTGAAAGTTGGTGATGAAGTGTTCGCGTAGTTCCGCCCATGATCCGATTGTGCCACGGGGTACCTGTGAAGCCAGGACCAGGCAGAATCCGCTAGGGCCACGGGCAGATAGTTTACCATGGCCTTGCTGTTTCCTCCTACTGTGCGGATGGCGAGATCGTAGACGGTGAGCCAAGACTCAGGGTTAGTGCTGCCATCATATTTCTCGATTCCAGTCGGCTTGAAGCCAGCCGGCCAATCCACTCGACGCAGGTCACTTGTGAAGGCAGCTACTCCGTCCACGTCATCGTCGTAGCGGTCTGGTGAATGGTGGGGAGCATAGCCTCTTGCCGCGCGGCGCTGGTTGATAGTATCGCAAAGATCGACGGGGCGCCTGCGATGTGGGGAGCGAGGTCGTTCAACTCGACGCTCCCTGTGTCGTTCGGGAGGCGAATGGACAGATCGCTCACCGTGACCCCTGCTCCTGCGACTGGATCCCGCGTCGGCGATGCTGAGGCTTGGTTGGTGATAGTCTTGAGATCGAAGAGGGGGAACTCGGCTGCCAGTCGGCGTGCGGGTGCTTGCGGAGTTAGCCGGGACCGAGGCGGCGATCATGGTCTTCGTTTGGTTCAAGATTTTGATGACGTGCTGATTGAGCGCGTCTTCCTTGAGGAGGCTGTCGAGGAGGGTGATCGCTGCAACCGCGTTCTGTTGGGGAGGGTGCGAAAAACAGTCGTCCCGTCGACGTCTTGTTGCCCAATGAGGTCTCGTGCTCGTCGCCCAGATTCCAAGGCGCGCTGTCGTCGATCCTCAACCTCCTTTGCAGCCCGTTCGCGATCTTGTTGTTCACGCTGCAGTCGTTCTCACTCTTGTCGTTGTTGTTCTTCCTTCAGTCGGCGACGTTCAGCTTCTTTTCGTGTGCGCTCTTCTTCCGCTTCTCGGGCTTGGCGCTGTTTTGCCGTCTCATTGTCGGCCATGAATACGCCGAAAAAGAGAGGCGTGTAGTCGTCCTCATAGCTGTCGTCGAAGTCGTTGAAGTTACCATAATCGTAGCGATAGCCGAAGTCATCGTACTCAAGGATCTCCGTTGGTCGAGAACTGACGTCGGGAGAACTGAGGTAGCCATCCAATTCTTCCGTCGAGACCGTCCCGAGAGGTTGGAGTATAACGCCGACCTCTCTAGAGCTAGATTAGATTGGAGCCGAAGCCGGATCCCGTCTAGGTCTTCGGGTGGGAGACGCCTTGGTCGTGAAGACAGCAGCCAGATCATCGGGAAGTCTCATCAGGATTGGGGGATAGGACCCGTCATCTTGATCTGGTCGTGTTGGAGTAGATTGGATCTCGTCCGAGTGGTTTGAAGCCAACTCGGTAGAGATGATCTTGGGGTAGACCTCGGCCGAGTTCGGGATACCGAACGGAGCGGAGATCTGGCCTCTTCCCGACTGGTTCGAATCCGAGTCGAGGAGAGAAATCTTGCCGAAGTCGAGGCTGCCAAACCGGAACGCCTGCCTGGGAGGGAATACGAAGTCGTCGATGCCGGAGACGGAACCGATCGCACTAGTCGGCGAAGAACTTGATGCTACCCCTACCTGGTGCGCCAACTATCGAAACAAGATTTCGGCAATACTAAAAGGGGATGGCTATCAAGCTGGAAAAGTGGATGGGTTCAGAGACAAGGAATTTTATACAGGTTCAGGCCTTCTTAACCAAGAAGTAATACCCTACTCCTGTCTGGGGATTGATCCGCCGAGTGTATTATTGATCGTATGATCTGGGAGAAAAATCGTGTCCCTAAAGGCACCCGAACCCCTCCTTATATAGGGGAAGAGGTCCGTATTACAAAGTACAGACCATATCCCTAACGGAATAGGTAATTACAGATAAAATACAATCGTAACCGACTAGGATCCTGGGTGTTTCCTTGACATACAAGTTTGGTACTTAACCCGAGTCCTCTTAAAGATATTCTATCCATACATGGCACCCCATACCCAGTCGGACTATACATGCCGTGTAGGTATGGGGTATGCATAATCTCCACACTTGAGTTGGGTGCTGTTTGGAGAGGGAGTTTGTAACAGACTCTTCATCGTAGTACACGATCCGAGGTGATGAGGGAGAAGTCGGCTGCATATATATTCAATTCGGACTTTGGACGTCGAAGGATCAAAGGAAACGAGACAGCGCACGACCGCAAGGGCACTCAACGTTGGCATGCAGGCTAAAATCATAGTGTTGGTCATCGAGACAGAAGGCTTGGTTGAAGCGTGCAAGAGAGGTGCGTGTAAATCGGTTAAGTCGGGCCAGCAGGGTGATCAGATCGACGGACCAGTTAGACTGCAGAGTTTGGACGGTTAGACCGGGTTCAACGGACGTGTGGTTCGTTACAGGAACTTGTTAACAGATCCAAAAGAAGGACAAGAAGGTTCTACAGATGGATAGTTTGCAAGTGTGAAGGACGAGTAGACTGGTGGCGACAGGCTGGTCAGGTCGCATATAAAAATATCTGGCGGAAACAAGATATATCTAGGATTCGACGAGGAGTTGAGATATATGGAGTTAAGCCAGAACTGAAGAAAAGTCCCGGGCAACAGCGGGTCAAATATCGTTGATGGGGTCGACAATACTGTTTGGCAGTACAGGATATATCCAGGATATGCAGGTCGGCATGATGGGGATATATGGAAATCTGCGTCACTGAAGAGGAAGAGCGAAGGCTATCGTGGTAATTCTTCAAGTGATTCAAGGAAACGGTAAATTTTCTCAATTTATCATGGAGCTCAGTCTACGGATGCGGAAAAGCGTGGATGTTGGATTTATTAGCTCGGTTCATAAGTCGACAAGGAAGAAAGGGTTCTCTTCAAGTCTGGTGAGTTTGATTTATTTATTTGGTGATGACGTGGGTTATCTGGCCATGGATTAGATCGAATCAAATCAAAGACGGAAGATGGAGTTGAACATGGTCTTCGAGGAGTTTATGATGTGACAGCTAAGGAAGAATCCAATTTCACTTGGCAAGACGACTGAGATGATAGGTGAGAAGGTGGAGCACTGTTGCAGGTGGAGTCTAAGAGGAAGAAATTACAGGGATAGCAGAGTATCTTGAAGGCGGCGGGTCTGGCGCAGACTCGCCCGGCAGCTTGCGGTAAAGCTGCAAAGAAGATAACCCAAGTCTGGAGGACAGGTGGATCGACATGGTGATTCTACTACTTCTAGGTGGTGTATATTCGCCAAGGTGGAGTTTGTTAGAATAGGTGTCGAATATACTAGTCCTATTTGGTTACGGTTGGACTTAGAGTTGTAATAGGTGTTAGGGGGTGGAGTTAGAGTCGAACTCTGTAACCCGGCAACTCTCTTAAATAGAGAGGGGGGCACCACAATGTAACCATGGTGACTACAATGTAGCGTAGACACGCAGGGAGAGGATGGTAGCGAGGCCATGGACTCGTAGCGGCTAGGAGCTATATTGGTTGGGGAGGAGCGCCCATAATCAGAGCCTCGAGGATATAGGCTTCGGCTGAACCTCGTTAACAAATATCGTGTATTCCTGTGTCGTCATCTGGCATGTCTTGGGTGATCAATGACTGAAGCGATCGAGAAGGTTAGTCGTCGTTTCGCTATATCGACTAACTTTTATAACATATACGAAAGGGACTCTGCAGTGCGTGCCACCACTCCTTGTGACGTGTGCCATCCCCCACGTCGAAGTTTAGGCACGCACACTAGTACACTACTTCTACAGACTCGCTAGATCACTGGAACACGACGCCCACATCGCGCGCAGGCGAGTGTGCACGACAGACTCGACAAAAGAGAATAAACGGTGTGCGAGAAAAGAAATGAAACGCTACAGATAGCTTCCTAGGATAACTTTGAGACACCGGCACTGGATTACTTCAAGTCTAACAGTCGAGGCTGAACACACCGAGGAGCTTCACCTTCTCGGAGAGCTAGCTCCTCCAAGAACTCGTCACGGCTCTCGAACCTCTCCCCAATCATGATGCGTGCGTACCATGCAGATAGAGACGACTGCTGCGATCCGCTCGGTGAAAGAAATTGACGTACCGCATCCCTGGATGAAGCGACAGTGGCGAGCGCGCCCCTCCTCCTCCCTGACGCGGCGTGCCCTGAGCAGCTCGACAACGCAGATCTTTCCGACCTGCCGCCACGCTCGTCGTACGGCACGACCCTTGCTGCCGATCGTTCGTTCAGAGGCGCCCCATCAATATCGGTTGGTCTTCACAAAGCCGTTCGGCGCTAAGTACCAGCATCAGATCCTTCAGCTGATTCTACACCAAGCCATCGGCTATCGTCTATCGGCTGGTACATGCTTTTGGCACACTTGAGACTCGAGCCTGCAATCGTCATCAACGTCCGGGTCTCCAATTCTCCAACAGCCGATTGGTTAACCTATCGGTTAATCGCTGCTACATCGATATCTTGTCAGTTACAGTATCAGACTGACTGGCACACACGCACTTCATCAAAATTTAAGACATGCACTAAGCTAAGCATATTTCCGCCTTTATGTTGTTTATCACGTCAACAGACTTCTAATAGGAAAAAACATGCATTTGAATCATTAGGAAAACCTGCGTATACAGAACTGCTGGTGTTTCTAAAACTTATTTTGAGCTTTTATACGTCACAGCCGGTAGCCATTAGCGATGAAAAAAAAAAGCTCAGAGATCTAGAAATGTGTAACATCCTCAAATTTTAAATTAAAATTTGACTGCAGCATGCTGGCTTTTGATTAATTTAGTGTGTTTTAAAAATTTATTTGATTTTTTAATTGGTTCAAGTATTACTTCCTTAGAGCCCTACTAATTTACCATAATTATTCCCTTTATTCCAAACTTTAGTGAATTTGAACAAATTCTCTCAAATCTCAAACTATAGAATATTTTCTTAGTTTACTCCAATATTAGTGAGGATTTGCTATACTTCAAACCCTAGTGAAACTCTTCCAAATTCATAGATTAAATTCATTCTTTTCTAGGAAAATATTCAAAAATTCCTGAAAACACTGTTCATTGCACTGAAGGTGCTCGACAAAATGCCCAGCCCAGCTAGAGCAGCCCAATTACCACCCAATCTTGTGCAAAGTCTATGTTGGATCCTTGGGGACCACATCCCACTCAAAAACCGTGGTTTAGTTGACCTTCTCCTCCCCTTGCGCGCGCCGCCCTGGCGTCCGACTTCGCCGCGCGCCGAGCCGCCGCGCGTCAGCCTCGGGGCCGCTTGCGCGTGCCCGATCGTCTTGGCGCGCCGTCACCCGTCCAACGCCTTCAAGTCGCCGTTGCCACACCAATCTTGACGACGACAAAGCCGGGACGACCTCCGCCGCAAGGAATCGACACTCGACGCCGTGCGCTCCCATCCAAGCCGCCGCCGAGTGCGATTTTGTTTCTATCCGGGGTGAATCGCGCCAATTTTTGCCGCACGGTTGAATTGAAGATAGACGGTGGTTTCCCCTCTCACAATTCAAACCATTCACCCCTGAGCCAGCCATTTTCACCCTCGCCGCCGCCGCGCGTCGCGCCTGGATTGGCGCCAACACGTCGCCAGCCAATTTCAACCGCGGTCAAGCCAATCCTTCGCCGGTAAGTATTCGAACGTGGCCTCCCGCCACTCAAATTGATCTTGCCCACCCTCTCACAGCCTCTACCGCCCCAGCCGTATCCAAAGTTTGAGCTCATCCATGGCGATGACGGTGTCCGAGCTCATCCGCTCCTCCTAGCCCTATAAATAGGACCCCAATCCCTTCCTTGTCCATCATCGATCATCAACAACCATAACCCCACAACTCCGAAGCTCTGCTTCGCCAATCAATCCCATCAACCACCATCGCCCGTCGGTCGAACACTTTGTGCGCGATCGACTCCACACCTCTCCACCCATTCTCCGCCCTAAATACCCCTTAGAACACCTTATATCAACCATGTTCTAGCATAGTGAGCCCTAATCGAAGCCCTGCGTCGAGTTTTACCTCGCCGCACCAAGCCGAGCACCGCCGCCCCCGCGTTGCTCTGTTCTTTGCCGCCGCGAAGTTTTTCCGGCCGCAATCCGCCGTTTCAACCGATCTCGGTGAGTTCTTCCGTTTCAACCATCTACATACTACCTAGAGTCTATTTTTGCAATCGGTTTGCACTATCATGCCACCCTCTGGGCTTCCGACGTGAGCACGGCCGCCGCCAATGGAGGCGCTTGTCGGCAAGTATTCTCCGCGCCTTGCCAAAGGTCGGCAAGCTGTTGGAATCCATCTAGGCACCTCATAGATGCTCTAGAATCCCTCCCCTAACCATGTCTAACTCTCGTCACCTCGATCACCATCACGGCCTAACTGTGCCACCGCCGCCCTAGCCGCTAGGCCGTCCACGCATCAAATTAGCTCCTCCGCCGCCGCTCGCCATCGCCAGAGATCCCTAGCTCCCTCTAGCGCCACTGCAATCCCAAACCCTAACGCCGCCGACCGATTTTGGGGAACGGCCGGAGGTTGAAGAAGAGAAGAGAGAGAGAGAGACTGACAGGTGGGACCCACACACAGTGCCATTTCACTTTTATTTGATTTTCAAAATATAGATCCAATTCCAGTGAAACTTGGACCAATATTCTTCTAAAATCATTCTCTATCTATTGAGCCCCTTTTTGCTATTTTTGTATTTTATTTTATTTTCTCCATTTTTGGATTTTATTTGAATTCCTTTTGAATTTGAATTTTATATGTTTAACCCTAGGTCTTGAGGATTCTTCTGACTCACTAAATAATATTAATCAATCTCAAGACATCGAGCAAGGCAAGTTACTATATACCTTTTGATCATTTAAGCCTATATTTTATAAATTATTTATTTATAGCCTTCTATTCAATATTCTATTTTATATGCATAATTCAATCATAGAAACCCAGATAATTTAGTATTGCTTATTTTGCTTACAATCTGGTTAAAATACCTTATACTTAGGTTGGGACAGTACGTAAGATTTGGTTGATTTCCGGGTGGCTAGTACTGTCTCGATCGATATAAGTTTTACTAGGTACTTATGTCGAACGAACGGGTACGACCGCAGTTTCTAGAATGGGGACAGACCTAGTTATTATGTTAATTAGCAATATGGCACCTCTGTATAGTGGTTCTTATTTTTAAGTCCTCGCGCAGGAGGCAACTATAGCCGCGAAGGGCAACTTTTAACCATTACCATGTACAGGTAAATGGTTTGTGATACTCGAGTATAAACTATATGGTATAATTCTAAACCCTGATCGAGATGACGTGGTGTCATACGATCAGTTTCCCCTTAAATACCTCGGGAACGCCACAACTCCTCTTGCTGCTATTAACATTACGTTCAGGGCATATGAGGATACAAGTTCATGGAACAGGTGCCACAATTGTTAATAACTTAATACTGGGCCTTGACTAAAGCCGATGATTATCAGCAAGTCGTGGACTGCAGGTAAAGCGTACATCTGCTGCAGTAGAATATCTTTGAAACTATTCGAATAGCCGTACTCATGGAGTTGAGTACCAGGACTCATATGGTACCCTGGTTAGAAATCTAAAATCTATATGATTATAAATTCTTGCTATAACTCTTCCAGAATATTTATTATTGCTTTTTGCAAAGAACCCTGCTATATGCTAATGCATAACATATTTCCATGATAACTTGCTGAGTATTGTGAATACTCATTCTTGCTCTCATAACCCCTTTTAAGATTTGGGTCAAGAGGAGGACCCCTATGACTATTACTACGATGACCACGATAATTTAGAGAATCCCTAAAGGTTTTACCTCCCTAGTCAGAATGTATAAAAACTTCCGCTGTATATTAATTCTAGTTAATCAAATAGGTGAGTACCTATTATTGTAAAACCCTTAGTATTATAAAACTTTAACGTATGCAATGAAGAACTAGTTATATTGTATGTATCAACATCTACTGATCCAGGGATTGATACATTAATTTTAGTCGGATCAAGTTGTTAGTTTTGGACTTCGACAAAATGATATCCACGGTATATTCTTCTGTTTATAGAAATAAGTGATCAAGCATACATGTGTTGTTTCTTTGTTTTGCTGTTTTATTAGAGTTTCACTAACTCGACCCACAAGTATCTTTCAGAGCACGGCAGCACATGTGTGGCCATTTTTTTTTCAAAGTTTAGCATCAGTATTTTTATGATGCCTAGACTGAATTTATGAAGACAGTACATGTAGATTTGTTGTGAAAAGTACTTCATCTATTATAAATTTAGTAATTATCTTTCAGATCGTAACCATAATTCAATTAACAATCATTGGGGTACCATTCAAGAGTAAGTTCACAAGTTCTATGGGTATTATGAGCAAATTCTTAATAGACCTTAAAGTAGAATAACGGTTCAAGATTATGTAATCATTTAATTGAGTTAGCGTCTAGCTTTCTTAAAGAATATTGTTTTTAAGATTATGTGAATTAAGAGAAGTGGCACACAAAACGGGACCAACCAAAATATGTAGATTAATTGCATACCTTCATTGGAATAAGACTGGGTTGTACGTAGGATGCTCCGAGATGTAGTTGTGGTGCAGCCTATCATATGGCCCGCTCGACGATCACGACGAACAACCTGACTACCAGGAACAGCAAAACCATGTCGTGGAGCATTCGAATGCTCATATTCATCTTGTGTAACTATTGCTGCTGCAGCGATGAGTTCATCGTCAGATGACGATGACTCATCCAACAGAAGATGTCTTAAAATTAAAATGAAGCTCATTGATTGATGGAAGAAGGATTCACAACAATGTGAATGGAGAAAAAGACAGCAAGCAATGTAGCGGTATATGTAGGGCTGAAATTTTACATGTTGCATGGTCGTTGGACACAATTTTAATGAGCTAGCCGTTGGAAAGCTAGCTGTTGAACACATCAAATTGAAATAAAAATATTTCATTCATTGCAAATATATCAATTAAAAAACTACTAATTAAAAATATATCTGTTAAAATTTACTTATTTTGAAATATTAACGCAATAAATAACACCATTAAAAATTTAGTCGTTCAAAATATAGTCCTTACAAAATAATATAAATGTATGGTTAGTTGAAAGATATTACTGAAATATAGAAGGGTGTGATATGGATGATCTGTTTAATAAGTGAAAATGGATACGAAGGAGTAATCCTTTTAAACGGCCATCTATTTGTGCATATGGATGATCAAATTTGGATGAACTGTTGGGGTGCTCTAATACATATCCGGGACCGTTGGACACAACCACCTCAATACTTGCTATAATTAATACCGGTAGTCCAATCACTAGATATATTGTGTCTTTTTATTAGTGTCACGTCTGAAATTCACAATCACTAGGACTACATGTCTGGGACCGTTGGACACAACCACCTCAATATATAGTAGTACGAAGTATTTGCTAGTAATTAATACCGATAGTCCAACTGCTAGAGATAGAGATATTAGTGTACACCACGCTGACATGTCAACGTGTTGTGCCACGTTAGTTAAAGTGGCAGAAAAAAATTTAAGAAATAGTCTTATCTCTCCCGTCTGCTAAATATGTAACAACAAATCCAAAAGTGTTATTTGAAGAGTGGCACAGTTTGGTATTGTAATAAATACTGTAGTTAAGCCCCCCACAGTAGCTCTAATAAAAAGGCAGCCAGTATATATACTGGATATAGCTGGTCGTCGTCTTTGCATTGTCTCCTTGTCCGGTACGTTGGTTGGCTCTAGCTTAGCTGGTGCTCGATCGCGAACATCATGTGGAGGCTGAAGGTGGCCCAGGGCGGCGGCGCTTTGTTGCGGTCGACGAACGGCTTCGCCGGGCGAGCGGTGTGGGAGTTCGACCCCGACCACGGCACGCCGGAGGACCGAGCCAACGTCGAGAGGGTGCGCCGCGACTTCACCGACCACCGCCTCCGCCGCCCGGAGTCCGCCGATCTCCTCATGCGCATGCAGGTATGTGTTGTGTGCTCCTCCGGCTTGATAATAATTGTCGCTTTGGAGAAGGACACGGTCATCTACAGAAAACAATTTTGACCAAATAATTCGCATTATAATATGTATAAAAGTGTTAACAAATATATGATTTTATGATTTTATTAAAGTACTTTTCACCGTACTTGGAAAATAAATATTTTAAAAATGATTTATAATCAAATATTTTAAAGTTTGATCTCACTCTGTTTTAAAACGATAAGTATTATCAGCCCGGAGGGAGTATATAGTTAATAGTGTTAATTTGAACTGAAATTTATGTAATTTGAAACAGGATCACTGTTAGCTAGCTTCATTTGATCGATTCGATGTTAGTTTGACCATCTGAGATATGATCTTGTTGCAGTTTGCAAGAGAAAACAATCACCAACGCCGTGGTGATCGTATTCCACCGGCCGTCAATAAGCTTGGCGAGAAGGAGCAGGTGACTGAAGAAACTGTGATGGCTTCCTTGAGGCGAGCTCTCGATGAGTTCTCCTCTCTGCAAGCAGATGATGGCCACTGGCCTGGCGACCTCAGTGGTGCTATATTCATCATGCCTGTCTTGGTATTAATTTGATTTTTTTGGCTAATTAATATTAATATTCATGTTCAATTATTTCGAGATTAATTTCTAGTGACCTAGTTTCTGTATGCAGATATTTTCTTTGTATGCCACTGGATCACTGGACACTGTCATATCATCAGAACACCGGAGGGAGATATGTCGCTACATCTATAACCATCAGGTTTTTATTTATTTATATATATAGGTCCATCATCTTAAAAAAAAATGCTATATATATATAGGCGGACTCAGAAATATACCCATGCGCATGCCTTCATGGCTTTAATAGATTTTTATTAGAAAAGATAGTTCTAGCTCCCTCCATCCAGATATTGCTATAGTTTGGAACGACAGTTATACTTAATTTACTTAATTCTACACATGCAGAAAGTGCTAATTGATCAACTCACGAATAATTTGCTCAAACAAAACAATATGCACATATAGTTTTGATGTACCCCTCTAGGCATAAATGTTTGACGCATAGGACAAGTTTCGATCAAAAACTTTTGAAACTTAATTTGACTACCAGTTTTATGTTAAAATGAGTTTATAAAATATAATAAATTTATGATATTGTGGTATAATTTTCTAGGTCAATCTACTCATATAATTTTTTTTAAACTAAGTATTTGAGAAATTATTGTAGTCAGTTCGACCAGATCTTATTAATATTAAATATTTATAATTGGAAGGAGTAATAATTAAATATTGTTGTACAGAAACATTGCATTTTTTATATTTACATGTGCAGAACGAGGACGGGGGATGGGGCATGCTAATCTTGGGATCAAGCACGATGTTTGCCACATGCTTAAACTATGTCACCCTGAGACTTATCGGCGAGGAGCCAAGCAATGAGCAATTAGCTAGAGGACACGCCTGGATCATATCACATGGTGGCGCCACCCTTGTTCCGCAATGGGGAAAGATATGTCTGTCGGTATGTATGTTAGATTAATTATCAGTACATCTTGCCAACCAATTAAGGTTCTTATCGTTTGCCTATATAAAATTAGCCGCCGTTAAAATTCAAATTTTAAAACTAGATTTTGAAATTGATTTTGAAGTTTTTTTATTAATTTTTATTTTTAGATATACTTTTACATCACTAATGACATATATATAAAAGTTTTACCTATAAATTATTAATTTTTTAGCTAATACGCTATACGGCTTATTATATATCAGTATTGGTACCTAATATTTAACAAAACTTTCAGGGCATGCTAAGGCACAGTTCGATCCAGCATTTTGATTGGAGCTGTTCGTGGATTGGAAAACGGGACAGATTATTAACGCATGATTAATTATGTATTAACTATTATAAATTTAAAATTTAGATTTATTTGATTTAGAAAATTCTATATAGAAATTTTAACATAAAACATATCATTTAACTCTTCGGAAAGCATATTAACGAAAAATGAGGAAGTTGATGAAAAGAAGTAAGCCAAAGTCAGTTGGGTGCCAGCATAGCTCTACAACTATTTACTACAGTTGCGTAGCACGGCGGTAGCCAGTTCAAACCGTTCAGAGCATTATATATATAGAAACCGTGGCATCTTCTGAGTATGTAGTAGTAAGAAGTTAAATTAATTTTGATCAACTTAAGTTTGGATTCATCGCAGATAATTGGAGTGTATGAGTGGTCAGGAAACAACCCCATCTTCCCCGAGTTATGGCTTGCTCCACAATTCCTTCCGTTTCATCCAGGCATGTATTGCACAGTTGTACTACATTTATTTTTAAATATATAACGTTAACAACTTTTAAATATAATATTTAATCTTTAAATATGATATTTAACCATTCATATTTTTGAAAACTATATGTATTATTTACTTTGTTGGAATTTAGTTTATCATTAGAGGTACTCTAAGCATGACCTATTTTTTTTATATTTACACAATTTTTAAGAAGTGAATAATTAAATATTATATTAAAGGTGAGCAACGTCATATTTTAAAAAATTGAAGGAAGCACTATACCAAACACAGCAGTATATACAACAATTTAATGTCAACATGGGACTGAAACTTTAATATAATATTTCGTTATTTTTGTTATGAATCTAAAGACTTGTTCACTTTGCTACTATTTTTAACCTTACCAAGTTTTAGCATTACTAAATTTTAGTAAGGTTGTCAAAATTTTAGCAAGGTTGTCAAATTTTGGTAAGATTTTATATGTACTTATTAAAATTTGGCAACAAATTAAATGTAGCCATTTTTTTTAACTTTGTAAAAAAAATTAGATAAGGTTAAAAATGATAGCAAAATTAACGAGCCATAATTATTTATCTGCAGGCAAATTCTGGGGCCCGACCCGCGTGGTGTACGTGCCGATGGCCTATCTGTACGGCAAGAAGTTCGTGGGGCCCATCACGCCAACCATACTGGCGCTGCGAGAGGAGATATACACGGACCCCTACCACACCATTGACTGGGCCCAAGCCTGCAACGCATGCTCCAAGGTAACAAATAAATATTGGCCTTTTTTTTTTTTGGAAGTTGAGGGAGTAAATCGGACTCGGGCTATAGTTGAAGAATGTAATCAGACACTCGAACGAGGAAAATGAAATGATCCCTTCAAAAGAATTGAACCTGACTTTAGAAAATTTTTTGGGTGTCACATCGAACGTTTAACTAGATATCGAAAGAGGTTTTCGGACACGAATGAAAAAACTAGTTTCATATCTCGTCTGGAAACCGCGAGACGAATTTATTAAGACTAATTAATCCATCATTAGTACACGTGGGTTACTGTAACACTTATAGCTAATCATGGTCTAATTAGGCTCAATAGATTCGTTTCACGATTTCCATGCAAACTGTGTAATTAGTTTTTCATTTTATCTAAATTTAATGCTCCATATGTCCAAAGATTCAATGTAACGTTTTTGGGAAAAAAAAATTTGAGAACTGAACAAGGCCTTAACAACTCATCCAAATTTGATCCTCCATATGCCTATATAGATGGCCATCCAAAAAAGATTCCTCCTTTATATTCCTCCTCACTCCAACGGATCATTTATATTACGTTCTCTATATCATATCATCCTATATTTTATTATCCTATATTTTATTAGTATCTTTCAACTACCATCCATTTATATTATTTTTTCTTTTTTTCACCTTTCTCTTACTTCTCTCTTTCTCTTTCTTCTCCAGTCCTCTCGAGCTCTCCTCTTTCTCTCTTCTCCAGTCCTCTCTTCTCCAGCGGCGGAGCAACGCGAGCGGAGGGGCGAGGGGCGCCGCCAGCGGTCGGGGGTGGAGGGCGGTGGGTACGAAAGGCGGTGGGGGCGGAGGGCGGCGCGGGCTGCGGGGCGATGCGAGCCGCCGCGCGGAGGAGAGGCGAGCAGCGCAAGCGGCTGGCCGACGGCGGGAGCGGAGGGGCGGCGCGAGCAGCGGAGCGACAGGAGCGGCTGGATCTGGCCGGAGCGCGGTTCGCCGGCGACGACGGCATGGCGTGCAGCGCTGCGCATATTCTCTACCTTCGCTCCTCCATGCCTTGATCCGGATTGGGGCGGGAGAACCAGATGGATGCGGCGGTTACGGGATGGCGTTAGGAGAGAGAAACTCCAAATCTGCCGATTCTTTCTCCGGAATAGCGCATGCGTTATCTTTGGAGGCTCGGATGGCGCATCTACTGGAGCCTGATTTTCTCCTCCCATGTGCTATATTTGAGATGGAAGATTGGATAGAGCATCTGCTGGGGATGCTCTTAGTCTGTAACTAGGCCTTGCTTTATTGGGTTTCTTCTCTCTCTGTGTGTCTGCCTGTTGAAGTGTGTATACTACACTATTGGTGATGGCAGGAGGATTTGGTCTGCCCGCGCACGCTGCTGCAGAATGTGGTGTGGACTTCGCTCTACAAGTGGGTGGAGCCGGTGCTAGGCAGCAGGCCGATGAACAAGCTGAGGGAGAGAGCTTTGGATAGACTCATGGAGCATATCCATTACGAAGATGAAAACTCACAGTACCTCTGCCTATGTCCTGTCAACAAGGTAAATTTGAAATATAGGCGACCGACCTTGCTTTCAGGGCAAAAAAAAAAAAAAACAAAAAAAACAACATTAGAAAATTCTGACTAATGATTGAACTAACAAAATTATGTGTTTTTAAGTATTATGCATGTAATATCACTATATTCTTCGTATTTGAAAAATACTTTCATATATATGATGTTAATTTTGTAGTTTTTTATAATATATTATGAAAGAAATCAATGATATTTAAAGTAGAGTAAAATACAACAGCGGTCCTTAAACTTATTGTCAAGTTACACTTAGGTCCACGAACTTATAAAACGCACATCGAGGTCTCTAAACTTGGTTTATTGTATCATCTCGGTCCAAAGTCTCGTTTGACCGTGGTCTTGCCTACGTGGCACGCCACGTGGATGATGACATGAAATTTTTTATTTTTTTCTCCCTCCTTCCTTCTTTTTCTCTCTCTTCTTCTTTTTTCTCCCTTCTTTTTTTTTCTCTCTGGCGGCCGCTGTACCGTGAG
Source organism: Oryza sativa Japonica Group (assembly GCF_034140825.1). NCBI lineage: Eukaryota > Viridiplantae > Streptophyta > Magnoliopsida > Poales > Poaceae > Oryza > Oryza sativa. The sequence continues at coordinate 22,882,394 of NC_089045.1, forward strand.
CTCCACAGCCACGCCTCCATCTCCTTCTCCATCAGCCTCCGCTCCACTCGCCGAGCCGCCGTGCCGGAGGCGAGCGCACAACGGGAGGGAGGACAGCGGCGCTGACGGGAGGGAGGGGGACGGCGGCGACTTGGGGAGGATAGTGGCGCTGACGGGAGGGAGGGGGACGACGGCGCATAGATGTCCTCCTCGATCTCCTCCGGGGTGAGCGCCACCAAGAACGGCGCGCGCTTCCGGCGTCGGTACGAGGACGGCACGGGCACCGCCGCCGCCCATGATATGGAGGCGGCTGGGCACCGCCGCGTCCGTTGCCGCAGGTTCCACGGCCTCGCTGTACCGTTTGCTTGCGGCTCTGGCAGGGCAAGAAGTGGAGGCAGAGGTAGCGCATTGAGCTCGGGCTCGGAGTCCATCTCCACAGGTAGGCTCTCGGGCTTCGTCGTCGTCGTTGGCGGCGGCGGCGGGGGTGGGGGGCTAGGCTGGGGCACGTGGAGACGGTCGGCGGGTCCAAAAAACAAGGGAGAAAAAAAGGGAGAAAAAATTCCATGTCATCGTCCATGTGGCGTGCCACGTAGACAAGCTCACGGTCAAACGCGGTTTTGGACCGGGATGATACCATAAACCAAGTTTAGGGACCTCGACGTGCACTTTGGAAGTTCGTGGACTTAAGTGAAACCTCCCGACAAGTTTAAGGACCGCTGGTGTATTTTACTCTTTGAAGTATAATGCTAGAGAGCATGTAAAAAAGCTAATACATCTTATATATTAGAATGGAGGGAGTATATATGTATGTGGCTGGAATATTTCCCCTTTATGATCTATGCATTATGTGGCAAATGTCATTATAATTGATTGTTAGTTTTGATTCCCAGCCAAGGGTATGTCATACTTCTTCTGTCCTTAACAATACACAGGCTCTTAACATGGTCTGCTGCTGGGTGGAAGATCCAAATTCAGATTCATTCAAGCGGCATCTTGCAAGGATACCTGATTTCCTGTGGCTTTCAGAAGATGGCATGAAGGCACAGGTTATTATTAACTTTTGCATCTTTTATGCATAATTAAGGGACTAATTCCGTGTGGAAGTGAGGCTAACATGATCAATCTGTTTCCTGCTGGTACTACTCTAAGTTGGAAAAATATGTTTCATCTAGAAAAATTAAATTGTCCTATAATCCTATTACTCCCTCTAGTAAATAATAATTGACATTGGGAGTACTAATCCTAATACTGCCAATGTCAAATATTTTAGCGGCTAAAGTACAATCTAGTGTTGTTATCTATCTATCTATCTATTATATACTAAAAGAAAAAGTACGAATTACCCCCCCGAACTATCACGGTCGTCCGAATTACCCCCCTAACCACAAAACCGGACATTCTTCACCCCTAGCTATACAAACTGGACGAATTACCCCCCTCGATCCAATTCGTGGTGGTTTTGGTCTACGTGGCGTACGCGTGGCAGTCCAGTCAGCATTTTTATTTTTAAAACATAGTGGGGCCCACTTGTCATATACACACTCTCTCTCCCCCCTCTTCCCCTCTCTCTCTCCCTCTCTCGGCAAGCACGGCAGCCCGCGGCGGCTCCAGCGTCGTCGTCGTCGTGGTCCTGCGCGGTGGAGCCATCCGAGGTCGCCGGCAGCTCCTCGTCGGCGAAGGGACGAGCCGTCGTCGCCGTGCCGCACCGTCTCCATTGCCGCCGGGGTCGGCATGGTAGGACACACAGAGCTTCGTGATGCGCACGCCGTCGAGCACCATTTCGCTGCCGGCGGTGACCACATTCGGACATTCTCACCTCCGCGTCGAGCACCATTGCGCGCGCCGTCGAGCACCATTTCGCGGCCACTCCCACCTCCGCGTCCCGCGCCCCCGCGCGACGGCGTCCGCCGTCCACCGCCCGCCCCGCGCGCTCCCTTACGCCGCAGGCCTCCGCGCCTCGCCCGCCACCCGCAGCCGCCTCCACGCCCGCCGCCCGCCGCCGCCTCCGCGCCCGCCACCCGCCTCCGCCTCCACCCCTGCCCGCCGCCAACCGCCCGCCGCCCACCGCAGGCCTCGCCTCCGCGCCTGCCAGCCGCGGCCTCGGCGCCCGCCTCCGGCCTCGGCTCCGCGCCTGTCGCCCCTAGCCGCCTCCGCCCGTTGCCCGCCGCCCACCGCTGGCCTCGCCTCCACGCCCGCCAGCCATGGCCTCGGCGCCCGCCTACGGCCTCGCCTCCGCTCCCGCCGCCCCCAGCCGCCTCCGCCCCCGCCCGCCGCCCGCCGCCGGTGTCGCCTCCGCCGCCCGCCGCCCTCAGCCGCTGCTCCCGCCTGCCTTTGACCGTGAGAGAGAGAGGAAGAGTGACGAGAGTGAGAGACAGAAGAGAGAGAGGAAGAGTGAGAGAGAGTGAGCGTATGACAGGTGGGTCCCACATTTTATATATATATAGAATGCTGACTGGACTGCCACGCGTATGTCACGTAGAGCAAAACCACCTCGGATGTGGTCGAGGGGGGTAATTCGTCCGGTTTATATAGTTGGGGGTGAAGAATATCCGGTTTTGTGGTTCAGGGGGGTAATTCGGACGACCGCGATTGATACGGGGGTAATTCGTACATTTTCCTATACTAAAAGTCCATTAAACTTTCTTAAAACGATATAACGCTGCCATGTGGCAATCCTCAAAACACTCTCAAACTGACATGTGGCGTTAATAAAATCCATCCCTTAATTTTTATTTAACTCAGTGGATCCAATATTCCAAGCCGTTGATTTGGTTGAGATTAAAACCCGGCTCCGGTCTGATCCGCGACCTTATATACGTTGGAGCTGTAGGGGATGATGCGGTGCGCTGACAGGCACGTCGACCAGAGCAGCTGGCCGGCAAGGTTGACGATGAGCGGCGCACTGCCGCCGCTGACCGAGATGGTGTACAGCGAGGTGGCTAGGGATGCAAGTGGATAGTCTCGCTACCCGCATAAAACCCGCTTGCTAGTTCAATTTTCACATGGTAGTAAAAAAACTTAAAGAAAAAATAAACCAGAAGTGAGATAAGCGGGCTAAAAAAACCGCTTATCCGCCCCGCTTACATCCCTAGAGGTGGCGGCGTCCTTGCCGAGGCGCGTAATGATGGGCTTGGACGGCGGCGGGCGGCAATCGATGGCCGCCATTGCGCTCGGAGGTGACAGTGAGCACACGTGCGCTGCTGCAGCGTAACGACGTCATTCTTGCTGCTGGACTTGGAGACAAAACGGTGGTGGCTTGAATGGCTTTGATCACCGTCGGCGACAGGGATGGAAGTGGAAGTGTGTGTGTTTTTTTTTCATTTTTGGTCAATTACCTAATTGGAGAAAATACCATAAAAAAAGTTTTTACTTTTCACTTTAATTGGAACAAACATTGCCTATTCTAGCCATCACCATTTTTTAAGTGTTTGCATACTAATATCCTTCAATCTATTCTATACCATATACCGTCGCATTATGAATTTCTCCACATATTATTACATATATAATCCAAATTAAGACAATAAGTAGTTGGTTAATTTAAAAGTTATATTTATTACTATTGTATTTATATTTTAGGACTTTAAATAAAAACTACAAATTAAGTATATAAAAAAACAAGGTATGTTGATCTCTTTTCTTTATTCACTCACACACACACACACATATATATATATATATATATATATAAATGTAAAAATTACGTGAGTATATGAACCAATTAGAAGGAGGGGCAGCTCTATGGTATAAATAAAACACATTTATTGATAATAATTTTTTAGGATTTGTTACAAAATAGAGCATCTAAACATTCAACTTAAAAGGAAAAGCACCTTATTTTAAATTTGCACTTAATTTGTTAGACATTTGTTTTAAACAAACTAAGTCAACCTCCTTTCAAGATAATGAAAAATATTATAATTAATTTCTTATAGGTATGAAGTAAATACTGGATAGTTTAAAGCTAACAAACAACTTGACAATTTATACCAGCAATGTTGATGAAGAAAATTTATGGAGAAATAATTATTTTGAAGTGCTGTAGGTGTTATCCGGTTGATATTCTGCCATTATATATATGTTTCCTACACAGACACAGTATTTGATACATGTCCGCACAGATGCGTGGGCTAGCTTCCTAGTTTTATCTAATGAGGAAACAGAAAAAAACTGTGACAGATTTTTATCTGAATGATAGATATATGATGGTTGCCAGAGCTGGGAAACAGCATTTATAATTCAAGCGTTTTGTGCTACTGATCTTGTAAATGAGTATGGTTCAACTGTTAGGAGAGCCCACGAGTTCATGAAAAATTCACAGGTTCAGAGTCTATACTTTAATAATTTAAATTTATAAATTAACTAGTGCATAAGGTGATCCAACATAAATTGCATGTTCTTTCTTGAAGATTATGAGGAATCATCCTGGTGACCAAAGTTACTGGCATCGCCATAGATCAAAGGGTTCATGGACTCTTTCGTCAGCAGACAATGGATGGGCTGTGTCTGACACTACAGCAGAAGCGCTGAAGGTCATTATGTTCTTTCTTCTTCTTCTTTTTTTTTTTACTAATGCACCATTGAAACAAGGGAGGCAAATAATTAATTAATCCTTGAAACGGTCAAATAAGTACTACTCCCTCCATCCTAGAATATAAAAAGTTTTAGAGTTGGACACAGTTATTAAGAAAGTAGGTAGAAGTGAATGGTGGAGGGTTGTAATTGGATGAATAGTGGAGATAGGTGGGAAAAGTGAATGGTGGAGTGTTGTGATTGGTTGGGAAAAGAATGTTGGTGGAGAAGTTGTTATATTTTAGAACAAATCCTAATGGTTAAAAGTTGTTATATTTTGGGACGGAGGTTGTACTATCGTATTAACCTAGTCTTAATCAGTGATAGCACACCCAAGAAGCTCATGCTTATACAAAAAATTGATCACGATCTGTTGCCAGTTCTGCATAAATTTTTATTTTGTCTACTCTTGAAATCTTACATAATCTCATTTCCAGGCTGTACTGTTACTGGAAAAGATCTCTAGCAACGTGGTCGGGGATCCAATTGAAATAGAAAGGCTGCATGATGCTGTTGATTGCCTCCTATCTTTCGTGGTATGGAATTATTTAAGCACAGCTATTAAACATGATCTTGTAGTTTCCTTGCAGACTAGCCCCAATTCATTATTATGTGAAAAATTATGGTTTTGTTTACTGTTATTAGTTGTACTAAGCGAAGATAGGTTAAAAGAATCTTACACACCAAACAATGGGGTGTGATATGCTAATAGCCTTTTCTGGAACTCAGTATGAGTGCAGCTGTGAAACCCAAATCCAAGCTCCAATTGACCTTACCAGCCTGGGAGTTCTAAACCAAATTCACAAGGGGATTAAGGCTGCGATGATTGTGGCATGAATGGAAAGACCCGACAAAACCGTGGGTGGGATTGGAGATGCCTTGCAACGAAATTGACAGGGATCTCTTCGCCGCATCAACAAAAATAACTGTCGGTGATGAGAACACGACACGCTTCTAGGACTCTGCATGGATCGATGGGCGCAGACCAAAAGACCTCATGCCGCTGGTCTACGCGATTTCCAAAAACAAAGGAAAGTCCCTACGCCAAGAAAAGGAGGATGATGCCTGGGTACAAGATCTGACCCTCGAAGCAAACTCACCTATCATAGTCAACCTCGTTGACTAGCTAGTTACCCTGTGGGAAGCGGTTCAGAATGTGCACTTAGACAATGAAGAACCGGACCAGACTGCTTGGAAATTCACAAGTAACGGGCGTTACATGGCCTCCTCGGCCTACCATGCGTGCAGTGCTGTGGGGCGCCTAGCCCAAGTCTCAATTCCTTGATTTGGAAAGTTTGGGCACCAGGGAAATGCAAATTCCATACTTGGCTCATCATCCAGAATAGAGTCTGGACATCCAACCGGCTTGCGATCAGGGGTTGGCAAAACAACGGCCAATGCCCTCTCTGCCGTTGTGAAGTTGAGACGGCCTTGTATCTTATCGCCACGTGTAGATACACCAAGAGGATTTGGCATTTCGTTGCTAGATGGGTGGGCTATCAGCAAATGGAGCCGGCCCAATGGGAGGAAGCCCAGTCAGTCCAACAGCGGTAGGAGAACCTAGCAAATATGCCCAATGTCCCAAAAAAGGGACTTCAATCCCTCATCCTGCTAATTGTCTGGAAAATTTGGAAAGAGAGAAATCGGCGGATTTTCGACCACAAATAGGTGGCAACGAGCTTCCTCCTAACGAAAATCAAAGAAGAGGCTAGCCTTTGGGCTCTAGCAGGGGCTAAACGATTGCGCGAGTTCGTCCCGCATTTTGTATAGCTTACGGTGACCTCTCTCTTTTTTCGCTTTACCCTTAGGGGTTGTATTTTCTCCTGCTCTATTCAATGAAAAGGCATTCTCGTGCTGTTTTCCGTTTAAAAAAAATCCAAGCTCATAACCTACGCAACTTGTTGCCAACTTTATGTAACCAAAATGTCAAAAATCCTAAAAATGGTGATTGTAACTCTGCCATGCATATAGTTCCCTTCTCTCTCGCTGCCATGGTTTTAATATGTGAAAATCATCTGGTTAATGTGTTCATTTCTCCTTGCAGAACAAAGATGGTACCCTTTCTACATATGAATGTAAAAGAACTTATACTTGGATAGAGGTGAGTTTCTGCACACTAATGCCCTGATTGATATGCTTTATAAATAACACCAGCAACAACTTTATAAATAACATCACGAAAACTCCATGCCTGTGCCTACATCATGACACGATCAATCTAATTTATGATGTTAAAATAACACCAGCATGATTCATGCACTTCAAATTTGTGAAACTTATTCAGCACATCTTGTATGTTTCAGTACACTTATATTGAAGAACTAGTCAATCACCAGTATGTTTCTTATGGCCATGCGATTTGTAGTCCTGACATGTTTTTTTTATATAACCTAGGTTCTCAGTCCTTGTGAGAGTTTTCCAAACATAGTGGTTGATTATCCGTAAGTGCTGAGCGCATCATTGTGCTTAGAAAATCCTAATAATTAACACCCTTTTCCCTTTGTAGAAATAACTCCTGGCGTAACTGATCACTTTATACCATATGAATTGGCAGATTTCCAGAATGCACCTCCTCTGTGCTTCAAGCTCTGGTGCTGTTCAAACAACTACACCCTAGTTACCGTATTAAAGAGATAGAAAAATGTGTCAGAAACGCAGCGATGTTTATTGAGAGCACACAAGGCGAAGATGGTTCATGGTTTGTAACAAGAGCACCACATATACTGACTTTCTGTCTTTGGATAATTTTTCTCTTCTATTTTAACAATTTGTAACACAATAACTTGGTTATTTGGCAGGCTAGGCACTTGGGGTGTGTGTTTCACCTATGGGGCCTTTCTTTCAGTAAAAGGGTTAATTGCTGCTGGAAGAACATATGAGAATAGTTCTTCCATCAGGAAAGCATGCGACTTTATATTATCAAAGCAGCTCGATACTGGTGGGTGGGGAGAAAGTTATGTCTCTAATATTACTAAGGTAGGTTTTTTTTTTTTAATCTCTAGCTCGCTAGATCATTCCTTTTGAATTTTTGTGGTTGAATAAACATATATTGCTCGTTTTGTTGCAAGTTTTATGATAATTGGCATATAGGATACATAGCGGTGGGTTGATTACCATAGTTTTTTAAAGGAGTACTCCTGGCCTTTACGGAAGGTATTGTGGAGCGAACACTCACAACCCTAGTGGCTTATTAGCGTATAATTAATTAAATATTAACTATTTTTTTAAAAAAATAGATTAATATGATTTTTTAAAGTAACTTTCGTATATAAAACTATTGCAAAAAGATACACCGTTTAGCAGTTTGAAAAATGTGCGCGTGAAAAAAGAGAGGTGAGTTGGGAAATGAGGAGGAAGAATATAGCCTAAGCACCCTGCTGAGTTTGGGGCTTGAACATAGACAAGCTCATCCATTTGATCTGTTGTGCATGTTGGAGTTATTCCTTTTCATTTGCAACAAGAGTTGCTTCCATTTGGAAGAAATCTTATGAGGGAAGAAGTTGGACTGGTGCAAATTTTTATAAATCCATTTGGAAGATTTCGTCACTGATTTTTATTTTTTATGATACCAAACAGGTTTACGTAAACATTAAAGATGATCAAGCTCATGCAGTGAATACTGCCTGGGCAATGTTAGCTTTAATTTGTGCAGGACAGGTGTGTTTTGTTTATTTTCAATTCAATTCTGATAGGAATGACCTTTTTATCGAATGATCTCTATAACCATTTGGATGTCAGATGGAGCGGGATCCAGCACCACTGCATCGTGCTGCAAAAGAATTAATCAATATGCAGTTGGAAACAGGAGAGTTCCCCCAACAAGTAAGTTCGCATTTAAGTTTTGCTGGGATTCTGGGGTTATGTTTTGTATCGTTCGTGGAGAACTGAGTTCATTTTAGTCTGAGCAATAATTTTATGGAATGAAGGACAGAATAAAAATTTAAAGATATATATACGATGTATCATATGGCATGAATGGGGTTTAATTCACCCAGCTTCTCTGACGCGATTGCTAATTAGCACGTACGCGCTATTAGCGTAAGCGGCGCACATTCCTGGCCCATGTAAGACCCACGCCATCGCGTAGCCATCTCTTCCCTTTTTTTTTCCTTTTTCTATTTTTTTCCGTCGTGGGAGGCCGTAAATATTTTGTGCCGATTTTTTCTCTTTTTTATTTTAGAAATTGAATCTTTCATCTTTATTTTTTTCTGAAAATTTTGAATTTGAGCTGAAAATTTTTAAGATTTGAGTTGAAAGTTTTTAAGTTTTGAGATGAAAGTTTTCAAATTTGAGTTAAACATTTTTTAGTCTGAGATGAAAGTTTTAAATTTGACTTGAAAGTTTTCAAATCTTGACTTAAATAGTTGAAAGTTTTTAAGATTTGAGATGAAAGTTTTCAAATTTTAAGTTGAATATTTTTGAATTTGAGATGAAAGTTTTTAAATCTGAGTTGAAAGTTTTCAAAATCTTTAGTTGAAAGTTTTTAAATTCGAGTTGAAAGTTTTCAAATCTTGACCTGAATTTTTTCAAATCTGACTTGAAAATTTTCAAATCATGATTTTGAAAGTTTCAAAATCTGATTGATAATTTTAAATTTTAAGTTGAAAATATTCAAATCTTGACTTGAAAATTTTTTAATCTGAGTTCAAATCTAGACTTGAAAGTTTTTAAATCCGGAATAAATATGAGTTGGAAGTTTGTTTTAGTCAACTAAACAAAGGGAAGAAACAGATGCATGGCAAATTTTTATCCAAAAAGAAAAACCAGAAAAAAAACTACGCTAAGCGCCATTAGCAAAGCGCTAAGCGCTATTAGGGCCTCCAAAGTGCGTGCCGCCTCCTTTGCCGGCGCGTACGCGCAGAACATGATCCCCCTTCTCTGATATTAACTATGGTCAATACATGGGATGGCTACATCGATCAAACTTTACATTATACTTGTGTTTAGAGATAAATTTTGTTTGTTAGGAGGTTGGCCAGCTCTGTACAATCGAGCTATTTAAAGTTAGGGATTCAATTTGGTTTTGGGAATCTGATAGATATTTCCCATCTTCTTTGTTCTCTCATCCCCTTTCTCTGATTAGGGCTCCCTGGAGCAGGACCTTTTTTTTAACACACGGAAGATATACACAACATTTCATTAATAAGAAAGAAGAATTTACACACAGGGAGGGGAGTCCGGAAACTCCCGACCCTAAACACTAACACACATTAAAAAACTAAAAGACACTAAACAAGTCCACTTAAAGCCGCAAGGGCTATCGACCTAGCCAACACCTCTTAGAGCTTAAAAGCTCCTGCTAAGCACCAAAGAGCGCCTTCATATGCTACTTATTGAAGCCTCATTTGACATATTTGGAATTGAACCATTGAAAACACAACCATTCTTGTGTTTTCAAATTTCCCATGCCACCAAAATTATAAGCGAGTTTAGCCCTTTCTTTCTTTCTTTTTTTCTTTCTTTGTGGGTGTCTTTCACTGGCATAGACCACCAGCTTGAGAAATGGCGTGTGTCATGGGTTGGCGTGAGCCGTGAGGCCAATGAAACCTAATCTGTGAAGGACCAATGACCACACCCGCTGGCTAAAAATGCAAGTGACAAAATAAGTTGCACAATCTCCTCAGCTTGATCACAAAAAGGGCAGGCAGCCGGGTGTGGCAATCCTCGCTTGGACAGGCGATTGCCCGTCCAACGGCGATTGTTTACCGTGAACCACAGACGAAGTTTGCACTTCAGGGGTGACAACTTTTCCAAATCCTCCTCTATGGAGCAAATTAATCTGATAGTCCCTGACAAAGAGAATCTCATATGCTGATTTGCTAGAGTATAAACGAAATCCTGATGACCTCCAACGGTGCTGATCCAGTGGATCATGTTGTTGCAAGTTTACCCCAAGCACAATAAATCCCAGATCGGAAGATAGTCCCTAATCACCTGCATAATGAACTCCTTTTATATATGTGATCCATGTTTGACTATCCAATGCTTGAGCCACTGTATGTCGTTTTACAACCTTCTTAGCAATCAACTTGAACAAGCTAGGGGCGAACTCTGAAGTGGCCCTACCCTGCAACCATTTATCTGACCAAATTAGTGGCTAAATATTAGATATGACAGGGACTAAAGTTTAGTCCCTGGATCCAAACACCTCCTAAGAGCCCAACACGTATATTCCAAACTAAGAATCCCCAAGCCACCATACATAGCCTCTGTTCGTAAGTGCTCATTCCCAACTCTCTTTGCCTTGTTTTTTGCGCGCACGCTTCCTAAACTGCTAAACGGTGTGTTTTTTTGTAAAAAAAGTTTTTCTACAAAAGTTACTTAAAAAAAGTCATATTGATCCTTTTTGAAAAAAAATAGCTAAAACTTAATTAATCACGTGCTAATAGACCGCTCCGTTTTCCGTGCATACTGTTCCGATTGGGAACCTCCATTAGCGAGCAGAGCCACATTAGGGTGGCAAACATTCACATTAGACAAATATAGGGCTTCTATGAGATTATTTTGTTTGGCTGTAGTTAGGAAATGAACAACCATATGGTACCTTCTGTGCAAGGATTTTAGGACATACAATCCCATGTTCAAGTGGTTGCTCTGGAGACTTGAAAAAGAACGTACCTAATTAAATCACCAAACTCCTAGGGTGCTCTGAACTAAGATGTTTCAGCGTTACATGTGTTTGGAACTTTAGATAATGTTGGTATATGACCATTAAAGGTTTATCTCTTGTGTTGCTTGTGCTGCTGATGTTAGAGCAAGTTTAATAGTGTAGCTAACTACCAGCTCCAATTCATCTATAGCTAATTTAATAGCTCATTCATTCAATAGTTACATACTACACTATTAATACATGGTCCCATCTGTCATACACACACTGTGTCTTAGAGTCCGTGCTACAGCTGGCTACAAATCTGTAGCCCGCTGTCCATCTCTCTCCTTATTTATCTTTTTAAAATATGTTTGCAACTAGTTTATAGCATGCTATTGTACCTGCTCTTAATTAGGAACATGTTGGAGCCTTCAATGCATGCCTCTTCTTTAATTACCCCAACTACCGCAACTTATTCCCTATCTGGGCTCTTGGAGAGTACTGTCGTCATCTTCACTCCACGAGGCGTGCATGAGCATGGCATATGGTGATAAATGAAGGGGTCGATGGGCGATGGCATGGCTGGAATATCTTATATAGTGTGTGTATGCAATCCAACCTGATGTTGTATTGTCAAGACTGGCAATCATAATTCCTTAGGGAAAGTATATGAAGAGAGTGTAACTTAAACATGTTATTGTTATTGTATTTGTGTCCATGAAGATGAACTCTCTTAAATAAATTTATCGGGGAAAAAAAAGGAGATATGCCTTCAGAAGGTGGGCACAGATGGTTGCAGCCTTTGTTATTGTGAGTTTTGGGCTCTTTTAGAATTGCACTTGTAAGGTCCAATGAGAACACGCAAAACAAAGCGGTGGATTTGGATATGATTAGTTAAGTATTAGCTAAAAATTGAAAAATAAGTTAATATTTTTTAAAGCAATTTTCTTATAGAATATTTTTTTAAAAAAACATACCGTTTGGTAGTTTTAAAAGCGTGCGTGTGAAAATCAAGAGGTAGAAGTTGGGAAAGTGGAGGAAAGAACTAAGCCTTGGAGACTGTTCAGGATATTTGCATATTGTTGTACTAAGAAATGTCAAATGAATGTTTCTTTTGATGGTATATGGGCTTTGCTGGCATATCTATTTATGGCCATTGCTGCACTACAGTGTGCGTGTCCTTGATACGGCTTGCTTTTGGCAAAACAATGATCCTACTTCATCTGTTTCAAAATATAAATATTTTGTTTTTAGAGATTTTCAGATGAACTGAAAAATAGGTGGAATTGACTGGTAAAAAACCATGGTCGGTTAAAAAAGAAAGTAGATAAAAAATTAAATAAATAACGATGTGATTGGTTGAGATAAAGAAATAGCCAAACAGGTAAAGAAAATAGTTATATTTTGAATAAATTTGAACTCCAAAAATAGCTAAATTTTAGAACGAAAAAAATATCAAGGCTGCTTGGAAGCTGGATAGAGCTTTCAGCATGGCAACCCACGGATCAGTCACTGTTCATGCGAGTAGCACAGCGGATCAACGCAATTAATAGATCGATTTTACTGTAGCATCTGGTCTGACTCGTTGTTGCACGAGCATGACATAGTTCGGAGTAGGACACAACGATAATGTTCTATGTGTAAAGAATGAAAGCCTGGGCAAGAGAGAAAATAGTTATAGTTGCGGGCAAATTATCCATCAGGTATTCAGACTTCTTTTTTGGCATGCTGGTGCTTATGTCACCCGCACGCGAAAATAAAAAACCATAAAAGAAAATAAAAATTGCGAAAAAATCGAAACCCTAGTTGCCGCTGTAGCTCGATGGCCGCCGTTCGCCTCTGCTCCGGCCACCTCCTCGTCCTCGTCGGCGGGGGCGGCGCGGATTCGCGGGGCCAACGGCGCCGCTCCCGGTCACCTCGTCGTCGTTGTCGGCGGCGGGGCCCCACTCCTCCCGCCATCGCCCGCTGCCGAGCCACCCGCCTACTGCCACGTGAGAGAGGAGAGACAGTTGGAGGTGAGGATAAGGATAAGGAGGTGAGAGAGGTTGAGGGAGGATATGAGGATGAAATTTTTGAAGTGTTGAGAGGGTAAAAGAAGGGAGAGTATTTTCGCGCGTAGTGCTCTTAAGATGCCCGCACGCAAAAATGGGAGGACGATGTTTGTTCTATCAACTAGGAAGGTAGCCCGCGCGAATGCGCGGGCATGCGTCCTATGCTAAGTTTGAGATAAGTATAAGAGCGAAATATTAAACGGAAAACATCTGCCATGATTTGTACATAAATTATTTTCATCAGCATTAATTGCTAAGTTAGTAACCTATTAGTTTTATATTATATCATATTTAAGTAATATCTATAAGCAATTATTTATAATCTTCTTTATCATTTGAAAATAAGGTAAACATATTTTTTTTTTGAAAACATGTCAACAAAAGTAAAGTAAGGTGTTTTTTAATTACATATCTATAACAGTTCAATTAAAGATGAATTGGGTGAGACATGAAGCTCCACTAAATGTATGGGTTTATAGAAGCTAATATGATTGATATAGTTTGAGAGGTGATCCATTTATGAACATTTCATGTAGGGTGGGTGAGAGGCTCCATGCAACCTAATATGAATATGATAATGACGAAATATAATTGCGTAGTAATATTTTGGAAATATCATGTACCATAAATACATGCTTAACTTTTATATAAGATAGATCTAACAGTTATAACAAATTGTTCACCGGTTTAAAAGGCATAAAAGTATTCCAGTTATGTAGCTTAAAAATTATGGTTGTTTTATTATCCAATGTTATTGTGAAGTGAGCACAGATCAATTGGTTAGGTTTCTTGTGGTGTAACTTGTCTACCTGGTTTAAGTCCTAGACTTGATACGGGTGCTCGCATTTACGGCTAAATATTCTTTCAATGGTAGGTGGCGTACCCGTCAACAGCGAGACGCCTGTGGTGACATCGTCATTCTCAAAATGTGTTGGCTCAGTCTTTTAGAGGTACTCAAAGGAGCAGGCTGTGCGCGTGTCGTGTTTCTTAAAAAAAAATCCAATATTATTGATTGTTTCTATTTTAGTTTAATATCTAAGAAATAGCGAGAAAGACGTCAAAACTTATTTGCTTTTTTCTTAAAAATGTATGAATTAGTGAACAAAAGCTAGTCCGTAAAATATATATGATCCAAAGTAATGAATCTTTTAATAATGAAGTTAACTTGATTCTTTAATTTTAAATTTTATAGTAAATAATCTAATTTATCTCCTACTTAGGCTACATTCGATCTAATTGGTTGAGCTTAGGCAGAATCTTTTAATAATGTAGTTAACTTGATTCTTTAATTTTAAATTTTTTAGTAAATAATCTAATCTATCTCCTACTTAGGCTACATTCGATCTAATTGGTTGAACTTAGGCAAGGCATGAAAAACGATGTAGGTCATCAACGCAAGATTAATTAAGTATTAAATATTACAAACATATATATATATATATATATATATATATATATATATATATATATATATATATATATATATATATATATATATATGTATAGAAAGTATTTGTAAAACACCAACAGTTTAATGGTTCGGAGACCAATCCAATAAGTACTTTAGAAATCAACCTTACATTTATTACTTATACACTTAAAAAATATGTACAAATCAAAAGCATAGATTGAGTCATTAACGGCTAAAATCCTGACTTTATTTTGCGAGAAAAAAATGTGATATATTTTTAAACAATACATTTTTTTATAGGTGTTTATGACAAATGTCCTGAGTAATTTTTTTAATTACTCATTATTTCATCTTGAACTATCAATGTAGGCCCATTGATGCAAATAAAATCTATCTATACTCAACAATTGTAGTGTGAAACTAGTTATCGTGCACGTGCAAGGCACATGTTGGCAATATATAACTAACAAACAATTACGAATGGAGAACAAAATTTTATAGGTTATCCTAAGATGACAATTTGGTCAGTGAAATCTATAAAATCTTGTGTTCAATTACAATTTTCTGACCAACAAAGGTAAAAAAAATATTCGCAAAAGGTACGAAATTGCCAACTAAAATTCATACATTGCGCTGCTGCTACTTCCGTAAACAAACATTTGTGATCTAAATTTAAATGATTGTCAGCTAGAAGTGATATAGTAAGTAGTAAAGAGAATAACTATCGGAGCATTCTTTTCTTACAGAAGAACAAATTAATTTCTTACAGGAGAATAACAATTGATCTTATTTTCTCATTGCCGTAAAACATAATAATTTGAAGGAAATGGAGAATTTTCCTATTCCCTCAGCTGAATTTACCCAAATTACTCCCTAGAAAGGACAATAGTTTACGAATATACAATCAGAGTAGACGATGCATTTGATAAATTTTTCATCTTTTACCTAGATGCCCTCCATCTTTACAGCCGATTCAACAAACAGGATCATTCTAGGGCTAGCTAGTTTAAGAAAGCTGCACAAAAATAAGTACTCAAAACTTCTGTTAGAAAGAACATATTTATGCTCCATACATTCTCTGCGGTGAGTTTTATTTTATGAGAAAAAAGGAAACATAAATACATATTAACATTCCTGAAAATGAATTAAGATGACCAAATTATATATTCAGGCATAAACTTTTATCTCACTTTAATCTATGCACTAAAACTCTATTTGAACTCCTAAGACCAGTATGCCACAAGAAAGCATGCACACCATGGAATCCTAAATGGTCACTCTGAATTGACACTTGCCAGTTTCTACAACACATTTAATTCCATGGATGGCCAGTAACAATGCACGTGCAATGCACGAAAAGGCTAAACTAAATTCAATCAAATATATTGCTCTGTAGATTTACAGACAGAATAGCGTTAAACATCATTCATTTGAAGCTACGCAAATAGACAAACCATATTCTTTAATCAATTGTACAAAATGCGAACCTAGCTTATACAATGTACCTAACCAAATCAAGAAACCCACTTTAGTGCAGATTCAGTACCAAATGTGCAAAATTTCAAGTACATGATCATCTAGAGTATGAACATTCAGTTCCGAACTCTGAAGTATAAACCATCAGAAGCAAATACAGAGATAAAAAATTGTGGAGACAAAGCTTAAACCGTCAGAAATAATGATGGTGTCCAAGACACCATGATCTCTGTGGACCATGTGATCGTCAATGGGGGATGACCATCATTGATGGGTCAAGGTTGATTCCACCGGCGCCTGGGATCAGCAGGCAATCAGATTATCACTTAGGAGCTTGATGCGTACATGGACATGGGCCATGGGGACATGGTCATAGTGTTCCTTCTGTCCTGCCCTGATCCCCTTAAAGCAAAAAAAAAAAAAAGAAAAAAAAACCAGCAAAATGACATGTATACTGCTACCATCAGAAAAAGAATTGAGATCCAAAATTTTTGAAATGATTGTAGCTTCAATACAGTAACAGGAAGAGATCTAAACTTCATCGCCAAAGTTTATAAAAAAAGACTGAACTATAATTCATGTATGGCCCTAATATCACTATACCAGCAAAATGGCCAGTAGTTTCACTGTCATGACAATGGTTTACATGTGAATTACAAATGCGAATTTCAGTTTACTGTAACAGTTCCCATATGGATTAAGCTCAAAACAAGTAAAAACCTGCTGAAATCTTTGTCACCCTTTCCAATAGGTTCATCAAGTTAAGCAACCTCTGAACCTGGTATTTCCAATAAAGTCGTTTTGATCACATTCTCATCAAGAAATGGAAAACGTGCCTGCAGTGTAGACAGTAGTACAGATCGCTAATTCTAATTCATAACGCACGACAGAAATTACCTCCTTGGCTCCTTGCCATTGTTTTAAATGCACCTACCATCTCTTCCCAAATATCTTTTTCAGATTCTCTACACATCTATAAACTCATTTCCTCATCAAGTGAAACCTGGTGAAAATACAGGGACAAAAAAAGATCAAGATTTGTGCAGTTGCAGTACAACATCTGAAAGAGTATGCATTGCACAACCTAATATGCAAGTATACAGCAATCATTATTTTTGGGTAAATACAATAATCGAACTGGCGCTTACACACATACCCTCCAATTTGCATGATTATATCAGAGTGAACATTCGAGAGATATAAACAAAGGACTCCCATATATCATACAAGCTCTAAACTTTGTGAGTTTTATTTTGATTCTGATCAATAGCAAATATATCTTTGGAGCTATCCAAACAAAGCATGGCATGGACAAGCTAAAGCAGAGGCAACGTTAAGTCAATTGAGTGAATTATGCAATGTTCAGGAATTTCTGAAATCATCTAATGGCATAATGCAACTGCAATAATTTTGATCTACAGGGTCAGAAGCCACAGTATAATTTGAAATGTTAATTTGGACCTTAAAAACATCATGAGTCACAATGTATTTTCCCTCTCAATCTACATGGAAAAAACATATACCATGTCTTGGCCAGTAATCAATGGGGTGATGGAAGCCATATATAACAAAAATGACAATGGCTCCTATACTTTGCAATATATATAATTTGCTTACTAATATATTGCAAGTGAACTTGCAGAGAAAAATAGAAAGTATCCATGATTGAATTACCTCTAAGAGAAGGTCTGGCTGATCATTTGAGCATACTCTCAGCTTATCAGCATATGGTGATCACTTGAAGCATGAATCTGAAATGTCGTATCCCCAGCATTTCATATTGCACTTGCAACTTTGCAAGGCGTAGAGAATCCATCACTCCTTCCGTTTTACTCTGTTGAAATTAACTGCAACAATAAAGCATGCATCATTCCATATCGATTCATATATAGTGCATGGTAACCAATTGACCATCAGGATTTGGAAATTTTGCGCAGGTGGAGATATGACCAGAATATTACCAAGATTATCAAAGAGGCATGAAATTGTAAGTGAACACCAACATATATAGATATATATAATGCTACAATGATAGGCCGATAGTTAGCCATGGCATGAGAAAGTTCATAATGGTACTACCTTCAATATGCTGGGACTACCTTGAAAGAGTTGTCGTGGTAGACCTGAAGCGTGTGCAGAGTCGACGCCGGACCGGTATGGCGAGGCGGTGCGTCGATGATCTGGTGAGACGGCAGCGAGGTGACATGAGGGCGATCTCCTGGCGGCAAAGGTACCTGCTTGTAGTGGCGGCGCTTAGGGTTTTGCACGGTGAAGGGAGGGGGGCAGCACTGGGCTGGGGAACCGGGGAAGGGAGGTGCGCACCGTGGGTGTGCGCAGCGGCTGCACCTAAGAGGACAGCAAAGACGGCGATCTGGCGGCGGATGATCAGGAGGCAACACGACTGCGGCGGCGCTTGAGAGGAAGACGCTAGAGTTCGCAAGGGACGTTGCGTGGCCGCGTGGGACGTTGGGGAGTGATCTGAGCCATTGGATTGTAAGGTGATCACGGGTCGTTGGATTTGATTTCACCTGTAGGATTGGAAGGCAAAACTCCTCCTTTTTTTACGCTAGTATAGATGATACGTTCATTTGATATTTTATATTATATTATAGATCTATTTTGGGGTGTGCATGTTTTATGAAGTAATATATTTTTCTTATACTACCACCTTCACTAAAATTAAAAAAAATCCAAAGAAAGTATAATAGAAAATCTAATTTAAATCATTGTTTTCTTTCGGTAGTTTAACTAAATATTTAACGCCGTCATAAAAAATACAGAGCAAGTGAAAATCCAGTTTGAAAAACAATGTTTTTTTTCCAGTAGTACGTAGTACGTATATATGCAGTATGTTTTTTTTTCTTTTATGCTGTATATCATTTCTTCTTTTCTCGTTTGTAGTGGTTAACTCTGTACGCACGTATGCCTTCTTGGCTTATTTCTGCCAATATTTTTTAGGTAAGTATTACATGGTAAGTTAGAAGGGATAGATTACTATTTATTTATAATGGATCTATTCTAACGGTGTAAACTAATGGTCTACCAACTTAAATAAAAATCGAGGGTTAGGTTTTTTTTCTCAGAATTTCTAAGATTTTATCTATTTTATTGCAGTGCTATGTGGCAGCTTGAGAGTGTTTTTAGAGCGCCACGTGGCGGTATAAGAGCGTTTGCAGGAAGTTTAATAGACTTTTATATAATAATAATAATAATAATAGTAGAAAGAATAGAATAGAAATTATGATATTGATCTAATTAGAAAAAAAAATAGAGAATGGGGGAGGAACTGGATTGTGCACATGGAGGCAAACGTACCTGCTACGTACGTAGGCACGTGTGGGGACAGCCAGGAGGGTTGGGCGAAGGGAGTTTAGTTTTTAAGGATTTTTTCTGATTTATTAGGGTGTCAAAATACAACTAATCTAATATAATGGTCTAAATTATCGGGTCCACCGATTTAAATGAAAATCAACGGTGAGATTAGATATTGCCACGTGGCGGTCTAGAAGCGATTGTAGAGGTACCACGTGACGGCTTGAGAGTGTTTGTATAAAGTTTTATGGACTTTTAGTATATAATAATAGATATATATGAGGCAAAGCTTTTACCCTCCTACGAAAGAAAAAAAAAGAACAGTATGGATATCTTAGTCTAGCTCACTACCACCATAGATAGGTCGTGTTCCTCCTCCCGGCACGTAAAACAATGTTCGCATTAACATGTTATTGATTAAGTACTATTAGCTATTTTTTAAAAAAATAGATCAACATCATTTTTTAAGCAACTTTCGTATTTTTTTTTAAAAAAAACATACCGTTTAGTAGTTTAAAAAGCGTGCGCGCGGAAAACGAGGGTGAGGAGTTAGGAACTCCAGCAAATGCCCTGTTTGGGAGAGCTTCTCCCAGCTGCAGCTTTTCTCAAAAGCTGCTTCTGCTAGAAGCTGCCCCAAACAGTCCACAGCTTCTGAGAATCTGTAGTTACAGATTCTGAAAAATAAACTAAGAAACCAGAAGCTGGAGAAACTGGGTTTCAGAGTTTTTCCAGATTTTTAAAAGCTGGCTACCAAATAGCTGCTTCTCAGAATCTAAAGCTCCCCTAAACAGAGCCAAATAACGCAGCCATAGCACAGCTGCCAAGTTCTTGCTGCTCATGGCAACCCTGGCCTGCTTCTCTGCAAGCCGTCGTCAATGACACTTGTAACTTCTTCGCTTGATGGCAACCTACAGCCAGGCAATCAGACTGCTGCTGCCGGTGGAAAAGCGTCATCTGCACTTCTGCACCAACCAAACCGGCCACGTCCTCGAGCTTGATCTTACCTTGCTTGCTCTTGAGCATCTGGAGTCTCTCTATCTTAATAGAAACTCTTTGCATTTAGCATAATAGATGTCACTAGCATAATAGATGTCACTCAGTGACATCTATTATGCTAAATGCAAAGAGTTTCTATTAAGATATATTGTGCATCTGGAGTCCATCCAGTCGCACTATTGCTATTTTTTGTCATGTATGGAGCTTATTAGAGCAAGTACCCTAAATGCATATGATGCATAGATCCACGTTGGTGTGTGTGTGTATATATATATATATATATATATATATATATATATATATATATATATATATATATATATATATATATATATATATATATATGTTTGTACTGGTACAGTTGTGTAGTGTGTCCGAAATCGCCCTTCAGACTTTAGACCCTGTTTAGAGGGGACTAAAACTTTTTAAATTCCTATCTCATCGGATGTTTGGGCACTAATTATAAATATTAAACGTAGACTATTAATAAAACCCATCTATAATCTTAGACTAATTCGCAAGACGAATCTATTGAGCCTAATTAATTTATTATTAGTCTATGTGATGCTACAGTAAACATTCTCTAATTATGGATTAACTAGGATTAAAAAATTTGTCTCGCGAATTAGTTTTCATTTATATAATTAGTTTTGTAAGTAGTCTATATTTAATACTTTAAATTAGTGTCTAAATATAGGGACTAAAGTTAAGTCCCTGGATCCAAACACCACCTAAATCCTGAACTCACTCTTTCTACCATAGCTCTGTTGTGAATGTTGTCGAACAGCTACAGTACCTGACGAAAGATGAAAGCAGAACAAGAAGAGCTGGGGCAGAGGTTTTGCGCTGCAAACTTCATCAGCTTTTCTGGGCTTATAGTCTCCCTTAATCTGCGTGCAAAATAACCAACTACGATTGGCTGAAAAATTCTAAATCAACTAGTCCCTGAAAGACTAAACATTCTAATTACTTTCTGTTGAGCTGGGCTTACAAACTAAAGAACTACTAACTGAAATGAGACTAAGCTGAGTTCTTTCCAAAACTTTCTCAACTCATCTCCCTCGTTTTTCGCGCGCACGCTTTTCAAACAGCTAAACGGTGTGTTTTTGCAAAAAAAATTCTATACGAAAGTTGCTTTAACAAATCATACTGATCTAGTTTTCAAAAAAAAACTAATGCTAAATTAATCACGTGCTAATGTACTGCTCCGTTTCCGTTTTACGTGCGCAAGAGATATGTTCCCAACGAGGTGGAACGAACACATCCTAAATCATAGGGAAAATGGAATGAAGTCTAGTGGAATATCGAGGATTTTAGATATGGGTAACCAACTTACATAATTTTTTTAAATACCACAAATATAACAAGACGATATTCCATAGAAATATAAAACTGATCAAACGCGCATCATGATATATTAATAATGTTTTTCCCCCGTTTCCCAAGAGTTTTTTTCCTTTTTTACATACATGGGCTTTTGGGGTATGTATTTCTTTCCGTTTCATGTTATAAGACGCTTTGATTTTTTTCTAGTCAAACATTTTAAGTTTATAAAAGATTCAGCAACATTTTCGACACAAAAGAGTGTTATAAGATGCTTTGACTTTTTTCTAGTCAAACATTTTAAGTTTATAAAAAGATGTATCAACATTTCAACACAAAAGAGACATACTATCAAAATATATTCAATGAAACTAATTTGGTGCTGTGGATATTTCTAAATTTTCTATAAACTTGGTTAAACTAAAAGATTTGTTACTATGGAAAAATGTCTTATCGAAGGGAGTACTTTGCAAAATTATGAGAAGACTGGTCATCTCCCGGAGCTAATTCTTTTATATTTTAGCCCTTTAAAAAATTTATTTTACAAATAAATCTCTGGAAAAACTTAACAAACGACACTAGCATCGAGGACCCATATGTAACTAGAATTCTAAAAAGGGTTAAAATGTAAATGTTTTATAAAAATAAGCCCCCAACACTAGAGGGGAGCCCTAATGGGCGATTGATCGCCCGCTAATGGGGGTAGCGATCAGATTCGCTACCCCCCTCCCCCCTCCCTCCTTCGTTTCCTTTTTTGGCACCGTATTACTTTTCTATTTTAGTAAATTTATACACCTCAAGTTTATACACCTCAAGTTTACACATCTGAAGTTTGGAGACCCAAAGTTTATAAGTCAAAAGTTTATATATCGATTCAAATTTGAATTTGAATTCAAATATTTTTTTATATATAGTATTTCTATACATCTAAAGTTTATACACCTAAAGTTTTATAGACCTAAAGTTTATAGACCTAAAGTTTATAAGTTAAAAGTTTATATATCCGATTCAAATTTCAATTTGAATTATATCCGATTTAAATTTGAATTTGAATTCAAATATCCGATTCAAATTTGAATTTGAATTATATTCAAATTCAAATTTAAATTTGAATTCAAATATTATATATATATATATATATATATATATATATATATATATATATATATATATAGTATTTCTATACATCTAAAGTTTATACACCTAAAGTTTATAGATCCAAAGTTTATAAGTCAAAAGTTTACATGCCCAATTCAAATTTGAATTTGAATTCAAATTTTTTATATATAGTATTTCTATACATAGATTTTTCTAACTTTTGTTTTTTAAAAAATTTTGTGTGGTGTACTGTAGTAGAAAGAGAAGAAGGGGAGGAGGAAGGGGGGAGAGGAGGGAGGAGTATATACTATAGGAGAGGGGAAGGGGGTGATCGATGGGAGCGATCACCCGCCCAACAGGATTTCCAAACACTAGAGTCATTGGCGGAAAAAAAATTCCATTCTTGAAATAAGTTTTTTTAGGTAAGTTTTTAAAAAGGATTAAAATGTAAAAAAAATCCAGCCTCACGCAGGATACCGTGGTGCAGCCCATTGGATCAACATCACTGAACTTACAAGCCACTAGCCTTTCCGGCCGCCATCTAGCATTTTTAATGGAAAAGACAGGAACCAATACTTGTATATAATAAAATAGTAGTATAGTAGCGGAGCGAGAATCCTAATGAGCGATTGCTCGCGTGAGGGAGTGGATAGCGATCGGTTGGTGGGCCTCTCTTTCCAGTTCCCACGTTGCTTTCTTTTTTTTTCACCGCATTGCTTTTCTATTTTAGTAAGTTTATACATTTTAAGTTTACACATCTAAAGTTTTTACTGTTAAAGTTTATATATGTTTATATATATAAAGTTTATACTATGAAAATTTATATACTCGATTTAAATTTGAATTCAAATTTTAATATATTTTAAGCGATCAGTTGGTGGGCCTCTCTTCCCAGTTCCCACGTTGCTTTCTTTTTTTTTTGCCACCGTATTAATTTCCTATTTTAGTAAGTTTATACATTTTAAGTTTACACATCTAAAATTTTTGTGCGGTTAAAGTTTATACTATGAAAGTTTATATACTCGATTTAAATTTGAATTCAAATTTAAATATATTTTATATAAAATATTTATATACACATAGTTTATATGTACAAAGTTAGCAATGTATATATGTGTGTGTGTGTGTATATATATATATATATATATATATATATATATATATATATATATATATATATATATATATATATATATATATATAAAGTCTATGTACATGAATAGTTTTTAGTGTAATATATTTTTTATTTTTTTCACACTTATTTTTAAATTGATTTTAAATTTACGAAGAACCCACGACTAATTGCGTAACGCAGCGTTGCTTTTTTTTACACGAGGAAACCGCGTGCGGGCGTGATTTCTGATCGCTGGCCTCCGGCGCCAGCGATCGGTCGCGCAGCAGCCACCCCTGTAGCGGAGCCCACTGGATGTGTTTAAAATTTTCAGGGGGGAAGGGAGGGAGGGACGACCCCCCTCCCCTGTTATCCCATCATCATCTCCCTTGTTGGGTTCTTTAGAGTTCTTCCTTCCTTCCTTCATGCTCCGAACTCCGAAGGAGGTGCCCCAGAGAGTTCATCCAATCTGACCAAATCACGTAAGCAATCGATCCGGGAGCGAAGTTGCACGCATAGAAAACTACGGACGGCGGCTCCGGCGACTTGGCTCCAGTCCGGTATGTGGTATCCACTCCTCCAAGTTCTTCTTCTGTTCTTCATCATCCCCTCCCTCTTCTCACTTTTTCTGGATTAAAAAAAAAATCATGGAGAACTCGCCTAGTGAATTTGGTGGTGGTTTCCCAACCTCCATCATTCCCTTGTTTTCCTTTTTTTTAGAAATGTTCTATAGAAAAAGTTACGGTAAAAAACCATATTAACTCATTTTTCAAGTTTTTTAAGTTATATTTAATTAACCATGCTTTAATTTGTTACTCCGTTTTGCGTGTGGAGGGTTCCAACCCAAATAGCCTTTGTGTCTCATCGATCGCCCATTCAGCCACCATCTAGGGAAAAAAAACCGTCACCAAGCTCGACTCGTATCTGGAGCTCTGTTTTTTTCTCTTCTCAAAAATTCATTTTTTTTAAAAAAAATTACTAGTGAACTGTGACAATGGTTTACGTGATATAGTACCAAGTTATTAACTAGGAAACCAATCCACCTATAAGTTTATTTCATTAAGTACAATTACAATTTCTAATCGTTTTCTTTTGTATTATACTACTAAGTTTGGTTATTTACTACTCCCTCCGTCCCAAAATATAACTACTTTTAGTCCTCAAGATTTGTCCCAAAATATAACAACTTCTCCACCAATATTCTATTCCCAACCAATCACAACCCTCCACCATTCACCTTTCCCAACTACCTCCACCGCCTGCTTGGTTGGAGGGAGTTTTTAGGAGGGATTGGGAGTTTAGAGGGATGAGGCTATTAACTGTTTTATTTGGTTGGGGGATATGGGAATTTTGGTGGGATGGGGATGGGAAATTGAGAAATGAACTCCCTCCTTTTTAATACCTGGGTAGGGGCAGGTAATTGGGAGGCAATTCCTCATTTACTTCGCCTAAACAAATCTCAGCCATCCATTTTCATTAATGACCTAATCTCCAACTAAACTCCCTATCAATTTTCACCACCTCTACCAAATAAGATACTGGGATGAAAAATCAAATTCCCATCTTAATCTCACCATCAAATCCCTCGTGTAAACTCCCAATCCCCTTCCTTGAAGTTGCCAAACAAGCCGCCACTACTCAACCAATCACAACCCTCCATCATTCACTTCTATCTACGTTCTTAATAACCGTGTCTAACTCTAAAAATACTTATATTCTGGGACAGAGGTAGTATAAATTTCTCCAAACTCATTCCACCTTCGTCCCTTCCCATGTACCATAATATAAGGCTATTGTTTTTCAATGTTTTTTTCGATGATCTTTTAATTACCATGTATCATAACGATGCTTATGAGCTCTTTTCTGCTAATCCAAATTATTGGTCACCTTAACTAGTATTTGTCTGAAAATGAGTAGTTCACCTCCTAAATTGCTTCCATATACCTGCATTTTTTTACCTGTTCAGAAATGGAATAGCTCACCTCTGCGTCAATTTTATTGGTAGCATGATGCTTGTAGTGCTTCTCTGTGCTTGTTACGATATTCAAAAATAGTGTTCCTTCTTGTCCCCGTGATATTCAACATACATATGGTATTCTATCTTACTATAAAGTTATCCCCCACTAACTCTTTAAACTTAACATGCAAAGATGCCACATCATCATCCATTAACAAGATGTCACATCATCATCCACTAATAATCATCACATTTAAACATCATGCAAACATGCTATATCTTTATAGTTTTTATAATTTAAGAGCTTTTCAAATATAAACATGTTAAATTATCATCCAACATAATTCATATAATGTTTCAATGTATATCTTTATTATGTTTTATGATATCCTATATATAAGTACTTATATAGTTCATCCTCACTTAGTTAGTTCTTAAATGATTAATCTAGGGTCCAAATTATCTTTCTCCTTTTTTTCTCTAATTAAGTCATATCACATCAATTGTTTTTAGCCTTTAGATATTAATCTATGGTCCAAACTATCTCTCTACTTTTCTTCTTCCATAAAGTCATACCACCTTACTCTTTACGTTTGAATCACCATTCTACATACTATTTAAATTTAAATTATCATAAACCACATTAATTTACTTAATCTGATGTTATCTAGCTATTTTACGTGTTATTTTTTTTATTGTTATCATACTAAATTCCTGCAGCAATGCACGGGGTTTCACCTAGTATTTTCAGAAGCAGTACCTTGGACACCCTTTACCAGGCATTAATCAAGAACAGTCATTAGCTATCCTCTTTATGTCTCGGTAACTCACTCAGCAGCTATCCTAGTCATTCCAGTCATTCCTAGTCTCTGTCAGAGCTTGCCTGGTGTCAGCCAGAGATATCTGTGGTACTGAACATGTGCAATTCTTGGGTTTTCTTTATGGCAACTAAGGACGAAACTTTTCAACGCTTTCGTGGTTTGTTTCTTCGATCGGATCTTGAATTTCCTGGTTCTTTGAAAAGAATTCGAAGTGATAATGGTGGTGAATTTAAAAATGCTTCTTTTAAACAATTTTGCAATGAAAGAGGTCTTGAACATGAATTTTCTTCTCCTCGTGTTCCTCAACAAAACGGTGTTGTTGAAAGGAAAAACCGTGTTTTGGTTGAGATAGCTAGAACGATGTTGGATGAATATAAAACTCCTAGAAAATTTTGGGCTGAGGCTATTAACACTGCATGTTATATTTCAAATCGAGTTTTCTTGCGATCTAAACTTGGAAAAACTTCTTATGAACTTCGATTTGGTCATCAACCCAAAGTTTAACATTTGCGTGTTTTTGGTTGCAAATGCTTTGTCTTGAAATCTGGAAATTTGGATAAGTTTGAGGCACGTTCTACCGACGGATTGTTTCTTGGTTACCCCGCACATACTCGTGGCTATCGTGTACTTATTTTGGATACTAACAAAATCGTTGAGACTTGCGAAGTTTCTTTTGATGAGGCTAGTCCAGGCACTAGACCCGATATTGCAGGTACACTGTCACAGGTTCAGGGGGAGGATGGTCGTATTTTTGAAGACGAGAGCGACGACGACAACGACGACGGCGACGAGGTTGGCTCGGCCGGTCAGACCGGGCGCCAGGCCGGTCAGACCGCCGGCACACCTCCGGTCAGACTGGCGCAGGACGTGCGGTCAGACCGGCCAGGGTCGTCGGCTGAGGGTTCTGTTGATGCTGATCGAGATGGTCCTCCGGAGATTACTACTTCGACCAGTACTGGTACAGAACGTGGATCAACTTCAGAAGTCACTGCTCCTTTGCACATTCAACGACGACATCCACCAGAACAAATCATTGGTAATATAGGTGAGCGGACTACAAGGTCTAAGGTAACGACTCATGATGTTTATGCAAATTCCGCATTTGTTGCTTCTTTTGAACCCAAAGATGTTTCACATGCATTAACTGATGAATCGTGGATTAATGCCATGCATGAAGAACTTGAAAATTTTGAGAGAAACAAAGTTTGGACTTTAGTTGAACCACCTTCTGGACATAATATTATTGGAACCAAGTGGGTTTTCAAAAATAAACAAAATGAGGATGGTTTGATTGTGAGAAATAAAGCTAGACTTGTTGCTCAAGGTTTTACTCAGGTGGAGGGTTTGGATTTTGATGAAACTTTTGCTCCTATTGCTAGAATTGAGGCAATTAGACTTTTGTTGGCTCTTGCTGCTTCAAAAGGTTTTAAATTGTATCAAATGGATGTTAAAAGTGCTTTTCTAAATTGTTTTATACAGGAGGAAGTTTATGCCAAAGAACCACCAGGTTTTAAAAATCCTGATTTTCCCAACCATGTTTTTAAATTGTCTAAAGCTTTGTATGGTTTGAAACAAGCTCCTAGGGCATGGTATGATAGGCTTAAGAACTTTTTGCTTGCGAAAGGTTTTATAATGGGAAAGGTTGACAAAACGCTTTTTGTTCTTAAGCATGGTGATAATCAACTGTTCGTTTAGATTTATGTGGATGATATCATCTTTGGTTGTTCAACTCACGCTTTAGTTGTAGATTTTGCTGAGACTATGTGTGGGGAATTTGAGATGAGCATGATGGATGAGTTATCGTACTTTTTGGGATTGCAAATTAAGCAAACACCTCAAGGTACTTTTGTGCATCAAATGAAGTATACGAAGGATCTTTTGAGACGGTTTAAGATGGAGAATTGCAAGCCAATTTCAACACCAATTGGTTCTACAGCTGTGTTGGATCCAGATGAAGATGGTGAAGCTGTTGATCAAAAGGAATATAGAAGTATGATTGGATCTTTGTTGTATCTAACTGCTTCTAGGCCAAACATACAATTTGCTGTGTGTTTGTGCGCACGCTTTCAAGCTTCTCCTCGTGCTTCACATTGTCAAGCGGTCAACCGAATAATGAGTATTTGAATCATACACTTGAGTTTGGAATTTGGTATTCTACTTCATCTTCTATATGCTTAAGTGGATATTCCGATGCTGATTTTGGTGGTTGTAGAATTGATAGGAAAAGTACTAGTGGAACATGTTATTTTCTTGGTACATCATTGATTGCATGGTCTTCTAGGAAACAATCTAGTGTTGCTCAATCAACTGCTGAATTTGAATGTGTTGCTGCTGCTAGTTGTTGTTCACAGATTCTTTGGCTTTTATCTACTTTGAAATATTATGGTCTTACTTTTGAGAAAGTACCTCTCTTTTTTTATAACACAAGTGCTACTAACATTGCTAAGAATCCTGTTCAACACTCACGCACAAAGCACATTGATATTCGCTTTCACTTTTTGAGAGATCATGTTGAGAAGGGATATGTTGAATTGCAGTTTTTGGACACAAAGTTGCAACTTGCTGATATTTTCACTAAGCCTTTGGATTCTAATCGCTTTGCTTTTCTTCGTGGTGAATTGGGCATAGTTCATCCTTTTGGCATGGTTTGAGGGGGAGTTTGTACCTCATGGTTTTATCAAGCGATAATATGACAATGAGAAAAATTGAGAAAATAGAGCTTTGTTTATGCAAATGGTATTTTCTTGTGCATGCTAGCAATACTTTGAAGGTTTATTTGTCTCTAGCATAGCTTGTATGTATTCTAGTCTTTTCATGAGATTTAGATTTTGCTTTTAAGGGAGATGATGCATGACACTTAAATTCTATACTTGAATTAAGAAAATATGCAATGTTGATGCTAGCATATGGTTTGATTTATAAATGCTCTATATATATATGCTTTGTTGAATTGTTATTCCTCAAATAGCTTTAATTGCTCATTGTGAAAAGAGAATAAAAAAATATGAAAAAAATGAATACCGAATCCTTGGAAACAGTCTTGACGACAATGATGTATTCGATGTGAGCAAAATAATGGATGCCGAATCCCTGGAAACAGTCTTGATGACAGGGACGTACCCGGAATAAAAAAAAGAGAAAAATATGAGCAAAAAGGCTCAAGAAAAGAAAAGGTTCAAAAATTCTCTTTGTTTTTTTGTGCTAAAACGTTATTTGAGAAAGAGTGATAAATGCAATAGGTATATGTGTTTAGTGTTTATTCTTCAACCTATGTACTTGTTAAGATGTTGCATTATAAATCATATAAAATCATGAATTTTGATTGTTGATTCAAGCTTAATTGTAAAATCTTTGGTTCATGGTTATACTTTAATGCATGCTTGTTATGTTATAGATGGGTTCATCTCCTTTTTATTGCAACACATGACTTGATATGCAATATGTATGCTAAGCTCTTATACATTAATGAACATAATTCTTATGCTTGATGAAATCATTGTCAAAAGGGGGAGAAGAGATGAGTTTTGGAGGAAGCAAGATGGATTTTTGGAGTTGTTGAGAAGAGCATGTTGTTTTTGGTTCAATTGGGAATTTCTTTCTTTTAAAAAGGGGGCGAAGTTTTCTTTTGGATTTTTGAGCACGATGTGTACATTTGTACGAAGTGTGCTTTTTATCACTTTTGTTTATATTTTTCCAAACATCAAAACATTTTAAAAGGGTTTGCCAATGTGTTCATCAAGGGGGAGATTGTAAAATCAAAGGTGTTTTTGATTATTATTTTGTGATGAACAATTGGGCATTGGAGATTATTGGTTTTATTGTTTGGAATTTATTTACGAAGTGGTTTTGGAGATGATTGGATTTACAGGTGAATCACAGGTACTGTTATTTCATGCGACCGGTCAGACCGGGCAGTGTGTGCCGGTCAGACCGGCGTGTATCGCGCGGTCAGACCGGCGCAGCCCGTGGTCTGACCGGCCGACGCTGTGTCAGTTTCGGTTTCGGGTTGTTTATTTGGATATCCGTGATTATTTCATGATTATGGCATCTAGATGGATACTATACGTATGTAATACTGTTGTTTACTACTAATGAATCAAGTTGGAGATAGCTTGGTCTCGGAATATGGTTTCTTTGATTATTTCATGTGTAGGTGACTCGATGTCTCGGGTGAGTATTTGCGGTGATGGACCGGGAGTCGGCTTGGGGATAAGACGACGTCCGTGGTGGTCAGAGATCATGCGGGATACTAAGGCTAGAGTTGATGCACGTGGTTGATGGAGATTCCATAAGACATATGATGGAGTTATTGTGTGCGTATGGGATGCGGAGTTGAATTTGGAAGGAGTCCAAATTTGGTACGATTGATTATGTAAAGTTTCTTTCTTGTACTAGAGGGTTTCCTAAGGTGTTTAGGACTCCTAGTATGAGTTTGGTTCGTGGCTTTAGGCTGCCTACCTCGGGTATAAATAGAGGGGGAGCGTGAGGCTTCCCGGTATCGCTTTTGAGAGCAATTGAGTTGAGTTTTGAGTTAGGGTTTCGAGTTTAGTCGAAATTTTTGTAAGGAGTGCTGTTGGTGCACTTTGTAACACAGAGAGAAGTAATAAAGTCGTCATCCACTTTAAGAGTTCTTCGATTTGTGTTTTACTGGGTTTCGGTGGTCTAACCGACGACACACCGGCGGTCAGACTAGCGGCATCGCGGCGGTCAGACCGGCGGCGGCGACAGGTGCGGCAGGGATTCTAGGGCGGTCCAACCGGAATATCTATACCGGTCAGACCGGCAGCTACGCTTTGGTCAGACCGGCTAATCTACTACGGTCAGACCGATCTCCGTCGAAGTCGACAGTAACTTTTATTTCCGCTAAAAGTTTTTGGTTTTTGGGTATACCAACCATTCACCCCTCCTCTAGTTGGTTTAGTTCTTGCTATTCGATCCTTCAAGGCATGCCACAGAACACTATGATCAATGGCTTCACACAAGAAGCTTCACAAAATGCTTATGCTGCATCATGGCGAATGACAGGATCGCAGCAACATCCATCGGCAGCTTCCACCGCGACAGGTTTAGGTGTTCAGCCGATACAGCAGCCCAACATTTCATTCAAACAGGAGCAACAAGAGTTACTTGGCCACAAGCCAAATGTACAAGAGTGTCAGTTAATTGGTCAACATGATGCTTCTGTGAACACACTGTAGAGAATTATGAGACGCCTCACGACACAACGTGGGAGGGCGATTGTATTTATATATCCAATACAATAGAGATTACAACAAACTCTTAAATAAGAGTTATATACGGATACAATCGATACAAATCTAATCTAACTCTAATACCCGCCCGCAGTCAAAGTGGGAGGAACATCACGAACGCAAAGACTGGACCTAAACTCAGTGAATAACTGAACTGGCAAGCCTTTGGTCATGATATCTGCGAACTGATGTGAGGACGGAACGTGTAAAACATGAACTTGTCCTAAAGCAACTTTCTCTCGAACAAAATGAATATCAATCTCAATATGCTTCGTCTGACGATGATGAACAGGATTAGCGGTCATGTAGACGGCGCTAACATTATCACAATAAACGGTAGTGGCCGAAGCAAGTGGAATATGTAGTTCAAGAAGAAGTTGTCGAAGCCAGCAACATTCGGCAACAGCATGTGCTACTGCACGGTACTCAGCTTCAGCACTAGATCGAGAGACAGTGGTCTGTCGCTTGGAGGACCATGAGACCAAGTTTTCACCGAGGAAAACACAATACCCTGATGTGGAACGACGAGAATCAGGACAACCCGCCTAGTCAGCATCAGAATAAGCTATCAAAGAGTCAACTGGTGCAGTTCCGATGTGAAGACCAATGTGTAGAGTACCCTTGATGTAACGCAAAATCCGTTTAACTAGAGCAAGATGAGGCTCACGGGAATCATGCATAAACAAGCATACCTGCTGAACTGCATAAGCTATCTCAGGCCGTGTGAGAGTAAGGTACTGAAGAGCCCCAGCTAGACTCCTGTACTCCGTAGGATCTGAAACGGGAGCTCCATCTATAGCAGAAAGTTTACATCGAGCATCAACCGGTGTTGCAGTAGGATGACACTCCGACATACCAGCTCGCCGCAATAAGTCAACAGCATATTGCCGCTGAGAAAGAAATAAACCGTCTGCAGATCGAGTGACAGAAATTCCCAAAAAGAAGTGTAAGTCACCAAGATCAGTCATAGCAAACTCCGAGTGTAGGCGAGCAGTAATATGCTGAAGAAGTGAAGTGGACGAGGCAGTCAGCAGGATGTCATCAACATACAAAAGTAAATATGCAATATTATCTCCATCTTTATAAATGAAGAGAGAAGTGTCAGATGCTGAAGATGTGAAACCCAACTGACAAATATATGTTGCAAACCGTTGGTACCAAGCACGAGGAGCCTGCTTCAAACCATAGAGCGATTTTTGGAGCAAACATACAGCAGTAGGCGCAGAAGGATCAACAAAACCAGATGGTTGCTGACAATACACTGTCTCCTCTAGATTGCCATGGAGAAATGCGTTCTTGACATCAAGCTGATGGATAGGCCAAGACCGAGAGGCAGCAATACTGAGAACAACACGAATAGTAGCAGGTTTAACAACTGGACTAAAAGTCTCATCATAGTCAATCCCATGCTGTTGAGAATAGTCACGAACAACCCATCGTGCCTTGTGTCGAGCAAGAGTCCCATCGGAATGAAACTTATGTCGAAAGATCCATTTTCCGGATACAACATTAGCTCCAGGAGGTCGAGGAACCAAACGCCAAGTGTTGTTATCAACAAGAGCCTTGTACTCATCAGCCATAGCTGCACGCCAGTTAGGGTCAGCCAAAGCACTACGATAATTGGAAGGAACTGGCGAAACAGAAGTCTGCATAGCAGTATAATTGAAGCGATGGACAGGACGAAGATTGCCGGTCTGAGAGCGAGTTACCATAGCATGACGCTGTTGATCCTGTGTATGTTGTGCAGCTCGAAAAGCTCTGGTGGTGCGTATAGGACCATGAACCGCCACAGGCTGAATACGACGCACATACGTATGGCGATATGGAGAGATCAGCGGCCGAGCAGAAGGAACACTATGCAAGGCAGGCGGCTGAGCAATAGAAGAATTCGATATAGTTTGCACTGGTGATGAAGAAGACATGCTCCCCCCCGTAGTACTAGCATCGGCACCAGAGGATGCACTGGAAGGCGCCAATATAGCTGGTTCTAGAGCTTGCGATGATTGTAGCCTTCTATTATGGAGAAGAAGCCGATACATATCAGGGCCGGCCAAGTCATCCGGCGGCTCGACCTCAGGAGAGGGAGCGACCGGTAGAGAAAGCGGATGCTCGACGTCCAAGGAGGACGGAGCTACCGCTTTAGAAACACCCTATAGAAGAAAATCAAAAGAAGAAGCAGTTTCGGGAATAGCTGCAAACGGGAATGTCTGTTCATAAAAAACCACATGACGAGAGATGAAAACACGACGGGTAGAAATGTCCAAACAACGATAGCCCTTGTGAGAAGCCGGGTAACCAAGAAAAACACAGGCAGCGGATTGAGGAGAGAGTTTATGAGGAGTCGTGGCACTAAGATTAGGATAACAGAGGCAACCAAAAACCCGAAGATTAGAATAATCAGGAACTTTGTGATGCAGGATTTGAAACGGAATAGAGTTGTGGACGGAAGTTGAGGGTCTTCGATTGAGTAAGTATGTGGCTGTGGCTAGAGCTTCGGCCCAGTAAGAAGGAGGCATGGATGCTTGTATGAGTAGGGTGCGAATGGAATTGTTGATTGTGCGAAGCATGCGTTCAGCTTTGCCGTTTTGAGGAGAAGTGTAAGGACAGGATAAGCGAAGCAAGGTTCCACGGCTAGCGAGAAACGAGGTAGTGGCTTGGTTAACAAATTCGGTACCATTATCCGCCTGGAAACACTTAATGGAAGAGCCGAACTGGGTCGTAACATAAGCAACAAACTCAACAATATGCTGGTGAACATCAGACTTATGGCGAAGAGGAAAAGTCCAACAGAAGTGACTAAAATCATCCAGCACCACTAAATAATACTTAAAGCCAGAAGTACTCAAGACAGGAGAGGTCCACACATCACAGTGAACAAGCTCAAAAGGAGAAGATGTACTAGACTGAGACCGAGAAAAAGGTAGACGCGTGTGTTTCTCTAACTGACACGCATGACAGAAACTATGATCTATCTTAGTACATGGAAGAATAGCTAATTTGTGGAGACTCTAAATAGCAGCTGAACTGGGATGACCAAGACGACGATGCCACAGGGTAGAGGATTGGGCCAGGAAGCTGTGGGCAGCAATAGTAGGTGCAGCAGTAGGTAGAGTGTAGAGGTCACCACGACTATTGCAGCGAAGAATCATGCGCCGGGTACGGAGGCCCTTAACAGAAAAACCAAACTCATCAAACTCAATGGAACAGTTATTGTCACGAGTGAATTGACGAACGGAAAGTAGATTGCGAACCAAAGAGGGGGCGACAAGGATGTTTTTAAGATCAAATTTAGTGGTTCCTATAGGTAGAAAAGAAGTGCCACGACAAATAACAGGAATAGTATGAGCATTGCCAACGGTAATGAAGGTATGGGAATTGGGAAGACGAGTAACGAGAATACCGTCGGTAGAGGACATGTGTGAAGTGGCTTCTGTGTCAAGCACCCAAGGACTTGGACTTTGCACGGACAACTGATTGAGGGCAGCAATCAGACCTGCCTGATCCCAATTGGGCTGAGATTGCTGTATTGGTGGCAAGCCCGGCATTGGTGGAGAGACATATGGGCCTGCAAATGTCGTGTGTGCTTGAGGATATGGGCCCAGGAGGCCGGCACTGTTGCTGGGACGCCAGGGAGACTGCTGCTGCTGCACAGCCCATGGATTGAAACAGACCCATGGGCCGGTAGGTCGTGGCCCAGCCTGGTGCTGCTGCTGCTGGAAATTGTTCCCGAAGTTGCCATAGCCGCCGCCGTTGCTGTTGTTCTGTCGTCCGCCATTGCCGCCACCACTGCTGTTGTTCTGGCCACCATTGTAGCGTCGCTGGTTGCGGCGACCACCGTTGTTGGAGCCACCGCCACGAGACTATGATGAAGAAGAGGACGCAC
This sequence comes from Oryza sativa Japonica Group, assembly GCF_034140825.1. Lineage (NCBI taxonomy): Eukaryota > Viridiplantae > Streptophyta > Magnoliopsida > Poales > Poaceae > Oryza > Oryza sativa. Next base: position 22,918,225 of record NC_089045.1, read on the forward strand.
AGGTGCCGGAAGTGCAGGCATTGGCAGAGGAGACAGCCACCACCATGGTTGTCTCAGCCTGGACCTTGTGTGCATTGGCAACTCGCAGCTCTTTGAGCAACAAGGTGTTGCGCGCCGAGGTGAAGGAGGGCAGAACAGGGGCGCTGGTGATGTTGTCGGCGGTGCTCGAAAAACGAGAGTTGAGGCCACTCAGCAAGTTGAGGACAAGCTGAGATTCGGTGACGGGGTGGCCGACGTCGCGGAGGGCATCGGCAGCAGTCTTCACCTTCTGACAATAAATGGCAATGGGCATGTCACCTTGCGTCATTGAGTGGAACTCGTGACTGAGATAGATGGCGCGGGGTTCCTTGTTTGCTTGAAAGAGATCGTCGATGGCGAGCCATAGGTCGCGGGCGGTCTGGTCGGGTTCCATAACGACGTCGAGGATAGCATCGGAAACGGAGCCGAACAGCCAGCCCCGAACACAACAATCGGCTTGTGCACAAGTCGAGTCGTCGGGACGAGGGGGTGCAGTGCCATCAATGTGAGGAAGGAGCCCAAACATGCAACACATAGAAGTGAAGAAGGTCTTCCACTTGTTGAAATTGGGGTGCTTGAGCTCCAGGGTAATTGGTATGTGAGTCTTGACGTTGACGGTGGCATACGGGTTGACGAAGATCGAGCCGGTAGAATCCCCGGTGCTGGCAGCAGAAGATGGAGTAGAGCCGGATGATGTAGATGCCATTGTTCCCGAGGTTGTGGAAGAGGAGGTGGACTCGGTAGACATGGCAGAGAGGCAGAATAATCACGACGCGGCGAAGATAGAAGGCGGCGCAGCATGAGCAGAGCAGGGCAGGGCGCGGCGTGGCGCGATGGGGGCAGAGCGCGGAGGCAGGGCGCGGCGCGGAACGAGCGAGGGCGCGGCGCGGTGCGTCGTGGCGCGGTGGGGACGCGGAAGGCGCGGTGGGGCTGGGGCGCGGCGAGATCGTGAGGGGAAATCGCTGGGGCGCGGCGCGGTGGTGGGGACGCGGAAGTCGCGTGGGCAGTGGAAGAGAAGCGAACGCGGAAAAAGCGAAGGCCAGAGGAAGCGGCGAATTAGGGTAGAAGGAAACCGGTATCTGATACCATGTAGAGAATTATGAGACGCCTCACGACCCAACGTGGGAGGGCGATTGTATTTATATATCCAATACAATAGAGATTACAACAAACTCTTAAATAAGATTCCATGGTTCAGTCAAATGGTTCCATGTCCCTGCATCAGTCACAACAATTGGACTCCCAGGGTTATCTTATTATGACAACTCTACAGCAGCAGCTTCTTGAAACTGTGCCAATTGTTTCTGACATTCCACGGATGCATATGCGAAAACAAGTAAAGATGGAGGAGGTTCAGCACCCACTGCATGATCACCAGCAATGGATGGGTTTGATGCAACCTCAGTCTCAGCACAACCAGCAACATCAATCACAGCGGCATATTATGGCAGCGTTCCAGTCTCAGTCGAATCAACTGCAGCAAGAATTGGGGATGGAACAGAAGCCTTCAGTGCAACAAAGCTTTCAAACTTCAGCCGGGATGTTCTTGCAACAAAATAACATTGATGAACAAATGCAATATACTCAGGCACAGTGCGGCCTTCAAGAAGTTCCATTCAGTAGTAAGTTGATCTGTGCCTACGTTTCATCAAACGTGCTTTCGAATTTCGATCCGTGTAAAGTCGCAGTAATTTTGTAAAGGCTACTCTGCATAACTTTTGCAATCTGACCTTTAGTTCATTGTTGTGGTTTTAGTTTTTCGATAGCAGGCACAAAAAAGTCCACATGCTACCGGCATCCATTCTATGTTGTACTAGCCTGCTATTGATGCCTTCTTTTTTTTCATCAAAGTATCTTGTTTCAGGTTTTGACAATCTTTTTCTTTTTATGCAGCAACTATGCACATTACTACTCAAACTGATCATCCAGGTCAATGTTATTTGCAAGATGAGATATATGACATGGTAAGGTATGTTATAATCCCTTAAGCACTCTGAAGCTTTCAATTCACATGGATCTAGATTGTTGATAGAAGAACTAGAGAATGTTAAGTATTCTTTTTTCAAAAAAAAAAAACTTCCTGTTTCCCCTCATTTACTTTTCCCTTCCTTTCCTTTTGATCTGTTTGCCACCTAACTCTACGCTTTTTGTTTAATTTTGCATGTAAAGTTGGAACTGAAAATTTGTACAAATTTATGTGTGTTTCTCTTTATTTATCCACAGATTAAGAGCTTGAAGGACCAATACTTTACTGAACTCACTGATTTATGCAATGAGATGAGATGTTTCAAAAGCTACAGAGACACATGCCACCTCAGATTCCAATAGATCATTATGAAGAGATGAAAAAATTTAAATTATTCTTGGAGCGCGCATTGCATTTCCTGGAAATTAAAAAGGAGAACATTCAGCCTACTATTTGGGAAAAAAATCCCAGAATACGAGAGGCAAATTATCAATGCCATAAGTTCACAAAGAAGGCAGCCTGTGCGCAAACAAGAACAACAGTTTCACCAATCATCTACGCAAATTACTAACTCGAACATTCCACAGCAACCGCAGGCCTCTCCAGGTGTGCAGTAAATTTTTTGCAATCTTTCCTTTGGTCACTTCTCTCTGTAATTTTTTCCAGTTATAAGCATGAGCAGATTTCACTCGCCGATGCCATCCCTTTTCATGCCGTTTGTAGCTTGCTACTTCCTCTGGATTGATAATACTTGTCATTTTGGATAATGGTGAGGTCAAAGTTTAAAATCTTTGACTATGAATAATTTCTAAAATATGATTACTTTTAAAAAATATTTCAATTGTTGATATTTTTATATATGACGACAAGTACTATCGACCCCGAAGGGAGTATTTGATAACATCGCCACTAATGTATCTTTTTGTGTGCTGACAACCTTGACATTTATGTGCCATCTACGTACTCCACTACTCAAACAACACATTCAGGTTCAGGTGATTGGCAAGAGTAGTTGTATCAAATGGTAAGGCATGCTAAAATCACTTTGGCTCTCCCAAGCTTCTAATTCATCATGACTTCTCTAGAGTTCATAATAAACAAGCTCCAAAATAAAGAAGCTGAGATCATCCTGATCTAGATTAAAAGAAAACGAAACAAGACATAAACTTGAGCTTTCTTTTCCTCGAATATGAAGGAGCGTACACAATATCTAAAATATCAAATATACTAACACTAAACACTCGCACCACAAACTTAATAAACAGCCTAAGCATGGTGAAAACTAAGGCAACAACTATTTGGCACGATTTTGAGTTTTAGAATAGTTTTACTCGTTTTCCAATCCCCATTGTCCCTCGGTTCCTTTTTCCTTCCTTTTTCTTTTTTGGTCGTTTCTCCACCAACTCCTGTGTTTTCTTGTTATAGAAACAAATAAAGTTGTATCGAATTTTTGGTACATTGATGCACTACTAGTATGACATGTAGATGTGCTGTACTCTAGCAGTATTTAAGATATAGATGGGGAATCTCTATGTGCGGGGACTGGAGCACATGGTATAAAATTTCTTTTGCAGCATTTTCCTTGATCATTAAACTAATTAAATTGAACGAATATACCATGATTCATTTAACAAATGTCGATTTATTTTTGAATCCTATGTATGTACTACCTCTGTCCTAAAATACAGCAACCTAAGGACCGGATGTGACATATCCTAGTACTATGAGTCACATCCGATCCTAGGTTGCTATATTTTGTGACGGATGGGGTAATTGCTAATGAGAAATCTTATCACTGTCATATTTCTCAACTTAACGATAACGAAAATACTGCTGCTCGGGCGACCGGCGCAGGGGGGGGGGGGATCGGGCGATTTAAACAACGCCCGATTTAAACGATTGAAACATTTTCGATCTACTTAGTGAAACAATTTCAATATACTTGGTGGAACATCGTGCAACATTTAAAAATAATTCAATAATAAGCTAAAAAAAATTTTCGTCGAAATATATCCATGTGTTGTCTTGTTTTAAAGATTTAATTACAACGAATTTAATGGTGCAATCGAATCATGATTTGGATAAATAATTTAAGAGAAAACGTAGTTTAAAGTGGTTTTGCCGACATACGTCATGCTGACGTCAACGCTCGATTTTTCCCCCTCCCTATCGGGCGCCCGATTCTAAGTCGTTCCCTAAGGATACATAATTCATCGATTATTTTCCTTTTCTGTGTTCATGTCCATATAAGCTTCGAATAAATTTGTTGATGTTATGTTTTATGCACTGGCAGGTGAGGAACTTGAAGGACCAGCACTTTACAGAACTCTATCATCTGTACAATAAGATATCTAGGAAGCAAGAATATGTGGATAGCCAAATGCCATCTCAAATGCCTATAGAACAGTATGGAAAGATGAAGAAATTTAAAGAAATGTTGGAGCGCATACTGCGGTTCCTGCAAATTTACAAGGGCGACATTCTGCCTGCTCTCGCAGAAAAAATCCCTAAATACAAGAGGCAGATTATCACACTAGTGGAGAAACCATCTTTCGTCGGTCGGGCTATTTTCACAATAGTCCCGGTTGCAATAAAAACCGGGACTAAAGATCTTTAGTCCTGGTTAAAAAGGGTAACAGGCATATTTGATCTTTAGTCCCGGTTGGTCTTTAGTCCCGGTTCAAATACTGTCAGGGCTTATCAGCCCCCCCCCGGGATACCAACCGGGACTAAAGATCCCGTCGATCTTTAGCCCCGGTTGGTAACACCAACCGGGACTAAAGTCCCACCCCTTTATATATGTCTTCTTCCTCCTCCAGCCCGAGCAAGCTTCAAAATTTCTTCAAAAAAGAGAGGAGGTCATGCCAAAATTTCTAGTGAATTTACTTTGGTGATTATATACAAATCGGAGGTGCCTAAAAGGTTAGCAACTTCATCCTCCAATGTTTTTTTGGTCATATTACATCTGGAGCTATGTTTTGCACACTTTTTTGTCTCCAAAATTTTGTTGTAAGTTGATGAGAGAGAAAATTTGTGTGGGAAAAGAAAGAATATATAGAAATTTTGTTTATTTGATAAAGAAGGTTTTATAAAATAGTTGAGTAGGAAAATATAGTGAAAGTTAATCTTAAATAAAAGAAAACAAACTAAATTGAAAATTAAAAGAATTTAAAACTTCAAAAAAATAAATAAGAATTATTTGGTGGACTATTTTATAATTTTTGTATGAATAATGATATGTCATTATTGTATGACTATTGAAAGAGTTTGTGATTATTTTATCATTATTGTATGACTGTCATTATTGTACGAATGATTATTTGTGTATGATTTTTTTTCATTTCATGTAGATGAATCGGCAATGGATGTACGTTGACCGGCGGTCCAAAGAGTTTATTGACGGCGTGCATTATTTTTTGAGAGTGGCCGAAGCTAACAAGCATAAGGGTTTTATTTGTTGTCCATGCAATAAGTGTAAGAATCAGAAGGAGTATTCTGCAATAAGGGTATTCATTTCCACTTGTTTGAGTCGGGGTTCATGCTAAGCTATAATTGTTGGACATCCCACAGAGAGCAAGGGGTTGAAATGGAAGAAGATGAAGTGGAAGAGGACAATATTCCAGACTTTGCTCAGTACGCTGGATTTGAAGGAAATCAAACAGGCGAGGAGGACAGAGATGCTGATTATAACGACGTTGCGGAAGATCTTGGTCAGATGTTGCAGGATTCCAAGGAGGACTACGAAAGTGAAAAGGGGGCCTATAAATTGGACAAGATGTTAGAGGACCATAGAACGTCGTTGTACCCAGGTTGCGAGCAGGGGCACAAAAAGTTGGATACCACTCTGGAGTTCTTGCAATGGAAGGCAAAAAATGGTGTTAGTGACAAGGCATTTGGCGATTTATTGAAACTCGTCAAGAACATTCTTCCGGAGGAAAACAAATTGCCCGAGACAACGTACGAGGCTAAGAAGATAGTCTGCCCTCTAGGACTGGAAGTTCAGAAGATTCACGCATGTCCGAATGATTGTATCCTATATCGCGGTGAGGAGTACGAGAACCTAGAAGCATGCCCTATTTGTAAAGCACTACGATACAACATTAGACGATATGATCCAGGTGAGGTTGACGGGCAGCTAACGAAGAAGAGAATTCCTGCTAAGGTGATGTGGTATTTCCCTATAATAACACGGCTAAGGCGTTTGTTCAGGAATAAGGGGAATGCTAGAATGATGCGTTGGCACGCTGAAGAACGTCAACAGGACGGGATGCTGAGACACCCCGCCGATGGTTCGCAGTGGCGAAACATCGACAGAAAATTTAAAGACTTTGGAAAGGACGCACGAACCATACGGTTTGGTTTAAGTACGGATGGCATGAATCCTTTTGGAGAGATGAGCAGCGGCCATAGCGCTTGGCCCGTTACGATGTGTATCTACAACCTCCTCCCTTGGCTATGCATGAAGAGGAAGTACATAATGATGCCGATTATTATTCAAGGCCCCAAGCAACCTGGTAACGACATCAATGTGTTCCTACGACCACTGGTCGAAGATCTTAAACTGTTGTGGAAGAAGGAAGGTGTCCCCGTGTGGGACGAGGACAAACAGGAGGAGTTTAACCTACGAGCGCTGCTGTTCATAACCATCAACGATTGGCCTGCACTTAGCAACCTATCCGGACAGTCCAACAAGGGGTACAAGGCTTGCACTCACTGTATGGATGAAACAGAAAGTACGTATCTTAAGCACTGTAGGAAGGTTGTGTACATGGGTTATCGTCGATTTCTTGCTGCAAACCACCCAATACGGAAGAAAGGCAAGCACTTTGAACATAAGGCGGACCACCGTACAAAGCCTAAACATCGCAGCGGGAAAACAATGTTTGCTATGGTGAAAGATCTTAAAGTAGTGTTTGGAAAGGGGCCTGGCAGCCAGCCTATAGAGAGCGAAGATGGTCACGCGACGATGTGGAAAAAAACTCCATATTTTGGGAGTTACCCTATTGGGAATTCTTGGACGTCCGCCACGCAATCGACGTGATGCACCTCACTAAGAACCTTTGCGTAAACCTTCTTGGCTTCCTAGGTGTATATGGAAAGTCGAAAGATACACTGGAAGCACGTAATGATCTGAAGCATATGGAACAACGCGGCGACCTTCACCCGGAACCAAAGAAGAAAGGCAGCCATTACTTGAGTCTAGCCAGCTACACTCTTAGCAAGGCAGAGAAGAAAATTATGTTTCAATGCTTGGAGAGCATCAACATACCATCTGGATACTCCACGAATATAAAGCGAATAATAAGCACGAAGGAGAAAAAGTTCACAAACCTAAAGTCTCATAACTGTCACGTGTTGATGACACAACTGCTACCAGTTATAATAAGGGGTATCCTCCCAGACAATGTCCAGGCAACAATAACAAAGCTATGTTCTTTCTTGAATGCAATTTCGCAGAAGGTCATCGATCCGGATAGGTTAGAAGCCCTTTAGAATGATGTGGTGCAATGTCTTGTCAGCTTTGAGTTGATATTTTCACCTTCATTTTTTAATATAATGACGCATCTGCTTTGTCACCTTGTCAAAGAGATCGGTATTCTGGGCCTGTGTTCCTACACAACATGTTTCCTTTCGAGAGGTACATGGGCGTTCTGAAGAAGTATGTTCGTAACCGTGCTCGTCCAGAGGCAAGCATCGCGAAGGGGTATGGAACAGAGGAGGTCATTGAATTCAGCATAGAATTTATTGAATATCTTCACCCAATCAGGGTACCTGAATCACGCCATGAAGGGAGACTACGGGGAAAGGGGACTCTCGGAAGGAAAGCAATAATGACGGTAGACAACAATTTATTTCGTAAAGCCCATTTCACGGTTCTGCAACAATCTTCATTGGTGGCTCCTTACATCGAGGAGCACTTGGCTCTAGTTCACGCCAGAAACATCGGTAAGTCCGATGCATGGATTACACGGCATCACATTGATACTTTCCCCGCGTGGCTGCGACAACATCTCATGGGTAACGAGACGATTAACCAACAACTGGCCTTCCTGGCGAGGGATCCATCTGGTTCGATTGCGACATTCCAGGGATATGATATCAATGGGTACACATTCTACACAAGAGCCCAAGACATGAAGAGCACGAACTAGAACAGTGTTGTTCGTATCGATGCCATGGGACACGATGGTACCACTGGTACGTATTACGGTGCCATCGAGGAGATATGGGAACTTGACTATGGACCTCTCAAGGTCCCTCTGTTCCGGTGCCAATGGGTTAGGTTGACTGGTGGAGGCGTAATGATTGATGACAGTGGGATGACAACGGTTGACCTTAACAAGGTTGGATACTCAGACGAACCTTTTGTCCTTGCCAATGATGTAACGCAAGTTTTTTACGTGAAGGACATGTCTAGCAAAGGAAAGAAGGGCAAAGGGCCTGACGAGCCGAAGCGCCACGTGGTTCTCCCAGGCAAAAGAAAAATCGTCGGAGTAGATGACAAGACTGACGAGGATTACGATCAGTTTGATGGGCAATCCCCTTTCACGGTGACGATTGACTCTAGTATCCTCCTATCAAATGAAGACACCCCTTACACATGTAGCGATCACAAGGAAGGAACAATAGTGAGGAGAAAGTACATGCGGACAACCGTCACCGCCGATGTATTGCCGTAATTGTTTTGTACACGATGTAAACTATTTTGGATGTATTGAATATGCTAGTTATATATGATTATTAACAAATTTAAATCATGCATATGCTAGGTATATATGATTATTAGAATTTTTAAAAGTTTTAAATCATGCATGTGGTATTTACATATGTTAATTAGAATTTTTAACAATATAATATCATGCATATGCTAATTATATATGATTATTAGAATTTTTAAAAGTTTTAAATCATGCATGTGGGATTTACATATGTTAATTAGAATTTTTAATAATTTAATATCATGCATATGCTAATTATATATGATTATTAGAATTTTTATTAATTTTAAATCATGCATGTGGTATTTACATATGTTTATTAGAATTTTTAACAATTTAATATCATGCATATGCTAATTATATATGATTATTAGAATTTTTAACAATTTTAAATCATTCACGTGCTTATTATATATTATCCACTTAATTTACTATAGACAACGATAATTTTTCGAAGGTTTTGTCATTAATTTTTCGACTTTAAATAATTTTAATGCATTATTTACTATTTTAGAAACACATATGCAACGAAATTCAATATTCAGTGCTATTATCTTTAGTCCCGGTTCTTAACCCTAACTGGGTTTGAAAAGAATTTGGAAATAGCGGGAAAATATCTTTAGTCCCGGTTGGTGAGAACAACCGGGAGTAAAGATATCTTTACTCCCGGTTGTTCTCACCAACCGGGACTAAAGATCTAGGGGTATATATATTCCCGATGCGCCCTCGTCTTCTCCACCAACACTTAGAAGTTTTTCCTCCGATCGGTTTCTCCTTCGCCGCCACTGCCTAGGGCATCCCCGCGCCGACGCCGCCGTCGTCTCGCGGTCCTCGCCGCCTCCGCCACTGACGCCACCGCTGCATCTCTCAGGTGAGAGCCGCCGCTGCCCCTCTCTCTCTCTCTCTATCGATCTCGATCTCTCTCTCTCTCCAAACCGCGGCCGCCTAGCTCGTTGCCGACGCCGCCGCCGACGTAGACGCGCCGATGCCGACCCCTCCTCCACCTCCCGCCGATGCCGACCCCGACTTCCACGCGGCCGCCACCGCCAACGCCGCCACGGTGACGACGTCGACGCCCCCGCCTCGAGCTCGCCACGCCGCCGCGCCGCCACGCCGTGTCCCCGCCACAGCCCCCGCCTCAAGCTTGCCACGGTGCCGCGCCGCCCCGCCGTGCCACGCCGCCGCGACGCGCTGCCGCCACGCCGCCGCTTCGCTGCCGCCCCGGCCGCCCAAACGTGAATGAGGAGGGGAACGTGGAGAGGGATGCGGAGGGGAACGTGAACGAACACGAACGAACGCGAACGAAACGTGAATGAACGCGAACGAACGTGAACGAACGCGAACGAACGTGACTGAAACGCGAACGAAACGTGAACGAACGCGAACGAACGCGAATGAACGTGAACGAACGTGACTGAAACGTGAATGAATGCGAACGAACGTGAATGAAACGCGAACGAACGTGATTGAAACGTGAACGAATGTGAATGCACTTTTACTAAAAGTGTGAGAACGAGCGCGAGCGAAACGTGTACGAACGAGATAATTAAACTATTGGTGAACTTAGCATATATATATATATATATGATTATATATACTTGAAAACGTGAAATACAATATATGTTCCTTTGCGTTTAGACTAATACATTTTTTTTGCATGTTGCAGAGAAGACGTCGTCGTCGTCGTCCCTCAAGCCGAAGTGGTAGCTAGCCCTCGAAGGAATTCGCGCAGGCAAGTGATGTAAAGATGTGATTGTTAGAGATATAATATAAGATTGTTAGATTTCTAATATAAGATTATTAGATTATCAGAGTTAGCATATGTGAGTGTTAGAGATTATCAGATTATTAGACTTAGCATATTTGAGTGTTAGAGATTGTTAGAGATTTAATATAAGATTATTAGAGGTTTAATATACGAAACTTAATTAGACTTAGCATATGCGAGTGTTAGAGATTGTTAGAGATTTAATATAAGATTATTAGAGGTTTAATATACGAAACTTAATTAGACTTAGCATATGTGAGTGTTAGAGATTGTTAGAGATTTAATATAAGATTATTAGAGGTTTAATATACGAAACTTAATTAGACTTAGCATATATGATTATCTAGGGTTCTAATACACGACACTTAGACTTAGCATATATGATTATTTGAGTTTTAATACAAGATTAGTAGAGTTTTAATATTACGCTTAGCAAATATTTCTTCTATGAACAGTTGGCTGATCGCGATGAGGAACAGATATTGTACGATACAATCGTAGAGGGAAGCAGCCAGTACTGGAATGAAGAAGAGGGGAACGAGGATCCAAACCAGTACTTGAACGAGGAGGGGAACATGGAGAGGGATGCGGAGGGGAACGTGGAGAGGGATGCGGAGGGGAACGAGGAGGAGGCTAGTGGAAGTCATCCCTCCGCTGGACAGAAGAGGGCACGCGGACAACGAGGTGCCGCGAAGAAGATAGAGGGTCGGCACATCATAACTGAGGTGGACACAGACGGCTAACCTAGTGCCCCGGCAGAAGCAGCCAAGAATTTTGTACGCCACAGCGGTTGGGTTGTGAGGGATAACGTGCCTGTCAGCAAGGTGTACTGGCACAGAACAAGGGCACGCGGGGATAATGACAGCTTTGTCCCGGAATCAAAGAAAGAGATGCTGTGGACCACAATGCTCGAGACATTCACGCTCCCTGCGGGTACGGAGAACGTAGTGAAACCCTGGACTCGTAAGAAAATGGCCAAACAGTTCCAGAGCTTCAAGGGAGATCTGTACAAGAAATACATCCTGAAGGGACTAACACCGAACTTCGACGTATTCCCAAAGCTAAGGGATCATTGGGACGAGTTCGTTGCTTACAAGACAGGGCAACAAGGGCAAGCGATGATGGTCAAAAACAAGGAAAACGCCGCCAAGAAGAAGTACCATCACCACTTAGGGTCAAGTGGTTATAGAACCGGCCACCGCTAAATGGCCGGATCGATCGAAGTTCTGGTACTATGCTCACGGTGGAACGCTTAACCCAGTTGATGGCTCCCTGGTCTTCAGCGATCAGATACGCGAAGCTGCCAGTCGACTAATGGACGCAGTGGAAGCCTCTTCTCAGGGCACGTTCCGACCCGACAGAGAGAAGGACGAGCTGTCACTCGCCCTACAGACTCCCGAGCATCCAGGACGAACACGAGGGAAATGCATGATTCCCTGGAAGATTGGATTCAAGGAGGACATCCACACGTACAGGAGTTGGATGAGGAGCAAGAGAGATACCGAGGCGAAGATTGCAAATCTTGAGTACAGGGTATCGAGCTACGAGCTCAGCATGCAAGAGGAGGTGGCAAGGAAGGTGGATGAATGCATGGCAGCACATCGGTCCCAGGATCCCCAGCCGTACATACCTCCTCCAATGGTCAGCCCATCAGGCAATCGTAGCAGCTGCGCCTCAACGGGGCAGGTAGGATCATAGAGCATGGACGCCATGCAAACCCAAGACAAAACCACCTGCCCGTTGATGAGATCACTAGTGGACACCATGTGAGCTGCATATTCCCTTCAAGAACTTATCAATCAAGGTATGCTCGTAGTTTTATGATTTTTGACTTGTACGTTCCGCAAGTTGCTGCTTAGGTTGATTACTAATAGATAACCTCTCATCACGTGAAGGTGGCGTCGGGAATGGCCATCCCAACGGACATTTTAGGGACTTACCACTGCAGGCCAATTCTAGCAGGATACTCGAGGGTCGAAGTTGAGCTGGTGGAAGCCGCGTACGAGGACCTCGAGTTGGACTACCCAGGAGGAGACGGTGAGACGCATCTACGAGACATAAGCCACGCCATTATACTATGGCGCAAGCGCTACATCATCCTCCCTGGGCGACAAGCGGCGTCTCGTGCACCATCTCTGCCGGCTCCGCCGTCTCCTCCTGCACCATCTCCTCCAGCTCCTCCGCCTCCTCCACCTCCACCTCCACCGTGTCCGCCTGCACCTCCCAAGACAAGGTCTCGCTAAGCTCCACCTCCTGCCAGCACAAGGGCAATGAAGAAGGCCAAAGTTGACGCCACCAAAAACAAGGAGCCGCCATACGATTGCAGTCAAGAGGAGCTTGACGCTTATGTGGCAGGAGAAGTGAAGAGGCAACTCAAGCCTCGGAGTCCTGAAAAGAAGATACCTATTGACCCGAGCATGAAGAAGTTCTTCAAGGGAATGTTCACCACAAACAAGGAGGCCTTAAAGCTATCGGACTATGACCGAACACTTAGGAAAGCCTATTACAAGAAGTCCAAACCAGTTCCTCAACTTGGAGAACAACCAAACCAAGAGGTCAAGCCATTGGTGACCGGCGAAGACTTTGGCATAACGGATTTCATTTCGGACACCGGTCTAACTGTGGTTCAGTTGGTTGGAGGCGCACCAATCCCGAAGGCGGAAGTGGCATACAAGTTTGAACTCGGTAAACCGCTTGTCAGGCCTGAGCAGCTGCAGTCCCTACCGACACAAATGTACAAATTCCGTGAACGGCACATGGAAATGAGCGCCAAGGGTAGAGAGATGTTCGGAGCGAGGATCAGAAACCCCGACTTCTTGCAAGGAGAAGATGTTCTATGGATCCATTTCAAGGATGTCTTCGATCTGTACCATCTGGATGCCCTCGATGTCTCTCTTCTGAGCACATGGATTTTGTAAGTATCTTTGAGTTCGATTTGTTTCGTTCAATAATTAGCTCCTGGCATATATGTAAGCAATAATAATTTCCTTTCATCGTTGTAGAATGGAGATTCAAAGGGCCCGACGGCGGGGGGTTTACGATACTGGGTTCATCGACCCTCGGAAAATCAACACCGAAATGATCGACAAGTACGAGAAAGACACAAAGGACAATCTCGTCCATCTCCTAACGCAGCAGCATTTCAAGACGTTCATACTACTGCCGTGCAACACAGAGTGAGTTTTTATTGTCATTCGAACAAATTTCATTCCCATATATATAACATGTACATTCTGATATTTATCTCATCTCACGCATATTCCAGATTCCACTGGGTCCTATTATTTTTCGACTTGGACGCATGCAGAGTCACTGTGTACGACTCAATGAATAAAGAGGAGAAGGTTTTTGACAAGGTCTTCCAACTGATAGACAGGTAATATAATGCCATCTATTCCAAAGTCGCGGGACTCTGTTGCTATTATGTTGATCTTGGGTAATAATTAATTAATCATAGCTTGCAACTGCACATGTAGGGCTTGGGATCGGTTCCATCAATTGGTCCGCGGGACTTGGAAAGAAAAACTTGACGGAGGTTTTATTTTCCAGTGAGTACATGCATGATCCAAAATTATATTGAATTGAATCTATAATTATAGTTAATATAAAGAGTATATTAAATCTCTCATCGTTTCTCATGTAGTGTGCAAAGCAGGACCAGGGAACTAACTTATGCGGCTACTACGTATGCGAGTATGCCCACTGCCTATCAAACCAAATATACACCACACGAGAGCTCGATGTACGTATACATAAACCATTCAAAATTTCATTGTGTATCGATTTGTTAAGTTGTTTATTAATTTCATATATTGATATGTCATTATTTTTCGAATGATAGCGTATTCACATGAGGGAAAATCTCCCACACAAGGATTTTATCACGACTGTTCAAGAACAACTAATGGGGTTCATCAACGAAGAAGTCTTTAATCCCGATGGTGAATTCTACTACGACGGATCGACAATTCATAACGTCGGTCCTTCCTCTTCTGACGTAACGCCGGCGTCGAAGTCGTAGCTATAGCTAGTGAGAAAATGAATTGTACATATATATATTTATATATGTACGTACATTTACTTTAGTGTTAATATATATTTTGGTAACATATATGCACATAAAATGTTAAGTGCTTTAAATTATAAATATGTGTGTAATATATGTATTTATACATATACACATACGCACATACATATATATATATATATATATATATATATATATGTATTCTATATATATGCATAATATATATATTACAATGCATATATATGTATTGTAATATATATATATATATATATATATATATATATATATATATATATATATATATATATATATATATATATATATATATATATATATATATATATAATCAACCATGCAGCAAACAGGGCCATGCAAATAAAAAAAATGGTACACAGATCTTTAGTCCCGGTTGGTAACACCAACCGGAACTAAAGATGGATCAGCCGGCCACGTGGCTGACCGATCTTTAGTCCCGGTTCTGTTACTAACCGGGACTAAATATCGATCTTTAGTCCCGGTTATTTCACCCGAGACTAAAGATCGCTATCTTTAATCCCGAATTCGTAGTCCCGGTTGGACAACTAGGACTAAAGGGGGGTTACGAACCGGGACTACAAACGGTTTCTCCACCAGTGTCAGTATTCTAAATTCACAAACAAAGAGACCTGTTCAGACACAAGGACACCAACAGTCTGATCAAACGGCCTGGCAAGCTCCTGGATTTAACATTTCACAGCAGCAGCAACCTTCATAAGGTTTGGAGCAGCATGACGGTTGTACTTATATTTATGTAAATGCTATATCCAGGAATTTTTCCACTTGTTAGAGGCAACCCTTGTTAAAAAACCAGCCCCGAAATCGACATCGATAGCTAAACATGGAAGAAAACGCCATAGGAGATCCAAAACAATGACGACACCGAGACACGATATTTGGTAACGGAGTTCAGTCGTAGCCTACATCTCCGGAGCACTGATTACGGGCGCTCCTCCCCGATCCAGCATATACAGCGTATCAGAGTTACAACGACTCACGGCCGGTCGCCGCCGGCAGCCGCTCCCTCTCGCTATGCTAAGTTGCCATGCGGTTACAACAGGCACGTCCCTCTATTTATGAGAGAACCTAGGATAGAGTCTGACTCATACTCTAGTCCTAATACCTATTACAACTCCAAGTCCTAAACTGTAACCAACTACGTACACATATTCGATACAATCTCTAACAAACTCCACCTTGGCGAATATGTCATGCCAATTTGAATCTGTTACTTGCTTGAACCTCCGTGTACCAGGACTTGAGTTGGTTCTTCCGCCGCTCACGCCGAGCCGCCCGATGAGCCTACGCTAGGCTCGCCGCCTTCAGGATTGTGCATAGCAATACCAGCATACCCATCTTCCATGACTCCACCTGCAACAGCACTCTCTTGTAACTTGTACAAACATGAGCTTGTCCTCTCACCAGTCATAATAGTCTTGTCGTCCTTCATGATATTCATGATCTTCCTATTAGAATCCACCTGATACAACCAACCTGTCTCATGTAGGCTCCCAAGCGTAATCAAACTCTTCCTTAGTCCCGGCACGTGTCTCACATTTGAAAGTAGCACTTCGTTTCCATCATACATCTTGAACTTGACATCACCCACTCCAACAACACGATAACTCGTGTCATTGCCCAAGTAAACAACACCAAAATCACCAGATTTGTATGAAGAGAACCACTCCCGCTTTGATGTCACATGATAGGAACTAGCTGAGTCCAACATCCACGCTTCTCCAGACTTCTCGTTAGACACTGTGAGAATCTCATGACTGTTGCTATCTGAATCATTACCATGAGCTGCTAAACTTGCAATGCCACCTTTCCTCTTCTTTAGTAACGGGCAATTCCTCCTTATGTGTCCAAACTCATGACACTTATAGCACCGTGCCCCTTCTCCTTGCTCTTCGGCACCCTCGTTTCATGATCATGCTTTGCCTTGACTAGCAAACTCTCAGCCTGAGAAGCCTCCGTTGCCTCATTTTTCTTTGATCTTCTCAAGTCTCGTGCAAGCAACGACGAAATTATCTCCTCAGTTTTGACAGTACCCTTGCCGTGTGTCAGGGTAGTCACCACATGTTCATAAGACGGTGGAAGCGAGCACAGAAGAATTATGGCCTTGTCTTTATCATCCAGTTTCACATCTAACTTGCTTAGATCCACAACCCACTGATTGAAGACATCTACGTGCTTCCTAAGATTTGACTCCTCTTGCCTCCGCAAACCATAGTACCATACAGCTGTTGTTTGAGATACAACTTACTCGTCAGCGACTTGGACATATACAAGCTTGCCAACTTGTCCCAAATTTCCTTTGGTGATTTTTCATCCATGACCTGGTACATGACAAAATCCGAGAGCCTCAAACGTATTGTTGCAGCTGCCTGCGCCTTCATCTCATCCCACTTGTCATCATCCATCTTTTCCGGCATCGTCTCCTCAAGAGCCTTGGATATCCCCTGCTGAGCCAACAGATCCTTCAGCCTCATCTGCGAGAGAACGAAATTCCTAGTGCCATCGAACTTCACCACCTCAAATTTGGAAACCACCGTCGCCGCCATCAACGATAATCAACTTGATCAGCTGTCGCCCTGATTAAATTGATCTACCCTGATTTAATTGACCCACTGACTAAACTTGCACAGTCACCAGCCGGACAAAACCAACCCCTTTTTTCTCCAAAAAAACCGGTTCGGTTTTATTTTTGGTTGAAAAAACCAGTCAAACCGAGCGGTCAAAGGAATCAGATCGATTTCTCTCCTTCCTTCGGCCCTCTCTCGCTCCCCTTCTCCCGATGCGCCGCCACCTCCTGCTCCTCATGCCGCCGCTCTGCGCCACCGGCCCCGCAAGAAACACCGCCTCCTGCCTCAGAAACCGCCTAGGGCGTCGCCGCCTCCTGCCGCCGTCACCTGCGCCGACCCCGTGAGGAGCCGCCTAAGGGTGGACAAAAAGCTCGAAATTCGTGGCTCGGATCGGCTCGTAGCAAGCTCGGCTCGGATCGACTCGAACTCGTAGTCTTAATGAGTCGAGTCGAGCTAGCCTTTTAGCTCGTGAGCTTAACGAGCTAGCTCGCGAGCTGCTCGTTTAGCTCGTTAGTATAAAATATCACTAAATTTTCATGAACTTAGTATTTATTGACTAGTGCTTAGTCTTTTAGTTACATCAAAACTATTCATATTCAGTAAGTATTATATTAGTTAGTGTTTATTATTATGTTAATATATAATAAAATGTTAAAATTGAAATTATTAATACGATATTAATAAGATATAGCTCGTTAACGAGCCTAACGAGCTTAACGAGCCAGCTCGCGAGCCGAGCCGAGCTAGCCTTATAGCTCATTAACATTAACGAGCCGAGCCGAGCTGGCTCGTTAAGATAACGAGCTCAAACGAGCCGAGCCTTAACGAGACGAGCTGGCTCGTTATCCAGCCCTAGAGCCGCCGCGTCGCCAAAGTCCGGCGCCGGTTCCACGCCGGTAACCGCCGCCGCAAGCCCCTGCTCGAGCTCCGACGGACGCCGCCGAGTACCACGCCGCCTGCAATGATGCCTCTAGCCGCCCGTGAACTCGCCGCCCCAAACCACGCTGCCCACGAAATCGGAGGTAAGATCTCGCCCTTGCCTTGTGGTTTGTTTCGATTACTTTGTTGCAATCCCGTGGTGCTTTTATTGGGAAAACAACGTGTCCGATTTCCAGTCCAAATCGAATCCGTATCAAACTCCCTCCTGTGTCGAACGTGGTATCCATCCAGCTTGTCTTCGGTCGTGTCCATGCCGTGACCGACACATAGATAACTCCATGGCCAAGTCTTCCTCTGCATCACGAAACACCAAACCTTGCACGTCCTGGCTCAGCCCGCTCCTTCTCGGCATCACCCTGATCTCCGCCGCCGGCTCGGCTTCGACGCAAAACGCGCACACCGCCACGACCCTGACCTTCTAGGCTTCTTCGTATCTCCAGCGGAACCTAGCACCACCGCCAAACACCACTTGCCGACTACAGCAATGACTAGTGCCACTGATCTGTTGTCATCGTGATTTTCTTGATCTGTGCTAGAAACAGTTGAACTAGACCTGTCTAGGGTTGGAACCAGCACCAGATGCCAGTCTAGACGCCCTAGGCTTAGTCCTGCCATCCACCGCTAATACGCCGCCTTTGAAGTGCAAATACCTCGTCAACACCTCCAAAACAGCCTATAGGATCCACCCCCTCCGACTTCCGATTGAACGCCATCAATCTAGTCACGAGCCAAAGCCGACAAGTCGCATGTCGTCTTCCCTGCCGCCGAATGACCCGAGCGCTATGTCTAGCCGTCTCCCTGTCGAACGCAACTCATCGAAAGGCCCGGGCCACCCCGCCCAGAGTGTTCGAATCCACTGATCAAGAACGCCGATCGCCTCCAGCTTCAATCAATCCGAGCGTGCGGCCGCACATCTCCCTGTCGAGAGTAGCTCATCGGAAAGTCCGGACCACCCGCCCGAAGTGTCCGACCCACCGATTGGATCGCCAATCGCTTCCGCCGCCATCAACTCGAGCACCACGTCTAGTCATCTCCCTGTTGAAAGCAGCCATCGACGGTTCTGGCCGCCGCCAGAAGTGTTCAATCCACCGATCAAGACTCTGTTGATCGCCGCCGTGCTCCACCTTGCGCCAATGCCCCTCCCTGGACATTACAAGCAAGCTACGCAGTGTGGGGCACCTCCATCGCGCCTCTACCATGGACCTCCCGCAGGCTCTGATACCACTTGTTATAAAACCAACCCCAAAATCGACATTGGTAGCTAAACGCGGAAGAAAACACCATAGGAGATCCAAAACGATGACGACACCGAGACACGATATTTGGTAACGGAGTTCAGCCGTAGCCTACATCTCCGGAGCACTGATTATGGGCGCTCCTCACAGATCCAGCATATACAGTATATCAGATTTACAACGACTCACAGCCGGTTGACGCCGGCAGCCGCTCCCTCTCGCTATGCTAAGTCACCATGCGGTTACAACAGGCACGACCCTCTATTTATGAGAAATACTAAGATAGAGTCCGACTCATACTCTAGTCATAATACCTATTACAACTCCAAGTCCTAAACTGTAACCGACTACATACACATATTCGACACAAACTCTAACATATACAGCAATTTTTCCACTTATTAGTGGCATCCCTCGCTATGTTTTGCTGGCTTGATATTTGATGACTTCCATTTCTTTTTGTTAAATTTTGACAGCCTTGCTCTTGATGCAGTATTTGTAGACTCCACTGCTCAAACTGGACGTCCAGGTACAGGTGACTGGCAAGAGGATTTATATCAAACTGCACTCTGTTGGAACTTTCCAATGTTCATGTTATTTTAGAAACGTCTTCCTAAAGTTCATTGAAAAGATTTATTTTTGAATTCCAGTACTCCCATTCATGTAGCCTTTTCGACAGATTTTTTTTATATACATCAACAGATTAAAAGATTGAAGGACAAGCACTTTGCAGAACTCAGTCATTTGTGCAATAAGGTATCAATGAAGCTAGAATATGTGGATAGCCAAATGCCGTTTCAAATGCCTATAGAACAGTATAGAAAGCTGAAGAAATTTAAAGAAATTAAATGTTGGAGCCTCCAGGCATTGGACGTCTCAATGAACTTCTTGTCAGGGTCTTTACCTTAAAATTTGGTTGTCCTTATCTTATAAAACACTATGTGGAACCCCGCGCATTGCTGCGGGAATTTAATATGATAACAAATAAAAAAATAACGTGTAAGATAGCTAGATAACATCAGATTAAGTAAATTAATGTGGTTTATGATAATTTAAATTTAAATAGTATGTAGAATGGTGATTCAAATGTAAAAAGTAAGATGGTATGACTTTATGGAAGAAGAAAAGAAGGGAGATAGTTTGGACCGTAGATTAATCATCTAAAGGCTAAAAACAATTGATGTGATATGACTTAATTAGAGAAAAAAAAAGAAGAAAGATAATTTAGACCATAGATTAATCATTTAACCACTAACTAAGTGAGGATAAACTATATATGTATATAGGATATCATAAAACATAATAAAGATATACATTGAAACATTATGTGAATTATGTTGGATCATAATTTAACATGTTTGTATTTGAAAAGCTGTTAAATTATAAAAACTATAAAGATATAACATGTTTGCATGATGTTTAAATGTGATAATTGTTAGTGGATGATGATGTGTCATCTTGTTAATTAGTGGATTAGTGGATGATGATGTGGCATCTTATTAGTGGATGATGATATGGTATCTTTGTATGCTAAGCTTAAGGAGTTAGTGAGGATAACTTTATAGTAGTAAGATAGGATTTCTTGTCAGGGCTCCTTTGAACCTGCTCATGATGTTGTTGTTTTCCCTAAAAAAGAACCCAGCTGTAATGCACGCAATATTACTGGATAATTTGTAATAATCAGCCGTGATCAGAGCTAGCATATATTGTTTTCTTGTTCCAGATAAGGTTATCCTCTTGATTTGTTTTTTCTGAGCTTCCTGAACTAAAGGCAAGAGGCTAACAGTGTATATTACCATAAGTCTAGAAGAGCTCTGTGCTCATATAGTCATATATACATTTATTTGTTCTATGCCATGACTGCAACATCTGCTGCATAAACTTGCAATACTAACAAGATAGAACTTTTGCATTTCGCTCTTAATTGAAACAGTGTAAAACCCAGGCCACCCCAAACCCCTTCCTCTCTCGTTTTCGCTCGCCTCACACCCGTCGCGCCATTGTTGACGCCTTGCCGCCGCTCCCACCTCTTGTCTTCGTCTCTTCGCCCGTCGCACGCGTCGGAGGCCGGTGCATGCGTGAATGCGAGACGAGGACTCCGGGCGCCCTCGATCTCCTTCCTCTTCCCCGGCCTGAGGCCGACGCCCCGTGCCGTCGGCCATCTTCCGGCGCCTCTTCCCGACACGGTAGTCCCTCCGTTCCCATCCCTTGACCTCTCCTAGCTCGCTAGATAGCTCGGCATTGTCGCCCCGATCGCGTAGGAGCTAATTCCTAGCGGCGCCACCGATCGGCATGGCCGCCGTCGCCGCCCGCTCCCGGAGGTCGCCGCTGGTCGCCAGCCTCCCTCGTAGTCCCCTCGCTCCATCCGAGCCCGGGAACGAGTCCCTCGAACCCTGGAGATGCTTTCGTCGCCTTGGATTGAATCCTCGTCTCCCCTCCGCTGTATCCCCTTTGCTCACCGCCGACGATCACCGTCGAAATCCTCCGCCGTCAAACTCCTTCCGGCGAATTAGAGCCTTCGGATTGATTCCTCTCGTATCCCTCTTCACACCAGTGTGCTCCCTTTGGCCGAAGACGTCTCGTCGAGGTCGAGCTCCGGTGAACTCCGCCGCCTCCCGCCGTCCGTTCCCCGGCCAGCCTCCTTCGTTCTCCTCTCGCCAGTCCACGTAGCTGCCACATAGGTGCCACGTCGGCGCCACATTGGTCGCAACCGGGTCAGCAAGATTGGTCAGCGCCCCCTCCGTCCCTTTTCTTTGGTGCACGCGGTCCACAAGAGCCGTGCGGCTGCAAGTGGGCCCACCGCCATTTGGCCTTCTCGGTGCACCTCGCGCAAACCGCACCCACCAAAACCCTAGCGCAGCGCCGCATAAAACCTCTCCTCGGTGAACCTGGCCACCGACAGGTGGGCCCCATCCTGGGACCCCGCGTCGTGGACCGAGGTCCACTGGCTTCCTGCCGCGCGTCTTGTCCGTTTGGGCCGCGCCTCGCTCGGCCGTGGGCCGTCACTCCCGCGCGCCGACCCACTCGCCTCGACCGCGCACGCAAATTCCTTGGGCTGCGCCTCACGCTTGGCCTAAAAGTCTGATTCCGGTCCCTCCTCCATTATCTTTTTCAAGGGAATTAATAATTCCTTTTCCTTTAGACAGAAAATCAAATAATCCTTAGAAAATTCATGTCTCCCGATTCGTAACACCGATTGACTCCGTTCCACTTCCAATAATTCCGTAAAATTGAGATCTATCCAATGGAACTATTAATTAGTCTAAATAGGATCTTTCTTTTGCTCTTTTGTTTAGGATTTCGATTGTTTGCGTATAGTTGCGGTTACCGGATTTTCGTCAATCGTGGATTTCTCGAAG
Organism: Oryza sativa Japonica Group; assembly: GCF_034140825.1. Taxonomy (NCBI): domain Eukaryota; kingdom Viridiplantae; phylum Streptophyta; class Magnoliopsida; order Poales; family Poaceae; genus Oryza; species Oryza sativa. Next base: position 22,940,877 of record NC_089045.1, read on the forward strand.
ATTCGTGAAGCTTCGTGAAGACCTTGAGCAAGGCAAGTCACCCTTTGACCAATTGCCCCTATAATTAGAAAATCATTATTATTTTGTTTGCAACTTGCTTTATTAGAATCACACGTTAACTTGCTTGGCCTCGGTTTGCGTGCCAAACCGACGGACCTACCCAGTAGTCGCACTAATTCGTGTAGGTTGTACTACCCTGATTCCTTGTCGCTCCACCATTGTGATACTTGGGTATCTTTGGTGGCCCTCCATATTTCTTGCTCCTCGCTTCCAGGCAAAACTCAGTCATTGACACAACGAAACCTCGCAAAACTTGTGGAGCTTGATGTCTCTATTAACAAGTTTGGCTATCCAGTTGAAGCCAGCCATGTCCCAGAGTACTTTGGTTCAATGAAGAACATAAGATATCTTGATGTGTCTGAAACATCCATATTGTTTGGTAGAGTGCCTCCTCAGCTTGGTAACCTTTCAAATCTACAACACCTTAACCTCGGTTTCATGGATACTGATATGTACTCAGTAGATATCTCATGGTTAACCAATCTACATCAACTTAAGTACCTTGACATGAGCAGCGTAAACCTAAGCGCAGTAAATGATATATTGATCACCTCTTGTGGTGAACACAATTCCATCCCTTGAGGTTCTTATTCTTTCGGGTTCCTCACTTTCAAGTGCAAACCAGACTTTCACACACATAAACCAGACAAAACTTGAGAAGCTTGATCTCTCTGGGAACCACTTTGGCCATCAATCGCATCAGGTTGGTTTTGGAAAGTGTTGTCGAAATGATAACTGCATATGTCGAAGGACGTGGTTACTCAACAGTGGTTGGAAGGAAACAAAGTGTATTGAATTTTTGAATTCTTCTTCTTGGATCCCCCCATTACATGGCCCTAGGGGACTATTTATAGCCCCATTACAGGTTCTTACTACTAGGCTTTAGGTTGTACAGGGGAATTTACATGATTACCCTCACAAAAGGGACATTTACAGGGGTACATAATGTTATAGGGGCTCATGGGCCCCTGATGGGCCATCTGGTGATCGCCGGCCCTGTAGGCCTTAGGCTTGATGGGCCGGAAAGGCTTCCTCGGCCCTCGTGGGGGCGAACTTGCTATGGCGAAGTCGTCTTCCTTCGGCAGATAGTCTTCGCCTTGCACCCTTCGCCTGAGACGCCTCTGGCCTGGCAAGGCACTCGTACGACTCTTCGCCTCACGCCGTTCTTGCTCCATAGCCTTCGCCACGGGTTTCGGCAGATTTAGTCGAAGGGCCTCATGCCATCCGCCAACAGAAAGTAACAAGCCTTAAGATCCTTGACCTCTCTCAAACCTATCTTGATGGTCCCTTTCCTGAGGCACTAGGAGGAATGAGGTCCCTCCAAGAGCTATATTTTTTCGATAACGGTAACAGAGCCACAATGACAGTAGACTTGCAAAATCTTTGTGAATTGACAACACTGTTACTTGATGGGGGGCTATCATCTGGGAACATAACGGAGCTTGTTGAGAAGTTGCCACGATGTTATTTAAGCCCATTGAAATACTTGAGTTTGCAAGGCAACAACATGACTGGAATGTTGCCAAATGAGATATCTCACTTAAAGAGCATAAGCTTTCTCAATCTTAAAAACAACAGCATTAGTGGACCTATAGCAGTAGGTATACAGAATCTGACTTGGTTGGATTCATTATTTCTCAATTCAAACAAACTAACTGGGCAGATACCAGAGCTGCCGAGAAGACTCCGGAAATTGGATGTCTCCATGAACTTCTTGTCAGGGAATTTGCCATAAAAATTTGGTTCTCCATGTATTAAAGATCTAATACTGTCCTGCAATCATATTACTGTTTGCAAGTTGTAAAACTTGTATATATTGGACTAGTCAAATAATTTAATTGACGGAGAACTTCCCCCTCTGTTTTAGAATGCCAAACGTATTTCTCCTACTCTTAAGTAACAACAGAATTTCAGGAGAATTCCCGTTATGCCTCCAAAGTATATCATTACTAACTTTCCTAGATCTTTCAAGGAACAAGTTCTATGGAGCATTACCAGTATGGATTGGAGACTTGGTGAACTTGCAATATCTGCAGTTAAGTTATAACATGTTCTATGGGGATATTCCAAACAGTATTACAAATCTTGACAGCATTCGATTCTTGAATTTAGCAGGCAACAACATATCAGGGTCATCCTCAACATTTGATAAAATTAACATCAATGACACCAAAACGTCACATGATATTAACGGAGGTTAGTTGGTACCAAGATGTCATAGGAAAATATGTACCCATGGAAATTTTTTCTCAAGTAATGAAGCATCAAGAACTAAAGTATGGTGCAGCTGAAATTTCTTATATGGTTATCGTTGCCTTGTCACTCAACCAGTTAACAGGTGGAATTCCAAATGATATAGGGATCGACGAAGGAGAGTGTGGAGGGGAGGGGTGGAATAGAAAGAAGATAAGAGAGGAGGCTGAGCGCGCGCGATACGAGGAGATAAGGAAAGAGAGAGCGCGCGAGAGATGGAGATGACACGGGAATAGAGATATTTATTCCCGGTTGGTATCATCAACCGGGATTAAAGCTCGTTAGGGGCCTAGCAACTATTGAAACTGGATATAAACATCATTCAAGCATCAATCCAAATCCAGAGCATCACAAACACATAATATTGGCATCAATTCAAATACAACACATTGGCATCATCAACAGAACAGATTAACAACACACAGATTAACTTAACATCCTTACAAACCAAAACACACAAGAGAACCCTAGCCGCTGAAGCCATCGGGGACGAGCCGCCGCTACCGCCGTCATCTGTCGGCTGCCTCTCCTCCAGCCAGATCTGGAAGAGGGTAGGGGAGGAGAGGGGTGGGTACGGAAGGGGAGGGCAGTGGCGCCACCCGTCAGGCAGCGTCGTCGTCATCGTCGTCGTCAGCTCCGCTGCTGCATGCATGCACATCTGCCGCCCGCGCCGCCAGCGGGGCAGATCCGTCCTCCCCGCCGCCACCTCTGTTGCGCCGCCGCCGGCGGCCTCCTCCCCTCGGACAGATCTGGGAGACGGGATGGGAGGGCAGGGGCGGCATGGGGAGCCACTGGTCATCGCCGCCGGTCACCGCCGCCAGAGCCGCCGCCGCCGTCGCCGGTGGGGAGGCCAGGAGGGAGGAAGAGAGTGAGGAGTGGATAATGTGACCAGATATGGAAAAAAGAGGAGGGGATGTGGAGAGAAGGAGAAGAGGATGAGGTAGGTGGGTGGTTTTAATGTGACAAGATATTTTTGGATCACTGACCTGGGTTTTCACTGGCGGTTTCGTTTAATGGCCGGCAGGAAAAATTCGACCACCAGCGAAGATTATCTATTTTCACCAGCGGCGCACCCAAGTGACCGCCAGTAAAATTCGACCACCAGCGAAGATTATCTATTACGACTTTGCTGGCGGTTTTCACATTTTTCCACCAATGAAAATAATAGGACAATGCTAGGAAAAATGGTTTTTCTAGTAGTGGTACCAAATCGTTTCCGATCGTTGGATCTAACAATAACAATTTTGCTCAGCTATATCCAACGATCGAAAACGATTTGGTACCGTGAAGTACCAGTATCTCGATGTACTTTTTGCTAGACCGAAGCAAATCTCTTAGTTTTATCTATAAGGCTTATGGTGCAAAGAATATACACTACCAACCGAAACGATTTGTCTAATGCTTTTTTCTTTATCTTTTAGTATTACCTAGTAAATTTCTAGGCCTTGTCTTTATAATGTATTAATACAAAGGTAGATCGATGAAAGAAATATATGCTCAAGCACAAATAACCACGGGCGATCGAGTTGCATAGGCAGATAGCTTGGATCACTGCTCGTTACCCATATCGCCACTATGCAATACCCCTCATCAGCTACCAAGTCTTCATGGCTGCTTCTCGTCGTCATAGCAGCCTGCACCGGCAGCTTATTCCTCGTCGCCGATGCACTACATGAGCATCATCATGGGCGGCCAAATATTGCCGGCGCGACCTGCGTGCCGCACGAGAGGGACGCGCTGCTGGCCTTCAAGGAAGGTGTCGTCGGCGACCCCGTGGGCCGCCTCGCTTCGTGGCGTACCGGAGAAGACTGCTTCCGCCATTGGAGAGGTGTCAGGTGCAGCAACCTCACCGGCCATGTCCTTAAGCTCCACCTCCGCAACACGGATGGTGGAGAGGCAGCTATGTCCGGCAAGGTTAGTAGCTCCTTGCTCTCCTTGCAGCATCTGAGGCACCATGATCTTAGCATGAACAACCTCCAAGCTCTCCCGAGATTTCTCAGGATAGCCGGAGAGGGTCCTATCCCAGAGTTCCTATTAGAATAATTGGGCTAGGCCCGATTTATTCTATTAAAATCTCAAAGGCCCATAATAAGTGTTAAGGATAATAATACCACCTTAGGATTTAAGCGAGGAGTATCTCAACCTAAATAGGGAGTTATTGGAGGCTCCCTGTTGACCAGTTGAGGTGGGAGTCGGAAAGCCACACGCGCGCGCGCGCCGGGCCGGGCCGAGGCCGAGGGCGTGGCTGGCGTGCGTGCGTGCGTGCGTACATCACGTCTCTATTCTTTTGCAACCACATTCCCACGACTGCCTCCGTAACGGCCCACGATCCCACGACGCGTGTGTTGCAACTAGCGGAATCTCTCCTGCTATCTAAGGAGGCCACTAGTCCGATCAGAACGATTCGCTTGCTTTTCTCCCTGGTGTTCTTCCTCCGCGCGCGCCTGTGCTGTCTCGCTTCTGATCGCTTGCGCGCACGAGAGATCGGAAGGAGCAGGGCCTCCGGAACCACACCTTCGCCTGAGATCTGCACCGGGTAGGCGGGTGATCAAGTTTTTGGGGACTGCTTCCCGCACGACTGCTCTGTTCGTCCACCATGTCTGCGCCTGGAGCCGGAGCTGCCGCCGGCGCCGCTGCTGCCTCTGGAGATGGCGCGCCGGGAGCCGGAGCCGTTCGAGCCGGAGCTGCCGCTGGCGCCGTTGCTGCCTCTGGAGATGGCACGCCGGGAGCCGGAGGCGTTGCGAACGTCAACTCCAACGGAGGCAATTCTGCCTCACAATCCAGCGGAGGGCCATTCTCGGGGTATGTCCTTCTCCTGTTATTAATTCATTTGTTCATACCGCTGTTAGTCATGCTAGTCGCAAGTCAATTGCGTCCTTGGTATGGGTATGTGCATGATGCTCATGATACCTTAAGCATGTTACTGGTTATGCTATATGTTGTCACTAGATCACCCCACATTGTTCATGCCATGATTATGATTATTGTCTTAATATTTTGGATTAAAATATGCTGATATATGACCATATTTCCAACAATCCAAAAACCTGATAGGTCATTTTCGGTAGTGGCTTTGCTGCTGCACTGAAACCACATGCTTTTGATGGTTCTAACTATAAGAGGTGGAAAGCACGTGCACTATTGTGGTTGACAGCGATGCAATGCTTCTATGTTTCACGGGGCAAACGAAGTGAACCACCTCTTTCTCCTGAGGAAGAGGCTAAATTCAAGGCTTCGGATTGCCTGTTCCGTGGAGCATTGATCAGTGTACTCGCTGACAATATAGTGGACGTGTACATGCACATGCCTTTCGGGAAGGACATGTGGGATGCACTTGAGGCCAAGTTCGGAGTTTCCGACGCCGGCAGTGAGCTGTATGTCATGGAGCAGTTTTATGACTACAAGATGGTCGATGACCGTTCTGTAGTAGAACAAGCTCATGAGATTCAGATGCTGACTAAGGAACTTGAGAACAACAACTGTGAGTTGCCGGACAAGTTTGTGGCGGGTGGCATTATTGCCAAATTGCCACCTTCTTGGTCGGACTTTGCCACTTCTCTAAAGCACAAGAGGCAAGAGTTCAGTGTTTCTGATCTCATTGGCTCTTTGGGTGTTGAGGAGAAGGCGAGGGCAAAGGACAACTGGGGCAAAAAGGTTGAGGGAGGTTCTAGTGCCAATATGGTACAGAAGAAGAACCGTCATGCATCCCACAACAACAACAAGAAAGTCAAGCCTGATGTCAAACCCAAGGTTGCAACCAACTTTAAGAAGAAAGGCAAGGGAAAGGCAAAGGGCGACTGCTTTGTGTGTGGCAAGTCTGGGCATTGGGCCAAGGACTGTCCTGAGCGCAAAGACAGGAAGTGTGCCAACATGGTCATTAGCGAGGGCGGAGGAACATCGGGGTACGGTAAAATATTACCTATAGTTCTCTTTGTTTTTCACTCACCTGATTGGTGGGTGGATACTGGTGCTAATATTCATGTGTGTGCTGACATTTCTCTGTTTTCTTCTTATCAGGTCAGGAGAGGTTCCTCCTTGTTGATGGGAAACGGGTCGCTTACGGCTGTTTATGGTGTTGGTACGGTCGATCTGAAGTTTACTTCGGGAAAGACCGTGCAGCTGAAGAACGTGCAACATGTCCCTTCAATAAAGAAGAATCTTGTTAGCGGCTCTCTATTGTGTAGAGAAGGTTTTAGACTTGTGTTTGAATCCAATAAATGTGTCGTATCTAAATATGGAACTTTTGTTGGAAAAGGTTATGACAGCGGATGCTTGTTCCGCTTTTCTTTGAATGACATGTGTAATAATTATAATGTTGTGAACCATATTAGCGAGAATGATGAGTCTAATGTATGGCATTCGCGATTGTCATGTGAATTTCGGTTGTATGACGCGCTTAGCTAACATGAGTTTAATTCCAAAATTCACTTTGGTCAAAGGTTCTAAGTGCCATACTTGTGTTTAATCGAAACAACCTCGCAAGCCTCACAAGGCATCTGAGGCGAGGAATTTGGCACCTCTAGAACTTGTTCATTCCGATTTGTGCGAAATAAACGGCGTGTTGACTAAAGGGGGAAAGAAATATTTCATGACACTAATAGATGATTGCACTATATTTTGTTATGTGTATCTATTGAAAACAAAGGACGAAGCATTGCATTTCTTTAAGACCTATAAAGCTGAGGTAGAAAACCAACTTGAAAGGAAAATCAAACGGTTGACGTCTGATAGAGGTGGGGAGTATTTTTCTAATGAGTTTGCATCCTTTTGCGAAGAGTTTGGAATTATTCATGAGAGGACGCCTCCCTATTCACCCCAATCAAATGGGGTGGCCGAAAGAAAGAACCGTACTCTAACTGAGATGGTGAATGCCATGTTAGACACTGCGGGGCTTTCCAAGGAATGGTGGAGTGATGCAGTTTTGATTACGTGTCATGTCCTGAATAAAATTCCAATGAAGCATAAGGAAGTAACACCATTCGAGGAATGGGAAAGGAAGAAATTAAATCTCTCATACCTACGAACATGGGGCTGTTTGGCCAAGGTAAATGTACCTATAGCCAAAAAGCAGAAACTTAGACCAAATACTGTTGATTGTGTGTTCCTTGGTTATGCTATTCACAGTGTAGGTTATAGATTCTTAATAGTAAACTCTAGAGTACCCGACATACATGTTGGTACAATTATTGAGTCCAGAGATGCTACATTCTTTGAGAATGAATTTTCCATGAAACATACACCTAGCACTTCTAGTCAAGAAACTGTCATGCCCCATAAGCACTTTGCACCGATAGAACACAATGATCAAACGCCTGAGGAAAATCCTGAGGAGGACAACATTGTAGATACTCGTAAGAGTAAGAGACAAAGGGTTGCAAAATCCTTTGGAGATGACTACATTGTATACCTCGTGGATGACACCCCAAGAACCATAGAAGAGGCATATTCATCTCCTGACGCTGACTACTGGAAGGAAGCAGTACGCAGTGAGATGGACTCGATTATGTCTAATGATACTTGGGAAGTCGTTGAGCGTCCATATGGGTGCAAGCCTATAGGATGCAAATGGGTTTTCAAGAAAAAGCTTAGCCCTGATGGTACAATCGAAAAGTACAAGGCAAGACTTGTGGCCAAGGGTTATACCCAAAAGGAAGGCAAGGATTTTTTCGACACATACTCACCAGTTGCTCACTTGACAATGATTCGAGTACTACTTGCTCTGGCAGCCTCTCATGGTGTTCTCGTCCATCAGATGAACGTTAAGACAGCTTTCCTAAACGGAGAGCTGGAGGAGGAGATCTATATGGATCAACCAGACGGGTATGTACTAGAAGGTCAGGAGGGAATAGTGTGTAAACTGTTGAAATCCTTGTATGGCCTTAAGCAAGCACCTAAGCAATGACATGAGAAGTTTGACACCACGCTTACATCTGCAGGCTTTGTTGTGAACGGAGCTGACAAATGTGTGTACTATCGCTATGGTGGGGGAGAAGGAGTGATCTTGTGCTTATATGTCGATGACATATTGATCTTTGGGACCAACCTCAATGTGATTGAGGGGGTCAAGGACTATCTGTCCAAGAGTTTTGAAATGAAGGATTTGGGAGAGGCTGATGTTATTCTTAACATTAAACTACAAAGAGGAGATGAGGGTGAGATTACACTTGTGCAATCCCACTATGTGGACAAGATTTTGAGTCACTTTGGATATAGTGGCTGCAAGCCAGCTTCTACTCCTTATGATCCCAGCGTGCTATTAAGGAAAAACCGAAGAATAGCAAGGGATCAACTGAGATACTCCCAAATAATTGGTTCATTGATGTACTTGGCTAGTGCAACGAGGCCTGACATCTCATTTGCTGTAAGCAAGCTGAGCCGGTTTGTCTTAAATCCGGGAGATGATCATTGGCAGGCTCTGGAAAGAGTAATGCGCTATCTAAAGGGCATTATGAGTTATGGAATTCACTATACCAGGTATCCAAAAGTACTAGAAGGGTATAGTGACTCAAACTGGATATCTGATGCTGATAAGATAAAAGCCACAAGTGGATATGTGTTCGCACTTGGAGGTGGCACTGTTTCCTGGAAGCCTTGCAAGCAGACCATCTTAACGAGGTCAACAATGGAAGTAGAACTTACAGCACTAGATACTGCGACAGTTGAGGCCGAGTGGCTTCGTGAACTCCTGATGGATTTGCCGGTGGTTGGAAAACCAGTGCCAGCTATCCTAATGAACTGTGACAATCAAACAATGATTATTAAAGTGAACAGTTCAAAGGACAACATGAAGTCATCTAGGCATATCAAGAGAAGACTGAAATCTGTCAGAAAGCAGAAAAACTCCGGAGTGATAGCATTGGACTATGTCCAAACGGCTAGAAATCTGGCAGATCAGTTTACCAAGGGGCTACCACGTAATGTGATAGACAGTGCATCGATGGAAATGGGCTTGATACCCACCTAAGGTTGCACAATAGTGGAAACCTGTCCATTGTGATCGGAGATCCCGTGAATTTGGATGGCGAAACAAACTATTGTGTGACTGAGAGAAGAGACCCTTGAAAAAGGCTCATTTTCATGATGTACTTCTCTTCTTTTCTGCATGGTAGGATGGCTCAAACCTTAATGTGATCCGAGTGGCTTTTCCAAGCAGAGATGTTGACCTGCAGAACATCTCAGAAGGAACACACCTATATGAGTTCGACTGCTAGTCACAATCTATGAGGTTTGGGCGATCTCTAGATACTTATGAAAGGCCTGGAGTTTGACTTATATGCTCCAAACAGAGGGGATGCGAACGGCAGCCCAATACCAGTTAAGGGTTTGAGTGAAACCTGATCACACAAGACTGACAATTCAAGGCATAGTCCATTGTTCAGTTGTGGTCTGATGTAGCTCATTTCCTAGGTGGAAGTTCAACTTAACAGTCTCCACCAAAACACTGCTATATCAAACAGGCACAACCTTGAGAACATTTCTTCTGAGCCTTGAAATTTGGTGGGGATTGTTAGAATAATTGGGCTAGACCCGATTTATTCTATTAAAATCTCAAAGGCCCATAATAAGTGTTAAGGATAATAATACCACCTCAGAATTTAAGCGAGGAGTATCTCAACCTAAATAGGGAGTTATTGGAGGCTCCCTATTGACCGGTTGAGGTGGGAGTCGGAAAGCTACGCGCGCGCGCGCCGGGCCGGGCCGAGGACGAGGCGAGGCGTGGCTGGCGGGCGTGCGTCACGTCACGTCTCTATTCTTTTGCAATCACGATCCCACGTTCCCACGACTGCCTCCGTAACGGTGCGTGCACGATCCCACGATTCCACGACGCGTGTGTTGCAACTGGCGGGATCTCTCCTGCTATCTAAGGAGGCCGCTAGTCCGATCAGAACGATTCGCTTGCTTTTCTCCCTGGTGTTCTTCCTCCTCCGCGCGCGCCTGTGCTGTCTCGCTTCCTCGCTTCTGATCACTTGCGCGCACGAGAGATCGGAAGGTGCAGGCCTCTAGAACCACACCTTCGCCTGAGATATGCACCGGGTAGGCGGGTGATCAGGTTTTTGGGGAGTGCTTCCCGCACGACTGCTCAGTTCATCCACCATGTCTGCGCCTGGAGCCGGAGCTGCCGCCGGCGCCGCTGCTGCCTCTGGAGATGACGCGCCAGGAGCCGGAGCCGTTGCGAACGTCAACACCAACAGAGGCAATTCTGCCTCACAATTCAGCGGAGGGCCATTCTCGGGGTATGTCCTTCTCCTGTTGTTAATTCATTTGTTCATACCGCTGTTAGTCATGCTAGTCGCAAGTCAATTGCGTCCTTGGTATGGGTATGTGCATGATGCTCATGATACCTTAAGCATGTTACTGGTTATGCTACATGTTGTCATTAGATCACCCCACATTGTTCATGCCATGATTATGATTATTGTCTTAATAATTTGGATTAAAATATGCCGATATATGACCATATTTCCAATAGTTCCTAGGCTCTGTGAGGAGCCTAAGATACCTTAACCTCTCTGGAATACCGTTTTCGGACAAGGTGCCTCCTCAGCTTGGTAATCTTTCGAAACTACGGTATCTCGACATCTCTGGCATGTCACATTTCAGTGAATCTTCATTAAGCTTAGATGCAATCAAACCGTATTCCACGGATCTCTCTTGGTTGACACGTCTACCTTTGCTAGAGCACCTTAACCTGGGGGAAATCGATCTCAGTACAGTGGTCAATTGGCCTCAAGTGGTGAACATGATTCCATTTTGAGGGTCCTTGGTCTAGGTGGTTGCTCACTCACTAGTGCCAACCAATCCCTCCCACACCTTAACCTTACGAATCTTGAGGAGCTTGACCTCTCCTACAACTACTTGGACTCAATCGAGTCTTGTTGATTTTGGAACCTAACGAGCCTCAAGAAACTCAACCTTGATGCTATTGGCTTGCATGGCCTATTTCCAAATGTGCTCGGAGACATGGTTTCACTCCAGGTTCTAGTATTATCATCAAATGAAATGACCATGAAAACAACAAATCTGACCACCCTGTGCAACTTGAGGGTCCTACAACTCAGAGAGTCATATTCATACGGTAACATATCTGAGCTAATTGAAAGTTTGCCGCTGTGCGCGTTTGGCAAATTGCAGGAACTGTATTTGCAAGGGAATCATTTCACAGGAACCCTACCAAATTGGTTGGGGCAGTTGACTAGTTTGGTCATCCTTGACTTGTCCATGAACAACATTACTGGACCTCTGCCAGGTATTTTTGGGAAATTTACTGATTTAAGGGACCTTAATCTTGCTGGCAATCAACTGACAGGGCATCTGCCATCCCAGATCAGTATGCTCAGTAACTTGACCAGGTTGGATCTAAGCAACAATATCTTGGATGGCCTCATCACAGATGAACACTTTGTTGGTCTAAAGGGCTTAGAGTATATAGACTTGTCTCACAATAGATTGAAGATTGTGCTGGGCTCACCTCCCTTTAGGTTGAAGAAGCACATTTTACAAACTGCCAGATGGGTCCTATGTTTCCTGCATGGCTTCAGTGGCAGGTGGATCTTTCTTACCTTGATATTACAAGCACAGGTATAGTTGACAAGCTTCCAGATTGGTTCTCCAACTCCCTTTCAAAGGTCATATATTTGGACATTTCCAACAATCAGATCAGTGGGGGATTGCCAACAAACTGGGAGATCATGTCAGTGGAACAGCTCTATCTGAGTTCAAACCAATTTACCGGCGAAATACCCTCATTGCCAAGAAACATTATCACCTTGGACATCTCAAGCAACTCTTTAACAGGTAATCTGCCATCAAATTTGTCTGAAACTCCAATGCTAGATACGTTGATTCTATTTTCCAACAACATCACTGGTCGAATTCCGGAATCGATCTGTAACCTTAATCTCTATGCGTTAGATTTGGCCAACAATCACTTTGAAGGTGATCTTCCTGAATGTGCTGAGATGGAAAATTTAGATATTCTTATGTTAAGTAACAACAGCTTCTCTGGCAAGTTCCCATCATTTTTGCAAAGATGCTTTTTTCTGTCCTTTTTGGATCTAGCATGGAATGAATTCTCTGGAACGTTGCCAATGTGGATAGGGAATTGCACATCGCTGCGGTTTCTACGACTGAACAACAACATGTTCCATGGGCATATTCCAGGCTCTATCACTGGACTAAGAGATCTTCGCCATTTGAATCTTGCGGAAAATCGGTTATCTGGTATGATACCTCCATGCCTATCGAATCTAAGTGCTATGGTATATGAATATAGTGCAGCAAATCCATATCCTCCTGCCTCAATTCGTTTTTATCGACTTAGGCTTGGTGAACTGTCTGTAATAACCAAGAGACTACAGCTTAAATACTAAGGTTTTAGTGTTTTGGATATAACGACCATTGACTTCTCACCTAACAATTTATCTGGTGAGATCCCAATGGACATTTCAAGTCTTGAAGGGCTGGTAAATCTGAACTTATCTTGGAATCAATTGAATGGGAATATCCCTCACAAGATTGGGAGTATGCATGCTTTGGAATCAATAGACCTCTCAAACAACAATCTTTCAGGAGAGATTCCTCCCAGCTTATCAAATTTAACATATTTAAGCATTTTAGATTTGTCCTACAATAATCTGACAGGACCAATACCATCAGGCGGGCAACTTGAAACACTGTACACGTATAACCCATTGATGTATAGTGGTAACAATGGTCTTTGTGGGTTTCCTCTTCAAAGGAGTTGCCCCGGCAATAGCACATCAAAGGATGGTGATCTTTCTAATGAAAAGCATGGGGATCAGCAGATACCTGAACTACATTCTGATGACCAAATGTTCTTCCTCTTTGGCTGTGGCGTTGGTTTCGTGGTTGGTTCCTGGGTTGTGTTCTTTTCTCTGCTGTTCGTGAAAACTTGGAGGATTGCTTATTTTCGCCTCTTCGACAGTGTTTATGACAAAGTATATGTGTTTGTGGTTGTTAATTGGGGTAGCCTAACTGGAATGAAAGTTGCAAGTTAACTAGAACTGTTCATGCTACTGCCATTTCTTCAGAGTAAGAGCACTGGTTTCCTATATATGAAGGTGGATGAACATTTTACAGCTTCTGTTAGGTTCGAGGATTTAGTTTTCATTGAATTAATATAATAAATAAATATTTTCTAGTGCTCGTGATTTGTGTAATTAAAGTATTTGTTGGCATGATGAAACCCTGTGATGATTTAGTTTTTCAGTACAGCTCCACTCTGATCAATATCTATCTGTTGTGCGTGATTATGTATGATTCAGATAGTCGCATACAATGCCATTTTTCAACTCATTTGGAACTTGGAAGAACTCTGCCTTTCGTCGAGCAGAGTAGCAAATACTCTTGCAACTGGGGAGGTTATCTCGATGAAGTACTCCATAGTTACATTAGTTCTTCGATTACAGGAGTCCGGCAAGAGAAGATTTTATTTCTAAACCTTGCCAATCCCCATGATGTGACAACGTTGTTTAGTAATACTGGCGATACTGGAATAGCATGGTTTTGTCACGCCAGCTAGGTTGGCTTGAAAAAAAAAACTGGCACACTCACTGTGAATGGTCTGATAATATTGTTGTGCCACGCCAGGTGTGATAGCATTGCCAAAAGATTCAGGTATGAAAATAAATTTTGAAAGAGAATAGTTTAAAAAATAATGAGAATTCTCGTTGTTATTCTGTGTTGGTGATGTAACAATGAGTGTTTCTGTGTTGTACGCTGTTTTTTCTTTTTTTGAACGGAGAACAGCACGAGTGTGCCTTTTTATTGAATAGAGCAGGAGAAAATACAACCTTAGGGGTAAAGAAAAAAGTGAGGTCACCGTAAGCTATACACTATACAAAGTGCGGAATGAACTCGCACAAGCGCTTAGCACCTGCAAGGGTCCAGAGGCTAGCCTCTTCTTTGATTTTTGTCAAAAGGAAACTCGTCGCCATCTGTTTGTGGTTGAAAATCCGCGGATTCCTCTCCTTCTAGATCTCCCATACAACTAGCAGAATCAGGGATCGAAGTCCTTTTTTTTGGGATACTGTACGTATTTGCTAGGTTCTCTCACCACTGTTCGACTGACTGGGCCTCCTCCCATTGACCCGGTTGCATTTGCTGGTAGCCCACCCATCTAGCTACAAGATGCCAGATCCTGCTGGTGTATCTACACGTGGCGACAAGATGCAAGGCTATCTCAGCTTCGCACCGGTAGAGGGGGCATTGGCCGTTGTTTTCCAACCCCTGATCGCGAGCCGGTTAGATGTCCAGACCCTGTTCTGAATGATAAGCCCAGCATGGAATTTGCATTTCCCTGGCACCCAAGCTTTCCAAATCAAGAGTTGAAGCTTGTGCTAGGCGCCCGCAACACTGCGCGCAGTAGGCCGAGGAGGCCGTGTAACGTCCGTTGCTTGTGAACTTCCAATCAATCTGGTTTGATTCTTTGTCATCCAGGTGTACACCCCGAACCACTTCCCACAAGGCTACTAGGTGGTCAATGAGGTTGACTATGATAGGTGGGTTTGCTTCAAGGGTCAAATCTTGTACCCAAGCGTCGTTGTCCTTTCCTTGGGGACTTTCCTTCCTTTTTAGAGATCGCATAGACTAGCGACATGAGGTCTTTCGGTCTGCGCCCATCAATTCATGTGGAGTCCTAGAAACGCACTATGTTTCCATCACTGACAGTGTTGTACGTTGTTAATCTGTATCATCGTAGGTTGTTAATTTGATAGTCAGTCGTGATAAACCTGCTGTTCTTTTCAGATCAATTTGTAGTGTCAATCCTTCATTACATCACAGATTCCTAAGCTACAAGGAAGAGGTCACATAAGTATACGCCGCAATCGAGGATCAGTATGCTCAGAGCATGTTCACTTGTATTCTGTTCTGGTGGTTATGAGTTCACTCCTTGTTAGAAACCTACTTCAGTGAATCACAGGAACATTCAAATACAAACAAGTGTTTGGTGTAAGGGAGAAAGAGGAAGATGCTAGAGTTTGTGCCGAATATATGTATGAAGTAGGTTATTGTTTACGACTTGGGAGTAGTAATAGGTGTAGGGTAGAGTTATACTCTATCCTAGGCTCTCTCTTCAACAGAGGGATGACCCTGTTCTAACCGTATGACAACTTAGAAGTAGCTCACCAGAAATTTCGAGTCACCCGTCCAAAGTATCCAATTGCACCAATTGGATCATCAATCACTTTTGCCAACATCAACCCGAGCACCACGTCTGGTCGTCTCCCTGTTGAAAGCAACCATTGAATAGTTCAGACCACTGCTGTCGCTGAAAGCAACCATTGAAGTGTTCGATTCAACCGATCAAATTCCGTTGATCGCTGTTGTGCTCCACCTTGTGTCCATGTCCATCATTTGACATCCTAAGTAGTTGTTGCGGTGTAAACCACTTCCCTCATATCTCTACCATGAATCTCCGGCAAATTCTGATACCACTTGTTATAAAACCAGCTTGAAATCACCATCAATAACTAAACGTGAATGAAACTCCATAGAAGATCCACACTGGTGACAACACTGAGGAACGATATTTGATAATGGAGTCCAACCATAGCCTATATCTCTGGGACACTGATTACGGACGTTCCTCCCTGATCCAGCATATTTATATATCGTATCAGAGTTACAACAACCCTTGGCAAGACACCGCTTGCATCCGTTCTCTCTCGC
This sequence comes from Oryza sativa Japonica Group, assembly GCF_034140825.1. Classification (NCBI taxonomy): domain Eukaryota; kingdom Viridiplantae; phylum Streptophyta; class Magnoliopsida; order Poales; family Poaceae; genus Oryza; species Oryza sativa. Next base: position 22,956,882 of record NC_089045.1, read on the forward strand.
CTAAGCTAAGTCACCATGTGGTTACAACATATACGCATCTCTATTTAAGAAAGAGCCTAAGACAAAGTCCAACTCTATCTCTACCATACACCTATTAAAACTCTAAGTCCTAAATAATAACCAACTTTATACACATATTCGGCATAAACTTTAATAGAAGCAAGGGGATATAAATTACTAGAATGTTTTGAAAGCCAAGGACACCTAGTAGAAGAAGAAGGGAAGTCGGAGATAGATCGCCGAGGTGCCAAGCCTGGCCACCAGGATGCCACATTTCCGATGTTCTGTTATTTCTCAAACCATCTCCTTTTGTATCTCTATGTTGGCTTGCTTTAGAAGTTGAGTCTTGAGTTTGAAGCTTGGGTTGGGCCGGTTGCACTACTATAAAAACGATTTTTTTCTGTACAAGGAGCTCTTTAGATTGCGGTCTGCGGAAATCATTCTCCATTTTCATCTGCGGCTCCTTAAGAGGACCGTACGGAAAAATCGATTTTCACGTGCGGGCCTCTTAAGTGGACCGCACGTGAAAATAAGCCTAATTAATCCGTTATTAGCAAATGTTTTGTGTAGCACCACATTATCAAATCAAGGAGCATTTTGGTTTAAAAGGTTCATCTCGCAAATAATTAGTCACAATCTGTGTAATTTTTTAAGCCTATATTTAATACTTCATGCAGCTATTTAAACGTTCGATTTGACAGAGTGAAAAATTTTAGGTGGGATTTAAACAGGGCATGTGTCTGTGCCCACCTTTCACGGTAGGCAATTTTCTGGCAGTGAACGGGCGAGTCAATTCAGATATCTATACATTTTGTTTCTAGTAGTTTATTTTTTCCACAGCAAACTCTGGCATCTAGCTAGTGTGTTTATAAACAATTAATATATGGATTTGTCAGTCCGGCTCACTCTGCCACCACGCGTAGCTCGATCAGCTGCCAAGTTCTTACTCTCTCCGTCCCATTTTAAGTGCAACCATAAGTTTCCGCGTCTAACTTTGATCGTCCGTCTTATTTTAAAAAATTTTTATAATTAGTATTTTTGTTGTTATAAGATGATAAAATATGAATAGTACTTTACTCATAACTTATGTTTTTAACTTTTTTCAAAAAATTTTTAAATAAGACGGAAGGTCAAAATTAGGTACGGAAAACTATTGTTGCACTTAAAATGGGACGGACGGAGTACTGCTTATAGCTAGGAACCGCGGAGCCATCTCATCTCGCAACACATCTTAACCAACTATTCCAGCTCCACTATGGTGCCACAAGACACCCCACCTGTTTGAAACCACTCAGGTTCTCCGTCTGCCACACAGACCGGCTCTGGAACGATTCCGGCCCATCCCACAAACCAATTTCAAAAAGCTTTCAAAATCAGTGCTACGCTAAGAAAATCACCTCACATTCGCCCTTGACCGTAAGCACAGCTGTTCGAACAGTTTACACTCCACATAGGTTGTACGCTTTACCCACATGGCACGAAACTACCAACGGTCACCCGTCGACACCAGAAGTTTGTGGCAAGGCCTTTCTAAATCTAGTTCATGAAAACCCCATGCCACATAGTTAGTTGAATCGCACGACAAGCATCAGGCTGGCTAGCCATCGTCTACTCGGGGTACAACAAGGAGTCAAGGATGCTCCTACACCTATTTGTACCGTAAGCAGCACAATAGAGACGATTGCCATGAATGGTCAAAATCTCACAACACAAAACTCCGTCTCCTCATCCCCGTTGTCCCCAACCACTGACACACAAGGTAGGCACAAACAAACTAAGTACTACAAGATGCTTGGATGGAATTCCCAAATGAATCGGTCCTTAACAACAATACATAGCCAATCACACAGGTTCAGCCTACATATCATCCAGGTTCATAATCCAGTTTCATTTATCAAACACACCAAAATAAAATCTCGGGTTTTGAATATTTGGTTGGAAACCCATGTTTCCCCATACGACAATGCAATCGCAGCATAGCTAAGCAAAACTACCTCAGTGATCATACTTGTATGGTAAGTTACCGACGCATTATCTGTGGAGCTGTCCAGGACATGTTACTTCAATATCCTACTAGATTCAAGTGCGACTAATAGGTGAGTCCGTCGGTTGCATTCGCAAACCGAGACCAAACAGTTTAACGTGTAATCTAAGCATGCATATTTCCAAACAACATAATTTTGTACATATAGGAAGCAATATGGCCAAAGGTGGTTTGCCTTGGTCCTGCGTGGTTCTTCCTCATCAAGAATGGCTTACGGATCGTCCTCAGGCTTGGCAACTACACGCAAAAAGGAGTAAATCAACACAAAAGCCACTAAAGTACCTAAAATAGTAGGCGATAATATTGCCAATAGATAGATCTCATTTTTATAGAGATTTTGAGAGTTGAACGGAGTCAAACGGAGTTACCGTTTGCAAGATATCTATTTATGAAGTTCAAGTTAATTTCAGAACGAAAGGAAAAAGAGTTTCTTTTTAATGGAAAGGAATATTCTGGAAGAATATTCCTCGTAGGGCCCACTGTCAGTGGCACTGGGGGTTCGGTGCACGATCTACCGAGTCCACCGAGCACATGGCGCGGTGAGGTGGTGGATCGGCTCACGATCCACGGGTCGGTGCTCGTGGGACCCGGAGGTCAGTGTCCCGATGCACATGGACCGGGCGCGCAGAACGGATAAACAAAGGTGGGTCCCACATGTAAGCGACTCAAGGATTAATAGGATGTTTAAATAGAAATTAAAAACGGTGGGGCCCACATGTCCGTGAGAATTTAGGGAGGATTAAGAAGATAATTACTGTGCGGATTGGATTAAGAAATTATGGGGCCAACGTGGGTTATCAGTTTTGGATCTTCTATGGCATTTCTTCCTGTGAAATCAAAGTGTGTTTGGATTATTACTTCGTGATGAACATTTGGCATGTGCGATAGTTGGTTTTGATATTTAGAGATATTTGGCGAAGTGGTTTTGAAGATATGTGGTTTTCATATTGTGAACAGATATTTTTGTCTAACGGGATCGATCAGACCGGGCAGGTGCTGTCGGTCAGACTGGCGTGTGTTGCATAGTTAGACCGACCAACCTGACGGTATGACAGACCGGCTCTGCGTCGGTTTTGGTTTCGGGTCGTTTAATTGGATACTCGTGATTAATTCGTGTTTATGACTTTTAGATGATTCCTATGCATATGTAATGTTGTTGTGTGCTCATGTTGAGTAAAGTTAGAGTGAACTTGTGCTCAAATATGGTTTCTTATTTGATTCATGTGTAGGTGAGTCTTGATGCCTTTGGAGAGCATTGTCGGAGATGGATCAGTAGTCAACTTGGGGGAAGATTACGTCTGAACGATCAGGATATCTTGCGGGGTGCTTAGGCTGAAGATCAATGCACGTGGTAGATGGAGATTCCATATGGCATGTGATGGAGATATTGTGTTCGTGTGGGATGAGGAGTTAAATTTGGAGTGAGTCCAAATTTGGTACCATTAGAGTTTGTAAAAGTTTGTTTTTTTATACAGGAAGGTTTCCTAGGATATTAGGGCTTCTTGTATAAGTTAGATTATAGGCTTATGCTGCCTACCTCGAGTATAAATATAAAGTGAGGCCTCCCAGTATTGATTTTTAGTAAGTTGAGTTTAGAGAAAGTTAGGACTTCGAGTTTAGTCAAGATTTCTGAGATGAGTGATGATGTTGTATTTTGTAAACACAAATAGAAGTAAGAAAGTTTCATTCTACTTTGGGAGATTTGCAATTTGTGTTTTTCTCAGGTTCGGTGGTTCAACTGGCGGGACCTCATTGGTCACACTGGCGGTGGGAACAAGCAACGATGGCGATTCCGGGCGGTCAAACCGGATTACTAACACCGGTTAGACCAAAGGTCTTTGGGATGTCAAATCGGCACATCAATTCTGGTCAGATCGATCTTCATCGATTCGAGGGTAACTTTTAAGGAAAAAGTATAAATTACCCACCCCCGAACTATCGCGGTCGATCGAATTACCCCCCTAAACTCGAAAACCAGACATCGTTCACTCCGAACTTTCAATATCGGACAAATTACCCCCCTGGACTCAATCCAGAGCGGTTTTATCCTACGTAGCGTACGCGTGGCAGTCCGATCAGCATTTTATTTATAAAGAAATGTGGGATCCACCTGCCATACTCCTCTCTCACTCTTTCTCTCTCTTTTCCTCTCTCTCACTCTTCCTCTCTCTTTCTCGCCAGTCGACGGCAGGCGGGGGACGCGAAGCTGCGGCGGGGGCGGGGGACGAGGAGGCAGCGGCAGCCGTGGCCACGACGAGCAGCCACCCCTCGGCGCAGGGATGGATGGAGGTGGGTGCGGGCGGCGGCGCGGGATGCGGAGACGGAGAAGCGCACCGGCGGCGTGCTCCGCCTCCCCGTCATTGTCGGCGTCCTAGCGCCTGCGCCAGCCCTTCTACGCCGCCGACCTCCTCTCCGTGCCGCCGCCGAGCAGACCATCTTCTGCAACACCGTTGCCGCCCTGCTCACCATGCAGGAGGTCCGCAGCGGCAGCTCCACTTCTCCCTCCCGCCGATGACCCCGCTGCCGGACTCCGACTAGCTCATCCAGTCCGTCCAGCCGCCGCCACCGTCGTCGCCGCTCATCCCCACGTAGTCATCTTACTGTGTCACGGCAAATGCCAATATTGCGACGAGCTGCAACGTTGTCAAAAAAATTTATTGTCAACGCAAGGTGGAGCTATGCCTCTGCTCGCCATTGATGCTGTCGACGCGGTCGTGCGCAACCGATGGCGCCGACAGGCAGCAAAGTGCGCCCAAGATGCTGTGCGGTCCACCTGCAGCAAAATCAATTCATTCACTAGTGGCAAGAAAACTTTCTGTTCTGCAACTCATGCTCTCTGTGAATGTGCGAATTAAGTAGTAGAGTTGCTAGTGTCTTACGCTTGAACCCGTCGTTGCTGGCCTCGAGGTGGTTCGACACAGCGTCGCCGGTGACGCTGGCCTTGAGGAAGTACTCCTCCAACCAAGCCGTGACCTCCGCAAGGCTACGGCGCCTCACCACCATCCTCAGCTCCTCACCACCGCTGCCGCCGCCTTCTTCTCACGTGACTGACGGCACCTAGGGATGCAAGCGGGGTAGGCTAGCGGGCTTTTTTTTTCCCGCTTATCCCACTTCTACTTCATTTTTTCTTCTAAATTTTATACTATCATACGAGAAATAAACTAGCAAGCAGGTTTTTATACGGGTAGCGGGACAACCCACTTGCATCCCTAACGACACCCCCGCCCCGCCACCAACAAGATGATGATCATCAACAGTAGCGCCATCCTCCTCCTCCTGCGTGCGCCGACGCCGCTGATGCTCGATGGAGAGCAGGTCGGTGGCGTAGAAGGGCTGGCGCAGGACACCGGCGATGATGGGGAGGCGGAGCATGCCGCCGGTGTGCTTGTCCGTCTCCGCGTCCCGCACCACCGCCCGCACCCGCCTCCATCCATCCCCGCGCCGAGGGACGGCTACTCGTCGTGGCCGCGGCCGCCGCCGCCTTCTCGTCCCCCGCCGCCGCAGCTCCGTGTCCCCCGCCTGCCGCTGACCGGCAAGAAAGAGAGAGGAAGAGTGAGAGAGAGATAGGAGAGAGGAAAAGAGAGAGAGAAAGAGTGAGAGAGGAGTATGACAGGTGGGTCCCACATTTCTTTATAAATAAAATGCTTACTGAACCGCTGCCCATACGCCATGTAGGACAAAACCGCTCTGGATTGGGTCGATGGGGATAATTCGTCCGGTATTGATGTAAACGATGTCTGGTTTTCGAGTTTAGGGGGGTAATTCGGTCGACCACAATAGTTCGGGGCGGTAATTCGTACTTCTTTCAATTCCGCTAAAAATTTTGGTTTTAGGTACTCCAGCTATTCACCTCCTCCTTTGGTTGGCTTAATTCTTGCTATTTAATCCTACACAAACCTTTGTGTACTTGAACTTGAGTTGATCCGTTCGCTGTCATGATGAGTCGCCCCGACAAGCCTTCAGCAGGCTCACCGTAATCATAAGAATCCGCTATCCCCATAACTTCTTCCTCTTGACTCCAGCTACAACAGTGCTACACCATCTAACCTATCACCATAGTCATCTTACCGAAGCCGAATTGGACCCCTTCCCAACTGGCACATCATAGACTACCTGAAGAATACATGTTCACCTCCATCTATCGTCTTAAATTTGATTTAATCTAATTCATAGCCGAATAACAGATGGCATCACCAAATAGACAAATCAAACTCACCAGACATGAAGACCCTTACTTCCTTCCTTTTTATGAACCAAGCTAATAAATCCAACATCTACACTTCTCGCATGCTTAGACTGAATCCATGATACTTTAAAAATTTCACTGTCGCCTTAAATCGTGCGAATAAATTACGTGCATAGCAATTGCTCTGTAAGAACTCATGTTCACACTATAAGAACTTATCAAATTCAATTGAATTTTTGTAGGGATGGTTTATTACATAGAGAAACAAGTTTGTGTAATTTTTGAGCCACTTATATATCCGAGACCATGTACGGGTTACCCATACTAAATAGATGTGATAACCTAGTTTTAAGTTATAAGCCTATCGCCTAGTTTGAAACATATTATTTAATAATTATTACATCAGACTATCTATTTTTTATTATAGATATAAATTGTATATTTCTTAAAATGGATTTGATAAATAGCCTACAAGAACTATTATTATACAGCGCACAGCATGTTAGTTAGCCGCTCACCTGCTACCACTCCCCTCCTGATGTAAAAATAATAATTGTCGCCTCTTCCCTGAACATTGGCTCTGTACTCGTCCCGCTCGTATCCTTGCCACTCCCCAGCTCCTCCTATTCCCTCCAGTCTCCTGCTTCAGATGTGTAAATCATCCGTCCTAAACTTAACACCTAGAGGGGTTCTTTGAGGGACTAAGGCCTGTTTAGTTCACCAAAAAAAAAATTTTGGCCCATGGGTGTCGTATCGAACGTTTAACCGGATGTCGGAAGAAGTTTTCGGACATAAAAAAATCTCTCATTGTAGACTGTAGTCTTGGGTTAGGTGAAGCTGCAGAGCCCCATGTTTTTGGTTGGGATGATGTGGACTGTTACAGGTAGGAAGAGGAAGTTACTACCTCCGTCCCAAAATATAATAACTTTTGACTATGAATCTGGATACACAGTTGTCTAGATTCATAGCTAAAAATACTTATATTTTAGAACGGAGGTAGTAGTTCACAAAGTCACAATTTCACATCCACCGTAGCTATATATTTTAAGACTGAGAGAGTAAAAAGAATTACTCCTATTCACTCCACTCTCCTCACTCCCTCTCCTACTGACGTAAAAAGTTAACTCTTAGCTCTAGCAAAAAAAATATTATTGGTGCACCATTTTTTTACATTAAGGTGGTGTTTGAATCTTCTGAAGATAAAGATAAAGATTAAGTGTTTCACGCAAAACTAGGTGGTAATAACGTGTGTTTATTTGAGTTTTAATTATTACAAACTTGAAAAATGGATCAATCTGATATTTTAGAGCAACTTTCATATAAAAAGTTTTCACACGAAACATACCGTTTAGTAGTTTAAAAAGCGTGTCACGAGTATCCAAAATTTTATCCTCTGCTTACAGAGGAAACGAACAAGGCCTAAGAGGTCCGAGAATTTTTTTTTCCTATGAGAGCCTAGCAAGAGCACTTTATTATGAAGCTCCGTTGAGGTTGATTCCACGTCTTCGATGTTGAACCTAGCTTATAGCACACACCATGCAATTTAATCCAAGTCGTTGGCCTCAACCGTCAACTACATGGAAGTACCATGGTTACATTATGGCAACTCTCTCTCAGTTTTAAGGGTTGCCGCGTTATGGAGGTCAACTCTAACCCTACCCGTGTCATCGATAATAATTCTAAATCGAACTGTAACCTGTTAGAACTAATATATTCGACACCTGTTCTAATAGACCTGACAACTCCGGCAGCTGCCTAGGCTGGTAGGCAAACACATAATAAAATTTCGATGTTAGTGCAGCAATTTGAAGACATTCTTTTAAAGTAAATATTCAAGGTAGGTAGTTTTATTCGGCTCTAAAAATTTCCTGTATCCACCGTTGGTCCCAGCTTAGTGGAAAACACCATTATAATTGAGATGGGAGGTCATGAGAGAGTTGATCACATGCTATACATAACTATGAAGGTCCTCTTATAACTATGTCCAGGTCAATTGGCATGCCAGCATCAGTCACAGATTCATGTAGTATAACGGACAAAGGAATGCGGTACGATCTGAGAGGTCCATCTTCTTACTAGCACTGATCAAGATATGTGAGGTTATTTTCCATAACGATGGTGAATCAGCTGATCACATTTCTTATGCATAAAACTATGTGTGTGCACAATAAGAAAATGACCATTTATATGTGCACCTAAAAATGGCATTTCCATAGATCGAGAGAAGGAATTTTAGAGAGGGCCGACTAACACGCCACATTTCTGCTTATTGAATGACCTAAGACCAGTAAGACGTGGATTTCGGGCATAATTAAGGATGTCCTGTGGCCGTTACAGTGGTAACTAGTGGACAACTTGCCTGTTTGTTGAGAAGCCTTGATCATTAACTAGCACGCAGTATTAATTCCAGTTGACACAAAACTGTACATCCACACCGACGACTTGACTTGTATGTATGATTGCATGCCCAGGATTTTCACTTTCGATTTTCGCTTAATATTTGGGTAATTTCGATAGCACAAAAACTCCTGAAATTTAGGCAATTTTTGGACTGAAATTATTGAAAATTTTAGCACAACTTGACTGAATTTCAATAAATTTTGGGAAAATACACAAAAGTTTGAGAAAATGGAAAATTTCGGCCAAAAAAATGCCTTGCGGTGGGGGCAGAGGGTTCCGAATTTTTGAACCAAAAATACATTCACTGTGCATGTCCTGGAACTGATGGTTACAACCCGTCACAGATGAGGAAAGAGTTCGTGGTAGTGATGCCCTGGAACTGGTTACTATAAAACACAATGGAATGAACTGCACTTAATAACACACACCAAGCACCAAATCATAGCAATCAAGCAGCCCCAATCACTTGACCATGAATTCCCCCATGTGCACCTTCATCGTGGTCCTTACTTCCATCGTCTTCCTCATGGTCACCTCCAATGGCCAAGCACAAGCTCCCATTGGCTGCATCCCGCGCGAGAGGGACGCGCTGCTAGAGTTCAAGAACAGCATTACGGATGACCCGATGGGCCAGCTCAAGTTTTGGCGGCGAGGCGACGACTGTTGCCAGTGGCGAGGCATCCGGTGCAGCAACAGGACCGGCCATGTCATCAAGCTTCAACTTTGGAAGCCCAAGTTTGATGATGATGGCATGAGCCTCGTCGGAAACGGTATGGTAGGACTGATAAGTCCCTCTCTGCTTTCTTTGGAGCATCTGCAACATCTTGATCTCAGCTGGAACAACCTAAGTGGTTCAGATGGCCACATTCCAGGGTTCATAGGATCTTTTAGGAACTTGAGATATCTGAACCTCTCTGGCATGCCGTTCATCGGCGTGGTGCCGCCTCAGCTTGGTAACCTCTCAAAGCTGCAATTTCTTGACCTCTCATCTTGCATAGGGCTAGAAATGCAGTCAAGATCAGGCATGACATGGTTAAGGAACATACCTTTGCTACAGTATCTCAACCTTAATTCGGTAGACCTCAGCGCAGTTGATAATTGGCTTCATGTGATGAACCAGCTTCCTTCCTTAAGGGTTCTTAATCTCTCTAATTGCTCACTTCAAAGAGCAGACCAAAAGCTGACTCACCTTCACAATAACTTCACCCGGCTCGAGAGACTTGATCTCTCCGGGAACCAGTTTAATCATCCTGCTGCTTCTTGTTGGTTTTGGAACATTACAAGCCTCAAGGACCTCATACTTTCTGGGAACAGATTATATGGCCAACTCCCTGATGCACTGGCAGATATGACATCCCTCCAGGTCCTCGATTTTTCGATTAATCGTCCTGTACCTATCTCACCAATAGGTCTGCTTCCATCCAGCCAAGCACCCCCTTCCTCCGGTGACGATGATGCCGCCATCGAAGGCATCACTATCATGGCTGAGAACTTGAGAAATCTATGCAGTTTAGAAATCCTGGACCTCACACAGAGTCTCTCATCTGGAAACATAACTGAGTTAATTGATAATTTGGCGAAATGCCCGGCCAGCAAACTGCAGCAATTGATTTTGAAATACAACAATATCACAGGCATCCTGCCAATATCAATGGGAGTGTTTTCCAGTTTAGTATACCTTGACCTCTCACAAAACTATCTCACAGGACAACTGCCTTCTGAGATAGGCATGCTTAGAAATCTGACATGGATGGACTTAAGCTACAATGGCCTGGTTCATTTGCCTCCTGAGATAGGTATGCTCACAAATTTGGCCTATATCGACCTAGGCCACAACAACTTTTCTCATCTGCCTTCTGAGATAGGTATGCTCTCAAATCTAGGATATTTGGACCTAAGCTTCAACAACCTAGATGGAGTCATCACAGAGAAACACTTTGCGCATCTAGCAAGCTTGGAGTCGATATATTTGCCTTATAATTCCTTGGAGATTGTGGTTGATCCTGAATGGTTACCTCCCTTCAGACTAAAGTATGCATATTTTTATTGTTGTCAAATGGGCCCCATGTTTCCTAAATGGCTCCAAACACAAGTTGATATTATTGAACTTGACATAGCAAACACAAGTATAAAAGATACCTTTCCAGAATGGTTCTGGACAACAGTTTCAAAGGCCACATATTTGGACATCTCCAACAATCAAATCCGTGGTGGATTGCCAACAAATATGGAAACCATGTTGTTGGAGACATTTTATCTGGATTCAAACCTAATAACTGGTGAAATACCTGAATTGCCAATAAACCTCGAAACACTGGACATCTCCAACAATTACCTATCAGGACCTTTGCCATCCAACATTGGAGCTCCAAATCTTGCTCACCTGAATCTCTACTCCAATCAAATCAGTGGACATATTCCAGGATATTTATGCAACTTGGGAGCTTTGGAGGCCTTGGACCTAGGTAACAATCGTTTCGAGGGAGAACTTCCTCGATGTTTTGAGATGGGAGTAGGAAGCCTAAAATTTCTTCGATTAAGTAATAATAGATTATCTGGTAACTTCCCATCTTTTCTGCGCAAATGCAAAGAGCTACATTTCATCGATCTATCATGGAATAAATTATCAGGAATATTACCTAAATGGATTGGAGACTTGACTGAGTTACAAATTTTACGTCTGAGCCATAACTCATTCTCTGGCGATATTCCAAGAAGCATCACCAAACTTACAAACCTTCATCATTTAGATCTTGCAAGCAATAATATTTCAGGTGCTATACCAAATAGTTTGTCAAAAATACTAGCGATGATAGGACAACCATATGAAGGAGCTGATCAGACTCCTGCAGCATCAGGAGTAAACTATACTTCTCCTGTGGCCACAAAAGGGCAAGAGCGCCAATATAATGAGGAAAATGTGGAAGTGGTGAACATTGACTTGTCTTCCAATTTCTTGACCGGCGGAATTCCTGAAGACATAGTCTCTCTTGGTGGATTAGTAAATCTAAATCTATCAAGGAATCACTTGAGTGGACAAATTCCATATAAGATTGGGGCCATGAGAATGTTGGCATCGCTTGACCTATCAGAGAACAAGCTCTATGGCGAAATCCCAGCAAGCCTATCCAGTTTGACATTTCTAAGTTATTTGAACTTGTCATATAATAGTCTCACAGGAAGGATACCATCAGGGTCACAACTTGAGACCATCTACAATCAACACCCTGACATATACAATGGCAACAGTGGTCTCTGCGGGCCGCCACTTCAAAAGAATTGTTCGAGTAATAATGTACCAAAGCAAGGTCATATGGAAAGAACTGGACAAGGTTTCCACATAGAACCGTTCTTCTTTGGACTTGTAATGGGACTCATAGTTGGTTTATGGTTGGTTTTCTGTACACTATTGTTCAAGAAATCATGGAGGGTTGCCTACTTCCGCTTCTTCGATAAGATGTATGATAAAGCATACGTGCTTGTGGTCGTTGGTTGGGCAAGGCTGACCAGAAAGACTGCAACAATTTGAGGTTACTACCAAGAAGCTGATGTGGTTATAACATCTTGCACGGCGCATGGCATTTCTTTTCTGAATGAGATACTATAAGTATTATTTCAGTTTGTATCTCTACGAGAGGGGAGAAAACGAAGAATTCTAAGATGCCGATGTCTTTATTATGTTTTGCAGAGAGATGTCAACCATTGGTCTTCTTCGAACACATGAGCCTTTGTAGCATTTGTAAACTGCTTTCCTAATTTTTCCCACTGTAACATGTTCCACAAGCATGGTTAAAATCTTGAGTACTTGCCTACATAAGACTTATATAGTTAACTTATATATGTTGTCATCTTTTGGGGGAAATTATCAAGTTGGACAGCCAATGATTAATAGTAGCTTTAGCTGCTGATGGAGAAAGGGATTTCAAAGATTCAGGCACTTTTTGCTAATTTCAAATACTTCAGCATTTCACATGTATGCCCATAGATTTATTAATTAGCTTCCTTTTGGGAGATATTAATTAGCTTCCTCAGCTCGGTAGCCTTTCAAATCTCAAACACCTTGACCTCGGTTTCATATCGAATATGTGCACAACAGATATCTCATGGTTAACCCGTCTGCATAAGCTGGAGTACATTGACATGAGCTTTATAAATCTCAGCACAATAACTGATTGGCCTCTTGTGGTAAACATGATTCCATCCCTTAAGGTTCTCAGCCTGTACAATTGCTCACACACACACACATAAACCTCACAAAACTTGAGCACCTTGGTCTATCAAGGAACTACTTTGGCCATCCAATTGCTTCAAGTTGGTTTTGGAAAGTAAGAACCATAAAGGAACTTGGTCTTAGTGAAACCTATCTTCATGGTCCATTTCCTGATGCACTAGGGGGAATCACATCCCTCCAACAGCTAGATTTTACCAATAATGGTAATGCAGCCACAATGACAATAAACTTGAAAAACCTTTGTGAATTGGCAGCACTATGGCTTGATGGGAGTCTATCGTCTGGGAACATAACAGAGTTTGTGGAAAAGTTACCGCGATGTTCTAGTCCATTGAATATATTGAGTTTGCAAGGCAATAACATGACCGGAATGCTGCCGGATGTGATGGGGCACATAAACAACTTATCCATCCTTGATCTTTCTAACAACAGCATTAGTGGATCTATACCAAGGGGGATACAAAATCTGACTCAGTTGATTTCACTTACTCTTAGTTCTAACCAACTCACTGGACACATACCAGTGCTACCAACAAGCCTCACAAATTTCGACGTCGCCATGAACTTCTTGTCAGGAAATTTGCCGTCACAATTTGGCGCTCCATTTCTTAGAGTAATTATCCTATCGTACAATCGCATTACGGGTCAAATTCCGGGATCTATTTGCATGTTGCAAAACATTTTTATGTTGGATTTATCAAATAATTTTCTTGAGGGAGAACTTCCCCGCTGTTTTACAATGCCAAACTTATTTTTCTTACTCCTAAGTAACAACAGATTTTCTGGAGAGTTTCCATTATGCATCCAATACACATGGTCATTGGCTTTCATAGATCTTTCACGGAACAAGTTCTATGGAGCATTACCTGTGTGGATTGGAGACTTGGAGAATTTGCGATTTCTTCAGCTAAGTCACAACATGTTCCATGGAAATATTCCAGTAAATATAGCAAATCTTGGCAGTCTTCAATACTTGAATTTAGCAGCAAATAACATGTCAGGATCAATTCCTCGGACTTTGGTAAACTTAAAAGCAATGACACTACATCCGACGAGAATTGATGTTGGTTGGTACGAATCTTTAACGTATTATGTCCTACTCACAGATATTCTGTCGCTAGTGATGAAACATCAAGAACTTAACTATCATGCAGAAGGAAGTTTTGATCTGGTGGGCATTGACTTGTCACAAAACCAATTAACTGGTGGAATTCCAGATCAAGTAACTTGTCTCGATGGATTGGTGAATTTAAATTTATCATCGAATCACTTGAAAGGGAAAATTCCAGACAATGTCGGGGACATGAAATCAGTAGAATCACTTGATTTCTCAAGAAACAATCTTTCTGGTGAAATCCCACTGAGCTTATCCGACTTGACATATTTAAGCTCCTTGGATTTGTCACATAACAAATTTGTTGGAAGAATACCACGGGGAAGTCAACTTGACACCCTATATGCAAACAACCCATCCATGTATGATGGCAACAGTGGTCTATGTGGACCTCCTCTTCAAAGGAATTGTTCAAGCGTTAATGCACCAAAGCATGGGAAACAAAACATAAGTGTGGAGGATACTGAGGCTGTGATGTTCTTTTATTTTGGGCTTGTGTCAGGGTTTGTGATTGGTCTCTGGGTGGTGTTCTGCGCCATATAGTTCAAAAGATCATGGAGAGTTGCTTATTTCCACCAAGCCGACAACTTATACGACAAAGCGTATGTTTTTGCACTTGTTACTTGGGCCAGGTTAATTAGACAGGCAACTGCAAATTAAGCACTTCAAATCATATGCTTGTTCTGCTTCCTACAACTGACAGGTTTACTGGTATGAATGAATAAATGAAGGTGGAGAGGCACTCAAAAGAAAATGTCATTCTGTATACTTTTGTTTCCTGTGTTAGTGGTGTGACAGTCAATGTTGTCTGATAGTTGATTAATTTTCTGCCCACCACTAACCATATGTAATGTAGTCCACCATGTTATAATTTGTATCATCAGTTGTGGATGAGCTTGGTTAGTTCTTTGTCAGATTCATTGTGTTTGTGTTAATCGTTCTTACTTTCAGAGATTCCCTAAACTGTAAGGGGATTCTCAGCCATAGTAGTATATACCCGGGATCAATATTTTCAGAGAAAGCACCCCCACTCACCAAAATTTATCTGAATCATGATTTGGGTCCGGTTCATTCACCCATTCTTCAATTTAGCTGTCTAGTATCATCTCATTGCTTTACTGCACGCATATGCATATAATAGATTAATCTTACCGGAAACTAATTTTGTTTTCTTGAACTGACCAATCTCACCACAAAAGCAGAGCAAAACAGAGGACAAAACAGGGGATAAGAGGAAAGGAGGGGAGGTATCACCAGTTTGCTCCAAGAGGACAAGGCTTCTTCAGTTCTTCGCCGTCGCCGCCTGCATGCAGGAGCGGATTTGATCCCGCTCCGCATCCGGGGTAGGGTGGCGGCGCCATGCGCTCCACGATTCTCCTCGCCGAATCGAAGGCAACCACGCGGGAAGAGATGAGTTCCTCCTAAGTCAACACCGCGAGCGCCGCCGCCACCGCCGCCGTTCGCCACAACGCCGCCACCGCCGTTGCCCTCTCCTTCCCTTTTCTCCGTAACGGTAATAGGAGTATGAGATAAACCAAGGGCCTATATAAAAAAATCTCAATCTTTGCGCGGCTTCACAGCTGTTTTTACCTTGCATCTTTTTATTAAGTGACGATTTCAGAGCTGTTTTTAGCGCTCGATTAAGCTTCCTGTCTTGTAAAGTCAAACTGTATAGAATGTTTAAATTGGTGGGAGCAATAATGTAACAGCAAAATTGAATGGAGTAGTTATTATGTTAGTGCTCGTTGTTGCTGTACTGCTGATGTATATATAATGATTTTTATGTTGTTGCAAATATTAAACTTATGTGGAAAGATTGTTTTTCACTTTAGTTATCATTTTTTTAAAAATTCTGCTATAGAATTTTACTATATGTAGAAGAAATCTTACCCCAACATCTTAGTTGCGAACACAAAAGCTTTATATGAACACACCATGCACACCAACGAACAAATTTTTACTAAACCTTTAAAAAAAATGTACATGTACTTCAATAGTACTATACTTGTGTGTAAATTCTTAACCTTAATTAAATTCACTCTATTTTAGCCGTAATAAAAGAGATAAAAATTCTGACAGTTTTAAGACCTCTTAATTTGTTAGAATTTTGTCGTTTTGGTTAAATTAATTATAAGATCAGACGTTATCCTTATCCATCCATAAACGTAATCCATAGATGTAACACAATTTTTTCTTGAATTATTGGTAGAATTTTGTTAGCCGGTAAAAATACTTGTGTGTATAGGATATATTTCTTCCAAGTTGCAATCACTTGTGTCATTCCGACTGCCAAGGAGTACTGCCTATCTCCTAGAACATGTCTTACTGCTACCCCATCTTAAAATATAATTAATTTTTAAAGTGGACATGAGTACTAAGAAAATATGCAAAAAATAATTAATTGGAGGAGGTTGTGATGGTGATTTATAGAGACTGACTGTGACTGTCAAAAGATGATAGTATAGATAGTAATTTGAAGCGACTCGATCAACTGCAAAACAAGCAACATGCCCACGGAAGTCGCCGTTGATCTGGTCTATACTAATCACGAGCATAAAGTGGCAGTGTAGGTGGATGATATCTGGACTTCGAGAGTGGATATATATTTATCTTCTTTTTAATTATTTATATTAAATACATGAAACTATTATGTGAAGTTTGTCTCTCAAAGTTCTTCTCTAACTCTTAGCCTACCAGCACCAGTACGTGTGGTATTTAAATTCACACATACACATGATATGAAATGCAACTATAGCTAGACTAACGAGATTTTCTCCTACTCACTCCGTTTCAGATTATAAGATATTTTGATTTTGGTCAAAGTCAAACTATTTTCAACCCAAGACAAATTTAATATGAAAATATATTTAATTATTGATTTAATGAAACTAATTTAGTATTATAAACTTTAACCGTCTTATAACAAATGGACAGCTTGAGTATGTACACGCCGTTTATTAATTACTTGTGTTTGTTCTTTGATTTGCTTATCTTTTTAGTTATTGTAAATATTAAAACTTAATCGGTCCCTCCTTTAATTTATTTATTTACGACGTTGGCTAGTTCAGAACAACATATATAAATGGAGGGAGGAGTATATCATATATTATGCTTATTATATGGATTAAATTAAGGATGGAAAAAGTTAAAAATGTCTTACTATATAGAATATCTCAATTGTACAAAATTTTGGGAATAAATATAGTATGCAACATATATATTAAAACCAAGCAGTTTGCAAAACACCGAACTATATAGAAGTTACTACCTTCATTTTATATTATAAGTCATTTTTGTCTTTTTCTTTTTAAATTTCTTAAGTTTTGACCAACTTTATAGAAAAAAATAGTAATATTTTAAACGTAAAACAAAGAAACTATCAAAATATGTTTAATATTAGATCTAATAAAACTAATTTTATACCATAAATGTTACTATTTATTTCTATTAACTTGGTTATTCAACTTTCAAAAATTTTGACTTTAAAAATTATTATCCACCATCGCTACGGGGGAAGCCTTTTTATCCCGGTTTGCAACCCCCTTTACTCCTGAGTAGCAAATCGGGACCCCGAATCCGAGACTAAATTAAATAGGTATCTTTAGTCCTAGTTAAAATAATAGGACTAAAGATCCATTTTTAGCCCCGGTTGGTAACCTAAAAATGGTAACGCCATGTAGCACTACCATCTATTAAAGTTTTTTTTTTCCGTTGTTTTGTGCTTTGAGCACCAACGACGTCACCCCCCAAATCCCCACAAGTCATCCACAGCAAAATCATCTACAAATTCATAGGCCGATCCACAAATCATTCACAAAATCATCCACAAATCTAAAAAAATCTACAGATCATTCACAAAATCTTAAAAAAAAACCATAGCCGTGCGCCTCCGGACGGCCATTGCCGACATTGCCCCCAACACCGCTGCAGCCGCCGCCTCCCCTCCCATATCTAGTGGAGGGGAGGCCGCCAACCGCCGCCGCCGGGCCGCCGCCGCCTCGTGCACTGCCTTCCGCTGGGCCGCCGTCGCCTCATTTCCCGCCTCCCGCCGGAGAGGGGAAGGGGAGAAGGGAATGAGAAGGGAAAGGGATGAGGAGAGGAGATGGGAGGGAGGCGTGCATATGGAGTGAGGAAGAGGAGACGTGGAGTTTGCGTGGTTTAGTTCCAGAGATAAGATGAGGAGCTGAGGCCGGCGCGTGGTTGCCGTGCCAATCGAGGAGATAAGGATTGGGGATGCGCGAGATTTTTTTTTCCCGGTTGGTATAAACAACCGGGACTGAAGATAGTGAGGTCCCTGACGATTTTGGAACCGGGACTAAAAGTGATATTTACTAAAGATAAAAAAAATCGGTTAGGCTTTTTAATCGGGAAAAAAAAGTTTAGTCCTGTTTCAAACCGGTACTAATGTGGTTTTTGGTTAACCCAGTAAAGATGGTTTCTCCAGTAGTGCATAATGCTCGGCATTGATTCTCATCAAGCCCCTTCGGCTTTTAATACACAATTGATTAATGGAGCCATCTATTAACACCAGCCGATCCTGTAGGAGGGGAGAAGGCCAGCCAAACCACCGACGACTTGACCTAGCTTCTACACTGAAAGTCTGAAACGCTTATTAATGCCGAGCAACAACACATGCTTGCATCAAAGCCCCAGTAGCTAAGCTAACAGTAGTGTGAAGTAACATCACAGTATCGCACAGACACAGCAGCTAATCACTTGGCCGGCCGACCATGAGTACGGCCATTATCATCGTCTCCACCACCACCTCCTCCTCCTTCTTCTTCTTCCTCCTCCTCATGATCACTACCGGCGGCGGCTGCAAACCGCGGGAGAGAGACGCTCTGCTGGCGTTCAAGGAAGGCATCGTCAAGGATCCTGCAGGCCTCCTCTCCTCCTGGCAAAGAGGAGGCCACTATGATGATGATGATGATCAGCTGCTGGAAGAGGATTGTTGCCAATGGAGAGGCGTCCGGTGCAGCAACCTCACCGGCCATGTCGTCAAGCTCAACCTCCGAAACGATTACGCCGACGTTGGAACAGGTCTGGTTGGCGAGATAGGCCATTCTCTGATCTCGCTGGAGCATCTCAGGTACCTTGATCTCAGCATGAACAACCTGGCAGGTCCAACTGGACATGTCCCTGAGTTCTTGGGCTCTTTCAGAAGCTTGAGATATCTGAATCTATCTGGTATAGTGTTCTCCGGCATGGTGCCACCTCAGCTCGGTAAGCTTTCAAATCTGAAATTTCTCGACTTCTCCGGGATGTTGCCCTCCAGCATGGCTCCATTTCTGTACATTAGTGATGCTTCATGGTTAGCACACTTGTCCAATTTGCAATATCTGAACCTTAACGGGGTAAACCTTAGCACAGTACTCGATTGGCCTCATGTTCTGAATATGATCCCTTCTCTGAAGTTCCTTAGCCTTTCTTCTTGCTCACTTCAGAGTGCAAATCAGTATCCCACACAGATTAACCTCAGGCAACTTGAGATACTTGATCTTTCCAACAATTATGAACTTAGTGACCAAGCTGAATCTAGTTGGATTTGGAGCTTGACATCCCTCAAGTATCTCAATCTTAGTTCGACTAGTTTGTATGGTGAGATCCCACAAGCACTAGGAAACATGCTGTCCCTCCAAGTTCTTGATTTCTCGTACAACATGAGTGTTTCGAAGAAAGGTAACATGTGCATCATGAAGGCAAACTTGAAGAATCTGTGCAATTTGGAAGTTCTTGACCTTGATTATAGACTGGCATATGGAGAGATTTCAGAAATATTTGAGAGTTTACCACAGTGTTCACCCAACAAACTGAAGGAACTTCATTTGGCTAATAACAATTTGACTGGGAATTTACCAAAATTGGTAGGGAGGCTAACAAGCTTAGTCACTCTTGACCTCTTTAATAATAACATCACTGGACAAGTGCCTTCTGAGATAGGTATGCTCACAAATTTGACAAACTTGTACCTCCATTACAATTGCCTGGATGGTGTCATCACAGAGGAGCACTTTGCCAATCTAACGAGCTTGAAGTCGATATATTTGTGTTATAATTACTTGGAGATTGTAGTGGATCCTGAATGGTTACCTCCCTTCAGATTAGAGAAGGCATACTTTGCATCTACTTCGATGGGTCCCTCATTTCCCTCATGGCTTCAATCACAAGTCGATATTCTTGAACTTGCTATGAGCGATGCTGGAATAAATGATACATTTCCAGACTGGTTCTCTACAACATTTTCGAAGGCCACGTTTTTGGAGATGTCGCAGAATCAAATTGCTGGAGGCTTGCCAACAAATATGGAAAACATGTCATTGGAAAAATTATATTTGGACTGCAACCACATAGCTGATCGAATTCCTCGGATGCCGAGAAACCTTATGCTACTAGATATATCATATAACCTTATCAGTGGTGATGTTCCACAGTCTATTTGTGAATTGCAGAAATTAAATGGCCTTGACTTGTCCAATAATCTACTCGAGGGCGAGTTCCCTCAATGTTCTCTAATGAGCAGGGTATCATTTTTTCGTGCAAGTAACAATAGTTTTTCTGGCAACTTCCCATCTTTTTTACAGGGTTGGACAAAGTTAAGTTTCCTTGATCTGTCATGGAATAAATTCTCTGGGACTTTGCCTACATGGATTGGAAACTTTAACAAGCTAGAATTTCTGCAGCTTAAGCACAATATGTTCTCTGGAAGTATTCCTGACAGCATCACCAACCTTGGAAAGCTTTCTCATTTGGATCTAGCCAGCAATGGTTTATCAGGTCCCCTGCCTCAGCATTTGTCAAATTTAACAGGAATGATGATAAACCATGATACCACAAAATATGAAGAGAGACTATCTGGATGTGACTACAAATCTTTTGTGAACATGAAGGGACAGGAACTACAATACAACCAAGAAAAAGTAACAGTTGTGACAATTGACTTGTCTTCAAATTTTTTGACTGGTGTAATTCCTGAAGGCATAGTTTCTCTTGACGGAATTATAAATTTGAATTTGTCATGGAACAATTTGAATGGAAAAATTCCATACATGATTGGGGCCATCAAGTCATTGGAATCACTCGACCTCTCGAAGAACAATTTCTATGGTGAAATCCCACAAAGCCTATCTGATTTAACATATTTAAGTTATTTGAACCTATCTTATAACAATCTTACTGGAAGAGTACCATCAGGGACACAACTTTGTAGCCTCTATGACCAAAACCATCATCTGTATGACGGCAATGATGGTCTTTGTGGGCCACCTCTCCAAAAAAGTTGTTATAAGTATGATGCCTCAAAGCAAGGTTACCAGATCAGAAGCAAACAAGGTTTTCACATAGGGTCATTTTCCATTGGAGTTACAGTGGGATTTATGGCAGGCCTATGGGTGGTTTTCTATATTCTTTTGTTCAAGAAATCCTGGAGGATTGCTTACTTTTGCTTCTTGGACAATATGTATGATGAGGTTTATGTGAAGGTGATTGTTGTCTGGGCAAAGTTGACAGGAAGAACAGATGAAAGATTGCGAATGTCGCAGGTCGCATGGTCATCCATCGACTCTGACGAATACTATGAATAGACGAAGACAAAGAAGCTGGAGCAGGTCTACAACACTCTTAGTTGGGTTGTATATTTTGTCATAGATGGAACTTATTAGAACAAGTATCCTAAATGCATATGATGCATTGATCCACATTGATGTATATATTATTGTATCTGTTTGTACTAGAAGAGTTGTGTAGTGTCTCAGAAATGACCCTTCATACTGAACTCAGTTTAGCTCTGTTCTGAATTTTGTCAAACAGCTACAGTAACCTGACGAGGGATGAAAACAAAATAGGTATATTCATCAGCTTTTCTGCGCTAAAGCTACAGGTTTTGCGGTGCAAACTTCATCAGCTTTTCTGGGCTTATATTCTCCCTTAATTAATGTGCAAAATAAGCAAACTAAGTACATGCAAGAAGTAACTAGTATGTTGGTTTATCGCAACTTCGTCAGGCCTATGAGTTTTAGCAACTAAGTACATGCGAACATGCTACTAAATCGGAGCGAAATAAATTTAGTACATACAAGATCAGAACTCGAGTTGTCATAGTGCAGCCGTTCACTTTCCCCAGTAGTACTGACAAACTTTGACCTCAATAAGAACAATAGAATACCTAGATTCATGGTCCAAAAAAGATCTTCTATTTTCGTGACAAATCTAAAACAGATTAATGTGTCATGTAGAGATAGAAAACTGCAGCAATGTGACTAGTATGTTGGTTTGTTGCAAACGTAAACTCAAATAGTTTCCTAGGCTAAGTTCTGATCTGAAGACACCAATTTTGCAAAGTAGATAAACTACGTTTACTTACTTTGCAATGTCTCTGATGTAACCATTCTTATTGAAAGGTCTGGTTCATGGTTCGTTGACGCAAAGACTATGTTCGATCAAATTTAGATTACGCAATTTGCAAAGATTGATAGCTTGATTTGAAGAGACAAAAAGGCAAAGCAAATGTATTTAGGCATAAATATCATAACCTGACCAACATTAGTCACACGTACCCACACCAACATCCACATATATTTACGAACCAATTTTTATTAAATAAGTCATTTGCAAAGCCAATTGTTCATCACGAAATATTAATCATGATAATGATTTCAATGGAATTAATATGTCAAAACTTGTTTCTAAATTAAATTCTTTTAGTTCGCCGATGAAACTGGGAGATTTTTGTTATCAAGCTTCTAGCTAGTTACTCTATCCAGTTTCATAATTCCTTACGTTTTAGACAATGGCATGGTCTCCAAAATATATCTTTGACCTTGGTTTTTTTATTGTAACATATACAATAAATAAATGCATGTTTACTTTTATTATAGTACTTCGAAACATAAATTTATATATGTTGTTCTAGTTCCTTTAAACAAAATAATTTTAAAGTTACTGATAGTCAAAGTTACAAAAGTTTAACCTCAACATTGTCTAAAATGTCAAGAATTATGAAACCGAAGGGAGTAAACCCTTATGGATTTTTTTGAGGTAAACATCAAGAAGAAGGATAAGGTTTCTAATTATTAAGAAGAAAAAAGAGTTGGCCTTGTTTGAGGAAAACCAGGCCTGAAAACAACATAATCGCATTGTAAATTAAAGGAAAGAGTAAAGGGCACGAACAGTTCCTAAACTTGTACGGCCATGTCATCTAGATCCCCAAACTATCAAAATATATATTTAGATACCAGAACTCGACAAAATGTGTCATTCCGATCCCAAACTGTCACAGCCCTTCCAAGATCCTATATGGCACTGATGTGTCATGCCACATAAGCGCCAACGTGGTATCATCAATAACTCTACATTGACAAACG
This sequence comes from Oryza sativa Japonica Group, assembly GCF_034140825.1. Taxonomy (NCBI): domain Eukaryota; kingdom Viridiplantae; phylum Streptophyta; class Magnoliopsida; order Poales; family Poaceae; genus Oryza; species Oryza sativa. The sequence continues at coordinate 22,980,216 of NC_089045.1, forward strand.
GAGCTTCGGCGTCTAAAAGAAGAAGAACAAAAAAGCAAATGAAAAGGGAAAGAAGAGAAAAATGAAAAATTTTGAATGGGCATCTGACTTTTTTTGTTGCCAAGCTAGCCCCACCATATAGGCAGCTCCGACTTCCTGCCCAACCATGGAACACAAACTTCCATGCGAAGCCTCCAAGGAGGAAACAAATATCAAGGATACTACCAACGCCCATCCGGATCACCGAACTAGGGTTTCACCTGAAAGAAGTGCAACCCACATATCGATGCCTCCGAGGAGGAAGACAACACCTACGGACATCAAAGTTGCAATCGCCAGTCACAACATAAATGCACAGCACCACAAAATCAACTGGCACCACTCAAAATTGTTTAGTGCTCCATGGTGCCTGGGCACCATGGTTGAAATTGAGTATATACCCAATTCAAATGAGTATAAAACTTTTTTAAATGTTTAGGTATTAACATTAAATATATATTGCATATCTATGGCCAACACAAACATCAAAACCTGATCATGTTACAAGTACGATGCTTATTTCCCCGTGCTTTGCGCTTCAATAGTTTACATACAACTGATTAATAACCATCAAACCTTATTCTCGAAGATCAAATTTCTCCACCAACCAGTGAACTATCCTCCGCATCCTTCTCAGATGACATAATTCATTTTTGGTTGATTTGTGAGAGGATGCCTTCGAGTGAACAGTTCACTTGTCTCATGGTAGGTCGATCCTCACCTCTTAATTCTATACATGATATGGCTAGTTGGGAAACCTCTTGGATTTCAGTGCCCCCTTCTTCTATAACTTGAGAATCTAGCATTTGGACCAAATTACCTACACTGTGTAAGTTGACAAAATCTGCAACAAGGCCATCACCTTCAGAGGACAAATATGGAAATAGTTTTCTCTAGGTGAGCAATTCCACTAGCATAACACCAAAGCTATAGACATCACTTTTATCATTGAGACGACCCGTGTAAAAGTACATAGGATCCAAATATCCTACAGTACCTTGAACTGCTGTTGTTAGTGCTGTTTTCTCGATTGGGATATACCTTGAAGCTCCAAAGTCCGATACCTTTGATGTCAGATTATCATCAAGAAGTATGTTACTGGACTTTATATCTCTATGGATTATTGGGATTGTAACTGATGAGTGAAGATAGGAAAGAGCATTTGCAATTTCGGCTGCGATCCTCAACCTATTGCTCCATGATAGCGACCTTGGACCCTCACCATGAAGATGGTGATACAGGGTTCCATTGGAAATAAATTCATAAACTAACAATGGAACTTCAGTCTCTAGACAACAGCCAATTAGTTTTACTACATTTTTATGGTTGATTTGTGAGAGGATGGCAACCTCATTTATGAAATCATCTATTTCTTTCGGGACCACTATATTTGATATCTTGATGGCTACCACATGTAGGTCTGATAGAATCCCTTTATAAACAGTGCCATGCCCTCCACCTCCAAGCTCACGAGCTTTGTCAAAGTTGTTAGTTGCCTTTTCAAGCTCATCTAATGTGATGATCATTCTTTCAGCAATATCTGCCCTTTGGGATACCAATTGTTTAAGCAGTTGTCCACGATTCAGAATGAAGAACTTTTGTCTTAGCTTTATTTTCCTCCTGTGCTTTATCCGTCTGGTAAGGAACATTGCAATGAGAACAATGCAAATAAAGCCTGTTGCGCTACCAACTCCTATACCAATGCTTAAACCTGAAAGTATATATATATATAGATATTTGTTTACCACTTTTAATAAAAAAAAGTTTCCCATGAAAATAGTTTGTTACTTCCCCAAACATGACTTGTGCAAAAATATTTTTCAAAAAAGCTAGTGAATATTATATATATACCTATGGTTGGAGTGCAGGGTATGATCTTGGGATCTTTGCTCTGAGTTCCAGATGGGCACGAACACGCATAGTTTCCAATCTTGTTACGACAGTTACCTTTGCAAGGATACAACCATGGATAATCGCACTCATTGATGTCTGTCCATCAAACGATGTTGGGCCAGGGAATTAAAAAGAAGTGGTGTCAATTTGTATGTTTCTAGTTGCAAGAAAAGGGGGCATGGAAATTTTTGGAGAGCATTCTCACCTTGGCAGCCTCCATGTAGGTAGGGATTTCCTTCATAACCTTGAGAGCAGTTGCAAAGGTACCCTGAGCGGCTAGGTCTGTCGATGCAAGAGCTGTTCGTAGCCTTGCACGCATAGGATAATGCGTTCCTTTTGGCTTCGTCACACGTTTCGTTACCAACAACCAAGTCGAGCACTAGAGGAACCCCGGTGCCCTTATTTCGATACTTTGAATAAAGTTCCATCGATTTGGCATATGAGGTCTTGAATTTGAACCAGTTCTGCTCCACGACGAAAGCGTAGACACACGGGACGCCGGAGTAGTTCACACCGCTTATTTTTAAGAATGAGGGCTGGAAAGCCTTGAGATTACCTGGGATGGAAGCCTGGCAGCAGCCCGTGTTGCCATTGCATTGCGTGCTATTATCTTCGACAATATTGCTATCGACATCATCACAGAATGATCGGCATCCGACCGTGTAATCAGGCTGGTTCTCTCCCTGACCAACGATGATCGCTGTGATACCACACCCGACTACTGCAAACTGGTTCTTGGTAGAGATTGTCAGATAGGGATAGTCATCTGCTAAGCCACCATCGTGCACTACCCATGGAATGCCGACGGCTTTACCGGTGAGGTTGACGCCGCAGCTTGTTGCTATGCGCTTCTGGATGAGAACCTCGCCCTGGGCCAGCTCGAATCGCAAGACCTTCAACTTCTTGTGCTCCTGGAGATAAACCGCATGGTCGTCTTCGCAGTAGACGCGGAAGGGTGGTCCCCGGAAGCAGCCATCTATGGTGCCAAAAGGATACGGCATGCTGACATTGCCGCACTTGTCTGGGCAGCCGGGCAACGCCGCGAAAGCTAGGCTGCTGGTGCTGGCAGCGGTATGCTTCAAGGTCAGGGTGGTCGACACCACAACTAGCAGTGATGATAATAACTTCTTTCCTGCAAGGCCGTAATTAACACAAGAAGCAGTGGTACATACTATTTTCTGAGAAAAAGATCACTACTACAAAAATGATTTTCGTAGAATTTTGGCTTTCTTTTCCACAATCGACCAAAAGGGAAAAAAAAAAGTAAACGCCTGCTAAAATGGTTTAGGCCACCTCAGGATAACAAACTGTGGCAGACCCAGGATTTATCCGATATCCAAGCTTGTCTACCCCAGATCACAATAGGCAGGACTAAAAGTAAGACATAAAACTAATCACACTATGACATAGAAGTAAAATACATTTTAAAATTGGGTTTACTCCTTTCAAGCCTATAGGAAAAGATATTTACATAATCATATATTAAATATGTTGATAAAAAAACAAAGTTAATACTAAGTAAATTTCATAACAAGAAGATAAAATTGCAATTACAAAAGGTAGTTTCATCTTTCGATTACCGTGTCTATATGTTAACGACCCATCAACACTATAGTTCTGAACATATTCATCGCAAGAAGTTCATTTGGAAATGTGGATCCACTCCCACATCAGATATCCAAATTTTAGTCAACCATAAAATCCTATGAATGTCCTAAGTTGGTCATCTTCTTATATATTCTCTCCCTAATTGCAAGTAAATTGAGTTGAAAGCATGCATCAATCTGCAAAAAAACTATATGAGGATAGAAATTGAGATTTGGTACTAGGGTCAGAGGCAGGACTGCATGAGAAGCAGGCTCGAGCAGCTCCTAGTCAGAATATTTCTAGGCCGGGTATAAATATGGCGAGGGTATACTGCTAATTGGACAAGACAACATTCTTAATATGACCTAGTAGTAAATGTTTGTGCGTTTGTGTTTGTTCTCTAAAATGTTGCCTGTACAAGTGAAAATAGACAAAGAAAACGATACCTGTAAGTAGTGGGCAAGCCATATCATATGCGCCGGATATGCGATTCGTTGGATTTTGCCGTCTCCGAGACCTCCGTGGGGAGCGCTAGCTACTCGGCAAGGTTATGTAGATTCTAGCAAAGCTACCGGTTGTTTCTGGATTATATTTGTCTCGTTGGGCAAGTCGACCTAATTAATTTCACTGCTCAGTGTGTGCTGATCGATCCGCTAATATATATATTGCAGCCTCTAATTAATTTCGTATGTGCCGTGTCTTCCATGGAATTCATCAGCAGCAACACATCACCATTTCACTGCGCCCGGGCGTCTTGTGTGTGGACGATGGACGGGGATCGTGTCGCTACGTACTCCAGAGTCGAGACGTTAATTCGGCGAGGATTGTTAATGCTGATCTTGTGTTACGTACGTATATGGACACGATTAGTCGGACCAACGTACGTGACTGTGAATTTAATTGACAATTCGGCACACACAGAGACTTTTAGAGCTTCGTACTCAGCAGGTATATGGGCGTGAGCGGCATCCCCGTCAATGCATACTCCCTCCGTATACTCCCTCCGTACTCGTAAAGAAAGTCATTTAGGACAATGTTTAAGTCAAACCTTAGGAATATAAATCATGAATAACTCTTAAGTTGTTAAGTTTGAAAATATAAAAATTATACGAATAGATTTGTCTTGAAAAATACTTTCATAAAAGTATACATATATCACTTTTCAATAAATATTTTTAAAGAAACAAAAAGTCAAAGTTGTATTTTGGAGACCGTGTCGCTGTCCAAAACGACTTCTTTCATGAGTACGGAGAGAGTATAGAGTAAATTATATGTACTGTACTGCACTTAAGGGTGCAAATAGGATGGGTCGTGGCTATCCGCGCTGCGTGTCCGTTCCATCGGTCATTTTTGGATTTGTCCTAAGTCAAACGCACGTTGCTCTTTTAAATTTGATCAAGTTCGTAAAAAAAAACATAATGTCTATGACACAAAATTAGTTTTATTAAATGGACCATTAACATATTTCCGTAGTATACTAATTTGTTTTGGTATACACCGGTTTTAAATGCGTCGGTCAAGCACAAGGAAATTTGACTTGGAACAAACCCAAGGTGATAGCACATTAGTTGTTGCTCGCCAGACCACACTCCTGCCCGCGTATATATCAAATAATATTGGGGTTTGGGTAAACCCATGAACCTGCCCAACAATTTCTGTACTATCTCTTGAGCTTTAAGCCTCCACCACATAGCATAAACTAAAGCTATATATGAATGTGAGAAATTAACTTTTAGATTAACTATTCATAAAGAGAGAAATCAGAAGATGAACAGCCATGCCATTCCTGATTCGGATTTCATCAGATGACAGCCAGAGGGGTCAAGGAACTGCAGCTTTGTAAGGTTGTTAAGTTGAGGAAGCACCGTGCCTGCCAACGAATATTTTGTGATAATAAATTTTAAAGTAAAGAATAAGAGGGTATTGATGCTAATAGCACAAAAAGTTTCTTATAAACACCAGGTGCTTCAATTGCATCCAGTTTGAAGAATTTGGCTGAACATAAGTACGTGCTAGCCAGATCTCTCACGAGTCACAACAGTGATATGCAAAGTCAAATTGATGTGTATACAGTGGCTAGTAGCTTCAGTTTCGCAGCAGTGACATGAACCGAGTTTAAAACTATAATATACTCTTAGTCATAACAACAGCATTGGATAATTCTGCCATGTTATGAGCCGTCTGATAGTGAGGCATGAAACATAGAATTGGTACCAGGCTTGCGATTATAACCGACAAAAAACAAACCTCCCACAACCTTTCCTGCTATTGGTGTGAAGTGTCTCCGCCTTTCCTCTGCCATTGTTGCCTAGCAGGTTGCCCTTGCCCATGTGGTTGTCTTCTTGAAGCATGAGATCGATGTCTCCTTCGATGACCTGAACTGCTGTTGTGCTTGGTGGTACCACCAGTGCTGTTTGTCTGGTTGAGTGGCTCCGTTCCTGAGGTTGAAGTTGTGGTGTCTTCACAAGAATCATCAACGGTGTCTCCTTCGGAAGCAGTAGGCGCGCTGGGAGGACGAGGGATGTACATTCCAGGCTGTATGGAAAGGTCTTTCTTTGGTTCAATCAGGCCATTTCGTTCTTGTTGTAGATTGAACAGCGATGCGAACTTTTCTTGACGGATCTTCTCTGACTCAGAATGAAGTACTTCTTTTTCATCTTCGTCCAGATCAATCGATAAAGATGCCTATAGGTGGAAGGGTAAATATCAATTATAGCTGTTTTCAGAGTACAATATCTCTGACAGGCTTTACTTGAAATATATAATGTGAACTGAAAAACGTACGAGGATGTAATTGTACTTTAAATAACTCTATAAAAGTTTGTGAGGAAAACCGAACACCAGTGATGATAGAAGATAATTGTGAACCAATGAATACGGTACAGGCATATCAAAACTGACAGTGCATGAAAAAGTTGAAAGCTGTTAACTTGTACTGATACATACCAGTTGAGAAGTATTTGCACCTAGCAGATCACGAACATGCTCAATATCCTTCTCATCAAACACTTTGCGGCAAACTGGACATAGTCCTTTGTGCTGACTTACATTGTGATGCTTAGCTGAGCTGGACAAATCCAATCCTTCAGAAGCATGAATAACTAGTAGCAGTAGTCAAGATTAACACTGATTAACACACCAACCAACAAAAATGTTAACTACATAAACGATCATATTTACATTGTCGATAATTGGTATACTGATGATATAAACTGCACTTGCATCCTTTAAAATATATGTTTAATGAAAAAAAATAAAATCAGCATAATGTCAAGCACTGATGCACACAAAAGCTTAAATTCATACTCTTAAGGTTCAAAAACAAAATACAAGATTGAAGCTCATTACTCTTAAGGGCAGAGGCTGGTCGATAAGGACTTCAGACGCTTTCATTTGTTAGGATGGAAATTTAGATGTGAAAGTCATCAAAGAACATAAGGCAATATCTATGTGAAACAATGGTAATCATGTTGCCAACATGAGGCTATTAAGAAAGTAAATTGACACCAGAAGTTTTAAACAGGTAAGCTGCTATTTTACTAGCTTCATTACGACAGCAAGTTTATACATGATTCTACCAGAATGTGACTATCCTTGTTTCCTTCGCACAGACTGGAACCTTGGGGAAATTAAAAAGGGACAGCATACAAGCATCTTTAACATAAATAACTGTCAATCAACCTAAATTATGTTTGTATTTGTAAGCATCTTTGACCCAAAAGTGCATGAAATAATTGTAGGCAGTTGAAAAGGATTAAAAAACACATTTTACAGAAGTGAAAAAAAAAAAGGCAAAATGAAATATTTCTAGCACCTTCAGTAGTTGCTGCTGTACTACTCTTCTTCGAGTCAGTATCATCATTCTGTAGCCATTCCCACCATCTCATAATGCAGTCACTGAAATTCCAAAATAATAAGACACTACTACAGAGTATTTCTTGCAATTGCACATATCAGTATGTGGCAGAAGTCAACCTGTGGAAGCAGTGGTAGCACGACATCAACTTCATAAATGGCAAAGCAGAACCATCATTCTCTTTGACTAAAGGATATAGACAAAGTGGGCAATCCCCAGCTGGATGATTCATATTTGAGAGCATCTCCACAGCTTCCTGCATGAGAAGTCAGATAGGTTTCATGTAAATCAAAATCCACCCTCTTAGACAGCAAACTGCTACAATGCATATGAGCATTTTTTTTGTTACAGAATTCCATAACACCTACAGATAAAGTGGATCTGATCGTGGTATGCAATAAATCCATAGTAGTGTCTTACAAAATTTTGAATTTCTGGAGTCATCTATAAGAATTTCTCAAACAGAGAAAAAAACCATCTAATACTTCCCAAAGACACTGTTATAGTTCGAATAGCAGCAGTCAGTGTCAATTGTTGGCACTATCCAATTTCCCTTCACTCCCAAATGAATGCCAATTAGACAATAATGTAAATTGAGTACCGCTTCTAAAAACTGCCATAGACTATGCAATTCACAGATAGTTTCAATTTACATGTAGTAAGTATGCATAATCCTCAAGACATTACTAGACGAAGCAAGTTTTGCTCTGTACTCTATAAGAAGACAATGAATGGAATAGTACCTCACACAGCGTCACAAGCATCGGGTAGCAGGAAAGTTCTCTTGCCTTGTTCTGGATGCTGCTAATAAGATACACCTGTCGATTCTCATCAAGGCCCTTACTTTCCACGGCATAAACATGAGGAGGTGCTTTTGGATACTGCAATTCGAAGAATAAAAAATCTAATGCATTAACACTGAGCTAGAACATAACCAGCTATAAAGTGCTCTAATCAAGGTGTGTAAGCAAAGGTGAATGACAGAAGCATACAGAATGGTGAAGGATAGTAAAGTTACAAACCAGCACCAGTCCTAATACAAATATTGAAATTGGAAAGGTTTGTAAGTTACAGCATAGAGTTGGTTGTGAAATTTAGGCTGGCCATGAATTAAAAAAAAAATGATTCACAAGTTGTCTGCTGGGTTGCTGCAAAAAGAGGTGCCTCTTGTCCTCCACAATAAATTTGTGTTGTTCCGAATTTATGATATCACAGATATTAGAGAGTTGCCTCAATGCAGTGAAACTGCATTACTGCTTCGAAGACATTACAATTGAGAGCCAGCCCAACAAAGAGCTATAATTTACATCATCCCAAAACAAAGTAAGTTTTCAATACAAGTTATAGGCATGTACCATGAAGAACTGCAGTTGTGTAAATGAATAAAGAGTGAGCCTAAGTGTACAAACTACAAAGACAGTTATGTCTTATGATTAACCTGTCATGTTCTTTAACATGATGGTCAGGTATATGTAAAAGTATTTCCATGTTCATAATGAATAACAATATAGGAACTCATGATCAACAGTGAGATAAAAACCGACAGGAGTTCTAAAAGACACAAACAAAACAAATAACCATATGTAAGAACCAGGTAAAAAGATATTTCAAGCCGATCAGTTAAACAAATTGTTTCCAACAACAAGTCACCATGAAAAATAAATGCATAGAACTGAATCTAGAAAGGAGGTAGAAGTTTGTAATTCATACCTGAGAAGATGCTTTAATTCCAAGAAATAGCTCCACGAACTGCAAAAGTGAAAATGGTCATTAGCAAATCTAAATGCATGATGATAAAACTCCTTCAACATAAGCAACTGAAATTAAGAGCAATATTGGCTTACAAAAATACATGGATCCCTTGAATAATGTAATCATACGTAAAACATGGAAAAGTTGATAATAAAGGACAATTATATCTTCTTTTCCACACTTCTGGTCACATGAAACACACTCAGGAAATGCGACAATTACAACCACCTCAAGGGTCACTGAGAGAGCATACCACCCAAGGACCTTTTAACTAACATGCTCAATCTTGCTCATGGTCATGTCGGCAGTTACTAGCTACCATTTTATTATGGACAGACCAAGGGATACCTATATGTTGGGAGGCAATGTGGAATGCCTCACTCTTGATCGGATGGAACAGAAAAGAAACAGTCTTGGTTACCACCAATTTATGTACCGTCCTTTGAAGTTGCCATTCCTTACACCACATTCCCACCTTCTTATTCCCTTCACCACCACACAATGCCCACTGCCTCCCCGAAGTACCCATCCTCCTCTCACATCTTTAATATCCCACTTACCCTTATCTCTCCCATTCTGCCTCCTTATCTAATATCCCCTTCACTGATCACCTTAACAGTGGTCTCCATCCCCAAAAAAATACCTGTACTCATAAATGAAAAGGTATGTTACCAAATTGACTCCTCTACTACTGAACTGAAGCGCCGCTCCGCCCCGATGGGCTCCAAGGAAAAGCCCCCCACAATTGATTCCTTCAAGGCCCAGAATTGATGCCTTCATCATGGGATAATCAATCAGTAACGCAATTGGTACTAGCCATACTACTCCCTCCATCCACAAAAGTTGCACATATTACTTTTGTCACCAAGACCAAGAAGAAATTAAATCATCTTGGATGTTACAAAATCAAGGAGTGAATGCAAGCATGCAACCAATGAGTATTTAGATGACTCCTTGGGCTCTCATCAAACATTTAATTTATCTCTTTATTTAAGTCTTAGATGCATAAAGACTACAAATAGGAACAACTTATTTGGAAAAAGTTAAATGTGAAATATATCTAACTTTTGTGGATGGAGGGAGTAATAAACTACATCAACCACGAAACACAAAGGCTCAGGTAACCACACTAATCCCCTCCTTCCTCCTCCTATCTGGGAGCTAGGGTTAGGAGGCAGCAGAGCACCGCCGCCACCGTCTCCGACCGACCGATCGACCGAATCCACGAACGGAACACCGAAATCGGGAGGGATCCGGATGCTGCGAAGCGGCTCGCCCGTGGAGCTAGGACGGCGAGCACTAACCTGCTGCGAGGAGTCGTCGGCGGTGCGGGGGCGGACGTGGACGACGAGGTGGGGAGGGAAGCCGCGCACCACGCGGCAGTCGTCGCCGTACACCGACGCCACCGCCTCCACCTCCTGCCGCACCTCCTCCTCCGCCTCCGCCGCCGCCGCCATTGCCTTCGGTGAAGATTTTCCTTTTTTCTTTTTCCTTTTTCTTTTTTTTTTCATCTTTTTACGTTTCAAGAGACAGAAGTGGCTAAGGAAGCCGCGTGATGACGGCGTGGGAGTTGGGCCTTTGGGCCGGCCCATTTCCGGCCATCTCGTACGGACGCGTGGCCGAAGTCAGTCCACATTGGTTTGGATCCAGGTTCTGGTACACGTGCCCATCGAACTACAGTATAATCTACCATATAGTTAAATAATCTACCATAAGTTGTTTGAGTCATTCATCATCTATTCTTTTACTCATTCATCATGTGATACGTCTGACGATCAAAAATCACCCAAGCATGAGATCCTTAATTACCCAGTACGAGATCATGCACGCGGGGTCACCGGCCAAAAATTACGCATGCCAGCAAATCAGTCGCCGCCCATTTTCCTTCACACGCCTTCCTCTGCAACCTTCCACTGAGTTCGCCTAGTTCGCCGCTCGCCATGGCCTTCCTAGGCCACTCCCATCGGCCTCCCGTCTCTTTGCACCCTCTCCCACCTTTGCCGCCACCGACGCCGCCGTGCGAGGGTGAGGGTGAGGGTGAGTTCGAGGTCAGGTCATAATGGCCCCTAGCCCGAGGCCATATGCTGTCATGTCTGCCGTTGCTTCCGACGTACTCCCTCCGTCCAAAAAAAGACAAACCCTGGGTTTGAATCTGGACATGCATCTCATGTGATGCATGTCCAGATTCAAACCCAGGGTTTGTCTTTTTTTTGTGACGGAGGGAGTAGTTGCGCGAGGTGTACAGCAGAAGGAGGCTACGCTTCGATCTGCTATTGGGCCATGACTGACGCCCAACTCGGAAGCTGCCTGGCACTAACGCGGGCACCCTCAACTCGCACTCCACCAATCGCCAACGCAAGCACGAGCAACCGTGAGAATTTCTTCAGGGCTGTTCAGTTCCTCAAAACTTTTTCCAAAAACATCATATCGAATCTTTGAACATATGTATGGAGCATTAAATATAGATAAAAAAAACTAATTACACAGTTTGCATGTAAATCGTGAGACGAATCTTTCAAGCGTAATTAGTCCATGATTAGCCATAAGTGCTACAGTAACCCATATGTACTAATGATGGATTAATTAGGCTCAAAAGATTTATCTCACGGTTTCCAGTCAAGTTATGAAATTAGTTTTTTCCATTCGTGTCCGAAAACCCCTTCCGACATCCGATCAAACATCCGATGTGACACCAAAAATTTTTATTTCACCAACTAAACAGCCCATTCTTTTTCCTTTTGCTATAGTCCTTCCCTTTGTGCGTGAGAGGAATGAATTAAAGATTCTATGTTTAACTGGTCTTCTTCAATCAAGGCATGACTTTTTTTGAGTTGGATTTGAAGGATATGGGGCATGGCATCGGGTCTGCGAGATTGATCGCCGCAAGACTGAGGGGCTGAGGCACAAGCAGAGGCCAAAATTTCTTCTTTTTTTTTTCCGTGAAGTACTTTCCTTGGTGTGCTGTGATGAGATGATTAAAGATCAAGTTTCTGCCTTAATTTCTCAATTGGAGCATGATTTTTCATGAGTTCCAATGTTTTAAGAATGGAACCAATAATGTTAGAATTTGCTTTATTTCAAACCTAGAAGAATGTGCGTTGCAGAGAAATCAAGAGGCCATGGTAGGAGACCTTGCCATATACTCTCTCCATCCCAAAATGTTTGACGCCGTTGACTTTTTAAAAAATATTTGACTGTTCGTCTTATTCAAAAAATTTAAGTAATTATTAATTCTTTTCGTATCATTTGATGTATTGTTAAATATACTTTCATGTATACATATAGTTTTACACATTTCATAAAAGTTTTTAAATAAGACGAACGGTCTAACATATTTAAAAAAGTCAACGGTGTCAAACATTTAGGGAAGGAGGGAGTATTTTTTTAGGAAGACCTTGCCATGTATATAGGTGAGGTATAGCATAATGTTCTATATTGATGCAACTTTAGGATAAGGGATATTTTACGTTCCTCTGATTCAGCTCATGCTGACAAGTTATGAGGAACACCTATGTCACGTCCGGAGTTTTCCTTTACTTAGGTTTCAAAATCACCAATAAATTATTAATGGAAATTACTTCGTTAATCATGAGGAAACCTTAATTATCAATGCATCTAATAACCGAAAAAGTCAGAGAGAATTTTTCCCGAATACTCTTTGCGTTTAAATCATTAACAGGATTTAAAGCAGAACGATCAGAGCAAAGGAAATAATAATCAGTAAGTTTAAAAGTGGCAAGAGTTGAATTAATAGTTTTCCCTCTCGGCCGGTTTTGGTCATGAACCATGCCCGGTTCATTCCCCTTTGTCCGTTCTCAGTTTTGTTTTGCATGACAAACCGAATCTCTTTTGTTTCCGGTACCGTTCATGTTCTTTTCCTAGAACGACACCGCTTTTCCTTTTCTATTTTGGAAATTCCCTCCAATCCTATTCCTACTCCGAATCCCTCTCCTCCTTTTCCCCCTTGCGCCAGCCTCCCCCTCCCCCACCAATTCGGTCCCCTCCCTCCCTGACCAAGTCCGACTCCCCCCTCTCCCCCCTCTCCCCCCTAGCCGGCCCCACCTCATTTTCCCCTCTCCTATATAAGCCATCATATCCCCTCTTTTTTCCCACATAAATTTATTGGAGTCCTAGCCAAAACCTTAACCACCACCTTGCGCCGCCACCGCCCTAGCCGCCGCCGCTCCTATCGTCGTCGCCGCCGGTTGCAATCGCCGCTGTCGTCGCCCTCGCGTCGCCGGTGAGCTCCTCTTCAATTCTTTTGGTATGATTTTAACCATACATATTTTTTCAATCATCTAATCTACTCGGTTCTAGGTTTAATCCAGTCGTCATCGTCGTCATCCCGGAGGTTGCCGCCGTCGCCTCCATCGTTTTCCTCGCCGCCGTCGTCATTTTCCGGTGAGATGCCCCTGTCCTGTCTTTGTTTAGTGGTCGTTTTAGTTTCCTAACCCCTAACCCTAGTGTTAACGACCAAATTTGGTATTTTTCGCATCAACACCTAGCCGCTCTGTGCCGCCGTCGACGCCCAGTTGCCGCTGCCGCCGTCGGTTGTGCCGCCGCCACCGCCTTCTGTTGCCGCGCCGCCGCCGCCTTGCGCCGCCGCTGCCGCGTCTCGTAGCTGCCGCTGCCATGTGCCGAGCCGCCGCCACCGCCCTAGTTGTTTGCCATGTCGTTTAGCGACTGTGGTCTCGTTAAAATAGAGTTTTAGTTGCTGTTTAGCCTTTGTTACTAGCTTGGTAAGTGTGTTGTCGAAGCTTTAGTTCGTTCAGTCGTCAGAGTCGTTCTTTAGGTTTGGATGGTCCCGTGACACGATGAGTTGGCTCGTTGAGTCACTAACTCGTAAGGCTTGCTTACCAATGATCTAATTCCTTTGTTCCTATTTATCTATGGGCATTAATCTATGATAAATGACTAATGTTTTCCCGTTAATAGTAATTACGTAGCTCATATTGTAAAATTCATATCTAAATAATCCAAGCTCCGTTTTAATCCATTCAAATTGCAGTAAATTCGTTAAAATGTCAAGAATCCAATAAAATTGGTTTCTTTATTTGTTTCAGTAGGTTTATAGCTTATATTTATTATGTGCTTTGTTTGTCGATTAGAATTAGGCAGTTTCGAAGCCCCCGTTTATTTCGAAGTGGTCGCCGAGGTTCCATCAGTTGAAGAGTAAGCCAAGTCACACATATATCATTGATCATATTGAGCCTATTTTGCAAAATCCCTACTTTTCTATTAAATTGCATTGTTTTCGAATATCATGTGGGATTGGATAAACCGTACTCAGCCTTTTGATTACCCTGTACCTTTGATAACTTGGGTTATAATTTGACTAAATGATTGGTTTAGGAATGTTTAGCCATTCTTAGATCAATTAGCTCAGAATGAGATTCATGTTAATTTAGTCCTTAATTGTTTAATGATTATATGCCACCTTGGTGTATATTTAAATAAACTAAAATATGCAATAATAGTGGGTTGTGGGTGCATGGTTTTGCAAGTTGTGCCCATAACAATTAAGGACCGGTTCTTGGGAATCCCTAGAAGATATACCCATACTAATCACAAGCCAGCGTGTGGTCCAGGCTGAGTTTAGAGTATAACTCGAACTAGTCAACATATCATGGCAAGGGTAGAGGCGATGGTGCAGGACAGACTTGGATTTTTGGTCTCTGCTGCTTCCGAATTTACCTAGGCACGAGAGGGGACTGCCCGCTGCCTGTATAGGAGAGGGGGTGAAACCTAAGGTGGGTGTATTCATTAGGGAGAGTTATATGATGGGTTCTGTCACGACCTCTATTCGGGTACTTCGGTATCGCGACTCATGGTAGACACGATGTTGAGGCTGTGTCTTGTGAGTAAAATTGTACACCTCTGATCAAAGTAAAATTATTCGACCAGCTCGTCTTGATTAGTCTCACTTTATTAATAATTTGACTTAATGAACGGGTATAGTTCAGGTGATTTGGTTGTGCCTGTTTCAACGTGGATTTAGCGTTGTACAGTGATGTTTAATATTGCTCAATTAAATATATAATGTTTTACTGCTTTCATCTTATGATTTATAAATGCTGCTTTTACTACAAATATCCTATGAGCCACTCCTTTGAATATCTCTGCCTCAGTATGACTTGTTGAGTACGGTGGTTGGTACTCAGTCTTGCTTTATTTCTCACCCCTCCTCCCAAGAGGCAGAGAATGTTTTGAATGGTGAGTTCTATGAAGATTAGGCTTGTGCCGGACATCGAGGTTTTGCCTGTGGATTTGGAGGAAGCTACGCTTTGCTAAAAAGATTAAGTTTAGATGGTCTTTAGTTTTTCCGCTGATTTTCTGAGTTTATTTTATATTTTTGTAAGTTGTGGAACTATATCAAATTATCATCTGTGTACTCTGGCTGGTCCTGGACAGAGATTCAATATACATTCTGCTTGGAATTCGGGTTAGCGAATTTCTGAGCGTGACAACCAAACACCTCCCAAAGTAAATTGCTATTGGTGAGAAATTGTGTGTATTTTGGTGGTATTTCAAACGAATAATGTGTTTTTTCAGTTCCATGATTAAAGAGGTGTACAAGAGATTATATGGATCACGATTCAGAGGTTTGCCTTTCAGTCCTATTAATCATTTTTTTCTTGTATTACTGATACATTGGGAACATAGGTGATACATTTGGCTAATTTTGGTGCATAATAGACAAACACGATATTAACAGGATAATAGAATTTTTTACAGAGCAAGTACATTTTTATGTGTAGATTCTTCTCTTCCCTGGGCAGTTTCTGTTGATGCTTCCTGGCATTTATGAGAACAATTTTCTGTCCTTTAAACTCCTGACATGTGTGATTAGGTATCCTTCCTGATTCTCTCTCTTGAAACCGAGAGATTCGTAAATCGGCTATTCGGTTATTCCGTTATTTTCACCTTGGGTGCCCTGTTGTTTATCTCAAATGGGTTGAAGTCTCTTTAATCAGTACAGCAAAAGCCAATGTACACAGTGATTTTAGTTAATAAAAGAAAAGGATGTAACGACAATCGTGTCTTTTCAGTTTTTTCTTCTTACTAGAAAAAGTGCCCGTGTATTGCAATGGGACAAACTAAAATTTCAATAAACATTAGATCTGTACTTTGACATTTTCCGAAAATTCCTCAAACTCAATTCAGAAATTTGAAAGTGAATTCAACTTTTACCTTTCAAATTAATTTTTTAATCAGTCTTTCCTCATTTACAATTTGTTCAGATTCTCATATATCAAAATCCACCCCAAGATAAAAAAAAAATCCTTATGATCCGCAGGATGATGGATGATAAAAGAAAACACAAAGATTTTTCTATGGGTAGATAGCGAAGATATTCCTAAATTAATTTTTATAATTTGATATAACTAATCATTATTAATATTATGTTTTAATTAAAGTATTAGTTATGAGATTAATCCTACTTTGATCCCCTTGGTGATCGAATGCAAACATATATTTACATATACATGTAACAAAGCGCAAAATCTTTAATACGTATTCATTAGCACAATACTGATATCTCATCTATACACTCAAGCAGCAAATCCAAGTTCACGATGAGCACAACTATCGCATGTTTCTGGTTAGCATCAAAGCTTCCAACGAAGCATGGTCGGACACGACAAACGAAACGGATTAAGTAAAGAATCAATTCTCACGGATGTACATGCTTTGGAAACAATTGTTGTGAACACACGCGTTTCCGTAACAATAATGTAGCATACCGCAGCGGAGAGAAAATGCGGAGATCGTAGGACGCCACGATGACGCAAGCAGATGGGAATCAATCTCGGATAAAAATTATGTCAAAAACATCTTCAATTTTTATAATAGTAGAGATACCAGTCTTCACGCTAAGTCACGTGTTATTCGGCTGCTTATACACTGGCACGGTATATGTTTAATTGATAATTATTGAAAATATAGGTGCAGTGAAGTACCTACTTTATAATTTGCCTTAAATATATGGCATAATTTGAATTAAAGCTACCATTAAACTGATTACTTTTATTAACACAAAATTTTAGTCATTTATTAAAAAAATATTTAAGGATCGTAGCGTTAGCACGGGTATATTACTAGTCTTCTTCTATCTACCCTATAATTCACCAATGGTATGTTACATCCTCATTCCACATTGATCGGTCAGGATCGCCCCAATCAAATCCAACGCCTCACGTTACTCCCACCTCCCCCATACTCTCTCCCCTACAAACCCCGTCCCGTACGGATCGCCTGTCCATCCATCCCCTCACGCGCAATCTCTGCTCCCTCTTTCCCGGAGCGCAGCCGTCGCCTCAACTCGCCGCTGCCACTGATGATCGATCATCGCCGGTGACCAACGGTACACCGGGGTCGTTGTCCTCGCCTCACCTCGCCTCCTCCGATCTCCTCCGCGTCGCTATAACTCCGTCGTCTCCCTCACCGGTCTGTAGTGGCCATTCGGCATGCCATGGACGTATGTCAACTTCCCCGGGCAGATGACATTGGTGAACCGCACACGCCGGCTTTGCGCACATGGCGAGGGGCAGCGGTCCGGCCAAGCTCTTGGTGAATGCTGGCAACACCGGCATACTACGCAGGGACCCGTTTGGGGAGGGAGAGGAGATAAGAAGTAGGGGAGGAGAAAGAAAGGAGACGAGATAAGGTAAGAACTACTGACATATGGAACCTATATGTTTTGTTTTCATTTCTTTCTTCTTTTGTTTAATTTAGTTTTCAGTGGCACGTCAATGTTACGTGGGACAAGAAGCAAGACAAATCATTCACGTAAGTCGGTTCTATGAGTTAAGAGACGTTATATCTTAGTATTGCGGGTTTAAGGACATGATTCAAACTACAATAGCCACGTCATGCTGAAAACATAGGCCGTCCAATTTTTCCTCCAAGCATTGTGAGCGGTTGGATCCTACAATTGGTGAAAGCTCTTTTCGGTCCTTCCAGAAACTTGTTTTGCAAACATGTCCTCCCACATCCCAAGTCCCAGTAGACCACCCCCATCCACCGCCGCCTCCTCCCCATTCCCCACGGCAACCGCTTCCTAAACCCTCCCCACCGCCATCGCTTCGTCCTCACCGGCGTGATGGATGGTGTTGGGGGAGTCGCCAAATGTGTCAGCTGTCTCATCGAGCACACCGACTCTGCCTTGTTGAGGAAAGGAGACACGGATGATGAGGAGAAGACGTCTCCTTCCTCTCACTATACACACGGGCAGCATAACCTGCGCCATGTGGTGCCGCCTCCTCTTCGTACCAACAAGCCCACGCCCCTTTCGCCACCAATGTCATCTTCCCTGATTCACTGCCGGGGCGATTGGAGTGGAGAATCCCATCTTCGTCCTCCTCCATCCAGGTATGAAAGCCCAAATCGACGAGCACTGACTTAGGGCCCTGTTTCTTTCAGCTTAGGATTATTATAACCTAGATTATTGAGTCAGATTACTATAAGCTAGATTGTTATAATCAGTAGTAGAATAAGCGGTTAGTTGTTTCTTTTCTAGATTATTAGAGCTTAGATTATTGGGTTTGCAAGTCTAAAGAGGGAGTGGGGTAGCATGGTGGGTAATTTTTCACCCAATAATCTAGAAAAAGCTCACCTAAATGAGCTTATCAGATTATAATAAGCTGGGCTCCAGATTATAATAAGCTACTTCAATAAGTTGTCTGTTTCTTTCAGCTTACTCTTAATAATCTGGATTATAATAATTCCAAGCTAAAAGAAAGAAACA
Source organism: Oryza sativa Japonica Group (assembly GCF_034140825.1). Classification (NCBI taxonomy): domain Eukaryota; kingdom Viridiplantae; phylum Streptophyta; class Magnoliopsida; order Poales; family Poaceae; genus Oryza; species Oryza sativa. The sequence goes on from NC_089045.1 coordinate 22,999,070, forward strand.
GGGCCTTAAAAGGCTTAAAAGGCTTAAAGCTGACGCGATCACCTCTTCCTACCTCTCATCGGCATCACGCACTCCTCTCTCCCCCATCCCGACTGCCCTCGTGACCATCAGATGCTCGATAAATTGCTTGCATGGACATTAGGCAAGGTACCCCTTCTTATTGTACTAATGGAAGTGTGCTCTACGTGTACAACTTTTGTAGCTAATAAATCAAGCACCAAAATATGCACACATTTTAACATCTCACTGCTGATTAAGCTTGATTACGGATGAAAAGAAAATCCAGCGATCAGCTCACAGTATTCTAGTTTCTTACTTCGCATGTTTAATTAATTCCCTACAAGCTAGGAAAGAACTTTTGCACTTTACTTCACATTTCCTTTATTTTTCTCAGCTTGACTTTCCATTATCAATATTGATAATTGATTTCATTTCAGGTCATAATAAGGAAAATTTGTATTTTAGCATGTCACAGTTCATGAATTAGATAATATGAGTGTGTGAGAAAAGGGAAGACAATGTGCATATTAAATTTCCTTTTTTTTGGTGATTGTAATATACTCATATAATCGATAATATGAGTGATGTTGCAATGCACAGATGGCCAATTGGAAAAACTAAAGGTTTATCATTGCAAATCATATTGATAGAGGATATAGAAATTGAGATTTTTCTAGCAACACAGAAAGGAAGAAATTAAAAATATATATATATAGCAAAATTAAAACTGATACCATCCGACAACAAGGTTTTGCATCTTGGTCTTTACCTGAATTGACATCTATCTATCTATCTTCTATCTATCTATCTATCTATCTTCTATCTATCTATCTATCTTCTATTATATACTAAAAGTCCATTAAACTTCCTACAAACGCTCCTAGATCGCCATGTGGCGTTCCTATAAACGCTCCTAGATTGCCACGTGGCGTTTTAATAAATCCTAGAAATTCTAAGAAAAAAGCAAAACATCTGGCCATCGATTTTTCATTTAATCTGGTGGACCCAATATTTTAAACCATTAGATCTTTGTTAAAAAAAACCCAATTCAATCTATAAAAAAAAATTCCCACGTTACCCAACGGTGTCCCCATGGACCTGTATACGTACGCGTATCCCGTGTAAGTCTTTTTCTTTTTTCTTCTTCTTATATTCTTAGGTTAGATGAAAAACTAAAAAGTCCATGTTAAATTAAAGTTGTAAAAATATATGCTATTTCAAGTTTTATTCTAAATAGCGCATCTCATCAAAACATCCATTAAAAATATTAATAAATTAAAATTGTAGATTATATTATTGTATATCTCTTAAGAACATAGTTAAATTGGACTTATATTTTCAAAAAATAAAAAGAATTTAAATTATGAGCAGCGTTCTAAAAATTTACTCACTCCCTACTGTATAATATACCCAAATGACATTATTAAATTATCATGAATATATTTTCATATATTATATGTTCCTTTATTCATATATTTTTGGAAAATTAACGATCATATATTTTTTGACACCATGTGGATGTATTTTTTATCTCTTAGGCTTCATTCGGTCTACCTCATTAGATGAGCTTATCTAAGACATGCGAAAAAAAAGAATGTCGTCAGCTTAAGATTAATTAAGTATTAAATATTACATACTTGAATATGGATTTATTTGATCTTTTTAAAAAACTTTGCATAGAAAGTATTTGAAAACATGCATCGTTCCAGGAAACATCTCACCATAAAGGGACTAGCCAATCCAATAAGATTTTAGAACTCAACCTTAAATTTACTATAAAATATATAGTATATAATATATTTTATCAATTAGGAATAGAACCAAATATATCAATCATATATCCCTACTAATTCCTATGTGTATAAGTTTCATATACAAATCACTATCCACCAATTATCAAGTCATATTAATTACTTATGAGGCATCCGTGCTTAATGCACCTAATAATTAGATGACATCTAATATGCAGTGTGTTATCAAGTACTGATAATGGACAATACTAAGTGAGAAACCATCAACAAATGATATGTAAGTATTGATACCACCAAGCCACAACAAATAATAGTTGACTACAAATATATTGGTATTGGGTAATAGTGTTCCCACACACCTACATACATTCCTAGGATGCCACGTGACGCTCTAATAAATTAGGGTAAATCTAACAAAAGTTATAAGAAAAAGTAAAACATCTAGCCATTGATTTACACTTAAACTGGTGGATAAATTATTTTTAACCATTAGATTAGATATGTTCAAGTAATCCATTACGACTATGACTAAAAGCATTCCTGCACTTCCAAGATGCCGCATGACGCTCTAATAAATTAGTGATCATATAAGAAAAAATATATTAAGAAAAGCAAAATATAACTGTTTATTTACACATAAACCAGTGGATATATTATTTTCAATCATTATATTATATCTATTCAAGTAATCCCTCACTATGTACGTACACAACAGATGTTATAAAGGAAAAAAAGAAAGTGTGTATACGATCAGCCCCATCAAGTAGTTTTCTCTTTCTTTCTTTGCAGCTCTGAGATTTTCCACAAATTGTGTATATGAGTAGCGACCACTCCTGGCAAGGCTGTTGAAGAAGCCACGCTGCACAGCACCGCTACACGCCATCTCGCCAATTTTCTTGAAAGCATTTTTTTTACTATTAATGTTAAAGGCAATCTCGAGCGCATATATAAACATGCGGACACCCATCATAAAAATAGGCATACGCACACCTACACTGAGAGAAAAAATATTTGTCAAAAAAAGAGGAAAAAAATATGTACTTAATATTTGCCAGGAAAAACATAGATATATAGCATCGAAAATGTCGCATGTAACCACATTATATCTTTTTAATTATATCATTCCCATCTATATAATGATATGCTAATTATTAACATTATAGATTATTCCATCGTATATTACCCATGAACATGCATAGGTGAAAAAACAAAACAAAAAATATATTAACTCATATGTTAGCGAATGATGGTGATAGACGAGTTTAGATATAACCGGAACAATTCGCATCCGCACTTTCATTATAGTTTAAGGGTGTAATTCAGACTATTACCTTTTAAAATAGTCACTTCCACATAATAAGGATTCATAATACAAATTTAACCAATACTAATTTAGTAAAGTGCCCGCGCATGTGCGCGGGCCACCTTCCTAGTTTATGAATTAAATAAACATAAAAAAATTCTAATTATAAATTTAAGGTCCTGAAGATTTGCATGCTCTGAAACCTTTTCAAATTATACCATCATATAATTTTGAGGAACTTTTAAGCCATGCACCTAAATATCTCTTTTGTAGATCAGGCTTACAATGAATCCTAATCCTTCGTATTAGTACATATATTTACATTGTTTCTCATCCAGATGCATACTTCTTAATAGTAAAGTTTGCGTTAGTAAATTTGATGGGAATAATCAACAAATCCAGAAATTTATAGCTGGTGAGTAAGTCATTGAATCAAGTCCTTTTTTTTTTTTGGTTTACTGATTGAAGGCTAGCATAACTGAAACGCACACAAAACATCGATGTTTGACGGAAATATCAATCTTTGTGGAACTCCGCTTCAGAAGAATTGATCAGGCAATAAAAACAATATTGAGCATACAGTGAACAGAGAATTGGAAACTATTCATAGACTTAATTATCCTCTACTTCGGACTTTTGTAAGAGTTTGTGGTTGGCCTCTGAGTGGTGTCCTGCACTCTGCCGTTAAATCAAAAGAATCCTAGAGAGTTTTTGTAGTGTTTATTGTTCATACCTAGGGCAGGTTAGCTAATGGGTAACTTCCATTTGGTTCTGCAAACCAACTAATGCCGTTGCTGCAGCCAAAATACAACTGTCTGTTACATAATGACAGCAAAGAAGTAACGTTGTATATATATACAGTAGTTTATTTTTTCATATTCCAGTTTAGCATCTTTTTCTTGACAACCGAAACTTTATTATATTGCCATTGGCAGGGAATGAGCAATACAGTTTGACTCGGTACAGTCTAGCCCAGTAGACACATTGCTACACAAGAGAGACAGAAGGAGTATGTTGTCAATATAGTAAACTGGAGGTGCAGTAGAAAAAAAACATATGAAATGAGAAGCTCCAATGTGTTCTTAATTTTTGTAGGTTTCAATCTTAGTTTGTTGTCCGACGAGCTATTAAATTTTATGTTCCTTCAGGCCAAGAGCTTATCAAATGGATCTATCGACGTTTGATGTCGCGATTCCGGTATTTGCATGGTATGGGGATCGTTGGTACTAGGGTATACGCGAGACTGAGGTAAAAGAGACAGAGACAAGGATTTTTATACAGGTTCGGGCCCCTGAATTGTCAGATAATAACCCTACATCCTATTGGCCGAAGCCGGTATTGCTCTTATTCACCATAATCACACCAGTATAATACTTGGGGTAGCCTATCTAACTGTTGTCGTCATGGCGGTCTGAAGGTCTGACTCGTAGTCGACGACAGGGTAGTCTTCCTCCTTGAATCCATGCCCGGCGAGATCAGAGATAACGCTTTCGTCTCTCCTGACAGTATCCGGAGACACCGTAGGGGACTAGCCGTGCTTATCCCTGAAGTCGATATCCGGCGTCTTGTCTTGGCGTATGTTGGCTTGTATTGGCTTTGTGGCGTCTATGTTGATTGTGGTGGGTGTCGATTGTCCGTATCCCCTCTCCTCCTAGGGGGCCTTGTATTTATACCCATAGGTGTCCCCTTGTCCAAGTAGAACTAGGGAAACCAATATGGATACAATCCGAGTAGTCCTTGTCGTTTCCATGTAGAACTCTGGTTATCCTTCCTTATGCGGAACTTCTCCTATATCCGTAGGTTGTTTCCGTATAGGACATGGTATGTGGTGGGTCCTGCCGAGATTTAATCAACTACTATTAGGTATGTGGTATCCATAACCCTGACAGGATCCTTGAGCTAGCTACAGGCATTGTCAATTGAGAAATTGTTACAAACAAGAGAAGATTGTCTGTTAGTAGTCCCATCATGTTTATACTCATAACAGATTGTTTTAGCCTTCCAACCAGTTTTGCATATATCATATTGTTAAAGTAGATTTAAAGTTTATTACTATTTTTTTATAATCCTCCAAACTTTGCAAATTGAAACAATTTATATCACGAGAAAAAAAATATCAGTCATACAAGAGCCTCAGTAGCACCTGAGGTCCTAGGTTCGACTCCCCATGGGAGCGAATTTTCCAGGATTTTTCGGCGTTGTGCTTTCAGTGGTAGGCGACGTATCCGTCGACAGCGAGGCGCCTATGGTGACTTCGTCAATCTCTCCAGGATTTGCTGGCTCAGTCTTCGAAGATGTTTATAGGGGTAGGGTTTGCGTGCGTGTGTTCATAGGGGTGAGTGCGCGTGCGTTCTGAGTGTATGTGTTGTACAGTGTAATTTAAAAAAGAAAAAAGTGTCAGTCATACGGATAGCTACTGGTCGCGCGAATGCGGAATTTTTTTTATTTTTAATTTTTTTTATTAAAAGTTTTACAAAAGTAATTTTTCATTTTAAATTGACAGAAGTGGTCGCCTACCGCCCTCTGGGAGGGCTATTTTTAAAAATCGCCATCCCAGAGGGCGGCGAAAGTGACGTGGCAGACGGCCGTTCGCTCTCGGGCGACGGCCGTCAACGAAATTTGCAGGCGGCCCCCTTGCCGCCTTCCGCTAGGGCGATTTTGTACTGTGCGGGGGGCCGCCTGCAAATGGGCGGCGGGGGGCCTGGAATTTTGCAGGCGGCCCCCTTGCCGCCCTGGGGGAGGGCGATTTTTGCCTCCCCCCTATAAAGCCCAGCCCTCTCTCTCTGAAATTTCATTATATTCAGTAAAAATCCAAAAAAAACGAAAGAGAGAGAGGGGAGGGCAGCAGAAGGGGAGCGGCGAAGCCCTGCTGGTTCGCTCACTTCATCACAGGTTTGCTCCCATACATCTTTTGCATTTGTACTAATATGTTATGTTTGAGTATATATGTTGCGTTTTAGTTTTAGTTCCATATATTTTAGCAGATCTGTAGCACACAGCACATATGTGTAGATCCAGAGCATAGAATATAATAGTATGAATTGAGACATAGACAGTAGTGTTAATTGTAAGATGTAGTTTAGTTTGATCTGGAGAATATAACCTACTTTTAGAATTTTGGAGAACAATATTGTAGAGAATGTAACTTAGGGCGTAGTACAGAAATGCGAGGTTAACGCAGTTATTGTTTTCATCAGGCACAATGTCAAATAAGGTCACATTTTAGATAGTTCACGGTGAAGGAAATATTAGATTTGGTCCAGATGGTGTTGATCTGTCAGATTTTGTAATGACATCTAAGGGCATCGATAGGCCTGCGGAGAGAACATTTCAGTCAATTTATAGTTGGTTGTTGAGAGGATTTAGAATAGACCAAGAAGTCTACACAATGTCAGTATCAGTTGTAGTGAGTCGTGCAACAGAAGGTTATTTTTGGGAACTAATGCCGATGGACAGCACTGCTGCTTGGAGACGGTATGTGGAAATGGCTTTTGAACGGTCATGGCCCCTCGTTATATTTGTGTCGGTACAAGAGAAAGATATAAATGTTTCAATGCAAACCGAAGATGTAGAGGGTCCTATCAATGCAGGGGATGTTGTTGGACCATCGATGCAAAATGAGGAAAATCAACCAAGGGAGGAGCAGGCCATGGGCATGGCGGATGAGGGGGAGAGAGTCGGTATAATTGTTGATGAAATGGAGAGGGAAGATTCGGATAATGAGGAAGCGGACGACGACGCATCATCCGATGAGGAAGGTGATGTAATGGCCACTGATTGGGCAAATGAGGACTTCTCTGGACTTGTTATATTAGAGGGTGATCATGTACCCTGGGAGTATAAGGAGAACGAGGTAATTGAGGGTGCAAGGTATGCTCATAAGGATGAGATGAAGGAGGCGGTGAAGCATTGGGCAGTTTCCTTGCAGAGAGAGTTTAGGGTGGTCAAGTCAACAAATTATGTGTATGAAGTGAGGTGCATGAAGGAAGATTGTCCGTGGCGTGTCCATGCATATAAGGGTAAATGGAATGATTATTGGAAAGTTAGCATTGTGACCGAGCACAAGTGCTACTTACAAGGGGTGGAGAAGTATCACCGAAACATCACTTCAGCTTTTGTGGCAAGTGAGATGTACAGCAGTGTTGTTGGTAACATTGGCTTTGAACCAAAATCAATTATTAGGCACATCGAGAACAAATTCAAGTACACCATAAGCTATGCAAAGGCCTGGAGAGCCAAACAAAAGATTATTGAGATGAGGTATGGCACATTTGAAGCTTCTTATGATAATTTGCCTCGTTTGTTAGCCACCATTGCCCAGAGGAATAATAATACTTACTATGACCTACATACATTTACATCGGTTGATGATCGAACAAAGAGTGTGCTGCAAAGAGCCTTTTTCTCATTGGGTGCTTGCATCAATGCTTTTGTGCATTGTCGACCTGTTCTATGCATAGATGGAACTTTTATGACAGGTAAATACCGAGGTCAGATATTGACAGCAATTGGGTGTGATGGGAACAACCAGGTTCTACCTATGGCTTTTGCATTTGTAGAGAGTGAGAACACTGAAAGCTGGTACTGGTTCCTAGAGAGAGTGCACATTACAGTGGTGCGTATGAGGCCCAACGTTTGCCTTATACATGATCGTCATGCGGGTATGTTGCGGGCTATTGACTACTTGCAGAACGGTTGGGATGAGAAGGGACTTCCAGCTAAGTGGCCTGATGTTCGGAGTCGGTGGTGCATGCGTCACATGGGTGCAAATTTCTACAAGCAATTCAAGAACAAGCATCTTATGGAGCTCTTTAAGAGGCTCTGTGCACAGAACCAAGAGAAGAAATTTAATGAGTTGTGGGACAAGTTGGATGAGTTGACAACGAAGCAAACAGATGAGCAATCTCGCAGACCACAAGTTGAAGGTGACGAGCCTCCCATACCTCTTGGTGCATTACATGATGACCCACCAACAATGAGAAGGAGGTCAGGGTCGTCCATCAGAAATTTCACTCAGTGGATTGAGAATGAGCCTAAGGAGAAGTGGTCTCTATTGTTCGATACCGATGGATCTCGGTATGGCATAATGACAACCAATTTGGCAGAGGTGTACAACTGGGTAATGCGAGGAGTTCGGGTACTTCCATTGGTTGCTATTGTTGAATTCATCATTCACGGCACGCAAGCCTACTTTAGGGATCGATACAAGAAAATTGGTCCGTCCATGGCCGATAACAACATAGTGTTTGGCAACGTAGTGACAAAGTACATGAAGATAAAATCAAAAAGGCACGGAGACATAGAGTTGTTGCTCAAGGCACACAAGTGCATCGGTATGAAATAATGTGTGTTGATAGGAGCAGGCGTGGTATCTATCACAAGCAAGTCGTGCAGGAATGTGTCTTGAAGGCGGATGGTGGATGTACCTGCAGTTGTATGAAGCCGAAGCTTCATCACCTTCCTTGCTCACACGTTCTTGCTGCTGCCGGTGATTGTGGCATATCTCCCAATGTGTACGTCTCAAATTATTTCAGGAAAGAAGCAATCTTTCATACATGGAGTGAGGAGATATATGGGTTCGGGATCTCAGGATCTTACACAACGCTGAGTGCCCAAGTTTTTTATATTCCAGATCCATCTAAGTTAAGGGTGAAAAAGGGTCGACGCCAAACTAGACGCATCAGAAATGATATGGATGAGTCAGAAGCAGGTGGGAGGACTTTACGCTGCAGCAAGTGTGGTCTGCGCGGCCATACTTACAAGAAATGCCCGAAGAATGCAGAAGTTCCAAGCGGCGCAGATGCTAGTCCATCTGGACAGGCAAGTGATGGTAGGCGACCACCTGGTGAAGGAACAACAAGCAGGCGCGCAAGGCCAAGGCGTTGTCGCGCAGCAGGCGATTCCATGGTGTAACAATGCTATCGATTTAGGAAATAAAATGCTGTTGTGATGTGATGAGTGTTCGGACTAAATACTTCTATCGTGTAATTTCAATTGAATGTTGTTGTAATGAGTACCTCCGACTATTGTTGTACTAGTAGTATTGCGAACTATTCGGTGTTGTATCATAATGTTATCGTGATGAGTGTTCGGACTAAGTACTCATATCGTGTAACTGCAGTTATTGTTGTAATCAGAAATATTCCGTATGGTGACACTTTTGTTTGTTTGTACTCTTGTTTAATATGTGTTAATAATTCGCTTATGAACATTTATTACTTATGTTGAACTAATTATTTATATGTTTCTGATCAATCTATTTGATGCAGGTATGGCGTACGACACACCGGCGCTGTTCAACCGTGGGATTGACAGGAACCACCGCTCGTTCCTGTCAGCAGTCGAGGGTGCACAGCTCGGCACCTTCCGTCCACGCACGTCGCGCGAGTGGTTGCGTGTCGACCCCCGTCACGTTCCTTGGTACGCGTATGTTCACATTTCAACTCAACTTTGCTTTGTGTTGTACTTATGTTTGAAGTTTGCTCTATACAGGTTACGTGCGGCAGGCCTTCTACCACTTTGTAGGCTTGTTGAGGCGGCGGCGGACGACCGTGACCCAGCGAAGTGGTGGAATGCAGACCGGTCACTCCTTGCCGCTCTGGTAGACCGCTGGAGACCTGAGACGCACACGTTCCACCTTCCCTGTGGGGAGATGGCTCCGACACTACAGGACGTGTCGTACCTGCTCGGGCTACCGCTGGCGGGAGCACCAGTTGGTCCCGTGGACGGTGTTTTTGGGTGGAAGGTGGATATCACTGCGCGCTTCGAGCAGGTGATGCGCCTTCCACACCTAGGACCGGCCAACACCCTTCCTCCGTACTCTACAGTCGGGCCTAGCAAGGCTTGGTTGCTCCAGTTCACTGTAAGTAAATAAGTTGTTATTATCATACATGCTTATTTGCGATCAACAGAGTGTTTTGTACTAACATTTCATTCTTAATTGTAGGCGGACCTTCTGCACCCTGACGCTGATGATTACTCGGTCCGACGCTCCCTTGAGGCGTACCTGTTGTGGTTGTTCGGGTGGGTGATGTTCACTAGCACCCACGGGCACGCTGTGGACTTCGGGCTGGTCCACTACGCACGGTCCATCGCGGATGCTCAGCCACAGGACGTGCCGCAGTGGAGCTGGGGTTCTGCCGTGCTAGCAGCCACGTACCGTGCCCTCTGTGAGGCGTGCACGAAGACTGACGCGGGAGCGATCATCGCTGGCTGCCCTATGTTGCTTCAGCTTTGGGCAGCCGAGAGGTTTGCCATAGGTCGACCAGTGGTGGACAGCGCACCCTACGGGGTTGGTCGCAGCGCGCAGTGGCCAGAGGACGGTCCCACGATGGGGACTTACTGGTGTCGACGTGGGGTTAGTGCAACTTCGCTGCGTTACAAGTTTATCAGTCGTCTTCTTTTTTTTCTTCACATAACATGTCTAATTCCGATCATGTTTATTGCAGCGTCGTTACGCTCACGTCCAGGTGAGACGAGGTTACCCGGACTTCGTGTTCGAGTTTGACCGTCTCCAGCCGAGCGACGTCATCTGGGAGCCGTACACAGAAGAGGCCGTCGCTGCGAGAGCACCGCTAGGACTTTCGTCCTTGTGCACACGCGACCAGGCTTACTGGCTCACCATCCTGCCGATGGTGTTCGACATTTTCGTTGAGCCTCACTGCCCGCAGCGTGTGATGAGACAGTTCGGACTTAGGCAGGTGTTTCCGGGCAACGTGCAGCCGACCGTCCTCCCTGCCGACCACTCGTGAGTTCGGATTGTTCATTTCTAAATTTTTATGATAATTACTTCATCGAGCCATATAATTTACCTCTCTTCACAGGTTGACTCGACGGGGACAGCTAGCAGGCGCACTTTGGGCTCCACGTGTACAGCAGTACGTTGACGACTGGGTGTTAGCTACAGAGGAGGTGATCAACGAGCTCTTCCCACACACGGAGGAGAACTACCGTGACTACCTTCGCTGGTACCTTCCTCGCACTCGTGCGCGTGTGACCTTCACTCCAGACGCCCCAGAGCCGCACGTTGCCGCTGTCACGGACGCGTATCCCACGCACCGTGACCGAGACTACTTCGTGGGGGTACGTCGAATTTGTATTAGTTCTTACAATTATTTCATTTATCTTGCATAATATAGGACAATTACTGAATTTTTTATTTCCATCTTGCATAGGCTGATGCCGCACGGGATATCAGTGCCGATATCACCGCAGTCCAAGTGAGGTTGAACAGAGGTTTGCACTTGACTGACGTTGAGCAGAGGGTGACCTTCGACCGGATGCAGGAGAAGATGCATGCGGTCATGCGCGTCTTCTCCTGTCACAGCGCCGTGGACGTCGTACCTCCAGCTGGTCCGGTACAACCACGGCCTCGCGCGCCTACCGTCGGAGCAGGACCTCGACCTACGGCACCTGTTTTGCACGGTACTGCTCAGCCCAAAGGTTTCTTAAGTTTTGTTTCTGTTTTTGTACGAAAACATCACCCCGTCGTAACTTGATGTTCCATCCTCGCAGGACCTCGTTTGCCTTCGAGCGCCCCTAGCTTCGGAGCAGTGCGACCTACAGCACCGGTTTCGCACGGTACAGTTCAGCCCAGAGATTAGTTCATTTTTGTTTCAGCTTTTGCACGAATATGTCACCATGTTTTAACTGCACGTTTCCTCATCGCAGGACCTCGTCTGCCTTCGAGCGCGTTCGCAGGCACGACCGGCGCTTCCGCGAGCTCCGCAGTGGCGTTCGCCACCTCTTCGGGCGCGTTCGCCAGCTCTTCCTCTCACGGAGCGTCGATCCCTCGCCCACACGGTACTTTACTTTTTATTAATACTATTAAATACCTGTATGAAACTGATGGTCCTTGTCCAGCAGGATTTGCAGCCGGGATCTTCGGTACTGGGGCCTCTTCGTCTCACGCCGGTAGGACTGGTCCTACTAGCCAGTTCTACGACGACGACTTGCACGGTGCACACCACCACGACGTACTAGGCTCCTCTCAGCTTGGAGGAGCTCCAGAGGCGCACACTCAGGAGCAGCCAGAGGTCACACCTGTACAGGCAGGACGGGTTGGCCGTGCCGTACCCCCGGACCGACTCACGTACTCCCAGGGGCACATTAGGGCGCAGGGTAGGAGGGACAGGGGTAAGAGGCCTCGTCAGTAGTGTTCTACCTCTTCAGTCCTTATGTGACCGTTTCTTTTGGCTTACAAACTTGTAAAGCAGTACTACTTTTGCTATTACTACTGCAGTACTACTTGTGTTTGTCTCGTCTACATAGTTCTTTTCATTCATATGGTGCTAGAACAACTTATGCTCACGACAACACACTTTCGGCGCTTCACGGTAGTGTCAGATCCAGTAGCGCGCACAGTCCACAACAGCACACATGAAAAGCGGCAGCTCGAGTTGTCACTATCAACTTTCGGCGCTGCCTGTTGACATAAAGTGAATCACGCCCACGCGTGATCGTCTTGTCACATCTAATGAATAATGTATCTCATTGAGTTCACATATATTGCAGTGAAAACGACGCTATATAATTGACAATCTGAAGGCAACCTCTTCATATCTTCTTTCCCACTAGCACACAACACACGAAAATGGAAGCGCCATTCCTTGAGCGTCTCAACTGGCGAAGCGATCCTTTTGCTGGTTGGTTTCCACCATGGTGTGACCGTCCTTTGTGCGATTGTGGGGATGGATGCATACTCAAGTCTTCCCTCATGATACAAACTCGGGGAAGGAGATTCTTCCAATGCGCGAACTTTGATCAGGTATGCTTCATCTATTCGAAGTTCAAATGGATAAAAAAACTAACTTCTTCGTACACAATTGTAACATCTTACGCAGACATATCGTCCAATGTGCAACTTCATCGAGTGGGTAGACATGGAGAACCCACAAAACGACGGAACACGTGCTTACCCACGTAGTGAAACAAGATCGGACTAACTAAGGCGGAAGGATGAGCATGAACGTCGAATTGCTGCTGAGGCTTTAGAATGGCACGTAAATCCCCTAGGACTCCCCACGTGGCGTGAGCGTCCGGAGTGTCGTTGTGGTGACCGTTGTCAGGTCATAAGGTCCGTAAGGCACCGAACTCGAGGACAAAGGTGTTTCGTGTGTCCAAACATTGTCGACGATGATTTCGTGGTAATTACAACTATTCTTTTCATCACTCCTTAGTACTATCATTAACTTAACTATCCCAAAATGGATGTACATAGGAGGATGTAAGGAAATGTCAATTCGTACAATGGATTGACACAGTCAGAGTTACTTCAAGTGGCGGGCCGATAACGCAACCTGAACCGACCATACAGTTCATTCATGCTTGGATGGAGTACGAACGTCGGGTGGAAATTGCAAGCTTAGACTGGAGGAACAATCCATTAGGGTTACCTAAATGGTCCGAGCGTCCAAAGTGTGGGTGCAGAGATCGCTGGCAGGTGGCTACATCCTTTGCTGAACAAACATTTGGAAGGAGATATTTTGTCTGCCCCAATGTAGACAACGATTTCGTTGTATGTCTAACCATTTACAAAATCCGCTATGATTTGCACAAAATTACTACCCAAACTTAATAACATTACTATTTTTACAGGGCAATCCAAGGATGTGTGGATTTACTCGATGGATCGACAATGTCACTCCATCATATCATGGACAGAAGATAACAGAGTCAGAAACACAAGTAGAGTATCAACGATTGAAGGACCACGAGAATGCAATGCATTCTGACCGACCTAGAAGGGGCCGATAGGTTACCGCATGCTTGATTCGTCGGGATCGACAAATTTGTACCGTGTATCGATGGCACTTCTTATCTATCTTATCATTACAATGTTTAATTATGGTGGTGATTTTTTGTATGCGTAAGACTAAGGGCCTATTTGGATTGCTACCAAAAACATGCCCTACCAATATTTTGGTAATTTGAATAGTACTTGTGTTTGATTTCGATTGAAGCCTATTCATTGGTAATACGTAATCTAGATTTGAGATTATGTAGAACATTCTTCACTACAATTTTACATTTTGGCAGCAAACCAAATATGATCAAATGCAATTTTACCTTACCAAATATTTGGTAGTGCCAAAACTTGCTTATATTTTGGCACTAACAAAAATTTGTACGGTAACATTCCAAATAGGCCCTAAAAAATAATAAAATTATATTTTACCAGTCTTGGAGATTTTAATCTTGTATAGTTTTCAATATAAAAAGATTTGATAACTATTGATATTTATAAAAAAATATAAAGCACAGTATAAAATCGCCCTCCCCCAGGGCGGCAAGGGGGCCGCCTGCAAAATTCCAGGCCCCCCGCCGCCCATTTGCAGGCGGCCCCCCGCACAGTACAAAATCGCCCTAGCGGAGGGCGGCAAGGGGGTCGCCTGCAAATTTCGTTGACGGCCGTCGCCTGAGAGCGAACGGCCATCTGCCACGTCACTTTCGCCGCCCTCTGGGATGGCGATTTTTAAAAATCACCCTCCCAGAGGGCGGTAGGCGACCACTTCTGTCAATTTTCAAAAATGAAAAATTATTTTTGTAAAACTTTTAATAAAAAAAATTAAAAATAAAAAAAATTCCGCGAATGCGCGACTTCCGTGGCTGGTTCTAATTGGTGGAGATCCAGATTCTGGTAGGCCATACTAATGGGCCGCACGATCCAGGCAGTGACGTTCTGCCCTCACTACAATGGGCCAACGGAAGCTGTCCCTGTACGGCCCGTCGCTACTGTTGTTTGCAGCGTATACATGGCCACGCCCACGCGCGTCCCGGCGGCCACGGCACGGCACGGCACACACGCACCCGTCGACTACAGTAAAAACAACAACGATACGTATACGATACACTCGCACACTCAGATACAGACCCCCCCGGTTCTTACTAGTCCACCAATCCACCATGCGTCCCACTACCACCGCCGCTCTCCTGATCCTCAGCGTCCTCGCCGTCGCCGCCTTGGCCACGACCAACCATGAAGTGGAGGCGGCGGTGGCCGCGCTGCCACGCGGCGCCACACGCCGTCCGGCGCCCGCCCACGGCAACGTGGCGACGGCGGCCGGCTGCTCGCCGCGGGAGCGGGACGCGCTGCTGACGTTCAAGGCAGGCATCACCGAAGATATAATGGGTCTCCTCGACTCATGGAAGTACGACGGCGCTGGGCCTGGGCAGGCGGAGGAGGAGGCCGATTGCTGCCGGTGGCGAGGCGTCCGGTGCGGCGCCGGCGGCCATGTCGTCGGGCTTCACCTCCGCAACGTGTATGCCGACCAGAGCAACGACTACGACTTCATCACCTCCGGGTACGACCTGGCCGGCGAGATAAGTCCCTCTCTGCTCAACTTGACGTATCTGGAGCACATCGATCTCAGCAAGAACCAGCTCCAGGGACAGACCGGCCGTGTTCCGGAGTTCTTGGGCTCTCTGCAAAACTTGAGATATCTTAACCTCTCCGGCATACCATTTTCCGGTGAGGTGCCTCCCCAGCTGGGTAACCTCACAAATCTACACTATCTTGGCCTGTCAGATACAGGCATCAACTTCACGGATATCCAATGGTTAGCGCGCCTGCATTCTCTAACGCACCTCGACATGAGCCATACGAGCCTCAGCATGGTACATGATTGGGCCGATGTGATGAACAACATTCCTTCTCTCAAGGTCCTTCATCTTGCTTACTGCAACCTTGTTTATGCGGATCAATCTTTTTCACACTTTAACCTGACCAATCTTGAGGAGCTTGATCTCTCTGTCAACTATTTCAACCATCCAATTGCATCCTGTTGGTTCTGGAATGCACAAGGACTCAAGTACCTTAACCTTGGGTCGACCAAACTCTATGGCCAGTTTCCAAACGTTCCAGGACAATTTGGATCCCTACGATTTCTTGACTTGTCATCCACATGTAACATAGACATCGTGACAACAAACCTAACAAATCTATGCAACTTGAGAATCATACATCTCGAACGGAGTCAAATTCATGGGGACATTGCAAAGTTGCTACAGAGATTACCGCGGTGCTCGTACAACAGATTGAATGAACTATATTTGTCAGACAATAATATATCAGGAATTCTACCAAATCGTCTGGATCACTTAACTAGCTTGGTCATTCTTGACATCTCTCATAACAAACTCTCTGGACCCTTGCCTCCTCAGATAGGCATGTTCAGTAATTTAACTTACTTGGACCTTAGCAGTAACAACCTCAACGGAGTGATCATAGATGAACACTTTACTAGTATGAGAAGTTTGAAGACATTGGACTTATCCGGTAATTCCTTGAAGATTTTGGTGGATTCAGAATGGTTACCTCTATTTAGTCTTGAGGTTGCATTGTTTTCACCTTGCCATATGGGCCCTCGCTTTCCCGGTTGGCTGAAACAACAGGTTAATATTACTTATCTTAATATGTCATTTGCGGGTATTACTGATAGGCTTCCAAACTGGTTTTCTACAACATTTTTGAATGCTCAACTTTTAGATGTTTCCAACAACGAAATCAATGGTAGCTTGCCAGCGAACATGGAGGTTATGACTACATTATCTAGACTATATATGGGATCAAACAAGCTTACCGGTCAAATACCTTTGTTGCCAAAAGCACTTGAAATAATGGACATCTCAAGGAACTCTTTATCAGGACCTCTGCCATCGAACTTTGGAGATGACCTTGTCTTATCTTATCTGCATCTCTTCTCCAATCGTATCACTGGCCATATTCCAAACTCTATGTGTGATTTGCATCACCTTGTTTACTTAGATTTAGCGGACAATCTTTTGGAGGGGGAATTTCCTCGATGTTTCCAGCCAGTGTTTTTGAGTAAGCTATTTGTCAGCAACAATATTTTGTCCGGAAAGTTCCCGCCATTTTTGCGTAGTAGACATAATCTAGAGATGCTGGATTTGGCATCAAATGACTTCTATGGAGGATTGCCCATCTGGATTGGAGAGCTGTCGAATCTAGCAATAGTACGACTAAGCAATAACAATTTCTCTGGAAATATTCCAACAAGCATTACCAACCTTACAAGGCTTGTTCAACTAGATCTATCAAATAATTCTATTTCGGGTGTTTTACCTTTGCATTTGTCCAATTTAATATGTATGAAGAAAAGTGGTCATTGTGATATCGTAATGGTCTTCGATCGTTACTCAATTTCTGGTCGTTATGGTCGCAATGTTGGCATTGCAAATATGTCTGTGGACACCAAGGGCCAAAAACTTTACTACAAACTACCCATAGTATTAGATATCGTGACCATTGATTTGTCTTTGAACTACTTAACTGGTGAAATTCCGGAGGAGCTAACTCTTCTCGATGGCATTAAAAATTTGAATTTATCATGGAATCAGCTTAGTGGAAGAATTCCAGGCAACATTAGTGTCATGCAATCATTGGAATCACTAGATCTCTCAAAAAACAATCTTTCTGGAGAAATCCCATCAAACCTATCAAACATAACATCTCTAAGCAGGCTAGACTTGTCATACAACCATCTCACAGGAAGAATACCATCAGGGGGTCAACTCGACACCCTCTATGCGGAAAACCCGTCTATGTACAATGGAAACACTGGTCTTTGTGGGTATCCTCTTCGGAGAAATTGCTCAGACAACAGCAGTGCATCAAAGCATGGTGTTGAACAGAGAAGGGAAAGAGATTCTGAGCCAATGTTCTTGTACTCTGGACTTGGTTCAGGATTTGTGGCTGGTCTTTGGGTGGTTTTCTGTACCATCTTGTTCAAGAAAACATGGAGGATTGCTTACTTCCGCCTCTTCGACAAGGTGTATGACAAAGTGTATGTGTTTGTTGTTGTTACATGGGCAACCTTGTCTCAGAAGTCAGGCACACGTTAGGCTATTGCGTAGTAGCAGCGTTCTTTTGGTGGAATATATTGTACCACGTCGCTGCTGCTACTACTACTAGTACTACTGTCGCTTTGAATAAATCGATACAGCTTAGTTCTTGATAAAGATGAGCATGCTTAATGTATGAAAAAAAAAGAGAGAAGTTAATGTTGTTCTATTTATGTGAAATAAATTAAAGATGGCTGTTTCTCAATGTTGTGCAGAGATTAATGTTGCTTAATTTATGTAAAACAGAGATATGTCTGACGAATGTTATTGATCAGTTTGTAGCACTGCCGCACTGGTGAATCCAGAGTTTTTTTTTTTAATGACTCGCACCAGACAGTGCGAAGTTTTTTTGATTGAGCAGGAAAAAAAATCCAAGATTATAACCCTGGGAAGTCGTAACCAGGAAAAAAAATGAAAAATAACCCCCACCCACGCACCGATAGCTCCAACTCAACATACCTAGGAGAAAGCTAGCACCGAACCGACCGCCGCTATGCGTGACCGGTCACCGCTAAGCCAACAAAGAAACTACATCCGAGAACGTTCAAAACTTAACCCTAATAACCGACACCAGGCCCCACTCTAGCCACCTCTTTGGGATTATGAGAGAGAAGGATGGAACCGTTCTCCCCCCTAGGCCCTCCGACGTGGCTACCTTGCATAAGCTAGAGCGCCGACGAAGGGGACATGCATCTAGAGCAAGCTTGCACCAGTTGTCTGGAAGGATTCGGCAAGGGGCTACCTAGACGGTGTCTCCAAGGAGAGGAGCGACGGATACACAGCCACCGTCGTCCGTCAAGGTCTCAAATAAAGTCGAGGCTGAGTTTTCACCCGGCAGCCCCACTGGAGGTGAAGGGGTGGCACGACATTGCCCTCAAGAGGGGTAGAGACATTCGAAAACACCGTCGTTGCCGGCACGGCCAAGGCCGGGCTAGGTTTTCGCCCGCTGCCTACGAGTCTATAGATGACACCCCGATGCTCCACCACCATCAAGCCTCCGCCGACGCATGGGCACTGCTGCATCAGCGCCCCCTGTTGGTCAGCCTCCGCATGCCACACTAGCCTCCGCCGCCCTCCGACCGCGCCTCATCGCGCCGCGCCGGCCTCCGTTCCTATTGGTCGTGCCTCAACGAGCTGTGCCGGCCTCTGACCACGCTCCGTCGCCGCCACCCACACCTCATACCGACCGGCTAGCCACGTCTCCAACCGCAGTCCAACAACGACTGCTCACGCCGTCGTTGTTGCCCACAACCCACCACCACCGATGCCACGCCCGCACGCGGCCGCCGCTATCCTCCTTCCCCGTTGCCAGTCTCGTTCCCCGCCTCCTCTCTAGTTGTCACCATCGTCGACGCGCCGGTCCACCGCGTCCCATCTCCTCCCGTGCACCGGCCACATCCCATCTCCTCCCGTACGTCGGTGCAGCTCCAGCCGACCTCGCTCCCACCGCTGCCAGCAGCCGCTGTCGCCATCACCACCCACTCAAACCCCATCGCCATCGCCAGCCGCCAACCCCGCTAGATCCAGCCAAAGCGGCAGCCCGATCTGGGTGTGTGCTCCGCCGCCACCAACGGGCGCCGTCGCCACCGCAACCGACCGCCAGTTGCCACCTCCATCACTCAGCCCCGCCGCCAGCCGCCACCCCGTCAGATCCGGCCGGAACGACGCAGATCTAGATGGTTGCCACCGCCGCTGCCCAGGCAGCTCCCCCGGCCGTCCGGGTGCATGCTGGGCAAAGCCCCGCCACCGCCGTCCTTGCGGCCGCGCGGCTTTGCCGGCGCCTGCTCAGGCGGCGGCGAGCCAGGGAAAGGAGGGGGAGGAGGGAGTCGGCAGCGGTGTTGCCTCTCGTGTTCGTGTTGTGAATCCAGAATATTGAATGCTTCTCCAAACATGCATGTTTGCGCTTGAAATATAATGTAAAGTGACATAGTATAAGATATGAACAGGACCAATCCATGACAGTTTGAATCGAAGAAACGTGCAGACTTTTAATTTTGTCCAATAACAGGGCAGGCTCTCGAAAAGCTTGTAAATTCTGATATTGTTGATCAAGATAATTTTGTTTTCGAAGAACCTTCGCAAAGGACATGGAGTTCATGCCAATTTATAAGATAAACAATAATAAGATGTAGTGTTAAAGTCATATTTTACAAGTTACTAGAAAAAATGCCCTATGCTATTTTAATTTTATTTATACTGTTTAGCTAGAAAAAAAATGTTTGCGTGTTGCAACATGTAAATATTTTAATTTTATTATTGTTATACGGTTTAGCTAAGGTAAAAGTTACTGTGGGAATTCGCTTGGATATTTTTTTTTAGTAAATCATGAGCTTTTCATCTCATGTTAACATGCGAATTTTTTTCTTCAAAAGATTTCTTATACAGCTCCTTTTATACTTTTAAAAGGAAAGAAGCTTAAAATCCAACTCAAACACGGAGCTGTATTTGCAAAAGCGAACGAACTTAAAAACCGACTCAAATACGGATGACGTACCAAAATATCGGCAAAAACATCTTTAATTTTTATAACAGTAGAGATAAGTTGTTATACTTAGGATAAAATTTAAATTTTAGAAGTGGAACAGAGGGGTAGCTCCGAATTTTTTTTATCTGAACACATGCAAACCACTAATTACAAATCTGAGCACGCAAAAGTTAGAATTCTACTTCTAATCAACCTGCCCATGTCACCACCGTAAATCCGGTTGGCCCGGTAGTCTATTACACCTCCCTCATTTCTTATTCGGTTAGCTTTGGCTCAGTGCCATGACGGTAGCCTTAACACGATGATGGTGTGCGTATATATAAACCATCTAGGATAACCTTTGGCAATAACAGTGTTAGCGTGGATATAGTGTAACTAAAATTCATCAATTCTGAGCACATGGGATTGAGCAAACTAGCATGCAGCAAACAATTGATCGACTAATATGAATCGCTAGTATTGAGAATTTAGTAGTACAATACCGCATTGTTTGTATTTTCTTTGTGATTTGAACAATGAATAAAACTCGCCGTATGCAACCCTAAACCCTATGATTTTGATATACTACCGGATGAATGATTTGAACAATGGAGAAAACTCCCCATAATGATGCAACTAACCAATTTTAGAGGTGGGTTGTTGGGCTAACGTGATCAATTCAGCAGCCCAATACGGCCCAATAGTTTGTTGGGCTACTCGTTCGATGGAAACATATCGCTGCATATGAGCATCTTGTCTAAATAATTAAATGTGATTATTGCGTGCTCACATTTGTAATTGGTGGTTTGCATGTGTTTAGATAAAAAAAATTCGGGGAGTAGCTAGTAAGTGAAAAACTCCTAAGAGGGCACCTTCAGTAAAGGGCATTGCTGGATTCAACACGAAGCTAGTACTAGCGCTGACGATCAGTACAACTGATAAAGAGGTTCTAATTTCCAAACTGATAAAGAGGTTTCAATTTCCAAAGGTTTCACTCTCAGTGTCACCGCAACGCGTGGAAATATTTGCAAGCCTGAACGCACTGAAGATAAGAATAACTAATGTGAGGTTCCAATTTACAAAGGATTCACTCTCAGTGTCACTGCCACCTCCAATACAAGGAAATGATGATCTCTCTCCCAAGTCTCGAGAGTCTTGAAGTAGATCTGAACGCGGAGCTAGAGGAAAGCAGGCGTGCATAATAGAGAAACCAACTGAAGCAGCTACTAGTGGCCATCGGTGATCAACCAGTAGCTAGCAGGAGTTGCCGGCGACGTGCCGCTCGGTGCAAGTCTTCGGCATCACATTCGGCACAACTGCCCAAGAGCTCGACGTTGGCAATATCAGTTCTTTTCTGGCAGTCGCAGCCCACCACGAAAGTCAGCCCGGTCGTGTACGTACTATCCGCAATCAAAATCAGTATCGGCCCAAATCTACATGGGCCTCACGTGCTCGGCTATCCTGATCCGGCTGAATTAAACCGAGGAGATTGTTTTGTAGGAAAAAGTATACTTTGACTAACTCATGTGATTCTGTTGATGCGAAAAACACGAGGCCTGGGAGATCTGCTTAACTTTAGTGAAGGTCCAAAAATCTTGTCTTTGAGGTTTGTGAGCGTGCCGGTTGATTTGATCCTGCAATCAACAAGAAACAAATACAGGAAAATATCACTTAAATCCATAAACGATAGCCGATCGGTCAGTCGCCAATGACATATCATTTATCCTTGAGCCGATGTCATCTTTGCATCGATCGGCAGTCATGAATAAATAAGAAAGAACTAAATCTATTCAATCGGCTGTAGATATTAATGGTACATAATCCCTATGTTGATATATATTTAAGTCAAGTGATTGGGATAGATCGATCGTTATGCCGAGACAGTATAAATCACTTAGATCGAAATATATATTAACAATGAGATTATAAGCGCTCATAGCATAGCCGATTAGATAGATCTAGCATGTATCGGCTAATACTCCGATACCACTCTATGTTAAGATATTAAAGCAAGCAAAATATATCAAACGAGAAGCTTAATATACCTGAAAGCAAGAAGATCTCAATATAAAGGGCGGATCTAGCATATCAATTAAGCACATAAAATATAAGGCTAAATCAGGTAAGATCGGTTGAAACCCCGATACTACCCTAATCGGCAACCAAAGACAGGCTAGAGATTGATATTCTAATCACGACTTATAGGGTCAAACTCAACTGATGCAGCTATAAGTATGAAAAGAAAGACAATATTTAGACAATCAAGTCGTTGGATGTTTCATAGGGTGGTGGATACCCTATATAATCTAAGTCAACGTTGGTATTTAACCTGATCGGCTGCCTTCTAGTGATAGATGTTAGCCAACTGAAGGTTAAATAACAATATTGTCAGAGATTATATAGGATATATGATAACTCGACAACTTACATACACAAGGTTAGAGTGTCATAAAGATGGAAGCACTAATCCCGAGAACGCAAGCCACCATAACAAGTTTTACTTCTAGTTGAAGATCGAAACCGATGCAGCTCAACCCGAAAGCAAGAACTCGTCGAAAACAAAACGAAAGAAAAGGGTGGCGAAGCGCTGAGATTGTTATTAAACGTGTGTTAAATTATTACATGAGGTTAGGGGTCTATTTATACCTGAGATTACAAAATATGTCCATGTCGGACACGACTCTTATCTCTAACAAACTCTAAAATACCATAAGTCTTTGCGGCAGACTTTTGCCCAAGCTTATCTCTAAGGAAATTACATCAAATATCCTAATTAATAGATACAATTGTCTTCTCAGAACTCAATCCGTGCATGGCAATCCATATGAAGTACTTCAACCCAACCCTGATGACGTATACCAAGTCGTATTGTCGAAATCGGCTCAATCGGCTAACCTTGTCCGACTCGAACTCTGTCGATTCTGGTCGCAGCCGATTCGAACTTCTGCCGATTCTTGCTCTGTTTCCGGAACGATCTATCTCTTGGATTCTGCTTCAGTTTTATCTTCATCTCCGATACCGAAATTACCAAATTTGGTCGTTAACACATGCCCCCCAAGTCTGGAATATTTGGTAATGTTTCGGATTTGCCATATTTTCATCTCCAAGAATATCGCTCATTGCTGTTTTTCCGACCGTTACCGCAGCGCTTTAAATACTAACCGTCACCCCCGAGAAATTTCACACCGTTACTTCCGTTCTCACCGCTTAAACAAACTCCGTCTTCTCTTTCTCCGGCGATCTCCTTGGCGCAAAAAGGCGACCTCAAGGCGATCCCAACTCCGGCCAAGCTTCCGCCTGCAGCAATGTCGACTTCCGCCAGCCCATCCGCCGCGCCATCGGCAAAGTATGCAGAGGTGAGCACCCATCGGCTAGATCTCTATTTTGTGCAGTAGATCGGTTTTCCTCTATCTCATCTTATTTTCTTCTTCTTTATTCTCTTTTGCATCTGTAGCATCTCTCTAATCTGATTGCAATTCCCAGTTTGTCTCACGAGCATCAGTACTTTCTTGGCCCAATCGGCAATTCTAACCCCACTGAGTTCATTAGCGCCGAAACTAATAGGATACCCTTTAGATTGGCCAGCCCAAATCTAGGTCATTGGAAGAATACTTTCAAGTCTTGGCCTTCCCTTGAGAAAAGTTCTCCTGAGAGAAGTTGGCTCGTATGGTGCAAGCGTGTATCGGCTAGCAAGCAGGTTCACTGGGATGAACTAGGAATCGGCCAAGCCCTTGCTCTTACTTTAGCAAATTCGGCTAAGGACGAACCCCTAATGGCTTCTGCAACGTATTTCTGGTCCAACACCCTCAATGCCTTCCTGTTCAATCAAGGGCCGATGACTCCTACCCTGCTAGACATCACCATGATCACTGGCCTAGATATCACCGCATCGGCCAACCCCATGAATTTGAATTCCAAGAACCAGTTTGAGTTCAAAACTAAAACCATAGGTGGCTGGTCTGGCTACATTGCTGCATATATGGGCAAAGGATCTGTCACCCCTCGAGAACATACTGCCTTTCTGCTCATGTGGCTTGAGAAATTCCTCTTCTGCGGATCAAGTTGTGGCCCTACTATCAATTGGCAGTTCCTAGCCGAAGCCCTTGAAACCAAAAAGCAAATCGCTTTGGGCAAAATCCTTCTCGACTACCTATATCAGACGTTGATCAATGCATCGGCCAGGATAGCCACAGGCTCAACAGTAGCTGCAGGTGGACCCTGGTGGTTCCTACAAACATGGCTCAACTTAGTCGCCATGAAAGCTGTGAATCGGCCGGCTCTATCAGAATCTCAGTTTCCAAGACTAGAGCCGATTACAGATGAAGATGGGGAAGAAAAGACCCATCGGAGATGCATGTCGTATGGAGAAGCTGCTTCAACACCAGCCGATTCTGGAGCTAAGTTATAGGCTGAGCTACTGAAGGACTGGTTCTTCAGTTTTTATGATGGCTTCCGGAAAGATGCTCGAGTCTGGTTTGTATACGGAGATTCAATGGACTTTGAGCTACCATCGGACTTTAGATTTGAAGAGATCAACTCTGAAAAATATGACAAGTCTAGAGAGGTCTTCTCGGCTGCTATCAGTCCATGCATTCTTCCTGTTGGCATCCATCAAGGAAGAAACATACAAGTGTCTTACGAGTTCTATCACCCAATGAGCTCGGCCAGGCAATTTGGGATGGGACAGCTGCCAATCGGCTTGTATTTTGCCGATAAAATTCAGTGTAGAGGAGAGATCTCATCGACCTTGATGATGGATCGGCTGCTCAACATCCCAAGACCTCCCTTGGGCAGTATTGAGAACATAGAGCTGGCAAGGTTCAGGAGCAGGGCCTTTGATAGGTGGTGGGGTGAATGGAAGCTACACTTGTTCCATCGATCGGCTTCCATGTATATGACAGATCTATTCCTGGATGTCATCCCTCAGGTAAATTTTACTTTGTCAATTCTGCTAAAACAACTGTTAGCTGACTTGTATCTTGACTAATCTCTTCTTCTATTTTGCAGACAACAGAATCCTCTCCTCCTCGCAAAGACATAAAATATGCTCCAGGCCTTTTACCAAACGGAGGTGGTCTAGCTCCCCCAGTCATCGGCTATCATGCCCCCAGGACCTCAAGTCTGCTCCAAGGGCAAATAGGAGAACTAGCCGATGCTGGCAGGAAGAGGAAGACTAAGGCATCGGCTGTTGATCCATCGGTTCTGGCTCTGAAGAAGAAGGCCGAAAAGAAGAAATCCAAGCCAACCGACGACTTGCCTGCCTTAGATCCATCCATCGAACAAGCCTTCGATGAAGAGGAAATTGAGGAAGATGACGACCAAGCGGCAGCCGAACTTAGTGACTTAGGAGAAAAAACACCATCGGCTTCGCCCAAACAGACTCCTCCAACTCCTGCTGCCCCAGCTCATTTTTCAAGGGTAAACAACTCATCTTGATCATTTCTCGAAACAACTTGCATAGCCGATTACTTATTAGCCTTGTATTTGCAGAAAAAGAAAACTATCGTGAAGAAGAAATCGGCACCGACACCATCTAAGCCAGCTCCACCGGTAAAGTTCCCTCTGCAAAATCCTTTAAATCTGATCGTAACCGGTGTTAATTAACACTTATCTTTTTTAGCCTCCTCCTCATCCTTCACCTCCTGTGCAGCCGACACCAAGTGATTGTACTCCATCGGCCGCAGGCAGCCATAACATCGAAGAAGAAGAACAACCAGCAGCTCCTGTCATTCCAGTAAGCATTTCATTGTCATAAATCTTAGATTGGCTATATAATTTGTTTCGATATTTAACTGTCTTCAATTTTCTCTCTTGCAAGTCTTAGCCGATCTGTTCTCTTTCGATATAAAGGATTACTTTGACGAAGAGGCAGAAGAAGAAACAACCAATAAAGCTTTAGCCCCTCTGACCGATGATGTGAAAAGAACTCTTGAAGACATTTCTCATCGGCTAGAGACATCATTAGACAACTTGGTGGTTGACTGCGGTTCAATCCGGACAAGATTTGCAGAGATTCAAGCCCTAATCCCGGATGATCTAGCGAAAACCATTTCTCCAGCTGTATACCTTGAGCAACATCAATTCAAGCTGGAAAAGGCCAAGCAAAGGATAGCCGATCGGCGAGAGCGAAGAGATATTGAAGCCACTATTAAAACCAACCGGCAAACCGTTCATGAAGAGAAGGCTAAGTTAGATCAACTCTCGATTGGGCCGATTCAGTCCAACATAGATCGGCTTGAAGCTCGGAAGATTGATCTCATAGCTCAATTGGAGGAATGCAACGCCGAATTGGCTCTTGAGCAGAAAAAGTTAGCCGATCTCCCAAAGGCTGTCGAAGAACAGAAGTCCAGACTGAGATCGGCCATCAGGAATGTGGCTGATATGACCAAGTCTCTCAAGGTCATCTCTGGAATCGACGCCCAAGATATCCAAGCTATCGAAGAAGTAGACCAAATCAGACAATGGGCTGTATCGGCTATCCAGCGTTACTTGTCTGGATGATTATCTTTGTAATAGGACTTAGAAAAAAAACATTTTTTTGTAATCGGCTAAGAAACCTTTGTACTTCTTCTGATTGGCTAATCCTTCGTGCCGATTAATATAACATCTCAATTTGCTTGAAACTTCTCAATTTTCGTATATATGTATGTGCCTCCCTAATTTTACAACGATGAAGGCATTGATAAAATTATAATTTGGACTAACGGCGATATATTAAATATCGGCCATCATACATCGGCAGAACAAAACCGATTATGAGAAAACAACAAAAACCACTAAGGGCAATATAACCATATCGGCCGTCATACATCGGCAAAACACAACCGATTATGATAATAAAACTGCTAAGGGCGATATAACTATATCGGCCATCTAAAGGCGATGTAAATACATCGGCTTAACATGTATCGGCAAACTCAGCTGATCATGAATTGACCCAAACACTTGGATAATATTTCTTCAAGTATTTTCCATTAAGTGCTCGTCTATAAACTTCTCCATCAAGTCCTTGCAACATATAAGCTCCTTTGGACACAACCTTATAGATTTGAAACGGTCCTTCCCAATTCGGCTACCACTTGCCGAATTTGTTATCTCGAGTTCCTATCGGCAAGATTAACTTCCAAACAAGCTCTCCCTCAGAAAAAGACATAGACACCACCTTCTTGTTATAATGCCATGCAACCCTTTCCTTATCTTTGAAAACTTTAGCAAGAGCTCGCAATCTTGATTGAACCAAATCTTCCTTTTCGTCGGCCATGAGATTATAATATTCATCGGCTGTCAATTCATTATGTAAATTTGTCCTCCTGGAGCCGATTCTAACTTCCCATGGTAAAACTACTTCCTGCCCATAAACAAGCTTATAAGGAGGAACTTGAATCGATCCATGACAAGCCATCCGATAAGACCACAATGCTTCGGCTAACCTAGTATGCCATTGCCGAGGATAATCAGAAATCTTTCTCTTAACCAACTTGATCAAATTCTTGTTAGATGCCTCGGCTTATCCGTTGGCTTGTACATAGTATGGGGAAGAATTTAATAACTTGATGCCCATGCTATCGGCAAACTGAACAAACTCATCGGACACAAAGATCGAGCCTTGATCGGTTGTAATGGTCTGGAGAATACCAAAGCGGTAGATAATATGCTCCTGAACAAATTGTATAGCATCTCCTGAATCAACCTTCTTCAAAGGAATAGCTTCTACCCACTTGGTGAAATAATCAGTCGCAACCAATATGAATTTATGCCTCTTGCTGGAAGATGGATTAATTTGGCCGATCATATCCATGCCCCATCCTCTAAATGGCCATGGCTTGATAATAGGATTCATAGCCGATGCTGGTGCTCTCTGAATTGCTCCGAACTTCTGACAATCTTGACATCCCTTGTAGTATCTGAAGCAATCTTCAAATATTGTCGGCCAAAAATACCCTGCATGCCGAAGCAACCACTTCATCTTGTGAGCCGATTGATGAGTACCACAAATTCCCTCATGTACCTCGCCTATCGCAACCTTGGCTTTATCAGTACTCAAACACTTAAGCAATACCCCATCAATCGTCCGATAATATAACTCATCATCCAACAAGGTGTATTTTAAAGCCTTATAGCGCAATTTCTGAGAAGCCGATTGAGATGAATTCTGCAAATATTGATACACATCATACCTCCAATCATCGGCTGATATTGTAGCAACTTCTATCTTGATATCTCTCATCATCGGCTTGTACCCTGATGCCCCCTGAGCCAAATCATTAGCTTCGACATTTTGCTCCCGAGATACATGCTTCAAAGTTACCAGCCAAAATCCATCCATCAACTCTCTGCACTTCTCATTGTAAACCATCAATGTATCATTCTTACATTCATATTCTCTTGCCAATTGACTGATCACCAACAAGGAGTCACCCATAATTTCAATAGCATCGGCTTCAACTTCCTTAAGCAATTGCAATCCCTTGAGAACCGCTTGATATTCAGCCTGATTGTTAGTTGCATAGGGCTTAATAGTATAGGCAAACTCGAAACTTGCCCCCCGAGGAGAAATTATAACCAAGCCGATACTACAACCATGAGTGCACATTGATCCATCAAAAAATAAAGTCCAAGGCACAATGTCAACTGAGCCGATTGAATCATCACGATGATCCACAATAAAATCGGCTATAGCTTACCCCTTAATTGCCTTCGGTGACTCATACCGAAGATCAAACTCCGTTAAAGCAAATATCCACTTCCTGACTCTTCCTTTCAAAATTGGAGCCGACAGCATGTACTTAACCACATCGGCTTTACATATCACAGTGCATTCATTGGACAATAGATAATGCCTTAACTTCGTGCAAGAGAAATATAAACACAAACACAACTTCTCCACAGGAGAATACCTTGTTTCTGCATCCAAGAGCCTGCGACTTAAATAGAATACAGCCCTCTCTTTCCCTTCAAGCTCCTGAATCAAAACCGAGCCGATTGACTTCTCACCAGCCGATAGATATAATCTGAACGGTATCCCCTTCTGTGGAGGAATCAAAACTGGTGGGGAACTAAGATATTCTTTGATATTATCCAAAGCCCTCTGTTGCTCTGCCCCCCAGGTGAATTCTTGATCGGCTTTCAATCTCAACAAAGGTGTAAAAGGTTCTAATCTTCCAGATAAATTAGAGATAAACCTCCTAACAAAATTTATCTTGCCGATCAACTCCTGCAACTTCTTCTTGTCCTCTGGAGGATGGATCTTCTTAATTGCATTAATACTCCTTTGAGTCACCTCAATCCCCCTCTCATGAACAAGAAATCCCAAAAACTGGCCAACCGATACGCCAAAAGCACATTTTGTTGGGTTCATCTTCAAACCATATTTCCTAGTTCTCTCAAAAACCTTCCTGAGATCGACTATGTGGTTTTCTACTTCCTTTGACTTAACAACCACATCATCAATATAAACTTCAACCAACCAGCCGATCAGATCGTGGAATATGTAATTCATGGCCCTTTGATATGTAGCTCCAGTGCTCTTCAAGCCGAAAGTCATCACAACCCATTCAAACAAACCGATTGCACCAGGACATCTGAAAGCTGTCTTATGAATATCCTCTTCTGCCATAAAGATTTGATTGTAACCCGCATTGCCATTCATAAAACTTAATATCTTATACCCTGAAGCAGCATCAACCAACTGATCGGCCACCGGCATTGGGTACTCATCCTTCGGAGTAGCCTTGTTCAGATCTTGAAAATCAATGCACACCCTGACTTTGCCATTTTTCTTGATAACTGGAACTATATTAGAAACCCACTCAGCATATCGGTATGGACGAATGAAACCAGCATCATATAAACATGCAACCTCAGCCTTGACAACATTAAGCATATCGGCTTTACATCTCCTTGGTGGCTGCTAGTATGGCCTAACCCCTAGTTTAATAGGAAGCCGATGTTCAACAATCGATCGGCTGAGTCCTAGCATCTCATAATACTCCTAAGCAAAGCAATCTCTGTATTCTTTTAGAAGCTCTATCAACTTGGTTCTGAATTCTGGGGATAAGTTCTTACTGATGAATGTTGGCCTTGGTCTATCTCCTAGACCTATGTCAATTTCCTCCAAATCATCAGCCGACATGAAACCCTTTCCTTGCTTGTCATCGAGATCATCTACTGTATCCTTGGTGTAGACGTTTGAACCCTCCACGACGCCCTCAAAATAATAATTTGGACTCTCCATCTTCAATTGGCTGTATATCACAATTGGACACTTTTAGAAAATCTCCATCCCAAACTTTTCCAAATAGGCAATCAATACCATCCATCTCCCAAAGAGCTAAATCGGCACTAGCAACATTAACTGACCTATCGGCTAGCACAATCTCAATCTTGTCACCTTGCCATTTAATCAAGCATTGATGCATGGTTGAAGGAATACAACAATTGGCATGAATCCAATCTCTTCCGAGCAACAGGCTATAGGAACCCTTCCCATCGATGACAAAAAATGTTGTGGGCACAATTTTGTTGCCGACTGTCAGTTCCACGTTCAAAACTCCCTTAGTCTCCGATGGATTGCCACCAAAATCCTTGAGAACCATGTTCATCTTGATGAGATCATCTGCGCTTCTGCCCAGCTTTCTGAATGTAGCATATGGCATCAAATTCACAGCAGCTCCTCCATCAACCATCATCTTGGACATCGGCTTCCCATTAACAAATCTATTGATATACAACGGCTTGAGATGCCGATTTTTTGTCCCCTCTGGCTTCTCAAAAATCGCCTGCTCCGGTGACAAAACCAATCAAGCAGAGGCTTCATCAACATCATCAACATCGGCTAGCCTAGCTTCAAACTCTGCTGCTAGCATAAAAACCATATTCACCGATGCAGACGCAGTAGCCTTGCCCTTGAGCAACCCTTTTGGCTTTATCAGCTTCAACTTCATCGGCTGTTGTGACCGAGCTCTTAACACGCCACACCTGCTTGGTCTTTGTTTTCCTCAGCCGATGATTGATTTCTTGTTCTACTTCTTGAAAGCGCTCCATGTTCCTTATTCTTTGAACCATTCTCTTTTGATTCTTGGTGAAAATGCCTGTAGGACACCATTGTGTTTTCCTATCTTCATCTTCATCATGGTGATAATCTTGATTTACATGTCCCAATCTCTGATGAACAGGTATCCTCTTTTGAATCAGCCGATTACCTCTATTACAGGATCGGCTTGAACTCCCTGCAGTGTCACTGCATCCAGGACAATTCTCGATCGATGGCAGCCTCATACCTTCATTCCAGCAGAATCTGAAAAACTCACAGTCCCAATGAGGATCAAAACCACCATCATCTTCTTCATAATACCTTTCCTGCTACTTGATATACTTTCTCTGGTACTTGTTGATAATTCTAGCCGAATTTATCTGAAAGTTTCAATTCTTCCCCCCATCGGCTGTCCTTCCAGATGTATGTACCATGTTAACAGAGAAAGGATTACCATCAACCTTCATCGGCTTCTTTGAGTCATCAAATTTGATCTTTCCCCCTTCAATAGCTACCTGGATTTGCTGTCTGAAAACTTTGCAGTCATTTGTAGAATGAGAACCAGAGTTATGCCATTTGCAATACCTCCTTTCGCCTAGCTCTTCGGTTGATGGGATTATATGACCATCAGGAAGTTGAATCTGTTTCTCCCGAAGCAACAGATCGAAAATCTTGTCAGCCTTGGTGATATCAAAGTCAATTCTTTCTTCTTTTCCAGAACTCCTCACCCATTGGCATGGCACAACCTTCTTGCTCCTAACCCACTCGGCTGCTGCTACTTCGGAATCATTTTCTTCATCAAAATCATACATGTAAGGATAGACATGATTGATTTTCTTGAAATTCTTCTTGGCTTCGGCAAATCTTTGCTCATGTAAAGTCACCTTCTGTGCAAGATGTGATAAGCTCTCAAACTCCTGAGATGAAAATTTCTCCTTGATTGGAGCTATTAAACCTTGAAAAGCCAGATCGGCTAACTAAGAATCAGTTAGAGCCAAACTGTAGCACTTATTCCTCATCTCCCTGAACCTCTGAATGTAATGCTGCACAGACTCATCATGCCTTTGCCTAATTGCCGTCAAGTCCGATAGCTTCATTTCATGAATTTCACTGTAAAAATAGCTGTGAAACTGTTTCTCCAAATCGGCCCAACTATTGACAGAGTTATATGGTAGAGAAGAAAACCATGTAAACGCCGATCCGGACAAAGATAAAGGAAACAACCTAACTCTCAAGGCGTCAATAGCCGATGCCTCGCCACATTGAACCAAGAATCGGCTGACATGTTCATAAGTTGAAACATTGTTTTGCCCTGAAAATTTTGAGAAGTCTGGTACCTTGTATCAGCCAGGCAATGGAACCCTTTCAAACCACTCAGGGTATGGATGCTGATACAGGTTTCCATAGTCCTTTGGCTTGAGCCCAAACTGCTTCCTCATCACATCTGCAATCATGTCGGCCCAAGGTCTCTGCTGGGGTACTCCTTGCATCTGCTGTGGAATCGGCTCGAACTGATTAAATTGAGGAGCAAATTGGGGCTGAGGTGATCCTCTTTGCTGATACTGAACATGAGGCAATGGAGGCTGGTACTGATAGCTCAAATTACCTCCATAATAATTCTGGAAATTCGGCTGAATATTATGCACTAAATGCTCAGGAATAACTTGGGGCAACACCGATTGATCCTGTTGAACATTATGGACCAAGTGTTCAGGGATAACTTGATTCACAACATGTTGCCTCTACCGATTGTCAGGTGTTCCTAGCCCAGCCGATGTATGCTGCAAATTCTGCTGTTGAATCGGCAGAACCGTCTGCTGTCTTGGTGGTGTTTGCTGAATCGGCATTGACTGTGCTGGGTTGGCCACCAGTGGGTTTGGTAGAAACATCGCAGCAACCTGCTCCTGGGTCAACCGATTGATATTTTGTCCAACATGCTGTGGCTGTTCTCTGGTCAACAATCGAGGATTGGTTGTTTGCCTTGGTGCTGACGACGGTGCGGCTGGTGCAGGAGCCGAAACTGGTGCCGTCGGTTGAACTGGTGTTATGTTGGTAGCAGGCTGTTGGTTACCAGTTATCAAATATCTGTAATTTGGGAAGACACCTCCTGGAAGATAAACTGGTCCTGTAGCTTGATGCTTAGCTATTGTTCCATCGACCAAAAACTTCACCATGTTTGTTAAGGTATTAACCAGCACTCCCGATTGGTTGATCAAAGCATGTTGCACGGTGTAGTCTATCCAATCTTGGAAGTTGTTGAACTGCAATTGTTCTCTGTTGCTATCTTCACCAAGATCCTCAACCAAGCCATCCTGGAGCCCATCACCTTTGTCGCCCAATCCATCTGTAGTACCTTTGCTGCCTGAATCATCTGTGCTGACTTGAGTTTTTTGCACCTCACCATCTTTAGAAGGACCTGTTCCAGGGACATCAGCAACTAGCTTCAACTTGTATTTTTGAACAACTCTCCCTTGCCGAGTCTCTGTGAATGAATTCATGAATTGTTGTTGTGCGTTCTGCATCATTAGTTCAAATTCCTTTTTTGCTCTGGTGATAGCTTGCCAACAGTGACTGGAATAATATTCCCAGTATTAACCTCAGCCTCATTGGTTCCCGTAGGCTTTGGAATCTTGGTCTGAGGAGGGACCACAGTCTTTGTTGCTGATGATGGTGACTGTGGTGGTTTTTCAGCCATGAGAGAAAATTGTCGTAACTTGGTCCCACTGGGCTTGCCAAAAGCGTGTTGATGCGAAAAACATGAGGCCTGGGAGATCTGCTTAACTCCAGTGCAGGTCCAAAAATCTTGCCTTTGAGGTTCATGAGCGTGCCAATTGATTTGATCCTGCAATCAACAATAAACAAAGACAGGAAAATAGCAGTTAAATTCATAAACGATAGCCGATCGGCCAGTCGCCGATGACATATCATTTATCCTTGAGCCGATGTCATCTTTGCATCGATTGGCAGTCATGAATAAACAAGAAAGAACTAAATCTATTCAATCGGCTGTAGATATTAACGGTACATAATCCCTAAGTCGATATATATTTAAGTCAAGTGATTGGGATAGATTGATCGCCATGTCGAGACAGTATAAATCACTTAGATCGAAATATATATTAACAATGAAATTATAAGCGCTCATAGCATAGCCGATTAGATAGATTTAGCATGTATCGGCTAATACTCCGATACCACTCTATGTAAAGATATTAAAGCAAGTAATATATATCAAACGAGAAGCTTAATATACCTGAAAGCAAGAAGATCTCAATATAAAAGGCGGATCTAGCATATCAATTAAGCACATAAAATATAAGGCTAAATCAGGTAAGATCGGCTGAAATCTTGATACTACCCTATGAAAAATACACGTTCGTTGTAATGGGTGAATATTATTTTATTATTATTATTATTATTATTATTATTATTATTATTATTATTATTATTAATTATACAATTTAGCTAAAGTGAAAATCATTGTGAGAATTTGTTTGGATACTATTTTTAGAAAATCATGAGTTGTAATTAGGAGTCCGACTCTTATCTCATATTAGCATGCGAGTTTTTTAAAATGATTTCTTATACGATAACTGTTGTGTTTCTAAAAGCGCCCCAAGTTAGAATGTGAGTTCCTTTAAAATAATTTCTTATACGACTCCTTTTATATTTTAAAGAGCGAACGAGCTTAAAAACGGACTCAAACACATATATGTATTTTGATAAGCAAAACGAAATTTTTTAGCGTGTCACGTTAGATATACGGACACACGAGTATTAAACATAGACTAATAATAAAACAAATTACAGATTCAGCTTGGAAACTGCGAGACGAATTTATTAAGCCTAATTAATTCGTCATTGGTAAATGTTTACTGTAACACCACATTATCAAATCATGGAGCAATCAGATTTAAAAGATTCATATCGTAATTTACAAGTAATTAGTTTTTTTCTATATTTAATACTGTATATATCTGTCTAAATATTCGATAAGACTGGGTGGAAATTTTTTGTTTGGGAACTAATCCGGGCCTGACGCAATGCTGGTGCTCGCAGAAGAGCTCGGTGCGACGTGGCAACGATTAGGTGGAGACCCGACCAGAGCGCATGCATTGAGTAGAGGAA
This sequence comes from Oryza sativa Japonica Group, assembly GCF_034140825.1. Lineage (NCBI taxonomy): Eukaryota > Viridiplantae > Streptophyta > Magnoliopsida > Poales > Poaceae > Oryza > Oryza sativa. The sequence goes on from NC_089045.1 coordinate 23,034,610, forward strand.
CAGATGTGGATGTGTGTGTTCTTGCTATAAGGTAGTAAAAGTAAATATGTATTTAATTATTAGGGATGTTATCATAGAAAAATATGGTTAAATATATATATTTTGGAGATCACGTCGTTATCTTAAATGTTAAGGATTATATAACCAGAGGGAGTGTGGTTGTGTGTTGAAACTCATAAAGATAAAAATAAAATTGACGCACATAAAAAAATCATTAGTATATGATTAATTAAATTTTAATTATTATAAACTTCATAAATAGATATATTTTATATTTTAAAACAATTTTTTTAGAAAAAAATTTTATACAAAATGCACCGTTTAGTAGTTTGAAAAGTGTGCTAACAAAAACAATTATAAAATCTTAATCTTAACCTTAGTCTTCCTGAGCCAGTACTGTACATGGTTGGTACTGTTCATCGGGTTACTGTGCTCGCGCATGGAGGTCTGGAACGCAGATCTGGACAGTGGTTTGGTGGCTGTGTTTGTTAGGCTGACTCAAGGTGGCATTTGCATGTGGAAATTGAGTGGGCTGCATGGAACTTGATCAATTGGGCCATGCTACATGTCGAAGGCCAATGCAAGTAGCAAGGCAGCAGTTGTGTATCAATATTACTTTCTCCGTTTCACAACGTAAGACGTTCTAGCATTGTCCATATTCATATAGATGTTAATGAATCCAGGTATATATATATGTATCTAGATTCATTAACTTCTAAATGAATATGAGCAATGTTAGAAAGTCTTACAATCTAAAACGGAGGGAGTACTATATTAGGACTCGACGGAGGCAGTGCGCGGGTTGAGAAAAAAATGTTATAGTGGTAAATTTTTTGGTTTATTCAAGGTGATAATAAAATTCTCAAAGTATTAAGGATTCAGTCTAGATACAGACAGCGTGGATGATGGATTCATTAGCTCGATCCATAAGAAACCAAGCAAGAAAGGATTCTCTTCATGTTTGTTGAGTTTGATTTGTCTATTTGATGATGATATTAGTTATCTAGCTATGAATTAGATTAAGTCAAATTTAAAACGGGAGATAGATGCAAACATGGTCTTTAGGGAGTTTGGGATATACCAACTATAGGAGGAATCCAATTTTGCTTGGCAACACGACTGTGACGAGAGAAAAAAAGGTGGAGCACTGTTGTAGGTGGAGTTCGAAGGAAGACATTACAAGATAGCGGAGTCTCTTGATTACGGTGAGCGTAGTGCAGGCTTGTTGGGACTGCTCAGCGTGAGTAGTGAAAGGATCAACTCAAGTCCAGCTACACGAAAATTTGTGCAAGGGACAAATTCAGATTGACGAGGCATTTTCGTCAAAGTTGAGTTATGATATGCTGTAATTATGCTGGATCAGGGAAGAGTGTTCGTAATCAATGCTCTAGGAAAGTAGGCTTCGGTTAAACCTTATTAATAAATATGGTGTCTTGGTGTCATTATCGTGTTTGTATCTTCTATAGTGTTTCTTATGTGCTCGGTTACCAATGATGATTTTGGACCGGTTTTATAAGAAGGAACCGCATGAGCACGAAGCTGTGTGACAAAAAGCGATGGACCTGGCCGTACCTCATCCATAGTATATATTTTTTAGTTTACCTTTTCCTCCCTCGGTCAAATAATTATGGCCAACACGGGCTCTCAAGGAAGCAATATGTAGTACATACTTATGATTTCTGTAAATTAATTTTAGATTTCACTTAATTTACTTCCTAAAGAAAAGTAGTACTTTTAGTACTGACTCAAAAGTTACTTCTATTGCCCTGTACGTTTCAAATTACTTCGTCAGGCTTTGCACATTATACTTTTTAAAATCCTATTAGAGAGCTTTGTGTTTTAACTCCATACCATAAAGCTACTTCTTCTAATACTAGAACAAAGAGTTACTTTTGTTATCGTATTTAGTTACTTCTACAATTTATTTGAATTACTTTTAGATTTCACGCTGAACTTACTTCATGTAGCTTCATGTTTTACCTCTGCACTATGTAGCTAACCACCTGTATTGTTTACATAAAAACATTATAATATTATGACTCACTCTAAACATCTAAATATGATCCGTATATATGAAACATAATTATTTTCTTCGGGTATTGATATAGGGTGCATGCATGTGTAATCACGAACTTCAAGAAAATGTTTATGTAACTATCCCATCTAATCTACTTTTAATCCGCTAGATTGTTACATTTACGTTTTGAAGAACTACAATCAAATGAAGTTGAAAAAAAGTACTATGAAAAAGACAACAATTACAGAATTACTACTCAAATGGAATTGACAAAAAAAAGGGTGATCACAGTGTACATGCGACACGCAAGGAGCGGAACAAGAGGCCAATTAATGGTGGAAAATGGAAATGGCATCTACTAATCTCATGGTTTTTGGTGTGATCTTCAAGCTAGTGCACACTCTTCTCATATGGCACCGATGATTGGATTAGCTAGATGCAATTGACAAGCATATAGACTTTCGTTCAATAAAGGCCATCAACAAACCCAACTTCTAAGAAATATAATCGTATAAACTATTTTATCTTGGAAATGTCTTTGCCATCACTTTTATTCTGTTAGACGTCGTTAATTTTGTCAAAATGACCAAATTACCCTCCTGAAGACCTCCCATGACAAATTCTCTTCCCTTCCACCGCCAGCCATTCCTCTTCAATTTCTCCCCTCCACTTGAACTGCCGGCCACTCCCTCTTCCACCTCTTCTCGATTAATGCTAACATCTAGTTGTAACAAAAAAAAAAAGTAGCCCGGCCGTCATCATCGACAATGCCTATATATATCAGGCCGAGCTTTGGTAGCTGCAGAGATCTCAAAGCTATAGCGGCTATTTCATTTCCTCTTAGAGTATAGTTGCCGTCCATACTCCAAATACGTACTGCCTGATGGGATCGTCAGGGGCACCAGAGTTGACACATGAAATGAGCAGCAATCCTTGTGCCGGCGGGAGAGCAACAATCCTGGGAATCGGCACGGCCGTGCCGGTTCATGTTTATGAGCAGAAGTCATTCCCTGATTATTACTTTGAGATTACCGATAGCAATCACTTGGTCGACCTAAAAGCCAAGTTTGCAAACATCTGTAAGTGCATGCGAAATTACTACCATTTTGTATCTTTTCCCGATCGATGAACTTAATTAACAACCATAAATATATAGGTAGAAGCTAGCAGCCTCATCTTTTGGCTTATACTTATTCTTATAAGCCAAAATTTGAATTTCCAATCTTATATTTGGAGTTAATTTTGAGATTTTTCATCATAATTTATTCTTCAGCCTTTGCCGTTAGATCGCTAAGAACATGCATATAAAAGTTTTATTTACAAATTATTTTCCGTTTACAAATATACCGTTTCGCTTATTCCATCAATAAACGAAACGATGGAGACGATTTTCATGGTGCCCAAGCAATTATATAGCAATGGTTATTGCATTATTGCAAATCTAGGCGAGAAGACATCGACGGAGAAGCGGCACATGTACATCTCTGATGAGTGGCTGAGGGCCAACCCGTCGGTGACGGCGTACATGTCCACCTCGCTCAACGTACGGCAGCAGGTCGCCGAGGAGGGCATCCCTCGGCTCGGTGCGGAGGCGGCGCGCAAGGCCATTGACGACTGGGGGAAGCCGGCGTCGAGCATCACCCACATCGTCTTCGCCACCACCAGCACCGGCTGCCTGCCCAGCGCCGACGTCGTGCTCATCAAGCTCCTCGGCCTCCCGCTGTCGACCAAGCGTGTCATGCTCTACCAGGCTGGCTGCTTCGGAGGCACCACGGCGCTGCGTGTGGCCAAGGACATCGCCGAGAGCAACCACGGTGCCAGGGTGCTCGTGGTGACATCCGAGGTGATGTCGCTGGTCATCCGTGGCCCCTCCGAATCCCACATCGGCAACCTCGTCGGCCAAGCCGTGTTCGGCGACGCCGCGGGCGCCGTCGTGGTGGGGTGCTGCCCCACCGCCGACGAGCGTCGTCCCGTGTTCGAGTTGGTCCGGGCATCGCAGGACGTGATACCGGGGACGGACGACGCCGTGGTGGTGAAGGTGCGGCAGGAAGGGGTGGTGATCACCATGCACCGCGACGTGCCGCTCCACGTATCCAACGCCATCGGCGGCGTGGTCAAGAGCACGTTCCACGAGATAGACATGAAGATCACCAGCTACAACGAGGCATTCTGGCTGCTGCACGCCGGTGGGAGGGGGATCGTGGATGGCGTGGAGGAGAGGCTGGGCCTCGGCGGGGAGAAGCTGGCTGCGACGAGGGAGGTGATGAGGCAGTATGGCAACACGCGTAGCTCCACCATCTTCTTGGCGATGGAGGAGATGAAGAGGAGGTCGGAGGAGCGAGGGATGGCGACGGCGGGGGAAGGCCTCGAGTGGGGGATGCTCATCGCCTTTGGCCCCGGACTCACCTTGGAGACCATGCTGCTCCGTGCAGTGCCACGTAACAGCTAGCTATACATACGCCAACATGTGATATCGATCGACCGGTAACACGAATAAATTAAGCAGGGCAATCTACAAGTTATATTTTCCAGTGCGTACATGTTATATTTTCCAGTGTGTGACACCAGTAAAAATAAGTCTACATGTTATATTTTTCCAGTATAAGTGCGAATATTATGTTAATTGCTTCTTGATTGTTACTCCACGGTTAATTTAGTTGGTTTCGGAACCAGCTGAGTATGGAATAATGTTATACGTGATCAATTATAAGCTCTTACTCGATCATCTGGTCGGACGACAAACATTTCTAGCATGATCCATATTATGATTGGTTCGTCCCTAGTTGGAAAATGTGGTTCTGTTAATAATGTTCTGAAGCTTTGTTTTTTATTATCCATATTCGGTACATCACTAGAAAAAGAATAATAACTGAAAATGAAGTAAGATTACTCCACTGGTGGAGAAACCATCTTTCGTCGGTCGGCCGATTTCCACAATAGTCCCGGATGCAATAAAAACCGGGGCTAAAAATGATCTTTAGTCCCGGTTCAAAAGGGTAGCGGGCATATTTGATCTTTAGTCCCGGTTTGTGTTACCAACCGGGACTAAAGATCATCTTTAGTCCCGGTTCGAATGCTGTCAGGGCCTGTCAGGCCCCCCCGGGATCTTTAGTCCCGGTTTGTAACACCAACCGGGACTAAAGATCGTAACTTTAGTCCCGGTTGGTATTAGGACTAAAGATCCCGGTGATCTTTAGCCCCGGTTGGTGCTACCAACTGGGACTAAAGTCCCACCCCTATATATGTGTCTTCTTCCTCCTCCAGCTGCCCGAGCAAGCTTCAAAATTTCTTTAAAAAAGAGGGGAGGTCATGCCAAAATTTCTATTGAATTTATTTTGGTGATTACATACAAATCGGAGGTGCTTAAAAGGTTTGCAACTTCATCCTCCAATGTTTTTTTTTTGTCATACTACATTTGCACCTATGTTTTGCACACTTTTTTTGTCTCCAAAATTTAGTTGTAAGTTGATGAGAGAGAAAATGTGTGTGGGGAAGAAAGAATATATAGAAATTTAGTTCATTTGCTAAACAAGGTTTTATAAAATAGTTGAGAAGGAAAACTCTAGTGAAAGTTAATCTTAAATAATAGAAAACAAACTAAAATGAAAATTAAAAGAAGTAAGACACATTAAAATTAGTTTAAAACTTTACAAATAGTTTTTAAGAATTATTTGGTGTAATATTTTATGATTTTTGTATGAATAAAGATATCTTATAATTATTATATGACTGTCATTATTGTAAGAATAATTATTTGTGTACGGTTTTTTTTACTCATGTAGATGGATCAGCAATGGATGTACGCTGACCGGCGGTCCAAAGAGTTTATTGACGGCGTGCACTATTTTTTGAGAGTGGCCGAAGCTAACAGGCAAAGGGGTTTTATTTGTTGTCCATGCAATAAGTGTAAGAATCAGAAGGAGTATTCTGTATCCAGGACTATTCATTTCCACTTGTTTAAGTCGGGGTTCATGCCAAGCTATAATTGTTGGACATCCCACGGAGAGCAAGGTGTTGAAATGGAAGAAGATGAAGTGGAAGACGACAATATTCCGGACTTTGCTCAGTATGTTGGATTTGAAGGAAATCAAACGGGCGAGGAGGAAATAGCTGCTGATGGTAACGACGTTGCGGATGATCTTGGTCAGATGTTGCAGGACGTCAGGGAGGACTGCGAAAGTAAAAAGGAGGCCCATAAATTGGACAAGATGTTGGAGGACCACAGAACTTCGTTGTACCCAGGTTGCGAGCAGGGGCACAAAAAGTTGGATACCACTCTGGAGTTGTTGCAATAGAAGGCAAAAAAATGGGGTTAGTGACAAGGCATTTGGCGATTTATTGAAACTCGTCAAGAACATTCTTCTGGGGGGAAACAAATTGCCCGAGACAACGTACGAGGCTAAGAAGATAGTGGCAATTTCATATGTTAATTAGAGTTTTTAACATTTAATTTACTATCATTCATATGCTAATTATAATTGACTGGAGAATTTTTAAAAGTATTAAATTTAATATATTTTTAAAACTATCATTCATATATTAGAGTTTTTCACAATTTAATTTACTATCTTTCATATGCTACTTATATATGACTATTCGAATTTTTAAAAGGTTTAAATCATGCATGTGGCATTTACATATGTTAATTAGAGTTTTTAGCATTTAATTTAATATAATTCCTATGCTAAGTACATATGATGATTACAATTTTTATTAATTTTAAATCATGCAGTATGTACATACATATCTTAATTAGAGTTTTTACCAATATAATAATATCATTCATATATATGCTAAGTATATATGATTATTGGAATTTTTATTAATTATATTTGCTTATTACGATTTATCCACTTAATTTATTACAGACAAAAATAATTTTTCGAAGTAATTGTCATTAATCTTTGTACTTTAAATAATGTTAATGCATTAACTTCTATTTTATAAACACATATGTAAGCGAAAATCATATGCAGTGCTATAATCTTTAGTCCCGGTTCTTAACCCTAACCGGGTTTAAAAAGAATTTCGAAATAGCGGGAAAAGATATTTACTCCCGGTTGTTAAGAAAAACCGGGACTAAAGATATCTGTAGTCCCGGTTGTTCTCAACAACCGGGAGTAAATATCTTTTCTTTACTCCCGGTTGTTCTCAACAACCGGGACTAAAGATATCTTTAGTCCCGGTTGTTCTCAACAACCGGGAGTAAAGATCCGGGCGTATATATATTCCCGGTGCGCCCTCGTCTTCTTCACCAACACTTAGACGTTTTCGGCCGATCGATCTCTCTCGGCCTCTCTCCTTCGCCACGCCGCCGCTGCTTTCGCCGCCGCGCGCGCAATGCCGCCGCCGCCACGCCACGCCGCCGCCGCCGTCGCCACGCCGCCGCCGCCACCGCCGCCGCGCCAACCGCCGCCCCGATGCCGCCACACCGCCGTTAACGAACGAGAACAAGAACGATCGAACGAACGAGAGTGAGAACGAACATGTCAACGTACGTTGCCGCGAGAACGTGAACTAGAACGAGAACGATCGAACGAACGAGAGCGAGAACGAACACGTCAACGTACGTTGCCGCGAGAACGTGAACGAGAACGAGAACGATCGAACGAACGAGAGCGAGAACGAGAACGATCGAACGAAGACAAGCGAGAACGTGAATGAGAACGAGCGAACGAACGAGGACGAACGTTAACGTGAAATGCAATATATATATATATATATATATATATATATATATATATATATATATATATATATATATATATATATATATATATATATATATATATATATACATATATATATATATTTGTTACTTCGCATTTATCCAAATACATCTTTTTGTATCTTGCAAAAAAGACGTGTTGTCGGAGTCGTCCGTCAAGCCTGAGTGGAAGAGCTAGCCCTAGAAGGAATTGGAGCAGGCAAGTGACGTAATAATATAAATGATTGTTATATTTGTAATGCAATTAATTAAGATTATTAGACCTGTAATTAGACTTATCATATAAGATTGTGTAGTGTTCTAATATTATTTGAGTTTTAATATAAGATTATTTTATTGCAAATTAGACTTAGTATGACATTATTGACTACGGAATTGGTGCGACTCCTATCAATTGACTATTGTAGTCTTAATTAGACTTAGCATATACGCACGAAACACTTAGCATACATGACTATTTTAGTCTTAACATGTAATATTATTTGAGTTTTAATATAAGATTACTTTATTTGTAATTAGACTTAGTATGTAATTATTGACTACGGAATTGGTGCGACAAGTAGCAATTGACTATTGTAGTCTTAATTAGACTTAGCATATACGCACGAAACACTTAGCATATACATGACTATTTTAGTCTTAGCATGCATGTAATATTATTTGAGTTTTAATATAAGATTATTTTATTTGTAATTAGACTTAGTATATAATTATTTACTAGCTAGGGTTGTATAATATACGTCACCTAGACTTAGCTTATATCATGATTTGTAATTAGACTTAGCACGTAAGGTTGTGTAGGGTTCTAATGTACGACATTTACACTTAGCATACATGACTTAGATTGTTAAAACATAAATGTCTCGTAACTTAGCAGATGTTTCTTGTATCAACAGATGGCTGACCGCGATGAGGAACAGATATTGTACGATACAATCGCGGAGGGAAGCAGCCAGTACTGGAATGAAGAAGAGGGGAACGAGGATCCAAACCAGTACTTGAACGAGGAAGGGAACGTGGAGAGGGATGCGGAGGGGAACCAGCAGGGGCACGTGGAAAGGGATGTGGAGGGGAACCAGGAGGAGGAGGCTAGTGGTAGTCAACCCTCCGTTGGACAGAACAGGGCACGCGGGCAACGAGGTGCAGCGAAGAAGCTTGAGGGTCAGCACATCATAACGGAAGTGGAAGAAGATGGACGTCCTAGTGCCCCGGCCGAAGCCGCCAAGAACTATGTACGTCACAGCGGTTGGGTTGTGCGGGATAACGTGCCTGTCAGTACGGTGTACTGGTGAAGAACAAGGGCACGCGGAGATCATGAGAGCTTTGTCCCAGATTCGGAGAAAGAGATGCTGTGGACCACAATGCTCGAGACATTCACCCTTCCTGCGGGTACAGAGGACAAAGTGAAAAGGTGGACTCTGAAGAAAATGGCAGAACAGTTTCAGAGCTTCAAGGGAGATCTGTACCGGAAGTATATACTGAAGGGGCAGACACCGAACTTCGACACATTCCCAAAGCTAAGGGATCACTGGGACGAGTTCGTTGCATATAAGACAGGTGAACAAGGGCAGGCGATGATGGAAAGAAACAAAGAAAATGCCGCCAAGAAGAAGTACCATCACCACTTGGGGTCAGGAGGCTATAGCGTCGCGATGCCGAAGTGGGAGCAGATGGAGGCTAGCTTGATTGAGAGGGGTATCGAACCGGCAACAGCCAATTGGCCGGAACGATCGAAGTTCTGGTACTATGCTCACGGTGGAACGCTCAACCCAGCTGATGGCTCACTGGTCTTCGGCGATCAGATACGAGAGGCTGCGCGACGACTAACAGATGCAGTGGAAGCCTCCTCTCAGGGCACGTTCCGACCAGACAGAGATAGGGACGAGCTGACACTCGCCCTGCAGACTCCAGAGCATCCAGGACGAACACGAGGGAAAGGGGTGATTCCTTGGAAGATTGGTTTCAAGGAGGACATCCACACGTACAGGAGTCGGATGAGGAGCAAGAGAGATACCGAGGCGAAGATTGCAGACCTAGAGTTCCGGGTATCGAGCTACGAACTCAACATGCAAGAGGAGGTGGCAAGGAAGGTTGATGAACGCATGGCCGCACATCGGTCCCATGATCCCCAGCCGACCATTCCTCCTGCAATGGTGAGCCCGTCAGGAAACCGTAGCAGCTGCGCCTCAACGGGGCAGGTAGGATCACAGAGCATGGACGCCATGCAAACACAGGACGAATCGACCTGTCCCGTTGATGACATCACTCAGCGGACACCATGTGAGCTGCATATTCCTTTCAAGAACTTATCAATAAAGGTAAGATTTAGCCATTCCGCTAGTTGCTGCTTATATATGTTGATTACTAATAAATAATCTCTCACAACATGAAGGTGGCGTCGGGCATGGCCATCCCAACGGACCCTTCAGGTACTTACCACTGCAGGCCGATTCCAGCAGGATACTCGAAGGTCGAAGTTGAGTTGGTCGAAGGCGCGTACGAGGACCTCGAGCTGGATTACCCTGGAGGAGACGGTGAGACGCATCTACGAGACACATGCCATGCCATTATTCTATGGCGCAGGCGGTACATCATCCTCCCTGGGCGACAAGCGGCGTCTCGTGCCCCATCTCCTCCGGCTCCGCCATCTCCTCCTCAGGATCCTGCACCGTCTCCTCCTCATGCTCCGCCAGCACCGTCTCCACCTCAGGCTCCAGCATCGACTCCTCCTCAGGATCCTGCACCGACTCCTCCTCGTGCTCCTACACCTACTCCCCTGCAAGCTCCTCTTCCGGCACCTTCAAAGTCAAGGGCCCCCCCAGCTCCACCGCCTGCCCACACAAGGGCAACGAAGAAGGCGAAAGTTGACGCCGCCAAGAACAAGGACCCGGGGTACGATTGCACGCAAGAGGAGCTTGACGCTTACGTTGCATCAGAAGTCAAGAGACAATTCAAGCCTCGAAGTCTAGAAAAGAAGATTCCTATAGACCCCAGTGTCAGGAACTTCTTCAGGGGTATGTTTGCATCTGTCAAGGAGGCCATCAAGCTATCGGACTATGAGCGAACGCTGAAGAAAGCATCTTCTGGAAAGTCCAAACCAGTCCCTCAGCTTGGAGAGCAACCAAACCAGGAGATCGAGCCGTTGGTGACCGGTGAAGAAATGACGATAGAACAATTTATTACTGACACCGGTCTAACTACGGATCAATTGCTAGGAGTCGCACCAATCGAAAAGGCGGAAGTGAAATACATGTACGAACTCGGTAAACCGCTTGTCAAGCCTGAGCTGCTGCAGTCCCTACCCACACAAATGTACAAGTTCCATCAGCTGTACATGGAGATGAGCACCACCAGTAGAGAGATGATCGGAGCGAGGATCAGGGACACGGACTTCTTGCAAGGAGATGACATTCTCTGGATCAATTTCAGGGGAATCTACGAACTATACCAGCTGGACGCCCTCGACGTCTCTAGTATGAGTTGCTGGATTTTGTAAGTATATCGTTCAGTTAGATTTCTTACTATACGTCTCCTTTAATTAATTAGGTCCTTGTATATAAGTAGACTATAGAAAATAATATACTCCCTTTTATCGTTGTAGAATGGAGATTCAAAGGGCCCGATGGCGGAGGGTTTTCGATACTGGATTCATCGACCCTCGGAAAGTAAACGTCGCAATGCTCGACCAATATCCACAAGAAACAGAGGACAATCTCGTCCATCTCCTGAAGGCGCAGCATTACAAGACGTTCATACTGTTGCCATACAACACAGAGTTAGTTTAATTTTACTGTCTTCCTACATACCAAATTTCATTCCCGTACGAACTTGCTAAGTGTTTCATATGTAATGCATCCCTTGGACATTGCAGATTCCACTGGGTGCTTTTACTCTTCGACCTGGATGCCTGCACCGTCAACGTATATGACTCAATGGATAAAAAAGAGTCTACGTTTGACAAGGTTTTCGAACTTATAGATAGGTACCGTCATAAGTTCCTTTGTTAATTAAGAAAATCTTGTTATGTTAATTGCTACTACGAATCATAGCTTTAAACTCCATGTAGGGCTTGGTATCGGTTCCGTCATTTGGTCCGCGGCAAATGGAGAGAAAGACTTAGGCGGAAGTTCAAATTTCCTGTGAGTACACATGCTCTACATTTATATTTCTCCGATTCAAATACATACAAGTGTATATTAATTAGATCTCTCGTTGTTTGTCATTTATTTGTAGTGCGCAAAGCAAAAGCAGGGAACTAACTTGTGCGGCTATTACGTGTGCGAGTATTGCCACTGCCTTGCAAACCAAATCATCACCGCAAGTGAGCTCGATGTACGTACAAATAAATTCAAAATTTCATTACGTAGCGATTTCTTGTTTAATTACTAATCAATTTCATACATTCATATAGTTTATTCGCATGAGGGATAACCTGACCACACACAAGGAATTTATCGCGGCGGTTCAAGAACAACTCATGGGATTCATCAACGAAGAAATCCTTGATCCCAAGGGTGAATTCTACTACGACGGAAACACAATTCACCGGTCCTTAGCTTCTGAGCTAGCAGCGAGTACTACTACGTCGAAATCGTAGCTAGCTAGGACATATAATGGATTGTAATTAATACATGACTACATATGTTTCTATATGCATGCGTACACATTTTCTATAATGTAAATATATTTTGGTCATATATATATCTATATACATATGCATTTGCATAACATATATATGTATAAATACATATATATTATGCATGTATATACATATAATATAATATAATATATATATATATACATATATATATGTATGCATATATATGTATTGAAACATATATATGCATGGTTTATATATATATATATATATATATATATAAACCATGCAGCAACAGGGCCATGCAAAAAAAAAAAAGGTCAGCTCGATCTTTAGTCCCGGTTGGTAACACCAACCGGGACTAAAGATGGCTCAGCCGGCCACGTGGCTGAGCCATCTTTAGTCCCGGTTGGTGTTACCAACCGGGACTAAAGATCGATCTTTACTCCCGGTTATTTCACCCGGGACTAAAGATAGCGATCTTTAGTCCCGGATTGGTACTCCCGGTTTGGAAACCGGGACTAAAGGGGGGTTACGAACCGGGACTACAAAGGGTTTCTCCACCAGTGCTCTTACATATCACTTTTTGTGATCTTTGATGTACAACTTTAATCACTATTATATATTAAAACAGAGTTAGAGTATTTACGGCTAATTTTTTTCCAGTAGTAGATGATGTACCCATCGATAGTGAGGTGTTCATGGTAACTTAATCAATCTCAAGATATGTCGGGCCCAGTTTTTCGGAGGTGCTCATAAGGATAGAATGTGCGTATGTATTCATATAGTTGAGTGCACACGCATTGGGGGCACCTGTGTTTGTAATGTGTTTATTTTAAAAAAAAAGAGTACCTAGTAAAAATTTGTATTGTTATAGTGTCCTTTTCTAAACTAATCTACACATATGAAAGTGTAGTAGATATGGAACACCCCACTTATGTGTATATAGTCAGCAGGAATACCACATAAATTGTAGCAGTGCAAGCTACGCATCGCGTGCCTTTAGCCAATCGGTTCAATGAAATAAAAAAAAATCATTTGTAGGTCTTACAACAGAGAATATGTTGGATATTTCAAGAGGAACAATACGATCCAGTTGATTAAAGAACGTAATTAGGAGTAGGTACATACGACCTTCTCATCCACTTTAGGATAGTTGTCTATTTAAAATTAATGATCTTTAGAAATCATAACTAATAAATCACATATTCAATTTCAAAGTCGTTTCAACAGCTGTATTCATGGTAATTAAATGGACAATTCAACAACTACACTCCCTCCGTCTCATTTTAAGCGCAAACATGAATTTTCGTGTCCAATTTTGATCGTTCGTTTTATTTGATATTTTTTTATAATTAGTATTTTTGTTGTTATTAGATGATAAAACATGAATAGTACTTTATGCATGACTTTTTTTTAATTGTTCTTCTAAAAAATCAAATAAGATGGACGATTAAAGTTGAACAGAAGAGTCATGGTTGCGCTTAAAATTTGCGCTTAAACGCTGTTAGGTGTGGTTGGTACAACTAAAAGAGATGGATACCCGCGAGCGGCGGCGACACAAGTGTAGTTGAGTAGTAGTTTAATTCTCTAAACCAGATGTGGCAACGGATAGAAATCATTCGGCGATGACACAAGTGTAGTTGAGTAGTAGTTTAATTCTCTAAACTAGATGTGGCAACGGATAGAAATCATTCGAGCATGCGGGTATCCATCTCTTTTAGTTGCACAATAACCAGATGTGGCAATGGATAGAAATCATTCGGCGATGACACAAGTGTAGTAAACCAGATGTGGCAATGGATAGAAATCATTCGGCGATGGCATATGCTCGCGGGTATCCATTTCTTTTAGTTGAACCAACCACACACCACATCTGGTTTGGCGATGACACAAGTGTAGTAAACCAGATGTGACAATGGATAGAAATCATTCGGCGATGACACAAGTGTAGTAAACCAGATGTGGCAATGGATAGAAATCATTCGGCGATGACACAAGTGTAGTAAACCAGATGTGGCAATGGATAGAAATCATTCGGCGATGGCATATGCTCGCGGGTATCCATTTCTTTTAGTTGAACCAACCACACACCACATCTGGTTTGGCGATGACACAAGTGTAGTAAACCAGATGTGGCAAGGCATATGCTGCAACGGATAGAAATCATTGGCATATGCTCGCGGGTATCCACATCTCTTTTAGTTGAACCAACCACCCACATCTGGTTTAGAGAATTAAACTACTACTCAACTACACTTATGTCGCCGCCGCTCGCGGGTATCCATCTCTTCTCTTTTAGTTGAACCAACCACATCTAACAGCGTTTTTCGTCCTCGCTTTCACGCAAAAGATTCGAATCCGGTGTGTTACAGTGACCGGGCAAATTTCCTATTTAAGCTGCTGCTGCTCAAGTTAGGAAAGCGAGGTGGTACTAATCTAGCTACAGTGCCGCGCCTTGCTACAGTAGCGCGAGCTACTGTTGGGCTGCATGCATGCGTGGGCCAAGGCCCATGGCCTGCTGCTAGCTTTTTTTTCTTTTAGGGTGTTACACGGATCCGGCGGCGGCGGCCACGGGCGATAGCGGTGGCGGCGCGTGCCCCCTCCCCTCCCTCCCCATGCAGATCCGGCGGAGGGAGGGCTTGGGGGCAGCAGATCCGGCGGCCGCCGCCCTCTCCCCTCCTTCCCCTTGCAGATCCGGGGGAGGGGGTGGCTGATCCGGCGGCGCGCGGCGGGAGGAGAGCACGGGGCGGCGGCGGCGGCCGCGGGCGACAGCGGCGGCGGCGCGTGCCCCCTCCCCTCCCTCCCCGTGCAGATCCGGCGGAGGGGAGGCTTGGAGGCTTGAGGAGATGGTGACCGGCGGAGCGGCGGCATGCGTCGGCGACCAGATCTATCTCTCCCCCTCCTCTTTTTTTCACTTGTGTTTTTTGTGTGTGATTTGATCATGTGAGATGTTCATGTGATGTGTTCTTGTGATGTGAGATGTGTGTTCTTGTGATGCTTCTTGTGATGTTCATGAGATGTTCATGTGATGTGTTCTTGTGATGTTCATGTGATGCTTCTTGTGATGCGTGTTCTTGTGATGTGAGATTCGGCGGTGGGCGACGGCGACGGCGACGGCGGCGGGCCTCGGCCAGGCGGCGGCGGATTAGGTTAGGGTTAGGGTTTCTTTTTTCTTTTTTTTTGTTTCTTTTTTTTTCTCCGCGCAGGCGGCTTAAGCGCCCGCACGCGAAAATTGGTTTTCGCGTGCAGGCGCGCCACCCGCATGCGAAAATCACGATTTTCCCAGACGACTGGGTGCATGCGGGCCGCCCACCCGCACGCAGAAATTGGCTATCCCGCATGGAAAAATTGGCGCTGTAGTAGTGCTTGATGCGTGAACCTAGCCGTACATGATCAATAAATCAGTAAGATTTTAAATTTTGATTTATAGCATAATTTGTCACTCCTCTCTATTTATAGCTCCCTCTTCCACCTTCTATGTTTAGTGATGGACACAATTAGTGAATAGCCAGGCCGGGCTTACGTAGGCCAGCGGTTTCCAAACACTCCCCCTTGGGCTCTGACTGTATAATTTGGAGAAAAGAAAAACCCAGTGGAAAAAATTTGGAGAAAGAGTACATAGCATATGCTTGCAATGTCGCATGAATTGCCTCATTAAAAATCTTATAATAAACTACTGGGAAAACTTATCTAACGGAAAAAAGAGTATAATGCACTCAATTCTTCGTTCAATTTTTCTAGATGGAATTTTGGGTATTTTATTTTCTATATCAAAATTCTGGAATGAGTCAGCGAAATTCTCCCCCTGAATTTTGCATCTCTCTAAATCTCATTATTCCAATTCCTCAGACACACTTATTCAAGAGAAGATGTTAATAATGGGTTAGTGGACAAATCTGTAAGACTTCCATATAGCTTAGTTCGTTGCTTCTATTCAATTCATGTACATAGAAGAGCTTGGGGTTCATGTGCTTAGTGAGTTTGCTTCTCATGTAATCCATTTGCATATGTGCGACATATGCTGGGGTTGTGTTAACAGTGAAATTTGGTAAGCCCAGAGTAGTCATCGGCTTAGAGTCAGCATTGGCTTCGAAGTCTTGAGATTAGCCGATGAGAGTTGTCAAGTCGTCAGTTGTCGGATTCTTGCTATATTCGGTTAAGGAAATTGATCTACTAAAGGAAGCTTATCCAGAAGAGACCGAGTTTAAAGAGAATGCGGCATGGCAAGTTATCTATTAATTAGGAATAGTTTATTAGTTTCCTTTTATGTTTAGGAAAGTGTGTTTAGTGTCCTATAAGGACTTTATCTTTTCCTTTTATCTTTAGGAAAGTTTCTTTCTTGTCCGGCAAGAACTTGTATCAACCCATGGGTATAAATATGTACACCCAGGGTATTAATACAATTCGGCGCATCGCCACCTTTTACCTTTTCTACTTTATTTTATCGTCCGACGGGACTTGGCACCTGACGTGGGGCTATGTTTGATCTCCGGCTAAGGGGTAAGTCCAATGTTCCGTCGGCCTAGGCAATAGTATCGTTTACGTCGGCGTCGTTCAAGTCTGCATCAGTACATTCGATCTCTTGGATTGCTCTGGTTTGGATGATATATTTGCCTACCTATTTATCATATGTCTCTGTTAATATCGTCTTAGCATATCAATTTAGCTCTATCGGCTGCTTCTCGTTTTAGGGATTCTGCCAGTATCGGCTAAATCGCGTTGCTAGATTAGATTTGCTTAGACATCTACCACCCTAAAAACTCAGTCAACGGCTTGATTGTCTAGATATTATATTTCTTTTCATACTTAGTGCTGCATCCATTGAGTTTGATCTACTAAGTCGTGCTTAGAACCATAATCTCTAGCCTGCTTCTTGATTGCCAATAAGGGTTTCATCGGGGTTTCAACCGGTGAGTTATCTGGACGTTGCATCGGCTCATAAGGATTGCATATACATATAAGTTGGATTTAGCCGATGGCAACAAAGGTTTCACTATTTAATTTAATCTTGTGGATTTCATGATATCGGACCTCCAGCCAATGTGTGCTTTAACCTTCGGATTAATGCTTGTTTATCATATCATTATTTGCTGATTGGTTTATACTGGATTATATTGTTATGTCGTTACATCATCTTCAGCCGATTGCCTTTATATCATTATTTACATTGGACATATAGCCGATAGCTCTAAACCCTATCGCTATCGGCTGGCATCGGCTATTGGCTGGTATCAGCATCGGCTGGAATCTCTACATTGGATTATGAGCCGATCGGCTATTTTATCTCCTATTTACATAACTTGTCAGTTGCAGGATCAAACTTACTGGCACGCCTGCATCTCATCAAGATTTGGACCTGCACAGGAGCTAAGCAGATCTCCCACGCCGGTGTGTTCGATTTTTTCGTCAACACAAATTGGCACGCCCGGTGGGACCATGAATTTTATATCCACATGTCTGAAGAAGAAGCCAATGCCAAGATCATGGTCACGGTGGAGAATTTAATGGAGGAACAACAATATTGGCTCGGGGGGCAAGCGTATCAGTTTCAGCATGGTGGAGTACATCAGTATCGGCTTGTCGGTGACATGGGGCCGCGGGTATCATGACTAGAGGCTTGGGTAGCCGCGATCACCCACGTGGCCTGACCCCCTCGGGGGGGTCGGGCCCGAGGATGATGTAGCCACCCCTCCCTCTATCTCCCCGAGGGGTCGGGCCGCCCCTGTTTCGGCCCCGAGGGCTGGGGCGCCCCGACCCCCTGTGATTTTGGCGCCACGTATATGGGTTAGGTAAGCACAGCGGAGCTTTTTCAGCTCGCGGACCGAGTGGCTCGCAAGGAGGAGGCCTGGACTTGGAACCCCTCCGGTTCCGGTGTGGCAGCTTCGGCCGCCCCCGGGTCCGCTGCTCGGTCAGGGCGGCGAGACAGGAGGAGGAAGAAGAGGTCAGTCCATTCCGACGACGAGGGTCATGTCCTCGCCGTCGAGGGCGTTTCGCTGGCCACCCGAAAGGGGAGGCCTGCGAGCGACAAAAAGAAGGAGGCCGGCGCTCCCTGACCTCGACTACTTGGAAGAGCGAAGGCGGCACGCGGCCCTCCGAGCCGCGTGCTACCGGCAGAACCTGCGGCGCTACCATCAGCGCCACGTCCGAGCCCGATCACTCTGCGTCGACGACCTCGTCCTACGCCGCGTCCAAACGCGTGCTGGACTGAGCAAGCTCTCACCAATGTGGGAGGGTCCGTATCGAGTGATCGGCGTCCCCCGGCCGGGCTCCGTTCGGCTGGCCACGGGCGACGGCACAGAGCTGCCTAACCCGTGGAACATCGAACACCTTCGTCGCTTCTACCCCTAGTGGGGGTCGGGTGTCAGGTCTTGGGCTTGGGCCAACCCCGCACCCCCCCCCGGGCGTGCAGGGTTGGCCGGGGGCTTATCTTTTTTCTCTTCCGTATTTCAATAAAAGCATTTTCGATTTCCTAAGGACTGCGTCTGTGCCGTTGTTTCCTTTTAAAGAATCTTGACTTGAAATAGGTCGCTCGTGCTCAATCCTGCCCTCGGTGGCCCAGGCCGGCTAAAATCGCCAAAAGGGGCCCAGAACCGAGCCGTGCCCCGGGGCGTGGTGAACTCCGGGGGGGAATCGGCAAAGGCCCACAATCGGGTCATCCATAACCCTCGGTCACCATGTTCCCGGCCTGGCCAGTCTCGACACGTGGATCTCCCCAGGCACTAGCCCCGACCCGCGCCATTTGAGGCTGGGACCTGGGCACGAGCCCTTGTTCAAGCTAAGACACAGAAGGACCGCGGGACAGACCATCCTCGACTCATACACACAACAAATAGAATTGACACAGAAATTTTCTCTTTATTTGATTGCAGATTAAATCAGTCTATACAAGAAGGGGGCCCGGAGGCTTCGGAAGAAGAAGGAAAAGTTATTAAGATTGGCGGGGGCCTGGGGCTCACTCCGACGCGCCCGGGTAGCCGGCCTCGCCGTCGCTGTCGTCCGCACCGTCGTCACCGCACTCGCCGTCGGAGGTGAAGGCAAACGCGAGCCTAGGGGCCGCTCATTATTGTCGGTTGGTTTTCCCTTGCCGATGCGCGTGATTTGCGACCGCTGGGATTCTGCCCGAAGAGAGAGCAGGGAGGAGAGGCCCCCGAGCCGAACGGCGGCCCAAGGCCCCCGACGGCCGGAGCTGGCCCTCCGCCTGCTTGTCCGACGGTGACAGGCGCCCCCGACCCCCAGGATGGCCCCGAGGCCACTGCGGGAAGGCCGCACCTGTCGCCCTCTGACCCCGAGGTCGTCGGCACAGAAGCCGAGGGCGCCCCGCGTGGCCTCTCGGACGAAGAGCGCCCTGGAGATGCGGCCCCTGGCGAAGAAGATCGGCTCCGCCGAAAGGTGCAGCGGCCGGTCTACTTCGTTAGCGAGGCCCTCCGGGACGCCAAGACCCGATACCTTCAGGGCCAGAAGATGCTTTACGCTATTCTGATGGCTTCGAGGAAGTTGCGCCATTATTTCCAAGCGCATTGGGTCACGGTGGTTACGTCTTACCCCCTCGGCCAAATCTTGCATAACCGAGAGGGTACTGGACGGGTGGTGAAATGGGCAATCGAACTCTCTGAGTTCGATTTGCACTTTGAACCACGCCACGCGATCAAGAGCCAGGCCCTCGCCGACTTTGTGGCGGAGTGGACCCCAGCTCCCGAGCCCGTCTCCGCCCCCGAGGCCAGCTCGGGCCCATCGCAGCTGCCTCACACCGCCCACTGGGTGATGTAGTTCAACGGCGCCTGTAGGGACCGGCCCCACCTGTCACCGGGCCTAAGGAGTGGCGTCACGCCCGAGCGCTTCCCTCGAAGGGGGCAATCGCCCTGGCGTAACGCCGGGGGCTACTGTCGGTGACATGGGGCCGCGGGTATCATGACTAGAGGCTTGGGTAGCCACGATCACCCACGTGGCCTGACCCCCTCGGGGGGGGTCGGGCCCGAGGATGATGTAGCCACCCCTCCCTCTGTCTCCCCGAGGGGTCGGGCCGCCCCTGTTTCGGCCCCGAGGGCTGGGGCGCCCCGACCCCCTGTGATTTTGGCGCCACGTATATGGGTTAGGTAAGCACAGCGGCGCTCACCTAACCGCATTTATTGCGGGTTGGACGAGCGCGCCACGCCGCATTTAATGCAGCGCAGCACGCTCGCTTATCCGGTCCGTAACCGGTAGCAGTGTGTGACCGGTCACCGATCGGTCAGATTGCTGGTTAGGTGGTAACAGGCGGCCTGTCACACGCCTTGCCCCGTCCCGTCGGAATGATGAGAGCCTCCAGGCGCTCGTCACTAGCCGGAGCCGGCGTGCTAACTCCCGGAGTTGGCACGTCAGTCCCGGCTAGATACATGCCAGGCTTCATCGCAACCATTACAAGCAAGACATTGTATGAAGAAGGGCGAACATGCAGATTGCTAATCTGACGCGTGGTGGACAAGAATGACTGGTTTGCGACCGGTCTGACACTGGTTATGTCGTCGGCAGACGACCGTGTCCCCACGTTGCACCTGCTTCCGGCGGAGTGGAGGTAGGTATGGGCCGTCCCATCAGAAGGATCACTCGGACAGCAGCCATTGCAAGTCTCCGCCCAATTAAAAAGAGATGACAGGGTGATCCCCGAGGTCAGACGAATGAGGACGCGTGGCCGCACTCAAAAACAAGCAGTGTTTTAGCTTCCAAGAGAAGGCGAGCCAAGTTTTAGTAAAGATAGGATGGGTCCCCACCCTATAGAAAAGGAGGTAGAAGTGGTGCATGTGGGATCCCCTTGAGATATAAAAGGAGGACCTTGCCCACTTAAGGGTGGGGGGGGATAACCGGAGCTGGTAGAGGAGAGAAGGAGGAAGAGGGTCTCTAGAGTTTGAACTCTCTTGCTCTCCAGCTCTTTGTAGCTCCTTCATACACAGATCCATCAGAACACAGGAGTAGGGTATTATGCTTCTAAGCGGCCCGAACCTGTATACATCGCCCGTGTCTTGCGCGTTTCCACTTTCGCGAACATTTCACAGATTGAGAGCTTAGAACTTCACTTAGCGTCCCCGGCCGAACCGGCAAAGGGGGGCCTGCGCGGTCTCCCGGTGAGGAGCCCCACGCTCCGTCATGGCTCATGAAAGCCGACTGCAGGAAGCAAAGGAAGATCGGTTTTGGAGTTATCAAGACAAGAAATTTTGAAGCATGAATTCTCATACTCCAAAACTGGGGGGCATGTGTTAATAGTGAAATTTGTTAAGCACAGAGTAGTCATCGGCTTAGAGTCAGTATCAGCTTCGAAGTCTTGAGATTAGTCGATGAGAGTTGTCAAGTCATCAGTGTTCGGATTCTTGCTATATTCGGTTAAGGAAATTGATCTACTAAAGGAAGCTTATCCAGAAGAGAACGAGTTCAAAGAGAATGCGGCATGGCAAGATATCTATTAATTAGGAATAGTTTGTTAGTTTCTTTTTATGTTTACGAAAGTGTGTTTAGTGTCCTATAAGTACTTTATCTTTTCCTTTTATCATTAGGAAAGTTTCTTTCTTGTCCGGCAAGGACTTGTATCAACCCATGGGTATAAATATGTACACCCAGGGTCTATGTAATCTATCTTCACGATCAATACAATTCGGCGCATCGCCACCTTTTACCTTTTCTACTTTATTTTATTGTCCGGCGGGACTTGGCACCTAACGCGGGGCTGCATCGGTGTTCGATCTCCGGCTAAGGGGTAAGTCAAATGTTTCGTCGGTCCAGGCAATAGTATCGTTTACGTCGGCGTCGTTCAAGGCTCTATCAGTACATTCGACCTCTTGGATTGCTCTGGTTTGGATGATATATTTGCCTACCTATTTATCATATGTCTCTGTTAATATAGTCTTAGCATATCAATTTAGCTCTATCGGCTGCTTCTCGTTTTAGGGATTCTGCCGGTATCGGCTACATCGCGTTGCTAGATTAGATTAGCTTAGACATCTACCACCCTAAAAACTCAGTCAACGGCTTGATTGTCTAGATATTATATTTCTTTTCATACTTAGTGCTGCATCCGTTGAGTTTGATCTACTAAGTCGTGCTTAGAACCATAATCTATAGCCTGCTTCTTGATTGCCAATAAGGGTTTCATCAGGGTTTCAGCCGGTGAGTTATATGGACGTTGCATCGGCTCATAAGGATTGCATATACATATAAGTTGGATTTAGCCGATGGCAACAAAGATTTCTTTACCAAACTCTGGTAAATACATGAGAAATCCCGTCAAAACTTGGCAATATTGTTAAATTGTCAAAATTTTAACATTGCTAAAATTTGATAAAGTTTATTTTAGCTATAATCTGAACATGCCCTTAATACGTTCCCTTTTCACTGGATTTGAACACATCGAAATCTGGGGAGGCATAGAACAACATATGGCATATGGGCAAACTGGAGCTCAAGCGCATCCACCGAACCAGAGAGGCAGAGACAACGCTGGAAGCATGGAACCAGAGACTACGCGCGCGACTGACGCGTCCGATATTTTAAAACCCATATCTAGTGTGTAACGATCACACATTGGAACTGGCACATATTGGAACTGTCCCCAATGTGTTGTTTTGCAGTAGTGTTTGCTTCTTTTCTTCTTAAAAAATTTTGTCTGCCATGCATCTTCAGTTAGCTTGGCGAAAGGAAAATAAAAATACAACGTAAAATCGACATTGATTTAGTTTTGTTTAGCAAATCCAAAAAAAAAAATCTAACTTGGTCATAGTGGATCAAGGACATGCCAGACTTTAGGACTCGTTCTTTTACTCAACTTTCCGCTTCAACATCTTCATTTTCCCCATTTTTCATTAGCACGTTTTTAAACTATTAAAGGTATGTCTAAAAATGATTATATATATAGAAGTTGTTTAAAAAACAAATAAATTTATTATTAAAAATTGTTATATGAATTTTCACATCTCGCGTGCGCTCGAAATTCCTCTCCACATGGAGCGAACGAACGAGCTCAAAAGAAAATGAAACGCCAGAAATGAAGCCCCATTGTTATATCCAGATCTAGTTGTGTTTAGTTCACACCGAAGTTTAGAAGTTTGGTTGAAATTGGTACGATGTGATAGAAAAGTTGTGTATATAAAAGGTTTGATGTGATGGTAAGTTGGAAGTTTGAAAAAGAAAACTTTACAACTAAACAGGGCCAGATCTGTAGTGTATGGCAAAATCCAAGCTATTAATGCCTCGCTAGCTGATCAACTGGTTAAGTCAAGTCTGCCTCAAAAAAAAAATATATGATTAAGTCAAGTCAACATTCCAACTGCCCCAGTCATCTCCACATTATAACACATGGACTGCGAGGCTCCGACGTAAGCTTTGGGGCATGGCCTCACACTAACATTCATCATCTAGAGGTAATACTACTAACAATAATATTTAGCTGCATTTTTGTCTCATTTTACCTTTTTTTCTCTTACAAAATACGTTGTAGAAATAAGGGTGAAGACATAATTTTTTTTCATGCACTGTAGCTACCTTTTTCTAAAAAACACTGATTATAAATGAATTTGTATTTTTTAATAATATTTTGTACAACGTATTTTGAATTTAAATTTTTCATGACCAACTGTTCATATCATTACAGTACACGTCTGAAAATGGCATGTTTTGTCGACATTTTTACTTGTTTCGAGGCAATAAGAACAGATCAACCATAATGAGTGACTAATGAACATGAGGTATGTTTACGTTTTTATTTTTCCTGCAGGTCAGGTCCTTCCGTTTTAAAATATAAAATATATTAGCTTATTCACCGTCTTCAACATTGTACATTTACCACTATATTCTTTTGTAATACTGTAAAATGTTTAAATAATACAGATAAAGTGATACCACATCACTACCAGAAACTGTATTACTTCTGACGGCCAAATCCCGTCAGAGATAAAGAAAATTCCGTCAGGAAAATAGGACCTGACGTGTTACCGTCAGAACT
This sequence comes from Oryza sativa Japonica Group, assembly GCF_034140825.1. Classification (NCBI taxonomy): domain Eukaryota; kingdom Viridiplantae; phylum Streptophyta; class Magnoliopsida; order Poales; family Poaceae; genus Oryza; species Oryza sativa. Next base: position 23,058,920 of record NC_089045.1, read on the forward strand.
AGCTTGTCGGGGAAAAATAAATTTGCCTAGCGTGTGTCCGTCAGGGTTAATTTTCCTGAAATTCAATGCGCGCGAAATACCAAAAATATTGCCGCTCTGTCTTGTTTCCTCGCGCGCCATTGCAATTTTATTTTACATAGTCTTTCCTGTGACCCCAAATTTTTGCACTGATGGGTACGTTCACGTCAGGCAATTTAATATTACTGAGTTTAATATAATTTTAAGGTTGAGAAACGTCTAGGGGTCTTCGGCTAGCTTGTCACGCCCCGAACCAGTCCCGACCGGAACTAGCCCGTGACGCTTCAAATTAACCTGTTAATCGATACCAGTCCCAGGAAACAGTGCTGGTATCACAGGGAGACAGAATATCATAGCAACAGAGGTCTCTTTATTATAGTAGGGGTACAGTCATGTTGGGCCGTGGACAGATCCCGAGCTCACAACTGTATTACAAAAGGGAAACGGAAGCCAGGACTTGGACCAAACAACACAGGCGCGACTTAGGAACTAGGCCGAAACCCTAAAACTCATCGTAGCCGGCTTGCTCCTGGAAGAACTCCTCATCAGCAGGATCCGCTTCATCTTATTCAGCAACTGGGGGGGGATTATTTATATAGAGCAAGGGTGAGTACGGGAGTACTCAGCAAGCCATGGGAAATAAGTGTTTAATGCAGGCTTCAAGGAAGGGCTGTTGTTTTTGCAATTGATTTTATTTGAACTCTTTTTCTAAAAACAACTAAGTGAGTGCTTCTCAAACGACACGGATGAGACAGTGCGTCTCGTCCGGTCGGAGTATGTGCAATGTATCAGTCTTTAGAATTGATTCAAGGTTGGCACCCGGCCAACAGCTTTTCAAACGGCCACCCGGGCCAACAACTTTCAAACGGCCACCCGGGCCTAGCTGATCCCATCAGCTGCAGATTTTTCAAACATCGAACCCCTTTCCACAACAGCAATTTCACAAGCAGTAGTCAAACAAAACTACGCTAGGAATCACCTCACATCCGCCCATGACCGTGGGCACGGCTGTTCGAACAGTTTGTTAACCTCTGCAGAGGGGGTACACTTTACCCACACGACATTACTAACCCAGATCACCCAGCCCGTGGGGATCAGCCACGTCGGGAGACCTCCAAGCTTTCATGACAAGGCATTTCGAAAGCCAACAAAGGTTTACCATATGCCGACGAGAGGGGTCCCAGACCAACAACAGGTTAGGTCCCAGACCATACTATGCCAGGAAGCCCAGGAGTCCTCCCCGACACCACCCCGGCGAATCCACATGTCTCTCGGCATCAAGGCTCCCCTGATAAGCTAGTTACTCAGCCAGGGGTGTCCCATTCCACCCATGTGGTCGTACTTGACTTATGTTTGGATGAAATTCCAAGGAATCGGTCCTTAAGTGCGAGAGCGGGAAACCGTACACCCGGTACGTTCCCCGGTCCGCGGTTTTGGAAATTCATTTAGTTCGCAAGCACCGACCCAGGTGTCGGGTTTTCCAAGTCTTTTGTAAAACCTAAGTTTTACCTAAGTTGTTATTCAGATTTTAAGTTTGAAGGCGTCCGTCGATACTCGCACAGGGTGCACGAATACCGAGACGCAACTAGATGGTTACAAGGGGACATGATATAACAATTAACAAAGGAAGGATCAAATGCAACAAATTAGGTAAGTCCGCCAATCTGCCTTGCAGACGGGACAACAGATTAAGTGCGATCCTATCAATGCATAATATTTTTCAAGCAACATAATTAAATTTCAAATATAGGCTCAAGATGTTCAAAGGTGGCTTGCCTTGCTCGAGATCTGGAGCTTGATCCTCGAAATCCTCGCACTGCGGGTCTTCGGGCTCCGAAACTACACGTGAAACGGGACAACTCAACAAACGGCGAAAATAAAGCCCTATTAATGACCTCTAAGCGTGCCATTAGATAGATCTCGAGATTTGAGGAATTTTGGAAGTTGAACGGAGTCAAACGGATTTACGGTTGGGAAGATATTGAATTTCTAAGATTATTGGATTTTTGGTCTAAAGGAAAAGGATTTAATTAAATCCTTTTTGGAAAAGAAAAGAAAAGAAAAGAAAAGAGGAAGGGAATATAGACTTTTCTCGGGCGGCTAGGGCGCGGCCCAAGAGAAATGGAGCGGTACGGTCGAGCTAAATGGGCTGGCCGGCCCAAGGCGACCCAAGACGCGCGCACGCGGGAGGGGAGGAGAGAGAGAGCGCCGGTGGACCGGACTCACCACGCGTGGTCCCGGGTGGGACCCGCTTGTCGGTGACACGGTTCACCGTGCGGAGCGAGCACGCGGCGCACGCGCGCGGGCGGGGGAGGGATGCGGTGCACGCGCGTGGTTCGCGGTGGAACGGATGCGGCGGGCCCACGCGCATCCTCACGGCTTGCGGTGGAACGCGCGCACGGGAGGGGCTGACCGGGGTCGGCCCGATCCGATCTCGGCCGAGCTGGCGCCGACGTGGCGCCTACGTGGCTGCCACGCGAGCTGGCGGGAGGAAGACGAAGGCGCCGGCCGCGAATGGACGGCGGGCGGCGGCAGTTTCTCCGGGGCGCCTTGCGACGATGAGGGGCGACGGGGCGTACACCGGGATGACGAGGAAGAAGGAGAGGGAGCGAGCCAACGGCTCGGATTCGCCGGAGGGAGTCCGTCGGCGTCAACCGGCGGAGGGCAAAGGGGGAAACGGCGACGAGGTCACGAGGGGCCAATTCCCGGCGGTGAGAGCATCTACGCGGCCACGGGAATCCGTTGCTAGCGTCGGATTGAGTGGAGCTTCGCCGAGCGAGGCCGGCGACGAGCGGGTGCTACGGAGCTCGGGCGGCGACGGCGGCGAGCACACGGCGAGCGACGGCAACGGTCGGGGTGGCGCCGGCTAGCTACGGGGAAGCTACTCGTGCTACCACCGAAAACTAACGGGGGGAGATGGAGCGAGGAGGAAGAACGGAGGGAGGCACTACCGAGATGAGGAGGGCGCTGTGACGAGAGGCCGACGGTGCGGGAGTAATCTCTCCGGCCTCGGGCCGGGGAGGAGGAAGGAGACGGCGCGTCCGGAGTCCCCTTCCGCGTCCACGAACGCACCGGCTCTCCCGGCGCTTGTCGATGAACGGCGGAGGCGAGACAGAGCTCGGAAGGCGGCGGCAACAATGGAGTGGAGGCGATGGGAGGAGAAGAGAGGGAGGGCGCCTGGGCTTTAAGGGCGGCAATGTCGGTTTGGAACCGACTTGGGCGGTCAAGGCGCGAGCTGGCGCTCGGCGCTCGCGTCCAATCGGCGACAGGGCGGAGGGAGGATGACGCCGGCGGGAGGAAAAGGGGAAAAGGAGGGAGAGAAAGGGGCTTGCCTCCTTGCCGCTTTGGGAAAAGAAGGAGGGGAGCGGGGGCGTCGCGGCAGAGGGAGGAGGGCTCTGCCTCCGTCCCTTGGCGGCTTGCGCGCGGAGTGGCGGGGCCGAGACGATGACGACGGCGATGACGGCGGGGCGGTTTGGAGCGGAGCGGCGACACGGGCGACAGGCGCGGGCAGTCGCTGACGACGGCGGCGACCAGGCGGTCGGCCACCATGGCACGCGCGCGCGGCTTGCAACGGGAGGCGCGGCGGATTGAGTGGCGCGGCTCGGGCACGCGCGCTGGCTGCGGGGCCGAGCGGCGGCAGGCGCGGGAGGGCAGCAGGGCCGGGCGGCGCAGACGCGACGCGGGCGACGACCACGCGGGCGCGCGCGCGAACGACGCGCGGGGAACGGCAGCGAGCGAGCGAAGAGGAGGGCTCGGCTCGGCGCGGGCGGCTCACGCGCTCGCGCGCGGGCAGAGCGGAGAGGGAGGGTCGCTCGGCGCGGGCGGCTCACGCGCACGCGCGCGCAGCGCGCAGGCGGAGTGGAGGGGGAGAGGGAGAGAGGGAGCGCGCCGGGGAGGGAGAGGGCCGTGGGGAGAGGGGGAGATGGGCCGAGAGAAATTCGGCCCATCGACCCCGGGGAGGCAAAATAGACTTTTGCGGAGGAATTTGATTTGGAAGGATTTGGATTCGGGATTGAACTCGACGATAGATCGGGGATTTGAGATCTTGAGATGGCACGGACACTAGACAACAAGCAAAGAAACAATTTCGCAATTAGGGTTTTTAAGAGATAATTTTCCCGCTAGGCGCCACGACGGAACGGGCGCTACATAGCTCCACAAAGTAATGGGCTAGCTGGCCTGGGTTTGAAGTTTCAACCTTTCTAATTATTTGATATTAATTCCTTCTCAAATATTCGTGTTTTTTTTCGTGATTTTAAAGGCTGACTTTGTGAAAAACATGTACTTACAATTGTTGGAGGCCCCAACCTTAAAAGTTGTGTTGCTCCTTTGCTTTACAACAAAAGGACTTTTTTTTTTGTTGAAAAAACATAAGCAAATGGACATAAACCCCAAGGCCATATGTAAATTAATTAACTAGCTGCTTAATTGAGTGCATGATCTTTTCTCACTACGCCAGATTAGCCCATCTGTGACGGCCTATCTATGATGGACCAAAATATCTCGTCACAGATACTATCACCTTTGACGGGTTAAAATAAATCTCGTCATAGATGAGGCTAAAAAAAATGACCCGTCACAGGTAAATACTCACCTGTGACGGGTATATATAAGGACCCGACACATAATGATTGTGACGTGTCCACATATAAACCCGTCACTGATGAGTACTTACCTATGACGGGTTTTAAGTTTACACCCGTCAAAGATGAGTAACCTCACCTCATATATTCAATTAATTTTCACTTATAAAAAAGGAAACACCAACCCTCCCCTACCGCCCACCACCCCAACCCACCCCCACCGCCCACCGCCCACAACCCATCTCTTTTCTCTCTTCTTTCTCTCTTCTCTCTTCCTCCACCATCGCCTCTCCCCTCAACCATGCGCCAGCTGCGTCGCTGCCTCCTTCGCCCCTCGCCGTCCTCTAGGAGCTCAGGGTTGCCGGCTGCGTCGCCTGCCGTCGGCCTCCAGGAGGTCGGGCCCGGCGGCCTTCAACATCGATGCCGCCGCCACCTCCTGACCGCCGGTCACCAGATCTGGCCGCCGGTGCCTTCTCTCGCCTCCCGGCCACTGACGTCGCCGCCTCCCGACCACCGGCTTTAACCGCCGACGCCGTCGCCGCCTCCTAACCGCCGGTCGCCAGATCTGGCCACCGGGAAGCCGGATCTGGCCACCGGCGCCTTCCCTCGCCTCCCGGCCGCCGACGCCGCCAAGTTTGGCCTCCGAGAAGCCGGATCTGGCCTCCGGCGCCTTCCCTCGCCTCCCGGCCGCCGACGCCACCGCGGATCCGGCCACCGACACCTTCGCCACCTCCACAACCTCTTCCCTGACTGCCGGACGCCACCTCCTCCGCCACCGATCGATGACCGCCAGATCCGGCCTCCACGAGGTCGGGGGACGCGGATCCAGCGTCCGCGGCCTTTCCCCTCTGCCACCGACTGCCGGCCGCCACCGCCACCGACCGCCGGCCGCCGGATTTGTTTGTGCTTGATGTTGTTTGTGCTTGATTTGCTCATGTTTGTTGCTTATGTGGATGTGTAGTTTGTTAAATTGGACATGGATACTTGTGTGATGTATATTTTCAGATTGCTTCATGTGTAGTTGTTTGTTGAGATGTATTTGATTTAAAATACAAAGTTGCTGTATCATGTGCATCTTGAGATGTATTTGATTTTTCTTCATTTCGTACATTTGGGCTGAGGCATTTCTTTTTTTTTGGGTGATTTTTGACATCTGTGACGGGTGAGAACTAAAACCAGTCACAGCTGTTTCGTCACCTTTGACGGGTTGCAAAGAGTCACCCGTCACAAGTGTGAGTCACCTGTGACGGCTATATTTTTTAGCCCGTCAAAGGTTTTAATTACCAGTGACGGGCTTTCACCCGTCAAAGGTGAGGTGTTGTCATCAGTGACCACTAGTCTCTAACCAGAACCAAATCCGTTAAAGGTGAGGGTTAGAGCCCGTCACAGATGACTGGATCCGGCCTAGTGTCTATGGTTCTCTTGCAAGTACATCTCTGCTCCTCCATCCAGCTCGTAATTAAAACGGAGACCGATCGAGGTCCATCGCCGATTCGCGTTCGTACGTCGTCCATGGAACTGCATTTACGTACCCAACACGTGATCGCATCCAAATCGCAGTACTCAAAAGCAGCTAATACCTAGTCAACTACAAGTCAAGTCAACACAACAACATGTACGTGCCAATAATGCATGCGCATCTTATTCATCTCGATTGGCCAACTTGTCGCAGGTTTTACAATTTCGATTTCGTCCAAAATTTTGGAAAGTCCCGAAATTTTGGGATTTTTGGCACTTCTTGGACCAATTTTTTTTGAAATTTTAATAGAATTTAACCGAATTTGATTAAATTTGACTAAATTTGCTAAAAATTGAGAAAAACCAAATATTTCGGCCGAGATAATAACTTACCGGGGCACTACTACATGATGGATTTTCACGTGCGGATATTTCAACTGTGTAAGAAAGTGTCTGCAAAAATCGCTATTTTTCCATGCAGGTGGCGCAGCCGCACGCGAAAATCGATTTTCGTGTGCTGATTATGTCGCCCGCACGCAAAAATGAAAAACCAAAAAAAAATAAAATCCAAAAAAACAATAAGCTAACCCTAAAGCTGCCGCCGCCGCCCTCCTCGCCGTCGTCGCCGTCGCCATCGCTGGTGCCGTAGCTTGATCCACAGCCGCCCCACCGTCCGCTCGCCGCCACCGGATCCCCCCCCCCTCCCAGAGCTCGCTGCCGTCGACACGCCACTCCCGGTAGCCCGCTGCCGCGAGCTCGCCGCCGTGCGCACGCTGTTCCCGGTCGGCGAGCCCGCCACCGGAGGAGAAGGAGAAGGAGGCGGCACCGGAGGAGGAGGGGAAGGAGATGTGCGGTGCCATAGAAGGAGAAGGTGAGAGAGAGAGAGAGAGAAAGAGGGAAAAGTGAGGAGAAGATAAGGGGGAGAGAGGAGAGAGAAGGGGGCGGGGGGTGAGAGAAGGAAATTTAAAATTTTTTTTGAATAGGATGAGTTGGAACGAGTATTTTCCTTTGCGGGTAGATTATGAGGCCCGCGCGCGAAAATAGACATATTTTTGTATGCGGGCCTATTAAGTGATCCGCACACGAAAATTGATTTTCCTATACGGGCGATGGCCCGGCTCCGGTCCCCCTATTTTTCCTTGCGATTTCACTTACGACCCGCTTGAAAACTAAACGGTCCAGCGTCCATGAAAATATTTGCTGTAGTAGTGGGGGTCCGAAATTTCCGAAATTGCAATCCCTGAGTTGTCGTCGTATCAGTCACGGTACATATACTATGCGTTGGGACTATTTGATAATTAAACCGATAACGAGAAAAATCATTAGCACATTAATTAATTAAGTTTTAATTATTATAAACTTGATAATTGTATTTAATATTTTAAAGAAACTTATATATAAATTTCTTTACGGGAGACATCGTTTAATAGTTTGTAAAGTATTCTAACGAAAATAAAGATAAAAATATGAATCTTACTCAGAAAATGGAAGGGCCCGGTCTCACATTAAATACTGCACTCAATTGCTTCCAGCCATTCACGCATTCGATCGCATCATGCATCCGGCAGCCAAGTTACCGCTGCTCTTCCTCCTCCTGGTCGGGGCAACCGCCACGACGTCCACGGCAAACCATGCGCCGGCTCCAGCCGCCGGCAGCTGCGTGCCGCGGGAGAGGGAGGCCCTGCTGGCCTTCAAGCGAGGCATCACCGGCGATCCCGCAGGTCGCCTCGCCTCGTGGAAGCGAGGTAACCATGACTGCTGCCGGTGGAGAGGCGTTAGGTGCAGCGACAACCTCATCGGTCATGTCTTCGGCCTTCACCTTCAAAATAACTTCTCGTGGTACAACGAAGCAACAGCTTTGGTGGGGCACATAAGTACTTCTCTGCTCGCTCTCGAACAGCTAGAGCACCTTGACCTCAGCAACAACAATCTCGTGGGTCCAGCCGGCCGATTCCCAGGGTTCGTCAGCTATCTCAGGAACCTGGTATATCTTAACTTCTCCGGAATGCCATTAAAAGGGAAGGTGCCTGTCGAAACATGAATTCCGCAATAATAAAAGGGGTAGCGCACGAGACCTAAAAGTGGATGGATGCAGAGACAAAGGATTTAGACAGGTGGCCCTCTCAATGAGAGGTAATACCCTACTCCTATTTGGGGATTTGAATCCGCCAGGTGAATTATAGATCTGACGATCTAATTGTCTCATGCCCCCTAGAGGGCCTCCTGCCCACCTTATATAGGATGGGGGGCAGGATTACAAGATAAAAACCTTAACCAACACGGTATCAGTTTCCTAAATCTACTACCAAACCAGGACTTTAGGCCGTTCTGTAATATACAAGGAAACGTAATACCCAAGTCATGATCTGTTACATATTCCATATATATAAGTTATCCCTTATAACTAGTCGGATAACCATGCCGTGTGGGTATGGGGTACCCATAATCTTCACAGTAGCCCCTGAGACCTTCATAGTCGAAAAGATAATCTTCTCTCGAACCAGATTACTCTAAAGCCAAGTGCTTCAATCATCTTTGCCATGGTCTCCCGAGTACTTTTACCAAATATGAAGACTGTGGAGGGCTGAAAAATAAAGTCAGGTGCATCGACTAGATGCACCTAATAGGTGTAGCCCCCGACTATGTGGTTAGCTGAACAAACTAAGCATATAGTCAAGGAATAAATAATCCAACCAACCGAGTGGTTTTGATAATTGCAATCAACCAAGTAACTTGATATCAATATATAGCATATGCGGTATGAATCCCTCAATAACATGATCCAAGTGATATACCGACTGCTTTGTAAAATATAATGAGTGTAACCTAAAGTTGGCTACATCATTGAAAATTCACATAGCAAAACAGCTATAAAGAAGCTTGTATGTTGTGAATAAAGAAATTTCCAAAGTATTAGGCATACGCCATGCGCACACTGCTTTAACAGATATGCTTAAGTCTCTAAAACACACATGGTTTCACCACACCTAGAAATATATATATGGCATATGTGGTGTAAAATCTGTGTAAATAAACTCATAAAGGATTTACCAACCGCCTGGAAAATGACCAAAATATATAATCAGCCTAAGCCATAATATTGGTCAATAAAAGTGCACACTTACGTGGCAAAAAGCAATAATATTGTATCCAATCAATTACTTTATGAACCCAAACAGCGCCTTGACTTATATAAAAAAGTCAGCGGGCAGCTATATAAAGTATTACTGTTTGGCACCTTTTAAAATGCATTGTACCAACTCCTAAAAAGTTGAGTAACTGTGGTATAAAAGGATTTTAAGGTATTGGACACTTGATCACGTGCACTTTGGCCTAAGCAAAAAGTGCCTAAGTCCCTAAAAGAACGTGACAGGCCACACCTGAAAATATGGGCTGCAGACATATTAGGCCTAGGCCAAAAAATATGCCTTCGACACCCTTTAAAGGATGACGCATGTAACATGCTCCCGAGTAATAAATCTTCCGGGTAATATAGACCAAGTGTAGCTCATATAAATAGCTTCTGATCTAAGTGATTATCCTTTATGGGATACTCCAAAATAGATATAAAGATTGAATCCTGACTGGCGCAAGTATTCAGTTGATAACCCTTACGGGGAATAATAAATAGTCCAGTCTTTGAGCACAGAAAATAAACCCATGATCATGAATTCATGTTGCATGTATCCGGAACAATTCCAAATTGAAGGTATGATACTTGTGTTTGAGCTAGTAAGCCCCTGAGCATATAGCTTATACTTTTGGAGTAGTTGAAATTATCCATCGGTGATAGCTGATGCAATCGGCATGGAAGTGAAGAAACCAGTCGGCAGCAGTCAGATAAACTAACAGTGAAGATGAATGCACCCAGCAATAGCGGCAGCGTTTTGTAGCCTTAGTGACGAAATAATCAGTCGGAGACGAAAAGGCAGCTAGTGAAGAAGATGAAGATGAAGACGAGGATACCAGTCGGTGGTGATGAAAGCAAGCCGACGGTGAAGATGTAGACACGCATCAAAGGCGATGACGAAATCCACTAATCATGAAGATGAAGACAATAGTCGGCGACGACAAACGCAACTGACAGTAATGATGATAAGCAGCAACAGAGATGATCAAATATGATGACGAAGTTGCCCACCAATAGCAGTAGAGTGGGCAATGTTGAAGAGGCTTGACAAGTTATTGATGAAGATGACGATGTCGGTGATCCAGTCAACAGCGGTGTAACAGCCGATGATAATGACGAAGATGCTCATCAGCGTTTGCATAGTAGGTCAACCATGAAGGCGAAATAACAAGTCGGCAATGACGGAAGCAGCCAGAGGCGAAGACGTAGTCACCCATTAGCAACGGTAGAGACGTCAGGACCGATGAAATAGAGGTGCTGGTGATGATGTCAGTGACAATAATCCATCAAACTGTTGAGAAGATATCAAAGCTCGAGTAATTTCCTTGATGCGAGCATGTGCATAACGAAGATGATGCAATGCCCCTTGATTTATGAAGATGACTGCAGAACTTAGTGTTATAGCGTTGCAGATGCTTCACTTGAAAGAAAGTAGATGCTGTTGTCCAACTTGTTGAATCTGAGTTAATTGGTTGATAACTCTAATCTCCCGAATATTTAGATTAAATCTCACACTTGATACTTGAAGTAGATTATGGCAGCATGGGGCATCTAAAATTGTCAGTGAAATAATTGAAGTTGCTGAAGTAGAACGTCTGCTCCGAAGCAAAGACGAAGATAATGACTCCTGGAGTTGACTCATTGATTGATTGATTGCTTCATCTTGACCTAAAGCTTGTCGAATTTTGAGAGTCTTGTATTTGTGTAGCCCCCGACTCTTTGGTTAATTGAGAAACAACTGAACATAGAGTCGAGAACTGTAGCTTCTTGTCATCGAGTAGTCATTGCTTGAGTGAATATACTCATAGAAGATGTCCGAGTAGAAATCTTTAATATTGGAACACCACTTGTTGTAGTAAAATAACATGGCATTATACTTGTTGACGCATGCCGAGATGTCGAGGCTCCTGTAGATGTCGTGGTCGGCGAAGTAGCAAAGCTTGCGAAGTAGAGGCAATAGAGTTTGCCAATGCCGAAGATAATAAAGATGATGTTGCTCCACCATGGTGACAAAGTTGCATAGCCGTGATGACGTGAACAGGAGTTGGCGGCAACAGAAGCAAACCGGTGGCGAAGATGCGCAGTCATGAAGATAAAAACACCAGTTGGTGGCGGCGTAACCAGTCGGCAACGGAAGAAGTAGAATGATGATGAAAACGAAGACGTTCTTTAACAGCGGCAAAATAGGCCAGCCATGAACGTGAATACATCATGGGCAGCGCCGAAGGCAAACTGGCGATGACGATGACGCCAGTCAATAATGACAAAGACGCGCAGCCGTGGAGGTGAACAAGCCAGTCGGCGTCAGACAAGGCGGCCAGCAATGAAAACAATGACGTCTATCAGTAGTGGTAACAATATAAACCAGCAGTAAAGGCGACGGCACTAGTCAACAGCAGAAGAGACGACCGGCGGTGAAGACGTAGACGCTCAACAACGGCGGCATAATAGGCAAGCCGTGCAGGCGGAGACACCAGTCGGCGGCAGACGAGGCGGCCGGTCGGTGAAGACGTAGACGCCCAACAACGGCGGCATAATAGGCCAGCCTTGTAGGCGGAGACACCAGTCGGCGGCGGTGGAGACACCAGTCGGTTGCGGCGAAGACGTAGATGCCCAACAGACGGTGGCATAATAGGCCCGCCGTGCAGGCGGAAACACCAGTCGGCGGCAGACGAGGCGGCCGGTCGGTGAAGACGTAGACGCCCAACAACGGCGGCATAATAGGCCAGCCGTGTAGGCGGAGACACCAGTCGACGGCAGACGAGGCGGCCTGTCGGTGAAGACGTAGACGCCCAAAAATGGCGACATAATAGGCCAGCCGTGCAGGCGGAGACACCAGTCGGCGGCAGACAAGGCGGCCGGTCGGTGAAGACGTAGACGCCCAACAACGGCGGCATAATAGGCCAGCCGTGAAGGCGGGGACACCAGTCGGCGGCAGACGAGGCGGCCGGTCGGTGAAGACGTAGACGCCCAACAGACGGCGGCATAATAGGCCAGCCGTGCAGGCGGAGACTCCACTCGGCGGCAGACGAGGTGGCCAGTCGGTGTAAACGTAGACGCCCAACAACGGCGGCATAATAGGTCAGCCGTGTAGGCGGAGACACCAGTCGGCGGCAGACGAGGCGGCCGGTCGGTGAAGACGTAAACGCCCAACAGACGGCGGCATAATAGGCCAGCCGTGCAGGCGGAGACACCAGTCGGCGGCGACGGAGGCAGGCCGGCGGTGAAGTCGTAGACGCCCAACAGCGGCGGCATAATAGGCCAGCCGTGTAGGCGAAGACACCAGTCGGTGGCGACGGAGGCAGGCCGGCGGTGATGTTCTGACTGATCCATTCCTGGAGCGTAAGAGATAAGCTTAAAGCCATGAATCCCTTTTATGCATATCTGGATCTGGATCCTGCAGAACAAACATATAGGATGAGTAGTATCTGATATAAATATAATACTCGAGAAAAATTCAAGTATTTTAAAATATTTATAAATATGTATTTCTTCTCTTGTCAATTTTGATTTCCCCGAGCAGATGACTTATTACGTTTAAACACTCTGCCCGACTAGTCATAGCCACCAAGCACCGGGAGTCGGCCTAAGCACTTCCCAAACATGCATATGAGTGACATGAGTTCGTCATTAATGGAACAAAGTTTCACGGGTCGGAGTTTACTACTCGGGTACTTTTGCAATTATTAAGAGCGGAAAATAAATTATCTTATCTCTATGCTTTTGATTTATTCCAAATAATGCTTAGCACCTTGTGTTATTCGGTCCATCCAACAAGCCCCCGGGTGCTAGGAATCGGCCCAAAGGCAACTATCCATTGGCAAACCAAACGGAAAGTATAGGAAGATGGAACTCCATAACTCGATAGGCACTTTTGTACTCAGAATAAGTCGCAAGCAATCAAGATAAATATTATGAAAATTGTTTAAAAAATATGATATAACATCTGTAACCCCCGACTCACTAGTCAACGGCGAACCAGTTGATGTAGTGAGGCAAAGGAAAAGGCAAAATATCATATAAAGAATGAAATAAATGATGACTTAGCTTTATCGTATTCCCTCGATGACAGCAAAAGTAGCCGATGTGGGAACGAAACAGTCCATCAATGGTGACAAAAACACCAGTTGGCGCCAGTGGAACCAAGCCAGTGGTGTAGATGATGAAGCCCATTAACGGTGGCGAAGTCCGCCAACCGTATAAGCGAAAACACCAGTCAGTGGCGGCAGAGGCAAGCCGGCGGTGAAGTCGTAGACGCCCAACAACGGCGGCATAATAGGCCAGCCGTGTAGGCGGAGACACCAGTCGGCGGCGACGGAGGCAGGCCGGCGGTGAAGTCGTAGACGCCCAACAACGGCGGCATAATAGGCCAGCCGTGTAGGCGGAGATACCAGTCGGCGGCGACGGAGGCAGGCGGGCGGTGAAGTCGTAGACGCCCAACAACGGCGGCATAATAGGCCAGCCGTGTAGGCGAAGACACCAGTCGGCGGCGACGGAGACAGGCCGGCGGTGAAGTCGTAGACGCCCAACAACGGCGGCATAATAGGCCAGCCGTGTAGGCGGAGACACCAGTTGGCGGCGACGGAGGCAGGCCAGCGGTGAAGTCGTAGACGCCCAACAACGGCGGCATAATAGGCCAGCCGTGTAGGACACGAGTCGGCGGCGACGGAGGCAGGCTGGCGGTGAAGTCGTAGACGCCCAACAACGGCGGCATAATAGGCCAGCCGTGTAGGTGAAGACACCAGGCGGCGGCGACGGAGGCAGGCCGGCGGTGAAGTCGTAGACGCCCAACAACGGCGGCATAATAGGCCAGCCGTGTAGGCGGAGACACCAATCGGCGGCGACGGAGGCAGGCCGGCGGTGAAGTCGTAGACACCCAACAGCGACGGCATAATAGGTCAGCTGTGTAGGCGGAGACACCAGTCGGCGGCGACGGAGGCAGGCCGGCGGTGAAGTCGTAGACGCCCAACAACGGCGGCATAATAGGCCAGCCGTGTAGGCGGAGACACCAATCGGCGGCGACGGAGGCAGGCCGGCGGTGAAGTCGTAGACACCCAACAGCGACGGCATAATAGGTCAGCTGTGTAGGCGGAGACACCAGTCGGCGGCGACGGAGGCAGGCTGGCGGTGAAGTCGTAGACGTCCAACAACGGCGGCATAATAGGCCAGCCGTGTAGGCGGAGACACCAGTCGGCGGCGACGGAGGCAGGCCGGCGGTGAAGACGTAGACGCCCATGTACGGTGGTGTGACCAACCAACCGTATATGCGAGGACACCAGTCGGTAGCGGCGAAGGCAAGCCGATTGGTGATTAGATGATGTCACCCAGGAACAGTGGCAAAGTCATGTTGCCACGAAGGCATATATGCACAAAAAAAGCAAACCAATCTGGTTAGTACCAACAAACAGAATAGTTATAGATATATAGACAAATATATGCTCCTGTTGGCATGGGCGATTGTGTTGATAGCGCCATGATTAGTTGAGGCGTGCTGACATGGATTCCGGCCGAAACCATCGCTAGGTGACATTCATGTGACAGCACAATTAATAACTGTCACGCCCAGCCACGGACAACCGGTTGATCTTGGTCAGCATATGCATACATGCAAAGAAAACGATTAGTAGATTAATCTGTTATCAAGCATAAAAGCATGTATATAAGCATATGTATATATCAATGTATGGCTCAGAGCTCCTTGTAATCGGCTGCTCCTATATGCCCCTGGTAATCAGCAATGCTTCTCGCGTGAAGACCGCCGGTTAACCTATGCTGGCGTGTAGATCGGTACAGAGCGCGAACGGAATTACATCAGCAGGACACATGAGGTCGCCGACTGCTTCGTCTCTCAATTGGCATAGGAACAGCCACAAAAAATCAGAAGATCGATGTTAACAACCCACTTCTTCTAACTTAATAGCAAGCATCCACCATACAAGGAACAATTGTTTTGGGATGAAAAGAGAAGAAGAAACTAAGTAATACAAATTCTGGAAGCTTCTAGAGCTGAGAGAGAAGGCTGTAAGTAGGAGGAGAGGTAGGGGAGAGAGATCGACAAGGGTGCCCACCGGCTGCCCAGGTCGCCGCCGCCGTCGAGAGCTTCAGCTCCACCAAGTCCAAGTGATCAATCGATGCCCCCAACCTTCCTGCTGCTGCTGCTTTTGTTGCCTCTCCAACTGGGCCTTCTTGGGCTGGATTGGAGGATTGTTGTAACGGTCCAACCATAGCCCATCCGGTCCTAACAATCCCCTCTCCTTGAAAATCGGCTTGTCCCCAAGCCGATGAAGCAAACCTCCTGGATCCCATGGGTGCTCCAATTCTTGGCTGCTAGACAGTAAACCATCGTCGAAATGGAATAGATCATGTACCTTTTTGCTCCTGTTGAGCTCAAAAGATTCAGAAACTTGTAGAGCATATTTCATTGGAGCTGCAATATCTTTGCTAAAATCCATACTTAATTCACGGTTCAGTACAAGAGCAGGAATTTTCTGGACACTCGAATGCACCTGAATCCCTTCTGAATAAAATCCTTGGTTTTCTGTTGAGTGGATACCATGTCCAAAAACATTCACCCTTGTGGCCATAGTTCTATGTTTGTTGCCTTCTGGTAGATAGTTGTTGGTTACTGAGTAGGCTAAATTCCCAGGAGCAACAAATGTGTTCCTCTGGATAACATGCTTTGCCCCTGTCTGGTTTCTTTTTAATGCATCACATTGTAATTTCTGCTCTGAACAAACAGCCATCTTGGTATAAGTCCCTTCAGTTAGAATTGTATAATTTCCAACCTTCCATTCAGTAGCTGCTAGAACCAAAATCCAGAATATTGGGCATCCATCACTTGTTACCTCAAGCACTTTTAACTCACAAAAATCCATTCCTTCACTAGGAGCCATCGTGTGACAAGAAACATTATCATCGCCCAGGTTCACACAACTCTGCATTTCCAACTTAGTTAACAACACCTTGTCAGAGCCCCTTAGATAGCAGCTGCCCTTTTGAACTGTTTTAGCAGTCGATAAGCCAAAGGAGAAGTAATGTAGGTTCACAAACAATCTAGACATCTTCCAGTGTCCATTACAATCATTCTTTGGCATCTTTCTGAACTTCCTTGTGGGCCATCCATTACAAGCATATTTGAATTTGAGTATGTGTTCCTCTCCAGTTCCTAACTTCTGCATATAACATGTTCTTACTAGATTCGAGGTTACTTGCACCAGCTTATCAGATGTTAATTCTAGCTGCTTCAAAAAATCTAAATTATTGCCAACTATGAATTCAGACCATACTCCCTGACACAGGAAACAATAATCACCCAGAGCCTCCAAAGTACCTTCCAACTCTAGAATCAAGTCAACAATGTACTGTTTAGGATCACACCCAATTGGCAACTTCAGTTCATATCTTCTACAGCACATTTCACATAGTACAAGTTTAAGCCACTTCTTGCATAATAGGAGTTGAAGCAGGTTATAGTCTTCATAATTTTCATTGAGGATTGCATAACCTGAGTGCCACATCTCAACAAACCATAGGTCAACAACTGATAATAACTCACCTTCCCTTGCCTCAGCCAAATCTAATTCCTGTAATTCAACACTTGCATGTGCACTGATCAGGAAATGCACACTGCCATTTCCCGAAGGTGGAGGCCATGGTTTTAGATCAGCCCAATGCAACACTTTATCCATCATATCAGTGTGAGCTACTCCAATTTCAATAAATATCAGTGCAAGCCAACTTACTTTAATTGTCGGCGGCCAAGGTTGCAAGATATGTACTCTTGTGTCATAGGAGTTGAACGTTTCACAAGGTACTGGCTGCAGCTCACATTGTACCATCATCTTGTCAACGAATAATCTGGTTGCTAGGTTGCCCATGGGGTGGACGGATGCTGAAACGTCCTTGGACACCACTGTCTTGGTTTGGAATGCAACCACAGCTTGGTCATTGCCACCATTGACGTCGAGGCCGACCATCGAGCACATGGCATGCGTCTCCTTGAAACAAACAGGGGCGTCAATGTTAGTGTTGCCAGTGGTGCCGTCAGAAGCTAACAACACCATTGATGACACAGCGAGGGTGGTGCAAGTAACCGGAGCAACTACAGTGAGATCGGGCTTGGTGTCAGAGCTAGAGCATATCGTCGAACACTTGGTGGGCGTGACCTTGAGGAGGTCCTTGGTGACAATGTAGGGAGCTTGGTCCATGTCCTTTCTGTCTCCTAGCTCCCAGGCAGCTATCGGAGCAAGCACCTCACCAATGTGACTTGAATTCGCAGCCACCCAAGTGATGTTGTTGTTGGAGCATTCCGTCAAACACTTGGTAGGCGCTAGAGGAGACGGTGCCATGGGTGGTAGAGATGATCCAGCATTGAGTACGGCAGTGGTCGCCTTGATAGAGGCACCCATCTCCTCGAAGAACTTGTTCCTATTAGCATCTATCTCGTCCAACTTCTTCAAAATTCGATCAATCTTCTCATCACACCTACGCTTGGCCTCCATTTGTTCAAACTTCTCCAATATCCGATCCAAAGCTTCATCTAGCCATTTCTCCTCTTTTTTCATGGTGGAATTGATGGGAATGGGCTCAGATATGCTCTGATCTTTCTTGGACATCGCAGGTTGGCTTGGCGTTCCATCGAACAGTTGGTGGGCGCTGCTTGGATGAAAACTTCCCCAACCCAATTCCTGCTCCCTCTTGCATGGCTGCCTCCCCAACACCTCCATGACAAGAATCCCAATGAACCGAACGGCTCTGATACCAGATTGTTAACAACCCACTTCTTCCAACTTAATAGCAAGCATCCACCATACAAGGAACAATTGTTTTGGGATGAAAAGAGAAGAAGAAACTAAGTAATACAAATTCTGGAAGCTTCTAGAGCTGAGAGAGAAGGCTGTAAGTAGGAGGAGAGGTAGGGGAGAGAGATCGACAAGGGTGCCCACCGGCTGCCCAGGTCGCCGCCGCCGTCGAGAGCTTCAGCTCCACCAAGTCCAAGTGATCAATCGATGCCCCCAACCTTCCTGCTGCTGCTGCTTTTGTTGCCTCTCCAACTGGGCCTTCTTGGGCTGGATTGGAGGATTGTTGTAACGGTCCAACCATAGCCCATCCGGTCCTAACAATCGAATACGAAATAAAAATTAATCTCATAAAAGTTTGACTGGAACGGCAAATCTGAGTGGAAGATTAAAACCGTCGAACTCATTGAGATGAAGGTTGAAACCGTCGAACTCGTTGAGATCGATCTCAGCACATCTCTAGAAATTGATTCCATCGCACTTCTCGATGGAAAGCTCGACGCAACCCTACCTGGCGCGCCAACTGTCGAAACATGAATTCGGCAATAATAAAAGGGGGTAGCGCACGATACCTAAAAGTGGATGGATGCAGAGACAAAGGATTTAGACAGGTTCAGGCCCTCTCAATAAGAGGTAATACCTTACTCCTGTTTGGGGATTTGAATCCGCCGGGTGAATTATAGATCTGACGATCTAATTGTCTCATGCCCCCTAGAGGGCCTCCTGCCCACCTTATATAGGATGGGGGGCAGGATTACAAGATAAAAACCTTAACCAACACGGTATCAGTTTCCTAAATCTACTTTACAATATTACCAAACCAGGACTTTAGGCCGTTTTGTAATATACAAGGAAACGTAATACCCAAGTCATGATCTGTTACATATTCCATATATATAAGTTATCCCTTATAACTAGTCGGATAACCATGTCGTGTGGGTATAGGGTACCCATAATCTCCACAGTGCCTCCTCAACTCGGTAATCTTACAAAGCTACAATATCTCGACCTTTCCCATTGAAATGGAATAGGTATGTACTCAACAGATATCCAATGGCTCACCCATCTAACATCGCTACGGTACCTAGGCTTATCAAATGTAGATCTCAGCAGAATATCTTATTGGCCTCGTGTCATGAACATGAATGCTTATCTAAGGGCACTCTATCTTTCTCATTGCTCTCTTACAAGTGCAAGCCAATCAATTTTACAGTTAAACTTCACAAGACTTGAGGAGCTCGACCTCTCCCACAATAATTTTAACCAACCTTTGGCATCTTGTTGGTTTTGGAATTTGACAAGCCTCAAGTACCTCGATCTTTCAGGGAACAATATTGTAGGAAGTCTACCGGCCGCGGTGAGCAAATTTACCAGTTTAGACACTCTTGATCTCTCTGAGAACCAACTTTTTGGATCTGTTCCATATGAGATTAGTATGCTGACTAGTTTAACTGACATCAACCTAAGGGTCAATAACTTGACAGGTGAAATCACAGAGAAACACTTAGCTGGTCTGAAGAGTTTGAAAAACATAGACTTGTCTTCTAATCACTACTTGAAGATTGTGGTTGGTCCTGAATGGCAACCTCCATTTAAACTAGAGGTGGCAATATTTGAATCTTGTCAGCTTGGTCCAAAGTTTCCTTCGTGGCTTCAATGGATGGTGGATATTAAAATACTTGATATTTGGAACACAGGTATAACCGATCAACTTCCACATTAGTTTTGGACAACATTTTCTAAGGCAACAAAGTTAGACATGTCCTCCAACAAAATCATTGGTAGCTTGCCAACAAATATGGAAACCATGTCATTGGAAAGCCTCTATCTAGGTTCAAATCAAATAACCGGAGTAATACCGACCCTGCCACCTAACCTCACCTGGTTGGAGATCCAAAATAACATGGTATCAAGGATTGTGGCATCAAAAACCTTTGGAGCTCCAAACCTAGGTTATATGGATCTATCCTCCAATAACATCAAAGGTCCTATTCCAGGTTCTATCTGCGAGTTGCAATACTTGAGATTCTTGAATTTAGCCAACAATTATTTGGTGGGAGAATTTCCTCATTGCATTGGGATGACAGAAGTAAATTACCTTTTTCTAAATAACAATAGCTTATCTGGCAGGGTCCCATCTTTTTTGAAAGGTTGCAAACAGCTAATGCACCTAGATCTATCACAGAGTAAGTTCCATGGAAGACTGCCAAGTTGGATTGGAGACTTCCCAGCAGTACGAAGTCTAATCCTAAACAACAATGTGTTATCTGGGCATATCCCAATCAACATCACCAATCTGACAAATCTACAGGACCTGGATCTATCACAAAATAAGTTCCATGGAAGACTGCCAAATTGGATTGGAGACCTCCCAAAAGTACAACGTATATTCCTAAACAATAATTCATTCTCTGGGCATATCCCAATCAACATCAGCAATCTTATAAAACTTACTCAGTTGAATCTAGCATACAATAATATTTCAGGCATTTTGCCTTGACAGTTCACATTTTAAGAGGCGACGAAGGTTAAGCATCATGCTATATATACCCTAGATACCCCATGAAAGATTAATACAGTTTGTCGGCCAGCATTATCATTTAGCTATACCTGTCTGCTACGTTAAGTGCATAGAAAAGTTAGATTACTATACTGCCTACTTCCTCCGTCCCAAAAAAAATGAATATAGCATTAGATGTGACATAGTCTAGTACAACGAATTTAGACAGATGTATAATTAAATTCATAATATTAGGATATGTCATATCCAGTACTAGATTGATTTTTTATTGGACGGAGGGAGTATGGACTTGGGTTTGTGCTAGCATTTGCTTTTGTCCTTTATATTGTTCTTTTTTGTGAGTCTAGATATGCCGTTTCCTCTGTAAACTAATAAGTGTTTCTTAATTAATTATTGTATTGCATCTACAACTTCTGTTTTCACCTATCATGGAAGCTAAATTAAGACTATTACTCTTGGGCACCTGGCAGGGGGCACCGTATTTTATCCCTCTTTCACGGCACCAACAACTGATTAAACCAAAAAGATTATTTTTCCAACTTAGGCTCTGTTCGTTTCCTGGAGTTCCCAACTCCCCCATCTCATTTTCCGCGCGCACGCTTTTCAAACTGCTAAACGGTGTGTTTTTTGCAAAAAGTTTATATACGAAAGTTGCTTAAAAAAATTATATTGATCCATTTTTGAAAAAAAAATTAGCAAATAATTAATTAATCATGTGCTAATGGACTGCTTCGTTTTCCGTACCGGAGGGATGGGTTCCCAACTCAACCAAAAGAACAGAGCCTTAAACAAATGAACATACCAAAGCAGTCAATTGTGGAGGACTCGTTATTCATGTCGAGAGATTTTTCTGGCTCTGGCTGAATTCGCTCTGTTCGCACGGTCCAGCTCTTCACGGAGCTGCCCGGTCTCTGACCGAATTAATGTGCTAGTCAACTCAACCCAACGGCATCGACATAGTACCATTCAATTCGGTGCATGCATACATGCATCATTTCGTGCTAGACGCCGTTGCTGTCGGTACGTCACTCACACGGTTGGGCCAGAAAATTAAATTAAACCCCATTAATTACAGCATTAAGGGCGAAATGCAGGTAGTTATACTCCACAGTCCACTAGTCGTACGCAAGAACGGGTCTTTTAAAATGAGCTTAATTTAAGGCCGGTTTGCCGTGCGCGCACACACACACAATCCATACGTGCTCACTGCTCTCCTCCAATCACTCAAACACACATAGTAAGCCTGTGCACCCCATGAAATCATGAATCCCACCGGCAAGCCGTTGCTCCTCCTCCTCCTGGGCCTTCTCCTGCTAGCAACCACCACTTTGTCCCGAGCAATCCATGCGATACCGTACCGAAACTCGGCTCTGGTGCCACCACCGTCGCTTGCGTGCCACGGGAACGGGACGCCCTTCTGGCCTTCAAGCGAGACATCACTAGCGACCACTTAGGACTTCTCACCTCGTGGAGGCAAGATGACCATGACTGCTACCGGTGGAGAGGCATAACCTGTAGCAACCTCACCGGCCATGTCCTCAAGCTTCACCTCAGTGGCATATACACTAATGAGCATACAGGTATGGAAGGTTTGGTCGGCCAGATAAGTCCCCAGCTGCTCTACCTGGATCATTTAGAACATCTTGATCTCAGCATTAACTATTTGGAGGGGCCAAGCGGTCAAATCCCAGAGTTCATAGGCTCTATGAAGAGCTTGAGATATCTAAAGCTCTCTGGCATTCCGTTCTCTGGTACGGTGCCTTCTCAACTTGGCAATCTTTCAAAGTTGCAACATCTCGACCTTTCCGACCTGGAGGGAAAGGAAGGTATGCACTTAGCGGATATGTCATGGGTATCTCGTCTAGGATCATTACGGTACCTTGATTTATCCTTTATAAATCTCAGCGCGGCTTCTGATTGGGCTCATGCCGTGAACATGATCCCTTCCATTAGAGTACTTTGTTTATCTTTATGCCAACTTCAAGGTGCGAACCATTCACTCGCACACTACAACCTTACAAAACTCGAGAAGCTTGATCTGTCCTCGAACTATTTTGACCACCCGTATGCATCTTGTTGGTTCTGGAACTCAACAATCCTCAAATACCTTGATATTTCATCGAACAATTTGTATGATCAGCTTCCAAATGCGATAGGACACATGGCATCCCTCAGAGTCATTAATTTTTCTGATAACGCTCACATGGGCATTGTGGAACCAGAGTTGATGACGAACCTATGTAGTTTGGAGAATCTAAACCTCCAAGGGAGCCTCTCCTATGGGAACATGACAGTTGCTCGATAGTCTGTCAAATTGCTCCAACAAATTAAGTGAGCTGAATTTAGCAGACAATAATATCAGTGGAACTCTGCCACCTGGGATATTCCAACAATTTGCAGACTTAGTCACTCTTGACGCTAGCAACAATCAGCTCGCTGGGCCTCTGCCCGTTGAGATTGGTATGCTCACAGGTTTAAATCACCTGGACCTGAGTTACAATAACCTGGCAGGTGACATCACCGAAGAACACTTTGCTAACCTAAGGAGCTTAAAATACATAGACTTATCGTCTAATGATCCCTTGAATATTGTGGTAGACCCTACATGGATAGCCCCATTTAGATTAGAACGTGCATCTTTTCCAGCTTGCATGATGGGTCCTCAATTTCCTACTTGGCTCCAGTGGTCGGTGGATATTTGGTTATTAGAAATCTCAAATACTGGTATAAAGGATAAGCTTCCTGATTGGTTCTGGACCACATTTTCAAAGCTCGAAGAATTGGACATGTCTAACAACCAAATAAGTGGTGTCTTGCCAACAAATATGGAAACCATGGCATTGAGTTATCTCTATCTTGGTTCAAACCAAATAAGTGAGTGGTCAATTACCTCCTTTACCGAGAAAAATTGTAAAATTGGACGTCTCCAATAACTCTCTGTCTGGATCTCTGCCATCTAACTTTGGAGCTCAAAATCAACAAATGGTTACGCTGATTCTTTCCTTCAACAACCTATCTGGCCATATTCCGGAATCCTTTTGCAGAATGGAACAGTTGGCCGCCTTGGACTTAGCAAACAATCTTTTTGAGGGAGAATTGCCTCAATGTTTCGGGATGACAGGTATGGCAATCGTTCTTTTACAAAACAATAGATTCTCTGGCTCGTTCCCAGTTTTCCTAGAACGCTCCACAAAGCTACAACTCGTAGATCTATCAAGGAACAATTTCTCCGGCAAATTACCAACGTGGATTGGTGACAAGAAGGAATTAGTGCTTTTGCTACTAAGCCACAATGTTTTCTCTGGGATTATTCCGATCAATATCACAAATCTTTCAAATCTTCGTCAATTGAACCTGGCAGGCAATAGTCTATCAGGTAACATACCTTGGCGTTTGTCAAATTTAGAGGCAATGAAGGAAGACAACTACATTTTTAACCTTGACATACCTGATGATAGCAGTTATAATAATTTATCCGTATTCACAAAGCGGACAGAACTTTTTTATGGTCCAAATATTTTCAGCGCGGTGAACATTGACTTGTCATCAAACTATTTAGTTGGTCAAATTCCAGAGGAAATAGCTTCTCTTGCACTTCTAAAAAATCTGAATTTGTCAAGGAATTACCTGAGTGGAAAAATCCCACAAAAAATTGGGTCGTTATGGTCACTGGAATCACTAGATCTCTCAAGGAACAAGCTTTCGGGGGAGATCCCTCCTAGCCTGTCAAATTTATCATATTTGAGTGATTTGGATTTATCACACAACAATCTATCGGGAAGAATACCATCGGGATCACAGCTTGACACCCTCTATTTTGAACATCCTGATATGTATAGCAGTAACGATGGTCTTTTCGGATTTCCTCTTCAAAGAAATTACTCGGAAGGAATTGCACCAAAGCAGGGCTATCACGATCATAGTAAAACCCGACAAGTAGCTGAGCCAATGTTCTTTTACCTTGGGCTTGTGTCAGGATTTGTTGTTGGCCTATGGGTGGTGTTTTGCACCATACTCTTCAAGAAGACATGGAGGATTGCCTATTTCTCTCTTTTTGACAAGGCGTGTGACAAAATATACGTGTTTACTGTTGTTACTTGGGCAAGAGTATCTCAAAAGACGAATGTACAATAAGCTAATTGGAAAATTTGATTAGAACGACGTGCGTATGTTGGTGCTGGGTCACACTAAAAGCATCTAATACTCTAATGTGGTGTGGTGTGGCACAGTGATGCTTGTTTATTTAATTAGTTCTGTGTGTTGTATCTTAATAGGGATTATACGATATTATCCTTACTTTCCATTATTACTCTGTAATTTTTTATCATAATGTTTGTTTCTTTAAGTTGCTTTACTAGGAACATGTTATACTGTTTTTTTTATCAATATAAGGCAGATTCTAACGAAAAGTAATAACTATGAAGGTAGCCGTGCGAATGCACGGGCATGCGTTTTAAGGTGTGTGTAGAAATAGATGAAATATCAACCGAATGGCACCTACCATGTTTGAAAAGTACTTTCTCCGGTTTTTAATAGATAAATTAAGTTAATTTTTTTATACATGTTTGATCATTTATATTATTCAAAAATAGCAAAAGTGTAATTAATGCTTATAGTACTTTTGATGATAAATTAAACCAAGTCACAATAAAATGAATAATATTATTTATTTATATAATAAAACTGAATTGTCAAACATGAGTAAAGAAGTCGACGGTGTCATTTATTAAAAAATTAAAGGTAGTCCAAGTTCTTCAAAATATTTTTTATCGCATTGCTTATTTTTAAATTGTTTGTTAATACATGTGCTTATAGATTAATACTCTGTATGCCTCAAATATTAGTATTTTTGGACTTTGGTGTGTTACTTTTGACTAATAATATTTAACATTTATAAAAAGTAAGTTATTTCAAACAAAACAAGTTAAATATTATGAGAATGTGTTTAATGATTAATTTAGTAAAATCATTTTTACGTGATCGGCCTTTTTTATTTTGTAATGCCCCGATTTTCGCCCGTCAAAAAAATCTATTTTATTAAGAACCTATGTTTAAAACTTTTGGTTCTTTGAGTGTATCTAGTTTGTGTGCCAAAAATCTCAATTAATTCATTCCTTGTCAAGTCAAAATTGTGGCCAATTTTTTTTCTTTTCAATATCTCAGAATTCGAATTTTGTAATTTGAGTCTCCCCTAAATAAATCATCCCAAAAATCTATTACCAATGTCCAAGTTAGAATTTATTTCTTTGAACCTAAAAACCTTTATTCAAATAAACTCTTCCAAACAAAAGTCTCTGTGTTCAGATTTTGGAATCCGAATCGCGTCCTAAATCACCACCCAGAGATATATCCAAAAATCACCCCTCCAAATTCTATCCTTTCTAAATCATTTTAAGACTAAACTTGTTCTGCGTTGCAAATTATTCTCAAAAGCTATAACCCCTCCAACCAAATTCCTACATATAAAAAAAACCAAACAAATCATTAGAGTTCACAGTCCAGTTACAATCCTTTTACAAGTTCAAAATTGTTTACAACCCACGAGCAAAACGACAGCAGACAAGCATATCCATCTTTTTAATTAAGATAGGCATTTTCACGCATACTCACACCGTTCACCCCCTTGCCCAAGCCTACACCCCCAATTCCTTCCCCCGCACTCCACCTCTCTGTATCGTCCCTGGCCGAGTCAGCCACTGTGTCCCATGAAACCTCCACTCCAGGCGCCAAGACAAAGAAGGTAGGCAGCAGTGGGGATTGTATGCAGTATTGTTGATGCACTAGCAGACACGGACCCACACTGCTACTGTATCAGCAGTACTGCAAGGATCTGCATCCGGTAGGCAGCAGGCAGCCACCGAGGGAAGCTGTGTAGGGAGAGGAGACCACAGGAGCGAGTTTGTCCACCGACCGCGCCATCCACTGTACCTACCCGCTTCCGTCAACTGAACAGGGCAGCTGGCCCCGCTTGGCCGAGCTTGCCTGCTTCACCTTCGTTGCCACCCACCGGTCGTGACAGCTATAAACGATGGCATGCTTTTGTCCCCTCTGTCCATTTCCCCTTCCTGCGAAGCCACGGCTCTGCTTCGCCCCATGTGCCACCACTGCCTCCATCCCGAACCGCCATGGCCACCGCCATCGCACTGATTTCCAGCCAATAGTTTTTATGGTAAGTACTACACGGTAAATTAGGAGGGATATATTTATTACAGATCTAATCTAATGGTGTAAACTAATGGGTCCACCAACTTAAATGAAAATCGAGGGCTAAATTATTTTTTTCTCAGAATTTCTAAGATTTTTTTTCTATTTTATTAGAGTGCCATGTGATAGCTTGAAATTGTTTTTAGAGTGTCGTATGGTGGCATGAGAGCACTTGTAGAAAGTTTAATAGACTTTTAGTATATAATAACTAGGAAGGTAGCCCGCGCATTCGCGCGGGCAAAGCATTTCTTCATCATTTTTCTACTCAGTATTGATAAGATGTTTTGTGCTTTACTATTAATTTCTAAGTTTTTTGTAATTTTTAAAATGTGACATATGGTGACTTAATAGCGCTCGGAACTTTTATTGTCAAAAACGTGGAGGGGCATTATTGTCAGAAAAAAAAGGTGTGGATGGTATAATCATCATTTAGCAGTGACTAAACCTTTTTTCCTCCTTTTTTGGTTTTTTCGATGAAATACGAGAAACGCCAATGCAATCGATGATCATATATCGATTTAGCTAGGAAAAAAATATAAATGACAAAGTAACTCATAATCATTGTATTAATAAATTACTAATTTACCCCTAATAATACTGGTAGTATAATACTACCAGTAGATAGGACCGGAGCATCGATCTTAATAAAAACTATACGGCCACTTATTAAGAGTGTTTGTACATGCAGGAGAAAATAGAACCGATGAAACTGTCGTTGCAAGTGGAACAATTGGTGTCATGTTGCTCAGCGACTTTTGCTTGCTATGCATGACTACTTCTGCTTGAATACTCCTGCAAGTTATGAAATGATTGTTGAAATTCTATCAAACTCTTCTATATTTGACAAATTTTCTAACAACTTGTCAATACTCAAACATATTTGAAATAAGTGGACATTCAGGTTAAAATTGAGGCAAAGTTTATGTCACATCCTGATTTTTGTTTCAGGATTTATAAATTATTTAATAAATTATTATTAGAATTTATATTAAATGTTCTTTAATTTACAAGTGAAGTAAAATGTGGGAAATAAAATTTCTTAAATATAAAGCATGGATGGATTTAATTTTTATTAAATTCTCTATGATTAAGTATACTCTCTGAAATTTTCTCGGATTTTTCGGAGCTCAAGTCCTAAATGATACAAAGAACAGTTCAGTAATTATTTGATCATTAATAATCTAATTATATTTTTTAAGAGCTTTTCTTGGTTAAAAATCCTAAATATATAAATTGTTGTTTAATTGGAATTATTAGAAATGATTTTAAAAGCCTAGAAGAGAAGATCTAATTTTAATTTGTTAAATCTCAATATAAAATTGGGCTAGATAAAATTTTATTAAATACTTTGCTTAATTCTATAATTCCTAGATTTTTCTGGGATTTATTTGAGCTAAGGAAGTATTTTTAATAAATGGAATTGCATTTCATGAATAATTTAAATTGAAAAAGGTTTTTAAAAGTCTCTTTTGGCTTTGGGCCGAAAGCCGGCCCAAAACCTCTCTTTTTCTCTCTCTCTCCCCGGCCCAGTCGGCCCAGTCCGAGCCGCCGCTCTCCTCTCTCTCTCGCTGTCGCTGACAGGTGGGGCCCACCTGTCAGGTTCGTCTTCCTCGTGCCGCCGCCGCCGCCCGAAACCCTAGCGCAAGCCGCCGCCGTCTCCTTCCAAATTCGGCCGCGTCTTTCCTTCTCCGGTGAAATCTTTAGAGGGGAAATGATCTTCTCGATCTCCTCTTCCTTTTCTCCTCTTCGTTTGGAAATCGACGGATTTGAGCTCAATTCGGATTCGATTTTCTCGAAGTTTCCTTCGCGTCGCCGGCCGTCGTGGGCCTTCGCCGCCGCCTCCTTGCACCTATATAAGGACCCCTGGTGTCTCCGCTACCCGCCGCCTCTCTCGCCTTCGCCCGCCGTCATGTGTAGCGCCCTAGCCTCGTGAGCTTTTGCACCGCCGTCGCCGCCGTTCGTCCAGCCGTGCGCCGCTGTCGCTACGGTCGTCGTCGTCACTCGGGAAGGCCACCGTCGGGATCGCGAGGTCGTCGCTGTCCCCGTCCACCGCTTCACTTCCGCCGAAGACCGCCGGAGCACCGTCGCCGTCGTCGACCCGATCTTCTCCGCCGCTCCGTTCTCGTCGCCGGCGCCGTCCGTTGCTTTTCCGCCGCTTCTTTGGTCACCGGTGAGTTCGCCGCGCCGCGCTCTACGTCCTGGTGCCCTTCGTTCTCGTCGTCGCGCCGTCGTTTGCCGGCGAGCATGCGCGCCCGAGTCGCCCGAGTCGCCGCCGGTGCTGACGACATCGCTGACGTCATCGCTGACGTCATCGTTGCCGTTCCCCGTGAGCCGGTCGTGGACCGATTGATCTCGGCCGTCCGTTTTGGATAGGGTTGATCTCGGCCGTCCGTTCCCGTGAACCGTCGCCGTGCACCCGGTCCACCGCAAACCCTAGCCGCTGACGCAATAATCCTCCTTTTCCTTTTCAAAAATAATTCATTATTGCGTCATAATTCAATTAAAATCCATATAAGTGTTTTAATCCGATTTAATCTTTAAAAATTCATAACTAATTCATTATAACTCAGTTTAAGGTGGTTCAAGTTGCAAAAGTTATATAAAATAAAGATCTACATATTAAAATTGTCCATAAATTGAATTAAATTTATTTAATTCTTTTTAAATGGGCTTTAATTAGATTTAATCTTGTAAAATTCATAATAAATTCATTTGAAGTCAGAATGAGGCCGTTCAAGTCTCATAATTCATCTAAAATTATGATCTACATGTTTGTTTACTTTTTATGTATTGTTTATTTGGTTTTTATTAGTCTTTTTCTTTGTTTTGCGTGTTAGCTTGTCGTTTCCGTCGTTGCGAAGGTTCGTGAGTGCGCCGGAAGTATTCAAGAAGATTAATTGAAGACCGATTATTGCAAGGCAAGTCACACAGATCCTAAACACAATCCTTTGAGCATGTTGATCCTATATTTAAATTCTCTATTTATTTCAACTGTGCATTTATTTTCGAATGTCACTGGGTGGTGTAAATCTATTCCTTTGTTATGGCCCGTTTGCATTGATTACTTTATTTCTTGATACCTTGGGTTATTATAACTTGACTAGTTGGGCTTTATATATATTGGTTCAGCTAGATATTAGTTATGATTGCTTAGCCATGCTTAGAAACATTAGCACACTATTGGGATAACTTATGACTCATTATTATTTAATGATGGCTTAATGATAGTTCACGATGGTTAATCGTGATTGGTTAATTAATTACTTGCCAACTAAAACTTGATAACGGTGGGTTGTGAGCACATGGTTTTGAGAGTCGTGCTCATGACAATTAAGGACCGGTTCGCGAGCTACTGTTGTGAAACATTAATCGTGCCAACCACAAGCCAGCGTGGGCAACGGCTTTACCTTTTATATAACATGGTTCATTGCGGAGCACCAGACTGAGAAGTGGCGGAGATAAGCCCACGGGGGTCGCTGGGGAGTCCATGCCTTGTTTTATAAGGGGGTGATTATGATCCAGGAATGGTGCACTGTGGTGAGTTGTGTTGTGCGAAGGGTATTGTCACGATTTCCCCCTTTGCAGTGCCGTGGTGGTACTTCGGGGCATGGCAACATGTGTGAAATCGTGTCTTGTGGGTACAGTGGTACACCTCTGGCCAGAGTAAAACTATTCGAATAGCCGTGCCCGCGGTTATGGGCGGGTTGAGCAATGTTTTTCGTGATTAGTCTCACACCTCTCACAATAATTATAGATGTTATACCTGGTAATAATTTGCTTAGCTCCTGGTTTGGAGATTAGATCTGTACAGCCGGGTATGGTTGTTCAGGATGGTTGGGCCTGTGCAGCATGGGTATGCTGTTCGGTGTTGATTAAAATTTCTGATTAATTACTCCACTGTTTTACTTCTCTTAAATGTTTTGCTAAATGCTGCTTTTGCAAATGAGCCAATATTATGCCATCCTTTGGTATCCTTGTGCACTTGCATATTTGCTGTGTGGCTTGCTGAGTATGTCATATGCTCACCTTGCAATAATCAATCAACCTCAGTTGAAGAAAAAGGATCCAGAAGGAGAAGACGTTTGGCTTATACCCCAGTTGAGCTGTCTGTGGGAGTGGAGCCGGAGCTTCGCTAGATTTTATTTTCCGCTGCAGTTTTCTTCTTGGTGAGGACTAAGTGCCTCTTAAGTAAGTATTTATCGTTTTAGTAAATTTGATGAATCTGTATATTAAATTGTCAGTTTGTGTACCTCGGCTGATTCCTGGACGAGGATTTTATGCACAAATAAGTTCGGAAATTACTAGTGAATTTCCGGGCGTGACAGTTTATGTCAAAACGCTTGGTATAAAAAGAAGGGAAAATATAACTAGTGTAGAAAAGTAAGGGAAAAATATAACTAGTTTAGAAAAGTAAGATAACCCTTAGGATGATTTAACAGACCGGAGATAGACCTAAGCTTGCTTTCGTTTGAAAACATGATGCCATTCCCAGTGGGAGGTGTCACTTTTACGTTTTCAATGGTGTCACATAAGTAACAAGACATTTAATTGATGATTAAAATAGCTCATACTCCCTTCTTTCACACAAGTTAGACATATAACTTTTGTGACCAAGATCATGTAGACATTAACTTATCTTACATGTAACAAAGATATACACGCATGCAACCAATGAGTATTAAGATTACTCCTCGGGTTTTAATCATCAAACATTTAATTTACCTCTCCATTTAAGTTTTGGATTCATACATAGAATAACTTTTTTGGAAAAACTAAATAAAATATGAAATATATCTAACTCTTGTGGACGGAGAGAGTACTATAATACGGTTTTATTTTTGTTGTTTTATAGGTAGTACATGCAAGATACAAACCGTGTAGACATTATTTTATTTCATACTTCATTAATTTTTTACCACACTATGAAAATATTGATACGACACCCTATTTAATGAGAATGAAACTTCCACTAAAAATGGCCTAAAAAGAAGTGGTAAAAGCATAACCACTCTTAAAAATAGGAAACATAGGAGTTGAGGTCCTCTGCATTGAAAAAGAAAATGCAGAGATGCTACAGTACCTTTCATTGACGCATGGTTTAATCTGTTGGATCTTCATCGAATGGTACAAACCATCTTGCTATAATACCTCACTACAGTAAAAAATACCCAACAGTATGGATTACTGTTAGAATACTGTCTCTAGTGTGCTAATAGAAATCACTGTAGCGCGAGACTCGGATCACTGTGCAAACAGTGTCCTCTTCCGTTACTGTAAAGGACCTGCATCCGTAACATAGTTGCCCACGCCACCGGACCGCTGTAATCCCCAGCTGCCTTAAAAGTTAAAATTAGCAGCTTGAGGCCTGGAGTGTATGCTCTCCTGCGTGATGCTTGCAACTTGTGCATGACCGAGATCGACCGATCGAGGCCCTTTGGAACTGAATAAGTTATCCCATCCAAATGAACTAAGTCAAGTCAACTAAGTCAAGTCAACGATCCAACTTGTACTTGCCAAATAATGGGCATCTCATCTCGATCGGCCAATGCAAAGCCGTCGATCGTATCAGTCACGGTGCGCAGTAGGGCCAACTGATAATTAAACCGACGGACGATGACTCAGTCACACAAGAACCAGTCCACCCGAGGATTTAAGTTCTAAATCGGACAGCAAGATGTCTGATGAATTTATTAATCTTAAGATATAATGGTCGCTGATGACTTTATTAATCTTAAGATGTAATGGTTCAATGTCTCATATGTGCTTATAATGGTAGGTTGTACGTACGTGCGTTTGTGGGCACATGTGTTCCTACTGTGTTTCTAAAAGGGAAAAAAAATATTGGTCTTACTAAAACTGAATATGACATATCTTAATACAATAAATTTGAATAGCAATTGGTATATGTCATATCTGGTTTTAGATTTATTTTTTGTGACATAGGGAGTACTTTTTTTTTTGCGGGGGACATAGGGAGTACTTAACAAGAGCTGCATGGCTGCATATCCGCTTGCTTCCACAGTTCCACTTGCATCTTGGAGCCATTCACACGCTCCCACCATGCATCCCAAGTCATCACTGCTGTTCTTCCTCATGATCGGAGCATTGCTCACCAATGCCATGGCAAACCATGCACCGGCTCCAGCCGCCGTCAACTGCGTGCCACGAGAGAGGGAAGCCCTGCTGGCCTTCAAGCGAGGCATCACTGGCGACCCCGCAGGGCGCCTCGCCTCGTGGAAGGAAGACGACCATGACTGCTGCCGGTGGAGGGGCGTTAGGTGCAGCGACAACCTCATCGGTCATGTCCTCGAGCTCCACCTCCAGAGTAACCTCACCGGTGTTGTTTATGTAGATTATAGCCCTTTGGAGTTCAACGCGGTAGCTTTGGTCGGCCGGATAACGTCTTCTTTGCTTTCTCTGGAGCATCTAGAGCACCTTGACCTCAGCAACAACAACCTCACGGGGCCGGATGGCCGTTTCCCGGTGTTTGTGGCCTCCCTTCGCAACCTACAATATCTTGATCTCTCTGGTTTGGGATTCACTGGTATGGTGCCATATCAGCTTGGTAACCTTTCAAAGCTGGAATTTCTTGACCTTTCGGGAACAGGTATGCAATCAGCAGATATATCATGGCTAACACGTCTACAATGGTTGAAGTACCTTTACTTGTCATCAGTAAATCTTAGCGCGATATCTGATTGGGCTCATGTAGTAAACAAGATCCCATCACTAACGGTGCTTTCTCTCTCTGGTTGCTCACTTACACGTGTAGACCACTCGCTCAAACACGTAAACCTCACTAGACTTGAGAAGCTCCATCTCTCTGGCAACGATTTTAGCCACCCTTTGTCATCTTGCTGGTTTTGGATCTTGAAAACCCTCATCTACCTCGACCTTGAATCAACCGGTTTATATGGTCGATTTCCAAATGCAATAACCAACATGACGTCCCTCCAGGTCTTGGATTTTTCAAGAAACAATAATGCGGGTATTTTGGAACCAATTCTGCTAAGGAACCTTTGCAACTTAGAAAGTCTGAACCTTCAATTGGGCCTCTTGTCTGGTAACATGACAGAGCTGCTAGAGAGTTTGAGTCATTGCTCACCAAACAAATTGCGGAAATTATATTTGTCCAACAACAATATTACGGGAACTCTACCAGCTCAGAGTATGGGCCAATTTACCAGCTTAGCCAATATTGGTTTCTCTTTCAACCAGCTCACAGGGCACGTGCCTCCTGAGATTGGTAAACTAGCTAGTTTGACTCACCTTGACCTAAGTGAAAATAAATTAACAGGAACCATCACAGATGAACACTTCGGTGGTCTAGTGAGCTTAACATACATTGATTTATCTTACAACAAACTCAAGATTGTTATAGACCCTGAATGGTTACCACCATTTAGGCTTGAAACTGCGTATTTTGCATCTTGTCAAATGGGTCCTCTGTTTCCTGCCTGGCTCCGGTGGTCATCCGACATTGATATGATTGATATTTCAAGCGCTAATATAATAGACGAGTTTCCAGATTGGGTCTCTACAGCATTTTCAAAGGCCATATATTTGGACATGTCTAATAACAAAATCAGCGGTAACCTGCCAAAAAATATGAAAATCATGTCTCTGGAAGAACTCTATCTAAATTCAAACAGAATAATCGGTGAAGTACCAACGTTGCCGACAAACCTCACCTATTTGGACATCTCAAATAACATACTATCAGGGCTTGTCGCATCAAACTTCGGAGCGCCAAGACTAGATACTATGAATCTATCCTCAAACAGCATCCAAGGCCAGATTCCAAGTTCGATTTGCAGGTTGAAATATTTGAGCACCTTGGATTTATCCAACAATCTTTTGAACGGGAAACTTCCTCGATGCATTGGGATGAGAAATCTTCAGAAGCTTCTACTAAGTAATAATAACTTATCTGGCACATTCCCATCTTTACTGCAAGGCTGCACACTGCTACGTTATATAGACCTATCATGGAATAGGTTTTATGGAAGATTACCGAGTTGGATTGGAGACTTCCAAGAATTAGTTTCTCTACAACTGAGGAACAATACTTTTTCTTGGTAATGTTCTTTCACTGAACATAGCAAGAATTACTCTATGTATATGTTAGGTGCCTCAAGGAAAGTAGTCGTATTCAGAGGTACAGCAGCGTTGATGAGAATGCCGTGCCATGTTCAATGATGAGGATCAAACTGCTTATCTGGTTTGGGCCTCCTGAAAATACTTGCATCAAAGCAACTATATAATAAAGTTAGAGGTCTGTCAGTAACCTTCTGCAATGGAGCTCAAGCTTGGTATAATATTTGCTATTGTCTTCCTTATTCGTTGATGTCCGTTGTTAGTTTCTATTGTAAGTTAGCTGTTAATACATGTACACCTTTTGTCTGGTGGTGGTGTGAAAGGAGAAAGAACAAGATGTTGAGCCACTGAAGAGATTTGCTCTGGTCAAGCGAAAAGTATCTCACGGTACCTCAATGCACTTTGAGACCAAAGATAGTATCGTCTCTCCTACCTCTGCAGTTCGGCTGCCAGCGCAGTTGGAATAATTTCTCGTTTACTAGAGTTATTCTTCCTCTTCTAAGGAAATATTAGAAACTAAATTATATATCTAACCTTTTCTAGTTAGCACATGGCCCATACTTTTAAGTACCTTTCCGTAGGTATCTTTTATTATAGTTTTTTAAAAAAAAATAAAACATTTTTATTGAATTTGAATAAATTATAACCAAATTCACAAATATTTGAAAAAAATCCAAAAATTTTGCTCGAAATATTTGCTTGCCAGAGGAGGGGGGTGAAATTTCCATCCCTGCACCTCCCTTGCGCACTGCTCTCCTCACAAGAGCTAGCTCTGTGAGGCTTTCGGCTAAGGGGACGAAAACTGGAGATTGCCAGGAAGAGAAGAAGCAAGAAGAGAACATGAAGGAGGAGGAGAGGGAAGAAGGGGTGCTGAATGCCATGCCACTATGGATGGGAGGCTGAGTCAGTGTGCCAACATACATTCAGCGCCATGCTATTTGGCACTGAGGTATCTAAATTCAGCACCACACGATTTGGCGTTGAACAAAAGGGTCAGTTTTTAAATAAGTTTTGACGGCGGTTCACTTGTAAAATTAGTTTTTGCAAAGGGTCAAATTGTCAAAATTTGTGTGCTACTCAAAATTTGTCAAAATTTAGCTAGATAATACCCCGCGCGTTGCTGTAGTAATAATTGAGAAATTTCAAATTTTCAACATGAGCATAGAAATATTTGAGTAGAAAGAAAACTACTCCAATATAATTAACTTCCTAAAAACTTTATTGTAGTAATAGTAATTATAGATTATATGATGAGGTACCTTGTTAAGCCGCTGATCGGATAGAGCTAGTACTGGAAACAACAAAATTAAAGGATGTTCACTCAGTACTGAAGAATGAAAAATATACACCATCAATAACATTATCCAGAATTATATGTTTAATTTCTATATGAACTAATTAAGCCTGAAAGGATAGGTGTTGTACTGGGATTGATTTTCTCGTTGACTTGATAGCCTTGTATTTTGCATGATATCATTCCATGGTACAACCCTCCCTCACCGATCCATTTAGCACAGTTTTAGAACCTCTGCAGTTAATCTTGTAATAGAATGCCAATCAGTTCATGAATAAGGTGCTAGAATAACATATTTTACTATGGTAAGAAATATGCATTTAGCAGGAAGTACAACTATCATATAAATACGCCAGGAATGTGCAGTCAAGGCATGTATCAAACCTGGACTATGATTACCATACAATTAAAAAAATAACAACCATAACTAAAAAAACTACCATTTTATATTTATACATGTACATAGATAGTCCAATCTATCTATTATATACTAAAAGTTCATTAAACTTTCTAAAAATACTCTCAAGACACCACATGGCTTACTACAAACGCTCCTAAGTCACCACGTGGCGCTCTAATAAATTAGAAAAAATCCTAGAAATTTTAAGAAAAAAGAAAAACATCCCGCCATTGGTTTTCACTTAAATCAGTGGACCCATTATTTTTAACCATTGGATTAATTTTAAAAGAATATATATATACTCAATCCAACCTATGGGTTTATACTTCTAACGTTCCCCCTCAGTCATAATGGGAGCGAAGCGAATGATTGTGACTGGATTTAAAATCTTCTATTTCTTCATCTTTTTCGACTCACCATCATCGATTGCATCTCTGACGGATGGTCCTCCACCTGGTGCCTGTGTCCCCTTCTGTGTCGTCCCTTAACTCTCCTCTTTTTTTGTTAGAAGTATAGATGTTAGTTAGAGATAAGAGTCATATACAAATATAGAGATAAAATATATCCTAGAGATAAGATAGAGTCCTAGAGATAGAATCCTGGAGATAAATCTACTCTTACTTGTATTATACTCTAAGTCTCTATCTCCTATGTACTCCTATATATACCCTATGAGAGGGTCGATGTAATAGATCAGAAAACATCAAAATACAACATATTAAATTTTTACGCATGGTATCAGAGCCTTAGAGACTAATGTCGGTCGATCCCCGCATCACCCTGGGGAGATGAGATCAATCCTATAATCTCATTGGGGTGCCACATCTTTAGATGCCACAAATAATCCATAGATTAGATTTTACTAGGATTAGATTAGATCAATTCCTTCATTAGCTACATAGAACCTACCAATCCTCCCGATCAGATCAGGAACCTTGTCAACAACACAACCGTCTTCGCTGATCCTACATCACTAGTAGTCTTCATCAACTTGCTGCCGCCAACTTGTCCACATAGATGGACAACTCGCGTCCTCTACGACGGCAACGACCGCGACACCGATGGCATTGATCACATCATCTATAATGACAACGACTACATCAACACTGCATCACCATTGTGATGACTGCCACACAGCACAGAAGGACCAACCAAATTGGTGGCCTCATCGCCAACGACATCCTCTGATATATGCAAGACGTCCTCAATAGCATTCTTCTGACATCTATAAGATGCAAGATGCTAATAATTACATTTTCGTCTTCACACCATGGCGTAAATTTTTTTTTCGCCTTTGACTATGTGTGGCTACACCTACAATCACGGCTACTGCATGATCGGTTACATCGACTAATGTCTACAACAAAAATCATTGATGGCAACTCCAGTCAAAGCGTCAGTGTTATCGCTATCGTCCATGACACTCCCGCTATGATTGCGGAAGGGAATAGAGGAGAGTCACGGGACGACACAGAAGTGGACGCAGGCACCAAGTGGAGGTCTGTCCATTAGATATGCAATCGATGATGGTGAGTAGAAAAAGATGAAGAAATAGAAGATTTTAAATCCAATCGCAATCGTTCGCTTCACTCCATTATGACTGAGGGGAAATATTAGAAGTATAGATGTTAGTTAGAGATAAGAGTCAAATACAAATATAGAGATAAGATAGAGTCCTAGAGATAGAACCCTAGAGATAAATCTACTCTTACTTGCAGTGTATTCTAAGTCTATATCTCCTATGTACTCATATATACGTATATACCCCATGAGAGGGTCGGTGTAATATATCAGAAAACATCAGAATATAATATATATTATATTTTTCCACATGATGGACCTCCACACGTCACAGATGAGTTACGTTATTACTAACCACTGATCTGTGATGAGGGGTCTACCCGTCACAGATGAGGGATTAAGCCCGTCACAGCTATTTTGTTCTGGCGTAGTGTACCGCGGCCAGTCTCACGAAGATCACCACTAAATGTGCATCCTCCATGTGCAGCACGACGGCGGTGGCGGAGGCGGCGGCGCTAGCCCATGACGCTGAGATCGAGGTGCGCGGGATTCTTGGCAACAACGTGAAGACCAACTTCAAAATTCTTTTTAAAATATACCTTTTTTTTATTGGTTTTGTATAAATATGCTCATCTCTACTACTTTAAAATTTTATAGTGGTGGCGGTGACTCCAACCCTAACAGACACGTGTGATATTATCCGTTGGATCGGGACATCGGACGGTGCTGAGATCCCATCGCACGCGATTCACTTTTCTTCCCTCCCCCGCATCGCGCGTGTGGCTCCGTCGCGTCTCAGCCGGCCCACGCACGGCTCCGCCGCCTCCGTCGGCCCCGCGCACCCGCCGGCGCACGCGTGGCTCCGTCGCCGCCAATGGCCGCGCAAGCCTGCGCCGCGTCCACCACCTCCGTCGGCCCCGCGCACCCGCGCGTCTCCGCCGACTCCCGTGGACCCGCGAGGCTCCGTCGCCTCCGCGTGATCCCGCGCGCCTCCGCCGACTCGGTAGCGGCTCCCCCGGCTCCGCTGCCTCCGCGCGGGCAAGCCCCGCGGTCCCCTTTGTTGCGAGTTGCCATCCCCGCGTCGACAGCGGCCGAAGCGGTTTCCGGCCCCGTGTGGTTCGGTTGCATGCACATGCACTTGATTCCCATCCTGCGAGTGTAAGTGACATGCACGGGCGCATGCTGCATGCATGTGCATGGCACTGTTCATGAGGAAAAAAAAGGAGGAAGAAGAAGAAGAAGGAGAAAAGGAGACAAGAAAGACAGCACGACTTAATGGCTGCGGAAGCGGTTCCGTGTCGTGCGTAATCGCTAAGCGGCCTACGCCGGCCTCGCTGCGTGAAGCCGCCCCCGCGCATACGACCAAGACTCCGCGGGCGACACCCTCCGCCGACTCACGCCCGGCGCTGGCCCCGTGTGGCGCGTTTTGCCTCCGGCTCGGCCCCTTCCGCCGGACCACGTCACGACACAGAGGCTCGCGCCCGGCGGACTCCACAGTCCTTCCGCTGGCCCCGGACAGCTCCGCCGGTCACGCCGGCCTTAAAAGCCAAGCTCCACCGGCCACACGCGGCTTCGCGCGGCACCCCCGGCACTCGCCTTCGCACACTCCGGACGGCGCTGCCTCCGTCGAGCACCGCGGCTTTCACCGCTAGAGGGGGTGGACTGACCTTCATTTCTAGCGGGCTCCGGACGGTGGTACCTCCGTCGAGCACCGCGGCTTTCACCACTAGATGGGGTGGACCGGACTCCACATCTCAAGAGCTCAAGATGGCGCCGCCTTTTCAGTGTGGTCTTTGCTGAGCGTGAGGGTATCCGATGCAAAATGCAGGCATAGATCAACACCCTAAGAAACAGGGGCTGGAAATCATCTGCTCCCCCGAACCTCGGAGTCAGCAGATGAGGGGGTAATGTTGGGGAATAACTCCATACTTAAGGTGTTGTATAAACTAATGTATAAAAGATTAAAATACCCCTAGGAGAATGTTGTATATATGTAGCCAATCAAGGGTAAAGATGTAATTTCCCGTTACATAT
Source organism: Oryza sativa Japonica Group (assembly GCF_034140825.1). Taxonomy (NCBI): domain Eukaryota; kingdom Viridiplantae; phylum Streptophyta; class Magnoliopsida; order Poales; family Poaceae; genus Oryza; species Oryza sativa. The sequence goes on from NC_089045.1 coordinate 23,098,978, forward strand.
GAATAAAAGGAGTCCTGCAAAGGCAAGAGAGAGGGATCTCTCCCACATTCCATCGATTCTCTTTCTCTCTTCATTCACTCTTGTTGTCCTCACAGGGCTAAGCTTGGGGGATCCTCACAGGGCTAAGCTTGGGGGATGCTCTAGCCATACATGTTGGATTTTGTTCCAACACCTACATTGTTATATTGTTCAATATATATAAAGAATATCATTTCACCTTTTTATGTAATATATAAACGATATACTTTATTAAACCCGTTGCAACGCACGGGCACCTAACTAGTTTAGAAAATATTTACAGAAATATACCGTTGTTGCCAAGGATCCTGCGCACCTCGATCGATCGGCGTCGTGGGCTAGCGCCTCCGCCTCCGCCGTGTGCTAGCTCTGCCGATCCATAAGCAGCAGCCCCCGCAACCCAGCTCCCTGGAAACCATGCTTGCTCAATGCCAGCTGGCCAATTTTTTCACCTTGTCAGGACACCTGCCGCTGCTATCCTTACAGCCACGCAGTGGTGGACACTCATCGACGGCGCGGAAGGGATCGCCTCCTTTCACGGTGCTGATGGTTGGGGATGGGAAACACTCCATATCACAATTCTTGTTTTTTTAGAAGGGTAAGTATCTTCTACAGGACGGCCTTTACATCGATCCAACAGGATATATATAGTCTTTTTTAAATTAGGAACTTATATTAGCCTATGAAGTAGGGAACTTAGCCCTCAAATAACTTTTTTTAGATAATGGAAATGGATTACATCTCCGGCTTCTGTCATAAGACACATAGCCATAAGTTTAATAGTAATAAAAAGATAAAGGTAAGATTAAATCAAAATGAGAAATAAGGTGATGGGACAAATACCCAACTTCCCTTTATTATTGACTAGAGTTAAACCAATTTTTAGCTAGCAATTATAATGGAACTACGCCACCCATAGTGGAATAAGAGACCCTTTGGCTACCGATTACAAGAGTATAGCACCATTGCACATAATTTCCTGCTCCTCCTGTAGTAGCATCGTAACCAAAAGTGGAGCCAGTAGAAAGACATGAAGATAACCTGCATAGGGTTAGATAATTGTTTACCATTAAAAACTTTATCATTACGACAACGCCAAATTGACCAACATACAACACTAGCTCCAATTAGAATCATCTTCTTAATGGACCTAGATACCTCTCTAAGCCAATTACCGAAAATGTTTTTGGCGTTACGGGGTAGGGGGATATTAAAAGCAAAAAACACACATCTCCAAACAAACTGAGCGACATGACACTCAAAGAAAAGATGTTGGATTGTCTCTTGTGCATAGCAGAAAGAATAATGTTTGCCCCCCCCCCCCCAATTTTCTTTTAACCAGGTTATCTTTCGTTAGAATTACTTTCTTGTGAAGAAACTACAAATAATTTAATCTGAAATTTGCTCCTATGCAGATTTGAACTCAAGATCTTAGTGTGTTACTTAGGTCATTGTAACCACTAGGCTACATGCTCTTGTTTTTAAGCACTCCCTCTGTTACATCCTTCTTTTCCATACCATAAGACATTTTGATCTCTTCACTTCTCATTTAGATTACTAACATCTATATGAATTTGAATTTGTATATATATAAAGCTAGCATATATCTCGATTCATTTATGAATCAATTAAAAACCTAAAATATTTTATATTGTGAAATAGATGAAGTAATTAACAACATATTTGCGGGCACATTCGCAGATCATGAAACAATTTCTTCGCCCAATTGCCACTGTGGACGGAGACGTGATCGGGACTAGTATTTTTTTAAAAAAAATCGTAAGTTACATATTTTCTGTGGGCCTGTTCCGGTCAATGTCACAAATGTTAAGTATGCATGCTTAGGTGCATATGAATCTAAGAATTAATTACGGCGATACCTTATATATTGTGATTCATTAGATCATTAAGCTTCCTTTAGAAAGAAAAATAATAAAGAGCAGAACAATAGAGAAAATACCCGTTGTACTATGGCTGTATATATCATAGTGCAGTCCTCAAGGAGCTAATCCCTGTTCCGTGTGAAATGCTGGGTACTTCTGAAATTGAATCGGAGCTGGAGTTGTAGATCGATAAGAATGCCGCTCCACATCACAAGTTCAATTTTCTAGAGCGATCCGGTCTGATCGGCTCCATATTTTTGTGAAGTTAGATCGTTTGGTTGGATTCTAGCTCTAGGAAATATGAATCTAGGAGCTGGAGTTCTGTCAAGTAGACCCGTTGTTCAGTCCGATTGGATGGGCCGCACGCGTCATGCAATCCCGCTTTGGCCCAACCATATATGTGGGGACATGCACGTCCCAGACAGTCGTGATCCGGCCCAAATGTTATGGGCATTTCAAATGAATCCCTGTATTGACCCAATGAGCTACATAATTATTTCGGTCTTCAGACTTCTAAAGCTTAAAATTAAGGTTAAATACTCATTTAACGCTATATGTACAAGTACCGTGCATGCCGATTTTCTAGTTGGACTAACTTTTGGTTAAAATCTTCCTAGACAGAATTACACCTTATAAAAATCATCTTGTTTGGCAGGCAACCAAAACACAGCTTTCTATGGAAAGCTGCACTCAGCTAGGAAAGCATCAAGCATGCACTCAAGATATATCGGCCTAATTAATACTCCCTCCTTTTTAATGTATGACGCCGTTAACTTTTTAATCAACGTTTGACCACTCGTCTTATTCAAAATTTTTATGCAAATATAAAAATACTTATGTTATGCTTAAAGAACATTTGATGATAAATCAAATCATAATAAAATAAAATACAATTACATAATTTTTTTAAATAAGATGAAAGGTCAAACGTTTGTTAAAAAGTCAACGGCGTCATACATTAAAATAAAATACGGAGGGAGTAGTATATCTTCCAAAGTATTTATAAGGGTATGGTAAGGTACATGTATGTGTGTGCGTGTTTATATGAGTATCGTGTCTATTTAAATAATAATAATATATCTGCGTATGCCATGGGGCTCATGGCCATGGATTTATCAAGGTATACCAACCCTAGTCAAGTCTAGCACTTTGTGCGTATGTAAAGCGTCAACAAAGCAAAACCACTGCCATCAGGCGCAGTGCCTAAATACAATAAGGTTATTTTACTATAGAAAAGCACAGCTGTGGGTGAGTAACTATTGGTGCCAAGTAAGTGAAGAGACCTGTGAGTGAGTCAACAAGAGTCAAGAGACATGTATACATATATGTGGGTCAACGTAGCGCCCGTTCCGTCGTGGCGCCTAGCGGGAAAATTATCTTTTAAAAACCCTAATTGCGAAATTATTTCTTGCTTGTTGTCTAGTGTCCGTGCCATCTCAAGATCTCAAATCCCCGATCTATCGTCGAGTTCAATCCCGAATCCAAATCCTTCCAAATCAATTTCTCCGCAAAAGTCTATTTTGCCTCCCCCAGGGTCGATGGGCCAAATTTCTCTCGGCCCATCTCCCCCCTTCCTCCCGGCTATCTCTCTCTCTCTCTCCCTCTCCCCCTCCCCCTCCGCTCCGCCCGCGCACCGCGCGCGCGTGCGCGTGAGCCGCCGAGCCGAGCCCTCCTCTTCGCTCCCTCGCTGCTGCTCCCCGCGCGTCGTTCGCACGCGCGCCCGCGTGGTCGTCGCCCGCGTCGCGCCTGCGCCGTCTGCGCCGCCCGGCCCCGCTGCTCTGCCGCGCCTGCAGCCGCTCGGCCCCGCAGCCAGCGCGCGTGCCCGAGCCGCGCCGCTCAATCCGCCGCGCCTCCCGTTGCCCCCCGCGCGCGCGTGCCGTGGTGGCCGACCGCCTGGTCGCCGCCGCCGTCACCCTCTGCCGCGCCTGTCGCTCGTGTCGCCGCTCCGCTCCAAACCGTCCCGCCGTCATCGCTGTCGTCATCGCCTCGGCCCCGCCACTCCGCGCGCAAGCCACCAAGGGACGGAGGCAGAGCCCCTCCTCCCTCTGCCGCGACGCCCCGCTCCCCTCCTCCTTTTCCCAAAGCGGCAAGGAGGCAAACCCCTTTCTCTCCCTCCTTTTCCCCTTTTTCTCCCGCTGGCGTCATCCTCCCTCCGTCCTGTCGCCGATTTGGCCGCGAGCGCCGAGCGCCAGCTCGCGCCTTGACCGCCCAAAGTCGGTTTCCAAACCGACATTGCCGCCCTTAAAAGCCCCAGGCGCCCTCCCTTCCTCTTCCCCCCCCCTTCCTCCCCGTTTCTCATCTGCGCCATTGCCGCCGCCCCCGTGCTCTGTTCGCCGTCGCCGTTCGTCGTTGCGCGTGTCGGAGGAGCCGGCACGAGCAAGGACGCGGAAGGGGACTCCGGGCGCGCCCTCTCCTTCCTCTTCCCCGGCCCGAGGCCGGAGAGATTACTCCCGCGCCGTCGGCCTCTCGTCACTGCGCCCGCCCGCACGGTAGAGCATCTCCCCGTTCTCCCTCCTCGCTCAGCGTAGCTCCGCCCAATCCGACGCTAGCATCGGATTCCCGTAGCCGCGTAGATGCTCTCGCCGCCGGGAATTGGCCCCTCGTGACCTCGTCGTCGTTTCCCCCTTTTCCCTCCGCCGGGCGCCGCCGCCACAATCCGCCGCCGACGGACTCCCTCCGGCGAATCCGAGCTATTGGCTCGTCTCCCCTCGTCTTGTGCAACTACCCGGTGTGCTCGCTTTCGCCTGTATCGCCATGGTTCGCTCCGCCGCTCGCCGCTGTCGTCCGCCGTCCGTTCCAGCCGGCGTCGTCGTCTACCTCCCGCCGGCCCGCGTGGCAGCTACGTAGGCGCCACGTCGGCGCCAGCTCAGCCAAAGACCTGGTCGAGCCGACCCCGGTCAGTCCATCCCCGTGCGCGCGTTCCACCGCGAGCCGTGAGGCTACGCGTGGGCCCGCCGCATCCGCGTCCTCCGCGAACCGCGCGCGTGCACCGCGTCCCTCCCCCACCCTAGCGCCGCGCCGCGTGCTCCCTTCGCACGGTGAGCCGAGCCGCTGACAAGCGGGTCCCACCCGGGACCACGCGTGGTAAGCCCGGTCCACCGGCTCTCTCTCTCCTCCCTCCCGCGCGCGAGCCTTGGGCCGCCTTGGGCCGGCCGGCCCATTTAGCCCGGCCGGACCGCTCCATTTCTCTCGGGCCGCGCCCTAGCCGCCCGAGAAAAGTCTATTTTCCCTCCCTCTTTTCTTTTCTTTTCTTTTCTTTTCTAAAAAGGATTTAATTAAATCCTTTTCCTTTATACCAAAAATCCAATAATCTTAGAAATTCAATATCTTCCCAACCGTAAATCCGTTTGACTCCGTTCAACTTCCAAAATTCCTTAAATCTCGAGATCTACCTAATGGCACGCTTAGAGGTCATTAATAGGGCTTTATTTTCGCCGTTTGTTGAGTTGTCCCGTTTCGCGTGTAGTTTCGGAGCCCGAAGACCCGTAGTGCGAGGATTTCGAGCATCAAGCTCCAAATCTCGAGCAAGGCAAGCCACCTTTGAACATCTTGAGCCTATATTTGAAATTTAATTATGTTGCTTGAAAAATATTATGCATTGATAGGATCGCACTTAATCTGTAGTCCCGTCTGCAAGGCAGATCGGCGGACCTACCTAATTTGTTGCATTTGATCCTTCCTTTGCTAATTGATATACCATGTCCCCTTGTAACCATCTAGTTGCGTCTCGATATTCGTGCACCCTGTGCGAGTATCGACGGACGCCTTCAAACTTAAAATTCTGAGTAACTTCTTGGGTAAAACTTGGGTTTTACAAAAGACTTGGAAAACCCGACACCTGGGTCGGTGCTTGCGAACTAAATGAATTTCCAAAACCGCGGACCGGGGAACGTACCGGGTGTACGGTTTTCCGCTCTTGCACTTAAGGACCGTTTCCTTGGAATTTCATCCAAACATAAGACAAGTACGACCACATGGGTGGAATGGGACACCCCTGGCTGAGTAACTAGCTTATCAGGGGAGCCTTGATGCCGAGAGACATGTGGATTCGCCGGGGTGGTGTCGGGGAGGACCCCTGGGCTTCCTGGCACAGTATGGTCTGGGACCTAACCTGTTGTTGGTCTGGGACCCCTCTCGTCGGCATATGGTAAACCTGTGTCGGCTTTGGAAATGCCTTGTCATGAAAGCTTGGAGGTCTCCCGACGTGGCTGATCCCCACGGGCTGGGTGATCCGGGTTAGTAATGTCGTGTGGGTAAAGTGTACCCCCTCTGCAGAGGTTAACAAACTGTTCGAACAGCCGTGCCCACGGTCATGGGCGGAGGTGAGGTGATTCCTAGCGTAGTTTTGATTGACTACTGCTTGTGAAATTGCTGTTGTGGAAAAGGGTTCGATGATTGAAAAATCTGTAGCTGATGGAATTAGCTAGGCCCGGGTGGCCGTTTGAAAGTTGTTGGCCCGGGTGGCCGTTTGAAAAGCTGTTGGCCGGGTGCCAACCTTGATTCAAATCTAAAGACTGATACATTGCACATACTCCGACCGGACGAGACGCACTGTCTCATCCGTGTCGTTTGAGAAGCACTCACTTAGTTGACTTCAGAAAGAGTTCAAATGAAATCAATTGCAAAAACAACAGCCTTTCCTTGAAGCCTGCAATAAACACCTATTTCCCATGGCTTGCTGAGTACTCCTGTACTCACCCTTGCTCTATATAAATAAATCCCCCCCAGTTGCTGAAGAAGATGAAGCGGATCCCGCTGATGAGGAGTTCTTCCAGGAGCAAGCCGGCTACGATGAGTTTTAGGGTTTCGGCCTAGTTCCCAAGTCGCGCCTGTGTTGTTTGGTCCAAGTCCTGGCTTCCGTTTCCCTTTTGTAATGCAGTTGTGAGCTCGGGATCTGTCCGCAGCCCAACATGACTGTACCTCTACTCTATAATAAAGAGACCTCGGTTGCTGTGATAATCTGTCTTCCTGTGATACCAGCACTGTTTTCTGGGACTGGTATCGATTTACAGGTTAATTTGGAGCGTCACGGGCTAGTTCCGGTCGGTACTAGTTCGGGGCGTGACAGTCAATAACAGGGAGTTATGGCAAATGATGATTTTGTTGATCTCAACATATGTTGACAGTTTTCTAGAGATGCTCATATATATGAATAGGATGTGTGTGTAGTCATAGAGATGAGTAAGGTGGTGTTTGAAGTGTTTCATGCAAAACGAGGTGGTAATAACATGTGATTAATTGAGTTTTAATTGATACAAACTTGAAAATGGATTGATCTGATATTTTAGAACAACTTTTATATAGAAAGTTTTCGCATGAAACGCATTGATTAACAGTTTGGAAAGTGTGCCACGAATATCTAAAACTTTATCCACTCTCTGTAGTAGAAACAACGAAGCCAAGCGTCTGCATTTATATTATGTTTCTAAAAAATAATTTGAAACCTTGACTATAAATTTTTAAATAACAAATTGTTTGCATAGATCAATTTGTCTTAAAAGTATTATCACAATATCATAAATGTAGTATATTTCATATACTTATTTTCATATAAAATAGATCTAAGTTTGACAAAACAAATCACTACTACAAAACCATCTTTCGTGGCGGCCATTTTAGGTTTTCGCTAGCAGAATTTGGTACCGCCATAAACCAAAAGCCAGTGAAGATCAAGATCTTAAGCCAGCTGCCAGCAAAGATCCATTTTCGCTGGCGGTTGGATTAAGACGGCCGCCAGCGAAAATAAATTATCGCTAGCGGCTGTGTTAAATCGGCCGCCAGTGAAAATCTATTTTGGGCCAAAAAAAAATACCCATGCAGCTGCCCAGCCGCAAGCGTAGATGATTTGGAGAAAAGCCCATTGATTCATTTTCAAAATTCAAATCCACATCTAGAGATCTAGATTCGATGCTCATTTCCAAATTCAAACATGAAATACAAAATCATCATTTACACAGATCAAACATCATTTACACAGATTAAAACATGTGCATCATCTGGAACAACATGCAAAAAAAAAATTCAAATCGAAGAGGAGGGAGCTGGGAGCATGGTCAGGACGGCGTCATGGTCGGAGAGGAGGGAGCCGGGAGCATAGTCGACGGCGTCGAGGTCAGTGCCGCCCTCCCCGTGGTCCGGCGGTGGCGGATCCGGCCTCCCCGCGGCCTGGTGGCGGCGGATCCGTCCTCCCCGAGGCCTGGCGGTGGTGGATCCGGCCTCCCCGCCCGCGCCCAAGCGCTGCCGCCCGCGCCCGAACTCGTCGCCACCTTCGCTGCGCAGTCCTCCGTCACCCGGCGCTGGAGGATTGGAGGAAGAGAGGGTTGGAGGGAGAGAGGGAGTGGAGAAAGGAGGAGGAGAGATAGCATAAGGACAAGGCTGGTGTGGGGGCGGTCATTTTATAGCGTTAAATTTTATTTCGCTGACGGTGTTGTTACATGCCGCCAGCGAAAATCGGACGCCAGCGAAAACCCGATTTTTTTATGACGGGCCTCTTAGCGCCGCCACCATAAAATAGAGCTGTTTTTTGTGACGGGCCTCTTAGCGTGGCTGCCAGCGAAAACCGATTTTCGCTGGCGGTCCGTAACCCCTCACCTCTCGTTACATTTTTCGTGACGGTTTTTGCCTATAACCGCCAGCGAAAATTATAGGGCAACACCATAAAAAATCTTTTTTTATAGTGAATTAACCCAATCTTATCCTAAACGGCAAATATTTATGAACTGATTTTTTGGATGGTTCTACTAAGATGCAAATCGACCATACAAAACCACAAAAAAGCACGTCCATCTTGCATTTCATGTTTAGCATTTAACTTAACAAATTTTCTACAACAACACACGGGGATTTAACAATTATCTTGTAAAATTGATCCAACCAAGTGTAGTTGTTGATATTTCCTTTTTTTTTATAATACAGAACCACTTATATTGAATTAATTATTCACTACTACAAAAGTGATTTTTCTGTACGAGACCCCTTCATTTTTGCAAACAGACCATAACTAGTGGCGTCTGCAAAAATCAAGCGGCATTTTCGCAGCGGCTCCTTAAGACGCCCGTATGGAAAAATCACATATCTTACAAAATTTATATATATCTCTCTTATAGTTTATAAAACAATATAAGAGATATGTACATTTTGTGAACAATCTTACAAATCACTTTGTTGGATGAAGAAATGACCAAAATAAAAGTTATCGATTTCGATGAGTTATACAACTTTGTTATAGAAGAATTTTCCATTTGAAATCATTTAGTATTTGAAAATGTTGTTTGAAATTGTCATCATTTGAAATTCAAATTCAAACTGTCGAAACAAAGTCATATAGAAAAATGACCAAAACAAAAGTTGTAGATCTTGATAAGTTATACAACTTTGTTGTTGGCAATTTTTTTCATTTCAAATCATGTACTACCCGAAAAATTATTTGAATTTCCTATATTTTAAAATTTAAATTTTATATAGTTCAATCAAACTCGGATCGCGAAATGACCAACAGAAAAATTGTAGATCTCAATGAGTTCTACAACTTTGCTTTTGACAACTTTTTCACATGAGTTCATTTAGCATCTGAAAATTCGACTCGAAGTTTATTTAGTACCAAATTAATATTTTTAATAATTATTTTCGCATGCGGACGGTTATGTGGTCCGCATGTAAAACTGCCGGCATTTTTTCACTCCTCCTCTCTCTCTTTCCCTCCTCACCATTTCAAAATTTTTCAACCACCCCATTTAATTTCTCTCTCTCTCTTTATCTCCTCTCTCTCCCTCTCTCTTTCTCTCCTCTCCTCTCCTCTCTCTTTCTTCTCTCCTCTCTTCTCATCGACAGCGGGCATGGGTGCACGGCGATGGCGTCGGCGGGCAGCGAGGGCGAAGGATCTGGTGGCGCCGTCCTCGGGAGGGCCAATCCGTCACCCTAGGGAGGAGCTCAGCGCTCGACGGCGGACGGCGGGCGGCGGGCACGGTGATGGCCTGCGGCGGCGGATCCGGCGGCGCCGTCCTTGGGAGGGCCAGATCCGCCGCCCTAGGGAGGAGCTCGGCACTCGGCGGTGGATCTGGGGTCGGCGGTGGCAGCGGTGGTCTCGGGCGACGGCGGCAGCGGCGGTCTTGGGCAGCTGGCGACGAACGGTGGCGGCGGATCTGATTGGAGCGGATCCGGCGGCGCCGTCCTCGGGAGGGCCAGATCTGCCGCCCTACGGTGGAGCTCGACGCTCGGCGGTGGATCTGGGGGCGGCGGTGGCAGCGACGGTCTCGGGCGGTGGCGGCGGCGGTCTCGAGCGGCTGGCGATGGCGACGGCGATGGCGATGACGAGAGCAGAAGCGGCGGCTGTGACGATCTCGCGTGGGCGGTGGCGCTAGGTTTTTTTTCGTTTTTTTATTTTTGGAAATTTTTTTCGCGATTTTTTCTCTTTGCATGCGGTCGGCTTAAGCGCCCACATGCGAAAATCCGATTTTCGCATGCGGGTGCCCTGGCCGCATGCAAAGATTTGCATTTTTGCAGACGATTTGGCGCATGCAGTTGGCGCAACTGCATGTGAAAATCGCTCCGGCCCGTTTGCGAAAACGGTTTCTGTAGTAGTTATTGAGCAATCAAATTTCATGTAAAACCCTAGGTATTATAGTTTTTGTTGCAAAAAATCATAGAAATTTTAGCATGTGATAGATAACCACATGCAGGTATAGTTTCACAAAATCATGCTATTAATCATTTGTTCTTTGATTCATGATACTTCTGAAATCAAAAATCAAATCTCAAATTTATGGTTTATTCGATCCATCACATAAGTTTTAGCCTCTAAGGTATGCTTTTTTTATTTTTCTACAATAACAAATTAAATTTGATTAACATTTTTGTTTTTCAAACTATAAAATCATGATACTCGGGATTTATGCGTCACTTGTGGCTTTGCTAACTTGTACCATAATACGCGCGTAGGTTTATGAAATACGTACCCTTTGATGGATGGTTGACCTAGGGTTTTTGTTAGATGACAGATTGACAGTCCTTGTTTTTAAATACTATACATAATTGTTTGTAGCATTTAGATAGTTTATCTAAGTACATACAGACCGCAAAAAGGCTATTAGACGAGAGCGAGACTAATCCGCTAGCCATGACACAGACAGTGTCAGCTGTTTTTGAAACTTACTAAAGTTGAGCTATAGTGCGTTGGGTAAAAAAAAAAAAGCATTTGTGCCTCCAGCTTTATTCTATACGTATACGACGACTGTGTGTGTATTATTATTAAAGTTGACCTACTACGGGGGGTGTTTAGATTCAGTGGTGTAAAGTTTTAACGTGTCACATCGGATATTATATATGGTGTCGCTGAGGTGTTCGTGTACTAAAACAAAAACTAATTATAGATTCCGTCAGTAAACCGCAAGACAAATTTATTAAACCTAATTAATCCGTCATTAGCAAATGTTTACTGTACGTAGCACCATATTATCAAATCATGGAGCAATTAGGCTTAAAAGATTCGTCTCGCAAAATAATTATTTTTAGGCTATATTTAATACTTTATACATGTGTTCAAACATTTCATGTGACAGGGTGAAAAAATTTTGGTTGGAATCTAAACAGGGCCTACATACCTAAACAAAAACTTGAGCCAACAGTTTTTTTTCAAGAATAATCATTTTTACCTCTATATATATTGTGACTTTCATGATCCAAGCTAGCCTACCCAGTATCCACCATGGATCCTACACAGAAGTTCCTTCTCTTCCTCCTCGTTGGAGTAGCCGCCACCTTGTCCCTTGCAACCAATTCACCGGTGCCGCAGTGGCCAGCCAGCTGCACGCCACGGGAGAGGGAGGCCTTGCTGGCCTTCAAGCGAGGCATCACCGGTGATCCCGCAGGTCGTCTCACCTCGTGGAAGCGAGGTAGCCATGACTGCTGCCAGTGGAGGGGCGTCCGGTGCAGCAACCTCACCGGCCATGTCCTTGAGCTCCACCTTCGGAATAACTTCCCGCGATACGACGAAGCAACAGCTTTGGTGGGGCACATAAGTACTTCTCTGATCTCTCTCGAGCACCTAGAGCACCTTGACCTCAGCAATAACAATCTCGTGGGTCCAGCCGGCCGATTCCCGCGGTTCGTCAGCTCTCTCAGGAACCTGATATATATTAACTTCTCTGGTATGCCATTAACAGGTATGGTGCCGCCTCAACTCGGTAATATTACAAAGCTGCAATATCTCGACCTTTCCCATGGAATAGGTATGTACTCAACAGATATACAGTGGCTCACCAATCTACCAGCCCTAAGGTACCTAGGCTTATCAAATGTAAACCTCAGCAGAGTATCTGACTGGCCTCGTGTGGTGAACATGAATTCATATCTAATAGTACTCGATCTTTCTGGTTGCTCTCTTACAAGTGCAAGCCAATCATTCTCACAGTTAAACCTCACAAGACTCGAGAAGCTCGACCTCTCCTACAATAATTTTAACCAACCTTTGGCATCTTGTTGGTTTTGGAATTTGACAAGTCTCACGTACCTTGATCTTATAATGAACATTTTGCCCGGTCAGTTTCCAGATTCACTAGGAGACATGAAGGCCCTCCAGGTCTTCAGATTCTCGAGTAATGGTCACAGTATCATAATGCCAAACTTGCTACAAAACCTATGCAATTTAGAAATCTTAGACCTTGGAGGCCTAAGTTCCTGCAACATAACAGAGCTTCTCGATAGTTTGATGCATTGCTTAACCAAAAGAATACGGAAACTATATTTGTGGGACAACAATATCACTGGAACTCTGCCAACTGGGGTGGGCAAATTTACTAGTTTGGACACTCTTGATCTCTCTCATAACCAACTGACTGGATCTGTTCCATATGAGATTAGCATGCTGACTAGTTTGGCTAAGATCGACCTAAGCCTCAATAACCTGACAGGTGAAATCACAGAGGAACACTTAGCTGGCTTAAAGAGTTTAAAAAGCTTAAACTTGTATTATAATCCCTACTTGAAGATTGTGCTTGGTGATGAATGGTTACCGCCCTTTAGACTAGAGGTGGCGAGATTTGGATCTTGTCAGCTAGGTCCAATGTTTCCTTCGTGGCTTCAATGGATGGTGAATATTAAAGAACTTGATATTTGGAGCACAGGTATAACCGATCAACTTCCACATTGGTTTTGGACAACATTTTCTAAGGCAACAGACTTAGTCATATCCTCCAACAATATCAGTGGTAGCTTGCCAGCAAATATGGAAACCATGTCACTAGAAAGACTCTATTTAGGTTCAAATCAAATAACCGGTGTAATACCAATCCTGCCACCTAACCTCACCTGGTTGGAGATCCAAAATAACATGCTATCAGGGTCTGTGGCATCAAAAACCTTTGGATCAGCTCCACAACTAGGTTTTATGGATCTATCCTCCAACAACATCAAAGGTCATATTCCAGGTTCTATCTGCGAGTTGCAGCACTTGCAATACTTGAATTTAGCCAACAATCATTTGGAGGGAGAATTTCCTCAATGCATTGGGATGACAGAACTACAGCATTTTATCCTAAATAACAATAGCTTATCCGGCAAGGTCCCGTCTTTTCTGAAAGGTTGCAAGCAGCTAAAGTACCTGGATCTATCACAGAATAAGTTCCATGGAAGATTGCCAAGTTGAATTGGAAACTTCTCAGAAGTACAAATTCTAATCCTAAACAACAATTCGTTCTCTGGGCATATCCCAACCAGCATCACCAATCTTGCAAAACTTGCTCGGTTGAATCTGGCAAACAATAATATATCAGGCGTCTTGCCTTGACAGTTCACATTTTCAGAGGCAAGGCGACAAAGAGAAAGCGTCATGTTATATATACCCTTGATACCCCCATGGAAGATTAATACTACAGTTTGTATGTCGGCATTGTCGTTGAACTACTTGTATGCTATGTTAACTGCAGAGAAAAGTTAGATTTCCATCTACTACCTACAGTCTTGGGCTTGTGCTAGCATTTGCCGTTGTCCTTTATATTGTTCCCATCCATATGTTGTTTCCTCTGTAAACTACTAATAAGTGTTGCTTAATTATTGTAATGAATGTAGACCTTTTCTCACTTCTCATTGAAACTAAATTAAGACTATGGATGGTAATGGGCTGATGGCTAGAGAATAGATCAGCATAGCAAATTACTCGGATCTCAATACAAGCATGAACAAATGAGACCATTAATACACACGGTTCAGCTCCTGAAGCTTCCTGAGAGCAAGTTTAATATAGCCAATTACTAGCTCCAATTCATATATAGCCAATCTAATAGCTCATTCATACAATAGTTACATACTACACTATCAATACCTGGTCCCACCTATCATACACACACTGTGTCTTGGAGTCCGTGCTACAACTGGCTACAAATCTGTAGCCCGCTGCCCTTCTCTCTCCTCATTTATCTACTTAAAATATGTTTGCAGCTGGCTTATAGCCTGCTATTGTACCTGCTCTTAGACTGCTTACACTTAAAAAGCAGAGCAGTAGACAATTTAAAGCATTAGCTGCGATGATAGCCTATTAATATTGCAGTTCATTGGAGCACTAATCTTACATCAGAAAGCATAATAATAGGGAGTCCACACTAGACATAGGCACATAGGCATCATTGTTTGAAGCAAAAGAGTTGGCACTAGCACTACAATCAAATGCTGCAATTCAGCTATAAACACAAAATGCACTAGAAACTTCACGGACATGGAACTTTAAACACACATGCCAGTAAACCTGTCCGTCGCAAAAGGTAATGACCACCGAGAACACTGGGCACCAGCACGGTCATGCCCATAAGATCAGGCTGTTCATGATTTGTTGGAACGGGACCTCAGTCTGCTCGCAACACAGTCAGGGCTTCGTTCGATCCACTTCCTCTTCTTTGGACCCGTCGGCTTAGATGGAGTGGCACACCCAATGTCCAGATTTACTTGACAATCCTGAGAGTCAGAAGTCACGACAGATTCGCTCCTGCTATCATCATTGTCGCTGTCATCAGGGGGATTATTCACTTGGTGGTCAGCTTCTACCTTCTGGATAGCTTTGCCGCTCATTTCTGCATCCTCTTGATCCTCCTTAGCAACTGGAGCCTGGTCAGATTCGGATGAGGCTTCTGACTTGGTAGCTGCCACCTTGTTTGAATCAGCTGAGCCTGCTGGGGATGCACGCTGTGTTGCGATGAGATAGTGAGCCACAGACTTGTACCCAAGGCTGACAACCTGCATGAAGGGAAAATGCTTGCTTGCTCAGAACTGTTGGATAGATTACTACATTGTTTGTGAAATAGAGTAGTAAGCACCATCTTACATATCATCCATTATTTAGTTTCTTGTCCTACCTTGAAAGTAGGACAAGTACCACAAACAAACAAAAGTGAACACATGAAATTGGCATTTTGTGCTTCCAAATGTAAATAGATCATATCAGTACCTTCCTATACGCAGCACCAGTTGGAAACCATCCTTTCTTAGTTCTGCAGATACTGCAATTGCAAATGCCACGACAAACTGGACATATCCAATCAGGATTCTTCTTAGCTTCGAGCACATTCTCACCATACCTGCATTAATTATAAAGTCAGTCCAAAATGGAGAGCTCAATCGGTTTAGGTACTAGTAGTTTATGTACAGTCTATTTGTAATCTTCCAGTAACTAAAAGTGTGTGGGAATTTACTACTTTCCAATATCTATTGCTGATCATTTCAACTTGATATTTTAATGCAAGCAAAAACTAACGGGTAGGCAGTTAAAAAAAACACTAACAGGTAGGTGATTACCAATTCATAAAACCCTCCATGCTTGCAATAAATTCAGAAGTCAAATTTTAAAACTTGAATACTAGGAAACCCTGTTTTGATTCACAAATTAGGACACGGATATTAAGAATTCTGTTTTGATTTGCAAAAACTTGAAGTTAGAAAACATATCCAGATGCAAAAACTGAGTAGTTTTGTTCCTGTAACTTGAACCCTGGCTCAAACCTTCAAGTTAAAGGATACAGAGATGCAAACATAATGTAATAGACAAAGATGGCAGAGAAGGATGTATGGAACAATCGATTAAAAAAATAATAGCACTAAGAAAAGATGCATGTTCGCTACAGCTATCATATGCAATAGTGTGTCCACTTTTTTCAGGAAAATCATTGGTCGATTGAGAAAGTATGAGAAAAGAAAAGGGCCCCACCTCATGTACAAACAATCCCCACAGAACTGCCCCTGGACAATCTGGCATTTACAGCAGCTGGTATGATGGCCAAGAGTTTTCTGCCTGTATCATGGAAACATCAAACTATTATGTCACAGTTTCACAACATGAACAGCATTTAACAGATTCTTCAGTAGAAGTAATTTAAATTGTAAATTGGCGGCTACACTAACTTGGTTTATTTTTCTCATTTTGTCATTACTAAGAATGTACACTGTTCCATACAGATCCTATTAGTTTAATATTATAGAAGGGGAACCATTGTATATTTGTGCACATTGTCTTTCTTAACCTTACAGTAACAGTCAATACTATTACATCTAAGCAAAGGAACCTGTAGCAAAAGTACAGCTATACAACATTGCCATATGATTCTTCCAGGGAAACTTACCGGCACTGATGACAGGTTTGGCCCCTCACTTGATCATAGATGCGCTTACCATCTTTCCCATAACCATCCACAAAGAGAGTCCAGGGTTCCACACAAGGGCCTAAAAGTTTCTCATCCTCTTCCGTGTAAACTTCTTCCTTTGATCCAGCCTCGATTAGAACAGAGTTTCCACCTTCATTGTCGTCCTTGTCCTTTTTAGTCCGAATTTCACAGTAGCTAACAGGCTCTACGTTCTTCAGCCTACATTAAAAATGGATACAGAACAAGACGATTCTTGTTAAGCCATTCCTATACAAACCATAGTAAAGGCCAAGATTGAAGGAATGCATATGAACCAACAGAAACTTAAATCAATATATAGCTTCTTGTTAACACAAGAAAGAAATTAACACACTGCAGTTTTAATTTGTGGCAAATAAACTAGGTGCCAGTAAAACATGAGAAAGCCATACACTTTCATGAACGTAAAAATTGTAACTGCTGGTTTTAGTAGAATCCTTAAGAGGAAAAGCATCAGTTGCAACTATCAACCATATGTAGCATTCGATGATTGAATATTGTGTTAATCACAGGATTCAGTAATGGGATTATGTTTAGAGAGTTGCCTTTTTTTTTCCAACTACAACGATTCATATTCAGGTACCAAGAGAGGTGCGTGCAAGATAAGAACAGCATGGTAAGCAAAGATTTGAGCATTTAGTACTGACATGAGCCGTAATGAAGTTTTAACACATGTAAGCAAGTAGCAGAAGGGGATAGAAAATAATTCTAACAAAATCGCATGATTGATGAACTGATGAACAAGAACTGTAAATGAGCCTAATCACAGCATACCGTACAATAATTTCCCAAACTATCATAATCGAAATGTAACGGATTATTGAACCAAAGATACGCATATCCAAAAGAATTGAACTGCATGAAAGAACATTTCCTTTTTTTCCCGCTACATCAATCAACCGCAGTCCGCTCAAGCACCGATTATTACAACAAATAAAAAAAGAAAAAGAAAGAATAGAACTGCATAAAAGATAAGTAACAGATTTCCCCGCGACTAAGCATAGAAATTTCTCGATCCATCGCCACCAATCAACCACTCAAGCACCAACCATTTCTGCATAAACCCCCCCAAATGGAAACTTCCCCCCAATAGAGTTAAATCGCCCAACCCCCAAACCTGAGAGACCGACGAGCAGGCGATGGCGAGGCGGGCTTGATCATCCTCCCCACGCCGACGGACCCCGGCGTCACGGCCGCCTTCCTCCGCCCGCGGCCTCTCCCGCTCCCGCTCCCGGCGAGGCCGCCCGCGGACTGGTTGAAGCGGGTGGCGAGGTCGAGTATCCCCAGCTTCTGCATCCGCTCCATGTTCTCCCGGATCCTCTCCGCCCTCTCCCTCTCGTACCCCTCCGCCGCATCCGCCGCCACCACCGGCGACGACAACACGGGGCTCCTCGCCGCCTCCTCCGCAGCCTTCGGCGGCCGCCCCCTCCGACCAGGCGCATTCGCCGCGGCCCCCCGGGTGCTCACCATGGCTTGCTAGCTAGCTAATACAACTTGTCTTGGTTGGTGGGTCGAAGCCTTCTCGCTCGCCGGCGGCGAAGTCGTCGGCGGCGGTGAGCCGAGGGTTTTAGCGGCGGAGGAGGAGGAGAAAAGCCGCGATTGCAACGGTCAGATTTTCTCGCTGCCTCTCCACGCGGATTTTATAGGCGGGGGCTCACCGGGGCGGTGACCCGACCCCGCTCGCCCTCTTTTGCACGCGTTCGGTTACCCAGCCCACTCGGCTACGCTCACTGACGTATGGGCCCTGGATTGGGTGGGTCCCACCAGTAGGTGAGGTGATGTGGGTGGGTACATTTGTGCGTGCGCGCACGCTGTGTCGCCCGTGCGTAGTGGGGTGAGTGGAGAGGGGGGAGTAGGGTGGGGTTCACGTGCGGGGGTGGGTTGTGTGGCGCTCGCTGACAGGTGGGGTCAGGTTAGCGGCGCGTTAACTGTGGGGCCCATCTGTCAGTGGAGGTGGGGAACCTACCTTCGTGTGTTCGGGGTGGCGGGAATGGAAAGGTGTGCGCGCGCGGGTGGCCGAAGAGGCAACCTACCTGTACTAAAGTAGTAGACCTACAGTGGACTTGTAAAGTACAGGCGATGGTGTGAATTTTGGGAAATTGTTTACCAGTTGCCAATTGTATCTCGGTTTTGTACCGTTGGAATCGATAAACTTTGGAAACTACTAGGATATTTGGTTTTTGAAATCGCATTGATGCATTTCTGTGTGTGTTGACAGCTAGGACAACCTTTGGTTTAAGATGATTTCTTGCCGTTGATTTCAAAAATTGCCATTACAAGGTCATTAGGTGGTTGCTTAATTTTGATGCCTAATTGTCAATATTTGGTAAAATTGAAATGTGTAAGTTGTATTTGGTTTGTTTCCTTTCTCAACTTTTTTTCTTGTAAGAGGAAGATTTTAGAATTGCAGGTAATGGAGGCTAGTTTAGGCAACTTATAATTTATTTTGGCAACGAACATATCAACACT
Source organism: Oryza sativa Japonica Group (assembly GCF_034140825.1). Taxonomy (NCBI): domain Eukaryota; kingdom Viridiplantae; phylum Streptophyta; class Magnoliopsida; order Poales; family Poaceae; genus Oryza; species Oryza sativa. The sequence goes on from NC_089045.1 coordinate 23,118,008, forward strand.
ATAGCTCATTTGCAACTCCGTGTATGCATTATTTTTTTTATCTAATCCCAACAAATCCCTTTTTTCTATTTTTTAATCTAATCTCAACTAATCCTTACTCATGAGTAGGAATTGCAACACCACTAATCTCCGATGAGACTACAACTCCGACATCGAGAATGCAAGAACCGAGCAACAAAGCTACTCAAAAGCCTGCCCTAACCCTTTTTTTTCGGATCAACTTCCATATTTCCCATAGCCTAATTTTTCATTGATAACGCAACACAAATAAGGTTAAGACAACAAGTTATTTTTAAGGGAGAGAGGCATACCATAGAGCATGTGGTAAAAGATTAGATGGTGATGAGACAACGACTTCTTGGCAAGGATGAGAGGCGTCATCTTCGTCATGACGAGCAACAACTTCTCGATGATGGTGAGTGCCAATATCTTGGTGAAGATGAGCGGCAACTTGTGGTGATGGATGCCGACATAGACGAAGGGGACCTTATAGCTATAGGTAGATTTGATTAGGAGAAACATGAGAGAGGGGGCGGCGGGTGGAAAGGAGAGGGAGAATAGAAGAGGGCATTGTTGACGGAATATATAGATGTCCATTTTCTGTCGGGCCTACTTGGGCTTCCAAACGATAAACCATAAGATCCAAGCCCTGATAGGTGTATTGGCCATCGACCGTTTACGCTTTGTTGGAATGACTAGCCCATAAAAATTGATAAAGCCCAAATTATGTACACAACATGGGTGTTATGTGCTAAAACGAGTATTAGCTAAGTAGTGGTTGTATGACTTCACCTATTCAGATTCAGATCCATATTGACCACAAATATTACATACACGTGATATGCTTTCAACGTAATTTTATTGAGGTTAGCAATTTTTCTTTTGGAATGCTAGGGAACATCACCGGCCTCTACCTGCATCCCCGCATGGTATGTTCCCTCGTGTGAGGGATTCGCTACCATGATCTATGCATCCTAGTTTAACACACACTTCTTATGCTTATCATCGTCGCCTTTGTAGCTGGTGGCAAAGTTGCCATGCAGCCAACCGTAGAAGGTATATTTTTCCATGTACTCGTAGATGAGCACGTTGTCGTGTCATCGCTGTCGTTTTGGCTGCTCCAAAGATGAGGATCTTAACATGGTGGCAGTGATAGACGCGGGCGAGGAGCATGCCGATGTCCATGTGCATGATCCGCTAGTTGGACATATCTCACCCATCTCGCCCGTGGATAGTTCATCGACTGCTCTGCCAGAGCCGATGACAAACTGGTCGCTTGGATTTTCCGTTGTCTTCGATCACCTCTGCCTAGAACTTTCGTCGTGTCGACCCCTTCACCACAAACTATCGGGCATTCGTATTGTTGCTTGCCCATGCGAAATGAGAATGTCGTGCAGTTCACCTTCCTAGACTGCTGCTTGCTACCCCCACACTATCATGAACACCAATGCAACCATCATTGAGCACCCCCATAGCATAGTTGGGTGGCTTCGACCTGGGCTCCAATGAGGAAGCCGTGTTCGAGGTGTCAATGGGGGTGGTCAGGGACTCATGTGGCCACGGTAGGGCAACTCCTTCAACACTCGTGGGCATAGCTGTAGTGCAATGGGCGCGACGGTGAGGTACCACAATAGAGCATGTGTTTTTGAATATAGACGTGGTACTCACATGTATTAGAGCATGTACCCACCTAGCACCTATCACCCACAGGCATGAGACCTGGTATCATAATATAATGCTCGAAACAGGTTCCTACCTACTACTTTTGTTTCAGGTTATAAGACTTTCTAGCATTGCCCATATTCATATAGATATCAATGAATTTAGGCACACATATATGTCTAAATTCATTAATATATATATGAATGTGGATAATGCTAGAAAGTCTAATAATATGAAACGGAGGAAGTAACAAGTTAACAACAACCATCGCTTGTTTTTTTCTTTGGCATGTTAATGGGGGCACACTATATTCACCTGTGCGCGCGTACTTGTACCGATGTTCACTAGATTTGGCAGCATTTTCTTTGCTGATAATTCTTTTTCCGGATTCCACCCCCATTTACCTTGTTTTCTTTTTACTGCCAATATTTTTGGGAAAATCCATCTGTTTCCAGTTTTGTGACCGAATTATGATGCAAAATTTCCACAGGGTTAGTTATGCGAATTATGCACAAACACATTTAAAATCAGTATCCAATTACCGTTATTACACTTATGGGTTATCTGAATATCTGATTCCAATTACCAAAGCTTTTAGAAACGGCCCATTTACTAACCCGTCCAGTGAAAGCCCAATCACAGTCATGGGCTGCGCCATTAGCCCATTATTCATGTGAATACTTCTATTCACAGGGACCACTACGTAAAAGTCACACCTAGGTTTTCACCTCGCCGTCCCACTCCCACCCACGCCGCCGCCACCGCCGCCGCCGCCGCCGCTTCACTCGCCGGAGCGCCATCTCTAGCCGCCGCCGCCGTCCTCCCCCTGAGAAAGCGTCGATTCCGTCCGGGGGTGGGCAGCGGTGGGACTCGTATCCGGACGGCCGCAGATTCGTTGAGCGACCCGCGCTGCTGGTTAGTCCAAAACCTTTTTACCTGAGCCCCTAGGTTTGATGGTTCTTGATCTGGAGAAGTTTAGGGGAGAAATATGGCTGCGATCAAGGATTGCAGCCTCCGCATTTGCTCTCGCAAGAAGGTGGGGAGTAGTAGGGCGGATTTTAGGGGCGATTTTGCAACACGTGTGAGATTGATTTTTTTCCCCTGTTACCGACGGAACTGTGACTGTTTCATTTGAAGTTATTGCATTATCTCGAGTGAAAATTCTTGTTCCAGTGCAGGAATTTAGATGAACTGCACAAGCTGGCCACGTTAGCCATGTGATGGTGATATTGGTTTGATCTTTGTGGACTTGCTTAGTCCAATCAGGATCTGACTGTGTTCATAAATGTAGTGTTGGTGAATTGTATTCTCCATTATGTCTGGAGGCGAATTACTTAGTCTGTACATGCAACTGGCAGGAATTGATTCGTTAATAGTTACCAAAAACCTGGATAGATTGGATGGGCATTGGTTACCAGAGCTCATAATGACCAAATTGGCTTCCTCAGATAACTTTGTACGAACACTGCCCGTACCTGTTCCTGATGGCATTTCATTATCAATAAATTCCATCCTTCTTGTATGTTGACCAAAAAGATGTAAGGCCGCTATCTTGATTTGTGTAGTCATGGTTTTTTCAGTTGGGCGGTCATCCCGACCGATTAAATTGTTCCAAATTAGTAGCTGGTTGTTTCTTTGATTTGTAAGCCATGTTGGTTCTTTCTGAATTAATAGTTGGTTTTCCCGCAAAAAAAAAGAATTAATAGTTGGTTATTTCTTTGATTTGTAATCCAGGTTTGTTCTTTATTTAGAAAGCGTTAAACCTCTATTAGGAGAGTGTAGTATATGCAAGGCATATAAAATTCTTTACGTTTCTATTGCCGTTTCTGGAAATGTTACGGTAGCTCTATTCCGCATATGCTTCCTAACCATTGGTCATACTATTGTGTGCTACAGTATTTTGTTTGCCACATGTTGGGTGTTGCCCTTGTATTTATATGACATCCATATTGCCCTTGCTTTGATTGAATTGACAGATGGTAGCTACTACCCTGCTTTCCCTCGAGGAACTAATCCACCGAGAGTCGTGTGTTCCCGTGATTCCGTAATATTTTAGAATATTGTGGAATTAGAGAAAATAATGTTAATTGTTATTAAATCATAATAACTGGCAGTTAGTGTAAAAGTTTGTACTGTTTATGCCATATCATTACTCTTGCATGTTTTTTTATATGTTGACGAATATGCTAAAAATATGCAGTTTTTCATTCTGCAGGTTTTAGTCTTGTTGGCATCCTTCTGTTAAGGAAAATGGCAAGCAAAGCAGGTGGTGACGGCAAAGAAGCCATCAATGAGCAAATAATTGCAAACACTTATGGGAACATGCGGTCTGAAATGACTCAACTTTACACCAAGATTACAGAATTAGAGATGGAAGTCAGTGAACACTCTCTTGTGATTGGCGCAATCGAGCCACTGGATCACTCAAGGCGCTGCTACAGAATGGTTGGTGGCGTCCTGGTTGAAAGGACCATCAGGGAAGTCTTGCCTGCGGTGCATCGCAACAAGGAGGGCCTTGAAGAGGTAATCGCTCGCATGCATGAAGCACTGGAGAAGAAAAAGAAGGAGATCACCGAGTTTGAGCTGAAGTACAAGATCAGGATCCGGAAGGCGGACAGCAACGCTGATGAGGAAGAAGGCAGCAAGAAGGAAGGGTCTGCTCAGGGTGTTCTTGTTGGTCCTGCTGGCCAGTGAAGCAAAATGTCAAGCTTGCATACTGGTTTTTCCTAGAGATTATGAAAGTTAGGTTGCTCTTTGCTAGATGTCAACTGATTTCGGTCTCTCTTTCTATCTGTGTGTGAAGTATACTACTATTCTTCTGTGGAACCGTGGAATCCGTTCCATGTACAATTGAATGCTATCTGGCTATGCTAGTTGATAACTTCGGTCATAACTGCAGGTTTTGTGCAGGTATTCTAGGTGAGAACTTTGGTAAGATTTTGTGCAGGTTGCAACATGATTTGTTCATCTTTGGATGCCCATCTGTTCTGGTGTTTGCCATATGCTCCACACTTTTCTGCTTCACCATGGCATGTTTTTGAAATTTAACTTAATCCAATTGCATTTTGTAAGCAATTCTTTTGTACATCCTCCATGCAAAGCTATCCATATAGGAGGTTGCAAATCCTCTAGCACGAAACTCATGGGAGAACGGAAGTTCACAAGAAAACAGTACAAGGCCAGGCTGCTATATGTTGACCAATTACTGATAATACGTCCAATTATACGTCAAATGGCGTATTAGCGACAAAAATATAATTTATGGTTAAAATTTTACATGTGTTTTTTCATGACTTGAACGCCATGTTAAAAAAGAAACTATTACAAAGAAAAAAAAATCAAAAACCAACTCTAAAATTAAGTTTTAAGATTCAAATTTTGGTATCTGTATATAAGTTGTAGGGCAAAAAGATGTAGCAGCAAAATCCCTTTGAAATTGAAATTCATGCTTCCCAAACATGGGCCTAAATTCGTTCACAATCTGATCCAATCGGCCTCTGTCTCGTCGGCCTCCCCTCCCCTCCCCTCTCCCCCCAAAACCCCACCTCGCCGGAAACCCTAGAGAAACCCACGAGATGGCCTCCGGCGAGGGCAAGCCGAACCCCGGCGGCGGCGGCGGCGTGGTGGCCAAGGGGAGGAAGCGGAAGTACCTCCCCCACGGGAAGCCGGTGAGGAAGGGGGCGTACCCGCTGCGCCCCGGGGTGCAGGGCTTCTTCCTCACCTGCGACGGCGGCCGCGAGCGCCAGGCCACCCGCGAGGCCCTCTCCCTGCTCGACTCCGTAAGCTGCTGATACGCTGGTTCACTTCCCTTCCTCCGCCATCTGCGGCTATGGTGCTCTACACTGCTGGTCCGCGCGGGTTCGCCGGCTCAGTGTTTGCTCGTGGTGGTAGCTAGAACTCATCACTTCGGCGTTTCGCTAGTCCTATTGTTTCAAAAATCTCGTGCTGGAGCTTGTGGTGACTTGGATGTTTTGAAAATTCAATTAGCAGGGACAGGATTTGGAGATGTTAAATGTTAGCGTTGTGTTGTGTTCATTGGGTTCCTCTGTTGTGATGATGTAGTTCATATGCTTGTTTAATTTACCGCTTAATGCTGCACCCTTTGAACACATTAAGTAATGACTGAAATGAGAAATTGATAGTCGCCGCGCTGGATGTTGGCTTGTTTGCTAGTCATATGTTTGGGATTTTCTGGCTGTAGAGCTTGCATGGGCTTATGCTCTTCTTTTTTTTTTTTCGAGAAAATATACCTCATGTGTGATACTCAAATTGTTGGATCTGCAGTTCTATGAAGATCTGGTGGATGGGAAAGGATCAGATGGGAAGCCCAAAAGCATCCCTGATAAACCATTGAACAAAAAAATTACGTTTGCGGATTCCGATTCTTCGGATGATGAGGAAGAAGATCATTCAGGGGAGGTGACTGATGACACAAACAATGCAGACAAAGGTGAAACCACACCTTCTGAGCAGCAGAAAGAGGTGTCTGACACCCCTGTAGTTCCCAGCAAGGACAATGAGGAACAAACAGATAATGCTGATGAATCAAAACTAAAGAAGCAGCGCGTACAAGATCCTCCGATATCTGAACAGACAGAACCAAAAGAGCCTACTGATAAGCCAACAGAGTCCACTGATAAACCAAAAGGGTCCAATGATAAACCCATTGATGATTTGATTGATGAGGATTTGAAGGAGCTTGGGGATAGGAAAAAGGTTTGTTTGAAGTTACTTGCTTTCTGCACACCCTTTTTCCCCTTATCACTGAAATGTTTGTTTTTGTTTTAAATATTGGCAAAGCTTAGAATGTTGTGATTAACTACTCTCTTGATCAATAATTGAAATTCTTGCTCAGATACTAAATTTGGAAGTTCACTTGTAGTAGATAAAGGGTTTTCAACAACTAACATCTTCAAAAGTCAAACATGTATTTAGCTATTCATTCATTGATACTTGGTTTTATTTTGGTCATGTGATGACATTATTGTGAACCTATCTGGAGCTGTTTAAGTACATTAAAGGAATTTTTAGTAACAAATTTTTTTATTAGGAGTCCAATTTGATGAGTGACATGTATTACATTTCACTATGGTCAACAATTAGTGTGAATTTGGAGGTGATGCTGTATTGAGATTATTACCTAGCATGCCAATTGTTCCTCCCAAACAATCCCTTAATACATGAAAACGATATAAAATGATCAATTCCAAGATATCCTTTTTCCCACAATGGTTTATGTACTAACTTATATGATGAAAACGATTGTATGTCAAACAGAGGCTCTTCGCAACCCTTGATTCAGGCTGCAACGGTTGCATCTTCATTCAAATGCACAAAAGAGATGGAGACCCTGGTCCAGTTGAGATCGTACAGAATATGATGTCATCAGCTGCTTCAACTCGTAAACATATGTCCAGGTTCAGATTTGGTTATGTTGCAATCTTTGCATAGATATACTAGGCAGTTATTTTCTTGTTTTCAGACTTTCCTTTTTAATGCATGCTAGATTTATTCTGAGGTTTTTGCCCACTGAGGTGACATGTTATGCATCAGAAGAGGAAATAACAAAAGCAATTAGTCCACTTGTTGAAAAGTACTTTCCAAAGGAATCTTCTTCGGTATATAAGGTAACTTTCTGGCCTAATTTCTATGTTGATGTTTTCAATGTAATCTTTTAGGGACTTAGATTCTTAGGGAAACTAAGATCTATTATAAAACTGTAAGAGAAGATAGGCATGTTGCCAGGTCATTTTGTCTATGGTAGCTTTATTCATATTTCGTGTTGTCCAATTAGAAGACGTTTCTAAACTTCATTGGAGAGGAATTGTTGTTACTTCAATGTGAATTCAACCATCTTAAGTAAAACCAGTCATGTTGTTACTTCAATGTGAATTCAACTATCTTAGGTAAAACCAGTCATCATGTATAATTGTGTGTTAAGTGTTAACACCAGGTGTCCTTTCCATTTAATAAATGGAACAATTTAGCACATGGTAATAAGGCTATGTACTTATATATTTGTATGATCATGTCAGCTGTAATAAGTCAATCGAATAGCAGTATTACTTTTTGTTGATTGGATAATAATTTGTAAATGATGAGTCATTAGTTTATCACCATTTCCCAGTTATCCTTCATAGAAGGGATCCAACAATATTTTATGATATTTATTCCCCTTCTCCACCCAATATAAAGTATATCTGACATTCACCACACCTTGTGGCCATGTTGCAATAGCTGATAGTAGTAATAAGAAAATATAAATCAAATTACCTCTATTTTGTTTTGCTATACAAAATTACATTTCTTTACTTGGAGGTTTTTAATCTTTGCAGTTTGCTGTGTTATATGAAGCAAGGTCGAACACAGGTATTGATAGGATGAAAATTATCAACGCGGTAGCAAAATCTGTACCTCAACCTCACAAGGTTGATCTCAGCAGTCCAGACAGGACTATTATTGTCCAGATAGCTAAGGTAAATGATTTTATCCTGAATGCACTTATGACGTTATTGTCCGTAATGCATATGAACTGTTCTGTTAGAAAACCATGCTTATATCCTATGATTTTCACCGAAAATCCATTGAATCAGTTGCTTATTCAAATGAAAACTACATGGATGGCTAAAACTCTGTAACATATCAGGTTAATGCTGTAAGAACCAATTTTGTTAAGCTTTTGAATCAGTTGCTCTGTCACACTTCATGTAGTTGTAGTGAAAGCTTTTTTGGGTCCAAGGGTGCAAATGGGCAGGCCCGGGAACCCACTTATAGTACAAATACCGCTGGGTTACCCGCTTATTTGTACTATAAGTGGGTTCGTGGGCCTGTCCACTTGCACCCTTATTTGGGCCCCACAGATTTTGAACAAAAATACCTATCTTGATTGCATTTAACTAGTAATATGCCCGTGCTAACGCTACGTGACATCTCACAACAACATCACAATGATACTTTGACAGGAAAAAAATTCTGTACAAAAATCATGCTTGATTTCATTGTTATATTTTCTTTTGTATAACAGAACACCATATTAATATGCATTCAAGCAATTAACATAAAAGCCCGAGTACGGTCTGATATAGGTTAACATGTAATACTTTACGAACAGGAAATTAAACATACACAGTTTGAAATTCGAAACAGTAGTGATGTATATGTCTTGACTTTTTAGATTATACACAGAATTTGTGTAGTATTTTATACAATTATTGGTTAGATATTGCTTTGAAGAAAAACACGCATATTTTAATGATAAATAAATTGAATAGACCATGCAATTCTTATTCAATAGAACATATGCATCATGGGTTAATCCCATCTCTGTAGAGCAGGTCATCAAGGCATACAAATACAAAAATATGAATTAATATTCATTGACAAACGTAACTAAAATCTGATTACTGTGTCTGCTTGGTGCCTATGCTTTCTTGCGCTGCGATATCATCATGTCCCTCTTCTCTACCTTGAGGATAACAAAATCCATTTGTTCCTCCTTGAAAAATAATAAACAAGGTCATGATAAAAAAGAACATGATCACAACTGCCAGTAAACAGATGAACAAAAATAAAAAAGATCATGCAAAACTTACATCTCCAACTGTATAGCTGTATCACCTATGAAGCACTTAATGTCTTTATTAACAGCACGAATAAGATGGATTCCAGTGTAACATTGGATATGCTGTACAATTCTTCTATGAATCAATGATAGTTGCAACCTGGCTGTGTGTGTTAGTATCAGATCTATGCAATTAGTCTACAAGAATTACATTATTAGGTGGCAGGACAAGAAGCACTGTTATATGTCGATTGTCAAGGACATTCACATTCATTTGAAGAGTTTCCATTAACCTAAAACAGGAAATGAAACCATTGTATCGTATACCCAGCCATACCTTTTACCTCTTCCAAGCCCCACAGCGTTGATGGAGCTGTTCGATTAACCAGCCAGCACAAGTACATCTTATTGATATGTTTTTCTTCGACTCCAAATTTTATCTTCCTTGTTTTCCGTTAGCACACAATTCAAACTACTAAACGGTGAGTTTTTTGTAAAAAAATATAGAAGATATTTGAAAAATCAAATAAATCCATTTTCAAGTTTATAATGGTTAATACTTAATTAATTATGTGCTAATGAGCTTTCTTGCTTTACGCGCGTGAAAAATCTTTCTTCAAACTCAACAAAAGAACGCAACCTTATCTCAAGGGATCCAACTGAACCTATATGGTCTGATTCACTGTGCACCCAAATTAAGAAATATAAACCGAGTACGTGGTCAATATATATCCACGAAAACACTGAACATCTTGAACTAAACAGATACTTGAATAGAAAATGCAACGGCCAGCTTTGACTTGAATCTCTCCTCTGAATGGGATACTTGAATAGAGGCAATGACCAGCGGTTCATTATTTCCTGAAACATATAACAACTGGGTTAGAAATTGTTCCTCATACCCAATAACCTGAGGACCTCAAAGACATAACCTGCAACATTCTCTTCTATCAGATTGAAATGGAAGATCAATTAAAATGTCCCTGTTTGTACTATATATTAGTAGATAGCAAAGATCCTTTGACAACATCAGCAAATAGAACTACAAGAGAAGCATTTAGTGGAGCATAATCTTCTGCTTCAGTAGAAATGATTGAACTCATATCACTAAGCAATGAAAATGTCAAATGCCCCTTCTTTGCTAAATAAAGCAAGGACTAAGGAGCACTGCTGCGGTATAACAACAAGCATCATTATGCATCCTATCAAGTATAGAGAAAGTTAGTGACAATTTAGTTTTCAACATTGATGAGCTGTTTCATAATTATATCAAAAATAAATGAAAAATTATTAGTACAGATAATATGGATATATTATGACTTACTATAAGAAAATCTACCAGTAAAAATATTTTAAGATACTTGATCAACCTTTCAAAATATTTTCCTCCCTCAACGAGCACTTGAACTACTGAAAGCCGAGAGCTGTCCTAAGCATCCATGCCAATTTTAGAACTCTAAAGATTTGTACACATCCAACTAAAGAAATTGTGCAGTTGTATATAACTTTACTTTAGTGAGCTATCTGTTAGTTCTCTCAGACCACAACCTTTTCAAACCATGAAGGGCATTCAACAGGTGGTGTGGTCAAGGCAGCATACTATATCTAACACTCCAATACTCCATCCTCCACTATAACTGACCTCACTCGGTGATTAAACTTTCGTTTTCCAGCAAAATTTCAGAATTTCGGTGGCCACCAAAATTTCCAAAAATTCAGGATTTTGGTACTTTTTGTTCGAAATTATTTAAAAAATTGACAAATTTTGAATGAATTTGAATAAATTTTGACCAAATTAACAAAAAAAAATATCAGGCAATATATGTGCTTGCCAGTGGGGAGCCACTGGGTAGCTAAATTACCAAAATTGCAATCCCTGACCTCACCAACACCCATGTCCTCACACAGTACCATGTCAAATGCACAGATTTTCGGAGAGAATCAACAGGGAGTGTGTTTTGGTAGGTGTATAGCGTGGGGTGCTTGAGAAAGGAGCCAGAGGAGAGGACGCAAACAAGAAGCAAACCTGAAGGCGTGGATGAAGTTTTGAGTCAAGAGCATAATGTTTAATGTAATGAACATAATGTTTACTGCAATGGGATTTCAATTGTCTGAACATAATCTTTCTAGCTATCAGTCTCAGTCCGGAAGTGTGCAAGAACAGCAGCATATGCATAGAGAAAGTGGATAAATTCTGGTACCAAGACCAACATCCATTATATACCACTTCTGTTCATGGACCACAGCCACTCAGCAAGAACCAATTTATCTACCCCCAAAAATTAGCTTCAAAGGAACCAGTAGCTTGTGCAAGTTTGAAAATCAAGTGTGGCATTACTATCAGCATGGCATGATATGGATAGTGTAAAGACATGAAAATGGAACAGTTAAACAAGAGATGTTATTTGGTGTTATGCATGAGAATAGACCACTTATACCTACTGGAGAAGCTATAGGGAAAAAAATACTAACATATTTTAGACCCAAAGATAGTGCACGGTGTATCTTGAAACATGTGAAAGCCAATGAAACATCTTTCAATAGAACATAGAAAACTGGTGAATGATCCAAGTAAATGAAACATCTTTGCAATTTGCAGTATCTAGTGATTCAGACGATCGCACCCAAACTTTAATTTCAGAAGCATGTACATATCAAATATAAAGAATAGAAAACTGGTTAATGCTCCAAGTAAATGAAACATCTTTGTAATTTGCAGTATCAAGTGATTCGGACGATAGCACCCAAACTCATGTACATATCAGATGTAAAGAACCACAAGCATCTGCCATAGTTTAGTTTCCGCAGTATGCAATTGAAACTTAAAGAAGGAAACTACTTCGGAGTTTCTAAGATTGTGTCATCTTCAAAGCTACATTATGGCTATCAGCCACCATCGCATATCAAAACTCAACATAAGTAAAATAATTAGCTCCAAACAGATTTACCTATTCTCCTCAGAGTGAGGGAGCACCGAAAGGAACTTCGCTGGAACAGCAAGACCTGCCCACATGCATAAGGCCAACCCCAGGAGCAATTGCATCATCACCTGCATAATCAAAAGCATAAATTATGCAACGCAAAGACACCCCAAGGCCTAATTTATCGAATTTGGAGCGAAGTTGGTTGATGCCAAGTAGCCAGTAAAACAAGCAGCTAGATCAGAGAACAACCAGCATCAAATTTGGAACCGGGTCGCATGTAATTATGTAAACATACAGTGCAACTCATACACAATGAACCGCAATTTCAACCTATGACTGGCCAAGGCCAATTTGGCGGGAATAGATTGCTTAAAGCACATTCAGTGATAGTATCAAACAATTTTCTCCTGTCAAACAACCTAAATCACTCTTTTCTTTTTGTTTTTGTCATCTGTAAACTTTAGTTTACACAATTCATGGCCATCATCTACCCTACCCCAAATCTCACTTTCAAATCAAGCAACCCAAATACTACATGTTTTGATCACAGCTTTACGCAACAGAAAATCAACCATTCATACCCCGAAAAAAAAAGAAAGTATCACGAAGGGATAAGGGGAAACACTTACATCCATAGGCGGACTCAAGAACTCCTACGTGATCTTCAGCACGGCACGATCTGCAGCAAACGGGCAGAAACAAACAAACGGGCTGCGTGGTGGCAGGGGCGGCGTCGGGGATGGAGGTCTGGGTGTTTGGCGTGGCGGGGTGGATGGGGTGCGGCAAATTCGTCGAGAGCCGAAGGTCAGGGCAGCGTTGAGGGATGGAGGCGGGGTTGCGGGGGCGAGGTTGCGGCAGATTCGTCACGAGTCGAAGGTCGGAGCGGCGTCGTTGGATGGAGGCGGCGTGGAGGGACGACAGGGGATGGAGGCGGCGGCGGCTTCGCGATGAGGAGGGATTAGGGCTGGGGGAGGGGGCGCAGGTCGGGCCGTTGGGGTGGGGACTGGGGAGGGGTGCAGGTCAGGGTGGGGAGGGAGGTGGGGTGAATCCGGAGCGTTGGATCGGAGCGAGGTAATCTGAACCCTTGAGTGATGAATAAAAGAATGAGTGAAAGTATTTGTTGAACTATAGGGTAGATGAGTAATATACTCTTGTAGTATTTTCAATGCCCAGTACACAGGGAAAATATCATCCTTTAATTGATGTCCTTTTTCTTTCTTTACTGTTATCCTAACCACTTGCTTGAACAAGCTGAGGATGCTCTAGTTTGCAATTCATGCTCTGTGTTGTTAACTAATTTAGTAAAATATATGATGTGTTCTTTTGCATACTGCTCCTCGGTTAAGTTAACCAAATACAAAAACCTGCTACAAAGGGGAATGTGGTCAGTGGAGCAGTTTTTAGCTTGTCTGTTAAATGTGCCGTAATGATTAGTTGGCATTTATTGTTCAGAAGTGAATGAACATATACTGCTCCATGATCTCTATCTGGGCAGCAGCCACACTGCAAATTTATCCATGGGATATCAGATTGTGGCAGATATACATGATAAACTGATCACATAAGGCTATGAGCATGGTTATAAATTTGGAGCCATATTTTCAGTTGATTCCATTTGGCATTCTGATGGCACCCAATACATTGGATCATTGGTAATAAAATGGACTTAGAAAATATATGTTTATGATGTTTTTGCTTTTCCCCCCTTTTTGATTAATTGTACTCAACCAAGTTCATGAATATTGATTGGTATATTGTGAATGAGCACATGAACTGTTCATCATGATCCAAACTGGCGTTCTTTTATTGTTGTTATAAATGTCATGCCAACCTATTCAAGTTCATGACTTCAACTTCCTTTGTTTGTCTTTAATGTCATGTCAACCTTTCCATGGCTCTTGATGTATCAACCACAAAAGCTAGCTCCTAGTGAAACTAGGAGCAATACTCATGGTTCATGCCAGTAGCCTATCCCTTTTAGTTTGCTGTTCATGCCAGTAGCCTCTCCTTTTTAGTTTGCTATTCGACATGATACATATCTTCTAATCTTATGCCAACATTTTTTTTATTTGAAGTGTGAACTATAGCTCACATTAAGTTGTGTGAATTGTGCATCTGGTCACCTGCTGAAGCTGTGCTAAGCCAGTCGGTTCAGTTTCTGATGGACTTGTTTGATTTTTGGACAGACTATATGCATGATTGGGGTGGTCGAGAGGTACAAAGAGCTCGCAAAGTTCAACTTAAGGCAGCTGACCTCACCACCGGAGAAGTAGCCAATTGACCAGCTTGAATTAGATTCGGCAGCAGTTGGTTAGTTGTTGGTTGAGCCGTGAAAATCACTATTAAACCAAGATTTCATTGTATCCATCAAAGCCTGGAAATCGTTGGAAAGCAACATGGAATGTTTAACGCTTGACAGTGCAATTTTGGAATTGTTTAATTATTACTGCCGCAGTCGGTCCAATAAATTTCGTCAAGGTTCTCGCTATCTAAATACATACAGTGCATGTGGTACTATAGAATCTGTTTGGCTTGAAATCAGATTTTGGAAGTACAATGGATTTTATCTCAAAAGGTATAGTTTCTACAGATGGATTGAGGGCTGGTTTGGTTTGAGGCCTAAATTAGGCTTACCAATATTTGGCAATTTTAATAGTGTATAGTGTCTATTTGGTTTGAAGCCAAATTTTGGCATGCCTAAGAAAATTGGCCATTTCAATAGTGAACTTAGGCTATTTTGGCTTCAATCCAAACACAACTTTACCTTACCAAAATTAGTCATACCAAAACTTGCCAAAATTTGGCACTGACAAAATTTGGTAAGGCCTATTTAGGCCACAAACCAAACCAACCTTGAATGATTGGTAAGGCCTATTTAGGCCACAAACCAAACCAACCTTGAATGATTGGTAAGGCCTATTTAGGCCACAAACCAAACCAACCTTGAATGATTCTTTTCTTTTCTTCACACTGTTCCAAATAAGTCAAGAATTTGACGGTGGGCGAGTGGCGACTATTCTGCCGCCAAATTGGCCTTTATGGAGATAACAAATCGGTCAAGATCTGCCAGCTAAATCTGTTAATTCAGCAAAACAGTTAGCCTGTATGAAGTGCTAGAAAGAGTGAGACATTCAGGGATGTTACGCTCAACTGTGATGAAAGTTCCGCTGCCTGTTTTCATTGATGGCTGCTGTGCTTGTCCATATGCCCACTGACATTGCTAGGCTGCTCCTTTTTTCTTAATTCTTTCTGTGTTTGTATTTTAGTCTTGTAGATTTTTGTGGGAGATGTTATCATAGGGACATTTAGTTATGAGTAAGTTATCGATAAGATTTATAACTCTTAGCAAGGGGGTGAACTTTGTAAATTTAGGTGTACACATCAAGGAAAGAAAAAGGTTGTTTATCCCCGTTGCAGAGAAGATTGCTAGCTGTCGGTGTGTTACAACATAATCTTATTCCACTCTATGCTTTATTATGCTTTAGTTTTTTTTTCCTAGTAAAGTATGCTTATTTACAATTTTTCTTCTGATTTTTTTGTTGGTGGATGTGATTCACGCCCGTGTTTAGTTCCAAAATAATTCTTCAAACTTTTAACTTTTTCATCACATTAAAACTTTCCTACATAAATAAATTTTTAACTTTTCCGTCACATCGTTTCAATTTCAACCAAACTTTTAATTTTGGTGTCAACTAAACATCTCAATTTATTTTTGTTCTTGGTTAATATTGGTTCGGCGGGTTGTTTGTTTCGTTTCTGGTTTTCTCGAAGAGGCTGTGGTTACCCACTAACGCACTAATGTGACATGGAGCGGACAGACTCCTCCTCATCTAGTTTTATATTATGGAGTAAAACGTTTTGATATTTTTCTATATTAAACTTCATTAATTTTAACTAAGTTTATAGAAAAATTATAATACTTTAAAAAATATATAATGCCAAAATATATATTTAATTTTTATTTAACTAATTTGATGATATAGATATTGGTTTTTTTATAAACATGATAGTTTAACATAGAGAAAAAGTTATAACGCCTTTTATTTTATTGCGAAACGGAGGGATGACGGCTAACATAATTCGCTGACCCCCTCTTTATCCAATCATCTTACTTACAACAGTTTAGCAACCACCGAAAAGTAAAAATAAAAAAATAAAAACAAAAATATGTCGGTCCAGTCTTTCGAGGTTGCTCGTAGTGATAAGATGTACGTGTGTGTTCATAGAGATAAATGGGCCCGCATCGTGGGCATCTACATATTTCTTATAAAAAAAATAAAAAAAAGGCCCTGTTTACATTCTAACATTTTCTTTAAACTTCCAACTTTTCTGTCGCAACGTTTTAATCTCTTTTAAGCTTTCAATTTTTACGTGGAACTAAACACAGCCAAAACCACATCTATTGTTCCATGGCATTGCCGGCTAGCTTGCCGCCCAAATCCCCATTTCTTCTCAACAGCCCGGCCCGGACAGAACGAAATAAATGCCGCGGCGTGGCGCACCGGCCGGCCGGCCGGCACCACCGGCGGAGGCGAGAG
This sequence comes from Oryza sativa Japonica Group, assembly GCF_034140825.1. Taxonomy (NCBI): domain Eukaryota; kingdom Viridiplantae; phylum Streptophyta; class Magnoliopsida; order Poales; family Poaceae; genus Oryza; species Oryza sativa. The sequence goes on from NC_089045.1 coordinate 23,134,693, forward strand.
TGAAAGCGACTTCGTCTGCTGCGGCGGTGTGGTGTGGCTCGAACCAGCCAAGCAGAAGATGATGGTCGATCAGCTGGTAGATGGTGGTTGGTCCCCCTCCTGAAGCTGCGGCCGGTTTTCTTGCTAGCTCTAGCCGGTGCATTTAATTTAGGAATCCTTTAATTTATAGCTCAATGTGTGCCTTCATTGTGATTGTGATGGGGTAATAGTATTTGGTTAGGGCTCTAGATTTGTTGGATACAGGTGTGTTTAGTTCACGCTAAAATTAAAAGTTTGATTAAAATTAAAACGATATGATGAAAAAGTTGAAAGTTTGTGTGTAGAAAAGTTTTGATGTGATGGAAAAAATTAGAAGTTTGAAGAAAAAATTGGGAACTAAACCAGGCCTACGTCTACCAGTGAGATTTTTAGCCTACAGTTCATTTGATTCCAAACATAGGATGTCATATAATTCTCCATTTATCTCTAAATGTAAATTGCTTCTGGTTGCCGCTATCGTATACTCTTTCCATCTATGGTCTGTTTAGATTCAGACCTTTTCTTCAAACTTCCAACTTTTCCGTCAAATCGAATTTTTCTACATACACAAACTTTCAACTTTTCCATCATATCGTTCCAATTTCTTCAAAATTCCAATTTTAGCGTGGAACTAAACACAACCTATATTTATTTTTCACCCATCCCACACATATCAATAGAAAAAAAATAATAAAATACCTCTAATTTATCAAATTCCAATATAATTATTTTTCACTTTATCTACTCGTAATATAAATATTTTCTACTTTCATAAATTATGATCCACTTATTACTAAACATAAACTTATTTTAAGAAAAATGAAAAGAGCTAAAACTACACTTATTATTATTATAAAATGGAGGGAATAGTATTAATAAAAGAGGTATCCTCTTACCATGTAGTTACATGGTCACTTTAGCAGTTTCCCTAAGTTCCATTACACTGGTCTAAAATAATATGTTTGGAATTAGAGAGTGTCATACAAATTTCCTGATATGTGATAATTAACGACAATTACAATCAAATTAGTGCGCGATGTTGTATGACCGGCCAACTTAGGCGGTTAGGCCAACGAAATTGCCTCTCGAATTTTTAATACATTGTCTATTTGTGCACTTTACCATTGCCCGTAACGCATTGTCGATGATTATTATCTCCGGTTTTACTTTAAATAGATAATACCGTTAACTCTTAAACAAACGTTTAAACATTCAGCTTAAAAAGAAAATACTAATTTTGTTTTAAAGTATATAAATTATATTTTATTATATTTAGTACGGAGGGAGGTAGTATTATCTATTTTATTGTGTTTTAATTTATTATTAAAGTTACTTCTAGCATGAAGTGCGTAAGTAATACGGATATATATTTTTAAAAGTGATATGTATTAAAAACGGAGTGAATACATCCTACCGAAGTTTCTACGAATTGTCAAGGTAAGTACATAAAGGTCAAGTGGAGCACCACAAATTCTGGGTACAGCTACCAGATAGAGTAGCTTTGATTGATGAATTTATGAGCTGTTCAATGCTATTTTTAACCTTACCAAATTTTGGTAAAGTTACTAAAAAAATGGCTACATTTAGTTTTCTGCTAAATTTTAGTACCTATATAAAAAATTCTGCCAATATTTTGATAACTATATAAGAAAACCTATATAAGGTTTTTTTTTAATAGTCCCTCAGTCAGGTTGAAAAACGAAAATATATTAGTCAGTTATCAGTTGCGATCAGTCAGGTTGAAAAACGAAAATATATATACTAGTCAAAATACTCGGTCGGAGAAATGAAATGCCACTAATAATAAAACTCCGGCAGGTGGGCCCCACATCCAGCATCCATTTACCAACCAAAGCTCCTCATTTGCGTCTTCTCTCTCTACTACTTCTCCTCCTCCTCCTTCCTCGCCGATCCTCGCCGCCGCCGCCGCGCATCGCCGGAGCAATCTCCATTGACAAGAGCGGTAAGTAGAGTATCTCTAGCTTCTGCTTGGGTTGGATTCTCCTCCCAATTCCCATATATTCGCTTATTATGTGGAAAAGGCTTTGGGAAGAAGAAGAAGAAGTAGTAGTAGTATCAAGTACAAGTAGGCAATCTTGGCATCTCAGTGAGATCGATTCCTTGGAGATAAATTCGGCAACTTTTATGGAGGTGGTGGAGAGCGTGTGCTTTCCCTCCTTTGCAGCCATGAGAGCATAAAGTCTCCAGCTTTCTTGCCTTCTTTGTTTTTTTTTTCCCTCCTATTGGCATTCATTCAAGGGTGATGGGAGCCTTTTTTGTGGGGAGAAAAAGGAATAATCGTTGGGGGATTGATTGCGTGGTTTCCTATCTTGGGGTTTTTTCTTTGCTCTTGGAGAGAAAAAGGTCTCATCTTATACCTTTTATATGGCTTTGGGTGAATGAAGGTATAGGTTGGTGAGGAGGGGAGCTAGAGCTTGATGGTGGCGGCCATGGAGAAGCGGAGGGAAATCCGGGAGCTTCGCGACCGGATGGACCGGACGCTGGCGCTGCCCGACCTCGCCGACGAGGAGTTGCTGAGATCTCTCGTGAAGAGGCAGATTCTTGCGTCGTCGCTGTCCGCCGGCAACGATGAAGGTTTGGGGGCTTGATTTGGTTTCTTTTCTTCTTCTCTGGATCGAGTAGGTTAGCTTGTTGATGTAATTAATGTTGTGATTTTTGTGTACTTTAGTTTTACCTTATCTGTGCTGCACGTGAGCTGTTATGGTTGCAGTTGAGAAAATATTCTCTCATGTGATGTCGTTTAGATTCTATTGTTTCATCGTCTATGTGTGAATATCCTACTGGTTCCTGAATGATTGCTACTATTTCAGTTGATTGTTTTGAAAGATCTATTTGAGTTGATCATAATCAGGCTGCTTGTGTGATCTCTCTGTTGTTGGTTTTTCTTATGATTTGGTTTTGTATCATTTTTAGGCAATATTGACCTGATTGCTGAAGCAAGGTCTAAAGAGATCTCGAATTTTCTTGAAATGCTAAATACTTCGGGGAATGAACGATCTTCGAAGATTCATGAGGCATCACATAAAGAATGGAAGGTATGCATTGAACCAAAGTAAAACATTTAAAGAATATGTTCTGCGTGTATGTGATTAGAGCACAAAGAAATGGATCTTTACTTTGCACCAAAAAATGTGATGTATTCATTGTTTTCTTGCTTACTTATTCATATGCCATGTTATGATCAATCTCCAGAGCGTAAGGATGCATTTATGCTTGCAATTTCTGCCTCATTTATATTATTTGCGTCAGAATTTGCTGTTATCATGTCTTCTTCTCCCTTCTTTTTGGGAGTGATTAAATTGTCTGTTACATTCCCATGCAAATTGTACTATATTGGTGCAATGATATGCAGTTACTCTCTGTTCTGTAGGTGAAGCAAGACACGGACCAATTACGAGTTATGTATCGCGAGGGACCAGAGGGGACCCCATTTCACACCCTCCTTGCTGAAGGCTTTGCTGATGGACCAATTGATGTTTGTATGAAATCTAACTAGTAGTGAGTAAAATGCTATGGTCTCACAATACACACAGTCACTTAAGCACACTGTTTTTTGCATAGGTACATGTGTTTCATGGGAATCGTCTCTGTACAAAAAATGGTGAGCACATTCATTAAGGACAACTTCAGATGTTGTTCGCCTAGAATTTTGCATCGTCGGACACTATATTTGTTACTAAAAAAAAGTTCATGGAGGCAGCATCAGGACCTGCTTGACTCAGCTTTTACTTTAGCATGTGGAATCAACACAAAAACTTTTATCTAGAACATGGCAGTACAGCTTTTTACTACTTTTTTTTTTTGATAAAGGAAGCTTTTATTAATCTCAGACGATTACATCAAGTTGATAGAACCATACTAAGAAAACTACTTAGAGAATGGATAATCTATACACAACAATTTCAGATATTCAGATTATCAGTTTCTTGTGTTTTTTTACTCAATTTCTTTACTGCTGTTTTTTGTTCTTCACGAAGTGCACTCACATGACTCAATTTCTTGTTGAGTTAACACATGACTGTTCTTAATTGAGAAGTGTACTCAAATATTGCCTATTTTGCTTATAGCAGTCACTCTGCGATATGGCCCACATGTACCTACTTTAGCAACTACCTGATGTTGCACCATTGCTCATGTAAAGTCCCTTTCTGCAGTAAGCTGACAAAGACAACATAATGTTCATTTCAGCCATATGCATAAAGATTGGACTAATTGTTGCCAACAATGTTTGCAAAAAAAAATTGGGGATAATTCTATGGCTTACTTTCGACTACTTTTTATGAAACATAACATGTTTGCCAGCGGTATACTAAAGTTTTGGCAGCCCCACTGAACCCAAGAAACAAAAAGGATAGACAAATGGGTACTTTCTTTCTCATATGCTGATGTGGTTTTTGTGTTCCAGGTTTCCACAATACAACCTTCCAACTTTTAAAGTTGCTCAGTCAGGCTGTTTGAAGAAGGTTCGGGTTGGTGAAGAAATTTCTTTGGTCAGGTTGGCTAAAGATAAATCTTCTTTACAGTCCATGATTTTTCTACAAATTTTAGTTGGATTTTCTCTTTGATGGATGTTGTGACTAACATCTGCATCCACTATTTGGAAGAAAGGGTGAAGGTTCCATGGCCAGTTTCGGAGAGAGAAGCTCTTCTTCACTACTTCGAATTAGAGTATCTTAAAGAAGATCTTGTCATTGTAATCATGAAAACTGTGCGTATGCTGAATTTTCTGGGCTATTTATTTTTTATGAACCTTGATCCACAGACTTCATTGTCCATGCCTCCAGTTCATTTATTTCTGCTTATTGCGTTGTTGCAGATATCGGATACGGACAATATAAATATAGAGACACATGGATTTAGTAGGGATGGAATTCCTGAAGCTGGTGACACCGTTCGGATAGATGTAGTCGGAGGCTTTGTTTTGCAAAGGATTACAAAGGAGAAAAGCTTTTTCAGGTAAAACATCCAATCCTATTGTGCATTGAATTATTTAATATAAAGCACGAAGATGCATTATAGATCGCTCCATTTGCTATTGAAATTGTACCCACTTTTGTTGGAAACTTGGAATCAAATTAGTGATTCTGTCAACCAAAGTGATTTTTTAGTGACTGTAAAAGGACTGGATGACTTTGTCCTAGAAAAAGGTAGAGTTCCATTAAGTTTTTTCATTTTTCTATGACGTACTTCTGACTTGATATGCATGTTCTGGATACATGCTATAATTTTTATTTTACTAGTTAATTTTTCATTATTAAGCCATGTTATTCCTGTACTTGTGAGTTGAGCTGTAGAATTTGTTTTACCTGCTTAATTTTAATTGTTTAGCAATATATAATTTTCATCATTCTTGCGTCTTGAATGCTAGTTTACATGATGTCTTGACTCCATTTTTTTGAACAGATTGTTATTAAATCACGTTTGAACTTTAAGAAAGATATAATTGTATGTAGTTTTTAAAATTTATTCATTTGTGATTCTTTTTGCTCAACAAGTTTCAGTTTAATAAATATGCTGATACTCCATTTTTTAACCAAATCCTCCACTCAGGGCAATAGCTAATATGGATATTAAGCTAGACTTCGTTCCACCATGGCTTATCAACTTCATATCAAGGCAACTAATTGGCAGCGGCCATAAACTCTATCAGAAGGTCAGTGGCATACTACCTCGATACTTTTGTGATGATTTGATATCAATATGCATAGCGCTTTTCCCATTGCAGTATGGTCTTTACATAGATTTCGTGGTACTGCTATGTGGGGTGAGCAAATTCTGACACAAGAGATCCCCTGTTTAAACACTTGCTATTGACTTATCTTTGCAGGCAGTCAGTACTGTGGCAAATTGTGATGAGGATTACAAGAAAGCTTTGAGAGAACCACTCTATGTTAGAATCCGTGAGCACCGGGGTTCTACTGACATCGCAAATGTCACTCCAGTGGAGGAAAGGGCAACAGAAGCCCTCCCTGACAATCCCACTTTGCAGAATGTTCTCGCGGTTACTAATATCACCTCGAACAGTGAGATAGTCGAAGAGGAGAGTGAACAGAAGGCATTATTCAAGCTGGATCATCATGCAATAGGCCCTTCAAACCCTCCGGCTGAGCAAGAGCAACATGTTGAAAATAAGCCTTACATTAGTCCTGAGGTAGAGCAGGCTTTGAACATATTGGACAAAGCTATTGCAATTATCCGAGGCAACAATGCTGGAAGTGCCAGTGTGGTCCAAAAGTTTATCGGTTACGATGTAACTTTAGATGGCAGTACCACTGACTCTAGAAATTCACACAATATTCCAAATGAACATCCTGCTACATTGCCACCTCGAGATTCAAGGTCAGCACTAAATGATATTAATTTCTTCTGTGGTACATTTGCACTAAAGTTGATGCACAGTTATTACATGGTATGTTTCTTAATGCAGAGAGACCCAGCACACTTATTCATTGTCCAATGAGAATGTTAATCATAGGGAGAAAGATGCTCTTGACAGTGACTCGCAACGATACACAACAGCTTCTACCGTAACAAAAACTATGTCCATGACAAGGAGGAGCACGACACGGGTGCACGGAGAAGAGAGCCTTGACACCAATGGCTTACATCAGAACGGTTTCCACAAGGACAAAGAGTCTAAACGAACAAGGAAAAGGAAGACAAACAGTTGGCTCTGCTGCTTAACCCCTAGCACCACAGGATGATGAGAGGCCCATTCAGTTTGCTGAGTTAACCATTGAATTTTGAATGCACTACACAAAGCAGTCTTAATTTATAAAAAAATTGATAGTTTGCGAAATACACGGGGAATCGAACGACAACCCAGGTGGCACCTTGTGATAGTTACCAAGAGCAGATCCAGTCCTTGATAAGTTGTATAGTAGCTGTTGTATTGTTGTAACATAATTCCCGATGATGTTTCTCGATAATGCAGATGCTGGGAATTGTACTTCATCATCTAAAATGTGCAATGTTGTTTTCATGAGAATTCTGTTATGGCCTTATGGGGGGTTCTAGGTAGGTACAATCCTCATGACCAAACACATGATCAGCTTGTTGGTGCTGATATCAGTGAATGAAGGAATTGCTATCAGATTTTAATGACATGAACCTCACCAGATTTTCGAAGTTTCAGTCATCCTTCAGAGATTCTTCTGAGCAACAGCAACAGTTTGAGTATGGTCCCAGACCAAGTTGTTGAATTTCTTATGTCGGCAGATCAGTTTGTCTGCTATTTGTTGAATTTGATGTCGGCAGGTCAGCTTGTCTGCTATAGAGTTCAGTTTTGTTTGGTATGGATTTAGCGTCTTGTAGATGCAAGATTGAACATAGTGATAATTTGATGTTTTACCTTTTCGATTGATGTTTTGACTAGAGTATTTGAGGTGACTTTGACCATTAACTTTTCATCTCTAAATTAAGATATAGTAATAAAGATACTATAAAGTATTTCTGATACCAGATTTATCTAGGGGTGAAGTAAAGAAAAAGTATGATACATATAAACCTTGTTTTAAATGACACTATTTTAGCAAAAGCATGTATATATATAGATGTATATATATATATATATGTATATATATATATGTGTATATATATATGTATGTATATATATATGTATGTATGTATATATATATGTATGTATATATATATGTATGTATATATATGTATATATATATATATGTATGTATGTATATATATATATATGTATATATATATATATATGTGTGTGTGTATATATGTATATATATATATATATATATATGTATGTATGTATATATATATATGTATATATATATATATGTGTGTGTGTATATATATATATATGTGTGTGTATATATATATATATATAATTATTGAAAACTGTTTTAAATCTGTTTTTCAACTTTATAATACTCCATCCGCTTCAAATTAGTTGTTTTAGGTTTATTTAAAGTTAAGCATTTTCAATCTTTAACCATTGATTTAGTTTAATATCATAAGATTTTATTTTTAGATTCATCAAAACAAATACTTTCATAATATATAATTCACAAGTTAAATTACACGGATATTTAAAATTAACGATAAAAAAATAGACATTTTTGATTGAGGACTATATGTAATTTGGAACAGAGGTAGACCATCCAATAGACTCTACAAATTGAGGCAAACGAAACAGAGTAGGCTAGGGGTCAAGTATTCACCCTCCATGCCATTTCAGTGCGACAAAAACAGCGAAAAGACCACTGACACATTGGTCCCACATGTCAGTGGGTAATATTTTTCTCTTATAATTAACCAACGATGCCTCCAATCTGTCATGAAATGGTGTTGGGCAACAAGAGTTAATTAGTACTCCTTCTGTCCCAAAATATAAATGATTTTGACTTTTTACTTGTACTGTTGTCCACTCGTCTTATTCAAAAATTTTTGGGATCATTATTTATTTTTTTGACTTACTTTATTATCCAAAGTATTTTAAGCACAACTTTTCGTTTTTTATATTTGCACAAAATTTTTTGAATAAGACAAGTGGTCAAATAATACAAGAAAAAGTCAAAATCCGTACAAGTTATAACCTCCATAATAAAAAGTACTACTACAAGTCACAAGAAACTAACTGGTCAATATAGATTGGTTGGTGGGTATAAATACTACTCCTCCGTTTTAGGTTATAAGACTTTCTAGCATTGCCTACATTCATATATATGTTAATAAATCTAGGTACACATATATTAATGAATGAGAAAATTCTCAATCTAGCATTAAAAAAAGTTGCTCTTCCCTCTATAGCACCCAAACTTCAAAAGTTCCCTATTTAGGCACTTCTAAAATTTTCCTTCCCTATGTAGCACTTCCGTTAGTTTTTACATTTGACAGTGTTAACTAGCAGGAGAAAATACGGTTTTACCCTTCTTTAGTTTTCAGACTTGCCCGTACATGATCGTTGGTATTTCAGACGTGCTTTCTCTTGATTTAACGTAACACTGCAAATATAACATGTCGATCCACTCTTTTGAAAAAAAAATTGCTCACTGGCTGCCAAAGTAGAAATCTAACCAAATGACGTCGATCGGTCGGGTAACAATGGTTAACTCGGTGCTCATTTCCATTCCCATCTACCTTTTGGTCGCGATCAATGCTCCAAAATGGGTGACCAAGGGAATTCATAAAGTCCGGTGAGGTTTCCTTTGGGCGGGTAAGGCCAATGCCCATGGTGGTTGTTGTTGTGTCGCTTGGGCCAAGGTATGCGCCCCTAAAGAGTACGGTGGATTGGGTGTTCCCGACTTAGAGCGAATGGGCATCGCTTTAAGATCTCGCTGGGCTTGGCTGCAGAGAACAAGCTTGGATAAGCCTTGGCAAGGTCTGAACATCCCAATCTCACCCAAGGAACGCAGCTTCGTGGCGGCGTCCACGGTGTGTATCTTGGGCAATGGTGAATCTGCGCTCTTTTGGGAAGACAACTAGCTAGAAGGATACTCTGTTCGCTCCTTTGCACCAGCCGTCTACAACTGTGTCCCTGAGGTTCGAGCATTTCAAACGTCGCAAAACGATCGTTGAGGCACTTCAAGGTAGAAGATGGGTCAGAGACATCTATGGAGCTCTAGGGATCCAAGCGATTCTCGAGTACCTCCACCTTTAGACCACTCTAAACTCGATGGAGCTATTGCCGGATCAACCGGACTCCCTCTCTTGGAGGTGGGACTGCTCGGGGGAATACACCTCCAGTTCAGCCTATCGAGCATTGTTCCTAGGAAGAGTCTGGTTTCAGTCCAAACCAATCTGGAAATTGATGGCGCCCCGCGATGCCGCTACTTCTTATGGTTGGTTGCTCTCAACAGGTGCTGGATCGTGGACCTCCTCCACAACCGTGGCCTCCCACACCTAGACCGTTGCGTCATTTGTGATCAACACGAAGAGAGCATAGAACGTGGCTAGAGGTTGCGAAGGCAATGATTGCTGAAGCGGAACTCTGGCGTTTGGCCAACGCGGCAATTCCGGCGTTGAATGTCCAGCCCCTAGTCTTCTCTAGGTCGCACAATACTCGTGCGAGAATAGGTCTAGCTTAGTGTTTTTGGTTATCGCTTGTATCCCGTCCCTTATTTTTTTTTTCAATTTTCCCAGTAAATAACTTTTGTTCCTCATAATACAAAGATGCGCTCCTTGCGTATTCTCCAAAAAAAAAAAACGTAAGCAATAACTTACCCAGTCTAAAATCGTCGAAATTATCATGCGAATCAATGTATTACTTTGTTATGTACTTTGGTACTCCCTCCGTTTCAGGTTATAAGACGTTTTGACTTTGGTCAAAGTTAAACTATTTCAAGTTTGACTAAGTTTATAGATAAATATAGTAATATATATAATACTAAATTAGTTTCATCAAATCAATAATTGAATATATTTTAATAATAAATTTATCTTGGGTTGAAAATATTACTACTTTTCTCTACAAACCTGGTGAAACTTAAAACAGTTTGACTTTGATTAAAGTCAAAACGTCTTATAACCTTAACGGAGGGAGTATCATGCAGACTGTAACCAGAAATGAACAAGGGAATATTCATTTTGCATAGTACTCTTGTATAAATTATCAAAGGTATCATGCAGACTGTAGAAGCATGACTGCAACCGGCCACACTGTAAACAATTTGGATTTGATCCAAAGTAATTGCATCAAAAGAAACATAACAGATATTTCTGCAGTGAACATCAGTGATCCAGTTATCATAGGATACAAATAGTTGGAATGACCACTACAGGACTCAGCTGCAGATACTTAAGAGGGAGCTCAAGAATATGCATGACAGATTTATTAGAACATAAAAGTAACCCAGCAGAAAAAAGAAATGCAGTGTCTTCATTTTTCTGTATCCTCTATTTCCAGCAAGAGAGATTCCTTGATTGCATGCAGTTCCTTAATGATATCTCCAGTTGATAATCTACTCGATGGCATTTCCTGGGAGCAAGAAAGTCCTAGTCTAAGTAATGAAATCAGGCAATCGATCTTTTGCTTGCTTGAAAAATCATCGGTTGTCTCAGGATCATGCTGATCAATGCCCAGACACAGCTTGTTGTCAACAATGTCCATCACTTTACCATGTAAACCCAGACTTACAGACTCGCAGAGGCTCAATCCTTGTGTAAATTCGCTGTCACTGGGCCTCTTCCCAGTTACAGTTTCCAACACAAGAATGCCGTAGCTGTAAATATCACCTTGCGTCGACACAGTATTCCCAGCACCATATTCTGTTGCATCGAACATTCCCCAGAAATATTAGAATTCTTATAACTTGTATAGCTATAAATTTACCATAAGTTGTACTGATATACAATTAGGTAAAAATAAAAATTCAATGCTTCCCCTAAAACTAATTTCATCTGCAAATGGCCCATAATATTATGAGCCTCACTCCGGTGCTTTCTACTTATAGTAGAAAATAATCCGAGCCGTTGATCGTATATAATCGTAGGGTTGAGATCTAATTCTACTACCACCACTCATAGTGGTAGTAGAAACGTGGAGGGGTATATTTGTCCATAGATAATAATTCATGTAAGGGTATTATCGTAAATTATTATTCAGTAACTCTAAACCTTCGCCATTCTCAAGCGGCTGACCCCATCCATCGTTGACTTCGTCGCTTGTCCATCTCCCTCTCCGCCTCCATCATCTCCAGCGCGATCGACATCTCCTCCCCCTCCAGCGACCAAGGGTGGCCCTTCTCCTCTTCGCCAAGCCGCTGAAGGTCCTTGCCCACGGCGGACGACTAGTCCTGCCATGTAGCTTTGACCAAGACAGGAGATCGCCGGGCAATTGGACGGCGGACGAAATTCAACGGGTTCCGGCGAACGGCGGCGAGGTAGGAGGAATGGGCAACTGGGAATGAACGAGTGTAGTATGGGGATGTGGTGGACGGCTCGGATTGGCCAAGAAATGAGCTATGGCAGCCGGCGACGTGCAGTGGCGGAGCTCGAGTGAGGCGGTGGCATTTGGTCGCCGCCGGCGACCGTACGAGCAGCTAAGGGACTTGGGAATGAGGTGTTTGGATGCTACATGAATAGGGACTGTGCATGACTTCACAAGCTGCCGCGGAGCTAATGCAAATGCTTTTGCATAAACACGACAGTAGACCAGGGAGTTTGCAGCAAAGAGTGAATCAAGATGTTCTAAGCCCCCATTAGTAGACATTGTCCTATGACTGAAAAAAAATCAATTTAGTGGCAATTGAGGGCTTAGCTACCCCCATATGAGCACAAGAAAGGAATCATGTAGCGATGATTCAGAGCGCCAGAATATGACAGAATGCAGTTAGATGTTTCGATGGTATGAAATATAAAACAAATCCTGAATTACAGCTCTGACTGAAATGCAATTTACATATGGGCAAAACTCTGATAGTGAAAAATCTCATTTAAGCAGTTTATCAGATTTTTTCAGTCTCACTCTTTCAGGAGCAAAACAACTTGTTTACTGATCCAGGAGCAGGATGACATATTTCAGTTCAAATTGCTTGGATTCATCTCACCCCATCACAGTTGCACACAAAAAAAATGCACAACACACTAACATGGTCAACACATTGACATTACTAGTAGTCCATCACTATTCACCTTTTCTTTTTTACTTAAACCATTACTGAACAATGAATATATTGGGACAGTCACAAGATCCAATAAACATCAGTATCTCAAAGCTCGTCAATTAGTCAATGAAGTATTCGACACACCATACAACTGAATATTACAAGCAGAATGAACTGGGCAGGCCTTCTTGTTGTCACGGAGCCACTTCGCGATGTTGCAATCCTCGTGGAAGTCATGCCCGCAGGAGAGCGTGCGGACAGTCGCCGGCCACCATCCTGAGCTAGCAGATCGGGCATGCCGCATGCATCGTTCAGCGTCCGATCCAGTGTCCTGACGCCGCCGCGAGCACGGATGTGCTGAAACCTCTGAGCATTGCGGTCTATCAGGTTCGCCGGCGACGCCTTCCACGGCAACACGCAGCGAGCGACACTGTTGCATATTCTGCATCTCATGCCGTGCTCGCGGTCGAGGAGGTGCTCGCCGATGCAAGCCACAAGACTCGGGCACGCACGGAGGGGGACCGGGGATACGGCGCTGGAATGTATCGCAGCTGCCTCCCAAGTGGCCGCAGCCCACACAATCAGAGCAACACGGAATGGAGATCACTACCCGCCGGCGGAATGGATTGAATCCTCCAAAGTGGGCGCTGCCAAGAATCTTAGGTCTTGCGCAGGGGCTCCGGCGAAATCGGACGCGCGCGGAAGGCCACTCGCAGCGGACAGAAGGCCACGATGGCGAACCAGGATGCCGACGTGGAATACAGGAGAGGAGGAGGAACGGATAGACAGGTGAGAGGTGGGAGGAGGGGACGCCTGAGGGTTTCACCGCACCGAGCCACGGCGTGCCGGGAGGAGTAGCGATAAGCAACGTGCGTCGGGCGAGATGCGGTGCTTTTCGTCGGACCTGATGCGATCAAGCCAAGACCGACCGAGACAGAGAAAATAGATCCTGCCAAAATTGCCCCTAATATATATTAGGAGATTACTAATCTACCCTTTAAAATGAACGGTCGAGATTAATTTTACTTGTAGTATAATACTCCAAGTAGAAAGCACCGGAGCATTGCTCTAATATTATTGTATAAATGTGGGCTTCATTTGAAGAACAAGAAACAGACTAACCTGGGGCAGCATAGCCAATCGTCCCTCTAAATAGTATTGAGTTCGTCGAGGGTTGGAAAACTGAGTTTTGCTCATCAAGAATCCTTGCAAGTCCAAAGTCTCCAACACGAGCCACCATGTCAGAATCCAAGAGAACATTACTTGACTTAATATCACAATGTATCACAGGGGCAGGGCCATGGCAATGAAGATAATCCAATGCATAAGCCACATCAAGGAGTATGCTCACTCTTTCCAGGATATTCAAGTACCTTTGCTCTGTATGATCATTATTGTCAGGATGTAGCCAACCATCTAAACTGCCATTAGGCATGAACTCGAACACAATTGCTTTGAAGTCATTGCCACTGTTATCAATGCTTGAGCAAGCTGTAATTATTTTGACAAGGTTCCGATGCCATAGGTTTCGCAGTGCTTCGCATTCGGCTATGAAACTTTTGAGTGCGCCAGGGGTTTGGAGTTTTAGCACTTTCACAGCTATATCTTTACTTTCACCAGCTTGATTATTTATTTCTCCTTTGTACACAGACCCAAATGATCCTGATCCCAACAAATTGGTTGCTGAGAAATTATCTGTTGCTCTTACCAGCTGGGAGTGAGAGATCAAGGGATGGCCTTCCATGGATGTGGTAGATGGGATGTTTGTTTTTATATTCTTACGCCAATAGAGAAGCTTGTAGAGCAATAAGAGGAGTAGTAATGTTACAGCAAGAGAAACAACAATAGGAATTACCAGAAGTTTTTGCCTTCTGTGTGGTGACTGTGAAGAGCATCTAGGCAAATGTAGATCTGGTATGCCACCACAAAGTTTGCCATTTCCATGGATGGAAATTGCGGAAGGATTCGAAAAGACACCAAAAGTTGGTACTTCACCACTAAAGTCATTGAATGAAAGGTTGAGATAACTGAGCATGGTAAGGTTTGACAGGAATGTGGGTATTTGACCTGACAAGTTGTTATTGGAAAGATCAAGAATTTGTAGACCTTTCAATTGACTCAGGAGTGATGGAACGCTACCGCTCAAGAAATTATTTTGGAGAGATATATTCTGGAGAAGTTGGCATTCACCAAGGGTGCTAGGGATTTCACCTGATAACTTGTTGGAATCTGCATAGAATTGAACAAGATTTTTCAAGCCCCCGATTTCTTGTGGTATTGATCCTTCCAAGTTGTTATTGGATATATCCAAAGTTAACGACAACGTGTGAATCTTAAATATTTCAACAGGAATAGAACCTGTGAAATTATTGCTTGAAAGACCTAGTTCCACTAGGTTTGTCAGGTTTCCAAGTGCACTTGGTATCCTACCAGTGAAGGCATTCACATCAAGGCGGAAATAATTTAGTTCTGTAAGATTCCCTATGGCTAATGGGATTGATCCACTTATTTTATTATTGTCTATATATAAAACTTGCAGATTTTTAAGCCTGCCCAACGATGACGGAAGAATTCCCGTGAAAGAGTTGTTATGGAGTAGAAGAGCTTCTAACCTAACGAGGTTACCAATCTCTTCAGGCAAGCTTCCAGATATTGCATTAAAATCAAGATAGAGGTATTCAAGATAAACTGAAAGGTTTGAGATTGAAACAGGAAGTACCCCTTCAAACCTATTGTTGCCCAGGAACAAAGCTTGCAACTTGGAGCAATTCGTTAACGCAGATATGAATCCCCATCCTTTCTGATCTTTAGCTTCAAGGAATGTGTGCTCAGCTTCTAGCGAAGTGAGGTTTCTTAACCTTCCAACCTCCGGAGGAATGATTCCACCGAAAGAGTTGAAACCAATCTGTATCCGCGACAAAGCGGACACGTTACCTATTGATACAGGGATGTTGCCATGAAACTGGTTGTCGTTAATGTACAAGTGCTGCAGATGAGGAAGAGAGTTGAACACATCAGGAGGCATCGTCCCATGCAACATGTTTTGCTGGAGATTAAGCTCTGTCAGAGAGGAAACATTCCAGATGGAAGAGGGGATCAGCCCGGTTAGATTGTTGAAGCCTAGCTCAAGCCATGACAATCCAGAGAGCATGCCAAGGGATGATGGGATGGCTCCTGATAGCATGTTGTGTGCAAGAAGAAGATGATAGAGGTTGGTGAGATTGCCCAAACCAGGCGGTATCTCACCGTGCAGCCTGTTCTTGAACAAAGATAGGGCGCCCAACGATTGCAAATCTGCCAGAGACCGAGGGATCTCTCCTGACAAAGCATTTTCATGAAGGCCCAACCTGACAAGATTCTTCAACGCACCTAGCTCGGCTGGGATCTCACCTTGGAGCTGGTTGTTGCCTAGGTCAATCGACATGAGCTCGGCACATTCTCCAATGGAAGCCGGGATGCTTCCTTGGAGATAGTTCGAGCTTAGGTTCAGCATCCTAAGCCTGGTGAGTTGCCCGATCTCTGGAGGTATGTCCCCGGTGAACTGGTTGTCACCAAGTTCCAGCTCCCTGAGCAAGGACAGGTTGCCCAATGACGGAGAGATCCTTCCAGACAGGTTGAACGAGCTCATTTGCAACGCCACAACCCTCTCGGGATGCCGGCCGCCGCACACAACTCCCGGCCAGCTGCAGTAGTGGCTTGAAGCGTTCCATGATGCCAGGAAGCCATCAGACAGCAGCATGGACTTGAACGAGAGGAGCGCAGGCTCATCCGCCATGGCAGTACTTCTGCTGCTGCTGCTGCTCCCTGGAGAAACCTGGGCGTAGAAACAGGACAGCAACAGCAGTGAGGAGCAGAGCAATGCTGTTGCTCTTGCCATGATGATCAAGCCAGTGGTGTTGACAGGAATCGCACCGCAAACGGTGAGGAATTTGGGGAGGATTTTGGGAGAAAGAGATAGAGCAGAGTAAGAATTGAGGAAGAAGAAGATAGAACAGAGTAGGTTGGAATGAAAGCAGGGAGAGATTGGAATTATAGGAAGGAATAGTTGTTTCATTACAAATCAGTCCGCCCCTTGTCTCTGACACCTGCCCACCTTATATAGCACAACGCCATTAGGTCTCTCTCCCCCTTGCTGATAGTGGGCTAGCCAATAGATACTGGCTGACTCCACTCGCTTGTTTAGTTTCTAGCTTTGATCGTCTGTCTTCTTTATTTTTTTTAAAAAAAAATTAAAAACATATGTCATGCATAAATACTATTTATGTTTTTTCATCTAATAACAATAATATATTAATTATAAAAAAAATTTAAATAAGTCGAACGATCAAAGTTAGACACGAAAAAACTTATAGCTATGCTTAAAATGGAACGAAGTGAGTAGAATACTTTGTGTTGGGCTGCCTTTCTCTAGAAGATTTCCTGTGGGCCTGAATTGCGACATGAGCCGCCGCCGACGACCCTGTCTTCCCACCTTGCTCTTGTGCTGATCGACTTGAGGATGACAAGTGGCTGCAAGAATGCATTTGCATATATTAAAGGGTTCTTTATATATAGAAAAACCTTGAGTTATTCTTCTGATCCCCAGCAAACAAAGAGGATGTATTTAGTTCATACCAAAATTGGAAGTTTGGTTGAAATTGGAACGATGTGACAGAAAAAGTTGAAAGTTTGTGTGTGTAAGAAAGTTTCAATGTGATAAAAAAGTTGGAAGTTTGAAGAAAAACTTAGAAACTAAATACGGCGAGAATAGAATGTATATATGTGCTACTTGTGTCCACATCAGGAATATGTCGGCGACCGGTCATTTCATTGCTACTTCCAGTCCACTGGAGGGTCAATGCAATCAGTTGATCTAACGTATGGAACTATGGATGCATGCGGTAGTACTGAAACTGCCCAGTTCCTACCAGACAGCTTTTGGCAAATAATTTCCTGTCTTTTTAATCAAAGCAGGCCACTTGCAAAATATATAATCATTTTGTGTTCTCCAGTCAGTCATGCACTTTTGTTTTCATTCAACAAGTAGTCAAGGGGCATGCGCTTTGGTGCACATCATTTCTCGACAAAACGTTTGGTGTGCTTCGATAAAAAACCTTCTTCTAACCTTTTTTTCCCTCTATCTTTATAATATTTGGATGATCTTCTTCGGTCATCTCGACAAAAAGTTTGTTCGAAATAAGATTAGTGACTACAAAATAATGCAGTCTGATGAGCAGCATGAGTAGTCCTTGCTATTTACATTGCCAATTTTCTGCATATTAAATCACTATAATCATCAACAAAGCTGTCTCAGTCGAGTCGAGGTAGTCACTGGTTTCAACTCAATTTAATATGATTTCTCCTGAATTTGCATACGACCTCTAGATCAAGTTCAACAATACAACAACATGAGCAGTGTTATCGCCACTCAATCCCGACATCATATGTGTTCCCCCAAAATTTCTACAAGTCTAAACTTAATTTCTGAGTCGCAAGAATCTCTGTATGCAAGACAATTTTTTTTTCAAAAGAAAAATAATAATAATAATTTTTGAGGTTAAATGTTGGGGATTCTAGATCAGTCTCATGAACGCACCTAAGATTCCTCCCTCTTTGCCCGTCGCCCTTGGAAATTCCGGCAGCGAGCGCCTCAGGCCGCCGCGCTCCCCTCTCCATCCCACTCGGCGGCCATCTCCTGCGCCTCATCCGCCGCCGGTGGGCCTGCCTCTCCGCGCACTGGACTGCACCGACGCCGGCGCCGGTGGCGGCAATCTCGTCGGCTTCAGAGGCATCTCACGGGGGAATCTCGACGAAAAGCGGTGGAGAGAGACAGACAGGAAAAAAATGATACTCCTACGTCCCAATCTAAGTATAGCCATAATTTTCGGTGCAAGTTCGATCGTCCGTTTTATTTACTTTTTATTTAATAAAATTAAAAATAGAAGTCATGTATAAAGTAATATTTATGTTTATCATCTAATAATAGAAAAATGCTAATCATAAAAATTTTTCAAATAAGACGGAAGATCATAGTTAAGCATAGAAACTCATAGTTACTAATGAGACGGAGGGAGTAAACGACAAGAAATGGTCAGTGACAAGTTGGTCCCATAATTGAGCGATACGATAGTAAAAGAAAAGGTCCTGAGAACTCCTATTTATGATGAAAATAGGGTTAATTTGAACCATGCCTTTATAAACATGGCATATTAGAAAGGATAAATTTGATCCATGTCATTGTAAATTTGATATCTCTATCTCTATCTCTATCTCTATTATTATAAAAATTGAAGATGTTTTTGCCGGTATTTTGGTACGTCATCCGTCTATGAGTCGGCTTTTAAGTTAGTTTGATTTTGGAAATACATATCCGTATTTGAGTCGTTTTTAATATCGTTTACTTTTGATAATACAAAAGGAATCACATAAGAAATTTGTTTAAAAAAACTCGCATGCTAACTTGAGACGATCGTACTCCTAACTACACCTCATGATTTTCTAAAATATATATATCGTGGCGAATTCCCATAGTGAATTTCATCTTAACTAAGCCATATAACAATAATAAAATTAAAATAGACTTCACCCGTTACAAGCACGGATATTTTTTTCTAGTATTTATAAAAGTATCACTACTATCATCTATGTGAAACCAAGTAATTCTTTCAGTGTCCTCCCTCCGTCCCTAAATACAAGGGATTTTGATTGGATGTGATATATGGTAATATGATGAATCTGGAAAAGCATCCTGTCTAGATTCGTTGTACTTCATGTATGTCAAATTCGTTATATTAGCATGTGTTATATCCAATCATAATCCCTAAGTATAATTAGAGATGGAGGGAGTATGAGATATGCCATTTTCTACACCTAGACTCTAGTGGACCCACGTGCAGGCCATGGCATTTCGTATTGCCCAAAATACCCCTGTTACATGTCTTCTTTCCACATCGTTGACACATGGGTCCCAGACGTCATTCCCTTCCAAATCCCCACTGAACTCCCACCACGAGGAGTTGCCGTTCACCTCTTGCGGCAGTGGTAGCGCACTCGTCGGCGAGGTTATCCATTCTCCTCTCCGCTCGGCTTTGCCTGCACCTGGCTACTGTGGGGACTTGGCGGCCGGAGCACTCGTACGTCGACGAGGTCCATGTTGATTGACATGCTTCGCTGGTCAAAATGGGGTCCGCTTTGGTTGCTGGAGAGATTTTAATCGCTGTTTTAGAAACTCCTCGTTTTGTTGGGTTTCGTTGAGAAATCAAGAGCGTTTAGTGGCAACATCGTTTTGATCTCGGATTTTTAGTTACTGATCTCGCGGTAGGGTTTGAAATTTCGGTTCATAATTTCCGAAATTTCGGTAATTTCGTCCCCCACCGGTGTGCTCAAATCTCGCCCGAAATTTTAGGTTTTTTACAATTTTTTTGTGAATTTGGTCAAATTTTATTTAAATTCAGTCAAATTTTCAAATAATTTCGGCCAGAAATTTCCAAAATTTTGGTCACCCCCAGCATAAAATCCAATTTCGAAATTGAAAACCCTGTCTCGCGGTCGCTAGTTTCGGCGTTGGTCAGTCCACCGCCTCCAATTAATTGCTGTGGGCCGCCGGCGACGCCAAGACCGACCCCAATCGCCATCTTCCTCGACACCAGCTTGCTCGCCACTGCGGACATGGATATGTCGTCGTGGCCGTCTCCCTTGACGCCGGCTACTGCAGGTCTACCCTACACAGCCGTGGCCATCTCCCTTGTCGCTGGCTGCTGCATGCAGTGGGAAGGGAGGGAGGGTGATGTTGAAGCGGTGTGAGTCGCAGGCGACGGCGAGGACCAGCAGAAAGGCCGCCGGCAGGAGGGGGTCATCGGCGTCGAGAGAACCGAACCCACTAGCTGCTACAGCCAAGTATGCAAGGGTAATTACAACCATATACAAAAACACGTTACGAAGAAAATGAGTCAAACCGAGCCATACGGCATGGCATCGAACTAAATCTTTTACGTATTTGGTATGGTTGCGAATAGACGAATAGTAGCAATATTTAGTTGAAATGATACTTTTTAATGGCACGGATCAAATTAACCCTTTTAATAATAGAATATATGGGCAATTGTATTCTTGCCCCTACTTTGAACTGGAATTGTGATTTTACCCTCGTTTTTAGGGTTTGTATTTTGCCTTCATTTCTTCGAAATGATCACTCAGTGTTACCTTTATTATGTTAAAATGATTTAACAGTGTTAACTACTACCTCCACGGTTATAAAACTTTTTGCTATTGTCCATATTCATATATATGTTAATGAATCCAAACATATATGTGTGCCTAAATTCATTAACATCTGTATGAATGTGGTCAATGCTAAAAAATCTTAAGATCTGAAACAGAGGAAGTATGAGATAAAAAGACGTGTATATCCTTTCATATTTCGCCCCTTTGTTTTGCATATATCTTTGCTAAGTTCTGTTTCTCTAGGCACAGATGACTAAACATTAGAGGAAAAATCAAGCTGCCGTCTAGAGACATTGGCAATGAAGTTGTCGAACACAGTGGAGATGTAATCCTACGCATAGACGAACCAAACCGAATCAAAATCGACCCAAAGAAAACAAGATAATTAACCAGCACGCGGTGAGATGCAGAGGCCTGCTCGCGGCCCTGTTCCCAGCATGCTCGCACACGGCCGCCTGCTCACAGCCTCACACTCTGCGCCGTCACGCGCCCTGCCCGCGTAGGCTGCTGCTGCCTGCTCCTTGATTCGCCTCCCCCCGCCATCTGCGATGCACCTGCTCGCCGCCACCCCGTTCTCCACCTATCCGCGCCGCCTGCTCGCAACCTGCGCAATCTGCGCCGCGCCGCCGCCTGCTCGCCGCCACGACGCAACTGATTCTGCCGGGATGGGAACGGGCTGGTGTTGAGGTGGCTCGTAAGGACATTTGGTCCAAGGGTACGTATAGTGGTCCTATCGTATTTTGTAGATCAGTTTTATTTTATTTTTCATTTACTCGCTAAGTTTTGGTCCCACCTAATAGCCATCTAAATTCTAAAATAAGGACAAACGGTAGTTTCGATTAAAAAAGTGAGGGTAAATTCACAAACCCTAAAAAACAATGACAAAATCACAATTGCAATTCAAAGCAGGGGCAAGAACATAATTGCCCCTAGAATATATATCCTCTGCACCTAAGCTAGAGAGCAAAGTGCCACATTGTTACAAACTTACAATGTTCCGCGATAAGCTGTATTATACATATTTATAAAGGAATCAATAACAAGCTAATACAAAAGAAACATTAAAATGCTGTTATTAAAAATTAAAACGAGTATACATTCTAGTAACTAGCTGGGTGGCCCGCGCAATTGCGCGGCTAGCACTACATATATATATATTTTATATGATTTTACTTAAAATTTATTAAATGGTTATCTCGTTGTCTTTTAAAAGACCAAACCTTATCATCCCCGTGTTTCTAATTTTATAGTTTTTAAAAGTCACACCAGTTGCTACCCCTTACTTCTGTCATATCATTCTTAATTTGCTTGCTTGATCTACCATTCTTAATTTGCTTGCTTGATCTACCATTGTTTCTATTCATTCTCATTGGAGCCTTTACAAATTAGATCTTATAGCTTTTAGAGTTTATTGTCCAGTTGGATCCTCTATGGTCCGCCCGCTACCTCTCATCTTTATTGCTATTGGGATTTTAACAATCGAACAAAATTATTATTGGTGTTCTTTTTCTTTACTTTCTAGAAGTTCGGTCAAACAGTCATCAGCTCCACCACTGTAATCCTCTACGGCCCACCCGCTAAATCCCCTTTTTATTATCATTGAGATTTTAAAAATCGAACATAATTATCACTGGGGTTTACTTTTTTACTTTTTAAAAGTCCAGCCAATCGTCCCTCATCTTATTTGTCATTGGATTTCTATTTGAGATTTTGTTTATAGTTTTTATAGGTCTCATCATGCATCATCACCCTACTCCTTTATTAACTTATTGTTTTTCCCTCTTTATTATCATTTATCATTGTTGCGTTTTATATGGACCTTTTTTTTAAAAAAAAAAATCATATTTTTCATTCCGATGTTTTGTTATTTATAAATTTTATTCATACTTGCACTCTTATATAATTATTTTATATTTTCAAAATTTATTTTATTTTTATTTCGATTTTTAATTTATCTCATGATGGGTTCTAGATGATATTTTCTTTCAACAATCTTTTCTTTAATTTCGAATTTTTGTTGTTTATAAATTATATTCCTAGACTAGATGTACTCTTCTTTTTCTTTTTTTAATTGTGAAATTTATTTTTTTTCTATTAATCTCATACTGTGTCTATATGAATTATTCTTCTAATACTTCTTATTTTTTATTTCTAATTTCAGTTGTTTGCAAAATGTATTTTTACTTGAACTCTTATATTTGATTTTTCTAGTTTCTAAATTTATTTTATTTTTTATTACGGATTTTAATTAATCTTTAATTGTGTTCTACATGAACTCTTCTATGAATTTTTTATTGTGTTATTATTTCAGAATCAAATAAAAAATCCGTGCACATGCCATCATGCTTTTCTGGTTGCTGACGTGCATCACCCAAATCCGGCTCATTGTGCAGCCGCACGGCTTGACCCGCTGCCAGCATCTATCTCCGTATCAACAAAAACACATCCAAATTACGGTTGTACAGTGGTTCGTTGCCTGCTGCTTCATTTATATATGTGTATTATAGCCTAATTCAAATTGGTTTAGGAAATCGGACAAAACTCTTTTGAGTCCGTTTGCATGTAAAGGTTCTAGCTAGAGATTGATTCTAATTCTACACGTGTACGGTACTCCGTATCCCTTAATTAACATGTCAAGTTTGTGTTAAATCTCAGACATTAAAATCTATGCCTCTTATAATCCAATGGTGTAAATAATTCATATTTTTTTCGATTAATGTAGGAATTTCTAGCCTCCACGGTGAACGTGGTGTCTTCTTTTCGAGCTGTCTTAATAATATAATAGATAGATGAAAAAAGTAATACGCCATAATCTTATTAATAAATAACACGCAAAGCTAAATAATCATGCATCACGCGCAGAAAACATTCCACCACACCGGCCTGCGGCAAATACGCACACCATTCTACTCAAGCTTTCTAATTAGCTTATTGTGCAGTCATCTTTTGGAATAAACTGGCCCAAGTAACAACAGCTAACACATATATTTTGTCGTAAACCTTGTCAAAAATACGGAAATATGCAATCCTCCATGTCTTCTTGAAGAGTATGATGCAAAACACCACCCATAGGCCAGCAATGAATCCTGACACAAGGCCAAGATAAAAGAACATTGGCTCAGGTACATGTCCAGCTTTGTTGTTGTTGGTGTAAATATGTATTGTACTAAGGACCTATCTGTAAAGTGTTATGCTAATAGAATAGATAAGGAAGGGGTGAGCTGAGTAGGCTAACCCTAGAAAAATTCCCCAAATTGAACAATATGGTATCAGAGCGGGTCAACGGCGACTGGGGAGGTTGAACCCTAGCTGGCGAGGTCGCAGCGGCGCGGGCCGAGGCGAGGTTGGCGCGGCGCGACGACGCACGCGCGAGGCCAGCGTGGCCGCACGCGGTGGAGACGGTTGGTGGCCGCGGCAGGAAGCGGCGCTGTGCCGGCGCAGGACGGCAGCGCTGCTAAGGCAGGACGTGGAGTGAGGAAGCGACGGTGTCGACGGCAGGGAGCACCAACGGCGACGACGCGTGCGGAGGGCTAGCTGGTGACGGCGTGTGGCAGAGGAGCAGGTTGTTGCTGCTGCTGGTGAGGTGTTGGTGCTGCTGCTACTTGAGAAGGTGAAGTGGGCGCTTGGCTTGCTGTTGCTACTGTATTTGCTGCTGCTGTGCTGATTTGGGGAAGAAACTGAGTACTTGCTGCTGTGCTGAAAACTGAGAAGTAGTGCTATTGCTGCTGTTCTGTTTTGGTGAGAAACTGAGGAGTAGTGTTGTTGCTCCTATTAGTTGATTTGGCTAATATTTGATCTGCCATGGGGGATTGAAGTCTGGTCCTTGTTGTATCTCTGTTAATGTGGTAAAGAAGAAGCTAAGGGAAGAAAAAAAAAATGTCTTCTGGGGAGGGAAAGGAGGTTGTGGATACTTTCTTGCTTGTTACTAAAGGTGATATGAAAGGTTTGCTAGAAGATTTGCTGAAGATGGGCATGATAGGTCCTAGGAATGCGGCTGGAGTGTCTGAAGTGAAACTAGAATTGATGCCAAATGAGTTGAGGTTGGAGGGGAGCAAAAATTATTTGAGTTGGTGTAGGAGAGCCCAACTGATGTTGAGAGCAAAAGGGGTGGATCATTTTTTACTAGAGAGTTGTGAAGAACCTTCTGATAAGGAGAGCCAAGCATGGAGGACGTGGAATACTACAAATTCCACTGTGGTATCTTGGTTGATGAACCGGTGGCTCCTTCTATTGGCAGGATGATAGAAGCTATCCAGAATGCTGCAGTTGTATGGAAGACGCTGAGCAACATGTATTCAGGAGAGGGAAATGTAATGATGATGGTTGAGGCTCAGAACAAAGTGGAGAATTTGAAGCAAGAGAGGAGAACAGTCAAAGAGTACGCTAGCGAGCTGCAACAGTTATGGGCAAATCTTGACCACTATGATCCCTTACAATTGAAACATGAGGATGACATTGTGATTGGAAATAAATGGCTGCAGAGGCGAAGAGTCATTCATTTCTTGAAGGGGTTGAACAAGGAGTTTGAGGATAGGAGTGTCACGCCCGGAAATTCACTAGTAATTTCCGAACTTATTTGTGCATAAAATCCTCGTCCAGGAATCAGCCGAGGTACACAAACTGACAATTTAATATACAGATTCATCAAATTAACTAAAACGATAAATACTTACTTATGAGGCACTTAGTCCTCATCAAGAAGAAAACTGCAGCGGAAAAATAAAATCTAGCGAAGCTCCGGCTCCACTCCCACAGGCAGCTCAACTGGGGTATAAGCCAAACGTCTTCTCCTTTTGGATCCTTTTTCTTCAACTGAGGTTGATTGATTATTGCAAGGTGAGCATATGACATACTCAGCAAGCCACACAGCAAATATGCAAGTGCACAAGGATACCAAAGGATGGCATAATATAGGCTCATTTGCAAAAGCAGCATTTAGCAAAACATTTAAGAGAAGTAAAACAGTGGAGTAATTAATCAGGAATTTTAATCAACACTGAACAGCACACCCATGCTGCACAGGCCCAACCATTCTGAACAACCATACCCGGCTGAACAGATCTAACTCCAAACCAGGAGCTAAGCAAATTATTACCAGTTATAGCATCAATAATTATTGTGAGAGGTGTGAGACTAATCACGAAAAACATTGCTCAACTCGCCCATAACCGCGGGCACGGCTATTCGAATAGTTTTACTCTGGCCAGAGGTGTACCACTGTACCCACAAGACACAGCCCCACATCATGTCACCATGTGCCTCAGTACCACCACGGTACCTCGGAAAGGGGCTGTGACAGTACCCCTTGCATAACACAATCCACCGCAGCGCACCATTCCTGGATCATAATCACCCCCTTATAAAACAAGGCATGGACTCCCCAGCGACCCCCGTGGGCTTATCTCCGCCACTTCTCAGTCTGGTGCTCCGCAATGAACCATGCTATACAAAAGGTAAAGCCGTTGCCCACGCTGGCTTGTGGTTGGCACGATTAATGTTTCACAATAGTAGCTCGCGAACCGGTCCTTAATTGTCATGAGCACGACTCTCAAAACCATGTGCTCACAACCCACCATTATCAAGTTTTAGTTGACAAGTAATTAATTAACCAATCACGATTGACCATCGTGAGCTACCATTAAATATAACCATAAGTGATAGTGAAACATTAGTTATCCCAATTGTGTGCTAATGTTTCTAAGCATGGCTAAGCAATCACATCTAATATCTAGCTGAACCAATATATAAAGCTCAACTAGTCAAGTTATAATCACCCAAGGTATCAAGGAATAAAGTAATCAATGCAAACAGGCCATAACAAAGGAATAGGTTCACACCACCCAGTGACATTCGAAAATAAATGCACAGTTGAAATAAATAGAGAATTTAAATATAGGATCAACATGCTCAAAGGAATTGTGTTTAGGATCTGTGTGACTTGCCTTGCAATAATCGGTCTTCAATTAATCTTCTTGAATACTTCCGGCGCACTCGCGAACCTTCGCAACAACGGAAACGACAAGCTAACACGCAAAACGAGGAAAAAGACTAATAAAAACCAAATAAACAATACATAAAAAGTAAACAAACATGTAGATCATAATTTTAGATGAATTATGAGACTTGAACGGCCTCATTCTGACTTCAAATGAATTTATTATGAATTTTACAAGATTAAATCTATTTAAAGCCCATTTAAAAAGAATTAAATGAATTTAATTCAATTTGTGGACAATTTTAATATGTAGATCTTTATTTTACACAACTTTTGCAACTTGAACCACATTAAACTGAGTTAAGATGAATTAGATATGAATTTTTAAAGATTAAATCGGATTAAAACACTTATATGGATTTTAATTGAATTATGACGCAATAATGAATTATTTTTGAAAAGGAAAAGGAGGATTATTGCGCCAGCGGCTAGGGTTTCGGTGGACCGGGCGCACGGGCGACGGTTCACGGGAACGGACGGCCGAGATCGACTTGATCCAATGCGGACGGCCGAGATCGATCGGTCCACGACCGGCTCACGGTGAACGGCTCCGATGACGTCAGCGATGACGTCAGCACCAGCGGCGACTCGGGCGGCTTGGGCGCGCATGCTCGCCGGCGAACGGCGGCACGGCGACGCGAACGGAGAGCACCAGGACGTAGAGGACGACGCGGCGAACTCACCGGTGACCAAAACGTCGGCGGAAGACCAACGGACGGCGGCGGCGACGAGGAGGAAGCGGCGAAGCTCTTCGGGTCGACGACGGCGACGGCGCTCCGGCGGTCTTCGGCGGCGGCGAAGCGGTGGACGGGGACGGCGACGACGTTGCGAACCCGATGGCGGTCTTCCCGAGCGACGGCGACGTCTGGAACGGCGGCGGCGCACGGCTGGAGCGACGGCGGCGACGGCGGCGCTAGGGCACACGGCGCTAGGGCGATACGGACGACGAGAGGCGAAGGCGAGAGAGGCGGCGGGTAGAGGAGAGCTCGGGGGTCCTTATATAGGTGCAAGGAGGCGGCGGCGAAGGCCCACGACTGCCGGCGACGGAAAGGAAAGATCGGGTTCGGGAGAGAGAGAGGAATCCGATTCAAACTCGAATCCACCGGTTTCCAAAGAAAATTAGCCGATGTTTCCAAAAGAGAAAAGGAAGAGGAGATCTCAAGGATCATTTGCCCTCAAACAATTCGGCCGGAGAAGGAAAGGCGCGGCCGAATTTGGAAGGAGAAGGCGGCGGCGGCGCGCTAGGGTTTGCGGGCGGCGGCGGCCGAAGGAGAACGACGAACCTGACAAGCGGGGCCCACCTGTCAGCGGCAGAGAGAGAGTGGAGAGCGGCGGCTCGGCGGACTGGGCCGGCTGGGCCGAGGGAAAGAGAGAGAGAAGGGTTTTGGGCCGGCTTTCGGCCCAAAGCCAAAAGAAGACTTTTAAAACCTTTTTTTCAATTTAAATTATTTCTTAAATGCAATTCCATTTATTAAAAATACTTCCTTAGCTCAAATAAATCCCAGAAAAATCTAGGAATTATAGAATTAAGCAAAGTATTTAACAAAATTTTATCTAGCCCAATTTTATGTTGAGATTTAGCAAATTAAAATTAGATCTTCTCTTTTAAGCTTTTAAAATCATTTCTAATAATTCCTTTTAAACAACAATTTATAATTTAAGGATTTTAAACAAGAAAAGCTCTTAACAAATATAATTAGATCATCAATGATCAAATAATTACTGAACTGTTCTTTGTATTATTTAAGAATTGAGCTCTGAAAAATCCGAGAAAATTTCAGAGAGTTGACTTAACCATGGAGAATTTAATAAAAATTAAATCCATCCATGCTTTATATTTAGGAAATTTTATTTCCCACATTTAACTTCACTTGTAACTTAAAGAACATTTAATATAAATTCTATTAATAATTTATTAAATAATTTATAAATCCTGAAACAAAAAATCAGGATGTGACAAGGAGAGCAGCTATGTTCCACCAAGCTACATTGCCCACTATGGAAGAGGCCATTTCAGCAATGGTGCAGGAAGAGATGAGATTGAGGTTGATGAGAGGTACAAATTCTATAAGATCAGCATACATTGCAGCTGATAATAGGGAATGCTACAATTGTGGGCAAGTGGGTCATGTGAGCTACAATTGTCCCACTTCCCGGAACATTGGTGGTAGGGGATCGATTCGAGGAGGGCATGGTGGAACTCGTGGTGGATTTGGAGGAGACCGTGGTGGTTTTGGGGGAAATCGTGGTGGTAGAGGAGGTGATCGTGGAGGTCGTGTTGGAGGTCGTGGTAGGGGCAGAGGTGTTCCTCAGGCCAATGCAGCTACGGAGGATGGGAAAGCTGTTACCCTAATAGGTGAACAAGTGACACAATGGGAGGAATGGTAGAAGAACAAGACCAATGAGAGCTCTAACACCACCACTCACTTTGGTAACTTCGCCAACTACGCCCAAGTGGGCGAAGGTACTCAGGCACAGGCACTTGCATCTACATAGACATCCTATAGATTGGATCATAGACTCAGGAGCATCAAAGCATGTCACAGGATTGCATAATACTTTCACATCATACACTCCTTATATCCACTCTGAAACTATCCAAATCGCTGATGGTACATCCAAGCCTATTCATGGTATAGGGTCGGTAGAGTGCACATCATCAATGAACTTGTCTTCTGTTCTGCATGTTCCTTCCTTTCCAGTTAACATTCTCTCAGTTAGCTCGGCTATTGATCAACTCAAGTGCATTGTTGTATTTGATGAGAATTCTTGTCTGTTCCAGGAGAAGGGGACTGGGAGGAGGATTGGGACTGGAGTCAGGCGTGATGGGTTGTGGTACATCAATCATGAGGAACTGGGACTAGCTGCGGTGGTTGGAGATGTTGAGAAGGAGATCAGTTTGCTTCACTGTCAGTTAGGACATCCATCTTTTGAGATTTTGAGTAAGTTGTATCCAGACCTCTTTAGTAGAGTGGATAAGCATAGATTGGTGTGTGATGCTTGTGAGCTTGGCAAACATACTCGCTCTACATATGTTGGAATTGGTCTTCGTAACTGTGAGCCCTTCATATTAATACATTCTGATGTTTGGGAACCATGCCCAGTTACTTCTGTGAGTGGTTTCAAGTGGTTTGTCACCTTTATTGATTGTCACACTCGTATGACTTGGATTTATATGCTTAAACACAAAAGTGAGGTCCTTCGTTGCTTTCAAGACTTTCATAAATTAGTGACAACTCAGTTTGATGCAAAAGTTAAGATTATTCGGACTGATAATGGAACAGAATATATCAATAATGAATTTGTGTCATATGTCTCAGATGAGGGGATTATTCACCAGACTACTTGTCCTGGCACCCCTCCTCAAAATGGTGTAGCTGAGAGAAAGAATCGGCATTTGCTAGAAGTGGCAAGATCTCTGATGTTCCAGATGAATGTACCAAAGTATCTATGGAGTGAGGCTGTGATGACAGCAGCATATCTTATCAATCGCATGCCTTCTAGAATACTTGGTATGAAGTCTCCTGCCGAACTGTTATTGGGTAAGCGAGAGTTCAAGGTTCCTCCAAAGGTGTTTGGCTGTGTTTGTTTTGTGCGAGATCACCGACCTTCTGTTGGCAAGTTAGATCCTCATGCAGTAAAGTGTGTGTTTGTTGGCTATGCTTCGAGTCAGAAGGGGTATAAATGTTGGGATCCCATTGAGAGAAGACTGTTTGTGAGTATGGATGTGACATTTCGTGAGTTTGAGCCCTATTATAAAAGTAAAGGAGATCTTGACCAATTTCTTGAGGAATTCTCGACTGTCATGGAGGTTGATAGTCGAGAGGGGGAGAGAGAGAGAGAGGTGACATACATGAAAAAAATGTTGGTGACAAGAATGGAGAGGCAGTAGTGATTGGATCAATACCATGCTCTATTGATGATGCGAGTAAAGAAGTAGTGGAAGTCATTGAAGATACACAAGATGAGGATAGAGAAATGGTCCCTCATGAAGAGGATGGAGAAGAAGGAGAAGTAGTTGTTGGGACAATTCCATGTCCTATGGAGGGAGCCGAAAGGGTGAAACAAAAGGATGTGCTAGTTTACCAAAGGAGGCGGTTTGATAGTCAGGGGGAGAAAAGAAAAGGGTTAGTGCAAAGTCAAATTGAAGAGTTACCACACCCAAAATGTCCAGTCTCTGAATCCTCCCAGAGTCTCTCTCCTCCAGCCTCCTTGGCTTCTCTTGAGACAATTGGTAATACTTCTCCAACTCTTGAACATGTAGAATTACCTCTTGCACAACGTAGAGAGACTAGATCTAATGCTAGTAGACCTCCTATACGTCTTGGTTTTGAGCATCTTAGTTCTATGCATGACATTGCAAACTATATCACATATTCTCATGTTTCACCAGCATACAAAACATTTATTGCATCATTACAGACAGTGCCTATACCAAAGGATTGGAAGTGTGCAAAGCAGGATCCAAAGTGGAAAGATGCAATGAAAGAAGAGTTGAATGCCCTTGTGAAGAATAAGACTTGGGAGCTTGTAAAACTTCCACCAGAAAAAAGGACAGTGGGATGTAAGTGGGTCTTTACAGTGAAGCAAACCCCTGAAGGGAAGGTGGATAGGTATAAAGCAAGGTTAGTTGCAAAAGGCTACAGTCAAACATATGGAATTGACTATGATGAGATATTTGCACCAGTGGCAAAAATGGGTACAGTGAGAGGTTTGGTATCTTGTGCGGTGAACTTTGGGTGGCCCCTTCATCAGCTTGATGTGAAAAATGCATTTCTCCATGGTGATTTACATGAGGAGGTCTACATGGAGATCCCTCCAGGATTTGGGAATAGCCAGACAGTTGGAAAAGTATGTAAACTCAAGAAATCCTTGTATGGGTTGAAGCAGTCTCCACGTGCATGGTTTGATAGGTTCAGGCATGCAGTGTGTGATATGGGGTATTCTCAGTGTAATGGAGATCACACTATCTTTTACAAACATAGGGGGACACACATCACCATCTTGGCTGTGTATGTTGATGATATAGTGATCACTGGTGATGATGTAGAAGAAATCAGGTGTCTAAAGGAAAGGCTGGGAAAGGCATTTGAGGTGAAGGATCTTGGTCCTCTTCGCTACTTCCTTGGAATTGAAATTGCTCGTTCATCAAAGGGGATTGTTCTCTCTCAGAGGAAGTATGTTTTGGATCTGTTGACAGATATAGGAATGCTTGGGTGTCGTGCAAGTACTACGCCTATTGATAGGAATCACCAATTGTGTGCTCAATCAGGTGATCCCGTTGATAAGGAAGCATACCAAAGACTGGTGGGACGCTTGATCTATCTTTGCCATACAAGACCTGATATTTCCTATGCGGTTAGTGTTGTGAGTAGGTATATGCATGATCCTCGAACTGGTCACTTGGATGTTGTTCATAAGATTCTCAGATATCTGAAAGGGACTCCTGGAAAGGGATTGTGGTTTAGGAAGAATGGGCATCTAAATGTGGAAGGATATTGTGATGCTGATTGGGCGAGTAGTATGGATGATAGAAGATCTACATCAGGTTATTGTGTGTTTGTTGGTGGTAATCTTGTTTCTTGGCGAAGCAAGAAGCAGGCAGTGGTGGCTCGGTCTACCGCAGAAGCAGAATACAGAGCTATGGCTTTGAGCTTGAGTGAGATGTTGTGGATGAGGAGCTTGTTGACTGAATTGCGAGTGCTAAGAAGTGACACTGTGATGCTTCATTGTGACAATAAATCAGCCATCAGCATTGCAAACAACCCTGTTCAGCATGATCGCACTAAACATGTGGAGATTGATAGGTTCTTCATTAAGGAGAAGATTGATAGCGGGGTGATTAGGTTGGAGTATATTAAGTCATGTGAACAACTAGCTGATTGTCTAACAAAGGGGTTAGGTCCTAGTGAGATTCAATCAATATGTAACAAGATGGGTATGATTGATATCTTTTGCCCATCTTGAGGAGGAGTGTTGGTGTAAATATGTGTTGTACTAAGGACCTATCTGTAAAGTGTTATGCTAATAGAATAGATGAGGAAGGGGTGAGCTGAGTAGGCTAACCCTAGAAAAATTCCCCAAATTGAACAATAGTTGTCATCACCATAGCCATGTTGCCTTGGTTCAATATCTCCCGAGCAGTTCCTTCGAAGAGGAGGCCCACATAGACCATTGTTGCCATTATACATATCAGGATGTTCCATGTATAGGGTGCCAAGTTGTGATCCGGAGGGTATTGTTCCTGATAGATTGTTGTACGACAGATCCAAATTGCTCAAATATGATAAATTTGATAGGGTAGATGGGATCTCTCCAGAAAGATTGTTCCTTGAGAGCTCGAGCGATTCCAGTGACTGCAATGATCCAATCTTGTATGGAATTTTTCCATTCAAGTTATTCCTTGACAAATTCAGATTTTTCAAAGCAGCAAGAGAAGCTATTTGTTCGGGAATTCCACCAATTAAGCAGTTTGATGACAAGCCATCTTCAGGTACGGAACCTGAAGCATTGTAGCCGTCCTCTCGCTTCATCCCCTCTAATTTTGTGAAACTCCGCGGTAAGTTACCTGATAAACTGTTGGCTGCTAGGTCCAACTGGCGAAGATTCGGAAGATTTGTGATATTGTCTGGAATAACCCCAGAAAAAGCATTATAGCTTAGTCGTAACAACACTAAATCCTTCTTGTCTCCTATCCACTTCGGTAATTTGCTGGAGAAATTGTTCCTTGATAGATCTATGATTTGTAGCTGTATGCAGCCTTCTAGAAAAGCTGGGAATGTGCCAGCGAATCTGTTGTTACTTAAAAGAAGAACTTTTATGTTTTTCATGCTAAAACATTGCTGAGGGAAGTCTCCTTCAAAAAGATTGTTTGCTAAGTCTATGGTGTCCAGGTATTGCATTTTGCAGAAAGACCCTGGAATATGGCCTGACAAATGGTTGTGGGAAAGAATTAGCATGTATATATTAACTCCAAATTCTGATGGTAGCGGTCCAGATAGGGAGTTATTGTGAATATCCAATGCTGAAAGGTTTCTCGGCAACAGAGGTATTTGACCACTTAGTTTGTTTGAACGTATATCAAGATATTCCATAGCCATGGTTTCCATATTTGCTGGAAAGACACCACTGATTTGGTTGTTAGACATGACCAAGTCTTTTACTTTTGAAACTGTTGTCCAAAACCAGACTGGAAGTTTATCGATTATACCAGCTTTTGAAATATCAATGTACGAAATATTAACTGACCACTGGAGCCAAAGAGGGAAATCGAGGACCCATCTGGCAAGATGCAAAACGTGCTTCTTCTAATGTAAATGGTGCTAACCATCCAGGATCCACCACAATCTTCAATAATTGATTGTCAGATAAATCTATGTATTTTAAACTCTTTAGGCTAACAAAGTGTTCTTCTGTGATGACACCTTCTAGGTTATTGCCACGTAGGTTCAAATAAGTCAAACTATCGAGCATACCTATCTCAACGGGTAGAGGTCCAGTGATTAGGTTGATAGACATGTCGAGAGTGACAAGGTTGGGAAACTGTCGGAACAACCCTGCTGGTAGAGATCCATTGATGTTATTGTATGACATTTTCAATTCCGATAACTTACTCGATGAACATTGTGGTAGACTCCCAAACAACTCTGTCATGTTCCCTCCCGAAAGACTCTCATCAAGGTCTAGAACTTCCAAATTACATAGGTTCCTCAGCAAGTTTGGTGCCATACTGCCCAAATCGTTATTTGAAATTCTAAGGACTCTGAGGGACGTCATGTCTCCTAGTGCAATTGGTAGCTGATCATACAAACGGTTTTGTGAAAGATCGAGGAACTTGAGGATTGTTAAGTTCCAGAACCAACAAGATGCATACGGGTGGTCAAAGTAATTCATGGACAGATCGAGCTTCTCAAGTTTTGTGAGGTTGAAGTGTGTGAGTGATTGGTTTGCCCTCTGGAGACGGCAAAATGATAAACTGAGGACTCTTAAGGATGGGATCATGTTCATGACGTAAGGCCAATCAGATGCAGCGCTAAGATCTATGTAAGTTAAATTGAGGAATTTTAACGATCCTAGACGCGGCAACCATGATATATCTGTTAAGTGCACACCTCCCTCCATATCGGAAAGGTCAAGATATCGCAAATTTGAAAGATTACCGAGTTGAGGAGGCACCGTACCGGTGAATGGTATGCTCGAGAGATTCAGATATCTCAAGCTGTTCATAGAGCCCAAGAACTTGGGGATTTGACCACTTGGCCCTTCCAGGGAATTGATGCTGAGATCAAGGTGTTCAATATGGTCCAAGTGGAGCAGCTGAGGGCTTATCTCTCCAACCAAACCAACCAACTCGAAACGGTCAAGGTCATATCCGCCATTGAGGTGAAGCCTGAGGACGTGGCCGGTGAGGTTGCTACAGGTGACGCCTCTCCACCGGCAGCAGTCATGATCGTCTTCCTTCCATGAGGTGAGGAGGCCTAAGGGGTCGCTGGTGATGCCTCGCTTGAAGGCCAACAGGGCATCCCATTCCCGTGGCACGCAGGCGGTCGTTGCCTGCAGGGGTAAAGTGCTGGCAGCTAGGAGGAGAAGGCTGCCGAGGAGGAGCAATGGCTTACTGGTGGGATTCATGTTCATCGGGGCACACGTAGAGATACTACTTGTGGAGTAATAGACTAATAGTGGACGACAGCATCGGCGGTCTGTATGTGCACGGCCAACCCTCCTTAGCTCAATTTATACTTACGAATGACCAGAATGACCTTAGCAACTCTTTATAGCTTAATTAGGAATGACCTTACATACTTTGCTTGGAATAAAAGAAAATATTATTATAATATTACCAGAAATAAACAAAAATATACTTTTAATTAAATATGTTAGCCATCTTTTGTTATAAGGAATATTTAATTTGATTTGATTTGATTTGATTTTATATGTCATTATCTATTTAGATTTGAATTTTTTAATATTAAGAAATTAAGGGATAATTTTCTAAACTACAATTATAGTAAGTGGGGAGACAGATTTACTAACATCATCACTATCTTTTTTGAAGTAGTATATAAATAATCAAGCACTGTCGTTTTAGATTACATATGTAGATTTTTGTGCGGATTATTTATGCCATGTTTTCAAAAGTATGATTTCTTTAAAAATTTTGGATATCAACGTTTCTTAGGTAACTTGTGTTTGAACTAGTTGTTAGTTTTATAACATATAGGCCCCGTTTGCGGCGGCGCGAGCGTGGGGGCGCGGGCTCCGGGTCGCGCATGGGCTGGGCGGCTGGCGGCGGTGTGGCTCTGCCTCCGTGATCGGCTGCTCGCGTCGCGGCGTCCTCGCTATGGGCTATGGCCCGGGGCTACGGGCTAGGGCGATGAGGAGAGAGACAGAGAGAGTTGTGTCGATCGATTCGATACACGCACGTCGCGACTCACGTGTGGGACCTGTGAGCCATAGTTAGGGCGTCGGGAGTCGGGAAGGGGGATTATATCGCTTTTTTTTCTTTTCAATAGTCGCTATTTTTTTTAATAGTGAGTCGATCGCCCTTTTTTCAGGTGGTCCCGGGACCACTGTATCCACCGTTGCCCGTTTCGAGCTCCCAACTCTAACTTACTTCGAGCCAGAGCTGTGCCAATTGCCAAACGGTACAGATCCTCGTCTTTTGGAGTAGATCTAGCAGAGCTACCCCTAGAAAATGAACTACAGGGGTGGAGTTGGAGTTTTGCTGCTCCATTGCTTCACTCCATCCCAAAAGACCCACTACCCTTTAATCTTTTAAGTCTATTTACACAAAAATACCACTCAACTACCCTTCACTCCTCTCCTGTTCTCTCTCCTCCCCATCTTCCTCCTGATCCCAACCGAGCTGCGGGGGTGGCGGCGGCGGCGGGCGGCGTGCACCTGGGGATGTCGCGCGGCCGGCGGATCGACGCGAGCACGCGCGGAGACGACGGGCGGCGTGCCTGGGGACGGCAAGCGGCCGGCGGGTTGGCGGCGCGCCTGGGGCCGACGGCTGTTTTTTTTCTTTTTTTTTTCCAGATCTAGAGCTAAAACGTAGCCAAACATTTTTCAACAAATTTTCATCTCTAATAGGAGCTAGCTATCACTGAAGTTAGAGTTTAGAGCTCAAAGTTAGATTTTGGAGCCCTACCAAATAGGGCCTTAGTATGTAATTACATTCATCAATTTTAAATAACGCAACCTATGACCATAGTCAAAGTCGATCGGATGTGGTCAGCTGTTTGGTTTTTTTTTTTGAAAGATCCAAGTCGTCGGCTGGTTTAATTAGATGACCCTAGCTAGCGTGTGACTGATAAGATAACGAAGGCGTCGCCCCGTCGTATGCATTGCACCGAATTGAATGGCACGTCCAAGTTGGCGTACATACGATTGTCGCAGTTGGGCGTTGACTTGACTATCAGTATAGACCTCACAACTCGGTTCTTTAAATTAGGGTGCGTTTAGTTTTTATAGGTGTCACATCGAACGTTCGACGGAATATCACTTGGATATGAATGGGTTTTTTTATATGAATGAAAAAACTAATTTAATAACTCGTCTGGAAACCATGAGACGAATTATCAAGCCTAATTAATCAATCATTAGCACATGCGGGTTACTGTAGCACTTATGGCTAATCATGGACTAATTAGGCTCAAAATATTCGTCTCGCGATTTCCATACAAACTTAAAATCCAGCCTTTGCTTTAATAGAAACTACGGACACTTATTAAACTTATTAAGAGTGTTCGTACATGCAGGAGAAAATAGAACCGATGAAACCGTGTTGTTGCAAGTGGAACAATTGGTGTCATGTTGCTCAACGACTTTTGCTTGCTATGTATGATTTCTGCTTCGATACTCCTGGAAATTACCAAATATTACTACTACAGAAAACTCATTGGTACCGGTTAGGAACCCCTTAGGTAACCGACACCCAGTAGGTGGGGCCGATAATTTCGGTCATCGGTTAAGAGATATAAGCAGGGGTGAAAACGGACGGGTACGGTTGAATCATGACATTCCCATATCCTAAACCATATTTTCCTTTAAATTCGGAGCCTGATACGGACTTATCATGTATCCTATCCCATATTGTTTCCTTTGAATTGGATTCAGGAATGGATATCTGCTTGTATCTCTAATTCATGGATATTAAATATAATAAGGCAATTAAAGTATTAAAAGAGATACATAAAGAGAAAAATTATACAATATTACATGTGAGCTCGTAAAATAGTGATTAATCTATCTTTTATCATGTTTGTAGCTTGATTTATAATAGATTTTCATACATGTTTTATAACATGGGACATACGGGGCGGATACACGTCTTCTCGTATCCTAACCCATATTTTCTAACGAATTTGGATTCGAACTCAGATAGTATCGAGTATCTCATTTTTTTCTCCCATATATATTCCTCCCGTGAGTCTTGGGTCCGATGGGTGGTCAGGCAATACCCGTGCCATTTTCACCCCTAGATATAGGTGCCGGTTTTCACCCAAGAACCGACACCTATATATGTATAATTATAGGTGCCGGTTCTAAAATAACTTGCCATGTGGCTGACCATATTGGTGCCGGTTCTTTACCAAAACCGGCACCTATAAGTAGCATATAGGTGCTGGTTTTTAACTGAACTGGACATGTGGCAATTAGTATATGTGCCGGCTTATATGTAAAAACCGGCACCTATATGTTGACAATAAAAAAAAGGGCAGGACCTTCCAATTTTATATACAAATCATACGATAACAGAATTTGCCTCGAATCACATTCATTCACATTCACACAAATTCATTCACATTATAGCCATATCCAAATTTACATCCCACAACCCCATCCACATCTACATCGACATCCACATTCACATATATATCAACACATAGAAATGTTAAAAAAGAGTAAATGCCTAAGTCAACAATTATAAGTCTAAACCTTCCTAGGTGTAAAATAACAAAGTCCAAAGCCATTCCTAAATCTAAAATTTGCATATCTTTAATACCGATTTCAAGGTCCAATCCCTGGCATCCCATTGGGCCACATGGCGCCCTAATATTTGGGTTTGAACCCCTCCTAAATCTGCCACGTGTCTATATTGAGAGAAGGTGGAGAACCTTGTGTAGTCTCCCGTGCAAACATTCATTTAAATTCTAGAGGATTCCAAACTTACTATCCCTTGCAATCTCTTCAAATTGAAATAAAAATAGACATCAAAGCATGAAAGAAGAAGTTCCCATTTGTCGTCTTCAATCGATCAAAACTAATAAAAAAATCAGTGTGAGTAGAAAAATGTAAAAAAGGAAGGGAAAAATCCTAGAGAAAGCACTCGATCTACCCGCCAACCCAGTGTCATATCTGTGGGTGATGCACTGCAACAACGCCGGAAGAGCTCTTGGCCCGGCGCGCCTCTGCCGTTGTTTGATGTTGATCTTGTCGCACCTGCCCACAGATGAGGTTGAGTGGATTCCATCATGAGGTGATGGCCTGATGCGGTGGCTATGTAAGATGCGGCTCCAATAGCTAGCCTGATGCTTGATCTGCACAACTAAGATAAACATTAAAATCATTGTCCAAATTATGCTAATCTTAGTGTGATATGTTTATCAGTAAATAAACATTCCTATATTTCTCAAAACATAAATATGAGAAATAACACCACAATTACCGTCGCTTGATTCATTCTTATTCCAGTTCATATATACTTAAAAAGTAATATGATAACTTAACATGATATTATTCATACATTCTAAATAAATAGATTATAATATCCGCGGGTTATATTAGTTGGCGTGCCAACGACGCGCCCATTTTCTAGTATATCCTAAGTCAAAGGTTACTAAATCTAAACATTCCTATATAGTTTATCCTCACTTAGCGTTATTTTTCTCTCCTCTCTCATTAAGTCGTCTAAGATGATTAATCTATGGTCCAAACTATCTCCCTCCTTTTTCTCTCTTAAAGCCGCATCACCTTACTTTTACATTTGAATTATCATTCTATACATTATTTAAATTTAAATTATCGTAAACCACATCAACTTATGTAAGTTTATATTGTCTAGCTATCTTACGCATTAGTTTTACTTAGTGTTATAGTAAACTCCTGCAGCAACACGCGGGGTTTCACCTAGTGATTGTGATACTGGTGGTTCTTTGTTGACGTTGTCCTCGCCAGCTGGGTCTATAATATGATTATGAATGAACCCACAGAGCTCATTTGGTGATACCTGTAAAGATGTGTCGAGACCCAATTTCCGCAACACAGGGGAGGAAGGCGTAAAACTTAGTATTAGAAAAACATTGTTTACTTTATGACTTGGTCCTGTGAAAAATAGCATACCTCATTATTAGGGTGCAGCCGTACAGGGACCCCATGACGTAGAAGCCGCAAAGGTTGGTGGCATGGTCCTGTGAAAAATAGCATACCTCATCATTAGGGTGCAGCCGTGCAGGGACCCCATGACGTAGAAGCCGCAAAGGTTGGTGGCAGGTGGCTGTCTATGGATCCATTGATGTTTGAATACCCGGCCAAAATGTTATTGCATCCACCTAGGATCTACGATATGATCTTCCGGACCAACGGTATCTCATATATGTCCTATTTAATAAATTGATAAGACACTGGTGGTGCGCTCTCTCCTTCCTTAGGGCAGTCCCAACCCATAGTGTCCATAAGTAGTGTTTATGGTGCCATGTCAATAAGACATCATAATAGAAACTATACTCTACAACCCATGGTTTCTTAAAGTGGGCCATTAATAAATACATCATCTCTCTTCTCTACCAATCATATTTATTCTTCATCTATTATGAAGACACTATTCTCTCCCAATGCGAAACTTGATAGTGTTTAGTGCATAAGTTCTTGTGTTGAAGCTGTGTCTTACATGAGACCCAGTTTCTTCCTCTCTTCACTCTCTCTCTTAATTAATATAGTGACACATAAGTAAAAATCCTACATGGCAATGTAGTTAATGCCATAGACACCATCCTAGGTGGAGGGTTGGGACTGCCCTTATACTGTCATATATGAAAATCTTACTATCGTCGATATTGATTACGATCAGGGTTCAATAATGGCTACACATAGGACAATGTATCAATAACTTTATACGCGTGGGGAGCAACTCAAATTTGAAATTAATGATATTCACTTATTGAGCAAGGTAAGGAAGGATGATGTGGTCACAGGAATTGAGCTTGATGAGGGCGTCCAAGTGATAGTTCTCGATTTCAGCTTCTTTGGACAATTGCCTATCGAAGTTCACAACCACTGGGTAAAGAAAAGCAATCTTAAGGTTTTTGCTTTGACATTCAAAAGAGCAATGCCTGCAAAAGAAGAACACGGTTCAAAATCACTAAGCCTAATTATAGGATATGAAGGACTTACATTGACCACATTTGGAGGACGCTGATGTCGAGCTCTCTTCTTTCATACACGCTGAAGAGTTCGTAACCTATCTTTAGTCTCGGTTGGTAACTAAAGATCGATCTTTACTTCCGGTTATTTCACCCGGGACTAGAGATAGTGATCTTTAGTCCCGGATTCGTAGTTCTGGTTGGAAAACCGGGACTAAAGGGATTACGAACCGGAAGTAAAAAACGTTTCTCCACCTGTGCTTAAATTCCAAATAACATGTATTGGGCGCGTGGTGAAAATCGATGTCAGTGTAGTACGCTCCAATCATTTGTTGACCCTGAGCAGCCGCCTCCAAATACCAATTATGCAGCCACCATGCTTGAGTTCCTAATTATCCAAGTTCCGATTCAAGCACCATGAGTTTTCCATGTTGGAACTGCAGTACCAATTCGGCCTCCTCAAGATTATCCAGATCGTCAAGGCTGTTTAGACTGGTTGACTTACAGAATGCAGCTGTCTCGTCCGCTTTCTCTGCAAGTTACAACTCCTTAGACTGAGTCTGCAGATCCTTGTTTTTGTAATAGTTCTTCGGAAGTCCGATATAGGTTTCTTGGGTGGCTAAGGTTGTGCACACTTTATGAAATGATCGATCACTTCCTTTGGAATTGGAATCTTTGATTCCTCGGGCTTCTTAGGGCTAAAAAGCAAAGTGATGCTGGCACTCACTGTCTTCTTAGACAGCCCCATTGTCGGCGTTGAGTCTATAAGGCTGGGTTTAGATGGTAAAATGATGGACATTGTTGACAACAAGCTGTGTCTGGGCATTGATCAGCATGATCCTGAGACAACCTATGATTTTTCAAGCAAGCAAAAGATCGATTGCCTGATTTCATTACTTAGATTAGGACTTTCTTGCTCCAGGAAATGCCATCGAGTAGATTATCAACTGGAGAGATCATTAAGGAACTGCATGGAATCAAGGAATCTCTATTGCTGGAAATAGAGGGTACAGAAAAGTGAAGACACTGCATTTTATTTTTCTGCTGGGATACTTTTATGTTCTAATAAATCTGTCATGGATATTCTTGAGCTCCCTCTTAAGTATCTGGAGCTGAGTCCTGTAGTGGTCATTCCAACCATTTGTATCCTATGATAACTGGATCACTGATGGTCCACTGAATAAATATTTCTGTTAAGTTTCTTTTGATGCAATTAATTTGGATCAAATCCAAATTGTTTACAGTGTGGCCAGTTGCAGTCATGCTTCTACAGTCTGGCATATACCTTTGATAATTTTATACAAGAGTACTAAGCAAAATGAGTATTCCCTTCATTTCTGGGTACAGTCTGCATGATACCAAACTACCAAACAAAGCTATACTTTAATTCGCATGATAATTTCGATGATTTTAGACTGAAGTTTTTGCTTATGGCATTTTCAGCCTTAAATTATATTTATACCCACTAACCAATCTATATTTATCATTTAGTTTCTTGTGACTTGTAGTTGTAGTAGTACTTCTGTTGGAGGTTGTAACTTGTACTAATGAACTCTTGTTGCCCAAAACCATTTCATGACAGATTGGAGGCATCGTTGGTTAATTAATTATAAGAGAAAAAGATTGCGCACTGAAATGTGGGACCAACTTGACAGTGGTCTTTTCGCTGTTTTTGTCGCACTGAAATGGCATGGAGGGTGAATACTTGAGCTCTAGCCTGCTCTGTTTCGTTTGTCTCAATTAGCTATGGTCTA
Organism: Oryza sativa Japonica Group; assembly: GCF_034140825.1. Taxonomy (NCBI): domain Eukaryota; kingdom Viridiplantae; phylum Streptophyta; class Magnoliopsida; order Poales; family Poaceae; genus Oryza; species Oryza sativa. The sequence goes on from NC_089045.1 coordinate 23,177,615, forward strand.
TTGGTTGAGGTAGGCCAATATGCCGTATAAATATAAATAATGCAACGAAAAACAATTCATGAGCTAAACTTTTATAAATAATGCAACGAAAAACAATTCATGCCGTGTTATCAGGTTTTAAAAGCCAAACCAAAATAAACTCTGAAGTTATTAAATGAAGTTTAAATTTCAAATTTTGGCGGACTACGACAAGCCAACAATCAGACACGTCATTCTGGCAGAGTTTGTTTGGCTTTTAAACCTTGAAGGGTGCTATTCGGTTTGGAGGAATTTCGCACGAACTTTAAGGTATTGAACGGTTTCATGTGAAAATCCTATAAAATTTTGGAGGAAACTGAAAACAGAGTGTTTTTTTTTCGAATACTTTTACTGTTTCACAACTTGTAAAACCCAGAGAAAGTATTTGGTGCTTAATCTATATATGTTGTCAAATTTTTTTTATTTTTATCAGGACTTTAGTCAGAAATGAGTATTTCAGATGTTGTCGGTCTGAAATACTCCCTCCATCTCAGATGAAAAAATAACAAGATGTTTGTCGTATCTTTTACCTACAGTCTAGTAGAGACCATAGTAAAATTTGTGTACTTTAAAAGGGAGTACAGCAATGTCTGCAATATTTTAAAAATTACCGCTGCATGGTATCTCCACATGATCATTCCAATGTTACATTGACATAACTTCCATCTTCAATCCTGTATTCTCTCAAGAGAGATTCTCGCATGGCATGCAGTTCATTGACAATATCCGTTGTCCGCATTCTGCTCAATGGCAATTCATGAGAGCAGGATACTCCAAGCCTAAGAAGTGAAATAAGGCAATCGATCTTTCTCTTGTATGAAGAATCCTGCAATGCGCATTCATTTTCCAGCTCCAAAGTTAACTGGCTATCAACAATGTCCATCGTCTCGCCATGGAGAGCTTGCTCGACATATTCACGAAGGCTCAACCCTTGTCTGAATCTGTTATCAGTAGGCCTCTTCCCAGTCACTGTCTCTAATACAAGTATTCCATAGCTATAAATATCCCCATTTGTGGATACTATGTTTCCAGCTCCATACTCTGTTCCATTTAACATTGAAAGAACATCAGGCCTGCTACTTGTTATGAAATTTAAAATTAAGTGATATAAAGAAAAAAACTAGGAGAGAAATCACATGAAAGTAAAATAATATATCTTCTGAAAATTCACCATGAATTTGTCTATAGCCAAGCTTTATCTGAGCAAAGATGGTCTCCATGTAAAGTCATAAAGCAAAGATAATTACCTGGAGCAGCATAACCAATTGTCCCTCTGAATCCCATTGAGCTTGTTGAGTGTTGGAGAGATGAGCTTCCCTCAGCAAGAATCTTAGCTAGGCCAAAGTCTCCCACATGGGCAACCATGTCAGAATCCAAGAGCACATTACTTGATTTAATATCACAGTGCACAACAGGAGCAGGACCACGACAGTGAAGATAATCCAGTGCATAAGCCACATCGAGTAGAATAGTCACTCTCTGGACAAGACCCAAGTATTTCATTTCAGTTTGGTCAACTGGTTTAGGATGCAGCCAATCTTCTAAACTACCATTAGGCATGAAGTCAAAAACGATTGCTTTGAAGTCATACCCTCTGGTATCAATGCTTGAGCAGGCTGTAATAACCTTGACTAGGTTCCGGTGTCGCAGATTTTTGAGTGCTTCGCATTCTGCGACGAAGCTCTTGTGTGCTCCTGGAGTTTGAAGTTTCAGTACCTTCACAGCAATATATTCTGCACTTTCATCAGTTTGACCATCTATTTTTCCTTTGTACACAGAGCCAAATGTCCCAGAACCCAACAAATTGGTTGCAGAGAATCCCTCTGTTGCTTTAGCCAACTGCGAAAAAGATATCGAACGATGCGCTTGCATTGAGGTTTCTGAAGAGTTTTTGGTGTTATTTTTCTTCCGCCGATTAAGATACTTGTAGAGCAACAGAAGAATGCCTAGTATTGCAACAGCAGAAATGGTGACTATAAAAATTACTAGAAATTTATGTTTCTTCTCTGGTAAACCTGAAGAACATGGACGCAAGTGCAGAGTAGGTATTCCACCACATAGTTTATCATTGCCTTGGATTAAGAATGCTGTGATGTTTGCGAAAACACCGAAATCTGGCACTTCACCGGAAAAGTTGTTGAATGAAAGATTCAGATAACTAAGCATGCTGATGTTCCCTAAGAATCTGGGTATTTGACCTGACAGCTTATTATTTGAGAGGTCAAGACTTTCTAGACCTTTTAGCTGGCCCAGGGCTGATGAAATAGTACCATTTAAGAAGTTATTTTGGAGGTAGACATTCTGGAGAAGTTGGCATTCCCCTAAGGAAGGAGGGATTTCACCTGATAATATGTTTGACTGTGCGTGGAATTCTTCAAGATTTATTAGATTCCCAATTTCCTGTGGTATTGACCCCTCCAAATTGTTGTGGGATATATCCAAAATTTTGGAGAGACTGAGTATGTTGAATAATCTCCTAGGAATTGCACCTGTAAAATTATTCCTAGCAAGGTTAAGTGCTGACAACTTTGTAAGGTTTGCAACAGTGCTTGGTATTTCACCGCTAAAGGCGTTTGCTTGGAGTTCTAAACTACTAAGTTTTGTAAGATTTCCAATGGCCAGTGGGACTGATCCACTAATCTTGTTCTTAGGAACTGATAGAAGATTCAGATTTTGAAGCCTACCCAAGGATGAAGGTAGGGTTCCTATGAAAGAGTTATCATCTAGTGTAAGAGATTGTAAGCCAATGAGATTACCAATATCTTTAGGTATGCGTCCTGATATTGTGTTGTATTGAAGGGAGAGAGTTTGTAATGAAGTGGAAAGATTGGAGAGTGAATCAGGAAGGACCCCACCAAACTTACTAGCTCCCAGTTCCAAGATTTTCAGCCGAGAGCAATTTGTTAATGCAGTGATGAATTCCCAGTCTCTAGGTTCTTTAGCTTCAAGCAAAGTGGCAAAGAGCAGGAACTGTTCCAGATTTTTTAACATTCCAAGCTCAGAAGGGACAGTGCCACTGAAAAAATTAAAACCAAGTTGAAGCATTCTCACATGTGAGACATTAACCAGAGAGGTAGGGAGACGGCCATGAAATCGGTTATTGTCCATTGATATCGTCCGGAGTTCAGGAAGTGCGGTGAATGCATCTGTTGGTACCACTCCAACCAAATTGTTTTGCTGAATATTAAGGCCCCAAAGAGATGAAGAAATGTTCCAAATGGATGAAGGGATGGTTCCACTCAAGTTGTTATTGGCTAGATTCAGCCATATCAAGCTGGATAACTTGCCCAAAGATGAAGGGATAGCTCCAGACAACATGTTGGTGTCGAGATCAAGATGCATGAGGCCGGAGAGGTTGCTGAGAGCAGTGGGTATCTCTCCTGATAACTTGTTACTGTACAGAAACAAAAACTCCAAGGATGGCAACTCGGCGAGCGACAGAGGGATCTCTCCAGAAAAGCCATTTTGTCTGAGGTCCAATATGTAAAGATTCACCATTCTGGCGCCAATTGTAGAAGGGATCTCACCTTGGAGCTGGTTGCTGGTCAGATTAAGAACCATGAGATTCGTGCAGTTACCCAGGGACAAAGGGAGAGTGCCTTGGAGAGCATTGGCGGCCAGGTTAACAGTCTCGAGCCTCCCTAGACGGCCAATCTCCGGCGGTATCTCGCCGGCGAGCTGGTTCCCGGCGAGGTCCAGCTCCCTGAGGAAGGACAGGTTGGCCAAGAACGGCGAGATGGCGCCGGACAGGTTGAAGGAGGCCATGCGCAGCGCGGCGACACGGCCCGGGTGGCGGCGGCTGCAGACGACGCCCGGCCAGCTGCAGTGATGGATGGAACTAGTACTATTCCATGAGGCCAGCGGCGAGCTGGATGGGCTCGAGAGCATGGACTTAATGGAGAGCAGCGCGAGCTCGTCGACGGTGGCCTTTGTTGCGTCGTTGCTGCTCACCGGAGAAGAAGGAGGAGGAGGAGGAGGAGACAAAGCCAGAGAGTGGGAACAGAGGCACACCAGCAAGAGGCAGATGAATGCTACTTCTCCAGCCATGTCGACCATGATCGAGCTTGTGCTGCAAGGCTAGCTTTGTATAATCTCTCAAATGATCAAACTATGTCGATAAATATAGAGGGAGCATGTATATATGCAGAATTGTACAAGGGAGTACATGGACATATCGGAGAAATGATATATAGGAAATTAGACTATCTGTTTAAGAGGAAAGTTCCTGTGTGCTGCCATGTTCTCACTCCATCTCTTTCCGGCATTTTTCTTTTTTACTATTTGCCACTCTCTTTTCTTCGAGAGCATATTCCCAAATACCATTTTACTAAGTGACTTAGGCCCGGTACTTTCCAAAAAATTTTTTCCCAAAAACGTCACATCGAATCTTTGAAGACATATATGAAACATTAGATATAGATAAAAAGAAAGACTAATTGCACAGTTTGCATAAAAATCGCGAGACGAATCTTTTGAGCCTAATTAGTTCATGATTAGCCATAAGTGCTACAGTAACCCACATGTGCTAATGATGAATTAATTAGGCTTAATAAATTTGTCTCGCGGTTTTCAGGCGAGTTATGAAATTAGTTTTTTTATTCGTGTCCGAAAATCTCTTCCGACATCCGGTCAAACGTCCGATGTGACATCCAAAAATTTTCTTTTCAGGTCGATCTGGACCGACTGGATTGTTTTTATTTTGCCATTCTTGGCTGTCAACTCAGCAATCTGGGTGAGAAATAACCTTAGTACCCGAGAGTGGATAGTAATCTCTTAAGGGAATATCCCATCAAGTATCTTTTTCTTCCAAATTCGATATAAATAGTTATAAAAAATCTTTAAAAATTTGACAATGCTAGAATAGTGATATATATCGGTTCATAAAAAATCAAGCTCCAATTCGATCTACACATCGAGAAACAAAAATAAAGACAAATTCAGATGTAAATAGTACGCTACTATTCATACGCTGAATTTATCCTTTTTTATATCTCGACGTGTGAGTTGAGTTTGGACCTATAAAATTTTATAGAGTTGTATAGATATGTTGTATGAGTGTTATCAAAATTTTCTAGGATTTTTCATAACCGTTTAAATGAGGTTTCTAAACAAACGATGGATATCCTCTCAAGGATCAAAATTTACCCCTCAACTTTCCCTCCCATCTATCTTCTTTGGTTCTTCCCTCCTTCGCTCCAAAGGTGGAGTTCGCGTTGCCACCAGGAGGGATGTGCTGGGAGTGGGAGCAGCAAGATGACACCCCGGCCGTCACCACTAACAATCAGAATCCTTGTAAAACCAAAATTGTGAATGTGAAAACTTCATTTACAAGAAACTACAAGGGAACATTTTAAAATTATTTTAATGAATTGCAACCAAACTTAAAATGAAATTTCAGAGGGCCATCTTTATTTCTCTATTTTTCCTCTCCATAGAAACTAAATTATATTTTTTCATCAACTTCAATCAAGTTTGAGGTGATTTACATATATAGAGAGAGGTGGAACCGCCATTTGAATTTTTGTCAAATTTAACTAAAATCCATTTTTAAAAAATAAGTTTTGGTTCTCAAATTTGTGGTAAGATATTTCTATCCCCGTTGATAGTGATAGTCCGAAAAGAAGATGGTGATGTATACGCTTGTCATACGGCTCATTAGTTATGATGAAGCCATGTTCGACCTTGACTTCTTGAGCGAGATTCCTTTTATATTATTTGATTTGACTATAAAAGTTTGGAAATGCTATAACACGTACGGTTTATCACATATTCATATTTTTTACTATTATTTTTTCCTTAACTTTCGCTGCCCTGTTTTTTCCCCTCTTACAAAATATGAATTATCATGGGAAAGAGACCTGTCTCCTAAATAATACTTATCTCTGTTCTAAAATATAATATTTTTTTATTGAATACGATATATCCTATTTCTATAATCTGGACAGGCTTAGGATATATCTCATCGGCCTAAAAATTGCTATATTTTAAGACGGTGGAAGTACAACTTTTGAAAAAAAATCTTTCTATATATGAGTTCCTTAGCTTGGAATATTTTTCTTGGAGCAAACTTTTCACTTTGTAGTCAGATAATCCATAATCCATACGTCCATTCAGTTGGGTTATTCCCAGGAGAAGTATAAGAGGCCAACTCGAAACGTATATATGTTCGGAAAATACTATACGTACTAACTTTTTCTTATTAAATTCTTACTAACACTGATGTGTCATGCTATGAGTGTATCTAGATTTTTTTTTAACTTCCATCTACTTAAATCAAACAGTTGATATGATTGTTAGTAAAAGTTTAGTAAGAAAAATTTAGTACATTGCTCAATATGTTCCCTTCAAATTTCGCAGATTCCTTTTTGCAGATGAGAACGGTTCTGCACCAACGATCACGCAGTACACGATCTGACGACGATCAAACGGAGTACTTTGAATGAGAGATGCTTTTTTTGCTTGACACTGATGACTTTGCGTGCGAGACAGATCGACTGATAGCTTTGCGTGCGAGACCGATCGACTGACTACTAGCCCTGTAATTCTTTCTTATCTGACCGTGTTGGACACGCATATGGACACATTGCACGTACGGTTATCCCGAGCAATTTTACCGTTTAACATTTTATACCTCGTGGTACCACTAATTTTTTTTACCTCAAGATACTTTCTAGTATAAAATTTAGTACATGAGGTAGTATTATATAATAGGCACTTACGCTGTGTTCTTTCCCCATTTCCCCAACACATCTTCTCGTTTTCCGTGCTCACGCTTTTCAAACTGCTAAACGGTGTGATTTATGCAAAAACTTTCTATATGAAAGTTATTTTAAAAATTTATATTAATTCTTTTTTAAAAAAAAATTAGCTAATACTTAATTAATCATGCAATAATACAAGCTTTGATTTCCGTGACGGTACGGTGTCAAGCTTAAAATGGACACATGAATTAAAATTAGAAAAATGTCATATTGATACCATAATCATGAATGTTGTACATAAATAATACGCCCTCTGTTTTTTAATGTATGACGCCGTTGACTTTTTTATCAACGCTTGACCATTCATTTTATTAAAGAAATTATGTGATTATCATCTATTTTATTGTGGCTTTATTTATTATTAAATGTTCTTTAAACATGCATGACATAAATATTTTTGTATTTGTATAAAAAATTTGAACAAAATGAATGATCAAACGTTGTTCAACAAATCAATGGCGTCATACATTAAAATTAAAATAGGGAGGGAGGGAGGGAGTAGTAGTTGTTTGTTAACAGACCTGCCATGTAATTAATTAAGTTGGCCACACTTCATACAGACAAAAAAAGCTGCATAACATGGATGATGATACCCTTGATGCAACGTGAAAAACATGGCCCCAGCAAAAACAGCTGACGACACACAAAGTGCAAATCAGACGTTACCGGTCCTCAAATATGCATGGAACTTGAACAGTTATGCTCTCCTAGATTCATCATAGATTCATATAGTACAAAGGTCCTTTGGTAGTATATTATCCAAGAATGAGCGTCTTACATCTAGCCAAATTCTAACCACGTACTCTGCAGAAATGCACAGGACGTGTGTGTTATCCAAGTTGCTGACGTTGATACACAATTTTGTAATTGCAAGCAAAAATGTTGAGGTCTTATGAACCCACCGAATACTCTTCTACCAGTAGATCCACAGACATTCAAGCTGTAGTAATTTTTTTAAAAAAATATATACGACGTCAGGATCAGGCGGCGGACGACGGCAGCACTACCTACGGATGCAAGTGGGTGGTCCCATTATCCGCATAAAAACCGCTTGCTAGTTTATTTCTCGTATGGTGTACAAAATTTAGAAAAAAAATAAACTAAAAGTGGGTTAAGTATAAACTACAAGTCGAATAAGCGAAAAAAAAACCCGGGCAAATGCATCCCTGGTCACCGGACGCCTCCGGTCTACGTGTAAGGAGGGACTTACACGTTGGTCCCACGGTTCAGTCTCAGTGATACGCTCGCCTGCCTGCATCAATGTTGCCCGGAGATGATGTTTCAAAACCGTGTTTACAAAGGAATGTACAGCAGCTAAACACGATTATAAAATTATAAACTACTAAATATTTATTGTTAGAGAGATGCACGACATAGTATACTCGTTGTAACGATCACAAATTACAAAGTTGCGTAGTAATTTATTATGTCTGGACAAAGTACATGACTGGAAAAATGCTTTTCCTAGCAAAAAAGACATAAATCACGGATATGTTTACAGGCATGATTACAACTGCATGGCAATCAGTTTTTGCGCTCAGATGTCCAAATCCCAAGTGATAACAGTATACTTCAGTGTACTATGCATAAACCAACAAGGTATGAAAGGGTAAGAGATGAACACCCAAGGAATGAACTCCAAACTGTCATTCAGCTCGAAGATATATTATGTGTTCCCTACAAGGATTGTTTGATTGAACTCAATTCCTTAATAATATCTCCAGTTAACATTCTATTCGACGGCATTTCCTGAGAGCAATACAATCCAAGCCTGAGTAATGCGACCAGGCAATTGATCCTTCCTTTGCATGAAGAATCGTCAGCGGTTTGAAATTCATTCTCAAGGCCCAAGAACAGCTGGGTGTCAACAACATCCATCATTTTACCATGTAGACCCAGCTCAACATACTCACGGAGGCTCAATCCTTGTATGGATTTGTTATCGATGGGCCTCTTCCCAGTTACCATTTCTAACACAAGAATTCCATAGCTGTAAATATCTCCTAAAGTTGATACCGTATTTCCAGCACCATACTCTGTTTAATCAAAGTTTGCCAAAAAAAAAGTTACGATTTTTATAGCGCTTGTAATCCAAAATGTAACAGATTCATAATAACTATAGCTGCTTCACATAAATCAAACTTCTTTTGCAACTTCCCAAAAAGTTTGTCTAGCTGTACATTTTATTAATAAAAGCACTAGGCAGGACTAAATAAGAAAGGAGGACAGGAAAAATAAAAGGCTAACCTGGAGGAGCATAGCCGATTGTCCCTCTAAATCCCATTGAGCTTGTAGACTGTTGGAGCAATGAGTTGCCCTCAACAAGAATCTTCGCAAGTCCAAAGTCTCCAAGATGTGCTACCATCTCAGCATCTAAAAGCACGTTGCTTGGTTTCAGATCACAATGTACAACAGGTGTTGGTCCATGGCAATGTAGATAATCCAGCGCATTAGCCACATCAAGTAGTATGCCAACTCTCTCAAGAAGATTCAAGTATTTGTGATCAATCTGGTCATCTTTGTCAGGATGTAACCAGCCTTCTAAACTGCCATTGGGCATAAAGTCGAAAACAATTGCTTTGAAGTCATTGCCGCTGTTATCAATGCTTGAGCAGGCTGTAATTATCTTCACGAGATTTCGGTGCCGTAGGTTTCGCAGTGCATTGCATTCAGCGGCAAAACTCTTAAGCGCACCAGAAGTCTGAAGTTTTAGTACCTTCACAGCAACATAATATGGGCTTTCACCAATTTGAGCAACTAGCTCTCCTTTGTACACAGAACCAAATGAACCAGAACCTAACAAATTGGCTATGGAAAATTCATCTGTTGCTTTTACCAACTGGGAATAAGAAACCAGAGGATGGCCTCGCATGGATGTAGTTGAAGGGATTTCTGTTTGGATCTTCTTGTGCCAAGCAAAAAGTATGTATAGCAATGAGAGGACGGCTAGTGTTGCAACAAGAGAAATAACAATAGGAATTACTACAGGTTTATGTTTATTCTTTGGTAATTGGGAAGAACATGGAGGTAAATGTAGAGTAGTTATTCCCCCGCAAAGTCTTCCATTGTGTTGGATTGAGATTGCAGTAGAATTTGTAAATATACCAGTAGTTGGCACTTCTCCGGTAAATATATTGAATGAAAGGTTGAGATAAGAGAGCATGGTAAAGTTCTCTATAAATATGGGGATTTCACCTGACAAATTATTTCTGGAGAAATCAAGAGTTTGTAGACTTTTTAGTTGACTCAATTGTTCTGGGATATTACCATTTAACATGTTGTTTTGGAGAGTGAGATCCTGGAGATTCTGGCATTGTCCAAGGGTGCTAGGGATCTCACCTGATAATTTATTTGACTCTGCATTAAATTTTACAAGATTTACGAGATTCCCTATTTCTTGTGGTATTGACCCCTCAAATTTGTTATAGGATAGCTCCAAAGCTATAGAAAGTGTGGTGATGTTGAACAAGCCACTAGGAATTGGGCCTATGAAGTTATTACTAGAAAGATCCAGTTCTGTCAACTTTGTCAGGTTTGCAAGTGAGTTTGTTAACCTACCACTAAAGGTGTTTGACATCAAATACAACGTAATTAACTCTGTGAGATTTCCTATTGTCGATGGGATTGGTCCACCAAGATCATTGTTGTATACGTTAAAATAGTGCAAGTTTTTAAGCCTACCAAGGGATGAAGGAAGAGTTCCGATGAAAGAGTTCCAAGCGAGGTCAAGGACTTGTAGGTTGAAGAGATTACCAATATCCTTAGGTATGCTTCCCAAAATATTGTTATATGAAAGAGAGAGATATTTTAGCGACGTGCTAAGACTGGAAAGTGAATTAGGAAGAACCCCACCAAACTCACACATACCCAATACCAAAACCTGTAACTGGGAGCAATTAGCTAATGCTGTTATGAACTCCCAATCTTTTTGTTCTTTCGCTCCAACTAAAGTTTGTGTCAGTACAAGTTGTTCTAACTTTCTTAGTCTTCCAATCTCTTGGGGAACAATGCCGTTGAAAAGGTTAGCGCCAAGGATAATCATTGACAGATTGGAAGAATTACCCAGCGAGACAGGAATCTTACCATGGAGGTGGTTGTGGTCCATGTATAATTCCTCGAGATGTGGAAGAGTTTCAAATGCATTAGCAGGTATGGTTCCACTTAGCATATTTCCTTGGACAGAAAGCGCCCTCAAAGATGAAATGTTCCAAATAGAAGTTGGGATTGGTCCAGATAAATTGTTAAAACCTAAGCTGAGCTCATATAAATTGGGCAACATGCCTAAAGATGAAGGGATGACTCCTGAAAGCATGTTATTGGAGAAACGAATATTCAAGAGGTTTGTGAGATTGCTCAAAGCAGATGGTACCTCTCCAGATAATTTATTGTGCGACAAAGATAACAGTTCCAGCGATGGTAACTCGGCCAGAGATTGAGGGATCTCTCCCGACAAAAGATTTCTGGTAAGATATAAATTGATGAGATTTTTCAAGCTGGAACCTATCTCAGCTGGGATCTCACCTTGAAGCTGGTTATTGCCTAGGTGAAGGGTCATGAGCTTGGTGCATCCTCTCATCTCCACAGGAATGCTTCCTCGGAGCAAATTTGTGCTCAGATTCAGCATCCGAAGCTTGCTGAGGTGACCAAGCTCCGAAGGTATCTGCCCGACAAGCTGGTTGTTGCCAAGGTCCAGTGTCTTGAGAAAGGATAGGTTGCCCAAGAACGGCGATATGCGCCCAGACAGGCCGCAAGAGTTCATTTGCAGCGCAATGACCTTCTCAGGTTGCTGACGGCTGCAACTAACTCCTGTCCAGCTGCAGAAGTGGCTGGATGAGTTCCATGATGCCATCAAACCCAAGGATGGGCTTGATAGCATGGACTTGAAGGACAGGAGGGCGAGCTCATCGGCTGTGGCATTGCTGCTGCTGCTGCTCCCAGCAGAGACCAAGGCCAGAGCATAGGAACAGAAGAGCAACAACATCATTGCCCGCGCCATGACGACTGTGGCTAGATGGAAAGTTCATTCTTCATACCGTTCCAACTTATATGCAAGCTAATTTCTAAGAATTTGGGGGTGGGAATGCACATGGTGGTAGCTGAGAGGTTCGTTCCACATGGAAAAGAAATGTTCATCTTGGCACATGGAATCCAGCTGCACTCTTTCGCACAAACTAGTACCTTTATCAGGGTCCATCCATCCAGAATATGGACATGCCTTGCAAGTTGCATACACGGATACATCATACACCTTACCATTAGGGATGCAAGTGGGTAGTCCCGCTACCCACATAAAAACCTGCTTGCTAGTCTATTTTTCGCATGGTAGTACAAAATTTAAAAGAAAAAATGAATTAGAAGTGGGATAAGCGGGATAAACAAGCCCGCTTGCCCGTCCCGCTTGCATCCCTACTTACCATGACCAGCAAGCCTATCTCCAGACAATCAGACAATAATCGATGGTGACTACTGACTAGGTTCTTCACCAATTCCACACGGCTGTGCCCGGATTTCATGCAGCCTCTCCTCCTATTACTACCAAGATCACCTAAAACTCAGCACACAATATACTACTATATGATTAATCTTTTGCGTGGTAAGACTTTCTGAGTAGCCAAGAATTGCGATTTGCAAAGGCAATCGAAAGAAAACAAAATATAAATTTCTATACAGGTCTAAAACTTTGAGCCCAGCCGCAAGAACTGCAAGACAAATGAAAAGGACAAATTGTTGCAGTTGAAATGTTTGGGGCTTCTAGATCGGTCTCAAGAACGCACCTAGGATTTCTTCGGAGCCCATAGCATTGGAGATTTCACTTCAGGTTCAGGGCGCCGCGCTCTCGCCGGACAGCGTCCGTCAGGACGTTGCCGGTTGCCCCGCCCAACTCTGCGTCGGCGGCCGCCTCGCCTCCTGCGCTCCTCCTCCGCGGCGGGGGCCCCGCTTCTATGGTGGTGGTAAATGCTCCGGTGAGCCTGCCTCCCCCACCACCGGCCTACACCGGCGGCGCGCCGGCGCCAGGGGCATCTCACTCACGAGGAATCCGATGAAAGCGACGGGGAAAGAAAGAATGAAAGAAACAGGAAAATGCAAACGCAAAACGATAAGAGATGGCCAACTGACAAACGGGTCCCACAATTCAGCGATACAATGCACACGTCCTTCCATTATTTAATGGGAAAATTCCAAAAAGCACCCCAAATATCACTCTAAATTTGAAATGTCCCCTTAAGAAGATTTGTTGCAAATTCCTACCTCCTAATTCACCTTGGTTTGATTTAGCCACTTCTCTCTACACATACTTGATTCCTGGAGCATCTCGTGCGAAATTAGCCGAGTTCCGCTCATCGTGATGATTTGTCAATAGGTCCCTTTTGCATTTGATTAAGTGGTTTTAATTTCTGATTAAACTGTATTGAAACCTGCTATTTTGGGTCATCTGACCAATTGCAACGGATGAAGTCATGCAGTTCTAATATAGCTATATGATTACTGCTTCATGTTCAAATGTTTTTATATGCTCATTACGTCCCTTAAAAAAAGGAATATGTTGTTCAGTACACATGATATCAGTTTGGAATATATAGCTACTATACCATGAAAAACACAGTGAAATGCCCATGATAACACAACGAAATGATCGTCTTATACAGAACAAACAACATAATCTCTTGCTCCCGTCGAGTGGGACTCAGTTGATTTCGCCACGAGATTCTTCAGGAATCATGCACGTGTGGAGAGAAGGTGCCTAAATCAAACCAAAGTGAATTAGGAGGTAGGGATTTGCATCAAATCTTCTTATGGGGGCATCTCAAACTCAAAGTGGCATTTGGGGTGGTTTTTGCAATTTTTGCTTATTTAATCGCTCGTATTGCGTCGTCTGTTAAACTAGATGGGTACCCCGCACATTGCTATGGGAGAATTGTAGGATAATATAGTAGATATGAGTTCTAAAATTTTCTTTCTTACCTACTATACGATTTTTTTCATGTGTTCATATTTTTTTTACCTTTATCAGTTTATTCAAAGGTTATAAATGATTGGGTTGTATGGTGTGTCTTTTGAGAGGGAAGAGATGCAATATATGCTTGATGAATCATCCAAAGGCTAAAAAAAATTAAGGTGATGTGAAGAGATATAATTTACACCCTTGATGAATCATCCAAGGGCTAAAAAAAATTGAGGTGATGTGACTTCATGAGAGAAGAGAGAATTAGCATTAATTGTACTTAGTGGAGATGAACTTTATAGATTTATAGGATACTCTCCCTTCGTCAAGGATTTATAGCATTAAAATTTATTTCACGGTGTAATCCTTTCTAACAATACCCATAGTATTTCGGTCAAAGAAAAACCATTACATTTACTCATCGTACTACTCCCTCTTGTAAATTATAGCAACTTAATACTGGATTAGACACAATCTAATACTAGATTACTATATTTTAAAACAGATGGAGTACTTAATGCTATTTGTGTCCCAAAATACAATAACTATGATCATATGGAATAAATTGTAGTTCTACGGATCTGAATATGTATGTCCAATTCAGTACTATGTCATATATTCTAGGACGAAAAGAGCATCTCACAATTCAACCTTTTTCCATATTTTTTTAAGAAAAAAGTCCAAGTAACCAATTAAACTTTGGATAAAATTCTATCTAGCACCCTAAAGTTTTAAACTTTGGATAAAATTCTATCTAGCACCCTCTAACTCTAGAATACCGTTTATATACCTCCTAAGATGGTTTTGTATAGTTTGGAGATGCTATAACAAGTAAGGTTTTATCACATATTCATAATTTTTACTACAATTTTTTCCTTAACTTTCGCTGCCCTTTTTTTTCCTCTTACAAATTATGGATTTTCATGGGGACGATTCCTGATCTCCTAAACAGTAGTATCTCTGTCCCAAAATATAATAATTTTAGGTAGGTTGTGATATATGTTAGTACTATGAATCTGGACAGAAAACCTGTGCAGCTTCATAGTATTAAGAATATGTTCCAACCACCAAAAAATGTTATGTTTTGGGATGGATGGAGTACAATTTTTGAAAAAAAAACTTTCTATATGAGTTCCTTGGAATGTTTTTTATTGGAGCAAACTTTTCACTCGGCCCTGTTCTTTCTCACGAAGATACAAATTTTACCTTGGTTTTCGTTAGCACATTTTTCAAACTACTAAACGGTGTATTCCGTGTAAAAACCTTCTATATAAAACTTGCTTTAAAATATCAAATATTTCAATTTGTCAAATTTGTAATAATTAAAACTTAATTAATTATGTGCTAATAGCATATTATAATTGCATAATTTTTTTTACTAATACAGATATAAATTTTAAACCAACTACACACTACTCCCTTTGTAGCTTATATATCGAATACTATGGGGAGAAAGTCATAGCTGCTACCTTTCTTCTCCAACGTGAGCCCCTTTGTATTTGGCCATGGTTTGCGCGCGTTTCCTGCTTGCTTGCTTCTGCGGCGTGCTATTAGCAACTTATATCTACCGTGCTAGGGTATTACAGATGGAAATATATAAATATAAAAGGAAAAAGTAGGAAGTATAAAAAGATGGGTATGCACGTAACTTGCGAACTAACAAGATGAGGGAGGCGTACGTACGTACATGCGGGTAGATGAGAGGGGGAACTAACGTTTTCTAATCTAATACTAATCTAATCGTCTAAAATAATAGACCCACTGGTTTAAGTAAAAATCGATGGCTAGATGTTTTTCATATATTAAAATGCCACGTGGCAGCATACGAGTGTTTTTAGGAGTCCCGTGTGGCGGCTTGAGAGCGTTTGAGAGCGTTTGTAGGAAATTTAATAAACTTTTAGTATATAATAATTGATAAGTCTGCTTGGATAGTATGTTTACGGTTGCTAATTTCAAGAAGAGATAATTCGAGAAATACCAATGACAATCGTCCAAATCCAAGAAAAGACACCGACAAGTGTGAGTTCTAAAAAATGCTATCGTACAAACAATTTTGTCCCAAAAATGCCATCGCCGTTAGGTTTCGTCCATTCCGCGCCATTAAATACACCGTTCATCCTATAGTACTTAACGGCGCGGAATGGACGGAACCCTAACATCGATGGTATTTTTGGGACAAAGTCGTTTGTACAATGACATTTCTTAGAACTCATACTTGTCGATGGTATTTCTTGGATCTAAACACTTGTTAATGGTATTTCTTGAATTATCTCTTTCAAGTACAATAGGAACACTGAGATTTATCTTCACCTCCAAGCTAATCATTGAGACAATAGTGGCATATTTAGATCTAAATCTATGATTGATTAATGGAGGTAGTTTTGCAGTGATAAAGTGGGAGGGAAAACTTGTGGTTCTGATTTATTTCAAATTTTTATAGGGCGCGTTATACGGGCAGCCCTAATGGGC
This sequence comes from Oryza sativa Japonica Group, assembly GCF_034140825.1. NCBI lineage: Eukaryota > Viridiplantae > Streptophyta > Magnoliopsida > Poales > Poaceae > Oryza > Oryza sativa. The sequence continues at coordinate 23,193,806 of NC_089045.1, forward strand.
GATCGATCGCCCTGCCAATGGGGGTAGCGAACCCTCCCCCCTCCCTCCCTCTACCTGGTTTCCTTTTTTGGCACCGTATTACTTTCCTATTTTAGTAAATTTATACACCTAAAGTTTATACACCTCAAGTTTACACATCTAAAGTTTAGATACTAAAAGTTTATAAGTCAAAAGTTTATATATCCGATTCAAATTTGAATTTGAATTCAAATATTTTTTTATATATAGTATTTCTATACATCTAAAGTTTATACACCTAAAGTTTATAGACCTAAAGTTTATATACCCGTTTCAAATTTGAATTTGAATTATATCCGATTCAAATTTAAATTTAAATATTTTCTATATATAGTATTTCTATACACCTAAAGTTTATAAGTCAAAAGTTTATATACCCGTTTCAAATTTGAATTTGAATTATATCCGATTCAAATTTGAATTTGAATTTGAATTTGAATTCAAATATTTTCTATATATAGTATTTCTATACATCTAAAGTTTATACATCCAAAGTTTATAAGTCAAAGTTTACATATCCGATTGGATATGTTGAATCGGATATGTAAACTTTGACTTATAAACTTTGGATGTATAAACTTTAGATATGTAAGCTTTAGATGTGTAAGCTTTAGATGTGTAAACTTTTACGTGTACTATATATAAAAAATATTTAAATTTAAATTCAAATTTAAATCGAGTATATAAACTTTTAACTTATAAACTTTGGGTCTATAAACTCTAGGTGTATAAACTTTAGATGTGTAAATTTAAGATGTACAAACTTTAGGTGCAAAAATTTACTAAAATAGAAAAATAATGCAGTGCCAAAAAAAAACCACGTGAGGAAACAGAAAAAAACAGAAAAGAAAAAAGCGGTGGAAAAGACGAGAGCAAGTGCATGTGCCTGGCAAAAAAAACTGATATTGCGTGCTGTGGATGGGCTCTCGTGGGCCAAGCCCAATAGGAAAGAGGCTGAGAAAAGCCAGAAAAGGCAAGTGGTGGCGGCAAGTGGCGGAAAGGGAAATCGATCGCTGCTCCTGTCACCCAGTGATTGATCACCCATTAGGAGTTTCGGCGTTGTACTTGTGTGTGCTGAGATTTGTATTGCTTCCAACTAATAAAGTGGCGTTTCAATCTCCTTATTTATTTGCGGCCTAGTGGCTGCCACTGTATTTGTATATTGAATATTAGTATCTGAAGGAATGTAATCCACCCTGTACTAATTTATTTGTACCTAATGGTTGGGTTGGTGTACTTTAACTGAGAGCACTTGTCCCTGTACTAACTTATTTGTACCTAATGGTTAGGTGTAATTGTACTAATTTATTTGTACCTAATTGTTGGGTATAATTATTTTTTTACTCGTGGTTTGGTGTACTTTAACTGAGAGCACTTGCCTTGGGCTTTGCTCCAGAATGTATAGACCATAGTTATTAGGACCGGATCGGACCGGCGGTTCGACCAGAAAAAACCATAGTTATTAGGACCGGATCGGACCGGCGGTTCGACCGGAAAAAACCAGAACCAGGGTCTCCGCCGGTCTGGTCCCCTTATCAGATCGGGCATGCAGTCGGACCGGATGAAACCGGTCAACCCGGGCGGTTTTTTTGCATAAACCGGAGATAAAACCGGGCCGGTTGAACCAGAAAAGATGGGTTAATGGGCTGAGACGAGGGCCCAACTAGTTGCCTCCCATGCAGACCGATGCAGGCGTGTGTAAATTCACATGAAAAATGGTGGAGACCGGGATTCGACCTCTGGTCGTGGGCTTGAGAGACCCACGCGCAAACCATGCGACCATTGTACAGCTTGTGCCATAGGAAAAACACTCATTTTATATTACTAATTGAACCGTGGTTGGACCGGACAGAGCAGCGGTCCAACTACTAAACCAGTGAACCAAGAGCTCGACCGGTTCATTTACCGGTCCGGTCCTAATAACTATAGTATAGACTCTAGGGGAGCAAATAAATTGTGTTTTCTCTGAGGCCATTGGATTAATGGTTGCGGCAACCTTTGCTCCATCTTTGCTACTACCTCTATCCCAAAATATAATAATTTTTAGCTATGAATCTGGATATATAGTTGTCCAAATTCATAGCTAAAAATACTTATATTTTGGAACGGAGGAAGTAGTATGCTACACATTCAGGAAAACATCACAAGGACAAAGTCATACTTGTAAAAGAGTGACATGTTATCAGTACATACCACGCAGTACGAGTATGCATTAATATTTACTATCGTACTTAATTAGGTGCGGCAATTCTCAGAAATACAAGTATAGAGAAATGTTCTGATGTGCAGATCAGGAAACAGCTATTACCAAGAAATTAATCACCCTTCAGATAACTCCTCTGTTGTAAATAACACTGCAGAAATCTGTTCTAAAGAACATTTCTAACATGATTTCACATGATGGATGCCATCGAGAGAGACTCTTTGATGTCATGCAGTTCACTGATGACATCTCCGGTTTGCATTCTACTCGATGGCAATTCCTGAGAGCAAGACAACCCAAGTCTAAGCAGTGAAACAAGGCACTCATTGATTTCTTTGCATGGAGAAATATCTGGAGTCTGAACCCAACTCTTAGAATCCAAAACGAGCTTCCTGTCAACAACATCCATCAGTCTACCATGTAGACCCGGTTCAACATACTGACGGAGGCTCAATCCAGGTCCGAATGTAGTATCGGTTGGTCGCTTTCCGCTTACTGTTTCCAACACTAGAATTCCGTAACTATAAATATCTCCATGTGTGGACGCAATGTTCCCGACACCATACTCTGTTCCAGTAGGAAAAAAACTGTATCTTTTAAACATGTACAATTTGAAATTTAATTACTACTCCCTCCATTCTATAATATAAGGCACAACCACTTTTCTTAGATGTTCCATAATACAAGGCATACATGCAAGCATGCAATTAAATATGACATCTTCTCCATTAAATTATTACTTTTTTAAATCTTCCACTCTTATGTTATCTAATCCTATTGAATGCATGTATTATATTTATTAGGATGATTTAAACTACAAGATGATAATAATTATTTCTTAGTCTTTGGGTTAAGAGTAGCTGTGCCTTATATTTTGGAATGGAGGGAGTATAACGATATAATATAGGGTTGCATCGCTGAAACTGATATAATAATCTGCATTAAATTACATGTGAGATATTGGAAATAACAAAGAAATTAAATATTTAATAATCTAATTTGTAGAATTATATATTCAAATAAAGTTTCTATAATTGAACTATAGGTTAAACCAAGCAATGAAATAATTCTTGAATATATAGTTCTTTGAGGGATATGAACTTCTCCGTAAAGAAATAATTCATAAATATATAGTTCTTTGATGTTATGAAAAGTTAGCGTAGTACTTCTCCATCCAAGAGAGTTATACCTATTACATATTTTAGTTTTTTCAAATGCGTTATTCCTATCTGTATTCTTTATGCATCCAAAACTAAAATAGAGAGGTAAATTAAATATTTGATTAGAATCCGGGGAGTTATCTTAATACTCATTGGTTGCATGGGTGCATACACTCCTTGATCTTTGTTACATGAATGATGAGTTAATTTCTCCTTCGTCTTAGTGATAAAAGTAATAGGTGTAACTTTTGTGGAAGGAGGGAATATTGTAAAATTTTTCTCAAACTAAACGATTCAAAATCCTCCATTAGTGGGGTAGAAAAAAATCCACAAGTTGGTTTGAGTGTGTAACTCTAGAAAAGTCTGTAGCTACGAAATTGATTTAGTAACTTGATAGATAATATGGAAAATTACATTAACTTATGTGCAATTTATTCCAACTAATTACTTCAATTCTCCATTAATATCTCTAGGATCAAACATTATTTCATACAGCACTAGAGAGTAGAAAGGCAAAAAAAAAAAAAAAACAGTTTAGGCTTAACCTGGTGCTGCGTAACCAATTGTCCCTCTGAATCCCATCGAGCTTGTTGACTGTTGCATCAATGAGCTTTCCTTAACTAGAATTCTTGCAAGTCCAAAGTCTCCAACATGGGCTACCATGTCAGCATCTAACAACACATTACTTGATTTAATATCACAATGTACAACAGATTCAGGTCCAAGGCAGTGAAGATAGTCCAATGCACAGGCGACATCAAGTAGTATGTTCACTCTTTGATGCAAATTTAAGTGCCTCTGCTCTGCTTGATCACAATTTGTTTCAGGGTGTAGCCAATCTTCTAGACTGCCGTTGGGCATGAAGTCATACACAATTGCTTTGAAATCATTCCCTTTGTTATCAATGCTTGAGCAAATAGTAACTATCTTGACAAGATTCCGATGACGCATATTTCGTAGTGCTTCACATTCGGCAGTGAAACTCTTGACTGCCTTAGGAGTTTCAAGCTTTAGTACCTTGACTGCAACAGAACTTGTACTTTCACCATGTTGGCTATCAAGTTCTCCTTTGTAAACAGAGCCAAAGGATCCAGAACCCAACAAATTGGCTGGTGAAAAACCATCTGTTGCTTTTACCAGCTGCTTGTAAGTGATCATTGGGTGGCCTTGGATGGATGTCATAGCAGGGACTTCTTTCTTTCTTCTCTTATGACAGGTTAGAAGCATGTAGAGTAATGAAAAGATCGCAAGTGTCGAAACGAGACAGACAGTAAGAGCTATCAGTAGAATTTGATGTTTCTTTTTCTTTGTTGATTTTAAGGAACACTGCGGAAGACGTAGTTCAGGTATGCCACCGCAAATATTGGCATTGCCTTGGATATAAATTTCAGAAGCATTTGCAAAAACACCATTGGTTGGCACTTCTCCTTGAAAGCTGTTGAATGAAAGGTTCAGCGAGTGGAGCAGAGGCATGTCCCCTAAGGACTTGGGTATCTGACCTGACAAATTGTTCCCTGAGAGATCAAGTGTGTCAAGACCTGCCAACTGAGTCAGAGCAATTGGGATGTTGCCATTTAAGAAATTGTTTTGCAGGGAGAGATGCTGTAGAAGTTGGCATCCACTAATGGTGCTGGGGATTTCACCCGATAATTTGTTCGAATCCGCATGGAATTCAACAATATTTTTAAGTTCTCCTATTTCTTTTGGTATTGATCCCTCCAATTTATTATGGGACACATCCAAAGTTTCAGAGAGTGTGGGAATGCTAAATATTTCAGTGGGAATTGCTCCTATAAAGTTATTGTGGGCAAGATTTAGTTCAAACAATCTGGTCATGTTTCCAAGTGTGCTTGGTATTGTGCCACTGAAGGCATTACCATAGAGCTCCAAGTTAGTTATTTGTGTAAGATTACCGATGGTCAATTGCAGATAACCACTTAATTTGTTGTTGAATAGAATGAGACGATGCAAATTTTTAAGCTTGCTGAAGGAAGATGGAAGAGATCCTGTCAAGGAGTTGTTAAAGAGAACAAGGGATTCTAGATTAATGAGATTACCAATATCTCTAGGCAAGCTTCCTGAAATTTTATTGGCTCCAATAGAGAGATATACTAGTGATGAGGAAAGATTGGAAACAGAGTCAGGAAGAACACCACCAAACTTGCAGGCACCCATTTCTACGTGTTGGAGATTGGAGCAATTCGTCAATGCCGTCATGAATTTCCAATCGTTTGGTCCTTCAGCTTCCAGAAGGGTTTCCGCAAGAACCAGCGTGCCGAGATTTCTCAGCCTCCCGATTTCCTCAGGAACAACACCGCTAAAAGAATTAACACCAAAGGTAAGCATGGAGATGTTGGAAGCATTAGCTACTGATGCAGGGATATGCCCATGAAACTGGTTGTTATCCATGTATACCTCTTGGAGATGGGGAAGTGTACTGAATGCATTTGCAGGAAGCATACCACTCAGCATGTTGTACTGGACACCGAACACGGTGAGAGAGGAGATGTTCCAAATAGGATCCGGGATCAGTCCACTTAAATTGTTAGAGCTTAAGTGAAGGGAAGACAATCTAGACAATCGACCCAGAGATGAAGGGATTGCTCCAGACAGCGTGTTGTCAGACAGAGCAAGCTCCAAGAGGCTGTTGAGATTGCCCAAGCACGAAGGGATTGTTCCAGACAGTGTATTCTTGTTCAGATAGAGAGAGGAGAGGCTGGTGAGATTGCACAGAGACGAAGGGATACCTCCAGAGAGTGAATTTTCTGACAGTGAAAGAAACGAGAGGCCAGTGAGATTGCCCAGAGCAGGTGGAATCTCACCTGATAGCCCGTTGCTACCTAGTGACAGTTCTTGGATCGATGGCAGCTCTGCCAACGATCGAGGGATCTGTCCCGACAGGCGATTTCCTTCGAGATACAGGTAGGCAAGATTTTTCATGGAGGCGCCAATCTGGAGGGGAATTTTACCTTCGAGCTGGTTGATGGTGAGGTCCATCTCGATGAGACGAAAGCAGCCTCCAATGGCGGCGGGGATGCTCCCTTGGAGGGAGTTGCCACTCATGTTCAACCGCCGGAGCCTGCTTAGGCGGCCGAGCTCCGGCGGTATCTCGCCGGAGAGGTGGTTGCCGCCGAGGTGCAGCTTAGCGAGGAAGGAGAGGTTGCCCAGCGACGGCGAGATGGTCCCGGACAGGTTGAACGATCGCAGCCGCAGCTCGACCACCCTGTCCCGCCGGCCGCCGCACGCGACACCCGCCCATGTGCAGTGCTGGCCGTGGCCGGACGTAGTGTTCCATGATGCCAGCGACGAGCCCCCCTGGGACACAAGAGACGACCTGAAGGAGAGCAGCGCGAGCTCGTCGGCGGCGGCGCCGCCCGTGGGAACGGCGGCAGCAGCGGCGTCGTCGTCGCTGCTCGCCGGAGGGAGCAGCAGCGAGGAATTGAACAGGAGCATGAGCAACGCGAGTGATCTCGCCATGCGTGCGTGTCGATCTCTGCAAGAGTAGCTATCGATGATCAGCGCTTACCTCGTTGTCCGTGGATTGAAAGCACTTTTCACCGGTCAAAGTCTTGAACTTTTTTTTCTAATATATTTTTTTCTTGTCCATTTTAGAAATAATTAACAGTGGTGGAGTGAGCATAAACCAATTGGTGAATTTTCTGGTGGTGGAACCTGTCTACTCGGGTTAAAGTTCTAGACTTAGCATGGATACTGCTTTACGATGGCTAATTATTCTTTCAGTGGAACATATACCCATCGGCGACGAGATATCTGTGGTGACTTTATGAATCAAAAGATATATACTGGTCCAGTCTTTAGAGGTACTTATAAAGAAAGATAGAGTGTGCAAGCGCCTGCGTTTGTCCTTTGTTTTTGCAAAAAGAGAAAAATGATTAAGAAAGCATTTGACTTTGGACAACCAATGTACTAATAGTGATGAAGAAAACCACGTATGGTGTACTGGTTAATTTTGGAGGAGACTGAAAATTTTTAGAGACACGCAGAGCCAAACTTCAGTCGCAGTCAGGCCGACGTGGAGAACTCAGCTCGATATTCATTTGTTGGTCACCATGTGTTTACTTCTGCAACTTGTGCAATTTGCAAAGCGAAAGGAACCCTATCATTCAAAAGAATACTGCAGCTGAATGCTGATTGCTGAGCCGAATAAATGTCCTTATCCATGTGGTTGTCTGTTTTCTGGGCGTCTGCCTTCCGGACGCGGATCGTCTGACTCACGGTGTGACTTTCAAGCCATATCCACCGTCCGACTCATCCGACGGAGGATATTTCCTGCGTGTGGTTCCTGACCTCATTATTATTTACTTGCGGATTCTAATTAAGGATTAATGAATCTAATTAAACACTATTACGAGATTAGTCCGGTAACCAAAAATGACATGCCACTATGCGAGTTAAGCTATTTTTATTTTGGTGATTAAAGAAAACAAATAATCTTCTCATGGCATTAGCATTCAGATGGCATTAATGGCAGGAAGCAGCGCGCGGCCGCGGGAGAGACGTCGGATGAGTCGGACAGTGGATATGGCTTGAAAGTCACACCGTGACTTTACTTGGTAAAATCGGACGATCCGTGTCCAACTCAGGGCATTAGCAGTGCGTCACCACATGGTATCAGACTTGGTGTGCCACCTAGACTCTCAGGAACATCTAGAAATAATGTTAGCCACAAATCCCACAATGCTATGTAATCTCAAGTGGGGTCCACAACAATAAAAGAATCTCCTTTTCTCAGTTTTTCCCCTCCCTCTCTCCTCAACCACCGACGCCTTTTCCCCTCCTCTATCGTGCAATGGCGGCGGTTTAGGGTGACGACGGCAGGCGGCCCAAGCGGCTACGGCGATGTCAGCGAGCTCGCCCGATCTGATGCCTGGTGGCGGTGGCGGCGGGGCCAGGCGGAGCTGCGTCACCGACGCCGGGGCCCGGGCAGCAGGGCTGCCAGATCCAGCCTTAGGTGACGACGGAGACGGGCGGAGCTTCGGCGCCGACGCCGGGGCGGCCAAGCGGCTGCACGGCCAGATCCGGCTCGGTGGTGGCGGCCCTCGCCTCCTCCCTCGGCCGGTGCCTCTCCTCCCCTCCCAGTCCATGGAGTGACCTCGTCAGCGACGACCTCAAGTTGGCTGTGGCGCTTCGACCTGCCGGGACGGCGACGAGCCCTGCGATGACGCGGTGGTGGCGGCGGCGACGAGCCCCACGACGGCGCCTCTCCTCTCTCCCTGCTTCCCCCGGTTTCTCCCTCGACGTGGGCGCTCGTTCCTCTCCCACGCTCTGACGTATTTCTGACGAGGAACTCATGCCCAGTTTTGGCTCCCTGTTCTTCACTTGGTCACGGGAGTAGCACATATGGCATGGAATCTTTGACGTGGAGGGTTGAGAATGAATGACATATATGTGCATTGTGAATGGCCTTACATGTTACACCAGGCAAGTTGTGAAAAGCAACAGCGAACTTACCACCAGCCCCGCACACAATTTGAACAAGGCTGCTACTGCCTAAGAACAGACTTGCCTCAGACCGGACACCACCCACGTCTTCCACTTGTTCGTGATCGACTTCGCACCTGCTCCCATATAGGTACTCAACCTGGTAAACTTACAACTTCTGTTGCGAGGAATTCAGAATAACTGAAATTCAGAATTAAAAACAAGGACTATTGAAAGAAGAGTACTTATAAGAACCCAATACGAGACTAATTAATATTATATTATTAAAACAATTTTGAAAGTAGGCACCACGCTCACTGTGGGGCTAGAAACTCCCACATTAATCGGAGAAAAAGAAAAGAAGAGTCCAACTAGAAATACAATTGAAAAATAATTGAAATTCGAAATTAAAAACAAGCACTATTGACAGAAGGGTGAACCCAATACGAGACTAATTAATATTCCAAATAAAAAATAAAATAAAATTCGAAATTAGAAAAAAATAAAAAGAAGAGTTCGAGTAGAAATATAATTTAAAATTAACTAAAATTCGGAATTAAAATTAAGCAATATTGAAAAAGATTCCATATAAAAACCCAATACGAGATTATTAAAATTCGGAATAAAAATAAAAATAATTCGAGAATAGAAAAAGAAAAGAAAACTAAAATTCAGAATTAAATATAAGCAATATTGAAATAAGAAATAAGAGTACATATAAGAATCCAATACGAGATTAATTAAAATTTGAAATAAAAAAAATAAAATCTAAAATTATACAAATTAAAAAGAGAGTTCAAATAGGAATACAATTTTGAAACAACTTAAATTGAAAATAAAAAATAAAAATATTAAAAGAACATAATATGATATTAGTTAAAATTCAAAACAAAAAATAAAATAAATTCTGAAATTAGGAAAAGAAAAATAAGATTTCATCTAGAAATACAATTTGTAAATAACCAATTAAATTGGTGATAAAAAAATAAAGACTATTGAAAAAAATACTATGTAAAACACATGGCGAGATTAATTAAGTAACAGACCTATAAATAAGTAGAGTGCTAGCAGTTGATGGGATATCTAAAAACTATTAATAAAACACCAAATAGAGTCTTAATGATGATTAAAAGAAAGGACGACGGGTAGGTTGTGAAGCAATTGGTTAAGGCGGTTGGTGGGACTTGTAGAAAGTAAAAAAAAAATAAACCCCAATAATAATCATATTTGATTTTTAAAGTCTCAATGACAATAAAAATTAGAGGCAGTGGGCGGGTCGTACAGGAGTATAATGGCAGAGCCTCTGATAGTTGGTGAGACTTCTAGAAAGTAAAAAATGAATTCCAATGATAGTTATGTTCGATTTTCACAGTCCCAATGACAATAATGAATAGGCGGTGGACGGGTCGTAGAGTAGTACAGTGGCAACGTTTGATGGGAATTCTCAAAATTATATAAAATGAAACCCAACGAGACAATAAACTCAATAAATTATAAGGTCCAATTTTTAAAGGTTCGGGCTTCTAAAAAGTAAGAAAATAAACCCCAATGATAATCATGTTTGATTTTAAAATCTCAATGACAATAAAGAAGGGAGCTAACAGGCGAGCTGTAGAGGAGTACAGTGACAAAGTTGCTGACGTTTTGGCGAAACTTCAAGAAAGTAAAAAAAAATGACCTAAACAATTATTATGTTCGATTTTTAAAATACCAATGACAATAAAGAGAAGAGGTAGTGGACAACCGTAGAGGAGTATAATGGCAGCGTTTGACGGGACTTCTAGAAATTATAAAAACTAAACCCAACAAGACAATGAACTCTAAAAACTATAAGATCCAATTTTTAAAGGTTCCAATGACATAAGGGGTAGCAATTGGTGTGACTTTTAAAAACTAGAAAATTAGAAATAGGAGGATGATAAGGTTTGGTCTTTCAAAATATTAACACAACGAGATAACCATTTAATAAATTTTAAGTAAAATAATATTAAAATATATATAATTTTGTATGGGTGCTAGCCGCGCAATTGCGCGGGCCACCTAGCTAGTTACATATGATTTGTGATTTGTTTAGAATATATCAGTAGTACATAACTTCCATCCGTGATGGCCTCTAACAAGCCTAGAATTAGCGGGCCGTCACAAGGAAGTTATCTCAATCGCCCGATTGAGATATGGTCACACAGACATGTTAGATAGGCATAAAACTCAGGCTCGTCACGGATAACACCTATAAGTGACGGTCTGTAGTTTAGGCCCGATTTAGATAACATTCCATATCTCAATCGGGCACGGGCCCGCCACGGATGACACCTATCCGTGATGGCCGGATGCCCGATTGAGATATTTGCTTAGTGACGGGGGCTCTACCCGAAAGAAACAAGGCTTTAAGCCCGTTAGAGATAACCGATCCCGTTTTAGTGTATACAGAAGTTCAACGCCGATTATAGTTGAACACTGCCAATCTATGGAGATCAATGGTCGGATGAGTCGTTTCACAAGATTTTGTCACACGTACGTTTAGCAGCCATAAAGTTTTGCCGGTAAAGGCTTGCCGTAACCTATACATCTATGCGAATGCGGATGAGGCGGCAAGGGGACAACCGATATCAGCGTCTTCCTCCTCACGTCGATCTCGACCGTCCAATTCTTGCCGTCCTCGTCGTCATCGCATGCGACGAACCAGACGACGTCGGGGTTCTCCGAGCTCACGAACGGGCACACCACGTACACGCGACGCGGGAGGCCGTCGCATGGCGCCAGCATCGCCCAGAGCTCCTCGCAGTCCAGCACGGCTTCCTTCACCCACGCCATCGGCTCGCCGCCGCCGTCGCCGTCGCCGGCGTTCCGCAGGGCAAGCCTCCAGATGGTCACCATGAACGCCGAGCTGGAGCGGTCGCACAGGCTGCGTATCACCGGCGCGCCGCAGCAGCAGCGGTTGTCGATGCTGACGAACCGCATTGTGTCGTCGCCGTCGGCGGCGACGATGTTGCGGAAATACTCCCATGGAATCAGCTCGTCGTGGTGGTGGTCGTCGTCGAAGTCGCTCTCCTTGGGTGGAACTGGCTTCACCGGCAGCGGCACGTACAGGAGCTTGGGGTTGTCGAGATCCGCCGCCGCCATGTCGCAGATGAGGAAGGTGGCGAGGTCGTAGTTGGCCCAGCACATGAAGCGGTCGCCGACGGGGACGGCCACGTTGGTCTCCTGCCACATCTCCATGCCATGGCGGCGTTCGCCGCCGCCGTCATGGTGGACGATGGGCACCGCCGTCTTGAGCTCCCACTCGCGGTGGCCGTGGCCGGGGCGGAGCACGAAGAGCTCGGCCGTTTCGAACGGCGGCTCGTGCGCGATCTGGAGCTGCGCCACTAGAGGCGGCGGCGCCTCCTCGCCGCCGTCGCCGCCGCGGAGGCGCAGGATGCCGGTGTCCTGCTGGTCGAACACCCGGCCCGTGGTGCGGAAGCTGTCCTTGAAACGGTGCTTGCTGACCCAGCAGCGCTCGTTCATGGGGATGTCGCAGACGGGGAGCAGCGTCAGCGACGGCGGCTTGCCGGCGGCGGCCATGTAGACGAAGTAGTCGTTCCAACTCATCCGGAAGAGGACAGAGTCGCCGTGAGCCGCGATGACGTAGCCATCATCCCCGCGATCGAAGCAGATGAAGGAGATCGCTGGCGGCGACGCGCGGGCGAGGGCGACGCGGAGGGGTTGGCCGCGGGAGGTGCGGGACTCCGCGGCGGTGTTGTCGTCGGCGACTACGTTCGCCGGCGTGGAGCCCCTGAGGCAGCCCCAACGTTCCAGCATCACCGAGGCCGGGTCAGCAGTCGCGGCCGCCGCCGTCGAACCAGCGGATTCCGTCGGCGGCGGGTGGGTCACGGTGGTTGCCATGTGGCGGCGGCGGCGACCTGGGAAGACGAGATCGATGGAGGAGGAGAAGCATCGGAACGGATGTTCTTCTCGGTTGAGCAACCTCAGGCCACCGAGAGGCCGCAGCAGCTTGTTCATTGGTGATGGTGGCGATCGGAGGATCGGAGCTCAGCAAGGTGCGTTTGCCCTAGCTAGGTTGATCACGACGATGGCGTACGCGCTAACAGGTGATGTCCGATCGATGGGATATACCATGTATATACATATACATATACATATATATATACATATACATATACATATATATACATATACATATACATATACATATATATACATATACATATATATATATATACATATATATATATATACATATATAAGCCTTGTTAATAGCAGTCTCTTAGCGAATATTCGTTGATATGAGAGAGAGAAAGATTAGAGATAAAATATTATATATTATTGCTATGGGTAGGGAAGAAAACGGTCGGAAACGATCGGAAAACAGCCTCAACCATTTCCATAATCATATTTTTCTCGGAAATGAAATCGAAAACGATAAACTCGGAAACGAAAACGATATCAGAAATATCGAAAAACCGGAAACGGAATAATACTGAAGGAAACATGTCGGTATAGATCGAAAACTGGTAACAAATACAGAAACATTAAACTATAGAAAACATATATTTAACTTTACATAAGTATGTTATATGTACAAATAAATTCAAGCTATACTATATAAATTAGAAATCAACTCCATTTTAGCCATGCAATCAAGTTAGGGATTTGATTAAATAGTCAATCAATCTCTAAACTGTAAGTCAAGTAGAGACATACCCTATAAATATCAACGGGACCATCTATATATTTGTCGACAAATTTTCTCCTAAAAATTTGACAGATGTAATTATAGTACAATCATAGTGTAATTACACTGTAACTTATATGTAATTACACTGTAACTTGCATGTAACTACGGTGTAACTTGTATAAGTTTCACGTAATTTTGAATTGTTAAATCTATTATAAGTTTTGTTTTGGTGAGGAAGAAAGAAAATCACAGCGCACACATATGTGTAAGGATTTGTTCCCACGACCTCTATTTTACCAAAATAACATATTACAGAGAGATTTTTGAAAGTTACATACAAGTTACACTATAGTTACAGTGTAATTACACTACGATTGTACTGTAATTACATCTATCAAATTTTTGGGAGAAAATTTGTCGACAAATATATAGCAAAATCGATATCAACATATTTAGAAATACGGTAATTACCATATTATAAGAAACGATAATTTCTATAAGAATACGGTAAATATGGAAATGATCGGTATAACAGCAAAACTATTTCCGTTTCCATTTCCATATTTTTTACCATTTACTTACAAAAATCTTCCAGAAAAAAATCTTATCTTAATAACCATCGTTATCTAAAAGTAACATGTTAGTTACGTTAGATATACTCGTCTTAAAAAAAACCACGGAAAAAAATCCGCCAGCATAAGCGATAGAGAAAAACAACGGAAAAAATGGAAATCCAGAAAAAAAAATCTACCGTGGTGGAAAAAAGCAACGGAATAACAATGGAAAAAAAAAAAAGAAACCCACCCTCGGGCTGCGTGCGTGCCGGTAAGCACACACGTCAACTAGGAAGCCCCTGAAACAATATACTCATCACTATCTTCTGTATACCAAACAAACAGAGGCAGGGTTGAGGTGTGGCGATTCAGAGTAAAATACAGGTATAAAACACAGAACATGCATGATCAGATATGCTGGATCAGGAAATAGCCACGATGACTTTAGTGATCGTGTGGTAGATACCACTGAAGAAGTCTGATCGGAAGAGCATTCCAATCTGAAGACTAGTGGCAATAAAACATTACAAGACATAACATCAGAATTCGAGGCTCGCACCTTCACACACTGGAAACAATCCGGAGAGATTCTGTTTGATGGCATTCAGTTCGTCGATGATATCTCCGGTTGGCGTTCTACTCAATGGCAAAACCTGAGAGCAAGACAACCCAAGTCTAAGCAGCGAAACAATGCATTCAGTGATTCTTCTACATGGAGAATTATTTGTACTGTTCAGCCAGTTCTCAGAATCCAAAATGAGCTTCGTGTCAACAACATCCGTCACTCTGCCATGTAGGCCCAGTTCAACGTACTGACGGAGGCCCAAATCGGGTCTGAATGTACTGTCAGTTGGCCGCTTCCCGGTTACTATTTCCAGCACTAGAATTCCATAGCTGTAAATATCTCCATGTGTTGATGCAATGTGCCCGACGCCATACTCTGTTTGAGTAGGAAATACGATTTCAAATTTCCAGTGTTAAATAAAAAAGAACTTGGATGTATAATTATGTAAAATTACGTGTTAAATATCACAAATAACAAGGATGGCTGGACAAATGGTAGATGTAAAGGTTGGATTAATTTTTATTATATAAAGAAACATAAATACCAATGAAATTTCATATTTAACTTTAAGAATCTAATTTACAAATACATATCTAAAGAAATTTGGTATGATTGTGCTATACAGTTACCCCAAGCAATCAGTTGCTATAATGGCTAATTACTTTTGTACGAATCCTGTTTGTGTTCATTGTGATTATAGTATATCACACAACATAGGATATTTCGTTTTTGTATCTATATTATTTTCACCACCTCCATGTGGGAATTAGAAGTAGTACCAAGTATTTTTCATGGTCAATGCAAGTTCTTGAAATAAAAAATTGTAATAACTAGTACATACAAAAAAAAAGTGTTTCTTAAATGTAGAATTGACAAATTTACTCAAATTTGATCCTTCTGATAATCATTTCATATTGCAGTGTAGAGCAGAAAACACCCATAATTTGATTTGAGTGTGTAGTAGCTCTAGAGTCCTATATAAAAAAAAATCTGTACCTCTATGAACTAGCTATATTTAGCATCTGAATAGATATGGCAAATAATCTTATTTTTGTGCAATTTAATTAGTTCAATTAATTACTTATATTCTCCATCAGTTTCACTAGAGGTAAAAACTATTTCATATAGCACTAGAGATCAGAAAATGCAAAATACTGGAAGGACTTGCTGACCTGGTGCTGCATAGCCAATTGTCCCTCTAAATCCCATCGAGCTTGTTGACTGTTGTATCAATGAGGTCCCATCAACAAGTATTCTTGCAAGCCCAAAATCTCCAACATGCGCTACCATATCAGAATCTAACAGCACATTGCTTGATTTAACATCACAGTGTACAACAGGTTCAGGGCCATGGCGGTGAAGATAGTCCAATGCACAGGCAACATCAAGTAGTATGGTCACTCTTCGATGCAGATTCAAGTGCCTCTGGTCTGCTGGATCATTTGTTTCAGGGTGTATCCAATCTTCCAGACTGCCGCTGGGCATGAAGTCATACACAATTGCTTTGAAATCGTTCCCTCTGTTATCAATGCTCGAGCAAATTGTAACTATCTTGACAAGATTTCGATGTCGCATATTTCGTAGTGCTTCACATTCGGCAGTGAAACTCTTGAGTGCCTTAGGATTTTCAAGCTTTAGTACCTTCACTGCAACATGATCTTGGATATTAAGCTTTCCTTTGTATACTGAGCCAAATGATCCAGAACCCAACAAATTAGTCGGCGCGAAACCATCTGTTGCTTTTACCAACTGCGAATAAGAGACCAATGGGTGGCCTTTCATGGAAGTTCTTGAAGGGGCTCCCTTTTTAGTTCTCTTGTGCCAGGTTATAAGCAAGTAGAGTGATGAGAGGATGGCCAGTGCTGCGACCAGAGAAACAGAAATAGGTAGAACTGGGAAATGTTTTCTATTCTCTAGTAATGGACAACATCGAGGCAGATGTAGATCAGGTATTCCACCACAGAGTTTGGCATTGCCTTGGATTGAGATCCCGGATGCATCTGCGAAAGCACCAATGGTTGGCACTTCCCCCATAAAGCTGTTGAAAGAAAGGTTCAAGGAATGAAGCATAGTAATATCTGCTAAGGATGTGGGTATCTGGCCTGACAAATTGTTGCTTGAGAGATCAAGAGTTTCGAGACCTTTCAGCTGACCCAAGGCTGATGGGATGCTACCAGATAACAAATTATTTTGCAGATAAAGATACCGTAAGAGCTGGCAATCACCAAGCGTGTTAGGGATTTTACCTGATAATCTATTCGATTCTGCATGAAATTCTACTAGATTTTTGAGATGCCCTATTTCTTGTGGTATTGATCCCTCCAAGTTATTTTTTGATACATTGATCATTATTGATAGTGTTTGAATATTGAATAATTCACTGGGTATTGGACCACTAAGGTTATTAGTTGAAAGGCCTAATGACAACAAGTTTGTGAGGTTTGAGAGTGTGTATGGTATCCAACCACTGAATTTGTTGGTGCCGAGCAGTAAGATATTAAGTTCAGTAAGATTTCCTATGGCCAATGGGATCGAACCGCTCAAGTTGTTTTCGTAGGCGACTAGAATGCCTAAGTTTCTAAGCCTGCCCAACGATGATGGAAGAGACCCTCTGAAATTGTTGTTGCAGAGATAGAGATGTTGTAAGCCAATAAGATTGCCAATATCCTTTGGAATGCTTCCTGTGATCTTATTCAAATCAAGTGCAAGAAAACTAAGCGAAGTGGAAAGATTGGAAAACGAATTAGGAAGAACTCCCCCCAGGTTATTTTCTCCCAAGTCCAATGTTTGTAATTTGGAGCAATTTGTTAGGTCAGAAATGAACCCCCAATCTTCTTGTTCTCTAGTTTGAAACAAATTTCTCCAGAGATACAGTGTTGTGAGATTTCTTAACCTTCCAAACCCCGAGGTGATAATTCCACTGAACAAGTTGCCATCAATCTGAAGCTGTGTCAGATGAGAAGCATTAGCAACTGAGGCAGGGATTTTGCCATAGAAACGGTTAGTGCCCATATCTATCACCTCGAGGAGGTGAAGGGTTTTGAATGCATTTGTAGGGATCATACCACCTAGCTTGTTTTCGCTGACACTAAACGCTCTTAGAGACGAAAGGTTCCAGATAGAATTGGGGATCATCCCACTTAGATTGTTCTGTCGCAAATTCATAGTCAATAGACTGCTGCTGAGCTGCCCTAGCGATGAAGGTATAGCTCCTGATAATCTGTTGCAGCTCAAATCAAAATACTGAAGGCTAGTGAGATTGCCCAAAGCAGATGGAATCTCTCCTGATAAACCATTGGTGTGAAGGTACAAATTCGAGAGATGTTTCAAGCTGGCACCAATCTCACGTGGGATCATACCTCGCAGTTGGTTGTGGCTGAGGTCTAGCGATGTCAACTTGGTGCATGCTCCAATGGCCGCGGGGATGCTCCCTTGGATGGAGTTACCGCTCAGCTCCAGCAGCTGAAGCCTGCTGAGACGGCTGAGCTCCGGTGGTATCTCGCCGGAGAGGTAGTTGTCGCTGAGGTCCAGCTCCCTGAGGAAGGACAGGTTGCCCAGCGACGGCGAGATGATCCCGGACAGGTTGGACGAGCGCAGCAGCAGCTTCACCACCCTGTGTGGGTGCCGGCGGCGGCGGCGGCCGCACACAACACCCACCCATGTGCAGTGCTGGCCGTGGCCGGACGTGTTCCAAGATGCCAGCGACAAGCCCCCCTGGTGTAGCAGGGATGACTTGAAAGAGAGCAGCGCGAGTTCGTCGCCGGCGACGCCGCCTGTACTGGTACGAGCAGCAGCAGCAGCAGCAGCATCGTCACTGCTCGCTGGGCCGATCAACAGCAGCAGCAGCAAAGAAGAGATCATGACCGACGTTGGTGATCTCGCCATGCATGCGGAGGAGGAGTGCGCTACAATGAGCTGAGCTGATCAATGCAGTGTTTGGATTCAAGCACTGGTCCTATAACAGTAAAGGGATCCCAAGTCCCAACAAATGGCTCCTGTCAAAAAAAATAAAAAGAAGTCCCAGCAAAAGGAAAAGAATGAAACATTACTGGCTACTCCAAGAAAAACGGATCAAGCTCTTCTGGTCAAAGTCTTCAATGAAAATAAAAGATACTCCAGTTGGTGTACCTTATCAAATTTTCAAAGTTTCAGTCATGCTGCGTTCTTTACCGCCTCTTCCTAACTTTCTAATTAAGGGAGTGTCTAGATCACACCCTAAAATTTTGCACCATGTCACATCGAACGTTTGAACACCTGTACGAAGTCTTAAATATAATCTAAAAATAACTAATTGCACAGATTATGACTAATTTGCGAGACGAATCTTTTAAACCTAATTGCTCCATGATTTGACAATGTGGTGTTACGGTAAACATTTGTTAATGATAGATTAATTAGGCTTAATAAATTTGTCTCGCGGTTTACTAACGGATTCTGTAATTATTTTTTTATTAGTGCCCGAACACCTAATACGACACTCTACGTTATCGAGATGACATGCCAAAACTTTACACCTATGGATGTAAACACCCCCTAATTTTATATGCATATGCGTGATGAAAAATACTCAGTGACACTACCTATAGCTATGTTTCTATCTCTCTATATGGAAGCGTGTGTTTGTTCCTCCTTGACAATGCCTATACTTAGTGTATATAATTTTTTTCTAAAAAAATCATATTGATTTATTTTTTAAGTTTATTTTATCTAATGCTTAATTAATTATGCGAAAAAGATCGCTTTGTTTTATGTGTGGAGAGGTGAACATCTTAACCTTCACCTCCGAACGAGATTCTTCTGAGCAGTTGGATATGGTCCCAAACCATATTCTTATGATTATCTCTATAGAAGCACTTTTGTTTGGCATGGATTTAGCGTCTCGCAGACGCAAGATTAAACATGAACAAGCTAGTACAACCTGTGTACCTTTTTAATTGATGTTCTTGACTAGAGGTGTACCTTTTTAATTGATGTTCTTGACTAGAGGCGCGCCCTTCCTTTGAGGTGTGACTTTCACCATTAAGTTTTTGACAAATTTCGTTACATAGGCTGTGTTTAGTTTCACGTTAAAATTGGAAGTTTTAAAAAATTGAAACGATGTGACGGAAAAGTTGAAAGTTCGTGTATGTAGGAAAGTTTGATGTAATGGAAAAGTTGGAATCTAATCAGGGCCATAACACACAAATTTTGTTTTCGGCTGTGTTTAGTTCATACCAAAATTGGAAGTTTGCTTGAAATTGAAACGATGTGACGGAAAAGTTGAAAGTTTGTGTGTGTAGGAGAAAGTTTTGATGCGATTGAAAAGTTGTAAGTTTGAAGAAAAACTTTAGAACTAAACACGGCGTTCGTAATTTATTGGTAACATCATGAAAATGTGTGAGGACTCAAAGACATTGTAAAAACTGGCAAATTGCTAGAAGACACTCTCATCTTAATTGGGAGAGAATTTCTTTAAAAAGATAAGAGAATGGCCAAAAGCATCTAGCTTAAGGATGTCGTGAATATGAAATATTATGTATGATGATGATGTACTTGGGGGTAATAACAGACTTAGAGTTAAATAATTTAGAAAGCTTAATTCCAAGGACTACAGCCCCAGATGGCATATATTTAGATAGTGTTGGGAGGTAATCTTCCGCGCATGTAAAACGGAGCTACTCATCGGCGCATGATTAATTAAGTATTAGCTATTTTTTAAAAAAAATTAATATGATTTTTTTAAAGTATTTTTTTAATATTTGTTTGTAAAAAACATACGGTTTAGTATTTTGGGAAGCATCGTGCGAAACGAGAGATGTGAGTTGGGAAAGAAGAGGAAATAACACAGCCTTAGAATCTGCGAGAGAATAGGGCATGGGCCCTGTGGGCAGAAAGAGTGCACCGGCAACGCATTTATCGTGTCTGCACCAATTAATCTTGGGAGTAGCTACATTTATAGCGTTATTTTTTTTACCAAAAATAATTAGCATGTATTTATATTATAAGTTTCTAAATTACATATGTAATTTAGTATATTTATAACGTAAATCCCCAACTATAAGTAGGATGTAAGTATAATATTGTATTAGGATGTAAATATTTTTTATATAATTTATATGTAAATATAATATACACCATAGTTTTGTTTCCTTGGTTTCTATTAAAAAAATATTTTTAATCAACTTGAATCACTGATTGGACAGTGTGAACGAGTAATATTCATTGTGTCAGAGCGCGGGCATAGGCATTGTTCAATAGCTTGGTTACACTTTACTCTCTCCGTTTTTAAATATTAGAAATTTTAATTGGATATAATATATATTAGTATAACGATTCTAAGATGTATCACATCCAACTAAAATATTTTATATTTAAAGATAGAAGAAGTAATTATTTATTGGCTAACAGTAGTTTCGTATTCTGGCGCTGTCCTGAAAGAATCTGGGACGGAATCGAGTGGCCCAAAAACCGACTGCTACCTGTCCAAAAATATGTCGACATAATTCTAGCAAATTTGCTTGTGAAATCTCCCTTTGGTAGAAGTTACCATCACTCATGTAATATGTTTCTAATCTCCACTTAATAAAGTTTATGAGTTCTAAAAGAAAACAATTTCATACACCCTCAGAAATCAGAACACCTCACACAAGACAAGACGACTGTCTTTTGCCTCAAATTTAGCATTCTGAGCTGCCAAAGTTACTAGGCTTTCGTAATAAATAATTTTCTTCAGGCAATCAAAACTTTATGTCTAAGGCTGTGTTTAATTAGATTTGAACTTTTTTCTTCAACTTCTAATTTTTCTATAACATCAAATGTTTAAATACATATATGAAGTATTAAATGTGAACGACAAAAACAATTGCACAGTTTGCATATAAATCGCGAGACGAATTTTTAAGCCTAATTACGCTATAATTTGACAATGTGTTCCTACAGTAAATATTTGCTAATGACAGATTAGTTAGGCTTAATAGATTCGTCTTGCAGTTCACCTGTGGAATCTATAATTTGTTTTGTTATTAATCTATATTTAATACTTCAAATGTGTGTTCGTATACTTCAAATAATTTTGGTACACGAACTAAACACAACCTAATAGGCTTTCTCGTGAAAGTACCCAGAATTCTCTAAAGGACCGGAGTCTTTTCATTGAGCAGTGACCAAGACCAATAGCAACTAATTCTGGGTCAATGCTCACACTTAGGGTGTGTTTAGTTCGTGAAAAGAAAATTTTTATGTCACATCAGATGTTTGATTGGATGTTGGAAGAGGTTTTTGAACACGATTAAAAAAACTAATTTCATAACTCGTCTGGAAACCGCGAGACAAATTTTTGAGCCTAATTAAGCTGTCATTAACACATTGTGGATTACTGTAGCACTTATGGCTAATCATGGACTAATTAGGCTCAAAAGAGTCGTCTCGCGATTTTCATACAAACTGTGTAATTAATTTTTGTTTTTATCTATATTTAATGATCCAATGCATATGTCGAAAGATTTAATACGATGTTTTTGAGAAAAAATTTAGGAACTAAACCAGACCTTAATGCCATCTTTCATGTACCGAACATCACAAAAACTATGGATCAAGTGCTTACATTCGATGCCATATTGTACTTGTTCTTTTCATATGCTGAAGAATTTTCTAGGAAGACTTTGGGTCATGTGCTCACACCTGGCGCTATATCTTGCATTTACGGATTGATGTGCAGGTTCAATTTTCCATTTTACTCCCAGCAAGCTAACGTACCGACATTCATACGTGTTTGTGTCTGGACTAAGGCAAAGTTATTTTTTAAGTAAATCGAAATGATTTTCTGTTGACACGTTTATCAAACTGCTAAACGGTTTATTTATAAAAAAAATATGTATAGAAGCTTTTCTTAAAAAAATCAAATAAGTCTATTTTTTAAAAAATTTATAATAGTTATTAATATTATCTATCTATCTATCCTATACATTAGGCATTTCCTACGAGCTCTCACGTTAATCAGAAAAATCTAGCCATTAATTATTAATTATTTAGATTGTATTATCACAACCGAAGATAATAAAATATAACCTCATGGGCTACCTATAAAACCCATCTGACCACGGTACATTTAAAACCCATCTGACTGTTATGTGTGCTTTATCATGTAACAAACGAATCATATCTATGTATCATCTAACAAAAAAATCACCATAGATGAGAAAAAAAATCACCATAGATGAGAACGAGCCTACCTTCATTACGAGAGAACAGATGCGAACTCAAGCGAACGGCGAACGGCGGCGCATGAGATTATTTTCACCACCGACGAGCTACCTGCTGCTGTGAACGACTCACCGTTCATCCTGATTTGAAGCGAAAAGAAGATACCTGCAAACAGTAGTTGTGCGTACTTATACATACAGCATCGATTGATTTGCTTGGCATTCCTAACACTGCTTTTTGAATCCTCCTATGGCATGCAACCATCCTGCGGCCTAATTGACTGAAAAAAGGCACACAATGACGGGCTACTGTTGTTGTCGCTCCTGTAGAACCGAGCTGTTACTTCATTGGTTGTATTGCTTATTCCGCCGTTTCCAATACTTTTCTCATTAAGATTTAAATATATGGAGAAATTATCGGATGACTTTGTATTACACAGAGTTTTTAAAATTTTGACCTTATTTTTCTTCCTGCACAACATGTTCTTATGCGAAAGAAGACCGGGGTGAATTGCAATAATCATGGTACCCAACCATCTACATGCGTGCACAAATGAATGAATATTTTAATAGCGTAATGCAATATCGATGCACCTGAATGTACTCTCAACACATATAAAGACCAACACCAAAATCCCTAGCTCTCTAAAATTCTTTTAAACGTGCATCTATATCTGCGTAATATATAGTGGTGTCAAGATTCAAATCATGGTGGCTAGTCCATGCTAATATTATATTTATTTATTTATTTATTTATTATGTTGCTTTTGCTAATATATTTTTTTCTGAGTCAACGAGTTAGTATAGGATGGGATACAGGCTAGATCTGCTGGAAGAGGTAACTCGAAGATCATAACTGAATACCTTTTTAGTTAACCTCGAGGCAATGCACTATTTCTAATTGTAGTGTACCTCCAATAATTCTCCATATTTAAGTATATTCATGCTAAATTTCTTTTGAAAATTACCGAACTACGCTTCCATATCATTACAACCTTACAAAAGCATTGCAAACCGATCCAGCTCGATCTTCTGTGTGGACTTAAATATGTTTTAAGTAGTATAAGCAATATGTTCATACGGCCGTAAGTGAATCATTTCTTAATTCATATGTGACTAATATATATTTAGCATGTTACTTCGCATCAAGTCGATGAATCATAAAAGGTGAAGAAAATAACACATATAAGCACAATATACTTCTATTTCATATGACATAAATATTTTTTATATTATATATACTCCATTAGTTTAGGTCGATGTTACTATGTATCAATAGTAGATCTGGTCAAGAATTTATTTTAAATTAAACATACCGTATAGGCAATCCTTTAGTTCTTTTATTTTGTTTTTTTTAGTTTAGTCTGGAAGGAAGATTCTAAAGTTACAACTTGCAACTTATTACTTCCTAATTTTTGAATATCAAACTAAAAACTATCAAATTGAGAGTAAAATAGAAGAACAAACATGAAGTGATTAATTTCAGAAATATTAAATCATGTAAAATTTTATAATTGTTACTCCAATAACAGTACAAATCGATACTTACTAATTATGAATTTTAGAATTACAAAATAATGAAAATCCATAAATGAGAATCCAAACCAATTACAATTCAATAGTTATTAAATATGATTTTAGCATTATTAAATCATGAAAAAGCTAACATTAAGACCCCCAAAGCCTTTTCTCTGAGAAAAACATCAAGACCCCAAACGGAGTACAACCGATATTTTTTAATCATGAATCGTGAATCATTTTAGACTTCAAAAAATATACAATTATATACTAACTAATTATGCATATCAAATTATTATGTCATGAAAAGTTATAATGGAGGGGAAATATCCTGTGTACACAAGCTTTTTTTTTTTTACACATCGTGCACACTAACAAATTTTATCGAAAAATCTAAAAAAAGCGTAATTAATCATGCGCCAGTGATCCATCACTTTTATGAGCTGCGAACAGCCGCATAGATATCTGTGATAATCCAGGATATGCCCAATCACTAGTTATCTGTTGCGGCCAATCTTTTGGTGGCTAGATGTTCATGTTCAAAGGAAGAGGTATCTTACATCTAGCCAAATTCTAACTACTCTGCATTAGTGTGCAGCACATGTGGATTCATTTGCGCATCTTATTATACCAAGTGGGACAGCAGAGACTGAAAACAGGCACAGCCAACCAATTGCCTCTTGTCCTTTGAAATGAGTATTTTTGGGCCCTGATTGGAATTTTAGCTTCTAAAATCCTAATGATTAGATCAATAATAGAAGCAATATTGAATGGGAGGAGGAAGAGGAGGGACTTACATGTTGGTCCCACAGCTCAGTCTCAGTGACACGTTGGTCCCACATTCACCCGACTCGACTGTATCAATGTTTCGCTGTTGTGTTTAGTTCACACTGAAGTTTGTAAGTTTGGTTGAAATTGGTACGATGTGACAGAAAAGTTGTGTGTGTATGAAAGGTTTGATGTGATGAAAAGTTAGAAGTTTAGAAAAAAAAAAACTTTGGAACTAAACAGGACCATACTACTGCATAGCCTGTACAAATCAATGCTAGCAACTAAACACGATAATAAAATTGCCTCATCCATTTTTATTTTACCTGTTACTTTGACCACTTTTCAAGGTTTTACAATACTACCTCCGTCCCAAAATAAGTGTAGCTGTGGATAGTCGTGACCAACGTTTGACCGTCCGTCTTATTTGAAAAATTTGTGAAAAAATTAAAAATATTTAGTCACACATAAAGTACTGTTCATATTTTATCATCTAATAACAATAAAAATACTAATCATAAAAAAATTTCAAATAAGACGAAAGGTCAAATGTTAAACGTAAATAGTGCAAAACTGTACTTATTTTAGAACGGAGGGAGTACTAATCAATACATTCTTTCCAAGGTGGTGATTTCCCTTTTTGTCCTTTGTAGGCCAAAAAGTGATATTTAAAATACTAGTCAATACATGCTTTTCAAGGATGATATTTAGTTGACATATGTATTTAGAAGGTTTAGATCATACATCCCACTCAACTAGGGTCTTTTTCATCATTTTACCTTAAACAAGTTGATTGCATTGGTATGTGTACATGTTCAAAAGTGACAAATAAATAAAAATGGAGGTAGTACAACTAATATGTTTATTGTTAGAGACACATGATATACTCGTTATAACGATCACAAAGTACAAAGTTGCATACTACAAGTGAAAAAACATAATCTTGGATACGTTTATAGACATAATTACAACAGCATAACAATCAGTTTTTGCTCTCAGATGTCCAAATTACAAGTGAGACATACTTCAGTGCCATGCATAATCCAACAAGGGAAGGGTAGGAAATGAACACTCCAGGGATGAGCTCCAAAATCTGACAAGGGGTTCAAGGATGTTATCTATTCCCTACAAGAGGGTTTGTTTTATGGCATTCAATTCCTTAATAATATCTCCAGTTGACATTCTATTCGACGGTATTTCCTGAGAGCAATACAATCCAAGCCTAAGCAATGAAACCAGGCAATCAATCATGACTTTGTATTCATCCGTGGTACGAAGTTCATTCTCAAGGTGCAAAGATAGCTGAGTGTCGACAACATCCATCATTTTACCATGTAGACCCAGCTCAACATACTCACGGAGGCTCAATCCTTGTATGAATTTCTTATCTGTGGGCCTCTTCCCAGTTACCGTTTCTAGCACAAGAATACCATAGCTGTAAATATCTCCTTGAGTCGATACCGTATTTCCAGCACCATACTCTGTTCAATCAAAAGTTTGCCAAAAAGTTAAGATTTTTGTAATCCAAAATTTAACATAGATTTATAATATTATTGGCAAGAACCATAAGTTGCTTCCCTAAAAACAAATTTTCTTTTGCATCTTCCTTAAAAGTTTGTTTAGCTGCACACGTCATTAATAAAAGCACTAGAGTACTAGACAACATTAAGGAAGCAAATGAGAGAACAGTAAACAATATTTTTAAAAAAAAAAAAATGTTACAGTAAACACATCAGGCTAACCTGGGGGAGCATAACCGATTGTCCCTCTAAGTCCCATCGAGCTTGTAGACTGTTGGAGCAATGAGTTGCCTTCAAAAAGAATCTTAGCAAGTCCAAAGTCTCCAACATGTGCTACCATCTCAGCATCTAAAAGCACATTGCTCGGTTTGAGATCACAATGTACAACAGGTGTTGGTCCATGGCAATGTAGATAATCCAGCGCATTAGCCACATCAAGTAGTATGCCAACTCTCTGAAGAAGATTTAAGTACTTTGGGTTGTTTGTGGCAGGATGCAACCAGCCTTCTAAATTACCACTAGGCATGAAGTCAAACACAATTGCTTTGAAGTCATTGCCGCTGTTATCAATGCTTGAGCAAGCTGTAATTATCTTGACAAGATTCCGGTGTCGTAGATTTCGCAGTGCTTCACATTCAGCTGTGAAACTCTTGAGCGCTCCAGGAGTTTGGAGTTTTAGCACTTTGACAGCAATAATATCTTTACTTTGACCAGATTGTTTATCTAATTCTCCTTTATACACAGAACCAAATGATCCTGATCCCAACAAATTGGTCGCTGAGAAACTGTCTGTTGCCCTTGCCAGCTGAGAGTAAGAGATCAAAGGATGGCCTTCCATGCATGTGGTTGATGGTATCTTTGATTTTATTTTCTTGTACCGAGCCAGAAGCTTGTAGAATAATAAAAGCAGGAGTAATGTTGCCACAAGAGACACAACAATAGGAATTACCAGAAATTTCTGCCTTCTGTGCGGTGCTTGTGATGTACATCTAGGCAAATGTAGATCAGGCACGCCACCACAAAGTTTGCCATTCCCTTGAATTGAAATTGCAGAAGCATTCAAAAAGACACCAAGTGTAGGTACTTCTCCAACAAAATCATTGAATGAAAGGTTGAGATAACCGAGCATGGTAAGGTTTGATAGGAATGTGGGTATTTGACCAGACAAATTGTTACTCGAAAGATCAAGAGTTTGTAGGCCTTTCAATTGACTCAGGAGTGATGGAAGACTACCAGTTAACATGTTATTTTGGAGATAGATATTCTGGAGAAGTTGGCATTCACCAAGGGTAGTAGGGATTTCACCTGATAATTTATTTGATCTGGCATCTAAGTTTACAAGATTTTTCAGATTCCCGATTTGTTGTGGTATTGATCCCTCCAAGTTGTTATTCGACAGGTTCAAACCTTCAGAGAGACTGACAATGCTGACTACCTCTGTTGGGATTTGACCAGTAAAGTTATTGCTGTCTAGGCTTAGTCCTAATAAGTTTGTAAGGTTTCTAAAAATGCTTGGTATGCTACCGCTAAAAGCATTTGATCTGAGTTGTAAAATATATAGTTCTGTTAGGTTTCCTAATGTCAATGGAATTGGCCCACCAATTTTGTTGTTCCCTATGGAGAGAAGATGCAGATTTTGAAGCCTACCAATGGAGGAGGGAAGATGCCCTGTGAAATTGTTGTTATCGAGATTAAATGCTTGCAGATTGATGAGGTTATCAATATCTTCAGGTATGCTTCCCGAAATTTTGTTTGTGTCAAGGAAAAGATTTGTCAGAGAGGACAAATTGGAAAGTGAATCAGGAAGAACTCCTCCAAAGCTGCAACTAGCCAAGTACAACACGCTAAACTGGGAACAATTTGTTAATGCGGTTATGAATTTCCAATCGTTGGGGCTTCTAGCTTCAAGAAATGTTTCTGAAAGCTGTAGAATTTTGAGATTTCTTAAGCCTCCAATCTCTGGAGGAACGATACCGCTTAAGAAGTTAGCACCAAGCTGAACCAACCACAGATGGGAAGCATTGGCAATCGACGTAGGGATACTACCATGAAACTTGTTGTGGTCCATTCCTATAAGCTGGAGACTGGGAAAATTACTGAATGCATTTGGAGGAATGGTTCCACTTAACGAATTTTGCTGGACAGTGAACGCCATTAGTGCTGACATGTTGTTCCAAATAGAACTGGGTATCAGCCCAGTTAAATTGTTAGAGCTTAATGTGAGCCTAGATAAACCAGACATCTTGCCTAAGGATGAAGGGATGCACCAGATAGCCTGTTGTAATCGAGACCAAGAATCCAGAGGTTGGTGAGATTGCCCAAAGCGGGTGGTATCTCACCAGAGAATCTATTGACTCTAAGATTCAGCTCTTCGAGCAAAGGCAAATCGGCCAATGACCGAGGGATCTCACCAGAGAAACCATTTTTCTCGACGTTCAAAAGCACAAGATTTTTCAGACTGGCTCCTATCTCGGTAGGGAACTCGCCTTGAAATTGGTTATCGCTTAGGTGGAGCAAGGAGAGATTGGTACATCCTACCAGAGCAACAGGAATGTTACCTTGGAGAGAATTTGTGCTCAGGTTAAGCAGCCGCAGCCTGCTGAGGCGACCAAGCTCTGGAGGTATCGACCCAACTAGGCGGTTTCATGAAGATCAAGAATCTTGAGAAAGGACAGGTTGCCCAAGAATGGTGAGAGGAGCCCAGAGAGTCTAGAAGATCCCAATCTCAGTGAGATAACCCTCTCAGGGTGCCGACGGCTGCAAACGACTCCTGGCCAGCTGCAGTAGTGGATTGACTTGTTCCATGATGCCAACGAGCCATCGGATGCGAACATCGACTTGAAGGAGAGGAGAGCGAGCTCGTCGGCAGTGGCATTGCTGCTGCTCCCTGGAGACACCAGAGCATCAGAACAGAAGAGAAACAATGAGAAGAAAAACAATATGATTGTTCTTGCCATGACCATGAGGAAGTGACTATAAGCACAGGCCTATGTTCTCTAAATGACTTACATTTTTCATATCGTTGCATATGTGTATATTTATGTCTGAAACTCTGACAAATTAGGAAGCTGTCGCTTTGTCAGTCATTGGTTTTATTTTTCTAGACAACAAGTCACTGGTTGTCTCGCACCAGTCTTTGGTCAATGTTCTTTTCATGAAGATGCATCCAAGAACTACACTCTTAACATTCATGGGAAACCTTCCAAGATAAATTGTCAAGTGGGAAGGCGATACAGACACTGAAAAGCAGCCAATAATTCGGCGCTGCATCACTTCAGCAGTACTCTTTTGAATGATAGGATTCATCCTTTCGCTTTCCAACTGCACAAGCACAGATCTGCAAGTTGCATATATCATATGCCGATCAACAAGGAAAATTTCGACAGCAACTAGCTGCGCTCTTCACCAATTTCACACGACTGTCCCCAAATTATTTCATATCCAATCAATCAACTAATCAAGAACACCTCATTATACCCAGTATTCATTACTCAATATGACTCCCCCTTTATCCTCAAGTTCTTAGCAGCCCAAACTTTATCTGGGTTGCAAAAGTTGCAAAAACATTTTTTTAAAATAAAAAGGTTCTTTTTCAGGAAAATTTTGAGCCAATTTTTTTTCTCCCCCCTTTGCTTTTGGTCTACGCCCATGGTATCAAGAAAAGCGGGAGTTTTTTCATTGCAGCAGTGACCAAATAGTCTACAGTAAAGTTGCGGAAAGCGAAGCGAAGAAGACTAACCCTCGATGCCATCTGATCTTCCTCCGGTGGTTTGCCCGTCGCCAAGAACCACGAAACCCGTCGGCTCTTTGCCGCCTGCTCGCTCAAGCCGGGCTCCAGGGCATCGCCTGCATTCCTATCGCCGGAGAGGGCCTCCACCTCCGCCGCCTCCTACGGGTCCGCCGCATCGGCGTCCGAGAGGAAGTATTCGGATTGGTTTTTCGGACTAGCCGGAGGGGGAATACGGTGGACGGACCGAGGAAGAAGGAACTTAGGCCCTATTAAGTTCCCAAAATAAAAAATTTCATGATACACGTGCATACATTATTTAAACATAGGAAAAACAATTACACACGTAACATCTAAACTAGTATGGTGGCCCGCGTAAATTGCGCGGCTAGTATCATTATATTTTCTCTCATGTAATAGCATATATGTTTTCTCAATGTATTATTCAAATATATTAAAATGGCAATATAATTTTAAATTTTGTACTAACTTTACGAAACTAATATGTAATATTTATATTGTATTATATATACGTGCTAGTTATTAATTATTTTTAATATCAAATTTTAGTTATTTGTAAATTATATTCCTATATTTACTCTAGACTCGTCTTTCAATATTTCCTTTTTTTAATTTCAAATTTCCGTTATATGTAAATTGTATTTCTATATAGACTCTAGGCTCTTCTTCCATTTGTAAATTATATTTTTATACGGACTCTAAACTCTACTTTAATTTTATTATGTTTATTCTAAATTTTAGGTTAATTTTAAATTTTTATATAGACTCTATACTCTACTTCTAATATTTCTTATTTTTTAATTCCGAATTTTTAATTTTTCTTAATTGTATTTCTATATGGACTCTATACTTTACTTCTAATATTCCTTATTTTTAATTGTATTTTTCTAATCATCTGGCCTCACAACAAAAACAGGAAGTTCTTTACTAGATCAATGTATAGGATCTTGTCTTTTGGGAGGGTCAGGGATACTGATATGTGGGAAATCTGGAAGTGCAATCTGCCTCTTAAAATCAAACATTTTCTTTACCTAGTATGTAGAGGGAGACTGCCTTGTGCTGATCAGCTTGTTAAAAGAAAGTGGAGGGGTACTAAGTTCTGTAAACTGTGTCTTAATACTGAAACAACTAATCATATTTTTGTGTGGTTGTCCCTTGGCTGTTTTTGTTTGGTGTGTAATTAGAGAGGCCCTGCACCTCTCCTCTCATCCAGCCAATTTCTGGGACTGTTTGAGGCTTTGGGTGAACAAAAAAGATTCGAGGCTTTGGGTTTTCTTTGTGGGCTGTGTTTGTTGGTCCTTGTGGATTATTAGGAATGGTTGGGTTTTTGAGAACGTTTTATTGTCCTCACCTCCACAGGCAGTTTATAAAACTTTATCTTTTGTATAGAAATGGTCTATTCTGCTAGGAGAAGAGGAACGAGCCACGCTGAGAAGCTGGTGTGAGAAGATCTTGGAAAAGCTGAATCATCTGAGACCTCGTGCTTTACCTGTGTCCCTGAGTCTGTAGTGTAAGGAAGTGTGGGGGTTCTGGTTGTATTTTGTTGGATGGATGCTATAGGCTCCTTAAGTGTTTGCTCTTGTAAGCTGGCGGTCCCAGCAAACTTTATCTTTTACAGTTTTCCCTTTATGTAAAAACTCAGTTATGTTTGGGCTTTCTTCAAAAGCCGGGTCATAATGATCTGGTATCAAAAAAAATACTCTACTTCTAATATTCCTTATTTTTAATTCCAAATTTCTATTATTTTCTAATTGTATTTCTATATGGACTCTACACTCTACTTCTAATATTCCTTATTTTTAATTCCAAATTTCTATTATTTCCTAATTGTATTTCTATTTGGACTCTACACTCTACATGTAATATTCCTTATTTTTAATTCCGAATTTCAGTTATTTCCTAATTGTATTTCTATATGGACTCTATACTCTACCTCTAATATTCCTTATTTTTAATTCCGAATTTCAGTTATTTCCTAATTGTATTTCTATATGGACTCTAGTCTCCTCTTCTAATATTTCTTATTTTTAATTTCTAAATTTCAACTATTTCTAAATTGTATTTCTATATGTACTCTAGTCTCCTCTTCTAATATTTCTTATTTTTTTAATTCCGAATTTCAGCTATTTCTAAATTGTATTTCTATATGGACTCTGCTTTTTCTTTTTCTCCGATTAATGTGAGAATTTCTAGGCCGTGAGAGCGAACGTGGAGGCTCCTTTTTCTATTCCTTTAATAATATAATAGATTGCAAGACGAATCTGTTAAACCTAATTACGCCATGATTTGACAATGTGGTACTACAGTAAACATTTGTTAATGATGGATTAATTAGGCTTAATAAATTCGTCTCGCAGTTTCCTAGCGGAATCTGTAATTTATTTTGTTATTAGACTATGTTTAACATTTTAAATGTGTGTCCGTATATCTGATGTGACAATCAAACCCAAAATTTTTTTCCCAACTAACGAGGCCTTAGTACACGTTAAATTTCGATGCCTGCAATACGACATCCATTAAAAATGAGATATAACTGCTGATAGTTTCAAAATTTTAACCCATCAAAGATGACTATGCTACGTATATTCCCCAACATTGTAGTGAAATACATGCGCCTTTACCTCTACCTCTACTTTCACCTCAGACACGAGAAAACAACATTAGCACAAGAGGTGGACGGTGGCAACCTCCTCCATCCCCCTTAACCGTGGTATCTTATAGCCCTTGCGCGGTGGCTAGACACCTTCAAATTTGTACGTGCCAGCCTAGTGCGATGATGAAACAATGTGCCAGCAAGGCGCAGTGACCAGTGAGAGAGGCAAGACGAGGAGCAAATGGTAGCGACTTCCCCAAAGTAGACGACCTTCTCCAACTTTTGCCGCTGTCATGTCCTTGATCCCTGGTGTGGTGGCAGAGGTGGGAGGCTAGGACGATAGGAAGGGCACCGAAATTGTCACGCCCCGAACTAGTCCCGACCGGAACTAGCCCGTGACGCTCCAAATTAACCTGTTAATCGATACCAGTCCCAGGAAACAGTGCTGGTATCACAGGGAGACAGAATATCACAGCAACAGAGGTCTCTTTATTATAGAGTAGATGTACAGTCATGTTGGGCTGCGGACAGATCCCGAGCTCACAACTGCAATACAAAAGGGAAACGGAAGCCAGGATTTGGACCAAACATCACAGGCGCGACTTGGGAACTAGGCCGAAACCCTAAAACTCTTCATAGCCGGCTTGCTCCTGGAAGAACTCCTCATCAGCAGGATCCGCTTCATCTTCTTCAGCAACTGGGGGCAATTATTTATATAGAGCAAGAGTGAGTACGGGGAGTACTCAGCAAGCCATGGGAAATAAGTGTTTAATGCGGGCTTCAAGGAAAGGCTGATGTTTTTGCAATTAATTTTATTTGAACTATTTTCTGAAACGACTAAGTGAGTGCTTCTCAAACGACACGGATGAGACAGTGCATCTCGTCCGGTCGGAGTATGTGCAATGTATCAGTCTTTAGAATTTAAACAAGGTTGGCACCCGGCCAACAGCTTTTTCAACGGCCACCCGGGCCAACAACTTTTCAAACGGCCACCCGGGCCCAGCTGATCCCATCAGCTGCAGATTTTTCAAACGCCGAACCCCTTTTCACACAGCAATTTCACAAGCAGTAGTCAAACCAAACTACGCTAGGAATCACCTCACATCCGCCCATGACCGTGGACACGGCTGTTCGAACAGTTTGTTAACCTCTGCAGAGGGGGTACACTTTACCCACACGACATTACTAACCCGGGTCACCTAGCCCGTGGGGATCAGCCACGTCGGGAGACCTCCAAGCTTTCATGACAAGGCATTTCTAAAGCCGACACAGGTTTACCATATGCCGACGAGAGGGGTCCCAGACCAACAACAGGTTAGGTCCCAGACCATACTGTGCCAGGAAGCCCAGGGGTCCTCCCCGACACCACCCCGGTGAATCCACATGTCTCTCGGCATCAAGGTTCCCCTGATAAGCTAGTTACTCAGCCAGGGGTGTCCCATTCCACCCATGTGGTCGTACTTGTCTTATGTTTGGATGAAATTCCAAGGAATCGGTCCTTAAGTGCGAGAGCGGGAAACCGTACACCCGGTACATTTCCCGGTCCGCGGTTTTTGGAAATTCATTTAGTTCGCAAGCACCGACCCAGGTGTCGGGTTTTCCAAGTCTTTTTAAAACTCCAGTTTTACCCAAGTTGTTACTCAGATTTTAAGTTTGAAGGCGGCCGTCGATATTGGCACAGGGTGCACGAATATCGAGGCGCAACTAGATGGTTACAAGGGGACATGGTATAGAAATTATCAATGGAAGGATCAATGCAACAAGTTAGGTAGGCCTGCCAATCTGTCTTGCAGACGGAACAACAGATTAAGTGCGATCCTATCAATGCATAATATTTTTCAAGCAACATAATTAGATTTCAAATATAGGCTCAAGATGTTCAAAGGTGGCTTGCCTTGCTCGAGATCTGGAGCTTGATCCTCGAAATCCTCGCACTGTGGGTCTTCGGGCTCCGAAACTATACGCGAAACGGGACAACTCAACAAAGGGCGAAAATAAAGCCCTATTAATGACCTCTAAGCGTGCCATTAAATAGATCTCGAGATTTGAGAAATTTTGGAAGTTGAACGGAGTCAAACGGATTTACGGTTGGGATGATATTGAATTTCTAAGATTATTGGATTTTTGGTCTAAAGGAAAAGGATTTAATTAAATCCCCCTTTTTTTTGGAAAAGAAAAGAAAAGAAAAAGGAAGAGGGAGGGAATATAGACTTTTCCTCGGGCGGCTAAGGCGCGGCCCAAGGGAATTGGAGCGGCTCGGCCGAGCTTAACGGGCCGGCCGGCCTAAGAAGGCGGCCCAGAGCGGCCCAAGACGCGCGCGCGCGGAGGGAGGAGAGAGAGAGCCGGTGGACCAGGCTCACCACGCGCGGTCCCGGGTGGGACCCGCTTGTCAGCGGCTCGGCTCACCATGCGGAGGGAGTACGTGGCTCATGCGCGCGGGCGGGGGAGGGACGCGGCGCACGCGCGCGGTTCGCGGTGGACGCGGGTGCGGCGGGCCCACGCGCAGCCTCACGGCTCGCGGTGGAACGCGCGCACGGGGAGGGACTGACCGGGGTCGGCTCGGCCCGGTCTAGGCTGAGCTGGCACCGACGTGGCGCCTACGTGGCTGCCACGCGGGCCGGCGGGAGGTAGACGACGACCCGGCCGCGAATGGACGGCGGGCGGCGGCGGCGAGCGGCGGAGCGAACCACGGCGATACGGGCAAAAGCGAGCACACCGGGCGGTTGCTCGAGACGAGGGGAGACGAGCCAACGGCTCGGATTCGCCAGAGGGAGTTCGACGGCGGCGAATCACGGCGGCGACAACCGGCGGGGAGGGAAGAGGGAAACGCCGACGAGGTCACGAGGGACCGATTCCCGGCGGTGAGAGCATCTACGCGGCTTCGGGAACTCGATGCCAGCGTCGGATTGGACGGAGCTACGCCGAGCGAGGCTGGCGACGTGCGGGTGCTACAGAGCTCGAGCAGCGACGGCGGCGAGGACACGGCGAGCGACGGCAACGGTCGGGGCGGCGCCGGCTAACTACGGGGAGTCTACTCGGGCTACCACCGAAAGCTAGGGGGAGGAGATGGAGCGAGGAGGAAGAACGGAGGGAGGCATCACCGAGAAGAGGAGGGGCGCTGTGACGAGAGGCCGACGGCGCGGGAGTAATCTCTCCGGCCTCGGGCCAGGGAAGAGGAAGAAGTGGCGCGGCCGAAGTCCCCTTCCGCGTCCTCGAACGCACCGGGTCTCCCGGCGCTCGGCGAAGGACGGCGGAGGCGAGACAGAGCACGGGGGCGGCGGCAATGGCGCGGAGACGAATGGATGGGGGGGGAAAGGGGGAGGCTGGGGTTTAAAGGGGGCGGCAATGTCGGTTTGGGAACCGACTTGCGCGGTCAAGGGCGCGAGCTGGCGCTCGGCGGTCGCGGCCAAAGCGGCGACAGGGAGGATGACGGCGGCGAGGAGGAAAAGGGGAAAAGGAGGGGGAGAAAGGGGGCTTGTCCCCTTGCCGATTCGGGAAAAAGGAGGAGGGGAGCGGGGGCGACGCGGCAGAGGGAGGAGGGGCGCTGCCTCCGTCCCTTGGCGGCTTGCACGCGGAGTGGCGGGGGCCGGGCGGTGACGACGGCGATGACGGCGGGCGGTGTGGAGCGGAGCGGCGACACGGACGACAGGCGCGGCAGGCGCTGACGACGGCGGCGACCAGACGGTCGGCCACGCGCGCGCGGCTCGCAACGGGAGGCGCGGCTGGGCAGCGGGGCCGGGCGGCAACCACGCGGGCGCGCGCACGCGAACACGGCGCGCGGGGGCCGGCTTTGCGAGCGGGGAGCTCGCCAGGGATGGGGAGAAGGAGAGCGAGGGGAGGGGGCGCTCGGCGCGGGCGACTCCCGCGCACGCGCGCGGGCGGAGCGGAGGAGGAGGAGCACTTGGCGCGGCTCTTCGCGCATGCGCGCGCGGCGCGCGGGCGAGGCGGAGCGGAGCTGAGCGGGGGAGAGGAACGGAGCGCGCCGGGGAGGAGAGAGGGCGAGAGAGAGAGAGAGAGGGAGTGCCCGGGAGAGGGAGAGAGAGAGGGCCGGGGGAGAGGGGGAGATGGGCCGGGAGGAAATCGGCCCATCGACCCCGGGAGGCAAATAGACTTTTGCGGAGGAATTTGATTTGGAAGAATTTGGATTCGGAATTGGACTCGACGATAGATCGGGGATTGAGATCTTGAGATGGCACGGACACTAGACGACAAGCAAAGAAACAAATTTCGCAATTAGGGTTTTTAAGAGATAATTTTCCCGCTAGGCGCCACGACGGAACGGGCGCTACAGAAATCCTCTCTTTTGGTGTTGTGGGCTTACTGAGCTCCTTCCCGATGCTCGTCGCCATTGGAATCCTCCCAAGGGATACCGCCGTTCAGAGAGAAAGAGAGAGGGATTTGGCAAGCTTGAGCTCAAACAACCAATGTGTGCTCGCCGCTGCCCCCTTCTCCTCGAGTCGATATATTGGTGGGTGACAAAGGACAACGCCGATATTGTTGGGTAGAGGATGCATTCATGCACCTCCTTCCCTATGGCACTACATACACTGGTGCACAGCGCAGCTCCTTCCCACCATGCGTTGGTGTGCTTTAGACATAGCGAAAATTTTAAGGGGGTGTAAGTTAGATAGTTAGACTTATCTTTTTCTTTGAGTAAAGTGCACGAACGGTACTTAAACTTGTAATGATGTGCCATCTACGTCCCTAAAATCTCAGAATGCATATCTAAATCTTAGAACTTATAGAGATGTGTCATCTAGGTCTCTAAAATCTTAGAATGCATATCCAAATCTTAGAGCTTGTCATAGTGTGTCATCTAGGTCCCAAATCACCACAGCCTCTTCAGAATCCTACGTGGTGCTGATTTGGCGTGCCACACTGACATTTAAAAGTTTCCCTTTTCTTTTTTCTTTTTTTTGTTCTCCTTCTTCTCTTTTTTTTCCCTTTCTTCTCCTTTTTCCGTGACCCGAGCAAAAGAAAGGAAAAAAGAAGAAAATAAAGAAAAAGAAAAGAAGGAAAAAAAAGAAGAAAATGGCACATCACGTCCACGTGGCATGCCACATCAGCACCACGTATGATACTAAAGAGGTTGTGTCGACTTGAGACCTAAATGATACTAATGATACTGTTAGACAAGTTCTATGACTTATAATCCATTTTAAGAGTTTGACGACTTAGACAACACAACCCTATAAATTTAATGAGTGTCTATGTACTTTACTTTTTTATTTTTTTTCTTCTATCACAAATTTACCGAGCCAAGCCGAGTCAAACTTGTCCGTTCCAATGTCACTAAAATGTGGACCAACGTGTAAGTTCCTTCTTCCTCCCCACATCCCCGGCTACGGCCGGAAAAAAAAAACCAACCAAAATACTCACGGACGCCGGCGGCCGGCGTGCCGACTAGTAGGGGGCGGCGGATGTGGAGCCCCTCCGGCGACCGGAAACGAAGGCGACGTCTTGGCGCCGTCCGGCTAGAGCTCTCAGGCCGCAGCGGGCGGGCTGGCCTCTCTGCCGCCGCCGCCTCCCAGCCAGCGCTGATGAGTGGCCTGGTTTCGTGCAATT
This sequence comes from Oryza sativa Japonica Group, assembly GCF_034140825.1. NCBI lineage: Eukaryota > Viridiplantae > Streptophyta > Magnoliopsida > Poales > Poaceae > Oryza > Oryza sativa. Next base: position 23,232,315 of record NC_089045.1, read on the forward strand.
AATTATTGGCGACGTACGGACAGGACCAAGAAATCTCGCATCGAGAGTGACAAGTGAGAACATCACTTGACCCCTAGTCTACTTCATTTCAAATCCCGCAACTTGATGCTCTAGACTACTGGTCACTACCGCATCGAAGACCTAGATGGGCATCGATTTCAAGTCAATGTCGTCCCATGTGCACAAATCAGCTTCTGGTGGTGGTAGCATTCTAGCTGGAAAGAAGATGGATTCTTTTTCCCTAGTGGATGCATGCATTCATACCATAGGTCAGCTGAGCATATCCAATTGACAGTGGCCTTCTTCACACGTTTTCTTTTTAGATATTTATTCGGGCTTTTGCTTGGATAGAAACTATAGCCAAACCAATTATGTAGATATGCCTAGTATACATATGCATTCTAACCTTACTTCCTGGAGAGACATTGCGAGAAGGATAGTCTTCCTCATGGCAGGAGCAAGAGCAACAGCATTGTCCTGCTTCTCACTGTTGTTGTTCTGTTCCTATGCCCTGGTCTCTCCAGGGAGCAGCGATGCCACTGTTGTCGATGAGCTCGCGCTCCTCTCCTTCAAGTCCATGCTGTCAGGCCCATCCGATGGTTTGCTCGCGTCATGGAACACCTCAATCCACTACTGCGATTGGACAGGGGTTGTCTGCAGTGGCCGTCGGCAACCTGAAAGGGTTGTCGCGCTGCTGATGAACTCCTCCAGCCTTTCGGGCCGCATCTCGCCGTTCTTGGGTAACCTGTCCTTTCTCAACAGGTTGGACCTTCACGGCAACGGATTTATTGGGCAGATACCATCGGAGCTCGGCCATCTCAGCAGGCTTCGGGTGCTGAATCTGAGCACAAATTCTCTGGATGGAAGCATTCCTGTGGCTCTGGGAAGGTGCACCAATCTCACGGTGCTTGACCTCAGCAGTAACAAACTCCGAGATAAGATACCGACTGAGGTAGGAGCCTTGGAAAATCTTGTTGATCTGAGACTTCACAAGAATGGTTTGTCAGGAGAGATCCCTTTGCACATATCAAATTTGCTATCGGTGGAGTACCTGTATTTGAGAGATAACTGGTTCTCTGGTGAGATACCACCTGCTCTGGGCAATCTCACCAAGCTGCGGTATCTTGACCTTGCGAGCAACAAGCTATCAGGATCTATTCCTTCATCTCTGGGTCAGTTGTCTAGCTTATCTTTGTTCAACTTAGGCCATAACAACTTAAGTGGATTGATCCCCAATTCTATTTGGAACATCTCCTCTCTGACAGTGCTCTCTGTCCAAGTAAATATGCTGAGTGGAACAATACCGCCAAATGCGTTCGATAGTCTGCCTCGTCTCCAGAGCATTTCAATGGATACCAACAAGTTTGAAGGCTATATCCCTGCATCACTTGCTAATGCTTCCAATCTGTCCTTTGTTCAACTCAGTGGTAACTCTTTACGCGGTATTGTTCCTCCCAAGATTGGAAGGTTAAGCAATATCAATTGGCTGCAGCTTTCGAACAATTTGCTTCAAGCTAAGGAGACGAAAGATTGGAACTTCATATCGGCATTGACAAATTGCTCCCAGTTAGAAATGTTGGACTTGGGTGCTAACAAGTTTAGTGGAGTTCTTCCTGATTCACTCTCCAACCATTCCAGTTCACTATGGTTTCTCTCCCTTTCAGTCAATGAGATTACAGGGAGCATACCCAAAGATATAGGTAACCTCATCAGTTTACAACAGATTGATCTCAGTAATAACTATTTCATAGGAACTCTTCCATCTTCCTTGAGTAGGCTCAACAAATTGCAAGCTCTCTCTGTTTATAGCAACAATATCAGTGGATTAGTCCCATCAACCATTGGAAATCTTACAGAAATGAATTATTTGGACCTCGACTCCAATGCTTTTAGTGGCAGTATACCAAGCACACTCGGAAACATGACAAACTTGTTGGCACTAGGCCTTTCCGACAATAACTTCATAGGCCGAATTCCAATTTGAATACTTAGCATCCCTACGCTCTCCGATATTTTGGAGCTATCCAGTAATAACTTGGAGGGACCAATACCACAAGAAATTGGGAATCTTAAAAATCTTGTGGAGTTCCATGCATATTCCAACAGATTATCAGGTGAAATCCCTAGCACCCTTGGTGAATGCAAACTTCTCCGGAATCTCTATCTCCAAAACAATGATTTAACTGGTAGCATTCCCTGACTCCTGAGTCAATTGAAAGGTCTAGAAAATCTTGACCTCTCAAGCAACAATTTATCCGGTCAGGTTCCCAAGTTCTTTGGAAACATTACCATTCTCTATTATCTAAATCTTTCATTCAATAGCTTTGTTGGAGATATTCCAAACTTTGGTGTTTTTGCAAATGCTACTGCCATATCAATCCAAGGCAATGACAAACTTTGTGGTGGCATACCTGATCTACATTTGCCTCCATGTTCTTCAGAATCGGGAAAGAGAAGACATAAATTTCCACTGATCCCTGTTGTTGTTTCTCTCGCTGCAACGATTTTCATCCTTTCATTGATCTCTGCATTTCTGTTCTGGCGCAAACCTATGAGCAAACTTCCTTCAGCAACATCTATGCAAGGTTACCCATTGATCTCTTACCAACAAATAGTGAGAGCAACAGATGATTTCTCGACAACCAATTTGTTGGGTTCTGGAACATTTGGGACTGTGTTCAAAGGAAATATAAGTGCTCAAGATGGTGAAAATACAAGTCTTGTTGCTATAAAGGTCCTAAAACTTCAAACTCCTGGGGCACTCAAGAGTTTCTCAGCCGAATGCGAAGCACTGCGAGACTTACGGCACCGAAATCTCGTGAAGATAATTACAGTCTGCTCAAGTATTGATAACAGAGGGAATGACTTCAAAGCAATTGTACTTGATTTCATGTCTAATGGTAGTTTAGAAGGCTGGCTGCATCCTGACAAAAATGACCAAACAGACCAGAGGTACTTAAGTCTCCTTGAGAGAGTTTGTGTACTGCTTGATGTGGCTTATGGGTTGGATTACCTTCACTGCCATGGCCCAACACCTGTTGTGCATTGTGATCTTAAGTCAAGTAATGTGCTCTTGGATGCTGATATGGTAGCTCATGTTGGAGACTTTGGCCTCGCAAAAATTCTTGTTGAGGGAAGCTCAATGTTCCAACAGTCAACAAGCTCAATGGGATTTAGAGGGACAATTGGTTATGCTGCCCCAGGTTAGTGTTATATGTTTCCTTACCTGTTTGCACCCCAATCACCTTTTCAAAATTCAGAAGAAAATGTTTAATTTGATGCAACCTTTTGTTTTCCGATTTCTAGCTTATCCTACATTTCTGTTCTGTATTTCCAAATGTTTGATTCAACAGAGTATGGTGCTGGAAATATGGTATCAACAAATGGAGATATCTACAGCTATGGAATTCTAGTGTTGGAAACAGTTACCGGGAAGAAGCCTGCTGGTAGTGAATTCAGACAAGGATTAAGCCTTCGCGAATACGTGAAGTCTGGTCTAGAAGACGAAGTGATGGAAATTGTTGACATGCGTCTATGTATGGACCTTACGAACGGCATTCCAACTGGGAATGATGCCACATACAAAAGAAAGGTTGAATGCATCGTTTTACTTCTTAAACTTGGAATGTCCTGCTCTCAGGAATTACCCTCAAGCAGATCGTCAACCGGAGATATTGTGAAGGAGCTTCTGGCCATCAAAGAATCTCTCTCAGGCGACGAGCACAAGATGTGATGATGGAAGATATATATGCCAAATGTCATGCTGCGATGATTCATGTATCGATGATATATATGCTGTTGGATGACATTAGGCTCCTTTCTCAAGTGTTCCATGAAATGTTTTGAACATCGAATGATCACTGAAATTGTATCTTTCTGCTAATCTGTGAACCTGAGAGAATTATTTCCTGTATTTTAGTCAGAGCTCAATACTAGTTCATAAGCCTCCACTGCATGCTGAACCTCTGTAGTATATCAAGTATGCAGTAGCAGTCTATTAGCTTCAGCTATAATCCTGTGCCGTATTATCGTTTACCAGTAACGCGTCTAGCATTGTCGTTTCTTCAGTTTCGTCAGAGTCTGTTTCGGCGTCTGTTTCTCTGTTTCTTTTTTCCTATAAGCCGAGTCTTCCGGGTCGTGCGTCGTGTGTGAGTCATCCGGGTTTCAGCGTCGTGGTCAAGTCGTCGTGGATGATGGCGTAATGGTGTCAGTTTGAGTTTGTACATATTGGCTATATATATGAGCATCAGAAAACGTCGCATGTTGGTTCGTGGCACCAAAATCCTGTTCGTGTTCATCGTTACCATTCTCAGAGAATTTGCGTGAGAGAGAGAGATAGTGAGGATCCACAATCTTGGGCTCGGGCGCTCGGCTATCATTTCGTATCATAGCCATGTCCGCTCCCACCAGCGGCGCGCCACGCACTCCCGGCGAACTGGCCGCCGGCTCTCGCCGTCTCCGCCACGGCCGCGCGGGCGACAGTTCGTTGTTGCTATTTCTTAATGATATTACTAGAAATATAATTCCCAACAATAGCGCAGAAATACTTCTAGTATATTATGGTTACAGAGTTCATCCGCAAGTGTATGGATATACCATTGTAGCATTTCACTCGAGAGTATTCCAAGGGTATCGTATTTGTTTAATCCCATAAAAAGATTATAATAGAGAGAATCATACTAATAATTTATATATGACTTGTAATAATCCAAAGTCTAAGCATGGGTTAATATAATTCAGAGGGTAGAGTGACACTAAGCAGAAGCATTTATACTCTCATTCATAATTATCTAAACTAAGTGGAAAGAACATAGAAAGATACTATTCCTATACTTCTAGTATACATACATATTATACATACATCCTAGGCATATTATTACTTAGCTAATATCCTCTTTCCGATACCCTCTTGGTGCTTCGAGAAGTCACCCCTGATTGCCGAGTTTCTTACGACAATCCGTCATGACTGTCCAACCGGGCTAAATACGGAGTACCCTCCCCAGGAAATTAACTTAGGACTATATACACGTGCGGAGGAATACCCGTACTGAGCTGTCACCATCAGCGGCCCACCTCGCTTCCGCAGCATATAACCCCAAATAATGATATCCAGTAATCTAAACACCACGCTTAAATTACCAAATACTACTCTAATATCATCGTCATGACATAGAGTCATCGTATAAACGATCATTATACCCACACCATTGCATCTCCCAGATAAGCTAGCATCATAATAAATGTAACTTGGACATATAATAAAATTGGTATTCATATACTCGGAAAGTAATACAATACCAAAGTAGTATAAAGAAGAATATTCTAAATAAAGTACAAGTCTTACAAAAGAAAGAAAAGCTACTAGAGCCACACCCGAATTCTTCCGAAGACTTTGAGGACTGAAGATTATATTCTATTTCTATTCCACTATACTCTAGAGACTATACTAAACTTGAGAGATGAAACGAGCTTCTTGCTTAAGATGTGTGGAGAAAGTGAGAAGGTGAAGCCCTTTTATAGCCTCCCAATGATGGTTGTAACAGTTGGAATGATCGGAAATACCCTCCAACCGTCATTAGGATGCAATCCCAGACGTCCACGCCGAACCTTGGTTTCAACAGTGGAGATGGGGGTTCGGCTGAACCATGGGCTGGTCCAATCTAGCCCATTTTCGGCTGGCGGCCTCCTGGACTTCTTCTCTTCGCGGACTTGTGAATCTTGGCCCAATTGATCGTGTCATTTCTGAGTTCTTGGCCCATTCGTTGATAAGTTTAATTCTCGACATTGTCCGATTGATTGATCGCCTGTTTTGATGTCGATTCTTCTCCATCTTATATTTATTCTCTGCGAGAGGTTAGTAATCCTAGTGCTAGTGAAATATTTATTATCAAACATAAATATGCATTGCAAGCATGACTAGTTCTCCTTTATTTTGGTACTATTGACAATCGAAACTGATCGTTAACGACCGTCAACAAAATCCCCCAAGCTTGAACCTTTGCTCGTCCCGAGTAAAGGACGAAAGGAAACAAAGTCCTGATTGTTGATCAGGAGTTGCTACTATGATGTATATCTCAAATGTACAGGTGCAACGTATGTGTACTCTTTCTCAAATCAAATAATTTTTGGCACGGTGTCTTACCCTTACCCCTGATTCTGTCACGACCGGAAATAACCCAACGGGCGTTCCTTACGTGTGTGTATTATTCCTTGTCCCAGGAGGCAAGGTACACCAAAAGTTGATACAACTCAGAGTTTATCAAGCGGAAGCGTAAATAGTTAATTATTACATGGGCAACGAAGGCCCAGCACACACGAAGACAACGAAAAATAGCAGAAGACTATGGCGATGACCACAGGCGCTTGACGGCAGGCACGAGCTAGACACCAAAGCCTTCATCTTCGAGGGGCTCCTCTTCTGGGTTTGGGAAAAAATTGAGCAAGACTGAGTACAACCACCGTACTCAACAAGACACACCCACAAGTGCAGCATAAATGTAAAGGAGTACAACGGAGTTATAGTATAGGGGTTAGGAGTTGCAGTAAATAGCATTAAAAGACACTTAGTTGCTCAAAGCTATTTTGTGAACACGATCCTAGAGCTATACAATATTATTAATCAAGGCCGTGAACCCACACGAGCCTGCCTTAACCCAAGGCCTATGATGATTCAGACCGAACTGGCAACCCGACCCTGGGTCCCAGCTCGTCCCAAGCCAACCCAGGCCAACCATTCCACATTTTAGTTGTTAAGCAGGTTTTAAGAATTAAAACACTAACTTGGGTACATTGCTCGGCTTGCCCATAACCGAGGGCGCGGCTATTCGAATAGATTATACTCTGATCAGAGGTGTACATCTTTACCCACAAGACACATCTTCCTCACGTGTAACCACGTGCCATATACCACCACGGTATACGAACGGAAGACGTGACATAGTTTCCAACCCATCCTAGCCATAGACAAGAGTACCGACCCAACCCCACCTACGGCCGGAACCCCCGGGACAGGTAGGCAGGACTGAGCCCCTAGCAGCAGGACACCCACCCTGTGCCATGACATCTCGACTATTGGGCCGTAGCTCGTGTAGCCTTCATTTGTCCTAGAGATGTCCATCGAACCCCCGACTTCGTCCATCTCCATCCGTGTACTTTTGTTTATAACCAGACTGAGCCACAAACTAAGCCTTACCCACTAGACATGTGGAAGTACGGTAGTGCTTTGCAACAGAGGCCCGAAGACCGGTCCTTATATGGCCGAGGTGCTACTATCAAAACCATGCACCCCGAGCCCAGCCTAAAACCATTTTGAGGATTTTGAATAGAGGGGGAGGTGTGAATCCAATTCCACAACAATCCAACCATTCCATAGTGTCCAAGTGATATGAATATTACCACAGTCTAGAGTTATAAAACCACCTAATGTTGCCTAATTAATCAGCGAAGCATCTACCTAAAATCATACTAGTGATACCACGAGTAGAGTGTCCACTAGTTGGGGTTTCGTTTATTCTAGGGTGAGCAAAGAAATAATAACAATAACAATAATAAGGTCATAACAAAGGTAAATAGGCATGGCTAATTAAAACAATGATAACGCGGGAATTTAAATAAAGCGATAATGCATTAATTTAAATCAAATTAATTTTATAAACTGGGATTCAATATGCTCAAGGATGATGTGACTTGCCTTGCTCGCTTTCCCAAACGCCGGCTTCAACTTCCACGAAGAGCGGATCTTCCGAAGCTGCAACGTCTACACGACGAACGGAAAAGAAAAGGCTTTTACTCTAACAAACTCCATATAACAAGCAGGAACAAAGCACAAAAATGGGTTCTTGACTTCTTAAGGAAAAATTAGAGACTTGAACGGTCCAATTCCGAGTTCAAATGGCCAAGTTATGGCCATTTGAAGTTTATATGCTCTTTAATTGAATATTTGCGAATTTCTTCATTTAAATTTTAATTTAAAATTGGATTTATTGCGTCAGCCGAGGGGAGGGGCGCGCGGACCGGGTCCATGGGAGTGGGGCCCACGCGGCAGCCTCATGGTCCACGGTGGACCGGGTGCACGCGGCTCACACCGACCGGCGCCGTGGGCCCCACGCGTCAGCCGCACCCGAGGGCGCGGGCGGCTGACGGCCGGGCCCCACGCGGCAGCCGCTCGGTGCGCCCGAAGGCGGCCACGGCGGCGCGGCCGGCGGGAGGCGGTGTCGCGACCGAGAAAATTGCCTTTTCCCGAACTCTAGTGTATTAATCCCCGTCCCAGGAAAAGCCGGGGTACACCACACAAACATGATATAAAAGACACATCTTTATTATATCGATAATATTTACATTATTACAAAGGCACTTAAGGCCTGACAATCAAAAATAAACAGCAGCGGACTAGCGGGCCTACGGCTCCATCTTCACAGGCGCTCAACTGGGGTATAAGCCAGGACTCCACCTAAGACATCTTCTCCAAAGCTTCTCTTACTGGGGGGGGGAAAGATAGAGCAAGAATGAGTACAACCACAGTACTCAGCAAGCCACACCGGAAGATGCATGATTAATGCAAGGGGGTACAAGGGGATAATAATAGGGGTTAGGTTTTGCCGTAAACAGCATTTAAAAGTCACTTAGTTGCCCAAAGCTATTTTATAAAGACGATCCTAGAGCTACACAATATTATTAATCAAGGCCGTGGACCCACACGAACCTGCCTTAACCCAAGGCCTACGATGATTCAGACCGAACTGGCAACCCGACCTGGGTCCCAGCTCGTCCCAAGCCAACCCAGGCCAACCATTCCATATTTTAGTTGTTAAGCAAATTTTAAGAATTAAACCACTAACTTGGGTACATTGCTAGGCTTGCCCATATCCGAGGGCTCGGCTATTCGAATAGATTTACTCTGATCAGAGGTGTACATCTTTACCCACAAGACACATCCTTACTCCGCATTCCATGGCCTTGGAACCCGTCGTAAACATATGACATAACCCTTCACCCATCCTAGCCGTGAACAGAAGTACCGACCCAACCCTGCCTACGGCCGGTATCCCGGGACAGGCAGGCCAGGATTGAGCCCCAAGCAACAAGATCTAGACCGGGTGCGCCACACACAAAGGGGTGAGACCACCCGTGTACTAGTCCAGTGCCATGGCATCTCGACTAACGGGCACCGACCCGTGTAGTCTTCATTTGCCTAGACATCTCGATTACCGAGCCGCAGCTCGTGTAGCCTTCATTTGCCTCAGAGATATCCATCGTCGCAACGACTTCATCCATCTCTATCCGTGTCCTTTTGTTCAGGACTAAACTGAGCACCGAGTTAAGCCTTACCCATTAGACATGTGGTTAGTACGGTAGTGCTTTGCAACAGAGGCCCGAAGACCGGTCCTTACAGTGGCCGAGGTGCTACTAGCAAAACCCTGTACCTCGAGCCCAGCCTAAAACCATTTTGGGAGTTTTGAATAGAGGGGGGGGGAGGTGTGTGTTCAATTCCATCACAAGCCAACCATTCCACAGTGTCCAAATGATATGAGCATCCCCAAAGTCTAAAGTTATAAAACCACCTAATGTTGCCTAATTATTCAGCGAAGCATCTACCTAAATTCATACTAGTGGAACCATGAATAGAGTACCCACTAGTTGGGGTTTTATTTTCCTAGGGTGAACAAGGTAATAATAAACAATAGCAATAATAATAAGGTCATAACAAAGGTAAATAGGCATGGCTAAATAAAACAGTGATAACGCGGGAATTTAAATAAAGCGATAATGCATTAATTTAAATCAAAATAATTTTATAAACTGGGATTCAATATGCTCAAGGATGATGTGACTTGCCTTGCTCAGAGAGAACGGCCTTCCGAACCTTCGGCGACGACCGCAAACCACGCTTCGAGATCCTCCGGAACGACAGAAGCTACGCGAAGCACACAAGCAAAGCTACAAGCCTATAAAGAAGCAATAACAATACATAAAAAGAAAGCACACGGTTCTTTAGGTTATAACAAACATTAGGAGACTTGAACGGGTCGATTCAGAGTTCGTATGACCAAGATATGATCATCCGAAGTTTAATGCTGTTATATGGAGATTTGCGGATTATTGTAATTAGGTTTTGCAACTATAAAACATGTGTAAGCGCTAGCCTGGAAAAGACAGGAAGGCTGCACTGTTGACATGCGGACCCCACATGTCAACCTAAGGGACCACGGTGGACCGAGTACACAGAGACGGTCCACGGGTCGACGGAAGCGGATCCCGTGTGTCAACCGAGGCGAGTGGCCGACAAACGGACTCCACTAGACACCACCCGGGCTGCTCACGTGGAAACCACGCGGCTACCGAGCGGGCACACTAACACGGTCACCACACGCACAAGCGAACGACTACCGACACCGATACACGGGTACCGGGGCCGACAACCGCACAACAGGCACAGGCGACACCGAAAGGACGAGGACGGGGCAGCGAGGGAGAGGGATCCTTACCACCACGCGACGAGGCGTGGGAACGACAACGACGAACGGGCGCGGCGGAGGCGGTCGGGAACGACGGAGACGAACGGCGAGGGGACGACTTCGGCGGCGATCCTTGGACGAAGGCGAGACACGGCCGGCGCAGGGCTTGACGACGCGGAGGCGAGGACGAAGACGACGACGGGGCTGCAGCGGCACACTTGACAGACGCGGACGACGGACGAGAACGGCTTGACGGAGGGACGAATGCCACGACGACCGGGAACGACGAGAGGACGACAACGATGACGACCGGGGCCGGCGAGGAGGCAACGAGGGCAGCCGGCAATGGCTGCACGGAGACGAGGACGGCGTGGAACACGCCGCTGCGATGCCGACGACGGAGGCGGCGCCGCGAGACGACGAGCCGGCGAGGAGGAACGATGACGACGACGACGAACACCGGCGGGGTTCGGTCGAAGGGGAGGCGAGGCCGAGGGCAACCTTGCCGCTGCGAGGCCGGAGGTGGAGATGGCGACGTCGGCCGGCGCACTGGCACGGCGGAAGGGGCGGCCGGAGTGGGTGCCGACGAGGCCGAGGGAGAGACGGCGCGGGCGACGGCGTTCCGGCGAAATACGGGCGACGCCGTGGCTTGGCCGGGGAAGAGGATGGCGTTCCGGTGCCGGGAGAGGTGGTGGCGACGTCGGCCGGCGCACAGGGGACGCGGCAGAGGTGGCTGGAGGCAGTACAGTGGCGGCAACGCCACTGTTTTGCCGGCGAGGACACGTCTCCGGTGATTTCCCCGCGAAACGGAGGGCTGACCGGGGGAGAGGAGGCGGCTGCGAGGCCGAGGGCGGCGACGGCGCGACCGGATGGTGCTCGGGCGAGGAGGGAGAGGCGGCTGGATGCTGGCCGGCGCCGGAGAGAGAGAAGGAGAAGGCGGGGAGAGGTGATGCGGCCACGGGGGAGCTCGGGAAGGGGCCAAAACGAGAGAACGCATGGAGGGGGTTCCATTTTATAGGGGAGGAGAGGGAGCCGGGCACGGGAGTGGTGGGAACGGCGGCGGAAAAGGCGGCCGGCGGCCATGGAAGGTGGCCGGGAAAGGCGCGGCCGTTCCCGACGATTGGGGGCGCCATTCAAGGGGGAAAACGGGGGAAATCAAAGAGGAAGGAATGGGGATTAATTCCCCCCAATCAATTTGGAAAGAATGGCATTGATTCGCGTGGATTTGAGGGAGGAAGAAACTAGGGTTCACGGGAGAGAGAGAGAGAAGCTGGGCGGGAGGAGGACGACGACCGGGCGGTGGGACCCACGCGGGGCGCGTGGTCAGCGCGCGTGGGCGCGCGCGTGACGGGCGCGTGCGGCGCGGCCTGGGGAGGCTCGGCTGGGCCGGGACACGGCCCAGGTGGGAGGGGAGAGGAGGGAGTGGGCCGGGAAGGAGAGGAGGGAGGGGCGGCCTGAGAAAGGAAGGGAGGGGGAGGGAGCTGGGCCGAGGGGAGAGGAGGCCCGAGAGAGAAGGGGAAAAAGGAGGGATGAGGGAAAGACTTTGGGCCAAACTCGGCCCAAAGGAGGAAGGGGGATTATTTTTAGTTTTTCTTTTTAATAAACTCCGATAATTGTTTTTGTTGCTTAATAATTATTTCCAGTGCTCTGAAAATTCAAGTAAAATTTGAGGGCTCCGTTTAGACCAAGGAGAATTTAACAAAAATTCTCCGGGCCACATTCGAATTTTTCTTGTACGTATTTTAGTGTTTGCCAATTTCTTTTCGAATTTTAATTAATTCTATTATTCCTTTTAGAAAATGAATTTTATTTCGGGATGAATTTATCAGGACGTGACAGGCGGCGCGCCCGCGCCCCTATGGTCGCCGGCGGCGGCCATAGGCACGGCGGAGCGGCGGCCGAGAGAAGGGAGGGAAAGGAGGAAACGAGGCGACGGTCCACGGCTCACCCTAGGTCGACGGCGACGACGAAAAAGGCGGCCGGAGCGGAGGAAGGCAGCGGCGCGGCTCGGGTCGACGGGGTCGACGGCGTTCCGGCGGTCGGCGAGCGAAACGGAGGGGTGGACGAGGTCGGCGAGGATGCGGCGGAGCCGAAGGAGGCGGCGCCGAGGCGGGAGATGGTCCGGGGCGACGACGGCGGCGGACCGGAGCTCGGCGGCGACGGCGGAGAGAGAGAACGACGGCGCGAGCTCGATTCCGACGGGGAGAGAGGGCGACGAGTGGCGGAAACGGAGGTGGGGAGCTCGGGGAGGGTTTATATAGGGTTGGGAGTGAGAGAGGGCGGCCGGACGAGGGGGAAACGAGCGCGGAAGATCCGGCCGCCATTGATGGCGCCGGCGAGGTTAGGGGAGAGGTTTCCAAACGAATCCGAGGGAGAGAGGGAGGGAAAAATGGGGGGAAAGGGGGAGGGGATCCCGGGGAATAATTCCCACCACTTTAATGCACGCGGGGATGGCGGGATGCGGCGGAATCGGCGGCGGCGGCGGCGCTTGGCGCGGGCGGGGCGGCGGGAGCGGCGGGAGGAAGGGGATGACGGGTGGGCCCCACCCGTCAGCGAGGGTGGCGGGCGGGCCCGCCCGTCAGCGGCGCGCGCGCGGGGAGAGGCCGGATGGGCCGCGGGGAGAGGAGAGAGAGGGGGAGGGAGCTGGGCCGGGCCGGCCCAAGAGGGAGAGGGGGAGGGAAAGGGAACTTTTTAGGGTTTTTCTTTTTATAAAACCTTTTTAACTTTGTTTATTTCTTCTTAATTATTATTTGTGCTCTGAAAATTCCACTAAAATTTATTTACGCATTTTAGGCTTTTAGGAAATATACAAAAATCCTCCAAGCCCTATTTGACTTTTAACTTTGCACATTTTAATTTTTGAAGGCTTTCACATGGATTTTAATTATTCTAGGCATAATTTAGAGGATGTATTTTAGAGTCGTTTTGGGACGCGACAAACCTACCCCCCTTAAACGGAATCTCGACCCCGAGATTCGGAAGAACTGGCGAAGAGATCGGGATGGGCTGCCTTCAGCTCGTCTTCACGCTCCCAAGTAGCTTCTTCTTCGGTGTGGTTGCTCCATTGGACCTTGCAAAAACGGATTACCCGATTCCTGGTCCTGCGCTCCATGGTGTCCAGGATTTTCACTGGTCTTTCTACGTAGGTCAAGTCTTCGCGGACTTCAATTTGCTCTGAATCGGCCTGCTCGGATGGCACTCGAAGACATTTCTTGAGTTGTGACACATGGAACACATCATGCACGTTGCCCAAGGAGGCGGGCAGCTCCAATTGGTAAGCGACTTCCCCGCGTCGAGCAATGATACGGAAAGGACCCACATACCGAGGTGCAAGCTTCCCTTTCGTCTGAAACCTGTGTACACCTCGCAATGGCGTGACCCGAAGGTACACAAAATCGTCCACTGCGAATTCCAGGTTACGGCGTCGGTTATCTGCATAACTCTTCTGCCGAGACTGTGCCACCTTAAGATTATCCCGAATGGTTCTGACTTTAGCTTCAGCTTCTCTCAGGATATCTGTCCCGAACACTTGGCTTTCCCCAACTTGGTCCCACAATAGCGGTGTCCGACATTTGCGTCCATACAACGCTTCATAGGGTGCCATTTGTATGCTGGCTTGGTAGCTGTTATTGTAGGAAAACTCGGCATAGGGGAGACTCTTATCCCAGGTCTTCCCGAAATCTAGGACACATGCGCGAAGCATATCTTCTAGGATCTGATTTAGACGCTCGGTTTGACCATCTGCTTGCGGGTGATACGCGGTGCTGAAATTTAATCGGGTACCCAACTCTTATTGGAGCTTCTTCCAGAAGTGAGAGGTGAACTGGCTTCCCCGATCAGATACAATTTTCTTGGAGACGCCATGCAGACTTACGATCCTGGCGAAATAGAGTTCAGCTAGTTTGTTCCCTCCATAGGTGGTCTTCACAGGAATAAACCGAGCTACCTTGGTTAGTCGGTCCACAACTACCCATATAGAATCATATCCGCCTTGGGTTTTTGGAAGTCCAGTGATGAAATCCATCCCAATTTCATCCCATTTCCATTCTGGTACTTGGAGAGGTTGGAGAAGTCCGGCCGGTCGTTGGTGCTCTGCCTTGACACGCTGGCACACATCACAAAGGGCTACGAACTCTGCAATCTCCCGCTTCATACTAACCTATCAGTATTTCTCTTTCAAGTCCAGGTACATCTTCGTACTGCTAGGGTGGATGGAATAAGGACTTTCGTGAGCTTCCTGAAGTATCAACTGTTTAAGTTCTCTATCGTTGGGAACGCATACCCGATTTCCGTTCCATAGGGTTCCGTGTTCATCTTCTGTGAAACCAGCGGCTTTACCCTGTTTCATATTCTTGAGGAGTCCACGCATATCCGGATCATTCTTCTGAGCCTCGCGGATTTGATCGAGCAAGGTAGGCTTGGCTTCCAGCGTAGCCAAGAATCCACGACCAACTATGCTTAGGTTCAGGGCTTCCATCTGTTGATTAAGTTCCGGTGGAATGCCACGGACGCCAAGAGTGTTGCAATGGCTTTTTCGACTTAGAGCGTCGGCAACCACATTGGCCTTACCAGGATGATAGTGAATTCCCACATCATAATCCTTGATGAGTTCTAACCATCTTCTCTGCCAAAGATTCAGATCCGACTGGGTGAAGATGTATTTCAAACTTTTATGATCGGTATATATTTCGCAGCGATTCCCAATGAGATAGTGTCGCCAGATCTTTAGAGCATGAACTACAGCGGCTAACTCCAAATCATGGGTAGGGTAGTTGCCTTCATGGGGCCGTAACTGGCGTGAGGCATAGGCTACCACATGACCTTCCTGCATGAGCACGCACCCCAATCCTTGGCGCGAAGCGTCACAGTACACCATGAAGTCTTTGCGAGTATCCGGTAAGGTTAAAACTGGCGAGGAAACCAGCTTTTCCTTGAGCGTCTGGAACGCTTTCTCACACTGCGGACTCCATACAAATTTTTCTTCCTTCTTCAACAACTGTGTCATGGGTCGAGCGATTTTGGAGAAGTTCTCGATGAACCTCCGGTAGTATCCTGCCAAACCCAGAAAGCTGCGAACCTGAGTAACTGTCTTGGGTTGCTTCCAATCAGTGACAGCGGTCACTGTTTCGGGGTCCACAGCAACTCCTTTAGCAGATATCACGTGCCCTAAGAATTTGACTTCGGACAACCAGAACTCACACTTGCTAAGCTTGGCATACAATTGATGTTCCCGCAACTTTCCCAACACCGGACGGAGATGGTGCTGATGGTCTTCCTTTGATTGTGAGTACACCAGAATGTCGTAGATGAAGACCACAACAAACTTATCCAAGTATTCCATGAACACTTTGTTCATTAAGTTCATGAAGAAAGCAGGAGCATTCGTAAGACCGAACGACATCACCGTGAATTCATACAGTCCGTATCGCGTGGTGAATGCAGTCTTCGGGATATCTTCTTCACGGATGCGCAACTAGTGATAACCGGAACGAAGATCAATCTTGGAGAATACCGCGGCACCTTTAAGCTGGTCAAACAGATCATCGATCCGAGGAAGAGGGTACTTGTTTTTGATAGTAACTTCATTGAGAGCTCGGTAGTCAACACACATCCTCTTTGTCTTGTCTTTATTCTCCACAAAAATTACGGGAGCACCCCAGGGGGAAGTGCTCGGCCGTATGTACCCCTTCTCTTTTAACTCTTCCAACTGTTTCTTGACTTCGACCAGTTCATTTGCTGCCATACGGTAGTGTCGTTTGTACAGAGGAGTTGTTCCTGGAGCAAGATCTATCCGGAACTCAATCTCTCGCTTGGGCGGCATACCGGGTAGTTCTTCCGGAAACACATCTCCGAACTCACTGACGATAGGGGTTCCCGACAGTCCTATCTGATGAAGTTCTGAATTGCCGACAGTGATTGAGGGTGCAAAGAAAACAACCGGTTGTTCCGGCCCTCGGTACAGAGTGACAGTGCGTCTTGCACAATCCACTACTCCTTGGAATTGAGCCAACCAATTCATCCCAAGGATCACATCCAAGTTCTTGGTGTCTAGAAGAATCAGATCCGAGGGAAACGGAATTCCCTGAATTTCTATAGGAACGGCAGGGCTATAAAACTTCGCTGTCATAACCCCTCCAGGGGTGGTGATGAGCATAGGGTTCCTAAGCCTTTCTACCCCCAACTGATTTCTCCCCACGAATGGCACAGATATAAACGAGTGGGAAGCTCCAGAGTCGAACAAAATGGTAGCAGGGATGGAATGGATGAGGAACGTACCAACGATGACGTCTGGAGTTGTCAGCACATCCTCGGCAGTCACGTGGTTCACACGACCCCGAATGACGTCCTTACTACCGTTGTTGGAGCGGGGCGGCGCTTGGCCTTGCTGGCGCCTCGGCTTTGGGCATTTATCCGCAAAGTGCCCAGGCTCGAAGCAGTTGAAGCACAGACGCTGCTGACCTTGAACGTCCCTGCGGCCTTGACCAGGCTACACGGCTGGCGTAGGAGGACGGGGCGCACGAGTCCCTTGCTGACTCTGCTGTTGCTGCGGCTGTGGGACGCGCACCACGAATTGAGGTCGGGGCGCGGAGCGAGGTTGCTGCTGCTGTTGCTGCTGCGAGGACGATCCCCCTGGATAGGGGTTGGTGTAGCGGACCCTTTGGTTAGCCCTCTGTTGGTTGCGGAAATTCGCCAAGTGACGCTTGTGCGACTCCAGTTCCTTGTGCTTGGCTTCCAAGCGGATGCTCTTGTCCACCAGGCGTTGGAAATCCGGATAGTCCCCGGAGACCAGACGTACGGACAGCTCAGGGTCCATTCCCACCAAGAACTTCTCTTGCTTCTCCTCATCTTCCCGAACATCCTCCGGGGCGTACCGGGCCAGGTTGTTAAACTCATGCAAATACTCCATCACGGAGCGGTTGCCTTGCTTCAATTCCCGGAATTCCCTCTTCTTAAGAGCCATGACTCCGGCGGGCACATGGGTTCTCTGGAAAGCGGCGGTGAAGCGGGCCCAGGTGATAGGCTGCCCCTCGGGCTGCGTAGCCTGGAAGTGGTCCCACCATAGAGATGCGGGCCCCTGCAGCTGGTGGGTGGCAAAGATGACTTTCTCCTCATCATTGCACTGCACAGTGTCTAACTTCTTCCCCACGGCGTGCAACCAATCCAACGCATCCACGGGGTTGTTGGTGCTAGAGAAGGTAGGTGGGCGGATGCGGAGGAACTCGGCGAGCTTAGAGTGTTGTGGGGGTGGTGGTGGAGGTGGAGCATTATGCTGTGGTGGATTTTGGATGTGGTAGAGGAAAGCAGCCATCATGTTGGCTTGCTGGACGAGGATTTGGGTGAGGATGGCGTTGGTGTCTGGTGGTGGTGGTGGAGGCGGAGGAGGAGGTGGAGGTGGGCTGCCATGGTCGTTGAGGTTGCTGCCTTCGGGTTGGCTGCCTTCACCGGTAGCAGCGGTTCTCCTGGTTGTCACCATCTGAAAACCCCACACGGAACCAGCAAACAGAGAGAGCTGACAATTAAAACTAACCACCCACGACTACCATAATTCTTGAATTTAATACTGCTATTAAATTGGTTCATTAAGGTTCAAGTTGCTTAAACAAATAAAATAAAGACAGGCTCCGACATAGTTATACCACACACCGGCATAACCATGCCCCGAACGACTCCAACAGGAAGACAAACGAGAAAGAACACACGCGCAAGCCTACTAACTGCTCGTCTACTTCTGCGACGGGCCAGGGCGGAAGGTGAGCAGCAGCGCATCCTCCGTGCTGCCAACGCCGGAGGCTTCCCCCTCCTGAGGAACCACGAGCACGGGCTCGGCACGAGGGGTCTCCACGAAGCAGGTCCACGCTAGGGACTGACGAATAAGCTCGGGCCTGGAGGTACTCTTGCGGGCGGTGATCTTCTGGCTACGGCAGACGCGGCGGCGCTTGGGACGGCAGACCTCTCCCTGGGCGATCCTGAGCTGACAGAGCTGCGCCTCCAGCGCGTCCAGATCCTTTTTCAGCTGCAGATTCTCCTGACGCAGCTCCAGGATCTTCATGTTGTTCTCGACCATCCCACGGCGCACCATCTGGTGGAAGTCGATACGGGCCGCGTCGTACGCCTCCACCATGCGCGCCAGGTGCATGATGGTAGCGTCATCCTCCGAGCTAGCATCCCCGAAGGTGGCGTAGTCGCGGGCTCCTCCGCGGCGAGGGTGGTAGCGGTAGGGCGAGTGCTGCAACTCGTCCGGGTAGCGCTGCTGAAGAGTGCCGATGGCGAGGAGTGCGGCATTCTGGCAAGCGGCGGAGAAGGAATCTCCACCCGCGGTGACTGCCAACGAAGTCCTCTCGGGTGAGCCAGAGAGGATCACTGCAGTGACCTCCCAAGCAGCGTGGGGCTCTGCATCGTCACCCTCCTGCTCCGGGAGCGGCTTGCCCTGGTAGTCCACTCCATGTGGATACCCCAAGACAACGCACATGCCCCGCAGCTCCAAAACGAAGCCAGTCAAGTCCAGACCACGACGGTTGATGCTGCCGGCCATCTACAAACAAAAACAAAATAGAAAAGCAACATTTTCAAGATTAGATTTTGGCGATAAATGAAGCAGCAGGACAGAGAAAGACTAGAGGATTTTCACAAGTAAGAAAGGATTTTTATTTCGAAAATATCACTAAGGCTTGGGATCTACGGCTCGTCCTAGGGTCAAGGGGGCTCTGATACCAACTTGTCACGACCGGAAATAACCCAACGGGCGTTCCTTACGTGCGTGTATTATTCCTTGTCCCAGGAGGCAAGGTACACCAAAAGTTGATACAACTCAGAGTATAACAAGCGGAAGCGTAAATAGTTAATTATTACATGGGCAACGAAGGCCCAGCACACACGAAGACAACGAAAAACAGCGGAAGACTATGGCGACGATCACAGGCGCTTGACGGCAGGCACGAGCTAGACACCAAAGCCTTCATCTTCGAGGGGCTCCTCTTCTGGGTTTGGGAAAAAATTGAGCAAGACTGAGTACAGCCACCGTACTCAACAAGACACACCCACAAGTGCAGCATAAATGTAAAGGAGTACAACGGAGTTATAGTATAGGGGTTAGGAGTTGCAGTAAATAGCATTAAAAGACACTTAGTTGCTCAAAGCTATTTTGTGAACACGATCCTAGAGCTATACAATATTATTAATCAAGGCCGTGAACCCACACAAGCCTGCCTTAACCCAAGGCCTATGATGATTCAGACCGAACTGGCAACCCGACCCTGGGTCCCAGCTCGTCCCAAGCCAACCCAGGCCAACCATTCCACATTTTAGTTGTTAAGCAGGTTTTAAGAATTAAAACACTAACTTGGGTACATTGCTCGGCTTGCCCATAACCGAGGGCGCGGCTATTCGAATAGATTATACTCTGATCAGAGGTGTATATCTTTACCCACAAGACACATCTTCCTCACGTGTAACCACGTGCCATATACCACCACGGTATACGAACGGAAGACGTGACATAGTTTCCAACCCATCCTAGCCATAGACAAGAGTACCGACCCAACCCCACCTACGGCCGGAACCCTTGGGACAGGTAGGCAGGACTGAGCCCCTAGCAGCAGGACACCCGCCCTGTGCCATGACATCTCGACTACCGGGCCGCAGCTCGAGTAGCCTTCATTTGTCCTAGAGATGTCCATCGAACCCCCGACTTCGTCCACCTCCATCCGTGTACTTTTGTTTATAACCAGACTGAGCCACAAACTAAGCCTTACCCACTAGACATGTGGAAGTACGGTAGTGCTTTGCAACAGAGGCCCGAAGACCGGTCCTTATATGGCCGAGGTGCTACTATCAAAACCATGCACCCCGAGCCCAGCCTAAAACCATTTTGAGGATTTTGAATAGAGGGGGAGGTGTGAATCCAATTCCACAACAATCCAACCATTCCATAGTGTCCAAGTGATATGAATATTACCACAGTCTAGAGTTATAAAACCACCTAATGTTGCCTAATTAATCAGTGAAGCATCTACCTAAAATCATACTAGTGATACCACGAGTAGAGTGTCCACTAGTTGGGGTTTCGTTTATTCTAGGGTGAGCAAAGAAATAATAACAATAACAATAATAAGGTCATAACAAAGGTAAATAGGCATGGCTAATTAAAACAATGATAACACGGGAATTTAAATAAAGCGATAATGCATTAATTTAAATCAAATTAATTTTATAAACTGGGATTCAATATGCTCAAGGATGATGTGACTTGCCTTGCTCGCTTTCCCAAACACCGGCTTCAACTTCCACGAAGAGCGGATCTTCCGAAGCTGCAGCGTCTACACGACCAACGGAAAAGAAAAGGCTTTTACTCTAACAAACTCCATATAACAAGCAGGAACAAAGCACAAAAATGGGTTCTTGACTTCTTAAGGAAAAATTAGAGACTTGAACGGTCCAATTCCGAGTTCAAATGGCCAAGTTATGGCCATTTGAAGTTTATATGCTCTTTAATTGAATATTTGCGAATTTCTTCATTTAAATTTTAATTTAAAATTGGATTTATTGCGTCAGCCAAGGGGAGGGGCGCGCGGACCGGGTCCACGGGAGTGGGGCCCACGCGGCAGCCTCACGGTCCACGGTGGACCGGGTGCACGCGGCTCACACCGACCGGCGCCGTGGGCCCCACGCGTCAGCCGCACCCGAGGGCGCGGGCGGCTGACGGCCGGGCCCCACGCGGCAGCCGCTCGGTGCGCCCGAAGGCGGCCACGGCGGCGCGGCCGGCGGGAGGCGGCGCGCCCGCGCCCCTATGGACGCCGGCGGCGGCCATAGGCACGGCGGAGCGGCGGCCGAGAGAGGGGAGGGAAAGGGGGAAACGAGGCGACGGTCCACGGCTCACCCTAGGTCGACGGCGACGACGAAAAAGGCGGCCGGAGCGGAGGAAGGCGGCGACGCGGCTCGGGTCGACGGGGTCGACGGCGTTCCGGCGGTCGGCGAGCGAAACGGAGGGGTGGACGAGGTCGGCGAGGATGCGGCGGAGCCGAAGGAGGCGGCGCCGAGGCGGGAGATGGTCCGGGGCGACGACGGCGGCGGACCGGAGCTCGGCGGCGACAGCGGAGAGAGAGAACGACGGCGCGACCCGCCGTCGCCGGACCATCTCCCCCTCTATTCAAAATCCTCTCCGCCGTCGCCGGACCATCTCCCGCCTCGGCGCCGCCTCCTTCGGCTTCGCCGCGTCCTCGCCGACCCCGTCCACCCCTCCGTTTCGCTCGC
Organism: Oryza sativa Japonica Group; assembly: GCF_034140825.1. Classification (NCBI taxonomy): domain Eukaryota; kingdom Viridiplantae; phylum Streptophyta; class Magnoliopsida; order Poales; family Poaceae; genus Oryza; species Oryza sativa. The sequence continues at coordinate 23,254,019 of NC_089045.1, forward strand.
CGACCGCCGGAACGCCGTCGACCCCATCGACCCGAGCTGCGCCGCCGCCTTCCTCCGCTCCGGTCGCCGTTTCCGTCATCGCCGTCGACTCGGGGTGAGCCGTGGACCGCCGCGTCGTTTCCCCCTTTCCCTCCCCTCTCTCGGCCGCTGCTCCGCCGTGCCGGTGGTCGCCAGCGGCGACCATCGGGGCGCGGGCGCTGCCTCCCGCCGGCCGCGCCGCCGTGGCTGCCTTCGGGCGCACCGAGCGGCTGCCGCGTGGGGCCCGGCCGTCAGCCGCCCGCGCCCTCGGGTGCGGCTGACGCGTGGGGCCCACGGCGCCGGTCGGTGTGAGCCGCGTGCACCCAGTCCACCGTGGACCGTGAGGCTGCCGCGTGGGCCCCACTCCCGTGGACCCGGTCCGCGCGCCCCTCCCCTCGGCTGACGCAATAAATTCAATTTTAAATTAAAATTTAAATGAAGAAATTCGCAAATATTCATTTAAAGAGCATATAAACTTCAAATGGCTATAACTTGGCCATTTGAACTCGGAATTGGACCGTTCAAGTCTCTAATTTTTCCTTAAGAAGTCAAGAACCCATTTTTGTGCTTTGTTCCTACTTGTTATATGGAGTTTATTAGAGTAAAAGCCTTTTCTTTTCCGTTGGTCGTGTAGACACTGCAGCTTCGGAGGATCCGCTCTTCGTGGAAGTTGAAGCCGGCGTTTAGGAAAGCGAGCAAGGCAAGTCACATCATTCTTTGAACATATTGGATCCCATTTTGTGAAATTACTTTGATTTAAATTATTGCATTATCGCTTTATTTAAATTCCCGCGTTATCACTGTTTTATTTAGCCGTGCCTATTTACCTTTGTTATGACCTTATTATTGTTATTGTTATTATTTCTTTGTTCACCCTAGAATAAACAAAACCCCAACTAGTGGACACTCTACCTGTGGTATCACTAGTATGATTTTAGGTAGATGCTTCGCTGATTAATTAGGCAACATTAGGTGGTTTTATAACTCTAGACTGTGGTAATATTCATATCACTTGGATACTATGGAATTGTTGGATTGTTGCGGAATTGGATTCACACCTCCCCCTCTATTCAAAATCCTCAAAATGGTTTTAGGCTGGGCTCGTGGTGCATGGTTTTGATAGTAGCACCTCGGCCATATAAGGATCGGTCTTCGGGCCTCTGTTGCAAAGCACTACCGTACTTCCACATGTCTAGTGGGTAAGGCTTAGTTTGTGGCTCAGTCTGGTTATAAACAAAAGTACACGGATGGAGATGGACGAAGTCGGGGGTTCGATGGACATCTCTAGGACAAATGAAGGCTACACGAGCTGCGGCCCGGTAGTCGAGATGTCATGGCACAGGGCGGGTGTCCTGCTGCTAGGGGGCTCAATCCTGCCTGCCTGTCCCGGGGGTTCCGGCCGTAGGTGGGGTTGGGTCGGTACTCTTGTCTATGGCTAGGATGGGTTGGAAACTATGTCACGTCTTCCGTTCGTATACCGTGGTGGTATGTGGCACGTGGTTACACGTGAGGAAGATGTGTCTTGTGGGTAAAGATGTACACCTCTGATCAGAGTATAATCTATTCGAATAGCCGCGCCCTCGGTTATGGGCAAGCCGAGCAATGTACCCAAGTTAGTGTTTTAATTCTTAAAACTTGCTTAACAACTAAAATGAGGAATGGTTGGCCTTTGTTGGCTTGGGACGAGCTGGGACCCAGGGTCGGGTTGCCAGTTCGGTCTGAATCATCATAGGCCTTGGGTTAAGGCAGGTTCGTGTGGGTTCACGGCCTTGATTAATAATATTGTATAGCTCTAGAATCGTGTTTACAAAATAGCTTTGAGCAACTAAGTGTCTTTTAATGCTATTTACTGCAACTCCTAACCCCTATACTATAACTCCGTTGTACTCCTTTACATTTATGCTGCACTTGTGGGTGTGTCTTGTTGAGTATGGTGGTTGTACTCAGTCTTGCTCAATTTTTCCCAAACCCAGAAGAGGAGCCCCTGGAAGATGAAGGCTTTGGTGTCTAGCTCGTGCCTGCCGTCAAGCGCCTGTGGTCGTCGCCTTAGTCTTCCGCTGTTTTTCGTTGTCTTTGTGTGTGCTGGGCCTTCGTTGCCCGTGTAATAATTATCTATTTACGCTTCCGCTTGTTAAACTCTGAGTTGTATCAACTTTTGGTGTACCTTGCCTCCTGGGACAAGGAATAATACACGCACGTAAGGAACGCCCGTGGGGTTATTTCCGGTCGTGACAGACGGGGAGAGAGGGCGACGAGTGGCGGAAACGGAGGTGGGGAGCTCGGGGAGGGTTTATATAGGGTTGGGAGTGAGAGAGGGCGGCCGGACGAGGGGGAAACGAGCGCGGAAGATCCGGCCGCCATTGATGGCGCCGGCGAGGTTAGGGGAGAGGTTTCCAAACGAATCCGAGGGAGAGAGGGAGGGAAAAATGGGGGGAAAGGGGGAGGGGATCCCGGGGAATAATTCCCCCCACTTTAATGCACGCGGGGATGGCGGGATGCGGCGGAATCGGCGGCGGCGGCGGCGCATGGCGCGGGCGGGGCGGCGGGAGCGGCGGGAGGAAGGGGATGATGGGTGGGCCCCACCCGTCAGCGAGGGTGGCGGGCGGGCCCGCCCGTCAGCGGCGCGCGTGCGGGGAGAGGCTGGATGGGCCGCGGGGAGAGGAGAGAGAGGGGGAGGGAGCTGGGCCGGGCCGGCCCAAGAGGGAGAGGGGGAGGGAAAGGGAACTTTTAGGGTTTTTCTTTTTATAAAACCTTTTTAACTTTGTTTATTTCTTCTTAATTATTATTTGTGCTCTAAAAATTCCACTAAAATTTATTTACGCATTTTAGGCTTTTAGGAAATATACAAAAATCCTCCAAGCCCTATTTGATTTTTAACTTTGCACATTTTAATTTTTGAAGGCTTTCACATGGATTTTAATTATTCTAGGCATAATTTAGAGGATGTATTTTAGAGTCGTTTTGGGACGCGACAGATTCCCATGAGACAGTGCCTCTCCTTGTCTTGAGCGGTTGAGAGACAGAACAACAATTAGAACACTAATCACCCAATCTTTATTCAACTTTTATTCCGGAGGTTTTCAAATGATTTTGCAAAAGAAATCCAAGTTCCTCAAATGATTCACTTGATCTCTCCAAGTGTATTAATAAGAATTCCTCACCAGTTTGCCTTTTTATTCCTATTCTAAGGTTGATATGTGGAGTTTGGTAGGGATCAAATATGGCATACTTGCATTCACATTTATTACTAAGTCAAAAACTTAAACTAAAATAGATGACTAAACATACTCAAGATCAAGATCGTGCAAAGTGTGTGTGTGATATATGGTGGAAATGAAATGTGGAAAATAAAGAAAATGCTTCTCTTTTGTGCTTTCTTCCTTCTCCAAAATCCTTCTTTTATAATTAAGGAGAAGGCATGGCTATACATTATTCTCTTCTTTTCTTTTTTTCAACATCATGCTCATGCTTAAGAGAGCATGACTTTATTATTTTCATAACCATGCCGTTCGCGGAAGAACCAGGAACGGTGCACTGCTCTGAGTTGAGTTATGTGAGGGGTCTTGTCACAACTACACAAATGGTGACATGTTCAGTATGGGCACATGATGACATGGTGACATATTATGGAGTTGTGTCTTGTGGGTAAATTTGTGCACCTCTGGCCACAGTAAAACTATTCGAATAGCCGTGCCCGCGGTTATGGGTGGGTCTAACAATGTTTTTCGTGATTAGTTCAACACTACTCATTAATAATAATAATGTGATAATTAATGATAGTTAATTTAACTCCTGGTTTGGAATGATTAATTCCTAGTTTAGAGGTTTGATCTGTATGACCGGGGTTGGCTGTTCAGGTTTGGTTGAGCCTGGGGAGCATTGGAGTGTTGTTTACTGTTGATTAATATTGATAATTAATTACTCTATGGTTTTATAGTTCTTAAATGTTTCGCTAAATGCTGCTTTTGCATATGAGCTCTATTATGCTATTCTTTTGTATCCCCGTGCTTTTGCATATTTGTTTTGTGGCTTGCGGAGTATTCATGTACTCACCTTGCAATAATCAATCAAACCTCAGTTGAAAAAACGTTGCGAAGGATAAGACGTTTGGCTTATATCCCAGTTGAGCTGCCCGTGGGAGTGGATCTGAAGCTTCGCTAGATTTATTTTTCCGCTGCAGTTTTCTTTGTGGTGAGGACTAATTGTCTCTTATGTAAGTATTTATCGCTTTAGTTATTTTGATGAATCTGTATATTAAATTGTCAGGTGTATACCTCGGTTGATTTCTGAATGAGGATTTTATGCACAAATTAGTTCGAAAATTACTAGTGAATTACTGGGCGTGACAATATCCACCTATTTGTTGCATATCAACAAAATGAGTATAAGAAAATTTCAAAAAAAAATTGACAAGATAGATTCATATGTAATATGTCACCCCACAAACATGCAAGATTTCTACAAGTTGTAACAAATCAATCTCTGATTAATGTATGCATATTCATAGTTAAATTTATTATTTTTGTTCTAACTTATAAAAGTTGAATTTGAACTTGCATTTGTATATTATATATCAATATTTCTTGTCAACTTTTTTGAGATTTTTTATGATTATTTAGTTAACATGCAATAAATTGGTGAATATCCACCCGAGTAATTAAAACCCATCTCCGTCGTAGGCTCGGAGCCTGCAGCTAGCGGAGAAGACCAAGGCCGCTCGGACGAGGAGGAAGAGAGGCAGCAACTGCCGGCTAGCTTATGGTTAAAAAAATGAAAGAATGCATTATATTCAAGGCGGCTTAACTGTAGGAATATTCGGTTTGATCAAGCGCACAGGGATGAATGGCCGGAAGACTCTCGTGAATGTTATCTCATATCAAAATATAATATATATAGCACTTGCGAGTACATGTGAATGAACGAACTGCGATATAAATGTACTGTAATCAGTCTCCAAGTATAGGAGTACATATAATTGATTTGAGAACTTAATCGATTATCAAAAAAAAAACTTGGAATGGACGCATGCAGTATTTGTCTGCAATATGATGAGTGATGACGACCATGTTCCCTGTCGTACGTAGTAGTAGGTCAATTAATTAATTAGCGTTTTGGCGGCGGAGGCGGAGGGAGGACGTAGTATTGGGCGAGTGTCTCTGCGCAATCCATGAGCGCCCAGATGGCATGAAACTTGTCGGCGATGGCGGCCTCATCGGCGGTGGAAGTCTTGTCGGGGCAGCCGCTCTTGCATAGTGGGGGAGCGGCGCCCGATTCGAACTTGTTGCGGAGGAAGCTCTGGACTTTCGGGTACCTCTCGACATCGATATCCGCGGGGAGCCCGGACATGGCCTTGGACACGTCGTCGAGGCTGGCGGCGCAGGATGCGAGACACTTGGGGAGCTCATCACCGCCCTTCTTTGCGGCGGCGGCGGCGAGCAACGGATCGGCCAGGGCCTTGGCCTCGGCGCTCCGGTTGGCTATGACGTGAGAGAGCAGCAAGGCTAAATCAACCTGGCCGGAGAGCTTGAATTTTAGATCCGGGATGGTGGCCATCACCCTCCTACATGGCCTGTGCTCCCTCGCATACATGCAGATTTCGTAGTAGAGGTCCGGAAGTTCCGAGTCCTCCACACGGTACCGAATGTTCTGATCCTCCTCCAACACCCGGCCGTGCTCGGAGGCTGCCGCAGCAGAGACGAATACTGCAGCAAGGAAGACAAGGAAAAAGAACAACGTAGAGCAATTAGGCGTGAATGAAGCCATGGTCGTTAATTAGAATCAAGCTGTTTTCCTCTACGCCACGATATCTCTGCATGGTATTTATATATCTATATATATTAGTATAACAAGTGACCTCCTTAATTAGGCTCTGTCTAACCGGAGGACTTCACAAGTATGGCTGCGAATACCCTCCCTACATTCTTTTTCCTTGTTTAGAGTTCTCTATTTATACAATGGTACACAGCTATGGCGCCCATTAATTAATGGAAACTGACTGTTTTTTCTTCAGACCACAACCCACAATGCTGAATCATCGTTGTGAATATATGTTATCAATATGGGATTTCACCAATTAGTAATACTAGTCATCAGCCCGTGCATTGCACGGGCTTTTATATGGGGGCATATTCTTTTATATATATAGTAAATATTTAATTGTAGGCTAAATATGTTGGTTATTTTCTAAATTACCTACTCAAGGTAAACATAATTTTACAATTATTAATTCGAAATTAAATTAACAAATATTACAACCATCGTCCATAAAATCTGAATTTGCTTCTTTCATTAGAGAATTAGCTTGTCGGTAGATTGAGAATAGGCCAGGCGCCGGGATATAGCAAAGCAGCTTAGCCATCTAGCTAACGCCTGGCGACATCAATCAATACTAGCCGTACATAAGTCGCGTCTTGCACGACTCTATTAATACCTGTCTGAGAAGTGTGTTTTATGTGTCGGGCATAGGTGCCCAATTATCAAGTTTTTCTTGGCAGATAGAACTGAACTTTAATTAAAAGTTTAATCCGGAAAAAAGCCAAACAATATAAACCACCAATGACAGACGGGAGTAAATTATTATATGATAAAGTAATAATGTGTTCTTGCTTTCACGAAAATCAACACTTGAAAACTTGACCAATAAATGAACTAAAAATATCCGTGCTTAGTGTTATGCATGCATGTAGTATTATTATATTAGATTTTAAAATATTTTCTTATGATGTGGATTTAATTCTTTGTTCTTGATAATATTATGAAAGAAAACAACAATCAAAATATAATGTTAAAGACCATGTAGAAACAATAATACTAAATATATTTTTTAGAACGAAGGGGATATTTACTTACCAAAATTGTATGAAAGATATTTGCATATGCATGTAAAACATGCATCCTTTCCATTTTTACCCTATAACCAGAGTATTTCAACGCACTATCCTCACGCTGGCAGGAGGACTGGAGGACTGGAACGACGAGGGAGACTTTGCGAACCCTCGTAGAGCCCTGTGAAAACTCTTTCCTTTTACTCTACTTTTACCGAGTCTCTTTTACTTACTACCCTTTGATTTGGAGGAAACATAGGAATTTTAAAGAATTTCATAGAACTATTATTGGGAGCGCTGCGCGCTCCTATATTCCAAGCGCCAAACGTGTATCAGCCAGGCCCACCTCACCCCATGTTCGATCATCCCACTCCCACTCCCACCGTTATCGGAGTAACAATTTACTTCGATAAAATCAACTTCTCTGGTTACGATCCGCACTTTCCGTCATCCCACTCCTACCGTTATCGGAGTAAACGATTTACTTCGATAATAAAAACAACTTCCCTTTCGATCCCACCCCACGTCCCACATCGTGCTCCCACCATTAATGGAATATATAGCAGAAATAGAGTAGTTTTTATCGGAGTAAATCATTGGAAAAAATGATTTACTCCGATAAAAACTACTCTATTTCTGCTATTATTCTATTTTTCCCGTACCCAACCAACCACTCTCGCCCCCACTTCATTTTTTCCTTTTTTTTTCTAGATTTGAATCGATCCACCATCCCAGCCCACAGATCGGCGACGCACCATGGAGGAGGACAACGACACCGTGGCGGTTGATGGCGGTGGCCGGCGAGCAGTGGCCGGCGGCGCTTGAGGCGAAGGCACTGCTTTAGGCCTCGCTGCCGCAGCATCTGCTTCAGATCGATGCTGAAGAGACGTCTGGCCCATGGCGAACAAGGTGGACGTCATGGGGACGGTGAGTTCTCTCAGCAATTCCTAATGAGATTCTTGATTTCTCGCAAGAATTGTATACAATCTATGATTAATTAAATTCTATATCCTTCTTGATTCTATGCAGTCTGACTTCGATTGGGTTGAGCACTCAGCTTGGCGTGCTTCTCTATTCTCCCTTGCATGGCGGAGATCATGTTTGTGATGGTCAATCGATTTGGTAACATCGGCAAGAAACTGTGATTTGTTTCATCACCTCTGTCGTTGCCCAGTTTATGACAGTGAGGCGGTGACAACGGCAACGGCGACCTCCATCTTTAGCTCCGTCGCCGGATCCGGCTCCTACCGAGGTCGTAGAGGCCAGACTTGGTGCTGCCTCGGCTCCAGCCTGCATCTCTACCGCTTTGTCTTCTTGCTCTCACTACCAGGACAAAAACTCCATTCAGCCGTCACGAGGAACTGGCGATGGCGTGTATTGATGTGTTTGTGTGTAAAATTTTTATTCTTGTGCTTTTACTATGATGTGCATGTAAAATCTTTATTTTTTGTCCCGTGATTTAGGATGGAGTGATTCAATGTATAAGTAAAAAATTGATTCACGTGTTATTTGGGGCAAACTAATTAGGCCCCAGTAACTCCCTCCTTATTTATTTTTCCTTTTTTTCTTGCTTGATGCACTCACTATAAGAAATCATCAACCAAGGCTGGCAATAATGCAATTACTACAAGTTAATGCACCATCAATTTTCATTTACATCGACAGTAATACGAATACTACATGATTTGATCAACCAATGTTATTCATAATCCAACTACTACAAGCACATGCACATTTATGTCAACAGTAACTCGATTACTACAAGATTTTACCAAGCATGGTTGTCGTTAATCCAATTACTGCAGGTACATGCACCATCAATTTTTATTTATATCAACGGTTATTCGTTTACTACAAGATTTGGTCTCAGTTTGTTGCACACCATATCGTAACTACCTCGATTGGAAACAGAGATAAACCAATTACAACGATTATTTTCATCCGACCACCAATTTTACGGATCTGTAATTGATTTACCCCGAATTCAAATAGAACTAATCTACACAGATCGAACGTGGCAACCGAACACCAGTTTCTGTGGACTCTGGACATGATGTGCGGTGCTCGAAACAATATTCCGTGCTCTTGCGCTCGGAATAGCGCTATCTTTAAACAAAGGATTAAATTCTATCATATCCTTTAAAATGCTTCTGAAATGGACAAACGTATAGAGAATTTGGAGACAATTTAGTAAGTGCTTTAACATCTTAGAAATTATCCTTTGAATGAATCTTTATCTCTCGTCTGATTCCTGCGGTCCAATCAAATAATGGTCATTCCTGTGTTTAGCAATCGTCTGTTTTGCACTTACATTCCTATCAGAATCTTGTGTTTTTTTATTCCTTTGTTTTTCCATTCCTGCGATTCAAAGGAGCTCTTAGATTCATTCTTGATTTAATAGTTGGGATTAAATCTGTCTTAGATCTGACGGCTTATAATTGCGTATTGGCGTGGTGCATTCTAGTGGTAAGAAGTATTATCTTTTCACTACTTTTAGATATCTTGTGGCTAGGCAAATGATCACACTACACCATATCCTCACCCCTTTGACTGCATACCTGTGATGGGCATAAGTGTTGGTCAGTGATGAGGGTTACCTTTGACGGGTTCTACGGGATGCCGTCATTAGTGAGCCATCCGGCTATAGCCCGTCACAGGTATCTACTCACTTGTGAATGCAACCCGTTTACGGTCGAGAATGCAACCCGTCAGAGCTGTGACGGGTTGCATTCTCAACCCGTCACAGGTGATTAGATACCTGTGATGGGCCATACAGATTGTGGACCCCCGTTTTCATAACAGGAATCAATTGTGTAAATAGTACCATTTCCCTGGATCAAGTAGTCTGGTACACACGAGTTCATAGCAGAAATACCAAGTGCACATACACGAGATTCTAGTGTGAATTATTACATCATAGGCCCGCAGGCATAGTCATAGAACATAGGACCGAATGGTCCGGAATACATTCCAAAAGCAGAAGTAGATAAGGCAGCGGAGCTAAGGCAGCGGCACACCATTGCCACAGGCAACGACCGTAACTAAGACCTACTGAGCGCCATCGTCTTCATCACCCTCCTGGTAGTAAGCGTAGGGATCCTCCGAAGCTTCATCTCCAACCTCTGATTAAGTTTGTATATTGCAAGGGTGAGTACCAACCGTACTCAGCAAGCCAACACAACAACAATGTACATGATAGCGGGTATTCAAGGAATGGCTATGGTTCTTTTGCGCAAAGCAAGTTTTGTAATTCTTTTCACAAGCCTAAAACCTAGCATAGACTGATCAAATTTTAGTACCAGTGTTCACATTAAACAACGACGGTTCTGTCCACCATCCATTGTGATCCCAAGGATAGCTTCCCGCCATTGAGTCGTCATGGTTTTCTGAGGACGTCCACCTTCCCTCCCACACAAGTTAAGAATTTTGAGTCTAGCCAAGTGTAATACACGTCCCGGTGCTCAATAACCGCAAGCATGGCTATTCGAATAGATTTGGTTTACTCACACTGCAGTGGATGTACACTTTACCCGTACTCCGCGACTGCCCAACACATGAGCCTCGTCCCAACACATGAGACGCGTCACGGCAAAGCTTTTCGATAACCTCGCATTGGCAGTACCCACTCCATGAACTTAAATCCTCATGCACTCTAGGCGTCCATGTTTCTAGCAGTGAGAGGAGTTCTGGCACTCCTGGGAAAGAGACATCTCACACACATATTAAATTATGGTTCAAGTTAAGTTCTCTCTCACACACACTTATGGCAGTCCTACCAATAGCGACACCGATGTAGGAGCACGCCACGTGGCCCTACCTCAACGGCTGCCCCACGGTAGCGCACATGCCTCACTTAGGGGTGAACCATCTATGCAGGGATACTGCCTCTGCTCGGCTATCTAATCCGCTAGGTCTATACCCATTCGAGATGTACGATTGTACGGGGGTCGTTTCATGCTTAACTTCATGGCTCGGTCCTTAATTGACCGGGGACGGTACTAGCCTTTTCCAGATATCACCCAAATCCTCCGTCCGCCCCAGTCGAAAATAGTTGTTTAGTTTTATTTCTCCTTTCACAAATCATGTCATCAATTTCATGGCAATGTGGCGCTCATGTCTGCACATGCCGCATCTCAAGTAGGATGTTCATCATTGCATGCAATTTTATTTGTAAACAGAACAATTTCGCAATTGGGATCAACATGTTCAAAGAATAGTGATGACTTGCCTTGCTCGTAGTCCTGCGGGTCTTGATCCTCGCTCGGATCCGCAACTCCCTTGTGCCCTAAAATTACATGCGAAGAAACGATTTGAATTCAATTAGAATTCAAATAAAAATCCAATAAACTCAAAAAGTCGAACGCGAATCGATCTTTCTATATCGACTACAAAGTTTGCGAAACCACGCTATTCCAATTTTAAGCTCATTCAACCTAAGTCATTTTGCGATTTAAAAGTATCTTCTTTAAAATTCAACGAAAAATACAACTCTTAGTAATTAAATCCGAATATCTACCGCGAATTGATTAGTTATAGAGATTACCAAAAATAATCTATAATTATATAAAATTTTGCAATTCTACGACTACAAATAATCTATAATTAAATTCTAATTATTTTAAATGTTCTAAACCTCCTTAATCTCTCTCTAATTTTCTATTTATTTTTCCATTTCTTTTTCTCTCTTCTTTTCTTTCTTTTTCTCTCTTCTTCTTTTCTTTCTTTTTCTCTCCCTCCCGGCTTCTCCCTTCCCTCTCGGCTCCCTGCCTACCCAGGCGGCAACGGCGACCGAACAAGGGGGGGGGGCGGCTTACCGACGACGGCGGCGGCGACGACGGCGCAAGGCGGGGCGACGCACGGCGCGGCGGCACCAAGCGCGGCGGCACTGCGGCACGAAGGCGGCGGCGCGGTTGAGAGGAAGAGAGGAGAAAAGAGGGGAATGGGGTGGGAAGAAATGGGGAGGGGGTGGAGGTATTTATAGGGAAGAGGGGGAAGAAGGAGAGGGGGGTGGCCGGCTTAATGGCGACGCGACGGCGGCCCACGGGGCTCAGGGTGACGGCGACGAGTGGCGACGCGACGGCGCGGCGGCACGGGGCTCGAGGCGGTGACGCGACGGGCGGGCGGCGCAGCGCGGGGCTTGGTGCGGCTCGGCACGGGGCTCGGCGCGCGGGACGGCGACGGGCGAGCGGCGCGCAGCGACGGCGGCGTGACAGGCGCGCGGCAGGGCAAGGGCGCGGGGCGCGATGTGGCGATGGCGATGGGCGCGCGGCGGCTCGGGGCGCGAGGCGCGCGCGGCAGAGGAGGGGCCAGGGCTAGGGACGCTCTCGAACACCTAGCGTGCAATGAATAGTGCCAGGTCCCATTTAACCCTATTTTAGCCTATTTCCTATATATATTTTATTCTATAAATCCTTATTTTTGCATAAATGAAGTTTACTCTGTTATTCTAACCAATGTATTCACCCTAGATTAATATTACCCATATTTTATTTTTATATAATTTATTTGAATTTTTAATTAGGGCTAATTCTTATTCCATCGCACTTAAATTTGATTGTTACCAATATGGTCGCGATAATATTTTATTTATTTCTTTCCTCACCTAATCTTTATTTTAAATTGTTTTTCAATTATTTATTTAGCCAAATGAATTTTAGGGTTTATTCCTAATTACTTATTCTTTATTCGCGATTAATAAACTACGAAATCAAAATCCAATGAAAAAGGCGAATAAAACCGGCATGATGTAATTTATTTAAAAAGTTTTTGAAGGTCCGTATTTTTAGAGTTTTTTGATTTTGTTGGTCGAATTTTCAGTGTGTTACACAGATCCAACCCAATCCATCTCTAACAGGTCCTTTTTTTGTTCTTCACAGGTAGAAACCACCCAACCCAATCCTTATCTATCTCCCACCGACGGTCCGAGACCACTCATCTCTCGTTTTTTCTTTTACCTTATCCATCCCTCTCTCTCTCTCTCATTTTTCTTTCTTTCTCCCGTCAATGAGCATCCACGCGCCGAGCACCAAGTCCGGCGGCGGCCTCCGACTCCACGCGCGAGTAGCGGCCACCGCCGGCCGCTTCCTCCTCCGCCTCCCGACCGCCGGCCGCCGAATCTGGCCAACGGGGCGCGGATCCGGCCATCGCAGCCTCTCCCCCCACCACCGGTCGCTTCCTCCTCCGTCTCCCGACCGCCGGCCAGCACCGCCTCCCCCACCTTTCGACCGCCGGCCGCCGGATCTAGCCTACAGGGTGTGGATCCAGCCACCACGGCCTCTCTCCCCACCGCCGGCCGCTTCCTCCTCCGCCTCCCGATCACCAGACACCGTCGCCTCCCCCCACCTTCCGACCATCGGCCACTGGATCTGGGCTACAGAGCGCGGATCCGACCACCACGGCCTCTCCCCCGCCCCACCGCCGGCCACTTCCTCCTCCGCCTGCCGACCGCCGGACGCCGCTGCCTCACACGCCTAACGACCGCAAGCCTTGACACGTTTGGGGGACGCGGATCCGGCGCCTCTCCACCGACCGCCAGTCGCCTCCTCCTCCGCCACCCCACTGCCGCTTGCCAGATCCGGCGGCAGCCGCCTCCACCGCACCGCCAACCGTTGGATCCGGCGGCCTCTACCCTCGACCGCCGGCATCGTCCACCGTCTCCTTCACCCGCTAGCGCCGCCGCCATTTCCAACTCTTGTAGGTTCTGCAAATTTTCATTGCCAAATTTCAGATTAGGTTATACTCACGGTTGCTTATGTGGATTTGTAGTTTATTACTCAAAGTTGTGTCAATTTGTGATGTATATTACTTGTGTGGATGTGCTATAGTATAGTTGTAGCGCAAGTATAATGTAATTACACTATAGTTGTATTGTAACTACAGTGTAACTACACTGCGATTTCTATATACGTTATATATAAATTTTTATTTTGGCCGTCAACAAAAATAATTTTTGAAGTAGTGACCGACAGGATGCAGCCATGCTTCATCTTTTAAATATTTTTACCAGTGACTAAACGATAAATTCAAGTGTGATTAACGTTGGTCAACCATATGCTTCATCTTTTTAAATATTCACTGAAACTATTATAAGATAATCAGCAAAATTACCAACAGACTAATATTTTATTTGGGTTAAATTAGTGTTTGACTAATAAACCGAATATACAAATTAAACACTCCCTATCATGGTCTCGATCTCCAGCATTGAGTTTGAGTCATCTCTGGTAGATCTATCGAGTTGGTTTATGAGGATACGATGGAACATAGAACATGCATGCATGCTTGCATATATTGTTAGATACAGAGCCAGCGCCCACCATGTGATCATGGTCTCCGGTCTGAACATATATTCATAGGCAGACCACGTACTACTGAACAAATTGAGAACTTGAGAGTGAAATTAAAAAGAAGCTCCTTAATTTGCAGATATATATGACAATAGTATGGCCATTAATTAATCTGATATATAGCACAAGCATTAACTGTGTTGCATTACAGACTCTATTGCTAGCTTGTATACGTACTAGCAGCATATATATATACAGGTACAAATAATATCCATCCAAGACTGCTGCTCCCTTATCGATCTTCTTCTCTCGATCGATCACTGTTAAGACACAGAGACGATCGATACTCAAAAATGGACAATCTGACCTTAATTGCTTGTGATCGATATGGATGGAAATGATGGATCGATGCAGGTCTCTCTCTCCCTGGGGGCCCTCCCTCATCCTCTTCGTCCGCCCTACCCCCTTTTCCTCCAGATCTGGTGATGGCGGCGAAGGTGGAGATGGCTGGTGCGTACGCCAGGCGAGGTGGCCGACGGCCGGCGATGGGTTGCCGGGATTATTTTTCTTTTTTTTTATTTGTTGAAAGCTATAGGTGCCGGTTCCAGATCTAGCACCGACCAATTGGAGCCGGGCCCAAAACCGGCACCTATGAGGCCTTTATAACTGGCACCAATGAGTATTTTTGTGGTAGTGATAATATGGAGCGGGAAATTAACATTGCACCGGCGAAATAATACAGGTACAAATAATATGCATCCAAGACTGGTGCTCCCCATAATTATCGATCTTCTTCTCTCGCGATCGTTCAGTACTATTAAGACAGAGACGATCGATACTAAAAAATGGAACCTAGCTTGCTTGTGATCGATATTGATGGAAATGATCGATCGATGCAGGACCGACCAAGCATCAAGGGGATCAATGGCGAAAAGAATTACTTCAGCTAGAGACCCGCCCTACGTACATGCATGCATGCATGCAACTACAGCACAAACATATATTAATTGACCGATGCGGATCGATCGAGATGAACGTTGGGAGGAGACCTATATATACTAGTACTAATTAAGTACTACTATACAATAGCTATAGTAGAGTAATATATAGTGGAGGATATACAGCAGCAGTAGCTAGGCTAACAATTATGACAGGCCACTTATCTTAATTTTAACATTTTTTGGTCGGATACACAACTGAGAGCAAGTTGTTTAATAGTATAGCCAACTAACAGCTCCAAATCATATATAGTCAATTTAATAGTCAATTCATATAATAGTTATCTATAAATATATATATACTACAGTATTAATATATGGTCCCACTCGTTATACACACATTGTGTGTTGGAGTCAATACTGCAGCTGGCTATAAATTTGTAGCCCGCTGCTTATCTCTCTTCTTTTATCTTTTCGATACGTGTTTATAGCTGGTTTATAATATAATATTGTACGCTATGATAATTGATACACTAGTACTCCCTCTATCTACTTTTGATAGTCATATTTCACCTTGACACACAGACCAAGGATAAGTAATTCTACTTATCATTCATTTAAATATGCTACTAGTTATTCCTCGTAAACAAGCGATTCATTAATATTTACATTTCTCAATACCCATGTAGCCAATCATGTGTGGTAGAATGGAGAGTCACGCATTAAATTCGAGAAAGTCATTAAGATGATGGGTTGTTGATTGAAATATGACTATCAAAAATAAAATTTTCAGATTTGGAAATATGACTATCAAAAGTAGATGGAGGGAGTATATACTAACTCACAAGTGGCCGACCAAGGTATAGGGGAAGTAGGGTAATAGTACGTAGGAGGGATCTAGCAATTAGGTTAGGTTAAATACTTGGGCTGAGCCTTCAATCCCTAGCTAGCTATATATAGGCTCGGAGTTGTACTGCTAGCTTCGCCCTAGCTCCAGCTCATGATCTATCAGCCGGCCGGGCATGTGTGTGTATAGATATATATATGAAGGAAATTAACCAGAGGCTGGCACATCAACTCGTTCAGTCCAGTTAGAGTGAGCCAAGAGCAAGCATGAAGAACACTAGTCTGCAGCTGCCTCTTCTTCTCGTCGTGGCTGCTCTTGTTTGCTGCCTCCCAACTAGTGGCGCAGAACTCCCTGGTTGGGCAAAGCCGCGGCTGCAGCGTCTCCTGCGCGGCGGCGCCAGATCAGCGGCGGCGCACGGCAGGCGTTCTCCGGTGGTCGAGGTGACCGTGGCGAAGAACGGCAGCGGCGATTACAGGACGATCGCTGCTGCCTTGGCGGCAGCGCCCAAGAGCACGAAGAAGGTACGGTCGTCCTACACTATCCGTATCGGGGAGGGGACGTACATCGAGCAGCTCAACATCACGAGGCGTGATGTGACTTTGTTCGGCGACGGAGTGGGCAAGACGGTGATCACCGGCAACCGTGGCTCCCTCAAGCATGGCGACATGCCTTCATCGGCTACCGTTAGTAAGTAGTCCTAGTATTATTCTCTTATGGCTACCTAAAGAATATGTAACTGTGTTTAATTAATTTGCATGCATATGCCTTGCTTAATTTAATTAGTTAATTAGTCGTACCTTAGCTAGCTTGAATATTTTTTATTAACTAGCAAGGAATGCGCGGGCATACATATTAAGTTGTGTTAGAAACTATAAGAAAAACATATCTACTGGATTATTCGTGCTGCAGTGGAAAAGTATGATTGCCCAAAAACATTCTTCACCAGTATTTCTTAAATATTTTTTTACAAACTATTTGTTGTCTTTATATTATATAATATTTAATTTACCTCCATTAATTTGCTTAATCAGTTTAAAGAAGATTGGCTTAGTCTCGTTTCACAAATAAAGTGTAAATTAAAAGTAATGTGTTTTCGTTTTTAGAATTGATTGTTTATGGGCTTTATTTTTTAAACAAATCTTAAAAACTATTAGTGTTTAATAGACGTGTTATTTTATACAATCATCGCCCTCTAATTGGTTCGTGTATATTTACATGTAAGCATCGGAGCACTCGAAAAATATGTAATGGTTATGGTAATGGGTGTTCTAGTTTAAGTGGAAGCAAAGAGCTTTTTTCTAAGAATTTTCTATGTTTTTCTATAATTAGTTCACTTTGCTCCCTATTGTATTTTCTATTTTCTTTATGAAATCTTACTTTAAGTTCAGATTTTGTGAGATGACAAAATAGTGACAGCGTGTTACACCTTATATGCCAACCATTTTCGAAAAAAATGAATCGATTTTTGTATAAACATCTAAGACTAAAGTATGTTCTCATTATTTATTAATTGATGGATTAGGATGGTTCGAGACTATGTTAAATACACAAGCTTGTAGAGTCCAAATCTATTGCGCAGTATATAGGAGACAACCTATATAGGATTATTTTTTGCAAGTGTGCAAAGCTTCACATAGCCTAGCAAGAACACGATTGGATGGTAAAATATAACTACGTACGAAGGCATCATTTTTTTTGGAATAATTAATATTAGGAATTATGTACTCGAAGCCAACCTCTCTACAAATAATTTGTTTAGCTAGACTGCACTGGAGCATAAATTAAGTACACCGAGATTATGTAATCATGCATATGATGCTTACAATATGTCTATCCACTTGCCACAATTTTCATTGTTTTCATGCTATATTATTTAGATTATAAACCATAGTTTATGATAATCTTTTAAAATAAATAGCTAATTTTTATAAGCTTACGACATTGGATTATTTATAACTAATTTGCAGTTAAAGACTCATATTAACTATATTCCAATACTTCTAAAAGAAATATGTTATTTTGAATTATAGTATGACATTATAATATGTTATGTGCTGATGTTTATATATTGTATTGTATAGGAAGGAATGACATATATATATATATATATATATATATATATATATATATATATATATATATATATATATATATATATATATATATATATGAAATTTTATTTTGATCAGTGTATGTACGTATATATACTGTATGCAGCTGCCTCAGGCCGCGGTTTCATGGCCCGAGACCTGACGATACAGAACACGGCGGGACCGGAGGGGAACCAGTCGTTGGCTCTTCGCTCTAGTTCCAACCACACTGTACTGTACCGGTGCGAGCTGGAGAGCTTTCAGGACACCTTGTACGCTGAGAACGGACTGCAGTTGTACCTCGACAGCGTGATTTCAGGCACGGTGGACTTCGTCTTCGGCAACGCCAAGGCGGTGTTCCAGAGATGCCATCTCCTCGTGCGCCGCGGAAGGGAAGGTGCGCACAACATCATCACGGCGCAGGGCCGCGACAAGCCCGGCGACGACACCGGCTTCAGCTTCCAGAACTGCAGCATCATGGCCAAGCCCAACGAGAACCTGACGGGCGTCGAGACATTCCTCGGCCGCCCGTGGAAGAACCACTCGCACGTCATCTTCATGCAGTCGTTCCTCGACGGCATCGTGCACCCGAAGGGCTGGGTGGAGTGGGACAAGAGCAAGCACGTCTTGGAGACGACCAAGACCGTGTCGTACATGAAGTTCAACAATACGGGACCCGGATCGGACACCAGCCGCCGCGTCAACTGGGAGGGCTTCTCCGTGGTCGACGCTAGCAAAGCTGAGGAGTACACCGTCGACCGCTTCATCCACGGCACCCAGTGGCTGCCCAACGCTCTCAACTACAAGCCTGGTCTCTACTAGCTCCCCTCCATCGATCCATATATGCATCATCTATTACTGCTATACTGCTTATATTGCTAGCTAGCTCCTTAATTATATAAGTTGCATCTCATGCTAGCCCCTGCAGTGAAGTCTCGTTGGTGCATGATTGGATCAGCTGTATCTCGATCTTTTTCCTATTTTCGATCTTTCTTCATCGCATGCAGTACCTTAACTTTGATTAATGAATTTGATGGGGTACCACCCCTATGTTATGTAATCTCACTCTTTAATTTCTATCTTAACAACAATTTGGCCGGCCGGCAACCTTAGTGTGGCCCGCTCGGCAAAAATGCTTGTGTGACCATGCATTCATCATCTATATAATATCCTATTGTACTATTAATTTGTACCTTCTTAATTCAATCATGGTTCCTCACTACTGTACGTGTAGTGTGTACGTACGTTATGAGAAATACTCCATATATGTTGTGCAGCTAGCTAGCTATACGTGGTGCATGTGTATCTTGGCAATCATATATGTATACTACTCCCTCCGTTACGAAATGTTTGACTCTGTTGACTTTTTAGCACATGTTTGACCGTTCGTCTTATTCAAAAACTTTTGTGAAATATGTAAAATTATATGCCTATATAAAAATATATTTAACAATGAATCAAATGATAGGAAAAAAATTAATAATTACTTAAATTTTTTTAATAAGACGAACGGTCAAACATGTTTAAAAAAGTCAACGGTGTCAAACATTTCGAAACGGAGGGAGTACTACTTAATTACTTCTGTAGTCGTACAGCACATTCTATTTTGCCAATCTCAATATTCTTAGAGAGAGAGAGAGAGAGAGGTGGGGGGCATCATCATCATAAAATATAAGGAAGCACTTATACATGGAGAAGTTAAATACATCTTACTACAGCATGCATACATAGCAGGCCACTCCTAATTCCTGTTTGAGAAGTGCGTTATATGGGTCGAACTTAGGGTGCCCTATTATCAAGTCTTTCTTGACATCAAATTTATAAAAGTTTGATTCAGAAAAAGTCCGACGATGTCAACTATCTATGACAAACGATAGTAAATTATTATACGATGAAGGAAATAATACGTTCATAAAAATCAGCACTACTTGAAAACTTGACCAATAAATGAACTAAAAATATCCGTGCTTAGTCTTATGCATGTAGTATTATTATATTTTGATCCTAAAATATTTTCTCATGATGTGGATTTCTTTGTCCTTTATAATATTATGAAAGAAATCAACAATCAAAATATAATGTTAAAGACCATATAGGAACAATAATACTACATATATTTTTAGACTTACCAAAATTGTTTGAAATATATTTTACATATGCATGTAAAACACGCATCCTTCCCATTTTTACGCTAGCCAGAGTATTTCACCGCACTGTCCTCGCACTGAGCAGGACTGGAGCTAAGTGACGAGGGAGACTTTGCGAACCCTCATCAAAGCCTCATAAAAACACTTGGCTTTTACTAATTAAGTCTCTTTTACTTAGACCCTATGATTTGGAGAAAAAAGTAGAAATCCTATGAAAGCTTTTGAGACAAAAGGATTGAATCCTATCAATCCTTTTATACGAAAAAAATTCCTATGAATCGCGGAGCGACGATGGTGACGGCTGCACACTGATGAAGTGATGAGTCATGCCCCTGTGCTTCTAGTTTCTTATTGGGCTTGCTTCTTTAGGCTTGAGTCTAGGCTAAAATATTGGGGGTGAGGGTTCGTGGGCCAAATTCGGGGGTAGTCCCGAGCCCACCGGGACTACCCCTGGCTACGCCACTGATTGAATCATATCGTCAACACATGCATCACATCTACAGAGAATCACTTTTTGTCCTTGCTAATTAATTAGCTAGATTGATTTTGGATTACAAATTATGAATCTAATCTGTTGGTTGTTTGGCTTGCATGTTTGTGCCGGTCGATGAGGTCTGATGATCAACATCGTCGTCGCGTCGCCTTGCCGATCGCAGGCAACCGCTGCCGCCGCCGATGTTGCCGCACGCGGGCATGTATGGATGGGGGATCGAGATCAAGCGATTCGCCGCAGAACGGCGGGCTTCGGCCATGCCGCTGATCGCGTAAGCCATGCGCACGGGCCGGCCCGTATGCAGGGGCCGGGCGACCGGCCGGCCTCGCGCCCACCACGATGGCATGCATGCATGCATGCACGTCCGCAAACAGATCGATCTACAGGCATGAGACATGCCAAAAAAAACCGATCTGCAAGCGTGCATCGGAGACCTACGGGGGCCTTCGACGCTTCATCCTCGCCTCCGCCTCTGCGGATGCCAAGATCTTCATCGCCATGATCGTCGCCGGCTCCGCCTGTAGAAAATACGGAAGCGTTGTCACCTCTCTCGAGGCCGCGTACGTGTGTTAATATGAGTTGGGAACAGCCCCCAACGTGGCTTACAATAGATGAGATCAATCTCAGTTGATTCGGATAGAAGAAAGAAACAAACTCTGAAACAAACTAACCGAACCAACCATATCCTATTATCTCATGCATTATCACATGTAACAACGCAGGATAACGAGCCAGCTCGGCTCGTTAAGGCTCGGCTCGTTTGAGCTCGTTATCTTAATGAGCCAGCTCTGCTCGGCTCGTTAATGTTAACGAGCTAAAAGGCTAGCTCGGCTCGGCTCGCGAGCTGGCTCGTTAGGCTCGTTAACGAGCTATATCTTATTAGTATCATATTAATAATTTCAAATTTAACATTTTATTATGTATTAACATAATAATAAACACTAACTAATATAGTACTTACTAAATATGAATAGTTTTGATGTAAATAAAAGACTAAGCACTAGTCAATAAACACTAAGTTCATAAAGATTTGGTGATATTTTATAGTAACGAGCTAAACGAGCAGCTCACGAGTTAGCTCGTTAAGCTCACGAGCTAAAAGGCTAGCTCGACTCGACTCATTAAGACTACGAGTTCGAGTCGATCCAAGCCGAGCTTGCTACAAGCCGATCCGAGCCACGAGTTTTGAGCTTTTTGTCCACCCGCAAACGCATGTAACAGGAACAACCTTTCTAACACTCCCCCTCAATCATAATTTATCTAAGTTAAGATTGTATCTAAACTTCTGAAACTGTTGTATAAGAAGAGGCTTAGTAAACCCATCAGCTACTTGATCACCAGATGAAATGAACTTAATTTCTAACTGTTTTCTAGCAACTCTTTCTCTGACAAAATGATAGTCCACCTCTATATGTTTAGTACGAGCATGAAAAACAGGATTTACTGACAAAGTAGCACCTAGATTATCACACCACAAACAGGCAGACTGAGGCGAATGAATCCCAATTTCTTTTAACAAAGTCTGTATCCACATTACCTCAGCTGTAGCATTAGCAACTGCTTTATACTCTGCTTATGTACTAGACCTGGATACTGTGGCTTGCTTTCTAGCACTCCAGGATATTAGATTTGATCCTAAAAACACAGTGAATCTGTCACGCCCGGAAATTCACTAGTAATTTCCGAACTAATTTGTGCATAAAATCCTCGTCCAGGAATCAGCCGAGGTACACAAACTGACAATTTAATATACAAATCCATCTTAATAATAACGTTACATACTTACAAAGGAAAGAAAACAGCAGCGGAATTAACGGTCTAGCGATGGCTTCAGCTCCACTCCCACAGGCAGCTCAACTGGGGTATAAGCCAAACGTCTTCTCCTTCTGGATCCTTTATCTTCAAAGGAGGTTTGATGATTATTGCAAGAATGAGCATATGACATACTCAACAAGCCACACAGCAAGTATGCAAGTGCACAAGGATACCAAAGGATGGCATAATATAGGCTCATTTGCAAAAGCAGCATTTAGCAAAGATTTAAGATAAATAAAACAGTAGAGTAATTAATCATCAATTTTAATCAACACTGAACAGCACACCCATGCTGCTCAGGCCCAACCAAACCTGAACAACCAACCCCGGCTGTACAGATCTAACTCCAAACCAGGAGCTAAGCAAATTATTACCAGTTATAACATCCATAATTATTGTGAGAGGTGTGGGACTAATCACGAAAAACATTGCTTAACCCGCCCATAACCGCGGGCACGGCTATTCGAATAGTTTTACTCTGGCCAGAGGTGTACCACTGTACCCACAAGACACGATTCCACACATGTTGCCATGCCCCGAAATACCACCACGGCATTGCAAAGGGGGAAATCGTGACAGTACCCTTTGCACAACACAACTCAAAACAGTGCACCGTTCCTGGATCATAATCTCCCCCTCAAAACCAGAGGCAATGGACTCCCCAGCGACCCCCACGGACTTCTCGCCGCTTCACAGTCTGGTGCCCCGCAATGAATCATGCTATACAAAAGGTAAAGCCGTTGCCCATGCTGGCTTGTGGTTGGTACGGTAAATGTCTCACAACAGTAGCTCGCGAACCGGTCCTTAATTGCCATGAGCACGACTTTCAAAACCATTTGCTCACAACCCACCTTTAATCAAGTTTTAATTATCAATTAATTATCATAACACGATTAACCATCGTGAGCTACCATTAAATATAACCATAAATAATAATGTAGTATATATGATTCATCACATTAGTGAGCTAATGTTTCTAAGCATTGCTAAGCAATTATATATATAACATTTAGCTGAACCAAACCAATACATAAGGTTCAAGCTAATCAATTTATTACCCAAGGTATCAAGGAATAGGGCATTCAATGCAAATTGGCCATAACAAAGGAAAAGGTTCACACCACCCGGTGACATTCGAAAATAAATGCACAGTTGAAATAAATAGAGAATTTAAATATAGAATCAACATGCTCAAAGGATTGTGTTTAGGATCTGTGTGACTTGCCTTGCAATAATCGGTCTTCAATTAATCTTCCTGAATACTTCCGGCGCACTCGCGAACCTTCGCAACGACGGAAACGACAAGCTAACACACAAAACGAGGAAAAAGACTAATAAAAACCAAATAAACAGTACATAAAAAGTAAACAAACACGTAGATCATAATTTTAGATGAATTATGAGACTTGAACGGCCTCATTCTGACTTCAAATGAATTTATTATGAATTTTACAAGATTAAATCTAATTAAAGCCCATTTAAAAAAAATTAAATAAATTTAATTCAATTTATGGACAATTTTAATATGTAGATCTTTATTTTATACAACTTTTGCAACTTGAACCATATTAAACTGAGTTACTATGAATTTCAGAAGATTCAATCTATTAGAAAAACTGGAAAAGGAGAAGATGATGATGTCATGATGACGTCATCAATGGTGGCCGGCTCGGATGGCAACCTCGCCGGAGCTAGGGTGGTCGGCCGGGATTTTGGAGGGCATCTACACGTAGAGAACGACGAGACGAACGCGACGGTACTTACCAACACACCGGACGACCACCGACGACGGCCGGCGACGAAGGGGCGGCGGCGGCGACTCGGCTTGCACGGGGCGGCGGAGCTCCGGTGACCGGCGACGGAAAAGGAAGGGTGGCCGAGCTTCCTCTCACCACAGCGCACCCAACGGTGGTGACGGCGACCGGCGACGACGATGGAGACGGCGGCGCTACCTCGCCGGAGATGGCCGGCGGCGACCGGTGAGCTAGGCGGTGGTGGCGGCAAGGCTACGGGACACGGGAGACCACGGGAGAGGGGGCAAACGAAAGAGGAGGACTAGGGGGTCCTATTTATAGCCTTGGATTGAAGAGATCGGACTCCTCCCGCAAGAAATCGATCCGGGAAATAAAAACTCGGTTTTGGAGATAAACTCGAAAACGAGTTCGATTCGGATAAGATACTCAACGGTTTGCTCCGATTCTTGGGGGAGAGGATAGAGGAGGATAAGAGGAATATTTCCCCTCAACTAATTTTAGGAAAACACAAGAGAAAAGGTTGGATTTGGAGGGGAAAACCGCGGCTATACAGGTACTGTGCGGCTGGCTCGGGCTCTGTCTCCAGCCGGCTGGAGATTGAAGATGCCACTGTAGCAGGGAAGCAAACTAGACTTTCGGCTGGGCTTCTACTACCAAGGACTGATTAAAGGAGGGACGCAAAGAAGACTTCGGGAAAGAGAGGAAAAGGGCTGCAGGCTGAGAGGAGACTGGGCCGAGAGTGAGAGGACTTTTCCTAATTCGGCCCGAAAAGGAAAAGGTGAATTTTAATTACTTTTCCAATTAAATTAATCACTGAAATGATCTTTGAATTGTTAAAAATACTTCCAATGCTCAAATAATTTCAAGAAAAATCCTGAAAATACTTGGACACTAAAAGTACTTAACAAAATTATAATTAGACCATTTAATAATTAATTTAATATGTGAATAATTACTGAAATGCTCTTTGTATGATTAAAATTAATAATTGAGCTCCGAAAAATCCGAGAATATTCCAGAGAGTATAATTAACCATGGAGAATTTAATAAAAAATTAAATCCATCCATGCTTTATATTTAGGAAATTTTATTTCCCACATTTAACTTCACTTGTAAATTAATGAACATTTAATATAAATTCTAATAATAATTTATTAAATAATTTATAAATCCTAAAACAAAAATCAGGATGTGACAGAATCCTCCAGTTGACCTTCTGTCATCCATTGAGCCAGCCCAATCTGCATCTGAAAAGGCACTTACAAGTGTAGAAGAGGATTTAGTAATCCTCAACCCAAGATCTATAGAGGACTTAATGTATCTCAGAATCCTTTTTACTGCCATCCACCAATGTTGAACTGTAGGAGTATGCAAAAACTGACAGACTTTATTCACAGCATAAGATATATCAGGCCTACTCAAGGTCAAATACTAAAGTGCACCCACTATACTTTTGTATTTTGTTGCATCATTTACTCCTAACACAGAACCATTATAGGCTGAGAGTTTTTCAACTGTAGAAAGAGGAGTAGTAGAAGACTTACAATTTTCCATTCCTGCTCTTTTTAGTAAATCTGAAGCATACTTTTCTTGTGTTAGCAATATGCCATCACGTATCTTATTTACGTCAACACCAAGAAAATAATGCAAATCTCCCAAATCCTTGAGAGCAAAGTCTTGCTTCAGATCACTTAATAGAGCATCAGTAGCATTCTGTGTAGAACTAGCCACAATAATATCATCAACATATATCAAAACAAATACAGTAACTCCTCCTTTACTATAGAAGAACAACGAAGTATCAGCCTTGGATAACTTAAAACCAATATCACAAAGCTTACTACTAAGCCTGGAGTACCATGCTCTAGGTGCTTGTTTCAAACCATACAACAATGCTTTATCAAGCTTGCAAACATGGTTGGGTTTTCGTTTATCTTCATAACCTGGAGGTTGTGCCATATAGACCTCTTCCTCAAGATGGCCATGAAGAAAAGCATTCTGAACATCAAGTTGGCGAAAGGACCACCCTCTAGATACAGCAATAGATAGAATAGTCCTAATAATAGCTGCCTTAACAACAGGACTAAAAGTATCTACATAGTCAATACCATATCTTTGCTTAAATCCCTTTGCCACTAAGCGAGCCTTATACCGATCCAAAGTTCCATCAGATTTACGCTTTATCTCATAGACCCACTTACAGCCAATTATATTGTGACCTTTACAAGGCGGTACTAAATGCCAAGTTTTATTATTCATCAGGGCATTATATTCTAAATCCATTGCATTTTTCCAGTTATGATTAGAGAGAGCTTCATCTAAATCATGTGGTTCTCCACTGGTAGTAAGGAAATTATATCTGAGTGTATCATCAGTGTAAACTTTCTCCTTGCGAATGCCTCTGGGCACTAGTGACAGGGCGAGACTGTTGTTGCGACTGCTGCCGTTGCACATCGGCTGCCATGCTGTCCCCCTGCATGCTGTCCCCCTGCGATGTGCTGTCGGCTGCACCAGGCTGCACCGGGCTGCTGTCACCTCCTGAATGGCTGGCAGCGCTTGCAGAGGAGGCGTCAGAGGCAGAGCCAGCGTCTGCACCAGCGCCAGATGGATGTGGCGATCCCGAGGACGCCGAGGGAGCGGGAGAAAGGACGGCATCATCCGGATCTTCTGTGCTCACTCCGGGAGACTGTATTTCATTATTTTGTGCTGAACCTGTGTTGACGGTCGTTATCAATCAGTTTCGACCGTCAATATTACTAAAATAGAGGAGAACTAGTGATGCTTGCAATGCATATGTTTGTTAGAATAATAATATTTCACTAGTATTAGGTATACTAACCTTTTATAGAGAATGACAATAAAGTGGAGGAGAATCGACATCAACTTAGACGATAAATCAATCGGACGATGTCGAGAACCAGACTTATGTATGAATAGACCAAGAACTCAGAATTGACACGATGAATTGGGCCAAATTTCACAAGTCTGCGGAGAAGAGAAGTCCAGGATGCCAGCAGCCAAATTGTGGGCTGGTTGGGCCGGCCCCAGGTTCGGCCGAACCCATCTCTCCATTGTTGGATGTGGGGTTTGGCAGGGACGCTCCAGATCTTCTCCTGATGGCGGTTGCGGGGTACTTCGGACAATTCCCCTTCCACAACCGTCATAACTACCTCTATATAAGGAGCT
Source organism: Oryza sativa Japonica Group (assembly GCF_034140825.1). Lineage (NCBI taxonomy): Eukaryota > Viridiplantae > Streptophyta > Magnoliopsida > Poales > Poaceae > Oryza > Oryza sativa. The sequence goes on from NC_089045.1 coordinate 23,281,417, forward strand.
CACTCTCTTCACTTCAACACACACCTCAAGCAATAGCTCTCTCATTTCTCTTAAGTTTAGTTTAGTAGTATCTAGCTGGTGGAATAGAAATAGAATAGGAGTCAGGAGTCTAGAAACCTTCGGAAGAGTTCGGGTATGGCTTTAGCAGCTTTCCTCTTCTCTTTTGTAAGCTTTGTACTTTTATTAGAATACTCTTTGTCGCGTCCCAAAATGACTCTAAAATACATCCTCTAAATTATGCCTAGAATAATTAAAATCCGTGTGAAAGCCTCCAACAATTAAAATGTGCAAAGTTAAAAGTCAAATAAGGCTTGGAGGATTTTTGTATATTTCCTAAAAGCCTAAAATGCGTAAATAAATTTTAGTGGAATTTTCAGAGCACAAATAATAATTATTAAGAAATAAACAAAGTTAAAATGATTTTATAAAAAGAAAAACTCTAAAAAGTCCCCTTTCCCTTCCTCTCCCTCTTGGGCCGGCTCGGCCCATCTCCCTCCCCCTCTCTCTCCTCTCCCCGCGGCCCACCCGGCCTCTCCCCGCGCGCGCGCCGCTGACGGGCGGGCCCGCCCGCCACCCTCGCTGACGAGTGGGGCCCACCCGTCATCCCCTTCCTCCCGCTGCTCCCGCCGCCTCGCCGCGCCCTAGCGCCGCCGCCGCCGTGAATCCTGCCGCCTCCCGCCGTCCCCGCGTGCAATAAAGAGGGGGAAATCACTCCCTGTGATCCCCTCTCCCTTTCCCCCTATTTTTCCCTCTCTCTCTCGCGTTCAAACAGGCGGATTTGCCCCCGCAAATCTCGCCGGCGCCATTGATGGCAGCCGACCTCCCGCGCCGGTTTCCTCCCTTCCCCGGCCGCCCTCTCTCGCCCCGGCTCTATTTAAACCCTTCCCGCACCTCCTCCGTCCGTTTCCGCCTCTCGCCGCCCTTCCTCCTCGCCGGAATCGAGCCCGCGTCGTCACTATCTCTCTTCGCCGTCGCCGCCGAGCTCCGGTCCGCCGCCGTCGTCGCCCCGGACCACTTCCCACCTCGGCGCCACCTCCTTCGGCTTCGCCGCATCCTCGCCGACCTCGTCCACCCCTCCGTTTCGCTCGCCGACCGCCGGAACGCCGTCGACCCCGTCGACCCGAGCCGCGCCGCCGCCTTCCTCCGCTCCGGCTGCCTTTTCGTCATCGCCGTCGACCTAGGGTGAGCCGTGGACCGTCGCCTCGTTTCCCCCTTTCCTTCCCTTCTCTCGGCCGCCGCTCCGCCGTGCCTATGGCCGCCGCCGGCGACCATAGGGGCACGGGCACGCCGCCTCCCGCCGGCCGCGCCGCCGTGGCTGCCTTCGGGCGCACCAAGCGGCTACCGTGTGGGGCCCGGCCGTCAGCCGCCCGCGCTCTCGGGTGCGACTGACGCGTGGGACCCACGGCGCCGGCCGGTGCGAGCCGGGTGCACCCGGTCCACCGTGGACCATGAGGCTGCCGCGTGGGCCCCACTCCCGTGGACCCGGTCCGCGCGCCCCCTCCCCTCGGCTGACGCAATAAACCCTTTTAAAATTAAAATTTAAATGAAGAAATTCGCAAATATTCATTTAAAGAGCATATAAACTTCAAATGGCCATAACTTGGCCATTTGAACTCGGAATTGGACCGTTCAAGTCTCTAATTTTTCCTTAAGAAGTCAAGAACCCATTTTTGTGCTTTGTTCCACCTTGTTATATGGAGTTTATTAGAGTAAAATCCTTTTCTTTTCCGTTGGTCGTGTAGACGCTGCAGCTTCGGAAGATCCGCTCTTCGTGGAAGTTGAAGCCAACGTTTGGGAAAGCAAGCAAGGCAAGTCACATCATCCTTGAACATATTGAATCCCAGTTTATAAAATTATTTTGATTTAAATTATTGCATTATCGCTTTATTTAAATTCCCGCGTTATCACTGTTTTATCTAGCCATGCCTATGTATCTTTCTTATGACCTTATTATTGTTATCGTTATTATTTCCTTGTTCACCCTAGAATAAACAAAACCCCAACTAGTGGACACTCTACTCATGGTACCACTAGTATGATTTTAGGAAGATGCTTCGCTGGTTAATTAGGCAACATTAGGTGGTTTTACAACTCTAGACTTTGGGAATATTCATATCACCTGGACACTATGGAATGGTTGGATTATTGTGGAATTGGATTCACACCTCCCCCTCTATTCAAAATCCTCAAAATGGTTTTAGGCTGGGCTCGGGGTGCATGGTTTTGATAGTAGCACCTCAGCCATATAAGGACCGGTCTTCGGGCCTCTGTTGCAAAGCACTACCGTACTTCCACATGTCTAGTGGGTAAGGCTTAGTTTGTGGCTCAGTCTGGTTATAAACAAAAGTACACGGATGGAGATGGACGAAGTCGGGGGTCGATGGACATCTCTAGGACAAATGAAGGCTACACGAGCTGCGGCCCGGTAGTCGAGATGTCATGGCACAGGGCCGGTGTCCTGCTGCTAGGGGCTCAGTCCTGCCTACCTGTCCCGGGGGTTCCGGCCGTAGGTGGGGTTGGGTCGGTACTCTTGTCTATGGCTAGGATGGGTTGGAAACTATGTCACGTCTTCCGTCCGTATACCGTGGTGGTATGTGGCACGTGGTTACACGTGAGGAAGATGTGTCTTGTGGGTAAAGATGTACATCTCTGATCAGAGTATAATCTATTCGAATAGCCGCGCCCTCGGTTATGGGCAAGCCGAGCAATGTACCCAAGTTAGTGTTTTAATTATTAAAACCTGCTTAACAACTAAAATATGGAATGGTTGGCCTGGGTTGGCTTGGGACGAGCTGGGACCCAGGGTCGGGTTGCCAGTTCGGTCTGAATCATCGTAGGCCTTGGGTTAAGGCATGTTCGTGTGGGTTCACGGCCTTGATTATTGTATAGCTCTAGGACCGTGTTTACAAAATAGCTTTGAACAACTAAGTGTCTTTTAATGCTGTTTACTGCAAACCCTAACCCCCTATATTATGGCTCCCTTGTACTCCCTTGCATTTATTCTGCACTTGTGGGTGTGTCTTGTTGAGTACGGTGGTTGTACTCAGTCTTGCTCAATTTTTCCCAAACCCAGAAGAGGAGTTCCTGGAAGATGAAGGCTTTGGTGTCTAGCTCGTGCCTGCCGTCAAGCACCTGTGGTCGTCGCCCTAGTCTTCCGCTGTTTCTCGTTTGTCTTTGTGTGTGCTGGGCCTTCGCCGCCCATGTAATAAATTAACTATTTACGCTTCCGCTTGATAAACTCTGAAATGTATCAACTTTTGGTGTACCTTGCCTCCTGGGACAAGGAATAATACACGCACGTAAGGAACGCCCGTTGGGTTAATTCCGGTCGTGACACTCTTCTATGTACAATTTTGGTATTGGAATACTTTCCGAGTATATGAGTACCTACTCTACATTATGTTCATGTTATACTGAATATACGGCTAGCTTATCTGGGAGATGCTTTGGTGCGGGTATAATGTTTACTTATGCTATTACTCTATGTCATGACGATGGTATTAGAGTAGTATCTGGTAGTTTAGACGTGGTGTCTAGATTGCGGGATATCATTATTTGGGTTATATATTGCGGATGAGAGATGGGCCGCTGATGGTCACAGCTTAGTACGGGTATTCCTCCGCGCCGGTATATAATCCTAAGTTAATTTCCTGGGGAGGGTATTCCTCCGTATTTAGCCCCGGTTGTATGGTCATGACGGGCTGTCGTAAGGAACTCGGCAGTCAGGGGTGGCTTCTCAAAATACCAGGAGGGCATCGGATAGAGGGTATTAGCTAGTATATCAGTTAACTAGAATGTATGTATACTATGTATATTAGAAGTATAGGAATATATTTCCTTTCTCTTTTCTTTCCACCTAGCTTAGATCATTTATTATGAGAATGAGTTGTTAATGCTTGTCTGTCACTCTACCCTTGGATTATCTTAACCCCTTCTTAGAATATGATTATCACAAGTAATATATAAACTATTAGTCAATCTCTCTCTACATAATCTTTCCACGGGATAAAATACATACGATACCCTTGGAATACTCTCAGGTGAAATGCTACAATGGTATATCCGTGCGCTTGTGGATGAACTCTGTAACCATAATATACCAGGAGTATTTCTGCGTCATTGCTGGGTATTGCTGGGAATTATATTTCTAGTAATGACGTTAAGAAATACCAACAACCTACATCATTTTCTTCCAAATTTGTACTGCAATTTCACCAGAAGTATCAGTACGCTCAGGAGAATCAAACATATGACCATTTATATTCGCACCCATAGTGGTAAAAGTCGGATTCAAAAGAGTGTGTGGTAGGAGATTAATTTCAGCCCGTAGACGAGCACTGGCATTAGAATGCAACTTGGAAAACGGGAAAATTTGTTCATCAAACACAACATCCCGCGAAATGTAAACCCTACCAGTGGACACATCAAGACACTTGAATCCCTTATGAATATTACTATATCCAAGAGAAACACACTGTTTGGAGCGAAATTGGAGTTTTCGAGTGTTAAAAGGTCGAAGGTTTGGCCAACATGCACATCCAAAGGTTCTCAAGGATGAATAATTAGGTTTCTGATTTAAGAGTCGCTCTAATGGCGTAGCAAATTGAATAACCTTGGATGGGGTGCGATTAATGAGATAAGTGGCAGCTAAGAAGGCTTCATCCTAGAATTTCAAAGGCATAGAAGCATGAGCAAGAAGAGATAGGCCAACCTCAACAATATGTCTATGTTTGTGTTCAGCGGATCCATTTTGTTGATGAGCATGCGGGCATCACACATGATGACTAATGCCAATTTTGGTAAAAAAAAAAGCTATGTAATTTTTCATACTCCCCTCCCCAGTCGGTTTGCATGGAGATTATTTTGAGGTCAAAGAGCCTTTCAACAAGTTGTTGCAAATCAAGAAATTTCTTAAAAACTTCAGATTTTTTCTTAAGCAAATATACCCAAGTAAACTTGCTAAAATCATCTATAAAACTCACATAATATTTCCTGCCTCCTACAAAATCAGGAGCAGGTCCCCACACATCTGAAAACATAAGTTCAAGAGGCACACTTGACACACTAATAGACTTAGGATAGGGGAGTTGATGACTTTTGGCTTTCTAACAGGCATCACAGAATCCAGACTCATGAAGATCTCCTAAACAAGGGAGATTATTATTATTAATAACTTTCTGAACAATTGAAAAAGAAGGATGACCTAGCCTACTATGCCACTGTTTGAGACTAGGCTTGATAACTCCAAGTGCTTGCTTGGATGAAGGGAGCGACGACCGTGGCAGCAAATACAACCCGTTTCGGCGAGGCCCTCTAAGAAGAAGATTCTTCGTGACCTGATCCTTAATGGCAAAGAAACGAGAATGAACTTCAATGAAGGCATGGTTATCAAGGGCAAGACGATGAGCAGATACAAGATTTTTCTGTGCATGTGGTACATGGAGAAAATTATTGAGATGCAAATTGCGTGTGGGTGTGCGAATAATGGAATGGCCTATATGTTTGATTTCCATACCTTCATCACTTGCCGTGTAGATCTGATCTTTGCCATTGTACTTCTCACGGGTTGCTAACTTCTCTAGTTCACCCGTGATGTGATCCGTTGCACCGGTATCAATATACCAGTTCGGATCAACATGGTAGGAGGCTGCTGCTGCCATCTTTGGATCAGGGACGAACGAGTCGTCGAACCTGTGCCTGCAATCGGTGACGACGTGTCCAATCTTGCCACAGAGTTGGCACACCGGACGGGGTTTGGAGTTGTAGCAGCCGCCGGTGTTGTTGCCATCGCGTCCGCGTCCACTGAAGCCGCCGCGTTCGCCACGGCCATTGTTGTTCCTGGGGCCACCGCGACCCCCGCCGCCTCCACCGCGACTGAAGTCGCCGCCTTTGCCGCCGCGCTTGGCGGCATTTGCAGAGGAGTATCCGTGATTAGCCGTCATCTGGCGAAGTTTTCCCCTGGACTCAAAACTCAGAAGCTGTGAGTAGACTTCAGAGATTGAAACCGGCTCACTTTTGCCTACCAAACTGGAGACAACCGGTTCATAGTTGTCGTCGAGGCCGGCAAGCACGTAGCCCATCAGTTCCTCGTCGTCCATGGGCTTGCCGGCGGCGGTCATCTCGTCCGCCAGCATCTTCATCTTGTTGATGTAGTCGGACACGCTCAAGTCACCTTTGCGCGTCATGGAGAGCGCGAGTCGTGTGTTGAGACACTGCGACCGCGACCGAGTGGAGATCATCTCTGTGATCCCCTTCCATACCTGCGCCGCCATCTCCATGGTGACGACTTGCGTCAGAATTTCCTTCGAAAAGGAGGAGAGGAGATAGCCGAGAACCTGTTGGTCCGCGGCGAGCCATGCCTCATACGCGGGGTTCACGGTTTAGGTGGGTCTGCCACCTTCCTTCTCCGGCACAACCGTGATTGTCTCCGAAGGAGCTTTGGTTGCACCGGTGAGATAGCCTTCCATGCGCGCCCCCCGGATCACGGCGAGAACTTGCGCTTTCCATAGCAAGAAATTGCTGCGGGTGAGCTTGTCAGGGGTGGATTGGCCGGATAGGGGGGTTGCTGGAGGTGGAGCTAGAGGATGCCATCGCTAGATGCAATCCAGTCGATGCGATTTTCGCTCTGATACCATGTAGAAAATACGGAAGCGTTGTCACCTCTCTCGAGGCCGCGTACGTGTGTTAATATGAGTTGGGAACAGCCCCCAACGTGGCTTACAATAGATGAGATCAATCTCAGTTGATTCGGATAGAAGAAAGAAACAAACTCTGAAACAAACTAACCGAACCAACCTTATCCTATTATCTCATGCATTATCACATGTAACAACACATGTAACAGGAACAACCTTTCTAACACCGCCTACTCCACCACCGCAGCAATCACCGAACTTATCTACTTCGCCACCTCGCCGCCACCGACGACATCAAAGAACCAGGCGGCCATATATGCTACACGACCCCCATGCTGCCCGCGACATCGGCAAATCCGGCCGGGATGCCTTCTACACCATCGTGCCGTGCCGTCTTCATCGCCACCTCGTCACTGACGACACCGAAGAAAGAGGTGACGTTGCCAACACGACAAGCTCTGTACAGCCTGCCACCTCGGCGAGGCCGACCGGGAGGCCTCGACACCACCGTGCTCATCTGCAGCCGTGACGATAGCAACAACAATTACGGCAAGGCCACAGAGGATAGCAGCAACGGCTGCGACGAGAGCATGAAGAAGGACATCCGCACGCATCTACGTCCAAGGCACACACACAAGCCGCCATATATCCAGCAACGAATGCCGCGTTAGCGACGAAGACAGCCTCGACGCCGACATCTTCACCACGCTCGACGCGGCCGCGACTACACTGGTGACCACCTCGACGACGGCCTCGCTATATATCCGCTCCTTTCAGGCCGTTCACTACAGCAGCATCAAGAATCAGCAACGATGAATTGAAGCCGGAGACTGCTACAGATCGGACGTCCGATATTTAGCAAAAGATCGGACATTGCTCACCCACCTGTCTAACTGCATGCAAAAAAAGCGACTGCTACAGTTCGGACGTTGCTCACCCACCTGTCTGATTGGATGCAAAAAAAACCATCGTAGTTAAGCTGCTATGATGCAAGCCTATACCCTACTCTCGTGTATACATGCATGAAATCTCTCTCTTCATATTCTCTACCAATAAACCTTTAAACTAATTTTTCTTCTAAATTACTTATCCGATCTACCATCCGATTTCACCATTGTGTTCGTTATAATTAAATCTTTACAATATCTCACTTGGTTATATTTCTGATAAAATTTATAAATGTGATTATATTGCTAATTGGAACATTTATATATTATACGTGAAACAACGAGTTATAATTATTGAAACATTAGAAAATATTCATTGCAACATCCCAAACAACACGTGCAACATTTAAAAATGAATTAGTGAAACATTAGAAAATACTTACTGAAACATCCAATAATACCACATGCAACATTCACAAATAAACTAGTGAAACATCAGAAAAATGTTTATCGAAACATCGAAATAATGCCATGGAACATTTTATAAGATCCATGGCAACATAAAACTTAAAATGTGCAATATAGCCAAACTCTGATTGAATCATTTATTTCTTACACGTGAAACATCCAAACTCATCGGTTGAAACTTATGTATTTTTTTTAATCGGAATAGAATCATATGATATCTTGTTATAGAGATTTAATTGCAACGAATACAATTGTGCAATCGGATAGTAAATTGGATAAATAGTTTACAAGAAAAATTCCTTTAAAGCTTACAACTAGAACCTCTTGCATGTATATACTCATAGACTACATGAAGCTAAATAAATGCTAACTACATACAAAGATGAGACGTGGAGAGAGAAAATGAATTGTGCATATGTAAAGTCAGAGTCATGGAAAAGGTGAATCAACTTTAGATTAGTACAGATGAGAAAGTTGATATCCGATATTTGTCTTCCGATCGAACGCACGACACGAAGTATTTTCCATTGAAGACGCGTCGATCGTCTAAAGAGAAATGACATGCATGCAACAAACATCTACAAGCAAGGAGCAACAGTACCATGCAAGGCAACCCGGCCGACCAATGAGACGAGGCCACGTCATCTGCATGCTACAAGACCATGCGCAAAAACCAAGTAACTCATACATGTCGTATGCATGGAAGGTAACAGGGAAGAAACCATACCACGAGAGCACAGCCTCTGCGGATTTCGACAGCATGCAAGCGAACAACGAGGACCAACTCGACGACATCTCTCACGGCAACTTGCCGTACGTGTCGCTTCGCCAAGCTCATCTCCTTCCCATGTACTCCCTCCTTCCCTAATTAAATATTTAACGCTGTTAATTTTTTTAAACATATTTGACCGTTTGTTTTATTTCAAAACTTTTATAAAATTTGTAAAACTATAATTTTTTTTAATAAGACGAACGGTTAAACATTTTTAAAAAGGTCAACGGCGAATATTTTAGAATGGAGGAGTACGTCTCGCCGGCTCGGGGAATCGTCGGGAAAGGTCCCCACATCGCGTCCACCTCATCGGAAGTCATCATGCATGCCGGAAAAGAGTTTCCCCAAGCACATTAGCAAGCCCATCTTCGACAAGGCCGGAGATCGCTGCCCAGCGCCACCAACGTCGACATAATCGCCTCTCCTCTCCGGACCAAGGAAGCTGCCGCCTCGTCCTTAACTCCTTCACGGCCGGCCGGGGCCTCCGCCGCGGCGGTTGTCACCGGTGCCATGCATCTACTCCACCGTTGCGTCGACCATGCCAAGACAGCCAAATTAAAGCCTGTCCGCAGAAGGAGGTGCCGAATCACTGGTGGAGAAATATATATGTGCATATATATATATATATATATATATATATATATATATATATATATATATATATATATATATATATATATATATATATATATATATATATATATATATATATATATATATATATATATATATATATATATATATATATATATATATATATATATATATATATATATATATGTGCATATGTGTATATGTATAAATACATATATATACACACATATTTATAATTTAAAGCACTTAACATCTTATGTGCATATATATGTTACCAAAATATATATTAACACTAAAGTAAATGTACGCACATATATAAATATATATATATATATATATACATGTATAGTACAATTCATTTTCTTGCTAGCTATAGCTACGACTTCGACGCCGGCGTTATGTCAGAAAAGGAAGGACCGACGTTATGAATTGTCGATCCGTCGTAGTAGAATTTACCATCGGGATTAAAGACTTCTTCATTGATGAATCCCATCAGTTGTTCTTGAACAACCGTGATAAAATCCTTGTGTGGGAGATTATCCCTCATGTGAATACGCTATCATTCGAAAAATAATGACATATCAATATATGAAATTAATAAACAACTTAACAAATCGATACGCAATGAAATTTTGAATGGTTTATGTATACGTACATCGAGCTCTCGTGTGGTGTATATTTGGTTTGATAGGCAGTGGGCATACTCGCATACGTAGTAGTCGCATAAGTTAGTTCCCTGGTCCTGCTTTGCATACTACATGAGAAACGATGAGAGATTTAATATAATCTTTATATTTAACTGTAATTAGAGATTTAATTCAATACAATTTTGGATCATGCATATATTCACCGGAAAATGAAACCTCCATCCAAGTTTTTCTTTCCAAGTCCCGCGGACCAATTGACGGAACCGATCCCAAGCCCTACATGTGCAGTTGCAAGCTATGATTAATTAATTATTACCCGAGATCAACATAATAGCAATAAAATTCCCGCGACTTTGGAATAGATGACATTATATCACCTGTCTATCAGTCGGAAGACCTTGTCAAAAATCTTCTCCTCTTTATTCATTGAGTCGTACACAGTGACTCTCTATGCGTCCAAGTCAAAGAATAACAGGACCCAGTGGAAGCTGGAATATGCGTGAGATGAGATATATATATGAAAATGTACATGCTATATGTATATATACGAAATTTGTTCGAACGACAATAAAAACTCACTCTGTGTTGTATGGCAGTAGTATGAACGTCTTGAAATGCTGCTGCATTAGGAGATGGACGAGATTGTCCTCTGTGTCTTTCTCGTACTTGTCAATCATTTGGGTGTTGATTTTCCGAGGGTCGATGAACCCAGTATCGTAAACCCCCTGCCGTCGGGCCTTTTGAATCTCCATTCTACAACGATAAAATGAAATTATTATTGTTTACATATATGACAGGAGCTAGTTATTGAACGAAACAAATCGAACTCAAAGATACTTACAAAATCCATGCGCTCAAAAGAGAGACATCGAGGGCATCCAGATGGTACAGATCGAAGACATCCTTGAAATGGAGCCAGAGAACATCTTCTCCTTGCAAAAAGTCGAGGTTTCTGATCCTCGCTCCGAACATCTCTCTACCCTCGGCGCTCATTTCCATGTACCGTTCATTGAATTTGTACATCTGTGTCGGTAGGGACTGCAGCTGCTCAGGCGTGACAAGCGGTTTACCGAGTTCAAACTTGTATGCCACTTCCGCCTTCGGGATTGATGCGCTTCCAATCAACTGATCCATAGTTAGACCGGTGTCCGAAATGAATTCCGTTATGCCAAATTCTTCGCCGGTCACCAACGGCTCGACCTCTTGGTTTGGTTGTTCTCCAAGCTGAGGGACTAGTTTGGACTTCTTGTAATAGGCTTTCTTAAGTGTTCGGTCATAGTCCGATAGCTTCATCTTCTGCTTGTTTGCTGTGGACATTCCCTTGAAAAGTTCTTCATGCTCGGGTCAATAGGTATCTTCTTTTCAGGACTCCGAGGCTTGAGTTGCCTCTTCACTTCTCTTGCCACATAAGCGTCAAGCTCCTCTTGACTGCAATCGTACGGCGGCTCCTTGTTTTTGGTGGCGTCAACTTTCGCCTTCTTCGTTGCCCTTGTGCGGGTAGGCGGTGGAGCTTGGTGAGACCTTGTCTTGGGAGGTGCAGGCGGACACGGTGGAGGTGGAGGAGGCGGAGGAGCCGGAGGAGATGGTGCAGGAGGAGGTGGCGGAGGAGCCAGAGGAGATGGTGCAGGAGGACGTGGCGGAGGAACCGGAGGATATGGTGCAGTAGGAGATGGCGGAGCCGGAGGAGATGGTGCACGAGACGCCGCTTGTCGCCCAGGGAGGATGATGTACCGCTTGCGCTATAGTATAATGGCGTGGCTTGTGTCTCGTAGATGAGTCTCACCGTCTCCTCCTGGGTAGTCCAACTCGAGGTCCTCGTACGCGGCTTCCACCAGCTCAACTTCGACCCTCAAGTATCCTGCTGAAATTGGCCTGCAGTGGTAAGTCCCTGAAATGTCCGTTGGGATGGTCATTCCCGACGCCACCTTCACGTGATGAGAGGTCATCTATTAGTAATCAACCTAAGCAGCAACTTGCGGAATGTACAAGTCAAAAAATCATAAAACTACGAGCATACCTTGATTGATAAGTTCTTGAAGGGAATATGCAGCTCACATGGTGTCCGTTGCGTGATCTCATCAACGGGGCAGGTGGTTTCGTCCTGGGTTTGCATGGCGTCCATGCTCTGTGATCCTACCTGCCCCGTTGAGGCGCAGCTGCTACGATTGCCTGATGGCCTGACCATTGCAGGAGGAATGTACGGTTGGGGATCCTGGGACCGATGTGCAGCCATGTGTTCATCCACCTTTCTTGCCACCTCCTCTTGCATGCTGAGCTCGTAGCTCGATACCCTGTACTCAAGATCTGCAATCTTCGCCTCGGTATCTCTCTTGCTCCTCATCCGACTCCTGTACGTGTGGATGTCCTCCTTGAATCCAATCTTCCAGGGAATCATGCCTTTCCCTCGTGTTCGTCCTGGATGCTCGGGAGTCTGTAGGGTGAGTGACAGCTCGTCCTTCTCTCTGTCGGGTCGGAATGTGCCCTGAGAAGAGGCTTCCACTGCGTCCGTTAGTCAACTGGCAGCCTCGCGTATCTGATCGCTGAAGACAAGGGAGCCATCAACTAGGTTAAGTGTTCCACCGTGCAGATAGTACCAGAACTTTGATCGATCCGACCATTTAGCGGTGGCCGGTTCGATACCCCTCTCAATTAATCCTGCCTCCATCTCCTCCCACTTCGGCATTGCGACGCTATATCCGCCTGACCCCAAGTGGTGATGGTACTTCTTCTTGGCGGCATTTTCTTTGTTTCTGGCCATCATCGCTTGCCCTTGTTGGCCTATCTTGTAAGCAACGAACTCGTCCCAATGATCCCTTAGCTTTGGGAATACGTCGAAGTTCGGTGTTAGTCCCTTCAGGATGTATTTCTTGTAGAGATCTCCCTTGAAGCTCTGGAATTGTTCTGCCATTTTCTTCTGAGTCAACTGTTTCACTGTGTTCTCCGTACCCGTGGGTAGCGTGAACGTCTCGAGCATTGTGGTCCACAGCATCTCTTTCTCTGATTCCGGGACAAAGCTGTCATTATCCCTGCGTGCCCTTGTTCTGTGCCAGTACACCGTGCTGACAGGCACGTTGTCCCTCACAACCCAACCGTTGTGGCGTACAAAATTCTTGGCTGCTTCTGCCGGGGCACTAGGTCGGCCGTCTTCGTCCACCTCAGTTATGATGTGCCGACCCTCTATTTTCTTCGCGGCACCTTGTTGTCCGCGTGCCCTCTTCTGTCCAGCGGAGGGATGACTTCCACTAGCCTCCTCCTCCTCGTTCCCCTCCTCGTTCGTCTCCGCATCCCTCTCCACGTTCCCCTCCTCGATCAAGTACTGGCTTGGATCCTCGTTCCCCTCTTCTTCGTTCCAGTACTGGTTGCTTCCCTCTGCGATTGTATTGTATAGTATCTGTTCCTCGTCGCGATCAGCCATCTGTGCATACAAAAAATATTTGTTAGGTCTATAGGTCATATTTGCTTTAACAATCTTATATGCTAACAATCATATATGCTAAGTCTAAGTGTCGTATATTAGAACCCTAGATAATCATTAAAACTGTACTAATCTTGTATTAAAACTCTAACAATCATATATTAAAAATCTAATTACAAATCTAATAATCTTACATTAAAACTCAAATAATCTTGTATTAAAACTCTAATAATCTTATATTAAAAATCTAATAGTCATATATGCTAAGTCTAACTGTCGTATATTAGAACCCTAGACAATCATATATGCTAAGTCTAATTACAAATCTAATAATCTTATATTAAAACTCAAATAATCTTGTATTAAAACTCTAAGAATCTTATATTAAAACTCTAACAGTCATATATGCTAAGCCTAAGTGTCGTATATTAGAACCATAGATAATCATATATGCTAAGTCTAATTATAAATCAAATAATCTTATATTAAAACTCTAATAATCTTGTATTAAAACTCTAATAATCTTATATTAAAACTCAAATAATCTTGTATTAAAACTCTAATAGTCAACTATGCTAAGTCTAAGTGTCGTATATTAGGACCCTAGATAATCATATATGCTAAGTCTAAGTGTCGTACATTACAACCCTAGATAATCATATATGCTAAGTCTAAGTGTCGTACATTACAACCCTAGATAATCATATATGCTAAGTCTAACAATCATATATTTACATCACTTGCCTGCGCGAATTCCTTCAAGGGCTAGCTACCACTCCGGCTTGAGGGACGACGACAACAACTTCTTTTCTGCAACATACAAAAAAATGTATTAGGCTAAACGCAAAGTAACATATACTGTATTTTACGTTCGCGTTCTCGTGAAGTTTACGTTTCGTTCACCTACGTTCGTTCGTTTACGTTAACGTACATTAAGTTCATGTTCGCGTTCTCGTTAAGTTCACGTTTCGTTCACGCACATTCGTTCGTTTACGTTCGTTCACGTTAACGTACGTTAAGTTCACGTATCGTTCACGTACGTTCGTTCGTTCACGTTAACGTACGTTAAGTTCACGTTTCGTTCACGTTCGTTCATGTTCACGTTAAGTTCACGTTCGTTCACGTTCGCGTTCACGTTCACGTACGTTCATTCGTTCACATTCACGTTAAGTTCACGTTCGTTCATGGTCGTTCGTTAACGTTCACGTTGTCGTTAAGTTCTCGCCTAAGTCACGTTTCGTTCGTTCACGATCGATCGTTCATTCATGTGGCGGCAGCGGAGCCGCGGCGTGGCTTCGGCGTGGCGCGCGGCGCGGCGGCGACATTGCGCGGCGGTGGCGTGCCACGGCGGCGTCATGGCGTCGCAGCGTCGTGGCGTCGCGGCGTCGTGGCGCGGCCTGGCGTCGTGGCGCGGCACGGCCAGCGCAACGTCGTCGGTGGTGGCGGCCGCATCGAGGTCGGCGGGGGTGGCCGCGTCGACGTCGGCGGCGGCGTCGGCAACGAGGCGGCCGGCGACAGTTTTGGGAGAGAGAGAGAGAGATCGAGGTCGTCGAGAGAGAGAGGGAGGCGGCGGCAGAGGCGGCGACGACGACGCCCGCGAGACGACGGCGAGATACGGCGACGGCGTCGGCGCGGGGATGCCCTAGGCAGTGGCGGCGAAGGAGAAGCCGAGAGAGATCGATCGGGGAACACGAGTGCGCGCATCGGGATATATACCCCTGGGTCTTTAGTCCCGGTTCGTAAGAACACTCCCGGTTGTTCTCACCAACCGGGACTAAAGATATTTTCCCGCTATTTCTAAATTCTTTTTAAACCTGGTTAGGGTTAAGAACCGGGACTACTGATAAACGCACTGAATTAAAATTATTTAAAGTCGAAAAATTAATGACAATTACTTCGAAAAATTATTGTTGTCTGTAGTAAATTAAGTGGATAAAACGTAATAAGCAAATATATGATTTAAAATTAATAAAAATTCTAATAATCATATATAATTAGCATATGAATGATATTAAATTGTTAAAAAAAGTAATTAACATATGTTCATACCACATGCATGATTTAATATTAAGAAAAATTCTAATAATCATATATAATTAGCATATGATGATATTAAATTGTTGAAAATTCTAATTAACATATGTAAATACCACATGCATGATTTAAAATTAATAAAAATTCTAATAATCATATATAATTAGCATATGATGATATTAAATTGTTGAAAATTCTAATTAACATATGTAAATACCGCATGCATGATTTAAAATTAATAAAAATTATAATAATCATATATAATTAGCATATGATGATATCAAATTGTTGAAAATTCTAATTAACATATGTAAATACCACATGCATGATTTAAAATTAATAAAAATTCTAATAATCATATATATTTAGCATATGATCATATTAGATTGTTGAAAATTCTAATTAACATATGTAAATACCACATGCATGATTTAATATTAATAAAAATTCTAATAATCATATATAATTAGCATATCATGATAATAAATTGTTGAAAATTCTAATTAACATATGTAAATACCATGCGCATGATTTAAAACTTTTAAAAATTATAATAATCATATATAACTAGCATATGGATGATTTCAATTTGATAAAAATTCTAATAATCATACATAATTAACATATGCCATACAACAATTGATTTGTATGGATATTCAATACACCAAAAATAGTTTTCATCGTGTACACAACAATTACGGCAATACATCGGCGGTGACGGTTGACCGCACGTACTTTCTGACCGCACGTACATTCTCCTCACTATTGTTCCTTCCTTGTGATCGCTACGTGAGTAAGGGGTGTCTTCATTTGATAGGAGGATGCTAGGGTCAATCGTCACTGTGAAAGGGGGTTGCCCATCAAACTGATCGTAATCCTCGTCAGTCTTGTCCTCTACTCTGACGATTTTTCTTTTTCCTGGGAGAACCACGTGGCGCTTCGGCTCGTCAGGCCCTTTGCCCTTTTTTCCTTTGCTAGACATGTCCTTGATGTAAAAAACATGCGTTACATCATTGGCAGGGACAAAAGGTTCGTCCGAGTATCCAACCTTGTTAAGGTCAACCGTTGTCATCCCACTGTCATCAATCGTTACGCCTCCACCAGTCAGCCTAACCCATTGGCACCGGAACAGAGGGACCTTGAGAGGTCCATAGTCAAGTTCCCATATGTACTCGATGGCACCGTAATACGTGCCAGTTGTACCATCGTGTCCCATGGCATCGATACGAACAACACTGTTCTGGTTCGTGCTCTTCATGTCTTGGGCTCTCGTTTAGAATGTGTACCCATTGATTTCATATCCCTGGAATGTCACGATCGAGCCAGATGGTCCCCTCGCCAGGAAGGCCAGTTGTTGGTTAATCGTCTTGTTACCCATGAGATGTTGTCGCAGCCACGCGGAGAAAGTATCAATGTGATGCTGTGTAATCCATGCATCGGACTTACAGATGTTTCTGGCACGAACTAGAGCCAAGTGCTCCTCGATGTAAGAAGCCACCAATGAAGATTGTTGTAGAACCATGAAATGGGCTTTACAAAATAAATTGTTGTCTACCGTCATTATTGCTTTCCTTCCGAGAGTACCCTTTCCCCGTAGTCTCCCTTCATGGCGTGATTCAGGTACCCCGATTGGGCAAATGTCTTCAATAAATTCTACGCAAAATTCAATGACCTCCTCTGTTCCATACCCCTTGGCGATGCTTGCCTCTGGACGAGCACGGTTACGAACATATTTCTTCAGAACGCCCATGTACCTCTCGAAAGGAAACATGTTGTGTAGGTACACAGGGCCGAGAATACCGATCTCTTTGACAAGGTGACAAAGCAGATGCGTCATTATATTAAAAAATGAAGGTGGAAATATCAACTCAAAGCTGACAAGACATTGCACCACATCATTCTGAGGGGCTTCTAATCTATCCGGATCGATGGCCTTCTGTGAAATTGCGTTCATGAAAGCACATAGCTTTGTTATTGTTGCCCTGACATTGTCTGGGAGGATACCCCTTATTACAACTAGTAGCAGCTATGTCATCAACACGTGACAGTCATGAGACTTTAGGTTTGTGAACTTCTTCTCCTTCGTGCTTATTATTCGCTTTATATTCGTGGAGTATCCTGACGGTACCTTGATGCTCTCAAAGCATTCAAACATATTGTCCTTCTCTGCCTTGCTAAGAGTGTAGCTGGCTGGATTCAAGTAATGGCTTCCTTTCTCATTCGGTTCCAGGTGAAGGTTGTCGCATTGTTCCATATGCTTCAGATCATTACGTGCTTCCAGTGTATCTTTCGACTTTCCATATACACCTAGGAAGCCAAAAAGGTTTACACAAAGGTTCTTAGTGAGGTGCATCACGTCGATTGCGTGGCGGATGTCCAAGAATTCGCAATAGGGTAACTCTCAAAATATGGAGTTTTTTTCCACATCACCGCGTGACCATCTTCGCTCTCTATAGGCTGGCTACCAGGCCCCTTTCCAAACACTACTTTAAGATCTTTTACCATAGCAAAGACTGTTTTACCGCTGCGATGTTTTGGCTTCGTACGGTGGTCCGCCGTATGTTCAAAGTTCTTGCCTTTCTTCCGTACTGGGTGGTTTGCTACAAGGAATCCACGATGACCCATGTACACAACCTTCTGACAGTGCTTAAGATACGTACTTTCTGTTTCATCCATACAGTGAGTGCAAGCCTTGTACCCCTTGTTGGACTGCCCGAATAGGTTGCTAAGTGCAGGCCAATCATTTTTTTTAGGGGAAACACTATAGGGGAAGCCCCCACAGTTAATATTAAATTAAAAGAAGGAATACAAATAATTTACAAAATGTTTATCCACTGAGATAAAGCTTGTCTCTCATAAACTTTTAATCTAAAGACTAAAAGGGAAAGATCAATCTTAAAGAGAGCTTTCCAGGAAACAACCGAAGGTGGTACATTCTGAAAAATGAGAGCATTTCGTTGCTTCCAAATGTTCCATGCAGCATAGAGAATTTTTTCAACAAAATGAGTGGATCTATATGAGATCTTTGCCTGCAGCAGCATATCATCAAAATTGAGAGAAAGGTTCCAGACAATTCCCAGCTGCGCCCAACAATCTGAGCTGAATTGACATTGAAAGAAAAGGTGGAAAGATGTTTCCCTTGCTTGAGCTGGACAAAGGACACATGCTAGATCAGAATTTTCAGGAGGGTAGTGCCTTCTCTGCAGCATATCATAAGTGTTTAATCTGTCAATTAGGAGAAGCCAAGCAAACACCTTAACTTTCATAGAACATTTGCTTTTGTGCAGGCCAATCGTTGATGGTTACGAACAGCAGCGCTCGTACATTAAACTCCTCCTGTTTGTCCTCGTCCCACACGGGGACACCTTCCTTCTTCCACAACAGTTTAAGATCTTCGACCAGTGGTCTTAGGTACATATCGATGTCGTTACTAGGTTGCTTGGGGCCTTGAATAATAATCAGCATCATTATGTACTTCCTCTTCATGCATAGCCAAGGGGGGAGGTTGTAGATACACATCGTTACGGGCCAAGTGCTATGGCCGTTGCTCATCTCTCCAAAAGGATTCATGCCATCCGTACTTAAACCAAACCGTATGTTTCGTGCGTCCTTTCCAAAAGTCTTTAAATTTTCTGTCGATGTTTCGCCCCTGCGAACCATTGGCGAGGTGCCTCAGCATCCCGTCGTGTTGACGCTCTTCAGCGTGCCAATGCATCATTCTAGCATTCCCCTTGTTCCTGAACAAACGCCTTATACGTGGTATTATAACGAAATACCACATCACCTTAGCAGGAATTCTGTTCTTCGTTAGCTGCCCGTCAACTTCTCCTGTATCATCTCGTCTAATCTTGTATCGTAGTGCTTTTCATACAGGGCATGATTCTAGGTTCTCGTACTCCTCACCACGATATAGGATACAATCATTTGGACATGCGTGAATCTTCTGAACTTCCAGTCCTAGAGGGCAAACTATCTTCTTAACCTCGTACGTAGTCTCGGGCAATTTGTTTCCCTCCGGAAGAATTTTCTTGACGAGTTTCAATAAATCACCAAATGCCTTGTCACTAACACCAATTTTTACCTTCCATTGCAAGAACTCTAGAGTGGTATCCAACTTTTTGTGCCCCTACTCGCAACCTGGGTACAATGACGTTCTGTGGTCCTCTAACATCTTGTCCAATTTATGGGCCCCCTTTTCACTTTCGCAGTCCTCCTTGACGTCCTGCAACATCTGACTAAGATCATCCGCAACATCGTTACCATCAGCATCCCTTTCGTCCTCGCTCGTTTGATTTCCTTCAAATCCAGCGTACTGAGTAAAGTCCGGAATATTGTCGTCTTCCACTTCATCTTCTTCCATTTCAACCCCTTGCTCTCCGTGGGATGTCCAGCAGTTATAGCTTGGCATGAACCCCGACTCAAACAAGTGGAAATGAATAGTCCTGGATGCAGAATATTCCTACTGATTCTTACACTTATTGCATGGACAACAAATAAAACCTTTATGCCTGTTAGCTTCGCCCACTCTCAAAAAATAATGCACGCCGTCAATAAACTCTTTGAACCACCGGTCAGCGTACATCCATTGCCGATCCATCTACATGAAATGAAAAAAAATCGTACACAAATAATTATTCGTACAATAATGATAGTTATACAATAATGATAAAATAATTACAAACTCTTTCAACACTCGTACAGTAATGACATATCATTATTCATACAAAAATTATAAAATATTACACCAAATAATTCTTATTTACTATTTCTAAAGTTTTAAACTAATATTAATGTGTTGTACTTCTTTTAGTTTTCATTTTAGTTTGTTTTAAGAATAATTTCACTAAATTTCTATATATTCTTTCTTCCCCACACAAATTTTCTCTCTCATCACACAACAAAATTTTGGAGACAAAAAAGTGTGCAAAACATAGCTCCAAATGTAATATGAAAAAAAAAACATTGGAGGATGAAGTTGCTAACCTTTTACGCACCTCCGATTTGTATATAATCACCAAAATAAATTCACTAGAAATTTTGGCATGACCTTCCCTCTTTTTTGAAGAAATTTTAAAGCTTGCTCGGGCTGGAGGAGGAAAAAGACATATATATATATATAGGGGTGGGACTTTAGTCCCGGTTGGTGTTATGAAACGGGGCTAAAGATCGCCGGGATCTTTAGTCCCGGTTGGTAACACCAACCGGGACTACATTTACAATCTTTAGTCCCGGTTGGTGTTACAAACTAGGACTAAAGATCTCGAAGGGCCTGACAAGCCCTGACAGCATTTGAACCGAGACTAAAGATGTCCCGGTTGGTGTTACCAACCAGGACTAAAGATCAAATATGCCCATTACCTTTTTTAACCGGGACTTGATCTTTAGTCCCGGTTTTTATTGCAACCGGAACTATTGTGGAA
Organism: Oryza sativa Japonica Group; assembly: GCF_034140825.1. NCBI lineage: Eukaryota > Viridiplantae > Streptophyta > Magnoliopsida > Poales > Poaceae > Oryza > Oryza sativa. The sequence continues at coordinate 23,302,289 of NC_089045.1, forward strand.
TTCGGCCGACCGACGAAAGATGGTTTCTCCACCAGTGAATACACCTTCGCGGTGCGGCTCGGACGACAGCTGCCGCCGGTTCCCTTACGACATATATCGTCTCCGACGCCATCGACAACCTGCTGCTCAAGCCTGATGACAGGCTCATGCATGCAAGCCATGCATGGCCAATATGGCCAACCAATCACGTGAAGCCATTCCTCTACGTGCAAGCTAAGCCAACGCCATGTACAAGACGACCGCGCCGCATCTGCACCGGCGGAGAATTAAAATGCAGAAAAGAAACCACATCCTTCTCCCCAAGAACGCAGCAAGTTGCTGCCACTCGACGCCAAGTTCGCCAACATCCTCTGCTCCTACGATCAAGGACGAAGCCTAGCGAATTAAATTTTGAAATATATATTATTTTCCTTGATTTTATATATATATACATGCTTCTAAAAATTTTACACAAATATACCTCTCCCGTAAATTGGGGTCGCGGCACCGCACCGTAGGCGCAGATCAAAGATGCGAGACCGATTAGAGAGGACGGTTCCGCGGCGCCAACACGCGCGACCGTCACGGTCCCGCACCGGGGCAGCGCGGTAACGCGTCGGCCTGCTCCTCAGCTGGCAGCCCAGCCAGTCGCGCAGAACTGGCAGGCGGCACCGCCGGCGATGCCGCGTGACCAATCTGCGCCACCGCCACACACGTAGCAAAGTGGCCATACACATATACACATGCATATATAGCACAGCACACACCAATTAACTGGGAAAAGTGGAACCATGCCATTATAATTTTGTAAAGTTTAAGATATGTCATCGGTATCTCAATGACACGTAGGACCCACATGAGTCAATGACATGTAGGTCAGGATGACATATCTCAAATTTTACAAAATTATAATGGCATGGTTCCAATTTTCCCAATTAACTAATGCTATGGGCATTAGGAATAAGTTTATTTGATTATTCAGGAAAATCTATCATGTAGTAGTGTACAATGATTAATGATCTATCATGTAGTAGTGTACAATGATTAATGATTAGTATATCAAAGTGGCCATACACATGCATATACACAGCACATACTAATTAGCTAATGCTATGGGCATTAGGAATAAGTTTATTTGATTATGTACATGATCGTTTGCATTAGGCGTGGTGTCGCTCGACCATTCTGCGGGATCGCAATCCAGTCCCACGTTTTAACCTCATGCCATCGTCACTCCCTTCCGTTCCCATTGGTCCCACATGGCCATGGCGAGGCACCGATCCTATGCCGTCCGGTCGCGCATGTTAGAAGTATAATATGTTAATTAGAGATAAGAGTCAAATACAAATTATAGAGATAAGATATATTCTAGAGATAGAATCCTAGAGATAAGATAGAGTCCTAGAGATAGAATCCTAGAGATAAATCTACTCTTACTTGTATTGTACTCCAAGTCTCTATCCCCTATGTACTCCTATATATACCTCATGAGAGGGTCGATGTAATATATCAGAAAATATAAGAAAACACAATAATACAACATATTAGATTCTTCCACATGGTATCAGAGCCTTAGAGACCAACGTCGTTCGATCCCCGCGTCGCCCTGGGGAGATGAGATCAATCTTATAATCTCCCTGGGGCGCCGCATCTATTAGCTCCACAAATTATCCATAGATTAGATTTTACCAATATTAGAATTAGATCAATTTATTTTTTTGCCACATCGAACCCTACGATCTCTAGGAGCCAACACGACGACGATTTCGTCGCAAGCCGTCGCTCAATAGCATCATCAAGCAGAAGGCGAGGCCGTGGCGTACAGCACCACCGTCCAAGTCGCCGTGAAGCCCGAGCGACGGGAACACCAAACGTCATCGAGCCATCTACTGTTGCATCCATCTACTCAATTGAGAGAAGCACATGGTGCACAGGTGACAGGAGAATCAAGCGTCAAGACACCAAGCAATCCGCATCGATCATCTTCGCCAAGCTCCTATGAACGGCCGCGACGCAAGCCACAACTGCTTCCTCCTCTACATCAGCCATACATTTGTCTTCTCCGACACAACATCGCCGATGGTCTTCATCAACATAGGAACAAGCGCGCCGCCGCCGACTCGTCCACATAGATGGACACCTCGCGTCCTCTGACAGATTAATCTGCAAGACGCTTCATCGACGACATCGACCGCGTCCTCTACGACGGCAACGACCGCGTCACCGATGACGGCATCGATCACGTCATCTACAACGACAACGACTGCATCAACTCGGCATCATTATTGTGATGACCGCTTCACGGCGCAGAAGGACCAACTGAAGTGGTGGCCTCATCGCCAACGACGTCCTCTGACATATGCAAGACGTCCCCAATGGCATTCTCTCATCCTCTGACATCTATAAGATGCAAGATGCTAACAATTGCAGTTTTTGTCTTCACACCATGGCGTGAATTTTTTTTTCCGCCTTCGGCTATTTGCGGCTACATCAACTACCATGACTACCATGACCACGACTACCACATGATTGGCTACATCGACGAACGTCTACAACAAGAATCATCTACGACAACTCCAGTCAAAGCGTCCGTGTCATCGCTATCGTCCATGACACTCCCGCTATGACTGCGGGAGGGAATAGAGGATAGTCAAGGGACGACACAGAAGGGGACGCAGCCACCAGGTGGAGGACCGACCATCAGAGATGCAATCGATGATGATGACTCAGAGAGATGAAGAAATAGAAGATTTCAAATCCAGTCGCAATCGTTTGCTTCGCTCCCGTTACGACTGAGGGGGAATGTTAGAAGTATAATATGTTAATTAGAGATAAGAGTCAAATACAAATTATAGAGATAAGATATATTCTAGAGATAGAATCCTAGAGATAAGATAGAGTCCTAGAGATAGAATCCTAGAGATAAATCTACTCTTACTTGTATTGTACTCCAAGTCTCTATCCCCTATGTACTCCTATATATACCTCATGAGAGGGTAGATGTAATATATCAGAAAATATAAGAAAACACAATAATACAACATATTAGATTCTTCCACAGCGCATATTGGCGCCGCGGGACCGCCCCCCTACAGCCGGTCCCGTGTTTCTGAGGTGCGCCAAAGGTACGGTGCCGCATCACCTATCAGCGGGAAAGGTATATTTTCGTAAAATTTTTAGAAACATGTATATATATACAAAATCGAGAAAAATATTATATATTTTGAAATTTGCACGTACAGTCAACAGGAGCATGCATGGCAACATGGCCAACCAATGAGACGAGGCCACATCAGCCTGACATCATCATCATCCGTATAGAAGCTTGTATGCAAGACAACTCAGAAGAAAACACGATCGACGGACCACATCAACGATGTATTATTCTCCATCGGCACCACTTGGACGCCCCACGGCTCCACCAATACAAACAGGAGGCTCTGTCATCTACTACGCCGCACGCCGGGTATCTTCGTCACTCACCCGGCAAGCACGCTTCGCCGACCTCGCCACGGGCACCACCCTCTCCGCCTGGGCGCTACGCCACACGCCGGGGGCTTCGTCACTCACCCGGCTAGCACACTTCGCCGACCTCGCCACGGGCTCGAGGGCTTCACCTACCTCTCCGCCTGGGCGCTACACCGCACGCCGGGGGCTTCGTCACTCACCCGGCTAGCACGCTTTGCCGACCTTTCCATGGGCTCGGGGGCTTCACCTACCTCTCCGCCTGAGCGCTACGCCGCACGCTGGGAGGCTTCGTCCTTCACCCAGCTGGCACGCTTCACCAACCTCCCTACAGGCTCGGGGGGCTTCACCTCTCTCGTCGCCTGGGCTCTACACCGCACGCCGCACGCCTGGGAGCTCCGCCTTCACCCGGCCATCACAACTCTACCCTGAGCACGACTACTACACCCGGGGGCTCCGCCTTCACCCATCCGGCACAACTCCGCCCTGGGCATGACTACTAGGCCCGGGGGCTACGCCGCACGCAGAGAGCTCCGCCTTCACCCGGCCGGCACGACTCCACCCTGGGCATGACAACTATGCCCGGGGGCTCCGCCTTCACCCGACTGGCACGACTCCGCCCTGGGCACGATTACTATGCTCAGGGGCTTCGCCTCACGCAGGGGTTGCGCCCTCACTTGGCCAGCACGACTCCGCCCCGGGGGCTTCACCGACTACTACGCCCGAGAGCTACGCGTCACGCTGGGGGCTCCACCTTCACCCTGCCGGCATGAATCCGCTCTAGGCACGATTACTACGCCCGGGGGCTTCGCCGCACGCTAGGGGCTACATCCTCACCTGGTCGGCACGACGCTGCCACGAGGAGCTTCACCGACTACTACGCTGGGGGCTCCACCTTCACCTGGCTGGCTCGACTCCGCCCTGGGCATGACTACTACGCCCGGGGGCTATGCCGCACGATGGGAGCTCCGCCCTCACCCAGACAGCACGAACGACCGCCGCGCAAACACCAAAAGCCTAGAGGCTAAACCGAGTGCCATAGGTCACACCTTCACTCACCCTTCCTATCGGGTCAGGAGCGTCTCCCTCGCCAACCAGCGGACCGCAACCGTCAAGGCACGAGGTGAAGATCACACGCTGCCGGGCCTGACCACAAGAAATTCTGCCACGCCCGAAGGCTCGAAATCTCCCGGCAACCGCCAGGCCCTGGCCATGCCCCTCCCGGCTAAGCTAGGTGTTCCTTATACCATCGGCCCCGCAGGTGGCCGGTAACCACCTAGGGGTTGAGCAAAGGCTTCAGGTCCGACGGCCCCCGTCACATGAAGTACGGCCACACCCGGGGGCCCACTACCCTTAGGCCATCACCCGACCCTGGTCAGAGCCCTCTAGGAGTTGAGCGAAGACCTCGGGTTCATGGGCTTCACGGTCCTTGTTTCCTTGGTATTGCCACGTAGGAGGCTTGTGATCTCCTGCCTCAGAGCCCGGCTCCGCAGGTGCTGGGTGCGCATCTAGGAGCCTGGCACAGGTCCTTACATCACTCACTCTCGACCCCAGCACGACCCCAGCCATCCCGGCATGGAGTTGGGAGGCTACCGGGCTTCGCTTCGAGTTCATCAAGTCAACTCCAACCCGCGACGACCCCAGTCATCCCGGCATGGAGTCGAGAGGCTACCTGGCTTTGCTTCGAGTTCGTCAAGTCAACTCCGCCCCGCGATGAACCCAGTCATTTGTCACACCCAGAAATTTAGCCCAAATTTTTAGACTATTTTGTGTATTAAATCGCTGTCTAGGAATCAGCTAGGGTACACAAAACGACAAGTAATAAACAGTTCCAAACGTAAATAAAGCATAAAATACTTACAGAAGAGGCACTTAGTCCTCAGACCGAAAGAGAACGACAGCAGCAGAAAAGGCGATCCTAGCGGGGCTTCAACTCCACTCCACAGGCAAAACTCAACTGGGGTCTGAGCCTTAGTCTTCTAACTTCGTCTTCAGCTCAGAAGCGCTATTACTTCTAAAAAGGGGAACAATAGCAAGGCTGAGTATAACAACCGTACTCATCAAGCCATACTAACGATGCAGACGTGCAAGGGGATACAAGGATGGCTTGTGGCTATTTGTATAAATGCGGTTGTAAAATATTTTATTGAGCAAAACAGTAAAATAGTTAAGTAATTAAGGTAACATTAAATCTCCATTGATCAACGGTACACCACGTTGAATAGGCCCAACCATCCCACTCAAACTAAGTGCATTGAGTTGATTTATTAAGGGTGAGACTAATCACGGTGAATCTGGTCGACCGCCCATAACCGCGGGCACGGCTATTCGAATAGTTTTACTCTGATCAGAGGTGTACAACTGTACCCACAAGACACAGCCCACGACACGTTTTCGAGCGCCGACATGCCACCACGACATACCAGAAAGACGCCGTGACTGGACCCTTCGCATAACCCCCTCTAACCAATCGCACCACACCTCCGGTTTCGCCCCCATCCCTAGTAGGCAACGGGCAGCCCCCATCGTGCCACAGTGGATCCGAAAGCCGATCAACCGAACACCCCGACCGACCCAACTCCATCACGCCCACCCTAGCCTGGGTACGTCAGCTAGAGAAAAGCTACACTACAAGCCCAGTCGTTGCCCACACTGGCTTGTGGTAAGCGTGATGAATTCTTCCAGGGTTTCCCGCGAACCGGTCCTTAATTGCCATGGGTGCGACTAGCAAAACCATGCACCCATAGCCCACCATTAAGTCGCATTTTTGTTGGATAATTACGACCAATGAAACATGGTCGGATGTCTCGAGCACGCAGCTCATCTGAGTACTAAGATGTATAATAATGTAATTATCCCATCAACTGAGCTAGTGGTAATTAAGCATGGCTAAGCCTATAGTTCTAGCTATGTCACATAAGTAACACGAACTAGTCAAATTATCACCCAAATTTAGCAAAGGAAGGATATCAAGTAAACATGGCACAAGCGAGCAGATAGGTAATACCCTGATCCCACATAATTAACAAGACATGCAATTTCATTTGCAAATGATAAAATATTTATAAAGTAGGCTCAATATGCTCAAGAGGAATGTGTCACTTGCCTTGCTTCTTCAAAACAATCTTCTGAACTCTTATCCTTGCAACCGCGATGTTCCGAAACGGCGAAAACTACAGTCTGGCACGCAAAACGAGGAAAAACTCTAATAAAAACCAAGTAGACAGTATATAAAAAGTAAACAAACATGTAGATCTCAATTTTAGATGAATTTTGCAAGTTAAATGGCCCAATTTGGAGTTCGTATGAATTAGATATAAATTTTAGAAGTATTGAGCCATTTGAATGATTTTCTAGAATTAACATCGATTTATGATGCAATTATTAAATATTTTCTCAAAGAAAAGGCTGTTGCTGACGTCATCAAAGGGGCCGGCGCAGACAGGCGGGCCTCACACGTCAGTGGGTCAAGGGGAGCGGTCCACCGTGGACCAGAACCACGAGGTGGTCCACCGCCGGTCCACGGGAACCGACGGCCCAAATCGGCCAAAACCGATCGGGCGGCCATAGAGTGGCGCGGCCAGGGCACAGGCGCGGCTCAAAGCTGGCCCGGCTGAGCCATGGCGCGACGGCGGCGCTCGGCCACCGGCGGCGCAAGATGGCGGCGGGGATGAGAGAGGGGTGCTCACCAAGTGCCCGAGGCAAGGAAGCGACGCGGGGAGCTCAACGATGAGAGACGGCAGTGGTGCTTGCGGGTTGGAGTCGGGGACGACGCTCCATTGACTCCCAACCGCGGCGGAGGCGTGGCCGAGAACCGGCGGAACCTAGGGAACAAGGGGGAAGGGTTAGAGGAGGGGGAGGCGGCGTCAATCGCCGGCCAGAAGAGGAGGGAATGATGGAGCTCACCTTTCGCGAGGAGGCAACCACTCCGGAGCGGTTGGGGCAAAACAGAAGGGCGGCCAAGGCACTCCTCGATGAGGTGAAGCAAACGGCAGTGACGGCGCGACTTGAGGTGGCTAGGAGCGGCGGTGGTGGCCGACCGAAGTGCAGAACGGCAGCGGCACTAGGGGATTCACAGTGGAGATGGTGTTTCGTGGGTGGAAGGTAGAAGTGGAGTGGGTGCTGGGGTGCGGAGCGGCATGGCGAAGCCGGTGGCGCCAGCGGCAGGATGCGGCGACGGCGGGAGCGGCGGTGGCGCGTTGTTGGAGAGGGAGAGGAGCGGAAATGAGAGAGGGAGCTCCGGGGATCGTTTTTATGGGCTCGGGGGATTGGGATCGTGGTCGGGCGAGGCGGTAGAGGGCGGCAACTGCCGGCGATGTGGGGGGAGACAGAGAGATGAGGGAGGCGGTGGCATGGCAGGATTTTGCGAGGAGAGTAGAGGAAACGGTGCGGAAATGGGCGGCGACCACGCCCACGCACGCACGGGAGAGGGAACCATGCGATGAAAGCGACGACGTGGGTGGATTTGGCAGCCATGGCGGTTGCTTGCGGGGTGGCTGAAGGAAGGAGGAGGAGCTGACATGTGGGGCCTCGGGTCCCACATGTCGGCTAGAGAGAGAGGGGAGACCGGGAGGAGGGCAAAGTAGATTTTCACGAGGGCGGGCTGAAGGAGAGGGAAAATGAGTAGACGGCCCAAGAGAGGAGAGGGGAGGCCGGCCGAGAGAGGGAGGAGGGAAAGGAGGGCTTGGGCTGAAAAAAGGGCCCAAGGGGAGGAAGGGAAGTTTATTTTGTTCTCTTTTTATTTTAATTGATTAAATGAATTTTATGCTTTTAAAATTATTTCTTGAGCTCCGAAAATTCACGGGAAATTTCAGAGAGTACATTAGGGCACAGAGAATATTACAAATTATTTCCGACCATGATTTTTAAAGGAAATTTTAATTCCCTCGATAATTCACTTGATTAAATTGCTTTAATTTTTATTTAATTTCTAGAAAATGTAGTATTTAATGATTTTTAATCCCGAACGAAAATCGGGGCGTTACATCGTCCCGGCATGGAGTCGGGACGCTACCCGGCTTCGCTTTGAGTTCTTCAAGTCAACTCTGCCCCGCGACAACCCCAGTCACCCCGGTACGGAGTCAGGATGCTACCCGGCTTCGCTTCAAGTTCGTCAAGACAACTCCACTCCGCGATGACCCCAGTCATTGCGACATGGAGTCAGGGGCCTACTAGGTATAGCTACTGACTTGCATTTGCTGAAGATCGGGCATGAGACCCAGGTCTGGGTGGGCGTACTCGGGAGATGTGCCCTGGAGGGTAGCCTTACTTGGCCACCACTTCGTCGCCGGGAGGCTTACACCTCCACGCCGGTTACCTATGGCCTTCTCCGGGTGATGTCGTCCCTGTGCTGGACGGCTAGTTCGTCGCCGCCTGGAGGCCTACACCTCCACGCCGGCCACCCATGCCGCCGCCGGATGACGTCGTCTATGTGCAGGACGGCTACTTCATCGCCGCCTGGAGGCTTGCACCTCCACGCTAGCCACCTAGGATGCTGTCGGGTGACGCCGTCCCCGTGCTGGAAGGCTACTTTGCCACCGCCTGGAGGCCTACACCACCACGCCGGCCACCTTTGCCGCTGCCCAGTGATGTCACCCCTGTGCTGGACGGCTACTACGTCACTGCCCGGTGGCTTGCACCTCCACGCTGGCCACCTACACCGCCGCCGGGTGACGTCATCTTGGCGCAGGGCAGCTACTTCGTCACTGCCTGGAGGCCTATACCACCATGCTGGCTACCTTCACCGCCACCGGGTGATGTCGTCCCCATGCTGGACAGCTACTTCGTCGCCGCCCGGTGGCTTGCACCTCCACGCCGGCCACCTACGCCGCCGTCGGATGACGTCGTCTATGTGCAGGACGGCTACTTCATCGCCTCCTGGAGGCTCGCACCTCCACGACGGCCACCTACACCGCTGTCGGGTGACGCCGTCCCCATGCTAGACGGCTACTTCGTCACCGCCTAGAGGCCTACACCACCACGCCGGCCACCTTCGCCGCCGCCGGGTGACCTCGTCCCCGTGCTAGACGGCTACATCATCGCCTCCCGGTGGCTTGCACCTCCACGCCGGCCACCTACGCCGCTGCCAGGTGACGTCCTCTCTGTGCAAGATGGCTACTTCATCGCCGCCTGAAGGCTTGCGCCTCCATGCCGGCCACCTACGTCGCTGTCGGGTGACGCTGTCTCCGTGCAGGACGACTACTTCGTCGCCACCTGAGGGCCTACACCACCACGCCGGCTACCTACACCGCCGTCGGGCGACGTCGTCTCCGCGCAGGACGGTTACTTCGTCGCCGCCTGAAGGCTTTCATCTCCGAGAAGACTGGTTTCGCCTCTACGTCAGAAACGACACTTCTTCAACAAGATGATTATTTGGCTAGTCAGTTGGACAAGGACTCGGCTACAACAAGTATCACTCGGCAACGCTGGGGATGAGTACTGTAACATCCTTAAAATTCAAGACAATGAAAATCACGAAAATTTCGAACTTTTTAAAACTTTTGCATCATGCTGGTTGTTATGATTGCTATTGCTTGCCAAACCGTAAATGATCACCAAGAAAGTAAAGAAAAGAACTACATTTAAGCAATAGATATGATTTACGGGAATATATTTAATCCTACAAATAATTATGCACAAGATATTAAAATCAAATAAAAGAAAAGTTATTATTAACCTATTTTATCAAATATTAAAATATTTGAATAATGTAGGTGGGTGCCATAATATGTGTACACATGAAATGATGATCATTCAAATAAACTGAGCTCTCTATATATATAATAGAATTACGGGAGTATTTAATTCGATATGTAGATCGATTTTGCACCAAGTTCCTAATTGCATTTAGGGATTGAAATTTGATATATTAAACCCCTCCATATAAAATAAACTAACATATAAATAAATTGAGCTAATGTGGTATTGTGTTAATAACGGTCTCATTAGAAAATTATAGAATCTTTAATAAACCTTAAATATTGGACAATATTAAATTTTGGGCAAATTCACATTTGAACACTTAATACGGTCACCTAAATGCTTAGGAGTAAATACAAATTTAATTTGCAACTTTTCTCAATTTATAAATCAACCAAAACCCTAAAAGAAGAAAAATAGGAAAACTTTGAAAAATATATAATAATAATAAGAATTAACCCTAATTAAAAATTCAAATAAATTATATAAATAAAATATGAATAATATTAATCTAGAATAAATCCATTGGTTGGAATGACACAAATATTGGGTAAACTTCATTTATACAAAATCTAGGATTTATAGAATCAAATTTACACAAGAAATAGGCTAAAATGGGGATTAAATAGGAAAAGACACTATTCATCGGCCGCCAGGTGTTCGACGTGGTCCCCTAACCCAGCCCCTCCTCTTTCCCCCTCTCTCTGTCGCCTGCCGCCGCACCGCCTACCCGTCGCGTCGCCGCTGCCGCGCCGCGCGCCGTAGCCGTCACTGCCTCGCGCCGCGCGCCGCCGCTGTCACGCCGTCCTGCGCCCACGCGTCGCGTCCGTCGTGTCGCCGTCGTCTCGAGCCCCGCGCCGCCCTGTCGCCATCGCCGCGCGCCGAGCCCCGTGCCGCGCCGCGCCGTCCCGTCGCCGCGTCGCCGTCCCGTCGACGCTCCGCCGTCATCGTCGCGTCGCCCGTCGCCCTCACCGCGCGCCAAGCCCCGCGCCGCCCCGAGCCCCGCGCCGCCGTCGCGTCACCCCCTCCCTTCTCTTCCCTCTTCCCCTTATTCCCTCTCTCCCCTATAAGAGCCACCGTTCTCCCCTCTCCTCACTCCATCTTCCCCCTCCTCTCCCTCTTCCCCCTCTCCACGCGCCGCCGCGTCGCCGCCTTCGAGCCGCCGCGCCGCCGCCCTCGTGCTGTCGTGCCGCCGCATTCGTGACCGCCGCGCCGCCGCCTCAGTGTGCCGCGCCGTGCGCCGTCGTCGCCGCCGCCGTCGTCGCCACCGCCGCCGTCGGTGAGCCGCTGCCCCCCCTATTTGTCGCCGTGCCGCCGGGTAGAGAGGGAGCCGAGAAAGAGAGAGGAAGGGAGAAGCCGAGGGAGAGAAAGAAGAGGGAAGGAGGAGAGAAACCGGAAAGGAGAGAGAGAGAAAGGAAAAGAAAAGAGAGAGAGAGAAAGGAGAAGAAAAGAAAAGAAAAGAGAGAGAAAAAGGAAAAGAAAAGAAAAGAGAGAGAGAAAGGAGAGGAGAGATTAGAGTGGGCCCCACGTGTTTAGTGAATAGTAAACCCCTTCTTAATCTTTATTAGTTGAATCTATTACATGTGGGTCCGGGTGGTTAAAAATCTAATTATAGAAGTTTTTTTGGTCTCGAGTTTATGACATGTGGGCCCCACTTGTCATTAGCTCTTCCTATTTCCCTTTAGAAAATAATTCGGTAGGAAAAAGGATAAACCCGGGGTCCCACTTGTCAATGGATATGTCTTGGATTAAAAATAAATCGTTTATGAACAGTAGCTTTTCGCAATTTCTCGGATTAATTCAAATTTGAATCTTTACACTAGCATAACTTATTCATTTTAACTCGGATTTGAGTGAAACTTGAACCTAAATTCATCTAAATTCATAAGCTTTCCAATAATATATAATTCACTATTCAATAAAATATATTTATAATTATAAATTAATTAATATCAAATGATTAGATAATAGTTAACCTAAATAGTGTGCCAATAAATAAAAAAATGGATATTGTACAGTAGCATAATTATCTTTAATATATCTTGTCACTGTAGCAACCAAATAAATTAATTATAATCAATCCTTCAAATTAATGGATGTAAAGGAAAATATTAGTGCCATTTACTAGCCTATGTCCAAATATAACTAATTCCATGACTTATAAATTATTTACATAAAGTTTAGCCTCATATTTTGTAACTAAACTATAAACACATATAGATGAATCTTTAACTTGTTTAGGAGAGTAATCACAGAGCTAGTTGTATTTGGACCACTTAAAAAAAATTAGTTGATACCATGTCATGTGAAGTAGAATATATATATATATATATATATAGTCGGTTGATATCCATTAGTTAACCAAATAGAGCCATCTTAAAATCAACATGTATTGTATAGCTTACAGTAAAAAGAAACTACTCAAATATATGATCCAATAATAAGATATTGTTGCTTACACATATACTATACATCCCATTATAGTGGTACGGTATAGTATTAATTTGCGTGTTGCATATATGAAATTAAGAGGGAGTGTATGACAAACATGTATATTAGATAAATACTAGTTATAAATCTTGACCTCATATAATTATAATTATAGTTCAACTGTAAATTAGTATTATTCATTGTAAAATTATGTGATGGGATAATCTGTAACCATAATATGATTAACCTAAACAACTCTAACATACAAAGCATGGATAATTATTAACCTTTTATAATTTATTGTGACAAGTAAAATATGTTCATAATTAAAGTAAAGCTTCCATCAATAAAATAAATAATACAAATGATTCACTGTAATTATTTGATTGATCCTAAATCCATCCGACAACAGAACCTCTAGTATACGACCATTTTATTTAGATAGATGCATGTGTAGCCATAATCCTTCCATAGCCATTAGCTAGACTAAACCACAAATTAGCCAGATACGTATCTCATTCACACTACATTGGCTAGCTCCTAAATAGACCACCATGATAACAGAAAGATTAAGAAACTTTAGCCCTTAGCATGTTGGAACCCATTAGCAAGCGCGAATAATATGAGCAACCTTAGGTTCAACCTCAACAAATATATTTTGTTTGTGCATATTTGATTGTTGCTTGAATATTGGTTTTTCTCGCGTATTATAGACTTTGTGTATCGGATAGTCGTGAGGCAACGTCAGCAACTTCCAGGAGGTGAAGGTTGATCAAGAATTATATCAAGAATAAGGACTATCCTGAGCAAGGCAAGTCATCACTATTCCTTGAACATGTTGATCCCAATTGCGAAATTGTTTTGTATACAAATAAAATTGCATGCAATGATGAACATCCTACTTGTGATTATGCCATGCCTTGATTATTGTTTACCCCTTATTCCTTCGTAACCATGTTTACGTATGAGTCCCTAGTCAACTATGACAATTGCTTAGAAATGCTATTCTAGAATCATGCATACTCATATTTATCAAAATGCTTTATGCTTGGGCAATTACCTTTGGGAAGGTAATTGAGATGCGGCATGTGGAGACATGAGCGCCACATTGCCATGATATTGATGACATGATTTGTGAAAAGAGAAATAAAACTAAAACAACTATTTTCGACTGGGGCGGACAGAGGATTTGGGTGGTATCCGGAAAAGGCTAGTGCCGTCCCTGGTCAATTAAGGACCGAGCCATGAAGTTAAGCATGAAACGACCCCCGTACAACCGCGCTTCTCGTATGGGTATAGACCTGGCGGAGTAGATGGCTGAGCGGAGGCAGTATCCATGCATAGTGGTTTCTTGATGTGTGAGGCAGGGGCTCTACGGTGGGGCAGCCATAGGTAGAACCGCGAGGCGGGTGTCTACAGTGGTGTCGCCATTGGTAGGACTGTCATGTGAGAATTTAAACATAATTATAACTTAATGCATGTGTAAGTCTTTCCCTCCCGGGTGCGCCAGAACTCCTCTCACTGCTAGAAACCGTGTGCGCCTAGAGTGCATGAGGATGTAAAGTTCACGGAGCGGGTACTGCCAATGCGAGGTTATCGAAAAGCTTTGTCGTGACGCGTCTCATGTGTTGGGACGAGGCTCATGTGTTGGGCAGTCGCGGAGTGCGGGTAAAGTGTACATCCACTGCAGTGTGAGTAAACCAAATCTATTCGAATAGCCGTGCTCGCGGTTAATGAGCACCGGGACATGTATTACACTTGGCTAGACTCTAAATTCTTAACTTGTGTAGGATGGGATATTGCATGGTGATTTTTATGCTGATGGAGCCATTTCCTGAGAGGAGGGAACGTGGACGTCCTCAAAAAACCATGACGACTCAATGGCGGGAAGCTATCCTTGGGATCACAATGGATGGTAGACAGAACCGTCGTTGTTTAATGTGAACACTGGAACTAAAATTTGATCAGTCTATGATAGGTCTTAGGCTTGTGAAAATATTTGCAAAACGCAGCTTTATGCAAAAGAACCTGAAACCATTCCTTGAATACCCTCTATCATATGCATTGTTGTTGTGGTGGCTTGCTGAGTACGGTTGGTACTCACCCTTGCTATTTATATATCTTTTAGGAGAGTGTTGAAGAGAAGCCCTTGTCGGTACGCTTGCGTATCCCACAAGATGATCGGAGTGCGGTCTTGTTCTAGGTCTCGTTCCCCGGTCGACTGCCTGTGGCATGTTAACCAGGCCCTTATATTATTTTGTCTTTTGCTGTTGTTCTCTGATAGTTGTTAGCCTACCTGGCCCTAATGTAAGTATTTAACTCTTTTAGCCTAAATTCATTCGTGATATGTTGTGATCCAACTATGTATGTGTGTACCAACTACTGATCCAGGGATTGGTACGGATAAACACAGAAGATTTCCAATTTCCAAAATCGGGGGTCTACAAGTACTCAGCCAGTCTTGTCTCTCCCAGCTGGCTTCTGTGGGTTACACGGTACCCGGGTACCCAAGGAGAGGCATTCGGGCCCTGCGACATACGGTGGGCCAAGGGCCATAGGCCCATATGGCTGCCTTGTAAATAAGGAAATAGACAAACCCGGGATAAAGTATAAATCCCGAGGATCCTACATATCTTTTATAGATGGAATAGAGGGATCTAGTTGCAATCAACTAGATACTTTCCTTGTAACCCTCCCCCCTCATCCTATATAAGAGGGGAAGGGGTCCCGAGACGAGGGATGACTCTCGACAACCCGGATGATGGCTGCACCTTGCGTCATTATCCACTCTTCATACCGGACACAGATCCAATCCATATACAACTGAACTAGGGTATTACCTCACGTCGAGGGCCTGAACCAGTATAACATTTGTGTCACCATTTCTTTCTTTGATCTAGCGCACCCTATAAAATATGTTGTCGATCCTAGAAATCGACAATTAGCTGCAGATTCTCAGTGCTAAAAGGAACATGATAGAAGAACACAATATGAATACATCCAACAACTAGGTACACATGATGCCATAGAAACTACAGTCTAAGTTCTTACACCTCTCCTAGGAAGGCAATAGACACTAGTGGTTGTCTTAACCGGATTGATGGTAAAAATAAACTCTAGTCCTTTGCCATATCATTATATGCCTGTAAGTATGAAAAAATAAGTTAGCTGTCAAATAATATTACAGTACACATTAGTTTATGAAAGCTCGATTGTGGGCAATTTGATAAAAATAAATATGTATTTACAGATGTAGGATATAACAAATTGGCAGATTGGCCTCCAACTCAGATTGAGGTCTTTACCTTAGAAATATTCATCAAATAAGATATCCCTATTGGTGGGATATTCATCATCTTCATTGGATGAGTCAGTACAATAAGACTCGTCATCATCGTCGTTGACATCTTGAATAGATGATCCATTGAGAAGCTCCAAGTCCTTGCCATTGCAAATATCTTCAGTATCCCTACTGGAGGCAACCTCTTCAGAATTATTATCAAAGTTCAGACCAAGATCAATTACAAAACTGCCGAGCAGACCATCTTCTTGGAAATAGTGGACAACATCAGTGTTGGGGACAAAATCATAATCTTGATCAGTGGGTACTTCTAATCTACCAATTGGCTGCACCTTATATACAACCCACCAATTAGTGAGATCTTGCACAGATTTGCATGGGTATGGCATGTAATACACTTGTGTCGCTTGATGAGCTATAACAAATGGCTCAAACTTGAGAAGGATTGATGCATGAGCAACTTCGACAAGGCCATATCTTGGCGAGTACCAGACTTGGCTTGGGTCAAACCAATGGCAATTGAAGAGCACAAGTGTGAGAGGTTTGGTGCCATCAAAGCTGATTTCTATTATTTCTTTAATGTAACCACAGTACTCAGTCATTTCACCACTTTCTCCATGTCCTATAGTCATTTCTATTATTTTAACCCCGTGCCTGGAGGTTGAAGCTTTTACCATATGTAATATGTCATTCCATAGGAATTTCATAGGATTTGGAAAGCTTCAATCATTTGAATCAAAGGGCCAAATAGAAAAATTTTCTATAGAATTTGAATCCTATGAAATTCCTATATAAATCTTTTGATTCAAATGAGCTCTTAATATGAGTAGGACGGAAGAGCACTGGAATTATCATTAATTCAGTGATACTAGCTACCTTCGCCGTCCTAAAAATTTTAGTTACTCCAAAATAATACAAAATCAATAAGACTACAATACCCCACTTTATCAAATCCTAATGTAATTATTTTTCACTGAACACGCTTCTAATGCATTTACTTTCCAATTTCATTAACTCCGATTCAATAATTGTTTAAAAATAATTTTCTTTTTGGACAAACTGACTTAGTAAAAATTGATCTTATTGTGAGATGGGGGAGTATTTCGTGGTCTACACAATCATGGATCATGTTGTCTTCCTGTTCTACACTTTAGTATATTTCACTTAGGATATATTTGCCGTGTTTAGTTCCAAAGTTTTTAAACAAACTTCCAACATTTTCATCACGTCAAAAATTTCCTACACACACAAACTTCTAACTTTTTCGTCACATCGTTTCAATTTCAACCAAACTTTTAATTTTGGTGAACTAAATACAGCCATTGAGAACCCTATATTTGCGTGATAAAATAATGGGGCATAGTCATGTCGTAATACTAATAAGTAGCATGTCAAATCCTAGACCCATATTTCCTTTTGATATTTACCTATGGGATAAAACAAATATTTTGCTTTGAGACGAGATTAAGTTATTCCTCCTAAATCTAATAAAATCGATAAGCGTCCCTGTGCTGTTCCGGCCAAAAATCAAGATTAAAGGTAAGAGCAAGTTTAATAGTATAGCCAAATGATATCTATAAATCATCTACTTCCTCCGTTTCACAGTGTAAGTCATTCTAACATTTTCCACATTCATATTGATGTTAATGAATCTAGATATATATGTCTAGATTCATTAATATCAATATAAATATGAGAAATGCTCGAATGACTTACATTGTGAAACAGAGGGAGTATAACTAATCTAATAACCTATTTATATAATAGTTACGAATAAAAATATACTAATCTATTAATACCCGGTCACACCTCTCATATACACACAACGTCTTCAAGTCTGTATTGCCACTGGCAACAAATCTACAGTTCGTTTTTTTCTCTCTTCTTTAATATTCTTGATATGTGGTTCTAGCTTGCTCTAACATGCATATTTTCCTTGCACAAAAATAAGCGTATTCTTCTATGCCTTTTTGTTGACGTTTGATGTCGCGATTCCGGTATTTGCATAGTATGGGGATCATTGGTACTAGGATATACACGAGACTGAGGTAAAAGAGATGGAGATGAGGATTTTTATACAGGTTCGGGCCCCTGAATTGTCAGGTAATAACCCTACATCCTGTTGGCCGAAGCCGGTATTACTCTTATTCATCTGGATCACACAAGTACAATATTTGGGGTAGCCTATCTAACTGTTGTCGACATGGCGGTCTGAAGATCTGACTCGTAGTCGATACCAGGGTAGTCTTCCTCCTCGAGTTCGTGCCTGGCGAGATCAGAGACAGCGCGATGTCTCTCCTATCAGTATCCGGAGATATCGTAGGGGACTAGCCGTGCCTATCTCTGAAGTCGATATCCGGCGTCTTGTCTTGGCGTATGTTGGCTTGTATGTTGATCATGTGTCTTGATCTATTGTTCCGTAGATTGTGGTGGGTGTGTCTATGTTCTCTCTCCTCTCCTCCTAGGGAGTCTTGTATTTATACCCATAGGTGTCCCTTTGTCCAAGTAGAACTAGGGAAACCAATATGGATACAATCCGAGTAGTCCTTGTCGTTTCCATGTAGAACTCTGGTTGTATTTCCTTATCCGGAACTCCTCCTATATCCGCAGGTTGTTTCCATATAGGACATGGTATGTGGTGGGTCCTGCCGAGATTTAGTCGACTACTATTAGGTATGTGGTATCCATAACCCTGACAGTAGCCCCCGACTTCGATGCAAATGAACGAATTCATATTCTCAACCGCGCACAGACCTTGGAGTAACTGTTATTGTGCTCATATGACCATTCTCGGTGAATTCAGAGATAACGTTAGACTTCCTTTATCAGCCTCGTGCGGACACCTAAAGGGTTTGTCTGAGTCAATCTCCGATGTCAACCAAGAAAGTACAGAGCATACGACTAAGTCTCCCGTCTTGCTGTAATCAAGAATTTGGATTGAAGTCAAGAAATTTTATCTCGGCGGGTACACCATCTTTTCATTCCGTATTCCTTGTCGAGATCCACCAACCGTTCTCGAGTAATCGAGCTGGCGTAGAGTCTGCGACGGAGCCTTGTCGACATTTATCGTACTCGTCTTAGTCGATCTTGGTGTAGAACCATAGAGACATGGAGCCTTCGATAATGTCGAATAGAATTTTCCTAAAATCAGTACTCAAAAAAGAATATTAGATAAAAATAGCCCCCGAGCGAATGCTCAAAGGGTGACATGTTATAATATGTATGGAAAACCGAAAATGAATTAAACTTACAGACCAATGTTTTGTATATGAGCATCTACTCTTTTACCGACTTCGATCAGTCAGTTTGTTGAGTTATACACTCTCCCTATCCCCCAACCTTGTCGTCGGAGAATCGTTCTCGGAGGATAAGGCTCTTGGACCTTTGACTTGCTTTAGTTGAATAAGCACTGATCCTAGCCCCCAGCTGTGAAGTTGGAAAATCCATTTCCGATTACACGACTTGGTTAATACGCACGGCGAGATCTCTTACATGACCAGATCTTACATGGTCTTTCGTCTCTGAAGGATCTGACAAAGCCTTATCCGCTCTGGGCGTCCCCAGCCGAAGTTCCCTTAGGTTCCTCAGAGGCTTTGTCAAGACGGCGTAAAGGGACATTAGGATAGGTTTCAACGCTAGGTGTCTTTTGTGGTAAGGGATCTCTGGGTAAAACACTTGGCGATATTGTGTACCTGACATCAACTTTGTTGAGGTAGAGGTAATGGGAGAATCGCTACACCTCTGATCAAGAACCAGGTAGTAGTCGTAACTTAAACACTAGAAGTAAATGTACGAGAGATCGCTACAATTGACTGGTTGAGGACTAGTGAGTAGGTGTCTCTCGATCATTTGAAGTCATGGTGCGAGGACAGCTGCGTTATTGCTGTAGTCGTACCTCGACCATCTGAGGTTGCGGTGCGAGAGATTGCTACGTTCTGGTTCGAGAACCAGCGAGCGAGTAGAATAATCTCTCGAACACCAATGGAGGTTGCGGTGCGGGAGATTGCTACGTACTGGTTCGAGAACCAGCAAGCGAGTAGAATCATCTCTCGATCACCAATGGAAGTTGTGGTGGGGGAGATTGCTACGTACTGGTTCGAGAACCAGCGAGCGAGTAGAATCATCTCTCGATCACCAATGGAGGTTGCGGTGCGGGAGATTGCTACGTACTGGTTCGAGAACCAGCGAGTGAGTAGAATCATCTCTCGAACACCAATGGAGTTTGCGGTGCGGCAGATTGCTACGTACTGGTTCGAGAACCAGCGAGCGAGTAGAAACATCTCTTCGAACACCAATGGAAGTTGCGGTGTGAGAGATTGCTACGTACTGGTTCGAGAACCAGCGAGCTCTTCGAACACCAATGGAAGTTGCGGTGTGAGAGATGGCTACGTACTGGTTCGAGGACCAGCGAATGAACGTTTAGAATTATCTCTCGAACACCAATGGGGGTGCTAGAGTTGGTTTATTACATGTGCGTCTCATGTGGCCAACATGACTCACGCACCCAACTTATAGCATATCCGGATGTCCGTTCGCAATCATGTCGGGAGATCAAGCCGACGACGTTCGCGAGAATTGTCCGTTAACGACCTTTTCTCGAGTAGTCCAGCCATGGCCGGTGCTATGAGATAGGTCGTCGGTCTTCGTTGGTAGGTTGGGCGCGACGACTCTGCATTTGTCGAGACCGTTCTCGATAATGCAATGTACTTGACCACAACCTACTCGAGTGCTCAATTGTTCCTGAAAAATATTTTCTAGAAGGCAAGCATATAGCATAGAATATCGAGTATGTGCTCAAAAAACTGCATGGATCTTCTAGCATTATCAGGATATAACGAGCAGAAAATGTCAGACATTATGTAGACTGTAAACAAGCATGATTTATACAGAACAAGACAGAGCGAGCCCCCAGCGTTAGATCGTAGTCGATTTAACATCGGGGACACCCATGCAACAGATATTGTTAAAACACATGCTCTGGGTAAACATAATAAATTATTGATTTGACAATGTTGTATGATCTGAATAGATACGATAAATTGCATATAAAATATTGCATACCTTTGTAGCTACATGCCGGATGTATCTACGAAATTAGTAGATCAATTTGGAAAACCAATCTACCAATTACCTATTGCGTACTCGTTCGACATCATATGATCTGACATCCTTTGGTACGCCGCGTATCTTGAGGCTTGGATGATCTCGATAGACCAAGTTGTCGATGACGATGATGGTTCCGATCTAGTCGGAAGATGTACTTGGACAGGTTGGATCTCCCCATAGCCGAAGTCGTCGAGTAGCTTTTTGTTGGAGAATCCATCTCTTGAACCCATCTCGTCGAAATCCTGAAGCACCAAAATGCCCCTACCTGGCGTGCCACTGTCGACGTTTGATGTCGCGATTCCGGTATTTGCATAGTATGGGGATCGTTGGTACTAGGATATACGCGAGACTGAGGTAAAAGAGATGGAGACGAGGATTTTTATACAGGTTCGGGCCCCTGAATTGTCAGGTAATAACCCTACATCCTGTTGGCCAAAGCCGGTATTGCTCTTATTCATCTGGATCACACAAGTACAATATTTGGGGTAGACTATCTAACTGTTGTCGACATGGCGGTCTGAAGATCTGACTCGTAGTCAACAACAGGGTAGTCTTCCTCCTCGAGTTCGTGCCCGGCGAGATCAGAGACAGCACAATGTCTCTCCTATCAGTATCCGGAGATACCGTAGGGGACTAGCCGTGCCTATCTCTGAAGTCGATATCCGGCGTCTTGTCTTGGCGTATGTTGGCTTGTACATTGATCTTGTGTCTTGATATATTGTTCCGTAGATTGTGGTGGGTGTGTCTATGTTCTCTCTCCTCTCCTCCTAGGGAGTCTTGTATTTATACCCATAGGTGTCCCTTGTTCAAGTAGAACTAGGGAAACCAATATGGATACAATCCGAGTAGTCCATGTCGTTTCCATGTAGAACTCTGGTTGTCTTTCCTTATCCGGAACTCCTCCTATATCCACAGGTTGTTTCCGTATAGAATATGGTATGTGGTGGGTCATGCCGAGATTTAGTCGACTACTATTAGGTATGTGGTATCCATAACCCTGACACTTTTGTTTGGAGTAAATTGCACCCATGGTATAACAACTTAACAGGTGGGTGCGATATAGAGTAAGAACTTAAAAATTGAACGTCCGAATGCAACAACTTGACAAGTAAGTGTGTTTTACTACAAGAACTTCGCAATTTAGTATTTTGGTGCATCAACTTGTATAGTGGGTGAATTTTTTTCACGATGTCAATATGCCATTACATAGTAAATTTAATCTTTAAGAATTATACTGCACATACAATTTGCATCTAATTACCTTTTAAGAATTTTTTGTTTTCTTCACCTTCTCAAATATCAACCGAAATATAATAATTTCTACATCCAATTTAATTGACTTTCAATTATTAGTTATTAGGATAAAAATATAAATATTCTTATACAAATACATGCTAGTATAGTGTCAAAATAAGTACTTAAAAATTGAATCTAGCTCCAAATAATTAAGTCCGCATAACTTTGTATCAAAATCGTACCTACCTTTAAGTTGTTGCATTTATATGATCACTTATAAAGGCCTTATACTAAATTGCACCTACCTGCCAAGTTGTTGCACTAGAACACTTATATCTCAAGTTCTTGCACCAAATTACACCCACCTACCAAGTTGATGCACCGTGAGTGCAATTTACTCCTTTGTTTGCATAAAAGTTTATAGTACGAAAATTCTGGCCCATAAACATGTACATATAGGCTGAATTAAGGCCCACGTCCATTAAAACGATGCCTTGATTTCGTTAAGGAAAAGTGAGAGCTATATAGCTGTGTTCAAGTACAGGTGACAACAAAGCTAGCATCAATCAGAAAAGCTAGTAGGACACACACCGAACCACACGAAAACGACCTGATCTAATCGGACAGGCTGACTCTCGCAGGACCGTGTGATGCTAAATTAGCCCAACACTTTGCAAAAGGCAATGGCAAAATCTATGGAAAAACATATACATCAAAATGTACCAAAACCTCTCTAACTCCACTGATCGGCTGCTACCCACAGGGCCACAGGAGAACATCCCTGTCAGGATCCTTCGCTAGCTTCACGTTTCACAACTCACAAGAGAATTAAACTACCTTTATCTTTGTCAATTGTGATTAGCTATGTCCATCTGCCTGCCGACATCAGTCCATGCCAGCAGTTGTAAGCCAACATAACACATTAACGGTAAAAAGTAATTTGGGAGTTTTTTTTTTATGTATTCTTACTTCTTAGCAACTTAGAAAACAGTGGCGGATCCACCGCCTGGCTAGCCGGGCAGCCGCCTGGGCTCGCTGGCAAAAAGTCCACTAAACTTTAATAATAAAGGGTTAATTAATGATGGAATTTTTATAGCTAGTTATATTGAAGTTTATCAGGGCTTAAAAAATTTTCTGACTCCACCACTGGTAGAAAATAATTCTGAAAAATGGAGTATGGTAAAAAAACACAATCAAAATGAACTCAACAATTCTCTATCTCTACTACTTAAAAAAAAATAAGAGGTGCTTCCATCGTTCGTAAAAAAAAACCAGACCAAAAAACCAAATCTGTCCGTAAAAAAAACTGGACGAAAAAAAGGAAAAAAAACAAACTTGTCCGATAAAAAAGGGCGAAAAAACGAAAAACCGGGCGAAAAAACCAAATCTATCCAATCCAGAAAAAACCGGGTGAAAAAAAAAACCTAAACCCGTCTGATAAAAAAAAAGGCGAAAAAGGAAAAAAGTCGGATCTGTTCATTAAAGGAAAAAATCGGATCTGTCCATTACAGAAAAAAAATCCGGACAAAAAAATTGGATCTGTCCGACTCCGGGTAAAAAGAAGGACGAAAAAAATAAAAAAAAAATATGTCCGATTCTCTATCTCTGACGAAAAAAATCCAACTCTAGATCCGATTCCCCTTAAAAACGAAAAATAAAAGGCACCTCTCCTCTAGGCTTGAGTCCGAGATCCCAGGCACCACTCCCCTCATTTTTAATCTATGCCATGATATCCCATACATCTTGATGAAAAAAATTGATGTGCCTGATTGGGGATATGTTTGCAAAAAAGGAACCTACATATCGAGAGCATTCTATTTTTATATGATTTTAATTTTTGGGTGTGTACTTTTGCATTTGAATCCCTATAATTTTTATATTTACATTTAAGTCCGTATAATCTTGCAACAAGGTATTTGAGGTCTTTTTTAAAAAATAATAATAATAAAAGGGAGATAACAAAGACAGAAAGGTGCATAAAAAGAAAAAGAAAAGCCGCAAAAAAAATAAAGGAAAAAAGAAAAACAACAACAACAACAAAAGTCTGTTTCCCCTATGTGGCCAAAAAAACATAGATCCGAACAAAAAAAAAATCCTATTCCTATAAAAGGCAAACAAAAGGTGGTGAAAAAAAGCTAGATCCAATTCCTTTAAAAACGAAAAAAAAAGTCTGATTCCAATAAAGGCAAAAAAAATCTGAAAAAAAACATCTAAAAAATTTCATCCGATTTCCTAAGAAAGTGGAAAAAAATGGTTCGTAAAAAATAAAAATCTGCTTCGTATGAATTAAAAAATGCATGCGAGAAAAAAATAGAATGGGTGAAACAAAGTCTGATTTCTAATCGGTATATATCTCTTCTCTATCTCTAATCTAATCTAACTATTTAAAAAGAGAAAATGCATGAGAAAATAAAAACGGTTCAAAAAAACGCATGAGAAAAAAGTCAAAAAAAAGCGCAAAAAAACACTCTAAAAAGGTTTTCCATCTTCCATAAAAAAACGTGCGAGAAAAGTTATTTCCATCGTCGGTAATTTTTTAAAAAAAAACATGCGAGGAAAAAACTACAAAAAAACGTGCCATTTCTAAAAAAAATGGTTTGAGAAAACCTCGCAAGAAAAAAGTACCGTGTATTAAAAAACAAATCGCTCTGAAAAAACTATCAGAAAAACGCTAAATTGATAGACGCTTGAGTCGGATAGAATTCATCAATTTTTTGCCATCTGCTACACGGCTTTTATTTCGTCATATATTCTCCTGTATTGAAAAAAAGCAAAAAAGAACATTCGAAAATACAAGAAAAAAACGCGCGAGAAAATAATTGTCAGAAAAAATAGGCAAAAACACACGAGAAAAAAAAAAGCAAAAAGGGAGAAAATATGGTTTTCGTCGTCAGTAAAAAAAGCAAAAAGAAAAACATGCTAAGAAAAAATATTAGAAAGAAATGCGCCATTTCTACATGATATTAGAAAGAAAGACGTGATTATGGAAGCAAGTGTAGTTAGAATCTGCATGATATGGCTTCTCCACGCACGGTGAGCTGGATGGGAGTGGAGAAGTAGATGAGGAGACAAGCAAGGACGGGTGATGATGATTCGCCTCGCATCGGATTCCGTCCAACGCAACGGCCGCCCGGTCGGCCGGTCGGTCGATTTCGTTCTCATCCCGTCGAGAGCAGTTGCAAATAACAGGAGTACAGTGGGATCGAACAGCTAGATTATTCTTTAATTTGTTTACAGCTCTCCCTCTTTCGTGAACTACCCCTATATTTTTTTTACTGTTCTCCGATCTGTACTCCCTTCACCCAAAAAAGACCCACTTCTGGATTTGAAGCGGACGTAAATATGTTCGTTGATAGATTCCAATCTTTCAGGTGGACGTCCACTCGTTTCTTACACGTCGAATAAATGGTTATAAAAATTAAAATAAATTAACAAGATAATTAATATGTAATATATTACTCCGTAAACATGCAAATTCAAATTTGATTTTCTACAAGTTGTAAAAAACAATAAATTAAACTCTAACTAGTATACGCATATTCACAGTTAAATTTATTATTTTTGTTAAAACTTGTAGAATTTAAATTTGACTTACATGTCTATGGAGTGATATATAATATAATACTCTATCTTGTCAATTTTTGTGAAATTTTTACATAACAATTTAGTCAACATGTAAGAAATAAGTGGTCGTCCACCCGAGTGCTACAAACAATTTCTCAACTATGTTCAGATTCAAATTTAAAAGTGGTTAAACGAAGGGAGTATGACTAAGGTAATTAATTAAGTACTCCCTCCGTCCCATAATATAAGGGATTTTGAGTTTTTATTTGCATTGTTTGACCACTCATCTTATTCAAAAAATTTATGCAAATATAAAAAACGAAAAGTTGTGCTTAAAGTATTTTGGGTAATAAAGTAAGTCAAAAAAAATAAATAATAATTCCAAATTTTTTTGAATAAGATGAGTGGTCAATCAGCATGAAAAACTCAAAATTTCTTATATTATGGGACGGAGGGAGTAGAACATATGCTGTGGTCCACTGTCATGTAGTGGTAACCTAGGACTTTTAATTAGGAGTAACTCAACGCTTCTAATCACTTGATTAATTAGTCTCTGTAAGCATCATTAGGAGTATTAGTTTATGACCGAGGAGATAAAATTAACATTTCCGATCGAATCGGGATCACCACACGCTAGCTGAGCTAGCTATAGAGCTCCATCCTCATCTGCATGGATGCAGCCTGTGTGGCTGCCTGCCACCAATACGGCCACATGGGACACGATCTCGGTTCTTTTCTACTGCTACCACTAGAGGCACTGAAGTGGTACATGCTCAGTATTTTGTTTCGCCGGATCGATCAATCTGGCCACACGGCCAGAGGATGAACTACAGGGCAAGCGACGCGAGAGCACCGCGCCACAAAAGAGCTTGGCGGTGTTCGGCAGCCAACTTTTCCAACCCATTTCTAGCCCACGTGTTTCAAACTGCTAAACGGTATGTTTTTTAATATATATATATATATATATATATATATATATATATATATATATATATATGAAAGTTACTTTAAAAAATTATTTTCATCTATTTTTTAAAAAAAGTAACTAATACTTAATTAATTATGCATTAATGGGTTACTTCGTTTTATATAAACGATGGATTAGTTCCCACCTCACAACCCGAACACAGCCTAATTAAGCCACTACAAATCGCCGCTCCTCGGCCTCCCTCCCTAGCTTCGACCTCCCCGATATATGGGATCATTGGGATGTTACTTGGCATAACCACATATATAAGATTTTTAAGGTTGGGTATTGATATACCTTCACAAACCTACCAATCTGAGTTTACTGTTATGTTATATATGTTGATAGCGTTAGAATGAGTTATTTGGTTTCTATTTTAAATGAAATATAAAATTTTAAACCATTATATTTTAGCATACAAACTTTAAATTCAATATGGATATAGAATTTAGTGTTGTGTTAAATAGGACCGAGCGGCATTAATTAGTTTTATTTTTTGATATTTTTACTTGTTCTCTCGCTTATTTTTTTTTAAGTTACATATACGAGACCCACATGGAAAAAAAATGTCCGCGTTCACACCCCTCAAACCCGCAACCCGCAATTGTGAATGCTCGATGAGGTCAGCGACAAAATCTCTAACATTACCTCTCTAAACACCGTACGTACGCATGCTGAGAAAGTCACGGACTAGCGACGCCATGCAATCAGAATGTTGCATCAAAACCCCCCAACTTTCTGTTAAAAACGTGTAGGTCCTCGCTCATGTGGTTCCTCGGATCACACAAAGATCCAGTAATCTAGATGACATACCTACACAAATTTAGAGACCTTATATATATTTCACTCATGTAAATATATGTGGGCACCTAAGATGTGATGATTTCACTCGATATACCATAAACCTGGTGCTTCCCTTAATTGATTCTCTGTTTTTTTCTACATCCTACCTACTTTATATATATTTGCCATGCCCATTCTTAGATCTTCAAACCCTGGACCAGCAGAAAAATTGAACTTCAAATAGTTTTGCGCAAACTGATCAATCTAAATACAGAGTGCTATACCAAGTTCCGAGATAATACAAAACAGAGAAAAAAAATTGCCACTTTTACATACGGAGCATGGAGTGATGATAGACCCCAAATAATTTTGGGCCATCCAAATGTATATATTAATATTATTTGTTCTAGAACACATAACATATATTCTAGACCACATAACAGTAATAAAAAATATATAATACGTGTACACATATTCCATGTCTTGTTGGCAAGTCTAACATCAAGGGTGCACGAAGAGTTTGTTTTTTTAAAACTTCTTTTCGTCCAGTAGTTGTGAGCCTGTGATCTCGGACGTGCTAAACCCGATTATTAAAGAAACACGGTAGGACACACCACACATGCATACCATAGTATAAAATGTTCTGGTTAGTTTGTTCAATCAATACAATGGAATATATGAACAAACCAGCCAAATGACTCATTATTTAGAGATTATCTAGAGAGAGAAATCAAGTACTAGCAGAGTGATCTGGTATTGTTGAACGTATACGCTTAGCTAGCTGGTCGACAGCGACCAATATTAAAATTAATGGATAAATCGATCAACCTTGAGCGAAGCAACAATATGTGTATTGATCGAAAGTTCACAAGGAATATATGCTTTTATACTCTCTTCAACAAAAAAAAATGTATTTGCCCCCAAAAAAACAAAAAAAAAGTATTTTATTTTTCAAAGTCAAGATGAATGCTGTGCGTGATCAGAAATTTTCTCATCATAACACTAAAACTAGCCGAAATATGATTGTCGTTTATTTGAAACTAAATTTGTTTGGATGGACAACTCTGGTAATTCCTTCTATCTCTAGAAACTACTCCCTCTTGGCCTCTTGTACAAAATATAAGGATTATTACGTGATTTCCAAAATTTTTCTCGACGTTCCGATGCATTTTTTTCAGAAATACACAAAACCTCCATATATATTTTAGGAAACACTAAAAATCCTTATATATTTTAGAACGGTGAAAAGTATAATTGTATTTTATATTTTAGAACGGACTGGAAGGGCTTGCATCAATGGATAGAACCAAAACCGCTGAGGCTGGATCCGGTATCCCCATGACTTGATCCGGTGCTGTCATCGGCGCATCTAGCTAGGGCAGTAGCATGGGGGCGAGGGCAGCGAGGAGCTGAGGTGGAGTCGTGGATGAGGGGCTAGCTGTTGGCGGCGCATTTTTTCATGAAGAATTTATACAATTTCATATATACCACTATTTTAATGACATTTTGTATTGAGGAATTGCTTATATAATTAACCTTTGGATTAGACCACAATTTATATAACGGTTTTGCTATAAATCTGCTGACAAATTTCTTCCTTGGAATTTATCGATTTTTGAACCGCTTGATGAACCTTGGGATTCGTGCTTTTGTGTCGACGCTTTAATTTGTTTCTTTCGACGTCCGCCGGCCGCCGACCTCAGGCGTGGCTCATGCCCGCGTAGATGACAGACGAAGGGCAGAGATAAAGCAGCAGGGTATAGCCGAACATGCATATGCATGGATGATGGCCTCCGCACGCATTGTACAAACAGACATTGCGAGTCCGTAATCCCTCTTTCACGTGGGCAGTGCCAAACATAAGTTTTCTAAAGTTACATCTCACTTACATGCAAGTTTTATATTATATTATAGTTATAGTATAGTTATACTAAATTACAGTGTAATTATTATAGTTACAGTGTAGTTATACTATAGTTACAGTGTAATTACACGTAAGTTACAGTGTAATTATTCTGTAGTTACAGTGTAATCACAGTATAATTATATTGTATTTACATTTGATAAATTTTTAATAGAAAATTTATCGATAAATGTATAGGTAGTCATGCTTACGTCACATTCTATCTGGGCCTGCCCGCGGCCTTGTCAAACCCAAAAAAGGAGGAGAATTTTAACTGGATACGAATTAGTACTAACTATTAATTTTGTCTGTATTGCTAGCTTGTACGGCACTCTCCATTCGGATTTGGACGATCGAGATCTTTTGCTATCTATCCTAATCCATCGGTATTACCGTCATCATTACTGAACAGCGAGAATGTTTATCTTTAGTGTTGGTGAAGCTAGTGACGAATGAGTGTTGTTTTCTTACGCAGTGCTTTTTTAAGGGATATTCTCACAACTTAAACAAAACAACATATACTAGCCACATAGTCGCGCGATGCGCGACTGTTAATTCTATTTAAGAACTTTTGTATATGCCTTATTAGTTTACCTTAACTTTTAAGAAGGTTTTGATATAAGTTAATTTGTTTACGAAGTATATATTGTTCTAGTCCAAGTAGTACTACTTACTCCGTTTCAGAATATAAGTTATTCTAGCAATTCCCACGTTCATGTCACTAGAACGGATACTCTCATCTCAATCGGGCATGGCGTCCGTCACAGGCTAGAAGTCACTGATGTAAAGAGCTATCTCAATCGGGCAAACGGCCGTCACGGATGATTCTATCTCAATCGGGCCCTAAGTAAAGCCCGTCACCGATAGCTTTGACCCAGACAACCAGTCAAACTATAGCCCGTCACAGATGACCTATCTTAATCGGGTCACAACTAGCGCCCGCCACAGATGACTCTTATCTGTGACGGGCATTAACTATAGCCCGTCACAGATGAGTCATCTGTGACGGGCATTAATTATAGCCCGTCATAGATGAGTCATCTGTGACGGGCATTAACTTATGCTAGAGTTAATTCCCGTCACAGATGAGTATATTCCAAAAATAAATAAATTTTATTTTTTGGCTAGCCCTCACTCGTGTGCACCCACGCGGAAAGTTCTTTAGAGATTGGCTTCCGGAAAAGTAATTGTAACATGTTGGTATGAGTATTCTATTAATCTTATTATGCCCTAAGCCAGGATGTCAAATTTGGGTTACTAAATGATTTCAAATAGAAAAGTCACCAAAACCAAAGTTGTAGAACTCATCGAGGTGCAAAATTTTTATTTTGGTCATTTCTCCATCTGACTCTATTTAAACAATTTGAAATTTGAAATTCAAAGTTTAAAAAGTTCAAATAGAATTTTAGATCAGTGAACGACTTCAACTGAAAAAGTCATCAACAACAAAGTTGTATAACTCATCAAAATCTATAACTTTTATTTTGGTCATTTTTCTATATAACATTTTTTGAACCGTTTGAATTTAAATTTGAAAATATGACAACTTCAAACAACATTTTCAAATACTAAATGATATCAACTGAAAAAGTCATCAACAACAAAGTTGAATAACTCATCAAGATCTAAAACTTTTATTTTGGTCATTTCTTCATACGACAAAGTGATAGTAACATTGTTCACAAAATTGACATATCTCTTATCTGGTTTTTTATAAACTATAACACATATATGTAAAATTTGTGAATAATATTACTAACATTTCGTCAGATGAAGAAATAACAAAAATAAAAGTTTTAGATCTTGATGAGTTATTCAACTTTGTTGTTGATGACTTTTTCAATTGAAATCATTTAGTATTTGAAAATGTTATTTGAAGTTTTCATATTTTTAAATTCAAATTCAAACTGTTCAAAAAAAATGTTATATTGAAAAATGACCAAACTAAAAGTTGTAAATATTGATAAGTTATACAACTTTGTTGTTGACATTTTTTCCATTTGAAATCATTTCTACCCGTAAAATTATTTTGCTATAGTCAACTTACAAATATAAACATTTCATATGAAAAATGGAAAAATAGTCATCGGTGACAGGCTTTAGTTAATGCCCGATAGAGATTAAGTATATAGCCCGTCACTGATGAGTCATCTGTGACGGGTCTAGTTGTTATCTCAAACGGGCCTCAAGTTGGTGCACGTCACAGATGAGGTGCACGTCACAGATGATGGTCATGCCCGTTTGAGATATAGAATTTTATCTCAATCGGGCCTAAAGTTGTGGCCCATCACAGATGATGGTCATCTGTGACGGGCCACAACTTGAGGCCCGTTTGAGATATAGAATTTTATCTCAATCGGGCCTAAAGTTGTGGCCCGTCACTGATAGGTGTCATCCGTGACGGGCTTAAGTTTTATACCCATCTAACATGTCTGTGCGACCATATCTCAATTGGGCACTTTTCGGCCCGATTGAGATGACTTCCTTGTGACGGCCCGGTATTTCTAAGCATATTAGAGCCCGTCACAGATAGAAGGATCTGTACTAGTGTGTTGATGTTAATGAATCTAAATAGATATATATGTCTAGATTCATTAATATCAATATGAATGTGGAAAATGCTAGAATGATTTACATTGTGAAACGGAGGGAGTATATGTTTATAAGAGGAATCATTAAAAGCCCCATCTTTCTTCTCTTTGTTCACTTTCTCTTTATATCATATGTTTAGAGGATATACCAGAAACCTCCGGAAATTTGATTCTTTTCTTAATACATGCACTTTTTTGATCTAATGACCATTATTTATCCGAACTTTTTATCCGACGGCTAATATATTTTTGATAATGTGGCACATCCTCGTGCAAGAAAGCTTGCTGCTTTCACTATATAAGATTAGTGCACGATTAATTAATTGATAGATAAAACTTGAAATATAAATTAATATGATTTTCTAAAAGTAACTTCCTCTAAAATTTTTGTTTAAGAAAACATATAGAAAATAAATATTAGAAGTAAAGAAAGTGTTGTAAAGAACACATGCACATTTAAGCGTGCGCTTAAAAAGGGATTGTTTCGAGAGAGTCAAGCAAGAGCACTAACAGGATTTTCACCGCCCGAAAGGGAAAAATCCGTCTCCTCCTTTCAATTGGTATCTCACTATTTTATATTAGGCTGTGGTTGCTATAACAAGTTCCCATCCGGAACGGTGATCACGGAAAACGGAGCGATCCATTAGCGCGTGATTAATTAAGTATTTGTTATTTTTTAAAAAAATAGATTAATTTAATTTTTTTTAAACAACTTCTGTATAGAAACTTTTTGTAAAAAATACACCGTTTAGCAGTTTGAAAAACATGTGCGTGGAAAACAAGGGAGAGGGGTTGGGAAAAATATGTGCGTAGAAAACAAGGGAGAGAGGTTGGGAAAAGAGGCATCCGAACACAGCCAACCAGTACGTGAATCCAGAAAACAAGTGGAGGAAGAGAGGGGATAGATAGCTTTCCAAGCTGTTTTTGCTCTCAGACGGAAGAGAAATAATTCTAAACGGAGTAATTCATTAGCACATAATTAATTATGTATTAATTATTTTTTAGAAAATAGTTTAGTATAATTTTTTAAAACAAATTTTCTATATAATGTTGTGCACATACCGTTTAGTAGTTTAAAAAGCGTGCTTAAAAAAATAAGGAAGTAGAGTCGGACATGCACCGAAAAACATAGCCTTAGTATATTCAAATTCAAAAGTTCTTTTTATTACCTGAAACAGCCTAACTCTAGCAAAACACAGTCAACAATACAAGCAAACACTACACACAAAAAAAAACTGAGGCTCTCTATAATTCTAAAATTGTTGCGCACGACAGTTTAAATTTGAATTTAATCGTGTTAATATATTAATATGATATCACGTTAAACCGTACTCCGTATGTGCCTACGGTTAGGTCCATTTTACAGTGAGGTATGGGCTTATCAGATTTAAAAATAATTATTTATTTGATTCTTTTAAAAAAAGATATACATTTTATCTAATACTATAAGGGTAACAATAATGTATATGGCAAAAGTAATCCATAGAGATGGAAACCACATATATGAGCTTTAAGGGCCTGTTCACTTTGTTGCAAAAAAAAAAAACATTACCAAATTTTGGCAACTTGCCAAATTTTGGCAGGATTTCTTATATAGTTACCAAAATTTGGCAGCAAACTAAATGTAGCCACTTTTTTTTGTAACTTTAACAAAATTGAAATGGTATCAAAGTGAACAGGCCCTAACTATTATAACCTTCACAATATATATGGATAGCAAATACGGAGTAGTATTAGTAGGAGAGAAGAGATAGAGACAAATAATATATTTTATTCTCTATGGGTAGCCCATATGCTTATGGGTAGCTTTTGTTATTTCTTTCCTATGGACTAGTTCCACAATATTGCTAAGTAGCTGAATCAAATATTATATTGCTTATGGACCATTTTTAGAGTATATTGCGGATGCCCTGAAACGTCCACTCCGCTTGCATAACCATCTGATCCAATATCCCTTCTAGTCTATCTAGCACGTAACGACATTTTTTTTAGATAATGGAAGCTTTTATTAAACTAAGTCAATTGCATCAAGGTGATACAATTATTCGAACGTATATATACCCGTATATGGAAAATTTTAGCGTCTTACAAGACGTGCCCACGAAAGTCCAGTAGCCCTTAAAACCTGAAAAGAATTAGGCCCCGCTGAAAAAGTTTAGCAAATTATCCACAGCTGTACTTGAAAAAAAAATCTCTCGTTCCACGTACTACACCTTCCAACCAAACCAACTGCGCGATCGAAGTGCGAACCCGGTCGTCGGTCGCGGAGGCGCACTTGAGAGCAAGTATAATAGTATGCTATAAGCCGACTAAATGCTGAGGTGGAGGAGAGGATAGAGGAGAGAGAGAGGAGAAGTGGGCTATAAACTTATAGCTGGTTTGAACACATAAGAACCAATAAACTCTTTGAGAGAGATAAGTGGGTCATGTATTAATTATAAAGAGCTAACTATTATATAAACATGCTGAGAGAAGGCTAAAAAAAATCTTATACTTAACAGATCGGTTGTATTATTAGATCGGTTGTATTATTAGTTTTGCTCTGATTAATTAGTTGGGAAGGCGATGTGCTCCACCCCCACCGGGCACGCACGCATGCGCCCGCGCGCGCGGCGCGCCCGCTCGACGACTCCGGACAAGCGAGGCTGCAAAAAACTCCAAAGGCAAACGTATGAAAACGCGCGGCGCGCCCGCTCTACTACTAGCTGTTTGGCCGTTTGGTGGCGATCGGACGAGGCGTCCGGACAAACTGGCACCCCGGGGTGATCAGCCGCGCGCGGCCCGCATCGCACCGCACGCCGCACGCGCACGCGCTCGTACGCGTCCCCGATCCATAGATGCAGCAGAGGCAGCCGGGCGCAGGTCGGGTGGGGAAACGACGGGTCGCGGACGCGCGGTTACGTTTGCGTGCGTTGCACGCGCGCTCGTGGGCTCGTCGTACTACGTGGACCGGTGTATACGTGCCTGGGCTTGCGGTCGACGGTTGGTTGGCTGGCTGGCTGACGCGAAAATTATTCTCTGGCGTTAGAGCAAGTTTAAGAGGAGGAATAGTAGACTATAAGTCAGCTGCAAACATATTTTAAGGAGATAAATGAGGAGAGAGAAGGGCAGCAGGCTACAGATTTGTAGCTAGCTGCAGCACGGACTCCAAGACGCCGTGTGCGTATGATAGATGGGACCAGGTATTAATAGTGTAGTATGTAAATATTGTATGAATAAGCTATTAGATTGACTATAGATAATTGGAGCTAGTAGTTGGCTATACTATTGAACTTGCTCTAATAGTATAGCCAATCAGTATTAGCTCTAAATTATCTATAATCAATTTAATAATCTAATCATACTTTTACATATAAACATATATTACACAAGTAATATATGGTCCCACCTATTATACACACATTGCGTCTTATAGTCTGTGCTGCAACTGGCTACAAATATATAGTCTGCTGCTCTTATCTCTTCTTATTTATCTTCTCGATATGTGTTTATAGCTAGCTTATAGTCTGCTATTGTACATGCTATTGTACATGCTATTACCGTGATGTATCATGTATGTGCTGGCCTGTGGCCTGGTGGGTGGATGGATGGTTGATGCTAGGTTATTAGTGTTGAAATAAACATTTTCAAAATGACTAAATTTAGCAATACCAAAATTTCGGTAAATTGCTAACATTACCAAGTCTATCAGATAGGCTAAATGTATTGTTGTTAAAATTCTATATGCATTACCTATGTTTGATAACAAACTAAATATATCCATATATCTGTCATTTTTTTTGAAAAATGTATGATTTAAAATGGCTCCAATTTGAACACGTCGTAGATGCCTTCGTAAGAGGGTTTAAGACTGTTTTCGTTTCAGCTCAAAATAAAGATTAGAATAGGACATTTTTGTCTACCAAACTAACATTTTTTTTTCTTTCTCCAAGAGGTTGTAACTCTTTTTTCTTTTGCCCTCGCGCATAAAAAAAATGTTCAACTATAAAAGATGTAGTTCCCTCCCACATATAGCATATTTTAATGTCTAAAATCAACTTCTTCACCTACCTCTCGTCTTAATCAATCATAAACTTCTATTATTTAATTTTCACCTCAGTCTTAATTTCCGTTAAAACTTCATAGGATGAAGGCAGTAGTCAGTCAGTTATGCTATGTACGCGACATCATCCTCTATTGCTGTTTAGTTTTATTTGGATGCTAGTTTTCTTAGTTCAGTTGGCCTCCGAAAGGATGGTGTGCTCTGTAAGTTCTATCAGCTATGGTGATGTACCGGGGATCACATCCCCCTGAACTCTGTCTTAATATTTGGTTAATATATGAATTTTTAAATAAATAAATAAATTGCCCGCATGAGTACCGTTGCATCCGTCTTCCACCACGTTGCCGCCTCTTCCTCCCTTCTCTTCGCCGCACAGTACGCCACCGTGGACGAGGTGGCAGTGCTGTCCGTCTCGCCTCCATCACCGCTATCAATCGCCTCCTCCTCCGGTGTAGCCACCCTGCTAGCGCGAGTGGCCAACGTTGGCCTCTCGTGGTGGTGGGTGGGGACTGGGGAAGGGACGGGTTGTGCAGAGAAGGGGATCGGAAGGAGAGAGAGATTGACGTGTGGCTTTCATTGTCAAAATGGAGAGGGTAAATAGAGAGGATGTAGGAGTATGTAGAAAATGTTCTTAAGAAAAGAGTAGATAAAAAATATGGAGAGCAACGTTTTTTTTGCCTAGTTAGCTAAATGAGCAAATGGAGAGCAAAATTTAGAGAGGCTCATGGAGATATTCTAATTTTCTATAGAAAAATTGCTTTAAAAATTCATGGTAATTTATTTTTTAAGTTTAAAAATAATAATCAATTAATCATGCACTAATGACTTATCTCGTTTTACGTATCTTCTCAATATTATCTTTTTCTCTTAACTCAAACAGATCCTAAGGAGACATAGAGAGAGATCTCACCCAATGACGATCCCAAAGGGGGGCAAGGTGGGCTAGCTTGAGTCCCTCCTACTGTTGGCCAAACCCACTATATGTACTATCCAATTCTATTAGATAAAAAAATTGCTAGAGGGAAGAAAAAGATAAATAAGTATCAGGCCATTATTTATGTACAAATTTTATGTATGACACATAATCTATTTATGTATGAATTTTAGATTTGTTTTATATTTAATCAGCTTGGCATGTATTTTGCCTATGGTTGTGTTCGCATATGCCAGTTCTCATCCTAAACAGTACATACGGAAAACGGAGCGGTTCATTAGTATGTGATTAATTAAGTATTTGCTATTCTTTTAAAAAAATAGATTAATACGATTTTTTTAAGCAACTTTTGTACAGAAACCTTTTTTAAAAAAACGAACTGTTTAACCGTTTGAAAAGCGTGCGTGCGGAAAACGAAGCAATGGAGTTTAGAACTTGGAGTTCCAAACATAGCACCCACTAAAATTTAGTCATGTGTTCACTGCTGATCTCACCTATACATGACAACCTTTTTTTTAAAGGTAAAGCTACGGCAACTTTCAACAGCTTTGTCGGATAGGAAAGTGTCATGGTTATGGATACCACATACCTAATAGTAGTTGACTAAATCTCGGCAGGACCCACCACATACATGTCCTATACGGAAACAACCTGCGGATATAGGAGGAGTTCCGATAAGGAAAGACAACCAGAGTTCTACATGGAAACGACAAGGACTATTCGGATTGTATCCATATTGGTTTTCCTAGTTCTACTTGGACAAGGGGACACCTATGGGTATAAATACAAGACCCTCTAGAAGGACCAGAGGGAGAACCAACACAATCAACATACACCCACCAGAAGCCACAACATACAAGCCTACATACGCCAAGACAAGCCGCCGGATATCGACATCAGAGATATGCCTGGATCGGCCCTATCTGGTACCTACAGAAGCCGGCCGTAGGGATCTAGCGCTATCTCTGATTTCGTCGGGCGCGAGCTTGAGGAGAAAGGCTACCTTGTTGTCGACTACGAGTCAGACCTTCAGACCGCCATGTCGACAACAGCTAGATAGGCTACCCCACATATTGTACTGGTGTGATTATGGTGAATAAGAGCAATACCGGCTCCGGCCAACAGGATGTAGGGTTATTACCTAACAATTCAGGGGCCCGAACCTGTATAAAAATCCTCGTCTCCATCTCTTTTACCTCAGTCTCGCGTATATCCTAGCACCGACGATCCCCATACTATGCAAATACCAGAATTGCGACATCAAACGTCGACAGTGGCGCGCCAGGTAGGGGACTTTGGTGCTCTAGGATTTCGACGAGATTGGTTTAAGAGATGGATTCTCCGACAACAAGCTACTCGATGACTTCGGCTGTGGAGATCTAACCTGACCGGAGCATGTCTTCCGACGAGATCGGAACCACCATTGTCATCGACAACTTGGTCTATCGAGATCACCCAAGCCTTAAGATACGCGGCGTACCAGAAGATGTCAGATCATATGATGTCGAACGAGTACGCAATAAGGTAATTGGTAGATTGGTTTTTCAAATTGATCTACTAATTTCGTAGATACATCCGGCATGTATCTACAAAGGTACGTAATATTTTATATGCAATTTATCGTACCTATTCAGATCATACAGCATTGTCAGATCAATAATTTATTATGTTTACCTAGAGCATGTTTTTTATACAATATCTATTGTGCGAGTGCTTCCGATGTCAGGCCAACTACGGTCTAACGCTGGGGGCTCGCTCCGTTCTCTTCTGTATAAATTATGCTTGTTTACGGTTTACATAATGCCTGATAATTACATCTGCAGTTATGTCCTGATAATACTAGAAGATCCATGCAGTTTTTTGAGTATATACTCGACATTATCTGCTATATATCTTGCCTTCTAGAAAATATTTTTCAGAAACAATTAAGTACTCGGGTAGGTTATGGTCAAGTACACTCCATTATCGAGAACATTCTCGACAAATGCGGAGTTATCGCACCCAACCTGCCAACGAAGACCGACGACCTATCTCATAGCACCGGCCATCGCTGGACTACTCGAGAAAAGGTTGTTAACGGATAATTCCTCGTAAACGCCGTCGGCTTGATCACCCGACATGATTGCGAATGGACATCCGGATATGCTACGAGTTGGGTGTGTGAGTCATGCTGGCCACATGAGACGCACATGTAATAAACCAACTCTAGCACTTCCATTGGTGCTTGAGAGATAATTCTACTCGCTCGCTGGTTCTCGCACCAGGACGTAGCAATCTCTCACACTACAACTTCCATTGGCGCTCGAGAGATAATTCTACTCGCTCGCTGGTTCTCGCACCAGGACGTAGCAATCTCTCGCACCGCAACTTCCATTGGTGTTCGAGAGATAATTCTACTCGCTCGCTGGTTCTCGAACCGGTACATAGCAATCTCTCGCGCCTTAACTTCAGATGGTCGAGGTATGACTACGGCGGCGTAGCGGTCCTCGCACCATGACTTCAGATGGTTGAGGAACAGCTACGACTGGTCTTCGACCGGTAGCGTAGCAGTCCTCGTGCCACGACTCCAAATGATCGAGAGACACCTTCTCACTGGTTCTCAACCAGTTGATCGTAGTGATCTCTCGTACATTTGCTTCTAGTGGTCGAGTTACGACTACTGCCTGGTCCTCGACCAGCGATGTAGCGTTTCTCCCACTATTTTCACTTCAAGTGGTCGAGTTACGACTACTGCCTGGTCCTCGACCAGCGATGTAGCGTCTCTCCCACTACTTCCACTTTAAGTGATCGAGTTACGACTACTGCCTGGTCCTCAACCAGCGATGTAGCGTTTCTCCCACTATTTCCACTTTAAGTTGTCGAGTTACGACTACTACCTGGTCCTCGACTAGCGGCGTAGCAATCCTTCCACTACCTCTACTTCAACAAAGTTGATATCAGGTACACGAGATCGCCAAGTGTTTTATCCAGAGATCCCTTGCCACGATGACACCTAGCGTTGAAACCTATCCTACTGTCCCTTTACGCCGTCTTGACAAGGCCTCCGAGGAACCTAAGGGAACTTCAGCTGGGGACGCCCAAAGCCGATAAGGCCTTGTCGGATCCTGTAGAGACAAAAGACCATGTAAGATCTGGTCGTGTAAGAGTTCTCGCCGTGCGTATTAACCAAGCCGTGTAATCGGAAAATGAGTTTTCCAACTTCACGGCTGGGGGCTAGGATCAGTGCTTGTTCAACCGAGGCAGGTCAAAGGTCCAAGAGCCTTATCATCCGAGAACGATTCTCCGACGACAAGGCTAGGGGCTAGGGAGAGTGTATGACTCTACAAACTGACTGATTGGAGTCGGTAAGAGAGAAGACGCTCATATAACAAAACATTAGTCTGTACATTCAATTCACTAGTCTGTTATATTATAA
Source organism: Oryza sativa Japonica Group (assembly GCF_034140825.1). Classification (NCBI taxonomy): domain Eukaryota; kingdom Viridiplantae; phylum Streptophyta; class Magnoliopsida; order Poales; family Poaceae; genus Oryza; species Oryza sativa. The sequence continues at coordinate 23,342,704 of NC_089045.1, forward strand.
CATGTTACCCTTTGAGCGTTCGCTCGGGGGCTATTTCTATTTAATATTTTTTCTGAGTATTGATTTCAGGAAAATTCTATTCGACATTGTTGAAGACTCCATGTCTCTGTGGTTCTACACCAAGATCGACTAAGGCGAGTACGACAAATGTTGACAAGGCTCCGTCGCAGACTCTACGCCTTCTCGATCGCTCGAGAACGGTTGCTGGATCTCGACAAGGAATACGGAGTGAAGAGATGGTGTACCCGCCGAGATAAAATTTCTTGATTTCAATCCAAATTCTCGATTACGGCAAGACAAGAGACTTAGTCGTACGCTATGTACTTTCTTGGTTGTCGTCGGAGATTGACTCAGACAAACCCTTTAGGTGCCCGCACGAGGCTAATAAAGGAAGTCTAACGTTATCTCTGAACTCACCGAGAACGGTCACTTGAGCTCGATAACAGTTACTCCATGGTCAGCAGTCGAGAACATGAACTTGTTCATTTGCATTGAAGTCAGGGGCTACTGTCATGGTTATGGATACCACATACCTAATAGTAGTTGACTAAATCTCGATAGGATCCACCACATACCATGTCCTATACGGAAACAACCTGCGGATATAGGAGGAGTTCCGATAAGGAAAGACAACCAGAGTTCTACATGGAAACGACAAGGACTACTCGGATTGTATCCATATTGGTTTTCCTAGTTCTACTTGTACAAGGGGACACCTATGGGTATAAATACAAGACCCCCTAGGAGGACCAGAGGGAGAACCAACACAATCAACATACACCCACCAGAAGCCACAACATACAAGCCTACATACGCCAAGACAAGCCGCCGGATATCGACATCAGAGATATGCCTGGATTGGCCCTATCCGGTACCTACAGAAGTCGGCCGTAGGAATCTAGCGCTATCGCTGATTTCGACGGGCGCGAGCTCGAGGAGGAAGGCTACCCTGTTGTCGACTACGAGTCAGACCTTCAGACCGCCATGTCGACAACAGTTAGATAGGCTACCCCACATATTGTACTGGTGTGATTATGGTGAATAAGAGCAATACCGGCTCCGGCCAACAGGATGTAGGGTTATTACCTAACAATTCAGGGGCCCGAACCTGTATAAAAATCCTCGTCTCCATCTCTTTTACCTCAGTCTCGCGTGTATTCTAGCACCGACGATCCCCATACTATACAAATACCAGAATTGCGACATCAAACGTCTACTGAAAGAAAATTATTGATCCATGATCGATCATGATCTAGTTGTCGATGCTAAACCATCTAACCATAGTACAATACCATACCCTTCGTCGTCCATATCATCTTTTCGTATTAGCTAGCTGAAGAACGCCGATAGATGTGTGTTTCAAAAGCACAAGTCGATCATTTGACTTCAAAAAAACGAATCACCACTAACAAGTACAATTAATAGTCTCACCGTACACCATCCAACATATTCAGATATGCTTGCAGCTTGCGAAAGTACAAAGTTATTACCAACTGACACAGTGACACACGTACCCCCACAAGTTCTGCAGCCTCTGGAGGTGGTTTGTTGCACGGGTGCACCGCACGGGTGAAGAACACTTTGGCCTGTTTGGACGGTTAACATTCTAATAAGCAGCTGGTTGGTAGCCAAATTCTGAAAATCTGAAAAAACTGACTTCTAGTTAATTTTTTTATTCTATAACTACAGCTTCTCAGAATTTAGACTAAAAGCTAGACTGTTTGACGGAGCTTCTAATTATAGAAGAAGCTGCAGCTGCAGGAACCTCCCCAGACAGCCTCTATACACCGTCCGTTGAATTAACGGCAGAGACCCACCCCAGTGTTGCTTTCTTAAGCGTGCTCTCAAAAGAGATCGTGTTGAGACTTGAGAGTCAAAAGGAAGAGCAGTAAACTTGATTTTCACCGCCAAAACGAGAAAATCCGTCCTCCTGATCTTTTGATCTGTACCTGACGATTTTGCCTTTTGTACTTTGTGTATTAATCAACTCGATTCATTAACATGAAAAACAGCGAAATTAATTAACTCGACCGTCCAGGAACGGTGAACCTTTAATTTGCAGGCACAGAAGCCTCGTCGAGGCTTTTTTTTTCCTAAAAAATATATATTTTAGTTCTAAATATTTGTAGAACTTGATCCTTGAAATTTAATTACTCCCTCCCTCAGTTACTTTTTTTTTGACGTGTTGACAAATGTAATTTTATCAATGACCAATATTTTTTAAAAAAAAATTACAAAGTTTTGATAAACGAAATATAGTTATATTTGGCATATAAAGTACTTTGATAATGCAATGATTCTTTGAAATATTTATATTTTTGAAAAAAGAACATGAACGATCAAAGTTTTTACATGAGTAATATCCAGTATAAAGTAAAAAAGAAACGGAAAAATTATGTGAAATTTTTTATTTCATATCATATTGAGTTGTATGCACATATACTTAACTAAGGCTCCGTTGGACAAAGTGGATTGGCTACGCTTTTTCGCAGTATGCAAAATGAGATCATCTATTAACACATGATTAGTTGAGTATGAACTATTATAAATTAGAAAAATGGGTTTATTTGAACTTTAAAAGAGTTTATTAGAAGTTTGGTCTAAAATTCCCAAAAAATTAGCTTTTCTTCACGCTGAGCATGAACTCTCACGTGACATGAGCGTGAAAGAGGTTTAAGAATTCGTTTTATTTTTATAAGGGCTAAAAAAAAGTTTTATATAGAATGTTTTTGCAAAAAATAAAAGTGCTACCTCCATCCCAAAATATAACAACTTTTAGTTAAAACTGGATATGTAGTTAACTAGATTCATTACTATAAATGTTTATATTTTACGGATGAAGTATCATTTAGTAGTTCGGTATAGGTGTGCTTATGGAAAACAATATAGTAACCCGGCTGGATGATCTTTGTTTTTTTTTTTAAAAAAAAAGCCGTTTGAATGCTTGACAACTGATTAGACCGGCGATCTTCTCCAACTGACCGAGAAAATGAACTAAAATGATACTCCCTCCTTACCTAAATGGACACCGTTGATTTTTTTAAACATATTTGACCGTTTGTCTTATTCAAAAACTTTTATGAAATATGTAAAACTATATGTATAGATAAAAGTATATTTAACAATAAATCAAATGATAGGAAAAGAATTAATAATTACTTAATTTTTTAAAATAAGACGAACGGTCAAACATATTTTAAAAAATTAACAGCGTCAAACATTTTGGATGGAGGGAGTATTATTTTAATATTAGTTTTACACAAAACAGGTTTGATACCGTCGGAAATTTCCGTACATTTTTTTCACCCCTACAACCGAACATGCACGTACGCGTGCGGTTTGTTCCACACCCTGTCCTTTTTGATCGATCGATCCGGACAAGCAACAAGCAGCTAGCAAGCTCTCGATCGAGCCACAAAATTCCAAAGGAAAATAAGCTAAGACGCGCGCCGCGGGGGTGCTCAACTACTCCAGCCCGAACAAACTGGCAGCCGGCCGGTGTGCGAGCCGCGCGGCGCGCGCTCCGCTTCACGTACGCGGTAGCGAAGAACCGGAGACGACGGCGCGCGGTTTACGTGCGTGCGTGCCGCGGATGCTCCCCACTCGCGCGCGGCGTGTGGTTCTCGTGGTGGTGGACATGGACTGGTCGTCGACTCAGCTCGTGCAGGTGAGACGGCACTGCCCCTGACTGGCTGGCTGACGCGACAAATATTCTCGCTTTATTCTCTCTGACGTGCTGTGCGGTGCGGTGCGGTGCTGTATCTATACGTGCCGGGTGGATGGATGGTCGTCGGTTGATGATAGGTTACTTCCTTCGTCTCAAAAAATAAAATACTAATATTTTTATATAGATTCGTAGTAGTAGAATAGTATTATGCTACATTAATATAAGATAGTAGTAGATAAAACTAACCATCTAGCAGTAATATAAGATAATATTAAGGTAAAAAATTGTAATGTAATTTCTTTTTTGTTATATCATTTGTAGTGGCGACGTATAGCACAAATGATTTTTATAATATGCTAATATGTTATTCAATAGAAAGCTATTTATAACAGATTCTTTAAGGAAAAAAACAGAAATCTTGTGCAGAATGTTATATTTATGTTACTTATTAATTAAACTTACCAACAGTTGAAACCATCACATCACACATGTTTTAAGCCCACAGAAACCTATGGGCAACATAAATGATTGAAGCTTTTGGCAATTTGTGTCGATAGATGCTAGCCATATCATACCCAACATTGCCCCTAGCATCTCTCTTCTTATGAGACGATAAGAATAAACACGATTGTGTTTGAAAAAGAGTATGCATAACCACAACCAGTGATTAATTTTTTAAATAAATGGATCACTACCTACAACAATATCTCAATGTACATTGTTGAACATATGAGTGTGAGAAGTGTAATTTGATTAACAGTCGGCACATTGTCAACTCGCACGGTCTCAACCCCCGGAGATGGTTGTACGGGCATATATATATATATATATATATATATATATATATATATATATGCGTGTCAAATATACCATTTGATGCATGCAAAAACTCTTAATCCTTAAATGAAACTCGTATAGGTGAAAGGGAGAGGAACATGATGTTTATTTTCAGCATTTTGTGGAGGAAAGGTAATCATTAGTCTAACCTTACCAACAGTGCTCTCCTAACACCTTTTCCGTGTTACTAGCGGATAAGAACAACCACACAGCTGTGTGTCCAAAGAATAAACATAGCTAACACACAAAATGATTTGACTCCGAACGAACGAATCACCACCTACATTTGTGTAGCATCATTAACATTCGCCCTATATTTTCGCTTATGCATATGTATATCAGAACCGGTTATTTTCAATTAAAAAAATATTACGAGTAAAACATTTACCGTACTGTTAGCGATTTAAAACCAAATACTATAAAAATAAGTAATGATTAAAAAAAATCATAAAATCAACTCCAAAATTAAGTGTTAAAACTTAAAATTTAGCTTATAAAGTTTTCTTTGGCACAACTTCGGATCCAAAATTTTCCGAAGCGGTATTCCGAACTACACAAATCCATGCATAGGTCTAGATCTATAATTACGTTGATAAAATTCAGATAAATTATTTTTGTTCATGTTTTAGATGAAATTTAGTACTTTAAACAATTACAATTTAACATACAAACTTTAAATCTACCGTGGGTCTGAGATCTAAAGCGGTACCGAATAGAATCTAAACATAAGCATAAATCAAACAATGAGACCTCCACCATTAAACATATCTTCACAGAGAGTAGAAGGTTGTGTTCGGTATGGTAGATTAGGAACTAATCCCTCGGCACATAAAACGGAGCAAGCCGTTAGCATATGAATAATTAAATACTTCCACCGTTTCATATTGTAAATAGTTTGACATTTTTTTTCTAATCAAACTTCGATAAGTTTGATCAAGTTTATAAAAAAATAAGCAACATCTAAAATATCAAATGACTTATAATATAAAACGAAGAGTATTAGCCTAAAACTTAAAAATGAATTAATATGATTTTTTTAAAACATAAATTCTTTTAAAATAATTACCGTTTAATCGTTCAGGAAGTATAAACGTGGAAAAAGAGAGGTGGAAGTTGGGAGAGAGGAGAGAAAACAACCGAAGTGTATTACCAACTGACAGAATGGACAAAAGCCACACCCCACACACGGGGTCTCTGCCCCCTCCTCCTCCGGAGGTGGTTTGCACGGGCGCACACGGGGGAGAAATGAGAAAAAGAGAGGACTCCGAGGAGTGGAGGAGAGGGGGCAAAACCGTCCGCGGAAAAAAAACGGCAGAGAAACCGTCCAGCTCGCGAACGGCTAGCACGTCCCGTCTCCGTCTCCGTCTCCCTCCCCCTCCCTACACCAACTCACTCCCCCCCAACCTCCCTCTCCCTCTCTACACTACTCGCAGCCGCATCGGCTGCCAGCCAGCCCAGCGCGGTGGTTGTTGGGTGGTTGCCTTCTCCCCTCCCCACCACCACCATCTTCTCACTGATCTCTCCACGCCGATCCATCCATCCACCGATCGCCTCCCCTCTCCCGCACTGATCAGTAGTGGTAGAGTGAGTTGAATCTTGGCCGTGATCGATCTTGCTGGGATCTGATAGGGGTGGGAGTCAGTGGAGGGATGGAGGGGGAGGACGAGGTGAGGGTGAATGGGGCTGTGGAGGTAGCGGAGGTGGTGGCGGAGGGGGATCTCGCCAGTGGGGGGGAGGCGGCGGCGGCGGGTGGATCTGATCAGGCGGTGGTGGTGGTGGCGATGGCCGCGGAGGGGACGACGGCCAAGGTACGGGGATCGCGGGATTCCTGTGACGGTGAGTGCGGTGGTATTCGTTGCTGACTCTCTGGGTGTTTGCTTGCTTGGTTTGCGCAGAAGGGCGGATCGGGGGGCGCGGCCGCGGCGAGGAAGGCGAAGGTGGCGGCGGCGGTGGCCAACGGCAAGGTGGGGAAGAAGCCCGCGCTGTCGCAGAGCGCGTCGTTCCCGGCGAGAGGGGCGGCTGCCAAGAAGGCGGCGACACCAAAGCAGGCCAAGACGACGGACGGGAAAGGCGCTGTGCCCAATGGATCGGAGAAGGCGGCTGGTTAGTTTAGTTGGGACTTGTTCTTCGCTCGGGTTTTGTGAATTGTGATGGTTGATTGATGTTTGCGTTTACTGAATTTGGATGGAATCGCAGGGCGAGCCGTGGAGAAGAAGGTGAATTCAGCCCGGACGCCTGCCGCAAGCCGCTCCTTGGTAAAACTCATGAGTTTGAGTGATCTTCCGCGAGTAACAATCTTGTCAATTTTTAGTTGCAATGCAGTAAAAATTAATTACAGATTTCTGTGACGTAGCCTGTTAAATCTGGATCGGTGGACGCGCCTCCAAATGATGCTTCTCCTGAAACCCAAGAGTGAGTGTCAATTCTGTCACCAACCAACAATTTTGGCCGTCCTTTTCTTTCTTCTGGATTGCAATTTCAGTTGTTGTTTAGTAGTTAGCACCATGCAATTAATGTGCATCCAAGTTGTGATGCTTGCCAGAAAAAAATTATATGGTACTGCCACTGATAATTCATAATAGTGCTGTTTGGGGTTTGCTTGGCCTGAAATGGTTGATCTTTTATATCAGGTCAAACGAGAACACCACAAATGCTTTGGAACAGACTCTGCCAGAGAAAATGGAGGATGATGTGCACTCCACCACATCGTAAAGCATTTTTATTTTCTTGATAGCTGCTCTTTTTTTATGCCCTGTGTTTTTATTAACATGAAACATGCTCATTTATTCATGCAGGAGTACCAATACTCCCCGAGCAGCTGCTCAACGCAAGAATGCTGCTGCTGCTGCTGGTTTTAGTTTCAGGCTGCAGGAGCGTGCTGAGAAGAGGAAGGAGGTATATTATACCCATAAAGGCATTGCGCTAATCCATATGTTCATTTACATTCTCTTTTCCCCCCTTATGCTGACCAGGTTTAGTGCTGTCTTACTTTCAGTTCTACCAAAAACTTGAAGAGAAGATCCATGCAAAGGAGCTTGAACAAACAAATTTGCAGGCAAAATCTAAAGTGAGAACCTTTTTGATATCATTAATATAAAACTTTTGAATATTTGTACCACTTGGATCTGAAAATTAATCTATTACTCAGGAGAGCCAAGAGGCTGAGATCAAATTACTTAGGAAGAGCCTGACATTTAAAGCGACACCCATGCCAAGCTTTTACAAGGAGCAACCTCCTAAAGTTGAGTTGAAAAAGGTACTAAGATAAACTTGATCTTGCAAAGTTGCTGATATCTGTTGGCAAAAAAAAATCCACATTATTCAAGACTTCTAGAGTTCTAGACTGCAATATCCTCACCACCAAACATGCCTTGACAAGTTTGCATGGACATTTCAAATACTCTGTTCACTGTATGATATAAATTGAAAAATAATCATTTGTTTCTAGTTTCTGTTATTAGAATGTTAAAATAAGCATTACATGATGTCAATCTGTAGCTTAATATACCAGGAATTAATACCAGAACTTGTTTATTAGCAACATGCTTGGAGGTATTAGGGGCGAAGACGTCTTAAGAAAAAAAAACATGCTTATTATCTGTTTGTGCTATCTTTTTGATAAGTCGCGTTTTGATAACACCTTAGTTGTAACCCTTCTAGGAGTGCTGCCTCATGTTTCTGCTCACTGGCATCTTTTGGTGTCAATTTCATTCTTGCTCGTTTCCAATTTTAGCACAATATAAACGTGTAAACTAACAAGAGTACTCAACTAACAATTAGCAGATCTGATCCTAAATCATCATTGGTTGACAAAATGATCCTACATTGAAGTTTGAATTTTGGTCCCGTTGAGTGCTGATAGATATATGTGATAAGTCATCATTTTGATCTAGTATGAAAGAAAGCAGGAATACCTAGGAGGAACTAGCATATTTTTTAATGAAGAAGATAATAGGCACCAAATTCAAGTCCAAGAGGGCTTGTACGTAGATGGTGGGAGTTTATAAGCACACCTCCCACCAACTGAGCTGGGTCCAGTTCCTAGAGAAAGAGGCCTACCTATGGAGGGGAAACTTAACTAGGCCTAGCTGTGCATAATTTTGTATGCTTTGCTAGATCTTCTGGCATGATATTACTTATGTTCTACTGGATCTTCATAATAGTATTGAGGATTGAAGTAGCTGTACAAATTTCAGGCTTGTACTGTAATGATTGAGTATGCCAAGCATTTTTCTTGCAAATCTTGGTGCTAGGGCTATACAATGGCAGGTTCCACCTTGTCAGTTTATACCTTTCTGTATTTAGTTTTCATGGTTTTGAATCCCTGAACTGCCTAATGTATTCAAATCATCCATCATAATATGTCTATATGTTTTGACGGAGTAATCACCAAGATTTGTAGTTTGTAAGGTAATTTAATCGGAGTACTGACAAATACTTGGTCTTCTCCATCCAAGCTGTATGCTAGCAGAACCAGCTTTGCCATTTTACAGTAAGCTAGACTATTCATAGTTCAGAACATGATAAACAACTTCTCTGTGGTTTCTTATGTTTTTTTTGGGTGTTCAGTTTCCTTATACATATGCTATCTTTTGTATGGCACTAAGAACCTGTTCCCATTCATATTTATAAAGAAATAATGAAATCAACTCATGTGACTATTTGCAGATCCCACCAACACGCGCTAGGTCACCAAAGCTTGGCCGGCACAAGCCAACCAATTCTGCTGCTGCTGCTTCTGTTGATGGTTCTGTATCATGTGAGAGTCCTCGGAGCATAACTAATTTGGCCAAATTGACCGAAAGCACAGAAAATAACAAACCTCATGCTACTGCCAGAAAGCCTGCTCAAAGATCAGTCACAAAAATTCCTTCCCAAGCATCTGCCACTGCAAAGACCGAGACAAAACCCCTTGTGACAAAGCAGAAAACCTCAAACACAAAACCAAAAGCTCCAAGAGCCAAGGTAGAGCAATTGCAAGACAACTCGGTTGAAATCCCTCCTGCTGAACCTTCTGGCCCAGAGGGGCTCACTGTTGAACATGGTGTTGAGGATGCAACAGGGCCAGACCGGGCCACCACTTTGGTTGCTTCGAATGAAGTTCCAGTCCAAGGTTGATTCGATTGCACATTTGGTTATTTAATCCCTTCTTGCAGTCTTGTGAATAGTGAGGTGTGTGCTTCATGGAAAGTTGATTCGCTCAAAGTACCGTGGATTTGTCATTTCCGGAGTAGACATCCCCTTTTTTTCAGCTTGTCATTAAGCATTCCATTGTATATTGCTTGAAAATTTGTTCATGTTAAAATTTTATTTCTTGTGTATATTGGAGTTATATGTCAATGGGCAGGCTAGGACTGTTGCAGAACATCAATGCAACTTGTGAATTATTTTGTGTTATAAGTTGATTCTCCTTGGTCCTTGCCCAGTATATCCTTCTTCACCTGTTGCAGGCTTGCAGCAGTTGGTTTCCAAATGTCCAATGCTGTCTGTTTAAATTGGGAGTTAAAAGATACATGAATCATTAGTCTAGAATTTGCCTTCAGATTCTGCTTGCCTTGTATGGTTGTAGGGGATTGCTATGTTGAGTATGTTCTGAAATTCTACTGAATACCAAATCTGAGACTACCATAGATCCGATAGAGCGAAATGGCTAGAAAAGAATCTGAGACTACCATAGATCCGATAGAGCGGAATGGCTAGAAAAGAAGTGGAGTTTATATTTAGTTTCCAACTTGTAAGTTTAGCTTCAAGAGCTAGGTAAGAGCTAGGTCTGAAGTAAAGTTGTAGGTCTGAAGTAAAGTTGTAGAGTAATCTAAACCTAACTCCATCTTTCAAGTTTATTTTATAAGAACACTTCAGCTAGCTCCATTCCTATTTTGCTTGTCCAATTCTCCTCACCTGGTTTCTCTCGAATTCTCAATCTAAGTACTAGCTCCATTCCTATTTTGCTTGTCCAATTCTCCTCACCTGGTTTCTCTCGAATTCTCAATCTAAGTACTAGCTCCATTCCTATTTTGTTTGTCCAATTCTCCTCACCTGGTTTCTCTCGAATTCTCAATCTAAGTAGTGTAATTATATTGTAACTTGTATATAACTTTTAATAATTGTTGAATTGTTAAATTTGTTTCAAGATTTATACGAGCAAGAAATGAAAAAATCATAGCGTTCGTATAGGTGAGAGAAGATCCAAATGAAAACTCAAAGGTATGTATAGGATGAAGTAAAATTTAGGGGTATAGAAGAAATTGTGAAACTTTTCAAGGGTATGTAGAGAATTTTCTCTATAATATAAGTTATGAGTACAATGTAATTAGTTGCATTACAATTGTATTATTTTTTTTAAAAAATAACAACAATATATAGCTTATCACACACCTTTGAATTGGAGATGCGCTAATCTAGCGATGGCGTAAACCAAATAGGAGGCGGGGAATTATCTTGCCATGGATGGTGGAGTGGCCACATGTCCCGCAGCTTCGTCAACCTCCCGCGGTAGTTGCTCCCGCCGAACTCCCACAGAGCAAGGTCCAGCCGCTTCCACGACGGCGGGTTCGCGTGGTCGCCGTCGCCGTCGCTTTCGTCGGTGAGGTAGGCGCAGTTGCCGCGAAACATGGGGTAGTCCTCCACGCGGAGGCAGGCGGCGCCGGCGTGGCCGACGAACAGCGCGAGGTCGCCCCCCACGCCGCCGGGCAGGCTCACCTGCTCGTAGAAGTAGAGGTCGAGAGGCCTGAGCATGACGACGTACATCTCCGTCGTGCTCGCGTCGTCGTCGCTCCCCGACCTGCGCCACCTCCGCTCCACGACGAGGAATTCGAGGCCGCCGGCGACGTGCTGCGGGTGCTGCGGCGTGATGGCGAGGTACCTGCACATGGTCTTCTTGAGGTGGTGGTTGCACGGACGCGGCGGCGTCGCGAACATGAGCATCGTGGCCACCGGGGAGGACGGCGGCGGCGGCGGCGCGGTGAGGTCGAGGGAGTGCACCACGGTGTCGCCGCCGGGGCTGGAGTCCTGCAGCACGTAGAATAGGCCGTCGCCGGGGTTGTGGACGGCGTCGAGGAAGGAGGTGCCGTGGCTGGCCCAGACGCCGCCGTCGACGAGCGGCGTCCAGCGCTCGTCGCCCGGCCTGGCGAAGGACAGCTCCCGCTCCGGCATGTGCAGGAGCAGGACGACGCAGCCGGTGGCGGCGGAAGGGCTCGCCGACATCGCCACCCGGCGGTACATCCACCGCCTCGCCCGCCGCGCCATGACCTGCCTGACGTCGGGGGAGCCGCCCGGCCGCCGGCCGAAGTCGACGTCGTACGCGACGCCCCGGCGGCCGCCGTCGCCGGGGGAGAAGACGAACCTCCTGCCCCTGACGCGCCCGAGCGCCGTGGCCGGCGGGAGCGCGGCGCGGGCGCCGGTGAGCGGGTTGAGGAGGTAAGGGTTGGCGTCCCTGTCGCTTGTGAACAGCCACCCGTGCGCCGAACCGACGACGCCGCTGGCCGCCTCCTCGTCGAGGAGGGGCACGCGGAAGTGGGCGCCGGTGGACGACGGCGAGTAGAGGCGGACGGCATTGTCGGCGGCGGCGGCGGCGGCGTACAGCAGGCAGGGCGGGTGCGGCGGCGACCGGAGGCCGAGGCGGCGGAACGTGGCGAACGCCGAGTGCCACGATCTGCAGACGGCGCCGGAGTGGACTAGGTCGGGGAGTTGCATCGCCTCCATGGCGGTGAGCAGGAGGTCCTCCGGCAGCCCGGACCAATCCCGGAAGTCGTCGCCGGCGGCGGTGGACGCCATCGTAAGTTCGTGACCGGCGGCGAGTCGCGTCGCATGCATAAAACTCGGCGTCGTGTTTACTTCAAAACTCAACTGGGGCTATGCGCGTTGGATTCGGATCCAAATAGAAAGGGGAAAGTTCAACTAGACTCCCTCAAATATAGGTCGAATTTGATTCATACCCCTCAACCGCAAAATCAGGTATAACAACGCCTCCAACAGTTTAAACCGTACAAAACGACTCCTAAACCGGTTTTTATATATGGTGGTTTTCTATGACATGACACATCGACCCTGGTCTTTGGCATCTATATAGGCGCCGGCGAGGCTGAGCAGGCAGGAGGAGAGACGAGGGAGGTGGTAATGCCAAGTCACAAGCCCAGCATAGCGTTGCACGCCTATGTCTTCATGACGTTCTACACTGGCTTCGACGTCGTGCAACACCGTCGGTCTTGGTGGGTGCCAATATTGAAGAATGTCGGAATGGTGTTGCTTGCTTCGTCTTTTTCTTCTTCATTATCATTCCCTCTCGTCTCTCTCCCCCTATCTCCTCTCTCTCATTACAGTGAGCCCTTACCGTTCGAATTTGGGATTGTGCTAGATTGCATCAAGCAGAGATGAACAAAACCTGTTCTAAGTCCAAAGGATTTTTCTTTGACTTCTTCCTGGATCAAAAGATGCAATCAACAACGGCAATTGTCGTAGCAATGCCATCATGGTCTCATGGATGCTAGAGACAGGAGACGTCATTCTGCTTCCGTCCTCACTGGGAGTTGACGCCTGGAACGGTGAGCGGAAGATTGGGGGGAGGATGGTGTCAAGGCGGCACTAGAAGGAGAAAGGAGATGGGACAGCTACAAGAAGAAGAGAAGGGTAGCTGACGGAGCGTGGGGCTCCTCACCGGGAGACCGCGCAGGCCCCCCTTTGCCGGTTCGGCCGGGGGCCCTGGGTGAGGTTCTAAGCTCTTGGTCTGTGGAAAGTTCGCGAGAGTGAAATCACACAAGACACGGGCGATGTATACAGGTTCGGGCCGCTGAGAAGCATAATACCCTACTCCTGTGTTTTGGTGGATCTGTGTATGAAGAAGCTACAAAGCGCGAGCCAGCCCCCGATCGTTCTGGGATTGTTTTTCCCCCCTTCAATCCCCTTTCTAAGTGGGCAAGGTCCTCCTTTTATACCTCAAGGGGATACCACATGCACCATCTCTCTCTTTTTTGTGGGGACTTATCCTATTTTATTCATAAACAGACGGAGACTTGTATGGTTGCCGTCCGAATGACCTTCTGACGGGACCGCCCATACCTACCTCCACTTCCGCCGGAAGCAGGCGCGACGTGGGAACATGGCTGTCTGTCGCGCCCAGAAGTTCTTTTCCCTAGCAAAAATTCAATTAATAAATGGTTGGAAGAAATTATTTCTTTAGAGGCAAGAGAGAAACCCTAAATTAATAAATGCAAATAATAATCGGAATCGGCATGTGGAATTTTTCTTGGATTCTACATGTCAAAATATGCTAACAGGATTTTTAGTGGAATTTTCAGAGCATTGGAAATAATTTTAACCAATTAAAATAAGCAAAGTGCAATATTAAATCCCTGGGAAAATCCTTTTTCCTTTTATCTTTTCTTTTCCCTCCTTTTTCCTTTTCTTGGGCCGCCGGCCCATTTCCTCCCGCGCCGGCCCGCTCCTCCCTCCCACTCCCGAAGTTCACCCGGCCTCCCTCTCCCTCTCGGGCGCTGACAGGTGGGGCCCACCTGTCAGCCCTTTCCCTAACCTCCGGCCGCCCACGCCCGCGCCAACCGCCGTCGAAACCACCGCCCACGCCGCCGCGTATCCCGCTGCTCCCGCGCCCACTCCGCCCGTACCGCACGCCCACGTCGCCGCCCACTTTCCCCGCACCTCCCGCCAGCTCGCGCGCCCGCAAACGGCGGGGGATTTGAAATTTCCCCCACTCTCTCTCTCCTCCTCCACCTCCTCCACTACTCCGGCGAAATTGCGCCGTTCCCGGCCACGACTCGCCGCCCCCCTCCTATTTAAGCACGCCCGCACCTTCCTCTCTCTTTTTCCTTTCTCGGCCGAGCCCTCCCGAGCTCTCCATCGCTCCCGCGCCTCTCATCCCGCCTTCCGCCGCTCGCCGCCACGCTCCGGCCGCACTCCGCCACCGCTAGAGCCGTCGCCGCACCGCGCCGATGACGCCGCCGGGTTCGCCAGCTTGTGCGCCACCCCGTCCGCCGTTTCCCCGGTCAATCCCGCCGCCGGAGCTTGCTTCTCCTCGCGCGTCGGTGAGTACCCCATGGCCGCCGCCTTCGACCGGCGAATCCGCTCGCTGTTAACCACCCCTCTCCCTCTAATACCTCCCATCTTGTTCCCTAGGAGGTCTCGGAGCTCGTCCGCCTATCGTCGCCGTTCCCCGGTCGCTCGCCGTCGCCGTTCGCCGTCGTCTTTCCCCCCCCACGCCGGCCAACTCGCGGTGAGGCGCCCCTCCCCCTCTTTTCCCCTTCCTCTCCCTCCTAGCGCCGTGCCGGGCCGAGCCGCCGCTTCGGCTGTGTGCCGCCGCCTTTGCGCCGCCGTCATCCGCCGTCGCTTCCCGCGCCTCCGGTTGCCGTCGCCGGCGACCGTGCGTGCGCGGCACCGCCCTCGCCATAACCGGTCGGCCGGTTTGAAGCCGAGCCGGACCGACCGGGCGCCTCGCCGCTTTCCCCCCCCCCCTTGTGACGCTGCCCGGTGGGTCCCGCTTGCCAGCCGCCCCCTCTCCCTCTCTCCTGTGCCTCTGACCCGCGGGTCCCGCGTGTCGGCGCCACCCCTCCTTGTGCTGACGTCAGCCCTGGGATGAATTATTGCGCAATAAATTGATTAAGGGTTTTTCTTTTATAGTAATAAACACATATAATCTTCTAAAAATCATAACTAATTCACCCTAACCAACGACAAATGGGAGAAGATCACC
The DNA here is from genome assembly GCF_034140825.1 of Oryza sativa Japonica Group. Lineage (NCBI taxonomy): Eukaryota > Viridiplantae > Streptophyta > Magnoliopsida > Poales > Poaceae > Oryza > Oryza sativa. The sequence goes on from NC_089045.1 coordinate 23,357,907, forward strand.
TTCCGTTCCCCAGCGTCGCAGAAGTCCGTAGCGAGTCTGAATCAGGCTGCTATTGAGGGTCAGACAGAAACAGTGGAGAAAAGTCCCAGGAAGTTGGAGGATATTCCTATAGTACAAGAATATCCTGAGGTATTTCCTAAAGACCTCACTACAATGCCACCGAAGAGAGAAATCGAGTTCCGAATTGATCTGGCACCCGGGACTGCTCCAATTTACAAGAGGCCGTACAGAATGGCAGCTAATGAGCTAGCAGAGGTCAAGAAGCAGGTTGACGAACAGCTGCAGAAAGGGTACATCCGACCGAGTACTTCACCTTGGGGTGCTCCGGTTATCTTTGTGGAGAAGAAAGACAAGACCAAGAGGATGTGTGTTGATTATCGCGCCCTTAATGAGGTCACAATCAAGAACAAATATCCGTTGCCCAGAATTGATGACCTGTTTGATCAGCTAAAAGGAGCTAAGGTGTTTTCCAAGATAGACCTGCGATCAGGCTATCATCAGTTGAGAATTCGGGAAGAGGATATTCCCAAGACAGCCTTCACCACTCGGTATGGGTTGTTTGAGTGCACGGTTATGTCCTTTGGACTCACCAATGCACCGACTTTCTTCATGAACTTGATGAACAAAGTGTTTATGGAGTTTCTTGACAAGTTTGTCGTGGTATTCATTGACGACATACTTATTTATTCAAAATCAGAAGAGGAACATGAGCATCATCTTCGTCTGGTACTCGAGAAATTGAAGGAGCACCAGTTATATGCCAAGTTTAGCAAGTGTGACTTCTGGTTATCGGAGGTCAAATTTCTGGGTCACGTCATTTCTGCTCAAGGCGTGGCAGTGGATCCATCAAATGTGGAATCAGTTACAAAGTGGACCCCACCAAAGACAGTTTCTTAGATCCGGAGTTTTCTTGGACTTGCGGGCTATTACCGTCGGTTCATCGAAAATTTCTCCAAGATTGCCAGGCCCATGACACAGTTGCTAAAGAAAGATGAAAAATTCAAGTGGTCAGCTGAGTGCAACCAAAGTTTTGAAGAACTCAAGAAGAGGTTAGTCTCTGCACCAGTTCTAATTTTGCCAGATCAGACAAAAGACTTCCAAGTCTACTGTGATGCATCTCGCCAAGGGTTGGGATGTGTGTTGATGCAAGAAGGCAGAGTGGTCGCATACGCTTCGCGACAGTTGCGTCCACACGAGACCAATTATCCCACTCATGACCTTGAGTTAGCAGCAGTGGTTCATGCTCTGAAAATCTGGCGGCACTATCTTATTGGCAACCGCTGTGAAGTATACACTGATCACAAGAGTCTGAAGTACATCTTCACTCAGCCTGACTTGAATCTCCGACAGCGAAGATGGCTAGAGTTAATTAAAGATTATGACATGGGGATACACTATCATCCAGGCAAAGCAAATGTGGTAGCAGATGCTCTGAGCAGAAAGAGCTATTGCAATGCAGTATGTACCGAAGGCATGTGTGACAAATTGCAGCAAGATCTTGAGCACCTAAATTTGGGCATCGTAGAACACGGGTACGTAGCTGCCCTAGAGGCACGGCCTACGCTCGTGGATCAAGTCAGAGCAGCTCAAGTAAATGATCCTGAAATAGCTGAGCTGAAAAAGAATATGAGGGTCGGAAAAGCCCGAGATTTCCATGAGGATGAGCATGGCACAATCTGGTTGGGAGAAAGATTGTGTGTGCCTGACGACAAAGAACTGAAGGATCTCATACTCACAGAAGCTCATCAAACTCAGTATTCAATTCATCCCGGCAGTACTAAAATGTACCAGGACCTCAAAGAGAAATTCTGGTGGGTCAGCATGAGGAGAGAAATAGCTGAATTCGTCGCACTCTGCGATGTTTGCCAACGGGTGAAGGCAGAGCACCAAAGACCAGCAGGTTTACTCCAACCTCTTCAAATCCCGGAATGGAAATGGGAGGAGATTGGAATGGACTTTATAACAGGACTGCCCCGGACATCATCGGGTCACGATTCAATCTGGGTAGTCGTGGATCGACTCACTAAGGTTGCTCACTTCATACCAGTACATACCACGTATACGGGCAAAAGGTTGGCGGAGCTCTACCTCTCGAGAATCATGTGTCTACATGGGGTACCCAAAAAGATTGTATCTGATCGAGGGAGTCAGTTCACTTCAAAATTTTGGCAGAAACTGCAAGAAGAATTGGGGACTCGTTTGAATTTCAGCACGGCTTATCATCCGCAAACAGATGGTCAGACCGAGCGAGTAAATCAAATCTTGGAAGATATGTTGAGAGCTTGCGCTCTTGATTTTGGTGGAGCTTGGGACAAAAGCTTGCCATATGCGGAATTCTCGTACAACAACAGCTACCAGGCCAGTCTACAGATGGCACCGTTTGAAGCTTTATACGGCCGGAAGTGCCGCACACCTCTCTTCTGGGATCAGACAGGCGAACGTCAACTGTTCGGAACAGAAGTGTTAACCGAAGCAGAGGAGAAAGTCAGGACCGTCAGGGAAAGACTGCGAATCGCCCAGTCTCGGCAAAAGAGTTATGCTGATAACCGCCGAAGAGAGCTTACTTTTGAAGCAGGGGATTATGTGTACCTTCGTGTCACTCCGCTTCGGGGAGTACACCGCTTCCAAACCAAAGGCAAGTTGGCACCACGCTTTGTGGGACCATACAGGATCTTGGAACGCAGAGGTGAAGTCGCTTACCAGCTAGAGCTTCCACCTAATATGGTTGGTATCCACGATGTGTTTCATGTGTCTCAACTGAAGAAGTGTTTGAGGGTACCTGAGGAACAAGCTAGCTCAGAGCACATTGACATCCAAGAAGATTTGACCTACGTGGAGATGCCAATTCGTATCCTGGAAACCAGCGAGAGAAGGACCAGAAACAAAGTAATCAGATTTTGCAAAGTTCAGTGGAGCCACCACTAAGAGGAAGAGGCCACCTGGGAAAGAGAAAATGAATTAAAGGCCGCCCATCCGCACCTCTTCGCCAGCTCTTCCGAATCTCGGGGTCGAGATTCCGTTTAAGGGGGGTAGGTTTGTCGCGCCCAGAAGTTCTTTTCCCTAGCAAAAATTCAATTAATAAATGGTTGGAAGAAATTATTTCTTTAGAGGCAAGAGAGAAACCCTAAATTAATAAATGCAAATAATAATCGGAATCGGCATGTGGAATTTTTCTTGGATTCTACATGTCAAAATATGCTAACAGGATTTTTAGTGGAATTTTCAGAGCATTGGAAATAATTTTAACCAATTAAAATAAGCAAAGTGCAATATTAAATCCCTGGGAAAATCCTTTTTCCTTTTATCTTTTCTTTTCCCTCCTTTTTCCTTTTCTTGGGCCGCCGGCCCATTTCCTCCCGCGCCGGCCCGCTCCTCCCTCCCACTCCCGAAGTTCACCCGGCCTCCCTCTCCCTCTCGGGCGCTGACAGGTGGGGCCCACCTGTCAGCCCTTTCCCTAACCTCCGGCCGCCCACGCCCGCGCCAACCGCCGTCGAAACCACCGCCCACGCCGCCGCGTATCCCGCTGCTCCCGCGCCCACTCCGCCCGTACCGCACGCCCACGTCGCCGCCCACTTTCCCCGCTCCTCCCGCCAGCTCGCGCGCCCGCAAACGGCGGGGGATTTGAAATTTCCCCCACTCTCTCTCTCCTCCTCCACCTCCTCCACTACTCCGGGGAAATTGCGCCGTTCCCGGCCACGACTCGCCGCCCCCCCTCCTATTTAAGCACGCCCGCACCTTCCTCTCTCTTTTTCCTTTCTCGGCCGAGCCCTCCCGAGCTCTCCATCGCTCCCGCGCCTCTCATCCCGCCTTCCGCCGCTCGCCGCCACGCTCCGGCCGCACTCCGCCACCGCTAGAGCCGTCGCCGCACCGCGCCGACGACGCCGCCGGGTTCGCCAGCTTGTGCGCCACCCCGTCCGCCGTTTCCCCGGTCAATCCCGCCGCCGGAGCTTGCTTCTCCTCGCGCGTCGGTGAGTACCCCATGGCCGCCGCCTTCGACCGGCGAATCCGCTCGCTGTTAACCACCCCTCTCCCTCTAATACCTCCCATCTTGTTCCCTAGGAGGTCTCGGAGCTCGTCCGCCTATCGTCGCCGTTCCCCGGTCGCTCGCCGTCGCCGTTCGCCGTCGTCTTCCCCCCCCACGCCGGCCAACTCGCGGTGAGGCGCCCCTCCCCCTCTTTTCCCCTTCCTCTCCCTCCTAGCGCCGTGCCGGGCCGAGCCGCCGCTTCGGCTGTGTGCCGCCGCCTTTGCGCCGCCGTCATCCGCCGTCGCTTCCCGCGCCTCCGGTTGCCGTCGCCGGCGACCGTGCGTGCGCGGCACCGCCCTCGCCATAACCGGTCGGCCGGTTTGAAGCCGAGCCGGACCGACCGGGCGCCTCGCCGCTTTCCCCCCCCCCTTGTGACGCTGCCCGGTGGGTCCCGCTTGCCAGCCGCCCCCTCTCCCTCTCTCCTGTGCCTCTGACCCGCGGGTCCCGCGTGTCGGCGCCACCCCTCCTTGTGCTGACGTCAGCCCTGGGATGAATTATTGCGCAATAAATTGATTAAGGGTTTTTCTTTTATAGTAATAAACACATATAATCTTCTAAAAATCATAACTAATTCATCCGAGCTCCGATTAAATCCATTCAAGTCTCAGTAAATTCATAAAAATGTGTAGAATCCATTAAAAATGGTTTTGTTTCCTGTTACAGTAGTCTTATAGCATGTTTTGCTTGTGTGCTTTGTTTGTCGCGTAGATTTCGGCCGTTTCGTCGATTCGTGGTTTCTCGAAGACGTTGCTGTGGTTCCATCAGTGCGAGAGCAAGGCAAGTCATACATTGCAATTGATCATATTGTACCTAATTTACAAATGTCCCGCATTTCTATTAAATATTGCATTGTTTTACAATATCATGTGGGATGGGTCCTATTACTCAGCTATATGTTGTTTCCCTTATGCCATTGATAACTTGGGTATTAAAATGACTAGATGTTGGTTTAGGAGATGCTTAGCCATGCTTAGTTCAACTAGTGCACAAAAGGGGACCACATTAAAGCATAGACTTGATTATTGGCAATAGCTTTGGATTAGTGCCACCGCAATGGTGTTGGCTAATTAAAATACACTACATGGTGGGCTGTGGGTGCATGGTTTTGCTAGACGTGCCCATGGCGATTAAGGACCGGTTCGCGGGATGCCCTGGAAGAACTTATCGTACTTACCACAAGCCAGCGTGGGCAACGGCTGGGCTTGTAGTGTAGCTTTTCTCTAGCCGACGTACCCAAGCGAGGGTGGGCGTGATGGAGTTGGGTCGGCCGGGGTGTCCGGTTGATCGGCTTCCGGATTCACCGCGGCACGAAAGGGGGGCTGCCCGTTGCCTGCTGGGGACGGGGGCGAACCCTAAGGTGTGGTGCGATCGGTTAGAGAGGGTTATGCGAAGGGTCCTGACACGGCCTCTTTCCGGTATGTCGTGGTGGCATGTCGGCGCACGGGAACGTGTCGTGGGGCTGTGTCTTGTGGGTACAGTTGTACACCTCTGATCAGAGTAAAACTATTCGAATAGCCGTGCCCGCGGTTATGGGCGGTCGACCAGATTCACCGTGATTAGTTTCACCCTAGTTAGCTTTTGGAACTGGTTAGTTCAGGTGGTGGTTTGGGCCTGTTGCAACGTGGTGTAACGTTGGACAGTGATTGGTTAATATGGATTAATTACTACAACTGTTTTACTGCTTTCAACTACTGTTTTGAAATGCCGGCTTTATGCAAAAGAACCTTTAGCCTCCCTTGGATATATCTTGCATCATACCTCCTCTTCCGGTATGACTTGCTGAGTACAGTGGGTAGTACTCAGTCTTGCTCTCTTTTCCCCCACACCAGAGTTGAAGTCCTTCTCAGTTGAAGATGTCTCGAAGAGGTTGGTTTCGTCGCTGCCGTCAAGGATGCCTGTGGAATGGAGTCGCCCGCTGCAGGAGTCAAGCCTTCAGGCTTAGCTCGCTTTTATCTTTTTCCGTTGCATTTGTAATCTTTTATATTTTTGTAAGACGTGGATCTGTATGTCAACAATTGTCGTTTGTGTACCCTGGCTGGTCCTGGACAGGGGTTTAATACACATTCAGCTTAGAAATTCTGGTTCGTGAATTTCTGGGCGTGACACTGTCTGCTGACGACATGACCAGTGTCAGACCGGTCACAAATCGGTCATTCTTGTCCACCACGCGTCAGTTTATCAATCTGCATGTTCGCCCTTCTTCATACAATATCTTGCCTGTAATGGTTAGGATGAAGCCTGGCATATATCTGACCGGAACCAACGTGCCATCTCCAGGAGCTAACATGCCGGTTCCGGCTAGGGACGAGTGCTTGGAGGCTCTCGTCCTGACGGGATGGGGCGAGGCGTGCGTCAGACCGCCTGTCGCCACCTAACCCACGATCTGACCGGTCTGTGACCGGTCACAGACCGGATAAACGAGCGCGCTGCACTGCGTTACATGCGGCGTGACGCGCTCGTCCAAACCGCAATAAATGTGGTTAAGTGAGCCCCGCTATGCTCACCTACCCCATATACGCGGCGCAAAACCCACAAGGGGTCGGGGCACCTCGGCCCTCGGGGCCGAGGCGGTAGCGGTCCGACCCCTCGGGGAGACAAAGAGAAGGGCGGCCGTATCACCCTCGGGCCCGACCCCCCCGAGGGGGTTAGGCCACGTGGGTGATCGTGTCTGCCTCAAGTCTCTAAGTCATGATACTCCCGGTCCCATGTCACTGACAGTAGCCCCCGGCGTTATGCCAAGGCGATCGCTCTCCTCGAGGGAAGCGGTCGGGCGTGACGCCACTTCCTAAGGCCTGGTGACAGGTGGGGCCGGTCTAAAAATCGGGACAAGCCGGTTCGTTTTTCCTGGAGATATGATGATGGCGCTTCGGTCGGCGAGCGTAATTAACGCGCGCACGAGATGTTCCATCTCAACTGCCACAGCCGCATATCCACTTCATGCACCGCAAACGGGCGAATGGGATTAGTGGAAGCGTGGGCGCGAGAAACGAGGGAGCGAGATAGTGGACGCGAGAAGCGAGGAGCCGGGCGCAGCGTTGGCAAGGGTATAAAGACGCCGAGGAAGAGATTTGCTTCCTTCCTCTCGCCATTATTCCCCTTGTCTTCGCCGCTTGCGCCCTAACTCCTTGTTTCCTGTGCCCTACCTTCGCCACACGCGCTCGCTCTTAAACTTCTCTTCCTCCGGCGTCATGGCACGGGGCTCCGCTTTGCTTGATGGTAGCGTGCTGCCGCCTTCCCGCATCGTGAGTGAGAGGCAGGCCGGGCTGCCGCGCCGCTTCATGCCGGAATCTGCCACCGGCCGGGAGATAGTTACGCTGGGCGAGGGACGCCCGGCGCCATGCTACCCGGGGCGGTCCGTCTTCTTCCTCCCTTTTGCAATGGCAGGGCTGGTTCCGCCATTTTCTTCTTTCTTCATGGATGTTCTGGAGTTTTACGATCTCCAGATGGCGCACCTCACCCTCAACGCGGTAATGACATTGGCCATCTTCGCGCACCTGTGCGAGATGTTCATCGGGGTGCGCCCACCCCTTCGGCTGTTCCGGTGGTTCTTCACTGTACAGCCGGTGTCGCCGCCGTCGGTGGTTGGTGGTTGCTACTTCCAGCCGCGGGGCCGGTGTTGAACCGCTACATTCCCTGCGTCCTCCGCAAGAAGTGGGATGACTGGAAGAGCGACTGGTTCTACACCCCCCTCGCCGACGAAGCGCGCCTCCGACTTCCGAGCCAGCCCCCGGCGCAGGCCTCCAGCTGGCGGGCGCCGGTAGATCTGGGAGATGGCTATGACGCCGTCCTCGACCGTCTGGCGGGCCTGCGATCCCTGGGGCTCATAGGGGCCATGGTGTACGGCGACTACCTTCGTCGCCGGATTGCGCCGCTCCAGCGGCGCGTCCGGGGCGCCTGGGAGTACACCGGATCCGAAGACTACATGAGGACCCACCAGGGAGTCAGATGGGACTGGGCTCCTGAGGACTTCAAGATAGTGGTCCAACGGGTGCTGAATCTCAGCTCCGTGGAGGCATCCCTCATTCCTCAAGGAGTCCTCCCCCTCTGCAGCGATCCAGACCGCGCCTCCATCCTGACCATCATGCAGGCGGTCGGGGCATCGGAGGAGCGGGCTCCTCGAGGCCACGATGGCGCGGGCGGGAGCCGCAGGGGGGAACGATCTACCCCGGGAGGGGGTCGTGCTTCTGGGCCCCGCGACGGGGGCCCGGGGAGCGGCCGCCCTGCCGACGCCCGGGGGAAGAGGAAGCAGGAAGGAACCCCTCCCCCATCTCCTCCCCGAGGGGGCGGGGCGGCGCGTACCAGCAGCAGGCGCCCGGAGGGGGCCACGCCGACGTCGCAGCCCGAGGGGGAGCGGAAGAAGAAACGGCTCCGCAAGATGGGGGGGACAGAACCATCCCGGGGAAACCTTATTTCCCCTCCAAGGTGGTCGTTTAACCGTCCCCCTCGCAGGTTCGTCCCACGCCCATCGTGGCCGTATTCATTCCCTCAACGCGAGTTTTCACTCATCCATCTTGTTTGTCTTCTGGTCTTTCTTCTGTTTCAGCGAGATCTCGTCGCGTCCCTCCTGCCATTCCAAGTCCGGCCAGTCTGAGGCCGAGGACCCGGCGACCACAGAGGCTCGGAGGCGGGAATCTGACCGGCGAGAAGCCGCGGATCGCCTACGGGAAGCCGAGGAGGCCGCCCAGGTGGCCGTCCGAGCTCGCCAAGCTGAAGAAGCCGCTCGGGAGGAGGCCAGACTTCGCCAGGCCGAGGCGGCGACGACTTCCGAGGCAGCTCGCGACGAGGCCGCGGGCGCATCGCTTGGGCCCATTCCCTCGGGCGACGCTCAGGACAAGCCAGGTCTGGGGGACATCCCTGAGTCCGGCACGTTCATCGGCGGGCCGAGCCGCGCGGCATCCTCACCGAGGCGGCTCTTCCCCACGCCTTCCGTTGCTCCACTGAGCGCAGAACCCCTTCTGCAGGCCTTGGCCGTCGCAAACACCACGGTGTTGGACGGGTTAAGTGCCCAGGTGGAGACCCTGCAAGCAGAGCGGGCGGAGCTTGACGCCGCATGGGCGCGTGTCGAAGAGGGGCGACGCTCGGTGGAGGCCATGGTGGAGGTGGGCCGCAAGGCACACCGCCGGCACGTCTCAAAGCTCGAAGCCCGTCGGAAGGTGCTGGGGGAGATCGCCAAGGAGGTGGAGGAGGAGCGGGGGGCTGCCCTCATCGCCACCACCGTGATGAACGAGGCGCAGGACACCCTCCGCCTTCAATACGGGAGCTGGGAGGCGGAGCTAGGGAAAAAGCTCGACACCGCCCGGGGGGTCCTTGACGCTGCCGCTGCCCAAGAACGGCGGGCGGCGGAGACCGAGGCGGCGTCTCGGCGGCGCGAAGAGGCCCTCGAGGCTCGTGCCATGGCGCTGGAAGAGCGCGCCGGCGTCGTGGAGAGGGACCTGGCGGACCGCGAGGCCGCCGTTGCCATCCGGGAGGTAACGCTGGCGGCGCACGAGGCCGCCTGCGCCGAGGAGGAGTGCGCACTCCGCCTCCGCGAGGACGCGCTCACCGATCGGGAGCGAGCTCTTGAGGAGGCCGAGGCCACGGCGCAACGGCTGGCGGAGAGCGCGTCCCTCCGTGAGGCTGTGCTAGAGGAACAAGCGCGCCGCAATTTGGAAGGTGCCCGCGCCGAGAAGGCCGCACTGAACCAGCGGGCCGCTGAACTCGAGGCGCAGGCAAAGGAGCTGGACGCGAGGGCGCGCAGCGGCGGGGCGGCCACGGGCGAAAGCGACTTAGCCGCCCGCCTCGCAGCTGCCGAACACACCATTGCCGATCTGCAGGGCGCGCTAGACTCGTCCGCCGGGGAGGTCGAGGCCCTCCGTTTGGCAGGCGAGGTAGGGCCCGGCATGCTTCGGGACGCCGTCTCCCGTCTAGATCACGCCGGCCGGCAGGCAGGCCTCTGGGGCGGGCGGACTGTGAAGTACGCCGCCAACCAGGGGGGCCTCGCTCAGCGCCTCTCGGAGATGGTCGGGACTCTCCAACGGCTCCCCGAGGAGCTCGAGAGGACGATTAAGTCATCCTCGAGGGACCTCGCCCGAGGAGCGGTGGAGCTCGTACTGGCGAGTTACCAAGCCAGGGATCCCGACTTCTCCCCATGGACGGCGCTGGACGAGTTCCCTCCCGGGACCGAGGATGGCGCGCGCGCGCAGGTCCGGGACGCCGCCGACCATATCGTCCACAGCTTCGAGGGTTCGGCCCCTCGGCTCGCGTTCGCCCTCAACTCCGACGAGGAGGGCGATGACGGCGGTGTGGGCGACAGTGGCGACGAGGCTGGCGACCCGGGTGGATCGGAGTGAGCCCCCAGGCCCCCGCCAATCTTTAAATAGTTTCTTCTTTTCTTCTTCCGAGGCCTTCGGGCCTCCTTCTTGTATAGACTAATTTAATCTGCAATCAAATAAAGAGGAAATTTTTTGTGTCAATTCTATTTGTTGTGTGTATGAGGCGAGGATGTCTGTGCCGCGGTCCTTTTGTGTCTTGGCTTGAACAAGGGCTCGTGCCCAGGTCCTAGTCCTCAAATGGCTCGGGTCGGGGCTAGTGCCTGGGGAGATCCACATGTCGAGACTGGCCAGGCCGGGAGCGTGGTGACCGAGGGTTATGGGTGACCCGATTGTGGGTTTTTGCCGATTCCCCCCCGGAGTTCACCACGCCCCGGGGCACGGCTCGGTTCTGGGCCCCGTTTGGCGATTTTAGCCGACCCGAGCCCCCGACGGCAGGATTGAACACAAGTGACCTATTTCAAGTCAAAATCCTTCAAAAGGAAACAACAGCACAGATACAGCCTTTAGGAAATCGAAAATGCTTTTATTGAAATACAGATATAAGAGAAATAAGAATATGCATATGTGGTAGCCCCCGGCCAACCCTGCACACCCGAGGGGGGTGCGGGGTTGGCCCGAGCCCGAAACCTGACACCCGATCCCCCTTTAGGGGTAGAAGCGACGAAGGTGTTCGATGTTCCACGGGTTAGGCAGCTCTGTGCCGTCGCCCGTGGCCAGCCGAACGGAGCCCGGCCGGGGGACGCCGATCACTCGATACGGACCCTCCCACATTGGTGAGAGCTTGCTCAATCCAGCACGCGTTTGGACGCGGCGTAGGACGAGGTCGTCGACGCAGAGTGATCGGGCCCGGACGTGGCGCTGATGGTAGCGCCGCAGGCTCTGCTGGTAGCGCGCGGCTCGGAGGGCCGCGCGCCGCTTTCGCTCTTCCAAGTAGTCGAGGTCATCTCTGCGAAGCTGATCTTGATCAGCCTCGCAGTACATGGTGGCCCGAGGAGACCTCAGGGTGAGCTCGGATGGGAGAACCGCTTCCGCGCCGTAGACGAGGAAGAAAGGCGTTTCCCCGGTTGCTCGGCTTGGCGTGGTTCGGTTCGCCTAGAGCACCGCTGGCAACTCCTCGATCCACGAATCGCCGTGCTTCTTGAGGATGTTGAAGGTCTTGGTTTTAAGGCCTCTGAGGATTTCCGCATTGGCGCGCTCCACTTGGCCGTTGCTTCTGGGGTGGGCAGGTGAGGCGAAGCAGAGCTTGATGCCCATGTCTTCGCAGTAATCGCCAAAAAGTTCACTAGTGAATTGGGTGCCGTTATCCGTAATAATACGGTTAGGCACTCCAAACCGGGCTATGATGCCCTTAATGAATTTAAGTGCGGAGTGGTTATCGATCTTGACGACCGGATAAGCCTCGGGCCACTTAGTGAACTTGTCGATCGCGACATACAGATACTCAAACCCGCCCGGGGCCCGCCTAAACGGTCCCAGGATATCGAGCCCCCAGACAGCAAATGGCCATGAAAGTGGTATGATCTGCAGGGCCTGGGCCGGCTGATGGATTTGCTTGGCGTGGAATTGACACGCTCTGCATCGCCGGACCAGGTCGACCGCATCATTGAGAGCTGTCGGCCAATAGAAACCTTGTCGAAAGGCTTTGCCAACCAAGGTGCGCGAGGCGGAGTGGGCTCCGCATTCGCCTTCATGGATATCGGCAAGAAGCTCGACGCCTTGTTCCCGAGGAATGCTCTTCAGGAGGATTCCGTTAGCCGCGCGCCGATAGAGGGTCCCTTCTACCAGCACGTAGCGTTTGGAGATGCGCTGGACGCATTCACTCCCTTCGCGGTCCTCGGGTAGAGTCTTATCTGTGAGGTATGCTTGGATCTCAGCGATCCAAGCAATCAATCTAAGGGAGCTAGGAGCGCTCCCCTCGGGTCCCGAGGCCTGGACTCCGACGGGCATCGGGGGCCTGTCAGGCGCGTCCGTCTCCCCTAAGGGGTCGGGTCGCGCCGACGGCTGGGCAAGCCTTTCTTCAAAGGCGCCCGGTGGGGTCTGGGCTCGCGAGGAAGCGAGCCGTGAGAGTTCGTCGGCAACCGTGTTATCCCGTCTGGGCACGTGCCGAAGCTCTATCCCGTCAAAATGGCGCTCCATACGCCGTACTTGGCGCACGTAAGCGTCCATCTGCGGGTCAGAGCACCGGTACTCCTTACAGAATTGGTTAACGACCAGCTGGGAGTCGCCTAACACCAGGAGGCGGCGGATCCCCAGTCCAGCTGCCACCCTGAGTCCCGCAAGGAGTCCCTCGTACTCTGCCATATTATTGGTCGCCCGAAAGTCAAGGCGAACCAAATATCTGAGGACGTCTCCGCTCGGCGAGGTCAACGTGACCCCCGCACCGGCGCCCTGAAGAGACAGGGAGCCGTCGAACTGCATCACCCAGTGGGCGGTGTGAGGCAGCTGCGAGGGACCCGAGCTGGCCTCGGGGACTGAGACGGGCTCGGGAGCTGGGGTCCACTCTGCCACAAAATCGGCGAGGGCCTGGCTCTTGATAGCGTGGCGTGGTTCAAAGTGCAAATCAAACTCAGAAAGTTCGACTGCCCATTTCACCACCCGTCCAGTACCCTCTCGATTATGCAAGATTTGGCCGAGGGGGTAAGACGTAACCACCGTGACCCGATGCGCCTGGAAATAATGGCGCAGTTTCCTCGAAGCCATCAGAATAGCGTAAAGCATCTTCTAGGCCTGAGGGTATCGGGTCTTGGCGTCCCGGAGGGCCTCACTAACAAAGTAGACGGGCCGCTGCACCTTTCGGTGGGGCCGATCCTCTTCGCTAGGGGCCACATCCCTTGGGCGCTCTTTGTCCAAGCGGCCTCGCGGGGCGCACTTGTCTTCTGTGCCGACGACCTCGGGGTCGGAGGACAACAGGGGCGGCCTTCCCACAGTGGCCTCGGGGCCGTCCTGGGGGTCGGGGGCTCCTGGCGTCGTCGGACAAGCGGGCAAAGGGCCAACTCCGGTCGTCAGGGGCCTTAGGCCACCGTTCGGCTCGGGGGCCTCTTCTCCCTGCTCTCTCCCGGGTCGAGTCGGCACAGGGTTAGCCTCGGGGTCAGAGGGCGATAGGTGCGGCCTTCCCGCAGTGGCCCTCGGGCCATCCTGGGGGTCGGGGGCACCTGGCACCGTCTGACAAGCAGGCAGAGGACCAGCTCCGGTCGTCAGGGGCCTTGGGCCACCGTTCGGCTCGGGGGCCTCTCCTCCCTGCTCTCTCCCGAGCCAAGCCAGCACAGGGTGGGGGTGCGCGGAATGAGGATTGTCCTCATCGCGCTCCACAACCAACACCGCACTAACCACTTGTGGGGTCGCCGCTAAGTAGAGTAGCAAGGGTTCATTTGGCTCCGGGACGACCAGAACTGGGGGAGAGCTGAGATACGCCTTCAACTGAGTGAGGGCACGTTCAGCTTCCTCCGTCCAAGTAAACGGCCCGGAGCGTTTGAGGAGCTTAAATAAGGGTAGCGCCTTCTCTCCCAGCCTCGATATGAACCGACTTAGGGCGGCCATGCAACCGGTGACGCATTGCACATCCCTAAGCTTGCTGGGGGGGCGCATCCGCTCTATAGCTCGTATCTTCTCGGGGTTGGCCTCGATGCCTCGGGCAGAGACCAAAAACCCGAGAAGCTTGCCCGCAGGTACACCGAACACGCACTTATCGGGGTTCAGTTTTATGCGGGCGGAGCGGAGACTTTCAAAAGTTTCCGCTAGATTCGAGAGTAAGGTCTCTTGGTTGCGCGTCTTTACAACCAAGTCATCGACATAAGCCTCAACATTACGTCCTATTTGGCTACCCAAAGAAATTCGAGTAGTACGTTGAAAAGTAGGACCTGCATTCTTTAACCCGAAGGGCATTGTCGTATAACAATAAGTTCCTATGGGGGTAATGAATGCAGTTTTTTCCTCATCCTCCCTAGCCATGCGAATCTGATGGTAACCAGAGTATGCATCTAGAAAACACAAAAGGTCGCACCCCGCTGTGGAGTCGACAATCTGATCTATGCGAGGCAGGGGGTAAGGGTCCTTAGGACATGCCTTGTTAAGGTCGGTGTAGTCGATGCACATCCGAAGCTTGCCGTTCGCCTTGGGAACGACCACCGGGTTCGCCAGCCACTCCGGATGGATGACCTCGCGGATGAATCCGGCCTCCAGAAGTCGCGCCACCTCCTCGCGGATGAAGGCTTGACATTCCGGGGCCTGGCGTCGCACTTTCTGCCGGACTGGCCTTGCGCCCGGCCGCACGGCGAGACGATGCTCAATCACCTCCCTGGGGACCCCGGGCATATCCGCCGGTCTCCATGCGAAGACGTCAGCGTTTGCCCGCAGGAAAGAGACGAGCGCGTCTTCCTATTTGCCGTCCAGAAGACCACCGATCCGTGTGGTCTTGGACGGGCCGTCGCCCAGGGCAACCTCCTTGACCGGGACCTCGTCGCATGTGACTATCCGCTGCCTCGGGGCGGCGGGGGCGGAGGTGCCAAGCATCTCGTCGCCACCCTCGGGCTTGGACGCGGCGGCGAGGTGGTCCGCGCGCTGCTCCATACAAGCAAGCGCGACTTTGAGGTTGCCATGGACAGAGATGGGGCCACCGGGGCCCGGCATCTTCATCTGGAGGTAGGCGTAGTGGACTGCCGCCATGAACTTCACCAACGCGGGCCTCCCTAGGACCGCGTTGTAGGGCAGACTGAGGTCCGCCACATCAAAGTTCACCTGCTCCGTGCGGAAGTTGGCGGATCCACCGAAGGTGACCGGGAGGTCGATATGACCTAGCGGCCAAGTGTGACCCGGCGTCACACCGATAATCGGCTGGGACGGCCGGAGCACCATCCCCGGGGCCTTGATGGCGTAAAAGGCTGCGGGGGAAAGGATGTTGAGGGCTGCTCCTCCATCAATGAGGACACGCCCCAGCTTCACGTTGCAAACAGTGGGGGAAACCACCATTGCGATCTGTCCTCCCCGGGCAACGCACGGTGGGTGGTCGGTCTGGTCGAAGGTGAGGGCAACCTCCGACCACCGTGCCCGGCGCGTCGCCTCATGAGTAGGGGCCGCGGCCAGAAACTCTCGCTTCATGGCCTTGAGGCTCCGGCGAGAAACGTGAGCACACGCTCCCTCATCGACAGTGGCAATGGTGGCCCCAGGCTCTTGGAAACCTAGGTCATCATCGCCGTCATCGATGTCCTCGGCGGGGTCCTTCTGCTTGGCCTCACTTCGCCGGTTGCCGGAAGGAACCGCCGGGGACTTGCCCTCTCGGCGCTCCTGCCTCCTCTCCTCCTCCCACTTCCTCGTCCGCTCAGCCAAACTTTTGACTGCGCGGCAGTCCGCGAGGTCGTGAAGGGAAGTGTTGTGGACGATGCACCACTTGCCGGTTGGGCGCTCCCTGCTGGGAGCGCCGGCCTCCTTCTTTTTGTCGCCCGCAGGCCTCCCCTTTCGGGTGGCCCGCGAAGCGCCCTCGACGGCGAGG
The DNA here is from genome assembly GCF_034140825.1 of Oryza sativa Japonica Group. Lineage (NCBI taxonomy): Eukaryota > Viridiplantae > Streptophyta > Magnoliopsida > Poales > Poaceae > Oryza > Oryza sativa. The sequence continues at coordinate 23,373,727 of NC_089045.1, forward strand.
ACATGACCCTCGTCGTCGGTATGGGCTGACCTCTTCTTCCTCCTCCTGTCACGCCGCCCTGTCTGAGCAGCAGATCCGGGGACGGCCGAAGCTGCCACACCGGAACCGGAGGGGTTCCAGGTCCATGCCTCCTCCTTACGAGCCACTCGGTCCGCGAGCTGAAAAAGCTCCGCGGTAGTCTGGGGCTCTTTGGAGGCGATCTTTTCGAGCATGCGGTTGTGCCGCACACCCCCCCTGAACGCGTAGATCACCGCGTGTGCAGGGATGCATGGTATGGTGTTGCGGACTTGACAGAACCGCTGAATGTATGAGCGAAGTGACTCGTCATCCCTTCGCTGTACTGCGTGCAGGTCCGCTTCTTCACCTGGGCGCGGATATGTGCCTTGAAAGTTCATGGTGAACTGTTGGCACAAATCCTCCCAGGAGTGGACCGACGCGGGTGGCAAGTTCATTAGCCAACCCCGCGCCTGTCCCTTCACGGCCATGGGAAAGAAATTCGCCATGACCCTGTCGTCACCCCCGGCGGCCTCGATCCCGGTCGTGTAGACCTGGAGAAACTCGGCGGGGTTGACGCTCCCGTCATATTTTTCGGCGATGGTGGGCCGGAACCTTGGGGGCCAACGGACGTTCCGAAGGCTCGCCACAAAGGCTCTACAGCCGACACCACCAACCGGGGGCACGGAGGGCTGATCCCCGCGTCCGTGTTGATGAGACACTCCGGACGAGGAGGCGCCCTCCGTTGCGTGGGCAGCACGTCGGCCATTACGCCGGCGCTCGATATCGATGCAGGCATCCGGCCCCCCACGCAGATCTTCCTGGGTCGGAGGCGCTGACGAAGGAGTGGCGGCCGAATGGCGAGCAACAGCCGCCGCTCGCCGCGCCCTCCGCCTTGACGACACGGAGCCGGTGGTAGCAGCGCCAGAGGTCTTGGTGGCGGAGGACCGCCCACCAGCACCTAGGCGCTGCCGTGCCGTCATGACCAAGTTGGCCACGTCGTCCAGCCAACGTTGGGCTGGAGACTCCGGGTCAGGGACAATGGGCGGGTGACGTAGGAGCGCGCCCGCAGCTTGGAGCGCGCCCTGGGGCGTGCTGCCGTCGCCGTAGACGAGGAGGCGACGCTCCCCATCTCGGCGCCCTTCTCCATCACCCGTGGATGTCGAAGTCGCGGATCCTTCGACCCTCTCGAGCACCTCCTCCCTCCTAGGACTTTGGCGTGGAGGGGGCGGTGGAGTACGAGCTCGACGGCGTGGGTTTGGCTCCCCATCGTCACCGCTAACGCTCGGAGAGAGGTTGTGCGCCTTTGCTTGTTCGGCCATTGGGCTGAACAGGAAAAGCTTGGCGCACACGAAAGAGTGCGAGAGCTCAGAAGATCACTCGCAGAGCCCCCTACCTGGCGCGCCAGATGACGGAGCGTGGGGCTCCTCACCGGGAGACCGCGCAGGCCCCCCTTTGCCGGTTCGGCCGGGGGCCCTGGGTGAGGTTCTAAGCTCTTGTTCTGTGGAAAGTTCGCGAGAGTGAAATCACACAAGACACGGGCGATGTATACAGGTTCGGGCCGCTGAGAAGCGTAATACCCTACTCCTGTGTTTTGGTGGATCTGTGTATGAAGAAGCTACAAAGCGCGAGCCAGCCCCCGATCGTTCTGGGATTGTTTTTCCCCCCTTCAATCCCCTTTCTAAGTGGGCAAGGTCCTCCTTTTATACCTCAAGGGGATACCACATGCACCATCTCTCTCTTTTTTGTGGGGACTTATCCTATTTTATTCATAAACAGACGGAGACTTGTATGGTTGCCGTCCGAATGACCTTCTGACGGGACCGCCCATACCTACCTCCACTTCCACCGGAAGCAGGCGCGACGTGGGAACATGGCTGTCTGCTGACGACATGACCAGTGTCAGACCGGTCACAAATCGGTCATTCTTGTCCACCACGCGTCAGTTTATCAATCTGCATGTTCGCCCTTCTTCATACAATATCTTGCCTGTAATGGTTAGGATGAAGCCTGGCATATATCTGACCGGAACCAACGTGCCATCTCCAGGAGCTAACACGCCGGTTCCGGCTAGGGACGAGTGCTTGGAGGCTCTCGTCCTGACGGGATGGGGCGAGGCGTGCGTCAGACCGCCTGTCGCCACCTAACCCACGATCTGACCGGTCTGTGACCGGTCACAGACCGGATAAACGAGCGCGCTGCACTGCGTTACATGCGGCGTGACGCGCTCGTCCAAACCGCAATAAATGTGGTTAGGTGAGCCCCGCTATGCTCACCTACCCCATATACGCGGCGCAAAACCCACAAGGGGTCGGGGCGCCTCGGCCCTCGGGGCCGAGGCGGTAGCGGTCCGACCCCTCGGGGAGACAAAGAGAAGGGCGGCCATATCACCCTCGGGCCCGACCCCCCCGAGGGGGTTAGGCCACGTGGGTGATCGTGTCTGCCTCAAGTCTCTAAGTCATGATACTCCCGGTCCCATGTCACCGACAGTAGCTATTACATATATGGTCTTATTGTATTTTTTTTACAGGGATGCCATATTAAAAAAACCATTATCACTAGTGATATGCTCGTACTAATGCTACTACGCTATTTAGTAATGTAAAACAAACAACCAAATGTGACGATATATGTTTTAAGAAGCTTCTCACAAAAACTTAAAAATTGTTACTCACTCCATATTCAAACAAGACCGTATCAATCAAAAAAGGCACATCATAAAGAAAAAGAAAATTAAATAATCTATGCTACGAGCCTTTACCATTGATATCGCCCCTAAGAACTAAATTACCTACATACTATCTATTGCATTGCGCTGATGGATCATGCATGTCTTCCATATTGGAAAAACAAACATTATGTTCTACAGCAGCATGGATTGGTTGTTGGGATTCCAAATTGTTATGCTCCTGAAGCTCCCTGTTGGTAACGGTAGGCACAAACTGGCACAAAGTAAATCATGATCAATTAAACAAAACTCACTAAAAACAGTGGTACTAGTTCAAGGAAATTAAATGGCATCATAATTTAAAAGTATGCTCAAGGAAAATTAAACAACCATGTTATCAACTATTACAATTCGGACTCATATTTCATTGTGAACTTAATAACCATACCATGCTTATAAGTCATAGTAGGGTAATACCATAGCCAAACTTAACGCGTGACACTGACCTGAAGGAGGCTAATACAGGAAAGAAAGGCATCCAAACACCATAAAAATTAAAAAAGAATTAACACAACTACTAAATGGATATATATGGTCAAAAGTTCATACACGAGTACTTATCCCTTATAAGAGAAACCACAACTTAAAATAAGAGTTTATCCGACTAACAAAAGAGAACAAAGGATTAAACTTCTAGCCTCCTTCTATAATTCCAACCATACTTAGAAAAAGGAACTCTGGAACTCTCTTCTCCCTTATACTTCTTCACCTCGATTGCCTTATCTTCTTAAGTACCAAAGACTAAAGTCATACCCGGTATGTTACTTTAGATATAACCTGCATTAAAAACCACATCATTTCTATTTAACTGTATCGTCGAAAATAACACTGTAATATTAACAAAGATTCGGTTTATGGGCTTAGGATGAACACCTTTAGCCAACTACCAAAAGGTTATAAACATTAGTGGGGGTTTCAATGCCAAAAGTAAAGAAAATTGCTACATGTAAACATTAGTTTTATTGAAAAGTTGATTGCACATATTTTTTAAGGTTTCTATAGTATTTCTTTTACTCTTTACAACAAAAGGTTAACATTGTTCTTAAATTTGCTACTTGCACGAGCATTACGTTTGAAGTCTAAACCACATTTTTTCTTATCTTACATCGAAAACTCATTTCAGCATCCAATTAACTCCAAATACAAATACAGCCGTTCAAATTAACATTTCAATTCAATGATTTTGCCCATATATAGTATATCCAAACTCTGTTACCCTCATCCAAATTTTCTTTTATCCCTATACGATATGACTTTCTTTCATAGACACATCAATCACACACGTTGAGAGAACCTAACTCCCTTCGTCACATAAAAAGATGAATCTAGGATAAGATGTAATACATTTTTAGTACTATGAAACTAAACAGATGATATATGTTTAGATTCATGGTAGTAAGATTTGTCACATTCGATATATGTATAGATTTATCGTACTATAATATGTCAAATTTAATTCTAGATTTATTTTTTTAATAGAATGAAGGGAGTATGTTGGATTTTTACTTGAGAGAGAGAGAGGACATTGCTACGAGCAAGAGCACCAAGCCACAAACCCCATCAAAGCGAAACCAATGAATGTTTGTGTCACGCACGCATCCACCGATCCATCCATCCAGCCCTCCCGGCCCCGCCCATCTCGCCAAAATCGCGCGCCGCTTCCCCTCCTTTTCCCCCAAACCCGCGACCCCCTCTCCTCTTCCCCCTCGCGCGACGACTCTTCCGAAGCACACCCCCGCCGCCGCCCGCCTCCTCCTCCTCCTCCTCCTCCCCTCCATCCCCCCCAACATCCGGTGGTGACTCCGACGAGGAAGCGCCCCAAGAAGCGAGGTGAGGTCGGAGGGAGGGAGGGAGGAAGCAGGGATCGGCTCGCTCGCTCGCTCGCTTCCGCCCCCAACCTTAAACCCTAGGGCCCCCGCACTTCACCTGCTCATCGGCTCGAATCTTGCCGCGCTCGGGTGTGGGGACCGGGAAGATCCGGGTCTTCTCTTTTCGGGGGATTGGAGATGGTGAGTTTCTTGGGTTGGGTGTTCTTCAATCTCGCCCGCATTGTTTCCTCGTTCGACGCGGGGAGGGTTTCTTGGCTGATTCTTTCTCCTCCCTTTTTTGTGTTCTTTGTGGGGGGCACAAGTCTTCGGACATCAGGAAATGGTTCATGAAGGCGCAGGACAAGAATGGTGGCGCAGCGAAGCCGGCTGGGACGACGGCGTTGGCGAAGAAGCCCGTGCTCAGCATTCCGGAGAAGCCGTCGGCGGCGCCATCTATGGTACAATGCCAATCCTTTTGCTTGTGCCCTTTTGAGTTCTTCCTGCTGTACATGTTCCCTTTTGTTGAGGAATTTCTATGTAATCTGTTGTATGGTGAATTGGCTTAGCAGATCAATTATTGCTAACAATAGACAATTTTATGTAACCTGGGAGTTTCTTGTGGCCAATAGTCTCACCATATGATGATGATATCATGTGCCTGTTCATACTCCTCCTGCTGATTAAATCTGGGCATTATTTTGTGCAAATGTTTGATGATATCCCTGGCATTTACAAACTACAAAGAATGTACAATGGTGGATTTAGTTTTTGGCGTAGAATATGTAGGCGATAAAAGTGATGAATTATCTTCAGTATGTCATGTTCCATTGCGCATCATGAATCTAATACAATAACGTGTAACAGGGTACTCTGCTCTGATCCTAGGTTTATTGTACTGCTGCATTAGCCTCTGTTAGTTTGGCTACAAACTTACTGCAGTCTGCAAATTATACACTGCTTCCATTACCTTAATTGTTTGATACATCATGGTTTCCTGCTGTTGAGTAATTTAATTACTGGATCATCCAGGCGGCTTGTGATCAAGATTGTTCAGCTAGAAGGAAGACTAGCAAGTACTTTGCATCCAAAACAGAAAAGGAGGAAGACACCAGTGCAGGAAAAGGTACCGGGAGAGGTTTGCCTAAAAGAAAACTTCAGAAAGTCAGTGATGAGCTTGAGGATGACATGAAGCCTTTGCCAGCAAAGGAAGTCCATAAAGAAGAAGAAGATGATGATGACGACGACTTTGTGGCACCTTCAAAAAGGAAAACTCCGGTGAAGCCACCACCATCAAAGAAGTTGAAGGGTGCATCTACTGCTGAAGCTCATGGAAAGACTGGTCTTGATGATGATAACGAGGACAAGATGGATGAAGACGCTAAGACCCCTTCCAAGGCATCTGGAAGTGGAAGGGGAAGGGGAAGGGGGAGAGGGAGGGGAGGAAGAGGAGCAGGAGCAGCCCATGGAAAGACAATTGGTCTTGATGACGACGGTGAGGAGGATAAGATGGATGAAGATGCCAAGACCCCTTCCAAAGCAGCTGGAAGGGGAAGGGGAGGAGCCTCTGGGGGAAGAGGGAGAGGAGGGGGTGGGAGAGGCTTCATGAACTTTGGTGAAAGGAAGGATCCTCCTCACAAAGGGGAGAAGGTAGCTTATTCCTTCTTGTTATAATTTGCCAGAAAACTCAATCCTAAACTTGTTATTCGTGTTCTGTAGGAAGTCCCGGAGGGTGCCCCTGACTGTTTAACTGGTTTGACATTTGTCATAAGTGGCACTCTTGACAGGTGCTTTCTATTGTCTTCATTTCTTCATATTTTAATTTGTTTTATGTTCATGTAAATGGTGGATGGTCGGTGCACCATTAATATCCTCAAATTTCCTGATTGAAACAATGCCGCGAATAAGCTATCATAAGTTTATATACACTTGCAGTCTTGAACGTGAGGAGGCAACTGATCTAATCAAGCGTTATGGAGGCCGTGTGACCGGCTCTATTAGCAAAAAGACGGTATGAAATAATAGTATGATACTTGCATTGGTAATGTTTTTTAGCCTATAGTTTGCTTACATCGCTTATTTGACAGAATTACCTATTGGCTGATGAAGACGTTGGTGGAGTGAAATCAAATAAAGCGAAAGAACTGGGGTATCATTTGCTCTTTTCACTCAAGAAAACTATATTTTCTTAATTGTCATTTCTAACACATGACTGTACTTGTTTGCAGCGTCCCATTCCTAACTGAAGATGGTTTATTTGATATGATTCGGAAATCAAAGCCTGCAAAGGCTACTGTGGCAAAACATCAAAGCGACAAAAATTCAGAAAAGCAGCAAAAATCACCAATGAAGAGTTCTCCAGTTAAAGTTGAAAGAAGAGGTAACTGAAAGCGTAAAAATGCTTCTTAGTTGTATAGCGCATGCACAATCCTGCTTAGCATAACCTAACTATTAGATACTTGTATTCTCAAAGTTGCATGAATTTGAGACATGATTCTAGTGTTCATTGTGTCTTTTACCCATTGTAGATGCTAGCTTTATCCAGCGATTGTTGTATCCATTGCTGACATCATCTGATGACTAAGTTTTATTTGATTTATTTGTTTGATATTAACATTTCGCAGGTTGTTTATGCTTACATATATCTTGATTTTCCAATTTTCAGATGGTAATCAAATTACCACAGGCAAAAATATTTCACCAAAGAGTAATAAAGGAAGTGCCTCCATTGACAACCAAAAGGTCAACATTGTTGACCGTGGTTCTTTGCAATGGACTGAAAAGTATCGGCCCAAAGTTCCAAATGACATAGTTGGGAACCAATCAATGGTTAGTGCTTCTGCTTTCGGTTAAGCTGGTCACATACATCTATGCACAATTACTTAGTATGAACTTATACATGCAGGTTAAACAGCTTCATGATTGGTTGAGAAGTTGGGAGGACCAATTCCTTCATTCTGGCCAGAAGGGTAAGGGAAAGAAGCAGGCTGATAGTGGAGCTAAAAAGGCTGTGTTGTTGAGTGGACCTCCAGGTATTGGTAAGACCACAACTGCTAAAGTTGTCAGTCAGATGCTTGGATTGCAGGCTATTGAGGTAATTCTGCTGTTTTGCATACTTTGCAACCTTCCAGGCAACTCTTTGTTTCTTACTCAACTATTGAGGCATAAATGCAATGACTAATGTTCATAACAGGTTAATGCAAGTGATAGCCGTGGTAAGGCAGACTCTAAGATTGAGAAAGGTGTTGGGGGCAGTACATCAAATTCTATCAAAGAGCTTATTAGTAATGCAACTCTGAATTATAGTAACAACCGGTCAGTATTACATGAAGTTTCATCAACCTTTTTGGACCTTTGGTTTTATCTTGTATATAAATTTGGCAAGAATTTTGACAGATTAAAACGACCCAAGGCTGTACTAGTCATGGATGAAGTTGATGGTATGTCTGCTGGAGATCGTGGTGGTGTTGCTGATCTTATTGCTAGCATTAAGATGTCCAAGATTCCTATAATTTGCATTTGCAATGACCGTTATAGCCAGAAATTGAAGAGCCTTGTAAATTACTGCTTGCTACTCAACTTCAGAAAACCAACCAAGCAACAGGTTATCTGTTGACCTCTGGACATATTCTCAATTTCTTGCAATTTTTAGGCAGTTACGATACAGTTGCATGCAGCAACTTATTTAGGGGTAATATAAGTCCTATTTGTTTGTCAATCTGAAGTTAAACAATGGCTATCCCCAAGATCACTCAAATACTCGTACGTACGGCAGATTTCACAGCCAACATAGCTTTTCACGCACAAATGTATTCCTGATTGCATAGAAACCTTCTTTATAGGCAGGAATTCTTGCTGTTCTAAGTAGCACATTTATTTCTTATTTTAATTTTTCCATCTCCTTACATCGTATATATTGTAGACTGTTACATGGAAGGGTAAGCATTATTACTCTTGGTGCTCGTGACCCAAAAGTTGTAATATAGGGTTGGTTTTAACTTCTGTGTTTAACAGATGGGTAAGAGGTTGATGGAAATTGCCAAGAAGGAAGGTCTTCAAGCTCAAGAGGTGTGTTTAGAGTTCTCTGCTTCTAAACTTCCATCAAAAGTTTTGGGAAAAAGAAAAGAAAACACAACAAAAATAAAAGCAAAACCATTTATAGTTCTTTTTCTCTTCTTTTCTTGTCATTACCTTTTCTCCATGTTACTAATATATGGTTTCCTCATCTGCTAGAATGCAATGGAAGAACTTGCAGAAAGAGTACACGGGGATATTCGCATGGCTCTTAACCATTTGCAATATATGAGCCTCTCCCAGTCCGTGGTCAAATATGATGATATAAGACAGCGACTTAATAGTAGCACAAAAGATGAAGATATTTCCCCCTTCACGGCTGTTGACAAGTATGTGCATTGATTATACTTTTTATAAATTCTATTCAATTGTCCTCTATTTCCTCATCAGTATTTCTAGATATTTTTATGTTCTTATTGACTGACATGCAATAATTTCTTAGTGTATAAATGTGAATTATGTGAATTTTCGTATTCCAATCTTGTATTGATTATATTAATATTTTCTGTCAAATTGTACATCCAAGTTTCATTGTATTTCTACTTTGTTATCCATTGATAAGGCGCACGGCAAATATTCAATTGCTAGTTTCATTCATTGATAAACAAAAGAGAAAGCTTGTAGATATACTTGGTAACTTCTCCATATATTTGTTTATTTTAATGGATTTTTTTTGACATGGCTTTCAGAGGGGCTAAAAAAGTAATTTCTTACTCTATACTCATATTTTATTTACCTGGAAGTTGTAGCTATTTTGGCTCTTTTGAACTGTTAATGTTCATGCTGTCTACCGATTTTTATCTGAATGATGTGTTTTGCTCAAGTGCATACGCTCTGCTATTGAACCAGCTGTTTCTGGATCTATAATTTGTGGATTTTTGGATGACTTTATAATTTGCAATGCAAGAGTTGGGTTGTATTTTTCCCGCTACTTTAAATTCATAATAGATATTGATTCAACTTTCAGGCTGTTTGGTTTTAATGGTGGGAGACTACGGATGGATGAGAGAATTGATTTGAGCATGAGCGATCCTGATTTAGTCCCTCTGATTATCCAGGTAGGGGACACTGATGGTGCAAATCTGTTTTTGTTTATTTTTCTGTAGAATTCTTGTGGGTCCTGTGTCCTGAGATATTTTCTGCTATGAATTGTTTCCCGATACTTTTTGTATTAAAAGTAGCTCATCAGGCTTGCAACTTGGTTTTTCCTTCATTTTTGAATGAGCATCACAGCCTTCTCATATCATTGACATGTATCTTGCTAGTGGGTTCTGTAGTTGCAACAGCTGAAGCGCCATTATTTGTTGCAATGCTATTTATGTTCTCTTAGTACCAAGCAATCGTTATATAGTTTGTGCGCCAGGTAACTTGATCATTACTTTTTTGTTGGTTGATACATAGGCGTGCACACTCCCTACTGAATGCGATATCCCAACTTTTCCTCTAATGGCACCCCATTCTTTTTGAAAGCTGGGATGCTAGCCATCTATAATCTATGCATAAATACTAGCTATTATGGTAAGTAAATTCCAGATGTGTTGCATTGGTGTTTGGCCCAATTTTTTGCTGTGTAAAAATATGCGCTTTATTATGATCTTTTTCAATTGTTATGGTCATTTGTAGCATGTTACTTCATGTAACTGTTTTCAATCACTTCTGTTTGGTCCTTAACTGTGTGATTAAGCTTGCATATTAACACATGCCTGGTATAGGAAAACTATATCAATTATCGGCCTATCACTGTTGGGAAGGATGACAGTGGAGTTAAAAGAATGAATTTTCTTGCTCGTGCTGCTGAATCTATAGCGGACGCTGATATTGTTAATGTACAAATAAGAAGATATCGACAGTGGCAATTGTCCCAAGCTGCTTGTTTGTCTTCATCTATAGTTCCGTAAGTATATGGTGGTTATTATCTGCTGTAATCGATTTAATTCAAATGTCTCACTGATCCACTAATCTATTTCACATCTTACAGTGCTGCTTTGATGCATGGGAATAGAGAGATCCTTGAAGCAGTAAAGCTCAAACCTTATCATCAATTACTTTTTTTGTTTAGTTTATTTTTGGTAATTCTGGCTCATTGAATTGGATAATAAATCTGTAGGGTGAGCGAAACTTCAATAGGTTTGGTGGATGGTTGGGAAAGTACTCGACCACAAATAAAAACATAAGGCTACTGGAAGATGCCCATAGTCATATTCTTGCCTCCCAGCAAGCAAATTTGGACAGGTGGATATACTTTTACATATTCTACAAATTTATCCTTTCTGGCATTCCATGGATTCTGTTTTTACTCTTCACACGTATGATGCATCGTGTATCAGGTTGTAAAGCAAGGTGATTGATTGTTTTCTTCTCTTGTTTTATTCTGTCACAAGCGGCATCTTAAATATCTGACTAACTATATAAATTTGCCAAACAAACCCAAGCTTTTTTTTTTAGTTTGGTAAGGATTTGAATATTGTTACATCTTTGGGTTGATATGATCTTAATCTTCCATTGTGCTTATAAATCTGAATGGATTTAGGCCAGTTCATGGTTTCAAATAGATTTTCATGTTATTATCTGAATAAAAATGTTTTGTGTATTAGTCCTAAATCGTAATTCCAAACCCTAAGGATAATCAGCTCATCAGTGAATCGGCTAATTAGTTTAGCACTTGGAAGTTAGAACTTAATCAAATAACATGGAATTCCAGCATGATATACCTTGATACCTCCATCTATGCTCAAGAAGACAGGCACTAAATTTCCATTGAATTTCTTTCAATGGCTGGCAACATATTAATTGATGGACATGTCATGCTTGTTTCCTGATGTTACTATGTTTGAAAATCATGGTTTTCTTAACAGTGAGCAAATTAAACAAGCCTTACTTTTCTTAACTTGCCTGAATCAGTCAATAAGCCAAGGAAAATCACCATTGGTTTTTGAACTTTGTTTTAGCAACATTGAATAAAAACCCATGCCTTTTCAAGATGTTGTGGTCCACATGAGTACAATCTGATCTTTAAGATGATTTTCGATGGTTTATCATGAGATAATCCAATCTTATATTGTTGAGAACTGCAGGGAGTCATTGAGGCTGGATTACCTCACTCTTCTCTTGAGACAATTGACTGATCCACTGAAGACAATGCCCAAGGTATATGTAGATGTGATCTATTAATTAACTCCTTGTTTTGTTCTATGGCATTATACTTGAATGTTTCATGATGAGGATAATGACCTGGACACTGGCATTTTAGAAATTTATCTTGATACCTCTAAATGCATTAGTGTACTAGCCATCTTCTGGAGTATTCTGAAGTAAGGAGTCTCTTTAATTTCATTTGCTGAAAAAAAAAATCTGCAGGAGAGCGTCCATACCTTGACTTGTGTACACGGCTCATCAATTCTGAGTTTTAACATACTGTTATCTTGCCTTTATGTAATAGTATTACCAGTCTTCTTACAATAATTCCCTGTTAAGAATCTTTACCTGAGCTATCTGCTGGTTATCTTATATTTGTAAAATCACAGGATGAAGCTGTGCAAAAAGTGGTGGAGTTTATGGATACCTACTCTTTAAGCCAGGAAGACTTTGACACAATTGTTGAATTATCAAAATTTAAGGTTGGTAGTTATTCTAATAGAAGCCCTATGTTTGTGCCATCTATTTTATGTTCATTATTAATCTCTTTGAATGGTTTTATACTTATTACAATATGTAATGTGCTACTGCTAGGTTTGCCCCCTTGTGTTTGAAAATACTTACTCTAGATGGTAGGTTCTAGGTTGCATGCAAAGTTGCAAACTGTATATTTCACTACACTAATGATGGCATTTCAATTGATTTCGGGAATGCAAAAGCTCATTTGCTATAAGTTCTTATTGTGCAATGCAATTTTTTGAGAACCAAATTGAAATTTATAAACATGTGATCGTGTAGATATGAAATCAGAGAACAAACATTTTCCAAAGTACTGAAAGGGAGTGTTTGCCTGTGAATCTTTAGTGCCACAATGGTTGCATCTCTTGACTGTTTGTCTATACTCAACTCCCTGCTTGATATATTTTTTCTAGAAGCATTAATGCATGAATCTTTTAGCTGAGTAAACTTGCTGACTTGGTTGTCATGATTAGTAATGCCTTGTCATTATACTTCCAATGGTGTTTCTGAATACATATTTTGTTCTGTAGGGTCATCCAAATCCTATGGATGGTATTCAACCAGCTGTTAAAAGTGCCTTAACAAAAGCATACAAACAAGGAAGTAGTTCTCGTGTTGTTCGAGCAGCAGATCTAGTAAATATCCCAGGCATGAAAAAGCCATTAAAGAAACGAGTGGCAGCAATCCTTGAGCCAGTGGGAGAGAGTTTGCCTGAAGAAAATGGAGTAGCGTCATCTGAAGGCGATGAAGAGGATTCCTCTGATGCTGAAAATAATGGTAAGTTTTTCTTTTTCAGCAAATGAAATGACTATCACATAGGAGGCTATAGCTGTGTTTTGCAAAAATTGAAATAATGGAGTACTTTCTCCGTTTTACAATGTAAGTCATTCCAGCATTTTCCACATTCATATCGATGTTAATGAATCTAGACATATGTATCTATCTAGATTCATTAACATCAACATGAATATGGGAAATGCTAGAATGACTTACATTGTGAAACGGAGGGAATACATCGGATGAGGACATGCGTGAAACGAAGGGAAACAGAAGTTGATAAGTGAGCATTTGTAAATCTGGACTAGTTTTGTTTCATACTGGGAAAACTGTGGTACAGTAACATGTCATACTGCCATATCATCTTCATATACATTTGTGCTTTTATTCTCAATCTTTAGTTATGCAACTTAGGCCTATGTTTGTCAGCTGTTGTGCTAGTAGTGTTTGGCATAACAATGCCATGTCATGTCAATTATATTAGCTTCAGCCCAATTTTCATTAGGACATTTAAATCGATAATTTGTATTCAGTGTATGTTTTGTTTGACCAACCTGCTTTGTTTATTTCTTTCAGATGAACTGGTGCCTGGTGACACAAAACCAAAACTGGACCTGCAGAGTGATAAGAAGAAAGGTTCTCGTACTTTGACTAGTTGGATTCTCCACCAGTCTTACCTTCTGCTATTTACGGTCGGGCCTGACTCTTTGGTAATTTTGGTTTTATATCCAGGGATCCAAGTGCAGCTCGACCTGAAGAGCAATGGCAATGGCTTGAACTCGAAGAAGATGCCGGCTGGTAGATCAAAAGCTTCTGGCTCTGCTGGGAAGGCTGCTGGAGGCTCAGGTGGGAAGAGGAAGAGGTAAACGTCCGCCGGCCGCCGTCATTTAGTCGGTGGTGAATCTACATGAACATCCTCTGATATTCTGGGGCAGAATGCGGTTCAAATTTTCTTGCTTGTACATAAGTCCCAATCATCTTTGTAGGCAGTAGTAGGCAATTGGTATCTGCTCCAGATATTTTGTTTCCTCCCACTTGTATGAGCTTCATTTCGCTCTACTGGCATTTGGCCAGTTTTCAGCTTTGCAAGACAACGTCCATTATTGTTGACTTCCGTTCAATGAAATTGTGTCATGTTTGTTGTCCTTTTGATATCTTGTTGCATTCATCTCCCAAATCTGCCGTAGGGTGACACATTAAAACTGCATGATTCTATAAACCTGTAATTCCATCTTTTCGTTAATACTAGTAAACTAGGTGTTACTTTTCTTTTTTTTAGAAAATAATGGGCTTACGGAAAAATATTATACTCTTGTCTTAAAATATAAGGACTTAGTACTAGATGTAACATTAACTTAGCACTATGAATTTGGATAACCTGCCTATCTAATTTGTACTAGAAATGTCGTATTCAATCATACGTTCTTATATTTTGGGATGAAGGGAGTAGTATTTTCAACACAACATAAATATATTATTAAAATATATTCAATGCTAGGTTTAATAAAATTAATTTAATATTTTAGATGTTGCTAAATTTTTATATAAACTAGAAAAATGTTGCGTTGCAACAGGTGAATGCTATTTTAATATTATTATTGTTATATGGTTTAGTTATGGTAAATTTATTGTGGGAATTTGCTTGGATTTTTCTTTTGGAAAATTAGCGAGTCCGACATTCATTCAAGTTAGCATGCGGAGTTTGTTAAAAGAGATTTCTTATATGAATTCTTTTGTGTTTACAAAAGCAAATGAGCTTAAAATCCAACTCAAACACAAATATGTATTTTCAAAAACGAATATCCTTAAAAACCGACTCAAACACGGATGACGTATCAAAATATTGGTAAAAATATCTTTAATTTTTATAATAAGTAGAGATTTGATCAAACTCGGAAAAAAAATCAAATGACTTATATGATATAAAACAGATAAAATATTTATTAGTCCCACGAACCGAACGAATTCGATGCCAGGCAACAAAGAGTTCCTGGCCGGCCTACATAAACTCTGTATTAGGTACTTTCCGAGCTGATAAGTGATTTTTTTATAAAAAGATATATAGGAAAATTACTTTAAAAAACAGTATTCATTCTACTTTTTAAGTTTATTTAAGCTAATAGTTAATTTATTACTCCATCCATTTCAATGTTTTTAAAAATATAACAACATTTCCAACAGAAAACATATTATCAAGATATATTTAATGAAACTAATTTTGTGTTATAGATTTAAATTATTCTATAAAATAGTCAAATATAAAGAGGTTTAATATGAAACGGAAGAAACATGCTCTAATGAGCCATTATGTTTTCCGTGCGTAGAGGTATGTACCCGAACCTTACTGCCGAAGGGAAGAATCATTTCCTGCTAGTAGAAAATCAGGCTAGAGATAGAAAAGAGAGAGACGTTTCCTGCTAACTAAAAATTCAATCATCGTCGTGCTTACTGCGTATTGCTGAGGAAGGTTTGGATATGATTATGCTTGGTGCAAAATGCTTTGCTTATTAAAAAATTCAATCAATTAATTAGTAGTAGGAGGTAATATGAGATAAAATATGCCAGATAATCACGATGCATATAATCTGAATTTCAGTTAATTCATCAAGCACGTGGGAATTGATTTGTTTTAATATAAACCAGATTAGTTAACAGTATGGTAAATAAACCTCATGTTTCTACTTCGTTTGGAGCATTTCGTATTTGACATAACACAAAACATATTTTTAAGCGCCACAAAGAGTCAGCTACCAGGTATCGAACTGTTTTTTTTCCGATTTTACAAGAATATATCAAATTTGATGATATTGCAAAAATATAACCGTGTCACCGAATCACCTAGCGACACCTGGTGTTGCCGAAGGGCCAAATTGGACCAAATTCCCATTTGTTATCGCCTACTTCCTCCGTCCCATAAAAAACCAATCTAGGTGGGAATGTGACACCAGCTAGGATAACGAATCCAAATTCATTGTTCTAGGTGGTTTCACATGCTTACCTATGATAACGAATTGTCTAGGTGGTTTCGCATCCCCACCTAAGTTGGTTTTTTTGGAAGGAAGGCAATAGGTGAAAACAGCCATGCATTTTGTGACTTTACCTTCGCTTTGTCCATGCTTGGTGCAGTGGCTCATAGCCCAAGGCAATGTCCACATTTAAATAAGCTACATCACACAGTGTCGCGTGATGAAATGGTGTCATCATGTAAATTGACAACACAAATATATTTTTATTTGAATTTCATATATTCCCACAAGATAATATATATATATATATATATATATATATATATATATATATATATATATATATATATATATATATATATATATATATATATATATATATATATATATATATATATATATATATATATATATATATATATATATATATATATATATATATATATATATTTAAAAATTTAATTCCCGAGTATTTTCCTTAGATCAATCATATTTTCAAATATTGAGATATACATTTATTTTAATATCTACAAATGCAATTATATTTCTAATTAAGAAACTAATAAATTGTATTTTTCTATTACTGCACATTTATTGTTCCTTAAAATGATTGATGAGATGCACATATTTACATGTTATCATCTTTATTTTAGTTTATTTCCTTGGCAAGTCATCAATCTGAAACATAAGACATCAATATTCTTGACATAAACAACAGGCAGTTTTAAGATATGACAAGGATGAGGATGTGCATCATTATAGTAATATTTAGTCTTGTCCATATGTAGGCATCATCAATCTGAAACATCAATCAGTAGGCATCATCAATCTGAAACATAAGACATCAATATTCTTAACATAAACAACATGCAGTTTCAAGATATGACAAGGACGAGGACGTGCATTATAATAGTAATATTTAGTCTTGTCCTTATGTTGCTATCATCAGGTAACCACATGAGTTCTATATATTAGTATTTTATTCTCTTTCGAATCCTTGATTAATTTTATACTAACCGATTGTGTTCATAGAAATGGTGATGTCGGCAATGATAATGGATGATGGAAGGACAATTGACACCCCATTCTATTACAAGACACACTTCAAAATGCATTGTGATGATATTATCAATACATGCGTCCGACTATGCATGAACCTAGATTCTTCATTTCCTCGTACCACGGTTACATCTGTTATGCTATAATGGCATATAATGTGAATGCAAGTTTTTCCTAAGAGCTACTAGAAACTAAACTAGCAGGCATGTGTTTTATGAATCTAAGTATTTTTTTATTTTGGTGCCTATGTACATATGGTGGTGTGAGTGTGACATGCATGTATTACTATTGTCCAAATATCTATTTTACTCTTCACATCTAAACTAGTCGGTATAACTCTCCAAAATTATCCTCCTTCAATATCGAGCATGGTTTCATGGTTAGATTGATAGTATAAATATAGTTAGCTTCCAACAAACTAAAAGTGCAAAAAAAAAATTTGATATCTAAAATTCTATGGAGTGCATTTCTCGTGAGAGTTTGGGAAGGTGCCTACAAAAATTGATCTCCTACTAATATCTAAATATCTACCATCAGTACATTTTACAACATCTGGTGCCTACTATTCACGTAAGGATTGATCACATAGAAACATGCATATGGCAATCAATCAAAGGAGAAGGATTGATCACATAGAAACATGCACATGGCAATCAACCAAAGGAGAAGGAAGTATCATATAAGCATGCACTAGCTCCCACTCTTCATTACGATCCACAACACCTACAATCTATTCTTATCCATTCTCAATACGGTCATCACACTCTTCACTACAATCCACAACACCTACGATCTATTCTAATCCATTCTCAATACGGTCACCCATACTTCGATGATTGGCATGTTTCTTGGCAACAATTTTATGCTCACTATATTTGCAAAGTACCAAATGAATTATGAAAATTATTGGGAAAATAAATATCATCATTGCCAAAAAAACTATTTTAGAATTAGTTGTTGGTTACTTGATAAAAAAACAACTAATTAGCCAACAAGCTGACTCAAATTTACGCATGTATTTTTATGCACACTATGGACCAATTGGTCTATGAAATGGTCTCTCGGCACTAATAAGCAATATATGTTGCAATGAACATTTTTATATAAGGAGCATGCATCGTACTGAAAGAGAGCATGCAGATTTAAATGTAAGTGTGGAAGTCAACAATAGGCACTGACCGGTTGCTTGAAGAATAATCTGTATGCCAATAGAGAATAGTGCTCTGGGTATAAAGGATTTAGCCATATTTGAGAAATCTTTTTGGTTAAAGTTGGAAGTCAATTGAAGTGAATAGAAGGGGATGCCGTGCCATGGACGATGACAGGGTGGAACCTATGGAATTTCATGACATCTTTAATTGAACAGTGACACATATGGTGGGAGACGGTAAACATATAGATTTCTGGAGAGGGAACTGGCTACCGACTAGGAGTAGAAACATGCACATCGCAATCAACCAAAGAGAAGGAAACATCATATAACCATGCACGAGAAGGAAGCATCATATAAGCATGCACTAGCTCCCACACTCCACTACAATCCACAATCCCTATAATCTATTCTCTTCCATTCTCAATACGTTCACCCATATGTCGATGTTTTGCATGTTCCTTGGCAACAATTTTATGGTCACCACATTTGCAAAGTAATTATGAAAAATATTGGAAAAAGAAATATCATCATTGCCAAAAACTATTTTAGAATTGTTTGTTGGTTACTTAGTAAAAAAGCCAACTAATTAGATAATAAGTTGACTCAAATTTGCGCATGTATTTTTATGCACACTATGGACCAATTGGTCCATAAAATAGTCTGTCAGCACTAATAAAAGTGCAATATATGTTGCAATGAGCATTTCTATATAAGGTACATACATCGCACCGAAAGAGAGCATGCAGATTTATATTCGAGTGGTAGAAGTCAACAATGGTCACTGACTGGTTGCTTGAAGAATAATTTGTATGCCAAGCGAGAACAGTTGTTTGGGTATTAAGGATTTAGCCATGTTTGAGAAAGCTATTAGGTTAAAGTTAGAATTCAATCGGACTGAACAGAAGGGGATGTCGGATGATGGCAGGGTGGAAACCTATCATGGAAGTTCAGGACATATTTAACTGAATAGTGGGCAACGGTAAAGATATAGATTTCTGGAGAGGGAACTAGCTACGGACTAGGACTGTTAGGAGAACATTGCTGGTAGCATGCCTGCGCTCTTAAGCTTTTCGGCAAGTCTAGACTGACAACGCTCTTCAGCTTTTCGGCAAGTCTAGACTAACAATGGGACATGTACTGATAGACTAGAGATGGGTGAGAGAGAAAATTTGAAGCATTGCTTTCTAACAGGGCCTTGTCTAAATATTTGTCCTTTAGAATGACCTTCAAAATGTTCAAATCCAATAGGGGATGAAGGATTCAGTCGGAAGCTGACAAGTAATGATGAAATTCTGGTATAGAGAACTGATCTAGAAGACTAAGTCCCCAAAAAACGCTAACCTGAATAAGGATGGGATATTAACTAGGATAACGAATCTGTACATGAGCATGTCCAGATTCGTTGTCATAGGTTATGTTCCATCATTGCCTATGTTGATTTTTTTTGGACGAATAGAGTAGTTTTGATGTTGACATCTTCAATTGAAATTAAATTCTACTACAAGTGCTTTATTCAAATTTAGTGAAGCTTTTAACTCAAATTAAATAAAACTTTCAACTTAAATATAATAAAGTTCTAACTCAATTTTTTTTGACTTTATATTCATTTACTTTGGGATAAGTTTACTTTATGTCGCTCAATATTGAGTTGTCTATTTTTTGTCCTTATGAAACAAAATAAAGAAGGCACTCCGTCTACACAATACCCCATCGCGCCCATTTGAGGGTGGTTTTGTGCCACGTTGGCATGCTGAATGGTATGAGTTGTCATTAATAATCAATACTCTTAGCAGGTACTCCCTCCGTTTTAGGTTTTAAGTGTTTTGACTTTGGTTAAAGTCAAACTTCTTCAAGTTTAACTAAGTTTATAGGCAAATATAGTAACATTTACATTACCAAATTAGTTTTATTACATTAATAATTAAATATATTTTTATAATAAATTTATCTTATATAAAAAATATCACTATTTTTTTCTATAAACTTAGTTAAACTTGAAGCAGTTTAACTTTGACCAAAGTCATAACATCTTATGACCTGAAACGGAGGGAGTACAATAATAGATTATAAGTCAGCTATAAGCACATGTGGAGGAGATAAGAGATGAGAGAGAAGAGAAGTGAGCTATAGATTTGTAGCCAGCTGTAACACGAACTCTAAAACGTTATGTGTATATGACATGTGAGACCAATTATTAATGATGTAGTATATATTTGTAGTTAACTATTGTATTAATTGACTATTAGATTGACTATAAATGATTTAGAGTTAGTAGTTGGCTATACTATTAAACTTGCTCTTAGGCCATCATTACTCCATCACTTTACAAGAAACTTGCTCTTAGGCCATCATTACTCCATCACTTTACAAGGAACGACCAGTGCAACGAACTTCCATCCATACATCACAGTGGCTTTTAGGTGGCTCAAGGCCACTTTTAATGGGAAATGCCATTTTTTACAATTCCAAAGGTACCATATACTAAACAATAAGACATTTATTTGACGGTTGAAACAATCCATACAATGTATTATTTTATTTTTGTTATTGTATAGGCATGCAATGCAATACATGCAACAGCTAAGCTATATTAATTAGAAATAGTACACGCTGGTTTCATCTCGATAAAACATATTTCATATCTTATTTATTATATACTATAAATCCATTAAACTTTCTACAAACGCTCTCAAGACGCAACATGTCACTCTTACAAACACTCCTAGACCGCCACATAACACTATCTAATCTAACTATCGATTTTCATTTAAATTGATGGACCCGGTATTTTAGACCATTAGATTAGATCTATTATTTAAGAAAATAATCCCTTCCTCTGCCGTGGGCCATAAAAAGAAAAAAACTTATGTACGTATGACTTCGTATAAGTGTGGGCCGGAAAAAAAAAAGAATGTAGGTACGCTCTCCCTATCCCTATCTCTTCCTCTTCCTATTCTTTTACATCTCCATCTCTTTCTCTTCCTAATTCTTTATGTTATCAAATTAAAAAGAGAAAACTAAAATTTTAGAATTAAGCTGACCATAATTTTAAATGTACATATCTAATTTATATTCTATCTAAAATGTTGCTTTATTTATAATTAAATTGACAATTTTAGATCCAATGTTTTGCTATATATAAGCAATATGTCATTGTGGTATAGACCGTGCATTTTACAAGTTTGCATGCCATCTAAATAAATTAAATACTTAAAATATTAACAACATATATTGTGTTATTATACATCATTCTTCAAATATGTATATATAGTTTCACCGTTGGTTCCAGGACAGGTGCACTTAGATTTTGTGTTTTGCTTACACCAGGGTGCAGGGTTCACCATGTGGAAAATAAAGAACTAACTCAAATATGAATAGCACAAACCATAACATAAAAAAAAATCCAATGTCTTTAGGTAGACCAAACAATACAATTGGTTCATGATTTTCCTAAGAAAATATGCTCAAATAATAAAAGCAAGACGAATGAATTAGGGAAGCATTATAAAAATTACATCCCATAAGTAATGATGCATCTTTAGTTATATTTAGCCATTTGTGCTCTGCTGGGCTGCTTCAATCGATCCCAAATGGGTGTTACTCACACTCTGTAAAACAATGGGACTCTAAGAGACCATTGAATTTAGCGTAGCCTTACGTCCCACGCCCAATCTATCCATTAATAAACAACGAGAAAATATATCTATCTTGGCTGCTTACATAAAAGGTGATTGATTTTTTTTTAAAAGTTGACACCTAAGGTGTAACAATGTCATTATTTATCATCTCACGACATTTGAACTTAAAAATAATACTTGCATAAAATAAAACAATAAATAGCAAAACCAATAAGGAGTAAAGCAAACCAATTAGAGAAATTCTTATGAAGTCTTGGAAAAATTTGGTTCTTTCTTTTCACCAAAACTGGAACACCTGTTACCATAACCATTGCATCATTGCGACACATTTTTGTTCTTAGATTCTAATACCCTTCACTCAGTCACATATGGTGGTGTTATTAGTTTCTCCACATCATACACATATAACCCACTAAGGGTAATACACCTTCTTTCCATCATAAAAAAA
This sequence comes from Oryza sativa Japonica Group, assembly GCF_034140825.1. Classification (NCBI taxonomy): domain Eukaryota; kingdom Viridiplantae; phylum Streptophyta; class Magnoliopsida; order Poales; family Poaceae; genus Oryza; species Oryza sativa. The sequence goes on from NC_089045.1 coordinate 23,396,023, forward strand.
TCTCCCATGAAATGAAACCGAACACCCATCTTGTCCAGTGGATGGATCCATCTACTGATCTGTATGCACAAAAGGTAGTCAACTTGCACATAAAAAAAAACTCATAATCGCAAAACCACTCGAATAATAATCACTCCCGAGGCTAATATATATATTAAAGGTGACTTTAGAGTAATCAATTACTACAGCATATCCAAGGGAATCTAACTCCAACCAGACCATAATCCCAGCTAAAATAGTATTCCTCCGTTTCAAAATATTTGACACCATTGACTTTTTAGTATGTGTTTGACCATTCATCTTATTTAAAAAATTTAAGTAATTATTTATTCTTTTCATATCATTTGATTCATTGTTAAATATACTTTCATGTACACATGTAGTTTTACATATTTCACAACTTTTTTAATAAGACGAACGGTCAAACATGTGCTAAAAAATCAACGGTGTCAAATATTTTGAAACAGATGGAGTACTACAATACTACGCACTAGCGAGTATAATTTTTTTTAGACAGTGGGCTTTCATTAATCCGGCCCCTATGTACACGAAGAATATATACAGAAAAAAAAAAAGCACTTAAACTCACATCTCGACAAGGAGGAGAACACTCAACCAAAAAGAAAAGAAAAATAAATGATGTCGGCACACCTCTGCTTCTCAATATACGTACTCTTCTGAACGGTTAGATTTGGTGAGTAGAAGTCGTCTAGTGGCCGCCGCCTCTAGTGTGCCGTCGCTGTCAACCTCTGTTGGTGCTATCTTTATTTGCTTTAGATGAGCTGACGGCACGCATACCCAAATAGCCCACTTTCATCCGTTGTATGGGTAACTTATTAGATTAGCTATAAACGATGTGTTAATTTTTAGAGCTAGAGGTTGGCTATAAAATTAAACTTGCTTTAAGGTTACGGATCGGAAGTGGGGAGGTACAGAATGCATTGACCAGTCAAACGGAGAAGGGGACACGGCCGGGCGGTTAATTTACTGCCTATCTTGTGATGAGTCAGTGATAACGCCTCGTCTGCGTGCCAGCGTGGCACAAAACCGTCCTCAATGAAGACAGAAAACGGTGGTGCGTTGTAGTAAGGTTGAGAAGAACATTTAAATGATTGATTAAAACAAGTAAAGTAGCAAAACAACGCGAAGATACTTTTAAAATGTTTGACACCGTTGAATTTTTAACACATGTTTGACCATTCGTCTTATTAAAAAAAATTATAAAATATGTAAAATTATATGTATACATGAAAGTATATTTAACAATGAATCAAATGATATGAAAAGAATAAATAATTACTTAAATTTTTTTAATAAGACGAATGGTCAAACACGTACTAAAAAGTCAACGGTGTCAAATATTTTAAAACGGAGGGAGTACTATCATGTCCGTGTTGGCTTTGGGTCATGGGTTCCGCGCACATCATGCACTCGCCGAAGAAAAACATCATCAAAACTCCATATATATGGAAAAGAAAGGTTCACCCTTCGAATAGATTTTGCAACATATCTTCCAGATCCTCGGGGGTATACGTGGCTGATGTTCCTAACTGGCCGCCCTGTCCCTGAGTCTCCAGGTAGGCTCGGTAAGCAGAGATTACCTTCCCGCACACCGAATTGCGCAGCACGGTTCGCAGCTGAGGGCTATTGATCTTCCAGAGCTTCTCCGTGTGGTAGGTTATCTGCAACAAGGAGTTGAACTCCACCAGCGCCGAGACACTACGGAAAAGCGACGACCTCCTGCGGCTCTGCCCTGCGTACCCCAGGCACGAGACGACATTTCCCCAGGACAGATCGAGGTACTCCTTGATGCGCCGATCGACCCGCTGCTTCCGCTTTGCGTACCAGTAGGCGCCCATGAACGACTGCAACGAAGGCTCCGCCTGCTGCAGTATGAAGTGGTCGTTGTTGAGCAGGAAGATGTGCATCCGCCCGCCGGCGGCTGCGTACATCTTGGACCTGTCCTCGATCATGGCGTCCACCGAGTTGATCAGCCTGGCGACGGTGCTCGTCAGCGACGATTTCTCCTCCGCGAGCTGGTATAGCTCCCCGATGGAGAACAGCTCGTCGTCGCCGTCGTCGTCCTCGCCCTCCTGGACCAGCACGTCGCGATTCTGCAGCACCGGGTTCAGCACGTCGCGATTCTCAAGCAGCAGGTTGATGTAGTTGAGCACGTACTGATTGACCGGGTGGATGTCGTTCCCCTGCGCCGTCGTCCGCCACGAATCCTCCTCTCGGATCAGACTCTCCAGATCATGGAGTATGCCCCTCATCATGCCGCTCAGCGTCTTGAGCACGGCCGTGATCCTCTCGGAAACCAACCATTTGGTCGCTCCGGGGAGCAGCGCCAGGAGGCTCGGGGAGACGCCCGAGACCACCGCGTACATGTCGATCACGCGGAGGATCTTCTCCGGCGATCTGCTCAGCGCGGCGATAGCGTCCGGGAAGCACATCATCTTCACCAGGCTTGCCTTGGCGAAGAGCGCGAATTGGAATTCAGGCCCTGCAGCTCCGTGCTGGTCGTACCTGTAGGACCTCGATGACGCCGCTTGGGAATACGCTGTTATAGCTTGCTTGACCGTAGCAATGGCAATGCTCCTGCTCCTGCTCGTGTTTGGAGCCGGATCTGAGCTTTCTTGGTCGAGATTCGACGAGCCAGAGCCAGGACTTACATCATGTAATGTAACACCGGCGTGGTCGTCGTCGATCCACGCCGGTGCAGATATCTGTGGCCTGTACTTCTCGATCGGAAGCACCGGAATGACACCGCCGGAGTCGCCATCGCCGCTGCTGAGGGTGGCCTTCGTCAGACGGAGGGCTTCCGCCATGACGGTGAGCGCGGCGAGCCACCCCTTGATCATCTCCTCCACGCCGCTCCATGGCTTCTCCTGCAGGTTCATCTCGTCGACTCTGAGAACCCAGTCAACGCCAAGGTCGGAGAACCAGGTCTGCAGTATCTCGTCGCCGCCGCCGCCGCCGCCGCTGCCGCTCCCCAGCCGCGGCCGGGAGAACTCCGTTATTAGCCTCTCGGTGTACCTGTCGCTGACCATATGACTCGCGATCTCGCTGAGGCCCCGGAACGCCTCCCCGCGCAGCAACCTGTAGCTCTCGGGCCCGGAGCTTGGAGTACCGTGCGCCTCCGAGCCGGGAGCGGAGGAGGTAAAGGATGCCGAAGACGAGCTCGTGACCGAGCCACTCGACGGGAAGACGAGGGTGGTGCTGCTGGTGGACGCGGCGGCAACGGACGCGGTGACGACCCGCTGGATCGAGTTGCGGTAGCTGCAGCTGCCGCCATCCGATTCCGAGCGATGAGGACTTGGCCGCCAAACACGGTCGAACTTCAGCGCTCGCAACTCCTCTGCGAGACGGCTTTGCATTATGGTTTGGGTTTCCCTTCCTATAGAGATAGATTAGAGTAGATTGAACGAGCGAGGAATCAAGCAATCAGCTCAGCTCAGCTCCTCCTTTTCTTCTCTGCACTTCGGAGGAAGGAGACGGAAAATCCAAAGTCAACGGTGTCAACGCGCTCTTCTATATTTTCCTCTCATTAGGCATGTGAGGTAGTACACCTTACCAGAGGAGCAAGAAGAAGACGCGGCAGCCGCCGAAAAACAAGAGAGAAAAAAATGTAATGTCACGCTGTTTCGTCCGTCCGCGTGATCCGATCAACCAAAAACGACTGGCACACATGCCGTTTCGTGACGTCCGTCGTCCACTCCTTAGACGAGGGCATGGAAGGGGGACTTGACCTGGACGCGAGGGACGCCTCGAGGTAGGTATGCAAGCGCAGCTGGGGCGAGTGGGCTTTCTTTTCCGTTTTTTCTTTTAAATTTTATATTAAATAAACTAAAACACGGGTTTTTATATGGGTAGTGCGACAGCGCACTTACATCCGTACCTTGAGACTTGGAGACCTTGGTTGAGATCTGGTAGCTAGTTGCAGTGGCGGTGTTCCATCTGCTTGGTCACAGTTGGAAGCGTCGATCTAGGGATAGGAGGTCATCTACGATGCCATTGGCATGGCTTGAGGGCATCATAGGGGAGTGGATTCTAAACTTTGTATCTCATCCAAATAGTTATGGAAAAAATAAAAAAAATCAACAAGATAGATTAGTATATGAACATCATATAGATGCCATCACTATAGGTACTGGAAATACTAAAACCAGCACCTATAGGCCTTTTCCCTCCTCTATGGGCTAAAAACACAAAAAAGGCCGGCATTTTTATATAACTATAGGCATCGGTTCTAAAGAAAAACCGACACCTATACTATAGATGCTGGTTTTTTGAAAAAAAACCTTTAATTTATTAAAGGTGCCGCACTGCTGGTTTCTTTAGAAAACCGACACATCTTAAAACGAGCCGAGCCAGGTGGAGACAAGCCGGCCGGGTGGGCGTCTTTTTATCTCTCTCGATATTGTGAATCTCTCTCCCTTATCTTTTCTTCTTCTCCTCCTCCCACCGGCTCTCTCCCACTGTCTCTCTCCCTTATATCTTATTCTCCTCCTCCCTTATCTCTTCTTCTCATCCTCCCACCGGCTCTGCGGTGGTAGGCCACGGTAGGCGTCGGGCTCGCGGAGGAGACGCGACGGCGATAGCAGTTGGAGGAGCCCTCCCTTTTGCCAGATCTGGCAGGAGGGGAGGCGGCGGCGGCAGTTGGAGGAGCCCTCCCTTTCGCCAGATCTGGCGGGAGGGGAGGCGGCAGCGGCAGGTGGAGGAGCCCTCCCCTCTGCTAGATCCGGCGGGAGGGGAGGCTGCGACAGGGGCGGCGGGGCTCGCGGATGCAGGTGGTGGGCTCGCCGAGGGGAGGCGGCGTGATGACTCGAAGATGACGACTACGGCGGCGGCTACGCGACCATGCGACGACAACGATGGCGGGACAACGACAGAGAGGTGGATTCTTTTTTTTTATTGCCAAGATCTGGGATGAATTTTGAGTATCAAAATTTGTGTTGTGGATGAATAGATTGATATGTGGATGAATCCATCTATGGATTTTTTTTTATTGCCAAGATCCAGGATGAATTTAAGTGTCAAAATTTGTGTTGTGGATGAATGGATTGATATGTGGATGAGTCCATCTGTGGATTGGATATGTGATGGATAGATGATGATATGCTCGTTCTTGCTGTGGTGTGGATGGATGTGGGAGGAGGGACTGCTCGGCTCAATGCATCGGCTCGTCATCGAGCCAGATTTTTTTTTATTCAGGGAACCTCAAAGGTGTTTGTTCTTAAACCGGCACCTATTTCTTTTCATATTAGTGCTGCCTCCGTGGTGCCGATTGGGAAAACCGGCACCTATTTGTGTTTTCTGTAGTAGTGGATAGATCACTTCACAAACATATAACTTAAAATTTAACTTCTATAAGTCGCAATGAAAAAAACAAATTTAACTGTGAATATATATTAGCTAGCTATAGTTTAATTTGTTTTTCTATTGCAACTAGTAGAAGTTAAATTTGGCTTTGCATGTTTGTGGAGTGATTTATCATATATTAATCTATCTTGTTGATTTTTTTTAAAAAAATAACTATTTAAATAACATGTAAGCAATCAGGAAATATCCCCTCAAGAGTTTAGAACCCCTATGGTAGGTGAGGGTGGGGATGCTGGAAGAGTAATTGTTCTATATGGCAAGAAGCAGCGCAGGTGCAACGGATTACGGAGATCCTCTCGAAATTGGAGGGGAAGCATGGAGAATGTGATAGACCTCAGCCTGCAGCACGGAGTGTGAGCGGGGGGTCGTAGTGTTGTCGCTCGTGAGATCATCGTGTTAGAAAGGGCTTCCTTTGCAACGGTGGCCGATAAGATCCTGTGTTGGCTAGGGCTTAAGGGATTCCCTAGCCACCCAGCCTAGTGCCGTCCCCCGCTGAGGTCGACTTGCTATGCTCCATGCTTGTGTATTTTGTCCCTTTGTCTCTCTTCTTCTTTACATAATGGATAGAAATTTGGCATTTATATCCATATACGTACGTAGCCGAAAGTTACATACTTAGATTCTAGGTCTCATAACTAGAAAACAACAAAATAAAAAAAATGTTTCCTCACTTTGGCTCTCCTATTCTTTTACATAATGGATAAAAATTTTGCATTTGTATCCATAGCTAGCTAAGGATACATAGCCGAAGGTTAAGATTCTAGGTTTCGTAACTAAGAAACAACAAAATAAAAAATGTTTCCTCCCTTAGTCTCTCTTTTTTCACATATTGGATAGAAATTAGGCACTTATATCATCCATGAGTGGATATACACAGCTGATGGTTACAGAAATACTTAGATTCTGGGTTTTATAATAGAGTAACAACCAAATAAAAAAAAAGAAAAACGGAAAAACGGAAAGACTAAGCTTCTAGAGTGAGGGTCCTCTGCATTACTACAAACTGACATGTGGGGGATCTGAATTGAAGCTTCTATCGTCTGGTGCTTGACGAGTCCTACCGCCCCAATAACCATACTTGGTCGATCTTAGTACGTAGTTTGGACTCATCGAATTCCATCTGTCTGACCAGCTCTTTCGTCACACTGCCTCTCGATCCAGATCCGGAAGCTCCCAACCCCTAGTGCATTTGCTTGTTTGCCAGTTCACAAGGCTTGTTCCTGGGTGAGTATTATCAGGTTCAGTTCCTTTCCATAGAAAGGCTCTTCTGTTCCTGTCAATTTTCTTGATGACCCATTGAGGGATTAGCAAGGTTGTCATCTGGTAGGATGGAATTGAAGATAGGAGTGACTTGACCAGAGTTTCATGTGCAGCAGAAACCAACCTTTCCAACCTGGTATTCTAGAGAAAATCTTTTCAAGGAGAGGTACAAAGTCATTTTTTCTTAGTTTCCTTGTGTGAAAAGGGAGACCCAGGTAGGTTGTTATTTTCGAGTAAATTTCACAAAACCTTGTATTTTACGGCTTCTGTAACACAAAACCCTGGGTTTTGTAATTTGTTTCATGAAACCCCAGGTTTTAGAGTAAAATGTTTTATAAAACCCCAGGTATAAATTTACATCGTTTATTTGACTAATATATTTATCTATAATAATTGTAAAAAGAATGTATGAGATACTTTTTAGTACATATATAACGTTAGTTGCTTTTTAACAAGTGTTGTTAATCATGTTTTGATCATTTATGTGTATACTTAACCTATTATTATATTATAATCAGCCGGTATTATGTTAAGCTTTTTCGGCGCAAAATTGAGAAAAAAATAAAGTAGACGAGAAGAGTATGTCCTTTTAGCCAACTAATGTGAATTGATGAAAAAAACAATCTTATGTAATAATAAAATATAAGTAGTCTATATGAATATGAGGTTTCTTGAAACATTTTGACTCAAAACATGTGATTTCGTGAAACAAATCACAATAACTAGGGTTTTATGTAATGGATGCCCTAATACCTAGGATTTTGTAAAATTTACTCAATCTGCTAGAGAAATTCTAAATGGTTTGCTCCACATTGATGTTTGTACATGCTAAAAATGGCAAATGGTTAAATGCCCCCCAAAAGTAGGCAGATCACCACTCCTGTTGTCTAACGCCATTGGTTCTAGTCGGGCCCACTCACCATCCTTCTCATCCCCTTCTTCTTTGTTCCTTTCACTTTCCTTTTCAAAATCATCTATAGTGGGTGTCACTGTATAGTCTTGAGTTACCCACAGCCGGTAACCTAATTGAAGTTATGTGATCAGAGATCCTATGAAGTACGGCTTTGGGAAAACAAACTGTTTAGGTTACCATCGTTGAGGCCATTCCCAACCAAAAACACTAGACATGGTTTTCACAAACTCCACATCATTAAGAAACTAGTACTAGACACTCCTCTTCCAATGTAAACACTACTATTCCATACTTAAATTTAATGCTTCTTATCTCACATGATGTCTTGGATATTGTGTAGAAACCATGTCTCATGCAAGACATGGTTTCCTTCTCTTTCCTCATTTATTCACTTGCCACATAATTTTTCATCCTATGTGGCATCTTATTTAATGTTATGGACACCATCCTAGTCATTGGATTGGGAATGGCCTGATGCAAAGCAAGATATCGTTGGTGTTGTGGGCCTCGTTTTGGAAGGTTCGCTCGCTGGTTTCGCAGCATGTGTAGATGAAGATGCATTGTCACCACCAGCAGTTGCTTCTTTCATCAAGGGGTAAAGATACTAGCCCATTCCACTTCCAGGCTATTGAAAAGATACAATTCAGATAGTTGATCTTCAGCAGAGAGGCCATGAAAGTAAAGTTCAAGTGAAGGTTCAAGATCTTGGTCTTCCCATTCCAAACCATCCCACCATTCATTCTCACCGCGTATACATTTCAGTTTGCTCGGAACGGTAAGAAAGGGAAGTTTATTCAACAAAGGGCATGCAGAGATCTGAAGGCATTCCAGAGAAGGAAATGAGAAGAACGGGCTGCAGATCCTAACCAATGCACCAGCTTCGATCAGTGTCATCCTTTTAAGACTGGGGAATGTATTATTAACTGATGGATTTTCCTTTTCCTGATTTGTCTTAACGACACCATCTTGTGCAGTAGCAATAATCTGGTGCAATGTTGAACATGAAAATAGCAGCAAATCCTCTAGAAGCGGGAGATGAATAATCCATGAAATATGATTCAATCTTGAACACCGTACTATATCCAAACGTCTGAGTTTTGCAAAAATATCTCCAGTGTGCAGCTTCTGGCATATGATCCTATCAACGAAATAACCATGGAGGTATGCTTTCTCAACATGCTGAACATTCCACATTGAATGAATGCTGTCAAGCACAATAGTCTTTTGTCTTGTGTAAATACCAAGTTCAAACAGGTTTGTTTGTCTTTCAGGATTGATACAAGAATTTTCAGAAGATACATGAGTCTCATACCCATCTTCATGGTTATAAATGACAATAGAGAGGGACCGTATTGGTAAGGTTGTCTTACTAATCCCTTGAAACGAGGTTTCTGAACGAACAGTAATTCCAAGGGACTGCAATTTATCCATACGCACAAGCTCATTAATTGGCGCCTCATAGGATGAGCACTGCAGTAAATTAAATGAGCAAACATCCAGCACCTCCAAATTCTGGAGTTTTGGTAGTATACCATTTGGAATAACTAGATTTGGATTATTCCGAAGATGCAAGTGCCTCAGTCTGGTAAGACAGCCTAACTCCACTGGTACCGTTTTTATTCTGTTATTTGACAAATTCAGATATCTTAGGTTGACCTGCATGCAAATCTCTACAGGTATATTGGACAATTTATTAAAAGAGAGATCTAGGTACTGCAGTGAAAGCAACGAGGGGAAGTTCCCGAAAGAACCGTCTTCCAAATAATTGTGCTGGAGTATCAAGACTTCAAGGGTTTTTTGATTGCTAGGAATACGAGGCAGTTCTGTAATTTTAAGCCCCACTAATAGAACTTGCTCTGCCAATCCCCAATTCTCTTTGGTTTGGATTCTCCATTTGTTCTTGTCCTCGCCTTGACTGTGTACAACCCATAAGGCAAAATCACGGATTGTAGATTGCATTTGCACTGCCTCTCCATCTTCTGCTGGCTCTAAAAGGCAAAATTCTTGCAAGGTGGTAATATGAGAGAAACCTTCGTTGTAAGACGCTTCAATGTCATCCCCTTGTATTAATCCTGACCCTATCCAGAAGTCTACTAATTTCCGTTGATTAAATATATGGCCCTCTGGCCATAAAGAACACAACTTAAAGCAATCTTTCAGAATTCCTGTCAAGCTGTCATACGCAAGTTTTAATCTGAAAAATGTTGCCTCTTCACTACCTGACCATTGAGTGTCACGAAGGCATGATTCAGTCAGATAATGAAGGGCATTTTGCCAATATATTGCATCCTTCTTATTGTGCATGGCCTTTCCAATTGTTACCAGCTCCAAAGGTGAACCAAGCAATTCCGCGGAAATATTTCTTGGCAGGTACACATGCTTATGGCCCAAGTAATCAAGATCAGCATTCTGCTTGAAAATTTCCCATGATTCTGTATGATCAAGACAGTGAACCTCAATTCTGTTCTCCACTTCCACATTCATTTGATCACAGACATGGCTAGAGCATGCCGTGAAAACCACTCTTCGGTTGTAGCAGCTTCCAACCAAGTCAAGTGATGGAATCCCAACTTCTTCTAGATCCAGTCTCTGCCATACACAGTCAAGCAATAAAAGGAAATTTCTCTCCTTCAAGAAGTCGAAAATTCTTGCTCTATGTTGCATGCCGTCACAGTTAGCCAACATGAGTTTCTTGGCAATTTCACTTTGAACCTGAAAGTGGCCAAGAGTTACATGCTAGAAATGCATCTTATGATGGATATGGAATGAAAGGGCCAAATTGTTTATATCTGTCCATGCAATGGTTGTCAACAACATATCCAGTGCAAAGTATCATACATTTGCTAAAAAAAATTATATATTTGTAGATGTGCTATTTCTCTTCATTTTGTAAATACCTCAACTGAATATCCTACCTCTCAAAAAAAAAACTGAATATCCTAGTGTTATACTACTCGCAATAAATCAGTATGCATGTATAGATAGTACCTTGGCTACGGAGGAATCTCTCGGAGAGGCGATTCGCAGCACGAGATCGAAGGTGTCATCTCGGGAGAAGTACTCCTCAACGAGCTTGAGTAGGTAAGTCTTCCCCAAGCCGGCGCGGCCCCAGATCGCGACGATGCCGTTGGGTTGGATCGTCCTCACCCTCTCGATCGCGGCCCGGAGGGTACGATCCCTGCTCGCGAACCCCGTGGAGATCTCCATCGGTTGGGGCAGCTTGCTCCTGCGCACGATCCTTCCCCCTTCTTCGCACAGCCTCTTCACCTGCGGCATCATCAGCGACGCGACCTTGCTGACGCGGTAGCAGCCGAGCAGATCCCAGAAGATGAGCCTGGGGATCCGGCCGTGCGCGCTCCGCAGCTCGCCGAACCGGAGGAGGTAGATCTCCGCCTCCTCTGTCCAGGCTGCCGCCGTCGCCAGCCTCCTGCCCCGCCGCGCCGCCACGCGGGCCCTCGTGCGCACGCAGTCCCTGACGTGCGCCAGGTGCTCGCACGCGCCACGGAGGACGTGGAATCGAGCGCCGGCGAAATAATCCCGGTTCCTCACCATTGCTATCAGTGGAGCTAGCTCGAGCTCCGTGCTCCATATGATCGTCGCGGCGTCAGATGGAGTCGCCATGGAGAGGCCTCCTTCGTGGTTTCTCCAAAGTCAAACCACGGAACCGCCAGCTCTCCACTTTTAATTTCCGGTGTATGCCCAACTGGGGATTCCTATTTAGCGCGCGCTAGCGCTTGATGGGTAACTCGCGCAGGCGCGCACGTACCATCGGCGCCGTTTTTCTTTTCTTTATAGAGAAAGGTATTTTTTATCCGGCCTCTTCATCCAACCGGATATATGTAGTCTTTGTAAATTAAGAATTTAGTCTATCATACAGGGAACTTAGCCCTCAAATAACACAATTTGAAATTTGCTCCTACGTAGATTTGAACTTAGGATCTTGGGGTGCTACTCAGGTTACATGCCCTTTTACATTCACACCGTCCTAGCCGCTAATTACGGCAATTAGTCTAATTAACTTAATTATGGTAATTAGCATTTTAAAAATATATAAATTAATAGTTTTAAAAGTATAGTTGAAAGTTGGAGCTTCTTCTCCTCAATGATCCCCTCCGCTTGCCGCACGGCGCCATGCCAAGGGCGCCGCCGGCCAACGACACGTCGAACACTGTTGCCCTTCTCCCTCGAGCAGTACGCGTACGGCCAGAGGTACGACGAGCTTCTCGCTCCCGGCCACCGCCGCCCGCCGCTCCAGATCTTACCCGTTGCTCACGGCCGAAAGGGAGAGGAAGAAAGACACAGATGACATGTGGGCCCCATAATTTTTAGTGAATGACGAATGGATTCCACGTACATGTTTTTAATTCTAATGCCACGTCAATGTCATGAATCAGCTCAACATTGCCACGTAGACACCACGTTAGTGAAATAGTCCTCTAAAACTGTCAAGGGAGTCAAATTTGATCGATTTTAATAGTTGAGGGAGGGGGCCGATATATAGTTAAGGAAGTCAAAGTGGGCTTATTCCTTAGGGCCAACCGTGTAACTTAGGGCCACATCCCACTAGCCCACTAGACATGAACCTTACCCAACAAAAATATTAGGGGCAATTTCATTCTTGCTCCTGCTCCTGTTTTGATATATACAATATTGATTTTGCTCCTATTTTTTAGGATTTCATTTTTGCCCTTGTTTTTTTAAACAAATCCAAAGTTTATCCCTATTTTGGGTGGACATGTTGACGGTGTTAAATCTTTGGCAAAAAAGACATCCATGCCCTTACATGCTATTGCACATTTGACACTATTTTTTTTATCATTTGTGTATTTGCTTCCATTTGTACAAGTAGCAATTTTGATAAACTTCCACAAGCGTGGCAATTTTGACATACTATGGATAAATTTTGATTTAAAATTTGACATAATTTTGCTAGAAATTTTGACACATTTTGACAAAAAAAAAAGAAAGATAAAATGGCACAAATTAGACACATTCTTTACACAACATATAGCAAGCATAAGAAACTCAAGAAAATCCAAACCAAAGTCAAGCAAATCCAATCTCGCAAACATGGTATCGCGGCCGTTGCCGCTGCTGCCGTCACTTCCTCCCCATGCTGCGTCGCGCCGTCTTCCACCTTGGGGACAGCCGATCTGGACTCGGGGGCTGTTTGGTTGTTTGCCACACTTTACTACGCCACACTTTAGTTATGCCACAATTTCTTACGTATGTGTTTGGTTCGCTACGGCAATTGTGTCATGCCACACTTTCATAGCCTTGGGACCCACATATCACACTCTCAAATTTGAAGCTAAGCTTGCCACACTTGTGGCCAACTATTTTTAAGCCACACTTTGTGCCACCATGCCTCAACTAGCCTAAACTTAGTTACGGCAAGGTTAGGCATCAACCAAACATCCCCTTGGTCCCCTCAATCTGCAGGGTCGCTGTTACCATCGTCGTCTCCTGCTCACATCCCAACACCAACACAAATCCTCCCCACAGCTCCTCCCCTACCGCCGCCAAGCCCCTTCCCTGCCACCACCTTCAAGCCCCCATTCTGCTGCCGCCTTCAAACCCCTTGCCCGTCGCCGCCTAGCCCCCTCCCAGCCGCCACCAAGTCCCCTCAACGCCGTCGCCTAGCCCCCTCCCTGCCGCCGCCTAGCCCGCGCAAAGTGCCGGTGGGAGGGGTCTGTTCCTGACTGACGCACGCTCGCCGCCACTTGCCGCGCCGCCGGATGGGGTTTCTTTCGGGAGTGAACCCGTGCACACGAGAGGCTGGAAGGTTTCCCCTACTTGGATATTTCCTAAGGGTAAAAAGGTCAATAACAAATTAAAAAAAATATTTTCTTTTTTTCTCTATTTCTTTACTGCCATAAACCCGGTCCCACTCAATTCCGTCTAAACCTTACCCTTTTGGTTAAAAAAGTGGGGATAAAAACAAAAACCCTAAAAAAGGTAAAATCAATATTAGACATGGCAGAAATGAAATTATCCCAAAATATTATCAGCTGATAGTTAAATATTTCTACTTTTGAGATAGGATTGAATGTGTTCATGAGCCAAGTCCTGTCTTTGTATCCCACTGGTCTCTGGCGGCTTCCCTAGAGCCTCTGGTTAATGGATTTGTTGATCCTATGTCAAAAAGAAAATTTCTGCTTTTCAGATACTCCCTCTATCCTATAAGACATGGTCAAATTTGACATGGTCTCCAAAACTAATATTTGTCTTATAATTTCTCATATATTATAGGGAAAATTGGAACCATGCCATTATAATTTTGCAAAATTTGAGATATGCCATCCTGACCATATGAAAGTAAATTCAAATGTGAATCCAATGATATATTTTTTAGCAATTAAATTTAATTCATATTGTACTTGAATGTTGGTCAAAATATTTTAAAGGTAGAATCTGGAAATGTGTGGACACCTTATATTATGGGATGGGGGAGTAGGATCTAAATCAAAATCGAATTCTCCTAGATTAATTCAATAGCATCCCATTTGGCCATTTGCAAAAACTTGTACTAGTACAGTTGAAGCCAATTTTGACATACTATTTTCTCTTTTATGGATTGTAGTATCAAATTAAAGCAAACTGATCATGTTTGATGAACCATCATTAGTTCAAATTCAAATACTCCTAGCATTATGTTTCAAATGATTAGTCCCATTTAGGCCCGTTCGAATCCTCTATAAATGAAGGATAAACTTTGATTTTCGTGGTACGCTTTTCAAACGGTTAAACGGTGTGTTTCGTGCGAAAACTTTCTATATAAAAGTTGTTCTAAAATATCAGATTAATCCATTTTTCAAGTTTGTAATAATTAAAAATTAATTAATCACACATTATTACTACCTCGTTTTACGTGAAACACTTGATATTCATCTTTATGGGTCTGTTTGGTTCACAGCCCAAACCAGCCATCAAGTTGTGGCGTCGCCAGAGATTGTGGCGAGAGAAATAATCGCCACAGCTGTGGCGGAAATAAGCATGCAAATGAACTAGCAAAAAGTGTGGCTGCCACAACTCACGTATTAATCAAACATCAGTCAAACTGTTGTGGCAGCCGCATGTTTGGCGAGGCAATGTGTGGCGGGGATCCAAACACCCCCTATATCTTCAGAAATTCAAACACCACCTTATAAGCAACTTTGAGTGTAAAAACAAAGAAAATAAAAGGAGAGCTTTAACCCCCTCCTCTCTGCCTTTTCCCACGAGTGGAGTGAAGCGGAGGAGAAGGAAGCATCGCATCCGCCTCCGATCCGGCGATGGCGAGGGCGCCGCCGCCGCTGTCGTCGTTGCCGCCGCCGCCGCGCCGGCCCACGGTGGTGCTGCTTCTGGGGCTGGCCCTCGCCTTCTGCCTCGCCGTCCTCTCCATCCAGTCCTCATTCTTCACCGCTCCGAGTGAGAGCGCTCTCCCGAAAACCTAGCTTTCGTTCCCCTTCGTTGTGTGGGATTGATGGGGAGGGATGGATTCTCTTGCAGGGCTGGCGAGTAGGCTGGATCTGGACTCCGACGAGGTCCGCGCGCTCTCGGGCTTCCAGTCCCGCGTCCAGCAGTGCGTGGTGCGTGACCCCGGCTTGCTCTGTGCTCTCTTGAATTCAAATAATTGTCCTGCCATGGAAGCCTTGATTGTTTTTAACTAAGCACATTTCTGCTTTGAAGAGATCAATTTGAGTTCACAGTAATTGTGGATTGTGTCATAGTGAAGGGCAGGGGCAGTGAATTAGCTACTAGTGTTATACTGTTATGGTCTACCCGTGTGTCGTGTCCGCTGAAACAACCATGAATTGTTCATCCATGCATGGTGTCTTTGCAATCAGTCAATCGTGGGATCACATTATTCATCAAATTGCTGGTTCTTATTTGTTACGTTTAGTTCTTGTTTGTTATGCATGAATTTGGTCGGAGAAAGGATGCGATTTATAGGACACCATTCCATAATGAACAATGAGGCAATCTGCAAAATGGTCATCTAGAATCTATGTGAAACTCAGTTTCAGTTTTAGACCTTCTCAAGTATTATAAGTTACAGATTTGCAGCATTTTCCTTTGATCAGCAGTAGAAGTTTCATTTACATGTTCTTTACTCTCTTGCTTCTTTTCTAGCTTGCTTCTGAAATCTCAACTTTATTTAGGCAAGAAGGGGACTTGGCCTCACAGCAGATATTATTGATCATTGCAAGCTAGTCCTTAGATTTCCTAAAGGAACCAACAGCACTTGGGTAAGTATTCCCTGTCATGTTCACATGCAGTTACTTCTGTTAACGGATTTGTGTCCTTCAACAAAGGTCCACTCAAGATATCACTTCTCTTGACTTATGCAGTACAACACTCAGTTCAAATATTTTGAACCACTAGAATACAACTATGATGTCTGTGAAACTATCCTTCTGTGGGAACAGGTTAGTACATGGTTTATGAATTATGAAATAGCGTGTTTATTAGAATATATACTTATGTGTTAATGCTAATATGATGCCAGTACCGTAACATGACGACTGTGTTGACAAGGGAGTACTTAGATGTGCGACCTGATGGGTGGTTGGATTATGCAGCCAAAAGGATTGCACAGCTGTAAGTTTGATACTTGTTGCACATTTGCACTATTCTTCGTAACGAAGTGATATTAATCCGCATACTGGTTAATGTGCTTTAAAAAATATGCAGCGGTGCTGACAAATGCTACAATCGTACTTTGTGCGAAGAGCTTCTTAGTGTTTTACTCCCTGCTAAGCCTCCTTTTCATCCTCGCCAGTTTGCAACATGTGCTGTTGTTGGTAACTCAGGGGATCTCTTGAAAACAGAGTTTGGACAAGAGATTGATGCACATGATGCTGTGTTCCGAGATAATGAAGCACCTGTTAATAAGGTAATCTCATTGAGTTCTTCATATGTATCTAAGCTAACACTTCATATGTATCTAAGCTAACTTATGTGAATGGCCTATTTTAGTGTGTTCTTGTTGACCCCGTAGGCAGCTAAGCTCCTCCTGTTAAGTTATTACTCCATTCTCTCTTCTTAATGCCTACCCTGAACCCCTTGCCATCTTATTAGCTTCTTGTTATTTTAGGTGTCTTCTATCCTAACTCCGGACATCTAAAAATTATATTTTCTTCTAAAGTTGGCACAGATTGACACTCGTTTACTAATTTTGCTCTTATTTTATCTTTGGCCTGCAGAAGTATGCAAAATATGTTGGGTTGAAAAGGGACTTTCGACTGGTTGTCAGGGGTGCTGCTCGAAACATGGCGCCAATACTAAAGGGCTCCTGTAATGCTGTAATCCTGGTTTCTTCCAGATAACTTCAATCCTGATAGTGTTTTAATTTACTTTTTCATAAATGAGAGAAAATATAATATTCGTATTGGTGTTCTCTATTATCCTCGAACTATTAGAAAGCACATGGCAATGTCGTTCATTTCTGGTTTTCGCAACTTGGAAGATGCCTTGTTAAGCTTGCAGAGACAATTAGTATTGTGCATCACTTGAGGACTAATATATTATTCCATACAAGGACATTTGTGTAATAACACCAGATAACTTTTATTTGTAGCTTAACTAGTTCTTATAGGAATTTATTATACTTCACTTAAGTTGCTCTCTTCTAATAAATTTTAGATGCATGAGATCACTTTTTATAGTAGTCACCACTAGATGAGCTTTTAAACAGGAGTCTAACTGTCCTGCTTTTGTTGCAGCTGATGAGGTTCTTATTATAAAAAGTTTGACGCACAAAGAAATCAATGCGGTGATAAAGGTAAAAGGTTATATGATCACATTTTTCTTTCGTCCAGCTGAGCATGTTGTACAATTCACTATCTGTCTCTTCTTGAATCATACTAATGTGAAGCATGAATTTCATGCTGTTGTGATTTTCTTCTTGTTACTATGGTTTTTGGGGACTGAAATCATTCACACTGAATACTTGGCAATTGTTTTAACTGGCAGGAACTTCCAAACCCAGTTTATCTTTTTCAAGGCATAGTCTTGAGAAGAGGTGCTAAAGGGACTGGTATGAAGTCAATAGAATTGGCCCTTTCCATGTGTGATATTATCGACATGTATGGATTCACAGTTGACCCTAACTACACAGAATGGTAAGTCAATGCATGGATGTGTTATATGTAGATATCCATGGTACTATTGTTCTCTATGATTTTTGTGCAAGGATGTTTTATGCCCACTTCATTGTTTCAGGACAAGGTACTTCTCACCCCCAAGGAAAGGACACAATCCACTGCAAGGGCGGGCTTATTATCAACTTCTGGAGTGCCTTGGAGTAAGCCTCCAGGCTCTCGCCCATGTTTTCGTCTGATTTGTCTATATGAAGTTGTCTTGTCTAATTGCTGTTTCCTGTATGTAGGTAATTCGAATCCATTCCCCCATGAGAGCAAAGAGGGTAGAAGATTGGTCGGATATACCTAGCAGGGAAGAGATCAGAACAGCGCATGCTGCGGCTTTTCGTTTAAAAAGGCATGAAACTGGTCAATCTGATCAAATGGGGCCATTTAGCAACTGCAAGGTATGGGGAACAGTTGACCCAGATTACGGACCTGTATCAGGAACTCCAGACATGAGCGAAACACGAAAGAGCTCAAACTACAAGAAGTGGGAGGTACTCCCATTCGACAGCTTACGAATGGAGGCTCAGGAACACCATGTCCAGATGGGCGGCGTATCTCTGTACAAGATGGATGGAAACAAGCTAGATGATCTTGTTTGTGTGAGACATGAACGTTCATCTAGTTAAGTCAGCACTTAATCTTTGCCTGGAGATGGCATCTTGACCCTGTGGTAATCTTCAGAGGCATATCTACTTGTCAGTTGTAAGATCACAAGAGGCAAAGGATTGAGGCTATTCTTTAGGGTTTCTCATTCCCCTGACAGAAAATATTCTTTTATTGGTTTCTTAGCGACTTTGTAGGGATATTTGCTTAATCAGTCGGAAGAATGTTCCGCTATGGGTACAGCTGTAACGATTTTGGTGCCACTTGCAACATGTACTAGCCATCACGCAATTCTGAACTGCAGTTTTGTTGTTGAGCTAGTAACCTACACCCTGAATTGTAGTACTATAGTTTTTGTTGTTGACACATGTTTTCATTTCACAATGCCATATAAGTGAAAGTCATGTTTGTTTTGTTATTGACAAATATATTTCACAATACGGCATTTAACGATGCCATATGTTGCTGAGCTAGCTACCTCCCCTTCAAGTTCCAGTTTTTGCTGCCAGCAAATATATTCTGTTGTGGTCTTGTGGACTTAACTTTTCAACTTGATAGAACGTGATATAAGTTTGCCTAATCCGACCTTGAAAATATTAAGTGCAGTAGCATTTAGGGAAAAAAAAGTTGAAAACCATGAAGCTTGTTTCAAATTAGCCAGGTTCTCCATAAAAATTTGACAAGGCTCAAAGATAACTACTTTCAGAAACGTGAGCGCAGGGCAAATCTGGCAGGTCAGCACTTAAAACTACAGAACGGTGAGGTTTGCACACAACGGCAAAAAAAAAAAAGAAAAAGAAAAAAGAGCAGCAGCTAGATTTCGTGCGAATTTACATGATTTTTTTAAAATTTGTGGGTTGCTGAGAGCAAATCTTTTATGAAAACAATTTAACGAACAGAGCGACTGTTCAAACATCCTGTTTAACAGGAGGTAGAAAGCGATGAGTTTGGCTTTCTCGCACAGTAGGAAAATTTTGCTGTATCAATCATATTTATCACGATTATGATTGCTATTATGTCACCAAATCCATTATTTATACCGGTAAAAACTTGTCCCTGATTTTTTTCCCTTTTTACATAGATGAAGCAGAACAAATCGGCATCCTAAGGTAATACCTCGGGCTGAGCCCTTTTATCAAACCAATACATCAAATTTGTCATTCCGATTTTCTGGAGGTGATTTATGCAATGCTGAGGATGACAACATGACGTTGCTTTTGGTCACCTGCCCATGCCTGGCAATGGCAATCCTGTAATCCGTGTAACATGAATCAGTTGTGAGCAAACAGACAGTTGAACTAAGATAATCATTTGGAGCTAATAAATGGACGTAACCCATATCCATATTTGTTTAACTAAACATAATTGTTGGCAGCGTCTCTTGCTTGGATGTAAAAAAAAAATGAAATTCCCGTTTCTACATAAATGGCATTTTCTCAAATGTGAGAGTCAACCAATAACTAACCCTTAACCTAACTAGAACTAAATGACTAAATTACAAGGTAAGACAGCCACGGTTGAGTGCATAAATTATCCTTCCGTCTAGAAGCAATGCATACTAAAACTACATATATCGCAATAATTATCTTTCAGTTGAAAATGTAGTACCTTTGATGGAGAAGAATGGGAATGTGCAGGCCTTCTTTCGGAACCTATAACATGCTAATTTGAACCGGTTGTTGTAACACAAGGGGCAGAAGACGCAGAAGTGTTGCCACTACTTGTCGCTGCAGTAGTTGGATTGTTTTCTGTAACTCTCTCATTGCTTGATTCTGTACTGGGAATAACTTCAGAAGTGGATATTGCTGGGCCATCACTTGTTCTACCATTACTACCTCTAGTTTCCAGACGCTCCATCATCCTTGATACGGATGCAATTCCAGCATTAACTTCTCTTCTTACTTCAGAACCAAGATCTGCCACAGATGAATGACGCGAAAAAAGTCTCTCCTTCCATCCTCGAGTACTTTTTGTAATAGATTCCTTGTACCTGAATCGGACAAAAGGAGAAACAGATTTAACATAAAAGTTGATAGACAACTTTCGAAGCAACTTAAGAAAATAAAACTCCATACTTCATAGAGACAGCATTTAAGCGAGACTTCAGAGAGTCTGAGAAAGACTGAAGATCTGAAGGCCCAGCTCTGTCGTTGTTTACTGGAGTTGATTGCCCAGTGGAATGCCTCCTGATACACCAGGATCATCATATTGGTTATCATAAAAAAAAAACATAAGGACATAGTGCATGCATATAGGTGACTCAATTTACCTGTTGAAAAACCTAGGGCTAGATACAGGGGTACTATTTCCAGATGAAACAACAGCATCTTGATCAGCATCGTAGGTAAGCATCCCAGGACTTTGATTGCCTGCTTCTTCATGGGTGTTAGCATGCAGTGATAATTCACCAGTTGTGTGGACAGGACTTGATTCATTATCCACTTCCCCTTGAACGGACGATGAAGAAACTGAACCAGCAGAAGGCATGTTTGGATGCGAAGAAAAAACTAAGAACTGTGGACGACCATGAGAGCCGGAACGACCCCTGTGTCCTTCTCTTCTACCAAGGTGGTGTGACCTTCCCATTGCAGCGGCTGCTGCTAGGTGCTGTAATATACGCTCTTCAAGTTCAGCATCATTACCAACAACAGGTAACTGCAAAAGTTCATCTTGCTAATTAGGTTAACACTAGAAAATGCTTCACTAGTCAAATCAGGAGGAATATATCAAAACTCAAGTTAGTTTCATAACACATACATGCTGAACCTCAAAATCTCCAAGAGCAGGATGATGAAATATAGTTGTATTTCGAGTTTGATTGGTCCTTACATTCCTTTCACGCTCCACTGCCTCGAGCAGCTCTTGACTGACATATTAGTAGGACAGAGGTTAGTACCCTTTTACATGTTAAAATTCTGCCTGATATCTGTATAGGCAAAGAAAACATAAAGTATTTTGACGACTTGCCTGGTAGGATCCTTCAAACTGATAGGCTGCCAACACATAGGACACTGAGAACTTCTCTGACACCTATGCAAAAGGACCACCGATCATCAATATGAAAAATCTTTTTACACAGAAAAAAGAACTGATAATGGAATTTGCCATGTGAAGTCTCATTCATAATCTCTGGAGAAATCCCCTTACAAGTTACAGCTAGTTAACTACCACTGAAGTTTCACAATTCCACTATATATAAGAAGGATCTATATAAATATATAGCAAATCTTATTTACCTATACTGTAATATGAACAAAACTATGAATAATTCTATAATACAGCACCCCTTCAATTAATAAAGGAGTACATTTTCATAAAACAGCACTACATTTGCTAAAGCTATCGCAAACTGCAATCTTGAGAAAAAAATTCATAACAGGCCTCATTTATTTATTAAAAAAAGGATTCACAAAATTACATTTTAAGCATTATCATTGTATTCTATCGACACCAGCTGTTAGTCTCACAAACCTAGCCAAATTCACAATGGAACATATATGCTAGTAACTATCAAGCGGGGCCAAGTACATTGAGTATGATGGAAATAACTAAAGTTCAGTTTTGTCAAATGTTTCGAAAGATCAAATGTTGTGAAACAATCACTTGAAAATGTGATTTTGTGATGGTTTTACCAAAGGTAGTAGGGCTTTCAGAAATTTAATCTCAATAAAATTAAACAATCATGATATGCATGCATCCATAGGAATGTATGGAAATACTGAAATTAGCACATGGAAACTATACTAATAGGTAGATACTTTGATAGTTGAAAGTATTTAGGTATATTGTCTGGTCACACTGACGTTTAATGCAAACTGGAAGAAGTGTAAAAAGTTGACAGTAGGTGTATCATGGTCATCAATGCACAAATATATGGGATTAGCACCCTAGAGAGAGCAGGATATTATGTACTAGAAGTCTGGTTCATTCCTTCACTGAATTTTATAACAACTCCTCAATAGAAAAAGAACAGTTGATAGTCTACCCAAAACCTCAAGCATGCAAAGCTGACCACATGAAATCAAAACTGACCCAAATAGTTTGATATTGATATATAATGTCAACATGCTTGCAGTTGATCCAGGAACAACTCAAATAAATTCAGACAGACAAAGTACAGCGCACAGCAGAAATATAAGAATTTTTCACCAATGATATGCATAAACTGGGGTCAATATTATACCATTCAAGAATGCATTGGAGGTGGAACTCGTGTTTGCAACCAGTCAACTACATAACAAAGAAACACAGTAAAATGGTTAAAAGAATGTCATATATGAGAAAAAACATACAATTGAAGATAAGGCATCTTACTGTGGAAGGGTCACTCTCACAGAACGCCTCAAGGCAGATACTACATGCATCATCACATGCATCCTGAATCCCACCCTCAACAAAGGCTGCAGCTGATGTCAAAC
Organism: Oryza sativa Japonica Group; assembly: GCF_034140825.1. NCBI lineage: Eukaryota > Viridiplantae > Streptophyta > Magnoliopsida > Poales > Poaceae > Oryza > Oryza sativa. The sequence continues at coordinate 23,418,732 of NC_089045.1, forward strand.
CCTCCATCTTGGCTTTCTCATCAGTTCCAGATGCCATTGCAACGGAATCACAACACTGATATCTAGAATATGGAGAAAAGAAGGGCTTAGAATATAAACACTTCAATTGACCAAAGTCTCAAAATGGCTTCACGATGGAAAGCAAACACATCAGTTATTCACAGCTGAGGCCAAAATGATCCCATGAAAACAAATATAGTATACACTTAAACAAACATGTTATATTGTTGAAAAAAAGAGCCTGTAAACAATGGCACAGGTGTTCAAATTCAGTTTTAACAAAGTATAGCTTTCCGAAGTTGCCAAAAAAAAAAAACTACCACAGATAAGTTGTGTAGCCAAGTAAAATGCATTGTTAAACTCATTTTCATTTGCTGTATAGTGCATACGAATTCACTGCTCGCTAGTCACCAAGTATGATCTTTTGCACTTGGGGGAGTTAGTTGAAAATGATCTTGAGATATTGTAAAACTGTAGTGCAAATCCTCCCTAATCCCTTTCAATAGTTCATTTTTTTTCAAGAACTTCTATCCCTAATGAAAACTAGATTTGCAAGATTTATGCCAATTTTCATAGGATATATACTCCGAGCAAATGAACATATTAGCCAACAAAAACTACCAGTTATGTCAAAACTCATCAAGCCAAACATGGGAAAAATAAGAAAGTTATATTCCCCATATCAGAATTCCAGAAGCCCCATAATGATTCTATCAGGTAATGCTATGTAATCATAGTCATAGTTCCAGCACAAGACCCATTTTTACTCGGTAGAGCCTCAACCAGCTCAAATTCTCTCCAATTAATACCTCCAAACCATAGCAAACGCCGACCAAATCAAACATAAACCCCAGAACAGAACAATTTGGTCTAACGAGTACCCTTCCAATCAGCGCGATTTCACACGGCACGGCTCAGGTCCCCCGGAATCACGATCCAAAGTCACGCCCAAATCAATTAACCCCCCACCCCACAATAGAACTACCTAAAATCCAAAATTCTCACACAATTCAACAAAAGCACGCAGCATACCGCGAATTCCCCTAATCGCACAACACGAACACCCCCCCAATTCTCACCACATCAAACCCCAAACCCGAACAAACACATCCCTACTTAGACCCAAGCCCAGCAACCCACACCACATCGTCTCCAATTCCCCCCCATCCAAACCCCACCCCACAACCCGAGGAATCCAACCCCGCGCCCCCCACCAAAATTGGACCCAGCTCGCCCAACCGCCCCCAGATCGCCGACGCCCCCCACACCACCCACCACCGCAACCGAACGGGAAGGATCGGGATCCGGCCTTACCAGGGGCACCGCCGCCGACGCCGACGAGGACGCCCGATCGGATCCGGCTGCGCGCGCGAGGCGATGGGGAGCACGAAACCCTAGCTAGCTAGCTAGCCTCTTCGCCTCCTCCTCCAACCTCCTCTTCTCTCTGGGTGAGGAGGCGATGGGGAAAGGAGAAGAAAGGTATCGAGACGACGAGGCGAGCAAGCGCGTGCCTCCTCTCCACTCGGCCACCACCACCCCACCCCCCAGTGGGGCCCACCCTCACCCCACCCCCCAGTGGGGCCCACCCTCACCCCAACCGAGACACCCGTCGTCACCCCGACGCCGCCCCCACCTACCCACACACCGACACGTGGGGCCACCATCAAAGCTGGTCCCACATGTCAACCGCGTAGGCTAGCTGTAGCAGAGAGAGAGTGAGACAAGCGGGTCGCCTTTTAAGTACGTTTTGACCGCTTCGCCTGCCCCGACCCGCTCTCCGGGGACCACCTGTCAGTGACCTTTTATGGTGGGGTAGGAGTAGGTGACGGTGGAGATTGCCTTTTGTGGGGGGGTAGAGGCGGTGGGGCCACGACGTCAGTGAGCGCGGTGGCGGTGAGCGCGTGCGAGGGGCGCGGCTTTCGAGAGAGGTAATAACGGCACGTCGGCCACCGTCTCCGAGGATAATGTAAAGAAAAATGGGCGCGGGAACGTGTCGCCGACACGTGGGGTCCCAGCCCGACTAACCCCGCTATTACTGTGTGCCACGTGGGCAATTACGATAAGCGAAGCAAAGCGGGGCCCATGGGCTGCTCAATGCGCAGCCCAACCTCGTCGCCGCCCATGGCGGGCCCACCAACGGTCACCGGCCCACTTCGCCCCGGCCTCTCGCTGCCATGTGGGGCCCCCCACTTCGCCTCATCCGCCGCGCCCTCGTCTTCCCTCCACTAACCTCCACCACCTCCCGCGGCGGAATCCTCTCGCTGCAGATTCCACCGCGGCCTCTCCTCCCATATAAAAACCCCACCCAGCTCGAGCTCCCGCGCTTCACCGGCGCCGCCATGCCGCTCCTCCTCCTCGCCGCCGCGCGCCCGTGCGCCCCGCTCCTCGCTCCCTCCGCCGCCGGAGCAGTAGTAGGCCGGCCGTCCACCGCCCGCCCACTGGGACGAGGGACCAGGAGAGGCGCGGGCGCGGCGGCGGCGGCTGCGGTGGCGGCGGAGAAGACGGTGGTGAAGGCGGAGGAGGAGGAGGAGGGTGGGGGAGAGTACGACGCGATCGTGGTGGGGTCGGGGATCGGGGGGATGGTGGCGGCGACGCAGCTGGCGGCGAAGGGGGCGAGGGTGCTGGTGCTGGAGAAGTACGTCATCCCCGGGGGGAGCTCCGGGTACTACCGCCGCGACGGGTTCACCTTCGACGTCGGCTCCTCCGTCATGTTCGGCTTCTCCGACAAGGTGAGGACAGTGACTGAGCACGGTTGGGTGTAGATGAGAATTGGGATGATTGCGTTGCTGCTAGTATATTCTGGGGATCTTGCGTTGGCGAATTTGGTTTTGAGTGAGTGATTGATTGCTGGGAGCACTATGTGAAGTGCGGTGTCGAGGACGGCAAGAATTGGGGAAGGGAAAGTAGGGATTGATTTGGATGTTGTTGGCTAGACGATGAGAAAGTTATTGCTTTTCAAGTGCATTTATGCCTCGTAATGCCCTGATATGAAGGTACTTTACCTGATTGGAGTGGAATGTTGCGATGATGGCGAAAATCGCAGCTACAGGTGTCCAACTTAGGAATATAGGTTGGCACTTGGCAGTGGGCATGCCTGGGTGAATGGGTGTGCAATATTGCTGTTGCTGAGAGTAATGCCATGTGTGGGTGGGACTAGTGGCCGATAATGTTTGTTTGTCTCTTGAGTGTTGATTTTATCTTAAGTATGACTTTGTGTCTGTGATCCAGGGGAACTTGAATTTGATTACACAAGCACTAGAAGCAGTTGGGCATAAGATGGAAGTTATACCGGATCCTTCTACGGTTCATTTCCACCTACCTGGTGACCTCTCAGTTCTTGTGCATAGAGAGTATGATGACTTCGTCACGGAGCTGGTTAATAAATTTCCTCATGAAAAGGAAGGAATCCTGAAATTCTATGGCACATGTTGGAAGGTACTGTGATACCATTTTCATTCTCCACTCTTATCTACAACTACTTTTTTTTTCTTTTTGGTATTTTGAATTCACTCTTTGCAAGCATATATCAAGTACAGTTGTTTTCTCATATATGAGCAGATCTTCAATTCATTAAATTCTTTGGAGCTGAAGTCCCTTGAGGAGCCTCTATATCTTTTTGGGCAATTTTTTCAAAAGCCTCTGGAATGTTTGACGCTAGGTATAAGAACCGCATCCATATATTCCTCTACAAGATTTTGTAGCTGACCCATTGTATTCCCTATGGAAAAGCTCCAGCTGAATCAAATGCAATTCCAAAAACCAATGAAAGGATGATTGAGAGGAGAACTTGATCAGTACATCATATTTACTGCTTAATCAGATTGGTTGACTTGATACAATGGAACTCATGACTTTATCTCTCTTGCAGCTTATTATCTGCCACAGAATGCTGGGGATATTGCTCGCAAGTTCATAAAAGATCAGCAGTTACTCTCCTTCATAGATGCTGAGGTGTGAGATATTTGTGAGTTTACTCACTTGTTCAATTTTTCTTTCGTCGACCATGTGATTCTCTGTTAACACCAGTTTATTCACTTTGTTTGTAGTGCTTTATTGTGAGCACAGTCAATGCCTTGCAAACACCCATGATTAATGCAAGCATGGTAAGTGGAATGCATGACTCTCAGAATTTTGCTTCTGATTCATTTAAATTTCTGTTATCTCAAGGGTGAAATAACAGGTCTTGTGCGATAGGCACTTCGGGGGAATTAACTATCCAGTTGGTGGTGTTGGTGGTATTGCTATGTCCTTGGCAGATGGGCTTGTTGACAAAGGCAGTGAAATACGCTACAAGGCTAATGTGACCAATGTAATTTTAGAAAATGGCAAAGCTGTAAGTTCATCTTACTTAGACTAAATATCTGGAGCTTTTATCGACTTGTTAGCTGAGCATTTCATTACTATAGGTTGGAGTCAGGTTATCAAATGGGAAGGAGTTCTTTGCTAAAACAGTGATATCGAATGCTACCAGATGGGATACATTTGGTAATCCTGCTTATCTATTTTTATTTGAAAAATATGCGGCTCGTTGAAATTCATTTGTTACAATATTATTTGCTGAAAGTTTCACAACCTTTGCTCAAAATTCACAACTCAGTTTTGTTCTTGAGTTATTATTTGTTAACCACTTGTACTTGTCCATAAAAATAACAATTACTTCTACTCAAAGGTAAACTCTTGAAAGTTGAAGAGCTTCCAGAAGAGGAGAAAAACTTCCAAAAGAATTATGTTAAAGCACCATCATTCCTTTCCATTCATATGGGTGTCAAAGCCTCAGTTTTGCCTGCTGATACTGATTGCCACCATTTTGTACTTGAGGTAGGTATGACTCCACTGTGGGTATCAGATATCACAGGCAATGGGTACACAATGCTAAGTTGGTACACAACAGTTTTAGTCCATAATAACTTAATTCTAATTACAATTGCCAGGATGACTGGGCTAATTTGGAGAAGCCTTATGGAAGCATATTTTTAAGTATCCCTACAGTGCTTGACCCATCCTTGGCTCCCGAAGGACACCATATACTTCATATTTTTACAACTGCAGGGATAGAGGATTGGGAAGTATGGACTGTGCTCTTGCTGTAATCTAATTTATTTCAAATTGTGAGAAACTAAGCCTTTTGTACCAATGTACTTATTTAGTTATTTATTCCTAATATCCACCACAGGGTCTGTCCAGGAAGGATTATGAGAAGAAAAAGGAGCTTGTGGCGACAGAGATAATAAAGAGGCTTGAAAAAAAGCTGTTCCCTGGTCTTCAGGATTCAATAGTCCTCAAGGAGGTAGGTTCTTATAGTTCTTCCACGTCAGGATCTAAGACTGTTCTTTTCAGATCTTGACTAATTTTTGTTTGACCTTTAAATGCTGCTATCATGCAAAAAATTGTAGTGGGATAGTTTTGATTCTAGTGCTAACACGCTTTCGACTTGTTGAACATTTGGTGTTGTCAGGTAGGCTCACCAAAAACACACCGAAGATTTCTTGCGCGAAATGATGGTACATATGGACCCATGCCACGGGGTAAACCAAAGGGATTGCTAGCAATGCCTTTCAATACTACTGTAAGTTAATATGCATTGTTGACTTGATGTCCTGAAATCTTCTTGTGCTGCAATATTGTTGGACTGAAAATTTACTGCTTATTTTACAGTCAATAGATGGCTTGTACTGTGTTGGCGACAGCTGTTTTCCTGGGCAAGGTGTAATTGCTGTGGCATTTTCAGGGATCATGTGTGCTCATCGAGTTGCAGCTGATATTGGTAAGTTCAGATTCCACTAACATCCCCCTAAAATGAACTGAGTTTGAAGGATTGGGAGCTTTATTTATGTTAGGGTCTTAGGGACTAAGAAGTAGAGAGATTTGTCTGCTGATGAACAACATAAGCTGATATTGGCAGAAAAATGACGTTTGTTTGCTGCTTTGATCCTCATCCAGGACTGGAACAAAGATCTCCTGTACTAGATGCGGGTCTTCTTGGGCTCCTCAGATGGTTGAGAACGCTTGCTTAGGATGATACGGACAAAGATTTGGTTGACCGTCGATTGATTTTACGATTACAGAAAAACACCTTCTCACACATGTCATGGTCATTGCACATTTGTTTTGGTGAGCCATACATGGATCAAGCAGCAGTTTTTGCCTCTTGGGATCTTGCTTCTGCCTGGTATATACAAGAGGTTGGATTTTCAGCTGCAGTGATCCCTGAAAAGCTGAAGCTTCCTGGAATAATTGTACAGATTTCAGTTGTTATTTGGGAGCAAAAGGCGTAAAGACTAATATGGATGCATATATGTACCTAGAGCCTTATACACATGATGTAACTTGTTGTAATCTACTAGTATCTCCTGTATGCCCATGTTGTCATGTTGACAATTGAGAGTTACAAACATGCAGCTGTACATGATGTGTAAGCCTTAACAGAACAAAGTCAGATACACCTGCAGCCTTCTGAAGATTGAGGAGCGTTCTTCCTCCTAATGTTACGAAGCAAATTAAACTAAGTAAAACCTATGTACAAGGCAAAGGCATGTACTTCTGTAATTGGCCAAAAGAAAATACGTAGTACTTTTGTAATTGGTCGAAAGATACTAATGTTGCCTGCATTTAAAAGAGAATGGAGGTATTTTAGCTAAGATTTGGATGTTTAATCCAATAAACTAGGTCTATATGAAACATACAACTCTATTCCTTTTGGTAATGTGAATTCATTGCCCTGTCATGAATCATGATACAGTTTGAAGCAAGATTCCGCAGAGAGTCAAATACTTAGCGGCGCCCGGTCACCAGCAAAAAGATGTACCACTAATCAACTTAAGGCGTCCAAAGGACCAAAGCTAACATCTAAGAATACAAGATTAGAGGCCACATCAGAATACAAGATTAGAGGCCACATCTGGGAAGTCAGACAAGATAGGAGATTGCACAAGGTCAATGATCAATTTATTATTGTGTAAGCTACATGTTACAACAACAACAACAATGAAATACATGTCTGGGACTACATTCCTCCAAAATTTAAGATGATACAGTTAAGACAGATTCAGACAATGCATAGGCTCATAAACCTGAATTCAGGTAGGAAATCAGATGTGATTGAGCATTTAAATGGAATGGCAAAATCGTCGAACTTTCACCAAGAACAGCAATCAAGTATCAGACTGACAGACCTAGCTGCTAGAAACGAAATCAGAATGAGAACTTGAATCCTCCAGTATTGGCATCTACCGCAGATTCCCAGAACGAGACTTTCTTCTTGCGAGCAGCAGCCTTCTGCTGAGCTTCAAGTTCAAGCTGTTTAATCATCCCAGGATAAGTCATATCGATGGCATTGCGGAACTTGTCATGCAGGTTTACCCTGTCTGTAGTCCCTGATACAAGTTCACTTGCATTGGGCCTCTTGAGAAAGTCAAGAACATTCAACAGATTCCTCCTGAATATTTCAAAGGGGAAAAGAAGAGATAGCATGTCATTTATAAAGATGTAACAGGATTAGGCAACAGTTATCATGCAGACTAATGGACACATCAAGTTCAGCAATTAAACAAGATTCAAGAGGATTCCACATCAAAGCTATACAGCAACCCAGATTGAAATGAGAACACTCTCCTGATTCATGCCTTCTTTCAAAAGGAGGATCATCAGGAGGGACCTTCGTCAACACTACACGATACTTCCATTAGCACCTGGCATCATCAGGAGAACCCAGCTACTACTTTTGTTAATTGCTACTCCTAAGAAGCTTACACACAGAGTCAATTTTGACTCGATGAGTGAAGAGGGCATCATTTGTAAAGTATAGAAATAAGCCTTTGTTGACCTTAAATAGTTTTAGAACCAGAAAGACAATTGACATTAATTATTATTTGGCAGAAACTTTTCTTCAGTTGATCGTCATTTGTAAATCCTACAAACGACCAAGGAACATACATACACTTGAATCTCTTAAGAGCTAACATCCATAGAATTAAGTAAAAGCATAAGTGCACCACTGAGATTGTTTGTGAATGAACATATGCTTAAAAGCATCAAGCCTAGAACATTGGATTTTATTTTGAATTTGTACTGGAGATTCTAATTTGTTCTATACACTGTTATTACTGGCATGGTGATGCCCTTTTTTATGTTCATTACCACAGAAGGCCATAAAAGAGCACTTCTTGATGGTCGCTTAATTTCTAACAACAAAGTCCTGCGTCTAGTGAAACAATAAAAACAACACAGAAGCATGAGATGTGAACTCTAACCTGCTCACATAATTCTGAGTAATCGCAATAGATTCCTCCAGATTGATAACCAAATGCCACCATCCATTAGGCACAAAAACCACCTCTCCAGCCCGGCATATACACTCAACAGGCCTCTTTTCCCAGGTCTTACATGCCCCATAAAAATTCATGAACCATTCCATGATAGATACAGGGCTAGTGACTTCTGCTCCATCCGCACTTGGATGAACTCCTGGCGGCACCACCTCCGGTGGGAACATCACCCACTTCTTGGCTCCCTTGATCACAGCATTCCACGCCGATGTCGAGTTTGGATCAACATGAAACGACGACCCTGAACCTGCCGGCCCAATGATAACCCATCGGTGGTCCGGCCTTTCCTCCCCAAGCACCCCGAATAGGTCCTCTCGGAAGTACGCCGGCACCTCATAGTCCCTCCCCATCTCCGGCACCTTCTCGGTGAACTTGGCATCGAACAGGTACAATGGCCTCTCCTCCTGCACATTGTCGGCATACTGGAGGTACCTATCCAGCGTCATGCTCACCGGCCCGACGGCGAACTCCTTCCCGGCCGAGACCTTCAGCAAGTGCTCCCTGGTCCACTTCTGCAATGCTGGCCAGCTCTCGAGGCAGCCTTCCAGAAGCACCGGCCTATTGGGCTCCTCGAATTCGGAGACGAATTGCTCGACGGACATGCCGCGGCGGCGATCGATGGTGTCCCGGTGGAGCCACTCCGGCCGCATCTCCATGTTGGCGCAGAGCCAGCTCTGGAAGAGGTAGTCGGAGTAGAACCCCCTGATCTCTAGGCCCCGCGGGGGGAGGTGGGCGCGGCCGCCCGACGCGGCGGCGATGTAGGTGGCGCGCCACGAGCCCGAGAAGGCGAAGTCCCCGCCGAGCTCGTCGAGGACGAGCGCCCGCCAGAGCGGGTCGTGGGAGGCGACGACGTAGAGCGCCCTCGACGCCGCGGAGAGCCTAGCGAGGTCGCGCGCCGCGAGCAGGCCGAGCACGTCGAGGAGGACGTCGTCGGGGAGCGGGCGGAGCGCGCCGAGCCCCGCGTCGCGGAGGTTGCCGCCGCCGCCGAGGAGGAGGAGGTTGCCGAGCGGCTGCACGAGGCATCCCCCATCGCCTCGCCGGCCGCTCCCGGCACCCCCCGGACCGGCGCGCGCGGAGGTCTTCAGGTGGAAGGCGGTGGCGTCTCCGGCGGCGGCGTCGGCGAGGCGGTTCTTGGATTTGGTGGTCTTCTTGGGGCGTTTGCTGCCGCCGCGGCCGCGGCCGCGGCGACGGCTAGGTTTGGGGTTGCGAATGGCGGGGAGGAGGAGGGAGTGGAAGGCGCTCGGCATGCTCGGCGGCGGCGGCGGCGGCGGCGGCGGGAGAAGGGAGGGGAGGGAGGGGGTTTGAGACTTCGGAAAGTATAGGAGGCAAATGAAATGGGCGGAAGAGACGATCCGACGGTCAGTGATGCAACTCTGCGAGAATGGACGGCGGATCGATACCTGCGATCTTGAAATCCAGATATCACTCGACTGACAGGTAACAGCCCGTTTCCGTTTGGTGGGCTGACACCGAAAAGAGCGATCAGTCGCGCGCGCCCTCCCCGCGCGACTGGGCACGTGTCGCGCGCGGGGAGGCGGGGGGGGGGGGGGGGAGGGGGGGTGCGGCGGCGGCGCCCGCGGTTTCTCTTTTTTCTTTTCGTTTTTTTACGCACTTTTTTTTTGTTTTTTTCTTTTCGTATCTTTTTAGTCTGGTTTCTTTTTTTGCACTTTTTTTTTCTTTCTGTATTTTTGTCAGTTTTTCCCTTTTTTAATATGCACGTATTAAACACGTATATAAAGTTTATATACGTGTATATAAAGTTTATATATGTGTAATTTTTATATTACACATATATACAAACATATATAAAGTTGATATATTTCGTATATATACATAAACAAATTTTGTATATAAAAAATATATGCATATTAAAAAAATATAAATATATGCAATATGTATACATAATATATACTTTATATACATACGTATACAAAGTTTATACGTATATATATAAAATATATATGTATGTATACATATAGTAGAGAGGAGAGATGAGAGGGTCAAAAACTGACCGTGTCCCACGCGGGGGGCACGACTGATCGCCCATTAGGGCCCCTGGCTGACATGTCCTGACCCGCTCGTTTAGGACGTATCGTGCCGGTCTGACTGCTCTCGGTCGTGGGCCTAGTCATGTATAGGCCAGACCAGACCGGGCAACCTATCTAGCCATCTATACCACCTGGTCTCCTTCCAGTATCTCATAGAAACCGGATCCTCTAACGTGAACTGCTCCCTGACATGATCACTGACAGGTAGGCTCGCGAGCATTGGGACCCACGTTTCAGTCACCACGTCTCTCTGACTTCACGTCAGATGTTCCAATCTACCCCATGCATGCATCCTTCTCCCCAAGAAGCAGCGCAGGGCACATTAAGCATTGATTTCCTTTTTAGCATCAGAGTTGGTGGGTCCCAACGCCGCCCTTTCCTGCTTTTTTTTTTGGTTCAAAACAAAGCATAAATGGTGTGCTTCTAAATCCTAAATGCCAGTCTATCCTTTCAAAAGCTTTATATTCTACTATATTGCTTAGAACACTAGTTCTTTTATGTTTATTTTTGAAAGCTAAATTATCATATTAATCAAATAGATATCCATTTTATGTCAGCAGCGTATCTTAACTTTCAAACAGGACCTGCTTGGAACCCTTAAGTACCCGTTAGTAAACCCCTGAAGCAAGATCAGTTTGAGCTCCACACAAAAGCATAGAGTGTGCACATCCATCACAAATTCCATTTATTTTTTATTACTTTGAAGAGACATTCGCACGTACACCGTCACATATACACACATCACAAGCATATACACGCAAATGCCAATGAAAACAACCAGTTTTTTTTTTTCAAAAAAGAAATATAGAATGTTCAGAGCGTAAGGACGACAGTACTACTTATCACTGACGTGGCGTTTAGAACACAGAAGATACATATATATACACACGAGCATAAGTTTTTAGTGCCAAGCCTATTAAGTCACTGAATTAAGGGCACGCTGAAGGATCGGTCAAGCTGAACACAGTTGAGCAGGAAAACAGAAATCAGGAATAGGTTCACGACAAATGGATAAGTGGCTCCTCTTGATTAAGATGCAAAGCAAAATGATAACGAATGTAAACAAAGGGAACGGTAACATAAACTGAAGGTACACCTGTGTTAAGTTATTAACTTGAATATTGAATTTCTTGATGAGATCAACAACTTCCTTTCTTGGCACAGTGGCGCCTGCAGGAAATAAATATTAGTGACGCGCCTCCTTCATTTTCATAATTCTTTAAATTAACATATATATAGCTCAGCAGAATGAAGGACCACACAACAAGCAGTGCTAACGGGAGTACGGAAGGTGAGGCAGTGAGGAGGAGGTTATACCATCGAGCTGCCACTCGGACTTGTTCTTGGTATCGATCTTCCTCGTGATGCGGATAATGTGTTCGGGTGTGTTCCCGCGAGTGAAATCTTGACATGGCCGGACTCCTCCCCCCTCTTGACGAACGCCCCGACGCTGGCCACCCTCCCGAGAACCTGCATTCCGTTCACGCACGCATTTGTTCATACACTTAGCCGTCGTATTCGCATAAGAGGGGGGAAAAAAACAGTTGCCGCGGGAAATGTAAGGAGGCAGTAGGTGTGTACGTACGCCGGGGTCAGCGGCGAGGGCGAGGGCGATGGCGCAGACGAGGGAGCTCTTGCCGGAGCCGTTGGGGCCGAGGACGAGGTTGAGGCGGGGGCCTGGGCGGCAGGCGAGGCGGTGGTAGGTCATGAAGTTGGAGAGCTCGATCTCGACGATGTTCCCCGGCACGTAGCCGCCGTCCCCGCGCCGCAGATGCGTCGGCGTCGGCGTCGGCGGCGGCGGGGCGGCGATCCTGGCGCGCTTGGCGGCGCGCGCGGCGGAGGTCGCCATGGGCGGGGGATTGCGCGGGTGCTGTGGACTGAAACTGTTCGACTTCCGCGGAAAAAAAGAACGGAAATGGAGAAGAAATCGGGAAGGGGATCTCTGCTGCTGGGCCGAACATTCTACTGGGCTTGTAGGACTAGGAGATTTGGGCCTTGGCCTTGTTGGAAGGCCTTTTTGGATGATGAGTCCTTTTCTTTTTGGAATACAAGTCTATTTCATCTCTTACTACTGTTTGAATCGCCTACCTCAACCACAAAACCGGGTATAACGTCTTTCTTATCTTAAAAACAGTGCAAATAGACTCCTTCGATGGTTTGGGAAGCGGTTTTTACTGACGTGTCAGGTTGACCGTAGTTGACTCGTTGATTTAGGAGGTAAGAACTCACATGTCAGGGAGCTACAACCCCTTGCAAAAGTCTTGTCTGAACCAAGTCTATAGGTTTCTAGGAGAATGATGAGAAAATAGTCTTAAACAACACCAGCTCAAAAGCAGATACAACTTATCTAGGAATCAATCCTATGACTAAACCTCTAGTTAAAACTGAAGAAAATTTGTGTGACTGTCTCTAAATTCCGAAGATATGTGATTGATATAGAATAATATTTTTAATAGGACTTTCCATTTCTATCCTTAGCAATTCAAAAGCAAAAGCAAAGTTACTAAAAACGACAAACAAAAAACTAAAATTAGTTCTAAAATTTAAAATTGGTATGTTGTAGCTGAAACAAACAGGCCCTTGGGCAGTGGAAGCTCAGTGGGATTCATGGATGGATGAGCATGCACATATCCATAGCTGATAGGTTATTTTTTTCCTTTATAACATTGCATTGAACACACACGCATATACACCACCACAAATACACTTAACCCGCATAGTAAGTGCATCGCATGACTATTTCTACGTCACTGCTACGAAAACAGCCAGTTTTTTCTTTTTAAAAAAATCCAGAATATTCAGAGGTTTCAGGGTCAATTACAAAGATTAAATTATCCTCTACAAAATTCAAATTACGACATCACTACTCACTATCATTGACTTGGTGCCTAGCACACCGGAGGTAAACTACAAGAACAAAGCTCTCTCAGTCTCTCCCGTCTCTATAGCTGCTATCAGCGTTGTTCTATATTCTGTTTCATCTAAACTTCGATTGGAATGCACTCGAATCAAAGAAGAATGCCATCGATGAAATGAAACGATCCTGAGTATTATTGATCTTCTTGCTCCCCGGAAGTTGGGTTTCTGATCTTTCTTATTTTTCTCTGCAGGTGAAGGTAGAAAATTCAGTAACCCATATAAACATTCAAGCAAACATTTGCTTCAACAAAAAAAATTTCAAGATATATAAGGGGAAGGAATGGAATATGTGGACACTAACCGAGTTCGCCCACATCAACCCACAAGCATTGCAAAATGATTTGGTTCCATTGGGAGCATGGCGCATCATGGGTGTGGCGTCGCTGCTTTCACCACAGTTGGTGCAGCTGCATGAATTAAAAATAGTATACGATCAACAAGCAGCATCCACATTGCAATAATGCAATGAAGGTTTCAGAAAATCAGAAGTATATATCTGTTGAAAAGAACTTACAAAGTTATCCCCTTTCTGTGTGCCAAGGAATTTTCAGAGGTCTGAACCCTAGGTGCAAATTTCCCTTTGCTGCGTTTCATCCTGAATGAGCAAATTCACAAGAACCAAAATTTGTTAAGTACTAGCAAATGCGGACCAAATTAACATTTCGGAATGAAGATTTTGATGCGTACCGCAAAGCGACTTCCTTTCGGGCACTGTAATCCGCCTTCTTGATGAACTTGATGTTCCTCTTTTTCTCCCTATACCGCGTCAGCGCAGCAAACCTGTCGAAGTCCTCGGGAACAGTGATGGGTCTTACCTGATGAAAAGTTCAGAGAAGTTGTAATCTGCTAGGACAACTGCTGCAGAGAGTGATCTGCAATGCAGTTATTTTTTTCAAATGGTTGTGAAAAATGCAGATGATTTAATTACCAGGTTAGTGGGTTGTGGCCTGATGCTCTGTGGAATCATCTCCTGTCCATTCAGATGGTGGAAGATATTTTCAATCTGTGTAACAGTATCACAATATTGTCAGTGCTGTAATACGATGTTATTTAACTATTTAAGTGGTAAACTGTAGCAATACATAATAAATATAGTGAAGTTTTTCAATATTGCACTGGAAACAAGAATGCAGAGAAGACTTGAGCGCATGACATGGTAGGAAAAGAATCATGGATAGCATGCACTACTTCCGAGCAAAATCCCTTGTATTTTGGAATGGAGTTAGTAAGTACTATACTCGTGTTGAGCGGCTACGCAAAAATAAAACTACACTACAAATTTTGTCATCGAAGAAGAACATTTTAAGATTGAAATTCTGCTTCTATCCAATAATGATCAGAGAAAAAAAAGATGAAACAAGAATTAGTGCAACGCGTTCTAAATTAGCTACAAGCTAAGAGACAAACATTGAATTGGTCATGCCAAGCTCATGCATACATAACAATGCAACAGGAGGATAACCAACTCAACATAGCAAAAGAATCCAACAGAGAGCCACAAATATTAAAAAAAGCAACCACAAATGTTGCTCATAAGTACTGTATCTAACAGTGTCAATGCAAAAGAAAGGTAGAGTGATCTCAAAAAAAACAATGCAAAAGGGGAGATAATAACAGTCTGATCCTTTTTTAAGTCAAAAGCCTTCAGTGCGTATCTACTAATTTTCCTAGGTGAAATGCAAGAAGTAAGAACAGAGCTCCTTATTTTTCAGGATCAAAATGAAATTAAAGCCGAAACAAATTATCCAAGAGCAAATTAAATATACCACATTATACAAGAGCAAAACCTTCTAACCAAATTCTTGCAAACAAATTAAAGCCGAAACTCATCAAGTACTAGCTAGGATCAAAGAATGAAGAAACATAATTATATTTCCAAGGAAGAGAATGAAAAAAAAAACGTAGAAAGTTACCAAGAAACAAGCACATTGTGCAGCAAGACCAAGAGATACCTTCTGCGGCTGCACGGGGTCGAAGATGTACTCCTGTCCTTGGTAGTACATCACCAGCCGCTCATCGTCGCCGTGCTCCGGCGCCGGCGACGGCTGCTGCTCTGCCGCCGGCTCCGGCGCCGGCGACAGCGGCTTCTGCCCAATCGCAGCCTGATCGTCTACGTAACAGCCGTCGCCGGCGTCGAGTCCGTGCGTGAAGTCGAACAAGTCCACCGGGAGCAGGATATCGTCGAAGGTGTGCTCCTCGTCGAAGAAATCAGCGGCCGTCGCCGGCGACGTCTTGCGGTGCTCGTCGGAGCTGGCATTGGCGGCGGCGGCGGCGCCGCCACCGCCGGAGCTCGACGACGGCGTCGGGTTGTCCATTGGTGAGGTTGGGAGTTGCAGTGTTAAGTGGACTGGAGCTTTGTTGAGATCGTAGTGACGAGAGAAGAATATCGAACGCGTGACTCCAAATTTTATACGCGACATGAGATATAATTTTTTGGACAATATTGTCAATATATAAGTTGATGCAAAAATTTCCTGAAATCAAGTTTATATGCACTTTAAGTGCTGTATTTTTTAATATATATTTTTGCATCTTGGAAAACTCCAATTTTCAAAGAACACCTAGTTTATGACATTAAAGTATAAACACGTCCACCTACAAATTTTTGTGAGCACCAATGAATTTTTTTTACATATTATTAGACATGTGAGTTACTTGTGGTGGAAGTGGAACTTTTGTCCATCCAGATTTATAGTGGAACTTGCATGTTATGTTTAGGTTCTACACTCCATATATTCGGAACACTCAAATCATCCTTTAAGGGAATATCCACTTATTTTTACATGTCACTTAAAAAGTCATTAAAAAATTTGAAAAAAATTGGTAGGATAGACCAATATATGATATGTTACTTCACAAACATGCAAATTTAAATTCAACTTATACAAGTAAAAACAAAAATAACAAATTTGACTATGAAGTGAATGTGTAATTCACAGTCAAATTTATTCTTTTTGTTTTGAATTGTATAAGTCGAATTTTAACTCGCATGTTTGTGAAAAGATATATCATATATTGATCTATCTTGACAAAAAAATTTTAAAAAATTTAGTAACATTTTGAACGACATGCACAAAACGAGGGGACGTCCCTCGACCTCTCGAGGGACAATAATCCATTTATGATATATTCACTTATAACAAGATATTTGTGGTAAAGTAATCTCAAAATATACCGAATATACCGACCCAATCTCAGGGCACATGTTTGACAAGCATTTATACGATGTTTCTTAAAAAAAAGGAAAAAAGAAATTGTGGTGACGACGAAAATTTATACGGCTGTGTCTACCAGAAGTACGGATTGACCCGCTGAATCTAACCAATTCACTGGGATGAGCATATGTACGGCCTCATGTAGTTCTCCATTGACGGAAAATTGAATACGAAATGTACAACCCTACAGTCGACAGTTTGAGAACGATTTTACAGAGAAATACTCCGTACGACAATAACGGGTTGAGAATGTAGTAGTGTTTAAAACTCCAATTCAAAATCTTTTTCCTCCAGGATAGCAGATCTTAGACCAAATCTAACACTAATTGTCTAATTCCACATGTGAAGGTAAATCAACGAGACAACCATCCGAAGATCAAAATATACTCATTTCCGAAGCAGCAGGAAAAAAGAAGTACCACATTTCAATGATATTTCATATTTGTTTCTCGAAGGAAATCGGGATATTTCATATTTCTGGTGAATTACATCATATCCACGCTTACATCAGCTATTACTATCACGGAACCCAGCGCCGCACTAACTGCGGCAGTAATTCTGGTTAATTTTTTCTGCGAAAGGAAGATAAAATTGAGCCATACAGCAAGATTGGTATGATGTTTTCCATTGTTACATCCACACAAAGACAAGAAGTCGATATGAGTCAGAACTATACCCTGTATACATATGCCCCCCTACCAAAATCTTATGTACC
Organism: Oryza sativa Japonica Group; assembly: GCF_034140825.1. Classification (NCBI taxonomy): domain Eukaryota; kingdom Viridiplantae; phylum Streptophyta; class Magnoliopsida; order Poales; family Poaceae; genus Oryza; species Oryza sativa. Next base: position 23,435,953 of record NC_089045.1, read on the forward strand.
GAAACTTTGCTCTAAAAATGAAGCAACATCTACCCTAAGGGGGCATTCACACCCAACTTAAGGAAATTCAATAGCACGCACCATTGCCCCAAAGCATGGTGGAAAATCATGAAAAATTTGTCATCATGAACAATGAAATCAAGTGCACTTCTGCATCCAAACAGCACCGGTAGAAAGGAATAGAGGCCACGGCACCCAAATGGCCAAAACTTGTTGCTGCTTTTCCCTGTTCGAGTTTAACTTCTCCATACTACATCTCTCTGTTGCTGCTTTCAGATTTGACACCACCAAGGGGCCAGCACAGTCAGAAGTGATTTCAATTGTAAATTCTCACTGGCTTCTCATAGGTGTGACGGTTCTGCACATTAGTTGAAGCCAGAAACAAAAAAGGAAGAAGCAAAATTTCGTTAAGATGAGGTCCTTGCAACCATAGCAATATGCATATAAAAGAAAAGAGCATTGGAATGCTACAGTACAGTGCAAGTACAGTGCAGAAAAATGTATGTGAAGTGCGAAGATGTTTGCGGGGAAACCCAAAGTTAACTACAAGATCTTTCTTCAGTAGCAGCAAAGCCATCTCAAAGTTGCGTATAAGGATACTGTAAACACCTAAATGCCTAAATATAAATTGCTCAGCATGTACTCCCTCCATCCCACAAAAAGACCATTCCTAGCATCCCAAGGTAAAATTAGTGGGGAGTAAAAATGACCAAAATGCCCCTCATTATTGGAAAAGGTAGTAATGGTGATAGGTAGGTAAAGGGTATTTAAGGGATAAAACTTCTTGTTTTATGTGCTGAGGGTAGGTAGGATGGTAGAAGTTGGTTTTTTTGTGACAATTCAAACTCCAGAAGTTTTTTTGGGACGGAGTCATGGAGTAATAAAATTCCGGATTATTGGTTTCATGTATAACTAAGAGGGATTAAAACAGAATTCTCTAAAACATCAGGCGAGCCCAAATATTTTGAAAGATCATTTGATGAAAGTTTAAAAAGATTGCAAGAAATACCACGGTGTAAACCAGCTGAAGTGCAGGTAGCAAGATAAACGAAGTATAGCATAGATATGCCCAAGCCGAGTGACAGAATAAAGGTAAAAGTAACAGGCACAAGAATTCGCTATGCTCGCTTCACAAGTTCACAACCAGACAGCAGCATACCTGATTGGCTGTGTAGGCCCTTTTTGGTGCAGTATCAGCATGCTCCAAACCAAGATACTGCTCCCAGGCTCCATAGACATCTCTCCTCTGAAGAAATCAGAACAGAAAACTTTGTAAATCATAGAACACAACAAATTTATGGGCACAACTAGAGAAGCCTGTAGGGAACAAACAATAATTTACCTGGAAACGGGCAGATACAACATCTGAATCTTGGAGGTAATCTGGCCGGTTCATGGATATGAAAGCGAATTTCCACTGATCATATAGCATTAAAAAGTATATTAGTTTAGTGTCTGTGTCTGCATCACATAGTGGCACGTAATGAAACTCAAGGTAAAAGGCAGAGAATGCAACAAAGAGATTCTCATCAGAATATACATGTTAGTTTATTTCTTTTCTTTCACCCACATAGATTAGATTTGGCTCACGTAACACACATGGCTAACCATTCTATAAGAGATAATGAGCACGACAGTGCTAAGTGTATCATAAATGGCCACTGTTTTTGAGAATTACTGAGAAAATTTTAGACTGCAGTATAATATGAGAACTCTCAGCTCCCTACAGTAAAAGAAACCACTAGACTGGTATACTTCAAAACTCTGAATCTGACTTATATATCAGCATAATCCCAAGGTGGACAAGGATAAAGAGCAAGCCAAAACATGTTATAATTCCACGCTTTCATAAGAAACTTCAACAGATGGATCACCTTGCAGAATTCCTCATCAGGGACTTGGAGTTTTTTCTGTATGCGCTCCTTTACTTCTGCTAAAGTCTCACCTTCACGGATAGCAAGATAAAAAGGATCTCCAAAGTTCTGAATCTGCTGCTAGTCATCACAGCAGTATTAATGGAATGTTCAGCATATTTTGTAAGTAGCCAACTCCCAATACAACTCAATTAGACAAGAATGAAGATCATATCGAAGTGCACTACCTGATTCTGAAGAGGGTCTTTCATGAAGTGATAAACATGAATTAACCGATCATTTGGACCGAGATTTTTCTCCTCCTCTGGAATCTGTACCAATAAGCAGAAGCAGATATGAGGATAGAATGAAGGCGCACATTTTGACACAAGCAGGAAATGAAATAGATTGCAACTTTACAGTTCACGAAATGGAGCACCAAATGCAACCAAAAAGAACATTACATACCTCCTCAGCACGTAGTGTCCAGTACTGATCATTAATATTCTCTATCTTCTCATGGAGTGGAAAAATCTATGGAAAAACTATAATTAGTAACAGCCATGCCATAAATTATAAACAGATGTTTTTTTAAAAAAAAAAAGGGAATTCATCAGGACATATGGTATTTTATTTCTCTTGAAGGCTGAAAGCTAATGTACAAGTACCTTATATATCTTGTGGTAAAAGACCTCTAACAAGCGCAATTCAGCACTGGGACTGGATAGTTCAACCTGATGATTAGTGACATAATTAGAATTTTTACATAAAAACAAACACATGGAGAGACATAACAAGCCGGTTTACACAGCATAACTTGGTAATACCAATGAAAATAATTGAAACATTCCATCCCATTTAAGATAGATGACAGGTTAGTGAGAGTACAATAAGCTGACATCAGGTTATTAAGTATGGCCAGATTTGCTTAACCAACCAAGACTAGTACAAAAAGCATATGGATAGGAGGTTTCACAGTACTTTTCACAGTAAGTATGTTGAAACAGTCATGCAGTCACATGGAAATTGAATATGCGGCTCAACAACGAGCTATATATTAGTATCAATGCTTAACACCTAGTTGTACTTATATAGAGTATTTACACGTTAACAGAACATGGATTAAATGAACCAAGTTATATCACTTGATACTTTCATTTTGCATCACAATTTGGTAACCTGGAGAGTCAACTATCCCTATGCAAAACCACTCTTAAAAAGTTAGTATCCATTTCTCCCTTACCTCTAAAGGAGATTAGAAGTGCACCCTAAAAAGAACGCATGTGAATATATCCAAGTCATGCATTGGTGTATCTCAGACCAAATAGAGTGTAAAACTGGAGAGCAAGACTAAATAACTTGTAATAAAGAATGAAAGGATAGCAAAAAAAGAACCTTTGTTTTCAAATCATTAATCACGTCTGCAATGGTGCTATTCTTTGGAAGCCTGATACTGTGAATCACAACCTAGAAAAAAAGGATGTTTCATGAATATATGCACTTGGTAGCTGAAGATAAATAAAGATGTATTGTTTGCAGCTAATAACCTCATCCTTTGTAGCATGGTGGAATGCAACTTTCAGGGTTTTCAGGCCCTGCAATTCTGGCAGTGGAATATCCAACACCTCATAATACAATATGTCTGATGTCTGCACCAGATAGTATAAATCCCTTTGTATTTTACCTATGCAGAAAAACTATGCTAACTGACCCAAAAAAAAACAAAAAGAGGTGAAAGGTTAACCTGATTATAATGAATGAGCATGTCCAAAAGATGCTCCACTCCCCGATATCTGATAGGTTGCGGTTTAGGCTGCTGCGAATAGCAGTTATGGGATGTTAGACGAATTTTCGCTGGATCATCCACACCAAGCTGACGGGCAACTCTCTCAACAACATCATCATAGGTATGAAGTTTTGACCTTAAAGAATGGGGAAGAAATTAACGTTACACATACATGCTAGATAATTAGCCAATTAAACAGTTTGAACCCAATAGGTTTTGTAGTCACTCACAATTCCAAAGAAAAGTCATCATCCTTTGGTTTCTCCAATAACCGAAAGTGCACAACCTGCAGTAAACAAAATTTACATAGATAAAGCAAGTGGCATCATCATTAAAAAGGTAGACCCACTATAATATTACATGAGCATGAAAAACCAAAATTAAACAAGCATCTAACATATGATAGCAGAAGATTAGAAGGGGGTGAATGAAAGCAAGAGAAATTTCCTTTTGAACCACAGAATGCAAAGGCACATAGCATTATAAGCATACTACTATAAAAGGAGCTAGAGGTGATTGAGCTCATGGTCATCCCCTCACACACAAGAACTTGTGTGACTAATATAGGCATATGTCGATTGAAATATCAGTTATGACAATATGCATAGTGTGCACGTCTATAGGTTGTTGATTGATCTAATGTAATCATTTTAACATTTTTTAAGTTTTGAAGTTAATTATTTTGTTTACATTTCAACTTTATAGAAGTTTGAATAGCATAATATATTACTGTATTTGTTTTGACATCCATTGCAATGTGGCTGCCATGTTCATAGCACATAATTAATCTTCCATTTCAGTCTACAGGAGATGATGCATTTCAAGCGTCCATAGCACATGCTTCAATCAATGGAAATTAGTATAATGGCCCCATACTGTAGAGCACAGCCATCTTAACCGAGGAAGCTAAAAATATCAGACCAGACTAGCCTGGTAAAGTGGTATGAGATAAGATTACTGCCATGTTCGCAGTGGATGTTGATCTAGTACATAAACTCTAGGACTACACCATAGAACAATTCAGGTAGTGGAATGGGCTCAGAAAAAAATTGCCATTCAACCAGGATCAGGCAGAACCCTCTTCTACAACCTAAACACGACTCTCTAGGAGGACAGCCCCAGCCTTCTATTTCTTTCACACTGCAACTACCCTTCCCCACTCTCTCTCTCTCTCTCTCTCTCTCTCTCTCTCTCTCTCTCTCTCTCTCTCTCCACCAACTGATTGGCAACAGCATGTTGGCAAGCAAGGGCAACGTGATGGTGGACAGTAAACTAACATGGTGGCATGGTCAGTGTAGTGCAATCACTAGCTGAGATCAACCAGATCTAGCCAGGTTGCCAGTGAGGAAAGTGCAGATCTGGGCTCCCAGTAGCCACTGGACACTAAACCTGCACCAAATTCAGCATTGCCTCACCTAACTCCTCCATAAGACCCAGATTAACCTTTTTTAATGGAGCACAAGAGCCCAGTGTAGGTGCTGGCCTTGCCTCCACAGAAGTTCTGGTATGAAGCAGTCGCATCACAGTTCCACCTAGAACATTGACTAGGCCTCCTAGAAAGGCACGAGGAGGGGTAGGAAGGAGATTCAGACAGACAAAACAAGGGACGGATTCAGGGCGAGAATTGAGGCAGATTCAGGGGAAAAGAAGAGAGGCAAATTTACCATTGCAATTGCCGTCTTCTGCTCCTCCAAGCTCCATCTAGACATCTCCCAGATCGTCACTGCTGGCAGACCCGTTACTATGAATCTATGTCTATCAGAGGGTGAGAGGGGAGGCGCGGAGAGCAAGAGAGGAGTGAAGCAGAGAGAATAATAGATGAGGTGGTGTGGCCTTAGGGGGTCATACATCCCCTCTGTTAGCCACAGGTGCATTGGTCTGCCCGTCACTTCTTTGCTTTATCTCTTTCTTTTTGTTCTTTCCCTTTTCATTTTCTAGTTGCACTGCCACTTTTCCGCATCATAGCCACATCTGCCACCATCATCACCTCTTCTTCCCTTCCACATCCCTGGGTTTGTTTGGCAAACAAAGAAACCCTTCTAATCGCTTCGGATAGGTTTGGACTGATGGGGATATAGATATTCCCTCATATCCAAACAAACCTAAGGATATAGGCTGAGATCCATCCCTCTCTCTCGAAACAGCAATTCTCTCCCAAATGCCACCCCTCATCATCATTGTTTGGATAGGAAGAGATTAGACCCAATTCCTTCAGATAGTGGGAACTTTAATTCCATTTATAGCCCATCCAAAGGCATTAAGCCTAAGCCCCACCAATTCAAACAAGCCTTTCCATCAGTTAAAATGGTAAGAAGTGGGACCAACTAACCACCCATCGCGGCTTCCTGCACCCACCAACCAACCAACCAACCAACATGTTTTAATAACCCCCAGCTCGTAAATTCCAATTCTCTTCTACCAATTTCCTCGAGCCAAAAAAGCCAAGAAGGTGATGTACAAGCCAGAGAAAAAAAAGGCAGACAACTAGATGACTTAATCTGGGTGAAGAGAACATAGAACCACAAACACAAGTACATCAAAAATATTAATAGAAGCAACTATAGAGTAGCAGCATAAATAGATAGTGTACAATTAGCTTACAGACAAAAATATAAATAACAAAGAAATAAACGCCTTGTACCTACAGTACAAAGAATTGGAATCAAGTTGGGAAATATAAGCACCATACCTGCCTATTATGAACATACTCCAGATACGAAGGGACATCTGGATAACGCATTTGAGTGTCACTATCAGGTATAGGTGATTTTTGGAAACAGATGATGTCCCCATCTTCAAGCTACAATATTTGGAGCATTTTGCAAATCAATAAGTGTTTAATTCAAATTTGGCATTCCTTAACCAAAAGAAACATGTTATAAACCTGACTAGCACGGAAAGTGGCTTTTTTGTCAATATGTTCACACATCACATTTGGCTCAAATTTAATTTCCTGCATGTACCAATGAAACACAACATAAGTACAGTCAACTTGGTAAGGCAGTCGATATAAAACTTAGCAATTGCCACTCCAAAGATTGACACTTAATAATTTGCCACTGAACGCCAGACAGATATCTGGACCTACTCCTAGAACACGCCTCAATGGAGTGACATATACTAGATTATCCCATAAATATAGCATCATGAATTTAGCTCTTGCCTCGTAGAGCTCAATTTCTTCATTTGGCACAAATCCAGCCATTTCATTTAGTTTGGTCAAGATTTCTGAGGGTTTTCCCAAGGCCTTTACGAAGAGCCTCCCCACAAAACTGCAATCAGTGAAAGAATGTTATGTGTCAGCCATTTGTGAAGGAATAAGGAAGAATGATAAGGTGTTAATCAAATAAATGTACCAGAGTTCTTCCTTTTCGGGATTATAGAGTTTGAAGAACAGAAGAATATCTTCCTTGCTCTTCTCAGGTGGAGGGAGAGGCCGCAAATCCTATAAATGATAAAACAGACAACAATAAGTATCCTGCATAACCATAAGTATCAAACAGATAAACAAAGTTAAGTATCCTGCATCTAGAAGCCATAACAGACAACAATAAGTAAAAAACAGAAAAAGAAATGGTAGCAGCTCCAGCACATCATTACCGGGCCAAGTTCTACTTCCAAAAACAACTTCAGCTCAGCATTGTGTGCCTTATTCGATACCTCCCTCAGTTGTCCCACCTGTGCAGATACATATAAAAATGAACTGGAGATGATAAGAAAGAGAACAGAAGCAATAAACACACAATGGAAACAAGCAAGCTCATTGAAAGAAAAAACGTATAAGCTAAGTGCATGATCTTCTGATAACATGCATAACAAAGCACTCTCAGCAGAGAATCTATACAACAAAATACTCCAGAACTGCAACCTATATAAAAGAAAATTCTTAAGTGGGGAGTGAGAGAAAGAGAGACAGGGGAAGATCGTAAGAACTCAATTGGACCTAAGGCTGTTAGATGAAATAATAAGGTAAGATTAATTTCCAATTGAAGTGTGGGTTTAACAGTTTGCTTCCAACAATTGAAAGTGACTAGCTTACAGATTGTGTTTCTTCATGAGGACTCAATGGACGATTAGGCCTGTATGTGTGGTTCTGCCTCTTAGCCCACAACCAGAAGCGCTGAAATTGTACAGGGATGCCATACTCCTTTGCAACTTCCTCCTATTAAACAATTTATTCAACAGAAGTTAAATTACCAGTTGATTTTACAGAAGCATGTGTACTCGTATAGCAGAAATTTAGCATTCCAATGCTACGAACCAAGAACTTGTTTGCACACCTTACCTTGAAAGTGGTAAACAGTAACTGCTTCTGAATTCGGAAGCTACGAACTTTTTCATGGTCCACCAGGTCAAAATATATATCCTTGCCAATTTGCTCCTTCAAATTCTCATCTCGAGCCACCTAGATATATTTGTCCAAACAGAGCACTATGAGAAACAGATTCACAGAGAGGTTCCAGACTGAGATGAAGTGATGAACATAATAGTAGTCAGATGCTGACCTTTATGATGGTATAAAGATGAGCTTCAGCCTTCTCTTTCTTTTTGTGTTCTTTCTCTTCTTGTTCTTTCTTCAACCTTACCTGAAAATCCACAGTTTATCATCCAAACTGTATCAGAAGTCCATGACATTAAAAGGGAGAAAACCAGGAAATACCATCGTAAAGATATGCAGATTGTAAAATATCACCACATATGAGAATGACCCATGGGGCCTGGGCCCACGTGTGTTGACACATGCGATGGTATTTTCCAATCGTGGTATCGAGGAAATTGGCCCAAGGAGGAGTGAGAATGCAAAACAACACATACCCTTAAATGCTCAGCAATGTCCTTCTCATCAACATTACACATTATTTTGTCCTTATCACTCTCACGGATGTAGACAAGCATGTAGGCATTTGAATACTTTGTGAATTTAAATGGAGCGTTGTTGAAACCAGGATTTATTTGAGGCAACTGTTCAGCCCAAAAGAGATTAAAATTACGGAAACAGGAAAACAAACATATGTAGTTCAATATCTCATATCATTCAATATCAATTATCAGGTAGAACACACCTCTTCCTCACCCCCGTATTGCTCTTCAAGGGCCTTCTTAGTATCTTCTTTAGTTACACGCTCATCATCAAATTTATACCTGGTAGACAGGATAACATTTTCAAAAATCTATAATGAATTGGGAACTGTTTGCTAGGATGTAAAATTCAACAGCATAGTTCGACAAAAGGCATAATCATTGTAGAATTAATTATAATGCGAGGATATTGCACTTGTTTCCAGGTTCTTCAACAGAAATTTGCATGAGGTAGCACTAAACCTAAGAAGATTTATTGGCAACTCATTTGATGCCTAATATATGGTATTCAGCTGGTCTATATGCAAGTTACCTATATTGTTGCAGCGTGGTTACTCCCTAGACTGGCATCCACTTACAATAAAAGTGCATAAGGCATATGATTTTCCTCCTGTAATCTCACACCACATACTTCTTTTGATAAGTGATAACTGATGACCATCAGCTTGAAAGAAGTTATTGAAGTCCATGCTAGTCAGGTGCTTATTAGAACCAACACAGAATCCTATAACCAACTATATTATGAAAAAGTAACATGTTGAACTTGACATGAGGGCCTTCTGTCCAGTTAAGAGAACTTATGTAAATTTGTTAGTGTGTAAAAACGTCCCACTAACATTGGCTAACTCTAGTTGAGATATGATATTCTCTTGTGTAGAAACAAACACTCTAATATTTTTTTGGAAATCTGCCTCGGAAATGCTGCAATCCAATAGATACAGGTCCTAACAAGATAGTTTCAGTTGTCGAATAGAGTGCCAGGGAGTTGTCTCGGAGAACACATCTATTCAGCTGTCATCAAGTGGCCATGCATAGGAACAGGGTAATAATATTATCTGGTAAATGGCAAATAGTTGAATAATTTTGTATTGTTGTAGTACTAGAGACAAAAAAAAAGTCAAAGAAAAACCAACCATTGATCTGATAGCGTTGGTCGAATGAAGGCATAGTAGTGACCGCCATGTACTCCTCCACTATGAACAAGAACACTGAATAAAAGCAGCAGTGAAACATAGTGAGAAAAAGATGTGGAAAGGAGGAAAAAAGGCACCTATTGGAGCACCACTGTTACACTGAAAATGGTACCTAAGAAACCATTACACAAAAATAACAAATGGTATTTGCTTGATCCCAGGTCTCACCAAAACTGAATTTTCTAAGATACATAAAACCCTGTTATTCCATAACTCTAAAACCAATATGGAATACAATGACTGCTAAGAGAATGGCAAGTGATGTGGAATTCTCAGGAATTGACTCAGTCATTATGCATGAAGATTCGTGCAGGTATATACTTGTATAGCGCATTATATCAGCCCATTTTATACTATCAACCAATTCTTCCTCCAAGTTTTTTGTCCACAGACAGACAGCAGCTAGTAGTCTACCCCCATGCTCATACATAGCATGTAGATAAAAGAAACAGGTATTATTACTAACGAACCCACTGATACTTTGGTTTCCCTAACTACCATAATGAACTATTAGGACGTGTGATGGAGAAATTAATTGATCTTAAAGCCATTAAAGTAAGTTGTGAATGACATACTCATAAAAAACACTACCTGTGAAGAGCATAAAGGTTTCTTATACTTCTATCTGCATCTGGAGCAAGATATTTTCCATCATCTCTATCCAAATCAAGTTGCAAAGGGAATTCATAGCGGTCATTAATCTGCACAGATAGGCATAATAGCAGAAATCCCAAGCTCAGAACCGGAACGTAAACCTTTAAAGTATTTGAACAGCAGAGATATTAAAGAGGCTAGTCGGCTACATGCTTCTCAATTCTCAAGAAGTGATCCAAACGTTTGATCCACTTAATGTTTCTTGAATTAATGTTGCGTTAGCTGTCTTTTGAAATCATTTATGGCAGGGAAAATTGAAGGAAATGATGGCTCAGTGTTAACTGTCTAACCAAGGAAAAGCAGATGAGACAGAAGTTACAGGGAAACAAAATGGAACATAAGATAATCACCTAAGATGTCTCACCTTATTATTATGAAACTACCAGTCATGTTGGAAGAAAACATATTGCAGCTCTAAAGTAACTGTTAAAATTCCTAAACCAAAAAGCAAAAGGAAACTTTTCTTTACTATTCAAGCCCAAAATATTTTCTCATCCCTTATTGAGAATTAGTATGTGACACTGGAATAGATGTCTGCCATACAAGATGAAACCCCACGCGTTGCTGTGGGAGTTTTGTATAATAATAGTAGATAATATGTGGCATAGCTAGACAATATAATTTTATAATACTTTACATAATTTTCATCTTTGACCGACCATTGAAGAAAAAGCTACAAACAATTTAAGATGACATGGTTTATAACAATTTAAATTATATATAGATTAATCATCCAACAGCAAAACTAAGGTGATGTGGCTCAATGAGGTAAGGGAGATAATATAGATTAATCATTCAAAGATAAAACTAGGGTGATAAGACTTCGTAAGAGAAGAAAAGGAGGAACATAATTTGGACCATAGATCAATCATCTAAGAGCTAGAAAGAATTGAGGTGATGTGGCTTAATGAGAGGAGAGAAATAGCATTAACTACACTTAGTGGGGATAAACTTTATAGATATATAGGATAAGGGATGCATGTCAAAAGTCTCAAAGTGAGAGTACAACCATGAATTATGGTGGTCCTGTGCACAAGCAATTATCATAAAAGATGGCCCAATCAATTTGGATAATAAATAAGAAACAAAACAGGCAAGCTTTTGGTGGGCAATACCAATATGTGACACCATGACTCTCCAGATTTATAACAGGAGATGCACAGCATTTGGAATTGGATCTCGCCAAGTTAAAAAACTATTTGCATTGGTGTACTTATGCCTTTTAGGAATTAAGATCATGCATCAAGAAAGCGAACAACTCATCAGATCCACAGAGTATCTGCATGTTGGGTTGTCAACTTGTCATATAACTTTGGGATGGGCAATCTATTTGAGTTTTGAGAGCAACCAACACCAAGGTCAAGCTCAAATCATTGTGCACACAGCCACACACTCAAGGTTGGTCAAGTTAAGATCAATTAGGCTCGAGAGAACATACATATATAATACTACCTCCGTCCCATAATAGTTGTCGCTTTAACTTTTTCCTTGCAACATTTGACCATTCGTTTTATTTGAAAAAATTAGTGCAAATATAAAAAAGGATAAGTCATACTTAAAGTACTTTTGATAATAAAGCAAATCACAAAGGAAATAAATAATAATTCCAAAATTTTTTGAATAAGACAAATGATCAAACATTATAAAGGAAAACTCAAAGCGACAAGTAATATGGGACGGAGGTAGTATAGTATAGCATAATAGCATACTACGTTAACCATAAATAGTTTTAAATGAAGATGTTAAGTTGTTAACATGTTTACAGCAATCATTAGTCATTTTCATAATTTCTAAGTATTTCATTTTTTTCCCAATTGCGTTGTATGTTCTCCAAATGTAAAAATAAAATCAAGCCTCCAAGGGTGTCATTTTGCACAGCAGGTCTTGCATTCACATGACAACATAAATAATAGAGGTAAATGGATGGAGAATATAAATGGCAAGGTTATGGCAGTCCCAACCTTAACCATGGTATCTCTCATATAGTCGTACTCAAAACGCTTCAGTTGAAGTTGCAAAACTGGGGGGAAATCAAGGAACAGAACACCCTTTTTCGCATCCTGAGACAATATCAAAAAAACATAGTCAAGAATTGGCACCAAAACCAATAAAAATGGGCTTCATTTATAAAATATAGATGGAGCAAGCTGTTATAGTATATGGGATGCAGATTCCCTTTATCTTCATAGATACATAAAAGTCCACAAGTTATATCAAACCTTTATGAAACAACCAACTCTAGCTTCAGTTTCAAAGCTTAAAGTGAGAACTGAGAAGAACATGTGGGTACCTGTAAACCATGATTCTCTGCATGATACTTATTATCACCTTCGAGGCGCTCAACTTCAACATATTTATCAAACGATGCATACACATCACGACAACCTTTAACATCAAGTTGAAGGTCTGCATGGCCATAATACAGCATTAACTTGACAATAAATAATGAAACACATCTAATGTGAACCCACAATCTGGTACCAGGACAAAACCTACCATAAAAGGACTCCTTCCTGTTGGATTTATAGTCAACATTTATACACTCTATATAATTGATGTGGTGACCTTCGAATAACTTTTCAATCGTTCCCTCTACGACAGTTCTCTAGGAAGAAAGCAAAGTTAATAGCAGCCAACATGCAGCATATATACAGCTCTATACCAGATTTGTCACCTTCATCTTATCTTCAAGTTTCTCACAGAGAACTCTGTTGAGCTCTTGTACATCATGTTGCATGAAGGAATCATATGTGTCCCATCCAAAAGATTTGGTCAGCTCTTTGGTGGCTACACTATTGTCACTATACTGGAGCTTGTAGAAAAGGCTCTGCAATGCCAACGGAATACTCCCAGATGGCATATCATTTTCGGTGGTTGGCATATGATACACAGCCTGGGTAAAATAATGAAGTTAGTCAATTAGTTCTGGAAACAATAGTCTAGAATGCTCTGAATTATGATGCATGATCTCACACCTTCCTGAAGTATGGTATATGGTATAGTGTCTGTAGTAGAGAGTTCATGTAACAGGTAGCTCCTTGGTTCTTCAGGCCAACGTAACCTGTTTCTTTTTTTGAATCATATGTCCAATAATCAACCATTTTGCGGACAGCAACCTCAGCCTCCACAACAACAGTATCATCGACAAGGTATCCTCTACTTGGATCATAGAGCTCACTCAAAGGCATAAAAGATGTGAAACCCCAATCACTCTCACGTGCATTAAATTGATGCTGAGTATCTGCCAGACAGAGAATCACAGGTCCATCAGTGATAGATTTATCCCATACAAATCACTGAAATCCGCAGACCAACGTAAAGTAGATCTACTCAGCATCATTTGATCAAGTAGCAGTATGCCTCCTTAACTAGCTAAGAGAACTCAAAATACCAAAGAAAACAATGAGGCCTAGCATTTGCAAGCATGGGGCCACACAACTCCGAGATCATCTAATGACTATTATAAGGAATGAAGCAAAAGTATATACAGGAAGTAAAAGTGGCCTTATAAAACAGAAAAGCCTAGAAGAAGCAAAGCACAAATACAAATATAACACTCTTGAGTCTGAGAGGAGTTTCATGTTCAAGAAATATAAAGAACCTCTTTTTCTACACTAGGGGAACCTGGCCTTGGAGAAGTGAGAGCTCTTGCAAATAGAAATGTCAATCATGGTCATTGCCAATCTGAGCTTGGATAAAAGACCCAAACTGCGAAGGAGAAGAGTACAGTAGAACCTTCAGCTGTCTAGCGGGTCCATTTAAACAACCATATCCTTTTGTGGTTCATCATGATATAATGATGTGTAAGTGTAACAGAGGAACAATTTGATTCAACCAAATCATTGAACAGAAAACTATAGTGTACCCATCAGGATATTCCGTGCAAGCATGCCAACAAGACCAAACAAGGTGCTCGATAACGCAAGATCATAAAGGTTGACAAGCAAATAGAACCATTTTCAAACATATGGCATCCATTTACTTGATGAAAGCACGACCTCTGACCTCAAGAGGAGCAAGTTTTTGAATACTACGCCGTGATAACAGTTTGACAACTAGTGAAACATAGCAAAGTATAGCATCATCATACTCTCAAGCTTATCATGTATTGCTTTTGCATTTTAAGTGTATTCACGTAAGGAGTTGTAAACATCATGATGGAGGACCATAACCTTTGCGTATCGTATACTTCTGTTGGATCTGGTTGACAACGGCCAAGCTAAACTGAGCATATCGGCTCCAACCATATGGGAGGTTAGCAGAGTCGGCAACATCCAAGTACATGGAGAAATGGTCCACGTTGTTCCCCTTAGGGAAAATGAGCACACGCCTGCATGAAAGCCCGCCAAACATTACTATCATCCAAACATTCAAAAAGAAAACTAACTCCATTAACTACCCTTTTTATGAGACCAGGAGCTCACCATTTGTACCCGCCAACGACAAACGCATCCGAGTAGTGCTTCTTCGCATTGATCCGGGTGAAGTTCTCGATCGTCCACGTGAACCGCGACGTCTGCGGGTCCTCAGCTGGCTGGCTCTCCGCCGTGCTAGCTGCCTCCGTTTGCGCAACCACTGCTACCACAAACCACGAGCATATATTACTACCAACCCACAAACACTCCCAACACCACACATTACAAAACCACGCTGTACAAATCACACGGAAGCAAAGGAAAGCAGCACAGTGAACCCCCATAGAGAGCAATCAACATGGCACCTTCCATGGGCTGGGCGGCGTCAGCAGCGACGAGCTCCTGGTGAGGCACGAGCATCTCGTCCTCCTCCGGCTGCGCAAAGAACATATCGACAAAAAGAAAAAAACGGAAAGGGGGGTCAGATCCAGCGCGGAGGCATAAACCCTAGCAAAAAAGCGGCACCACCCGATCGGACGCCCACCGCACGGGCCACCGGAGAACGGTGCAGCCCTAGCGAGGGAGATCGGGCGGGTAGACAGGAGAGGGGAGAGCTCTCTCTCTCTCTCTCTCTATCTCTCTCGCGCGCGCGCGGAGAGGCGGTTGCTTACCTCGAGCGGGGGAGGCGTCATCATAGTCATGGAGAGGGGCGCCTGCAGGTCGTCGGCGTCGGTGAGAGCGGTGGCGTACGGCCTCCGCGGCGGCGGCGGCGGCGGCGGCGGCGGAGAGGAGAGCAGCGGGTGGAGGTGGAAGCAGCGAGTCGGGGGCGGAGGAGAAGGGAGGGGGGAGTGCGACGAGGAATGGAGGAGTTTGGGAGTTTTGGAAGGTTGGGGGTGGTTTGGGGATTTCGTGTGCCGCAGGCTCGCAGCGCAGGTGAGCGAGAAAGAGAGAGAGAGAGAGAGAGAGAGAGAGATCGAGGGAAGCAGAAATCTCGTTCCTTTTCCTTGCCGGTTGCCGTTTTACTCTGCCCCTCGAATTTCGATGTGATTTTATTTTTTTCTTAATGATGAAAGTTTTATTAAGCTCAGTAAATTTAATCGTCACCGTACAATTATCGTATTTCGCATAACCAACTCACATATGTTCTAATGAAAAAACAAAATGGATTACAATGAGAATTTTGGTGAGATTTTATGTTTGGACAAGATGCTTTTCTTAGTTGGTTTTCCTTACCTTTTCCTATAGCACGTAAGCTCAAATCGTGAGGGCAGGTTTGAAACATAGGATAGTAAAATATAAAGAAATTAAAAGTGTCAAAGTTTTTCTGATGCTATAAGAGTATAAAACATAGACGAGAAGGAAAAGGAACCACGGATTGATTATGAAGATACTTTTACAAATTATTGTTTTTGTTTCGGGAAAAAATGTGTTAATGAGTTTTTGTAGGATACACTTCAAGCTCGAAATAATCTTTCTAACTCCCATAAGAGTTGAAATAAAATTGTATAGATCATGAATCGGAAAACCTTAACCCATAATAAAAATGTACTAAGTTCTTTCTTTGACTTACCGTTTAAGGTCGTCTTTGAAAGCAAATCACCTACATACAATTTAAATAGCCAAACTAGCATATCCATCAAGCTTGCTAAGGCATTCACAGTGCGTCATCCCTATTCGAAAAACCTTAGAGTGCCACGTAGACTTGGCTACAAGTTCAAAATTTAGATTTCTCATGGTGCAAGTGGCTCTAAGGGTGGCTTTGATTTTATATTTCAACCCCTACAACTCTTTGTTTTGGTCCTCATGTTTTTAAAATTTATGTGGAGGTCCAAAATTTACAACAAACACCCTAGAACAGATTATCAAATCCCATCCCTCCCCTTCCCCACCCCTTCTCTCTCCCTTATCCCCTCCCTCGCGTTCTCTGTTGCCAGCCCGATCCACTCATCGCCTGGTGCACACCCCTCTTGGCCTCCTCTCCTTCTCCCCTGACCAGCAGCCCTCCTTCCTTGGCAGCCTCCGCGTGCACCACCCCTCAGTGGTGGGAGACTCCAAGCGGGAGATGGTGAGGTCGGCGGCGCAAAGTGTGGGGGATGGCAGGGGCTCGGCAGCAACGTTGGGGATGGTAGGAGCTTGGCAGCGCAGGAGCGTCGGCTCCCCCCTCTGCTTCCACAGCTGGCGTTCCTCCTATGTCATGACTTCCTCTCTCCTCTCCTTTCTTCACGTCACGGCGGCAGTCAAGAGGCCGGGACCGTGGCAGCGAAGGAGGCCAAGTCAGGGTGGAGCCACTGAGCTCTCCGGCATCTTCCTCGCGCCCTGGCTAGCTTGGTCACCTCAGCGCGAAGTGGACGACGGGACGACGACTTTGCCGAGTCGGGGATGACGACGAGCTCGATGGCGCATGACGGGGATGACGCCGGATTGAGCTTCTCTTCCCTCCCCTTCATGGTGAATCAAGCTTCTCTTATCTTCCCTCCCCGACGAAGAGCTTATCCACTTCTCCATTCTGCAGGGGTCGCAGGGGCGGTGAGGGCATCTCCTTCCTTCTCCACTTTTTGCCTTTTAGGTTTCAGCGCCAAGCTCTGACCTCCACAGTGCGGTTTCGTGCCTCTCCCCATGCGCCCGCACGCCATCAATCAACTCGGAGAACGAGTGATCAATTTGGGCTCTGCATTGTTCACTAGGGGGCACGCGAGGCGGACGTGGCAACGAATATTCGTAGTGGATGGCTCAGGCCCAACGACACGTGTGTATTGTGAATGGCCTTAAGCTATGTTTTTAAGTCCATTTTCCTAACTTTACCCCTCGTTTTTCGCGCGCACGCTTCCCAAACTACTAAACAACTAGTTAGGTGCCCATGCGTTGCAACGGGAAAAAAAATACTGTGATAGCTAACCTAATAAGGACAACAAATGAGAGGCTCACTTCAATTTCTTGAGTGTTAATAACAACAAAATACAGTGAAGGCAGAGACCAGTACACATAGTTCAATTTATCTTTGCTTCCTATTCTTATTACTGTAAAAAATTTACCGTCAGTAACATGAAAAAACAGTAGCTATATGTGGTGCAGGGCAATTACACCGTGTGCACCAAACTATCAAGACAAAGATATATATAGCTTGATGTACTGGTTCTGAAGTTCTTAAATCTCCACAATTGTGGTTCCATTGTCCATGTAAATATCATTAAATAAAAATGGACTAATATACAAATTTCAGAAGATTGATAAATCATCTAAACATTTGTTCCCTACAAAAGTGCTTTTCATCATCATATTCATATGGTACTTGACTATATGTTGAAAGACATCCACATTTAGAAGTGCTCTTTACCACAGTTTTGAGGTCTTCTCTTCCCTAATCTATAAAATTACAAAAACGTCTGGCATCATCTATCCTCTTGTCTCTTCAAAATTGATCGGATTAGTGGCCTCTTAACACAACCATAGCTACACCGCCGACATGAACAATAATACATATATTTATCTAAAATTGATCCCAGAAGTAAACTGCAATAATTTTAGTAGAGCTCAGTTTACAAAACAAACACCGATGATATAGCCAAGAGTCAGGAGAAGAACATATATCATTTAGGTGAGATAAGAATGACAAAACTGCGTATTACTCTGTACAAGTAGAGATTGTATTCTCTGCAACCTTTTCCCTTCACCCAACTCAGGAAAAATTTGTAAATTGTCAAATTTTGCTGAAAGTTTTTTCTGGTTTGAAGAAAGAAGAAAAAAGAGCATGAATGTCTGATATACCTGCTGAGTTACTGCAGTTCTTCTACTGACAGAACTTTGTCAAACAAGAAAAAAGATCTCCTTCCAACGCCTCCTCAAAATTAAAAGGGACTTTCTAGTGGCCAGTTGATGATTCCCTGACCATAGTCACTTGAATGATAGCAAATGTGAAAAATAAAAGGATCAGGTTGAAACCCCTCTACAAAATTACGAGAGTGAGCATCTATGTAGCATGAAAATAGATGCAGATAAATCAAGAAGTACAAACCTCATTATTTCCAATTCCTTGCGAGCATTAGGAAATATGAGCAAACCAATCGATATGTTGCACATCCCCACCATTAATGAAACACAATGCTGAAAAAAATTGCATTTAGAAACAATAAAGATAAATATGCACTGCACATTTCCAGGTCATTGTGGAGCAGAAACAAATCCATAACAAATCAGCAAGAGGAACATACCAGCATCCAGCAACAACAAAAACAAGAGCCAGGGAGGACGTTGACACCAGGCTCTTCTTTCTGCCGGTGACGACCGCAGCGATGGGGGTGGAGGCATCGTGAGGGACAGGTGGTCCTGGCGACCCGCGGCAGCCAGCAGCGGAGGGCGAGGAATTTATTTTATTCACTTACATCTAATCCACGATACAATTTTCCTTTTCTCTTACATTATAACTTTGTGTGTAAGCTTGTTGATGTATAAACTTTATGCACATGGACTTTTTACCGTAGAAACTTTGTGCACAATAACTTTATAGCTATGCACATGAAGTCTTCATGTCCCCATCCCGTCATAACAAAACAAATGAATTCTAAAATAAAGAAAAGCTTAAATATGTTTTAGTTGAAGCTCGAACAAGAAACAAAACAACGTTCTTCTGGCCAACGAAGTTGCCTCCATTGAAGAGACGATTTAAAAGTACCAATAAGGAAAACAGAACAAAGCATTTTAACCTGAGCGGTCGTTAAGCCAAATCTCATGTCTAAGTAAAGAACAAGAGCAAATGGCAAATCCACCAAGAGAAAACTTAAAAAACTTGCAATTTGAAAACTTAATATTTGAATACCTGAGTCATGTATTGTTAACAGATTTGAAAACCTGAGATTTTCAATCAAGCAAATGTCTTTAATTATCTAAAACTGGATATTTAAATATCTTTAGCCAATTCTCAATGAGCACTATTGACCATATCACAGAAACTGAACCGGACAGCAGAAGTGGATATACCACTTCAGCATACATGGCCTAAACAGACTATGTTTTCTAATTTTTCATCTCAGATAATTAATGATTATTGCTCAGAAATAAAAATAATTTCCACTGTATATACCACGAAATGGACCTGAATAGCTAGTAGGATATAAAATGTCAAGCTCAAATTTATAATTGAAATTTGTTGCCGTTGTTGTGGTTGTGGTGGTGCTAAAGAAGTCAGTACAACCTCAACTCAACAGAGCCTAGTAGCTGAGGTTTCCTTTCAATATGGATAAAAGGAATATGCAAAAGATATTATTTTGAAGAATATGCACAAATAAGGTTTTGAAGGAAAGGTAGTAAGTTCTGCATCTCAAGGCTAACGTAGAAATGAAGCACATCAATAGAACTGATTCAGTATTAGAGGAAAAGGATCATATTTAATCATCTCGTGACAGGAGTTCATTTTGTTAGCAAACCTCTGCATCTCAGGCTAAAAAGGAAATGAAGCACATGAATTGAACTTCAGATTCAGGAAAGGGAATTTAGCCATCTTATGACAAGAGTTTATTTACTTCAACGGTATGGAATATTCAAAATTTTATCGTTCTAACAATTAAACATATAATGAGATTTATATATGGTTCACACAAAAACGATGAACTAATGTACGCTAGCACAACAGGGAACGGGAAAAATGCACAAACATGGTACTGCACTAATAATCTTACCTGTTCCTCCGTCGCCGCTGTCCAGGCAGCGAGGGAAGCGTCGAGGATGTAGGGAGGTGGCAGGGCGGCGTCAGAGGTCGAAGGGCAGGGTGGCAGCATCGACGGGGCTGGGGCAGTTTGTTTCGGGGATAAGACAGACTTCACGACTCCGGCGAGATAACGCCCTTAATGAGGAATGATCGATGGCCGCAGATTAGGAACGGATTCCAGGGCAAGCAATAACAGAGGATCGATGGCGGCGTCGGTGGCACTTGCGGTGGGCGGGGCACGGGCCGGAGGGAAGGGAGGAAGCTCATGGTGGAGGACAGCAAGGGCGGCGGCAAGGACGCCCTTTCTTGCGGCGGCGCAAGTGATTTGGAAGGGGAGGGGGCAGTGAGGGGAATCGACGGTGGCTCGGCATCAAAGGGGGAGGAGCGGTTACTTTGTGCAAGCGTGGATGGAGGCGCGGGGCTTAGGAAAGTTGCTTTAAAATTAATATTAATCTATTTTTAAGTTTTTTAAGCTAATACTTAATTAATCAAGCGATAATAGGTCGCTCCATTTTGTGTTCCCAGATAAAAAGAAGTTTCCAACCATAACAATATGTGCCATTTCAGTAGCCAAACCAATAACAATCAAGAAGCGTGTTGTTTTAGCCAAATATCGATCAATGTTTGCCTGTACTGCCCATTGTGTCCCTAGTAACGTCAGTCTAAAATTAAGTGCCCACTTGTCTGAATTGGGATTAAATACCAAGCTCGACGACCATATCATGTTTTTAGTCCTAAGAGAAATACATACGTTTAATCTTAAATATATCTTAGTATTTGTCTATATAATTACACATATACATATATAGACAAACTTATATTATTTTACTAAATGATGCATCAATATTGACATGTACCATAATATACTCCATTAACATAAGCTTGGATCTCCCCGACACCCCCCCCCAACGGCCATTTGGCACGTTGTCATGAAACATTACAATTGGTGGTGTTTGAATCTCCCGAAGATGAAGATAAAGATTAAGTGTTTTACGCAAAACTATGTGGTAATAACGTGTGATTAATTGAGTTTTAATTATTACGAACTTGAAAATGGATTAATCTGGTATTTTAGTACAACTTTCATATAAAAAGTTTTCGCACGAAACATACCGTTTAGCAGTTTGAAAAACGTGCCATAAAAATCTTCATCTTCATCCAACTATTGTTGGAGAAACGAACAGGACCAATGAGTAAGCTCAAGATTAGATGTGGACTCTTGAAGCAACTTCACAGTACATTCATTGTGGTCACATGTGAAAAACATCTTTGGTGTGTAAAAACAACCACGCTGATCGATATCATCCTGAGTTAAGAGATATGCAAGGATAGGAAGGAAATAATTGTTCAACAAAGGGCACAAGTTCTTTTAGCCTATTGGCAAAAACGAAGAAGCCATGGTAAAGACAATTGCTAAGGCTAACCTAATATTTACCTTTTGGAGAATAGCCTTTTAATCCTACTTTCAGAGGTTAGTTAGCCCTAGTTTATACATAAGCCTAATTTTCTCCCTACTTTATATAAGGCAATTTATTTTGTTGGTCTATTGTTGTATAATACTGTATTTTTTAAGAGTCATAAATTTTTGTAACTATATGCATGTGCAAAAATAAGTAACTTGGAAATCACCTTTACAAAACAAACATGCAAGCCTACTTTCGCTATGAAATATTTATAATTTAATTGGATATGAGTTTAAAAGGGCACACTACTAATCATCATCGTGGTGTTCTGAAAATTAGTAAGTACTCGACAAATTATTAAAAGAACCCATTCTACCTGCAAATTTTCTTCAGTTCCTAGTAAAGTTTATTTAGTATTGACAATATATATATATAAAGAAAAACCAACATGCAAAAAAGGGGCGTATAAAACATATTTTCAGCCAATTAAATATTATGCTAGAGTGGATCAAATTTATGAAGTGTTTTTTTTTCATTGTGGCCAAAAGAAACCAACTCCAAGTAATATTTGTTAATGCAATCATGCTTGAAAGTTGAAACTAACTCTAAAAATATGATTAGAACTTGCGTTAATTGTAAAACAGTCTTAATCTCTCGACGAGTTTAACGTAAACGAGGATTAATTCATAGTCAAAGATTACATCACCAATTTAGACATATCTAATCATGTATGTTTTTTATTCACAATTTCTTGACATTGTATTTAGTTTTACAACCTTTTGCTCCCTTAAAACTTGACATGTATGGTAAATAAAAAAACATCAATGTGTGAAAATTCAAGTGCCATCGATGAGCTTTAACGGAGGAAGCCAAACTCTATTGACAATATTTTAGAACAAAGAGAGTAGAAATTAACATCTGAAAAATGCTATTGGTAAATTTCTCATAAAAAACCAACGATACTTACAAATATATATAGTTTGGAATAGTAATAATAAGATATTTTGCCACTTTCCTGAATCTCGTTGTGTCAACCTTGCTGTACCGTCGACGTCTAAAACAGAAAACGTAAATTGAGAGGGGTGGAGGTAGCACAACATTTGGACCGAACCCGACCCACCGGTGCGAACCCGTCCCGGTCGTAGTCGCTAGGCTCGCGCACCTCTTGCTTCAGCTTCACTCTGGTTCACACGGGGAATATTCCGCTCCCCCCACAAACCACGCGCCCCCTCCTCCTCGCGCCGCCTCCGCGCCCCGAATCAAAGCACGCGAACGCTAGGGTTTGCTCTTCCGCTCTCTCGCCGCCGCCGCCGATGGCCCAGCGCTGGCGCTCGAGGGCGCGGCGCGACCCGGACGTGGACGACGAGGAAGGCTCGCCCCCGGAGCGGCGGCGCAGGGGGGCTCGAAGCGGCAGCGACGACGAGGAGGCGGGCAACGAGGACCTCAGCCTCGAGATCGTCGCGCGGGCGGCGCGGCGGCGGCGGCGGCGCGAGGCCAGCGCCGGGTTCGCGGCCGACGCCTTCTCGTCCGGGGACGAGATCGACGAGGATGCCGTGGTGGAGCTCGGCGAGGCGGATCCCAGCAGCAGGAAGCGGCGCAAGGAGAAGAAGAAGCGGCGCAAGGAGAAGAGGAAGCAGCGGAAGGGGGCGCCGCCCGAGGGCTCGCCCTCGACCGCCGCCGCCGACAAGGAGGTTCACGTGGGCCTTTCTTTCCCCTGATATTGCTTGTGCTCTATCTCTGCATTTAGTTCACCATCCCATGCCAGAATTGAGTTGGATTCTTTTTATTTTGAGACTAGAATTGAGTTGGATTGTGAGCTGTACGTGGACTGATTAACTAACTATTCTGTTGGATCTTGGAGTTCATATCTACCGCCTCTCTGCGAATGCAGCCGTAGTGATTGTTAGTAAGCATTCGATATATTACGCCCAAGGGGAGCAAACACGTATACTGATTGATATCGGTTTATGTAAAATGTTTAAAACTTTAAAAGGCAATATAAATTTTTTTGTTGAAAGGGTCTTTCGATTCTGTAGACTTCAAGTGAAAATAATGTTTTATGTTGCTGCTTCTTAGAAAGTATACGCGTATTGAACTATTTGTGAATTTATTAATGGTATGGAAACCTTACAAATAGATAACTGATTTTATGTTTGTGAGTGAGCATTGGTATTCGATGTTTCTTTGTTGGGAATGGATTACTAACGCTAATATGTTTCGGAGTTACTAATGCGCGGATTTGTTCTTTCAGTCTCAAGTTGCTGGGACCCAGGAGGGGCAAACTGGCACAGCACAATCAGTGCTCACTGAAGATGGGCCTGATGTCCCTTTATCTGACAATATTGTTTTACGGAAGCTTCTTGTAAGTACCAAGTGAATTTCCTTGCATATGCACATGTGGCACAAGATAATAATACTCATGTTGCTTTTCCTCATGATCCAGCGCATACCAAGATACTTTGATCCTGGTGAAACTTTATTGGAAACATGCTTTAATTGTGGTGAGGAGGGTCATGTAGCTGTGAACTGTCCAATGGAAAAGCGGAAGAGGCCTTGTTTTGTTTGTGGGTTGTTTGGACACAATTCAAAGCAGTGCACGCAGGTTGGTCTCCCTAGCTCCAAGGCATTATTGCTTGGTGACTTGGGTATGTATGCTCATGCCCTTGACAAGATCATCTTATTTAGTTTTCCATTAATTACATGATGTTGCTGCATTTGTTATTTCAACTCATAAGTTAACATGCTTGCCTTGTTTAGATAGGTTCCAGACTTCCAGTTCATTAATCACACATATTTACTTGCCCCTGCCAATGCTTCTTGCCTGTGTGGCATGGCCTGCCAATTTCAGGAATCAAACATTTGTTAATCATTTTTGTAGGGTCAAGACTGTTTCATCTGCAAAAAAGGAGGTCATATTGCGAAAGACTGCCCTGAAAAGCACAATAGGAATACTCAACAGTCTACTTTTTGTTTACGATGTGGAGAATCAGGTCATGATATGTTTGGATGTGCCAATGATTATCCACGCGATGATGTTAAGGTCAGTATTGTTTTCTCATGGAGGGATACTTGCCTAAGGAAAAAAAAATCTAACTCAACATATCTTTAAAGCCACCTCTCACTTTTAATATGCTGTGGCTACAATCTAAATCCTACTGTTAATGCAAACTGTGCTGCTT
This sequence comes from Oryza sativa Japonica Group, assembly GCF_034140825.1. Taxonomy (NCBI): domain Eukaryota; kingdom Viridiplantae; phylum Streptophyta; class Magnoliopsida; order Poales; family Poaceae; genus Oryza; species Oryza sativa. The sequence continues at coordinate 23,460,937 of NC_089045.1, forward strand.
CAGAATATACCTATGAATGAATTGTGGTTTTGTCATTTACGTTGATCCAGCTTTATGTGCTATTCACAAGCTTGGTTAGGTTTTGTGAGCCAGCTTAATTTTACATTAAGCCCCTTCCTTATCCTTCTGTGTTAGTTGAATACCTGAATCCACATGTTTTGTCCACTTAATTAACATGCAATATAATGCAAGTCATTCTCTTATGTAGCACAAAAGTCCTGTAGCAGCGAGTTTGCATTAATTGAAGTCATAGTATTATCCAAACTTATTTTCCCCCTCCATCTACTTTGTTGGTCTGTGCAGGAAATAAAATGCTATGTGTGTAATCAGAAAGGTCATCTATGTTGCGCCGACTTCTCTGATATTTGTCCAAAAGAAGTTAGTTGTTATAATTGTGCCCAACCTGGTCATACTGGTTTGGTAAGTTTAGTGGTTATTATGGCTTCCTTTGTTTCTATATGTTACGTCTCACAACAGCTGATCATGGTTATGGCTTCCTTTGTTTCTATGTGTTACTTCTCACAGCAGCTGATCAATGTCTTCTGAAACAGGGATGTGCCAAGCAACGTAGGGAAGCTAGTACCGCGGCAACTCCAACTTTGTGTTACAAATGTGGCGAGGAAGGCCACTTCGCACGTGGGTGCACAAAGAACACCAAGGTTGTTAGAAGCATCTTATTAATTGTCTACTGATAAGAGTTGCTTGGGGTATTTATCCTGTGTACATCCTGTTTCCCTTTCTGCAGTCTGATCGTATGAACGGTGAATCATCTGCATATAGTCGGAAAAAAGGCAAAGGCAAGAAAGATTTTGGCACTAGATCAGCTCCTCATGATGCTCGCAAGACAAGTAAAAGGAAAAGCCCCTTATTTGAGGAAAGAAGGAACTCATCTCATTTTAAGTCCAAAGCTAGGGGTGGTTGGATTGCAGACGATGCGGATGACCAGCCATACAAGAAGTGCAAACCCAATGTGTGGGCTTCTCCATCTACCCCTAAGAAGCAATACAATAACCATCAGTTCTCTTCTGGTGGTGACTACTCAACTCCTCAGTCTTCAAGATGGCAGAAACACGGTTTCGCATCGCCGAGCGCAACTTACTCACCAAACACAAGGAAGCATAGCTTTTCATCGTCGAGATTCGCCAGCAACACTCATGTCCGGTTTGGAAGAAGCTAGCTGGAAGCTAGTTTTTGACATTTTTTTGCCGTTCTGTTTACAAACACAATTGATCATCACTTGTGCCTGCAAGGGCTGTTTCTGTATCTTAAATTACACATGTGGTGCTGTCGTGCTGCTGCTGCTCAGTTCCAGCTTCCTTGCTTCCCCCTTCCAGCTCCGAGCACGCTTTCCTTGTGAAATCTCGCGGCTGTGGCGAGCAGATTTATTACCAGACACTTGCATGCGCGCCTGGTCTTTTGTTATCGTTGTGTGCAGCCTACATGGGCAACCTACTCTGGAGCTCTTTGCTGCATCGAATCTTACCTCTCCCAACGATGGCTCGCAGTGTAGGTATGCATCCACAAGGCTTCTCAAAACTAGCCCAGTCATCCTACCAAGTGCACTCAGTTTGGGTTAAAAAAAATCACTGCTTCCAGAACTGTTAACAGTGTGTTTACTGAAAGTTCTCTGCATGTTTTCCATGTTTAGTAAATTAATTAATTGTGCGCTATCAATTTTTCTCGTTTCTAGTGCTCTGGAAATCTTGTCGAAATATACTCCCCTTCCCATAAAAAATAAATCTAGTACAGGATGTGCTACATACTAGTACTGTGAATCTGATGGCCCCATTATTTCGCTTATCCGTGGAATAAGCCAAATGACATATTTACAAATGAAAAGCTACAGCCTCGTCGAGCTTGCTCTATGCAGCCTCATCGCGTCGGAGACCGAGGAGATGTGTGTTAGTGGCTGCATCATTGAGCTTGAGCTCTACGGCCTCCTCGCGTTGGAGGCCGAGGAGAGACACGCCAGCGGTCATCGAGGTTGGAGAGGCTGGGAGGAGCCATGCGCAATGACCGTCTACTTGAACTCGAGCTCTGCAGCATCCTCGCGTCATCCACGAGGCGTGCACACTACTAGGAAAACGTTTTTTCCGTGCTGTTGACTCTGATTTTCGCGTGCGGGTGCATATGTCGCCCGCACGGAAAAATCCGGAAATTTTTTTTCAAAAATCCGGTGGCGGTGCCGCTCCCGGCCGCCGCCTCCTCGTCGTCGTCGTGGTGGTGGTCGGCCGAGGATGCCGCTCCCGCACTCGTCATCGTCGGCGGCGGCCTCCGCGCCGCCGGCCTGAGGGAAGGAAGAGGAGGGGAGGGGAGCTGGATCCTGCGGGGGGAAGGTGGCCGGCCGCTGGATCTGTGCTCCCGCTGGCCTCCGGGCTCCCTTCCGGCCGCACCGCCGCCAATGCCCCTCCCCTCCGCTGGATTTGGGGAGGGAAGGAAGGGGAGGGGCGGGGAGGGGAGCAGGATCTCGCAGGTGAGAGGGTGGCCGGCCGCCGGATCGGTGCGGGGACGGCCGCCACTGCTGGATCCGTGCGGGGGTTGGCCGCCACCCGCCGGATCCCGCTCGCCATCGTTGCGCTGCCACTGCCGACGAGTTCCGTCGCGGCCGCCGCGCGTCGTCGTTGCCGCCGCCGTCATCGCGCGCCGTCGGGACTCGGGGAGGAGAGGACAGGAGATGACGAGGAAAATGAGGAGAGGAGAAAAAGAGGAGATGAGGGAAGAAAAAGAGATAGAGAGGAGAGATGAGAGGAGAGAGAAGGGAAATTTTAAAGTGGATAGGACGGAAAGGGAGGGTGGGTATTTTTGCGTGCGGCTCTCTTAATAGATCCGTACGTGAAAATATGCCCATTTTTGCGTGCGGTCCATTTAAGAGGACCGCACGAAAAAACCAATTTTTTGGTGCGATCCTCTTAAATGGACCGCACGCGAAAATGAGCCCTATTTTCTCAGACGCGACCAGTTATGTATGGCCTATTTGCAATTACAATGAGTCACTGTCCAGGAAAATCTTTTGTGTAGTAGTGGCATAGAGGAAGGGGAGGATGTCACCTAAAGGTTCTCAAGATGACGGCGTGAATTCTCACTTCTTGTGGTAATGAAAAGTGAAGGTGGAGGTTGGCTACTATCTCTAGTCCTAGACCATCCAATTCTTTGCTGTGGTGTTGCGTCCCTTCGTGGGTGATCTAGTTGAGTCCATGCTGCTTGATTTTTGGCGTGTCCACCGTTGTCACCTCGGGACCTTCGCCGTTCTTAGAGATAGGCGGCGAGAGGGTGAGGGAGGAAGGAGGGACAAGGCGGAGAAGATGGTGTAGATGTGTTGATCTGGTAGCAAATTGGTAGCAAAGTACGAAGGGTGGTGTCGAGCTGACAGCTGCATCGACGGCATCGAGCTGGGGCTAGAGGCAGATTGCTCTTGTCCTCCATCTTGCCATTATCTCGAATGAGGGTAGGTCAGAGACTCAGAGGCGAAGCTCATCGTACTTAGTGGAGATGCGCTCAATGAGGGCCCGACTCTTGTCATATCTGAAGGAGTCTGAGGCATCTTCGATGGCCCCTCTCATTGTTGGCGGGTAGAAGCCTTAAGCCTATAGTCACCTGGTCGCGCCACTTCTAACCTTGCCTATCCTAGTTGTAAGGCTCCTGGACGACGATAAGTTGATGAGCGAGCATCCCACTCTCTCAGGAGGTAGGGAGGTGCAGATAACACTAATACGTGGAACCTATTATTACTTTAATCATGTAGGACGAGTACCGCCTTGAATTTTGTTAGGAGGGTAATTTGTCTGATTTGAAAAGTTTAGGCGTACAAAATGTATGAAAGTTTATGGGGCGATTTAGACCTTTTCTATATTCTTCTATACACACATAAATGTGTGAATTATGTATTTTGTAGGTGATAGCTACACCGAGTTAGCGTATTAATATTAAAATTTTCAATCTCTACTAGCTAGTGGAGTCGAGCATTCACGCAACCATGACCTGTATGGTATATGAGCCCATTTACATTATACACTAATCGTACAACTAAAATAAATTTATATCAAGTTTTAGCTGGTCCATATGCAACAAAGAACACATTCTGAATGAGAGTCCTGAATAGAACTGTAGCCTAAACAATAGAGGTTCATTTATGCGTGAAATTAAATTCCAGTCCAAACTATAATGTTGGTATGGGGTAGCCTAAACAATAAATGTTCATTTGTGCACGAAATTAAATTCCAGTCCAAACGATAAAAAAAAAAATTTTCAATAAAGTCAAAGGATAACAAGTTCAATCGGGCCTAGGATATATGCGAAAGAACCAGCTGTCGCTCAAAATACACATACAGAATCTCAAGTGCTCGCTCGGCTCAGGAGAGGGTGTTTCACTCATTGGCGTTCCCGGCCTCAATATATAAGATGGTGCAATGTTTGTTCAGTAGGCGAGGTGGGACTAAAAGGAGAGCTTACTAGCTCAGTGGCTTCATCGTATGGGCCTCGAAACTCGGCAAGCGAAAGGGCCGCAGCCCATACGTGTGGTCTTCGGCTCTTCGCTGCTGCAGACGATTTTGAAATTGATTGGTTGTTTGAATCTTCTAATCGCTTACGATTTGTCTCATCGCTACGATACGATGCCCCGCCGCCGCGAACCCTCCGCCTCCGCAGCCACACGACCGCAGCGACGGTGGCGCAGGGGCTCTCCCGCCGCGCCGTGCAACCTGCCGACGGCGTGTTCCGGGAGGAGGCTGCCGGTGATCGTGCCGTTCCACGGGGGCGCGTTCGCGAGGGGCGCGGCCGACAGCGACGCCATCGTGGTTTCATCGCGCTCTGGGCATCCACGGCCGCGCCGTCCCCGGCGCCATCGGCTGTTGGCCCCACCCCGGCTGCTGCGGCGGCGGAGCTCCTCCGCCGGGTCGCGGCGCCCGGGGTCGACCCGTGCCCGGCGCTGCGTAAGCTCGCGGCGTTCCTGTCTGACGACGACGTCGACGAATTCGACAAGAACGCGCTCGCGAGGGCCGGTGGGCGGTGGCGCGGCGGAGACCGTGGCGTCGGTGCTCCGGAGGAGGGGGAAGGGCGATGATGATGATGGCGGCGTGGAGGCCGTCGAGGCGGCCGTCCGGGTGCTCGCGGTGCTCGCCACGTCGGACTGCATCGAGGAGGAGAACAGGAGGCGCGTCGTCGCCGCGCTCGCCGCGGGGGGCGCCGCGCCGTCGGTGGCGGCGTCGCTGGCGCGCGTGATGCGGAGCGGGAGCGGGCTCGAGGCCCGCGTCGACGCGGCGAGGCTGGTGGAGTCGCTGCTCCGGGACGGCGGCGAGGATGATGAAGTGCGGCGGGATGGGCGGCGCGGAGGCGGCGGTGTCCGTGCTGTGGGCGGTGTGCCACCGGTACAGGGACCGGCGCGCGGCGGAGGCGGCGGCGGCGTCCAAGGGCGGGCTGACGAAGCTGCTCCTGCCGATGCAGAGCGGGTGCTCGCCGGCGGCGAGGCAGATGGCCTCGGAGTTCCTTAAGATGTTCAAGGTGAACGCCAAGAGCTGCCTCGCCGGCCATCCTGCACCGAGACCTCTTCAACGGCGGTGGCGGCGGCGGAACGCGTGTGCGGGCATGGAGCACGCGCACGGCGAGGACACCCGAGCGCCACGCCACGCCGTGTCGTCTCGTCTGAGCTTGCTGCTGCCGTCGCCGGTCTGGATGAGGCGGCGGAGGCGGAGACGTGCACCACAAGACAAGACTGGGCCCCCACATTACTGGTGGGCCCTGACCGGACAACCAGACCAAATTCCGCCACCTCCGCTTCCGTCGCTTCTAGAAGCCGACGGTTATTTATACCCCCGGCTCTTTCTTCATTCCTCGCCTCGCCTCGCCTCGCCTCGCCTGAGCCCCAAGCCCCCAACCTCAATCGCACCGGCGACCGGAGCTCGCTCCACCCCCACCCCGCTGCCGCCGGCAAGAGGGTGGCGCTCTGCTGCGACGTGCAGAGTCCAGCTGCCGACAACACGGCCGCGCGCTCGCTCCGGGAGGGCAGGGAGGCCAGGCAAAGAGGCCAAGAACACGCTCAAAAATCAAGAACGCGTGACATCGATCTGCGCATGGCGACGCCACCGCCACCAGCTGTTCAAAAGATCAAGGTAGACTAGGTGTCCATAACCTTGATATAAAAAATAGCTGCTTATTAAGCAAATGACTTTTCCAGTTGTTTAATGGTGAAGGCCTATGGCAAGACCTTTTGCGAAATAAATACTTAAAGGGTAAACCTCTCTCTGGTATGTCCAGTAAGATAGGTATTTCTCAGTTCTGGGCCGGTTTAATGAAAGTCAAAGACCAATTTCTTAGATTTGGTTCTTTTAGATGTGGCAATGGGACAAACATAAGATTTTGGAAAGACACGTGGTTGGGATCGCGTGCTTTCAAAGATCAATACCCTACATTATATAATGTGGCTCGAAAAAAGCAGTATACAGTGGCAGAGGTCATGAGCACAACGCCGCTAAATATCTCTTTTAGAAGAGCTATTGTTGGCCAAAAGCTAATCGAGTGGAACGATTTGATCCTCAAGCTAGCTAATATAACTCTGTCAAATGAAAAGGACTGCTTTGTATGGTCGCTCCATAAGAATGGTCAATTTTTCGTCAAATCTATGTATGCCGCGATCATGAACTGTAATGTTCGGATAAAAAGAGAATTATGTGGGACTTGAAAATTCCACTAAAGATCAAGGTCTTTATGTGGTTTCTTCGTAAGAAAGTAATTCTAACAAAAGATAACCTGGCTAAAAAAAAATTGGGGGGGGGGGAGACAAACATTGTTCTTTCTGCTATGCACAAGAGACAATCCATCATCTTTTCTTTGAGTGTCATGTCGCTCAGTTTGTTTGGAGATGTGTTTTTTTTTTGCTTTTAATATCTCCCCACCCCGTAACGCCAAAAACATTTTCGGTAATTGGCTTAGAGGGGTATCTAGGTCCATTAAGAAGATGATTCTAATTGGAGCTAGCGCTGTATGTTGGTTAATTTGGCGTTGTCGCAATGATAAAGTTTTTAATGGTAAACAATTATCCAACCCTATGTATGTTATCTTCATGTCTTCCTACTGGCTCCACTTCTGGTCTACAATGCTACCACAGGAGGAGCAGGATACTATGCACAATGGTGTTACACTCTTGGAATTGGTAGCCAATGGTCTCTTATTCCACTATGGGTGGCGTAGTTCTATAAGAATTGCTAGCTAAAATATTTTATGTGTTTAACGCTAGTCAATAATCAAGGGGAGTTGGAGATTTGTCCCATCACCTTATTTCTCATTTTGATTTACTTTTATCTTACCTTTTTATTACTATTAAACTTATGGCTGTGTGTCTTATGACAGAAGCCGGAGATGTAATCCATTTCCATTATCTCAAAAAGTTGGTAGCTTGACCAAGATTCACTAATTATTCTCAGAAACGACATATCAAGATTCAAATTCAGATTCAACCTCAGGGCTCAGGGTATAGAAGAAGAGAGCGAAGCTATGCCATGTCCTCGCTGATGTGGCGTAGAAGCTGTCCTCGATGGTCAATTCACAGGTTCCTTAAATTTGTCGAAGCTGTCCGAAACGTCAAACAGAACAGAACGGATGTAATATAACATATACAGTATGTGGTTGAAGGGGAAGATGACAAAAAGGAAAATGGCGAGGAGATTTTGATCAAGCACTGTGAAGTTGTTGTGTTCTCTTTTTGACAGGAAGGGGCTTGCTGTTGCTGACATGCGTCTCCTGGGTTGCCAGACAAGGAATAATTCATCGTAGTCTGCTAGCTTCAGTAGGATTTAGCTTCAATAGTTCATCCCTCCATTTTTGCAGAATCTGTCAATGTATTTCAGAACGCGACCACGCTTCCGTCTTCTGTCTTCACGAGATGGAATCGTATTCCGTTTGATTCAGAGTCCTATTCCGATCCAGAGTTTAGATGGAATTCTGTTCTGACGCAAGCACTGATGTTTGGTCGGATTCCCTCCTGCTCGGATTGGGGAGCTATAAATATAGGGGGATCAGGTCACGTTGGTTCCAAGATTGCGAGTTTCTCTTCAGAAATCACAACAGAACTAGTTCTTCCAGGATTGCAAGAGCCAAGAGCCAGGGTTTTACTGTACAAACTCTGAACTCTGAAGATTTGCCAACTTTTGCAAATCCAATTCTGATCCAGAGTTTAGACGGAAATCTGCCCATGTTCTCATTTAACCACTGAAGTTGGTGAGATTTCCTCGTCCTGCTCGGGTTGGGGAGCTATAAATTCAGAGCGATCAGGTCACATTGCATCAAACATTGGAGTCTTTTCTTCAGAAATCATTCCAGTATAGCAAGACATCCACCAAGAGCCAGGCTCTTTTTAACAGGCAATATGGGCTGTACAATCTCCAAAGTTTTCCCAAGTTTTGCAGAGAATTTCTTGAAAGGGGCCAAGGCAGGAAATTCACTGGAGCTGCCGCAGGATGTGCTGATGGAGATCTCGGATAAAATTTTTTTTAAATTTTTCAAAAGTGTCCGAGGACAAACCAATTCAATCGGGCCAAGATGAATCAAGGATGCACAATAAAGAAACCCACGTGTTCGACGTGCTAGGCTCGGCTCAGGGGAGGGGGTTTCACGCCGTGGCAATCCCTGCCTCAGTATATAAGATGGTGCAATGTGTGTTCAGTAAGAGAGGTGGGACTAAAAGGAGAGCTTACTAGCTCAGTGACTGCCTCGTATGGGCCTCGAAACTTGGCAAGCGAAAGGGAGCCCATACGCCACCGTGGTGGCCGTCGGGTACCTGCTCACCCCGGCGCTGAGGTGCAACGCATGTAAAATAATAGGAAAAAGTACACCGAAGGTCCCTCAACTTGACATCAAGTTACAAAAACGTCCTCAAACCGCAAAACCAGATATCCGGTGCCCCTTAACTAATCAAAACCGGTCACTTTAGGTCCTCCGGTGGTTTTGACTCCGGTTTTATCCTACGTGGCAGCTGAGTCAGCGTAGGACCCACGCAGACCCCACACGTCAGGTGTCCACGTCAGCACCTCTCTCTTTCCCTCTTCTCTTTCTTTGTTTCTCCTCTCGTGCCAGATCTCACCGAGAACGTGGTCGGCACCCTGGGTGCGGCGCGTTCTCGCTGCCGGTGAGGGCACTGGTGCCGCTGCTCTACACGGTGCGCCGCGTGTTCGTCGTCGTGGACTGGGTGTACATTTGATGGCACGAACATCACTGGGAGGATCATGAACATCACCAAGGAAATCCACCCGCCATGACGCACCTGCGTGAGGACGGCGGCAAAGGACATCCCGAGAGGAAGCGCGAGATCACCCGGCAGCTGGCGCTAGCGGAGCGGGAGGCGACACCCAACCACACGCTACGGCGGGTCATCCAGGCAGGGTGCGCCACGCACGCCTTCGAGCGGTTCCCCACCCCGTGTGCGCCCGTTGACTCCTGCCGCGTCGCCGCGCTCATTGATGAGGGGACAACGATGCTCGGCGGCGGTGGCAGGCAGCGGCAGCTCACCGCGCTCCGGGAGATCAAGGCCATCACCACCGAGAGCGACCGCAACAAGCGCTGCGTCGAGGCCACTCCTGGTGCCGTCGAGTTCCTCGTCTCCGTCGTCGTCCAGAGCCACGCCGCCGCCTCCACCTACATGTCGGCCAAGTCGGACGATGACCTGCTCGACTCGGTGATCGATTCCCCCATCTCGACGAGCTCGCCGGAGGAGGAGGCCCTGGGCGTGCTCTACTCCCTCAAGCCGTTCGAGCCCACCCTGCGCCGTATCCTCGGCAAGGACAATGGCGGCTTCCTCGACACCCTCGCCTCCTTCCTCCTACTGAAGGCGATGATGTCAGCGATGCCGCCGGAGCGGCTAGGCTGTCGCCCCATCCGTCGCAGCATCCGGAGCCGGACCCCCTTACGCTGCCGATGGCGAGCGTTCCTCGAAGAAGCAGGTGAGCCGGACGACAAGGCATCCGCGGCCGTAGCCGCCGCTGGCGAGGAGTAGGAGGATGACGCTGCTGTGTCCATCTCGCGGCAGCGACTGACACGTGAGATTTGGGGGAGAAGACCCCGTGATCTGGCATGCTAGCTGCGGCCACGCCGTTCGGGCGGTCCGGCGTCCTGCCGCCGCAGGCGCTCGGCCACCGGCACGCCGTCCTCCATCGTCATCGTCGCCGCCGAACCCGCGGACGCTCCGGGAAGCCAGCTACTTCTTGGGCTCCGTCTCGGCGGCTCGCCGAGACAGCTCGTCTCGTCCCTTGAGCGAACCGGCAGTAGTAGCAGCAACATAGCCACGACGCCAAGAACCACCAAATCCCCCACCGCTACGACGGAGACGACCACCACGACGCCGTGTCCAGCGTCTTCTCCGTGGACGCTGGCTCATGGCCGCCGCCTCCTCGTCCAACTCTTTATGCTCGAGGCGGCGCGAGCTCAAGACGTGGGTCTCCGACCGCCTCGCAGCCAATGACGCGGTCGAGCTCGTCGGCCGCCTAGGGGAAGCTCGCGAGAACGAGGAAGGAAGGAGAGAAATAGAGAAAGAGAAAGAGAAGGGGGGAAGACAGGAAGAGAGAGGTGCTGACGTGGGCACCTGACATGTGGGGCCCTTGTGGGGCTCATGCTGACTCAGCTGCCATGTAGGATAAAACCGGGGTCAAAACCACCGGAGGACCTAAAGTGACCGGTTTTGATTAGTTAAGGGATGCTGGATATCTGGTTTTGCGGTTTGAGGACGTTTCTGTAACTCGGTGTCAAGTTGAGGGACCTTCGGCGTACTTTTTCCAAAATAATATGCATGACGCTACTTCAACATGCGTTCTGCCAGTGGAGTGGTTAGTTACTTTTGTTTGTTGTCCTCGGCCCACGGTTCGAGTCTCGGTTGTACCCTCTTTTTACAGCTCCTTATATCAATGGGTTAATTGGATCCATGCCATTATAAATATCAGGGTTTTGAAATATGCTATTAATATTACCTATTTGGATTCATGCCATTATAATTTCACACCTTTTTTAGATAATGGAATAAATATCCCGGCCTTTGCTCATTAGAGCTATAGCCAATTATTACAAGGAATCACACAAACAACGAGTGAAGTTCAAATAAAATTAAACACACCCAAAGATAAAAAAACCAAACCAAGAAAAGGAGCACACATTTATTCAAATCTATTTGTGAATCTCCATCCATGGTTCGCAAATATTTGCATAACCGTCGTCTCCAGTTTATGGCATGCAACCTTCATAAACTCTCCATCATCTTCACACTTTTGCAGCTTTGCCCAAAACCGGAGCCAATATGTTGCCTTGAATATTACCTGCATATATGAGATAGATGGTGATTTGTCAAAAACTATATCATTCCTACTCAACCACAGAGCCCAACAAATGACAGATGCTTTAACAAGTATGAGTTTACTCATCTTCTTGTCAATCCCTAAAAGCCAACAATCAAACATATTAGATATGGTACTAGGGAGGTTTAAACCAAAAGAAAACTGTACTACTCTCCAAACAAATTTTGCAAAATGACAGTCAAGAAAAAGATATTGAATGGTCTCATTTTCCATACAGAAACAACATCTTAACCTGCCATTCCAATTCCGTCTTGCCAAATTGTCCTTAGTTAGCACCAGCCCTTTAAGCAAGTACCACATAAAGATCTTAATATTAAGTGGCATCTTAAGCTTCCAAACAATCTTATTTCTCTCAATATAACCATTATTAATTAGAGCAAGATACATTGACATAACAGAAAATCTACCATTCCGATGATAATTCCATCTAAAACAATCAGAGGATTGGTTCAACTGAATATGTATAATGGAAGCACACAAATCATGCCAATATATAAGATTCTGACCAACTAAGGATCTCCTGAAGGAAACATTAAGTGGAACAGAACTCATAACATTAGCAATAGTAGAACTTTTCCTTCGGACAATAGAGTATAAAGATGGATATTTATCTTTAAACGCCAAGTTTCCTAGCCATTTATCTTCCCAAAACCTTGTTTGATTCCCATCATTCACAATCCAAGAACCCATATGTAAGACAGTATCTTTGACCTTCATTAGACCTGACCAAAAATGAGAATCACCATGTTTCCTACTTTCTCTTTAATAAAGTCTGCCAAACACCTTCCTCATTAATTAATTTAAACAACCACTTACTTAAGAGACACTTGTTTTGTATTTCCAAATTGTGGACCCCTAAACCACCCTGATCCTTGGGTTGACAAACTATATCCCATCTAGTAAGTCTATACTTTTTTTTTGTGGTCATCCCTTTGCCCAGAAAAAACGTGATCTATAATAATCAATTTTTTGAAGAACCCCTTTCGGTATCTCAAAAAATGAAATCATAAACATAACTAAACTTGAAAGAACAGAGTTAATCAAAACCAGTCTACCCCCAACTGACAAATGTTTTCCTTTCCAACTACAGAGTTTTTCCTCAATTCTTTGCTCAATTACTTCCCAATCTTTATTATTCAGCTTCCTATAATGCATCGGGATACCAACATATTTAACAGGAAACGAGCCAAGCTTACAACCAAAGATGTTAGAATACTGATCATAAAACTCCTTTGCGTGACCAAAACAAAATAATTCACTCTTGTGAAAATTTATCTTCAAACCAGACAACTTTTCAAACACAGATAAAATCAATTTCAGATTCTTTTCTTGTTGTAAATCATGCTCTAAAAAAATAATGGTATCATCTGCATATTGCAAGATAGACAAACCATCATCAACTAAATGAGGAACAACCCCATTCAACGAACCTACATCTTTAGCCCTCTTAATTAGTAAAGTAAGCATATCAGCTACTATATTAAAAAGAATTGGTGACAAAGGATCACCTTGCCTCAGACCCTTATACGTTTGAAAATTATTACCAGTTTGATCATTTACTTTAATACCAACATGACCCCCTTGAATAAAAGAAGCTATCCACTCACACCATTTAGGAGAGAAGCCCTTCATCCTCAACGTCTGTTGTACAAAAGACCATTTAACCTTATCATAGGATTTTTCAAAATCAATCTTAAAAATCACAACACTTTTATTTTTACGATGTAATTCATGCATAGTTTCATGCAAAATAACAACACCTTCCATAATATTTCTCCTAGGTATAAAAGCAGTTTGAGTAGGACTAATCACCTTTTGAGCAACACTCATTATCCTATTTCACACCTATCCATTATATACCACTACTTACCCCTTTAACACATTTTCCAAGATATTATGACCAAATTACCCATATATTCTTCTTCATCGGTTCGTCCCCTCCCCTCTCTATCTTGCTCGTCGAACCTGACATCCTAGCGAACGAGACGAGGTCACGGGCGCAGGGGATGTTCCCACCTGGCCGGATGTGCTCGCGCTCCGCCTCACGCACTTGCTGCTCTCTCCGGCGCAACCCTCCGTGCCCATGGCTGCCGTGCTCCTGCGCTGTTTCATTTCCGCCAGGGTCACAGGACACGGGCCTCCACGTCGGGGATCCCCAAGTCCATTTGGAAGAAGCTCTCCTACTCCAACAGGAAAAGGAGCAGCAGGTGCAACCACCTGCTGCTTGCTTGCATCCTTCCTAATGCCATCCAATAGGAAGAGTAGTAGCAGCTGCAACCACCGGCTGCTTGAAGGGAGAAGGAGATGGAAGATGAACATGGTAGAGAACTAGAGATTGGAAGAGGATGAGGATGAAGATAGGGACAATTTGGTCCTATAAGTTTAGAAAATGTGCTGAATGGGTAAGTAGTGGCATATAATAGATAAATGTGAAATTATAATGACATGGTTTCAAATAGATAAATATCAATGGCATATTTCAAAACCACGAAAGTTATAATGGCATGGGTCCAATTAACCCTAAAATTAAAGATCTTGAAGGTGGATGATTTTAATAATAACATTTTTGGGGAAAATATATGCTAGTTAATGACATGCATGCATGCACGTCTTATATCATGAAACAATATTAAAAAGTAGTTGTGCCTTATATTATGGAACTGAGGGAATACTAGTTAAGAAGATTTACAAAAGTTTTATGAATAAAAGCCTAACTTTATGGACAGAAACTATCAACATATAAACTTTATATATTCATATCTCTATCTCTATTTATTATAAAAATTGAAGATGTTTATGTCGGTACTTTGGTACGTCATCCGTATTTGAATCGGTTTTAATTTTATGTTTCGGTTTTAATCTCTTATCTCTATCTTCTCTACTTAAAAAGAACAAGAAATTTCCATAGGCGGTGAAAAAAGAAAACAAAAGTCTGACTAAAAAGGTGAAAGAAAAGAAAAAAAAAGTCCAACTCAACAAGCAATAAAAAAGGGGAATGCTAAATAGTTGTCGACGTCGCATGATTTTTGATAGCTAAATCATTGATGTTTCAATATATTTAGAACCGTTGTTTCATATGTTGTAGCAAAATGTTTCACGAGGTGATTTAATTGTGTTTCAGCTTTTAAAAAGATTGAAACATTTCCAATCTACTTGGTGAAACATTTACGGTGTTTCAGCTTTCTAAAAAATTGAAACATTTTCGATCTACTTGGTGAAATATTTTTGATCTACTTGATAAAACAGTTTTAATCTACTTGGTGAAACACTGAATGATGAAAGACTAAAAAATCATGCGAATCCCATATAGATAGTCCCATAAAAAAAGAAAAGGAGAAAATCCCCTATGTACCCATGAAAATTCACCTAATCCCTTTTATACCCCTGAATTTTGCTCAATCCCTTACATACCCCTGAATTTTAGTTTGGATCCCTTCCATGCCCTTTCCGCTAGTTGACCGTTAAATTCTTTTGAAAAAGTTCATTTTGCCCTTTGCTATGAAGAAACATAATAAATTAATGAAGTACATTGTTGGAATGTAAAAATTTATTGGATCAAACTATTATATTTATGAGTCTGTGATGCACCATATTATTTGTGACAAATTTACTTTTACATATGATATAAAAAGTTAATACTTATTTATTGGTTATTAAAAGTTTATTTATGTAGCATATGTGTTTTCATAGTAATACAACAGATTTGTTTATTACTATCAGAACACATATGCTAAAAAAATCTTTTAATAACTAAGTATTAATTTTTTATGTCATATCTAAAAGTATATATTTATCGCAAATAATATGGTGCATAACTATCTCATAAACATAGTCTTATATAACAAATTTCTATGCTCCAACAATATACTCTATTAATTTATATGCTTCTTTATACCAAAGGGCAAAATGGACTTTTTCATAAGAATTTAACGGTCAACTAACGGTCAACTAGCGGAAAGGGCATGGAAGGGATCCAAACTAAAATTCAGAGGTATGTAAGGGATTGAGCAAAATTCAGGGGTACATAAGGGATTAGGTGAACTTTCAGTGGTACACGGGGGATTTTCTCTAAAAAAGCTTATGTGTCGTCAGTAAAAAACAATCGTCCGACTCCAGAAAAAAAAGAAAAAATAGTCTCACCAGTAAAAAAACAAAAAATAAACAGTTTTTTTTCACCGGTATTTTTGCGACTTGTTTTTGCACGCAAACGAGTTTTTTTTGTGCGCATTGGTTTTTTTTCGTCCATTTTTTTAAATCCGTTCACCGCGCCCCTCCTAGATGCTTTTGGTTTTTTTTGTCAATTTTTTTCACCGGTTTTTTCTCCCTTGCAGTTTTGGTTTTTCTCATCCGGTTTTTTAATCCGATTTGTTCGCCGCACTTCTCCCGAGTTGAACCTCGGTGCCATATTGATTGTGTGTTTTCTACTACAATTTGATTGAAAAAAATCGATTCCCACTCCTCTCTCATCATTTCTCCATGATTTTCCTAGCTTTATTTCGTCAGATTTAATCTAATAGTTGCCGATGATGACGCTCCATATCGATCGTGCGTTTTCTATTCCAATTTGATTGAAAAAAATCGATTCCCACTCCTTCCTCATTATTTTCTCCACGATTTTCCTGGCTTTATTTTGCTGGATTTAATCTAATAGTTGCCGACGAACTTCCTTAATCGTTTTTACCCCGAGTTTGATTTTAGGAAAAACGGAAAGAGAAAATCGAGTGGATCAAAAACCCTCAACCAATTTTGGGTGGATTTGATAGGTCGAAGGAAGCAAGCCAAACGGAGAGAGGTAGCGGACTGGCCTAGGGCTGAAAAGGAAGGAAGGCTTTCGGCCTAATACACAGGAAAGATTTTCATTAACTTTTTTAATTATAATCTATAGTGATCCCAACATTATAATTTTCATTAACTTTTTTTAATTATAATGTATAGTGATTTCAATATTTCATTTTATTACTCAGCTCTTAATATATCATTGACAATCATCTTTACCCGTTGCAACGCACGAGCATTTTTTCTAGTAAATTTAAAAGTCAAGGTTCGAAAGACATAAACAAAGCCCATATCAAGAAAAGGTCCACTTCACCACAAGCACAGCCACACAACCATGCAAAAGCAGGCCGAAGAAAAAGCATGAATGCTAATTCGTGTATACGTGCTAGCAAACAAACTTGCGCGCGGTCCTGACCACGTCACGACAAGCACCGAGGTAGGGTTAGGGTTTCGGGAGTAGGGAGGGGAAGTGGAGGATCACAGTTAAAGGGATGGCCTAGGGAGGCGGTGGGCAGTAGTGGCGGTGCCGAAGCGGCGAGGTCAGCAGCAGGTGGTGGGCTAGTGTTGGTGGCGTGGGCAAAGCAAGGTGAAGGGTAGGGCCAGTGTTTTCCTCGTTTTCCGTCGGTTGCCGATGCCTGAAGAATTCAAGAGCGAATAACTGAATATACCTCCTCAAGACTCAAAGTTAAGACCCTGTTTAGTTCCCAGAAACTTTTCGTAAAAACAACACATCGAATTTTTGGACACATGTATAGAGCATTAAATATAGATAAAAAGAAAAACTAATTGTATAGTTTGCATGGAAATCGCGAGACGAATCTTTTGAGCCTAATTAATCCATGATTAGCTATAAGTGCTACAGTAACCCACATGTGCTAATAACGATCGACTTAATTAGGCTCAAAAGATTCGTCTTGCGGTTTTCAGGCGAGTTATGAAATTAGTTTTTTCATTCGTGGCCGAAAACCCCTTCCGACATTCGGTCAAACGTCCGATGTGACACCTAAAAAATTTTCATTTCACCAACTAAACAGGCCCTAAGATCATATGGTAGACTAGTCTTATGATATGTATCTGAAGTTCTGAACTTCTCCATCGAAAAAATCGAACAAGTTTCCGAGCTTCTTCTTGACAGAGTTCTGATTTCTGAAACTCTGAAGTCTGAACGCTTATATGAAATGATCCACCGGTGATGTTCCTTTCAGACTTGATAGTTGGAAGCTAGCTGGTTGCAAACCTGTGTCACACGTAGTCTGAAACTGGATGAAAGGCAATCACATACTCACATACTCACACGTAGTCTGAACTTCTGATCGATTATGCAAAATGAAGGTAACTGGGGAAGTTCATGACAGTCTGAACTCTGAACCAAAGCAAAGTAAATCATGTGGAAGATGGATGATGATATTTCATACTCACCCCTACAAATGATCCCGCACACAACAGGTAAATATGAACCAAGAACCGCAGATGCACAGCAACATTCAATCCTATATGCAGCGTATAATATATCAACGGTGTGCAGATACCAGAAGCTACGGTAGTTTACTCTGCAAAACGATTGTAAGTATCCCCTCCGGTTTTTTAGATGGCGTCTTTGACTTTTGAACATTTTTCTTACTAAAAAATTACATAAATATCACTTATTTAGTTGTGTTTCGGTTTATGAGTAAACACACTTTAAGCATGACATATTTTTTTCCTGTTTGCACTTTTTTTTTAGTTTGGATGAATGGTCAAACATATGTCGAGAAATCATCGGCATCATCTATTAAAAACCGGAGTAAAGTACCTTTTATCCCAAAAAAATAAGTGGTAGTCTACTTTCATCGCAGTTTCAGATTTCAGGAGAAGGGGAGGGTCAAAAAATAGACAACAACCACCTTGCCTGACGGAAAGTATTTTTCTATACCTAGGTGCCACACCTAGGTGCCATGGCACCTAGATGTATTCATGTAATTTAAATAGTTGCATAAAAATTCATTGAGGAACCTGATCAGTAACCAGGCAGACAGCAAGCTGGTGAAGTTCAGCATTCTAGTTTGATTTCACCACAACATGCGAGCTAGTTACTACAGAGCGAAATGAAGTACTAGAAAGTTAGCGTGATTCTGAAACATGAATACTTGGCTGAAATATAGGAACATGCACATTGACTGATGGTCAGACACATAAGTACATTAATGTTATGTATCATAAATACATAATTCAAACTTGAGAAGAATACATATTCTTAGTTTCTTCAGACAGCAAAGCAATAGATCAGAATTGTAGTTCAGTTTCACCAGAAAGCGTGAAATGCAACACAAATTAGTCATGATTATGAAACATGAATACTTTTCTAACATAATTGAGCGCCCCTGTACAGAAACTCATATACATATCATAATACTAGAGGACTCTATCATGAGATTTCTTCACTCTTAATTTCTGCAGATTAGTCCTTTTTTGTGGGAGTTCTTTTCCTTCAATCCTTGTGTAGAAAAACGTCAGGAACAGCAGCTGGGTCGAGCTCGTAGCAGTCATGGAGCTTTCCACCTTTCTCTTTTGTCAGACAAAACGATGGTATTCGATGAGAAAACCTCAGGCTCTCTTTCACAGGAATCTTCAGTATTCCCCTTCGTACATCAGGCTTGAACACAGAGATGTAACCATCAACTTTAGTCAGATAACCAAATAATGTGAAAGCTTCAGTGGAGTCGACGATCTTGCCAATAGCATACTTAGTACCACGAGTGCTGCGGGAAGGAACCCACTTATTTGACCAGTTCTTGTAGATGGCCCAGACCTCACCTATCTTTGGATGAATTTGAACCTTGCACTTTGCTCCAATTTGTTTGGTTTCTATTAAATGGGAGAATGCACAATTTTCATTAAACTTTGTTTCCATGTTTTGGATTTCAAATGTACCACAGCTCACAGGTACATCATGCTCCAACCAGAGCTTCTCCTACGCTTGTTGAGGGCAAGCCTCAAGCCAGGCCAAATCCGCGTTGAACGGTTCCATCTCAACTTTGCTTACTAGAGGACTCAAGCTTTCTCAATGGGGGCAAAAGAAAATCAGCTACTTCAGGCTACAAATTCAAATTGCAAATGAAGATATTCTGAGGTTAGATGTGGCACAAGAAAGCAGGTTGCTGACCGACCTTGAACGCCGACTGAGGGCTGCCTTGAAGGGGAAATGTCTCGCCTTGGCCTCTCTTGAAAGAATAAGAGTGAGACAAAGAGCAAGAATTCGAAACCTCAAGGAGGGTGATGCTGGCACTGCCTACTTTTACATGAAGTTGAGGGCAAGAAGAAGGAAGGCTTTAATACCAAGGCTTGAGCACAATGGCAAAGTGGCCACGACACAAATTGACATGCAACAGTTAGCTTGCGAATACTTTGAAACAATCATGGGGCAGGCAGAAGGTGATTCAAAGCAATTTAACTTGCAGTCCATTCAGATGGCTAAAGGAAACTTGGCATCCTTTGATGAAAACTTCACTGAAGAAGAGGTCTGGGCAGCAATAAAAAATCTGCCAACTGAGAAGTCGCCAGGCCCTGATGGATATACTTCGCTCTTCTACCAAAAATGCTGGGCTGTAATCAAGGATGACCTTTTGGCGGCCATGGGGAAATTCTGCACTGGAAATAGCCAAAATCTTGAATTGTTGAATTCAGCACAAATCACACTCATTCCGAAGAAAGAAGCGCCAACCATGTTGAAGGACTATGGGCCAATTAGTCTCATTCATAGCTTCTCCAAATTGGCAACAAAAGTAATGGCACGGCGGCTGGCAACAAGGTTGGATGATCTGGTACCCCACACACAAACGGCATTCATCAAAGGCAGATCCATACATGAAAATTTCATATTTGTCAAAGGTATGGCTCAACAGTTCCACCGGCAAAAAAAGGAAGTTTTACTCCTGAAGCTTGACATCTCGAAGGCTTTTGATATGGTTTCATGGAGCTTTCTGCTGAACATGCTGAAATACAGAGGGTTTGGCCCGCGCTGGAGGTCTTGGCTTGCTGCACTTTTCTTGACAGCACAAACAAGCATTACAATAAATGGGGATGACTCAAGGGCAATCAAACCAGCAAGGGGACTGTGGCAAGGAGATCCTCTGTCGCCTCTTCTCTTCGTCTTGGTCATGGACACACTTCAAGCAACTCTTTTACAGGCAAAGAGGCAAGGAATACTTTCAGAACTGAACACCAGAAAACGTCTGCCAAACATTTCAGCTTATGCCGATGATGCAATGCTTTTCGTCAAGCCTCAGAGGAAAGAAGTGCTACTGATCAAAGCAGTCCTAGACCTGTTTGGAGCAGCATCAGGTCTGAAAGTCAACCTCCTGAAGAGCTCCATCACGCCTATACACTGCAACCAACAACAATTAGATATGGTCTCTGAACTGCTCCCATGTAAAGTCGAGGAATTTCCCATTATCTACCTGGGACTGCCACTATCTATGAGAAAACCAACCAAGGCAGAGCTACAACCAGTCCTAGACAAGTTAGCAGGCAAGGTTGCAGGTTGGAAGCCAAAATTACTGTCACCTGATGGTCGACTTTGCTTAATCAAGAGTGTTCTGATGGCATTACCTGTGCACTTCCTATCAGCGCTGCAAATGCCGAAATGGGCGGTGAAAGAAATTGAACGCAAATGCAGAGGATTCTTATGGAAGGGACAAGAGGATGTAAGTGGAGGACACTGTCTAGTGGCCTGGAAAAATGTTTGTGCGCCAGTACAGAATGGGGGATTGGGAATTCGAAATCTCGACGCCTTTGGTCAAGCGCTAAGACTAAAATGGTTAGCCAAAAGTCTTGAGCAAAAAAATCGACCGTGGGCCAAGTCAGGATATAAACTTGGAGAAGACGTGGAGAAAATCTTTAACTCAGCTGCTGAATTCTGTGTTGGAAACGGCAAAGACACAAAGTTTTGGACAGCCAATTGGCTAAATGGTGGAAGCATTGCTTGGCGATGGCCGGTATTGTCCACTTATGTTGGCCGCTCACAGCTGACAGTGGCACAAGCTTTAACCAACAACAGATGGGTCAGAGATCTGCAAGGTGCACTCTCCAATGAAGCCATGGCACAATTCTTCCAGCTCTGGGATGAAGTACACACTGTCGAGCTAAATCTAGAAGAAGACACCATTCGCTGGAAGCTTTCCTCTGACGGACTTTTCACTGTATCTTCAGCCTATAGCCTTTTCTTCATGGCAAGAGAGATTTGCCCTTTCAGCGAACTTATTTGGCACATCAAAGCTCCATCCCGAGTGCGCTTCTTCCTATGGTTGGCTGCCAAAGGTCGCTGCCTAACAGCTGACAACCTGGGCAAGAGAGGATGGCAGCATGAAGATTGCTGCTCCCTTTGTCAGAGTGAAGCAGAGGACTGCCTACATCTGTTCGTAACGTGCGCTTTCACCAGGAGAGTATGGAGGATGATGCAGGGATGGATTGGAATCAATTTCCTCTTGCCTACAGAGAACGAACCAGCCCTGGCAGATTGGTGGATGAAGGCGAGGATGGCTTTTCGGACGGGCTACAGGAGCATCTTCGACAGTGTTTTCGCGCTAACATGTTGGCTGCTGTGGAAAGAACGCAATGCGCGTGTCTTTGAACAGAAATTTCGAAGCATGGAACAGCTTGTGCAAGATATCAAGGAAGAGGCCATTGTCTGGAAGACGGCAGGAGTGTTCACAACGTGCAATAGCGAGATCACGTAATATGCATTGTAATTTGTAGAAGTTTTCTAGCTTACCGGGTCAGGGCTTTTGCCCCAATCTGTTTTCGACAGCATACTGTCGTTGTAAGCTCTTTAATTGTAATGTACCCTTCTTTTCTTAGTGAAATTGGTCGACCGAACCTTTCGGCCGACCCGGCAAAAAAAAACTTTGCTTACCCAACCATAGATGTTGGGGAATTTATCAGCATCACTGTAAAGAGCCCAAATCTGGCCAGCTTCAAACTTATCATGCGAGCGGTCTTGTTCGATGTTGTAGAATTCTGAATCAGGGCATGCATAACAGATTAATTCGATATTTGTTTTCTTGTCAAGAGCCATGTAGGATTCAAGAGTAATGGAAGTAAATGCCGAATCCAAGTCACTTGGAAGAGCTGCAGTGTCTAGTTCCAGGAACCCTTCTGCAACACCTACCCTTTCATTTCCATTCGTCCTATAGAAGGGGATACTGTGAGAAAAACGAAGTACCTCACATGATGATATCGAAAAACATGACTCGTTCTTCGCTTTCGCAAATAGACTGACAACCCCTGCAATTCTGACCAGCGGTGAAACCGTGACACCATCATCCATTGAGCCACTGGAAAGGACTTGCACAATATCATACCCATATGATTGATATCTATCCGCTACGCTCCGGCCCAAGCCTCCCGGCGACGGGCCTCCGCTCCACTACGGCAGAAGCTGGCCTTTATTAAGTGCAAATGAATTTGGATCACAACTCAACAAACTGCATGCTCCATCCTTTATAAAGAGCCCACACGGCCACCCCTCACCATTGTTAGGATTTATATCACACGAGTTACCATTTTTGCCTGTCGACGAAACACTGTGGGATAAGTACCTCGATGGATTGTGCAATACATCTGTTTCTCCTAAGCAGAAGTTCCCACAAGCAAATGGCAGTTTTTCATTGGTCGATTTGGAATTTTGTTCATTTACTGTGTTGTGCACCAGCCAAGTGAACTGCACTTTGAGGTTGGAAGGATCGACATGATTTATCCGGGCATAAGCTCTTGGCATGCAATCATGGCCATCATAGACTGCCCAGATCTGATCAACCGCAATTTGGGAGACATCTCTGGACTTGTCAAAATTAAAGAAGTCTGGAGAAGAGTAGGCAATCACAGGATTGGCAGAATCAGGTCGCTTGGAGTCCAGCCGACGGAGGGGCGTCGTTGCTGTAGAGGCCACGTGTTGGCATTGCTTGGGAGTCAGTGAGGTAGTGGCAAGAGGGGCATTGGTAGGTGCTAGGCGAAAGCCGGCCCAATTCTTGGGCAGCAACGGCGACGTCTTTGGGCGTTGCAACCCTCTTGAGGGCGTTGTTGAGGTGCCTCCCTCCCCCTCTTCAAGGATCCTCTAGGTGAAAACCTCATCCTTTCGGGATGGGCGATGGCGGCGTTTTGAATGTCGTGACCTTCTTGAAGGCATCGTTTTGGAGGTGGCCGTGTGTTCCTCTCGGTGTGGTGGTGTGTAGGCACGTGGCCGGGTGTGTTTTCTCTTGTCCGGTTCCCCTGTCCCCTGCTGCTTTTGCCTTTGGTTGTAAATGGCTGTTTTACTCCTCTAAATGCAAAAATACGCTAGAAGCGTATTCCCAAAAAAAAAAGGATTGGCAGAATTCTGAGAAGAAGTATCAGTATCATCTTTCCTATGACTTTGTTGATTGTCTCCATGTTTTTCATTTCCTTCCTCTTCACTGTCCACTTCGATGGGGACATGTTGTTTGGCAAATTGATTCTCAGTAACAGCAACATCATCATTACATATTTGCTCATTACTCCAATCAGCATCAGATGGAGAATTATACTTCCTTTTCCTCTCAATATTAGAGTTCATAGCACGGCTGCTGTCAGAGCTATCACAGAGCTTTCTCCGACCCAATATCTGAAGACTGGATGATCCTGGAGCATTTGTCCCTGCTGATACACTTTCTCCAGTCAAATTCTGCACAGCGATGGAGTTTGGATCAGGACTCCTTGGTACCAAAGTTCCGGGCATATCATTGTCAGCAGGAGGCACATGAGATTTAGCTTGGCTAATTTCTGAAAATTGAACTCTGTCACTTCTTGTCACCAGGCCTTTACCTTCCATGTCACCAGCCCAGCCATACTGTTTTATGGATTCATCAGTTTCTTCAGTATCTCTGGATTTGCCAAAATCAAAGTCTGGATAAGGGTAGGCAATCACTGAATTGAGATACTTCTGAGCAGCAGTATCATTAACATTTTTCTGACAAGTTTGTTGGTTGCCTCCATGTCTTGCATTTCCTTCCTCTTCACTGTCCACTTCGATGGGAACATTCTGTCCAGTAGATTGATTATCAGGAACAGCAACATCATCATTACATATCTGCTCATTACTCGAATCAGAATCGGATGGACAAATATACTTCCTTTGCCTCTTAATATTGGAGTTCATACCATGGCTGCTGTCAGAGGTAACATAGAGCTTTCTCTTACCCAATATCTGAAAACTGGATGATTCTGCAGCATTTTCCTCTGCAGGTGCACTTTCTCTAGTCAAATTCTTAACAGAGATGGAGTTTAGATCAGAACTCTTTGGTACCAAAGTTCCAGGCTTATCATTGTCAGAAGAGCAGATGTGAGATTTAGTTTGCTTCATTGCTGAAAATTGAATGGCCTCGCTTCTTGTCACCAAGCATTTACCTTGTTGATGCTGATTACCATGCTGATTGGGGACACTACTTCGTTGAAATGAGAACATTTCTGACGGTGAAAGCTGAGACCTTTTTGCAGCAGTTGATAGGATTCTTGAGGGCACAGACTGCTCACGCAGTTTGATTGCAAAGAACTTACCACAATCATTGCAGCGGGCCAAAAAGTTCCGTTGGTAGTACAGAGATTGCTTCTGACAATGCGGACATATCTATCTATCTATCTATCTATCTATCTATCTATCTATCTATCTATATATCTATCTATTATTCTATTATATTATTAAAACAGCTTTGAGAAAAAGGCACTACGTTCGCTGTGGGGGCTAGAAATTCCCACATTAATCGGAGAAAAGAAGAAAAAAAATAGACCGTTAGATCATAGTAGATCTATATTATAGTGGTGTAGATTGATTGAGAGAGTTGTATATAAAATACAATCATTTATATGGAAATTTAAATTAAATAAGAGATACTCCTAGGCCCTGTTTGGTTTCATGGACTAATTATTAGCCCTCACATTTTAGCCCTGAATTAGCCCTCAAGGATCCAAACAGGTGGGCTAATTTGAGGCTAAAGTGAATTAGCCCCCCTCAAAACATTAGCCTCTCTATGGGGTGCTAATGGGGCTAATTTTGTGTGAGGACCATCAAAAAGCAGCTCTCTCTCTCCTCTCTTTCTACTCTCTCTCTCTCTCTCCACCTTTTAGCTTTGAATTAGCCCATGGATCCAAACATACCACCCTAGACTAATGTTTAGCCTACCAATTTATGATTAAACATTAGCCCTGGGCTAATCTTCCAAACAGGGCCCTCATATATTTACGGGAAAACAATCCGAGTAGAACCAAGATAGTGCACCAAAACAAATACTACTGTGAATCAGTAATAAGCATGCGTGAACAGAAATCCTATTTGGATTTTATGCAGTAATTTCCTCTCTCTTACTCCCTCGTTATAATCTCTACTATTATAAAAATTTAAGATGTTTTTGCCAAGATTTTGGTACGTCAGTTTGAGTAGGTTTTTAATTATATCCGTCGTCAACCGCGTGGGAACCAGCAAACTTTCGAACTTAGTCCGACTCCAATTTTGGTCCATCCGTCCTTCGTCCATATGTCTCCCGCCCGCTCGCGCTCCTGTCCGTCTTGCCGATTTTTCTTTATTTCATTTCATGCGCGTTACCGATTCAGCTTCATGTCAGTATCCCTATGCATGTGTCCCCGCACATCAACCAGCTATGAATCAAAGACTAATATGCGATATGTTGATCACCTGAGTGACACCCTCACCCTCAGCTTCTGTTCTTATTTCCTTTGCGCTTTACTTTCTAATCCTTTAAATTTCGTCTTAAGCTTTTTCAATGTCAATGCATATTTTGATTGATTACAGCATCATAGGTGCGAACGTTGGGACTTTGTTTTTTCTTTATTCAAGTAGAGATTTGAGTGGGTTGGGTTTGAGTGTCCCGTCGAGATCGTGTCCATGTGCGACTCAAAGTCTGTGTCATGGTCCGGTTTCAATTATTTTTTCATCAGGGTGTTGTGAAAATAGAATAATTTACCTGGTGATATATGAAATAAACCGTTTTAAAAAAAAAATAGTTAGTGTTACCTTGATTGCATTCCCGCGTGACATAAAGTATATTTTATTAATGTGGTTGGATCACAAAAGTTGAACACTGTTTAAAAGATTTACTTGGAGCCAAGTGAAATAGATCGTTTTGAACAATTATCTGCTATCTAGAGTTCTAGACAAGATTGCGTTCACGCGCAATATAAAGAATATTTTCTAAAAGGTTTATCCTAATTTTAAGTTTTCCGTAGCAACGCACGGGTATTTTTTCTAGTAAATAATAAAAAAGAAAAGAAGAATCTATATAGAAATATAATTTAAAAATAACTGAAATTCGTAATTAAAAATTAAGCAATATTGGAAGAAGAGTCTATATAAAAACCCAATATAAGATTAAATAAAATTTGAAATAAAAAAATAAAATAAAATTATAAAAATCAAACATAGAAATATATACGATCTGACTTGGATCGGACTCCTAACCAAGGCAGCTTAATTTGAATAGGACTTATTGTCCGATTGAGGCAACTCAGCCTTTTCTTTTCTTCAGAGAAGCACTTCTTTTTATGTACCCTAGCAGCGCTTCAAATTAACGTAAGTATATACATCACTTATGTAAAGTGATTATTGCCGCCATTACTACCGCCAAGTACGTACCGTACAGATTAAAAACAAATGAAACACAATGCGGGATTAAACTAAATTTAAATACGAATTCTAAATCAAAAAAATCATAATAAAAATAAATTAAAACTAGCTTAGATACGTTCAGAAGTTCAGGACTGTACTACTCTTTATACAAATTATAAATCGTCAAAATTAGGAGTAAATACATTAAAAGAAGGGTCCATGTAAAATAATACTCAAAATAGCTATTTTCATTTAGTAAGTATTTATACACAGTGACGCATCGTAAATCACAAGTCACGTAATTTATATATGATTTGATCCCAGTAATCATATTATATTTTTAAGAGGGCAAGTGGAGGGGTGGCAAAGGAATAGGGTAATGGCAGGTTCGATTTTTAAAATCTTAATGATAATAAATAGTAAGGGCAATGGGCTAACCGTAAAGGAGTATGGCGGCGGCAGTTGAGGGTCTCCTAAAAATTATAAAAACAAAACTCAACGAGAAACACTAAAAACCACGTGGTCAAATTTTTAAAGGTTCCAAGAAGAATAAAAGTAGTGGTAGATTGAGCAAGCAAATAAAGCATGACAAAGAACTAAGATCGGAATAAAAAAATATGGAATTTTTTTTAAAAAAGAAGTCCATCTCTAAAACAACGATGACAAATAACAATAAAGAGGGAAGATAATATGCCTGTAAATAAGTAGAGTGGTGGTGAACTGGTGATTGATGGGACATCTAAGAACTATAAACAAAACTTTAAATAGAATCCCAATAATGATTAAGACGAGGAACGATGAGCATGCCGTTAAGCAGCATGGTCACGACGGTTGGTGGGACTTCTAGAAAGTAAAAAAAATAAACCCTAATAACAATCATGTTCAGATAATAAAATCTGAAAAAAAAAATTAAAGAAGAGAGGCAGCAGACGGGTCGTAGAGGAGTATAATAGCGAAGCCGCTGACAGTTCGATCAGACCTGTAAAGCAGTTGAGTTGAGTGTTGACTGTTGATGAGACATCTAAAAATATTAACAAAACCCTAAATAGAATCTCGATGATGATTAAAATGAGAGACGGCGGACATGCCATTAAGCAACATGTTCGCGGCGGTTGGCGGGACTTCTAAAAAGTAAAAAATAAACCTCAATGATAATCATGTCTGATGTTAAAATCTCAATGACAATAACGAGGGGAGGCAGCGAGCAAGCTGTAGAGGAGTACAATGGCACAACCGCTGACGGTTTGGCGGGACTTCTAGAAAGTAAAAAAAATAAACCCAAACGATAATTTTGTTCAATTTTTAAAATCTCAAAGACAATAAATAAAAAGAGGAGGCAGCGGACGGGCCATAGAGGAGTATAATGGCAACGTTTGATGGGACTTCTAAAATTTATAAAAATGTAACCCAACGAGAAATAAACTTTGAAAACTATAAGGTCCAATTTTTAAAGGTTCTAAAAAGAAAGAATAAATATAATCAGTGGTGGATCGAGCAAGCACATAAAAAAGGCGTGACAAAGTAAGGTGTAGCAGCTGATATGACTTAAAAACTATAAAATTAGAAGCACGAGGATGATAAGGTTTTGTCTTTTAAAATCTTAAGACAATGAGATAGCTATTTAATAAATTTTAAGTAAAACCATATTAAAAAATAGATAATTTTGTATGGGTGCTAGCCGCGTAATTGCGCGGGCCACCCAGCTAGCTGTCCAGAATACAAGCACAGAAGCAGATGGTGGCATGGATCCAGCCAAATTGTTTATGTTTGCTTCAGTCTTGTTTGGTGGTTGTGTAGCCTCCTTGGCCACTTCTCTTGAAGCACGCTGCCTTTCGGTGTCATACAGAGACCTCTTCGCATGATCACTCAATACTGCATGAGCTTCTGAAACAAATCTGAATGCTGCTTCGGCACCAAACAGAGTATTATTATCAGGATGAAGCCGATACGAAAGTATGTTGTACTGCTTTCTTATTACTGTTTCGTCTGCCATTTTATCCACCTGAAGAACACCATACCAATCCAACTCTCCAGATATCTTTGCCTCAGCTGAAGAAAGAACTTCACAGACAGTTAACAGCTGGGAGATGTTCTCAAGCTCAGGAAAAAGCCTTTGAGCTTTAATCGCGATCTTGCGGGCACCGACAAAGTCTCTATTTTCCAGCTTCTTTACAGCAATTTCTCTGGCACTGAAGGCCTCCTCTCTGTTGCATTCCATCAAAGTATTCCAGAAATTTGACCAAGAAACCCTTCACATATACTTGTTCCAGAATGGCATTAACATGCTCTACCTATCATGTTATCAAGATCTATAAAATGTGAGAAGAACTTTCAGTGCATCAGGCCCTGCATGCATACAAAAGAGCATTTTTATTAACAGAAAAAATATATATGGCAAAATTATGAATACTCTGGGAAAAAAAAGAAAGCACATTTGGATATACTCGTGTAGTCTTATTCACTTCAGAAAATGGCAATTTGGAAAAATGACATACAGTTCCTTCAAAACAAAAGGGATCCATTTTGAAATGTTTTGAAAAAAAAACTGGATGGCATCTTTCCAAACAACCATATTTTGAAGTGGCATATATACATTCATAAAAATCTTTAAAAAAATTGCCGAAAAAGAAAGAGGGGAAATATTTCGATCCTACTCGATGTCTACTACCCTAGCCTCCTAAAGCACCTAAATTAAGAGGTCTGCACGATCAAATCGCTGGCCATATCCTCGCGAAGAACACACTAACCCCCAGAACGCAAAACCAAACCTCCGATCCAAAAAAACCTAACACGCACGCACAACCTGGCATAAACCAACCTACCCAATAAAGAGGAGAACTCGGGGCAATGGGACGCAAATGCTGAACAGATGCTACCTCCGAGCAGATCTGGGGCTAGAGCGTGATCCGCAGCGGCCGGCGCCGGCGAGCCACCGGGGTGGGCAGTGGGTGTCGTTAGGTTCTTAGAGGAAGAGCAGAGGCAGAGGTGAGGTGAGTGACAGAGTGAGTAGTCTACTGTGGTCGAATTGGACACGTGTCATGCTAGGAAGTGAAGTCCTCGAGATCAAGGATAATTTTTCAATATATGCCATTCAATTCGTCGCACTTTCAGATTTTGCCCCTCAATTCGTCACACTTTTAGAATATGTCATCGAGGACGTGAATTGTTTCATTCCGTGCCACTCCATCCATCCAACGCCACATCCGTCAATCTGTCCGTGCCCGTGCCGTCGTTCGTCCATTGGGCGGGGAGCAGCTCGTCTGTCCTCCCTGCGCGAGCCGCCAGCCGATGAGGTCCTTCCTGCACGCGTCGCCGGCTGCAGTCGAAGCTAGTGGACGCGGAAGGAGTTGGAGTTCCCGCACTGCCGACGCGAGCGTTCATCTCCTGCGACACGCACTCGCCGTTCCGGCCACGCAGCGTGCACCCAACGGCCCTGTCCCTGTCACCAGCACCCTCCTCGTCCCCATGTCGTACAACCTCTGCCCATGGACACGAGCAAGAACAGCATACTCACAAACAAGAATACCCCGTGAACCGATGAACGACATGAAGTAATGTGTGCATGCTCGCTGGTGATGTCCGGGATGTTGAGGCCATTGGAGAAGCGACCGGCGGCGGCTGGACCTCGTCGGCCAGCGAGCTGCGTGCGGGGGACCTCGCCGGCCGACGCCGTGCGCGAGGAGCAGCTCGTCGATGACGGCCGAACGCCCCAATGTGCCAATCGGGAGGACGTCGGTAGCTGGCGGTTCTCGACGGCGGCCGGATGCGTATGCTGGGAAGACATCGACTGCTGATGGCGGGCAGATGTGTGCGCATGGAGGACCTCGGCGGCCGGAGGCGCTCGACGGTAGCAAGATACACGCGCAAGTCATTGCCGGTCGGCGGCGAGCGCTGGGAGGACCTCGCCGGCTGGTGGCTCGCGCGGGAAGGACCGACGAGCGAGCTGCTCCCTGCCCGATGGACGAACGACGGCACGGCACGGACCGACTGACGGATGCGACGTCGGATGGAGGGAGTGTCACGGAGTGAAACAATTCGCGTCTCTGGTGGCATATTCTGAAGGTGTTACGAATTGAGTGGCAAAAGCTGAAAGTGCTACGAATCAGATAGCATATATACTGAAAATTCTCGAGATCAACGGAAGTGAGTGATAGGGGTCTTTTTTTCTAGGGTTAATTTTTTTTTGACCGAAAAACAGTGGGGGAGAGAGATGGCAACGGGTGCATATCCATCGGGTTCCTTTGCCCCATACCCACACGCATGATATCAAAATATTTCCACTTAAATACCCACACCCGTCGCGGGTACAAAATCGTCCCCATACCCACACCCATGCGGATAACGGGTATCCAACGGGCACCCATACCCATATAATTGACTTGTAGTATTTATAGTTTTGTACTCTAATTAGCTATATTAGAGTTGTAAACCATTAATATTTTCTCTAGCAACAATGCTATTAATATTAGTGTTCAAAGGCGAGTAAAAAATTATACAACTACATTACATAATCAAGAAATCAACTAATAATTTTATATAACTAGTCTAGAACAATGCTTAAGGTGTGAAAAGAGTTTTATGCTATGATTTAGTAGTCGTTGAGACCTATATGGCTCTGTTTTAGGCTCAATCAACAGGTTTTTTTTTACCCACGGGTTGGTGGGTACGGGTGGGTAAAGAACATACCTATATCCATGTATCTAATGGGTAAGAGTTTTCACCCGTTAGTAGATCCATGGGTATAAGAGTTAGAACACGATTAGCTCCTAATGGAGTAAAAACCCGTCGGGTCTCGGGTTATGGGTCCCCATTGCCATCTCTAGGGAGACCCCACGTTTTTCTAGGGTTAATTGGATCTATGCCATTACAAATATGCATATTTAGATAAATGTCATTACAATTCGTCAATTCGTAACTATGCCATTGTAATTTTATAAAATTAGAATTGTACCATTGCTGTTAGGCTTCCATCCATCTTCCTCTTTTTTTCCGTTTCTTCCTCTTTTTTTCCGGTCTTTTTCCATTGAGCTACCGATTTCTTCCGGGGGGATCGATCCACCTATTGGCGGCTGTGGATGATGTCTGGTGGAGGTTCAGGGGCACCAACGCCACCGTGGCCAGTGCGTTGATTCTTCCTCCTGCCATGCGCGGTTGGTGGCCAGCGCACGGCGGCGTGGCGGCCGGCACAAGGCAGCGCTGCGGCTGACGGCGAGCGCACGGTGGTGTGGTGTCCGGCGCAAGCACGGCGGGCGGCGGACTCAACGCGGTTTCGACACGGACTTGGCGAGCGGCGGCCGGGGCACGGCGCGTGCAACGGCGACGCAGCTCGGGCATCCGGTGCTGCTCGCCGTTTTTTCTTTTTTTTTTTTCGTTTTCTTTTTCTTATGTGATGGTGCCAGTCACCGTGGGGCGGTGCGCCGCAACCCAGCGGCTCGGCGGCGCAATGATGGCGGCTCAGCGAGGACGTGCGACGGTGTGACGCATGCATAGCGGGCGGCACCTTGGCGCGCTGCGGCCTTGGTGCTGCTTCGGGGCAAGTGGCGGCGCGGTGCTGCAGCCTGGTCGGCGCTCGGCGTCGGAATGACTTCGTGTGTGGCGGCTCCTAGTTTGTCACCCAGACAAACATCAACAAGACGGCGTGTTACCTCGTGGATTTGATCGGTCGATTGCCCAGCCAGACATGGTACTTCATGCTGGCTTCCGATGTGAGGCCAATGAGCTGCAGCCTGCAGCAGGTGAGCAGGGACTACATGGCGGCGACCGTGCCGCCCTGCCCTAGCACGAGGTTCTCCGCCGACTGCATCGTCGCCGCGTCGAGGCGTTCGTGGTGGCGGCGCAGCGGGCGTGACGTGCCACGCCGCCGGATTTGGCCACCGCATCGCCCGATTTGGCCGCCGCCAGGCCAGGTGCCGCGCCGAGCCACCAGCCTGCGTCGAACCCGCTCCAGTGGCGCGTCGGAGTGGACGGATGGGAAGAAGATGGAAGAGAGAAGGAACAAAACGAAGGAGATGGATGGAAGAAGACGGGAGAAAACGGAAAACAAGAAAGAGATGGATGGAAACGTGACAGTGGTGGCATGTTTCTATTATTGTAAAATTTCAATGACACGGTATGAATATGCGAATTGTAATGTTATTTATCTGAATATGCATATTTGCAATAGCATGATCCAATTAAACTTTTTTTTCTACTCCTCTGAAGTTTATATACTAGGAGTTTATATATATTTTTTTCGTTGGCCACTTGTGAGTATATTGACTGACTGCCTGCCTGCCTGACGCTTTCTATGATTACTTGTGGATTTAATAGTTGGATTTAATAGTTGGGTTTCTTTTGCAGTAATTTGTATCGTGATGTACAATTAAGGAAAAATGAATGTATAACTGACAGAAAAATAAATGAATGTAATTGAGAGAGAGAGAGAAGTAATGTTTCATGAAATTATTAGACAGGAAACTTCTCTTCTTTATACTTAAAATGTACGTTGTAACGGGTCATAACCACAGAAGTAGGAATGGACTATAGGGTGATTTGAGATAAAACATTGATCTGGTGGTTGCCTTCGGTGTAATGGACCATGCCCATATAAATAGATATAGGTTATAAGGTAATTTAACATAAAACATTGATCGGGTGGTTATGGGAGGTGGTGCGCTCGGTTGGAGGATAAAGGAGGATGATTTAGCTTTTAAGATTGTAGAGATATTGGATGAATCTTCTATTCAAGCCATCTCAAGAAAGGGAATTGTCCATGCTAAATGCTACTATCTCTATTTTTAGCAAAGTAACGTGTACCAAAATAAAGTTATTTCTTCACCTACCTTTTTCTCTTAACCAATCACAACCATTCTCTTCTCCTTTAATCATAACCCTCGTCCAATCATTTCTATCTACTTTCGTTATATCCGTGTCTATCTCAAAATGGTTTCATTATGGGACAGATGGAGTATTATCTACCCATTTATTGCCAATTAAATGAAAGCCACGTATGGACGGGTGTGCCTAATGGATGAATGTTCAAGCACGAACACTTTTGGCCCGGCTCACATGCATCTAGCCTAACAAAAAAAGCTATTTCAGAAATTTTTTATGTGTATGTACAAACTTTTAATATAAAAAAATATTTGAATCCAAATCAAACATATAAACTTCTGTTATAAATCTCTACTATTTTAAAAATTGAAGATGTTTTTGCCGGCACTTTGGTACGTTATCCGTGTATGAGTTGGTTTTCGAAATACAGATCCGTATTTGAGTCGGGTTTTAAGTTCGTTCGTTTTTGGAAATGCAGAAGGAGTCGTATAAGAAATTTAAATAAAAAATTCGCATATTAACTTGAGATGATCGGACTCCTACTTACAGCTCATGGTTTTTTTAGAAAAATATATATCCAAGCGAATTCTCAAGTGAATTTCACCTTAATTAAACCATATAACGATAATAAGATAACCTTCACCCGTTGCAACACATGGATATTTTTTCTAGTTTACTTAAAAATAGAACCTGTACGGTGCCAAAAAAAAATTAAAGGAAAGAACATGGTGTATAAAGTGTCTAAGCCGCACGCAAACTTTTGCACGATAGCCTTTCCGGACCGCACACTACACATGCGTGTACCCTATTTGGCACGTGCTCGCACATTACACATACGTGCACCCTATTTGGCACGTGCTCAAAAAATAAAAGAGAATACTCTTAATGTGTAAAAGAAACGCGAATATTATATAATGAACTAATATTAAATAAATAGAAGAGGTGAGGCTTCGAACCCATACCGACTAGCCCACCACATTGTGGAGCCAGAAAACCCCCAAGTATTTTTCATTTATGTGTAAAAGAAACTCCAATATATAAAATTGGGAAAATTGTAAAAACCACCCCAAATATCACTCTGAGTTTAAGATGCCCCCTCATAAGAAGATTTGTGCAAATCCCCACCTTCTAATTCACCTTGGTTTGATTTAGACACCTTCTCTCCACACGTGCGTGATTCCTGGAGAATCTCATGGCGAAATCAACCTAGTCCCACTTAGAGTGAATTAGGAGGTGGGAATTTGCAACAAATCTCCTTATAGGGGGGCATATCAAACTTAGAGTGATATTTGGGGTGGTTTTTTGCAATTTTTCCTATAAAATTTAATATTCCATATCACATTTATATAGACCTGTGGTCATTGTCTGTCTCACTGTCTGCATGAGGAAACTCCATACTGAATATTGAATCACCACCATGCCACTAACACTGAGACCTCATCAGGCATGCGGTAGCAACAGAGTAGCACTATAATTTGAGGATTTTTATGGTATAATATACTAGTAGTATATATTACCAGTATAAATGATCTAATGGTTTAGATTAATTTGATCTTCCACTCAATTAGCTTGTAATATAAATTGACAAAGGGTATATTTGTCTTTCAACTAGGTGAAACCCCGCGCATTGCTGCGGGAATTTAGTATGATAACAATAAAAAAAATAACGTGCAAGATAGCTAGATAACATCAGATTAAGTAAATTAATGTGGTTTATGATAATTTAAATTTAAATAGTATGTAGAATGGTGATTGAAATGTAAAAAGTAAGGTGGTATGACTTTATGGAAGAAGAAAAGTAGAGAGATAGTTTGGACAGTAGATTAATCATTTAAAGGGTAAAAACAATTGATGTGATATGACTTAATTAGAGGAAAAAAGGAGAAAGATAATTTAAACCATAGATTAATCATTTAAGCACTAACTAAGTGAGGATGAACTATATAAGTATACAGGATATCATAAAACATAATAAAGATATACATTAAAACATTATGTGAATTATGTTGGATGATAATTTAATTTAACATATTTGTATTTGAAAAGCTCTTAAATTCTAAAAACTATAAAGATATAGCGTATTTGCATGATGTTTAAATGTGATGATTGATAGTGGATGATGGTGTGGCATCTTGTTAATTAGTGGATGATGATGTGTCATCTTGTTAGTGGATGATGATGTGTCATCTTTACATGTTAAGCTTAAATAGTTAGTATAGTTAGTGGGGGATAACTTTATAGTAAGATAGGAA
Source organism: Oryza sativa Japonica Group (assembly GCF_034140825.1). Classification (NCBI taxonomy): domain Eukaryota; kingdom Viridiplantae; phylum Streptophyta; class Magnoliopsida; order Poales; family Poaceae; genus Oryza; species Oryza sativa. The sequence continues at coordinate 23,496,714 of NC_089045.1, forward strand.
AAGGGAGATTTTTATTTTTTTTTCCTTTGACGGATCCCGCTCGAGCGAAATCCTAATTGAGCCGTTCGCCTTCCTTCGTCACGGCGATCGACCACCGCGTGCCCACATGCCACAGGCACCCTGCGCCACCGCAATGTACTAGTAAGATGGTATTTTAGCCAGAGGAATTAATGAACTTCACATGCCATATTGAAAAGCAAGAATAAGATTACTGTGCCCATGGCGGAGATTGAGAAACAGCATTTTTCATCACCAACAGAAGAATTCATTTGGTGGACACAGTATATACACCAGGTAGAGTATAACAGATCCAACAGATTCATCTATCAATTTTATGGATCATGGTTCTGCATGTTAGACCTTAACAGTGGGAGCAAGAGGTCGGAGGTGGGAGGCGGGATGAGGCAGTGGGCTCGACGTGGCCAACCTCGCTGCCATGGTTTGGAGAAGGCAGAGGTTGAATACGGGGGAGAAAGCCGGCGGCTAGGGTGGGAGCCTACGAGGCATGGCGCCGGGGACGCGGGAGAAGCCGAGTGGGGAAGGAATCGGGCCGCCTCCACGTGCATCGTCTTCGTATTCTGGAAGAGCGCTACCATGACCACACGACGAGATCGACAGGGTACTCCCGATAGAAACAATTGTGAACTTCAAATGGCTAAAAAGCCCTTTCCAGATTTTTACCAAATACCAAACATACCCTTCTATATACTGCTAGGATATACTTGCAATACAATGTACCGTAAATGAATTGTATAATTTTCTCTGTGTAAACATGAATGAGGATTTGCACAGAAAGTTAACATGGCCAGACGAATCTATGTTTGGGTAAATTTAGATAAATCAGGTGTTGAACAGCTGAAATTTGGGTGGAAATCCTCCATTCCTTCTGTAGAAAAACGTCAGGAACTGAAGCAGGGTCGAGCTCATAGAAGTCACTGAACTTCAAACCCTTTTCTTTTACCAGAGAGAACGAAGGTATCCGATGCGAAAACCTGAGGTTCTCTTTCTCAGGTATCTCCAGTATCTCCTTCCCAATGTGAAGCTTGAACACAGCTATGTATCCATCTAGTCGTCTACTTCACTCAGAGGAGAAAACAGTGTGTGCTGCCTTCAGAGCACCTGATGATCTTGCCAATGGCATACTCAAGACAGCTATTGAATCTGGAAGGAGCCCAATCAGGTGACCAGTTCTTGTAGATGGCTCAAATCTCACCTACCTTTGGGAAAAAAAATAATTTGCCGATTTGAATCACACATGGATTTGCAGTTTCCAATTCTAAAGATGCCGCAACTGATAGGTGTATCCTGCTCCAACCATTGCTTCTCCTGTTCGAGTTCAGGGCAAATCTCTAGCTATGTCAAATGCAATCTGAGTGGATCCAGCTTTGATTTCGGCTATCCAGAGATAGAGATTGGGGAACTTATCATGGTCACTGTACAATGCCCAAATTTGCTGATGTTCAAACTTATCACATGACCGGACTTGTGGAATTCAGAAACAGGATGCGCGCAACTAGTGAATTCAGTGTTCGGTCTCGTGTCGAGAGACATGTAATGGGTGAGAGCGATAGAAAGAAATGTTGAATCCAACTCACTTGAAAGATGAGCTGAAGTATCTAGCTCCAGTAACCCTTCTACAATGCATGTTTCTCCTAAACAGAAGCTTCCGCGAGCAACAGGCAATTCCTCATCACTCCATTTCGCCTCTTGTGCATTCATAGCTTTGTGCTCCAGCCAAGTGAACTGAACTTTGAGGTTGGATATATCAATGTGATCTATTCGAGCATAGACTCTTGGAATGAAATCATGGTCGTCATACAGTGCCCAGATCTGATCAACTTCAATCCTGTTGATATCTCTAAACTTGCCAATATCACAGAAGTCTGGATAGTGGTAGGCAATCACAGGATTGTTCAGAGTCCTGACTCCTGAGAAGCAGTATCACCGGCTTCTTTTTGGTAATTCTGTTGATCGCCTTCATGTTCTGCATTTCTTTCCCCATGGATGTCCAATTTGATGGGGACATGATGTTCAGTAGATAGACTTACAGCTGAATTATCATCCAATATTTGCACATAATTAGAACCAGCACTAGGAGCTCAAGCTGCAGCTGGTGAAGGCACCATGATCTGCTCAACATTTGAACTTGTTTCTGTATCCATGTGTTCCCTCGGTTGAAGAAAGCTTAATATACTGGGTCTGCTGTGATATCGGCGCGAAAACGCTTCTGACGAAGTTCGGTAATTGCTGCTGAAGCTAAAAGGAATCTCGACGGCACAGCCTGTTCATGCAGCTTGAATGCAAAGTTCTTACTCCCTTTTGTTTGAGAGATGTTCAGATTTGTGTGCTGCTTTCATGGAAGCATACTCCCTTTTGCTGTCATACTACAAAGATCTCTTCATATGATCACACAGTATTAGATGAGCTTCTGAAACCAAGTTGAGAGCAGATTCAGCACCAGAAAGAGTGTTTTCATCAGGATAAAAGCCACAAGGCAAAGCTTGTCATGTTGATATTTTAATGTGGTGTCATCTGCTGTTGCCTCCACTTGAAGAACACCATACCAGTCCAAAGTCTCAGTAGGTTTTCGCCTCTGCTGAAGAATGAACTTTGCAGACAGTTAGCAGCTGATAAATGTAGTCAAGATCTGGAAAAGGCCTTTGGCACAAAAAATGTCCTTGTTTTCCAACTTCTTCACTGCAATTTATCTGACCCTTACAGCCTCTTCTCTGTTGCATTCCAATATGTAAAAAAGAAAATTTAGTGCATCAGTTCCTGCATACATACAAAAAAATCACTAATAGAGAAATGTCAACTGTGTGACACATGCACCCAAAAAACAAGGCAAAATTTCTTGTGCACAAACACCACCTCCTATTTCAAAGATTGACTAGGAAACAATCTTACAATACTACATGGATACCAACATCGCATACATGTAGTAGTGTAGCTTGGAAACAATCTTAATAAAAAAATCACTAATTATCTTAATACAATTTTGCTATATATTTGTCGACAAATTTTCCCCCAAAAATTTGACAGATATAATTACAGTACAATCGTAATATAATTACACTGTAACTTGCATGTCATTACACTGTAACTATAATGTAACTTGTACGTAACTTTCAAAAATCTCTCCGTAACATGTTATTTGGGTCAAATGGAGGTCGTGGGAATAAATCCTTTCACATATGTGTGTGCTGTGATTTTTTTTCTTCCTCACCATAACAAATCTTGTATTTCCACTGTTTCACAATGTAAGTCATTCTAGCATTTCCCACATACATATTGATGTTTATGAATCTAGACATATATATCTATCTGGATTCATTAACATCAATATGAATGTGGGAAATGCTAGAATAACTTACATTGTGAAACGGAGGGAGTAATAAATTTAACGATTCAAAATCACGTGAAACTTACATACAAGTTACACTGTAGTTACATGCAAGTTACAATGTAATTACACTACGATTGTACTATAATTACATCTGTTAAATTTTTAGGAGAAAATTTGTCAACAAATGTATAGGTGGTCCCATCAAGATATGTTCTGGGTTATTAGTAATTTATGAATCATTCCATTTATCATTCTCTGCCAAACCTAGCAAGTAGGATTTGTTCCAAGTCAATGGTATTGGAGTCGACACAGAAAAAGAAAAGGCTGTATTTTCTGGACGAGTAACAGAATGACAGAACTACAGAAAACCAAAAATGAGTAGCGTGCATCTTCGATGTTCTTACGTTTCCAATTAAATCACTGAACACACTAAAAGCTGTGTAGAGTACTACAGTTCCTGGCCTCCTCTTTTTCGGGAAAATTTGGGTACACTAATTTGCTGATTACAATGTACTGAAAGAAAGAAAAAAGATACTGACTGCAAGTCTGCAACCCTTCCATGGGCATCGTTCAGTAATCAGTAGCAGAGGCCTCTGCAATGGAATGTCAGGATGGGTTTTGAACATAACTTATCCCTGGGTAAAACATTGATGGTATTAAGGTTAATACAGAAAGTACAGGCTCATACATACAGGAGCATGCTGCCAGACAACACTATATGCCGACAACAGTTCCAACAGTAGTCAGGGCTCAGGAGCCAAACACAACTTATGTCATTTTGACAGGATTTCACAATAGCATTTGAAATTAAGAAAATCACTAAACACATAAAACACTTGGAGAAAAAAAGTACTGATTGCAGTGCAGCCCCTTCCACAGGGTGGCAGCCAGCAGAGGCAACTGTAATAGAATGCATGTTATGATGGTTTTGAACAGGGCTTATCCTTAGCAAAACATGGCATTTGACAAGTAAGAGAGGCCACATAATTAGAATGTTAGTAACAGGTTTCTGAATAGATTACAGGTAAGGCATATATGTACACAGAAAATGAGTAGAACCATACATCAAGATATATCATAATTAAGACCGAATTTCAGTTCTACTGTCTCAAGAGTCTGCTATGGCATTCGTAAGTCATGGAGTGTCTGTTATGGGTGGAACTAAAGTGCTTGGTGAGGTTGCGAAGGCTATAGGAGTGGTGGATGGGTGGCTGAGGCCCTAGCACTCATGGACACCAGAGCGTCAGCCGCCACTGCTGCCTTTGTGCCTGGCACACCTCTCATGCCACGCCGGTAACGCTGGTACGTTATCCAGCCCATAACAGTGTTCCTATACAGGAAAACGTCAGGAACAGAAGCTGGATCGAGCTCATAGAAGCCACGGAGCTTGCCACCTCTTTCTTCTGTCAAAAGGAAGGAGGGGATTCGGTGAGAAAACCTCAAACGATCTCTTGTAGGTATCTCCATAACTGCACTTTGCTTGTCGGGCATGAACACCGCTCTGAAGCCATTAAGTTGGGTCAGAAGATAGATTATTATACTTGCTTCCGTGCGCCCAACAATCTCACCAACGACAAACTCGCAAGTATCTACTCTGGGAGGAGTCCACTCAGATGTCCAGTTCTTGTAGATGCACCAAATTTCACCTACTTGCGGAAGAATTTCAATCTGCCGGTTTGAGCCATTCTATCCTGTATGTACTAAATGAGAAAGAATAATTTCTCTCATACTTGGTTTTCCAGTCCCGGATTTTAAATTTACCACAAGAGACTGGTAAGTCCTGCTCCAACCACCGTTTCTCCTGCTCATATTCAGGAGAAGCCTCAAGCCAGATCAAATGCACTATGAACGGTTGTCGCTCGACTTTGCTTATCCAACCATAGAACTTGGGGAATTTATCAACATCACTGTATAAAGCCCAAATCTGCCCAGGTTCAAACTTCTCACATGTGCGGTCATCTTCGAAGTTATGGAATTCTGGATCAGGATATGAAAAAATAGTTGGGGTTGGGGAAGGGCAGCCTGGCCCAGAATTATTGCCAAAACCATTGGCAACGTGGCCATTTTTGGGCAAGGATGAGTTTTTTTCAGAAGAAAGACTCTCCTTTTGTGCTTCAGAAAGATTCTCCGTTTGTTCATTTCCAGGATCCTTTCTACTACTTCTACTGTCAGTCGTCAAATCAATGAGTGTACTGCCCTTTTTCTTGCCAAGGGAGATGTAAGAGTCCAGGGTGACAGAAGGAAATATCATATCCATGTCAATGGGGAGACAAGAAGTGTCAAGTTCCATAAACCCTGCCGGGGCACCTACTTTTTCATTTCCAGTTGTCCTGTAACAGGGGATATTATGAGAAAATCGAAGCAACTCACTCGATGCTATCACAACTGCAGATTTGTCTTTAGCTGCCGCAAATAAACTCACAAAGCCTTTAATCCTGACTAATGGGATAACAGTGATACCATCATTAACTGAGAAACCTGACAATATTTCAACAACTTCATAATCATAAGACCGATGGCTGTCTGCATCTGAATTCCACTGCATGCTCCAATCCTTATAAAGAGCCCATAACTCACCCTTATTAAGATATACTTCATAGGCAATCCTCTTTTTGCCTTTTGTCCATGAAACAATGTGAGAGAACATGAGTCTGTCATGTTGACCCTAAGCAAAACTTACCACAAGCAACAGGTTGTTCTTCATCAGCCCATTTCTTCTCTTCTTCACTTGCTGCATTGTACTCCAACCAAGTGAGATGAGCTTTGAAGCTGGATGCATCAAAATGTTCAATTCGAGCATAAAATCTTGGCATGCCATCAAGGTCGTCGTAAAGGGCCCATATCTGACCAAGTGAGAACATATTAATATCCCTGAGCTTCTCAAAATCATAGAAATCTGGATATGGGGACGGAAGTTCTAAAGAACAGGAATGCTCATTCTGACGAACAGTATTAGTAGCTTCAGCATTGGCATTGTCCTTATCATCTGTGTCTGAAGTTTTTCCTTTACCTTGAATGTCTACTTTTCTTGTCATAGGAGGTGGATTATATTGTCTGTCAGCTCTATGGGCAGTATCACCGAACGTTTTCTTACGATTCAAGTGAACAGAAAATGGAAGATCATTCTTCTTTTACTTCCTTTTACCATTGGAGTTCAGTCTACTGTTGCCATCAACATCTTTCTTTCTGTTAGCTGGTCTGGAGACACCAGAGGAGGCCGCATATATACTGTGGGAGAGACAGATTGGCTGAGAGGAATCACCAAACCTGTTGGAACTATCACTATTCTTCTGAAAGGTTACCTTTTTTTGCAAAGAAAGATCTTCATGATGTTCTGCAGACAGCAGGCGACAAACATGTGCTTCAGACTGATTCACCTTTAGCCGAATAGCTACACGATTTGCCATTCTTTCCTCATGGCTGTCCACTTTGCTGGTGACTTTATGTCCAGCGGGGGATGATTGTGACACATGAAACTTGCGAGCTTTTTTTGTCTTTGGACCTTCTGAATGATCACCAACTGATGACAACCCTTTGCAACCATCATTGTTATTTTCTTCCCTATTGAGGAAAATGTCAGGAACAGAACCAGGATCAAGCTCTAAGAAGCCACAAAGCTCACCACCTCTTTCCTCTGTCAAACGGAAGGAGAGTATTTGATGAGAAAACCTCAAACGATCTTTTATAGGTATCTTCAGAACTCCCCTACGCTGGTCAGAAGGAAACTTTTATAGTTGCTTCCGTGCGCTCAACGATCTCACCGATGGTGAACTCGCATGTAGCTTTGCTGGAAGGAGTCCAGTCAAATGTCCAGTTCATGTAGATGGACCAAATTTCACCTACTTACGGAAGGATTTCAATCTGCCAATTTGAGTCAATATGTCCCGTATTTACTAAATGAGAGAAAACATCATTTCCGTGATACTTGGTTTTCCAGTTCCGAATTTTAAATTTACCACCGCTTCTCCTGCTCCTGTTGAGGACAAGGCTCAAGCCAGGTCAAATGCACTGTGAATGGTTGTAGCTTGACTTTTCTTATCCAACCGTATAACTTGGGGAATTTATCAACTTCACTATATAAAGCCCAAATTTGTCCACACTCAAAACTTCTTGCATGAGCGTCCTTCTTCAAAGTTGTGGAAATCTGAATTAGGAATGGCAAAATAACTGGAGGAGGAATACCTTGGCACAGAGAAATTGTTAAAACCATTGGCATTATAACAGTTTTTGTCGTGAATGTGTCTTGTTTAGAAGAAAGATCCATCTGATCTTCTGTAGACAGCGGGCAGCAAATATGTGTCTTAGAGTGATTCTGCTTTATGTGTTGCATTTCCTTCCTCATGGTGGTCCACTTTGCTGGGTACTTTATGTCCAGCAGGGGATGATCGTGGCACAAGACACCTCCGAGCTCTTTTCTTCTTTATATCTTGTGAATACTCATCAAATAAAGACCACTCATCGCAGCCACTGTTGTCATTTTCTTCCCTATCCTTACCACCAACTTTAGATGGGACAATATCAGGAAAACCAATGTGTCCTCTCTTCCTTGCCAGCATATTCCCTTGAGACCTTGAAGAACCTATTGCTTTTGCAGCGGAGCGCTTCTTCCCAAGTGCTTCTTTTCGTCTATGAGGTGCCTCATCGGTGGATGCTTGGATCTTCCATTGATAAACAAAAGCTAATTTCAGTAACAATAAACAGAAGACAAATTCCAAATGGGCAGGGAAAATAATTTCCCTACATTAAATATACTATGACACAGTCAGATAAACCCACCTTTTTGCGACAAGTTTTCTCTTCAGTGAAAGCAAGTTCCTGTGTGGTCAAGCAAAGTGTAGTGAAACTAAATGAAATAGCTAAGTGCAACAACCAGAAAACTTATGCATCACCTCTTCCTCGTCCTTGTGAAGATCTGGATACAACGTCAAAATTAAAGCGTCAAAATTAGGATCAACCTTCAACGAATGACTACTTGCAAGGGTGCGGCATGCTGGGCATTCATCATTTCTATAAAAACAATGTATCACTCAGTTTAACATAAAAAGTAAGTACCACATTCTATTTCAAAACCCCAGTCAGGTCCATTCTTTCGAAATGGCATTGACAGAATTTTAGGTGAATAATGTTAGGGACCATACCCAAGCCACATGGATTTTTCTATGCAGTCCCTACAGAACCGGTGCAAACACTCCGTAATTATCCTTGCCTTCTGGATAATGCCTGCAATAGGGCCATAAGGCATTCAGATGATCAGCTATGCACAGTTTGTGCAGAGATGCTATTTAAAATTCCACAGATGAGAAGCTTACTCAACCTAGTGTAATAAACTCTGTCTAGTTGTGCTTCTCTAAAATATGTAGAACATGAGCTTAGTGATGTACCTTTTTCCAAAGTAAAACATGCATGTTCTCTTAGACATCTTGTTATTTATCAGTGGACAGCAATTATACACAATATCTTTTTTATACGAACTATATACATACTTGGATAACAGAAATATGTGGACTATTAACTTTGCTGCTTCACTTTTTATAGAAAATGGTGATTAAAAAAATCTTACATCTACAGAACAATAGACAATTTGAAGTAAAACTGTAAAGAGGGAATTGTGCAAAGTAAAGAGGGTTTTTATCTCTACATCTGGAAGCAAGTTAGGGAAAGCAAATTCCTACCTAAGCATATAGGGCACTGCACTTCCTTCCGTATATCCATTAACTTCACTAGTATAAACCTGTATGAGAAACAATATTTAGATACCAATTTCATGCATTGGCTAAAATCAAGGTCAAGTGTTTCACTATCCATTATTGCATTGGTTACTCATCAATATTCTACAATATATGGAAAACAGAGAAGTGTACCACAAGATTTCTTTTCATTTTATTAAAACAGAAGAATTAATAGCTACTATTCACTGAAGCCTGGCTAGAAGGTATTCACAAGGTGACTATACAAAGACAGAATAAAAATATGATTCCATTAGGCATTAGCACATCATAAGTAAATTGAGACTATAAGGGCATGCACGGTGGTCATCAATGTGCTGTCTTAGCAAGTGCCTCGTTCAATACTCCCTCCGTTTCACAATGTAAGTCATTCTAGCATTTCCCATATTCATATTGATGTTAATAAATCTAGATGTTAATAAATCTAGATAGATATATATGTCTAGAATCATTAACATCAATATGAATGTGGGAAATGCTAGAATGACTTACATTGTGAAATGGAGGAAGTAGTTGCTAACATGGAAGGGAGAAAATGGAGAGAAAATAGAGTTGCATCTTCACAAAACAACAACATGAGCGTGCAGGTTAAGAAAAAGTAGAGAGGATAAAATAATCTAAGATTGAATTCCATGTTATATACTATGGTCATCTGTACATGTTGTCTTTTGAGCTAGCTTTAGTTGACACGTACCTATAAAATGTGGCAGTGGTCTCAATTGAAAGCTTGTGAAGTAATTGACAGGCTGAAAAAGGAAAATGCACACTAGCAGATTCACGCTCACTGAAAAGTTCAATGAATTCAATTAACCAGCAGAGGCATCTATGCAATGCAGGACCAACAAAATCGTAAAAAACAAAGCAATACGAGATATACAGGAATTGCCTGCACAATTATCTTACAGAAGAACTCAGTTTGTGCAAAACATTCACCTTATATTTCGGAGAATTGCCTTAAATGTCACATGCATGTGGGTTGTAATCTTACAACAAAACTAGTACTTTCACACAGACACCATCTAAATTAAGCATTCATAATCTTAACAACTCCCTACAATCCTACATTACGAATCTTGGGGATAAAAAAGAGGGGGTTTTTTTTGACGCAAGAAAAGAGGGGTTTCACAAAGATGCGCTCCTTGCGTATTCCAAAAAAAAAAGAGGGTTTTTCTCCCTATCCGTTCCTCCTTGCGACCTTGCAATGCATGCCATCGTTTTCTAGATTTTCCACCAATCCCTATTTAAAAGAAGTGTTGCACAAAATTTCCAATTACCGCGCAACCTCCAACTGCCATCCCAGAACCCCAGGAAATCAAACAGCAACAACATGAGCTGCACAGAATCGACCCCAATATTCCCAATAAAAAGGAATAACGGGAGAGAGAAAGAGAGAGGGATCTAGAGCCAACAGTCACCTGTGCTAGGGGGCTAACAAGGTCGTCGTTGGCGGGAGCAGTGACCGGAGCCCTGGGACCCACCGGCGGCGAGGTGGATTGGGGCGGGTCCCCGTGGCACTGTGATGAGTGAGGGCGTGGATAGTGGGCAGAACTTCAGGTAGGAGGCTGTGTTCCATGGTTAAATGTAGCGTCCCATTATGGTGGCCTGCGCAAATTACGCAACTAGCATCTTTATATTTTTCTCTCACTAGATAAAATATCTGGTACATTGCAACGGATAAAGTTTATTTTAATCTTATTATTGTTATATGGTTTATTTTAGATGAAATTTACTGTGGGAGTTCAGTTGGATATATATATTTTTAGAAAATCATGAGCTGCAGTTAGGAGTCATGCGGGGTTTTTTTAACAGTTTCTTGTATGATTCCTTTTGTATTACCAAAAGTGAATAATATTAAAAATCAATTCAAATACGGATATGTATTTCTAAAAGCAAACGAACTCAAAAACTGACTCTTACATGGATGGCGTATCAAAATATCCGCAAAAACATCTTCAATTTTTATAATAGTAGAGATAGAGAAGAGATATAGATTAAAACCAAAACATAAAATTAAAACCGACTCAAACATGGATGACGAACCGCGGAAACATCTTCAATTTTTATAACCGACTCAAACACGGATAACGGACCGCGGGAACATCTTCAATTTTTATAATAGTAGAGATATAGTAGCATATATATTATCACATTTTATTATTAAAATATATTAAAATGGCAACATAATTTTAAATTTTGTACTAACTTGATCAAACTAACCAATGTGTAATATTCGTAATGTATTGTATATATGTGATAGTTATTAATTATTTTTAAATTGTATTTTTATATGGACTCCAGACTTCTCTTCCAACATTCTTTATTTTTATAATTATAAATTTATATTATTTATAAACTTTATTCCTATATTTCTTATTTTAAATTCAAAATTTCAGTTATTTCTAAATTATACTCCTATATGAACTCTAGACTCCTCTCCAGTATTTCTTATTTTTCAATTTCAAAGTTCCGTTCTTTATAAATTATATTTCTATATGTAACTCTTCTTCTAATATTGATTATTTTTTTAGTTCTGAATTTTTATTATTTCTAACTGTATTTCTATATGGACTCTAAACTCATCTTTCAATATTTTTTTTAATTCGAATTTCAGTTACTTCTAAATTGTATTCCTATATGGACTCTGTACTCTTCTTCCAATATTCCTTATTTTAATTCCTAATTTATATTATTTCAAAATTATATTTCTATATGGACTCCAAACTTATCTTTCAATATATTTAATTTCGAATTTTAATTATTTTTAAATTGTATTTCTATATGGACTCTATATTCTTCTTCCTATATTCTTTACTTTTTAAATCTCGATTTTTTTATTTCTAAATTGTATTTCTATATGGACTCTAACCTCTACTTTTATTTTTTTTCTTATTTTTTAATTCCAAATTTCCATTAGTTCTATTGTATACCGGTATGGGCTGTAGTATTCTCTTTCTATATTCCTTATTTTTAATTCCGAATTTCAGCTATTTTTAAATTTTATTCCTAAATATACTCTGTTTTTTTCTTTTTCTCCGATTAATGTGAGAATTTTTAAGCCATGAGAGCGAACATGGATGCTTCTTTTTCTATTTCTTTAATAAGTTAATAGATTATTAGGATTTTAGAAGTTAAAATTCCAATCAGGGCCCATAATTACTCATTTCAAAGGACCAGGGCCTCTGCTCTCCCAATTGGTATAATAAGATGCGCAAATGAATCCACATGTGCTGCACACTAATGCAGAGTATTTAGAATTTGGCTAGATGTAAGATGCCTCTTCTTTTGAACATGAACATCTAGCCACCAAAAGATTGACCGCAAGATAACCAGTGATTGGGCATATCCTGGATTATCACAGATATCTATGCGGTTGGCGTTTGTTTGGAGGAGCTTCTAGCAGCTGCAGCTTCTTCTAGAATCTCCAATTGCCAGAAGCTCCCCAAACAGTCTAGCTTTTTACACAGATTCTGAGAATCTGTAGTCATAGAATCTGGAAAATGAACTGGAAGCCAGAACTAGGTTTCCCAGATTCTCCAGATTCTCACCAGTTAGCTTCTCAGCAGCTACTTCTCAGAATCTTAAGCTCCCCCAAACAGGCTCTTTATGTGCACAGTTGGGGTGGAGCTGTTCACGGCTCATAAAACGAATGGATCACTGGCGCATGATTAATTACGCTAGCCGGCGACTCATGCGTTGCACAAGCTATTATTATGATAGTAAAAATAATAAAAATTTAATCATATTTTTAATATAGATGTTATTAAAATTAGTTGAATTTATTGATAGACTTTGCTCTAAAGTTATAATTTTTTTAATATAGATGTTATTAAAATTCGTTGAATTTATCGATAGACTTTGCTCTAAAGTTATAAAGACGGAAGAATTTTATTTTATTTACAATAATGTAAAACAAAATAATTAACAATGTATATAGAATCCATCCTATTATTGCTTTTGTTAGTTTTTATATTCTTAATTTATTAATTAAAAAATAAGAACTAATAAGTATCGGTTTATACTCATTAGCTACAATTTAATGTAGAAACATATAGTTAAAGGAGTACTGCTATACTCACTTTGTAGTCTCATTTACAACTTTTATGTTAACTAAAATTTCTCAAACATTTAAAGTTTTACTATGTTTACAGTCTCAATTATGGAAACATATCCTATACACACCAACTAAAGATATAATAAAAAATTTTAGAAAATAATGTACACATACATTTAACTTTTAGTAATATTACATCTATGTATAAACAGTCATCTTCAAATACATTATATATAGGGAATAAAAAAATCTGATAGATTTATAATTTTAAAACTATCAGAATTTTTATATTTTTTGTTGCTGCTAAAATATAATAAATTTAAGGTTAAGACTTTACACATAAGTGCAACAATATTAGAAATACATGTACATTTTTTTTTACATTTTTCAATAAAATTTGTTTGTTAGTGTGTACGGTGTATAAAAAAGCTTGTGTGCACAGGATATTTCTCCTCCATCATAGCTTTTCGTGACATAATAATTTAATATGCATGGTTAGTTAGTATACAATTGTATATTATTTGAAGTCTAAAATGATTCACGATTCATGATTAGAAAATATCGAGTTGTACTCAGTTTGGGGTCTTGATGTTTTTCTTAGAGAAAAGGCTTTGGGGTCTTAATGTTAGCTTTTTCATGATTTAATAATTCTAAAATAATATTTAATAACTATTGAATTGTAATATTTAATAACTTAATGTTAGCTTTTTCATGATTTAATAATTCTAAAATAATATCTAATAACTATTGAATTGTAATTGGTTTGGAGTCTCATTTATGGATTTACATTATTTTGTAATTCTAAAATTTGTAATTAGTAAGTATCGATTTATACTGTTATTGCAGTAACAATTATAAAATTTTTCATGATTTAATATTTCTGAAATTAATCACTTCATGTTTGTTCTTCTATTTTACTCTCAGTTTGGTAGTTTTTAGTTTGATATTAAAAAAATTAGGAAGTAATAAGTTGCAAGTTGTAACTTTGGAATCTTCCTTTAGGACTAAACTAAAAAAAACAAAATAAAAGAACTAAAGGATTGCCTATATGGTATGTTTAATTTAAAATAAAGTCTCAACCAGATCTACTATTCATACACAGTAACATCGACCTAAACTGATGGAGTATATATAATATATAAAAAAATGTCATATGAAATAGAAGTATATTGTGCTTATGTGTGTTATTTTCTTCACCTTTTATGATTCATCGACTTGATGCCAAGTAATATGCTAAATATATATTAGTCACATATGGATTAAGAAATAATTCACTTACGGCCGTATGAAGATATTGCTTATTCTACATAAAACATATTTAAGTCCACATAGAAGATCGAGCTGGATCGGTTTGCAATGCTTTTGTAAGGTTGCAATGATATGGAAGCGTAGTTGGATAATTTTCAAAAGAAATTTAGCATGAATGTACTTAAATATGATGAATTATTGGAGGTACACTACAATTAGAAATAGAGCATTGCCTCGAGGTTAACTAAAAAGGTATTCAGTTATGATCTTCGAGTATCCCATCCTAGCTTGTATCCCATCCTATACTAACTCGTTGACTCGAAAAAAAAATATTAGCAAAAGCAACATAATAAATAAATAAAATATAATATTAACATGGACTCTAGCCACCATGATTTGAATCCTGACACCAACATATATTACACAGATATAGATGCACATTTAATAGAATTTTAGAGAGCTAGGGATTTTGCTGCTGGTCTTTATCTTTTAACCATATGTTGAGAGTACATTCAGGTGTATCCGTGAAAAAAAAGAACATCCATGAATTGCATTACGTTATCAATATATTAGGTGATTCGCCGTGCTTTGCTGCGGAAATTACTAAGTAATTTTCAATATATATTTTCTCGTTACAATCAAGATAGGGGTAAAGAAAACAAATGAAATATCAGAGCTTATCAGTATTTATCATGAAACAAACAAATAAAACCCGCTTTAATGTGGAACATATTGATAAGTTTATTTTAAATATTATACAAATGATAGATAGATTTGTAAAAATATTGTGGAAATGATGCGAGGGGTGATGATTGGATATGTTTGCATGTTGATTTGTAGAATTAAATAAATTGTAGATGATGTTGCATGCTTGCATGAGGTTGAATATATAATTATTGCTAGTGGGTGATGATTTGGCATGGCTGTATGTTAAGCTTTAGAGTTAGTGGGTTATAACTTTATAGAAAGTATAGATTCATTCATTTGCACGCATGTGGATGGCTGGGTACCATGATTATTGCCATTCACCCTCTGTCTTCTTTCGCATAAGAACATGTTGTGGAGGAAAAAAAATAAGGTCAAAATTTAAAAAACTCTATGAAGCTGTTGATGCGAAAAACACGAGGCCTGGAAGATCTGCTTAACTTTAGTGCAGGTCCAAAAATTTTGCTTTTAGGTTCGTGAGCGTGCCAGTTGATTTGATCCTGCAATCAACAAGAAATAAAGACAAAGAAACAGCGGTTAAATCCATAAATGATAGCCGATCGGCCAGCCGCCGATGACGTATCATTTATCTTTGAGTCGATGTCATATTTGAATCGATCGGCAGTTATAAACAATCAAGATACAACTAAATCTATTCGATCGGCTGTAGATATTAATGATATATAATCTTTCTGTCGGTGTATACTTAAATCAAGTGATTGGGAGACAATATAAATCACTTAGATCGAAATATACATTAACAAGGAGATTATAAGCATTCATAGCATAGCCGATCAGATAGATCTAGCATCTATCGGCTAATACTCCGATACCACTCTATATTAAGATATTAAAGCAAATAAAATATATCGAACAGAAGCCTAATATACTTTGTTGTAGTAAGATCTTAACATAAAAGGCAGATCTAGCATATCAATTAAGCATGTAAGATATAAAGCTAAATTAGGTAAGGTCGGCTGAAACCCCGATGCTACCCTAATCGGCAACTAAAAGCAGGCTAGAGATTGAGATTCTAAGCACGACTTAATAGATCAAACTTAACTGATACAGCATTAAGTATAGAAAGAAGGACAATATCTAGACAATCAAGTTGTTGGATGTTTCATAGAGTGGTGGATACCCTATATAATCTAAATCAACATTGGTATTTAACCTGATCGGCTGCCTCCTAGTGGTAGATGTTAGCTGATTGAAGGTTAGATAACAATATTGCCAAAGATTATATAGAATATATGATAACTCGACGAATTACATAAACAAGATTAGAGTATCATAAAGATGAAAGCACTAATCCCGAGAACGCAAGCCGCCATAACAAGTTTTACCTCAAATTGAAGATCGAAACCGATGCAGCTCAACCCGAAAGCAAGAACTCATCGAAAGTAAACGAAAGTAAAAAGGGTGGCGATGGGCCGAGATTGTATCGAACGTCTGTTGTTATTTTACATAGGGCTCAGGGTTTATTTATACCCGAGATTACAAAATATGTCCATGTCGGACACAACTCGTATCTCTAACAAACTCTAAAATACCATAAGTCTTTGCGGCAGACTTTTGCCCAAGCTTATCTCTAAGAAAATTACATAAAATATCCTAATTAATAGATATAATTGCCTTTTTAGGACTCAGTCCGTGTGTAGCAATCCATATGAAGTACATTAACTCAACCCGACAACGTGTATCGAGTCACATTGTCGGAATCGGCTTAACCGGCTACCTTGTCCGACTCGAACTCTGCCGATGCTGGTCGCAGCCGATTCGGACTTCAGCCGATTCTTGCTCTGTTTCCGAAACGATCTCTGTCTTGGATTCCGCTTCAATTTGATCTTCATCTCTGATACCTAGATTACCAATTTTGGTCATTAACAGAAGCTACAATACAAAAGTCATCCTATAATTTCTCCATAGATTTAAATCTTAATAAAGGCATGGAATTTAACGAGAAAAGTATTGGAAACAACAGAATAAGCAATACCAACAATGAAGTAACAGCTCGGTTCTACAGGAATGACAACAACAGGAGCGACAACAACGGTAGCCCATCATTGTCTGCCCGGAGGATGGTTGCATGTCCTACGAGGATTTAAAAAGCAGTGTTAGGAAAGCCAAGCAAATCAATCGACGTTGTATGTATAAGAGCAAGTATAATAGTGAAGGAGAGAGGTAACAAGAAATTAAGGGTGTTGGCTTTCATGCAAGAGCTAGCTTAACACAAGCTCCAAGACAAATACATTAAATGTATAAGTGAGAGATAGAGAGAGGAGAAGAAAATTATAGCCAATTTTATAGCTACTCTATCGGTAAATCTAATTGGAGAGGCCTAGTTTTAACCAGAGACACCCACGTGCTAGTACTTTAGGAGTTTTGGTTGCTATTAGTATATCCAATAGTGCATATCTTGTTTTCTTCTTATAGAATTTTCTCTTAAACTAGTTATCTAATATACAATCTGATTACACCATTACGTTCGTTGCAATTAAATCTTTACAACAAGATCTTACATGATTATATTACGATGAAAAAAATATTTATATTTATAAATTACTTTTATTATATACGTAAGTTACTTTTATCATATATATATATAAGTTACTTTTAGATTTGACTAAATTACTTCTATACATTCATAATGCTCTAAGTTGATTATTTTTATTATTGTTTTTAGTTAATTCTATATTTTGTGGACTTTATAAATCTTCTCTATACTTTACTTGTGAATCTACTCTACATAGTTTCTTATTTCAGCTCACTCACAATATAATTATTTCTACTACAGAGAGTTACTCTCTCCGTTTCATAATGTAAGTGTCATTCTAACATTACTCATATTCATATAGATGTTAATGAATATAGACATAGTTCTATGTCTAGATGAACTATGTCTAGATTCATTAACATCTATATGAATGTAGGCAATGCTAGAATGTCTTACATTATGAAACGGAGGAAGTATTTCAATTGCATAACTAAGTTACTTCTGTTGCATATAATTACTTTTACTGCAGAAAGTTATTTCTATTGCATAGATAAGTTACTTCTATTGTATAGCTAAGTTACTTCTGCAATTTAAATACATTACTTTTAAATTAATAAATTATTTGAATATATCCAATATGGATCTTGCATTATCATATGTAGAGTATAATGATGCAAATAGATCTTAAAAATAATACGTGATTTAAAATATATTAGTTATTAAAGAGTTTAAATCTAAATGAAATTTATGTATATGATAAAAATAACTTACATATATAATAAAAGTTATATATATATATATATATATATATATATATATAGAAAAACTATTCTACACCTGGGTATAGAATAGCTATTCTATACCCCCCTCCCTACCAAGGGTCACACCCACCTCCCCCTCCTTACCAAGGCCCAAAACCCACCTCCCACCTCGGTCAAAGGCCCCTCCCACCGGTCAAACCCGCTTACTAACTCCCCCCCCCACCCACCTCTTCTCAGCTCTCGTCCCAGGACGGTGCAGTAACACGACGACCTCTGTGCAGTAACACTGTGTCTTATGTGCAGTAACAACGTTAAAATATAGTTGAAATATAGTCATGACGGATCTACTTTTGATAAGCTCTTTTTTTCTAGCATCATGGTGCAAACGGTTTTAAAAAACCTTACATCACTTGAGAGATATTGTTCTTCAAAGCTTGACTTTTTGACAATTTATCTCTCTACAAGTAGTAGTAATACTATACTATTACTTACTATTACTTGTTACTACTTGTCTGTTGTACGTTACTACAATCGCATCACGATGTTACTACACTGCATATTACTGTATTTTTTGGGTAGTGTTACTGCATAAACACGTGGTAACGTATACCTTTCATGCAGTAACACTTTTACTTTTGTGTAGTAACAAGTATAAGGTTAGCATTTGAGGCTTTTAACCTATATATTTTTGTTTCAATTCCTGATTTACTGTAATTCACCACAATATTACTGTCAAAAGTGCAGTAACGTCATATACATGCAGTAACACTATATTGGAGGGAGGAGACCGATTTTCTTGAGAAGAGGGGGGAAGAACGGTTTCTTGAAGAGGAGAGTACGTAGATGCATTTTGAAGTTTAACCTTCCACATGCAGTAACACTATAGCATTATGGTGGGAACGATTTTAAAAAATAATACATATCTTGTGAGATATTGCTTTTCAAAGATTAGCATTTTGAACTTTAACCCTCCACATGCAATAACAGAATGTGTAACTTGCAGTAACAAAGACATATACATGCAGTAACATGGTTTTACCAAATGTATAAAATTGTTCAAACAACTCTTACATCAATCAGATCTCGCTCAAAGCCACCTACAGGCTTTACCTATAGCCCACCTATTCGATCTTCATCTCGTAAAAATGACATAGTAAAACTATAATTATCGTGCAGTAACATAGCTACTTGAAAGTGGTAATATGCGCCTATTATGTAGTAACACTTCTACTTTCGTGCAGTAACAAATATATGGTTAGCATGTGAGGCTTTAACCTATATATTGTTGCTTTGATTTCTGATCTACTACAATTTTACTATGACGTTACTCGCAGAAGTGCAGTATCCTATGTGTTATACAATAACGTCACATGTTACTGTACTTTTACAACAATGTTACTACTAGAGCATAGTAACATGTTATGAGTTTTGATAGTAAAAGATATTAAAATTGATAATCATATTACTTTCTCATAAAATTCTTAAAACAAATAGCATCATTAGATGAATTGGTTAGAAGAATGTGCTTTAAACTATGAGGTCATGGGTTCAAATCTTGAATTTGGTAATTTATTTTTTTTATTTTTCCAGAAAAGAGGAAACAAATGTTTCAGGGAGAAAAAAAAGAAAAAAAAGAAATAAAAAAAGAGAGAGATCGGTAGAGAGAGAGAAGGGAGGGGATCGGGAGGGAGGGAGGGGGGCGATCGAAAAGAGAGAGATCGGTAGAGAGAGAGAAGGGAGGGGATCGGGAGGGAGGGAGGGGGGCGATCGGTAGAGAGGGGGAGGGAGGGAGGGGGGGCGATCGAAAAGAGAGAGATCAGTAGAGAGAGAGAGAAGGGAGGGGATCGGGAGGGAGGGAGGGGGGGCGATCGGTAGAGAGGGGGGATCGGGAGCGAGAGAGAGAAAAGAGAGAGAAGGGGGAGCGAGAGAGGGAGAGAAGGGAGGGGAGCGAGAGAGGGTGGATCGGGAGGGAGGGGGGATCGGATGAGAAGGGGAGGGGGGGTATAGAATATTCTTACCACACACACACACACACACATATATATATATATATATATATATATATATATATATATATATATATATATATATATATATATATATATATATATATATATATATATATATATATATATATATATATATATATATATATATATATATATATATATATATATATAATCAGAATATAATCATGTAAGATTTTGTTGTAAAGATTTAATTGCAACGAACACAACGGTATAATCGGATTATAAATCGGATAAGTAATTTAAGAGAAACTTCTCTAAGAAAAAAATTGAGTGTACTAGTATTAGTTTTTTTTTTTTGGAAAGAAGGGTGTCTCTCTTTAGCACTATTCAGCTAGTGCTCTCGATGTAGTCGCGTCCCTAATCTATCATATATATATTGGCTACGCACAACTACTCTCTGCAGGTATCTTTTCGCTTCAAATCAGGATGAACGGTGAGTCGTTCACAGCAGCTGTAGCTCGTCGGTGGTGAAAATAATCTCATGCACCACCGTTCGCCGTTCGCTTGAGTTCGCATGTGTTCTCTCGTAACGAAGGTAGGGTCGTTCCCATCTGTGGTGATTTTTTGTTAGATGATACAGAGATATGATTCGTTTGTTACAGTATAAAGCACGTACAATAGTCAGATGGAATAGTCCGATGGGCTTTAAATGTACCGTGGTCAGATGGGTTTAAAGTTGGCCCAACATGGCCTTTAAATATATATAGGGGGGGAGAGAGAGAGGCGGTAACCGAAGACGTTGTTAGGATCGCCGTGAGTTTGAGAAAGATGTGGGGTACAACACAACTGTCGTGTCCTGAATTGGTTGCCGATCTCTCCATATATATGGATGAGATCATATATCTTGTTTCACAACATAAACCATCTAATTTTACACAACATGGAAAAAACATGTCTATAATAAAAAGTCCCATAAAAGGGAAAAATAAAAAATGCGCCGTCTGTGAAAAAGTTAAAAAACACCTTTTTGGAAAACAATAACCATCCGATTCTAGAAAAAAAAAGAGACAAAAAACATGTAAAAAAACCGTTCCACAGAATAAACAAAGTATGATTCAAAACCTCCATAAAAAAAGTTTCCTCCGAAAAAACGTTTTCGCGAAAAGAACCTGTTCCGTGCAATGTTACGCTCTATATATTTCTATCTCTATCAAAAGCGAAATAATAAATTTCTTCTTCGCATTGGTTCTCGACGTACTTGTTAAGAAACTACGGGTGAAACTACGGGTGATGTTATCCACCCAAAAAAAAATAGGAACAATGGTTACTAATCTAACCGGTAGAGAAGAGGAGATAGCTCCTCTCTCTCCCTTTGGTGTCCCTGTCGACAACCGACGCGATGTTCCTAAAGATCGCATCCCTACGGTTGGCACCGCTTCACATTGTATAATTGTACTGTTGATCAATGAGAAAATATCCGCTCATTCGCTCTATTGTATCATTCAATTCTCTCTCGCTCCAATCAACTTCATCCACTTTCAACGGTACTTTTTTTATTTTTCATTCGTGTTAACCTACTTTCTGAGTCCCGTGGGTGCCCCCCGCACATCACCAGATTAATTTACTTCAGGTTTTTTCGCACGTATATATCCAGTTCATGATCACAATTTGATTTGATCCGTCTTGGTCCATTTTGAATTTTTTTTTTGTCCGTTGGTAGAGATCACGTCCATCGCTAAGGATCGACCACGTCGGTGCCGATCAAATACGATGCTTGCGGCACACAAACTTTCCTTGAGCTGTATGTGCCAAATAAAAGCAGCAAGCAAAGTCTTATGGAAAAAGTACAAATTAGCCCCCTAACTATTTTGGTGACCGAATTACCCCCATAAACTCGAAAATCAGACATTGCTAAACTTTCAATACCGGATAATTACCCCCCTCGACCGAATCTAGAGCGGTTTTATCCTACGTGGCGTACACGTGGCAATCTAGTAAGCATTTTATTTTTTAAAATATAGTGGGACCCACTCGCCATACCTTATCTTCCCCTCTTCTTCTTCCTTTTCCTCTCTCTCGGGTTCAGAGTGTGCACGGCGAGCGGCGGCGCGCGGGGGCGGATGGTCGGTCGGCACGCGGAGGCCAGCGATGGATAGTGGGCGGCGGCGTGCTGGGGCGGACGGGCGGTTGGCGCGCGTGGGCTAGCGGCGGAATGCGGAGAGGGCACGGCGGAATGCGGGGAGGGCACGGCGGGCAACGGGCGGCGCCGAGGAGGCCAGGAGGGTGTTGGAGGCGACGGGCTACGGCGACGAGTCCTCGGCTCAGGCGGGCGCTGCCGAGGTCATCCTTCCTGCCGGAGGCAGCGGAGAGAGAGGTGCAGAGCCTCTTCTCTGGTTCCGATGTGGAGTCGGCGGGATCCACGGCCTCCCCCCGTCTCTCTCTCTCTCTCTCTCGGCTCAGGCAGGCGGCTGGCGATGAATCCTCCTCGGGGAGGGCGCAGCGAGCGGCGCTCGTGGCGCAGAGGGCACGGTGGGTGGCGCCAAGGAGGGCATTGGAGGCGGTGCGCTACAGCGACGAGTAATTCGCTGCCCATCCACGTCGTCCCCATCGACCGTAGTCGCTGTCAACCGGAGCCACACAGCCGCACCACACAGCCCACCGCTGCTCGCCGCCGCTAAAGATGCCACCTGATTCTTCTGCTGCTCCTGGTGTTCCCCGCTTCGCTGCTGCTCCTGTAAAACTACCCCGTCACACCGGCAAGCAGCACACATCTGTACATCCTGTACATGCATGTACACTGTTCGTCGATTCAATTTCTCTCAGAATTCTTCCGTGACATTGCCACGGGTAGATCGCGTCATTGCCGCGAGCAGTGTGCCAGCGTCCACCATGCTGATGCCACCCTCGTCCGGTGGGTGGTGCGTGATGGCGATGCCCGAGCGAGCTAGCCGAGCAGCGTCGCCATGTGCACCGCCGCTCGCTACCCAGCTCCGCCCTCCGCCTCCGCATCTCGCACTGTGGCGGCGGGTCTTCGTTGTGGGAGGAGAGGAGCAGCAGGAGACGCGCGAGACGAGGGCGGCGAGACCGGATGCGGGCCATGCGGCCTCCACTTCCATCGACGTGCCGGAGGGCGGCGGGGCAGCAGGGGGAAGACGAAGCAGATTGAGCGCCACTTCACCGCCTTCCGCTCCTGCCACGACGCCCTCCGCCTCCACCCTCGCCAAGTCGCCGTCGCCCTCTGCCATGGCCAGACCAGGCCGCTGCTTGTCGCCGCCGCCATGGATGAGGCTGCTGCTGTGGCGCATGGGGCAGATGGAAGGGTCGACGAGGATGGACGGCCACGCGTTTCAGGTCTGCAATTTTTCCCCTTCCCTTCTTTGCTTCTCTCGTTGACGTGGTGGAGGCGGCGCACGGTCCGTCGTCCTGGTCGTCGGCATCGTGGCCGTCCAACCACGTCCGCCAGCGAACGCAGAGCAAGCTCGGGTGACCGGCGATGGAGGCGGCGAGTTCGGGAGGTCGGCGGTGGGGGCGGAGGCAGAGCGCGTCGTCCTTGGCTCACCGCAGCCGCATGCTCTCTCCTCTGCTCACCGAGAGAGAGAGATAGAGAAGGAGGAGAGAAAAAAACGCTGATAAGTGGGCCCCACTAGTTTTTTTTATTGGGGCAATTGTGTTTTTACCTTTGCTTTACGTCTCAATTGTGATTTTACCCTTGCTTTTTAGGGTTTTGTGATTTTGCCCCTGCTTTTTTGAAACGAAGCATCCGTCTGCCCCGGTTTGGACGGTAGTTTGGTGGGCCCGGGATTTCCAAATTAAACGAAGAAAGAAAATGCTATTATAATTTGTGAATGACTATTCTACCCTTGCTTCAATGAAACAACCAAATCCCCAAACCTTGCTGTCCCGATCCAATTGAAAACCCTAGCATGCTGGGTTGCAAGCGGCGGCGGCGGCCGCTTACGCGACAAGCGGCGGCGCGCGGCAGGGAGGAGTGGCGGCTCGGGCCAGCACGCGATGGAGTCGGGCGCGGGCAAGCGCGGCGGCTCCGTCAGCACGGCGGCCCCGCGGCCGAGGAGCGGCGGCTCCGTCGGCGCGTCGGCGTTTGCTCGGCTAAAAACTCTGGGTTATTACATGCTTTCCATAAGTTGTGAGAGCAGGCTGCAAAAACAAATAGGGCCAGCTTTGAGGTGATCTGGTGATGTGGTCATTACTTCTTCCACGAAATTGTATGATATTGTTGCTGCTTACTGCTCGATCCGTCGATATAGATTTGAGCTCTTCCAGAGTTCTCCAGCCAGTTTACATCTGAGAAGGATGTGGTCAGATGGACAGATGATTCTATCGTCGGACAAGTCTCACAGTTGGTGTTTAATCTGTTTCTGAATGCGAGCCAGAGGGAGATTCTGCAGGTATTTGGGATTGCTTTGGGTTACAGATTTGTAAGTAAAGTATAGTAGGCAGCTGAAGTTGTTTGTTTCTGTTGAAGCTAGGAGGACAGTTCTTGTATTTTGCTGAATTTGATGCTCCGATAGGGCTGCACCTATTAGCGTTTGAAGTTTGGGGCAATTGTGTTTCTGCCCTTGCTGTCAAAATTTTGTCAAAAATATTGTGTTCTGACATCGTTTATAAACTGTGTTCAAATTATTGCGAAAATTCTATCAAAATTGTCCAAAATATTGTGTTATGTCAACTTTTATAAAATTTGTGAACATTTAGGTCCCGTATGAAATTCGCATAAAATTAACTTGAAACATGTATCCTGTGCAAGCCAAAACATGTCCAGGGGTATATTTGTCCATTCACCACACATTTAACACCGTTACCATTAGTTAACAGAGTAGGGGCAGGCAATTGCTTCGTTTCAAAAAAACAGGGGCAAAATCACAAATCCTAAAAAAACAGGGGTAAAATCACAATTGAGATGTAAAGCAAGGGCAGAAACACAATTGCCCCTTATTTGTTTTTGCTGACTATATCGCTACGTGTGTGCCACGTAGGATGAAAACCGCTTCGAACCGTGTTAGGGTGGTAATTTGTCCGGTATTAAGAGTTTGGGGTGTTAAATGTCAGGTTTTCGAGTTTAGAGGGTAAATCAGTCGACCGTAATAGTTAGGGGGTAATTTGTACTTTTTCCAAGCCTTATTGGAACTTAAACTCCTCTCGTCACCTAGCTTCTTGCTGCTACCAAGCAGCCAAACCCAATCACTGTGAATGCGACGTGCTCTTGACGATCGTTCACGCAAGATTTGAGGTGAGAGAAAGTTTCCATGATTTATCCATATTTTTAGATTGGTTCAACCAAACTACATGATATCAAACCCAACTAGCTCTATATGTCGTCTAAATAGTGTCGAGTCTAAATTTCAGATCTAACATATTAGAGAGGTCCATAATTTAAAAAAAATCAATTGCTCTTATTACAATTTCAGATCAACTAGCGATATTAATTTGACTTTTGATATTCCATGCGTAGTTTGACATAAGTAGCTAAATGTGGTGTAGTTACTAATTTTGAGTCTCTCCGGTTCTCTCACTTGCTTTTATTGTAGTCTTATTCACCTTTCACACTTTCTCTAACTACCTAGGATTTGGTGTACCTTTTCCCATAGCAATGCACGGACACTTTGCTAGTTCAATAAAGAATTGAATAAAAAGGTGAAGGATAGAAGAAAAATGATATATGTATTTAGATTTGGTTAAAAATTCAGATCCAAAGTTCAAGATTTGATTTGAGAGAAAGTGGATTAAATTTGATTAGGGTTGATGTTTGAGCATGAGTGATGATTTTGACACATTTTCTCCTGAAACATATACGACACATTTTCTTTTTGGTGCTATATGACATATTTGTAAGACATGTTTCTGCCACAATGCATGGAAGAACGGCTAACAGCTTCTGCCCACACGTCAACCCACAAGCATCACCATTTCCTCTACAGTTTGTGCAGGTGCACAGAGAAAATTCTACAGAGTTAGCAAGGCAGGATACTATGACAAATGCAGTTTCAGAATTACACCCCTGAAACCATCAAATATTTTCAGAGTTATTCCGCGGTTTTCTTTCCCTGGCTCTGTACAGATGAAGCCAAAGGAGTCATCCGGACTCCTAATTTCATCATGAATACCAATCAAACCACTTTGGTGTGCTGCATTCCACTGATAACTTGAAACAAACTAGCAATAGAAGCGCGCTACGCTGCGCCGCCCGAATCAATTGAAGTCCAATATGTTCGATGAATAATATGCATCTACTATTCACCCATAGCATTGGTTTATGCTTTCGTCTATATCCCATAAACTACCCTTATAAAAAAAATTTGCACATACAAAAATAGTGTATAGGCTAAAGGAGAAAACCGAAAGGTATCGGAAGTTTGAATAAATAGAAAAAAAGGGCAAATTACATGCCAATTTCAATGAGTTTACAGAGGTTTCAATGCTACCCCTTTTTCCTCTGTACGCTAGAATCACATTGGACTATTGGATGCTAAAAACAGAAGACCTAAATGCCTACTGGTGGTCCATATTAAATATATGCAAAGCTAAAATGAACAGATGGAAAATGATGTTTTTTAAGTGCAACATGCAAGTGCACTACTCAACAACAATCCTCCGTTATGTGCAGTTAGTGACATCAGTACACCTGAAAAAAAATATACTACCTCCATCCCAAAATATATCGCAATTTTGAGCTGTGTACCTAAACATACCTTTCAAGATATAGGGCTAGAAGTTTTTACATTTTGGGACAAAGGTAGTAGAAAATTTTAATAGTAATGTTAGTACAGCTAAAACAGTATAGTATCAACCACTTATATAGAGAGATAATATTTTCAGTTTGGCATCACAATTCTAAACACATGAAACCAATTTTTCTACCAAAAGTTCTAGCTTTTTTGGAGTGGAGTAGTACAAAGTGCTGCTACCACGTGGCAAAGTTTATGAGCGAAAGCATGCATAATCAATTAACCAAAGTATGGATGCAATAACATAAGCCTTATAGTTCTACAATGCATATATACTTCTTCAGGTAGGTTCCATTTTTTTCTTCCCTGTTCCTTTTAAGTAGCAGGCAAAATATACAATGTGGAAACAAAGAGCTTGTAAAAGCACAACGGCAGCAGGCTACACTACAGTTTGACGAAACAGATCGACTGCACAACTTTTAGGATTTAAAAGTGTGCTTTCACAAATAATGAAAAAACATGTGTAAAATAGTCTGGTGAACTAAACAGTGAAATAATCTCTCTGAGCACAGACATGTAAAAGCAAACCAACTGAAAGACAAAATATAAAAAAGATTGACTCATGATATTGCTTTACCTTTGCATCGTAACGGTTAGGATATGTCTAGCAAAGCATTCCCATTGAACCAGTTGATGCACCCTTCAAAAGAAATTTACGTCCGTCTCAGATATGAACAGGAAATCAGCTTTCCGTAATGGATCCAATCCATCCATGTCTTTTTCGACCTAATAAAAAAAGAACATAGAGATATGTGATGAAGCATGAATAAATGAAGGTCATTCTCGAGACTGCTAATGTTTTCATGACTCAAAAATGGAACCATACTTCTTTTAAAGAAAATGATTGAGGACATATCCTAACAGTGTGTATAGTCATAATCGACTGATAACATTCTTTTGGTGCCTTTCGTGCAGTGGCGGGCCCAGGATTTTGAACTTGTGTATTCGAAATGGCGAGAGGAAAAAATTTTGTTCATACACCTAAAAACCTAATAATTGGCTTGTATAGTATCACACACTAATAATTATATAATATATAGCGTATATAACATAAAATTGAGCATAAGTTGCACACATTGATAGAATTGATCATCACGTGAAATTGTTTAACATATAGAAATACTAATTGATAAACATATCAAAGTACCAACATATGGAATACAAAAATGATAGAAAATGATAAATTGGGAAGAAATCTTACAATTTAGAGATTAACTTTTCGACGCTTGATATTTTGAAAATAATCGATGATGTCCTTGTCCTGGCTTGCAAAAAGAATTCCCTTTCAATGAATGTAACCAAACAATCATTCAAGCATTTTTGTCCCATCTTGGTTCTCAACTTGTTTTTGATGTAGTTCATTGAAGAAAAGACCCTCTACAAACTAAGCAACCAAGCAAGTATACTAAATCAATCAATTGTAGTTCCCAATCCTAAAATTTGCATTGCAATTATTCAAAATTCGTGCTTTTGATTCACCGTGTGTATGTGGCAGTGTGGTGGCGGCGTGGCCCGTTGGCGTCTTCGCGGCCTCGGTCGTCGGCGGAAGGCGGGAAGGGGAGGAAGGCGGCTCAGCGCCCAGCCACCCACACGGCCATGCCGTCGCCAGCACACCACACGGGCACACAGGCCACAGCCCACAGCACGCCGCGTGGGCGCGCGGCCCGTCGCTGGAGCCGGCGACGCCGAGTCGACGACGTGCCACTACCTGCTTGGCCGACGGCCGCTGCCGGCGCTGCGCCGCAGCTCGCGCCTCCGCCGGTGCGCCCAGCCGGCGGCCGCCCCTTCCATGCTGTGGTGCTGCTCCCGCGCAGCCGCGCTGGCGCGGTCTCCGGCTCGCTGCGACGCCGCCGCCGCACGCCGCGCCCGCCGCCCACGCCACAACACACGCCGCCGGCTGTGGCTGTCTCCAAGCAAAATTAGGGTTAGGGTCTTAGGGAATTGGGGATTTTGGGAGGAGGAGTGGAAAGGGGGAGGGGAGTGTAAAATTTAGGTCCAATACAGCAGAAATGGTAAAACAAGGCCCAAATGAGTAGTTTAACTCTTTTTCTTTATCTTTTTCATACATATATGAACTATAGAGTAAATATACCTATTTTTTATCCAAAATCTTAGGTATACATCTGAATACCCTTGAATTATAGCTGGGCCCGCCCCTGCCTTCGTGTTTTGTAGAGATGGCATGAAAGATACACATCAATGCTAGTCTAAAATTCCATCTCAAGTGAATCTTAGGGATAAATGTGAAACAATAAACCTTGATGAGGTAACTAAAGTAGAAATTAAATATTTGAAATGGGTGTAACTCAATCATCAATGACATAATGGAGCTACTGAAATGGTGAGAATCATTTCCTCCATTAGCTACTTAAAAGAGGCTAACAGAGCATGAATACTCAATTCACATCATATCACACTGGAAGAGGCATTGGCAACACATGGATGAAAAAATTCTTCGTACTCGGCAACACCAACAGAAAAAATCTCTTCATGCAAGCAAGAGAAAGCTTTAAAAACGAATTGGTGAGATCAAATAGTAGAGACACGAAGGCTATCAAAGTACAATGTATATATGGAAGAAATTTCATCAGAGCATATGAGAGCAGTATAATAACGCCGGTTGTTATGTTACCAATGTAACTCAGAAGTTGTACTGGATGGTCTTTACAAAAATTAAGCTCAATTATGTAGTTATGTTGTTATACAACAATTTGTGTATTATTCAGCAGATGAAATGCAAGATGCATGACGACGATATACATAATTAACCTTAATCATAGAATCATTATCATAAGATTAAAGATCAAGCAAAATAGCAATATAGTCTATATGGCTCTGGGGAACTTGAACGGAGCTGGCAATATTTTTCCCTTACATATGCAAGCAGTGTAAGTAACATTTTACACTTGATGGTGTAAATATCCATGTCTAAATAATTTTTTGTATAAAAAGAATTAGTAAGAATAGCTAATCAGGTTGTACTGGTCGAAAAAGAATTAAAACAATAACAGGAGCATCTGTAATATAGAAACCTATAAAGGGTGAAGGAGATGTAACAATGTAAAATACCTTCGATAGCTTTGATAATAATAACTGCATGCAACACCCACTAAAAGTATGATCTAACATTGTTAACGTTATGATAGGATACTTTGCATAGAGATGAAGAGATCAATTAAAGAACACATCTCAACAATATATGGATTTAGAATACTTCAAGGGAATATAAATAACTCTGATGTGGTGACATACATATAGTTCTTATGTAGCTAAAAATAGGAAAGCAACCTAGGTAAGTTAAAAATGCGAGGCGACTGATAGAGAGGATTTTGACATTGAACTCATAAATCCCTTCCCTAAGAAATGTGCCATCACTTGCTATATACTTTTTTGCTTGTCTGATGCACCCTACTGACATTTTTATGATCATATTAGACATAAAAGACTAATGAATTACCTTCAGTCACTTACTGATTGTACTTTGAGATACCGGCCGATCAATGCAGTAAACATTTACCCAATCAAGTTAATTAACATGTAAAGCAAAGCAGAATGGGTATCTACATCCAAGTGGTGTATGTGTATTTGCAGGAAAAGGTATTAATTAGCAAACAGACTTACATATGTGATCCTTTCGTTTATGCTTCCAAAAATAAATGCAGGCCTGCACATAAAAAAAGTTTTGAATCAACGGAATATGGCCTTCTAACAATGAAATCTGTGCTTCGAAAAATAGATGCAGGCCTGCACATAAAAAGGAGTTTTGAATCAACGAAATATGGCCTTCTAACAGTGAAATTTCAGAAGCATAATGCAGGCAAAGCATTTATAACCTCATATCTTCAGACTTATTGACCATGCACCACAGAAAAATCAAGTAGAGGTTTCTGTTAGATAGATCTCCCACCCGTACGGCCCAACGGCACAACGGACCTTGACCGCGCCCTAATCGGGGGCGTCCAGCCCAATGGCTGGTGGGCTGTCACGTCCTGATAAATTCATCCCGAAATAAAAATCATTCCCTAAAAGGAATAATAGAATTAATTAAAATTCAAAAAGAAATTGACAAACACTAAAATACGTGCCAGAAAGATTCGAATGTGGTCCGGAGAATTTTTGTTAAATTCTCCTTGGTCTAAAAGGAGCCCTCAAATTTTACTTGAATTTTCAGAGCACCGAAAATATTTATTAAACAACAACAACAATTAACAAAGTTTATTAAAAAGAAAAAGCTAAAAATAATCCCCCTCCTCCCTTTGGGCCAAGTCTGGCCCAAAGTCTCCCTCTCTCCCCCTCGGCCCGCAGTCCAAGTCCCTCTCCCCTCCCTTTGTTTTTCTCTCTTTCCTCCCGGCAGCCCACTCCCTCCTCCTCCTTCCTCCCGGCCTGCCTCGGCCCAGCAGCCCGGCCCAAGCCAGGTCGAGCCGAGCCAGCCGCGTGCACGCGCGCCGCGCGTGCGCTGACTGCGCGCGCTGACCGCGTGGGGCCCACGCGCCGGTCGTCTTCCTCCTCCCGCACGGCCTCCTCTCTCTCCCGTGAAAACCCTAGTTCGTTCCTCCCTCGAATCCGCGCGATTTAAGCGTTGGATTCCAAAATTAATTGGGGAGAATTAATCCCCTTTCCTTCCTCTCCCTTTTCCCAATAATCTCCCCTTTAATCGTGCACTATTTTGACCGGAACGGCTGCGCCATTCATGGCCGTCTTCCATGGCCGCCGGGCGCCTTTTCCGCCGTCGTTCCCCGCTCCTCCCGTGCTCGGCTCGCTTCCCTCCGCTATAAAACGGAACCCCCTCGCTCCGTTCTCTCGTTTTAGCCCCCTCCCGCGCCCTCCCCGTGGCTGCACCACCTCTCCCCGCCTCCTCCTTCTCTTTCCTCGGTGCCGGCCACCCTCCAGCCGCCCCTACCGCCTTGCCCGAGCGCCGGTCGGCCGTGCCGGCGCCTCCTCCAGCGTCGCAGCCGCCTCCTCTGCGCCGGCCTGCCCTCTGTTGCCCGCGGAGGCCTCCGGAAGTGCATCCCCGCCGGCAACAGTGGCGTTGCCGCCACTGTTCCGTCTTCGGCCGGCTGCTGTTCATCGCCGGTACGCCGACCGACGTCGCCATCTCCTCCGTCGACGTCGCAGCCGCCTCCTCTCCCCCAGTCAGCCCTTCGTTTCGCGGGGAAACCACTGGAGACGCGTCCTCACCGGCAAAACAGTGGCGTTGCCGCCACTGTACCGCCTGTGCCGCCTTGCCGGTGCAGCGGCTGTCGTCATCGCCATCCTCCCTCGACGTCGCCGCGTCGCCCTCCACCCTGGCCTGCCCTCGGTTTCGCCGGAACGCCGTTGCCCGCGTCGGTCTCGCCCTCCGCCTCGCCGGAGTTCCTTCGGCAACCCCTTCCGCTGTGCCCGTGCGCCGGCCGACGTCGCCATCTCCTCCTCCGGCATCGCAGCGTCAAGGTTGCCCTCGGCCTCGCCTCCCCTCCATCCGAACCCCGCCGGTGTTCGTTATCGTCGTCTCTGTTCGTCCTCGTTGACGACTCCTCCGGTCGGTCGTTCGTCCTCGCCGGCTCGTCGTCTCGCTGCGCCGCCACCCTCGTCGTCATCATAGCGGCGTGTTCCGCGCCGTCCTCGTCTCCGTGCAGCTGCTGCCGGCTGCCCTCATCGCCTCCTCGCCGGTTCCTGTCGTTGTCCTCTCGTCGTTCCCGGTCGTCGTGGCATTCGTCCCTCCGTCAAGCCGTTCTCGTCCGTCGTCCGTGTCCGTCAAGTGTGCCGCTGCAGCCCCGTCGTTGTCTTCGTCCTCGCCTCCGCGTCGCCAAGCGTTGCGCCGGCCGCGTCTCGCCTTCGTCCAAGGATCGCCGCCGAAGTCGTCCCCTCGCCTTTCGTCTCCGTCATTCCCGGCCGTCTCCGCCGCGCCCGTTCATCGTTGTCGTTCCCTCGCCTCGTCGCGTGGTGGTAAGGATCTCTCCTTCGCTGCCCCGTCCTCGTCCTTTCGGTATCGCCCGTGCCCGTTGTGCGGTTGTCGACCCCGGTACCCGTGTACCGGTGTCGGTAGTTGTTCGCTTGTGCGTGTGGTGACCGTGTTAGTGTGCCCGCTCGGTAGCCGCGTGGTTTCCACGTGTGCAGCCCGTGTGGTGTCTAGTGGAGTCCGTTTGTCGGCCACTCGCCTCGGTTGACACACGGGATCTGCTTCCGTCGACCCGTGGACTGTCTCTGTGTACTCGGTCTACCGCGGTCCTTTAGGTTGACATGTGGGGTCCGCATGTCAACGGCGCAGCCTTCCTGTCTTTTCCAGGCTAGCGCTTACACATGTTTTATAGTTGCAAAACCTAATTATAATAATCCGCAAATCTCCATGTAACAGCATTAAACTTCGGATGATCATATCTTGGTCATACGAGCTCTGAATCGATCCGTTCAAGTCTCCTAATGTTTGTTATAACCTAAAGAACCCTGTGCTTTCTTTTTATGTATTGTTATTGCTTCTTTATAGGCTTGTAGCTTTGCTTGTGTGCTTCGCGTAGTCTTCGTCGTTCCGGAGGTTCCCGAAGCGTGGTTTGCGGTCGTCGCCGAAGGTTCGGAAGGCCGTTATCTCTGAGCAAGGCAAGTCACATCATCCTTAAGCATATTGAATCCCAGTTTATAAAATTATTTTGATTTAAATTAATGCATTATCGCTTTATTTAAATTCCTGCGTTATCACTGTTTTATTTAGCCATGCCTATTTACCTTTGTTATGACCTTATTATTATTGCTATTGTTATTATTACCTTGTTCACCCTAGGATAAACAAAACCCCAACTAGTGGGTACTCTATTCATGGTTCCACTAGTATGAATTTAGGTAGATGCTTCGCTGATTAATTAGGCAACATTAGGTGGTTTTATAACTTTAGACTTTGGGAATTCTCATATCATTTGGATACTATGGAATGGTTGGCTTATGTTGGAATTGGACACACACCTCCCCCTCTATTCAAAACCCCCAAAATGGTTTTAGGCTGGGCTCGAGGTGCGTGGTTGGGTTTTGTTAGTCGTACCTCGGGTACTATAAGGATTAAGCTCGGGCCTCTGTTGCAAAGCACTACCGTACTTCCACATGTCTAGTGGGTAAGGCTTAGTTTGTGGCTCAGTCTGGTTATAAACAAAAGTACACGGATGGAGATGGACGAAGTCGGGGGTCGATGGACATCTCTAGGACAAATGAAGGCTACACGAGCTGCGGCCCGGTAGTCGAGATGTCATGGCACAGGGCTGGTGTCCTGCTGCTAGGGGCTCAATCCTGCCTGCCTGTCCCGGAGGTTCCGGCCGTAGGTGGGGTTGGGTCGGTACTCTTGTTTATGGCTAGGATGGGTTGGGAACTATGTCACGTCTTCCGTCCGTATACCGTGGTGGTATGTGGCACGTGGTTACACGTGAGGAAGATGTGTCTTGTGGGTAAAGATGTACACCTCTGATCAGAGTATAACCTATTCGAATAGCCGCGCCCTCGGTTATGGGCAAGCCTAGCAATGTACCCAAGTTAGTGTTTTAATTCTTAAAATTTGCTTAACAACTAAAATGTGGAATGGTTGGCCTGGGTTGGCTTGGGACGAGCTGGGACCCAGGGTCGGGTTGCCAGTTCGGTCTGAATCATCGTAGGCCTTGGGTTAAGGCAGGTTCGTGAGGGTTCACGGCCTTGATTAATAACACTGTGTAACTCTAGGATCGTCTTTATAAAATGGCTTTGGGCAACTAAGTGACTTTTAAATGCTGTTTTCTGCAAAACTTAACCCCTATATTATTACCCCTTGTACCCCCTTGCATTAATCATGCATCTGCCGGTGTGGCTTGCTGAGTACTGTGGTTGTACTCATTCTTGCTCAATCTTTCCCCCCCTTCAGTAAGAGAAGCTTTAGAGAAGAAGTCTTAGGTGGAGTCCTGGCTTATACCCCAGTTGAGCGCCTGTGAAGATGGAGCCGTAGGCCCGCTAGTCCGCTGCTGTTTATTTTTGATTGTCAGGCCTTAAGTGCCTTTGTAATAATGTAAATATTATCGATATAATAAAGATGTGTCTTTTATATCATGTTTGTGTGGTGTACCCCGGCTTTTCCTTGGACGGGGATTAATACACTAGCGTTCGGGAAAATGTATTTTTCTCGGTCGCGACATGGGCCCCCGTCACACTGCGCCATATAAAAGAGGGGTGGAGGCCGGCACGGCACAAGGGACGAGATTCACCGCCGCCGCCAACTCCACCCTACAAACCCTAATCCGATCGAGAGGGGCCGTAGCCAGTGACGGGAAATGCCACCGCCGCGCCACGACCTCGCCGGGATCGCCCACGACCACCGCTGTTGCAGCCGTCATCGCCGTCGACCTCACCGGCGCCGCATCCATGACAACCGAGTGCCAACGACGACGATGGCCGGCACTTCTTCATCCTCCAACACCTCAACCGGTCGGTCTATCTAAATCCTCTCCCGTTTTCAATCTCTATAGTTCAAACATCAATCCCAAATAGAACCACCCGACTAGATCTAACCTTTTTCCCGCGCGCGCCAAAAGGCCGTGGGCCACCGGGAAAAAGTTTAAATTAGGTCCCTCGGGGGGCCGAAAAAGAAAGGAAAGGAATAGTAGCATTTTTCCTTTTAAATTTTGTCAATTTTTCATGCAAATTTCAATAGAATTTTGAATAGATTTTTGCATGTTTTACCTCTGTTTAAATTTGAACCAACGGGAGAATTTTTACAGAGAGTAAATTACAGAGTTTTGCTACTGTTCATATGATTTTTATATAGTTTTTCCGCTGCAAATAGATAAAATTGATGAAAATTAGTGTTTCTAAAATTAAATTTCGAACCAACGGGAGAATTTAATTTTTGGAACATTAATTATGTGCTATGATATTGTAATTTTCTGACCAACGTTGATAATTGCAATGTTATAGTTATGGTTATATATGTTATGTCTAATTCTGCCCAACGGTGATATAGGCTTAATGCATAATATTTTAATGTTAATGTTGTTCTCACCGTACATGATTATTTTAGGTAGCTACTTCTTGATGGGTTGCATTAAAGATATTCCGACCCTAAAAGGAGATAACTACGCAGAATAGAAAAGAAAACTCGACCTTGCTTTCATCTTGGGAGAGGTGGACTGGGTGTTGACTACCCCATGTCCTATAGAACCTGCTGAACTTATCAGAGGTGAAAATGAGTCAGATGGTGACTGGCAAAAGAGACAGAGGGACAATGCTCCTCTCGTCATGTCGTATGACATTGAACAAAAGAAATGGTCCTTAGCCAACAAGAAATGTTTGGCTATGGTAAAGAACACGATTGAGCCTACCATATTGGGCTCAATCCCAGAGTGTGACGCTGTCTCAGAGTACCTTGAAAGAATAAAGAGGCAGTTTACTGGCTCTTCAAAGACTTATGCTACACAGCTGATCAAGCAGCTTGTGACCGAAAGGTACCATGGAGGTGGTGTTAGAGACCACATACTTAGAATGAGCAACATGGCTTCCAAGTTGAAGCCAATGGATTTGGGCATAACAGATGACTTTCTGGTCCATCTGGTTATGGCCTCATTGCCAAAGCAGTTTGACAATTTTATTGTCAACTACAACATAAGTCCAGAGAAATGGAACTTTGAAAAACTCATTGCTAATTGTGTGCAAGAGGAGGAGAGAATTAAAGAGTCAAATGGTGGTTCAATTAACTATGTTAAAGATAACAAGAAAAAGAACCACAAGTCTCCCACCTCAAAAGCTAAACAGTCTCAGCATCTGCCTCAGCAACAACAGTTCGCTGTTGAGAAAGATCAGTGTCTCCATTGCAAGAAGACGGGACATTACAAGAAAGACTGTCCTGACTTCTTGAAAATGATCATGGCAAGGAAAGGTGAGAACATTGTTACATTTGTAAATGAATCTCATTATGTTGGTTACTCTAGATCCACATGGTGGATTGATTCTGGAGCAATTATTCATGCTTGTAATTGTTTAAAGGCATTCCGTTCGACGAGGACTACGCAAAGAAGAGAAAGCTCCATTAGAGTTGCCAATGGAGTTGAAAAAAAAGTTGAAGCTGTTGGAGATCTTCCTCTAGAGCTCGCGAATGGCTTCACACTTTTACTTCGAGATGTCTTTTATGTTCCTTCTTTGCAAAGAAACTTAATAAGTTTATCAAAGTTGGATTTTGATGGATATGATTGCCGCTTTGGAAGTGGCAAATGTGAACTATGGTATAATAATGCATGTATTGGTCTTGCTGTGCTGTGAGACGAGCTTTATTTGTTATCTCTTTTTGAGAATGTGAATGTTGTGTCCTCGTTGACAAAAGAAAACAAGAAAAGAAAGAGAACTCCCGATGTCTCATCGAAACTATGGCACTGTCGTTTGGGCCATATTTCGAGGGGGGGAATTGAGAGACTAGTTAAGAATTAAATTCTTCCTCCATTGGAGTTCTCAGACTTAGAACAATGCATTAAAGGAAAATTTGTAAAGAGCATCAAAAAGGGTGCAAAACGAAGCACAGGAATTTTAGAGATCATTCATACAGATATTTGTGGTCCATTTCCTGTGAAAAGTGTGGATGGCTATGACTCGTTCATAACATTCACAGATGATTACTCCCGCTATGGTTATATTTATCCAATTAAAGAGCGATCAGAAGCATTGGATAAATTTAAGATATTCAAAGCTGAAGTTGAAAATCAGCATGATATAAAGATTAAAGTAGTAAGATCTGACCGTGGGGGGGAGTACTATGGTTGACATACGCCTTATGGGCAAGTCCCTGGACCTTTTGCAAGGTTCTTGCTAGAGAATAGAATAGTAGCCCAGTATTCAGCACCGGGCGAACCTCAACAGAATGGGGTAGCTGAAAGGCGTAACCGTACCCTTATGGATATGGTGCGCAGCATGATGAGCTACTCCACACTACCACTGGGTTTATGGATGGAGGCGTTAAAAACCGCTATTCATATTCTCAACAGAGTTCCAAGCAAATCGGTGCCCAAAACACCGTATGAGCTATGGACAGGAAGCGTACCCTCGATAGCTCACCTCCGTGTGTGGGGGAGTCCTGCAGAGGCTAAAGTATTTAATCCAAATATTGGGAAGTTGGATCCCAAAACAGTCAGTTGCCATTTTATTGGCTATCCTGAAAGATCAAAAGGCTATCGTTTCTACTGTCCAAACAGTTATACAAAGTTTGTAGAAACGAGACACGCCGTCTTCTTGGAAGACGAAATGATTAGGGAGAGCTCGGTAGTTCGAGAAATTGATCTTGAGGAGAGGCGGGTGTCTGTACCCGCTCCGTCGACTCAGGAACCTTTCTTCTCTCTACCTGCTGATGTTGTGCCTGCAATACCTGTCATTGAGGTACTGGCACCTGTTGTTACCTCTCCTGTGGCAACAATGAATGAAAATGATAAACCTGTTATACAGGATTCAACAGAAATGGTTGCCACACTAGGAGGAGCTGCAACAGCCTCAAATAGATAATGTGCTAGTACAGGAGACTCAACAAGAGCCTCAGGTACAGGATGTGCCAAATGTGCAGGCCCCTAGAAGGTCTGAAAGAGTCAAAAGATCGGTTATCCGTGATGACTATAAAGTTTATAATATAGAAGAGTCGCATATGGAGGATGATCACACCTCATATGAAGAGGCCATGAGAAGCGCTCGCTCATCTGAATGGTTGGAAGTCATGAAAGATGAAATGAAATTAATGAAACTAAACAATGTTTGGGATTTAGAAGAAATTCCTAAAGGAGACAAAACAGTAGGCTGTAAGTGGGTCTACAAAACCAAATATGACTCCAGAGGGAATATAGAAAAGTTTAAAGCGCGACTTGTGGCAAAAGGCTTCACGCAACGAGAAGGGATTGATTACAATGAGACATTTTCTCCAGTCTCTTGTAAAGATTCCTTCAGGATTATAATGGCACTAGTGGCACATTATGATTTGGAATTACATCAGATGGATGTAAAAACGACATTTCTAAATGGAGATTTGGAGGAAAAAGTATACATGGCGCAACCGAAAGGTTTTGTCATGAAAGGAAACGGAAATATGGGATGTCGTCTAAAGAGATCCATTTATGAATTAAAGCAAGCTTCGAGACAGTGGTACTTGAAGTTTGATGGGACAATAAAGAAATTTGGGTTTCAAGAGAATGTCGAGGACAACTGTATTTATTCAAAGTTTAAGAATGGGAGATTTATTTTCCTAATTCTGTATGTGGATGACATTCTACTGGCTAGTAGTGATGTCAGTCTACTGCAGGAAACAAAGAAATTTTTGTCCTCAAACTTTGACATGAAAGACCTCGGTGAGGCTTCATATGTTTTGGGCATAGAGATTCACCGAGATAGAACAAAGTATGCATTGGGACTTTCTCAAAAGACATATATAGAAAAGGTGTTGAAGAAATTCAATATGTACAGATGCAGTGCTACACCTGCTCCTATAGTCAAAGGGGAAAAGTATGGGGCATCGCAATGTCCCAGAAATCAGTATGAGCTCAATGAAATGAAAACAAAGCCATATGCGTCAGCTATAGGAAGCCTAGAGTACGCGCAAGTGTGCACACGACCTAACTTGGCATTTGTTATTGGGTTACTTGGCAGATTTCAGAGTAATCTAGGCCCAGAGCACTGGAAATTGGTAAAGAAAGTCTTGCATTATTTTCAAGGAACAAAAGGCCTCATGCTGTCTTATAGAAGATCAGAATCGCTTCAGATTATGGGGTATTCAGATTCTGATTTTACAAAAGATAATACAAAGTCAACATCGGGATATGTGTTCACCCTGGCAGGAGGAGCTATTTCATGGAAAAGCTCAAAACAGACTATCACTGCAGGGTCTACTATGTATGCCGAGTTTATAGCATGCTATGAGGCAACGGGGCAGGTGAACTGGCTAAAGAAGTTCATACTCAGTTTAAAGGTGGTTGACAGTATTGAGAAACCACTAAAGTTATACTGCGACAACGAACCCGCAGTAATGTACGCTCACAGCAATCAGTCAAGTGGTGCTGCCAAACACATTGACATAAAGTACTATGTTGTGAAGGACAAAGTCCGGGATCAAACAATCAGTCTCGAGCACATTAGAACAGAAAGGATGCTCGCGGATCCACTCACGAAAGGCCTACCACCCAACGTGTTCAAGGAACATGTAGCCGGCATGGGTTTAAGGGAAGCCTTATGAATCCTGGACTACAGGGCCCAAAAGTAAAGTATATGTTTCTGAATAGAGATGTGTATAGTGGCTGTCGAATCCATCGGTGATTGACTGTGACGATGAAACATGCTCTATTCACAAATCTGTGATGGAATAGAAAAAGCTAAAAGAAATAGTGAGATCAAGGGGGAGAATGTTAGATAGATCTCCCACCCATCGGGCCCAATGGCATAACGGACCTTGACCGCGCCCTGATCGGGGGCATCCAGCCCAATGGCTGGTGGGCCCCCGTCACACTGCGCCATATAAAAGAGAGGTGGAGGCCAGCACGGCACAAGGGACGAGATTCACCGCCGCCGCCAACTCCACCCTACAAACCCTAATCCGATCGAGAGGGGGCGCAGCCAGTGACGGGAAACGCCACCGCCGCGCCATGACCTCGCCGGGATCGCCCACGACCACCGCTGCTGCAGCCGTCATCGCCGTCGACCTCACCGGCGCCGCATCCACGACAACCGAGCGCCAACGACGACGATGGCCGGCACTTCTTCATCCTCCAACACCTCAACCGGTCGGTCTATCTAAACCCTCTCCCGTTTTCAATCTCTATAGTTCAAACATCAATCCCAAATAGAACCACCCGACTACATCTAACCTAGGTGATCCTAGAGCAAAGTCTAACAGTTTCCACCAGTCATATAAGCCTGATATGAAGAAAGCATGAGATGCAGGACTGTAAAGAGAACTGAGAAATCAATTTGAGGAGTAGTATCAGCAGGAGGAGATTTGGCTGCTGCCACCCATGTCGAGTTTCACCTGTTGGTTACCGCGTGCTTGTAGGCGCTCGATGCGGCACAGATCTTGCAGAACCA
Source organism: Oryza sativa Japonica Group (assembly GCF_034140825.1). Classification (NCBI taxonomy): domain Eukaryota; kingdom Viridiplantae; phylum Streptophyta; class Magnoliopsida; order Poales; family Poaceae; genus Oryza; species Oryza sativa. The sequence goes on from NC_089045.1 coordinate 23,537,780, forward strand.
AGTTCGCGTGGGATGGAGAAAGAGACGGTATGGCGGCGACAGTGGACATCGAACTTGCAAGAAGGTGGCAGCAGCCGCTGCTAGCTCGCTGGGAAGACGATGACGGTAACCACTGGCTCCGCACGGCGGCAGCAACGGCTGGCTCAACGAGCTTGAGAGGAAGGCAGCGGCTCCGGCTTCGCGAGCTCGAGGGGAAGGCGGCAGCTGGCCACAGGCTCCATGAGACCATGAGCAGGCGTCGGAGGATTTCTGGGAGGGGAAAACGTGAGACAAAGGAAAAAAGAATGACCAGACAACCATCGTCGCCGAGCCGTGGTTGTCTTCGTCGCAGTCGTGGCCGAGCCTACGCAGGGTGGTGGCGGCGGCCTGCTGACCCCGTCTGGGCAGCGGCGGCTCTCACCCCTCTTTAGGGCATCGGATCCGCTGGTACCGGCGGTTCTCATTCCTTTCTCTGGGCTGCCGGATCCGCCGGCGAGGAGAACGGGGTCACTGGATCCGGCGGCCCCGGCCTCCTCACGGGGAGATCCGGCGACTCGTTGGTAGGGAGCGGCAATGGTGGCATGGCGAGTAGGTTGAGGGAGTGGAGGAGAAGGGAGGCTGCAATGGCGGCACGACGAGTAGGTTGAGGGAGTGGAGGAGGAGGGAGCTGCGGCGGCGACGACGCACGCGAGGGAAGGAGGACGGTGAGGCTGCGGCGCGATTGGAGGAGGTGGGCAAGGCGGCGTGCGTGGGGAGGAGAGGACGGGCGGCTAGGGTTTGTACTGGCTGAAGAATCCAGACCATCCGTTTCCAATCCAACGATCTGACGATGGTGGAAGGGTAGTCATGCTGGGACACGTGGACGGTCAAATCGGCCTTAGCTTGTGATCCGACGGGCCACGTTAACGGGGATGTACACGCTATTAGCGGAAAGAGCAAGGGTTTTTCTGAAAAAAAAATGATGACGTGGCGCCCTAATCCTCAGCCATTCCCACGGCTTTTAAGTAAACAAATTGCTCATGTTCATGTACTTGATTCCATCATCTTCAGAATGTGTTTTAGGTTCTCCCTTTTCTCCCTGTAATGCATTGGCGCAGCTAGTTTGAAATTATGAATGTTAGTACCTGACGTCCCTGTACTGCATTTGTGCAGATAGTTACCTGACAATGTTCTACTAACTGAATAGCAATGTGCTGTACTTGACAAAAGAAAAGCCTCAAACCTGTTCTAAGCAAATGAGGGGGTGTTTAGATCAGGGGTGTAAAGTTTTTGCGTGTTACATCGGATGTTTCATGGGATGTGGCATGGGGTGTTCGGATACTAGTGACAAAACTAATTACAGAACTCGCAAGTAAACCACGAGACGAATTTATTAAGCCTAATTAATCCGTCATTAGCAATGTTTACTGTAGCACCATATTGTCAAATCATGGAGCAATTAGGCTTAAAAGATTCGTCTCGCAAAATAGTCGCAAACTGTACAATTAGTTATTTTTTAGACTATATTTAATACTTTATGCAGGTGTTCAAACGTTCAATGTGATAGGGTGTAAAATTTTGGGGTGGATCTAAACAGGCTCTGGAAAAGAAAAAGAAAAAGAAAGAGAAAACTACCATGATGGATAGCACAATGTTACCTAGAAGAGGCCCGTGGTCACATTAAAAGTCAGTGCTGCTACAGGGAGAAACTATTCTAACTTTTGAGGGGACAGCCACTGGTGTCTAAACCCAAGCTTCTGCATTCTACTCGACGCTTCAGAAAACAAAATTTGATATGTTTTCTAAAGTCAGGGAGACCAAATACTATTCGAGGGTTGTGAGTGTAGTGTTGCATGTGTAGTGGTGTATGCGTGTGTCTGCTGTGTAATCTCAAAAAAAAATTACTATGAAGAAATCCAAGGTTTGAAGTTGTCATTTGCTATTCCTTGATTCATTAGCAGGGTGACTTTCCACCCTTATTTGGATAATGCCCAGCATCGGTCGACCGGGGGAGGTGGGAAAATCGGTCGCTCCTCCTCCCCCATGTGCGCACCTGTTTGGGCCAACCCACTTCTCCCTCCCCTTTTTTCACAAAAGATGTTTCACCCAGTGTACCTACAATGTTTCACTATTTATAGATTTAATGTTGCAGTGAATTAAAATATTCTTTTGCAACAAAAAACCCACATATTTTAGAAACTCTCTATTAAGGGAATTTGGTTTATTTTTTATTTCACCAAAAATGTTTCACCTAGTGTACTCACAATGTTTCACTATGTATAGATCTAATGTTGCAGTGAACGAAACATTCCATTGCAAAAAAAAACCACATATTTTGGAAACCCCCTATTAAGGAAATTTGGTTTATTTTTTGTTCCACCGAAAAATGTTTCACCTAGTGTACTCACAATGTTTCACTATGTATAAATCTAATGTTGCAGTGAACTGAAATATTTTTTCGCTATTTGCTGAAACATGGTTTTTATATAAGGTGAAACAACACCCGATTTAAACGAGTGAAACATTTTTAATCTACTTAGTGAAACAATTCCGATATACCTGGTGGAACATCGCGCAACATTTAATAATAATTCAATAATAAGCTAATTTTTTTCATTGGAATATATCCATGTGTGGTCTTGTTTTGAATATTTAATTGCAACGAATTTAATGGTACAATCGGATCATGATTTGGATAAGTAATTTAAGAGACAAATCAGTTTAAAGTAGTTTTTGCATGTAGCGCCCGATTTTAACCTCCTCCCATCGGGCGCCCGAGCGGGAGTCGCGTCCCACTGATTTAGGTTCAAAAACATTGTCAAGAAGTATCAAATATCAAGAAAAAGGATGCATGGTGAGGGGGAGAACCAAAGGTGAGATCGGTAAACACGAACGGCTATGGTCATGATCTGGGGACAGGTAAAGATCTTACTCCTATTTTGCTGTAATAATGTGTGAAAAAATTGTTAACAACTGTTATTGTCTATTTAACTGTTATATCACCTCCTAACTTAATCTTTTACCCCTTGCAAAGCTTAACATTCTCTAGTGTGATCATACAAAGATTATGTCCTCCATCATTGTGATGTAAAAAGTTTGATGGAGTGTCCAGCTTTCAATAGTTGTGATAAGTTTGAATTGTCCATCTTTTTCTGTAAGTGATCAAAGCCAGATGGACGGAGTTGTTGATATCCCTACAAACTATAACTCTTATATATTGCATGTGGGGGACTGGAGAATATAATTGCCAACATCATGTACAAAATATGGCATCACAAGTAGTAAACGAAATCATCTTCCACAAAGAAGAATAAAATTCATAGGGAGCTGCCACAATGCTCTCTGTCATAACATAAATATAAAATATTAGAAGATGTCTTTGCACATTAGATGCAAACAAACAAGAATGTTATCATTAGTAGCGCATAAGACATACATAAATATTATTTTTCCCATATATCCTTTTATTACACATCTATCTATCTATCTATCTATCTATCTATCTATCTATCTATTATCTATCTTCTATTATATACTAAAAGTCCATTAAACTTCATATAAACGCTCTCAAGCTGACATGTGGCATCCTCAAAACGTTCTCAAGCCGCCACATGGCACAACAAGATAAATCAGGACCCACATTTGCAGCCCCGTACGATGCATGGTGTATTTGTGTGTATAGAAAGCGAGGACCCACATGTTCAGCCCAGCACGATGCATCCATCTCACGTAGATTAGTTTGATACTTTCGTATAAGATATCAAATCTATCTCTTAGCAAAAGCAAGCTAGATTAGTTACTCCTACGGGACTAGCAAATTATATCTCCTACATACAAGACGCTGTTAGTAAATTATATATCCTACGTAGCTCAATGATAAAATTTGGATTTACAATTAAAATTCATATTTTTCATCAATGGACAGATTCAAAATATTCACAATCCTAACGCCACAAAAATTTTAACAATTTATATAAGGTGCCTGTTGTTTTAAAAAGTTGAATAGATCCATCATTTTTCAAGTTTGTAATAATTAAAATCAAATAATCATGTCCTAATTGTTTTCTACACACCCTAATTTTATCTTTATATATTTCTATTATATACTAAAAGTCCATTAAACCTCCTACAAACGCTCCCAAGCCGTCATGTGGCCGCCTAAAAATACTCCCAAGCCGCCACGTGGTATTCTAATAAAATTGAGAAATCTGGTCATCGATTTTTCTTTAAATCGGTGAACCGATTATTTTAGAATGTTAGATGTATCTTTAAAAAAACCAAAACCTATAAACGTCCGCACCTCCGTGCAGCACACACGTATTGTACGCTACCTCTGTTCCTTTCTCTTTTTTTTTCATCCTAATCACAATTAAACTTAAAATTAAACTTAAAACATTCAACCATTGGTTTCTACTTAAATCGATGGATACATTATTTTACGTTTGTTATTAGATTTATTTTTTTAAAAAAATCCCAAACAATTAGGACATTAAAGTACATAAATACTTTACTAAGCTGCTACTAATCTCGCTTAAATTACAGAAAATCCTAATAAATCGGAAAAAAAATAAAACATCCTACCATTAGTTTTAACTTAAACATCAACACATTATTTCAGATCATTAGATAGATCAATTTTTTTAAAAAAGACATCCCAACTTTCCCTCCATCCCTATTCCTGTGCGGTGTGCGGCATTACTTTTCTCTACTTTTTCTATCTCTATAACAATTAAAATTAAAATTATCTTTATGGACAAAGAAAAGGCCATGATTTTTTTTTACCTTGAAGAAAAGAGCACAATTGAACCTCCACATATTAGGTCTAGCCAGCTATCCCTATGCCCCTTATGATTTGTTTGAATTACCATATTTTTTATGTGAGATCAATAATTTAATACATATTGACTATATTTTGCTAACAAAAATTTACATTCTGGACCCACATCCATATTAAGGACTCCACTAAATAAAAGAAAATTCTAAAATTTCTCACTAAAATTCAAAATATCCCACCTTAAATTTTCATAAAACTGGTAGGCCCAGTACTTATATTCCGTTAAACATCTAATGACTTTCCATCTACTTAATTATTTTTCTCTAAGCATGTATATAAGAGCTATTTACCTATACAATTTGATATTGATCTTTTATCAATAAATGATATTTTAAGAGATAAATAAATAATCTTAAGATGATCATAACATCTAAATTATATATGTGATATATGAAGTCGCGTGACCAATCGAATATCATATTGATCATACTAAGCACATATTGGCTACACCAAGGAATCCTAACAGTGAAATAACCATGTTGTGGCCTTAGCAATATATAAGTTAATTCCATATAGGAATTAAAAAATGTCAATTTAAACTTGCTATGGTACATCATGAATTCCTAGCATTTAGCATAGAACAATCTAGAAATGTGTATTTGTTACATGACACTTCAGTTTAGTGGTAATTTGCTAAAAAAAACTTCAGTTTAGAATGTTATCATTAGTAGCGCATAAGACATACATAAATATTATTTTTCCCATATATCCTTTTATTACACATTACTACTAAATATCTTTCTCATAACTAACAATCAGAGCCACAGATAAGAGGTTGGATGAAGGAAAACATCTTCTCCCTAATTGTGTGATGCTGAAATCATCTTCCTGGGGTTCGGTATAAGCCATATAGGGACTGGCCAGTTGGACCAAAGCTCCGGAGATACTATCGGCTCGATGGTATCATTTTCCAAGTCGAGGACTCCAGTATCGCGGCGGTTCTTCTTACACCTAAATAGATATAAGCTATCATCTTCTGTAAAGTAGATATGATTTGGCTTCAACTGTGGATATACATCAGCATTTAGACAAAGAGTTTGATTATACCCAAGAAACAACACACTGTTACCTAAGCTGTTTATGTCCACAAGCATTTTTGCAGAAAAATCCACTTTAAATACTTTAATCATGTTGGTATTTACCACAAGTGAATCAGTGTTTGGCTCGGGCTCCAAATCATCCTCATCCTCATCCTCATCTGACTCAGGCTTCAAACCATCTCCAGCCCTCCAATTCTCATGTTCTGATGCATGTTCCAAATCATCCTCGTACTTGTCTAACTCAAATTGTAGAACATCTCCATCCGTCTGATCCACATAATCGTCAATCCAATTCTTATGGTCTGATCCATGTTCTGAATCATCTCCATCTGTCTGATCCACGTAATAATCGTCGCGATTTGTGGCCAATGACCTCCAAATTTGCAACAAATCACCAGAGGGAGCTCGAGCAAAGTACATGTTCTCCTCGATGTATGCCTTTACATCCTCCAGAACCACCTTTTGAGTTACCGTAGGGGCACTGAGATCAAACGCATGGACTTCTCCTGCTGAATTGAGTGCATAAAGCAAGCCATCCTCAAACAAACAATCCATGAAATCAGTGTGAGGAGGCAGCCAAGTCCATTTATCACTCCCTGCTCTTGCAAATGAAAGTTGCGCTAGCGGATAATGGATGAGCGCTACAAAGTAGTCCCCCATGGATGGATCAGATGACAGAAATGCCTTTTTAAATATGTATTTCCGAAGCAACCTAAGAGAATATGTTGAGGGTTCAGCCCAATTGTGCTGACCGCCAACATGACATGGGTACTCGTACTTGTGAACAACGCCGGCGTCATCGTAGACAGGCTTTACCGGCTTAATGGTGGTGACCGTAGGCAAGTTGATCTAGTCACCTGTGATGGGGTTAACGAGATGCAGCTCAGATCTCTCGTCTGCCGTGATGATCCAACCATGAGAGGACCCGATTATATACCTGCTACGGATAGGTGGATCTGGCATGGTTAACTTGTATGCCCTCTTCTCCGCGAGGCTGTAGAGGCATGCCACATTCTCACCAGCAGATTCAGAGGTGTAGAGCAGGCATGGCGTCTGAGCCTGCCTGTAGCCTCCAAGTTTGCATAGACTGATATACGAAGCGCGCCATGAGGAGCACACCGAGCCAGCACGAACGAGGTCAGGGACCTCCAGGAGGGCAAAGATCTCCATCAGCACATCCTGCGGCAGCTCCGGTGAATTTCCTGCCTTGGCTTCTTTCAAGAATTTCTCTGCAAAACTTGGGAAAACTTTGGAGATTGTACAGCCCATATTGCCTGTTAAAAAGAACCTGGCTCTTGGATGTCTTGCTATCCTGGAATGATTTCTGAAGAAAAGACTCCAATGTGACCTGATCGCTCTGAATTTATAGCTCCCCAACCCGAGCAGGACGAGGAAATCTCACCAACTTCAGTGGTTAAATGAGAACATGGGCAGATTTCCGTGTAAACTCTGGATCAGAATCGGACTTGCAAAAGTTGGCAAATCTTCAGAGTTCAGAGTTTGTACAGTAAAACCCTGGCTCTTGGCTCTTGCAATCCTGGAAGAACTAGTTCTGTTGTGATTTCTGAAGAGAAACTCGCAATCTTGGAAGCAACGTGACCTGATCCCCCTATATTTATAGCTCCCCAATCCGAGCAGGAGGGAATCCGACCAAACATCAGTGCTTGCGTCAGAACAGAATTCCATCTAAACTCTGGATCGGAATAGGACTCTGACTCAAACGGAATACGATTCCATCTCGTGAAGACGGAAGACGGAAGCGTGGTCGCGTTCGTCGCCACCGTATTTTTATCCAGTTTCCAATGATCTGAACGAAAAAAATTAAATGTCTCGAGCGGAAAAGCAAATCAAAAGGTCAGCGCTGACCGCTGATCATGACAATAGGTGTGAAGACCGAGGTCTCCTTCGTTCCTCGCACGAACAAAACATCCTGTGGTTGCATGATACTCCCCCAGCATGAGAAAAAGAAGATGACGAAGAAAAGATAAGCATGAGAAAAAAAAAGATAAAGTAAAAGAGAAAAAAGAGGAAGAACTAAGGTGTCGATAAAAATGCAACCGCGTCTGCGAGGAAGAGAAAAGATGAAGCATGAGAAAAAGAAGATGAAGCAAAAGAGAAGAAAGCGGAAGAAGCATCGTCATTACGAATCAGACGAACCGGGGACTTGCTCCCAAAGTTCTCCAGGAAGCATTGGAGACAGATGGTATGATTCTTCTTGCATTTGGCGTTTGCTTCCTTGAAAGACATTTGCTTGATCTTGAGGCTGTCTTTACACATGACTTCTCTTCGGGACACCCAAGAAGATCGAAAAGAAGGATGCGACAGCACAAGGTCGTGGTCGTCGAGGCGGCGCTGCTACCGCATATCCACGGGGAAGTCGCCATTGCTGTGCTTGGTCCGCAGCGGCTTCTTGATCCCCTCCTTCCCGGAGGGCTACTTGATGGCCTCCTCGTCATGGGCCTTGGTGGAGGTTGACGCAGAGGCGCCACCTCCCCACCACGAGCTGAGCCGCCGCCGCCGCCGGTGAAGCAGATCGCGTCTGTGGGTGGCGTGGGGTTCCCCATCAACGGATCGAGGTGCAGACGCAGCTGCTCATGGCGAACGGCGCGGCGGCGCCGGGTTCGCGGCCGACGCCTTTTCGTCCGGGGACGAGATCGACGAGGATGCCGTGGTGGAGCTCGGCGAGGCGGATCCCGTCAGCAGGAAGCGGCGCAAGGAGAAGGAGAAGAAGAAGCGGCGCAAGGAGAAGAGGAAGCAGCGGAAGTGGGCGCCGCCCGACAAGGACGAGGTACGCGTGGGCCTTTCTACTTATCACTCGTGCTCTACTTATCTCTTTATTTAGTTCACCTTCCCATGCCAGAATTGAGTTGGATTGTGAGCTGTGCTTGAACCGAATATTAGGCCTTGTTTAGGCATCCCACCCCAAAACTTTTCGCCTGTTAGATAGAACGTTTGAACACCTACGTAAAGTATTATATATAGGCTTAAAAAAATAATTAATTGTACAGATTGCGACTAATTTATGAAACGAATCTTTTTAGCCTAATTGCTCTATGATTTAACAATGTGGTGCTACAGTAAATATTTGCTAATGACGAATTAATTAGGCTTAATAAATTCGTCTCGCAGTTTACTAACGGATTCTCGCGGTTTGATTAGCCCTAAGTGCTATAGTAACCCATATGTGCTAATGACGGATTAATTAGACTTAATAAATCTGTTTCACGGTTTCCAGACAAGTTTGAAATTAGTTTTTTCATTCGTATCTGAAAACCCCTTCCGACATCTGGTCACTACTGGAGAAACCATCTTTGCTTGGTTGACCAAAAACTACACTAGTCTCGGTAGAGAAGGCGGAGACGTTGGCGAGCGGCGGGAGCTCAACGGCGGCGGCGACATCCTGTCGGCGACGGAGCACTTCAACGATGCGTACTCCATCGGCAAGGGGAGCTTCGGGACCGTGTACAGCGCCGACCTCGGCGGCGGGCGCACCGACCTCGGCATGAAGCGGCTAGACGCATCAGAGACCGGCGACGCGTGCTGCGGTAGCTGATGCCGGTGAGCGTCACTACGTAGAACGTCGGCACCGAGGGGATGCGACGCATCGGTGTGAACGAGAAGCCAAACGCTGTGTTGCTGCTGTTGGGCGTGCCGAGGGCGATAAAAAGCATCGTGTTGCTGTCGAAGAAGATCATAGAAAGAGAGGAAGAAGAACAGAGAAAGAGAGATAGACAAGTGGACCCATGGGCAAACTTGTCTTTAACCAAAGTTTCTCTCCCCGTTTTCATTGAAAAATAATAAAATAATAGAAGAAGTGTCTAGCAGCTAATTACCACTTTTTACAGTATCCATGAGCAAATACACGATCTTCGGGTGTCTCACAGCAAAGACCACAATCTTTGAGTGTCCTGTACCAAATTTTGCCTAAATAAATAAGTTCTGAATGACTATATACCTATTAATGAATAAAAATATATTTTATTATACAATTGATTGCTCGGTTCACACCATCATATTCACCGATTATTAATACTAACTGTCCATTAAACTTCCTATAAACTCTCTTAAGTTGTCACGTGGCATCCTCACAAACGCTCTTAGGCTGCCATGTGACGCTCTAATAAATTATAGAAAATTCTAAAAAAACAAAATATCTAACCCTTAATATTCACTTAAATTAGTGTGTCCAATATTACATAACTACTATTAGGAGTGTATTCGAGCGCTAAACATACATCAGCCCAGGCCCACCCCACCCCACGTCCCGTCATCCCACTTCTACCGTTGTCGGAGTAAACAATTTACTCCTATCGTGCGCCTCTACCTCCCATCTTTACTCGAGTAAACGATTTACTTCAATAATAAAAACAACTTTCCTGCTTCCGATCCCACACCACGTCCCATATCGTGCTCCCACCATTATCGGAGTAAATGATTTACTTCGATAAAAACAACTTCTCTGCTTCCGGTATATATTCTATTTTTCCCGTACCCAACCAACCACTCTCGACCCCACTTCATTTTTTTTCTTTTTTTCGGATCTGAATCGATCCACCATCTCAGTCCACAGATCAGTGACACACCATGGAGGAGGACGATGACACCGTGGCGGTTGATGGCGGTGGCCGGTGGTGGTTGAGGCGACGGCACTACTTCGGGCCTCGCTGTCGGACGCTGGGCAGCACCTTAACCAAGAAGGAGGTATTCACCTGGACCAATAGCAACAACCAACAGCTGCTCCACGTCAGCGATATTGATAGAACAAGCAAGTAAGGAAATGATACTCTGATTTGCATCTACATACTCTCCTTCAACTTCGTGCATGAAGCCCCAATATTTTTTTTTGCAAATCAAATTAACGTGCAATCTCCAATATTACCTGATCTCAATTGATGGGCTGCACAATTCATACATTTGCACATCGTGCTCCATGTGGCTGGCTGCAGAGGATAGGGTAGAGTCCGCCGGTGATGGAAATTGTTTGCTATTTTTCTTTTGCTCGTCATCTCCATTGACATGAAGGAGAATGTTTTTTGCATTTTTTTCATGCTTACTAGATGATGGATGGCTACTAGTGCGCAACGTCGAGCTCATCTCTAGACCATACCGCTACATCCTTCCATGATTTCATAATCGACTACTGCTCGCTACCTGGTTGCCATCTCCACTACCAGTCACAAGACACAGACAATCCTCTTCATCCTTATGGCAAGATCCAGCAAAGCCACTAGATGGATTTTTGACTAAATCTTCTTTTTTTTTTCTAATTTGATTCACCTGTGAGTATTTTTATCTCTTGCGTGTGATTGAGCCTGTAATTTTTTCATTCATACGACTATTTTGTGATATAGATCAACAATATTCTTAGTACTAATTTTTACTCTTATATTGTATATTGAACACATTAGTAAACATATTACTACACGGTGGCTACGAGATCATGGCTATATCGAGAGGAAAGTGGTAACTGTTTTACTCGCAGACCACGGAATGTCTTTTGTTTACTCTTATACTGTATATTGAAAACATCAGTAAACATATTACTACATGGTGGTTACGAGATCATGGGCTATATCGAGAGGAAGGTAGTAATTATTTTACTCACAGACCACGAAATCTAAACAATATTTATAATATTGGTAAAAGAATTACTAGTGTTGTCGACGGGTGATACCCGTAGACCGGATATAGAGGGTATTGGGGTACGTTGGTACAAGGATCTACGTAGTACGACATCAAGCAAACAAAAGACGAGAATTATACTGGTTCAGGCCCCTTGATAGGTAATAGTCCTAATCCAGTTGATGTGGGATTATATGGTGGAAAACACAGGTTACAAAGGGAACAATGGAACTTGTCGGATCCGGCGAGATCGTAGTCGAGTTGGTTCAACTAGATCTCGATGGCTTGGCTCCTTGCAGGCTCTGGCTTCATAGGCTGTGTGGGTTGTGTTGGCTCTGAGATTCGATGCCTTAGGTCCTCCCCGGGGGGTCCCTTTTATATTGCAGACCTGGAGGTCTCCAAGTAGAACTCGGAGATATCAGACCCTGTACGATACATTAACGACCCAATCTTGTCCGAGTAGGATTCTTCCCATCCATAGATTCTGTGAAGGATTTCCTTAGAGTACGCAGGAAGTATCCGTATGCGCGTGGATATACCATACCGATATGTAACGTATATTAAAGGGTAAAGGGTATGCCTAACCCGTAGCCCTGACAGTAGCCCCCGACTTCTGCTTAAAATGAACTCGTGTAACCATTCGCGACTTCGGGTGTCGAGACTGTTGTCGTTCCTAGTGCGAGGACCGCGGAGACAGGCCGTAGTCGAGCACGCCATTTGAAGCCCAACGGTCACGAGCGAATTTTAAACTAAGTCCAAAAAACCGCCGCGCGTAACGGACCCAGAAATTTCCGGCAGGCATCTCTCTCTGTTCCTTGGAATTCGCACCGTTGGTAGTGCGCCTATTTAAAGGAATGTTGGGGATCCATTTTGAAGTCCGCCCACCGTGCAGAAAATATTCCACCTGTAAGCGCTCTTCGCCTTCTTCACCGCCACAAGAAACCCTAGTTCATCAACCTAGGCCCTTTCTCCGGCGATCTTCGATTAGCGATGGACCTCAGGAAATCATCTTCCACCAGTGCGTCGCTGAAGAAGCTTCAGGAAGACGGCGCCCTTCCCGGTCGTGGAACCATGGAGAGGGAAGCAGGAGGTACTAATCCCCAGCCCGTCTTAGGTCGCATGGTTGCGATCGAAGACTATATTCTCTGCGGTTTTCTCCCTCCGCCTTCCGAATTCCTTCTCCTAGTTTTGAACTTCTATGGTCTTTCTCTTCTTCATTTGAACCCCAATTCTATCGCTTTTCTTAGCATCTTTGCTCATCTTTGCGAGGCCTACATTGGTGTAGAGCCTTTTCTTGATCTCTTTCGCTTCTACTACGAGCTGCGTTGGATGGAGTCCAACAGGGTATCTGGTTGCGTCGGGTTCTGACTTCGGGATGGCCTGAAGTCGCGTTATATCCCCTTCCAGTGCCCTTCTTCTCACAGCAAATGGCGGAATAGGTGGCTCTATCTTGAGATCAAAGATTCAGACCCTGTCTTCGTTGTTCCCAAAGAACAACCTGACAAGATTTCGTCTTGGACCGCAAAGCCCCCCTTGACCCCCTCTCTTCAGTCGTTTATCGACATCATCGACGACTTCCGAGTACGGGGCTTGTCGGGGTATGAAGTCATTGCAGACTTCGTTGGTAGGCGGATCCAGCCGTTCCAAGCTCGGGCCCATCCAGCCTTTAACTATTCCGGACCGGAGGACGCGACCCGGGTTTCTCCTCGGGGTATCTTTCTCGCATTTTTCTTGACATGTGTACGTTCGCGTTCCTCTTGATTTATCGAAGTTTGGTTCTCGATTCACAGGTTTGAACAGCGAAACCATGGAGCGCCGCGTCGACCAGGTGATGATCAGTGGTCTGACAACGGCGAGTGACATCCCCGTGCCCCTTTGTGAGAAGGGGGCAGCCGAACGCAATGACGCTATCAACGTAAGTGTACTCGATAGGCATCCCGCATTTTCCTTTCGAGATCACCTTAAGACTTGATTAAGCGTAGGCTCTTCCTCTGACTGACATCATCGGGCCGCTCGCGGACCATCAGGTGGCGGCGTCTCTGAAAGAGAAGGCGCCAAGGAGGCGTCTGATGCTGCTGCTGCCACAACTAGCGGTCGCAATGTTCCGACAAAGGGGAGGAAGTTCTCCTCTGTAAGCGGACATCGTCGCAAGGCGTCGACCCCCTGGGTAATTTATCCTGTCGTCAGATCGTGCAGCCAGAAGGATTTTGCCTTACTTTGCATTGATTGTCTTTCAGGCCTCGGACGCGTCTCCCCCGCCTCCACGACGACAACGTATTGTGACGATTGGCGAGAAGTAAGTAGATGAACTTTTAGATTTCCGTGATTCTATTCAAGCGTTGTCTGACCCGTGGTCGTCCCGTAGGGAGGCGCGGGCAAAGGCTGTGCAAGCCAAGTTCGGAGGGACTTCCAGCGCGTCGCCTGCCGTGGCCTCGACGGATGTCGCGCTCACAGCCGGGAGCCGGGAGGCGACGCCTAGCGGCCCAGTCAGCGATCCCGCGGCAGGTCGTGGTCCGCCAATTGCCGGCCTCACCTTGGAGGAGCTCCAAGTCGAAATGAGGCGCCTCCTCGAAGCTGGTGCTCGCGGCATCGACCGCGAGATTGCAGAGGCAAGGTCGGAAGCAGCGCTGGCGAATGCGCGTGCTGACCGGTTGGTGCGTGAGTTGGCTGAAGCCCGTGAAGACCTCACGAAGATGAGGGAATTGGTGTCCGGCAACGAGCGACAACGGAAGGGGCTCGAGGACCGCCTGTCGGAACTCGGGAACAACCTGTCGGAAATCCGGGGTTCGTTGTGGGTCACCTACACTGGCCTGCACCAGCTCTCCGGGGAGTGCGGCATCAAGTCTACCATCCCGGTGAATCCCGACGAGTTCTCGCTGACCTCCTCCCTTGCGGAACTGGCAACGACGATGGGGGAGATCCCCCCCAAGCATGCAGCCAGGATTGCGGAGGAGACGTCGAGCGGGATCTACACCGGGGAGTGTCATGTCCTCGCGTGTGTAAAGCAGTCGCGTCCTGAACTCGATCTGCGCGAGATCTTGGATCAGGGGGCGGCCAGCGACACGCGTGAGGAGGTGATGGAAGAAGTCGGTGATCTGGGAGAGTCTATTCTCCCCCTATTTGAAGAGTAGGACTTCTTGTACTTCCAAGACACGCTGTGTAAAACTTGAATTCTGACCGCCTTCGTGCGTGCAATTATCATTCTAGTTTACTTTTGTATGTTGACCTCGGAAACTTTTGTCCTTTGTAGAGATGCTGATGATGAGGATATCCAGCAGTGCGGCCAGCCCGAGTCACTGGCGATAATTTCGGTACTCGAGTTTGAGCCACACGTGTCGCCCGACAATGTGGACCAGACCCTTGATACGGAGACAGGGATGACGACGACTTCCTCAGGTTAGTAGTCCATTCATCCCTTGATGCCCTCCCGACTAGGTCAACCGTGTTCTCGAAAGAGGTGTGCAGCTTGACTTAGTGGTTATCACATTAAGAAGATCTCGAGGGTGCCCTTGCTGGCCAAGATCATCGTATCCAATACTGGAAGATGAAGTTTGAAGTGGCGGAACTCGAGAGAACCATGCTGGCAGTGAAGAAAGAGCAGGCTGTGGAAACGCTCCAAGGTCGCGAGGTGTGGTTTAACTCGTACTTGAAGAGTTGCTGCACATCTATGGCCAGGGTCTGTAGAGAACTTCGAGTGGTCCGCGGAGATCCCGAGGAGTCGGCGGCCGGATACATCTCATGGCTGAACGGGGCCTGTGCCCAACTCAATGGCATCGGCAAGCGTATCGACGAGGCCTTGAAGCAGGAGTGTCGTCGATCGAGCCGGTATGCCGGAGGGCACGTGTTGGCTTGCCCGCGAGATCATCGTCCGCGCTTGGACCTCGACTTTCTCCATGAGGGTTTTGCTCGTTCTCAGAGGACTCCGGCGGAGATAGACCATCTGGCGAGGTCGATGTCGCCGTTGGCCGAGAAGATCTTCCAGTCTATGGACTGGCGTTGGCCTTCTTGGTAGTATTCGTACCCTGTGACAGATATCTTGGAAAAAAAGTGTAATTTAGCAAAAGATTTGTGTAAAAACTGTAAGAAGTATTTTGTGAAATAGAAAAGAAATCTATCTTTAACAAATGTTTCTTACTCTGGATGTCGTGTGTAAGAGTGTGTTCTCAGTACACGACTTTAGTCAGCCGTTTAAGTCGTACACTCTCCCTGGCTCCCAGCCTTGTCGTCGGAGGAATTTTCTCGGAGGATAAGGCTCTTGGACTTTTGACCTGCCTTGGTTGAATAAGCTCTGATCCTAGCCCCCAGCCGTGAAGTTGGAAAGTTAATTTCCGATTTCATGGCTTGGTTAATACGCACGGCGAGAACTCTTACACGACCAGATCTTACATGGTCTTTTGTCTCTACAGGATCTGACAAGGCCTTATCGGCTTTGGGTGTCCCCAGCCGACGATCCCTTAGGTTCCTCGGAGGCCTTGTCAAGACAGCGTAAAGGGACATAAGGACAGGTTTCAACGCTAGGTGTCATCAGGGTAAGGGATCATCGGGTGAAAAACACTTTGATTGTAATATGGGCCTAAAAATAGGCTTTATTGATACTGTAAGGTGTCTTACAGGTATGGATGGTATTGACTCATACATAGAATTTACGTAGTTGGTCAATGTTCCAAGAATTTGCTAACTCGCGACCGTCGCCGTCTGCGATTTTGAATGCGCCTGGCCGCAAGACTTGTGTGATCGTGTAAGGTCCTTCCCATTTTGGTGAGAGTTTGTTTCGCCCTGCTTGGCTTTGAACCCGTCGGAGGACATAGTCGCCGATCGAAAGTATGCGTGCTCGGATGCGCTTCTCGTGGTAACGTCGGAGGGCCTGTTGATAGCTGGCTGCTCGAACGGCAACTCGTTCACGATGCTCCTCGAGAAGATTTACATCGATGTCTCACTGTTCCTCCTGGTCCTCGTCGGAGCGCTTCTGTACTCGTGTATTCTGATGTCATAGCTCACCGGGGAGCATAGCCTCAGAGCCGTACACGAGGAAGAAGGGTGTTTCCTTGTTAGACGTTGTCGGTGTGGTGCGTACGACCCATAGTACTGATGGGAGTTCTTCAACCCATTTTTTGTCGTGTGACATGAGTCTGTCGTAGACGCGGGTTTTTATTCCTTGTAGTACTATGCCGTTTGCCCTCTCAACTTGTTCGTTGCTTTGAGGGTGAGAGACCGAGGCGAAGCATATTTTGACCCCCAGCCCGATGCAGTAGTCGTAGAAATCGGCGCAGATGAACTGGGAGCCGTTGTCGGTTATGATGCGGTGCGGTAGTCCGTATCTGCAAAATATCCCTTTGATGAATTTGATGGCGTTGTCGGCCTTGATTTCCCCCGTGGGTACTGCTTCGATCCATTTGGTGAACTTGTCAATTGCCACGAATAGGAACCTGTAGCCGCCCTGTCCTCGTGGGAACAGCCCAAGTATATCTAGCCCCCAACACGAGAACGGCCAAGTCAGAGGGATAGTCTAGAGCGCTTGCGCGGGTAGCTTTGTGTGTTTACTGTGGAATTGATAGACTTCACATCGCTGGACCATGTCGCATGCATCTTTAAGGGCGGTTGGCCAGAAAAAACCTTGTCGAAAAACTTTCCCGACCAATGTCCGACCGGCGGCGTGTGACCCACATATGCCTTCATGTATATCGAGGACGAGGTGTCTGCCGTCGTGGGACGAGACGCATTTGAGAAGTACCCCGTTTGGCGCTTTCTTGTATAGATCGTTGCCGACCATACAGTAGATCTTTGCTTTACGGGTTATTTTCTCGGCTTCTGTATCGTCCTCGGGCAACTCCTCGCTGTTGATGAATTTGATTAGTGGGATGCGCCAGTCGTCTGTGGTCTCGATATCGGCAACGGCGCGTTCTGCCTTGGTGACCTCCGAGCTAATGTCGGGGGTGTCCGGGCTAACTTCGCCGCTGACCTCTTTCACTGATGGCTTCGTCAGGATGTCGAGAAAAGTGCCGGGCTCGAGCGGTTCTCGTCTGGACGCACGTCGTGCTAGGTCGTCTGGCTCAATGCTGTCCTTGCGGTAGACGTGTCGGACCTCGATCCCATCAAACCTTTTCTCCAGCTTCCTGACTTCTGCGAGATACTTGGATAACTCGGGGTTAGAGCATTTATAATCTTTGTGCACCTGGTTCGCGACTAGCTCGGAGTCCCCTTTGACGATTAGTCGCTTGACCCCAAGTGCAGCTGCAGCTCTTATCCCAACGAGTAGTCCTTCGTATTCTGCTGTGTTATTGGTTGCCCTGAAGTTGAGGTGGATTGCGTGCTTGAATTGATCTCCGGAGGGAGACGTCAAGATAAATCCTGCCCCTGCTCCTTGGCTGTTGAGTGCGCCATCAAACGCCATTGTCCATGTTTCGTTGTCGACTTGGTTGTCTGATTTGTTATCTGGCATAGTCCAATCGGCAACGAAATCGGCGAGTACCTGGGACTTGATGGCTGTTTGTAGCACAAAGTGGACATCAAACTGGCTTAGCTCGACTACCCATTTCGCAATGCGGCCGACAACGTCTTTGTTTCTCACAACTTTGCCAAGAGGGAAAGAGGAGACAACTGTGACTCTCTGGGCTTGACAATAGTCGCGTAGCTTCCTTGATGTCATGATGACCGCGTAAAGCAGCTTTTGGATCTGTGGGTATCTTGTCTTTGCGTCGTGGAGAGCTTCGCTAACGTAGTAGACTGGTCGTTGTACTTTCTCTCTCTCGACAACAATGACGGTGCTAACGGAATATAGTGTGGCGGCAATATAGAGGAATAATTCTTCATTAGGTTGGGGAGCAACGAGTACAGGGGGGTTTGATAGGTAGCGCTTGAGTGCAACGAATGCCTCTTCGGCTTCCTGTGTCCATACAAATTTGTCTTGTTTCTTCAGCAGAGCGAAGAAAGGTTATCCTCGTTCTCCCATCCTAGCGACGAACCTACTCAGTGCTGCCATGCATCCGGTTAGCTTTTGTACCTCCTTAAGTCTTATGGGCGACTTCATGTTCTCGATTGCCTTGATCTTCTCGGGATTTGCTTCTATTCCTCTGCCAAAGACAAGGAATCCGAGCAGCTTGCCCGACGGTACTCCGAACGTGCACTTCTCTGGATTGAGCATGAGGCGATATCGTCGGAGGCTGTCGAGCGTTTCCCACAGATCGTCAATCAATGAGTCGCATGTCTTGGTTTTGACAACGATATCGTCGACGTATGCCTCGACATTGTTGCCGAGCTGGTCACTAAGTGCGCCCTGGACCGTGCGCTGGAAGGTATTCCCTGCGGTTATCAGTCCGAACGGGTATCTTAACATAGCAAAATACCCTGAACGGCGTGATGAATGCTATCTTCTCTTCGTCCTCTTTTGCCATGCTGATTTGGTGGTAGCCAGAGTAAGCGTCGAGGAAGCTCAACAGCTTGCAACCGGCTGTTGAATCCACCAGTTGATCTATTCGAGGGAGAGGGAAGTGATCCTTAGGGCACGCCTTATTGAGGTCGGTGAAGTCGACGCACATTCTCCATTTTCCGTTGGCCTTCCGCACCATGACTGGATTGGCTAGCCACTCTGGATGAAGTACTTCTCTGATGAAGCCGGCTTTGAGAAGTTTGTCGAGCTCTTCTCGTATAGCTTGTTTTCGGTCTGGTGCAAATCTCCGCAGTCTTTGCTTTACTGGCTTGGCATCGGGTCGCACCATGAGTTTATGCTCAATCACCTCCCTAGGGACCCCCGGCATGTCGGACGGCTGCCAAGCGAACACGTCAGCATTATCACGGAGGAAGGTGATGAGCGCGAGTTCCTATTTCTCGTTTAGTGTCGCCCCAATCTTGACGGTCTTGTCGGGGTTGGCACTGGAGAGTGGAACGATCTTGATGGTGCCGTCCGGTTTCGGCGTCTTGTTTGTCTTGCTCACTTTCTTGGGTGGCTCAGTCGTGGCGGGTGGGCTGGGCGTTTGCTCGACCATGTCGAGGCTCCGCTTGTCGCACTGCACCGCCAGCTTTGCGTTCCCTTGAATAGTGATTGTTCCCTTCAGTCCCGACATCTTGAGCACTTGATACGCGTAGTGAGATGCGGCCATGAACTTCGCAAGTGCAGTTCTCCCGATAATGGCGTTGTAAGCTGTATCGAATTCAGCGACATCAAAGGTGATCTGCTCTGTTCGGAAGTTGTTGGCTTGGCCGAAAGTCACGGGCAACGTAATCTTGCCCAATGGTCTGGACGATGATTGGGGAATAATTCCGTGGAAGGGTTGATTGGTTGGTGTCAACTCGCTTTGCGGAATTCCCATCGCGTCCAAAGTGCTGGCGAAAAGAAGATTGATTGAGCTGCCACCGTCGATGAGGACTCGCGCTACCTTGATGTTCCGAATAGTGGGTTCGACCACGATCGGATATCGTCCTGGGATGACGGCGGTCTTGGGGTGGTCTTCTTCCGAGAACTCTATCTTCTGCTCAGACCACTTCATCTTGGGTGCAGCCCCCTGCCATGTCGAACAGACTTCACATTCCACTTTCTTGTATTCTCGCTTTGAGGAGTATGGTGTGGAACCGCCGAAGATGTGTGAAACGTGGAGGTCGAAGTCTGGATACGCTGAATCCGATTCGTGAGGAACCGCCTCCTCGTTCTTCTCGACCACGCGTACTCGCTTGCCTTTTTCAAATGCGATGTGCTTCTCGAGCGATTTTTTGAAAACAAGGCAATCTTCCAGAGAATGTCTGTCCGTCTTGTGTATGGGGCACCATACTTTCTTTGTGTCGCTACTTTGTGGGTATGGGCGCTTGGGAGGGTTCGCGTATTCTGCTGCGAGGACTTCTGCTTGAGCTTTCCTTTTCCCATTTTTGCGATTTTTCTTCTTGCTTGACTCAGATGCGTCCGTGGCTGGTTTCTTCTCTCCCCCGGTCTTCGGCTTATCGTTCTTGCGTCTTAGCGCATCATCTGCGTGGGCGCATCGCTCAACAATCTCGAACAATCTCCGAGTGGTTGTGATGCGTCTTGTCGCCAACTCCTAGGTAGTGTAGCGATCTCTGACACCGGATTTGAAGGCGCGAATTACAGAAGCGTCGATGATTTCGGGGATTGTATTTCTGCACTCGTTGAAGCGCCGAACATATTCCCTCAATGATTCACCAGAGTTCTGTGTCAACGCATGTAGGTCGTCTTCGATCGCGTGGTGCTTGTATGTTTCTTGGAAATTGGCGACGAACTGTTGCCACAGGTCTGCCCACGAAGAGATTGAGTAGGGAGGAAGATGCATCAGCCATGAACGTGCAGAACCTTTCAACGCAGTTGGTAAATAATTTGCCAACGCGTTGTCGTCTGCTCCGGCAGTGTAGAGTACTGTGGAGTAGACTTGAAGGAACTCCTCTGGGTCGGTGCTCCCATCATACTTTTCTATTACTCCAGGTCGGAATCTCTTAGGCCATCGGACATCACGCAGGGAACGACCGAAAGCCCTACACCCAGCGTTGGGGGCGGTGGGTTGTCGGCGGTCGTGTGTCCTTCGTGGATGTCTGTCTGACGATGAGGAGGACGATGATGATGACGATGACGATGGGTTGCTTGGTTCCGGCATACGATTACGAGGATGTCGGCCTGGATCTCGGGAATCCTGTCGTCGTCTCCCGCTGTTGTCTCGGCGCCGATCTCCGTCATCGTCGTTGTTATGGTGACGGCCTCTACCAGTATTGTCTGGCACCCATCGTTCGCGATCGTTGTGATCGTGGTGGTTGTCCTGGTCTCGGTCCTCGTTTGAGCGGTTTCCTCGATTTCCGTTATCATGGCGCCGTGAAGAGACATGATGCCGAGAACGATTCACATTGTCTCGTGTGCGTCGTGCCTCTCGGTGGCCGTTGATGTGATCTCGGAGATCGCCAGTGCCGCGAGGTGGAGGGGTAGCTCGTTGAGGTGATTCCCTCCTTTCCGGGTCTTCACCATTGGCATCGCCAGTTGGTGGCTGCTCCGGGTGCGCTGCGGTAGCGACTTCTTCGAACGCGTTGCTGAGGTTGGTCACTGATTCCCGTAGTCGTTCTGTCCAACGCTCGAGGTCATCGTTCAGAACGGGATCGTAGGGAGTTTCCCTCAGTATAGCTTGAACGGCCCTAATGTGCTGGGCTGGAGAAGTCAATTGACTCCCCGGTTCTGCGTTGGCGTGCGCTTATCGATGACCCATAGTCTTCGAGAAGGTGTAAGACCGATGGTTCGTGAGGATTGATATCGAATACCCCAACGAATCGATCTGAAGTTGGAGTCGCTCCATGTTCCTTGTCGTTATCCCTGATGGGGACGTATGACTTAGGAGACAGAGCTTTCATGGCGCTGAGAAAGACCTTGCAGCTTGAGAGGTCGTGATTCTTTGTCTTCTGAATAGGACAATAGACATCACGAGTTGGAGAAATACGCTGAATTCCACGCTCTTTGCAGGCGCGAATTTTGGCGCAGACGTTGAGGAAAACCCAACAGGCTTGCAAAGTGTGTTTCCTGGTTTTGTGGATAGGACACCAGAACCTTGTGGCTTCGGAAGTCATCTTTGTCGGCTCGCGGTTCATGTCGGAAGGACAAGGTTTGGCCGCATCAGAATCCTTCTTGAGCTCGGATGTCGTCGATGCTCCGTTCTCCGTCTCAGCGGGAGGATTTTTCGACATGGAGTCGCCTTGGTTTGTAGCCACTGCGTTCTCGTTTCCGGTCATTGGAGGACCAGTTGAGATCGGCGTAGTGGTGTAAACCGGGAAGACGATTTCGCCGACTTGAGTCCACACCAGCATCGTTGAAGCAGGGAGTACTTGGCTGAGGTTGGTGTTGACGCTGTTGTCGACGAGGCTGGATGTCATAGTAGTAAAACCTTGAGTACCAAGTCCCCCTACCTGGCGCGCCACTGTCGACGGGTGATACCCGTAGACCGGATATAGAGGGTATTGGGGTACGTTGGTACAAGGATCTACGTAGTACGACATCAAGCAAACAAAAGACGAGAATTATACTGGTTCAGGCCCCTTGATAGGTAATAGCCCTAATCCAGTTGATGTGGGGTTATATGGTGGAAAACACAGGTTACAAAGAGAACAATGGAACTTGTCGAATCCGGCGAGATCGTAGTCGAGTTGGTTCGACTAGATCTCGATGGCTTGGCTCCTTGCAGGCTCCGGCTTCGTAGGCTGTGTGGGTTGTGTTGGCTCTGAGATTCGATGCCTTAGGTCCTCCCCGGGGGGTCCCTTTTATATTGCAGACCTGGAGGTCTCCAAGTAGAACTCGGAGATATCAGGCCCTGTACGATACACTAACGACCCAATCTTGTCCGAGTAGGATTCTTCCCATCCATAGATTCTGTGAAGGATTTCCTTAGAGTACGCAGGAAGTATCCGTATACGCGTGGGTATACCATACCGATATGTAACGTATATCGAAGGGTAAAGGATATGCCTAACCCGTAACCCTGACAACTTTGCAGATGTAGATTGCATCATCGTATACATTTATAATGTTTGAAGAAAGTTTACTGCATTGTATAGTTATATTCTTTACACATCTATATGTACATTTGTTGATGGTTGTTATTGATCAGTTTCGACCGTCAATATTACCAAAATAAAGGAGAACTAGTGATGCTTACAATGCATATACTTGTTAGAATAATAATATTCCTCTAGTATTTGGTTCACTAACCTTTTGCAGAGAATAACCATAAAGTGGAGGAGAATCGGCATCAACTCAAACGATAAATCAATCGGCATCAACTCAAACGATAAATCAATCGGACGATGTCGAGAATCAGACTTATGCGTGAATGGGCCAAGAACTCAGAATTGACACGATGAATTGGGCCAAAATTCACAAGTCTGCGTAAATGAGCAATAGAGGAGGCCGCCAGCCAAAGATGGGCCGGGATGGCCCAGCCTATGGTTCGGCCGAACCCATCCTGGCGCCGTTGGATGCAGGGTTCGGCGTGGACGTCCAAGATTGCATCCCAATGACGGTTGGAGGGCACTTCAGACAATTCCCCTTCCACAACTATAACAGCCCTCCCTCCAGAACCGCGTAGCCCAGCACAACTGACGAGCGGGCCCACTTATACACACCACCCCACTTACACTTTTGTCCTCGCTTCGTGTAAAAGGGTTAACCCTGGAGTGATGTGGTTGGAGGGAAGAGGCCTTATAAGTCGGTTCCACTCGTGCTAAACTAGCAAGGTGGTACTAAACATATGCACACAGCTCACATGGGCCACACAGGCCTAATCCTTATTGGGCCGGGATGTCACATCCACCCCCCTCAAAGGACCCGATGTCCCCGTCGATCCAACTTTCCCAGCCACACAGGCATACAAGCAAATGTCCAGGAACACACCCCCTCTTAGCGCACGTCCGTACGTCCAGTGTCGATGCCATATGCCATGCCTTGTGCCTCACACAGAGCCCACATGCGCCATGCGCCATATGCCCGACCCCGTACGTCTAGTGTCGATGCCATATGCCATGCCTTGTGCCTCACACAGAGCCCACATGCGCCATGCGCCATATGCCCGACCCCGTACGTCCAGTGTCGATGCCATATGCCATGCCTTGTGCATTGTGCCTCACACAAAGCCCACATGCGCCATGCGCCATATGCCCGACCCGACGTCCCCGTCGGTCCAACTTACCCAGCCACACAGGCATACAGGCAAATGTCCAGGAACACACCCCCTCTTAGCGCACGTCCGTACGTCCAGTGTCGATGCCATATGCCATGCCTTGTGCCTCACACAGAGCCCACATGCGCCATGCGCCATATGACCGCACACTGACCCGTACGTGCAACCGCGAGGGTCGGCTCTGATACCATTTGTAACAGCCCTCCCTCCAGAACCGCGTAGCCCAGCCCAACCGACGAGCGGGCCCACTTACACACACCACCCCACTTACACTTTCGTCCTCGCTTCGTTTAAAAGGGTTAACCTAGGAGTGATGTGGTTGGAGGGAAGAGGCCTTATAAGTCGGTTCCACTCGTGCTAAACTAGCAAGGTGGTATTAAACATGCGCACACAGCTCACATGGGCCACACAGGCCTAATCCTTATTGGGCCAGGATGTCACAACAACCGTCATAACTACCTCTATATAAGGACTTCACCTTCTCACTTCACTCACACACCTCAAGCAAGAGCTCTCTCATATTCTCTTAAGTTTAGTTTAGTAGTATCAAGCTAGTGGAATAGTAATAGAGTAGAAATCAAGAGTCCGGAAGTCTTCGGAAGAGTTCGGGTATGGCTCTAGTAGATTTCCTTTCCTCTTTTGTAAGCTTTGTACTTTATTTAGAATACTCTTTTTTATACATTTATGGTATTGAAATACTTTCCGAGTATATGAATGCCTACTTTACATTATGTTCATGTTATACTGATTATACTGCTAGCTTATCTAGCTTATCTGAGAGATACTTTGGTGCGGGTATAATGTTTGCATATGCAATTACTCTATGTCATGACGATGATATTAGAGTAGTATCTGGTAGTTTAAACGTGGTGTCTAGATTACGGGATATCATTATTTGGGGTTATATGCTACGGATGAGAGGTGGGCCGCTGATGGTGACAGCTCAGTACGGGTATTTCTCCGCGCGTGTATATAGTCCTAAGTTAATTCCCTAGGGAGGGTACTCGTCCGTATTTAGCCCCGGTTGTATGGTCATGATGGGCTGTCGTAAGGAACTCAGCAGTCAGGGGTGGCTTCTCGAAGTACCAGGAGAGTATCGGATAGAGAGTATTAGCTAGTATATCAGTTAACTAGGATGTATGTGTACTATGTATATTAGAAGTATAGGAATAGATTATCTTTCTCTTTTCTTTCCACTTAGCTTAGATAATATATTATGAGATTGAGTAGCTGATGCTTGTGTGTCACTCTACCCTTGGTTTATCTTAACCCCTACTTAGAATATGATTATCACAAGTAATATATAAATTATTAGTCAAGTTCTCTCTACATGATCTTCCCACGGGATAAAATAAATATGATACCCTTGGAATACTCTCGGGTGAAATGCTACAATGGTATATTTGTGCGCTTGCGGATAAACTCTGTAACCATAATATACCAGAAGTATTTCTACGCCATTGCTGGGAATTATATTTCTAGTAATATCGTTAAGAAATACCAACTATTATATACTGAAAATCCATTAAATGTCTACTATATACTAAAAGTTCATTGAATTCCCAAAAATGCTCTCAAACTGTGTCACGTGGCTTTCTACAAACGTTATTAAGACGTCATATGACGATCTAATAAATTAGAAAAAATCCTTAAAAAATTGATAAAAAGGAAAAAAAATCTAACCATTGATATTCTTTTAGATAGGTGGACCCCACTAATTTTAACTGTTAGATCGCCAAAAACAAAATTCCAGTACACCCAACCCCACCGTATTTGGGCACACATGTACGTACATACTCCCTCAATCCTCCAACTCTCCTCGGGGATCCCACTCTCCTCTCCCATTTTCGAGCTAACTTTTCCTATTTTCTAGCTAACACAAAATATAATAATAATAATAATAATAATAATAAAGTTAAAATGATCATGACTCTCAAGTTACATGCACTTTTCTCAATTTATTTGCAAATTTTCATTTCCCGTGTTTTTCTGCACTACACTGAAACATCCGTTCTTTTCAACACTCTATTTTACACATGTATTCCTATCATATGTATGTACCTTTTCTATTCTTTTTTTTTCAATCCTGTGTTATAAAGGAACTTTAATTATTATTAAATCATAATTCAAGATTCATATTACCTTTATTTACTATATAAAATTTAGATAATGTAGCTGTTTTGAATACAAATATTTGAGCAAAATTTGTACTATGAAAAGATTAATGAATTCAAATGTGTGAGTCTAAAGTCCAGATTCAATCACCACCAAGGATCTTAATACCATGATGCATACTCTGGGCCTACAAGATATTATTAGGTTGTGTTCATTAGATGGGTTTGGGAGCTAATCTCCCACGCACGTAAAATGAATCGACTCATTACATTAGAGTATGATTAATTAAGTATTAGTTATTTTTTTTTATAAAATGGATTAATATGCTTTTTTAAAAGTAATTTTTCTATAGAAAACGTTTAGAAAAAGCACCATTTAGTAGTTTGGAAAGCGTGCGCATAGAAAACAAAGGAGCTAAGTTAGGAAAGGAGGGGAAAGAACACAACCTTAGCGAAGTAGACACCGACAGAAGCACCAAGCCGCCAGAATCGACTTTCCATGACTTCTTGAGCCTAATAGCACACTAGGTAACGAGGTGAACGACAAAGGATTGAGAGGAGGGTAGAGGGAGACTTTTGCGTCTTCCACAAGGACTAGAAAATAGCTTCATCTCTATCGTCGAGCCCTACCACATCATATCCAATGCATCAGGAGAGGCCCACTGATATGGAGGTCGATAAGATACTCCGCGAGGCCGATGGTGACATGTAGATCAATTATGAGGTGTTCGTAACTAAATTCAGAAAAAAAAAACAAGCAATTTGATTAAAATACACATTCAAAAACAAAAAAAACTAAAACAATAAAAAATATATAAATAGATTCCACGTAGAATATAAAATATCAACAGACCAAATAAAATTACGTTGACTTGAAAAATCGACACGCATCGGCCTGGGAGATCTGCTTAACTCTAGTGCATGTCCAGGAAATTTGCCTTCGGGTTCTGAGCGTGCCAGATGTTTTGATCCTACAACCAACAAGACAGGAAACAACAAAGAGTTAAATCCATCAACAATAGCCGATCAGCAAGATTGCCGATGACATATCATTGAGGGCCACGCTGATGCAACAGAAGTCGGAATCTGCTGTTACCTTTTGAGCTAAGTGGGCCAAACTATCAAATTCTTGGGCCGCAAACTTCTCACTTATAGGTGCCAATAGACCCTGAAAGGCGAGATCGGCAAGCTGCGAATCCATCAAAGCCAAGCTAAAACACCTGTTCCTCATGTCCCGGAACCTCTGTATGTAATCTTGGACCGATTCGTCGTGTTTCTGCTTGATTGACGTCAGATCGGACAACTTCATCTCATGAATCCCGCTGTAGAAATACTTGTGGAATTGCTTCTCCAGATCGGCCCAGGTGTGCACAGAGTTATGTGGCAATGCTGAAAACCATGTGAAGGCCGATCCCGATAGAGATAGAGGATAGCCTGACTCTCAAAGCGTCGGTAGCTGATGCCTCTCCGCACTGGGCCAGGAATCGGCTTACATGCTCGTAGGTTGATACATTGTCTTGTCCTAAGAACGTCGAAAAATCAGGGACCTTGTATCGGTTTGGTAATGGCACTCTCTCAAAATGCTCCGGGTAGGGATGTCGATACAAGTTTCCACTGTCTTTAGGCTTGAGCCCAAATTGTTCCCTCATCACATCGGCTATCATGTTTGCCCACGACCTTTGCTGAGGTGCTCCTTGGATCTGCTTTTGTATTTGATCCAGCTGATTGTATTGTGGCAGGTACTGAGGTTGAGACAATCCTCCTGGCCGATACTGTATTTGAGGTGAGTGGGGCTGGTATTGGAAGTTGAAGTTGCCCCCATATGAGGTTAAGGGCTCTGACGGACTATGTTCTATTCAGGGATCTATTCGGGGATGAGCTGGCTGCCGATAGTTGGCTGTGGCTGTGGGACAGGTGAATGCTGCCCCATGGTCAGTTGTGGAACTGGCTCAATTATCGGCTCTCTTGGCCCAAACATGGCTGCAACTTGATCTGGGGAGACTTGAGGGATATTGTGTCCAGCATGTTGCAGTTGAGGTCTGACCAGAACACGAGGATTGATGGTTGGCTGTCTAGGTGCCGATGCCGTTGGACCCTGCCCCCTAGGGGGCACTGCCCTCCTCCGACCAGATCTGGGAAGGAGGGGGGAGGGGAGCCACCGCCGCCGCCCCGCGCTGTCGTTGCCGCCCTCGCCCCCGCCGGCCTCCTACCTCCCTCCTCTGGCCAGATCTGCGAGGGAGGGAGGGAGGGGAGCCGCCGCGCCCCGCCGCTATCTGTGCCACCGCAGTCATCGTCCTCGCCGCGCCGCCACAGTCGTTGTCCCCGCCGCGTCCCCGTAGTCCTCGTCCCCGCCGTGTCCGCCTGAGTGTTGAGGGAGACTGAGTGTTGAGGGGAGACTGAGTGTTGAGGGAGAGAGAGAGAGTTGAGAGGAAATGAGTGGTGGGAGGAGAAGATAATGGTAGACTTAAGTTTATTTTTTGGGTAGGTACGTCCGCCTGCGAAAATCATTTTCGCATGCGCCGTTTAAGTGGTCCGTCTGCGAAAATAGTGAACTTCACCTCAATTTATATTTTTATAGGCGGTTATTTAGCTCCAAGGGTTATGTCCGCATGCAAAAAAAGATCCACACGTCGGGAAAACTGCTTTTTCTAGTAATGTCCGCCCAGCACATGAATACACAATCGCTGCATCATCCTGGACAAGATTGTGGTGGTTTCGCGGCATGGGACCAACTGAAACTGATCAAAGTAGTAAAAGCTAATGTAGCCCGTTTAAGTTCTGGCCGAGTCATCTTCGAGACAAATCATCTCTGATCGACATATATATACGCACAAGCGAGGAGAGCATATCGATCACAGGCGAACATATGGCTGTTCTTTGATTAGCTGAGGAAATTATCTGAATAGTATATAATATTCTTAGTGATAAACTGAAAAAAATATCCGTGTGTTGCAACAGGTAAAACCATTTTTGGATTGCTGTATATTTTACTCTTTGATTTTGGACCAAAAGTTCGATCCTTCCTCACTATTCAGTCTCAGCCGAGCCCGCTACTTCGCTCTATTTGGCCTGCCTCTTGACCCAACCCACAAGCCTGCCTCTTGCCTCTTGACCTAACTCACAAGTGGAGCTGTATGTCCAACTCGCATAGTTGACTACCGTCTTCAACCTCCGGAAGACAATCTAGTGTCTGTCTCGTCAAATCCGGTTGAAGAAAAAAGTGGATGAAAAAACCTGGAAAAAAGGCGACGAAAAAAGTAAAAAAGAAAAGCGGACGGAAAAAGAAGCGAAAAAAGACGGAAAAAAACAGCGAAAAGATTGATGGACGACAAACAGAAAAAGGAAGAAAAAAAAAAGGAAGAAAAAAGGACGGAAAGAAAGAAAAAATAATAGAAAGATAAAAAAACGAATAGAAAGAAAGGAAAAAACGAACGGAGAAAAGAAAAAGAAAAATGGAAAAAAAGGAAAAACGGCGAAAAAACAGAGGAAATTTTTTTACGGAAGCCTTAAAAAACTTTTCTTTTCTACAAACTTTTCTATTTTTTTAATTACAGGTATATATAGTGCTTCTAAATAATGGAATTTCAATTAAATAGAGAAAATAGAAAAGTGCACTGTACAGAGACCCACCTGTCAGTATTTTTTTTTTATCTCTCGTTCTCTGCTCCTTCCTCCTTCCGTTCTTCTTTCTTATTTCAGAGAGAGGAGGGAGAGGGGAGGGTGAGCAAGGCGACGGCGCTCCTGTAGCCGGGAGGCGGTGATGTCAGAGGCAAAACGTGTTTCCACTCTCTGCGTATCCGAGGAAGGTGGCAGCAAACAATCAAATTGAGGGAGAAGTTGGAAACATGGTCGGCAAAAGCTCAGTCCCGAGGAGAGAGAGGAGGCTTCGGTGTGGTTCAAGGTGGCGGCAGACGGAGGGGGAAAGTAGAGAAATGAGTTCTTCTCAGCGAGATAGAGCTGGTGGTCAGAGGGAATAGGAAGGGAAGCTCCGGTTGAGGAGATCGGCTAGTGATGGTATATTGGCCGGCAGCCTGACGGCAACGCGTACGTGTGCACGTGACATCGGGAAAGCCAGACAAAAACAACAGAATCGGACTGGAACTACGTACGAAAAGTAGGCAAAAACATATTAAACTTTTATAATAGATAAAGATATGTCAGTGCAGCGCCTTACAAAAGTGTATGTACAATATCTTGAATCTTGAGGATTGTATAACAAATTAAAATGTGTATAACTAATTAAAATTGATCTTTACATATATATCTCTATCTCTTCTCTACATTCTATGTTATAATAAAAATTGAAGATGTTTTTGCCGGTACTTTGGTATGTCATTCGTGTATGAGTCGATTTGTAAGTTCGTTCGCTTTTGAAAATACATATCCGTATTTGAGTAAGTTTTAAATTCGTTTGTTTTTAGAAATAAAAAAATGAATCATCTAATAAAACTATCTTAAAAAAAGTCACATGCTAACTTAAGACAATCGGACTCCTAACTACAGCTCATGATTTTCTAAATATGTATATATCCAAGTGAATTCCCATAGTGAATTTCATCTTAACTAAACCATTTAAAATAATAAGATTAAAATAGTCTTCACCCGTTGCAACGCACGGGTATTTTGTTAGTATATGAATAAATTAAAAAGAGAGTTGACAGGGTGGTAAAAAAATTATTGCCAATAAAAGTTTATCGAGATTTATTGAAAAAAGAGATACAATGAACACCCAATTAAAAATAGAAAACACCTTACTCTAATTTCAGTTTATTTTGTTAGAACTATTTTCTAAACCTAGTTCCATCTAAACTCTGGATCCGAATAGGACTCTGAATCAAACGGAATACGATTCCATCTTGTGAATACGACCACGGGTCGCGTTCGTCGCCTCCGCCGTCGGCGGCGGTGGCGGAGGCTTCCAGCGGCCAAATTTTGAGAAAACCTCTTGGGGCATCGAAATTTCTGAAATACATTGACTGATTCTGCAAAAATCGAGGGAGAATGTAGCATGCCGACGAGCCTCGATGAACTATTAAAAGCTAAATCCTACTGAAGCTAGCAGACTACGATGAGCTATTCCTTGTCTGGCAACCCAAGAGACGCATGTCAGCAACAGCAAGTCCCTTCCTGTCAAAGAGAGGACACAACAACTTCACAGTGCTTGATCAAAATCTCCTCGCCATTTTCCTTCTTGTCATCTTCCCCTTCAACCACATACTGTGTATGTTATACTCTCTCCGTTTCAAAATATTTGATACCGTTGACTTTTTAGTATATGTTTGACCGTTCGTCTTATTTAAAAAATTTGTAAAATATGTAAAATTATATGTGTACATGAAAGTATATTTAACAATGAATCAAATGATATAAAAAGAATAAATAATTACTTAAATTTTTTGAATAAGACGAATAGTCAAACACGTACTTAAAAAGTCAACGGTATCAAACATTTTGAAACAGAGGGAGTGTTACCTCGGTTCCGTTTTGTTTGACGTTTCGGACAGCTTCGACAAATTAAAAAGAACAGAAGATTACATCGTCATTCTGAATCTCTATCGGATGAACGATGAACCGGGACTTGCTCCCAAAGTTTTCCAGGAATCATTAGAGGCAGATGGTGTAATTTTTCTTGCACTTGGCGTTTGCTGTCTTAAAGGACAGGTGCTTGATCTTGACGCTGTCTTCACACGGATCCACGCGACTTCTCATCCGAACACCCAAAAAAATCGAATAGAAGGATGCGACAACACAAGGTTATCGTCGTTGTGGTCTGTCGCATTTCCAAGGCCTTGCGGCGATTCACGCAAAGGCGCCACCTCCTCACCACGAGCTTAGCCGGAGCGCGCCGAGGCGAGCCACTCATAGGCGCGGCGTTTGACCCAGGCCAGCCAGGAGCTGAGGGAGGTGGCGGAATCTGGTTGGGTTGTCCGGTCCGAGCCCACCAGTAATGTGGGGGCCATTCTTGTCTTGTGGTGCACGTCTCCGCCTCCGCCACCTCATCCAGGCCGGCGACGGCAGCAGCAACCTCAGACGAGATGACACGGCGTCGGCGTGGCATAGCTTGGCATGGCGTGGCGCTCGCGTCTCCTCGCCGTTCCGCCGCCGCCTCTGAAGAGGGCGATCGAGCAGCATGCCGTCGCGCCGCGCAGGTGCAGCGAGTGCCTCATCGCCCTGGCTGGCTGCCACGGTCCGTAGCCGGTCGTGACGCACGGCGCACGGCGCACCACGTCGTTCGGCATCGACGTCGGAAACGTGTCCAGCTAGTTCGTCGTCGAGGCCGAGCTCGTCTGCAGCGCCAGTGCCGTGTACGGCTTCGTTGCGTCGCCGCCGGCCACCGCGTCGAACGACGACATGACGATCACCTCCGATCAACCTGCGGAGCCAAAACACAACGACACCTCCACGTTCTTCTTGATTGCAAGCGAAGCGAGATAGATAGAGAGGCATTAACTGATCGATGGAGCATGGCCATGGGCGCGGTGACCTCGTTCTGGAGATCCTTCATCTCCGACAGCGAGAGCTCGGGGGCAGAATTGCTCTCCTGCTCCTGTGGGTTCGAGCCGGCCTTGTCGGCGTCGTCGCCTGCGTGCCGAGGCTAAGCGACACCCCGCGTTGCCGCGTACTGCACCACACGGCATGGCGTGGCGTTGCGCTTGGGTGTCCTCGCCGCCATGCCCGCGCACGCGTTCCACCGCCGCCGCCGTTGAAGAGATCTCGGTGCAGGATGGCCGGCGATCGAGCAGCATCTTCGATGACGCGACAGCCGTGGACTCGCCCGGCGCCGCGGCGCACATGCATGTTCTGTACATGAGACCATCGCCATCGGGCACGATCAGCCATCAGCCACCTCGGCAAACTCCCCCTCGCGTGCATGAGTCGATTTGTATGTTCGTTCGTTTTAGAAATACATATCCATATTTGGGTTAGTTTTAAATTCGTTCGTTTTTAAAAATAAAAAAAAATCATCTAAGAAATCTATATAAAAAAATCACATGCTAACTTAAGATAATCGGACTCGTAATTATAGCTTATGATATTCTAAATATATAAATATATCCAAGGAATTCCCAAAGTAAATTTCGCCTTAACTAAACCATTTAAAATAATAAGATTAAAATAGCCTTCACCCGTTGCAACGCACGGGCATTTTCTCTAGTATATGAATAAATTAAAAAGAGGGGTTGACGGGGTGGTAAAAAAATTATCTATCTGTCTATTATCTATCTTCTATTATATACAAAAGTCTCCTACAAACGCTCCTAAGTCGCCATATGGCGTTCTAATAAATTAAAGAAATTACTAGAAATTCTAAGAAAAAAAAGAAAAACATCTGTCCATCCGGTTTCACTTAAATTGGTGGACCCCCGTTAGATCAACTTAGAAAAAATCTTTCCACATCCACCTCCCTCCTCCCACACGTAAACCTCTCTCCCCTTTGTACGTACCCTGTCACGTACCGTGTCAAAAAAGTACCGTGTCAAAAAAAATCTTCAGATACGTACGTGCAGCCCACATATATCTCCTCCTTACTGGCCTATTTTTTAGCCAGCAATTCAACATAAACATGGTGAGTTAAATGGTCACAATTTAATTTAGACTAGAAAAAATACCCGTGCGTTGTAACAGGTGAAGGCTATTTTAATCTTATTATTATTATATTGATTTAAGATGAAATTCACCGTGTTAAACTCGCTTGGATATACACGTAGTATTTTATTAGAAAATCATGAGCTGCAATTAGGTGTCCGATCGTCTCAATTAGGTGTTCAACAATATGACTTGGTGTACGGCATCGGGTTGAGTTGATATGCTTCAAGATGATTGCCACGCATGGATAGAGTCCTGATAAGGCAATTGTATCTATTAATTAGGATATTTTATGTAATTTCTTTAGATATATGTTTGGGCAAAAGTCTATCGTAAAGACTTATGGTATCTTAGAGTTTGTTAGAGATAAGAGTCGTGTCCGATATGGACATAGTTTGTAATTTTCGGATATAAATAGACCCCAAACCACATGTAATCAATCAACACACGTTCAATACAATTTCGGCGCATCGCCACCCTTTTTTAGTTTTGTTTCGACGAGTTCTTGCTTTTGGGTTGAGCTGCATCGGTTTCAATCTTCAACAAGAGGTAAAACTTGTTATGGCGGCTTGCGTTCTCGGGATTAGTGCTTCCATATTTATGATACTCTGATCTCGTTTTTTGTAATTCGTCGAGTTATCATATATCTTACATAATCTCTGGCAATATCGCTATCTAATCTACAATCGGCTAACATCTGTTGGTAGAGGGCAGCCGATTAGGTTAGATATCGATGTTGACTTAGATTTTATAAGGTATCCACCACTCTATGAAACTTCCAACGGCTTGATTGTCTAGATATTGTCCTTCTTTTCATACTTATAGTTGCATCAGTTGAGTTTGATCTTATGAGTCATGATTAGAATCTCAATCTCTAGCCTGCTACTTGGTTGCCGATTAGGGTAGTATCGGAGTTTCAGTCGATCTTATCTGATTTAACTATATTTACTTTATATGCTTTATTGACATGTTAAATCTGCCCTTCATGTTGAGATCTTGTTGCATTTAAGTATATTAGGCTTTTATTTGGTATATTCTACTTGCTTTAATATCTTAATATAGAGTGGTATCGGAGTATTAGCCGATACATGCTAGATCTATCTGATCGACTATGCTATCAACATATATAGTCTCATTATTAATATATATTTCGATCCAAGTGATTTATATTGTCTCGGCATGGCGATCGATCTATCTCAATCACTTGATTTAAGTATATATCTATATAAGGAGTATATATTGTTAATATCTACAGCCGATCGAGTAGATTTAGTTCCTTCATATTTATTTATGACCGCCGATCAACACATATATGACATCGGCGCAAAGATAAATGATATGTCATCGGCACCTAACTGATCGGCTATCGTTTATGGATTTAACCACGGTTTCTTTGTCTTTATTTCTTGTTGATTGCATGATCAAATCAACCGGCACGCTAGCATACTCGAAGGCGAGTTTTAGACCTGCACTGGAGTTAAGCAGATCTCCCAGGCCTCGTGTTTTTCATCAACACTTTCTTGGTTGACATCGGAGATTGACTCAGACAAACCCGCATGAGGCTGATAAGGAAAGTCTAACGTTATCTCTGAACTCACCGAGAACGGTCACGTGAGCTCGATAACAGTTACTCCAAGGTCCGCGGTTGAGAATGTGAAGCATTGAAGTCGGGGGCTACCGTCAAGGTCCGCGGTTGAGAATGTGAATTTCTTCATTTGCATTGAAGTCGGGGGCTACTGTCAGGGTTATGGATACCACATACCTAATAGTAGTTGACTAAATCTCGACAGGACCCACCACATACCATGTCTTATACGGGAACTGACTTCGGATATGGAGAGAGTTTCGGATAAGGAAAGACAACCAGAGTTCTACATGGAAACGACAAGGACTACTCGGATTATATCCATATTAGTCTCCCTAGTTCTACTTGGACAAGGGGACACCTATGAGTATAAATACAAGGCCCCCTAGGAGGAGAGGGGACACGAAACAACATACAAACCAACATACGCCAAGGCAAGACGCCGGATATCGACTTCAGAGATAGGCATGGCTAGTCCCCTACGGTGACTATGGCTACCGTCAGGAGAGATATAGCGCTGTCTCTGATCTCGCCGGATGCGGATTCGAGGAGGAAGGCTACCCTGTTGTCGACTACGAGTCAGTACTACAGACCGCCAAGTCGACAACAGTTAGATAGGCTACCCCAAATATTGTATTGGTATGATTATGGTGAATAAGAGCAATACCGGCTTCGGCCAACAGGATGTAGGGTTATTACCTAATAATTCAGGGGCCCGAACCTATATAAAAATTCTCGTCCCCATCTCTTTTACCTCAATCTCGCATATATCCTGGTACCAACGATCCCCATACTACGCAAATACCGGAATCGCGACATCAAACGTCGACAAAAATCCAACGTTTAAAGCTCATACATGTGGGACACATAAATAGTTAAATTGGTAGTGATTATGTGCAAGGCGGATTCGGACACTACGACTTACCAAGCCACCGGCAAAAATATCTTCAATTATTTATAATAGTAGAGATAGGGAGTAACTGATAACTTAAGATCAATAAAATCCAAAATATTCTGAAAAAATAAAAGCTAAACATTGAACCATTGATTTACAGGTGAAGTATTATTTTCAATCATTAGATTAGATCGTACTAAAGTAATTAATTTCTCTCTCCTAATCTCATGCGTATTTGCTAGAGAGAAAAATAAATATATACTATTCTCCCAGAGAAAATATACGTATGTATATATGCATGTACAGGAGACTATTATTTGCAAAACAAAAAAACAACATGCATATGTACGTACATAAAAAAATATATTAACCATGTCCTCCTAACCCTTAAATTAGAAAGTTTATACATGATCAGTCTACCCTATGCTGTGGCTCCTTTCGATCTCTCCAGTTTATTTCCTAGGGTCGTTGTTGACTAGGCTATTTCTTATATCTGTGATAGTTAATTTATAATTAGGAGCCGACGTATCCGAGATCGTTGATATGCTTAGCTAGTCCAAAATAAAAATATTGGTTAAATGGTAGTCTAAAATAAAACATTCATAATAAAATATGGCCCAAAGTAAAATTTGTGACATACATATAGCAATTCTGATTAAAAAGTTATCACATGGAACAATATTCTAGCCAATTTTTATATCTTTCTTATACAAATAATCTCAACAATTACTCCATAATTTTTAATAACTGATAGTGGATATTATATTCATTTACAACCCATTTTTTCTATAGAAAATTTATAACTATGTTAACTATCTTTTGAATAAAAAATATTACACGGAACCACATTCTATCACTTTTCATATTATTATACATAGCATTAACAATTAGCACAAATAAACTTGATAGTATATATTGTTCCATCATATATTACCCCATGAACATGCATAGATGAATTAGATCAATAATACAAAGAAACAAAAATATCAAAATTCATATTACCTCATATGTTCGTGAACGATTACTACTCGAGCAAATATTTTTCCACGTGTTTCTCACCACTGAAGCTATTAGATTATTTGAAGTAGTATCGAATGTTCAACTCTGCATATTTTCAGAAGAGAAAATTATATCTGTACCACTAAAATTTAGTAGACCAATTAACACCATAAACAAGTGTCAACTCTATTCCATAAATGGACTCAAAACTTTTAAATTTTTATTTATCACTTTCATCTTATCTATGTGTCATTCCCTGAAGGGCGCCAAGCATGGATAACATAGTTTGCTATGCTACTATACTTATGGCGGGGGCATGCATATGACTAAGTTGAGGTGACCCTAATGAGAGGCTACTATTCGCAATAAAATTCAACTGGCTTACTTAGCGATGTGATTCTTTAGCTGATAGTGAATTAGATGTTAAAATTGTGCTCCACGAGGAGAACGGCTATGCCGATACGGGACACATGTTTCAAGGCATAAGGGAAGAAAGCCTTGGTGGCTACAGTCAGCTTCGGGGCATTTAGATCTAATTTAATGGTTTTATCCCATGAATTGGTAGGAATAATATTTCAAAATATTTATGCATATATTTAAACACAAGTGAGACATGAACAATTTGATATGAAGTAGAGATGATCTTTTCGTTGTATTAATGACATAATAAGTTTATTTTCTTGGTATGGATGTAATTCCATTTAATAAAAAGGTACCTAACTTATAAGACAATGATAGTAAATAGTAGTAACATGCGAGTTTACATATATCCGGGACAAAGTTATTTCTGTTTGAATATGAAAGATACTATTGTCATTTGGTATATCAAAATTTATGGTCGACATTTATTTTTATATAATTATATATAAGGTGATCTATGGTCCTTATAATTAATTAATATGGTGAGATAGGATTTCTTCAGCATTATTTTTATAAATAATAAATAATTGGTTCTTATAATTAATATCGTGAAGTATGACTTCTTTTAGCAATCTTTTATAAATAAATTGCCCGCGCATTTGCGCGGGCTTCCTTCCTAATATACAAAAAGTCAATTAAACTTCCTACAAACGCTCTCACGCCACCACATGGCGCTTTAATAAATTAGAGAAAATCCTAGAAATTCTAAGAAAAAAGCAAAACATCTACCCTTAATTTTCACTTAAATTGATGGGTCCAATATTATACACCGTTAGATAAAATTAATCCTAAAACAAACCAAATACTATGGGGTCCCACCTCTCCTCCTTCTCCCACACATATACTTTCCTCCTTCTCCCGCACATATGTAGGCAAACGTGTATGGTACGTATGCTTCCTTCCCTTTTTTTTCCTTTTTTCTTCTTTTTTAATATATAATGGATATATTTCTTTTAAATAATCATAATTTCACAAACAAAGAGTCTACCATCATAGAACTCGCAGCTAACTAAATTAGCTCTACAATTTTTGAAAATAAAATTTACACATTATATGTTACCCATTTAACTAATAATGTAAAATAATTTCCACTTAAATCGGTGTTTGTACTATTATTTTCAAATTATGCACTATTTTAAAATAAAGTTTACACAAAGTAATTTAAATTAATTATTTTAAATTTAAGATCTATATTAACTAATTTATATATTTACTTAAACTGATAGATCCATTATTTAAATCATCGGATCTATTTTTTATCACAGTGGATTATTATTCTCAAATAATGCACTGTTTCAAAATAATATCTATACCATTATATTGTGTACCCATTAAATTAACAATTTAAAATCTATATTAACTAATTAACACTTACACTAGGACCGGTGGACCCATTATTTAAATTATTAGATCTATTGTTTGCTAATAAATAAAACGTCCAAAGTTTTCTTTTTGGCCTGCTGCACAATGCCCGTCTGCACCTTTTCCTTTCGCACGTATGACAAAGTGTCGTGTCTGAGGCTTCTAAGGTGATCACGATCGCTGCAGCGCTACAGCTTTGCCACATATCAAATCATATATGATTAATTTTGCTAATAACATAAAAAGAAAATTAAAGGTGTGATGCAGCGAGACAAGAATTAGGCACCATGGATTCGGTTTTTTTTCAACACTTAGCTCTGTTTAAGTTGAAACTGAGAGTTGATTATAGAGTAATTATAATGTATTTTGTTATTTCGTATTTGGATTTTGAACAATTTGTTCGTACAAGTGAAATAAATCATTATGTTATAAATGTGAGCACAATATTAACTAATATCAATATAACTCTTACTAAGACAAGGGTGTTATAATGGAGTTTAATGCCCTCTTTTTTTTCCCGATTCCATAGTTTGGATTTTCGTTTGCACGCTTTCCAAGTTTCTAAATGGTGTCCTTTTTAAACAACATTTTAACTTTTTAGAAGTCAATTCATTTGTTTATACCTCAAATAGCTATCGCATAAATCTGATAATTCATCAATTTCACCTGTCCTAAACCCTAAGTAGTATATATTTTTTTTCATGTGAGTCATGGTGATCATTAAATTGGGGATCAACGGATAATCAAAGTCATAAGATGAATATGTAAGAGCTACTATGAACAACTGTAAATATGCGTCAAACTTATTTGCTATTAATTATACATCTAATAGCTTGCTAGCCACATAATTAATTTCTCTCTACATGTATATAACCATGGACGAAGCTGGAACAAATATTACCTTATGCCCCATACATACATATTACGCGGTTAATATTCTAATTACATGTGTTAAGTCCTTTAAAATTTCTTAAAATGCTCTCAATCTGCCACATGGTGCTCTAATAAATTAGGGCAAATATTAGAAGTTCTAAGAAAAAAAAAGCAAAGTATCTACATATTATAATCTGTACGTCCAATATTATAATCTGTTAGATTAAATTGATCTTAGAACAAATTAAATACTATGAGGTCCCACCTCTCCTCCTGCGGCACAGGTACGCACCTACGTACGTGGGTACATACGCTTCCCCTCCTTTTTTTTCATTTTTCCCTTTCTTCTTTTTTCTCCATGCATATGCTTCCCTCCCTTTCTTACTATATCATGCGTCTTCATGAGACGATTTACTCACAAGAATTTTGAGTATCTTACTCTCGCATTTTTTATTTATGGCCATACTACAAGGTATGATATAGATGGACCGTATAATAATTAACTAGCAATAGTTTCTCCTTTCTTATTTACTCAAGAGAGAAAAACACATGATTCAAAAGTCATAAGTACTTAATCTATCCCCTATTCAAAAGTTTGTGAATGGTTTTTTAAGATATCTTAAGAAAAATAGAAACCTTAAATTATTATAAAATAATATTATCCGAAATTTAGTTTGTCCTTAATTTATGAGACAAAATTTATGAACAAACAATAATCTTACCTTTCAATAATATAAATGCCCGCGCATGTGCACGGGCCACCTTCCCAATTGCCAATAAAAGTGTATCGAGATCTATTATTATATACTAAAAGTCCATTAAACTTCCTAGAAACGCTCCTAAGTCGCCATGTGGCACTCCTACAAACGCTCCTAAACCGCCACATGGCGTTATCTAATCCCACCGTCGATTTTCACTTAAATTGGTGGACCTATTATTTTACACCATTGGATTAGATCTATTATTTAAAAAATTATAATTTTCTCCTCTTTATACGATACAAGCGCTACTACTATCATGTACGATGCGATCCATACAGACGCTACTAAGTTCTTCTCCCCTACGTACTTACGTACACCAATGAAAACAAAAGAATAGCTTACCTGTTGTTTGCCCGAAAGAAAAGGAAAAACTATACGCACGTACATATATAAAAAGGACAGCAGAAAAATACATCAGTAAAAATTGATGAATTTTAAAATATGATTTTCTAAAATATATTGCTTCACAAAAATAAATATATATAGTTAAACTAAGCTATATAATAATAATATAAAATATCCAATCATTGTTCTGTATACCTTCTTCTAAATTATTTTTTTAAATTAGATATCCAATTAGTTATTCCATTGTATTTCGTTTAGTTAAATTACAAAAGTTATATTGTAGTCCTAAATACATCACAACACATAGGGCTAACATATAATGGTTAGTTGTTTGATTTTTTTTTAAAGTTCACAACATATTTTAGGGTGTGAAATATCACTTCATAAATATAGAACACTAATTTAAATCTATATATAAAAAAATAAAAACAACACAATTTAGTTGTGTTTTTTCAAATAGATCTAATTAAATTATAATTGGTTTGAGATTAAGATTCTCAGAGTTTTTTTTTGACATTTTTAGAATTATTTGATTGGTATTTGAGTAGTGACCAGCATACATAGTGCATATATAGATATGAAAAAAAATAAAAAATATCTCCAGCCAATGATCTTTGCTATAATTCAATCCTTCATCCATCATGAGATTTATGGTCATTCTTCTTTGCCAAATAGTTTTGACACAAATGAACAATGAAACAATATACGCAATAAACTACTCATGATATACTTTCTTATACTTAAGGAACTTCAATATGTCAGACACAATTGATGGATATATGTCATAATCTTCACAGACGTGACTATAAGTGTACTACAGTGGATTATTTATTGTAAATAAGTTTTAAAAAAATAAATACATTCTTTAAATTAGTAAAAATGCCTCATGTGATCATGAACAATAGGTGTTGAAAACAAACTTGGCGCTAAACTATAGATATTTGTCAAAATATTAAAAAAATTATATGGTGCTCTGGATATTATCATGGTAGTATGTATGTTTAGCTATATTTTTTAAAAATAATGTCGAATGATTAACCTCACTCATTTTCATAAGAGAGTATTCTATCTATATCATAAAAATTTAAGTAGTAATGATCAACACCATAAACAAACTATGTCTAAAAAGACTATTTTGATCACTTCCATCTTCTCTTTATCCGTCCCTAAAGGGCACCAAACATGGAACATATGCCTAAGTTAAGTTGACCTCAGTGGAGGCCGTCATCACTAATAGTTGTCATCATATGAATTAACATGTAGGATCTGTTCTATTCTATTCGGACCATATGGGGATTATTCAGACTAAATAGGGATAACATAAAGTAGCACTCCTATTTACCACCATATATAAGTTTTATGATTTGGAGACTATATTAAGTAATAATTAAGTAAAAGAATAGTGGAAGTACGCTTATTGTCCTTCCTCTTTGATTTCTATTAAATATCATGATATGTGAGTATTTCATACTAAGTTTGGTTAATTAAGGAACACAAATCATACTAAACTTATATATTAGAATTAATGCAATAAAAATGTACTTTATAATAGTAATTGACCTAATAAAAGTGTACTTTAGTCTATAGCATTTATACATTTATAAATTATTTGTACGTACTAATTATATTTATATAATTGCGCTCTTGTATCAATTTAAATTCAGTTTTCAAGAAAGCATATGAAAATGAAGGAGGGAGTAGAAGTAAATAGAAGTCTTTCTATAATTAGAAGAAATAATCCTATAGAAAATATCTTCCATTAATATATCCTAAAATCCATAAAGACATCTATAATATAGAAGAAAAAATAATCCTTAAATGAATTTTTATCATTATCTATTATATACTAAAAGTCCATTAAACTTCCTACAAACACTCTTAAGCTGGCACATTATGCTCTAATAAATTAGAGAAATTGAAGAAATATAAGAAAAAACAAAACATCTAACCCTCGATTTTCGCTTATATGGTGGACTTTTACACCATTAGATCTATCTTTTTAAGAAAATCCCAAAACCCATCCAAATATCATCTCATGGGCACCCTTCCTCCTGGGCACCCTCTTCTCATGGTATATACATCGTCCCTCCCTCTTTCCTTCCTTCCTTCCTTATTTCTCTAATATAACTATTTAAATTTAATTGATGGATCCATTAATGATAAACATTACATCTTCATCTAACAAGAAAATCTGGTAACCCCACCCTCACCGCCATACGCGCACACGTACGTAGGTACGTACTCACTCCACCCTCCTGACTCTCCCCCCCCCCCTCTTCTATTTCTTTAGCTATTTCTAGCTAACACTCAATCTATCAAAAAATCAATAATCGGATTTCTAAGTTTATATTCAAGTTACTTTTTTTTCTTAATTATTTTTGAATTATTGTGTTATTTATAATTAAATACATGATACTAGATCCATATACATATATATAGCTCAAACTTCTAATATAAATGTTTAAGAGAAAATTTTTAAGAGCCATCTTAAACAAATATTAAATATAGATATATAAACACCATAAGTCACTAAGTGACAATCGTACAAATGCTTCTAAACCGCCACGTGGCACTCTAATAAATTGTAAAAAATCACAGAAATTATAAGAAAAAAGAAAAACATCTAACTATTGACTTTTTCTTTAAATTTGTAGGGCCAATCATTAGATCTAATCTTAATCTTATCCTACTTAAAAACTTCAAGATGATTTGGTGCTATGTCGCTTGATGACGTCATCCATGAGTCAGCTGCACGTACTTCATGTATATGTTCCGTTCGCTAGAGAGAGAGAGAGAGATTTTGACTCGGCTCACTAAAGAAAAGCGA
The DNA here is from genome assembly GCF_034140825.1 of Oryza sativa Japonica Group. Lineage (NCBI taxonomy): Eukaryota > Viridiplantae > Streptophyta > Magnoliopsida > Poales > Poaceae > Oryza > Oryza sativa. The sequence goes on from NC_089045.1 coordinate 23,581,646, forward strand.
GGCGTTGTACATCAGATAAAAACTTCCGGCCTAATTTCATTGTAGACAAAATTAAGATTTGAAACATCAAGGAATAAGCATAAACAAAGTTTCACATGACCTAAACGAACAGAACAAGGAAATTTGATCGTATCATGCATAGAGGAACTATGGCTTAACATAGTACGAGATATAATCGAGAGAGTTAGGTCACAACTAACCTAATTAGATAAAACCCTGTATAAGGAAACGTTACTGCAGAAGTATATTGTATGATAATGATAGAAACATAGTACAAAATAAATTTATTTCGTTGCTAAACAGCATAATCTTCTATGTTACTATGTACTTTGTATAGTTTGCATCTTTAGTTAATCATCCAAAAAAACTATAAACACAATTAAGATGATGTGCTTTGAAAATTTAGATCAAATATAGATTCAACATCAAAAGCAAAAACTAAGGTGATATGGCTTTGTAAGAGAAGAAACAAAAGAGATATACCTTTCGACCAGATTAATCATCGAGGTGCTAGAAATTGAGAGACTAGAAAAATAACATTAACTATACATAGTGAGGGTTAAGGAGCGATCAATCGCTGCCAGCGATCGTTTTTTTCTTTTTTTTTTCTTTTCCTCTTTTAGTAAGTTTATACATATAAAGTTTACACATCTAAAGTTTATCCACCTAAAGTTTGTAAAGCGAATGTTTACAAGTCAAAAGTATATATACCCGATTCAAATTCAAATTCGAATTCAAAAATTATATATTTTTCCTCTTTTAGTAAGTTTATACACGTAAAGTTTGTAGAGCGAATGCTTATATGTGAAAAGTTTATATACCCGATTCAAATTCAAATTCGGATTCAAATATTTTTATATATATAATATTTCTATAAATAAAGTTTATGCGTGCAAAGTTTATGGTATAAAGTCTATGCACATGAATGAGAGTATTAGATTTTTTTTCTAATTTTTTTACTAACTTTGTGTTTTTTTTTTTGAATTTTGTGATGAAAGGAAAGAAGGGAGAGGAGTATAGGGGGGAGGGGCGGGTTGATCGCTCCCAGCGATCACCCGCACGGTAGCCTCACCCATGATTGTAGTACACATAATAAATTACCACGAACATAAAAATGCCTAATTATGTAACACAAAGAAGCAAAAAGATGGTAGGCACTAATTCATGCCCACTGCAAGCTAGCTGAAAAAAATTGAAAAAATGATCAGTTTGGAGAGTAAATAAACTATAACAGCTAACTGTAATTTTATAGAAAATATTTAATCTATGATATCAATGAAAAATCCACATTGTAAAAACAATAACACGTGAGAGGTTATGTTTAGATTTTATGTCCCAACAATATTCTTTTTATTTACTTTATTTATATTTGCTTTGGCACATACAAAAAGACAAAAGACAATGATAAATATGTGATATCTTAAATTCCAATCCTTCGCAGTAGCGTCATGGTTTTTTACTCTTGCAGGTATATAAGCTGCTAATAGCATTGCATAATTGATGGACTTTCATGTTTAAAAGTTATATTTTTCCTAATAAATTTACATTTGATGACTCATGTTGATTGTCTTTTTAGAAAAATATCATATGGGTGCAACATATCATAGACAGATGTTGTCTAAGATATGTATATTTTCTTCGTTTTTATTGATTTACATGCAAATATGCAACAAATTATATGAATATGAATTACAGGGAATGATAGCTTGATACACACAAAATATATTCATCAATAAATTCTTAATATTTCATAAGAAAAGAGCGAGCCGATGAACATTAAATTAAAAAGAATGAAAAAAAATCTTACTTTTAGTTTGAAATTAATTTGTCAAGCCAGTTTTTAGCAAAGTAATACACATGCATGCCCGCGCATTGCGCGGGCTATCTTCCTAGTTTATTGTAAAAAGAGATACAATGAACACCCAATTAAAAATAGAATACACCTTACTCTAATTTCAGTTTATTTTGTTAGAACGATTTCCAAAACCTAGTTCCATCTAAACTCTGGATCGGAATAGGACTCTGAATCAAACGGAATACGATTCCATCTTGTGAAGACAGAAGACGGAAGCGTGGTCGCGATTCGTCGCCGCCGCCATCGGCGGAGGTGGCGGAGGCTAGCTTCGAGCGGCCAAATTTTGAGAAAGCCTCTTGGGGCATCGAAATTTCAGAAATACATGACAGATTCTGGAAAATTCAAGGGAGAATGTAGCATGCCGACGAGCCTCGATGAACTATTGAAGCTAAATCCTACTGAAGCTAGCAGACTACGATGAATTATTCCTGTCTTGCAACCCAAGAGACGCATGTCAGCAACAGCAAGTCCCTTCCCTCTCAAAGAGAGGACAACAACTTCACAGTGCTTGATCAAAATCTCCTCGCCATTTTCCTTGTTGTCATCTTCCCCTTCAACCACATACTGTGTGTGTTATATTACCTCGGTTTCATTTTGTTTGACGTTTTAAAAGAAGAAAAAGAAGATCCGTTTTGTTTGATGTTTCTGACAGCTTCGACAAATTTAATAGAAAAAAAAAGAAAAAGAAGATTACATCGTCATTCTGAATCTCTATCGGACGAACCGGGGACTTGCTCCCAAAGTTTTCCAGGAATCATTGGAGGCAGATGGTGTAATTTTTCTTGCACTTGGCGTTTGCTGCCTTAAAGGACAAGTGCTTGATCTTGACGCTGTCTTCACACGGATCCACGCGACTTCTCTTCCGGACACCGAAAGAAATCGAAAAGAAGGATGCGACATCATCGTCGTGGTAGCGCAGCTGTCGCATATCCAAAGGCCTTGCCTTGGCGGCGGTTGACGCAGAGGCGCCACCTCCTCACCACGAGCTGAGCCGGAGCGCCGCCGAGGCGAGCCACTCGTAGGCGCCGCGTTTGACACTTTGACCCAGGCCAGCCAGGAGCTGAGGGAGGTGAGCGCGCTGGCTGCAGCTCCCTCGCCGGGACGAACAGGTGGTGGCGGTGGCGTCGCCATGAGCAGATCGATGTCGCGCCGCGTGTTCTTGATTCTTGAGAGGGTTCTTGGCCTCTTGCGGTCTTGCCTTGCCTCCCTGCCCTCCCGGAGCGCGCGTCCGTGTTGTCGGCGGCTGGACTCTGCACGTCGCAGCAGAGCGCCGCCCTCTTGCCGGCGGCGGCGGGGGTGGGGTTGGAGTGAGCTCCGGTCGCCGGAGGGATTGAGGTTGGGGCTCAGGCGAGGGAAGGCGAGAATGAAGCAAAGAGCAGAGGGTATAAAATATAAATAACCGTCGGCTTCTAGAAGAGATGGAAGCGGAGGTGGCAGAATCTGGTTGGGTTGTCCGGTCCGGGCCCACCAGTAATGTGGGGACCAGTCTTGTCTTATGGTGCACGTCTCCGCCTCCGCTGCCTCATCCAGGCCGGCGACGGCAGCAGCAACCTCTGACGAGACGACACGGCGTAATGGCATGGCGTGGCGCTCGCGTATCCTCGCCGTTCCCCCGCCGCCTCTGAAGACGTCTCGGTGCAGGATGGCCGCCCGGCGATCGAGCAGCATGCCTTTGCGCCGCGCAGGTGCAGCGAGTGCCTCATCGCCCTGGCTGGCTGCCACGGTCCGTAGCCAGTCGTGGCGCACGGTGCACCACGTCGTTCGGCCTCGATGTCGGAAACGTGTCCAGCTAGTTCATCGTCGAGGCTGAGCTCGTCTGCAGCGCCAGCGCCGTGTACGGTTTCGCCGCGGTGCCGCCGGCCACCGCGTCGAACGACGACATGACGATCACCTCCGATCAAACCTGCGGCGCCAAAACGCAACAACCTCCACGTTCTTCTTAATCGCAAGCGAAGCGAGACGGATAGAGAGGCATTACCTGATCGATGGAGCATGGCCATGAGCGCTGTGACCTTGTTCCGGAGATCCTTCATCTCCGACGGCGAGAGCTCGGGGGCAGAATTGCTCTCCTGCTCTTGCGGGTTCGAGCTGGCCTTGTCGGCGGGGTCGCCTGCGTGCCGAGGCTAAGCGACACCCCGCGCCGCCGCGTACTGCACCACACGGGGGTGGCGTGGCGTGGCGTGGCGTTGCGCTCGGGTGTCCTCGACGTGCGCGTGCTCCATGCCCACGCACGCGCTCCCCCGCCGCCGCCGTTGAAGAGGTCTCAGTGCAGGATGGCCGGCGATCGAGCAGCACCTTCGACGACGCGCCAGCCGTGGACTCGCCTGGCGCCGCGGCGCGCATGCATGTTATATGTCATGAGACCATCGCCATCGGGCACGATCACAAACTACGCCATCAGCCACCATATTCATCGGCCACCTCCTTCATCAGCCACCATATAATACTTCCTTCATCTCATAATATAAGGATTTTATCCCTTCTAATTATCCCATAATATAAGAACTTTTTTTAGAAACAATATAAGAGATTTTTGTGTAGTACTTATCAATTTTCTACCTATTTTAACCCCAACTACCCACTCCCCATAACCAAATCTCTTTTAATAGGGATATTTTATTGTTGCTATCATTAATTTTTTAAAAAATTATCCCTTATATTATGGGTGCGTTATTTTAGAGAAGTAGAAATCAGAGGTAGTCTATCGCTCGTGCTCTATCTCTGCATTTAGTTCACCATCCCACGCCAGAATTAAGTTGGATTCTTTTTATTTTGACATTAGTTTTGAGTTGGATTGTGAGCTGTGCTTGAACTGACTATTAGGCCTTGTTTAGTCATATCCCACCCAAAAGTTTTTACCCTGTCACGTCGAACGTTTGAACACCTCCATAAAGTATTAAATATAGGTTAAAAAATAAGTAACTGCACATATTGCGTCTAATTTGCGAGACGAATCTTTTTAGCCTAATTGCACCATGATTTGACAATGTGGTGCTACAGTAAACATTTGCTAATGACGGATTAATTAGGCTTAATAAATTTTTCTCATGGTTTACTAACGGATACTGTAATTAGTTTTTTTATTAGTGCCCAAACACCACATACAATACCCTATATAATACCCGATGTGACACGCCAAAAACTTAACACCCCTGGATCTAAACACTCCCTTAGTTCCTAAATTTTTTTCCCAAAAACGTCACATCAAATCTTTAGACACATGCATAGAGCCTTAAATATGGATAAAAAGAAAAACTAATTGTACGGTTTACATGGAAATCGCGAGACGAATCTTTTGAGCATAATTAGTCCATGATTAGCTCTAAGTGCTACAGTAACCCATATGTGCTAATGACGGATTAATTTGGTTTAATAAATTCATCTCGTAGTTTCCAGACGAGTTATGAAATTAGTTTTTTTATTTGTATCCGAAAACCCCTTCCGACATCCAGTCACTACGGGAGAAACCATTTTTGCTAGGTTGGCCAAAAACTACACTAGTCCCATTCAAAAGACCAGGGATACTTTTTTTTTTATCTTTAGTCCCGGTTGGTTTTTAATCCCGATTCAAAACATGGCAGGCGATGTCAGACCCTTCACTACTAAAGATCTATTTGTAATCTCGGGTGTTAAACAATTGGGAATAAAATTCGGCCCCGAGCGCACAACCCGGCCGCCTCTTCCTCTCCAATCTCTTTCTCCTTCTCTCCTCTCCCTCACCACTCACCCCCATCTCCTCCTCCCTCTCCTGCGCCTCCGGCCCCTGCGGCGGCGGAGCGAACCAGCCGCGCGGCGGTGGCCTTCCCTCCGCCTGATTCCGCTCCTCCCTCTCCTGCACCTCCGGCCCCCAGGCGGCGGAGCGAGCTGGCCGCGCGGTAGGCGGCTGGGCGGCCGAGGCCTCGCGTGGCGGTGGCCCACGCGAGGGCGGCGGTGGCCTCCCCTCCGCCTGATTTGGAAGAGAGGCGGGCTGGTGGCGGGGAGTGCGCCCGGCCGCACGGTAGGCGGCTGAGCAGCGGCGCGTGTTAGAGTGCACAACCCGGCCCACCAACCGTGGGCCACCCAGGTCACATTGGGCCTACTCCACCACCAGCCCAATCGGAGCCATAACTTTAGGTCCTGAGCCTATACAACCCAAAAGACTAGTCTGATGGGTGAGGACCGCCCCCACCTTTTATGTCGTGTTCCCCCATCATCGATCAATTACCGATGTGGGACTAAACCCAACAATCTACCCTATCACACATCGGGCCCAACAATCTCCCCCATCATATCAACTCATATTACCCCGAAGACGTGTTACCTGGGCCTCAGGCCTAACAATCTCTCCCATCACATCAACCCATCTGACCCCGAATGTCACATCAACCCATATTACCCCGAAGACTTGTTACCTGGGCCTTTGGCCTAACAATCTCCCCCGTCACATCAACCCATGTGACCCCGAAGTCTTGTTACCTGACCTCCCCACCACGTGACCCACATTGAAATTCCATCACATCAACCCATGTGACCCCGAAAGTCACATCAACCCATATTACCCCGAAGACTTGTTACCTGGGCCTTGGGCCTAACAATCTCCCCCGTCACATCAACCCATGTGACCCCGAAGTCTTGTTACCTGACATCCCCACCACGTGACCCATGGAAATTGTTCTAGGTTCCAAACCTTGGGCTCTGATACCACTTGTTAAAGTGCGCAGCCCGGTCCACCAACCGTGGGCCACCCAGGTCACATTGGGCCTGCTCCACACTAGCCCAACCGGAGCCACAACTTTAGGTCCAGCGCCTACACAACCCAAAAGACTAGTCTGATAGGGGTGAGGACCGCCGCCATCTTTTAAGTCGTGCTCCCCATCATCAATTACCGATGTGGGACTAAACCCAACAATGGGCGCGAGGGCAGTGGCGGCCTCCCCTCCGCCGGAACCGGGAGGGGAGGCAGCCGGGCGGCGGCTCGATCCGGAGCGAGCCGGCCGGGCTGCAGCCGGCGACGACTCTAGGTTGATTCGGCTGTGGAGTTGATTTGTATATTTTTTTTCTGTGAATTGATTTGTAATGAATGATTTGTCAATTTTTTTTTGTCGATTTGAAGATGATTTTGTGATTGATTTGTGGATTTTCGATGGGCATGTATTGTGGATGATTGTGTATGTAGATGATGTTTGTATATGATTTGTGTATGTGGATGATTTTGTATGATTTGTGGGGATATTTGTGTGTGACTGAGATTGTGGTTGAGTGCAAACAGAATAAAAACAATGGAAATAAAAAGAAAAAAAATGTTCTTTAGTCCCGGTTGGGCTAAAGATCTTCAGTCCCGGATTGATAATCCCGGTTTGTTATCCGGGATAAAAGGGGGTTACAAATAGGGACTAAAAACCCTTTCTAGCAGTGGGTCAAACGTTCGATGTGACACCCAAAAAGTTCTTTTTACGAACTAAACAGGGCCTAACTATTCTGTTCGATCTTGGAGTTCATATCTACCACCTCTCTGCCAATGCAGTCGTAGTGATTGTTAGTAAGGGGAGCAAATGCGTATACTGATTGATATCGGTTTATGTAAAATGTCTAAGACTTTATTTATTGAAAGTGTCTTTCGATTCTGTAGACTTCAAGTGAAAATAATGTTTTATGTTGCTTCCTCTTAGAAAGTATACGCGTATTGAATGAGTATTTGTGAATGTATTAATGGTATGGAAACCTTGCATATAGAGAACTGATTGTATGTTTGTGAGTGAGCAATGTATTGGATGTTTCTTTGTTGGGAATGAATTACTAACGTTAATATGTTTCAGAGTTACTAATGTGCGGATTTGTTATTTCCGTCTCAAGTTGCTAGGACCCAGGAGGCGCAAACTGGCACAGCAGAATCAGTGCTCACTGAAGATGGGCCTGATGTCCCTTTATCTGACAGTATTGTTTTACGGAAGCTTCTTTTAAGTACTAAGTGAATTTCCTTGTATATGCACATGTGGCACAAGACAATACTCCCTCTATCCCAAAACAGAAGACATAACCACTCATAATACAAAGACCAAGAAAACATTTATTCACTTTCTTGATTGGATCACCTTAATGCATGCAAGCAATGTGATTGGGAGGTTTGATGATAGAAGATTTAAAACAAATCAATCTTATAGGACCAAGAAATGCTAATTAATGTATCTATTCATGCATACCTTATATTATGATATATGAGAAAAAAGCTGTTGAGTCTTATATTTTGGGATGGAGGGAGTAAACTTATGTTGCTTTTCCTCATGATCTAGCGCATACCAAGATACTTTGATCCTGGTGAAACTTTATTGGAAACATGCTTTAATTGTGGTGAGGAGGGTCATGTAGCTGTGAACTGTCCAATGGAAAAGCGGAAGAGGCCTTGTTTTGTTTGTGGGTTGTTTGGACACAATTCAAAGCGGAAGAGGCCTTGTTTTGTTTGTGGGTAGCTCCAAGGCATTATTGCTTGGTGACTTGGGTATGCATGCTCATGCCCTTGACAAGATCATCTTATTTAGTTCTCCATTAATTACATGATGTTGCTGCATTTGTTATTTCAACTCATAAGTTAACATGCTTGCCTTGTTTAGATAGGTTCTAGAATTCCAGTTCATTAATCACACATATTTACTTCACAAATTTTGACAATTTGACCCTTTGCAAAAAACTATTTTTTACAAATGAACCGCCGCCAAAACTTATTTCAAAACTGACCCTTTTGCTTAACACCAAATCGTGTGGCGCTGAACATAGACATCTCAGTGCCAAATAGCATAGCACTGAATGTACGTTGGCATGCTGACTTAGCCTCCCATCCGCCGTGGCACGACATTCAGCGCCAGCTGAAGTGGAGCTGAGGTGTTTAAATTCAGCGCCACATGATTTGGCGTTGAAAAAAAAGGTTATTTTTGAAATAAGTTTTGGGGGCGGTTCATTTGTAAAATTAGTTTTTTTCAAAGGGTCAAATTGTCAAAATTTGTGTATTTACTTGCCCCTGCCAATTTCAGGAATCAAACATTTGTTAATCATTTTTGTAGGGTCAAGACTGTTTCATCTGCAAAAAAGGAGGTCATATTGCGAAAGACTGCCCTGAAAAGCACAATAGGAATGCTATCAACAGTCTACATTTTATGTACGATGTGGAGAATCAGGGTCCTGATATGTTTGGATATGCCAATGATTATCCACGCGATGATGTTAAGGTCAGTATTGTTTTCTCATGGAGGGATACTTGCCTAAGGAAAAAAAAATCTAACTCAACATATCTTTAAAACCATCTCTCACTTTTAATATGCAGTGGTTACAATCTAAATCCTACTGCTAATGCAAACTGTGCTGCTTCAGAATATACCTATGAATGAATTGTGGTTTTGTCATTTTCGTTGATCCAGCTTTATGTTCTATTCACAAGCTTGGTTAGATTTTGTGAGCTAAGGTTAATTTTACATTAAGCCCTTCCTTATACTTCTGTGTTAGTCGAATCCCTGAATCCACATGTTTTGTCCACTTAATTAACATGCAATATAACGCAAATCATTCTCTTATGTAACACAAAAGTCCTGTAGCAGCGAGATTGCATTAATTGAAGTCATAGTATTATCCAAACTTATTTTCCCCCTCAACATCTACTTTGTTGGTCTGTGCAGGAAGAAAATTGCTATGCGTCCGACTGATATGTACAACTTACATCCGACAAGGGCGGAGCTAGAGTATTTGGGGGAGGGGGGGAGGACGGCTAGGAACCCGTTCAAGAAAAAATTGTACCTATACCTGAATATAAATTTAGGCACTGGTATTAGCTTAAACTTGATATAAAGCAGAGTAAATTAAATAAGTGGCACCCCCCTCCATCTCGCTCTAGCTTCGCCCCATTCCCACTAGTGTATATATAGGCATAGATGCTGCTTGTTTGGGTCCACATGATAAGAAACAAGCTCAGTGATTAGTAGATATGACATAGTCAGACACGAGTCGGATGGCTCGGTCATACGTATAGCAGGTTTCGTGCAGGAAATAAAATGCTATGTGTGTACGTAATCAGAAAGGTCATCTTTGTTGCGCCGACTTCTCTGATATCTGTCCAAAAGAAGTTGTTATAATTCTGCCCAACCTGGCCATACTGGTTTGGTAAGTTTAGTGGTTATTAACTTATTATGGCTTCCTTGTTTCTATATGTTACTTCTCACAGCAGCTGATCAATGTCTTCTGATACAGGGATGTGCCAAGCAACGTACGTAGGGAAGCTAGTACCGCGGCAACTCCAACTTTGTGTTACAAATGTGGCGAGGAAGGCTACTTCGCACGTGGATGCACAAAGAACACCAAGGTTGTTAGAAGCATCTTATTAATATATTGTCTACTGATAGTGATAAGAGCTGCTTGGGTTATTTATCCTGTGCACATCCTGGTTCCTTTTTAATTTGCAGTCTGATCGTATGAACGGTGAATCATCCGCACATAGGCAGTGTTTAGTTCCAAAGTTTTTTTCCAAACTTCCAACTTTCTATCACATCAAATCTTTCATACACACACAACTTTTCAGTCACATCGTCTCCAATTTCAACTAAATTTCAAACTTTAGGCCAATCTAAACACAGCCATAGTCGGAAAAAAGGCAAAGGCAAGAAAGATTTTGGCACTAGGGCTGTGTTTAGCTCATGTCAAAATTGGAAGTTTGGTTGAAATTGAAACGATGTGATGGAAAAGTTAGAAGTTTGAAGAAAAACTTTGGATCTAAACAGTCAGCTCCTTATGATGCTCACAAGACAAGTAAAAGGAAAATCCCCTTATTTGAGGAAAGAAGGAACTCATCTCATTTTAAATCCAAAGCTAGGGGTGGTTGGATTGCAGACGATGCAGATGACCAACCATAAAGAAGTACAAACCCAATGTGTGGGCTTCTCCATCTACCCCTAAAAAGCAATACAGTAACCATCAGTTTTCCTATGGCGGTGACTACTCTACTCCTCAGTCATCAAGTAAGCGGAAACGTCGAGCGCAACTTAAGATGAAGATAAAGATCAAGTGTTTCACGCAAAACGAGGTGACATATGATTAATTATGTTTTAATTATTATAAATTTAAAAAATCGATTAATCTGATATTTTAGAGCAACTTTCATATAGAAAGTTTTCGCACGAAACGTACCGTTTAGCAATTTGAAAAACGTGTCATGAGTATCCAAAATTTCATTTTTTGTTGGAGAAACGAACGCAGCCACTCACCAAACGCAAGGAAGCATAGCTTTTCGTCGTCGAGATTTGCCAGCAACACTCGTGTCCGGTTTGGAAGAAGCTAGCTGGATGCTAGTTTTTGATTTTTTTTTTTTTTGCCGTTCTGTTTACAAACACAATTGATCATCTCTTGTGCCTGCAAGGGCTGTTTCTGTATCTTAGATTACACATGTTGTGTTACTCCTGCTCAGTTCCAACTTCCTTTACTTCCCCCTTTCCAGCTCCGAGCACGCTTTCCCGGTGAAATCTCGTGGCTGTGGCGAGCAGATTTATGAACCTGTCTATTTGTTATAATTGTGCAGCCACTGTACTGCACATTTTTAGTCCCACCTTGCTTACCGATGACGATGAGGCCCGTGGGGCGCAGCCTTCAAATTCGTCCTGCCGCTACCACGATGCCACCGACGGCAGAACCGTTGCATTTTGAAATCGTTGTTTGAATTTTCTAATCGCTTCAACGATTTGCCTCATCGTTCTTTCTCCCGAAAAGCTACTGCGCGCGTGCGCGCTGGCAACTCGCCTTTCAGGAGCAGTTAAATCTAACCGACTAAATTAGTTTTAGATAATGGCGCTAACTAAGATAAGATTTTTCCTTTTTTTAGATTTCTTTTAATAGACTGAAAACTTTCAAGTTAGGTTTAAAAAACTTAAGATTTAAACTTTGAAGTCAAATAGTGAAATCTTTCTACTCAAACTTTGAAAATTTTCAACTCGAAATTTAAATTTGCAAGAGAAATTTTGAAAACTTTCAACTCAGATTTGAAAAATTTTTAACTCAGATTTGAAAACTGTTAACTTGAGATTTGAAAACTTTCAACTCAGATTTAAAAATATTCAACTCGAGATTTAAAAACTTTCTACTCATATTTGAAAACTTTCAAGTCTAGATTTAAAAAAATTTTAAGTTAAGATTTTAAAATTTAAGATTTAAAAACTTTCAATACAAAACATTTAAAAACACGTGTGCTACATATTAAAAAAAATAAAAAATAGAAAAGAAAAAAGAAATAAAAAAATTGTGAAAAAAACGAAAATTAAAATCGCCTCGTGGGGGGAGGGGTTGCCAGCTGGCACGTGCCAGCAACGTTGCTACTGCGCGCGCGCAAATTAACCGCCCCCTTCTTTCTCTGTCGATCAAAACCCTTCTCTTGTTTCTTCCTCAGCGAGTGGGAACCAGTTCATCGAGGCTGCATACGGTGATGGGGTGGGCGTGCGGTTTGGGTGCGGGGTAGAGGTTTGTGGTGGGGAGATTCCTGATAGTGAAGTCGTGGCGATAGGAGTTCACGGTCGGCGGCCAGATAAGGTGTGCAGTTTAAGCGCGAGGACACATGCATTGTGTGAAGTGGCGTACGCCGTCGTAGGGAGTTGCCCTGCGGTGAACTAGATCGCCAGCTCCATCCTTTGTTATATTGAAGGAAAAAAGCGAAACGACATATTTATAAATAAAAAAAAATTTATGAAGGAGGATAACAAGCTCTACACCTTTTATATGGAACCCAATCAAAGATTTGAGATCGAAAACCTTCCCCCCTAATTTGTGTAGGTTTAGGAGAGAGAAATCGCCGGCATGCCATTGCAACGGTTGGGCTGGGGCTTATAAACCTCCCCCACCATCGCAAGCAGTCGCCTAACGTGGGCCGCACGGGATAATCGATTATCCCGTGTGGTCCACTTAAGACAACCGCACGGGATATAAGACAACCGCACGGGATAAAAGGATTATCCCGTGCGGTTGTCTTAAGCGGACCGCACGGGATAATAGATTATCCCGTGCGGCCCACAGCCTGGCGCCGAGATCGCCTGGTTCCAGGCGGAGCCACTTACGGCCCGCTTGGAACCTAAAGGGGTCGGCGTCCAAGAAAATCACATGTCTAGTAGTGTTGATGGCCTCCGGTGGAGCAAGGCCAACTTACTTGCTGCTTTCTGGCACGGCAAGCACGATGCGGTGATCCGTTGACGTGTGCCCAACATCTTCAGCATGTTCATCGCCTACATGTCCATTATTGGTGTATGGAACTATTCCGACGCACGTGGATGAGCTCGGCCTCTGATGATGAGCTAGCTGGACACATTCCTGATGTCGAGGTTGAACGATGTAGTGTGCATGCGGGGGTGACAATTTCCCCGTTGGAGGTAGGGCCTCAGTGGATCACTACCCCTATAGGACTAGGGGTAGGTCCAAATATCCACCAGCAGGGCTTACGGGATGAGGCCCTGATTTAGTGCAGGGTCGAGACTATAGTGCGACCTCGCCACCCATAGGACCTCGAAGTATAAGACATGCAGCCCACTGGCCATCAAATGAGGCAGCCCATGCATATACCAGCTAGCCACCAGAACCCCATCAGAGGAGGCAACACCATATGGCTGTGTTCTTTCCACCAAACTGCCAACCTCACCTCTCTTGTTTTTCGTGCGCACGCTTTCTAAACTGCAAAATGATACTTTTTTTACTAAAAGTTTCAATAGAAAAATTGCTTTAAAAGACATATTTTCTATTTTAAAATTTTTTAAGCTAATACTTAATCAATCATGCGTTAATCTATCGCTCTATTTTGCGTGCGGATGGGAAGGGTTCCCAACTCCTCTAAAGGAACATAGCCTATTACGTTCTAGACATCAAAAGCCCATAAAGAAAGTAGCAGCCCACTTTGAAGGGGATATAAATAGAATAACAAAGGCCAAAGCAAACCCTAATCCATCTCAGTACGATGCTCCCGGTGGCGGCAGCACAATCTGGCGATCGAAGACGACCGCGTCGGCTTCTTTCCACTCACCACCCGCCGGTGCCCTAGGGCGTCTCCCCCATCGTGCTAGCCAACTACGCAAGCCCACGTCATTTCCCTCCCTCTCCGGTCGACTTCCCACGATGTCTTTTTCTCTCCCTTAGTTGCTCCCTCTGGCTGTAGTTGCCCCTCAGTGTTCTTCTCTCTTTCCAGGAGGGGCTGGGTGTCCTAGTTGCCCCTCTGGCTGTAGATATGTAGGGACCTAGCCGTAGTGCGGGGTCCTAGAGAGGCTGGGGGTGGGGACTAATTTCAACCCATTCTCCCCTCTGGCTGGGGCCATGTGAATCCACAAGCAAGCGGGGATGGGGATGTTCCTGTCCAACCCAACCTCACCCAACATTAATGGTGGGCCTAGACAACGTACCCAACCGCATTGCGCCGCCTTCTCTTCTCTTATGGCGATTATTTATATCCTTGCAGCGTGTGTCATCTTTTTCTCCATTAAGCTTCATGCCTCGCCTCACCTCGCCTGAGTCCCAGCCATCAATTGCACCGACGCCCGGTTCCCACTAGATCAACAGGGCCGCGCTACGGGAGGGAGGCAAGAGCACCGTCTCAAGAAGCCAATCAAGAAACTAGACACATGGACATGCCATCGCCACTACCACCAGCTGTTCGACACGGTGAGGCAGCTATAGCTTGGGTGCTCACAAGGGCGGAACTACATAGAGCCATGGGGGTTCCTAGGCACCCGGTTGAAAATTTTTTGTAAGCTGTAAGTATCCATCTTTACCATGTCGGCACCCCGTCGACCTAACTTTGTGTACCCCAAGCAGCCAATCAGGCCGAGCAAGGGCAATAAACCAATAGAGACACATAGTGATGAGTATTCTTGTGGGCATAGCAAGTTTAGTTTGGCTGTTAAGTATAACACTAGTCGATAATTTGACAAATTGTCATGCTTAGAGCCCAACAGAACCAGCCTCGTCAACCTTATCTTTCGTCAACCTTATCTTAATTGGTACTTCCTCGTTTTTAATAGAGGATGCTGTTGCCTTTTGAACACATGTATGGTTATTTGTCTTATTGAAAAATTTTATGCAAAATGTGTAAGATATAAATCATGCTTAAAATACTTTAAGCGATAAAACAACTCACAACAATATCACATATATCCACACATGTAATACATTTTTATCCATTATAGTTTATATAAATATCAACAGCTCCTTTCATCAAACTTTAATCACTTGTAGGAAAAGATTGACACTCTATCAAACTTCTCATATCACAAATATATATCACACTAGAATGTCAATCCTTAAGGGTTAAAATATTGAAGGTAGGAGGTGATCATCATCAGCAAGAGCACTTATCTTTGTTTAAGCAAAAGAATAAGAGAGATATTGGTCTTCACATTTTATTGTTATGGTCAGAGTTAACTCTAGCATGATAGTTGCCGAGATGTGTTTTGATTTTTTCTTGTCCGTCTCCTCTTTATACGATATTCAGCGGCTGTAATTTAAGTTGACTTGATAACTATCCTATTGATAACATTCTTATTTGTTTATATCTAATGTTCAAAAGAATCTTCTAATAATTTTTATTTCTGTTGTGATAGAGAAAACAACTCTCCATAAACTATATATGATGCTATGTTTTTCTATACATAATACTTATATTAGTATAAATAATACATGTCACTAAATCGTATATAGCAGCTATCATATTTTGTTATCAAACAATATCACATATATCCACGCATGTAATATACAAGAATAAGAGTATTAGTGCATTTTTATCAGTTTATAAAAATATTTTTCCTCCAACATAAATATAAAAAATAATAACAACTGTTAATAATTTATTCACACATTATAACAACGTAGATACCTATCTATATATCTAAAAGTTGACAAGGTTACTGCGAGTTGATGGTCCTATATTTACTAACACGTGAAGCAGAGCTAAAGGAGAGTATACTTATACAAATTGTGCATTAAGGTTCTTAGAACACCCAATTATATTGTTTATTTTGTATGACTGATTTTTTTTTCTTCCGTTCTAACAATCCTTTACATCCAAATTGTGCACCCAACGGTTTATAGATGATGTGGCTCATTTTGATGTCATTTTAAGATTTTCTTTTAATATTCAATACTATTATACTATTAAACAATTCGATACTAAAAAATCCATAAATATTTTATCCCTTACTATTCTATATAAAAAACCAAAACAAAAGACTATATAAATTAGTATATATGAGCTATAAAATAATCTGTGCACTAAGAGACATGCCTAATTCATAATTATAAAAAAATATAAGAGTAAGATCTTTAGGGCAAATATAGATAAGTCCATCTTCTCCATCTGACTTTGATCACTTATAGGAAAAGATGGACAAGCCTAACTTATAACAGCTATAAAAAGCTGGACACAACATTAAACTTCTCATATCATAATTATATATCACACTAGTAAAGGATGTCACACTAGAGGATGTGTAAGCTTAAGGGTTAAGGGTTACAGTATTGAAGGTATGAGGTGATCATTAGGAAGAGACCCATTTAATATTATTCCTTCAACCTAAATACAGACAATAATAACAATGGTTAACAATTTGTTCACACTTTACAACAACGTAGATATCTATTTATATATCTAAAAGTTGGCAAGGATACTGCGAGTTGATGATCCTATATTTACTGACACGTGGAGCAAATCTAAAGGAGAGCATAATTATCCAAATTGTGTTCATGAAGGTGGATGAAGGTTCAGAACACCCAATTATTGTTTGTTTTTTTATAACTGATTTTTTTCTCTTCCGATCTAACAGTCCTCTTCATCCAAATTGTGCATCCAACTGTTCATAGATTATGTGCCTCATTTTATCCAAATTGTGTATCTAACGGTTCATAGATGATGTGGCTCATTTTGGTTGCATTTTGGGATTTCATTTTAACATTCAATTATATTAAACCATTCGATACTAAAAAAATTTCTAAATATTTTTTACCTTATTATTCTAAGTACAAATGCAAAACAAAAGAATATATAAATTAGTATATATGAACTATAAAATAATCAGTGCACCAAGATGCGCACCTAATTCAAAGTTACAAAATATATAAATGGATTGGAGGATCTACAAGAAAATACTGTCAACCAAAATATATAAATGGATGGGAGGATCTAAAAATGAATTAAAGAGTTCAATTGACAAGAGCAATGTCATAGGATAAGATTTATCTTTGCAGAGGACTTTGATTGCTTTGGTGTTGTATGGGTCAGGTATTAAGATGCTGAAATTGGTGCAGAGAGTTTTCTAAAGAGTGATGTACAAGCTTCGGTATGGCGTCATGCTTATGGCTATACTTGTAAAGTGACCACCACCCTCCTCGCCATGCTTATGGCTATACTTTGTAAAGTGACCACCACCCTCCTCTTCTTTTGTAGTTAACCATCTACTATCGAAGAAGAAGAAGAGAATATTTATATTAACTAGAGAAAATGCCTGTGCGTTGCGACAGGTGGATGCTATTTTAATCTTATTATTGTTATACAATTTAATTAAGGTGAAATTTACTGTGGAAATTCGCTTAAATCATGAGCTGTAATTAGAGTCTGATCGTCTCAAGCTAGTATGTGAGTTTTTTAAAAGAGATTTCCTATATGACTCTTCTGCATTTCCAAAAGCAAATGAACTTAATAAACGACTCAAATACGGATATATATTTCCAAAAGTGAATGAACTTGAAAACCAACTCATACACATATGACATACCAAAGCACTGGTAAAAACATCTTCAAAGAAAAAATGCCAGTGCGTTGCGATGGGTGGATGCTATTTTAATCTTATTATTGTTACACGTTTAATTAAGGTTTAATTTACTGTGGAAATTTGCTTAAAATCATGAGCTGTAATTAGAGTCCGATCGTCTCAAGTTAGCATGTGAGTTTTTGAAAAGAGATTTCTTATATGATTCTTCTCTACTTCCGAAAGCAAATTAACTTAATAAACGACTCAAATACGGATATGTATTTTGAAAAGTGAACAAACTTGAAAACCGACTCATACACATATGACGTACCAAAGCACCGGAAAAAAATATTTTTAATTTTTATAATAGTAGAGATTAATTAAGAAGGGAAAGATAGATCTTTTTTAGACAATTTTCTGATCTGAATATTTAGGCAGCACATTTGTAATTAAGAATGTAAATATCAATATTCAAGCAAAGGATCTGTAATTAACCATGTAAATATCAATCCGTGTCACACAATTGAACATTCGAGTAAGCAGAAGATAGATATATATGTCCGACAATTTCATAGTTTCTAAATATTCAGTCATAGCATTCCTAATTAAAAATGGAATGATTGATCCATGTTAGAAAAATCTTCTGATTTCTGAATATTCAATTAGAGCAATTTTAATTAAGCTGGTAGAGGTGTATCCATGTGTGATAATTTTCCGAATTCTGAAAAGCCAAACAATGCATTTGTAGTTAAGCATGTAAAGGTCTATCCAATCATAACAATCTTCTGAGTTCTGAACATCGACATTCAATCAAGCAAAGCATTTCTCATTGAACACAGAAAGATCGATCCATAGATGGAGCACCTGGATCGCCATCCTCTTCCGGACCTCAAGCACCAAAAGTGCTCGTCAACGGATCGCCACGGAATTCCATCATCCACCACCGTGGCGTCCGGCAAGGTGATCCAATCTCACCGATGCTTTTCATCCTAACGATGGATGCCCTCTCTGCTCTATTCGCCCTCTCCACTTCTTCCCCTGTTGGGGATCCCTTATTGGGTGTCTCTCTACATCGACGATGTGATGGTCTTCTTACACCCCTCAGAAGACGGAATCCTTGCAACCAAAGAAATACTGGGTATCATTGGAGATGCTCCTGGGCTTCACACGAACTACGGCAAATGTGTGACGCTTGCAATCAGATGCACTAACGCGAAAGTGGACGCGTCTTCCAAGGCTTGCTTCCTTGCCCGGTCACTACCTTCCCTTGGGGCTTGCCTCTTTGAATCCAGAAGCCTCGCCGAGAAAACCTGCACCCTATGGTTGATAAGGTCGCGCGGCAGCTGCCCCTATGGAAGTCGTATTTGCTGCAACCGGTGGGGTGGGCATCGTCGTCTGCGAGGTCGCCTTCCAAGTCAAGATTCTGCGCTGGACGGAAGGAGGCGGCCGGGGACGCGTCGGCAAGGTTTTCTTGGATGAGAAGATTCTTGGCGCCGCAGCAGCAGGAGGAGGCCGGGGGCCCGGGCGCGGGCCTGTCACCCTCGGTGAGGTTTTCTTGGAGGAGAAGGTTCTTGGCGCAGCAGTAGCAGGAGGAGGGGCCGGGGGCGCGGGCACTTCGCCGTCGATGAGGTCATCTTCAAACAGAGCATTCATGGAGGACTCAAGGGTCAAGGCCAGGAGAAGGGAAGCCATGGAGCGGATCGGGCTGGCTCCGCGTCTTCCTCGACATGCTTCTTGTTCTTGTTCTTGGAGCCTCTCGCCATGGCCGTCGAACGATGGGTTCTTTGAGCAGCTCGTGAACGCGGCGAAGCTAGACGAGGGTGTAGTAGCCGGCGACAGCGCCAGGTGACTCCGGCAAGCTCCTCTTGTCTCCCGATTGGCCGGTGAGAGAGAACACACGGTGGTGTGCCTCGGAAGTCGTGGCCGTTGTTGAGTTATGAGCAGAAGGGGTCGAGGGGGAGGAGGGGGAGAAGCGAAGTAGCCGAAGAGATATAAATGGGCGAGTCCACGTGGATCGTCAGATCAAGTATTTTTTTTTTAAGAAGAGGAAGAATAAGTTTGGGCTTTTCATGTATGAGATGAAGAATGTTCAGGATCTTTTTGTCACACATTGCCATTTATTTACCGCTAAAACATTGTCAGGTACTAGAACACATTCAGAGTATCAGATTAGCTGCACCAATGCAGTATACATGGAGAAAAGGAAGAACTTAAAACACATTCTGAAGATGATGAATTCAAGTAGATGAACATGAGCATTTGTTTCAAGTCATCAGTCCAATGCAGCATCGGAAAGGGGTTTGATTTGTTATTCAGGATGAAATTGTGCCAGAACCCGGAAACATGCCATATAGCACAAAAAAAAGTGTGATATATGTTTCAGGGAAAAAAAAGTTTCAGAATCATCGCTCATGCTCAAACATCAATCCCAATCTCAATCAATCCTAATAAAATCCAATTCAATTTCTCTCAAACCAAATCTTGAAGGATCTTGAATCAAATCTAAATGCATATATTATTGTATCTCTATCCTTCACCTTTTTATTCAATTCAAGAAATCTAAGTTAACATGGACATTGAGTTTCCAATCTTGTTAATCCATTACATTAAAAAACTTTTTAATACGAAATTATCCAAAATTTTAAACTCACTGTTCTTTTTACTGGGACTGGTCTTTTCCCTGTAGCGTTTATTCTGATTCCTCATTTTAACATCGAGTTTGATTTTCGTCCCTAAACCATAATACCAGATATAACGCGTTCCTCAAATTACAATACCGTGCACCCGAGATCGTAAGCAGTATAGTGTCCGATTTTGACTGTCATGGCAAGTTGATTCGGCTGAGTCAATATGGACCCCACGTGTCTGCAGCCTACTCTTCTTCCTCCTCTTTCTCCCACTCCTCTCTATTCCCCATATCTCACTCGGCCTCCTAGCGCGTCCAAGGACGAGTTCGCTGTTAATTAACTACCCTGACGAGTTAGTGTAACTGCCGTTGATTAATTAGTGCGTGCTTGCTAAAATTTGCAGCCATGGGAGATGTACACGCTGGACACGACGATTGACCTGAAGATCAGCACCACGAGCCGAAGGTCACCTACTGGACCGTCAAGGCGTTGTGCGTGCCCACTGACATCTTCTTCCATCGTTAATTGATTTCCATCCAGGTGACGCACGATGATGCTGGAGACGGTGGCGGCGGTGCCGGCCACCGGGGATGGTGGGCGGCATATGCTGCTCCACCTCTGCTCGCTCCGCGACATCAAGCACAGCGACGGCTGGATCCGTGTGTTGTTGGAGGAGGCTGAGAACGAGAGGATGCACCTCATGGCCTTCATGGCGGTGCCCAAGCGGAGGTGGTACGAGCGGCTCACCGGCCGCTGCTCCTCGCCTTGACATGTGGGTCCACATGAGTCGCACGCTGAGTTAGCTAGGTTAATCATAGTTAACTTGCCGTGCCAACCAAAATCGGACACTATATTGTCCACCGGACGGTATTACAAGTTGAGGAGCGCGTTATATATATATAGTATTGTGATTTAAGAATGAAATTCAAACTTTAGTTTAAGATGAGCGACTCTAAGTCTAAGTGCACTTAAGGCTTGTTTGGTTTACAACCATACCAAACTATTGGCGATGCCAAATCATGGGCCAATTTTTTTGCTAGTGCCAATATTTTGACAACATTTGTATGATATTAGTAAGTATTGGTAGCAAACCAAACATTGGCAAAATTACTGTTAAAAATGCCAATATTTTGGTATGGCAAGTTTTGGTTTCAAACCAAATCAGCCCTTATTTCTTGAAATTTTTTATATTTATATTTATTTTTTAAAAATATTTTAAAAAATAAATTACCATTTCAAACATTTGCAAAAATCGCTCTACTAGAGGATGAGAAGGGCCTACATGTAAAATTTCCTGCAACACATAAGACGTAGTATTTGTACAATTTGTAAAATTCTCATGTGATGTCAGTTGAAGTTAAAGTTTATATGAAAATTGTAGAGCTTGATGATATTTACAACTTTGCAGTTGACAACTTTTCCATTAAAATAATTTATGAGTCTTAATACATATATTTATATTTATATTTAGCCCCCTCCCATGAGGTTTTCACTAATCTGAAAATTAATATTGATTATTTGATACTCTAAATAGTTTTAAATGAATGAGTGGCCAAGTACAAAATTATAGATCTCATCGAGCTCCACAACTTCGATATAGAACTTGTCTCCATCGGAGGTCGTTTAAAATGTAGGTCTGAGAATTTATAAAAATAAATCTAAGACATTCTAAGGAATATTTAGACCCATAAATTATTCTAATGGAAAAGTTATAAACAACAAAGTTGTAGATCTCGTCAAGCTCTACAATTTTTGTGTAAATTTTAACTTCATCCAACATCATATGATAATTTTACAAATCATACAAATAATGTGTGTTATGTGCTGCAGAAAATTAAAATTTTACATTTAGAGGACGAGAAGGAACTAAATGCAAATAATTTGGAACCCCGTGTTGCCACGTCACATAAATCGCCCTCTATTAGGGCGATTTTTAGGGAGGGAGGAGTATATTTTTACAAAACTTTGAAACGGTAATTTATTTTTTAAATCTTTTAACAAATAAATATAAAAATAAAAAATTCCTTATTTCCTCTGTTCTTTCCTTCCCTTTTCAAGGCCCACCAGGCATCAGCCCATCTTAATTTTCCTTTTCTTTGCAGCCAAGGAGTCGAATTATTGCACGAATAAAATTCAACCCAAAAGAAAGAATCAGAACATTCAGCTGGAAATTGTTTGATAACATGATTTTCCTTTGAGGAATGATGCAGGAGTATAAGTTAAGACCACAACTTGATTTTTGGTTTGAGATGCATTTAGATTTGATTAGAGTTGATTTTTTTTTATTTTTTTCATCTTTATTTGCAAGTCATTAATAGCATGTAGATAAAAAGTTTTACACATTATTTTTTTCTAATAAATCATATGGATAAGCACAAACATGTGCAAAACGAGGTTTTAGATGGTATCAGCTACAATACTTTTCGAGGTCTCTCGGTAACCAAACACTATAAGTTTCAGTACCTACACTGTATTGTTTTCCTAGTACACGCTATAGAACAAAATTAGGATAAAAAGAATTGTAGAAGAGAAGGTAGAAGGCATAAAACATAATTAAGTGAAAAATTATGTCTAGATATTGTTTACAAATTCAAAAGTATAGCTTGCTAGCTTTAAAAATTAACACATCTTCTACCATCAACCTAATAGCCCACCTAGTTATAGATATATACTACTCCCTCCATCTCATATTTCCAAATCTGAAAAATCTATTTTTGATAGGCAAATTTCAATCCAACAATCTATCATCTTAATAACTTTCTCGGATTTAATGTATGACTCTCCATTCTTCCACACAAGATTGGTTGCATGGACATCGAGAAATGTAAATATTAATGAATCGCTTGTTTACGAGGAATGACTAGTAGCATGTTTAAATAGATGATAAGTAGAATCACTTATTATTGGTCTATGTGTCAAGATGAAATATGACTATCAAAAGTAGATGGAGGGAGTACATCATTAACTCTCAGACACAACTTATAGAGGCTTATGCCTTATGGTGCAGTTAGCTATAAATTAGTAATCTGCTACTCTTCTCTTTCTTATTTCTTATACTCTCTTCTCCATCTTAGCACAAATCTGATGTGACAATTCTTACATCCCACCCATATATCATCTCATTCTTAGTCGGGCACCTCCAGTTGTCACCAGGGCTCAAATTTTCGGAATGAAATTTCTAAAGTTTCGGTCTTTTCGGAACCCTCCTCCCCCGATATGATATTATTTCGGCCTAAATTTTAATTTTTTTTATATATATTTTTGTGAATTTTGCAATATTTTGTTTAAATTTGACTAAAATTTATTCAAAACTTTCGTTATATCGGTACCCTCCGATAGAAACATCCAAACCGAAATATTAAATCCTAGTTATCACTTGCCACCACACTGGTGCCTCGATCGCTGCCCCGAGATCCCGCCGAGGGAAGACCATGCTATTGGGCACCTCGTCATCTTGCCGCTTGCGATGCTGGTCAACGCTGCAATGCCTCATCATGGCCATGCAAGCGCACCATAGCATCAGCCGCGCCGCTGCACCGTCGCTCCTACCCTTACCAGCATGTCTCATCCGTTTTTTTTACAAATTGGTCCTTTTCAAAAACTTATTTTAAAACTAGTCCCAGCAAAAAAACTTCAACCAAAAATAAGCCGTGGACTCAGCGCCATGGACATTGGCGCTAAGTTATAACGTATCAGCGCCAACGTCGTTGGCGCTAAATTCAGCATGAATTCGCTGAGGTCCATACGATTTAAATAGCCACGCAAGCAACATATAGAACCAAGACTGTGATGGTGTGGTGGTTGTGACTTGGGCTGTGATCCATAGAGTGTTAGGTTCAAATCCTGGTATCCCTCATCTCCTATTTTCTTTTGTATTTTTGGGTTTTTCCTTTTCTCTTCCTCCTAGCATTTTTTAGAATTAATGTATTTTACAAAATAAGTTTTGCTCTCTTGACTACTCACTCTTGTTCTTTACAAAATGACTGTTCCGTTTGTAAATTTGTTTTATTTTGAATTTGATTTGAAATTTCAGTTTAAGTTCTCATTTGCCATATAATATAGCACTTTAATTTTTTTTCAAATAAAAAAAGTTGCATATTTTCTTTTGTATTTTTGGGTTTTTTCCTTTTCTCTTCCTCCTAGCATTTTTTAGAATTAATGTATTTTACAAAATAAGTTTTGCTCTCTTGACTACTCACTCTTATTCTTTACAAAATGACTGTTCCGTTTGTAAATTTGTTTTATTTTGAATTTGATTTGAAATTTCAGTTTAAGTTCTCATTTGCCATATAATATAGCACTTTAATATTTTTTCAAATAAAAAATTTGCATATTAAACATATATTTTGAAGATAGTATTACAAGACAAAAAAAGAAAATAAATAAATAAAGATATAAAAAGAAAACGAGATAAAAAAAGAAAAAACATATTAATAAAGAGTGAGGGAGAGAAGAAAAAGGGAAAAGTAAAAGGAAAAAAAAGAAAAAGAAAACGAGATAAAAAAGAAAATATATATTAATAAAGAGTGAGGGAGAGAAGAAAAAGGGAAACTAGAAGGAAAGAAAAAAGGAGATGGGAGTCGAACTCTGTTCCTGAAGTTTAAAGTAGAACGCTACTACCATTATGCTATCAATCTGGCGTTGCTAGAGATGCCTCCGAATTTATTTAAATCGTCTGGACCTCAGCGCCAAATAGATCTCATAACTCAACGAATCCATGCCACCTCGGATAAGAGTTTAGCGCCAACGACGTTGGCGCTGATACGTTATAGCTTAGCGCCAATGTCTATGGCGCTGAGTCCACGGCCTATTTTTGGTTCAAGTTTTTTGCAGGGACTAGTTTCGAAATAAGTTTTTAAAAAGGATCAATTTGTTAAAAAACGGATGTTACTAGAGCTGATTTTTGCGGCTTGGACCGTCGAAACAAGAATTCGGCAATAATAAAAGGAGTAGCGTACGAGACCTAAAAGTGGATGGATGCAGAGATAAGGATTTAGACAGATTCAGGCCCTCTCACTCAATGAGAGGTAATACCCTACTCCTGTTTGGGGATTTGAATCCGCCGGGTGTAGTATTGATCTGATGATCATATGTGCTCATACCCCCTAGAGGGCCTCCTGCCCATTTTATATAGGATGGGGGACAGAATTACAAGATAAAAACCTTAACCAATACGGTATCGGCTTCCTAAATCTACTTTATAATATCATCAAACCAGGGACTTTGCGTGGAGGAGAGGGGCGGCGGGGGCGGCAAGAAGTGGCCGGGCTTCGTCCAGTTCTTCTTCGTCCTCTCCGTGGTCCTCTGCGTGCTCCTCTACGCCCCGCGGTTCATCGTGCTTACGCCCACCTACGGCCTCGACTTCTTCCCCAGCCGCCGCCCAACGACACCACCTCGACCGCCCGCGTCGTGGGAGATCATAATGCTGGCGACGTGGTGGTTCTTGACAACCAGCTGCGCTCGCCGTGCTCGTCGCTCGCCGGCGACACCATCTGCTGCGACCGCTCGAATTTCAACACCGACGTCTGCTTCATGGCCAGCGACGTGCGGACGGACCCGTCGTCCCTGTCGCTCCTGCTGTTCCCCAAGCAGCCGCCGACGGCGAACGCCACCGTGGAGGAGAGGATACGTCCGTACACGCGCAAGTGGGAGGCGCTCATCATGAGCAGGGTCGAGGAGGTGCGGCTCCGGATGGCTCCTCCCGGCACGACGCGCCGCTCCTCGTCATGACGGCGGGGGGCTACACCGGCAACCTCTTCCACGCGTTCAGCGACGGGTTCGTGCCGGCGTGGCTGACGGTGCAACACCTCCGCCGCCGCGTCGTGCTCGGCGTCCTCTTGTACAACCCGTGGTGGGCGGGCACGTACGGCGAGATCATCTCCGGCCTCTTGGACTACCACGTCGTCGACCTCCTCCACGACAAGCGGAAGCACTGCTTCCCCGGAGCCATCATCGGCACACGCTTCCACGGCATCCTCTCCGTCAACCCGGCGAGGCTCCGTGACAACAAGACCATCGTCGACTTCCACGATCTTCTCGCCGACGTGTACGAGACCGCAGGAGACACCGTCGTCGTCGACGTTCCCCAGCCGGCGCCGCGGCGGCCACGGCTCGGGATCGTGTCGTGCAGGGGGAAGCGGGTGATCGAGAACCAGGCGGCGGTGGCGCGGCTCGCGAGGACGGTGGGGTTCGACGTGGACATCCTGGAGACGGCGGACGGGTTGCAGCTCCCGGCGTCGTACGCGTCGGTGAGCGCGTGCGACGTGCTGGTGGGGGTGCACAGCGCCGACCTGACCAAGCTCCTGTTCCTCCGCCCCGGCGCGGCGCTGGTGTAGATCGCGCCGCTGGGCGTGGCGCCGATCGCGCGCGGGTGCTACGCGGAGGCGTCCGCGCGGATGGGGCTGCACTACGAGCAGTACGACGCAGAGGGGCACGAGAGCTCGCTGAGCCGCAAGTACGGCCTCCGCGACGTGGTGGTGTCCGAAATTGAACTATAAGCCAGGTTTTCCGGTTTCTCCAAATTCTCACCAACTAGCTTCTCGTAGTTGTAGAATCTAGAAATTGAACTAAAAGACAAAAGCTAGGTTTTCCGGTTTCTCCAAATTCTCACCGACTAGCTTCTCATCAGCTGTTTCTCAGAATTTTAAGCTCCCAAAACTGGAATGTAACTAATATGTGACTTGTCTAATCTTCCAAAAATTGCAACAGATCAAGTAGCTAGTACGCACGGCTTGCTGGAGCGAGGTCCTCAGTTCGATCCCCTACCAGCGCACAAGCTAATCCTCACCCTAGTTTACATTTTCATAGGCAAACATTTGGCTCCGAGAGACATTTTGAAACTGGGGATGAGTTGCGGCCTTTTCCGATCTGTCTATAATCCGTGCTACCTTGGCCCTGTTTGGTTCCATGGGCTAATGTTTAACCCTCACCTTTTAGCCTCAAATTAGCCCTCAAGAATCCAAACATGTGGGCTAATTTTGAGCTAATGTGAATTAGCCCCCCTCAAAACATTAGCCCCTCCAAGGGGTGCTAATGGGGCTAATTTTGTATGGGGACATTAAAAAGCAGCTCTCTCTCTCTCTCTCTCTCCTCTCTTTCTACTCTCTCTCTAACTTTTAGCCTTGAATTAGCCCATGGATCCAAATATACCACCCTAGGCTAATGTTTAGCCTACCAATTCATGACTAAACATTAGCTCTTAAAATTAGCCTTGGGCTAATCTTCCAAACATGGCCCTTGTACTTTCGCTTCTTAATTACTATGGCGTAACTTTCCCTGTTCTCAATATATGCGGCGACAAAGCTCCTATACCGGTTTAAGAAAAACAAACATCCTGAATATCATGAATGGCACATGGATCGAGCAACCATATTTTGATCCATGACTTGCAGCTTGGAGCACCGGAGATATATTACTGGAGGACAGTAATGAACGTGAACTGATGGTCAACTACAGATTTGAGTTGGGTACTCATCCACAAGTGGATTTGTCAGTCAAAACTCAAAAGTCAGTCGCTTTAATCCGAAGATTTTGGGTTGTTCACATGTGATGGGGCTGCTTAATTGTACTCCATGTAGATATTTTGAGTCCAGAACCACAAGCTGCAATGCAGCAATGTGCTAGGCATTTTATTTGTCGTACTGGATATATAGTTTATATAGCTAGTGTCCGAACCTTCAGCGTGTCGTTAAATTCAGTGACTTCATAGGCCAACTTGGCAGTTGGCACTAGAAACTCACGTGTATATATACCTACTGTGTGCTTAACACCACGCTTCTGGAAATCTGGATAAACATTTAAATTTCTCTGACTTTATATTAGCAACAGTTGTTAAAATGCAGCGGAAATCTATTCAACTCTGATCTTGTTTTTCTTCCCGGAATTTTGGCCCGCCAATTTATTTTAGTTTTCACATTATGGAATTGTGAACCCTGGAAGAAGTGGTTGTGCATGGCCGCCTTCAATTCATCTTTGTTCGTTTTAAACCCTTTGGGCCAGCTATAAGCTAGTAGGTATTAAGGTGTTGATCGATGATGGATAAAATTGAGTTTGTAAAAAAAGAGATGGATATAACTGAGTTTATGATAATTATTCGAGAGCACCAAATGAATGAATTAAATAATAGAGCATCAAAATGATGATTTAAAAAGAAGTACATACTATAAGAAATGCTAGTGATTTTTTTTAAAAAAATCATATTAATTAAGTTTAAGCCCACAATAATTCGTCGTCCATTAGCTCAGCAATTCTCCTTCTCGTTCGTTCTTCCTTTCTTCTTAAGACATCTCATGCATGACCTTCTGTTGATTGGTCCATCATATTTTATGGAATGTGCCAATGTAGTCGACGCATATGCGTCTATAAATAGCTGGCTCGTCTATTGATTTGTGCAGTCACCCGGCCCACAGGCCACAGCTACTAGCAGCAGCAGCAAGACTGCAAGAGGGGGGGAAGAAGCTAGGTAGCTAGTAGTACGATGCAGCAGCCGCAGGCGAGCAGCATGACGGCGGCGGCGAGGAGGCGGCAGCTGCAGGGATCGGTGCTCGCCGGGAAGATGGTGCTCGTGCGCAAGGCTCTCGACACCAACTTGAACTCCGGCGACGTCGTGTGCCAGCTCGTCAGCTCCACGGTCGGCGACCCCGGTGCGTATCTGGAATCCTCTTTCCTTTTCTCTTAACTAGCATGGTGGCCCGCGTAGATTGCCCGGCGAGCATCATTATATTTTCTCTCATATAATAGTATATATGTTTTCTCAATGTATTATTCAAATATATTAAAATAACAACATAATTTTAAAATTTTGTATTACCTTTACGAAACTACTAATGTATAATATTCATATTGTATTTTATATACGTGTTAGTTATTAGTTATTTTTAATATCAAATTTTAGTTATTTGTAAATTATATTCCTATATGGACTCTAGACTCATCTTTCAATATTTATTTTTTTAATTTCGAATTTTCGTTATCTATAAATTGTATTTCTTTATAGACTCTAGGCACTTCTTCCAATATTATTTATTTTTAATTCTGACTTTTTCTTATTTCTAATTGTATTTCTATGTGGACTCTAAACTCATCTTACAATATTCTTTAATTTTTAATTTCGAATTTCAGTTACTTCTAAATTGTATTCTTATATTGACTTTAGATTCTTCTTCCCATATTTTTTTAATTTTGAATTTTAGTTATTTGTAAATTGTATTTTTATACGAACTCTAAACTCTACTTTTAATTCTATTATGTTTATTTCGAATTTTAGTTAGTTTTAAATTCTTATATGGACTCTATACTCTACATCGAATATTCCTTATTTTTAATTCTGAATTTCTATTATTTCTTAATTGTATTTCTATACGAACTATATACTCTACTTATAATATTCCTTATTTTTAATTCCGAATTTCTATTATTTCTTAATTGTATTTCTATATGGACTCTATACTCTACTTCTAATATTCCTTATATTTAATTCCAAATTTCTATTGTTTCTTAATTGTATTTCTATATGGACTCTAGTGTCCTCTTCAAATATTCCTTATTTTTTAATTCCGAATTTTCTATTTTTTTCTCAATTGTGTTTCTATATGGACTCTAGTGTCATCTTCCAATATTCCTTATTTTTTAATTCCAAATTTCAACTATTTCTAAATTGTATTTCTATATGGACTCAGTTTTTCTTTTTCTCTAATTAATATGAGAATTTCTAGGCTATGGGAGCGAACGTGGAGGCTCCTTTTTCTATTCCTTAAATAAGTTAATAGATTTCTAAATTGTATTTCTATATGCTCAGTTTTTCTTTTTCTCCAATTAATATAAGAATTTCTAGGCTGTGAGAGCGAACGTGGATGCTCATTTTTCTATTCCTTTAATAAGTTAATAGATTTAATTTACAAGTCGAATCCTGCACATTTCGCGCACCAAATTCACATCCATACATTGATACATATCTGCACACAGCTAGAGAAATTGAAGAGCTAGATCATACATAGCGCGAATATATACATTTTACCACCGTACGCATCCATATCGTCTATGTCACGCCTAGAAATTCACTAGTAATTTCCGAACTTATTTGTGCATTAAATCCTCATCCAGTAATCAGCCGAGGTACACAAACTGACAATTTAATATACAGATTCATCAAGTTAACTAAAACGATAAATACTTACATAAGAGGCACTTAGTCCTCACAACGAAGAAAACTGCAGCGAAAAATAAAATCTAGCGAAGCTCCGGCTCCACTCCCACAGGCAGCTCAATTGGGGTATAAGCCAAACGTCTTCTCCTTCGCAACTTTTCTTCAACTGAGGTTTGATTGATTATTGCAAGGTGAGCATATGACATACTCAGCAAGCCAAACAGCAAGTATGCAAGTGTACAAGGATACCAAAGAATGGCATAATATAGGGCTCATTTGCAAAAGCAGCATTTAGCAGACATTTGAGAATTGTAAAACAGTAGAGTAATTAATCATCAATATTAATCAACACTGAACAGCACACCCATGCTGCACAGGCCGAACCATCCTGAACAACCATACCCGGCTGTACAGATCTATCTCCAAACCAGGAATGTACCATTCCAAACCAGGAGCTAATCAAATTATTACCAGTTATAATATCATTTATTATGGTGAGAAGTGTGAGACTAATCACGAAAGGCATTGTTAGACCCGCCCATGACCGCGGGCACGGCTATTCGAATAGTTTTACTCTGGCCAGAGGTGTACCACTGTACCCACAAGACACGATTCCACACATGTTACTATGCCCTAAAGTACCACCACGGCACTGCAAAGGGGGAAATCGTGACAGTACCCTTCGCACAACACAACTCAAAGTAGTGCACTGTTCCTGGATTATAATCACCCCCTTATAAAACAAGGCATGGACTCCCCAGCGACCCCCGTGGGCTTATCTCCGCCACTTCTCAGTCTGGTGCCCCGCAATGAACCATGCTATACAAAAGATAAAGCCGTTGCCCATGCTGGCTTATGGTTGGCACGGTTAATATTTCACAGCCGAAACTCGTGAACCGGTCCTTAATTGTCATGAGCACGACCATCAAAACCATGTACTCACAACCCACCATTATCAAGTTTTAGTTGGCAATTAATTAATTCACAATCACGATTGACCATCGTGAGCTACAATTAAATATCCATCATTAAGTAATAGTGAAACATTAGTTATCTCAATAGTGTGCTAATGTTTCTAAGCATGACTAAGCAATTATATCTAATACATCTAGCTGAACCAATATATAAAACTCAACTAGTCAAATTATAACCCGAGGTAATCAAGAAATAGGGTAATCAATGCAAATTGGCCATAACAAAGGAACAGGTTCACGCCACCCGGTGACATTCGAAAATAAATGCACAGTTGAAATAAATAGAGAATTTAAATATAGGATCAACATGCTCAAAGGAATTGTGTTTGGGATCTATGTGACTTGTCTTGCAATAAAGGGTCTTCAATTAATCTTCTTGAATACTCCCGACGCACTCACGGACCTTCGAAACGACAGAAACGACAAGCTAACACGCAAAACGAGAAAAAAGACTAAGAAACTCCAAATAAACAGTACATAAAAGTAAACAAATATGTAGATCATGATTTTAGATGAATTATGAAACTTGAACGGCCTCATTCTGACTTCATATGAATTAGTTATGAATTTTACATGATTTAATTCCAACTAAACCTATTAAAGAAAAGACTATTTCAAATTAATTAAATAATTTACAAATGATTTATAACTGAGATAAAAGATTAAAGCAACCTCCGGAAAATATTAGATTATATTTGGTACATGACATATATTAGAAAGAAATAATATGCCACTGAAAAGAGAGAACGGATTTATATCAATTTTGGACGGCTGAGATTAATCTTGACCGAGAGTTGACCAAGATCGGATGGCTTAGATTAATCTGGCAAGCGAGCCTCACGAGATATCAACTCAACGAGTCAATTCTACATGACACATGATCACCTAAATGATCAACCGAAACCGGCGAACGGAATTGGCGGCTCTGAACTAAAGGACAACTCGACACGGACGAATGAACGAAGCACGGGGAACACCTCGTTTGAACGAACGAGCGAACGACTCAACAACGTCTGCGGCTAAACCGGTGAGCTAGACACGATTCACGGTAAAGCCCCGGTACGGCAAACGATAGGTTGGTAGGAATTTAGGGATGCACCTACGGCTAGACAACTTGACTACTGAGCAACAGCTAAAGCGGCGGTTAGGTTAAAGTGGCACACAGCTGCGACACGGCGGCACTAGGGCGACTTGGCTCAGCTAGGCGGCGGCGGCGACACACAGCTACGGCAGAGACACGCGGCTAGGGTTAAGGCGATGGCACAGCGACGACAGATGGTGGCTACGGTAGCGGGACAGCAGCAACTTGGCACGCACGAGCAGCAGCAGCACGGCTGTAGCAGGGAGCGGCACAGCGACGGCTAGGCGGCTAGCGCAGCGACGATGTACAGCGGCTAAAGAGCGACGCGGCGGCAACAAGGTGCTGGCGGCAGCGGCGGTGCACAGGGCAGCTGCCAAGTGACGCGGCAGCGGCTGCGCTAGGGTTAGAGCAACAGCGGCGGCGACATGACCGAGGGATTGAAACCTAACCCGAGGGGACACGGATAGAAGTCTCACCGAACCAAATCGATCGGAGAGGGAGGGTCGATGATGACGACGCTAGACAAACAACGGATTAGATTAGATTGGATTAAGGCCCTAGGGAAAAAAATCTATACCGGTGAACGTCATAGGAGCGGCGGTTGCCGGCGAACCACGGCACAATAATGCAAACGAATGCAAACGAAGGGCACCGGGAGAAAGAGGAGGCAACAGCGATTCTTACCAACACTTACGCGACGACGGACAGCTACGGAAGATGGCCGGCGACGAGATCGGGACGGCGGTGAGATACTGTCCACGGTGGCGACGGTGTTTCGGCGACCTTCGGCGACAACGGAGGGGTGGACGGCCTTCGGCTTGGTGCTGCGATGCCGACGACGGCCTCGGGGTGAACCGGCGACGACTGCAACAGCAAGGAGGCTCGGCCGGAGATCAAACCGAGGAGGCAAACTCGGCCTTCACGGTGACAGCGACTTCCAGCGAGACTTGGCGGAGGGGAACCGGTAGACGGGGTAGATCTCGACCTTGCGGAGCCGATGGAGGTGGCGGCGCAGGAGGGCGACGGCCTAGGCGACGGCGCACGGCTGCTGGAGTGGCGGCCGGAGGCGGCGAAGCTTGGATTCGAGTCGGCGAGGTACTTCCAGAGGTCTTCGGCGTCGGGGAAGTGGAGGCCGGTCTTCCTCTCCTTCCTGCGAACCCAACGGCGGCAGCGGCAACCGAAAGCGACGACAGACGACGACGAACGGCGCGGCTGGAGCGGCGCCGGCGCTTGGAGAGAGAAGGAGAGCGCGGGGAGAGCGATTCCGGCGGCGGCGGAAGACGGGACTTGAGAGGATAGGTAGAGGACGACTAGGGGGTCCTTTATATGGGCACGGGAGCTCGGGTCCGGGCCCAAGTCGACGGGAAAACTCGGGAAAGTCTAGGGTTCTCGCCGGAAAAAGGAAAGATTGAACCGCGAAATTGGAAAGGATTTCCATAGAAACTTTTGGGGATTTCTTGGGGAAAAGGAAGAGGAGATTGAGAGGATTCCATTCCCGCAACTAATTTGGAAAGAGGAGCAACGGGGAGGTCGGATTTGGAAGGGGATCGGCGCGGCGGCACAGGCTCGGCTCGGGCTCTGTCTGGAGGTTGAAGATAGAGTACTGTAGCGCCAGGGAAGTCAAACAGACTTCTCTGCGGGCTGACTAGGAAGGAAGATTTTATTGCTTTTCCAAATAAATTAACCAATGAGATGATCTTTCAATTGTTAAAAATACTTCCAATGCTTAAATAATTCTAAGAAAAATCTTTAACATACTTGGACACTCAAAGTATTTATTAAAATTTAAACCAGCTCATTTCATGATTAATTTAATATGTGAATAATTACTGAAATATTCTTTGTATTATTAAAATTAGGAATTGAGCTCTGAAAAACCCGAGAAAATTTCAGAGAGTATAATTAATCATGGAGAACTTAATACAAATTAAATTCATCCATACTTTATATTTAGGAAATTTTATTTTCTACATTTAACTTCACTTGTAAATTAATAAACATTTAATATAAATTCTATTAATAATCTATTAAATAATTTATAAATCCTAAAGCGGAAATTCAGGCTGTGACAGTCTATGTCCCAGGGAAACATGAGCACTCATGTCAAATTTAATACTTTAACTCGATCCGATCGGTGGTTATGTTTGATCAGTTAATATATATATATATATATATATATATATATATATATATATATATATATATATATATATATATATATATATATATATGCTCAGCTCATCACTACAATATAATCATTTCTTTTATAAAAAAACAACATTCTTTCAACTCATTTTTCAACTCTATTTTAAACCTACAATCCCTTGTATATATGGACGAAGAGAGTATAACGCGCTAGCAATGGTACATACATTTTAGACAATGGCAACAGGGGGATGTTGGGCCAGGAGGCATGCGTCCATATCAACTCGGAGCTACACCCAACTCCCTACGAGGCCTCCACATTCAGCTTCGAGTTCATCTGGGACATGAAGAAACAGGGTGTCCCCGGAGCGGTCATCGTCAAGAACTATTGCGACGAGGAGTTCTTCGTCAACACCATCACCCTCGACATTGTACCGGGCTATGGAACCATCGTCTTCACCGCTGAGTCGTGGGTTTACCCCGACGAGATATACGACCATCTCCCCCGTGTCTTCTTCAGTAACCAAGTAAGCTCGTCTTGAAATATTCTACCGGTCATGTTTTATGTACTTTGTGAATTTTGATCGAGAATTGTCCGTACATCGTCACTGGTATACCCATTTTTGTGATTTTGAAATGACAACGTCGGATTTGGCACTTTAATTGTTTATATGATCGTGGGTTAAGTTGTTTACAAACGTTATATATGATGAAATAATATAATATAAATTAATGATCAAAACTCTATGTAACAGTATACTTTTACAATTCAATACTCCCTCCGTCCTATAATATAAGGGATTTTGAGTTTTCGTTTGAACTGTTTGATCACTCGTCTTATTTAAAAAAATTTAGAATTATTATTTATTTTTTTGTGACATACTTTATTATCTAAAGTACTTTAAGCACAACTTTTCGTTTTTTATATTTGCACAAGTTTTTTGAATAAGACGAGTGGTTAAACAGTTCAACCAATAACTCAAAATCTCTTATATTATGGGATGGAGGGAGTATATTTCTATACCAGCAGTATATAGACGGGCAAAATTATAAATTTTATAGAAAATTGAAAAGGGCTTTCTAGTAATTTTGTGGTTGAGAGAGTTAATCGGTTCAATTGGGACTTATATATAAGCGTTTAAAAAATATATGCAACTTTATACTCAAGTTATGTAGAGGTAACAATATAGTTAGATATAGATGTGGTGTAATTACACTATAGTTTTTTTCTCGAACGCACAAAAGGATTGCACGTCAATATATTAGGTAATTATACTATAGTTACAATGTAATGTACATTATAGTGTTATTACATTTGAAAGTTTTTTACCTAAAAAATTCACGAGAACTTTAAGCAATTTCCAACTGACATATACATGTACTTGCACAGCCATACCTGCCAAACCAAATGCCGGCGCCGCTGGTGCCGTATAGGGAGGAAGAGCTCCGGAACCTGAGAGGCGACGACAATCCGGGCCCGTACAAGGACCATGACCGTGTCTACCGCTACGACGTCTACAACGACCTCGGCGAGCCAGACAGTGGCAACCCGCGCCCCGTGCTGGGTGGCTCCGACGAGCACCCTTACCCTCGCCGCTGCCGCACCGGCCGGAGGCGGACCAACACCGACCCCGACTCCGAGAGCCGCAACGTCGGCTTCCCCCTAACCAACCATTTCTACGTGCCCCGCGACGAGGTGTTCAACGACCGCAAGAAGGCCTACTTCGACACCAACAACCTCAAGCTCTATATCATGCAAAAGTACGCCACCTTTCTCTTGCACGCCGACCAGCAGACCCCCTTCGAGTTCGACAGCTTCGCCGACGTGCTAAGCCTCTACGACGAGGGCTCCATCAACCTGCCCGGATGGCTCAACACTTTCCTCCAACCATTGCTCGGCATAATCCCCTTCAAGTTGCTCCAGCAAGTCCTCACCCCCGATAGCGAGTTCATCCTCAAGTTCCCCATGCCGGCGGTCATCAGGGAGGACAAGACGGCATGGCAAACAGACGAAGAGTTTGCGCGCGAGATGCTCGCCGGCACCAACCCGGTCGTCATCCGCCGGCTCGGGGAAACCGAGTTCCCGCCCAAGAGCAAGCTAGACACAAGCAAGTATCACAACCAGAACAGCAGGATCACAGCGGCACACGTCGAGAAGTGCCTCGAGGTCGAGGGCCTCACCGTCGAGCAGGTGCTAGCCGACGGCCGCCTCTTCATCCTCGACCACCACGACCACTTCATGCCGTACCTGCTCGATGCCAACCATCAACCCGACACTTTCGTCTACGCGACGAGGACACTGCTCTTCCACCGCAACGATGGCACTCTCCAGCCTGCAGCAATCGAGCTCAGCCTACCTCGCTTTGAGGCCGGCAGCACACTCATCTCGTCCGTCGGCGAGGTCTACACGCCGGCGTCAGACGGCGTGGAGGGCCACATCTGGCAGCTTGCCAAGGCCTACGTCACCGTCAATGACTACTCGTGGCACCAGCTCGTCAGCCACTGGCTCAACACGCACGCGGTGATGGAGCCGTTCGCCATTGCCACGCACCGGCAGCTCAGCGTGGCGCACCCTATCCACAAGCTCCTCCACCCGCACTATCGTGACAACTTGTTTATCAACGCCCTCGGCCGCCAGAGTCTGATCAACGCCGGTGGTAGCTCCGAGAACACCGTCTTCCTCGGCAAGTATGGGCTCTCCATGACATCGGAGGTGTACAGGAACTGGAACTTCACCGAGCAGGCGCTCCCGGAGGACTTCATCAAGAGGGGCGTCGCCAAGCGCCGCTCCAATGGCGAGCTGGAGCTGCTGATCAAGGACTACCCGTACGCCGTCGATGGGCTCGCCATCTGGTCGGCAATCGAGACTTGGGTCCGCGACTATTGTGCCATCTACTACGCGGACGATGCGGCGGTCCAGGGCGACGCCGAGCTGCAGTCGTGGTGGAAAGATGTGCGCGAGGAAGGACACGGAGACCTCAAGGACCACAAATGGTGGCCGGAGATGAAGACGGTGGCCGAGCTTGTCCAGTCATGCGCCACCATCATCTGGATCGCCTCGGCGCTGCACGCGGCCGTCAACTTCGGCCAGTACATGTACGCCGGCTACGTCCCGAACCGGCCGTCGGTGAGTCGGCGGCCGATGCCGAAGCCGGGCACCGACTTGTACAGGGAGCTGGAGCTCCACCCGGAGAAGGAATTCCTTCTCACCATCACTAAGCAGGACCTGTCCATAGCTGGCATTGCCCTCGTCGAGCTCCTATCTAGCCATTCCGATGACGAGGTCTACCTCGGGCAGCGCGACTCGCCGAACTGGACGTCCGACCTGGATGCCATGAACGCGTTCGACCGCTTCCGTGAACGGCTCTTGGAGGTGGAGAAGAACATCGTGGCCAAGAACGACAAGGGCAGTGGATTCAAGAACAGGACAGGGCCGGTCAACATCCCCTACAATTTGCTCTTCCCTTATGCCTCCGGCGACGCGGAGGCCAACACCGGGGTCACCGGCAAGGGCATCCCCAACAGCGCTTCCATCTGATCAAGCACTATACTATACAACAAGGGCAAGCAAGGGGACACATACTCCTTAATTAGCAACATTTCTCTTCTCGTGTAATGTGATAATTCAGTATGGGTCATAAGTTTGTTTATGCAATAAATTAAAATAAAATCGGACTACCTATAAAACTGTCAAAAGAAAATTTCTCTAAAATATTTCAAATGTAATTATAGTGTAACTATATTATAATTCAGGTGTAACCGAAATGTAACTTGTCTAATCTTATAGAAAGATCAAGTGGCTAGCATGCATGGTTTGCGGGAGCGAGGTCTAGCAAATCTGAAATAAAATAATTCAGTAAATTTCGGTGAACACCATGCCCACCATGAAAGGCCGGAACATTAATTATTTGCCACCCACCAGACCCATATGTTATTGACACGTGAAGATCCACATGTCATTGGCACATGGATGACAAAATAATTAAACACTAAATCTAAGAGGGCAAATAGTTAAAAACCGTCCCTAAAACACTATCATGGAAGCTTACTTCTTTCACATGAAGGTGAACCTAGGCCTGAGGCAACCTACGGGACGAAATGCCCATTATATATACATTTCAAGTTTTCACTATACTAGTATAAATTTAACCTAGACTAGAATATGATGGTTTGGGCCTTGGTTTATACTCGTATTTAGATAAGAAAATTGCATCGATACCCCGCTATAATATTAATGAAAATTTCAAGAATTTCTCTGTGCAGAGACTCACATGACTATAAAAAGTGGAGGATCTTGACCCCACCTAATGTTATCCCTCTATCTTCTCCCTTCTCACCCTCTTCCCATGTTCTCGTGGCTGGTGAGGACGTGGCACCAACAAGCTGCGCCATCGCTGGTAACCTCGCGAGAAAGGCATCTGGTGAGCGCTGGACGGGGTTGAAAAATGCGCAGCAAAATGTCACAAGGAGAATTGGACCGAAAAAAAAAATCAGATGCATTGAAATTGTACAACAGAAATGCGATATCTATCCACATAAGGATAGCCAAATGCATAAATCAATCACACAATTAGAAGGAAAACGGATCAAACACAAATAAAAAACAAAGGCTCATCTACTGTAACACGGGGGCAGCTAGCCGTTGACTCTAAGTGTTTCTTTTAATAATGGGAAAATTGACTCTATGCGCTGACCGCAAGAGCGGGCTAAGAAATTCAAGTGTGTGTATTCAAAATGTGAAAGGATAAAAAAGATCCTTTCGACGAAATTTAAGAGTGTGTATTCAAAATGTTAAGGGGTAAAAATAATTCTTTCGACAGCTTAAAAACCTAATATTGATATGTATAATAGCACATAGTACTCATGGTATAATATATTTAATACTAACTCTTGGCAATGGCCGGTATGGTCTCTTTTTTAATTTTTTATACACATATGCATTATTTCCTGTGTATTATCTAAATTATTTTTATCAAAATTCCTGGTATTCATCGAAATACCAATGAATTAATTAAGCTGGGCCCGCCCATAATTACGTATCTATGAATGGCTGCATGTTGTCTCGATAGAGTTTAGAATTTTTCAAAAAATATCAGCAAACAACTGGTCTGTTTTACTTACGTCATCCACGAACCATCAAATTTGACCAAGCAGTGGTGCTACTTTTGTTCAGGTCGTTTTGCTTTCAATACTATTAAGAAAGAAACCATCAATATTGACCAAACGATCGGACCAAAGCGAAAGATATACTCCCTCCGTCTCAAAAAAAAAAAAGACAAACCCTGGGTTTCCGTGTCCAACTTTAACTGTTCGCCTTATATGAATTTTTTTTATAATTCGTATTTTTATTGTTGTTAGATGATAAACATGATTAATATTTTATGCGTGACTTGTCTTTTTAATTTTTTTCATAATTTTTTCAAATAAGACGGACGGTCAAACATTGGGCACGGAATCTAGGGTTTGTCTTTTTTTGGACGGAGGGAGTATGCCCTTAGGCTGCATTTAAGAGTTGAACAAAGAGAAGGTCACGCGCAAGTTTCTCGAACTGCTAAACGGTTTGTTTTTTGAAAAAAAAAGTTTCTATAGAAAAGTTGCTTTAAAAATCATATTAATCCCTTTTCAAGTTTAAAAGTAATTAATACTTAATTAATTACCATAGCTTACATCGTTTTGTAAGCTCTTCACCATGCATTGCCATGTCATCGTACCTCTTACCTCATTCTCATGTGGTGTATCATAAGTGAAAACTGAAAAAGATAGTATAAAACAGATGTGACGAACAAGATGATATACGGGATAAGAATTAAGAAAAACATTCTGTCAATAAAATATTAAGTTTAAGGGCAATAAAAAGGATGACAAAAGAAAAAAAAAGAACAGTTTGTGTTATTACCTCGTCCTTTCCCGGACATCTACCGTGGTTGATCCTTCTACTAGCAGTCTAACACAGCCTACAATCCTTCAAGGATGATAAACCGTAGACATCCTCTTCACTGATCAAATCAGACAAAGACAACCAATCCAATCAGCTTAATAACCCCAAAATTCCCCTCGCGCGTTCGGCGTTCCCCCTCTCCAAAAAACTCAAAATTCAAACTCACACCTCAATCACCCTCTTCCAAAAATTTGAACCGTACATATGTACCCAAACAACGACGTCTCAATAAAAAAAAAAACACATCACATCGCGCCCCACGCCCCCCCTCCGCTACCCCCGTCCGTCCAATTTCCAACCAACGGTTGGCCCCACCCAACCCCACCTCCTTGTCTCCGTCTCCTCCTCCTCCTCCCCCTCGCCGCCACACCAAACCTCGCCCTCGCCGCGCGCCCAAATATCCCGCGCGCGCGCCCACGCCCACGCGACCCGCCTCGCGCTGCCCCCCTGCCCGCCCTCGCTGGCACGACGCGGGCGCCGCAGGACGCGCGCGCAGACGCACGCCGCGGACCACCTCACCCAGCCAGCGCGGCCGCCCCTCCACCTCCGTGAAATCCAGGGCGCCTTTCGCGGCCGTCCTCTCCTCGGTTTGACCGCCCCCCCCCCCCCCCGTTGTGTGGTGGGTGTTCGATTCTTCGCCGGAGGCTGTGGCCGCGGATGCGCGCGGCCGTGGCGCCGCCGCCGCCGCCGCCGCCGCGATGGCTGAGTTGTCCGGGGACGAGGCGTGCCCGCTGTGCGGAGGCGGCGGGCCGCCAGCGCGCGTCGCGATGCACAAGCGGAGGCTGCCGGCGGAGGGTGCGCTTTCCGTGGCGAGGGTTGGGGCCGGGGACGAGGCGGCGGCGCTGCGGGAGGCGGTGGCGAGGCAGCAGCACGGGATCGCGGAGCTGCAGGCGGAGCTGGAGGCCGAGCGGGGCGCCGCGGCGGGGGCCGCCTGCGAGGCCATGTCGATGATCCTCCGCCTGCAGCAGGAGAAGTCGGAGGCCATGATGGAGGCGCGCCAGTTCAGGCGCTACGCCGAGGAGCGGTTCTCGCACGACGCCGCCGAGGTCGCCGCGCTCCGCGACGCCGTCGAGCAGCGGGACGCCACCGTCCGGTCCCTCTCCGCGCAGCTCAGGGCCTGCCGCTTCCGCCTCCTCCACCTCGGCTTCAACTCCCCGTTGCCATCGCTCACCTCCTCCGCCGCCGAGGCTCACCAGTACAACGACGACGACGACGACGAACACCACCCCTTCGACGAGGACTACCCTCCCATAAACTGCGACGAGCAACCTGCCTCCTCCGATGTGGGCACCCCGCGCACCCACCACCTGCTCAACAGAATGCCTGGCCGAGCCTCGGCCGCCGATAAGGGAGTCATCTCTTCATCCAGCACAAACTTGTTTCCAGATGACAGTGGCATTGCCATGGATGATGAATTCCCTCTCGTCGTGGACCGGGAGGCGTCAGACCAGGAAGATGACTGTCACCGGGTGTACACTGTGGATGCCGTGCACGTTGTGCCTGTGGCTGAGCCTGAAAATCCTTGCTACTTTGGAACACCAATTGGTGGCGAAATGAGCCACAGGGGTACGATTGGTACTCGGGCTGAGGAGGAGGAAATACAGAAGCTCAGTGCAAGACTGCAGGCTCTGGAGGCAGACCGGGAGTCGATGCGGCATGCCATCATGTCGATGGGATCTGAGAAGCAGCAGGTTGTACTGCTCAAGGAAATCGCGCAGAAGCTCTGCAAGGAGGCAGCACCATTGCAAGTAATTCCATTTAAGGTGCGGTCGCCACCACAACCAGTGGTTATGGCACAGAGGAAGGTGGTGAAGAGGCAGAGTTTCTTTGCGAAATTCTTTGTCGTCGCGGTGATTAAGGTAACTTTGTGCAATCTTGTTCTTCTAGGGCTGATACTGAGTTTGATTTCTTGAGGAAGAATCACAGAATCATTTTTTGTTTGTTTTAATAATTAATACTAGCTTTACATAGTGAGATAATAATTTAGACATGCAGGAGTCAGTAGTGTATCTTATTATGCTTGAATTTGGTCACAAATGGAGTGTTCTTGCTTGATAATTGCTCATTGAATGCACTACTTTATTGAATTATATAATATATAGGTTTGTATCATTAGCTCGATTGCATTTTACCTGAAGCATCCTTAACAATTTTGCTAGCTTAACCTTTTTGTCATATTATGTTAAAACACTATCTGTTAAAACTGCGATAAACTGAATTTTGCAGATCATTGCATATTTTATTTTCATTCTGATAATAATTGTGATAGGTGCCCAAATATCATATCGGAACTCTATGGTATTGTTGAATGACATTATTATAATACTCATTGACTGTGACTATAATGTTAGTTAACTATCCTTCTTTTTGTTTTTACCTTTTGTTGTCTCATCTCAGGCAATAATTATCATGCACTGAAAGGAAAACCCTTTTAGCTGCGTATGTCCGTGTAACTTTAGTTAGGTGTCAAATGGTCATTTGGTGCAT
The DNA here is from genome assembly GCF_034140825.1 of Oryza sativa Japonica Group. Lineage (NCBI taxonomy): Eukaryota > Viridiplantae > Streptophyta > Magnoliopsida > Poales > Poaceae > Oryza > Oryza sativa. The sequence goes on from NC_089045.1 coordinate 23,624,616, forward strand.
GGTATGCTTTTCAGAATCCAATTGCTACTAAACTAAAGGGGGCTACAAAAAAATTAATGAACTTAATGTCTTAAGTCATTATACGTACTTATGTAGTCATAAGGTTTCTGTCTGTTCTTTGAAGTAGTGCACTAAAGCTGCTAAATTGTGAGTTAGGGCATCATGCAATGGTCAACAGTGGTTTTTCACGCTCCTTATTTCACCTGAGTTTTGTGCAAGATTTATGAAATATTGCTTCCTACTTGTTTCTTTCACCAAAGGATATTTGATGAAATACTAGTGATATAACCCACCATAAATGGCTGTCTGTCAAAAATGAATAACTATTCCTTGCAAGCAAATTTCCAGTTTGATGAGATAGCCGGTTGTTGCTGTTTTGTGACAATGTTTCTTTATTCTACCTTAGTACCGAACACCTGGAAGAAAGTACAGTCTGAATTGCTTTGAGAACGAGGAATCAAGTTCCATCACCTGACTAGACGATGATTCTTTATTCTTTCAATTTATTCTGTTGTTCTGTGTTTACTATAGTTTGAGGCCAAGTGTGCTACCAAATGTGAAGGAAAGCATGTGACCTTACTTAATCAACATGGGTCTGTCAGAACTGGATCATGGCTGAAAATTAACTAATAAGGATAAGGTTTGACCGACAATATGCGCTAGAGCCTGCCACGTCTATGACAGTGCCTGACAGTTGTGCAAATTTCAGTATGATTGTACTTCGTAAAAAAATAATTTAGTCAATTTATGCCCATTTTTTTATACAAAGTATCCCACCTGCCTGAGATTGGGAGGGGTGGATGAATAAGAAAAAGGAAGGGCATATCAGTTAAGTTAGAACAATCTTAAAATTTACATTTTGTTTCCATCTTTGGAACCATGCATTGCTTCTAGAAGACATTAATATTAAGATGTTACTCTCACACTGTATTTTCTTTGCTGATTTGCTTATTTGATGTTTCATCCAGTGGATTGCCTCTGTGTTTAGCTGGCGGAGGAAATCATATCGCGTCAAGTGAGTTGCCCTATCTTGCTCGGTTGGTTAATCTCTCGGTAGTGTTTTTTTTAATACCTAACCACCATTGGCACTGGGCATCAATTGCAGGTACCCAATCGGTTTGTGTGGGAGCAATGTTGGCCTGATGCTGCTACTGAACAGGTTCCCCAAGCAGAGGCACAGAAGGTACCTCAAAAGAAGCTAGCTGCTGCCTTCACTGGTCGTAGACACACAAACAAGGGAAAGATTCTGCGGCGCTCCTACGATTCTCTCCTCCAAATGAGCTATTTTCTGGACATAAAAGGCTCATTTGCATGTGAATCCATTCTGGTTGTTGCATATGTTTTGACCCCTTTGTCTATGCATTCTTTGGTTGGTTTGGTATGATAATCTAGCTCAGAATTGAAGCCTCGTTTTTTCGCCCATTTTTGCTGCCTGATTTTCTCCGTAGTAGTTGATTCTTTTTGTACCTACCACTCACGTGTTCAAGGACGCACTGTACATGGTCAATAACCAGTAAACATGTGTAGCTCTATTAGAATATTATGTGTGATCTGATGAGATCCAACGAATTACACAGGTGAGGCTCTGTTCGGTGGAAGAATTCAGATTTCAGAGTCAAGACATGTGCTTGAAATGCAGTGGTCAGAACAGACTTATTTAGGCTTGTTTAGATTTTCTGTTTTGATCATAGGCTTGTTTAGATTTAGATATCCAGTACGCCGGATCCAACTAATGCTCTCGAGTATTTCTGGGTCATGTCTTGAATTTTCTGTGAACTCTTGCATCTGCAGTTTGAAAATAGAACTGTCTGCGATAGTCTATTCTCTGTAATTTACTTAGTTGTGGGTTTTTAAGAAAATTTAATTTTAAGATATGCAATAAGTTTTCTTCTTGGATTTGGAGTTCATTTGGTAATCTCAATCGATCCTAATCAAATGCGATTCAAATTCGTCATATATTCATTCTAATCCTCCAATCAAATCTAAATGCATCTCAAACCAAAAATCAAGTTGTGGTCTAAACTTATATGCTCCCGGATCAATTTTGAAATGAAAATCGTGCTATCAAATTTTTGGGACTAATTATTTCTTTTGGGCTGAATTCCATTCGGCCCAAAATAAAAAAGAGGTCCGGCTAGGCTGCAAACAAGCCTCCGATGGCCTTGAAAAGGGGAAGAAAGAATAGGCTGGGCTAAGAAAAAGATAAGGCCGAACAAAAGGACAAGAATCGGACTCTGAATAAAAAAACAATCTGAAATTCGGAGGCAACTCCGGCTCGGACGTCCGATGTTTCGGGGAAAATCGGGCGCACCCGATTTACGTGCAAAAACTACTTTAAACTGATTTTTCTCTTAAATTACTTATCCAAATCATGATTCGATTGCACCATTAAATTCGTTGCAATTAAATCTTCAAAACAAAACCACACATGGATATATTCCGATGAAATTTTTTTAGCTTATTATTGAATTATTTTTAAATGTTGCACGATGTTCCACCAGGTATATCGGAATTGTTTCACTAAATAAACCGAAAATGTTTCACTCGTTAAATCTGGTGTTGTTTCACCTTATATAAAAATAATGTTTCAGCAAATAGCGAAAGAATGTTTCATTTCACTGCAACAACATTATAAATACACTAGGTGAAATATTTTTTGGTGAAACGAAAAATGAAACGAATTCCCTTAATAGGGGGTTTCTAAAATATGTGGGTTTTTTTTGTTGTAATGGAATATTTTAGTTCACCGCAACATTAGATTTATATATAGGGAAATATTATGAGTACACTAGGTGAAACATTTTTGGTGGAACAAAAAATAAACCAAATTCACTTAATAGGGGGTTTCCAAAATATGTGGGTGATTTGTTGCAACCGTGCATTCCATAATATCAAAATCCACTGCAACATTTGATCCGTACATAGTGAAACATCGCAAGCACACTAGCAGAAATATCGTAAAACTACTGGTTGAAACATCAAAAGAGATCATATGCAATATTAAAAAAAATATCAATAGAAAAGCTAAAATATTTTTTTATCGAAATATAATCATGTGTGGTCTTGTTGTAAAAATTTAATTGCAACGAATACAACGGTGTGATCGGATATAACCATGTAAGATCTTTTATATAAAGATTTAATTATAACGAATCTAATGGTATAATTAAATCGTAGGTCGGATAAATAATTGTAGAGAAACATGTATTTAAATTTTGAATATTTGAATATGCATGGACGCATGCACTTGACGTGTGCTGACGTGTACTAGCTCCCTGCATGCATGTGAGGACTTCTGTTGTCTCGGGTGAAGAGGCACCATTACTACCGTCCGATTTTTTGCGTCGGCCCAGATGCCCGATGAGAAGCATTCTCGCTGAAATTCCATCTAAAACTCGAGAATGCTAGTTCTCGGTCGATCGGCGCGGGTGCGTTAAATCGGACGCTCGCCCGTGTCTCCCCCATGGGGCACACCCACATGTCTCCCCTGCCCCCACCTGCCACTTCCACACACACAACTCCATTGTAACAAATCACCCACATATTTTAGAAACCCTATATTAGGGGCATTTGGTTTATTTTTTTCCACCAAAAATGTTACACCTAGTTACTCACAATATTTCACTATGTGTACATCTAACGTTGCAGTGAACGAAACATTCCATTGCAACCAAAAAAACCCGCATATTTTGGAAACCCCCTATTAAGGGAATTTGGTTTATTTTTTTTTCCACCGAAAAATGTTTCACCTACCGTACTTATAATGTTTCACTATATATAAATCAAATGTTACAGTGAACTGAAACATTCTTTTACTATTTACTGAAACATTATTTTTATATAAGCTAAAACAACACCCGATTTAAACGAGTGAAACATTTTCGGTTTATTTAGTGAAACAATTCCAATATACCTGGTGGAACATCATGCAACATTTAAAAATAATTCAATAATAAGCTAAATTTTTTTTTCATCGGAATATATCCATGTTTGGTCTTGTTTAGAAGATTTAATTGCAACGAATTTAATGGTGCAATCGGATCATGATTTAGATACGTAATTTAAGAGAAAAATCATTTTAAGTAGTTTTGCACGTAAATCGGGCGCTGACGTCATGCTGACATCAGCGCCCAATTTTTCCCCAGCATCGGGCGTCGGAGTCCGACGCGTAGGCCTCCCCTCTAAAACTCCGCAGAAATGCTGAAAATCGGGCGCCCGATGGGAGAAAAAAAATCGGTCACTCCCCCCACCCCCCACGACGCGTGTCGCCCTGCACACCTGCCACGTGTCCCCACCACATATTCCGTTGCAACAAATCACTAATATATTTTGGAAACCCTGTACTAAGGGAATCCGTTTCATTTGTTTTTGTTCCTCTAAAAATATTTCACCTAGTGTACGCACAATGTTTCACTATGTATGACCTAATGTTGCAGTGAATTAAAATATTCTTTTGCAATAAATCGCCCGTATATTATAGAAACCCTCTATTAAGGGAATTCGTTTTATTCTTTGTTCCACCAAAAAAGTTTCTCTAATGCACTGAATTGAAACATTCTTTGCAGCAAATCATGCACATATTATGGAAACCCTCTATTAAGGGAATTCGTTTTATTTTTTTCCACCAAAAATATTTGATCTAGTGTACTTATAATATTTCACTTTGTATGGATCAAATGTTGCAGTGACTTGAAAATCCTTTCACTATTTGCTAAAACATTGTTTTCATATAAGGTGAAACAGCGCCCGATTAAAACGATTAAAACATTTTCGATCTACCTAGTGAAACAATTCTGATATATTTAGTGCAACAGCGTGCACCATTTAAAAATAATTCAAAAATAAACTAAATATTTTTTTCATCGGAATATATCAATGTGTGGTCTTGTTTTGAAGATTTAATTGCAACGAATTTAATGGTGCAATCGGGTCATGATTTAGATAAATAATTTAAGAGAAAAAAATAGTTTAAAATAGTTTTACATGCATGCATGCATGATGACATCATGCTGACGTGGGCGTCCGATCTTTTGCAATAGATCGGACGTCCAATTTATAGCAGCCTCCAAAACTCCGGGATAGGGAAAAACCTCTTGGGTTCATCGAAATTTCTGACTTTTTGAAATAAAATGACAGATTCTGCATAAATCGAAAAGGAGGAGGATGCTTGCGCACGAACCCCCACCTTGTTGATGATCGCCACCGCTGGAGGGACGACGGCGAGGGTCACCGGCGAGTCACCTCGTCACCTCAGTTCGACGTACGTCACGATGATCGCCGCTCCCGAGCTCTTGCCGCAGTGGAGACACACGGGAGGTCACCGGAGAGTAGCTGCCCATTCGTGCCCATCGCGCCGCCGGGGAGGTCGCCTCGGCCGGCCACTACAGTTGCCTCACCGGCGATGATGGCCTCGACGAGAGGAGATAAATTTTGCTCCGGATGATGAAAGGGGATTTGAACGAATTGACCAAACATTTGACCCGAGTTATTATCACTGACGCATTTTCCGACCAAACGTAAAATAATAGGCCTACAAATCAATTATTTGGACTTAAAAATAACCTCAGACTTAAACTTTTTTCTCAGACTTAAACTTTTTTCTTTGAGCGAAAGGCAAAGCTTGCCTATTCATTGAATATAGAAGGGCAAATTTACAAGTCAGGAAAAGAAAGTAATATTTACAAAAAAAACGGTCGGGGACTAAAGTAACATCTCTGCTAGGCGTTTGGCTCCTGCCGTAGCTCAAGATTTTACCTCTTCCTTTATCTTCGGGATTAGGACCACCGTCGTTAGCTCCTGTTTCAGAAGATGCATTGGTTTTACTCCTTCCAAATGCCAACAACAGTATCCTAAACATCACCAACGGTATCCTTAAATTCTATCATTTAAATATTGTTTAGGGGGCATGTACAATGATGTGTAATAACGATCTCTCTTCGTTGTCATGCAAGTAAAATTAGTGATGTAGGAAAGAGAGGGGGAGAAAAGGGAAACATGGAGTTGACTCTTAACATTTATTAAAAAAAAATTGTTGCATGGGGTGGAGAAAAGAAAAGAAGGGTAGTAAAAAAGTATATTTTAGTGCATTAATGGTTAAGAATTTTTATTGCCTCAACTTGTAGGAGTATAGTTTCTAAGTGATATATACTATTAAGTAAGAGGTAATACCTGGCCTAATGGAAATCCTAAGCAACAGAATTTGAGATGTGAAATAATAATCTCTTGAAGAGATTGGTTAAATTCTACATCTAAAAATAAAAGTGGGGTCCCATACAACAAAACTACAACTGAAATCTGTTTCCTTCTCCCTCTTGCGATCGAGCTTGCCCACGCGACCTGTGATGATCGCAGTGTCGCGCCTCTCCGGTCTCCATTCAACGTGATCAAAGCTCGGCAACAGCAATCAGCTCTAGCCATTAGCAAAATAACTATCAACACCAACCAGCAAGCAGAACATTAGTAGCTCTAGAAACTTGTTAGCAACTCAGCAGTCAGCAGCATAAGCACTACCAGCAGCAGATCAGGTACACAGATTTGACTGGCACCTACAAATAGAGAACCAATACAATGTCAAAAAATAAAGGGTAAACTAACATACAAAATTTGCATGCCAAGAACCATCTATTTATTCCTGGCATTCTTGTTAGACAACAATGGTGCGATTTTAGCAGCAGCATCATCAGCAGCAGCACCATTAATCATTAATTTCCGCTGTAGGTTTCGTCCGAAATGCGCTCGGCATCTGTCAGGACGCCGCCATTTTTTACACAGAATGGAGAACTAGGAACAGCAGCAACAACATAACGGAGCACTATTATTTTCCCTCAGCACATAGCAGCGGCAACAACAAGCCAACAACAAAATTAAACCAGGAAGCAATAGCAACATATACTAGCCGTGCGTTGTCGCATCGGCGTAGGTCGCCACGGAAGACTCTCTGCCGACTACGTGAGAGATGTGTCCGACGGTTGGGTAGCTAGAGGGCTTCTTTACTTGTGGAGAGAGAGAAACCTGGAGATGGGAATTCTGATTTTGGGTCACCATTGGATCGATTTTTTTTTATTTTACAAAACTTCAAATTATTGGATAGGGATTTGTTTTGGGTGCTGCAAGCAAGAAAACATGAGAACAATCTTAATTGGACTTGACTGTGTCTGGGTTGGACCGATCATCAGATCCTATCACTAGAAGGGATACCATCATCTCAATCGAGCGGTATACCCCATCTCAATCGGGCACGGCGTCTGTCACAGACTAGAAGTCACAGATGTGAAGAGTTATCTCAATCGGGCAAACGGCCGTCACGGATGAATCTATCTAAATCGGGCCCTAATTAAAGCCCGTCACCGATAGCTTTGACCCAGACGACTAGTCAAACTATAGCCCGTCACGGATGACCTATCTCAATCGGGCCACAACTAGCGCCCGTCACAGATGACCCTTATCTGTGACGGGCATTAACTATAGCCTGTCACAGATGACAGCATTAACTATGGCCCGTCACAGATGACCCTCATCTCAATCGGGCCTAAGTTAATGCCCGTCACAGATGAGTATAATCCAAAAATAAATAAATTTTATTTTTTGGCTAGTTTTAGGCCTCTAGGCCAGTCTTTTTTTGTCCTAACTTGAATTCAAACTTCCCGATCAGTCACCCATCCTGAAATTGTTCCAAGCCGAGCACGCTAGATTGGCTTCCGGAAAAGTAGTTGTAACTTGTTGGTATGAGTATTCTATTAATCTTATTAAGCCCTAAGCCAGGATGTCAAATTGGGGGTTATTAAATGATTTCAAATGGAAAAGTCACCAAAACCAAAGTTGTAGAACTCATCGAGGTGTAAAATTTTTATTTTGGTCATTTCTCCATATGACTCTATTTAAACAATTTGAAATTCGAAATTCAAAGTTTTAAAAGTTCAAATAGAATTTTAGATCAGTGAACGGCTTCAACTGAAAAAGTCATAAACAAGAAAGTTGTATAACTCATCAAGATCTATAACTTTTATTTTGGTCATTTTTCTATATAACATTTTTTGAACCATTTGAATTTGAATTTGAAAATATGACAACTTCAAACAATATTTTCAAATACTAAATGATATCAACTGAAAAAGTCATCAACAACAAAGTTGAATAACTCATCAAGATCTAAAACTTTTATTTTGGTCATTTCTTCATACGACAAAGTGATAGTAACATTATTCATAAAATTGACATATCTCTTATCTGGTTTTATAAACTATAACACATATATGTAAAATTTATGAATAATATTACTAACATTTCGTTGGATGAAGAAATAACAAAAATAAAAGTTTTAGATCTTGATGAATTATTCAACTTTGTTGTTGATGACTTTTTCAATTGAAATCATTTAGTATTTGAAAATGTTGTTTGAATTTGTTATATTTTCAAATTCAAATTCAAACTGTTAAAAAAATGTTATATAGAAAAATGACCAAACTAAAAGTTGTAAATCTGGATAAGTTATACAACTTTGTTGTTGACATTTTTTCCATTTGAAATCATTTACTACCCGTAAAATTATTTTGACTCATAAAATGAATTATTATACTTCACTTAATTATTTTGCTATAGTTCAACTTACAAATATAAACATTTCATATGAAAAATGAAAAAATAGTCATCGGTGACAGGCTTTAGTTAATGCCCGATAGAGATTAAGTATATAGCCCGTCACTGATGAGTCATCTGTGACGGGCCTAGTTGCTATCTCAAACGGGCCTCAAGTTGGTGCACGTCACGGATGATGGTCATCTGTGATGGGCCACAACTTGAGGCCCGTTTAAGATATGGAATGTTATCTCAATCGGGCCTAAAGTTGGCGCCCGTCACAGATGATGGTCATCTGTGACGGGCCACATCTTTAGGCCCGTTTGAGATATGGAATGTTATCTCAATCGGGCCTAAACTACGGCCCGTCACTGATAGGTGTCATCTGTGACGGGCTTAAGTTTTATGCCCATTTAATATGTCTGTGCGACCATAACTCAATCGGGCACTTTTTGGCCCGATTGAGATGACTTCCTTGTGACGGCATGCTATTTCTAGGCATATTAGAGCCCGTCACAGATAGAAGGATCTGTACTAGTGTATATCGGTTCGGTCCCATGCCGCCAGTCGGTCTAGCCCTGTGCAAAAGGCTTGGGTCTTTTCCAAATCTGACCTGGACTTGCGATAAATATATCCCAGTGCTAAATTTGGTTGCCAACATATATAATTCACGTACCGCGGTTAACAGTGAAAACGGGAAAAATACATATAAATTTTCTAGAAGTTTCTTAAAAAATACTACTTAACCGCTTTATCAATCAATGCACACCAGCTTAGTAAAATAAAACAGAGCGGTTATCGCCACAATTTTAACAGTCCTTACCATGGTATATGTGTCCGTTGATAAAACATACCTTCTATACATGGTTTAATGTAATACGACAATACCATATATCTAATAGTATACGAGAAGGTATCCTATAATTAAAGGAAATAAGGCAAATAAAGATAGAAATTATCTTCCCGGACTGGAATGTGTAAGAGTCTAGTCGGGGGAGATAAGGTTTGTCTCTCCAAGTTCTACTTGGATAAGAAGATGACCAACGTATTAAATAGAAGCCCCCCTCTCATCCAGCAAGAAGCATCGAATTATAAGCCATAGCCAAAGCCACATCCAGAAGTAATCCGGAGGAAGCCAGCGCCTTATTCGCCGAATAGATCTTGTTAGGTCGTTCTCGTCAGCTTCTAGTCGACGGATTCATCAAGTCGTCCTGTTCCCCATTATACTTTGTGTGGTATTCCCATCCATAATACATATAAACTGAAGTATGGTTATTACTCATCTTGAGGACATGAACCAATATAAATCATTATCCTTTGTCTGTTTGATCTGATCTTGAGTATACCTTGGTTCAAACGATCCCCATACCCTGCAAATATTGTCTTTGGGTATAGTTCGTCGACAATATGTTAAACACATTTTTCTCACACCTCTAAATAAACGACCATTTCTATGGTACTTTCACACTATAAGCATATATATAGGTCTTGTTTGGCATAGTCCAAATATTACATCCATGTTGGATTTGAAATTTGTTTGTTAAATTATAGTAATTTAAATTTTATATTTCACTTAAAATAGGAGAAAAAATGATTCATCGAAATGCTTTCAATGTAATCGCGGATCCAGATTTATAAATATGTGCAGTTAGAAATACCTAGCTCTAAAAAATCTTGGATAGAGATGTGCCAAACAAGACCATATGCAACAAGCATCTCCTAGAACATATGGTCTTGTTGCATATGGTCTTGTTTGAATATTGCAACTAGAGATCACAAAAATTCTCAACACTATATACTTCTAACTTGTAAGTCCAATGAGCATCTAAACTCATCCCATCACTATTTGCATGTCAGGCTGGCTACATAGAAGGGTGGCAGAATCTCCATAGGGGCCACGGACCTCCCGAATACCCACCCTATGGGCCCATGGGCAAGTGCAATTTCCAACTTGCTAGTCCATTGAGGTGGGGCCCAATCAAATGCGTAACAGTTTTCACCCATAGGTTAACTACAGTCCCTAGGATATAAGGCCCATCAACAATTGCTTATGAAAGCCCATTTCTACAGGCCAAACCCTAGGTGTTCTAGTTATAAATAGAAGGGTGTGAACCCTAGATCAAATCCTTCCCAACCTCCTAGCCGCCAGCGCCGTCAGGCCATTAGCACTTGCGCAACCCACTGGCCTCGCAGTCACCCCCTCTCTGACCGGCCGCCACCGCCCCTCTCCATCTTCCTTTCTCATCGACGCTCCAAGTCCCTCTCCTCTACTGCTACCATGCCGGCGCCCCAATCTTGTCCAACTTGGATCCGACCCGCCCCGTTGTCAACCCAAGATATATACTGTCCTAAGAGCAAAAAAGAAAAGGGGTAGCTCGAAGTTGCGGCGGCTGCAAAAGAAAAGGATGAAGACTTTTTTACCTCTAGGGTTTTGTTCCCCTTTATCTCCTTGCATGTTTGGAGCAGATGCTGGAGTGAGCTCGGCCATGGCGACATCAATAAGTAATACTTGTTCATCTCTAAATCTTGTTGCCCCCGTTTTTCGCTTATGGAATTTGTTGAGTTCATTTGGATCTGATGCTTTTCTTTTCAATCCAGTCTTGTTTGATATGATTATTGGTACGGCTAGGGGTTTCACATTAGGAATCAACTTGGTCTAAAGATCATCCACTGGAGAAGTTATGAAAAAAAAAGGTGAGTACTTCGGATCCTTTTGTTTATCTTCTTCTTCCACTACTTTTTTTATGTGCCTTTTCAAGTTTCTTCGTGTTATCTAGATTAGTGGGTGGTACATAAAGGTCTAATCTTTTTAGATCTACTCTTATTTATACTGATCAGGAGGTCATTTTTTTGTTAAAAACAACAGATCTAGCCATATGTGTTTGCTACATATGGTTAGTGAGGAAAATAATTCAGAACTTTGTGTTTACCTTCCTTGTGTGTTTTATACATTTTATTATATGTTGAAATTGATAGTTATAGAGATTACTATTTATGTACCTTACCTTTTCTAGGATTAATCTACTAGTGTTGCATGGGCTATTGTTTAGATTACAAACATTTAAAATTTAATAATATACTGAATAGATTGGTTATTTTATAAATTATAGTTGCTTAGATTTAAAAATGTCTATATAAATTACAACTTACTAATAATTTCAAAATCAAAATGATACAATATATTTATCTAATGCCCAAATTTTGGAATTATTTTTTTTCAGAAAGATATCCATATTTGTTTTATTGGTGTTATTTTAGCTAATTCTGGTCAACGCCTCTAAAAATATGTTTTCTCAAAAAACATTATTCCACTACATTGCTTGACCATTTTTATAAGATATTTCTAAAGTTCCTTTCTCAAATATTTAATTTATCCCTATAATAAAATAGATAATTCGTAACAATAATCTGGACAATAGTCTATGTCAAATGCAAAAATTAATATAATAAACTGAAGAGCCCATAGAATTTACAACAATATGTTTTATTCAAGATGATTTCTCAATATGATATAAAATTTTGATAATACCATCACAATCACCTAATCAAGAAATAGTTTGTTTTCTAGATAAAGGTTAAGGATTTACCTCAAATAAATGATCTATGACTATGGATATAATCTACCAGCTCGCACATCAATCAGGTTGTACATCTATTCTGTTAGGGCATGTACTTTAATAATAAACTCACTGTGTTATCATACAAATAAATTTGGTAACATAGAATAGAAGAGAGAAATGAGAGGAAAGAGAAACATTATTACTACACTTGACAACAAAGTGACTCTTAGCATTTTTTAACGAAAATTTGTTGCATGTGGGTGGAGAAGATAAAAAATGGTAAATAAAAAAAATGTTTTGGTGCATTAATGATGAGACCTCTTATTATCTCAACTATTATAAGATGGTAGTCTCTACCTCTACCTTTGTATGTTTCCAATTTCAGTATACCGTATAGGATTCTACTACCGATTAGCGATTAATATACGTGACTGGATAAGAAAAACAAGCACAGTTAGAGAAAATTTCCAGTCCGGTCAGTAAACCGTATAAGATTCTATTGATTGCTTAAACCGTACATCTATTCAACAGAGATAATTTCCCATTCACTAAAACCGTACCAGATTTAACCATTTCTTCATGTACGTAACTGGATAGGAAAAATAGAAACTAAATAATTTTGAATGCATCGATACAATCTACGGTTGTGATATTACGATCATTCTAATCAACTGCTAGATTTTTCTAGTTGATATATGAGCTCCTAAAAAATATCTAATTAGTATAATTAGTATAGATAGATAGATAGATAGATAGATAGATAGATAGATAGATAGATAGATAGATAGATATTTGCTTAACCTTTGTCCATCAGTGAAGAGGAAACGGCCATATATGACCATATGGAGTACTATACATTAATTAGTGCCCATTAGGCATTCTCGCGAAAATTGCACTCACGGCTTGGCCTAGCTGGTACTACATGAATTTTACTTTTCACGAATATATGGGTATATCCGGCCAGAGAGGCATATGGTTGGCCCAGCTTAATTAAAATGATTCCCCGCGCCTTACTACAGAAATTACTAAGTAACTTTTAATATTTTTTAATAATCGAGCTAAAAAAATTAAATTAGTTATTAACAACAAATAAAACTAGTTTGTCAAACTATGTTCAAAGAGAAATAAATTTAGTAGACATACTCTATATGAGATTGTAGATGAAATATGATATCCCACACTTTGATTATATGGATGAATATATGTTGAATATTATAAAAATGATGGATATATATATATATATGTTTAAAATATTATGAAGAATAATGTGAAGAAAGATGATTGGGTGTTGATTTGTAGAATTCAATGAATTATAGATAATGTTGCATGCATGCATAAGTTTTTTATATAGTTATTGCTAGTGGATGATGATGTGACATGTTTGTATGTTGAGTTTTAAAATTCGTGGGTTATAACTTTACAGTAAGATAGGATTAGCATGGTTTCTTGTTTTTTTTTAAAAAAAAACCCAATTAGGGAACTCATGAAATTTAGAACTAATTAGTAACTGAAAATAATCTTTTCCGAAATTAAAACAACAACAATTTTATTTCGAACATGGTAAAATAAACAAATGTCAGCCGAGTTTAGGCCTAACTAATTAATTAAGCTAGGTTGGTCAAATAAATTTGGCTCAGCATTGAACGGTCTAACTTTTTCTAGACGATCAAAGCTCAGAAAGGCAGAAACATGTATAAATCTTGTATTTCATAATGTGTTAATCTCGGAACCTAATGTTGGCCCAATTACTTTGTGGTTAAACAGATGAGGCAGTACTGCATGCACTTAGTTCCTGATGCAGTAAAGACATTAACTAATGGTTCAATTGTTGGCGCCACACTAATTCGATGGATTAATTGTTTATGGTTACATGGCCTCTGCTGGTAAATTGGAATATGATCTCACGTTGCCTGCATGACTGCATATCAGGTAGGTGCTTCTAACTAGTTGATTTTCCTCTTGGGCAAACCCCAGCTAGACTTCCGCATGTATGTGTTCCATTTAATGTTTCGATTATCATGTTAAAAAGTAAACCAAATATGTGATGTGGCTGTGCACTGAGATGAAGACGCTGGGTGAGTGTGCTAGGGGTGGCAAAATCTCTATCCAGGAACCCGCCCTTACAGATTAATTAAGAATAGATCCAATTTTTGACCCGCGGAACCTTTGAGAAAATGTGAGGGTAACAGTGGGGAAGTGGGGCGGGACCCTGTACAGGAATAAGGCCCATCAAGAGTAGCTTTCCAATTATCAGAAGTTGATTACTACTCGACCGACCCAACTATTGGATTAGATATAGCTGAAAATAAAAGGATGTAGCTATAAAAACGAGAAAACTCAAATCATCCTTAAGAGGATATCCTCTCATTTTTACATATCACTTAAAAAGTCATAAAAAAATTGAAAAAACTTAACAGGATAGATCAATATGTGATATGTCACTTCACAAATATGCAAATTCAAATTCAGCTTATACAAGTAGAAACAAAAATAATAAATTTGACTATGAAGTGAATGTGTAATTCACGGTCAAATTTGTTATTTTTTGTTTCGAATTGTATATGTCAAATTTTAACTCACATGTTTGTGAAAAGATATATCATAGATTGATCTATCTTGACAATTTTTTAAAAAAATTTTGATAACTTTTTGAACGACATGTATAAAACGAGAGTATGTCCCCTTGATAGACAAAAATCCACTTTCATAAAAACGCTACATCAGGTTTTCCCGACCTAGGCCATGGATGGTTAACTTGGTTTCCCCTTTTTTTTTTTGGGACAGCTCACCAAGATAGATACAAATATGATTTCAGTAATTTATTTCAATAGTATATTAAAAAATTACGTTACTATTTTCCCACTACTTAAATGATGAGTTGTTTACATATTGAGTGTGTCAGTACTGACTTTATGCATTTTTGTTTTTTGTTGAGAATTGGACAAAAGTGTATTGAATCACTTAATTAAACAGTAAGCATATAAAATAAATACAGCTAATATGATGTCTATATGCACCTTCTTATAATTTTGCATGCAAAATTGAATCAAATTATAGGGAGTATGGGTCCATTTGTCAATCCTTACCATTGTTCTCATGCATTACGCCTGATAAGTATATATACCGATTGAAAAAATATATATTAAAACAATTATCTTGAGAATATAAAACTAAAATAGAAAGCATATCAAACTAACTATATCATCCATGGATGTATATCCATGTCTAGATGATGTAACCATTTTTTCTTCCAAAAAAAGGTCATACATAGAACACACATACTTATCTTCATGGACCAATCTGTAATCAGCTCATCATTTAAGTAGTAGAGAAATACTAACGTAAAATTAAATATGCTAGTGAAATGAATTTGCTTAAATCAAGTTTGTATCTTCCTTGGTGAGTTGTCAAAAAAAAAAACGGTAAATCAAAGTTGACCCTCCATGTCCCTGGCCCCACCACGCAGCGTCTCACAAACCTGTACGTGCTGCACCATCCCTCGTGTGGATTTGTTGTGTCCGTTGTTGCTGAAACGGACGGCTCAGATCGAGTAGAAACGGACACAAAAAAAAAAGAATTCCTAGTCAGTGATTGCAATGCCGGTTCGAAATTTTAGACCCCACCGGCAAGCCATTATCTCGTCCGAAATTTTCGAATTTTCTCAATTTTTTGTGAATACGGTCAAAATTTATCCAAATTCAGTCGAAATTTGTTAAAAAATTTATATAATTTCGGCCCAAAAGTACCGAAAATTTCCAAATTGCGGTATAGCACTGAAATTTTGACCGAAAGCGAAATTGTAAACCCTGTTCCTAGTACATTTAAAACCTCCCGCTTCAGCGTCGCCTCTCGTTTTGGGAAAGCCTTGATGGCGGCGTGAGATAATCTCAAGTGCTCGTCCAGTTCCATCGATTATTCCTTTCCTTGGATTGGTGGAGAGATCGTCTCGATCCCCTCCCAAGATTTGGTCGAGCGATTTCGGGCAAGAGATCGCGCGGCGGCGATGGCGGCGCGGGATAAGAGGATTAATGGTGGCCTCCAAGGCTTCGCGGTGTCGTCCTCGAGCAAGAAGGAGAAAGGGATCCGGATCTTGGATGCCCCTGCGCCGCCGGAGATCCCGACGCGGCGTGCCGGGTTCTCTTTCGGGGTAGGTGATGGTGAGGAGGCGGAGGAGGAGGTGGTGCTGGCGCCGTCGTCGGCGCTGGCGAGGGCGCGGGGGTGCGACGTGTACGTCGGGTACGGCGGCGGCGGTGGTGGTGGCGCGGCGGCGGAGGTGGAGCGGTTCGTGGCGTGGCTGTGCGCCGAGATGGAGGCGCTCGGCGTGCGCTGCGTGGCGGCGGACCGGCGGCGGTGCCGCGACGCGCCGTCGCACGCGGCGGCGCGCGCCGCGATGGACGCCGTGGTGGCGGGCGTCGTGGTCGTCACCCCGGCGTCGCTCGGGAACCCCTACTGCGTCGACGAGATCCGTGCGTTCGTGGAGAAGGGGAGGCTCGTGCCGGTGTTCGTCGGGCTCGGGAAGGGCGACTGCCGCGCGGAGGACGTCGTGGAGAAGCGCGGCGATCTGTGGGGGAGGTTCGGCGGCCACCTGTGGAAGGTCTACGACGGCGGCGAGCGGGACTGGAGGGAGGCGGTTGGCGCGCTGTCCCGTGCTGATCCGGCCGTGGAGGTGGACGCCGCGAGCCAGAGGCACCGCCTGATCGATCTCCTCGAGATCGTCGGGTCGAGGCTTGGGCGGCGCGCGGTGACGGACGCCGTCCGGTCATGGCGCGCGGCGGCGGCGGTGCACCCGGAGCTTCCCTTCGCCCGCAACGAGCGCTTCGTCGGGAGGGAGAGCGAGCTGCTCGATCTCGAGGCCGTCCTGTTCGGGAAGAGGCCGATGCATCTGGTCGAGGTCGAGGTGTTCTGCGGCGAGCCGGCGTTCATGGACGGCGTCGTGTGCATCTCCGGCGCGTCGGGCGCCGGGAAGACGGAGCTTGTGCTGGAGTACGCGCACCGCCACGCCATGGAGTACAAGAAGGTGCTGTGGGTGCGCGGCGAGGCGAGGTACCTACGCATGGGCTACCTCAAGCTCGCCGACCAGCTCGGCCTCGCCGTCGGCGACGACCTGTCCCTCATCGCCGCCGGAGACCGGCGTAGCAGCGGCAGCAAGAAGGCCGAGAAGGAGTGGATCTTTCGTGGCTTGGAGAGCGACGCCATTGCCAAGATCCGAAAGGAGCTCACGCGCGAGATCCCCTACCTCCTCGTCATCGACAATCTCGAGAGCGAGACGGACTGGTGGGACAGCCGCGACGTGCAGGACCTCCTGCCCGGCGCCGTCGCCGGCGCCGCCGTGCGCAGCCATGTCATCATCACGACGACGCGGCTGCGCCGGCTGCAGAGGGTCAGGACGTTCTCGCTGGCGCCGAGCATGGAGTCGCCGGAGGCCATGCTGCTGATGACGAGGAACGGGGCTCTCGCGTTCCACGGCGAGGAGGACACCATTGCCCTCAGGGCGATCCAGCAGAAGGTAGGTAGCATCCCTCTCGCCCTCGCGCTCGTCGGCGCGGTCCTCTCCGAGCTCGCCGTCAGCCCGGCGGAGCTCCGGCAAGCCATGAACGACGCGCCGTACCGCGCGCCGACGTGGGAGGAGAACGACGCGCCGGCGCTGCGGGACAACCCGGGCATGGTGCAGCTGCTCGACGTGTGCTTCGCGCTCCTGGACGAGGAGAAGGACGGCCTCGGCGAGGCGGCGGTGAGGATGGTCGAGACCAGCAGCTTCTTCGCTCCGTCGCCGATCCCGGTGGCCTTGCTGGCGGCGGCCATGGGCGGCGAGCCCAAGAGGCCGCTGTGGAAGCAGATGAAGCTCGCGCTGCGCCTCTCCTGCTCATCATCCCGGCGAGCGCTGGACAAAGACTCCTCCTCCCGCCGCCGCGCCGCCGCCGCCGCCGCCGAGCCGGAGGCGCTGGTGGCGCTGCTGCGGCTCGGGATCGCGCGGCGGTGCACGACGCAGCCGGCGCCGTGCGTCTCCGTGCACCGGGTGTTCAGGCTCTTCGGCCGAAAGGCCGTCGGCTCCGGCGAGGCGGCGGCGCGTTCCACCGTCCGCGCCATCACCGCCGCGGAGGTGCACGACGAACACGCGTGGGCGGCGTGCATGTCGGTGTTCAAGATCGCGCCGGCCATCGCCGCCAACCTGCCGACGAAGGAGCTGCCCCAGTTCGTCACGCACGTCGCCGTGCCGCTCGCCGCGCGAGGCGTGGTTGCGCACTCGGCGTACGCCGCCGTCACCGACCTGCTCGTGGAGTCCAGCAACGTCGTCCGCGGCGAGGAGAGCAGGTACGTCGCGAGCGGCGGCCTCGATGAGAACCCAGCTCTGTACCATGAGCTTGCACATTCTAGGGCACAGCTGCTGAAGCTCCGCGCCAAGCTGATGCTCCGAGGAGGCGAGTTCACGCTCGCCGAGGACCACAGCTTGGCGGTGATCCACATCCTGGAGGTGGTCGCCGGCGACGATGACCCGGAGACGGAGGAGGCGAGGGCGGCCTTGGACCGCGTTCTGCAGGTTCAGCCAGAGTGATTTTTTGCGGGTTTAGGGTCTAGGACTTTAGGCGCGGAATCTTGCATGGCTCTCATAGAAACTCGTACAAAACTAGACTATAACCCACACATTGTTGCGGGTTTGATTGTGCTGTTATTTTCATGTATCTTGTCTTTAATAAAATGTATCTTTTGATACTTTGGTATTTATTTTGGAACTAGCACTTACGTTATTACTTATTACTTATTTTGGATTCTACGGATTAAATATTTATCGGTCTTACCGCACCACCTATTTTTAAGTACATGGTAGACACGCCCGTTAGTTTTGACCATTGACTTGCTACAAAAGCCATAAATAAATTATTTCCCATTTTACCATGTCCCTCCCTCCCCATTTTCTGGCCTCCTCTCACTGCTCCTGCTTGAGCTCTGAGCCCCAACCGCTCATGCTCGTGCTCAAGGAGCGTTGGAGTAGCCAAGAGATGGAGTGTGAGACATCTTATGAAGTGGGAAAATAGTTTTCTGTGCTCATATAATGTGGTATGTCAACGGGTAAAGCTAATGTGCCATTGCTACCGTGGAGTAAAACTATGTGGAATGGACAAAAGTGGGTCAAACGAGTGATACGAAAAATTCAAGGTGAAAAAAAATTAGGGCTTTAGGCACGGGATTTTGCATGGCTCTCGTAGAAACTCATACAAAACTAAACTACATCCCGCACGTTACGGGTTTGATTGTGCTGTTATTTTCATGTTTCTTGTCGTTAATAAAATGCATCTTTTGGTACTTTGGTATTTATTTTGGAACTAGCACTTACATTATTACTTATTACTTATTTTGGATTCTACGGATTAAATATTTGTCGATCTTACCACACCACCTATTTTTTAAGTACATGGTAGACATGCCCGTTAGTTTTGACCGTTGACTTGCTACAAAAGCCACAAATAAATCATTTCCCATTTTACCATGTCCCTCCCTCCCCATTTCTTGGCCTCCTCTCGCTGCTCCTGCTTGTGCTCTGAGCCCCAACTGCTCATGCTCGTGCTCAAGGAGGAGCACTGGAGTAGCCAAGAGATGGAGTGCGAGACATCTTATGAAGTGGGAAAATAGTTTCTTGTGCTCACATAATGTGGTATGTCAACGGGTAAAGCTAAAGTGCCATTGCTACCATGGAGTAAAGCTATGTGGAATGGGCAAAAGTGGGTTAAACGAGTGATACGAAAAACTCAGGGTTATAAAGAATTTAAAATTTAAGGCTTTAGGCGCAGGATTTTGCATGGCTCTCGTAGAAACTCCTTTAAAAGTAGAGTACATCCCGCACGCACGCTGTTGCGGGTTTGATTATCCTGTTCTTGTCATGTAATCTTATCGTTTAAAAAATTTATAGTATCTTTTAGTACTTTGGTATTTATTTTGGAACTAATAGTTACATTATTGCTTATTTTCTATTCTAGAGATTAAATATTTGTTGGTCTTACCAGACCACCTATTTTAGGTACACGGTGACAATGCTTGTTAGTTTTAACCGTCGAGTTGCTAAAAAAACAAATAATTTTTTCCCATTTTACCATATCGCTCCCAACCCATTTCATGGCTCCTCTTGTTGCTCCTCCTTGTGCTCTGAGCCCCTTCTGCTCGTGCTCAATAAGGACCGCTCAAGTAGCTAAGAGATGGAGTACGAGGCATCTTGTGGACTAGGAAAATATTTTTTTTGTCACGTCATGTGATACGTCAACGGGTAAAGCTAAATGTGCCATTGCCACCGTGGAGTAAAGCTACGTCGAATGGGTGAAAGTAGGTTAAACTAGTGATATGAAAAACTCGGGGTGGAAAATAATAGGATTTAGGGCTTTAGGCGCGGGATTACGCATGGCTTTCATAGAAACTCCTATTGCGCACACACGTTGGTGCAGTTTTGATTGTGTTGATATTGTCCTGTAATCTTATCATTTAAAGAATTGTATATTTTTGTACTTTGGTATTTATTTTGGAACTAATGTAACATTTTTACTTATTTTAGGTTCTAGAGATTAAATATTAGTTGGTCTTACCATACCACCTAGTCTTAGTACACGGTGGCAATGTGTGTTAGTTTTGACCGTTGACTTGCTGCAGAAAACACAAATGAATTCTTCCCCATTTTATCATATTCCTCCCTCCCCATTTCTTGGCACCTCTCGCTGCTCCTGCTTGTGCTATGAGCCCCTTCTGCTCCTACTCATGCTCAAGAAGGAGCGCTAGAGTAGCCAAGAGATGGAGTGTGAGGCATCTTATGGACTAGGAAAATATTTATTTGTGCTCACGTTATGTGGTACGTTCACGGGTAAAGCTAAATGTACCATCGCCACTGTGGAGTAAACCTATGTGGAATGAGCAGAAGTGGGTTAAATGAGTGATATAAAAAACACAGGGTAAAAAATAATCAAATTTAGGGCTTTGGGCATGGGATTTTGCACCGCTCTCGTAGAAACTCCTATAAAACTAGAGTGCATCGCGCACGCACGTTGGTGCGGTTTTGATTGTGTTGCTATTGTCATGTAATATAATCGTTTAAAAAATGTATCTTTTAGTGCTTTGATATTTATTTTAAAATTTATGTTACATTATTACTTATTTTGGGTTCTAGATATTAAATATTTGTTGGTCTTACCATACCACCTATTTTTAGTACACAGTGGCAATGCATGTTAGTTTTGACCGTTATTTGCTACAGACAACACAAATTAATTCTTCCCCCATTTTACCATATCCCTCCCTCCTCATTTATTGGCTCCTCTCGCTGCTCCTGCTTGCACTCTGAGCCCCGTTTTCTCATGCTCATGCTCAAGAAGGAG
Organism: Oryza sativa Japonica Group; assembly: GCF_034140825.1. Classification (NCBI taxonomy): domain Eukaryota; kingdom Viridiplantae; phylum Streptophyta; class Magnoliopsida; order Poales; family Poaceae; genus Oryza; species Oryza sativa. The sequence goes on from NC_089045.1 coordinate 23,646,103, forward strand.
CGCTCGAGTAGCCAAGAGATGGAATGCGAGGCATCTTATAGACTAGGAAAATATTTTTTTGTGCTCATGTCATGTGGTACGCCAATGCATAAAACTAATGTGCCATTGCTACCGTGGAGTAAAGCTATGTGGAATATACAGAAGCAGGTTAAATGAGTGATATGGAAAACTCAGGGTGAAAAATAATTAGATTTAGGGCTTTGGGCGTGAGATTTTGCACGGCTCTCGTAGAAACTCCTATAAAACTAGAAAACATCGCGCACGCACGTTGGTGTGGGTTTGATTGTCCTGTCATTGTCATTTAATATTATCGTTTAAAAATATGTACCTTTTTTACTTTGGTATTTATTTTGGAACTAATGTAACATTATTACTTATTTTGGGTTCTAGAGAATAAATATTGGTCGGTCTTACCGTACCACCTATATTTAGTGCAAAGTTGTCAATGCGTGTTAGTTTAGAAAACACAAATGAATTCTTCCCCATTTTACCATATTCCTCCCTCCCCATTTCTTGGCACCTCTCGCTGCTCCTGCTTGTGCTATGAGCCCCTTCTGCTCCTACTTATGCTCAAGAAGGGGCGATCGAGTTGCCAAGAGATGGAGTGTGAGGAATCTTATGGCCTGGGAAAATATATTCTTGTGCTCACATCATGTGGTAAGTCGACGGGCAAAGCTAAATGTGCCATCGCCACCGTGGAATTTTTGTCCAATTTATCTGATCTGGAATTTTTGTTCATGGTGTATAAATTAAAGGACTTGGTACGTAAGTTTGCAAGATTCAATGGTGAAGTACCTGATTCCCAAAAAAACAAACCAAAGTTGTGACACAGATGAACATGGTATGGTGGTTTTAAATGTCAATCATTTTGTTCTATACTCAAACAGTGACAGTAGACACTGAAGCAAAAGGCGTTTACCTTCATGTTCCTAGAGAGATTGGTGTTCTGGGTTAACAGAAATATCTTCAGCACAACATTGTCTACAGGACGGAAATAACAGGTAGAGATTATCACTTCTGTGTCTTTAAGAAGATTGCAAGAACTGAAAAAAAATGCAGATGAAATAAGTCCTATAGCATCGATACAATCACAGTGGTTATAGAGAAGAACTATAGAAGTGGTATTTGAAGTGGCAAATAGTTAAATTTCCCTGATAAATTACTCGCTTCATTAGTGCAGTGTGTTTCTGTGCATGGTATTAGGGAGGAACGAAAATAAAGAAATTGGGGGTGCACTGATCCAAGTCCTGTCATAAACAATATGTGATAAAAGAAAAATTGCATCAGACAAGCTGCCTTTGTTAGATCGAGTTCCAACATATATCTGCATCTTACAGGTAATTGCAAACAGTCGTTATGATCTAATTCGGGACTAGTGCAAATATCTTAAATTACCAGTAAAGCGGTGAACCACACTGTAAATCTCGTATCGATCAGGCCGAGGATATATAGCATTTCCATTACCTTAAAAGAACGTATCATATCTCGAAAAAACTACAACGAAATCTATATCTATATCTATATATACCTAATAAAAAAATACGTAAGGTTTTCGAAAGTTTTTTTTCGTCCGTCATCCACTTGCGTACGCAAAATCGATTTTAATCTGCTTAGATGTATCAAACACTTTTCAATCTACTCCAAAACCACGGTTCAGATAGAATATGTATTTTCCATGTAACAACCAAGCAAAAACAGCAGTTTGCCTACTTGGCTAAGGAAGGAGCTCTTCATTCCCACATTCATCTCCTTTTTACACATATTATTACTTGCACTAGTGTGATTTAAAGCGTCAATGGGCCACTCCTAAGCCAAATCTGGCCTACTTTATCAAAACCATTTTACACCTATTATTACTTAGAATAACTCTACTTTGAATCCCTCATTCCAAATCATATTTTTTGGTAAAAAGAAAATGATCGCAGGGGCTCCTAAATTAAAACTCTGACCCCTTTTGACCTCGGCAAATCTCTACCATTACAAAAATTAAAGATATTTTTATCGATATTTTAGTAAGTCATCTGTGTATGAGTCAGTTTTTAAGTTCGTTCGCTATTGGAAATATAGATCTGTATTTTAGTCGAGTTTTAAGTTCATTCGCTTTTACAAATACAGAAGGAGTTGTATAAGAAATCTCTTTAAAATAAACTCGCATGTTAACTTGACATGATTTTCTAGAAAAATATATATATCCAAGCGAATTCTTACAATGAATTTCACAATGAACAATAATAAGATTAATATAGTCTTTACCCGTTGCAACGCACGGGTATTTTTTCTAGTTAGCTAAAATTTCCTGTCCATCCGTCTTGATTTGGATGAGTTTGTACCAATTTTATCGAAATGTTTTAAAGTTAATTGAGATCAGCATATACCTATACCAGTTGCCCTTCCACCGCCACCACCTCCAATCCTCCCATCAACCTATCCAATGGAGCTCCTCACAACCAGAAGAAATTGGTCATGCATATGCTTTGTTCTTATACTAGATATATGCATGTAGAGTTTTTAATTAGCTCTGAGTATGGTTGATTTGCACTTGTGCACCAGCACTAAAGGAGGCCTGGGGGTGTGGCGCGATCCGTAGGGAAGTAGCTTTCTTACTGACAGAATTAATAAAGCTAGTCATGAAAAAATATTGTAATAACCTCTTTTCTGGACGCCATTTTCATAACAGCGATGGTGAGGCTGTGACTGAATAATCCACAAAGTAAGCACGATGATTGCTGCAGTTATCAGTTCACAATAGTACGTACAGAAGGCGGAGGAAGGGCAGGCAGGGGTGGATTTATAGTATAAGGACCGGTGTCAGGCGACACCGACGACTTTCGGTAAAATCTATAACGAAACTACTTATCCATATATTATAACACCATAATCTAAGCATAATTAGTATCCTATAACACCGATAGACACATCATGACACCGATGAAAAGATTTTCTGGATCCACCGAGGGCAGGGCATGTAGCGGTACATGCAGGCGCACGAAGCTGTGGCCCTCAGTGAGGTAGGGACTTCATCTAGTGGCCGTCGCGTCGACGCCCAGCTTGAGCTCGGCCGGCCAGGGCGTTGAACAGACTGCTTGCAGGCGATGCGCGCCATGTGGTCGATCGCCGTACTCCGCCATGTGTGCCCTGATCGATCCGAACCCAGTACGTCGTCATCATCGCCATCGCTGACCTGTGACGATAACGAGGAACCGAACCGGGGACGAGATCGATATGGAGTCCCTCCAGGGGTGTAAGTGGGTCAGCCGCGAACCCACTTATAGGTCAAAATAAGCGGATTTGTGGCTTATTTTAGCCTATAAGTGGGTTTCGCGGGTTAGCCACTTACACCCCTTCCCTCCAGCCCAATTGACTTCGTAAGGGTCGTCCCGTAAAATTTGGGAGCCCGTGCGATAAAATAAACCGGTAAACAACTTACACTTCAAGATATATTTTAGCAATATAAACTTGAATAGAAATTTTTCTTTGTGCATAATCTTCAATTGGAAAGTATATTTCTTTTTGGAAAAAGTACGAATTACCCCCTGAACTATCACGGTCGTCCAAATTCCCCCCCTAAACCCGAAAACCATACATTATTCACCCTAAACTTTCAATACCGGACGAATTACCCCCCTCGACTCAATCCAGAGCAGTTTTGTCCTATGTGGCGTATGCGTGGCAACCCAGTCAGCATTTTCTTTTTTTAAATATGGTGGGCCCACCTGTCATTCTCTCCCATCTCCTCCTTTTCCTCTTCCCCTCTTCCTCTCTCTCTCTCTCGACGTTAGGCGCGGTCGGCACGCGAGGGCCGCGATGGGCGGCAGCGGTTTGTCAGGCGTGGCCGCACGGGCGGTCGGCACGCGAGGGCAACGGTGGGCGGCAGCGCGTCGTCAGGCGTGGCCGTGCGGGCGATCAGCGCGCACGGCGGCACGCGAGGGCGGGCGGTGGGCCGAGAAGATCGATCCCGATCCCCTCCAGCGGCCCCATCTTTTTCGTTCTTGGTCATCAGGAGAGATCGATCTCCTTGGTTTTGTCGCTGTCAAGCAGCAGCAACAGCACCTTGCTTGCTAGGTCATCGTCGACGGAATCTGCTCCGCCCCCTGTGCATCGGCCATCTTCGCCGCGACCGCGGTCGACCTTGGGGCCTCCAGCCCCGACCTCCTCCTTCTCCTGTCGTCGCGTTCTCCTGGACCACGCCGTCAACCGGCTCTCCCTCGCTGGCGTTCGTTGGTCCGCCACCGCCGTCGACCGGCCTGAGCCACAGTGTCCTCTGCGATGAGCCGGCACCGGCGCCTGGCTAGGGTGCTCATCGCTGCCGTCAGGACTTGGCCGCTTCCTCCATCGGCTCTGCCTCCTGGATTTTCAACCAGAGCCGCCCGCCGCGCTCGCGTCGTGTACCTAGTCGCGCTCGCTGTCTGGAGCCCATTGCCGCGCATGCCTGTTGATTTTGCAAATTGGCCGGGGGAGACAATGAGATTCCGAATGTCTCGCCATCTCGATCACGCCCATGTTACATCCATCGATCGCATCGTCATATGCTACATCATTAATGCTAATCACCTCTTCAATTCTATCTATGTTCGTCGTCATCATCGTCGTCAATTGTCTATCCTGTAACCGTGTCATAGCTATAGCTAAAGACAAAAGACACAATCGTCCCCTGATGATGCGCTGCCGCCCATCGCCACCCCCGCAGGTGCTGGGGAGCGAGCAACGGCTGGGGAGCTTCCGGCCGACCCCCGCCTCACCGCCATGGCCGCCGCCGTGTGCGGAGCTCGCTCCCCTCGACCTCCCTTTCCACCTCCATTTCCTCCCCTTCCCCATCCACCTCCGCTCCCCCCTCCCCCATCCTCTCAACCTCCCCGCGCGCCGCCGGGTGCGTCGACGGCCGGCCTGCCCGCGTGCGCCGCTGCCCACCGCCCGTCCCGCGCGCCGCCGTGCGCGCGACGGCCGGCCCGCTCCCGCGCGCCGCTGGCCACCGGCGCTGCCCACCGCCCCTCTCCGCATTGCGTCGTGCGCGCTGTCGCCCGTTGACCATGTATGAACAGACGAAGAGAGGAAGAGGGGGGTATGACACGTGGGTCCCACCATTTTTTTAGAAAAAAAAGCTGACTGGGTTGCCACGCGTACACCACGTAGGACAAAACTGCTCTGGATTGGGTCGAGGGGGGTAATTCGTCCGGTATTGAAAGTTTACGGTGAGTAATGTCTGGTTTTCAGGTTCAGGGGGGAAATTCGGCCGACCACGATAGTTCAGGGGGGTAATTCGTATTTTTTCCTTTCTTTTTCCTTTAGTACTTCTTGAAATAAAATTTTCAATGATTTGCAGAAGACATTTCTTAGAAGTTGAAATGCTATATAAATCTATGCACATATAGATGCAAGATGAATAAAAATTAATTTAGTATACGTACTAGATAAACCATAAACCTAGTGATCATAATAAAATTTTAGGTCATATACCCTGCTGCCTTGCTGGTGTGTGCAGGGCAGCTAGCTTGCCGCTTGTGGTCGCTGCCATATCGCCGAGGAGGGCGCCCAAAGGCGTTGCTCGCTGGTTGCCGCCTTGCCGCTTTACTGCGGCACGTCAGCAGACGTGCAGACGGCGAGCGACGAGGGCCAAGAGCCAAGCGACGACCGTGCGATGAGCGGCCGAGCATCGAGCAGGACAGCGAGACGGCGAGTGCGAGAGCGGCGCGGCGTATGGGTTGGGGCAGACGGACGGGTGGACGCTCGAATTGACACACGTGCCGAAAACAAATCGACGTGCTCGCTCAGCCTCCGTTTCCAACTGCACATTTCAACTAATTTATTCTATTGGGCTAATGGTCCTGTGACACGTACTAAGATATTTGGGGCCCTGTGCGGTCACGCTTGTGGCACTCCCACAGGAACGGCCCTAACTTCGTGGACGCGGAGCGACTTCAGCGCCGCGGTGCCGCACCTTCTTTAGCTCGGAAGGGTCACGACCCAGCAGCTGCTTCCCCCAACGCCAGCAGCCGCCCGCGGAGCTCGCCGGGGATGCCGTGGTTCACCGCCGCTCTTTTGCAGGCCGGTGCCGCTGGTCTTGCCCGTCACGGGGGCAAGGATAGGATAGGACACGAAGAGGAGGATAGAGGAAAAGAAGTGGTCACTGATAGCTGGTCACGTATATATTTTTTAATTCTTTTAGTTAATTGTAATGCTGCATAAACGTCATGTTCAGCAAAAATCACCTTCAGTGCCACTTGAGGCTCCCAACCTCACTCCCTAATTTATCGCGTGCACGCTTTCCAAATACTAAATGGTGTAGTTTTTTTTTAAAAAAAATTCTATAGAAAAGTTGCTGTAGAAAATTATATTAATCTATTTTTTCAAGTTTTCTTTTGGCTAATACTTAATTAATCATGTTTTAAATCATCGCACTGTGTTTCCATGTGGAGAGGAAGGGTTCCTAACCCCTCCAAAAGATCACAGCCTAAAGGAGTAATTTTGCATCGGTTTTCATAGTTGAGGGGTTAAAATATCTAGTATTGCTAAGAGCGAGTATAATAAGATGATGTAAGTAGGCTATACAGGCTGCCACATCATATTTATGCTTATGTGGATAAGAGAGAAGATTAGAGAGAAAAGAAGCGGAGTACATAATAGATTATTAGTAGCCGGCTGCAGCATGGGTTTCAACATACTATGTGAGATAGGTAGATTTAATACTTCCTCCGTTTCACAATGTAAGTCATTCTAGCATTTTCCATATTCATATTGATATTAATGAATCTAGATAAATATATATGTCTAGATTCATTAACATTAGTATGAATGTGGAAAATGCTAGAATAACTTACATTGTGAAACGGAGGGGGTATTAATTATGCATTATATATCTATAACTAACTATTATAACTATTATATGAGCAGGCTATTAGGTTGGTTATTGATGATGTTTTAATTTTTAAGAACTAGTGGTTGGTTATATTATTAAACTTATATTTAAGGGGTTGGAATCAGATTGAACAGAAAGTCAAATGCACTTATTCCGTAGAAAAAAAAGAGGGCGCAATGGGGAATTTCTTATTTTTACATCTTTTTATTAAAATATTTTTTAAAAAATTTGTTTTGAAAATTTACAATTCTAGTGGCCTCTCGCTCTTTGGGAGGGCGTTTTTTAAAAATCGCCCTTCCTGATAAGGGACCTAAATATAAATTTTTTATTTGTGTTCAAACCCTTTCCACCGGTGTTAATCGTTTAAAAACTAATAATGCTTATTCGACACTCCAAATAATTTTAAATGGAAAAGTGATAAACAACAAAGTTGTAGATCTCATCAAGATGTACAATTTTTATATAAAATTTATCTCCATCCGATGTCGTTTGAAATGTATATCTGAGATTTTTAAAATAGTTTTATATTGTGTAACGAATATATGGATATCTAAAAGATCTTAAATGAAAACATTGTTAACTACAAAGTTGTAGATCTCCTCGATCTCTACAATTTTGATATAAAGTTTTATTTCATATGACTTTATATAATATAATTTTAAATTGTAAAATTATAGAGCTAATAAGCTGTGTTGAAAAATTTGCATTTAGGTCCCTTATCGCTCTCTGGAAGGGCGATTTTTCCCAGAAGGCCAGAGACGACTAGAATTGTAAATTTTCGAAAAAATATTTTTTAAATATTTTAATAAGAAAATGTAAAAATAATAAAATTCAATGGGGAGGTCGATTGCGACAGTCTCTAAACTCTGGCGGGCCTCTCCGAATTGGACGATAGAAAGCCCAATACCGTTAACAGCCCATCACTCCGTACACCCTAGTCGATCCGATCCTCCACCGCTAGAGGTGGCCAAATGGGCCGGGCCAAATGGGCGGCCCGGGGCACGGCCGAACCTGTAGCAGGCACGGCCCGGCACGGCCTGCTACAGTAACGGGCCGTGCCGGCACGGCACGAGTAGCCGTGCCGTGCTTGGGCCGCTGGCCGAGCCCGCGGGCCGGCACGGCACGGCACGGCTACTGTAGCGGGCCGGCACGGCACGGCCCGCGGCACGGCACGGCACGGCACGCCGGCGGCCCGTCAGGCGCGGACAGGGCGGGCGGCGGTCGAATGGGAAGGCGCCACGTGGCACTAACGGCTATTTGACCGTTCAAATTTGAAAATAACCGTTGGGAGGCTAAAAAATTCATAAAAATTTCGAAAAAATTTCAAAAAATCTCAAATTTCGCCCTATAAATAGGGCATGAACCCCAGCCATTTCTCCTCATCCCACACTCCTCATCTTGTGTTCTCAAGTGTTTTAAGTGCTCTCTTTGTTCTCAAGTGTGCATTTTTTTTTATTTTGACAAAATTTGCTCAAATTTTGTCAAAAATCAAAATTAGTTTCGTAGTTCAACAGTTTGATCGCAGAGGTTTGAAGAGCTCGCGGTTGGAAAGATGTAAGTAATATTCAAATTTGTGTATTATTTGTATTGTGTTTGTGAATTCAATAAATATTCGAAAATTTGTTTATGTCGGTTTAAATTTTCAGAATGGATCCGAACTTTCCATACCAGTCGCCGTCGTTCACCTTGGGTGATTTCGACCCCAACTACATGTCGGGGTTTGACGGTACCTCCGGATCGGCTCCAACTCCACCATCTGTGGAGGAGGTACCGGTTCATACGGCTGTCGTTGAGGAGGTACCGGTTCAGGCGGAGACAGCTTCGGAAGGATTTTCCGGAACCGCGAGCGGAAGTGTTTCGACACACACCGGCTCGAAGAGATCGAGAACCTCCGGTGTGTGGCAAAGCTTCGACGAGATAAAGGAAACATGCCCCGACGGAAGGGAGGTATCGAAAGCCCGTTGTAGAATATGTAGGCAAATTTTATCTGCTCGTTCTTCTGGTGGTACAGGTCACCTCAAGCGCCATGCGGAGTCGTGTGCCAAGAAGCAAGGAATACAACTCCGGCAGCAGCAACTTATGGTAAACCCAGACGGTACGGTACACAGTTGGGAGTACGATCCCATGGTTGCTCGGGAATCTCTTGTCCGGTTAATCGCCAGGCAAGATTTACCCCTGAACTTTGGGGAGTCCCCTGCTTTTGAACATTACATTCAGCAATCTCATAACCCTAGGTTTAAAGCTGTGAGTAGGCAAACATCAACTAGAGATTTAGAGAATGTTTATCACAAGGAAGCAACTGCACTTAAGGAACTGTTTAGTACATGTACTTTCTCTGTTAGTGTTACTTCAGATATATGGAGTAGTAGAGCTAGAGAGGATTATCTTAGCGTAGTTGTTCATTTTGTTGATGATGATTGGCAATTACAAAAGAGAGTTTTAGGGCTTAGGTTAATAGATGTCTCACATACAGGAGAAAACATAGCTGAAAGAATTAGGGAAGTAATTAATGAATTTAATCTTGCTGATAAAATATTTGCTGTCACCCTAGATAATGCATCTGCTAATTCTAGGGCTATTGAAATATTGCAACCTTTATTTTGTGTGTATGCTCAATCTTTTCTACTCCATCAGCGTTGTGCATGTCATATAATTAATTTGATTGTTAAGACTGGCATGAAGAGGGTAGGTGACCACATCGATGCTGTTCGTCAAGCAATCGCGTGGTTAACTGCTTCTAACCCGCGGATTGCTGCATGGAAGAGGTTTTGCAATGCGGCCGGTGTGAAAGCTCGTAAGTTTGCCACCGATGCAGAGCATCGGTGGAATGCAACGTATTTAATGTTAAAAGTTGTTTTACCTTATAGTAGTTTACTTTCTGATTTTGTTCAGTCACGTGGTGGCCCAAGAAACAGTGACGGGTCTTCAGTACTGAACGAGCATGTTTGGGCAATTGTCCAAAAATTTTACCAATTTCTAGAAACTTTTTATGATTGTACTCTAACTTTGTCACAAGTTTATTATCCAACTGCTAATATAATTTTGCACAACCTTCTTGAAATTGCTACTTTATTTAAAGAATACGAAAATGATGACGTTCTAACTGAACCTGTCTTTCACATGAAACAAAAATATTTGAAATATTGGAAAAATATACCTATGTTGTATGCTCTTGCTTTTGTTTTAGATCCTAGGTGTAAATTAAGGGGATTGTCTGCTATTTTATCACTTGTTGGAGATACTATAGGTGTAGATTATAGTTCTTTTTATACTGAGGTTAGACGTAAATTATATGAGGTTTTTGGAAGATATGAAGTAAAGTTTCAGGAAGTTCGCCAGCAGAGACCCCCTCCTATCCCCACTACAGGTAAGAAGAAGATACAGTGGGGTAGGATTTGGGGTGGATCGTCTTCAAGTTCAATCCAAGGTGGTGGCAGTTCGTCGGCTACAAGTGGAGACGCCTCTTCGCATGTTGTGGCCGAAGAGTTGTCCGGTTATTTGGACAGCGACGCCATCCACCACGAAGCACAAGATTTCAACGTCCTCGGGTGGTGGAATGACCACAAGATAACATATCCTGTGCTTTCAAAACTAGCACGGGATGTGTTGACGGTGCCCGTGTCGACGGTGTCCTCCGAATCGGAGACCGGAGGACGACTCTGCGCAGCGACCACGTCGAAATGCTACAATGCGTTAAAGACTGGGAGCTTGCTCAACAACATGCCCAATACACTGCGGACAACCAAGAATTGGCCGCCCAGTTCGAGCAACTCTACCTGGATCCAGACCAACCCCAGTAGAATTTTGTTAGAAGTAGTTCTGACCTTTGAGCTGTACTCTTTTCTTTGTCATGGTTTTCTCATTTTCCCCTATGAGTTTTTACATGACAAAGTTTTTAACGAGGCAGCATGTATCATTGTATCCTGTAATGATATAAACATCAATAAAGGTCATTACTATTTTTAACAAATTCTTTTGCAATATTTTCGCAAGTGTGGATTTATCTTTAAATTATTTCAAAATAATGAATCACAATCTATATTTTTAAATTTTTCAACACAACAAAAAAATACCATTTTTTCTTTTTTTTAACATTAGCAAATCATTACTTTTTTAAAAAACTTTTATTTCCATTTTTTAAATACCATTTTTTCATTTTTTAACATTAGTAAATCATTACTTTTTTTTAAACATTTTATTTCCATTTTTAATTTTTTTTTCCTTATACATTTACTTTGCTTTTTTTTTAAAAAAAAACACTGTGCACTGCAGGCTGGCGGGCTGGCGGCCTGCCTTCACGGGCCGCCGTGCCCCGAACGGCCCGTGGGCCGCGGGCGTGCCGTGCCGGCACGGGCACGGCCCGGCCATCCACGGGCCGTGCTTGGGCCTGCGGCTCGGCACGTGGGCCGGCACGGCACGGCCCGTTTCATCAGCCGTGCCTAACGGGCCGTGCCGAAATGGGCCGTGCCGGAACCGTGCCCGTGCCGGGCCGGGCCGTGCCGCCCGTTTGGACACCTATATCCACCGTCCCCCTTCTCCTCCTCGTGAGTCCGCCGTCTTCGCCGAACGGCGCCGCCGTCCTGCTGCTTCCGCCGCATCCTCGCCGGTGAGTACCCAGCACGAACATCTTCTCTTGTAGATCCAAAAGCTCCCCTCTTTTCCCTTCAATCGTAGTACTAACAGCAGCGTGCGTTTGTTTGTTTCAACGAATTTTGGGGGGTGGGTTTCAGCTGCCCTACGCTGTGTCCTGCGAGGATGGATATGGCTCTCTTTAGGCATGGGACAACGGATTCCGGTGATGCTTATCTTGTTCTTGGATTGGGGTTTCCAATTCCTGCATCTAATCGAACTCGGAGTTTTATGGCGCGTCCTCGTTTGGTTCTCTGTATAAGTCGTTCCAGGAGGAGCCTGCCCGATCCCGACCTCCAAGATTGTGCAGCTTTCGCGGTGTTCCTGCACGAGCAGTTCATCTTCCAAGAGGTTGCACCTCTGCCAGTGTTCCTGCACAAGCGATTGATCTGCTAAGAGACGCTCTGCTCCAGATGGAGATGTGCAGCAGAGAGGAGATTATGGATTTGTGCCCCCAAAACATGTGCTGTGTAATTCCCCAAGTTTTGCCTAAGCAGCTATGCCTTCCTCCCTGTTCAACAAAGGAGGAACTTCGGACGATACTGACCGAAACTACGGCTCGCGAATTTTCAGACCTGCCACATGATATCCTGATGGATATCATTGCCATGTTGGAGATCCCTGATGCCCTGCGTGCGGCTTCAGTCTGCTCCTCGTGGCGCTCCGTGCATATCAAACTGCACAACCTTGGAAAGTACAAACGACCTCAGACGCCGTGTTTCCTCTACACTTCTCAATCTATTGGTGAAAACATCGCTTGCCTCTACAGCCTTGCAGAGAAGAGGACCTACAAGTTAACTCTGCCCGAGCCACCCATCAGTAGGAGGTATCTGCTTGGGTCTTCAGATGGCTGGCTGGTTACCGCTGATGAGAGGTCTGAGATGCACATTCTTAATACGATCACCGGTGAACAGATCGCTCTTCCGTCAGTGATAACCATCAACCAGGTGACGCCCATTTTCAACCGCAAAGGCGAGCTCTGCAAATATCGTTACTCACGGCACACAGCGGAGGGTGTTACTGAGTCACCCATGACGCTTCCTCTTGACAAACTACGGTACTTCTTCCATTGCAAGGCCTTTGTATTCTACGATAAATTCGTACGAAGCTATATTGTGGTGCTCATTCATGATCCACATAAACAGATCTCATTTGCTAGATTAGAACATGACAAGTGGACATGGCTGCCACCACACTTGGGAATTCATGACTGCGCCTACAAGGATGGCCTACTGTATGCAGTGACGTCATTTGGGGAAATCTTCTCGTTTGATCTCGACGCCACTGTGATCACAGCAAAGGTAATTATGGGCAGGACAAAGGAGTATGCGTGTGAGAGAATTTATATTGTTCATGCTCCATGTGGTGATCTGCTGCAAGTTTGGAAACCACAGGAGGGGAATGGTAATTGGGTTGATGAAATCACTGGCTTTCCAGCTCTTGTGAGCAACACTCAGAACACAAGAATATTTAGAGTTGACACTGTGGCTAAAAAGCTGGTGCAAATATTTAGCTTGGATGACCATGTGTTGTTTATTGGGAATAACCAGTCATCTTGTCTTGGTGTTTGTGAGTACCCACAGCTGAAGGCAAATCATGTGTATTTTACAGATGATTTCGAGTGCTTGTCCTCCAAGAGCATGTGGGGTCTCCGCCTTGATATTGGAGTCCTTAACCTGGAAGATAAGAGCATCGATGAAATTGTAGCACCTCGGCTTTTCCTCAAGTGTCGAGCTCCTGTGTTTCTCGTACCGAATCCTAGCATGATGAATTCAACTCTCCACGGTTAGACAAAAGGTCCCAATATGTTTGTGTGTGTTTAGTAGAGTGCCCGTGCGTTGCAACGGGAAATGTAAAGACAAGAAAATTAAGGAAAAGTTAAAAAAAATTACATTATGTAATTAATTAATTAAAATACAAATTTTCTTAAAAATTTGGATATTTTTTTAAGTTGGTAGGTGTATAATTAAATTATAATTACACTCTTTGGAATTTTATTGAAGTTTTCAGAGCTTAATTGCAAATTTTAATAATACAAAGATAGTTTCAGCATTTATTCTTCAGCCCGCGAATTAAAATTTCTCGTTCATTCTCTTCTGGGTAACCGAAGGTGAAGTGCTATTTGATGCGGACTCTGTATGATTTGTTGTGTGTTGGACCCGGGATGTTGCGGACAAAAATAGGTGAGAACGGATGAAAATTTCACCGGAAGATTAGGTATAGGTATATAGAATGTTAGATTAGATTAGATTAGATTAGAGGTAGATAACATATAAACGATGAAATCGGATAGAAATCAGACTTTTTTCTTTTTACATACAATCGGACCTTTTTCGCTCTTTTTTTATTTTAGACGGACGATGGAAACATTTTCAAATTTTTGAAGTATAAGTAGAGATAGAGATTAGCCATTTTCGTTTTCTTAGAGAGTATTATCACGGAAAACATGGTAGTTTATTAATCTATAATTAATTAAGTATTAGTAAAAAATAGATTAATATGTTTTCTAAAACAACTTTCGTATAGATGATTCTTGCGAAAAATGCACCGTTTAGTAGTCTTAGAGCAAGTATAATAGTAGGCTATAAGCCGGCTAAATGCTGATGTGGAGGAGAGAAGAGAGGAGAGAGGAGAAGCGGGCTGTAAACTTACAGCCGGCTCGGACACAAGAACCAAGAAACTCTGTGAAAGAGACAAGTGGACCCTATATTAATTGTAAAGAGCTAACTATTATATGGGTAGGCTGAGAGAAGGCTATAAAGAACCTTATAGCCAACAAGTCGGCTGTATTATTAACCTTGCTCTTAAAAAGAAATAACAGCCTTAAGGGACCTAAACTTAACTTATTCCGTTCGGAGCATACATGCGGCCCATGAGACGACCCAATTGTGTGGCGGCCTGGGAATCGCGGCCCGACGCGGGAGCAGCCACAGCCGTCCGATCTGATCAATGCTCCAGATTGTTCCAAACCTATATAAAAGTTCAGTAGCTAAACCCTAACCCTAAAATCATTTTTTCTCCCCTCTCTCTCAAAACGACGCCGTCGCCTCTCTCCCTCCGCCGTGGCGGCGCCGCTCCCCCTCCCCCTCCCACGGTGACGCCGTCGCCTCTCCCCTCCGCCACGGTGGCGCCGTTCCCCCTCCCCCACCCACGGTGGCTGGCTGCGGCCAGCGGCAGGAGGGGAGGCGGCGGGCAGGGGCGGCGCCCTCCCCTCCGCAGGATCTAGCGGGAGGGCAGGCAGCGGCGGCGCGGCGTCTCTGCTGTGGCGGCGCCGCTCCCCTTCCCCCACCGGCGGCAGCGCCGTTCCCACTCCCCCTCCCACGATGGCAGGCGGATGCAGCGTCCTCCCCTCCGCCGGATCCAGCGGGAAGGGAGGCTCCCCCTCCCCCACTGGCGGCGGCGTCGTTACCCCTCCCCCTCCCACGGTGGCAGGCAGGGACGGTGCCCTCCCCTCCGCCGGATCCAGCAGGAGGAGAGGTAGCGGTGGCCCGGCATCCCTGCGGCGACGGTGGCACCCTCCCCTTCCGGCGTCGGTGTTTTTGTGCTTGTGATGTTCTTGTGTTGTCGTTGTTGTTGATGAAATATGTTCTTGTGATCTTGTAGTAGTATTTTCTCTAGGATTTTATGATGATTCCGATTTGTATTTGGATTGAGATTGATATTTTGTTTTTGGGTTGGATTGGATGTGGGATTTGGAGAGGAGGTGCGCATGAGGTTACGAAGGGACGAAAAATCGGTGTGATGATTGGAAAAATACGAATATTTATATTAGTTATAGATATATACGTATGTATAAACTTTGTATATGTGTATATAAAGTTTATACGTATGTATATGTAGTATATATGTACGTGTGTAGATATATATAATTTTTTATGTATACACTTTTAATTTATAAAAAATATATATACGTCTATAAAGTATGTGAGCGTACGTAGAAAAAACCCAAAAAAAATACACGTAATATAAACTTTGTATACGTTTATACAAAGTTTGTATACATATGTATAAAAACCCCTAAAAGTACATGTATACAACTTTTGTATATACGTGTATACAAAGTTTATTTATGTGTATAAAAAGTTTGTATGTGTACGTATACACACATACATACTTATTAAAAAACCGAAAAAAACTAAAAAGATACAAAAGAAAAAAATAAGAAACCAAAAGATATGGACGAAAAAAACAAAAAAAAAAGAAACTGTATGAAGAAACAGTAGAAAAAAAAAACGCGTTTTGCGCCACCCTCCTCTCTGCGCGCGACAAGTGTCCAGTCGCGCGAGGCACCCATGCTACTGTCGCGAAATGGCGATCTCGGCACGCGATAGCATCGCACCCATATTGGCTTCAATGCACCCATATCGGCTTCAATGGTACACTCTTTTTTTTTTCCGGAACGATGACTAGTTCCATCCCGTGCGAACTTTTTTTTTTCTGCGTCAACCCAATTCTTGTCTCGTGGGCTACATATATTATTGGCTGCCCTTTAGGTCCATGTATTGCTAGCCATTTTTCTTATGAGATGTATTGCGAAAACTCTTATTATCGTACATCCGATACAAGACGAAACTACATAAGGTCCTATAAGATAGGACCCAGTTGAAACTTATCCTCATTCCTCCTCGTCCCCAACCTTATCCTCATTCCGGCGTCCCCATGCTGCACGCGTGGCTGTGGCGTCATCAGGTGGCGGTGGCGGCAGCGCCGCCGTCTACGGTGGCGCTGCCGTCGCGGGTAGCTGGATTCCGGCTATTCATCCACGCCCCACGAGTCACTGGAGGTGTTATTTTGGGCGTCGCCGGGGTAGGAGGAGTTCCTCGGGGCACGGTGGCCCGTGTTCCGAGCGGCACTGGCAATGGAGGCATCGGGCCGCGTCGACGGCAACGGCCGCACGCCGTTGTTCTTCACCTTCTCCCCTGGCATGGTGGTGGTGTACGGACGAAAGAGAGGGAGGAAGCATGGGGTGGTGCTCGTCGCCGACGAGGACTACCATGCGTTTGTGCAGCAGCCAGTGCAGCAGTTTAGGCGGCGGGATGCAGTGAGCACGGGCAACCACATTGGCGGCAATAGGGCAGTAAGACGAAAAAGCTTGAGACGCCATCATCTGAGAGGGCTCTGAGCTCGGCAGCGAAGGTGAGGAGGCTTGTGGCAACGTCAAACTAGTTAGAGAGGATTGTTGCACACCACATGTTTTTTTTTTTGCACATATTATGTTTGTGATATTGCAATCCGTCTTTTCGGAATGTTTCTTAAATCAGTACCGGATGTTGCATATATTGGGTTTTTGTTGTTGCAGACAATGTTCTTGAGTGTTGCATTTGATTGAAACATCTTCGATAAAGTGGTAAAACATTCTTCAATGAAAACTGAAACATCAAGAAACAATTCATATTGAAATATTTTTTTCGAGCAATGAAACATTGCAATATTCATTCAACATACAGTGAAACATCGTTCGGAGATTTCACGTTAAAATATTTTTTTTCGAGCGATGGAACATTGCAACATTCATTCAACATACAGTGAAACATCGTCCTATTTGCAAATCTCCAGACATCCGATGCATAGCTCTTTCCGAAGTATTGCTAGTCTTTCGGTCCATATGCTAGAAATATTTGGTATATGAATTTTTTATTTTTTATACATAGTATATAAACTTTATACGTGCAAATATTTCGTAGGTAAACTTCTTACATGTAAACTTTGTACATATAAACTTTGTGTAGAAAAACTTTGTATATTTAAATTAGATGTATAGCTTTGAAATGAACTCATAATCCTGTTAGCATGAACAAAAAATATATCTATGCGTAAGAGCTTTTCTACATAGATATTTTGTAGATATGTATATAAAAACTTTTTATTATAATTTTTTTACATGTAACAAATTTTGGAAATAATTGAGAAAAAGTATACATATGGTCTTATGGGCTATGAGCCTAAAAAACCAACAGAAATTGTGAAACGAGCTAAGCCATGAAGCCATGTTGACAGGACATACCTACATATAAAAATAAAAACAAGACAATCTGACAAAAATTCTCCTGGATGGAAGAAAGCACTGAACAGATCGCGCCACACGCGATTGATCGCACAATAGCTTGCCAGGAGCACAGTTAGGCTGAGTTAGCCACATTCCAACCGAAGCCCAAGCAAGCACAACTAATATGGAGTAGTATTTATATGAGCAACAACAGCAACTATGGGCATCCATCGAGCAGATGACCAGAACGGCAGTGGTGGCGACGGCGTCCTGGTTCCGAGCTGGAACCTTGGCGATCCCTCTTCTCTTCCTCTCCTCCTACCTCCAACCACCGGCGGATTGAGAGGGTGGTCCGGGTGTTCCCCGGACCACCCAAAAATTCTCGAGCCCAAGGCCCAATTAAATAGATATGGTAAAGAAAAAAGGAAAAAGGAAATTGAAGACTGTCCGGTGGCCGACCATTGTAGCGCTGGCTTCTTGCTCCTATCTATTAGGGTCTAATGCAACTAAAATCACTCACCGAGCAAAGAGAGACAGAATCAAGAGATATGGCAATGCCGCCTCCTTCGCCACCAGGTTGCCAAAAACCGAGTTCATCCTAGTTCATCACGAGTTCTTATATGTGGCTCATCGCCTCGCCTCTACACGCCACACACGCCAGCTGTCAACCAGCTGTTACCACGGACAGACTTACACGGCCCACTGTGGCCCATGATACATAGGGTTGGGTTTGACAGGCCTTGATGAGCAATGCTTCTTGAGCTTGAAGTCCTCCTCTCCTCTTTGCTCTGCTTCTTGCTCAGCTTCAGCACTCAGCTCTGTTGGCGCCTCCTCCTCAGCAGCTTCAGTCTTCTCACCAACATCTTCCTGGTTGACGTCAGATAAGGGTCTAACACTATCTCCTCTGCTCATTCCCTTCCTAGCATCTGACCTCCGGCAATCGAGTGGCGACGTGAAGGCAAACAACAAGGGCCGCTCGGAGGGGTGTTACATCCGGCGCCGGAGTGCAAGTGCGGCGAACGGCGGCAGGCGTTGTGGCTGCATGTGGGCAGCCAGACAAGCTGCAAGGAAGAGCAGGTGTTTAGTGATTAGCCAATTAGCTATAGGTCTTGTAGATGATTTATTCTTTTTAATTTTCAGTATTGACTCCTCTCATCTCAGAGTTCTGTCACGGTATAAGCTTGTTTATGTTTTTATTTATTTATTTATTTAATTGCTAATTATAAGTTGTTTCTAAGATGGCTTATCAATATATCATATTAAACTTTTAGATAATTATATTATTTATACTTGTACTATGTATATTGATATTGTTACAGTGATGTTTAAAAGATTTTTTTAAAATCGGACCACCCATACTTCAAATCCTACATACGCCACTGCCTCCAACTTTCTCTCCTAGTTCTAGAAGCTTCTAGAACTTGTATTTCATGGTTTCTTCCTCTCTTTTCTCTTAAATTGTTGCTTGTATGGTGCATCATTGCTATTGAATTGGAAGAAATGGGTTCCTAACAATCTGGTATCAGAGCCATCAATCCCCACTTGAGTCCATCATGAACAATCAAAAGAAATCCATGGATTGGTACCTAGATAGGTTACTAGGGAAATTTGAGATGGGGGAAAAGAGAAAGGGAGTTCATGCAGTGGAGATTGGACATCATGAAGGAGATCACCACCAGCCTCAAGGCGAGCAGTCCTGTCTTTAGGGCGGCATCATCTCCTCCTTCCCAGGCGCCACCTTCTCCAACACCCACCACCTATTTGACGAAATGCCCCAATAACGCCAACCCTCGGGTGATGGTGAGCTCAAGCCACATCGACGAGGAGACTGCTCCGATGGTCTACCTAGAGCTTGGGGATGGCGAGGACAAGGTTCACGACTCCTACATCGTCACCAAGAATTTTCCCGAGGTCACGTCTACCATGTGTTCGATGAAATGCTCCAGCCCCGACACCGAGCCCGATCTTACCATGACTGCGGTGGTAGCGTGCGCCACCACTGCCACTGCATCTATGGAGGTAGTATCTGTTGAGGACACAACAGGAGTCACCTACATCGACACCTATGACTATTCCAAGGTGACGCATGTCAAGCGTTCGAAAGTCGGCCTTGACGTCGATGGTGGCACAGACCAAGATGTGGTCGCTTTCCAGACCATGATGGGTGTGTCGAGGATTGTTCTAGCATCCATCCAGCCCATGGCCGACTTCTCACCAAGATATTTATTCAACATCAGGCCAAACACATTGGTGTCCACTAAGGTCCTGTTTGGTTCCATGGGCTAATGTTTAGCCCTCACCTTTTAGCCTCAAATTAGCCCTCAAGGATCCAAACAGGTGGGCTAATTTTGAGCTAATATGAATTAGCTCCCCACAAAACATTAGCCCCTCTAAGGGGTGCTAATGAGGCTAATTTTGTGTGGGGACCATCAAAAAGCAGCTCTCTCTCTCTCCCCTTCTCTGCCCTCTCTTTCTACTCTCTCTCACCTACATCGACATCAAAAAAATTGAGTTGGCTGAAAACCTTGCCATGTTCATGCTGGGGAATTAAAACGGCTCTACTAACTAGAATCAGTTACAATTAATTAAGATTAAGGAAAGAATAACCTTACAAATGTCACAGAATAAAACAGGCTACAACATATTTAACAATGCAACAGGGCATATAAGAACATTCCTATTTCTTATTACAATGTATCAATACTATCTTGCCTGGCAACATTAAAATTCCCAAGAAAAGGAGGTTCCCGGATGTTGTGTCTAATTGTGACAAGTGGAATTCATCTTCCGAGGATTCGGTACAAGCAACACAGGAGCGCGACACTTCAACCAAAGCCGAGGGGATACAATTTCCTCCACACTCTTATCTCTCAAGTTAAGGAGTCCAATATCAAGACGGAAACCCCACAGGGTTCTGAGTGCCAAGCACTCAGAATCATCTGTAAAATATATATGGTTTGCCTTCAACAGTGGGTATTCCTTTGCACAAAGACAATAAGTTTGGTTATTCCCCATAAACAATACATGGTCACCCAGGTCACTTATTTCCACTAGCTCTTTAGCCAGAGTATCAACTCTATATAATTTTGTCCTCCCAGTGTTGCTCACAAGAGCTGAACGGCCAGTAATTTCATCATACCCACGCCCATCTCCTTGTGGTGGTCTCCAAACTTGCAACAGATCACCCCATGGAGCCTGAACAATATAAATTCTCTCACGCGAATACTCCTTTGTCCTGTCCATGATTATCTTTGCTGTGATCACAGTGGTGTTGAGATCAAACGCGAAAATTTCCCCCAATGACGTCACTGCATACAATAGGCCATCCTTGTAGGTGCAATCCTGAAATCTCAAGTGTGGTGGCAGCCATGTCCACTTGTCATATCCTAATCTAGCAAATGAGAGCTGCTCACATGGGTTATGGATGAGCACCACAATATAGCTTTTTACAGATTTATCATAAAATACAAAGGCCTTGCAATGGAAGAAGTACCGCAGTTTGTCAAGAGGAAGCGTCATGGGTGAGTCGGTAACACCCTCCGCTGTGTGCCGTGAGTAACGATATTTGCAGAGCACGCCTTTGTGGTTGAAAATGGGCGTCACCTGGTTGATGGTTATCACAGACGGAAGAGCGATCTGTTCACCGGTGATCGGATTAAGAATGTGCATCTCAGACCTCTCATCAGCGGTAACCAGCCAGCCATCTGAAGACCCAAGCAGATACCTCCTACTGATGGGTGGCTCAGGCAGAGTTAACTTGTAGGTCCTCTTCTCTGCAAGGCTGTAGAGGCAAGCGATGTTTTCACCAATAGATTGAGAGGTGTAGAGGAAACACGGCGTCTGAGGTCGTTTGTACTTTCCAAGGTTGTGCAGTTTGGTATGCACGGAGCACTACGAGGAGCAGACGGAAGCCGCACGCAGGGCATCAGGGATCTCCAACATGGCAATGATATCCATCAGGATATCATGTGGCAGGTCTGAAAATTTGCGAGTCGAAGTTTTTGTCAGCGTCGAATGAAGTTCATCCTTTGGTGAAGGTGGAGGAAGGCATAGCTGCTGAGGCAAAACTCTGGGAACTACATAGCACATGTTTTGGTGTATAGCCTGACGGCACAGATCCATAATCTCCTCTCTGCTGCACATCTCCATCTGGAGCAGAGCGTCTCGTAGCAGATCAATCGCTTGTGCAGGAATACTGGCAGAGGTGCAATCTCTTGGAAGATGAACTGCTTGTGCAGGACCACCGCGAAAGCTGCAATCTTGGAGGTTTGATAGAGAGGGCAGGCTCCCCCTGGAACGAGTTATATAGAAAACCAAACGAGGACGCGCCATCAAACTCTGAGTCCGATTAGATGCAGGAAACTCCAATCCAACAACATAGGTATCACGGGAATCCGTTGTCCCCTGCCTAAACAGAACCAGCGGCATCCTCGCAATATCAGGGGCGGACATAGCGTAGGGCATGGGATGGGAGGGGTTCAGCTGCTGAAACCCCCAAATTTGTTTGAAACAAACAAGCTGCTGTTAGTACTAAGATTGAAGGGAAAGAGGGGAGCTTTCGGATCTACAAGAGAAGCTACGGTTGAGGATGTGCGTGCGGGTACTCACCGGCGAGGATGCGGCGGAAGCTGCAGGAACGACGGCGGAGCCGCTCGGCGCAGACGGCGGCCAGGCGGACTCACCAGACGAGAAGGGAACCGATGGAGGATCGCATCGACTAGGTCACTAGTAGGGTCTAGAGAGCGGTGTGCTGTCAATGGTATTGAGGTTGAGGTAGGGCTGTCAAAAAAAGCTCGAGACTCGCAAGCTACTCGAACTCGACTCGTTATAGGCTCGGCTCAAGCTCGGTTTGAGCCTAAAACGAACCGAGCTCGAGCTTGAAATGAGGCTCGTGCACTTTAACGAGCCGAGCTCGAATAGCTCGGTAAAGACTCGAGTACTAGTTAGTAACTGTCATGTCTCATGCTTTACCTTGGTCTCCAATAAAAAATCATCGTTGCTTTTCCTTGGTCTGCTACTACTCCAACATTGGTCTATGTGAAGTACAGAAGCAATCAATTCTTGAACACTACTCCCAAAGCAAAGCAGACTACTCCTGTGCTAGTACTAGTAGTACAGTACACTAGTGCTCCCGTATGGCCGTATCTCTACACAACATGCCCAGCTGCAGCTTTCTGTCAGTTTCTCTACTTTTTGAAATATGTACACATGCTTGTGTTGCGTTGATACGAGCTCGATTAGGCTCGAGGCTCGTCCGAGCCGAGCCCGAGCTTGACTGCAAGCTCGAAGGTTAGTCCAGGCTCGGCTCGAGCTCGACTCGAGTTCATATCGAGCTCGAGCCTGAGGATCTAAGCTTGCTCGAGCTCGGCTTGTTGACAGCCCTAAGTTGAGGCCCGATATAGTAGGCCCAAAGGCCGGCGGCCCGACGGTGCGGTCCACGGCACAGTCGACTGGTGTCGACCCGTGCTGGCCCGGCACGATCTTTGGATTGTGGCTGAGCCTCTTGCTCGGCACGATGGGCTGGCCCCGTCTAATGATTAGGGAGGCAAATAGACGAGGGAACCAAAATAGACTTATACCAATCATATAAAGCATTGCTCAAAGAGATGAGGGAAGTAAAATAGACTTATTCCAGCCAGTGTTTGAAATTTCGGTTCGAAATTTCCGAAATTTCGGTTTTGCCGCTGGGGTCCGGTAAAAGTACATGACGGACAAAAATTTCGGACAAATTTTTTTTTTAAAAAAAGCAAAAAGGCCCGCACTCCTCCCCCCAACCCTAACCCTAACCCATTTTCCCCCCACCGCGCCGCTGAGAGGCGATTTTTTCGTCCTTCGGCGCCAAATCCCCCTGCGCCGCTACCTCCAGTTCACGACGGCGCTCATCCAGCAGGCTGCTCCGGCGGCTCCGGCGCCCTTCCTGGCTGATAGCCTGCGACGCCGCTCGTCCTGCAGCCGGTGGCGGCGCCGCTCATCTTGCAGGCGGTGGCAGCAGCCGTGGCTCCGGCACCCCTCCTGGTTGCGAGCGGCTGCGATCCTGCACCCTGCGACGCCCCGACGCCCCTCCTGCCCCGAGCCCCCGACGCCCCTCCAGTCCTCGTTGTGCCTCCCCTCTTCGATCCGGCGACTTGGCATCTCGGCGACAGGGTTTTCGACGGCGTCACGGCGAGGAGGCACTGAAGCAGCGGTATGTATGTACATCGGATTTGCTCGACTCCATCCCTTATTCTCACTGATTCGTTGTCTCATTTTTCCACTTCGCCTCTCTTGGATTTGACATTATGCCCTTGTCCTGTTCTTCAGTGGTGTACACACTGAGCTATGTGATGAACTTGTAATGGATTTATTGGTGTATGCAACTATAATAGACTAATGCTTCCAAGATGACTTATTTCTTTTGAAATCATGAATTATATGACTGCAAAATTGTTCTCAGAGCGTCCCAGATTTTTTTTCCCATAAATTTCGGAAATTTCGGGCGAAATTTTCAAATTTGAATTCAAAAAATTTCGTACAAAATATTTCTGAAATTTCGGAAATTTCGGTTCTATCGCCCCCCCTGCGGCAGAAAACGTGATTTCGAAATTGCAAACCCTGAATCCAGCCATATAATACACGGATCAAAGAGATGAGAGAGGCAAAATAGACTTATTCCAAGTAGGAGCACGATGGACTTGTCGTGCCTTCGGGCCGGCCCAGCACGACTCGAGTCTTATTTGGTCATGCTTGAGTCGGGCCGAGCGACCCATTTGGCCACCTATAAGGACCGATAAATCATAGACCTCCCAGTAATAAATCTACTTTACTTTCCTTACCTCTTTTCCATCCTTACCTCTTTTCCATGATTGAATTATTGTTTCCCTCAATCATAAAATCGGGTGTAACGTCTTCTTCATTTTTGAAGACCGGTGCAAATCAACTTCTTCACTGGTTTCGGAAGTGGTTTTGTCCTACGTGGTACTTATGGGACCCACATGTTAGTGAGAAAACATTAACAGCCCCACATATGTCAGAAATCCTAATCTCACTTTTTTCCTTTTCCTCACCTCTCTCTCCCCTCTCAAATCTTTCTCGTTCTCTCTCGTACGCGTTGGGCAGTGACAGCGGCCAACATCGTTAGGGCAGCGGCAGGTGTTTGACTCATGTGGGAGCCAATGGCCAGCTCGCAGACGGTAGGTAAAGGTGACAGCACACAATGTTTGACTCATGTGGGAGCCAATGGCCAGCTCGCAGACGGTAGGTAAAGGTGACAGCACACAGGACGAAGGCAGTGTCGTTGGGAGAGGAGAGGGCTCAGGTGGTGGAGTGTGGAGCGAGGGGTGCAAGCGGCGCCTGTGGAGGAGCGCCAAAGGAGAGGGGGAGGAAGGGGTGGGATAGGAATAGGATTGGAACCAGCGGCAAAGGAGGAGGAGCACCGAGGGTTGGAACCGGCGGGTGGCTGCGGAGTAGTTGTCGGTGAGCTATTTCGTGTGCACGTCGTGGCAGACGACTCCTTCCCAACACGCGGCCGGCCGGCATTCTCCTTCCTGCGCGAGTCGCAGCCGGCCAGGTCGTCCACGCGTGCACGGATGGCCAACGAGCTTCTCCTTTCGCGTGTAGCTTACCGACAAGCTTCTCCCCTACACATCACCCATTGTGTCTCTGCCGATCTTCTGATGCCTCCCGACGATGGCATAGTGGAGACAAGCAAGATAATGCTTTGGTGGCATGTCCTTATATTTGGAAGCATATGCACTCGTCGGCTCTGCATCATGCCCTCTCCCCACCCCGCCCCACCGTGGCGGCGGCGCCCCTCCCCGCACAGAGCTCGAGTCAGAACTCCCACCGCCGCCTCGACAATGTTGGCCATTGTCTCTGTCTAGCGAGTATAGATGGCCATATGGCCCACGGCCGGACGGCCTGGCCCATGGCACGGCTCTTTGGCACGACATGGCCCGACCCGATAGTTGGGCCGTGCCTGCGGCGCTGCCTTGGAAGGGTCGGCCAGCCCGACACGACACGAAAGTTAGGGAGGAGAAATAAACTTATTTTAGCCATACGCAGACCAAAGAAGAGGGATTGTCTGGGATATGGGCCCGGGGATACCAAGCTTAGAGGGGAGAGGCCGCCCTCGGCGTCCACGTGGCATTCCCCCTGAGGGTGGCCGGGCCTGTGGATGAGTGGCAGCCATCCCGTCCGAACCCGAGGGGTCGGCTCGCCCCGACCCCTCCCTATAGCCACCACGTGGCTGCCACGCGTGTGGGGTTGGGTGGGCGTCCTCCAGCGCCCACTTAACCCCATTTATTGCGGGCGGAGCGAGCGTACCACGCTGCATTTAATGTGGCACGCTACGCACCTGCACTGCCTGCGACCGGTCTGTGACCGAATGATTGACAGAAGGGATGGCGGCAAGCCACTCACGCCCTGACCGTGTGTCAAGCGGCGTGAGGCAGGTATATGCCTCGTCCCGTCGTGATGGTGAGAGGCTCTAATCCTCCCACCAAATCCGGGGCCGGCTTGACCGCTCTGGATGTGCCCGGGATTTCATTCCCAGTGCATGCATGCCTCCCAAGTCCTCCTCCATTAAATGGTGAATGATAGAGGCACCCGCCGTGTTAGTCGGCGTGATTCGGTGGACCCCGCATAGCAGCCGATGTGCTAGTAGCTTCCGGGTTAAGGCACGAGACATGCATTAAATATAAAGAATATTTTTCCTCTTTCCTAGGTAGCTCTCGCATCACATGTGGAATCCCCTTAAAGTATAAAAAGAGGACCTTACCTAGCGAGAGAGGGGACGGGTTTTTGGATCCCTGGTTCCAAGGCTAGTTGAGCCCTAGCTTGTACACTAGGGATTCAGGGACTTACAAAGCTCAGCAAAATCATCGTATACAGGAGTAGGGTGTTACGTTTCCCAGCAGCCCAGACCTGTATAATCCCCTTGTGTCATCTTCACCGGCGGCTTGACCCCTTCTAGTGAACATTTCCCTCCGATTCCTCAAGGATTCACCCGCTGCCCCCGGCCGAACTAACAAAGGGGGGCCTCACGGTCCGCCGCTAGAGGAGTTCACCCTCCGATAGATAGAAATAAACTTATTTCAGCCATATATAAGGCACGGCCTAAAGAGGAGGGAAGCAAATAGACTTATTTTAACGATATATAAGTCACCTAAAGAGGAGGGAGGCAAAATAGACTTATTTCAAATAAAGCATGATGGGATATCGTGCCTACGGGCTGGCTCGGCCCGCCCCGACCCTTATTGGGTTGTGACTGGGCCTTAAGTGGAGAACGTGGGCTGTCACGGCCCGGCATGGCCGTTGAGCGAGCCGTGCCGACCCGACCAATCTCGAGCCGTGCCTGGGCCGTGCTGCGCCGGGCGGCCCATTTGGACATCTATGCTGGCGAGAGAGGATGAGAGATGAGAGAGGTGAGGAGAAGAAAAGAGTGAGATTATCATGACTAAAATGTGGGGTTATTATTATTTTCTTATTTTTTCTCTTACTGGCATGTTGGATGAAATCGCTATAAAAAAGCCAAGGGGCATGATTTTCTCTGGTTTTTAAAGATGGGGATGTGAAATACCCAGTATTAAGGTTGAGGGAGGTGATTCACTCAGGAGCAAGAGTTGTGGGAGGTAAAATAGACTTATTCTTTCAACCATTCCTCATGTTGTTTCGATAAAACTAGCAAGATGTCTATGCTTTGTTACAGGTAAAATGTCACTCTTTTCATCCTTATTTCCATATATGATATTCATTTGATACACTATTGTATAATAGAAGAAAATATTATGAATTAATCTATCTCTACTATTATAAAAATTAAAAATGTTTTCGCTAGATGTTTGGTACGTCATCCGTGTTTGAGTTGGTTTAATTTTAGGAATTGTCTATAGATCATTTGACAGAAACCCCCCTTAGGAATCTTGCAAATTTTAGACCACCTAATTGTTTTAAGATTCATGCAGGCAACCAAACCGTAAAAAACCTTTTCCTCTCCCGATTCCCCCTCACACCGCCGCTCCTCATTAGTGTGAGCGAGTTTCGCACTGCCTCCGCCATCGCTGCCCCACCGCGCCGCCGCCCAACCTCGCCTGTTGGCCGGAAGGCATCAACGAGATGTAGTTACTGCAATTACATCATGTCATTACTACGAGATGTAGTAACGACTATAACTTTCATGTCATTACCTTCGAAGATTAGTCTTTTGAAATTTATCTCTCCACAAGTAATAATATTATCATAAGTGTTACTACTGTCACGTTACTACAATCTCATCACGACGTTACTATAAAAGTGTGGTAAAGACTATAAGTTTTGCAGTAACAAAGCGTCTTACTGTATTTTTTGGATAGTGTTACTACATAAACACATGGTAATGTGTATCTGCCATGCAATAACTCTTTTACTTTTGTATAGTAACATGTGTATATGGTTAGCATATGAGACTTTTAACCCATATATTTTTGTTGCAATTCCTGGTTTACTATAATTCACCACAATGTTACCGTTAAAACTGCAGTAATGTCATAAATGATCTATAGTAACGTGACGTATTACCGCACTTCTACGATAACGTTACTACTGAAATATAGTAAAATGTTATGAGTTTCATAATAACATATTTATTTTGTTCTATGGTGGTAGTAAAAGAGATTAGAATTGGTCACAATATTCCTTTCTCACAAAGTGAGATAAAAAAAAACAATCAATAATCTTCAAACAAATAGCATTATTGGATGAATTGGTTAGAAGAACTTGCTATAAACTATGAGATCGTGGTAGGAGGGGGGAGGGAGGGGGGCATGGGAGAGGAGGGAGGGGAGGGGGTACAGAATAGTTACTCCACACCACCACCGTCTGACTCTCACGGGAGGGCGTTGCTTTAATTTGCTACTAGCTTGGGATCGAGGGTCGAGCTGTTGAAGGCATCAGTGGAGCTGGTGGCTTGCTGGCCTCCTAGGTCGTCGAAGGAAGCAGGTGTGCAGCTTGGAGACGCGGCTTGAAAAGAAAGCCTGATGACCACTTCATTGATTCGTTTTCAGCCGACGAGAGACAAGACGTCGTCGTGGAGTCTCCCTGCACAACGAGGGACGCGAGGGAGCTGATGCTGCGACGTGAGGTGGAGGCTGCCTACAGGAGAGGAGACTAGAGGTGAGGCAACACCCGTGTGCTTCTCTCTCCACTCAGGGTGCTGGGCGCAGATGATTTGGTTGAAGGCCGTGGCTGGAATCGAAGAGGAATAGGGAAGAACCTATCAATACCTTAGCTGGAGCTGTGGAGCATGTTTGAATGTTCACTAGCAGCAGGTGAAGCGCAGGATAGAAGACGGTTGTTACGATCTCTCTATCCTTCCAGCACTTTGGGAAATTTGGGGAAAGGGATGAACTGGAGAGAAGCAGAGGAAGAACAGAGAAAACTTGGGGGAGAGAGATAGCAGTAGTTGGGAGGGATTTGATTTCTCAGTTTTCTTATTCGATACCCTTCTCCAAGCCATCATCTGAGCTTATATACTCGCACATTTGTTTACAAGGCTTTAGGCCCATTCCGGCCCAAACAGTCGAACATTAGGCCTGCGCACTCTCTCCGCTCGCTTGCTAAACTTCACGGGATTGCCTTCAGTTGCTGGACCAGGAGCAGTGTCCGTAACATTTCCCCCTCCTTTGGAAACGGCTTGACCCCAAGCCGGTGCAGCGGGGAAACGAAGACGAAGAGCAGCTGCATCTTCCCAGGTAGCCTCCGCCGACGTTTGTCCCTGCCAGCGAACCTTGACTTGTTCCACCGCTCCGGCTCCCTTGCGATACACTCGGCGACTGAGCACATGGACAGGAACAGCTTCCTCATCAGCCGGCAATGTCACAGGAACTTGGATCTCATCGCTTGAACTTGGGGAAGAAGTGTGGCGCAGCTGCGAGACATGAACCACCGGATGTATGGAACAACTCGCTAGAAGTTGCAGGCGATACGCCACCTTCCCCACTTGCTCCAATACCTGAAAAGGTCCGAAATAATGGAAAACCAGCTTATGATTGGTGTGACCAGTCAGAGAGTGCTGAGCATATGGTCGTGCCTTCAGAAAAAACCAGTCCCCTACAGCAAAAACACGCTCAGATCGTTTCTTATCAGCCTAAAACTTCATACGCTGCTAGGCACGAAGAAGATGCTGTCGAAGCAATCTGGTGATCACAGCACGCTCTTTCAACCATTCCTCCAGGTCGGGTACAGCACTGGCAGAGATGTCCAACACGCCAAAATGACGAGGAGGATGACCATAGAGTACCTTAAACGGCGATATGTCCAAAGCCGAGTGATAAGCAGTATTATACCAGAATTCAGCAAGCGCTAGCCAATGAAACCATTTCTTCAGACAGGCATGAATGAAGCAGCGCAAAAAGGTCTCCAGACACTGATTTACTCGTTCCGTCTGCCCGTCCGCCTGAGGGTGATAGGCCGAGCTCATCTGCAATTATGTATCGGCTAACAGAAACAACTCCTTCCACAAGGCACTGGTGAAAATACGATCTCAATCAGAAATAAGATGATGGGGAAGACCATGGAGCTTGTAAATGTTGTTCAAGTAGGCTAATGCGACATCAAAAGCAGTGAAAGGATGCGCCAAAGCCACAAAATGAGCATACTTACTGAACTTATCCACCACCACCAGTATGCAATCGAAACCAGAAGAATGAGGCAATCCTTCAATGAAATCCAATGAAACATTTTGCCAAGCGTGCTCAGGAACCAGTAAAGGTTGAAGGAGGCCAGGGTAACGCACGCGTTCAGATTTTGCCTGCTTACAAACTGAGCAATCTGCTATAAAAGCACGCATTGCTTTGCGCAGCCCAGGCCAAGCAAAGAGGTTGCGTACTCGACAAATTGTGACATGAATTCCCGAATGTCCCCCAATAGCCGAACAATGCAGAGCTATTATAACTTTTGACTGCAATTGCTGATTGTTGCCTAGCCAAATGAGGCCACGGTAGTACAAAATTCCATTCTTCATAGAGTAATCCGGAAATGAATGAGGAGATAACAGCACCTGAGCCATAAGATTAGTAGTAGCTGCATCCTAATCATATCCAGTTTGCACCTTGGCCAACCATACTGGAACATTGGAAGAAACAACGCTCAACTGAAACACTTCCTCAGTATGACAGCGAGACAAGGCATCTGCGGCCTTATTTTCAAGACCCTTTTTATACACCAACTTGTATTGCAAACCAAGAAGTTTAGTGAGAGCTCGTTGCTGCCAAGGGGTAACCAGCCTCTGATCGTCTAAGTGAATCAAACTCCTCTGATTGGTGCGAATGATAAACTCTCCGAATTGCAAGTACGATCACCAATGGTCCACTGCTAATAAAATAGCCAAGCATTCCTTCTCATAGGTGGAAAGACCTCGATTCCGTGGTCCAAGCGATTTGCTGAGAAAAGCCAGAGGATGTCCTCCTTGCATGAGTACAGCTCCCACTCCTTTGTCGGATGCGTCGGTCTCAATTTCAAAGACCTTGGTAAAATCCGGCAAAACTAACACCGGAGCTAAAGTAAGAGCTGCTTTGAGAGCATCAAAAGCCGTATGGTGTTCGCTGGTCCATACAAAAACCACATTCTTCTTTAAGAGGTTAGTGAGTGGACGACTGATAATGCCAAAGGAACGAACAAACTTCCGGTAGTATCCTACTAGACCCAGAAACCCTTGTACTTCCTTGACATTAACCGGAATTGCCCAAGCTTGTACTGCCTTGATGTTTTTGGGATCGGTAGCCACCCCCGACGCACTGATCACATGTCCAAGATATGTCAAACTGGAACGAGCAAAAGAACACTTAGATCTTTTCACCTTGAGCTGATGTTCAGAAAGTAACTGTAACACTTGGCGAAGGAGAATCAAATGCTCCTGTAAAGTTCGACTGTAGATTAAGATGTCATCTATAAAAACCAAAACACCCTTCCTGAGAAGTGGAGCCAAAAGATCTGATTCATAATGCCTTGAAAAGTTGCAAGTGCCCCGATCAAACCGAAAGACATGACACGAAACTCATAATGTCCATTGTGTGTTTTGAAAGCGGTCTTGTGCTCGTCTTCAGGACGCATCCGAATCTGATGGTAGCCTGCTCGCAAGTCCAAACTGGTGAAAAGACTCGATCCAGCGAGCTCATCCAAGAGTTCATCAACAATGGGCAGTGGGTAACGATTTTTAACAGTGATGGCGTTCAGATGTCGGTAGTCAATGCAAAACCGCCAAGTGAGGTCCTTCTTTTGCACTAGCAACACTGGAGAAGAAAAAGGGCTTACACTAGGTTGTATCACCCCTTGTTGAAGCATTTCAGCCACCTGTCGTTCAATCTCGTCCTTCTGTGCTAGATTGTAACGATAACGACACAAATTCACAGGTTTGGCTTCGGGCAATAGGGGAATAGAATGATCGAAAGCCCGAATTGGAGGAAGCCCCTTAGGTTCCTCAAAAATTGGAGCAAATTCCAGTAGTAACTGAGAGACTTCAGCAGGAATGTCTGAGTCTTTGATAGCTAGCTCAACAGAACAGAGTTCAACCACTTGCAGCACAGCACTTCGGTGAACCAGCCCTTGCACTTGAGTAGCTGACAGAGTCTTGCAAGTTTGAGTATTGGCTGTCACCCCCTTCAAGCAAATCTCCTTCTGATTGTAATGAAACTGTAAAGTTTTGGCTCGCCAATCAACTTTCATAGGACTATGCTGCTCAAGCCAGTCCATTCCAAGAATCACATCATAATTGCCCAATGGTAACACTTTCAAGCTGGTTAAGAATGATTCCCCTTGAACCAACCAAAGACAGTCCACTATCTCCTTGTTACAATGCAGGATTCCCCCATCAGCAATTCTTACTTTGATGGCCGGCACAGCCCGTTGTTTACCCCCCAATTTATCATCCAAAGCAGCAGATACAAAGCTATGAGTACTACCCGAATCCACAAGCAACATAATCTGATGGTGTTGCATTAAACCCTGCAATCTCAAAGTCCCAGAAGTTTCAGTTTCCAACATGGCCTCTTTGGAAATCTGACAGACTTCGCCATTCACTTCAGTTTCTTCAGACTCAATTTCATCAGATACTGTAGCTGTCTGATTTTCGTCAAAATTCTCCAAGAGATCAAGCAGCTCTTCCACCACATGCAATTGAACAGTAGGACCACATTTGTGCTCGTGGCTCCAACGCTCACCACAAGTATGATACAAGCCTTTAGCCTTACGATAAGCCCGTAATGCAGCCACTCGATCTTCCATTGGTAGATTTCTGTCTTCTCCAGATACTCCTGTGCCTCCCAAAACACGTCCAGCTCCAATAGGTACAGCTCATCCAGGCCGAATTCCCCCACGGTTGTTAGCAGGAAATTCCACCCGTCGAGGTTCCCTCCGAACAATTTTGGCCACTTCATCCTGTAAGCAAGAAAGGTCGACAGCAGTATCCATATCCGAAGGACGATGTAACAGCACAGCAGCTCTAATTTCAGGTTTCAACCCTTCTAAAAATTGAGTAACAAAAAATTCTGGGTTCCAAGAGGGATGGTGGACATGAAGCTGGTGCATCAGATCGTTAAACCTCTTAGCATAGCTGGTTACCGACCCCGTTTGTCTAAGTTTGTTGAACTGTCGGACCACACCCTGAAACTCCTCTCTACCAAACTTAGCACAAACAGCATCAACAAACTCTTCCCAACTCATCATCTCAATATGGGCATTGGTAGTCTGCAACCAAACTAAAGCTCCCCCAGAAAACTGCAAGGCTGCTACTCCCACCCAGACTTCAGGACTGGTTCCACTAACCCGGAAATATGTTTTGCATTTCATCTTCCAGGCCTTAGGATTTCCCCCATCAAATTGAGGACAATCTACACGGGCGTTACCCCCATGGAACCAATTCCCATGACCCCTACTTGAACACTCTCCCGTTTCCCAAGGAAACCGATGGGTGAATTGAGGTGAACATGTACCCTTGGCCGGAGGAGACTTTGGAGAGGACTCCTCTCCAATAGCCTTCCCACGTGGAATCGTAGCGACGCGGTGGCCATTCGGGCCGTGAGATGATTCCCCCTCCATCGGAGCAGGTTCCTCCTCCTTTAGCGCCGGAACTTGCAGTTTCGACGGCGTCGGAAGCAGGGGAGGCAGATCCGAGGGCTTGGTGATGGTCGTTGGTGTTCGCGCCATCTGCTCTACTTGTTGCCGTAGTTCCCCCACCTTGGTCCGCAGGTCCGCCACGGCTTGATCTACCGCCGGCTTCCAGCCCGAGAGCTCCATCACCAGCGGTTTGATCTCTTCCAGGGAACCCACCGAAGTTTGGATCGCGGTATTTTGCTTCTGAATCGCGATCACCACTGCGACCAA
Organism: Oryza sativa Japonica Group; assembly: GCF_034140825.1. Classification (NCBI taxonomy): domain Eukaryota; kingdom Viridiplantae; phylum Streptophyta; class Magnoliopsida; order Poales; family Poaceae; genus Oryza; species Oryza sativa. Next base: position 23,679,903 of record NC_089045.1, read on the forward strand.
CTCCGACAGCTGATGCTCTATCTCTTGCGATTTCAGTTGTGCTCTCGAGTGATACCGAGGTTTCTCCAAGTAATCCAGGATGGTTGGCTCTGATACCTATTATTACGATCTCTCTATCCTTCCAGCACTTTGGGAAATTTGGGGAAAGGGATGAACTGGAGAGAAGCAGAGGAAGAACAGAGAAAACTTGGGAGAGAGAGAGATAGCAGTAGTTGGGAGGGATTTGATTTCTCAGTTTTCTTATTCGATACCCTTCTCCAAGTCGTCATATGTGCTTATATACTCGCACATCTGTTTACAAGGCTTTAGGCCCATTCCGCCCCAAACAGTCGAACATTAGGCCTGCGCACTCTCTCCACTCGCTTGCTAGACTTCACGGGATTGCCTTCAGTTGCCGGACCAGGAGCAGTGTCCGTAACAACGGTGTCCAGAGTTGAGACGAAAAAAAAGAGAGAAAAGAGGGTATGGATTTAGAAGGGAGGATTTGTGTGACGCTGAGTAATGGGGTAGACATGGCGTAGTTCTGCTGGTTGAGAAGGTGGTGTTAAACATTCAAAATTGAGGGTAGAGTTAGAACTGCCATAGAAGTAGATTGAACAAATCTTGCTTCTCTCCATGTCTCTTCTAATAAGAGAGAAAAATGAAGATATCGGAAAGACAGGCATTGCTGATGTAGCTTTGGGGAGGAAGAAGACCAGAGATGGGATAGGCACTGCTGATGACGCTGAGTAATGGAGCTCTTCTTTGCTTTACATCACTTTTCTTTGGCTCAATCAAATAAACCAGAGCGGCAAACACAAAATAGAGTACAGTACGAGCCTACTACGAGGCGAGGATTTTTTTTTATTCAGATACCATATGAAAATTATATATGGATTGATGGATACGCCATTAAACACTGAACATCATGATTCCACATGAGGGGATGGCCGTGAGAGAGGCGGCGAGAGCGGGGGCGGGAAAGGCGCTGATCACGGCGATCGTCTGGCCGCCGGAATCATCGTCGGTGTCAAGCAGCTTGGAGTCCCCTCTTGGGGGTTGTCTGCGAGCTAAGGGCGCGAAGGGGCGGGTGATTTTCAATTTGGCGAAGGTTGTGGTGGGCTCCCATGGCGGAGGGAATCTAGACTCCGGCTCCTATGTCGGAGGGAATCTAGACTCTGCTGTTCAAGCCCATCACTGTAGGGGTGAGTGCTCTAGGCCTTATCCTCTTGCGCATTTGGATCGCCATGTGCAACACCTTCGTGGTGGGCAACCGAACCTAGGGCTTCGGGTGAAGCGGCGTGAAACCCTAACCAATCGGGGAGGATTTGTGGAGGAGTGGCCGAGGGTGGGGATCGGAGGCGGAGAATTGAAGTAGAGAAGCACAATCCACGGAGACACTCGGCGATTTTCGAAGGTGGTGCGAGGTCGATTGGGGGCAATGGCGCATCAAGGGGGAGGCGCATGGCGTGGGCGCTTCAATCCGAGGCCGATGCGCAACTTCGGCGAGGGGAGAAGACCACAAGCTTCGACGTCGTCAGGGGGTGGTGAGTCGCTGCAGGGAATTGGGGGAGGAGCTCCAGGGGATCAAGCCCAAGCCATGGCTGCGCGAGGAGGAACAAAGCAGCAGTATCGCCCTGTTCAGCACAAGGAGCCAGCCAAGGAAACAGAGAAGGGTGATACCCCTGTGCCGCAGCCAGAACAACCTCTGCAATCCAATCCCCGTGCTGGTAACAATCCTATCCTACAAAGATTTTTTTTGTCAGAGATGCAAAAATGTTGGTCACCTGGCTAGGGATTGCAATGTTTCTGTTTTCTGCATTAACTGTGCCAAGCCAACTCATAGAACTGAGGATTGCCTGTATGACAAGCAACCAAGGCCAGTTGCTAAGCTTGTTGGGTATGGTGCCCCTGGTTTAGGCTGTATTCTTATTCAAAACACTAGGCCAGACTCTCCTAAAGAGCATGCAAATCCTTTGGCAATGGTGTCTATTGTCTTTGGGGGGGAACTTACTGAATATTAGCTTGAACAAGGTTTCACCCAGCAATTTAAGTGGAATTGGCAATGGAAAGCAAAAGCTATGCCTAATGGGACTTTTCAGCTGAGGTTCCCAAACAAAATAAAATTTGAAGAGCTATCCAACTTTGACTACTTCAATGTTAAGGGGACTGATGTTCAAGTCAATGTGAAAGAATGGACACAAGAGTCTGATGCAGTGGGGAAGATGCATACTGCTTGGGTGAAGGTATCTGGTATTCCTGATGCTATGAGAGGTTACCAGGCCCTATATGAAGTGGGATCTAACTTGGGAACAGTTATGGAAGTTGACATGGCCACCTTTAGGGCTAGCAATGTGATAAGATTTAAGGTTGGGATGATGGAGCTTGATTCTCTGCCCTTGAAGTTAATCCTTACTACACCTAAAGGTTTGCTGTACCAAGCCCACTTTGAGCTGGATGAAGTTGTTGAGCAAGGATGGTTCAATGAGAGTATCTTTGAGGAAGTTTAGGGAGGGTCAGAAAGCTTGCTGAAAAGCGGTCAGAAATCAGGTCAAAGGGATGGCAAACAGATTATGGAGATGGGTGATAAGATCAGTCCTGGTACTTTACTGGGAGGTAGTGGCTCAAAAGATGGTCCTACAAATATGTTGTGTCCTACTACAATGACTGAGGAAGGTCAAATCAAGTGTGCTCAGATACTGAGAGGCAGAGCATTGGCTTTTCAGCTTTAGGAAGCAGAGGCCAAGTTGATCACAGATTGTGGGATAGAATTAGGTATGACCAGTGGAGAGACAATCCTGACAAAGGAAACACAAGTTGTACCGACACAAGACAAAAATTGGGAGCAGGCTAGAAATAGAGGGATGGCAGTGAACACAATCAACTCTGAGGCAACTGAGGTGGGTGATGAAGTGATAGACAGGGAAGATGAAAGAGTGCACTTGGGTGACAGTGAGGATTATATGGATTCACAAGAATCTGAAGGAAGCTTTGCCAAAAGACTGGGATCAACTTAGTGGAGGACACTACGGGTAGTCAAGATGAAGAGATGAGAATGAGTAAAAGACTGAAGGAAAAGGAAGACTTGAAGCCACAAGATATGGCCATGCAAAGAAAGGAAGCACAGAATGCTTTTGTCAACAAAGGTCAGAATACAGTACCCTCTATTGTTAATGAATCAAATGTTTCTCTTATCAACATGGCGAATATTCTGGGTGTTAGTTTAGGATGTGCTAATGAAGATGTGGAAAGTAACTTGGATTTGATTAAAAATCTGGGATCTGCCAGAATTAACCTCTTTATGAAAGAGGGTGAAGCAGATAAAAATTCTGAAATTAGGAAAAAAGAAATGGAAGGCATGTTCACTGATCAAGAGTGGTCAGATGATGATTCTTCTGAAAATGACAATTCTACTCTTGATGAGATTGAACATATGCTCAAACAGGTCCAGTCCTCAATGAAAAAAAGCAATCAGAGGAGGGGAAACCTTGAGATTTTCAAGGTCACTCCCAAGAACTCAAAGAAAAAAGGTAAAGTAAATAAAAAAAGGAAATGAAAGGCTTATTTTGGAATATTAGGGGGATGGGTAACATTGAAAAAACAGGTCACTTACAAGATCTAATTAGAGAACACAAACTGGACTTTGTGGCTATTCTAGAAACAGTTAAACAGGATTTTTCAACTGAAATGTTAAACAAACTGAGCTCGGGGAGAAATATGCATTGGAGTTGGGTGGCTGCTCATGGTAGATCTGGGGGAATATTAGTGGGAATGGATAAGGACAAAGTCAATGTCTTAAATGAGAAAACTGGGAAGTATTTCATAAGACTTAAATTGTCGAATGCTGACAACAAAAAAGTCTGGGATCTTATGGCAATATATGGGGCAGCGCAATCTGAACAGAAAGCTGAATTCCTGACTGAATTGGCTAAGGAATTTTACTCCCAAGGTTCCCCTTTAGTGGTGGGTGGTGATTTCAATATTCTGAGAAAGGAAAGTGAAAAAAACAAGATAGGTGGATATACAAAATGGAGTTTCATTTTCAACTCCATCATTGATCAGGCAAATCTTAGAGAAGTTCAGATGAGTGGGAGACAGTTCACTTGGTGTAATTTTCAGGACTCTCCCACTCTAGAGAAACTAGATAGAGTTTTCATTAACAATTAATGGGAAGACATTTATCCCCTTACCACTGTTAGGACTTTGGTTAGGGCCATGTCTGATCACAATCCCATGTTAATGGAAACATGACAGAATATAGCTCCTCAGAGTATATTCAGGTTTGAGCAAAGTTGGTTTCTGAGGGAGGATCTTACTTCAGTAATGGAAGAGATTTGGAACTCTGATTATAGGGGGAACAGTATGGAAAGATGGCAAAAGAAGTTGAAGTTTTTAAGAAGAAAACTGAAAGGCTGGAACAAAAACTGGGAAGGAGAAGAATACAGAAGGAGGAAAAAAGAAATCATGGATAAGATTGAAGAGATTGATATCCTAGCTGAAACTGTTGGGGTGGATACCAACATTATGAACAATAGAAGAGCCCTTGATGCCCAACTCAGATATGTGGTTAGAGAGGAGAAAATTAAATGGTTTCAAAGGTGCAAAGAAAAGGAGGTCTTGGAAGGTGACTGTAATACCAAATACTATCACACTAAGGCAAATGGAAGGAAAAGGAAGAGCTAATACTATCACACTAAGGCAAATGGAAGGAAAAGGAAGAGCTTGATCCATTCACTTGTGCAAGATGATGGTGTGATTTCTGGCCAACAAAACTTGCTATCCTATATTACCAGCTTTTATAAAGAATTGTTTGGTCATTCTAAAGAAAACAATGTCTCTTTAAACATGGAGGGGGTGAGCAAGGTTAAGGAGGAAGACAAAGTGGAATTAACCAAGCCTTTCAGTTTAGAGGAGGTGAAGAAAGTCGTTTTTGAATTAAGAAAAAACAGAGCCCTAGGGCCAGATGGTTTCCCTGGTGAATTTTACATGAGATTCTGGGATATTATCAAAAATGATCTCTTGGAACTGATAAATGACTTTCATAAAGGTTTACTGAATGTCGAGAGATTGAATTATGGCATTGTTACTCTTGTCCCTAAAACAAAAGATGCTGCACAAATACAAAAATTCAGGCCTATCTGCTTACTCAATGTGAGTTTCAAGATCATCACCAAGGTGTTGATGAATAGATTGGACAGGATTATGATGTATATTATTTCCAAGAACCAAACAGCCTTTCTCAAGAATAGGTTTATCGTGGAAGGGATTGTCATTCTGCACGAACTTCTGAACTCTTTACATTAAAAAAAACAGAGCATCCTTTTTAAGGTTGATTTTGAGAAGGCATATGACAAAGTTGATTGGGTGTTTGTATATAGAATGTTGAAATCAAAAGGCTTTCCAGACTTATGGTGTGATTGGGTTATGAAAGTGGTGAGAGGGGGCAAGGTCGCTATTAAAGTGAATGATGAGATTGGCCCCTATTTCAACACTCACAAAGGCCTGAGACAGGGGGATCCTCTTTCACCCTTGCTGTTTAATTTAGCAGCAGAAACACTCACCTTGTTGGTGCAAAGGGCTGAGAGCAGTTCCCTTTTGGAGGGTTTGTCAGTTAGTGAGAACAATAAGGTGACAATTCTGAAGTATGCTGATGACACGATATTTATGATCAAAGACAATGTGGAGCAAGCTAGAAACCTGAAATTCATCCTGTGCCTTTTTGAACAATTATCAGGGTTAAAGATCAATTTTAACAAAAGTGATGTGTATTGTATTGGAGAGGCTGTGGAGAGAGAAAATGTTTACAGTGAAATTTTTACCTGTAAGGTGGGTTCTTTTCCCATGAAATACCTAGGGTTGCCTATTCACAAAAAGAGGTTACTAAACAAAGACTGGAAGTCTGCTGAAAATAAGATGGAACATAAGATGGGGGGTTGGCAAGGCAAACTCCAGTCCATTGGGGGTAGGCTGATCCTTATTAATGCTAGTCTTAGCAATGTACCTTTATACATGCTGTCTTTTTATAAAATCCCTCAGGGAGTCAAAGAGAGAATGGATTTCTTTAGAAGGAGATTTTTTTGGCAGGAAGACCAAGGTATAAGAAAATACCACTTGGTACAATGGCCTGTAATCTGTTCTCCTAGGGATCAAGGGGGGTTGGGTGTTCTGGATTTAGAAACTATGAATATTGCTCTGCTGGGAAAATGGATATGGAATTTGGAGAACAAAGAAGGTTGGTGGCAAGATATACTTAGGGATAAGTATCTGAGAAAAAAACCTCTCTCTGAGGTTAAGAATAAAGTGGGGGATTCTCACTTTTGGCAAGGTTTATTGGAGATTAAAAACACCTTTTACAAATTCTGTACTAAGAAACTGGGAGATGGCAAATGAACTTTATTCTGGGAGGACAATTGGATTGGAGGTAGGCCTTTAAATGAGCAATTCTCAGACCTGTACAGTATCACTAACACAAAGCACATCACAGTGGATAAGGTTCTGCAGGGGGGTTGGGATAAAGTCACTTTCAGAAGAACTTTACATGGGATTAGGCTTGAGGACTGGAATAGAATAAAGCAGCAATGTGCCGCTATCCATCTGCAGAATGGCCACAGTGATAAGCTCTGGTGGAATTTGACAAAAAACGGCTCTTATACAGTCAAGTCAATGTACAGAGCTCTCAAACTGCAATAGTTTTCATGTCCTTTGAAAAAGATTTGGTGCATCAAAGCTCCCCTGAAGATTAGGGTGTTCCTCTGGTTATTTCTCAAAAACAAAATCCTGACTAAGGATAATCTTTACAAGCGTGGTTGGCAAAAGGGAGACAAAATCTGTCAGTTTTGCTGTAGGGAAGAGTCCATACAGCATTTGTTTTTTGAATGTCCCTTAGCAAAATTGATCTGGAATGTGGTCATTTGTGCCCTAAATCTAAAACCCTTCTCAAATAAAACCCAACTTTTTGGGCCTTGGTTATCTGACTTTGATAAGAACACAAAAAATTTGATGATGGTGGGGATTACTACTGTTATCTGGGCCATCTGGAAGTCCAGAAACAGAGCGTGTTTTGATTATGTTCTTCCTAAAGATCCTATAGAGGTTATCTTCTTGGTTTGTAATTTGATTGAATCATGGACTGTTTTGCAGAGATCGGAGGCAAATCGAAAAAAGCTGGAGCTAGGGGTCCGGGTGGTAAGGCAAGTTGCAAGTGATGTTTACAACTCAAGATATGGCTGGCGTCCCCACGTTAGAAGATTGGAATGAATGAAGGATGCTGATGTGTGGAATGCTGGTGCTTATGACCGTTTTGAAGCTTCTGTGTTGCTTAATAGATCCCCTTCTAGCTTTGTGTTTCTTCTCTGGCTCTGTTAGATCAGCCAGGAACTAGCAATCTCCCTCAACCAGTTGTTTTGCTGGTTTTTTTTGTAGGAACCCTATTTCTGGGTTTTCTATTTCTTGTTTAGAATCTGTAAGACAACTATGCCGTTCCATTAATGGAAAGGGGGGCCTTGTGTCCTAGTTCTAAAAAAAAATATGAAAATTATATAGATTGTATTTTGTATTATATATTTTAATATTTTTTAATGGTGATGTCTTTTTGTTAATAAGAATTTACCCAGATTGGGTCATGACTATTTGCCACCCTTAGATTTAGTGTTTAACTATTTACCACCCATTATCAATGACATATGGACCTCATCTAAGAGTGGCAAATAGTTAATTTTTCCAATGTCTACAACATTCATGGACTTACATTTTGGGAGTCAATGAACGATTCAAAATATTTCCTGAGACCGAGCAAAACATTTTTTTTTCGAACGAACCGATACTTAGACAGTGCAAAGTTTCATTCAATATAGCAGAAAAAATTATGGACTATAACCCAGCAAAACTATAGTCAGCAAACACCCCCCCCCCCACCCCCACACGGCCACACTGGCGTCACCTACACATGCAACCAAGGAACATTACTGAACCGGCCACCGCTAAGCATGACTGGCCGTTGCAAAACAACATATGGACAATTATAGGCATTGATGTCCTTCCTCAAACAGATCAATGAGGTTTTTGCGAACAGAAATTTGAGCAAGAGGGATCACTCATTTTATTTTTGATTGAAGATTATAGTTATATTTTTTTTTATGACCAAGAGAACTCATAATTATGTTTTATGTTAAATAACCTGTTGCAACGCACGGTTATTTTGCTAGTAGTAAAGAAAAACTGTATGGAGTATCTTCTCTGCACTGATATAGCTAAATGTGCTACCTGTCATCAGAGGAGAATATAAAGGAGATCACTCTGGGGAAATAAACTTACACAATTTTATTTTAAAGCTCTTAATTCATAAAACTCAAGAAGAAATTTATTGCTATGTTGTGTAGTTGCCAGCAGTGTAGTTGCCAGCAGTATTATGAGAAACAATAGAGAAAGATCTCTGCTAACTGCTAAGGAATCACCACCATCCCTATTCTGAATGTAAAAAAACTGCTAGGGGCTCATTCCTTATGACAAACTGACGCTAAACAGCTGAAGCACAATGCAACTATGCCACTATGTTAGTAAAAAAAAGTAAGAATTAAATAAATCGGTGCACTTGTACCTCATGTTGCCAGTTGTTTTGATACTCCAGCAAAACATTTTGATTAAGAAAAAGCATAGAATTTGCTTCAGATTCAATACCTTGTATGGCACAATCCAGTTCTTTTCCCATGGTAGTAGGCATCTGCAAATAGAGTGGAACAAGTGAAACCATCAACAGATGGGTGCTAAGTGCTAGCATATGCTGATAAGTGATAGGTTAAGTGGTTTGTTAGGACAAAGTAAATGCCAGCACATTTCCAATTATTAACTCACTTGAGAAAACAGAATAAGAAATCCAGATTTAAAATAACAAACAATAGATTATTAAGGGGCACCATAAATCCTGAACAATCAAACAAATAGCTGGGATTTCTATGGAGAACTCCAACAAATAAAGGAACTAAGATTGGCAGAATTGTTTTAGATGAGAAGACACTAACATGCTGGAGCCTAGGCGCTTCAGACGTGATTGAGATGCACAAAGGCTGTTGGGATATAATGCTGTTGTTACTGTAGTTACCACAATCATGATCTGTGGGTCCCTGGTACATGTCCGTGGTATGGAATCCCCCACTAGACAAACATAAGATATGGGGTGTACTCTCCTATCATGAATCCATGCTGAGGTTCATGAACCCAATGCCACAAAGTTTCATAGAATATCAAACCACAGCCTTGAATCAAACCCAACAATGTCGGTGAACTCTTCCTGATTGCCAATCACAGCACGTGCTGGCAGATTGCTGGCAAACCCCAAATCAGATCACCACATCATGCAATCTGATTATTGTTTCGATAGTGTACTGCAAATATGGTAACTATGGTTTCTTTAATTACTATAATTCCTTTTAAGGTTCCATGTAATCAAATGCAAGGAATATGAACAGATTAAGAAGCCTAGTTTGTGAAAGTAACTAGTTTCTCACAAGCATACCTTGTATCAAGCTCAATAGAAGCCATATTCTCTTGTGTGCAACTCCGTTTGAGAACAACGGCTCTAATAAGCAAATCCTGAGAGAATTTAAATAAAATTAAACCAAACACAAATTTGATGATGACCTTGAAGATTAATAAAATATTGGTTGTCAGCAAAAGAACTTCCAGGCTCTGCTAACCTTGAATTTTAGCACTACTTGAAATCGCTGATCAAACTTTGCCACCTGATCAACAAACTTTATTTTGCTGGACTCCGTAACTTTCTTTTTATATATGCTCACCAGCATTATTCTTTTCCTAACTAGAGGTGCAAAGACAAGATACAAGTAGAAGAACAGCAAAAGTTATCATACCAACATGCTTCTTTATTTCGTCTTGCTTCCTTTTCTCATGCAGCATCTCCTCCTGGAAATATGGCAATAAAAATATGAGCGCTATAAGAAATGGACATTAATTATATCCATATCTAGTTCTGTGAATAGAATTTAAACCTATGAAACATTTATCCTGTGAAATTTTGCTGCTTCATCTTCTAATTGACTCGGTGTCATCAATAGCATCTTTAAGGCTTCACCTGTACCTTCAATGTCTTTCATGTGCTTTTGTTTTTGAGATCGAAGCCTTTCGATGTCACCACTCACCAACATCTAAATCTGCACCAGTAAGCTGATAAGCATTAGGCACCAGCAGATCAGAATGCACAAACCGAGTAGCTAACAAGCATTAAGGTTGAGACTGGCACACATACTGCCCATAAAAAAAGGGGATGGATCACATCATCTACAAATGCTGATAAATGGCCACTATATCTTGATCTAGAACACCGGTAGTGGTTATTTGGGGTTCAAAAGTCAGACATGCCTAACTTAGGTACATCATCTGCTCTGTTATGTGTTTCATCTGTTCCTATATACTATATAGACATAAAAAAAAAAGGAGAAACGGGAGAGAACACACAATTGAGGATTCAGGCGTTATCCAATGCAGCTTGATATAGATTTATGAAGTGGACATAAGCAGTCATACCGAATGATCGAAATTAGCGCGACTAATTAAAACATCTTTCACGGCAGGAGGAGCTTCAAAAACTTGATCAAGTCGTGAGTAGATGCCAACTTCCTGCATCTGCAAAAAAAATAACAATACTAAATAATTTATCTTACCATTCTTTTACATATGGCATGTTTTGTGGAGTAAGAGGGAACAGAGGCTGAGAAAGCTTTAAGATTGATGAAGCCACCAGAAGAGAACGGCTGTAGGGTCCTTCAAATGAATATTTAGGAAAAACAATAGATGATACGTCGTGTAATCTAGCATCAAATCTGAACGCAGAACTTACAATGGCAGTTAATTTGACAAATAATAGGAATAGGAACAACTAGGAAATTAATGCGGAACAAAAAAAATAGGGCACATTGAAAAGGAGTAACAAATGACAAATATCGATGCTCTCAAATGGTAAATGCCCTTCTTTTTAGACTAAATTGCTTAGGCAATGCCTGCTGACCTCCATCCTGAGTAACAAATGACTGACATATAAAACAAAATGGCAGTTAATTTGTTTACAGATGTAATATTTTCCATAGGAGGAAAAAAATCAGATCGTGGTGGTTCATGGTTTCCAAGTCAATGACGACAACAAACAAGGGACTTTGTTCTAGAAATAGTTCACATAGATGCCATCCTACTGGAAAACAACCATGTCCTGTAACTGGAGGATAAATTTCCCCTTTACATATCTTGACTATGAGCAAGAAAAAGAAAACACAACATGCATTGGCACAACAGAAACAGCAGGCACTGGTAGAATGTGTTGTCCTGGCTTTCCATATTTTCATTGAAATGTCAAAATCAAGTAAGGCATAAGTAAGCATCACAAAATACTATCATAATATTTGTACCTTCCATATATAGTTTGGGACATGGCCTTCCAAGTATGAAGCGTGAGCCTTATCCTGAATATTTACCTGAGAATAGTACAAAGAACAAGACAATGGTTGTACTTGTATCATATGCAAAGCAAACAATGGTAGACAAACATGCATGTAAACAAACCTCAAGGAAAACAGGTCCGTAAACTTCAGTCCTGAACTTGTATCTGTTATCTTGCACCCAGTTGTATGCTTCTTTGATTTTTTTTTCAGCACCACAACATCTCACTCTTTGGAGAATCTTATAGTTTCCATTTGCTTCAATCTGTGATAAAGCAACATGTAGCCGAGTCTTGGATGAAATAGAAATTAATAGGCAAAACAGGTTACCTATCAGAGCACTTCCTCAGATTCTCTCTCTCTCTTCTTTTTTTTTCGCCGGGACGGTGAAGAATGCCGACCGATGTATATTAAGGAAAAGGGAAAAACTATACAAATGCAATGCGTCAAAGCACCGCCATTACAACAAAAAGCAAATTACAAAGTCTGTAATCTCTCTAAAGCTGGCGCCGCAGCAACATTCAACGAGGTAACTAGCCCTGCTGATTTCCAAGTTTCCCATTCATCACACATGGTCACACACAGCTGCGTGACCGACGAGGTTGTTTCCCTCGAAAACCCGTGCGTTTCGCTCTTTCCAAATCAACCATGTAACGAGGATGACCCCGGCGTCGAACGTCTTGCGATCGATCTTCGCAACAGTTTGCCGGGCAGCGAGCCACCAACCGGCAAAGTCTGAGGACGGCGGCGAGCAGGAGAGGCTCAAACGAGCCTGAACCTGCACCCAAACTTGCTGCGAGAAGGTGCAGGCTTGGAAGATGTGTTGGTAGGACTCTCCATCCTTAGAACAAAGGTGACAAATTGGTGCGAGCTTCCAGCCTCGGCGCTGCAGGTTATCAGCTGTTAAACAGGTATTGCGGACCGCAAGGAACATGAAGAACTTGCATCTCGCTGGCGCGCGGGATTTCCAGATAATCTTGCCGAGTGGGCAAGATGTTCTACCAGCCGAAAGGATAGAGTAGGCAGACCGCACCGAGAAGTCGCCGTTAGGTGCCGCCTTCCAGATCATAGAGTCAGTACTTCCGGGGTCGAGAGAAATCCCGGCGATCACGTCCCAGAGCGCAAGGTATTCCCCCATCGCTTGGACAGACAGGCCGCCCCTAATATCTGCAATCCAGGAGTTGTCGCAGAGAGCGGCAGCCACCGTGATGTCACTCAGCTTGACGAAGGAGAAAAGAATTGGGAATCTGTACTGCACTGATCCTCCGTCTGGCAACCAGTTGTCGCACCAAAACGAGGTAGAGGCTCCGTTCCCCAGCAGTACTTTGCTACCAGCGGCAAAGCAGTGCAGCGACTTTCTGTCAGCTAGAGGTGCAACACGCGTCCAAGGATGCTCTGGCTCAGCACGGCGCAACCAAATCCACCGAGTGCGAAGCGCAATTCCCATTAGGCGTAGGTTTCTGATCCCTAGTCCCCCCTGCTCGACAAAGAGGCAAAGCTTCTCCCAAGCCACCAAGCTGCAAGAGCCCGCAGCATCTTCATCACCCTTCCAAAGGAAACCCCGGCATTTCTTCTCAATTTCGTTGATCGCCCAGGCTGGTAGTTCCAAGACGGACATGAAGTAGAGTGGGAGCGCCATTAACACATGCTTGATCAGGGCTAGACGGGCATCTGGAGATAAAAGCTTGGGCTTCCAACCAGCCAAATTTTTGGCAAGCCTATCCATCATCGGTTGGATTTGCACTTTCGTCGGTTTACTCACAGAAAGCGGCAGCCCTAGGTAAACAATCGGCAATTGCTTGATCGGGCATGTCAACACCTCTGTGACCTCTTCAATTTGAACAACAGTGCAATGGATCGGGGTCAACGAGCTCTTGGCTAGGTTGGAAACCAAGCCGGTGGCGTCACCCATCAACTTAAGTATGAAGTGGATCGTCAGCGCGTCCCGCCGAGAAGGATGGAAGAAGATGATGGCATCATCTGCATAGATTGAGGCGCGAAGTGGCAAGGAACCCGTAGCAAGTGGGGAAAGCACGCCACGGCTCGCTGCCGTGGAGCAGAGAGCCGCAAACGCCTCCATCACAATGACGAAAAGCAACGGCGAGAGTGGATCCCCTTGCCTGAGTCCCAAGCTAGCTTGATCCTTTGAGTGTCTCTACCATTGATGGTGACGGTGGTTGACGAAGTGAAAAGCAGAGCTGAAACACAGTCACGCCATCGAGCACCGAAGCCCAAATGTCGAAGCAGCTCCAAAAGGAATTCCCAAGATACCGTATCAAAAGCTTTTGCGATGTCAATCTTCAACAGCATGGCAGGCGTTTTGGACCGATGCAACTTCTTAACTACACCATGAACATAGAGGAAGTTCTCTTGTATTCTTCTGCACCTAATGAAGGCCGACTGTGCAGGCCCGATCAATTCATCCATTCTCGGGGCGAGACGGAGTGCTAGAATTTTGGTCAGGATCTTGGTGAAACTATGAATCAAACTAATTGGGCGAAAGTCAGTTAGTTGATTCGGGTCCTCTTTCTTGGACAGGAGGATGATGGAAGCTGTGTTGACGAGATGCAGGTGCTGGGAATTCACTCTCCAGGCTAAGTTAAGGGCCGCAACCAAGTCATCTTTGATAATTCCCCAACAAACCTTGAAAAAGGTGGCGCTAAAACCATCTGGCTCTGGCGCCTTGTCACTTGGTGACGCCATGATCGCCTTTTTCACCTCATCCTTAATGATGTCGCCCTCCAATTCAGAGAGATCGTGGGCCGCCAAACCAATCAAACCGAAATTAACGGATGCCGAAGGTGGACACGGCGTCCCCAAAATATTGAGGAAATAGTTGTATGCAGCTTGTAACTTATCTTCTTCAGTGGTAGCATAGACACCATCATGACAGAGGGTAGGAATTGCTTTCTTTCTTCGACGTGCATTGATCTTAAGGCGAAAAAATTGTGCCGTTGTGCCGCTATGCTTGAGGAATAACAGCCTGGCTCGCTGACGGAGCCTAATGCGCTCCAGGGAGGCGAGAGCAAGGCATCGTCCCTTCAAGGTAGCACGCAGCGATCGCTCCTCTGCCGAGAGAAGCCGGTCGTCCTGGGCCTTGTCCAGCTGAAGAATAATTTCATGAGCCACTGCGAGCTGCTGCCGAAGTTCGCTGATTCGCCTAGCCCCCCACGAACGAAGAGATGCGGCAGTAGATTTCAACTTGAGATGAAGGGAGGAAACAGAGTTGGAGCCCGACGGCGCAGCTGCCCAAGCTTGCCGGACCACTTCCTCAAACCCATCTAGCTTGGTCCAGAAAGACTCAAACTTAAACTTTCTCGGACGGTGCATCATGTTATCGCAAGTCAAAAGCAGAGGGCAGTGGTCGGATGCGGACGAACTGAGAGCTTGCAAATGGGCATCCTGGAAAAATTCCTCCCATTCCCCATTAATCAACACTTTATCAATTTTGGTTAAGGTTGGCTGCTCTTGTTCACTGCTCCAAGTATACCGGCGCCCGAACAGATAAACTTCACGGAGCTCCAGAACGTCAATAGTTTGTCTAAACTTGTTAATCAGTCTGCGATTCACATTGCCATTTTTCTTGTCACCCTCCGAGGCCAACAAGTTAAAGTCACCAACCAAACACCACGCCCCCACTGCAAGCTGCCCTCTCTCTCTCTCTCTCTCTCTCTCTCACACACACACACACACTAAGAGAGATTCTGTGTCTGTGCTTTCATTTTTTAATTATTTATATCCCAGTTGGGTTTTGCAATTTGCTCGGAGTCACAACTATGCAGAAACATAAAATTAGTCGCAGGCTTAAATAATGACAGGAGCAGATAAACTGTACAGAATACTTGTATGTCACATATGTAAAAGAAAAAGAAAAAGCTAGTGGAAAGAAGGCAAATAAACTAACCATTTCAGCTTTAGGTGCTTCATATGGTTGTAGATCATGTTCCCTCTCAGCAGCAGCAAGAGCTTCCTTAGCCTTCAAGATCCTTTGCTGAACAGAGATTTCTTGTTGTTTTAGATCTTCTATGTCCTTCATTTTTTTTTTTTGACGTAAGAAGGTAGAGCTGGCTCCACCTTATAGCCATTTCATTAATAGAAATGAGGTGATACAAACATAGAAAAAGAAAATAAAATAGAAAGAAGGAGAGAGAAAGAAAAACGGAAAAAACAGACAGAAATGCAGGAATTTACAATGGTGATGGTATTTACAGATTAAGGTTGTAACTGTAGGAGCTGACACCAAGATTCAATCTTGGACTTGGCAGTTCCTGTAGCTCGATGAGTCCAAAGCTCAAGGGAGCTTGTTCATTATAGCCCTCACTTGTTCATTCTGATAGAGAAGACATGGAAATGACATACAGCAGTGAAATAGTTCTAGAAATTTGATTTCGGTATAGAAGAGTTCATTCCAGTTGCAGTTCCTTGTCTGTAACATATTGCTTATTCATGTTTCCGCTATTTGGTTGCTTGTCCTTTTTATAATTGAAGTATGGGACATTCTCTTTCTTGAGCTCTCTACAAGTAGGGAAAAACAAATAAGATGGGTATTTTACTAGAACTCAAAACATTAACCTCGCCAGTTTGTTATATCCACTGGTAATACAACAATGTATCTCCTAACCTCTCCCTGTCCCCCCCCCCCCAATTCCTTTTAGTTATAGTTACTCCCTAAGTAAGTGGAGAGCATATTTTATACCCCCATATACTAACTGTTCTTGTTCTCTTGCATTTAAGGTGCACTCTGATACTGCATGAGCAGCCACAGTGGTGAGAAATAGAGTGGAGTCGATTTATTAAAAAACCACAGATATATTGAGTGCAAACAATTTGATTGCATAAGCTCCTTGAATATGAAAAAAAAGTTTAACAGGAGATGAAAAACTTGCCATGAAACTTATGTTAGACTTAATCTTGTCGTTTGTGTTTTTTCATCCTATCAAGTCGTGTTTAGCTAATTAGTGGTTTGTGTCCACGTTAGTCTTTCCATGTGTGTGTACTGAGCAGTGAGCAGGTCAATAGTATGTGTGATTTAGTTTGATCAGGGAGGCCATGATCTGCATGCAAGTGAAGCATGGATTCTTGGCGAGAAGACTGGATCAGATGGCTCATGCATGTGTTGGTTAGTGATTTAGTGGTGCTCTGCATGCAGCGAGTTGTGCCTTGCATGTAGGAAGGTGGTTAGAGGATAATCCACGGGAGGTGCTTGCCGGTTTGTGCGGCAAGACGTGGCTTAACCTGTGCGTGTGTGTGGTCTATTTAACCAATGTAATCAGCATTTGTTAAAGTGTGCCAAAAGTGAAGTGAAAAACAAGTGTTTGTGCTGTGCGCGCTGGTGTGCAGCGTGGAAATTCCTTGCGTACCGTTCATCTTCTTCCTCCGTCAGTTCATCATCTCTGTGTGTGTGTGTTTCATCAAGTGAGAAAGAGAGAGGTGTGTGTGCGAGTGAGTGTTTGGGCTGACAACTTATACTAGAAAACAAGGGAAGACTGTCATTTATATAAAGTGGTCGGATTCACAAGTTGCTTCTTTATAAATGATGCTGATCATGGATACTGGCCCTATCAAGCTTAGCTTGTTTTAATTAGCATTACTCAAGTACAAAAGAAAAACATTGACTTAAAATATTAAAGGAAAGTGGTGCATCTACCAAAACATAAAAAGTAATACTGAATCAAGGTTGGATCAAATGAATGCTAGTAAAAATAACAGGACTGCCTTCTTGGCTGACCAAGATTTTATCGATTCAGATTGGAGGACTTAAAATGAATCTTCTTGCTAAAGAACAATTACCCACGCGCATAGTACAAGAAGCCTCTAGGAATAATTGAAACCATTTTAGTATGAAACATACTCGATAGTCGATAGGGCGCTTTGAATCTTCCCAGATTTTGGCTATTTCCATTTTCTTCTTCATTGTTTTTTCCTGCTCCTGTGCTTCTATCAATTCCTCCTCCTTCATTTCATATTTTAGCCATGGCAGCCTCTTCCTCATTAAATTGGCCTAAGACCAAATCAACAAGAAGTATCACAATTATCATTGAAATTACAGTTCTGTTCATTCCCTTCATAACCAAAAATAGGGAGTTTGTCTCTCTGCCGGACACGTTCAACATCTTTTTCTAGTTCAGCATTGAGGGCCTTTAGATTATTCAGAGTCTGCTCCTTTTGCTTTATAATAAATGAGAACTAATAAAATATGTTAATAATAAATGAGAATAGCTGCCAATGGTCCAAGCAAGCATAAAGAGAAGATCAATGATTCAGTTTACCACTTCAAGGTTCTTCAATTCCTTACTCCTGTATATAAGCTGATGATGCTGAACGGGTAAATCAGGAACACCAACAGCTTTTTGAGTCTCTTCCAATAGTTGAATTGGTCTTGTGGTAAAAACTGAACACAGTTGAGCAGGAAGCAACAGAAATCAGGAATAGGTTCACGACAAATGGATAAGTGAGTGTCTCCTCTGGATTAACATGCAAAGCAAAATGATAACGAATGTAAACAAAGGGAGAGGTAACATAAACTGAAGGTGCACCTGAGTTAAGTTGTTATCTTGAATATTGAATTTCTTGATGAGATCAACAACTTCCTTTCTTGGCACAGTGGCTTTTACAGGTAATAAATATTAGTGATGCACCTCCACAGTTTTCTTCAATTTTTTTAAAAGTAACATATATAGCTCAGAAGAATGAAGGAACACACAAGCAGTGTCAAGGGGAGTACCATCGAGTAGCCACTCGGACTTGTTCTTGGTATCGATCTTCCTTGTGATGCGGATGATGTGTTCGGGTGTATTCCCGCTGAGTGAAATCTTGACATGGCCGGACTCCTCCCCCCTCTTGTCGAACGCGCCGACGCTGGCTGCCCTCCCGAGAACCTGCATTCCGTTCACGCATTTGTTCATACATTTTGCCGTCGTATTCCCAGAAGAATTGCGGCGGGAGGGGAGTGGGAGAGCAGGGTGAGGAGGTTATATGCTGGGGTCAGCGGTGAGGGCGAGGGCGATGGCACAGACGAGGGAGCCCTTGCCGGAGCCGTTGGGGCCGGCAACGAGGTTGAGGCGGGGGCCGGGGTGGCAGGCGAGGCGGTCGTACGTCATGAAGTTCAAGAGCTCGATCTCGACGATGTTGCACGGCACGTAGTCGTCGTCCCCGCGCCGCGGCTGAGTCGGCGGCGGCGGTGGCGGCGGGGAGTCGATCCTGGCGCGCGCGGCGGAGGTCGCCATGGGCGGAGGCCGCGGGTGTTGGCGTGTTGTGGACTGAATTTGTTCGACTTCTACTGAAAAAAAGAGGAGAAGAGAGGAATAAGTTCATCTGAGGTCCCTGAACTTGTCAACGAATCCGATTTTCATCCTTGAAACCCCAAAACCAAATACAACGGGTCCCTTGGCGGTTTAGATGGCGGTTTTAGCTGGCGTGGCACCTACGTGGCTATTTTTGACTCGGTGTTCATCGGATGTGGCACTAACGTGGCGCTTACGTGGCAATTCGATCTAGAAAAATAATAAAACCCGTGGGGCCCACATGTCAGTTACACGAAAAAATAATTAGAAAATGGTGGGGCCCACGTGGGCCCCACATGTCATCCTCACCCTACCCTTCTTCCCCATCTCTCCCTATCTCCCTTCTCTTCATCTCTCCCCTCTCCTCTCTCTCTAGGCGCCACGGGACGGGGAGGTTCGGCGGCGGCGACGCAAGAGAAGGGGCGGACGGCCCAGTCGTCGTCGTCATCGCCACCCTTGAGGAACCCGGCGTTCGCCGGCCGCCCCGCTCTCCTCCCCTCCTGCCACCACAGTCATCGTTGTCGTCGTCCAGGTCGTCACCGCCCTTAAGGAACCCAGTCGACCGCCCTTCTCTTGCGCCGGCCGCCCCGCTCCCCCTCCCCCTTCACCCAGCGCTCCCGCCGCCGCAGTCGTCGTCGTCGTCGTCGTCCAGGTCATCACCGCCCTTGAGGAACTCGACCGGCCACCCTTCTCTTGCGCCCTCCCTTTCTCTTGCGCTGCCACCGCCGCCGCCGGCAGCGGCCGCCGAACCACCCTGTCCCGTGGTGCCTGGAGAGAGGGGAGATAGGGAGAAATGAGGAAGAAGGGTAGGGTGAGGATGACATGTGGGGCTCACATGGGCCCCACCGTTTTTTAATTATTTTTCTTTGTGTAACTGACATGTGGGTCCCATAGGTTTTATTATTTTTCTGGATCAAATTGCCACGTAAGCGCCACGTCAGTGCCACGTCTGATGAAGACCGAGTCAAAATAGCCACATAGGCACCACGTCAGCCAAAACCGCCATCTAAACCGCCAAGGGACCTTATATGCACCAGTTTTGATAGTTGAGGGACCCATTGTATCTGGTTTTAGGGTTCCAGGACGAAAATCGGATTCGTTGACAAATTCAGGGACCTCAGATGAACTTATCCTGAGAAGAAATCGGGTAGGGATTTCTGCTGCTGGGCCGAATCTGCTATTGGGCTTTGTTACTAGGAATAAGTCCACTTTGTCTCCCTCAACTCATTCATCTGGTTGAATCGCATCCCTCAACAGCAAAACCAGGTATAACCCGTCCCCTAACTTCCAAAACCGTTGCAAATAGACTCCCCTGGTGGTTTCGGAGGCAGTTTTATCCTACGTGGCACTTACGTGGTGGATTGACTTGGTCTGCATCCCATGTGGCATCGACGTGGCGCTTACGTGGCACTAAAATAAAAACAAATCTAAATGGGACCCAATTGTCAGCGAGTAAAACCATAAAAAAGAATTGGGCCCACGTGTCAGTTTCCCTTTCTCCTCCTCTTTATCCTCGGCAACGAACGAGATGGAGAGAGCGGCGGGGTGGCGGGAGCTCGTCGAAGTGGCGGGACGGCGGGAGCTCATCGGAGTGGCGGGACGACAGGAACGGAGAGAGAGCAGAGGTGATGAAGCCTTATCCTCGGTGGCGAGCAAGATGGAGGACGGCGGGGCGGTGGGAGCTCGGCGGAGTGGCAGGACCGCAGGAGCGGCCGGAGCTCGGCGAAGCGGTGGGACGGCGGGAGGGGAGAGAGAGCATAGGTGAGAAAGCCACGTCACTGCCTCCTCTCCTCCCTCCCCGCAGCCGCCTCCCCTCCCGCACCCATCCTCTATCGCCTCATCCCCGTCCTCGCCTCCTTGGCCTCGCCGCCGCCTCCTCTCCTCGCCGCCTAATCCCCGTCCTCGCCTCCTCTGGCCTCGCCATTGCCTTCCCTCCTGCGCCCTCCGCCACCGCCTCATCCCCGTCCTCGCCTCCTCCGGCCTCGTCGCCGCCTCCCCTCCCGCACCCCTCCGCCACTGCCTCATCCCCGTCCTCGCCTACTCCGGTCTCGCCGCCACCTCCTCTCCTCCCTCCCCGCCGCCCCGGTCATTCATCAAGAGCGAGGCGGCATGGAAGTCATCCTGGTCAGCCTTGTCGATGCCCTGCACGGCGCGGAGGTGGTGTTGGAGTCGTCGCTGCCCAACGTAGAGGCGTTCGACACGACTGCGCTTGTGGAGGAGGGGTCCAGCTCGACGTCGCCATCTTTCCTACTAGTGCTCGAGTTTAGCATCCCGAGGAGCTCGGTGTCAGGCGAGAACGACGACGAGGAAGAGGAGAAGGCCACCCTGTCGCCCTACAGCAGTCGGTCGGTTGACAAGTGGGTCCCACCTAATGACTCAGCCAGTCAATAGGGTCAAATCAGGGTTTACGTTACCGCCGGTAACCGCGCGGTTACCGCGGGGGTACGGTAATATAAATACCGCGGTAACCTCCTTAAATTCAAATAAATTTAAAAAATAATTTGAATATTTGATAAATTTTGCACGGTTTTGTACGGTTTTTCACGGTTACCGCGGCGGTAACCGTGCTTACCGCCGGGGCGTGATAACCCTGGCCCCGGCGGTTTGGGAAACCCTGGGTCAAATATGCCACGTGGGAGAAAATCGCCTCCCAAACCGCCCGAGGAGTCAATTTGCAACGGTTTATAAGTTGGAGGACGGGTTATATCCGATTTTGCGGTTGAGGGATACGATTCAACCAAGCGAATGAGTTGAGGGAGGCAAAGTAGACTTATTCCTTGTTACTACTGCCTCGACTGACACGCAGAATTCTCTTTATTTGTATATTTATTTTTTAAAAAAATTTATAGAGTTCACCTAAGTATAGATAGATGGCCATAAAGGCCGAGGCCCAATGGCACGGCCATTTGGCCCAACCCAAACACAGCACGTCATGATTGGAGTCGGGCCCGTGACGGCCCGACCCGACAGTTGGGCCATGCCTGGACCGATGCCTTGCACGGTGGACCAGCTCGGCACGACACAGTCAAAGAAACATAATTGAGGTATCCAAAATAGACTTAATTCAATAATTTGTTTCTCCGAAAATAGGACCACCATTCTAATTTGAACTATACATATTAGCATTATTTTTCCCATTTTTGCTATCTAACAGTTTTCCCATGCATTTCAATTCCTTCCGTTTCCTATCCCCATTCATTTTCCCAGGATTCAGATTAGAATGGTGGCCCTATATATTAGTATGGACCTATTTTCGGAGAAAATAGGACCACCACTTAATTCAAATTAGACTTAAACACTGAACACATGCAGGTTCAAATTAGAATGGTGGTCCTATTTTCGGAGAAACAAATTATTGAATCAACCAAAGGGAAAGAGGAAGTTGGTGACCTGTGCTAGATCGTTGGAGTAAATTGAGGAGGATGGTGCAGTGATGCATATGTTTCCAGCGAGCAAGCTCCAGCAACATGAGCGAAACACCATCGGCCTGATAGATTAACGATTACGCTTGATAATTATTAAGATTATGTGAATTTATAAGTAAAATGAAAAGAGGGGATAAGAAGGGAATAAAAGGCAATATATATTCAGGTGGGAAACCTCGCCATTAAGAAGTAATTGTTCTCGCCGCCATGGTTACTCGTGACTCGTGAGCGTGGTGGTCGGAGTTCACATTGACCGCTCGCATGCCGCAAGGGGCGATGGAAGTGAAGAAGACTGGATGGGCTGGATCAATCGGTTAAGTTGGGTTGGGCCTGAGCTGCTGCAACCGAGCTATGTAACGGAGAGCTGAGGGAGTTTGCAAATGTTGAGATCAAATCTAACGGTTATGGAATTTGTGGTGAGGTGGCTTCATGTGAAGGATGTTTTTATACTCCCTCCGTTTCATAATATAAAACTTTCTAGTATTGTTCATATTTATATAAATGCTAATGAATCTAGACACATATATATATATATCTAGATTATGTGTCTAGATTCATTAACATTTATATAAATGTGGACAATAATAAAAAGTCTTACATTATGAAACAGAGGAAGTATGAGTTAATGATTTTAGTGGATACCAACTGTATGGTAAGAAGAGATTTACATTATATCATTTCAGCCAGTTTTAATTGGTATGAAAGCTAGTGATGCTTACTTAACATTCTAAATTACTTTAAATGAAAATGTGATAACTACAAAGTTGTAGATATACTACTTTTATATAAAAAAAATAGAGAAAATATTTCCATCAGAGATCGTTTGAGATTTAGATCTAAGATTTTATAAAAATATTTTTAGTTTTTGTAACAAATGTTTGCACTCCTACATGGTCTTGAATGAAAAAGTTGGCAAGTACTTCATAGATCTCCTCTGGCTCTATAATTTCAATATATGGTTTGATTTCATCCGACTTCATATGGCACATTTGAAATTGTAAAAATACAAGGTTGGCAACCTATATGTGAAATTTTGTATCTAATCCCTTCTTGCCCTCTCAGGGAGCGATTTCTATACTCCTTAAAAATACCCCAATGGCGAATCTGTCACCCCACCTACTCCAATTATTATTTTTTTAATATTCACCCCCTAAACTTTTTAATATTACATAACAACTAAATCTAAGTGGATAACCATGTATATAAAATTAAATTAAGATGAATATTCCCTATTCCAACAAGATGGTAATGTTCTTTTCTTTTATTTATCCGTAGCAAAGCACAGATATATAGCTAATTTCAAAAAAAAAAAAGCTCTTCCAAGAGGCGTTAGTGTATTCTGTATTTTTTTTAAAAAAAATACATAAGTAAATTTAAAAATTGGGCCTGGTTGGAAGGCATTTATTGGAAGAATAAGTTCACTTTTAAGTCCATTAATTTGTCCCTCAGTCTGATTTTGTCCTTGATCCGAAAAACCAGATACAATCTATCTCTCAATTTACAAAACCGTGCAAACAAGATCCCTCGACAGTATTGTCTCCAGTTTTGGTTGACGTGGCGCCTTCAACTAGGTCTTTGTCCCACGTGGCATTGACGTGGCACTTACGTGGCAGTTTGATAAATAAATAAATGGAATAAAATTAAAACTAAAAAATAAAACAAAATATGCGGGACCCATACGTCAGCCAAACAAAAAAATAGTGGGAACCACATGTCGGTGGGTCCCACTTCCTCCACCTCAACCTCTTCCCCTCTCTTCCTCTTCTAGGCCTCCATCCTCCATCCTCCGGTACTCCCACGGTGGTGGTGTCCCACAACGGCAACATCGAAGCGGGTGACCACCGACCACCTGTGCCTTGCGGGCTCCAAGAACACCAGCGACAACAAGAGGAAGAGGGAGAGGAGCGCAGCAAGGACAACGAGTGCAGCGGGCAGCGGGCGGCGGGCGGCAAGGGTAGAGCGGCCGCTCTCCTTTCCCTCCAGATCTCCACCCCCTTAGATCCAGCTCCACCATCGCCGTCCCGCAAACACTTTTGCATGGAGGAGAACCAACCACCCTGCCGTCCCCCGCTCCTCCCAACCCATTTACCACCGCCTCCATCCTCGCCGCGTGGAGGATATACGGAGGCGGTCACCCGCTTCGATGATGACGCCGCACATGACGGGCCCCCACCAACTCCTCCTATTCTCCTGGGCCAGCTGTGTGAGCCGCGCCATGAGCACATACCCGGGTTACCACCACGGAGGTCGTGGACGATGATGACCCAGCCGCCTCCCCTCTCACCCCGCACTCCTCCTGCACCCATTAGATTCGCCCGGTCACCAGGTGTGTGACAGCCTTGAAGGCACGATGGCTGACGGGAAGAGGGGCGGAGGCCAGCGGGAAAAGGGCGATGACCGACGGGAAGGAGCTAGGCGACGGCAGCGATGTCACCGAGTCGATCACCACGGGCCTCCCAAGCTCCCGCCGCAGGGAGGCTAAGCACTGAACCCACGACAACCACGCGGATTTGGGTCCCCTCCTAGCGATGATGGATCCGAGAGCCAGTCACCGCTGCATCCCCTCCCGTCGTTGTTGAGTTCCCCTTTTCGGAGGCCGACATCACCATTCCCTCCCTCTGCATAGCTGCTTCCCCTGCTTCTTCCTTATGACAGAAGAGGAGCGTGACCTCGTCTCCCTTCGAGCAGCGCCAGTGAAGCCGCGTGTCGCCCTTCTCCCTCTTCCTGTGTGCTCGCCAACCGGTGAGGGAGCTCGAGGAGGGAGGGAGAGGGGAGAAGGAGGCACCGATGCCGTCATCCATGGGGAAGGAGGTGGTGACGGGAAAAGAGGGTGCGACCCACTGATTATGTGGATCCCACTATTTCTTTTATCTTTTATCTGGCTGATATGTAGGCCCCACATGTTTTTTAAATTTTTATATTTTGCTTCCAGTGCCACATCACCGCCACGTAGAACAAGGACCAAGTCAAATTATCCATGTATGCGCCACTTTAGCTAAAACTGCTATCCAAACCATTGAGGGACCTCGTTTGCACTGGTTTTGTAAGTTGGGGGACTAGTATCTGGTTTTTGGTTGGAAGGACAAAAATTAGACTAGGCAACAAATTGAGGGCCCTTAAGTGAACTTATTCCTTTTTGGCCTATGGTTTCTAAGCCTTTTTTTTAAATAAAAGATAATCCGGCCTCTACTCAAGGCTGCCACTGGGTACTCAATACCTACTCCCTCTATCCCACGATATAAGGGATTTTTAGTTTTTGCTTGTAACATTTGACCACTCGTCTTATTCAATTTTTTTGCAAATATAAAAAATAAAAAGTTGTGCTTAAAGTACTGTAGATAATAAAGTAAGTCACAAATAAAATAATTAATAATTTCAAAATTTTTTGAATAAGACGAGTGGTCAAACGTTGCAAACAAAAACTCAAAATCCCTTATATTATGGGACGGAGGGAGTATATGCTTACCCTTACCCACATTATTTAGAAAGGGTATGGGTGCAAAGTAATTACACATTTTAATTTTGGGTAGCGGAGGATAATACGCATTATTACTCACTTTACTCATACACATTTTATACGTGTAAAATTTGGATCCAAAATTTAAAAACTCGTATTCACATTATAAAAACTTATTAAATTCGATTGAATTTTGTAGAAATGATTTATTGTATAGATAAGCAACTTTGTACAAGCTTTGAGACATTTCTATATATTAGGCCCATATATAGATTACCCAGATCCATTGGATAATACCCTTACCCATTGGATATGGGTAAGCTAATTATAAAATGGGTATAAGTAAAATAGAGTATGGATATGGGTTACTCATACCCTTATAGTGGTAGGCCTAACTCTACTCTAAACTACTCATAGTTCCTAAAAGAATGATAGAGAAATTAATCTTAAACCACGCTAACTCAAAAGGAGATACAACTAAGCAATTTCCATTCATAATTAGCAAAAAAATTGCATGCCCATTATATCCAAACTCTGAAGATATGAGATTGATTTTTTTTAAGATAATGGATTAAACTGGCCTCTACACCAAAGAGGAAGTGCACAACCCCAACGAAACATACAAGAGTACATAGACTCACACCCTTACAAAAGGTTTAATACCATCTCAAGCAACTAGACCTGACCACTTAGTCTCTAGCAACTTAAAAAGTTAATACAAAGTTTCAACCGAGACACACAAGAAAACAAGAAAGATTAATACAACGAGTATTAATCACCCAATATTTTTCTTAAGTTCCATCCCTTCATTGCAAAAAAAAGCCAGAAACTCTCTTCTCCAACATCAAACAACCTTCTCTCACTTTTTGGCCATCTTCCTCCTTAAGTAGCAAAGACCATTGTCTTACTCAAAAGGTCCCCTTGAAAATCACCGTATTGGAGCTGCTAAAGACTACATCATTCCGGCATAACCAAACCGCCCAACACAAAGCTGCGATCCCCACAAGGATTTGAGCTCTTAGCTTGGGTTAAACCCCCTTTAGCCAATTGCCAAAAAGACTAGCAACATTCATAGGCGGATGAATTCCAAAAGATATAAGGACTGCATTAAACATGAATCTTGCCAAAATACAATCAAAGAAAAGATGTTGAGTTGATTTGTTAGAATCACAAAAACAACACTTATCACTACCATTCCACCTCCTTTTGGCTAAATTATTCTTTGTTAAAATTACTCCGCTCTTTAAGTACCACAAGAAAATTGTAATTTTTAGTGGTATTCTGAGTTTCCAAATCATGTCATTTTTAGGAACGACTTACCTATACATGATTGTTTTGTATAGTGAGTTAACTGAGAAATGCCCATTCTTTTGTTCCTCCCACAAAAAGGTATCATTTTTCTCGGTCAATTTTATTGATACTAATGGGTACCCCGCGCGTTGCTGCGAAAGAATTATATGATAATATAGTAGATATGAGTTCTAAAACTTTCTTTCAAACCAACTATATGATTTTTTTTCACGTGTTTATATATTTTTTACCTTTATTAATATCCAGATGTTATAAATAATTGGGTTGTATGGTGTGTCTTATGGGGGAAAGAGATGCAATTTACATCCTTGATGAATCATCCAAAGACTAAAAACAATTAAGGTGATGTGAAGAGATGCAATTTACACCCTTGATGAATCATCCAAAGGCTACAAAGAATTAAGGTGATGTGGCTTCATGAGAGAAGAGAGAATTAGCAATAACTACATTTAGTGGGGATGAACTTTATAGATATACTAGAAAGAACCCCGCGCGTTGCTGTGGGATTTTGTGTAAGAAAAAATAAAAATGATATTATGATCAAATAAAAATATACTCCAAAGATATGTCTGAAATTATAGTTTAAAATTTTGTAAACTCTATTGTCTAGTAGTATTAAATTATTATGAAGATGTACATATTTTATTTTCTCAGAAACATGTCCCTAGATGTATGTATATATTACTGACTCCAGCGTAAGTAGATTACTTGGTTAAGTAGCAAGCATCTTTGTAAGCTCCCGTCGTACAATTTGTTTAGTCTCAATTTTTGGATAATTACACTTCTTCCAAAAGTTCATGAGGCAAACTGTATACAACAGTACAGGCCAATATGTCTTTTGAATGTCAGTTTCAAAATTTTCACCAAGGTTGCAACAAATAGAATTAATTCCGTGGCAGACCATGTGGTGAGCTCTTCTCAAACAGCCTTTATGAGAGGACGGAATATCCTAGAGAGAGTTGTCGTCCTTCATGAAACTGTACACAAATTATATCGTAAAAAACTAAATGGGGTAATTTTTAAAGTAGATTTCGAAAAAGCCTATGATAAAGTCAAATGGCCTTTCCTCTTGCAAACTCTACGTATGAAAGGTTTCTCACCTAAGTGGATCTCTTGGGTTGAGTCTTTCATTTCTGGAGGAAGCGTAGCGGTAAAGGTTAATGACGAAGTTGGACATTTTTTTCAGACAAAGAAGGGGGTACGTCAAGGTGATCCCTTATCACCTATATTATTTAATATTATAGCTGACATGTTGACTGTACTGATTAATAGAGCCAAAGAGGATGGGCAAATTGCAGGAGTAGTACCACATCTAATTAATGATGGTCTCTCTATCTTGCAATATGCCGATGATACGGTTCTCTTTATGGATCATGACCTAGACAAAGCTCATAACATGAAGTTGTTGCTTTTTGTCTTTGAGCAATTATCGGGTCTTAAGATAAATTTCCATAAAAGTGAATTATATTGCTTTGGTGAAGCGAAAGATTTTGAAAACGAATACATGGAACTCTTTGGTTGTTCCACTGGTCAATTTCCATTTCGGTATCTGGGTATCCCTATTCATTATAGGAGATTAAGAAATGCCGATTGGAAGGAGGTTGTAGAACGCTTTGAAAAGCGTCTAAGTAGTTGGAAAGGAAAACTCCTATCTACCGGAGGACGGCTAACATTGATTAATTCGGTGCTAAGTAGCCTCCCGTTGTATATGATGTCCTTCTTTGCCATACCAAGAGGGATACTTACAAAGCTTGACTACTTTCGCTCCAGGTTTTACTGGCAAAGTGATGGTAAAAAAAAAGTATCGTCTTGATAAATGGAACATACTGTGCCGCCCCAAGGAACAAGGGGGATTAGGAATTCATGATTTGGAAATTAAGAATATGGCTCTACTTAGTAAGTGGTTATTCAAGTTGCTCTCCACGGAAGGGGTTTGGCAACAGTTGATGCGTAATAAGTATCTCGGTGATAAACCTCTTTCTCAAGCTCAATGGAAGGCAGGGGACTCACACTTTTGATCTAGCCTCATGAAGGTGAAACAGGACTTTCTCCGTTTTGGATCCTTTATAATTAAAGATGGCTCCCAAATTAGATTTTGGGAAGACAAATGGTTGGGCAATTCAACCTTGAAAGAACAGTATCCTTGCCTTTATAACATAATTAGGCATAAGCACGCTACAGTTGCACAAGTCTTCGAAAACAATCCTCCATCTTTTTCATGGCGAAGAGACCTTATAGGATCAAAACTAGTGGCGTAGAATAATTTATTACCGCGCATCACTGGTTTTCATTTAACTCAGGAGCAAAATGAGTTTCATTGGAACTTAACCTCAAATGGGGAGTTCTCGGTGAAGTCTCATTATCTAGCTCTAATTCACAACAATGTTCCCAACATTAATAACCGTCTTTGGAAATTAAAGATACCCCTAAAAGTTAAGATTTTTCTTTGGTACTTGCGTCGTGGAGTGGTGTTAACGAAGGACAATTTGATAAAAAGGAAATGACAAGGCAATAAGAAGTGTTGTTTTTGTTGCAATGACGAGACAATTAGACATCTTTTCTTCGAATGCCGTTTTGCCCTTTCTGTTTGGTCCATCATCCAAGCAGCATCTGGACTTCCTCCACCACATTGTGTAGCGCATATGTTTGGTAGCTGGCTTGATGGAATTCATAATATTTTGAAATCACATGTTCTGTTAGGAGCAGCTGCTACTTGTTGGTCGCTTTGGTCGCTTTGGCTATGCAGGAATAATGTGGTTTTTGATAAAAAAAAGTCATATCTTCACCTTTGCAGGTTATATATTCTCTTATCCATTGGCTTCGTACATGGGCTATCCTACAGAAGCCTGGTTCGCGGGATATGATAGTTGCGGCATGTCAACATTTGGAGAAGGTGGTCAAGGAGTTTTTTACCCAGGGATATGGGTGGCGATCTAGTCTTAGAATTGGTGGTCCTTAAAACTCTGTGCTTTTGGAGGAGATGGCCAAGGAGTTGTTCATAAGTGGCAATTTAGTCGTTAGATTGATGGTCCTCAATACTCCATGTCATTCTTTTTTCCTTTCGAGTGTGGTTTTGTTTGTTCCGTTGTGTGCATCTTAGTTATGCAGAGGCCGGAAGTGTTCTCAGGATAATTGTATCACCTTGATGTAATTGACTGAGTTCAATAAAATCTTCCATTATCTAAAAAAAAGCTCCCGTCGTACTGCTGTAGTGCTGTACTGCTTTACATGGCTAATTGCATTGCCATCTACAGACTACGGTGACTTATATCAGCGGAGCAACAGCGCGCAAGCTGCAGCAAAGCCGAGAGGACGTAATGGCAAAAGGGCCTGAAATAAGAGAAACAAATGCCCACAAATTATCAAACTGAGAATAAATCATATGTACAAATAACAGACCGTATATCCATCAGTTAATTCTTTAGAAAATAAAGTTAAACCTATCAAGCAATTTGTAATGTCAGGTCTACCTCACATGTACTGC
Source organism: Oryza sativa Japonica Group (assembly GCF_034140825.1). Taxonomy (NCBI): domain Eukaryota; kingdom Viridiplantae; phylum Streptophyta; class Magnoliopsida; order Poales; family Poaceae; genus Oryza; species Oryza sativa. Next base: position 23,710,286 of record NC_089045.1, read on the forward strand.
AACACTGCACTCTTTTGGCTCCAGTTGAAAATTATATATCCAACCAGATCTTATGCCGTTCTGATGAGCAAAAGAAATATATAATCTTTGCTGGACGAAACCACTATGATTAACGGAATCCATACAACACTAGCATATGATATTTGAACACAATAACAATACTTATGAATGTACTGTCAAGTGTGAAGGTGTGAGATCTTGATATATAAGTTTGAAGAGGCCAATATCAAATAGATATATAAACACCTGCACTGCTGCAAATGGCGATTGAATGGGGTTAGCAAAAGGAAAAGCTTAATCAAGTCAGCTACCAATAAGTACTGCGATGTGGGAAATTTGCTGCTTACGGTCAGAGATGACAATGACTGCCAAGCAGCAGCGACAGCACCGAGCAAGTGATTGTTCCAAGATATATATGAGAGGAAATGCATTGAGATTTATAGTGCGAAGCTATTCAACAGAGATCAAGGTGAGGAACTGTGTATGTTGATTTCAACCGATGGTAAGGCAAAAGACAATATCAAACTCCAAGGGCCGGTGAGTACTGATGGGACGATGGCACTTATAACAACAGAACGGATATGTACCGTGTCAATTAAAGCTCAATCGTTGTCATTTATAAGCAGGGCTCTTCAATCGCCTTAGTTGATTTGTGGATGGCATTAAGGAGGTCTGTTCAATCCTACTTCATGCATGCATGTTGCTGAAACGCCCGGCTAGCAAAATTGTGGCATCGAGTGCATGCAGTGCATGATGGAAGGAATAACTAAATGCACGCTACAAAACGTATCACACTCAAAGTAAATCTGAGCTGTCCAAGATAATCCAATGGTGAATAGTGAAATGGCTTTGAGGTAATCTGGAATGTTGAATTTCAATCTAATGGCTAAAAAGAATTAAGGTGATGTGGAAGCACCACAAGTGAGAAAAATACTAATAACTATATTTAGTGGGGATCAACTATATAGATTATATAGATAGGATAACCTTGAGACCACTTCCAACCAAGCTTTTAAATTATGTCCCGCTATAACCCTCCTAAAGGACACTTTTAGAGGCCTTTTACTCGTAACCCCTGCCATTGATTCATTCTTGTTTATCAAGAGGTTGTACAAGGCCAGGTAACGAGCAGCAAAGGGAGCATTCCCGTTCAATTGATCCTCCTAGAATCTAACCTGAGTCTCATTGTGCACTTTTAATGATCCACAAGAAAGGAAGATGTCCTTAACAATCATGAGTCCTAACCATAATGAGAATCCCCTAGTTTTTTTTCTACAAGAGTCAAAGTTTTCTTTGATAAGTATTTCCTTCTTAGTAAGTTGTGCCAAACTCCCTCTTCATTCCAATGTTTATATAACCATTTGCTTAACGGGCATTTGTTTTGTAGTTCTAGATTATGTATCCCAAGACCCCCACATTCCTTTGGCTTGCATAAAATGCTCCATTTGGTCAACCTATACTTCTTATTATATTCTTCACATTGTCAAAAGAATCATGACCTATAATAGTACAACTTCTCAAGAATACCTTTAGGTACCTCAAAAAAAGAAAGCATGAACATAGCCAGGCTACTAAGCACCAAGTTTATCAACACTAATCTACCACCTATCGACAGATGTTTTCTTTTCCAACTAATCAGTTTTTTCTGTATTCTCTCTTTGATTGCGAGCCAGTCTTTGTTTGACATTTTTTTATGATGCATTAGGATCCCTAGATATCTAAAGGGATACCTACCAGAACCGCAACCAAATAACATAACATACTCTTTATCCCCTTCCTTAGCCTTGCCAAAACAGAACAATTCACTCTTGTGAAAGTTGATCTTTTGACATGATAACCTCTCGAATGTACTTAGTACAAGTTTGAGGTTTTTGGCTTCTTCTAAATCATGTTGCATAAAGATGTTTGTATCATCTGCATATTGCAAGATAGACAACCCATTATCTACTAGATGTGGTATCACCCTATGAAAGCTCTCTCGTCCATTTGCCCTTCCTAATCAGGATTGCTAACATGCCAGCCACTAAATTAAAAAGGATTGATGATAACAGATCCCCTTGTATTAAGCCTTTTTTTTTGTTTGAAAGAGGTTTCCTACTTCATCATTCACTTTAATTGCTACACTACCCCCTCTAACAATATTATCTATCCACTGACACCATAGTGGCAAGAAGCCTTTCATTCTCAACGTCTGTTATAAAAACCTCTAGTCTACTTTGCCATAAGCTTTTCCAAAGTCGAGTTTAAAAATTACCCCATCATTCTTCTTCCTATGCATTTCATAAATTGTTTCATGTAAAATAATTGCACCTTCTGTTATGTTCCTTCCTGGTAAAAACGTTGTTTGTGAAGGTCTAATGACCTTTTGAGCTGTTAGCTGTTAGCTCCATGTAAATTTTGAAACTCACATTCAACAGTCATATATGACTTTATTGCTGAATTCGCTTAGCATCCTTTTGTTTGGGTAATAAACTGGTACGAAAAGTCAGACAATGCATCGGTAATTCTTCTTTGTAAAAATCCATCAGGATCCAGATCTTTATTGTGTTCCATTTGGAGAAGAAATGAGATTGATAAAGAATAATAATTTTTGAGCGCTTAGCATTCCTACTCCTAGCAATTTAAAAAGCCAAGGAAAAGTTATAAAAATGAAAAAAAACTAAATCAATCTTAAAAATCTAAGGAGCTGTTTGGTTGGGCCGTTTTTGGCCCGTATCAGATCCCACCGTGAATAGATTGCATTACACATGTTTGTTTCAGATGGATCGTAATCGGATAGCCCGCAAACGAATTCCGGCCCAATACAAAGCTGATTACACTCCTAGGCGGGCGGAAAACGATACCGATACGGAGCGTAACCTAACTATCCTCACGCGCCTCGTCCAGATCGAGCGCCGCCGCAGCTTCTCCTCCACATCGCGCGCGTCGCCATCGCCGCCCCCTCTCCCTGTGCGCGTCGCCGGCGCCTCCTCCTCACCCTGTGCGCATCGCCGGCGCAGCCCCCTCGCCCCGCGCGTGTCCCCGCGCCACCCCATCGTCCCGCGTGTCGCCGGCGCCGTCCCCCCACCCCCCCCCCCCCCCCCCCGTGCATCGCCGACGCCGCCGTCTTGCGCTCCTCCACCACCGCCGTCTTCCGATGTGGATCTTGACCGGAAGAACTCCGGGAACAAGGGCGAGGCTGTGAAGCAGGGGGCTGGTGCCATCAACCACATCGGACTTCCGTCGTTGCTGTCATCTATCAATCACCTCGCCGGTGAGAACCCTCCCCCTACTGAAACCACCTCTCTTTATAAATTGTGAATGCTGATGAGTGATGATCCTGTGATAATCTTTTCATTAACAAATCATGAAGTAGCTTATACTAGTGAATCTCATGTATTAATCCTGCCTCATACATGTTTTCTTCATAAGTTCACATGGTTATGTAGAATATATTTTCCCAGATTGCAGGAAAGTTGAATATTAGTGAATATTTTTTTTGAGTGTAGGGAAGTTTGATCAACTCATTTTTACTATCTAGATTTTGAGAATTTTGATTTCTTTTACTGCCAGGTGATATATCATTTTCCACAATGTAAGATTGGAAAAAAAGTTTTGTGTAAAACAACAGATACATGTAAATATCCCTGAATGGATGCTTGATATTGTGTTCTAGCAAATCACTTAGGTTTAGCAATAAAAAAATATGTACTGTGTTTATTTTAGTGGTAGCTTGATGTATTATGCGTGCTAGCAGGATATATTCTGGACATGGTTAATGCTTTTGTTTTATATATTTGTAGAGTGCTATGGCTCGCCTTCCCTTAAGTACCAAAACGCGGAGAAGAAATTTAGGGCTTAGAAATATGATGATTGTTGTCATACTTATGTATTATCATGTTGTTGTACTGTTTTTAATTTCATATAAGAGAAAATGTTGGAAAATAGAGAGGAGGATCAGAACTAGAGAACTTAGGAGTGAAAGACTATTCCAGCTTATTCGTGAGAGTGATATTGCTTGTATAAGCGAGCTCCGAATGGACAGGAGGACATTTCACATTCTATGTGACATGCTTAGAGACGTCGGAGGTATTGAGGATACAAGAAATATGCCGTTGGAGGAATCAGTAGCTTCATTCTTATATATACTATCTCACCATTTAAAGAATAGAACAATAGGAAAGTTTTTTTACCGAAGTGGAGAGACTGTGAGTAGGCATTTCAATTTATGCCTACTTGCTGTTCTGAGGCTTCATCAACTTCTACTTAAGAAGCCAGAACCTATACCTGAGGACACCACCGACGATAGATGGAAATATTTCAAGGTAACCCATTCTAAAAAATAAATCACATTTCCTTTAAAAAAAAATCACATCTCAGCACTATTAATTGTACCATATTTTATTGATGTGGTGTTCTGGATTGTAGAATTGCCTAGGTGCATTGGATGGTACACACATAAAAGTAACTGTCCCAACTAGGATAAAAGGAAGATATAGGTCAAGAAAAGGAGACATTGTTACAAATGTATTAGGTGTTTGTGCACCCGATATGCAGTTCATTTACTTACTACCTAGTTGGGAGGGTTCTGCACATGATGGTCGTGTCCTTCGTGATGCAATTCACAGGCCGGACGGGCTTCGTGTCCCTCAAGGCGAGTCTTTTTCCAATCAATTTATTTTGAAGTTTGACACTCCACAGCCTGAATTGTACTGATATTTCTTTTTTAAAATTTTAAAGGTTGCTATTACCTTGTGGATGCTGGTTATACAAACGCAGATGGTTTTTTAGCCCTTTACCGAGGCCAAAGATATCATTTAGGCCGTTTCACAGCACGTAACCCACCACGTAGTGCAGAGGAGTACTTTAACATGAGGCATGCAAGTGCTAGAAATATTGTAGAGAGGTTTTTTGGAAGACTAAAGGGTCGTTGGGCGATTTTGAGGTCCCCATCATATTTTCCTATCAAAACTCAGTGTCGAATTATAATGGCATGTGCTTTATTGCACAACTTAATTTTGCAAAAGATGTCTAGTGATCCATTTGAGGATGAGGACGAGGATGAGGATGAGGACGAGATACCATTGGATATACTTGAGGGAGAACTCGCCGAACCTGAGTTTATCTCAGCTATTTCGACATCTGATGATTGGACAAATTTTCGCAACACTCTTGCTCAGGGGATGTATAATAGCTATAGGGCTCATTGAGGTTTGTGTTTTAAATGGAATTTCTAATTGTTTGCAAATCAGAAATAAAAAAATGTTGGTACAATTATGGATGCTTACTGATGTTAGTTTTCTGTTGAATTTCTAATATTGCAGTTATGGAGCATCTTGGAAGCTCAAGCATTGTGCGTGGGAGAGGCAAGAACAAGAGGATTTGGACGTACTTTGAGGATGAGGAGCTGATCAAGGCATTGTTCGAGATTGCTTTGGATCCAAGCTGGAAATCAGAAGGGGGTTTCAAAAATGGATACTGCCAAGTTCTAGAGAACGTGCTTGCTAAGAAGTTGCCAAGTTCTGGCCTTACTGTTGTTCCGCACATAGAGTCGAGAGTAAGACACTTTAGGACCAAGTTTGGCGCAATTGAAGTGATGCTAACCAAAAGTGGCTTTTCTTGGGATGACAATAGAAAGATGATACAATGTGAGAAACAACAATACGATGATCATTGCAGGGTAAGTCATCAAACTAACTATGGAGTAGAAAATTTATTTATTGATTCATGAGTGCATTGAATTGAAATATGTGAAACTACTGTAAGATATTTTATGAAATTTTGTTCCAAATAAGCGGCTATGTAAAATTCCTCTGAAATGTTTGCAAAGACAACATTATGGTTTTCTAGTAGTATGCTTTCTCATACATATGTTCTCTTGTGTTTTTCATGCAATTGTAGCTGCATAGGTCTCTCTTTTGCTTGCTAAACCATGACCTTAATTTTGTGTCATTCTTTGTATTTTACAGAAAAACAATGAGGCAAAGGGTCTATATGGTGTAGCATTCCCTCACTATGATACACTAGCTGCAATTTATGGTAAAGACATTGCTACTGGAGAAGGTGCAGAGGGTCTTGGTGAGGCTGTTGCTAATATGGAGAAAAAAATTGTTCAAGATATTCAAGATGAAGAAGATGAGAAGGATGAAGAGAGAGTGTCTAGAGAAACGCCTCGGCGGAGCATCGATTCAGCTGCAGCTCGACGGAGCATCGATTCAGCTGCAGCTCGACGGAGCATCGATTCAGCCACACCTCGACGGAGCATTGATTCAACTGCTTCAAGCTCTAAGAAGAGGAAGAAAGACAACAACAAACTGAAAAATACATTGTCAAGTGACCCTTTTATGGATGTCTTTGCCAATGTTCAAGGTGATCTGAGGGATGTTACAAAGCATGTGGGAGCAATGGTGGCATCTATGCAACGTGAAGCTGAGATCCAAGAGAAGGCAATGGCTGAGGAGGACCCACTACAAAAAATTCAGAACGAAGCTATTCTTGAGTGTCAAAAGCTTGGATTGACTGGTACTGAAGTTGTCAATGCTGCAGCTGCTTTTGTAAAAGTGCCGGCTCAAATGAGTATGCTTCTCGCTCTTCCAGAGTCTCTCAGGAGGGAGTACGTACTGAAAATACTTGCTGGTAATTCACTTGATCAATCTTGTAGTGTTGCAAATGCAACAGGAAACATATCACTTTATTTTGTGATCATTAATTGTAAGCATATTGCTCTTTACCACTTAGCATTTCATATATGCATTCATATTATTTGCCTTGCACTAGTATAATGCATCAATGGACCCAGCTGTCCATCTCAATGCCATAGTAATATTATATTCACTTCTAACTGGAGTATGTGCTTGGTCTCTTGCTTACTTGCTTACACCTAACTGGGAGTTTTTGTACTCCTAAAGTTAAAAAATGCTACCTTTTTTCTGAATATCATATATGGCTTGTCTGTGCAAGAATATTCTTAATTTGGTATGATGCTGAGCACTATATATTTTCTTTCACCTAATGTTTCTTTCACTAATTTCTGAATTTTTTTTGTTATCAGATGAGGCAAAGAAAAATTGATGTACTGATGTGCTGGCTGTCAAGCATGATCTACAAGATGTTCATTATTTGTTTTTGAATTATTAGAATTCCATATAAGCATAGGCCTTGGGGATTGGAGACTACCTATGTCCTAAGGATGTTTAGTTTCAGTACTTCAGCTTTATTTGCTTGAACCATGACAATCTACATATTCTGTGATCAAAGTACTGTCCTGTTTTTCAGACAGAAGTATTGCCCCTAGCTTATTGTTTACTAATCTGCAAAATGTCTTTTTGTCTTGAGTTCTCACTGTCAAAATTTGTATCCAAACATGAGGTGACAGTGTTTGGAATATTATGAACTATCTGCCAAAACTCTGCTCGTTGCATGTATAGGAAATTAACTCTCGAGTTATCTTTCAAACATTTGCATGTCAAAATTTATTGAGCTTCTTTATGTAGCTTTTGATGTCAGCTGCTGTTGATATAGTACTGGAGTGTGTCTGGTGCGAATGTTTCATAGCTTATGTCATATGCTTAATTGCGTACTTGTATAAGCATACTTGTATAATCAGTTATTTGATCAATGGTTGTCTGGAAGCAAGCAGTTCTTTGATTAGTGTAATCGGAGCAAATGATCTTCCCAAAGGCTTCTGTTTCAAATTTCGAATTGTGTCCTATTGATCAGCCTCCCGTTCCTTGGCTGCCATCCGCAACCAAACGCAGTAATGTAAATAAATGACGTTACCGCCTGCAACCAAACTAATCATGTAATCGGATAAATTGGTATCCGTTACGGCTGGAGGCAATACCATTAGCGTTTACGTTACCACATCCGAACCAAACACCACCTAAATTGGTAAGCTCAAATAAGCAGACTCGGGTGGCGGAAGCTTGGTGGGATCATGGTCATGGATGATGGGTATGCACACATCCATAGCTAATGGCTATTTTCTCTTTTCTAAGATTATTATGTTACAGACACGCACACATATACACTACTACTAATACACATCATTTGCCTGCGTGATTGCTTCACATGACTATTTTTACGTGCCACTGCCATCAACCAGTTTTTCTGTTAAAAAATGCAGAATATTCAGAGGTTCAAGTGGTTACTGCTAAAATTTTATCCCTCTTTTAGCACATCTTGATCGTCTATTCAAAGGAACGGCTATGATCGGACAACAGCGCGGAGGACACGCGTTCTCCGCTTCACCTACTTCCTCCCCTTTAGGCCCTTTGGCCCTGCACGACTCACCTCACCCAACATCCCACGAAAACCCTCGCGGCCTCGGCCATCGCCCGTCGCGCACCTCCAAGCCCACGCACCTCGCCGCCCTCGCCTTCGCCTCCGTTCCTCGCCGCGCTCGCGGCCTCCTCCGCGCCTCGCCGCCTCCAGGACTCGTCGCGCTGCCGCCTCCAGGCCTCGCCGCGTTCGACACCGTCTCCAGGCCTCGCCGCGCTCGACACCTCCTCCAAGCCTCGCCGCTTCGCTTCTCCTACCGCTCCCAAGCGGCCCACGCGTCGCCGCCGTCCTCCAACTACTACACGTGACATCTCCTTCCTCGTAAAATCGTTGCTTCGCTCTCGCTCCCACTGCGGCATTTTGACGAACAGCTTGCGGGTGCGGCAGAATGGACAGAGGAAAGGAGGCCAGGGCCAGCCGGTCCAAGAGGGGACAAAAGGAGGATGAAATGAGGTTACGGAGGGAAGCTGCCGAAGTTCTGGATTTACAGAGGAATGGCGATCTAGACATGGCGCTTGATCGCGCTATGAGCCTCTTCAACGCCTCTCCATGTCCCATGATCTACAACCTCGTAGGGGACCTGAATATGAAGGCATTTCACTCCCGAGCGGCCAAGGGCAGCCCAGAAATGTCTCTATGAATTGCTACTGATATGTATGGTTCTGCTGCAAAAGCAGTTCCAGATTGCATTGAGACAACTACCGCCCACGGTGAGTCTCTTTCTGCATCTAAGGAGTACAGTTTGGCGGAATCCCAGTTCAACAGAGCACTATCAATTGCACGACCATTAGATCCTGCCATCCATAACATTTCATATGGAGTATCCCTACCTGAAAAAGCCTCTAAGAGCCAAAGAATCACTGCAGCAAGAGAAAGGCTCCAACGAGCAATCGATATAAACAACAATGCTTGTTGTGAAGTCGATGTGGAGCGTGTTCTCAGCATTGCAAAGAGCTCAGGAGTCGCGTATGCGGTGCATAGGGCCGCAGCTGTTGCAACCACATTCCCTAAGTCAGCTCGTGCGCAATTTCTGCCAACCTATGTGGCACTGGACCTTGCCAAGAGTATTGAACCAGATGCTGATAAGGAGGAGGTCCTACAATGTGCCCTGAAAATCATGGACAGTGCTGCAAAAATATCAGATCACTCTCTTGTGATCGCACTGTTTCGTGCAGGACTGATGGCTGTCCTCCATGATTATGCTGCAGCTGAGGATGAGTGTTGTCGAGCCCATTGAGAAGGCTGACGATCCAAGCAGTCACGACATCCCTGTAGGGTCTACCAAAGGGGATGAATATGATGATCGGATTTGCTTTGTAAAGAAACAGATCCATGGGCTTCTACAAACTCTTGTACTATTCGCAAGACGTGATTGGAGCCTTATAACAAGTGAAAAGCAACGAATGATCCTATCTGTGAGGCTTGATGTTCTTTGCGAATACTACAGCAAAATCAACCGTTCACTATCCAAGTCTCTAACAGATGCTCATCATTTCGTGAGTAGTAGCAAATCATGGATTCTGAGGAAATGCCCCCATTGAGGATGCTCTAACATTACATTCGACAGCACTGTCATGTTATGGACTCACTTGTGTAATTCCCATTTTGGTTCACTAGGGGAGAAACTACTTGAAGTTTCAGATCCAAACCTGTGTGAGGATGTGATGGGGGAGCATTGTTGTTCCTTAGACGTCATAGATGTGTGCAAGGACTCAAGTCAGCATGACTTATTTTGTTTCATGAATGTGGAAGGTGCATTTGGATCCTTTCTCCTCAGTCCATTTACTGCAAAGGAAGTAGCTGATGCTGCTGAACTGCAAAGGGAGAAACGAAAAGAAGGAAATGACATCATCAAGGCAGTCAAGAAGAAGTTGCGGAATTTACCTTCGGATAGATCAAGTAATGAGGTCTGGTACTTTTACACAATATGGTTTGAGTTCAACATTTCATCCTGATGTCCATTATAGTGCTTACAGTTATTCTTATCCTGGTTTTATTTTGCAGTTCCATGTTGCTTGTAAAATTATTCAGGAAATGTGTCATAAGCTCCTCAAAAGTTCATGCACTGATTACCGAGAATTCGTGTTGCCCCTTCTTCGATTCCACCGATGGGTTTGTTTACATCTGAAGTTTCTTTTGTTTTCCAGCTAATCAACTGTTTGCTCATGTCGTGTGCTCACATATAACCATCTTTCCAGAGGGAGCTCAAGAAATGCATAAGTCAGGGTGAAATTACTTCCCGTCCAAACATTACCAACAAAGATATTGATGATATATTTATGAATGGTTGTTGTTCGCCTGAGTGGAACGCTAGTTTGGAACTTGATTCAAAGACTGATAAGCAAAACATGCATACAACAAACTTAAAGGTTTTTTGCACGATAATTTGTAAGATGTAGTTGCATTTTGTTAATTGTTTTACATGAAGTTAAAACAATAATATATTGAAATTCCTTACAGCTTTCGTATTCTGACAACTTAATTGCTGGAGAAGATAAAAGAAGGTAAAAAGAACCATCTCTCCTTTTTTTTGTTGTCTGACTGGTTTAGTCTGTTTACATTATTATATTGAATGTATACTGGTCCTGCAATTTGTTTTCATGTTTCTTATCTGATGTTTCAACAATATGGTTGCATGTTTTGCTGTTAAATTATGATCCACTTGTGCAGGCTCTTTCACTTTCGGTTTGTTTATAATGTAACCTGACAAAGGGAATGGCTAACTTTTTTTTTTCCTATAAGGGAATTATAAACAAATTGTGTAGTGTAGAAAAGTATAGTGTACTTTCATGATGTCATAAAGACAATATCTTTCTGAGTTGGTAAGTGTAAGATCAATGAATAGCAGTTAGCTTTATATCTAATATTGCAAGTTTGGTTAAGGAAAATACCTCAGTTAATTCCAGAAAGGTTTGTCTGCAGTTTGCTATGCCCTTTATTCATTGCTTTATTACTGCAAGTTTGGTTTCTAAGGGCCCTATGCAACAAGATCTTTATTACTGCAGTCTAGTTCATTGCTTTTGTAAGGCCTGAGCAGTCCTGCACTACTTTTTGTTGTTTTCGGTAGAGTTGCTGTTTAGCTTTGTCTGCAGCCTTCTCTCAGCCATCTTGTAAGATTCTATGTCTTTTTTCGTTGATTGGTTTGGCAGAGCTACAGGGTGCAACTGTTAGTAGTGTCATGGCGATTGGCTACTAGCTTTCCGTCAAACTAAAATTGTGTGCTGAAGTTATAGTTATAAATGTATGCATCTTGATTTAATGTATCACAGCATTAGGCTAATTTCTTCACAAACAACCCTACCTTTTTATAGTTTACCCATCCTTCAACCTACTTTGTTGTTGAAGTAATCAAATATACTCTCCCAAAGTTTTAGCAATAATTCTTGAGTTTTTCATTACCATTTGCACTTGTTCCAATTATCTGAATGGTTTTGATTTATGTACAATGTATTGCACGGCTCCACTACTTACTTTCAGTGCTGAAACTTTGCATCAGAACGCAGAAATCACTCAGGTTATTGAAACAAGTGCGAAAAATAATGAAAACAATGAGAAACAGCGTAACATATTTCAGGTTCTTGGGCCTTGGGGGCGGTCACCCTACTATTTCTATGTGGTCTAATTAGAAGACAGTATTTACTAGCTGGACATTATGGATGCCAAGAAGTCCCTTAGTATTTGATGGTTGACTTGAGTTCTCTGTTGCTTATGGTGAAAACGCATTGCAACTGATGAACGGGAAAAATAGTGATTCTGAGCAATTGAATTTCAATAATGGACTGTGCATAATGCAATTACTCTTGTTAAATTAGCCTCTTTTTTTGTTAGTTATGCAATGAACTCACATGTTTATTAATTGGTGCAGTGAGGTCCTCGTTGAAAATGCTAACCCCTCAGATTTGGAATTGATTGATGTGGAGGACAATGGGGTGAAGCCTTCAGCGACACTAGAAACAAAAGGTGACCTCTTGATTTCAACGTCTTTTTCCCATCTTAAGTTACGATAATTACAGTATAATTCTGGAATAGCAGTCCAGATTAATAAATAGCACTCCCACTTTATATACTGTAACAGTGAAATTAAGAAAGAAACGCACACTTATATCTTGAGTTCTGTTCTGATATTGCATGGTTATTTGGTATTAGAACTATGCAATCTATATTCCTTTATACAGACAGTGTTATGAATATTTATTAAACTCATGAAACTGACTCTTCCATGAGCTTTGTTTTGTTGTCATGCAAAACAAATTATATCTCACTTATTGCCTAATTTTCTTTGTTTCCATTTTTTTTCAGAGATCTTGATAATTTTAATCAGTTTTCACTTCTCAAACCAAATATACTTGGGGCCTAATTGCTGACTGCCTGGCAAGATTAACCCACATAAGTTTTACTCAAATACAGAAGCTATTTGAGTTTAATTCAATATAATCAGAATGGAAGTAAATATACATGCGCTTAGATGGAATTGGTAATTGAACTTTTAGTTTATAGCCTGCAGTGAAGCATCATCACCTCCATACTCTAGAAGTTCACATTAGATATTCAAAGGTGTGATCCATGTTCTGTAACATAATGTTGTTCAATGTTTCTTAGTGTATAGGGAAGCTATTGTCCTATGTTGTAACTATTCCTGACAACCAATAAAACTCTTTTGTTTATTTGTTACTCTGATGAATTCATTTTTAATGTGATTTTTTTAGATATCTTCTCTTGAGAATTACTAAGTCTAGTCTTGTGCTAGAACAATATGCTTCCATTTCCAAATATGTTCTGTTAGTTGGTAAATGTATTGTATTTTGCTTACTAACAATATCATAATACAGTAAAAATTGGACAATTCAATGATGAAATTGCAGGCACCTCCAATTATCAGAACTCAGTACAGGACGTTCCTAAGATTTTGGTTCCAAAGATCTCTGATCCCTCTTTATACAAGGTAAAACACTATTTCTGTTTGCTATGCATATGCCTCTCATTTGCGCTAACTGTGCATATCTCCTCCTGATCTGCTGATTTCTACTATCCATACAGCCCCCTCCTGATCCGCGGATCGTAAATCAGCAAGCCACTCGGTATGGCTATAGCGCTTTACACAGGCCAGCTATTGGACAAAGTGTTGTGACTCCAGTAAATAGACTTGTGGAGGTAATTTTATTATTGCGTATTGCTGTTCTTTTTGTTAAAATGTTTAATTTTCTCCTGCTTAGCTAATTTGTTTTGAATTGGTAGATCGTTGATGCAGCAAATAAGTTTGACCCATACGAGGTGGAGCATTCGCACCAATCATACAGAAGAGAACAGGCTAAGATCCCAAAGGATCAGGAACTATGTGTCATCTGCTTCTTTGAGAGATATTCTACTATCGCAATGGCTTCAGGAAAGGTAAGTTATGTTATTTTCTGAATTATAAATATGCACATCTTATTTCAAGAAAAAAATCCTAACCTTCTTCTTATAACTCAGATAATACATCATTGCCAAACAATACATCAGAATGCGGGAACCAAATGCAACTTGTGCAATGCGAGATTTCTAAAAGACAGTGATCTAGAGTTCCACAGGAGATATTATCATCAGCAGCAGTAGGATGCTATTGTGATCTTGACTTCCACAGGAATGATGGTGAATAGGTCTAGATGACTGATCTACTTTACAGCTTGCTCTCATTTCTTGTCTTTAGTGTCAAATATGATGGTGAATATGTCTAGATGACTGATCTTTTACTGAATTGAGTACAATTCATACAATGCTTACTTAACCGCTTCTTCTTCTCTAGTCTTTGCAGTATTTTTCTCCTCTGTTGGCAAATGAACTTGATCGATCAATGGTGTCTCCATAGTAGTACAGGGCGGATCCAGGAACTTTTTTTTTGGGGGGGGGGGGGGGGGGGGGCACAGTTTCTTCAACCTCCAGCCATTAGGAACTTTTAGTTTATCATTCATGGTGAAAAAATCGAAGGGGATGCTTCGGAGGGTATCCATAGGTCTTATGGTGTAGGGGGGACTCAAGTCCCCCTGCACCCACGTTGGATCCGCCCCAGGTAGTACTGTAGTAGTGTGCATAGGGCATTATGTGTTAGGTATCCCCATGTTCTCCTAGTGATGTTTAGTTGGTTAGTAATGAGGTGGTAGTTAACTATTTATTGGTGTTGTTTGATGCATAAATAAAAGAAACTGTACTAAACAGCGCATCATGTCCTCCAAACCCTACCGGGAGAATAGCTACTTTAGTCCCTAAAGTTTCTCTGTATATGCTTAGGCTATACGCCTATACATGTAGCAATTGTCAATTGATTTGATTGTATTCATAATCATACAATTATCTTAGCTAATTAATCAAACCACAAAACTGTCGAACTGAAGCCGTGCACTTACTGTCAATCCTCATTGTGTATGCAAGTTTTGTGATCCACTCTGATCAGCCGTTGGCGCGCGATCCGACGGCTGCAGAGTAGTCAAACATCAGTGCAGGACTCCCGCCAAATTTGAAAAATTTCCCCTTTAGTTTCAGTTCAAGGCTCAGATTGTTTACCCACGTAGTACTGAACTAACTGCGTGTTCTTCTTCCACTAATTAACCTCAAAACCACCAGAAACCTCGCGAATTGATTGCTCCAGCTTATGATTGCCACCTTCCAATTGAATGCCGGAGCGGTGATCTACTTTTCTTTCGGAGCAAAAAAAAAAAAAAAGTTGCGGTTGTTGCGTTCCAATTCATTCGCTTGATCCGTACTCGGCGTTACTCCGCCGTGTCGGTCGATCGGTTGATCGAATTGCTTCCTTTTTAAGCGTACTGAAGTTTCTTGGATCGGATCGATACGTCGGCGATGGCGGCGGCGACGGTGTGGCGTTGCGCGGTGGTGGTCGGAGTGGTGATCATGGCGGCGGCGGCGGTGGTGGATGGGCTCGGGGTGAACTGGGGCACAATGGCGACGCACCGGCTGCCGCCCAAGGTGATGGCGCGGCTGCTCAAGGACAACGGGTTCAAGAAGGTGAAGATCTTCGACGCCGACGCGACGACCATGTCGGGGCTCGCCGGCACCGGCATCGAGGCGATGATCGCCGTCCCCAACGACATGCTCGCCGCCGTCGGCGACTACGGCCGCGCCAGGGAGTGGGTGAAGGAGAACGTCACGAGGTACAGCTTCGACGGCGGCGTCGACATCAGGTACGTCGCCGTCGGCAACGAGCCGTTCCTCAAGGCGTACAACGGCCAGTTCGACCGCGCCACCGTGCCGGCGCTGAGGAACATCCAGCGCGCGCTCGACGAGGCCGGGTACGGGAAGCGGATCAAGGCGACGGTGCCGGTGAACGCCGACGTGTACGACTCGCCGGCGAGCAACCCGGTGCCGTCGGCGGGGAGGTTCCGCGACGACGTCGCCGGCACCATGGCCGACATGGTCAGGTTCCTCAACCGCAGCGGCGCGCCGCTCACAGTCAACATCTACCCCTTCCTCAGCCTCTACGGCAACGACGACTTCCCGCTCGACTACGCCTTCTTCGACGGCGGGCCGCCGCCGCGGCCGGTGGTGGACAACGGCATCAACTACACCAACGTGTTCGACGCCAACTTCGACACGCTGGTGTCGGCGCTGAAGAGGATCGGGTTCGGGAGCCTCCCGATCGTGATCGGCGAGGTCGGGTGGCCGACGGACGGCGACAAGCACGCCACCGTGCCGTACGCGCAGCGGTTCTACTCCGGCCTGCTCAAGCGGCTGGCGGCGCGGCGCGGCACGCCGCTCCGGCCGCGCGCGCGCATCGAGGTGTACCTGTTCGGGCTGATGGACGAGGACACCAAGAGCGTGGCGCCGGGCAACTTCGAGCGCCACTGGGGCATCTTCACGTTCGACGGCCGGCCCAAGTTCCCGCTCGACCTCCGCGGCGCCGGGCGGCCGGCGATGCCGGTGCCGGCGAAGGGCGTCAAGTACCTGCCACGGCGGTGGTGCGTGCTGAACCCGAACGTGACGGACGACGACGCCGGCCGGCTCGCCGACAACGTCGGGTACGCGTGCTCGCACTCCGACTGCACGGCGCTCGGCTACGGGTGCAGCTGCGGCGCGCTCGACGCGCGTGGGAACGCGTCGTACGCGTTCAACGTGTACTACCAGGCGCAGGGGCAGGCCGACGCGGCGTGCGACTTCCAGGGGCTCGCCGTCGTCACCGAAGACGACAGGGACGTGGCGCAGGGCGCCTGCAACTTCAGCGTGCAGGTCGCCGCCGCGGCATTGGTGGGCGCCGCCGTTGCCGCCGCCGCGGCGGTGGCGTGCGCGGCGGCCGTGGTGGCCGCGCTCCTTGCGTTGGTCTGAAACTTAATTAGATACGGTGAAAGGTGAAATGTATGCAGAGGCTGTAGATAGGTGAAGCCTATGAAAATTTGTACCACTATACTTTGGTTATTTCTGCTCGTTTATATGAGTAGTGTATTGTTTCTGCTTATAAAGCTAGGGGGCCTCATCGTTTTCCTTAAAAATAATTCAGCCGTTATTAAAATTTAAATTTTAAAACTTAATTTTACAGTTGATAACACATCTATAATTTGGTTTTTAAGTCGTTAATAACACATTTATAAAAGTTTTACTTAAAAATTATTTTTTCTCTAATAAACTATTCTGTTGCCTTATAATCAATCAGCTATTCACTAACCAAGAAGGCTGTAGAAAATTTAGGCATAGTTCTCGATTAAGTATAGGCCACAGTTTTTTCTTTTAAATAAAAGTAAATTTCACAAAATTAAAGATACCTTCACCAAATTGTTACAAGACTGTATATTTAACATAATGTATCACAAAATCATATATTTAACACTAGATTTATCACAGAACTATAGATTTAAGGCGGATAGTACAAAACTATAAATTTAGTAACAAAGTTATCACGAAACGACAAGTTTAATATCAATTCAATCACCAAAATTGAATATTTTTAGAGAAAATTCTTTATATGCCACTCAAAGTTTACGGACTTCCTTATATGCCATTGGAAAGTTGCTATTTCCTTATATGCCATCCAACGAAAATTTCCATCCTTTATATGCCACTATCGAGGTCAAACCGCTTTGACCTTGTCAGTTTTTTAACAAAATGACAAAACTACCCTCGTGTGTTCTTCTGACTGCTTTTATTCACTCATTATCAACGTACACACTTGAGCATAACGATTTTATCTTGCAGTTGATTTGTCAAATTTTGCTAGTCCATCCAAGGATGTCATTATTACCGTCATTAAAATTGTTATAAATATTTAAAAAAATTAAATGATAAGATAGATTAATATTTGATATATCAGTCAAAAATTCAAATTCAAATTTGATCTTCACAAGTTGTAATGAAAATAATAAATTTAATCGAAACTAGTATACGTGTGCTATAACCAAATTTGATTTTTTTAAAAAAAATTGTAAAAGTGAAATTTAAACTTTCATATTTGTGTAGTGATATATTACATATTATTCTTTGTTAGTAAAAAAATTTATAATTATGGGGATGACATGCAAAAAAAAAAAACAAGTGAACAACCCCTCGAGGGATTAAAAGGTAAAAGGGTAATATTGTACTTTTGCATCCCTATTACACAAGATGATGACATGGATGGCATATAGGGAAAGAAAAAGTTCAAGTAGTGGCATATAAAGGAATAGCAACTTTTCGATGGCATATAAGGAAACTTGTGAACTTTCAATGGCAAATAAGAAATTTTCTCATATTTTTAACTCAAACATAATATTAGTGCTAAGGATTTAAGCACTAAAATCTATAGTTCAGTGATAATTTTATTACTAAATCAGTAGTTATGTGATACTTTGCCTTCAACTTGTAGTTTATGATTTTATTGTTCAATTTGTAGTCTTTTGATATATCTCTACTACTTAAAAAAATAAGAGGTGCTTCCATCGTCCGTAAAAAAACGGGACAAAAAAACCAAATCTGTCCGTAAAAAAACCAAGCGGAAAAAAAGGAAAAAAACCAAACCTGTCCAATAAAAAGGGCGAAAAAACAAAAAACCGGGCGAAAAAACCAATTCTATCCGATCCAGAAAAAACCGGGTGAAAAAAAAAACCTAAACCTGTCCGATCCAAAAAAAAAGGCGAAAAAAGGAAAAAAACGAATCCGACTCCGGGTAAAAATAAGGACGAAAAAAATATATAAAAAAAAAGAATCTGTCCGATTCTTTATCTCTAAACGAAAAAAATCCAACTCTAAATCCGATTCCCCCTTAAAAACAAAAAATAAAAGGCACCACTCCTCTAGGCTTGTCCAAGATCCGGGCACCACTCCATACGGTTTTAATCTATACCGTGATATCCCATACATCTTGGTGAAAAAAATTGATGTGCCAGATTGGAGATCTGTTTGCAAAAATGGAACCTACATGTCGAGAGCATTCTATTTTTATATGATTTTAATTTTTGGTATGTAATTTTGCATTTGAGTCCCTGTAATTTTTATATTTACATTTAAGTCCCTATAATCTTGCAATAAGGTACTTGAGGTCGTTTTTTTAAAAAAATAATAAAAGGGAGATAACAAAGGAAGAAAGGTGCATAAAAAGAAAAATAAAAGCCACAAAAAAATAAAGAAAAAAAGAAAAACAACAACAACAACAACAAAAGTCTGTTTCCCCTATGTGGCCAAAAAAAACCATAGATCCGAACAAAAAAAATCCTATTCCTATAAAAGGCAAACAAAAAGTGGTAAAAAAAAGCTAGATCCAATTCCTTTAAAAACGGAAAAAAAAGTCTGATTCCTATAAAGGCGAAAAAAAAATCTGAAAAAAACATCTAAAAAAGTTCGTCCGATTCCCTAAGAAAATGGCAAAAAAATGGTTCGTAAAAAATAAAAAGCTAGTTCGTATGAATTAAAAAGTGCACGTGAGAAAAAAATAAAATGGGTGAAACAAAATCTGATTTCTAATCAGTATATATCTCTTCTCTATCTCTAATGTACTCTAACGCGTGAGAAAATAAAAACAGTTCAAAAAAACGCGTGAGAAAAAAGTCAGAAAAAAGCGCAAAAAAAAAAACACTGTAAAAAGGTTTTACATCTTCCATAAGAAAAATAAAAAAACATGCGAGAAAAGTTATTTCCATCGTCGGTAAATTTTTTTTAAAAAAACATGCGAGGAAAAAATTGCCAGAAAAACATGCCATTTCTAAAAAATGGTTTGAGAAAACCTCGCAAGAAAAAAAACACCGTCTATTAAAAAACAAATCGCTCTGAAAAACTATCAGAAAAACGCTAAATTGATGGGCGCTTGAGTCGGATAGAATCCATCAATTTTTTGCCATCTACTACACGGCTTTTATTTCGTCATACATTCTCCTGTATTGGAAAAAAGCAAAAAAGAACATTCGAAAATAAAAGCAAAAAAAACGCGTGAGAAAATAATTGTCAGAAAAAATAGGCAAAAAACACACGAGAAAAAAAAGCAAAAAAAGAGGGAGAAAAATATGGTTTTCGTCGTCAGTAAAAAAAGCAAAAAAAAAACATGCTAAGAAAAAATATTAGAAAGAAATGTGCCATTTTAAAAAATGGTTTGAGAAAATCGCGAACACTGTTTATAAAAAAAAACAAGCCGCTCATTAAAATACAAATATTGTCATTGAAATCATTATGCATGAAAAATGTATATTATCATTAGAATTTTTTCACCTGTTGCAACGCACGGGCATTTTTGCTAGTCACTTTAAATATATTAAAGTTTTGTGAAATTTACTTTTTAAAAAAGCATTAGGTCACTTTATTGTCAGTCAACTAAATTTCAGGCCCCAAATTTAGCCCATTAAGATTTTGGGCCTAGAGTAGTAAGCAGCTTTGGACCTCATGGGCCAGGCCCAAAATGGAGGCCCACAAGGTCGGCGCGCTTCGCCGCCATCGCCGAGATCATCGCGACGCCGCCGCCGTCGCATACTCCTCCAACGCCGCCGTCACCTCTCGCGTCCGCCGCCGGCGATGGTTGGACTGAGCACCATGCTCGAGGCGAGGGGCACAAGCACCCCCCCCCCTCCGGTCTCGATCGAGAAGAGGAGGCCGCCCTCAAACATCGACGCCGCCGCGAGCTCCACCTCCCTCGTCCCCAGCGCCGGCGAGCAGCGGTGAGGCCCCCTCCCCTTCCTTCCCCGCTTCATGTCCAGGTTTTTCTCGTTACCCGCAGCTCAGGAGGTGAGTGTTGTGGCGTGGTGGTAGAAACGGGTTAGGGTTGTGGCCGTGTTACTGCTACTGCATCCAACTTGGATTAGTGTCATAGCTGCAGAAGAGCCCGGATTTTGATTGTTAAGACATTAGTTATTAGTTATTAGCGATGAGTTGAAGATAATATTGTGGGAGCTCATTGGGTTAGTATAATGGCGCTGAGGAAAATTCTATGGCCTTTTGGGTAGTAAAAAAATGGTTTGCTTTTGTCTTGCGGTTTGAGGTTGAGTTCAGTTAAATTTCCCGCTATTGATTGCCAAATGTTGCTCCGCGTAAACATGCTCTTCTGCTACATTTTGTCTGTGGATGTATAACATTTGACAGGTTCAAATAAGCACCAGAAGCTAGTTTCTTAACTACTCCCTTCGTACCTAAATGTTTGACGCCGTTGACTTTTTTAAATACGTTTGACCGTTCGTCTTATTCAAAGATTTTTGCGAAATATGTAAAACTATATGTATACATAAAAGTATATTTAACAATGAATTAAATGATAGGAAAAGAATTAATAATTACTTAAATTTTTGAATAAGATGAATGGTCAAACATGTTTAAAAAAGTCAACAACGTTAAACATTTAGGGATGGAGGGAGTATGTTGTTGTTGTTCTGTTGTGGTAGGATTGAATAAGATGGTCATTGACCATCTCGACAAGCTCTTTGTCACAAACGCTGCTGCAACAATTGTGAACGAGCTTGAGGTCCAGCACCCTGCTGCTAAGATCCTGGTACTTGCTCAGCAATAGGAGATTGGTGATGGAGCTAACCTCACCATATCTTTTGCTGATGGGGCTGCTTGAGAAGGCTAAGGAGCTTGTCAGGATGGGGTTGCATCCAAGTGTGATCGTCGCGCTGTGTACACCAAGGCCATCAATAAGGTTACTTACCCTCTTGATTGAGCTGGCCTTGTATTGTTAACCCTGTTGCCTGATGGCAGGCTATTTATTCATGCTTATTGAGATCTTGGAAGATCTGGTGGAGAAAGGTTCAGAGAACATGGATGTGAGGAACAAGGAGGAGGTTGTGTTGCGGATAAGATCTACAGTCGCGATCAAGAAATTCAGGCCAGGAGGATATATTGTGCCGTCTTCTAGCTGATGTAAGTTACCATCTTGCATTCTTACGTGAGAGGGACCTTTTTGCGCTCATGGATGAAAACTAGTAGCTGGGTTTTTGTACTACGGTTTTTCAGGCCTGTAAGCAAGTCTGCCCAAAAATCCTGCTAACTTCAAGTCTTCAACGTTGACAATGTTAGAGTTGAGAAGCTACTTCGAGGTGGTTAGGTTTGCATAACTCTTCTGTAGTTCACGGGCTGGTTCTGAAAAATGGCGCTGTTGGGAGCATCGTCAAAAAGGGTGGAGAAGGCAAAGGTGAGAACAAAATGTTACACTTAATTTGTGGTGTGTCTTTGCCAGTCTGTTGATACATTATCTATTCTTGATTTGATGATACTGTTTAGTCAGGGCTGTTCCCACACTGTATAGTAGCATACATTAGGTGGTGATAATTCTATTTTCCTTTGTCGTCCCTTTCATGGATGAAGTATATCATCATCTGAGATCAAATATTTTTGTTCTTATCTTTGTAGCTTTCCACTATGAATCGGGAGTTTCTAGTAACTCAATGATTCATCTTCTTGAAATTTTTATTTGAGATATGATACTCATTTTTCTTTGTTATTGCACTCTGATGGTGTAAATGGTTTTCTTAAGGCTTGCCTTTATTTGGTGGTTAGATTTAGTGGAATATATCTTGTCAATAAGCTTTGAAGGCTTAGAAGGTAGCACTGTAGCAGGGTTCTAAAATTGGTAGCCGGTATTCAATTGTCTCCACCTAGTTATGATCTTATGGCCTAATTGGCACTGTATGATAACACTCTTCTTCTCTTGTTATATGGCATAGTAGTTGTAAACCTGCTTTAGAATACTCATGGTATTTCTTACAATTCCTTCCTTTTGCTGTTGATGTGCTCAATAATCTAACATATGGACTGCCCTTGTCATGGACTATTGAGTACATGATCAAGTAGAGGCTGTACACCTACATTGCAATAAACAGCAACCTTGTGGACCTGTTCTTTTTTAGAGTGATTAAAATATGTAATTCACGTACTTTGGTTACACTATTTTGTGCTTCTGTGAATTTGCTGGATGGTTGCAATACTCCACTTCTACTTTTTGTGAACAAGTCAGTGCTTTGCATCTTTCTTATCTACACTTCAAAATTGGAAATATTGTAAATACTCTACTCAACTGAAACCCTGGAAGTTCTAATATTAAAAGGCATCTCAAAGTTGGGTACTTCATGCTTGATTTGGTTCTGTTTTAGAGGAGTACTTACTTTTCCTTTTATTTTCAGGCTAATATTATTATTAGGAAAATGAATTCAAAATTTAAACTGAGAATGTTTTGTCGTACTACGGGGGCTATTGCACTTGTAAGTTCTGATCTCAAGCTTTTGCTCAATTTCACAGTACTATGTGTATATGCTGATGCCAGTGCTCTTCCAAAAAACAGTTGAAACTGAGCCAGCCAAATGCGGATGAATTAGGATATGCAGACTCTGTTTCGCTGGAAGATATTGGAGGTGTTCGAGTACATTTCATGCCTCTGCTCTTTTTCCAATAGACATGACCTCATTCTTCTTACCATGTTTAGTTCTTTGTGGGTAACTGTTCTCAAGAATGAAGAAGGTCGAAACTCGGTGGCTATTGCTGTCTTAAGAGGCAGCACTGATAGTATACTGGATGATCTCGGAAGAGCTGTTGATGACGGTGTCAACACTTACAAGGTATGTGTGTAAATCAGCTTCCTGTCATTGTTTTGGAACACACCTGCTGTTTTAATGTTTAATTTGCTGAGATATTATCGGACTATTGGTGTTTATACAGTCAATGTGCAGGGATAGTCGGATTATTCCTGGTGCCGCAGCAACAGAAATAGAATTGGCAAAGAGATTGAAGGAATTCTCTCTGAAGGAAACAGGGTAGTATATTTGTTACACCAAATAATTTTCATGCATGGAACATGATGATAAAGGCCCCATTCGAAGTAGATAATAGCTTATAGATTAAAGATTATTCTGATTTTTTATAGCTTTTCGAGGGCACAAATAAATAAAAAAAATATTAAAAAGTTGAAAATGAATTTTTAAATGTATTCTAAGCAATTTTTTCCATGTAAACTTTTTTCCAAAAAATATAACGTTTAGGAGTAGCTAGTAGCTGAAAAGAACAGGGCCAAAAAAGATGTTCCATCTCCAGTCCATTGTCAATAAATATAATAAGCTCTGTTGCTAACATTCTCCTGTTCTATTGGAATGAAACTATATAAAGTCCAGGTATAGCTTAATTGTATATTAAGGTGTCCATACTGTCTTACCCATCCAGATTATTTTTTTAATGTATTCACTTGTTGTTTTTTAAAGTTTTATGCGTTATTATGCCTGACACATTTGATTCATGAGCTTCTGTTTATGTACCTTGGTTTATGATTGTTATGCAATGTCCTTAGTACATACATTTTTCGGTTTTTGCTTCCTATATTGATGGTTAACAGTTATGCAGGTTGGACCACTATGCCATTGCAAAATTTGCTTGAAGTTTTGAAATGGTTCCAAGAACCCAGGCTGAAAATGCTGGGCTTAGTGCTCTGGAGTTAATATCTTCTGTTTATACCGAGCATGCTGGTTGAAACACGAAAGCTGGTATTGATTTGGAAGGTGTTTGCAAGGATGTCTCGATCATGAAAATATGGGACCTCTATGTTACAACTTACAAAGTAAGTCTATGTGTCCATACCTTCTAGTACGGCAGAATAGGTGTACTTACTATGTGGGAAGCACATGCAATGTTTTTCCCTTTGTTACTTTTCATGATATCCATGCGTCTAATTCAATTTTTATATTTCCTTGTCTACTGCCAGGACTTAAGCTTGTTTTAGCCCACCTCTTATCATGTGCCTTCTTTTCACTCATCAGTTTTTGTTCTCTAAAATACTCTGCAGATGCTGCATGTACCGTTCTGCGGGTTGGCCAGGTAAGACCGTAAGAGTGCTATCTTATGTTGTTGGCTGTGTTAAAAACGAAGTAGAAATCATTCTCATATACTCTCTCCATTTTTTTTAATACATGACGATGTTGACTTTTGGCTTGACGTTTGAGAATTTGTCTCATTAAACAAAATTATATAAGTTTTAATTATTTTGTTGTGACATGCTTTCTCATAAAGAAACTTTAAGCGTTACTTCTATTTTTGCATATATGTACTCTTTAAAAGACCCTAATGGTGGTGGTAAGTGGTGAATTTGCCACCACCCACCACCACTGTCATGTGGATCCCCTGAACATGAGGTAAGTGGACTTTTGTCCATTCCCTAACCTCAAGCCATCAAACAGGGAAATTTCCTTTGAAGTGAGGTAAAAATAATGACAAATAATATGATCTAAATATTTTACAATGAGAATAATTTTATTTTAATTTTCGAGGCTTTAAAGTGTATGATAGGGTTCTCTTATTTAATTCCCATCGCAACGCACGGGCATTCAGCTAGTTTACACTATTTTTTTAATAAGATGATGGTTAAATGTAATATAAAAAGTACATGCTAATGTTTTCTCTCATGAATTACGCAGATCATTCATGGCAAAGCCAGCAGGAGGGCCACGGAGAGATGATCAGCCAGGGAGATGAACCAATATAAGTGTGCTGCTGTGCTATATTTTCCATGTTTACTGGTGGTCTGAGGTTTCAACAACGAAGGCCTCTCTTTTATTTTAGGTTTGGTCCAGTAGAAAGATTTTGGTGCCTGGACAGCACATTTTGGTTTTTGGGGGGGGGGGGGGGGGGGTTGCATGGTTGAGCTGATGTCTTTGCATTGTTCTTGGTGTATCATCAATTCATCATGCCAATGTATTAAAATGGTTATACTACTTCCGTTCTATATTATAGCACCTTTGCTATTAAAATTTGAATAGCAAAGGCAGCTATAATATGGGACAGAGTTAGTAGCTCTTAGAAGGATTTGTTCTTCCATATTTCGATAGAATTGGGCTTATCATCAAAATTGATTTTTTTCCCTAGCTGCTATCTTTTCTTTTTGTTGTTGTTGTTCCGATAGAATTGGGCATGATGCTCACATGGAATGGTTTTTTTTCTCTATATCACCCTATACTGTTGTGCTAAATAGCTAAATAGAGGAATGATTTGTGAAATTATTCAAGGATTAAAAATAAATTAAATATTGTAAAGTTGAAAATGGATTTAAAACAATTTTCTAAGAAATTTGTATAAATAGAAAGTTTTTTCATAAAAATGCTTGATACTCTGGAAACGTATGTTTCATGTATTCCTTGAAAAGAATAGGGCATCGAGTAATTTCCTTGAAAAATGTATCATCGAGTAGTTTTTTAAAAGCCATAAACCATTCTTATACTGTTAAGCCAAAATCTAGATTAGAGTAGTTTTGTCCTTACGTGAAGTAAAGGTAGGACCCCACCATTAAACTTAATGGCTTAAAAACCATCGGCTTATAAAACTTATATGCCAAAATGTCAGGTTAAAATTATAAGCTAACAAACCTAAACCCAAACAAAGAATTTGTCCTTTTGTGGTGTGTGCTTAACATGTGCTATGGGCCATAGAAATAAAAAAGGAACATATTGGACACAAGCTTTTTGTGGTGTGTGCATGGCATGTGCAGTGGTCCATGGGATATATAGATTAATCCCACATCTTCATGCCACTTTCCTACCCATTACTACAATTGTGTATGCCTCCCATTAGTTCTAATCTTTCTTGATGTTACCTTCTCCAATACAAAAGCATTTTTTTCTCAATGATACACTTAAGAAGGAAGTAACAAGGGAATATCATATTAAGGCCCGTTCTTTTATGATGAAGATACAAATTCTACCTCAGTTTCGTTATAAACGATGCATTTTGTGCAAAATTTTTATATATAAAAGTTGCTTTAAATATCAAATAAATCTATTTTTCAAATTTAAAATAATTAAAACTCCATTAATCATGTGCTAAATACTTTCTCGTTTTGGGTGCCTGCACTTAATCTTCATCCGCCATTATGTTTTGATTTTTGAACTATATAGCTTTTGAAGTACAATAGAAAAATCCAATGTGTAACAACAGTTTTGATTGGTTCTAATGGATAGTGATTTTTTTATGCATGATATGATAATAGGAATAGTTATGAGAAGGTATGCCTTATAAAGAAATATATGAAAATGATACGCCAGTATACAACTTCATTATTCATCCTCATATTTTTTTTAAGTAAATAAGGCCATGATCAATGTGGTGCTAGAAAAGAAAGGGGTAAGGGCGCATTCTAACTAGATGATTGATAGATTTCGAACAAAGGAAAAAAAGTCTCGTAGATTAATTAAATATTACAAGTTAGCAAATAACTTTTTAAAAAGTTGTCCACGCAATACTAGAATGAAAAGGTTTTTAGAAATTGTACTTGTGAAAGTGCAGCAAAAATATCGATACCTCCATTAGCCATTTGAACACTCTCTACGACCCACATTTTAGATACGGGAATCGAGGCTAAGCAACACATAGCAACTAGCAAGTAGCTAATGAAATTTGGTTAAAATTGGATAATCATGAGGATTCGATTCTAACTTCTTTAAAATCTTCCTATTGCACGAAGTGTGCCTAGCTTAGTTGGTTATGTTTTTTTGATGAAATCTGTCTATAAGTTGACTTGGCACATTTACGGTTATTTATTATTTTAATACGCCCTCCGTTTCAGAATATAGAGAGTTTTAGAGTTGGACACGGTTATTAAGAAAGTAAGTAGAATTAAATAGGAAGTGTTAACGACAAAATTTGGTAAGCCCGGAGCAATCATCGGCTTAGAGTCAGTATTGACTTCAAAATCCTAGAATCGACCGATGGAAACTATCAATCGCCAACAGTTGTATTCTTGATGGATTCGGGTAAAGATCAATTAAATGAAGCTTATCTAGAAGAGTCCAAGTTCAAGGAGGATGCGACATGGCAGTTTATCTATTAATTAGGTAGGGTTTAGTTTCCTTTTATCTTTAGGAAAGTGTCTTTAGTATCCGATAAGGAGTTTATGTTTTCCCTTTATCTTTAGTAAAGTTTCTTTCTTATCTTACAAGGACTATACTACTCATGGGTATAAATATGTATACCCGGGGTCATTGTAATTTATCTCTCGATCAATACTACTCCGGCGCATCACCACCCTCCTTTCTGAGGTTTTACTTATCAACCGGCGGAATTTGGCACCTGACACGGGGCTGCATCGGTTCAGTTCGATCTTCGACAAAGGGGTAAGTCCTACGTTCCGTCGGCCCTGGTGAATCTATCGGCTACATTGGTGTTGTTCAAGGCTGCATCGCTTCGATCTCTTGGATCGCTCTGGTTTGGTTGATATATTTGCCTACCTGATATCTCAATTATATCTCTTGCATTGTGTTTAGAGGCGCATCGGTTTAGTTGGGATTGTCTTGGTTAGATCCGATCTTCTGTCTTAGCCGATATATCTCTATAATTACAATGTTGTTATAAACAGATTTGTTATATTCATCACATTAGATAGATCTATCGGCTCATCGGTTAGGTCCGACCTACTAGATTGTTGTTGATAATAGAAATCTTGTTAAGCCGATAGGTTGATGCTAATGTTTTATCAGGGTGCTAGCCGATAAGTTAATGCTAGTGTTTTATCGGGGTGCTAGCCGATAAGTTATCTGGACATTGCATCGGCTTACAAAGATTACATACAAATTGGATTTAGCCGATTGCAACAAAGGTTTCACTGTTTATCTAAATTGATTGGATTTTATGACATCGGAATTTTAGCCGATGTATGCTTTAACCATCGAATCAATACTTATCATATCATATTATTATTAGTCGATTGGTTTCTATTGGATTATATTATTGTTGGGGCATTTGCAAATTTGCCACCGTTTTTTTCAATTTTGCAAGGATGCCACTCGAATGCCAGTTCTAGTGGCATTTTTGCAATTTTCTAGTGGCAGTTTTGCAATAACGATTCAAAGCAGTGGTAAAATTGCAATTTCCCCTTTTTATTATCATCAACCGATTGTCTTTATATCATTATCTGCATTGGACATATAGCCGATTGCTCAAAACCCTATCGACATCGGCTGGAATCGGTATCAGCTAATATCGGCTATCGACTAGAATTATTCCATCGGCTTGTCAGCCGATCGACTGTCTTATTTGATGTTTACATGTCTTGTCAGTTGCAGGATCAAACTGACTGGCACGTCCGCATCTCATCAACATCTTGGACCTACACTGGAGCTAAGCAGATCTCCCAGGCCGTATGTTTTTTTGCATCAACAGGAAGGGGTTGTGATTGCTTGAGAAGTGGGGGTAGGTGGGAAAAGTAAATGGTGGAGAAGTTGTTATATTTTGTGACAAATCCTTAGTGCTAAAGTTATTATATTTTGGGACAGAGAGAGTAATAGGTAATCCATTGGTAACATGATGGCTGTAATAACTTTGTCAATCTTAAGATATATCAGTTCAGTCTTTGGAGAATGTGCTCATATAGGTAATGTATGCATGTATGACGTTTTTAGGCAGGGCGGCTAGGGCTTGGGCCCTAGGCTTGCCTTTAAAAACTTGCTTAAATTTTGTTGATTCACCATGTAAATTTTTCAGAAAACTAATACTCCGTTAGTCGAGCCCTACTTTAGCCCTAGTCTTATATAATTTCTGGCTCCACCACTGTTTTTAGGGATGCACACACGTGTCTTTCAGGGTCTGCGACTGTATCGTGTTTCGAAAAAAGAACTTATTTCTATCGATTTATTACTATATAAGAGTTAGAAGTGTCATAGAGTGATTTTAAGCTATTTGACTAGTCACACGTTACGCTACAAACTCTATGTACCGATCACTTTACTTCAAGGCACATTATTCACCACACCTAACATCTCTGGGAGCATTAATCACGTCACCTAGCATCTCTGGAAATAAATCTACGTTAATACAATTTCGAGTAGTTTTGAGGGTCATTTTTGAAAAAACCACACCAATGTGAAATACCCAAATTGCCCATTTTGCCCTAGATATTTCAATCCCCTTCCCCTCTCGCTATTCCCCATTTTCCCTTTCATCTGGCGGCGGCGAGAGGCGGGAACTCCGGGACGAGGGCGCCACCACCAAAATTTCGTTCGAAAACCTCCTCCCCTCCCCCTCCGCCCGCGCCGCCGTCCTCCGGCGAGCGAGCATCCGCCTCCTTCCCGCCGCCGGAGCGAACCCCCTCCTCCGAGGATCCTTCTCCCCCCCTCACACACACCCCCGTCGTCGTCTTCTCGTTTCTCTTGCGCTGGTAAGGGAACTCTCTAGCTTTTGCTTTTGGGGGGTGGGGGTGGGTTTTGGTGTGCGCCGCGACCGAAACCCAAATCGTTCTGTGTTCTTGCCGATATGTGAAATGTTTGTCGCGGATTTCGTTTGATATGTGCAGTTAGTGAGATTGTGCGTGGTGCCTCCTTTACTCGATGTTTTATCCAGTCTGAAATCGAGTTCACTGGTGCAGACCCCCGCCGCTGTCTCGGCCTCTCGATCTGGTCTCCTCCAAATCCTCTGATTGCTTAATCCTCTTCAGTCTCGCGGCAGCAGGCGATTGAACATTGAAGGTCAGTGACTAACTCAGTAGCTTTTGCTTCGTTGCTCATAGTCATAGTTACTGATTTGTTTGCTCATAGTCATAGTAGGCTGCCGATTTGTGGGTTGTAAATGACTGATTTGGATGTGAATTAATCGTTGTTGTTATCTAATGCTTTCAAGCCTAGTCACACCAACACAGTACTGTCGCTAAAAGGAAAAACCCGGCCTGTTTGGTAGTGTTTTCGGAACGCTTTGATGATTTAGGCCATGTGGAGTTACTACCGTTTTATACTGGCGCGTGTTTGGAGAACTTCATGAGACAGATTGCAGCTATCGACTATGTAATACTGCCTTCATTGTGGGGTGTAACTGGACGTGTCAGAAAACATTTTTTTATTGAGAATGGTGTGTATTGTTAATAGGTTTATATGCAGACTATAAGCTCCAATTTGCTCACCTGATGGTTGGTCAGTTTCTGCATTGGTTTTCAATGCTATGTACATTCAACATATACTTTCCTGTTTACACGAAGAGAATTATTTGGTGTATGAATCGTGCGGCCTCCAGATAGAATCATGAACATTCTTGAATGTCTGATCCTGCCATATGATTTATATCTTTTACCTCTACTATTAATAGAGTGGAGCCAGCAATAGAGTCTGCTTATTAATGTTGTATAAGTCATTTCCTTCATTGTTTAATCTGGCTATCCTTATGTGCTTATTTTTTTATTGTTCCTTCAGTTTTAATTGTACATTGTAATATTATTCATAGAATCAACATATCTGTATTACATTGTACCACTGATGGTATGGTAGGGGGATATTTCCAGTTTATGAATTATTTTCTACTCTAAATTTGCAGGGACTAGTGTGTCATGGGTGTAGCTGTACATCTACTTTCAAATAGTATTTGATGTAGAGCATGTGTCAGTGGATACTCATTTCCAGGAAAGATCATTTCATGTGAGGTATTCTGTGGTGTATTGTGCAAGACTATGATGGAGTGCAACCGCGAAGAGGCCTTTAGGGCCAGGGAAATTGCTTTAAGA
Organism: Oryza sativa Japonica Group; assembly: GCF_034140825.1. Lineage (NCBI taxonomy): Eukaryota > Viridiplantae > Streptophyta > Magnoliopsida > Poales > Poaceae > Oryza > Oryza sativa. The sequence continues at coordinate 23,741,424 of NC_089045.1, forward strand.
AAGATGGAAAACAAAGACTTCAATGGTGCCCAAAAGATTGTTCTTAAAGCTCAAAAGCTTTTCCCAGAGCTTGAGAACATATCCCAGCTGTTAAATATCTGTCATGTACATTGTGCAGCAGAAGCAACGGTAAATGGACAGACGGACTGGTATGGAATCCTTCAAGTGGAGGCGACAGCAGATGAGGCTACCATAAGAAAGCAATACCGCAAGCTTGCCTTTTCACTTCATCCTGACAAAAATAGTTTCGCTGGCGCTGAAGCTGCTTTCAAGTTGGTTGCTGAAGCTCATTCACTATTGTGTGATCCAACAAAACGTCCTATTTATGACATCAAAAGGAATAATATTCCCAGAAAGGCTCCAAAGCAAGCTACACGGCCCACAAAGAAAACTCAGGCAAACAAATACAGTGTACCTGTATACTTACATGCATTTTGGACAATGTGCCCACATTGTCAGATGCGATATCAGTACTACAACAATGCCATAAATACTACTGTCTGTTGTATGAACTGCAGAAGGAATTTTTTTGCATACAACCTGCAAGAACAGCCTGTGCCTACACCAAATGTACCTTATAGTTCTCAATTTCCAGCAAACATGTTTCCAAATCAACGGCGTGATCCCATCAGTCGACAGGGCCACCCTGTGAAGCTTTCTTGCACAGGTGGAAACACAGATGTGAGGCCGGGGACATATAGCTGGCCAGGCAGTGATGAGAGAACTATTCAGTCAGAGATGACAAGGGGGAAAGATCAATTTCCAGCAAGGAATCAAGATAAATATTCTGTACCAACAGCAAATGGGAATTCAGGTGGATGTTCAATACCAGTTCCTGATTGTCCAGACACTATTGACAGGCAAAAGTTGGGTAGAGAAGATGCATCTGTTGCACCTGCTATGAATGTGCCTGGTCATTCGAAGCTTCATTCGACAGGTGGAGGCACAAATGCCAAACCACGGGTAAATGTGGCACAATGGAAGGAAACCACAAAAGAGGATAGCAGTGCAAGTGTTGAAAAGAAAGCAAACCAGTCAATGATGAATCAAAGAAAATCTTCTGCCCAAACTGCAAATGAGAATGCCAGTGGAAGATTCAAGCCAGACCATGCTGATCCAAATGTTTTTGACAGAAAGAACTTTGGTACAGAAGATTCATTTCCAGTGCCCAATTCTGCAGTACCCTCCAGTCTCCGGAGATCAGCTAGGAGAAAGCAAGATGCTGGTGACAACGGCAGCATGAACTCCAAGGTCAGAAAGAAGCAAAAGAAGAATAATGTGCTATCTGATGTTGACTTGAATTGCCAGCAAATATTCAACAATAATGGCACTAGTGGTGACAAACAATCTGCTCCACCTCATGTGTCGAGCACAGTAGACATTCAAGATAAAACAAAAGTTACAGATGCAGATAGTAAGACCAAGGCAGAATCTACTGATACTGCTGGTTGGAATGTGCCTTCCTGCTTTGAAAAACTATCATTCCCTGATCCAGATTTCTATGATTTTGAGAAGCTCAGGGATATCAATATGTTCGCAGTTGGTCAGATATGGGCCCTTTATGATGACCTTGATGGCATGCCAAGATTTTATGCTCGAATTAAACATTTTGATGCATCCAACTTCAAAGCTCATCTCACTTGGTTGGAGTACAATGCAGCAAGTGAAGAAGAGAAGAAATGGACTGATGAAGAACTACCTGTTGCTTGTGGTAAGTTTTGCTTAGGGTCAACAGAGGTATCACATGACAGACTCATGTTCTCTCACATTGTTTCATGGACAAAAGGCAAAAAGAGGAATGCCTATGAAGTATATCCTAATAAGGGTGAGGTATGGGCGCTTTATAAGGATTGGAGCATGCAGTGGAATTCAGATGCAGACAGCCATCGGTCTTATGAGTATGAAGTTGTTGAAATCTTGTCAGATTTCTCAGTTAATGATGGTATCACTGTTGTCCCATTAGTCAGGATTAAAGGCTTTGTGAGTTTATTTGCGGCGGCTAAAGACAAATCCACAAATGTGATAGTGTCGAGTGAGTTGCTTCGATTTTCTCACAGTATCCCCTCTTATAGGACAAATGGAAATGAGAAAGTAGGTTCCCCAGCAGGGTTTATAGAACTTGACACTGCTTGTCTCCCCAATGACATGGATATAATATTTCCTTCTGTCCCCCTGGAATCTTACATCTCCCTTGGCAAGAAAGAGGACAGTACGATCATTGATTTGACCAATGATAGTACAAGTAGTAGAATGGATCCTGGAAATGAGAAAAAGGAGAATCTGCCTGAAGCACATATTTGCCGCCCAGTGTCTACAGAAAATCATGAAAGTCTTTCTTATGAGAAAAACACATCCTTGCCCAAAAATGGCCATGATGCCAACGGTTTTGGCAATTCTTCTGAGCCAAGCTGTCCCTCCCCAAGTATTTATTCATATCCTGATTCAGAATTCCATAACTTCGAGGAAGGCCGCACATGTGAGAAGTTTGAACCTGGACAAATTTGGGCTTTATACAGTGATGCTGATAAATTTCCCAAGTTCTATGGTTGGATAAGCAAAGTCGAGCTACAACCATTCAGAGTACATTTGATCTGGCTTGAAGCTTGTCCTGAACAGGAGCAGGAGAAACAGTGGTTGGATCAGGACATACCAGTCTGCTGTGGCAAATTTAAAATTCGGACCTGGAAAGCCCAATATGAGACAACTGATACTTTCTCTCATTTAGTGCACACGGGACAGAGGGACTCAACATGGCAGATTGACATTCTTCCACAAGTAGGCGAAATTTGGTGTATCTACATGAACTGGACATCTGACTGGACTCCTTCCAGCATAGATATGTGCGAGTTCGCCATCGGCGAGATCATTGAGTGCACGGAAGCACTTATAAAAGTTTCTCTGCTGACCCAAGTTAATGGCTACAGAGCGGTGTTTAAGCCTGACAGGCAAAGTGGAGTTCTGGAGATACCTAAAAGAGATCGTTTGAAGTTTTCTCATCAAATACCATCCTTCCGTCTGACAGAAGAAAGAGGTGGCAAGCTCCGTGGCTTCTATGAGCTTGATCCAGCCTCTGTTCCTGACGTTTTCCTCTACAGGGACACCCCATGACTTGCCAACGTCAAAGCAGACTCTTGAAGTAGTAGAACTGAAATCTGGTCTTAATTATAATATATCCTGATATATGCTGCTATCCATTTTCTGTGTACATGTATGCCTGATCTGTTGTTTATTCAGAATCCTGCTACTAACTTTTGAAATTCTATAGCCTATGCTACTTGGCAATTGTCATGTTTTGCGGTTTTGCCCAAGGATAAGACCTGTTCAAAACCATCATAATATATGGGTTGCAACTTGCAAGCAATTAGTATTGCTCTTTCTGAAGTTATATGTGTTTATTGTTTTTCCTAGAGTCATGTGGGTCTTACATAACTTTGGCTCCTGACTACCGTTGAAACTGTGCAGCATTGTCTGCATGACCATTGTATGTACCATCAATGTTTCTACTTTCTGTGACTAATCTGTTCTAAAATTTGGCTGCAATGTATGAATTCTGCTGCTGTACATACATCGCACTGCATATTTACGAGTGATGTTTTCACATGAACTTGGGTACACCTGTGAATATTTTCGGTGCCAACGTTCTAAATGTTCAGCTGATAAAACTAGAAAAGAAGCATTATCTCTTCGCTGGAAGAAGTATGTTAGCCTATGCTGGTGTCTGCTGAGCATTTGCAACTAAGAGTTTTATTGAAATTCCATAGGTATTCTGTTATCCGATGCACTTTCGTCGTACTCAGTTTCGCGTGAGATCAGTGCACGAGCTTTTTCTTCATTTCAAATTTTAAGTGGTGTTCTCTGAGATTGGAGAAATGAAAGGTATAATGCATGGGTTGGCCAAATCCTGATTCGCCCTTTGTATAAATGGTTTTTTTTTTCTACAAGCTACAGTACCCCTAGTAACTATAGCTAAATCATTGTACGTGACGGAATCTCTATGACTATATGATGATAAGTCTATCTCCCCATTTAATAAATTTCGGTCAGCCTCCAGTGAAAATTCCATATTCCTGTAAATTTGAATTTCAGAACACAGCATGACTATAGCACCTTTGTGACCAAGTGCCCAAAGAGGAATCACGTGCCGTAGATTACGACACGTGTTTGCTATTGGGAGGAATGGAGGATAAAGCAAACTGGCTTGGAACAAGAATTTTTTAAACTTTTAATTTTATTTATTAAAATATTTTAAAAATTAATTTATGGTTAAAGTTTTACAAATCTACTACTCCAACGTTCTCTGGGAGGGCGGCAAGGGCCTGCCTATAAATAGCCTGTCTCAATTATTTTGCAACTGGCTTCCTTGTAGCTCTTTGGAAAGGTGACAAGCGGTTGTCTGCAAAATGACTGGCCACCCTTCATGTGACTATTAGAATACGTCAACGGACGTGTGCCACATTATAAAAAAAAAGTCCTTTGGAATGACTTTTAAAAAATACCCTCTCAAAGGGTATTAGGGGTGTAGATTTATAAAACTTTATATATATTTTTGTAAATATTTTAATAAATAAAATTTAAAATTTAAAATATTCCTGGTCTTGCATTATGAGAAAAAAAAGTACTCCCTCTCCCGTCGTTTTTATTTGACACTCCAGTTCAAAGCATTTCTTTTATGGATTTGCTAGAAAGCTGATGACAATATCTTCCTCTCATGAGCAAGGGCTCGTAGGGCTTAGACGTGGTTTCTAGTCGATTTAATACTTAGTCACAATGTAATTACAGTAGAGGTACAATATAATTATACTACAATTATATACATCTTAAAGTTTTTCGTAAACGACTTCTGAAAGATTTAATGTAGTCCTTAACAAATTACTCCCTCTGTCAAAAAATACAAGACAACAAATATTTGTGCAAATAGACAAACATAGTAATCACTTTTTAATGACAATTCTAGTGACGCTCATTTCATTTTACTTAAATAAATCATATAGCTGAATAATTATCATTGGTCATTTATTAAAGAAAACTCAACTTCATCATATATTACAAAAAATTAGTACAAGACTTTTGAATACAAATCTAACAATTTATATTGCAAAATTATATTTTTAACATAGTAAATGTTAGTTAAATTCCTATTATATGAAACAATATAATTTTTCCCATCAAAATACCCTGTTGGACTTTGGAGGGGATTACGAGTTTACCACAACAGTGTTCTTTGAACACTTTCTCAACTTCTACCCATCGTTTTTTGCGCGCACGATTCTAACACTGTTAAACTGTATGTATTTTTTGAAAGTATCACAAAAAATTATTTTAGAAAAACTTATTAATTTATTGTTATTTTTTAATTAATACATTATTAATCATGCTAATGCGACGCTACATTTTACCATGGAACACAGCCTCCTACTTGAAGTTCTGCCCACTAGCCACACTATCCACGCCCTCACTCCTCACAGTGCCACGGGGACCCGCCCCAATCCACCTCGCCGCTGGTGGGTCCCAGGGCTCCGGCCGCCGCCGACGACCTTGTTAGCCCCCTAGCTCAGGTGACTGTTGTTTCTATGCTCTAGATCCCTTTCTCTCTTTCTCTCTCCCGTTATTCCTTTTTATTGGGAATATTGGGGTCGATTCCGTGCAGCTCATGCTGTTCCTGTTTGATTTCCTGGGGTTTTGGGGTAGCAGTTGGAGGTTGCGCGGTAATTAGAAATTTTGTGCAACATTTCTTTTAAATAGGATTTGGTAGAAAATCTAGAAAACGATGGCATGCAAGGTCGCAAGGAGGAACGGATAGGGAGAAAACCCCTCTTTTTTTACCCCCCAAGATTCGTAATGTAGGGAGTTGTTAAGATTATGAGTGCTTAATTGATGGTATCTGTGTGAAAGTACTAGTTTTATTGTAACATTACAAACCACATAGTACATGTGACAGTTTAGGCAATTCTCCGAAATATGAGGTGAATGTTTTGCACAAACTGAGTTCTTGTGCAGGCAATTCCTGTAGACCTCGTATTGCCTTATTTTTTTACGATTTTGTTGGTCCTGCATAGATGCCTCTGCTGGTTAATTGAATTCATTGAACTTTTCAGTCATCGTGAATCTGCTAGTGCGCATTTTGTTTTTTCAGCCTGTGAATTGTTACTTCACAAGCTTTCAATTAAGGGCCCTTTAGGGCATGTTCAACATTTGAGACCACTGCCACATTTTATAGGTACGTGTCAACTAAGCTAGCTCAAAAGACAGCATGGACAGATGACCATAGTATATAACATGGAGTTCAATCTTAGATTATTTTATCCTCTCTACTTTTTCTTAACCTGCACGCTCATGTTGTTGTTTTGTGAAGATACAACTCTATTTTCTCCCCTCCATGTTAGCAACTATTGAACGAGACACTTGCTAAGACAGCACATTGATGACCGCTGTGCATGCCCTTATAGTCTCAATTTACTTATGATGTGCTAATGCCTAATGGAATCATATTTTTATTCTGTCTTTGTATAGTCACCTTGTGAATACCTTCTAGCCAGGTTTCAGTGAATAGTAGCTATTAATTCTTCTGTTTTAATGAAATGAAAAGAATCTTGTGGTACACTTCCCTGTTTTCCATATATTGTAGAATATTGATGAGTAACCAATGCAATAATGGATAGTGTTTACTTGACCTTGATTTTAGCCAATGCATGAAATCTATCTTCTATCTATTATATATTAAAAATCCATTAAACTTTCTACAAACGCTCCTAAGACGCTACGTGACATTCCTACAAACGCTCCTAAACCACCACGTGGCAATCTAATAAATTAGTGGACCCACTGTTTCTAATATTAGATTTATTTTTAGAGGAAAAAAAGGACCCCACAATCTCCTCTCTCCCTCTCTGTTTCCCACCAGTCCAGGCCAGACGTGCGTGTACGTACGCTTCCTCCATCTCACCTTTCTATTGTAGCTAACAAATTTGTTAGGGTAACTAAAAAGTAGTTTAGTACAGAACAAATATTATGAAGAAAAAAATAAAAGTCGAATTATTGATTTTCGGACCTATTATTTTAACCATTAGAAAGATAAGCATAGTTGAAACCAGTGAACCTATTAAGTCTATTTCTAAGAAATTAAGTCTACTATTTTCAACTAAAACCGTTGTCCTCTGTATGACAAATCAAATAAGAACAAAATAATAAAAAGATGACAATATCTATTATGTTATCTTAAATTCACTTTTCATAACAAATATCTATGAAATTACCACGTATCACATTTTCAAGTTAGAAATTTTTTTCAGAAATTTAAAGGAAAAAAATAAATTGATAGATCTACTATTTTTAAGCATTAGATCTTCTCCGGAAATCCGAATCCATCACATCATGTTTTAAATATTAGAAAAGAATTGAAATCTGAGAAAAAAAACCATTGGTTTTCACTTAGATTTTTAGAAAGATTTGAAAAACAGAGTTCCCCGACCTAATATATTTTCTCCACCTGTACATCCCATCAGTCCATCATGGGCACACAGTATTACGAACCCCTTCCAATCTCTCGCTCGAGCTCTACATTATTTCTTCTTTCCCAGTCTCTCCCTCCTCATCTTTAGCTGTCAAACTAAAACCGAAACAACAAATAATTATAGATATTGAAAGATCGTAATTTTATACTACATGTATGATTTCTGATCCAAAATCATAATCCAAATGTTACTCTATTAATATTTAAACCAGCAATTTAAAATACACATGTCTATATTTTTCTATATAAAAGAATAATATGACATTTAGGCACACTCGACCCATGCATTTGGTATGTCATCCAAATAGCAATGGAATACTATAAAAAATTGTCAACACATATTTTGTCATTATACATCAATCTACAAACATGGATATCTATATTAAATCAATATTATCCAAAGAAACATTGTAATTTCATGTTTCAATCAATGTTTTTATTGATGGACAACACCGTTGCCATTTTACATACTATCGGACTTGCCATAAAAACTAAGAAATAATTCAACAACACATGTTGCGCCATTATATATTGTTTTGCAAACATGTATAACTAAACTAGACATTAAAAAATAGTAAAAATATGAATAGTCTAAGACACTACATTAAAAAATAATTTGGATGGTCAAACAAACCGCTGTTCTTTTACATTTTATCCGAATTGCCTAAAAAAATATGAAAAAGAATTATCTCAAATATGAAGATGAAGAGTTGCTATTTTATAAAAATAATATGAAGCCTTGGTTAGAGAAAACGGTCTGATTACTTTGTTTTTTTTTAAAAGGGGCAAATGTTCTTTTATCCGTGCGTGTTTAGAAACCTAACTATGACCCCAATTTTTTCAAGCTCATTTTACTGTGCTTTTCAAAATTAGAGTTACCATCTGACTCTGTTTTCAAGTGAGAAAACTTATAAAAATATGGTTAGATTGGTATTTTGGGCTTATAAAAGTAGGGTAAAATAAGCAATTGTCCTTTTCTTTAAAAAAATAGCATGTTCAAATAATCCAAACAAGCCAAATGATCTTCTATATTCTACATAGTATCTAATCGACTTTAGATGATGATTCCTTTCAGTATAAAGCCAGCATATGTTACCTTTACAAACACTGCATAACACTATATAAATTAGAGAATATCCTAAGATTTCCAAGAAAAAAAAACATCTTGCCATCCTTATCATATAAACCGATGGACCCATTATTTCTCACCATTAGATGTACTTTATATATACTAGAACAAATGCCCGTGCGTTGTAACGGGTGAATATTATTTTAGTTCTGTGAGAATTCGCTTGGATATATATTCTGTTTTTAGAAAATTATGAGCTGCAATTAGGAATCCGATCGTTTCAAGTTAGTATGCGAGTTTTTCTAAGAAATTTCTTATACAACTCCTTCTAAATTTTCAAAAGCGAACGAACTTAAAAATTAAAAATTAACTCAAATACAAATATGTATTTCCAAAAGCAAACTAACTTAAAAACTGACTCAGACACAGATGACGTACCAAAGTATTGGCAGATCCAATTTTTTTTTAAAAAATAATAAATACTTAATTAATCACACTCTAATGGACCACTCTATTTTTCATGAACGGGAGATTTGTTCCGAACAAAACCAAATGAACACAGCCTTAATCCAAATTACATACGGACACACTAAGTTGTTTATCTTCCTGTCAAACCACACTGGACACAGGCACACGGCTGGGTCTGGGAACAAGAACACGACATTGGGCACGTCATGCGCGGGCACGTGCTGGGGAGATCCGAGTGACGCGCAGGCGGACTTGACATACGACTTTCGAGATGCACCAACGAAAAAGTTTGAGAGCAGATTTCGTTTTTAATGTTTTCGGAAAGGAAGACACACGACACGGGCAATTGAAATCGGAGTAGGAGCGACTTACGAAATTTTGTTCGGCAAAAACATCTTAAATTTTTATAATAGTAGATTTATATATATAAGAAAACAAATCCCCTCCTCTCCACCTTCCGCTATTTATTTTATTCTAGCATGTATTGATGATATATCATATTCCAAAAATAATATTGTCCAATTATATTTAGCCATCCTAGCGTATTCATGTTAGGCTAAAAAAGCCTCATGTCCCACCCAATCCATCCATTAATAAAAAATTGACAACATTATATCAGTAATCCAATTTTTTTAAAAAAGAAAAACACCACTTTTATGTTACACTTGATTTGGTATATATGTTCCTCGCAAAAAAAATGGTATATATGTTTTCCAATGAAAAAAAGTCTAAAAAAGACGATGAAGAAGATTATAAATAATTGCTGAGAATTATTCACGCAAGAAATACTGATCAAAAACATATGGAGAAATCATATTTTTGATGTGCAACAAATGTTTTCATTTTATAAGTGTATCAAACAAATCTACGATGCATGCCCGCGCATTCGCGCGGGCTAAGTTGGTATCTAAATATTGTTTCTCATACAGGTTTATACTAGTGAAGTTAATGGATATACGGAAGGAAGTGCAGTGCCCTATATGCTTAGGTAAGAATATGCTTTCCCTAACTTGCTTCCAGATGTAGAGATAAAAACCCTCTTTACTTTGCACAATTCCCTCTTTACAGTTTCACTTCATATTGTCATTGGCATGTTGGATATTGTTCTGTAGATGTAAGATTTTTTAATCACTATTTTTTATAAAAGTGAAGCAGCAAAGTTAGTAGTCCACATATTTCTGTTATCCAAGTATGTATATAGTTCGCATAAAAAAATATTGTGTATAATTGCTGTCCACTGATAAATAACAAGATGACTAGAGAACATACCTGTTTTACTTTGGTAAAAGCTACATCACTATGCTCATGTTCTACATATTTTAGAGAAGCACAACTAGACAGAGTTTATTACGCTAGGTTGAGTAAGCTTCTCATCTGTGAAATTTTAACTAGCATCTCTGCACAAACTGTGCATAGCTGATCATCTGAATGCATTACGGCCCTATTGCAGGTATTATCCAGAAGGCAAGGATAATTACGGAGTGTTTGCACCGGTTCTGTAGGGACTGCATAGAAAAATCCATGCGGCTTGGGTATGGTCCCTAACATTATTCATCTAAAATTCTGTCAATGTCATTTCGAAAGAATAGACCTGACTGGGGTTTTGAAATAGAATGTGGTACTTACTTTTTATGATAATCTGAGTGGCACATTGTTTTTACAGAAATGATGAATGCCCAGCATGCCGCACCCCTGCAAGTAGTCATTCCTTGAAGGTTGATCCTAATTTTGATGCTTTAATTTTGACGCTGTATCCAGATCTTCACAAGGACGAGGAAGAGGTGATGCATAAGTTTTCTGGTTGTTGCACTTAGCTATTTCATTTAGTTTTCACTACAATTTGCTTGACCACACAGGAACTTGCTTTCACTGAAGAGAAGACTTGTCACAAAAAGGTGGGTTTAACTGACTGTGTCATAGTATATTTAATGCAGGGAAATTATTTTCCCTGCCCATTTGGAATTTGTCTTCTGTTTATTGTTACTGAAATTAGCTTTTTTTTATCAATGGAAGATCCAAGCATCCACCGATGAGGCACCTCATAGACGAAAAGAAGCACTTGGGAAGAAGAGCTCCGCTGCAAAAGCTATAGGTTCTTCAAGGTCTCAAGGGAATATGCTGGCAAGGAAGAGAGGACACATTGATTTTCCTGATATTGTCCCAACTAAAGTTCGTGGTAAGGATAGAGAAGAAAATGACAACGATGGCTGCGATGAGTGGTCTTTATTTGATGAGTATTAACAAGATATAAAGAAGAAAAGAGCTCGGAGGTGTCCTGTGCCACGATCATCCCCTGCTGGACATAGAGTACCCAGCAAAGTGGACCACCATGAGGAAGGAAATGCAACACATACAGCCATTCGGCAGAAGCAGAATCACTCTAAGGCACATAATTGCTGCCCGCTGTCTACAGAAGATCAGATGGATCTTTCTTCTAAACAGACACATCCATGAAAAAAACTGGTTATAATGCCAATGGTTTTAACAATTTCACTGTGCCAAGGTATTCCTCCACTTATTTTGCAATTCCTAATTCAGATTTCCACAACTTTGAAGAAGGACGCTCATGTAAGAAGTTTGAGTGTGGACAAATTTGGGCTTTATATAGTGAAGTTGATAAATTCCCCAAGTTATATGGTTGGATAAGAAAAGTCAAGCTACAGCCATTCACAGTGCTTTTGACCTGGCTTGAGCCTTGTCCTCAACAGGAGCAGGAGAAGCGGTGGTTAGAGCAGGATATACCTATCAGCTGTGGTAAATTTAAAATTCGGAACTGGAAAACCAAGTATCACGGAAATGATGTTTTCTCTCATTTAGTAAATACGGGACATATTGACTCAAATTGGCAGATTGAAATCCTTCCGTAAGTAGGTGAAATTTGGTCCATCTACATGAACTGGACATTTGACTGGACTCCTTCCAGCAAAGCTACATGCGAGTTCACCATCGGTGAGATCGTTGAGCGCACGGAAGCAACTATAAAAGTTTCCTTCTGACCAGCGTAGGGGAGTTCTGAAGATACCTATAAAAGATCGTTTGAGGTTTTCTCATCAAATACTCTCCTTCCGTTTGACAGAGGAAAGAGGTGGTGAGCTTTGTGGCTTCTTAGAGCTTGATCCTGGTTCTGTTCCTGACATTTTCCTCAATAGGGAAGAAAATAACAATGATGGTTGCAAAGGGTTGTCATCAGTTGGTGATCATTCAGAAGGTCCAAAGACAAAAAAAGCTCGCAAGTTTCATGTGTCACAATCATCCCCCGCTGGACATAAAGTCACCAGCAAAGTGGACAGCCATGAGGAAAGAATGGCAAATCGTGTAGCTATTCGGCTAAAGGTGAATCAGTCTGAAGCACATGTTTGTCGCCTGCTGTCTGCAGAACATCATGAAGATCTTTCTTTGCAAAAAAAGGTAACCTTTCAGAAGAATAGTGATAGTTCCAACAGGTTTGGTGATTCCTCTCAGCCAATCTGTCTCTCCCACAGTATATATGCGGCCTCCTCTGGTGTCTCCAGACCAGCTAACAGAAAGAAAGATGTTGATGGCAACAGTAGACTGAACTCCAATGGTAAAAGGAAGTAAAAGAAGAATGATCTTCCATTTTCTGTTCACTTGAATCGTAAGAAAACGTTCGGTGATACTGCCCATAGAGCTGACAGACAATATAATCCACCTCCTATGACAAGAAAAGTAGACATTCAAGGTAAAGGAAAAACTTCAGACACAGATGATAAGGACAATGCCAATGCTGAAGCTACTAATACTGTTCGTCAGAATGAGCATTCCTGTTCTTTAGAACTTCCGTCCCCATATCCAGATTTCTATGATTTTGAGAAGCTCAGGGATATTAATATGTTCTCACTTGGTCAGATATGGGCCCTTTACGACGACCTTGATGGCATGCCAAGATTTTATGCTCGAATTGAACATTTTGATGCATCCAGCTTCAAAGCTCATCTCACTTGGTTGGAGTACAATGCAGCAAGTGAAGAAGAGAAGAAATGGGCTGATGAAGAACAACCTGTTGCTTGTGGTAAGTTTTGCTTAGGGTCAACATGACAGACTCATGTTCTCTCACATTGTTTCATGGACAAAAGGCAAAAAGAGGATTGCCTATGAAGTATATCTTAATAAGGGTGAGTTATGGGCTCTTTATAAGGATTGGAGCATGCAGTGGAATTCAGATGCAGACAGCCATCGGTCTTATGATTATGAAGTTGTTGAAATATTGTCAGGTTTCTCAGTTAATGATGGTATCACTGTTATCCCATTAGTCAGGATTAAAGGCTTTGTGAGTTTATTTGCGGCAGCTAAAGACAAATCTGCAGTTGTGATAGCATCGAGTGAGTTGCTTCGATTTTCTCATAATATCCCCTGTTACAGGACAACTGGAAATGAAAAAGTAGGTGCCCCGGCAGGGTTTATGGAACTTGACACTTCTTGTCTCCCCATTGACATGGATATGATATTTCCTTCTGTCACCCTGGACTCTTACATCTCCCTTGGCAAGAAAAAGGGCAGTACACTCATTGATTTGACGACTGACAGTAGAAGTAGTAGAAAGGATCCTGGAAATGAACAAACGGAGAATCTTTCTGAAGCACAAAAGGAGAGTCTTTCTTCTGAAAAAAACTCATCCTTGCCCAAAAATGGCCACGTTGCCAATGGTTTTGGCAATAATTCTGGGCAATAATATGGCTGAGTAGGAACGATATGGTTTTTGACAAATCACCATCATTTTCCTATATGCAGGTTATTTTCAGGGCAACTCATTGGCTCTGGTTTTGGGCACAACTACAAAGGTGTGATGAAGATGAAGAGTTTCTGAAGGTTGCATGCCGAAAGTTGGAGACCACGGTTATGCAACTATTTGCCAATTATGGTTGGAGATTTACAAATAGACTTCAATAATTGTGATCTCCTTACGTTAGGCTAGTTTCAATAATAGTGATCTTCGGTGTGTTCTATTCATTTAGATTTACACTATGTTCATGAAAACTACTATGTAATAATTGGCTGTAGCTCTTTTGAGTAAAGGCCGGGATATTATATTCCATTATCTAAAAAAAAATAATTCTGGGCCAGGCTGCCCTTCCCCAACCCCAACTATTTTTTCATATCCTGATCCAGAATTCCATAACTTCGAAGATGACCGCACATATGAGAAGTTTGAACCTGGGTAGATTTGGGCTTTATACAGTGATGTTGATAAATTCCCCAAGTTCTATGGTTGGATAAGCAAAGTCGAGCGACAACCATTCATAGTGCATTTGATCTGGCTTGAGGCTTCTCCTGAATATGAGCAGGAGAAACGGTGGTTGGAGCAGGACTTACCAGTCTCTTGTGGTAAATTTAAAATCCGGGACTGGAAAGCCAGGTATGAGAGAAATTATTCTTTCTCTCATTTAGTACATACAGGACAGAATGGCTCAAACCGGCAGATTGAAATTCTTCCGCAAGTAGGTGAAATTTGGTGCATCTACAAGAACTGGACTCCTCCCAGCGTAGATACTTGCGAGTTTGTCATCGGTGAGATTGTTGGGCGCACGGAAGAAAGTATAAAAATCTCTCCTCTGACCCAACTTAATGGCTTCAGAGCAGTGTTCATGCCTGACAAGCGAAATACAGTTGTGGAGATACCTACAAGAGATCGTTTGAGGTTTTCTCACCGAATCCCCTCCTTCCTTTTGACAGAAGAAAGAGGTGGCAGGCTCCGTGGCTTCTATGAGCTCGATCCAGCTTCTGTTCCTGATGTTTTCCTGTATAGGAACACTGTTATGGGCTGGAGTGGCATGAGAGGTGTGCCAGGCACAAAGGCAGCAGTGGCGGCTGACGCTCTGGTATCCATGAGTGCTAGGGCCTCAGCCACCCATCCACCACTCCTTCGCAACCTCACCAAGCACTTTAATTCCACCCATAACAGACACTCCATGACTTACGAATGCCATAGCAGACTCTTGAGACAGTAGAACTGAAATTTGGTCTTAATTATGATATATCTTGATGTATGGTTCTACTCATTTTCTGTGTACATATATGCCTTACCTGTAATCTATTCAGAAACCTGTTACTAACATTCTAATTATGTGGCCTCTCTTACTTGTCAAATGCCATGTTTTGCCAAGGATAAGCCCTGTTCAAAACCATCATAACATGCATTCTATTACAGTTGCCTCTGCTGGCTGCCACCCTGTGGAAGGGGCTGCACTGCAATCAGTACAACTTTTCTACAAGTGTTTTATGTGTTCAGTGATTTTCCTAATTTCAAATGCTATTGTGAAATCCTGTCAAAATGACATAAGTTGTGTTTGGCTCCTGAGCCCTGACTCCTGTTGGAACTGTTGTCAGCATATAGTGTTGTCTGGCAGCATGCTCCTGTATGTATGAACCTGTACTTTCTGTATTAACCTTAATACCATCAATGTTTTACCCAGGGATAAGTTATGTTCAAAACCCATCCTGACATTCCATTGCAGAGGCCTCTGCTACTGATTACTGAACAATGCCCATGGAAGGGTTGCAGACTTGCAGTCAGTATCTTTTTTCTTTCTTTCAGTACATTGTAATCAATAAATTAGTGTACCCAATTTTGCCAGAAAAAGATAAGGCCAGGAACTGTAGTACTCTACACAGTTTTTAGTGTGTTCAGTGATTTAATTGGAAACGTAAGAACATCGAAGATGCACGCTACTCATTTTTGGCTTTCTGTAGTTCTGTCATTCTGTTACTTGTCCCGAAAATACACCTTTTTATTTTTCTGTGTCGACTCCAATACCATTGACTTGGAACACATCCTACTTGCTAGGTTTGGCAGAGAATGATAAATGGAATGACTCATAAATTACTAATAACCCAGAACATATCAAGATAATTAGTGATTTTTTTATTAAGATTGTTTCCAAGCTACACTACTACATGTATGCGATGTTGGTATCCATGTAGTATTGTAAGATTGTTTCCTAGTCAATCTTTGAAATAGGAGGTGGTGTTTGTGCACAAGAAATTTTGCCTTGTTTTTTGGGTGCATGTGTCACACAGTTGACATTTCTCTATTAGTGATTTTTTTTGTATGTATGCAGGAACTGATGCACTAAATTTTATTTTTTTTACATATTGGAATGCAACAGAGAAGAGGCTGTAAGGGCCAGATAAATTGCAGTGAAGAAGTTGGAAAACAAGGACAATTTTTGTGCCAAAGGCCTTTTCCAGATCTTGACAACATTTATCAGCTGCTAACTGTCTGCGAAGTTCATTCTTCAGCAGAGGCGAAAACCTACTGAGACTTTGGACTGGTATGGTGTTCTTCAAGTGGAGGCAACAGCAGATGACACCACATTAAAATATCAACATGACAAACTTTGCCCTGTGGCTTTTATCCTGATAAAAACACTCTTTTCTGGTGCTGAATCTGCTCTCAACTTGGTTTCAGAAGCTCATCTAATACTGTGTGATCATATGAAGAGATCTTTGTAGTATGACAGCAAAAGGGAGTATGCTTCCATGAAAGCAGCACACAAATCTAAACATCTCTCAAACAAAAGGGAGTAAGAACTTCTTTGCATTCAAGCTGCATGAGCAGGCTGTGCCGTCGAGATTCCTTTTAGCTTCAGCAAGCGATTACCGAACTTCGTCAGAAGCGTTTTGGCGCCGATATCACAGCAGACCCAGTACATTAAGCTTTCTTCAACCGAGGGAACACATGGATACAGAAACAAGTTCAAATGTTGAGCAGATCATGGTGCCTTCACCAGCTGCAGCTTGAGCTCCTAGTGCTGGTTCTAATTATGTGCAAATATTGATAATTCAGCTGTAAGTCTATCTACTGAACATCATGTCCCCATCAAATTGGACATCCATGGGGAAAGAAATGCAGAACATGAAGGAGAATAGGAGATCAACAGAATTACCAAAAAGAAGCTGGTGATACTGCTTCTTCGGCAACTTTGGTGGATTGCTCTTAGAGCTATTGGGCATTCCCAATGTTTACCGCTCAATGAGCCCTCTTTTCATTCTTGGTTGTATGACAGCCATAAGAAGATGGTCAAGGAACATCGCCGGGGATTCGACACCATCGCAACACTGGTAGCGTGGACGATTTGGAAGGAAAGAAACAATTGGGTCTTCAACCAGAAGAGCAGAACATGGGCGGAGATTGCAAGGGTTATGACGGGTGAAGCGGAGCTTTGGCGGCTGGCTAAAGCCGCAATCCCTGTTGTGGTAGTCATTGTGAATGGAGAAGGGTCGCCAAATTTAGTTGGAGATTAGGCTTTTGTTCTTCGTTTCCCCTCCTATATCTTGTCCCTTTCGTTTTTTATTTCTGACCCACTTTGTACATACTTTTATTCCTTCTTAATACAATGATGCGCTCCTCGCATATTCCCAAAAAAGTCAGGACTGAACAATCCTGTGATTGCCTACCACTATCCAGACCTCTGTGATTTTGGCAAGTTTAGAGATGTCAACTGGATTGAAGTTGATCAGATCTGGGCACTGTATGACGACCACGATTTCATGCCAAGAGTCTATGCTCGAATAGATCACATTGATACATCCAGCCTCAAAGTTCAGTTCACTTGGCTGGCTGGAGCACAAAGCTATGAATGCGCAAGAGGCGAAATGGACTGATCAAGAATTGCCTGTTGCTCGCCGAAGCTTTTGCTTCGGAGAAACATGCATTGTAGAAGGGTTACTGGAACTAGATACTGCAGCTCTTCCAAGTGAGTTGGATTCAACATTTCCTTCTATTGCTCTCATCCATTACATTTCTCTCGACACGAGACAGAACACTGAATTCACTAGTTGCGTGTATCCTGTTTCTGAATTCCACAAGTCCGGTCATGTGATAAGTTTGAACATGAACAAATTTGGGCACTGCACAGTGACCATGATAAGTTCCCCAATCTCTATCTCTGGATAGCCGAAATCAAAGCTGGAGCCACTCAGATTGCATTTGATATAGCTAGAGGTTTGCCCTGAACCCGAACAGGAGAAGCAATGGTTGGAGCAGGATACACCATGATCAGTTGTGGCATCTTTAAAATTGGAAACTGCAAATCCATGTGCGATTCAAATCGGCAAATTATTTTTTTTCCCAAAGGTAGGTGAGATTTGAGCCATCTGCAAGAACTGGTTCACCTGATTGGGCTCCTCCCACAATCAGTAGCTGTGTCTTGAGTATGCCATTGGCAAGATCATCAGGTGCTCTGAAGGCAGCACACTGTTTTCTCCTCTGAGTAAAGTAGATGACTAGATGGACATAGCTTGTGTTCAAGCCTCACATTGGGAAGGAGATACTGGAGATACCTGAGAAAGAGAACCTCAGGTTTTCGCAGCAGATACCTTCGTTCTCTCTGGCAAAAGAAAAGGGTTTTTTTTTTCGCCGGGAAGGCCGAAGGAGGCCATCCGAATGTATTAAAGAAGAGTAAAAATTATAAAAAAAAA
This sequence comes from Oryza sativa Japonica Group, assembly GCF_034140825.1. Classification (NCBI taxonomy): domain Eukaryota; kingdom Viridiplantae; phylum Streptophyta; class Magnoliopsida; order Poales; family Poaceae; genus Oryza; species Oryza sativa. Next base: position 23,759,909 of record NC_089045.1, read on the forward strand.
ACATCACAATGCACCAAGGTGCATGACAACACACCACGCACTACCACCCAAGCACAAACCGCTGAGGGTGAAGCCTAGCACCAAACGACCCCCGCTAAGCGTGGCCGAATGCCGCTAGGCCTATGGCAACACCACAGAGACAAGACTCCGAAAACGATGCCACCACGGTGGTCACGACATCCAGGATGCCGTCATCGCCTATCTAAAAAAGATGTAGTTTTCACCCAGAGAAGCTCATCAAGAAAGGAAGAGGGTACCCCTCGACAATGCCCCAAGAAGGTTACGACGCCCGAAGACGTAGCCGCTGCTGGCCCGGTGCACCACCAGACTAGGCTTTCGCCTGGGACCCTACAACCTTGACTGCAGATCACCGTCCACCAACTCAGAACCACCACACAGACAAATGGCAGCACGTAGCTTCCGCCATACTGCACCAACGCTCCTCCGTCGGCTGACTTCATCGAACCACACTGCACTGACGCCCCTCCGTCAGCCAACATCAACCACCGCCCCTGAGAGCTGGCCCAGGACCCCTCCGTTCCACCACCCGCCGGCCTCCTCGCCAACTTTGGACGAAAGGAGAACCCGGGACTGGATGGCATTGCTTTGGCAGCCTAGGCTTCCCCCGCTGACGAGTTGCCGCCTCAATCCAACCCAGAAACTCCCCACAGAGAAGGGGAGGAGCTCCAGGAAGGGCGAGGGTGCCGACCGGCAACGGAGAAGACGACCAACCGCCACCAGCTCCCTTTACACTGCCATCTGGGCTTGAGCCGACGCCAGTGAAGCTACTGCTGCTTCGGCTCCGGCACAACCCACCGGCGCCCCGTCACCCGGTCGCCGCACCCCATCTGGCCGCGCCGCACAGCCCACCTGGCCGAGGAGGGCACTGCAGCGGCACCCTGGCTGCCCGGCTGCCGAGGCCTACCCGCGCCATGGGGGCTCGCGGCCGCACCGCCGAGCCGCGCCATGGGCTGCCATTCGGACGGCCGCACTGCCGAGCCGTGCGAGCCCGGGCAGCCCGAACCGGCCCCACGCTGAGCTGCCGCCTCCCAGCCGCCGCGCCCGGGCAGCCGCACCGGGCCGCCCGTGCTGCTGCCGCCGCTCCCAGCCGCCACCGCCTCCAGGCTGCCACCGTCCCAGCCGTCGAGCCGCCGCCACCGCGCCCACGCTGCCGCACCGGGCCGGCCACGCCGCCGCTGAGCTGTTGCCGCCGCCCCCCAGCCACCTCACGCCGCCGTCGCACCAGATCCAGGCGCGGGGTGGCCGGATCCGGCCTTGGAGGCGCCGGATCTGCTGCCTCCCCGCATCGCGCCGCCGTCGCCACCTCCGACCGTGGTGGAGGGACTTCGCCGGCGTCGTCCCGTCCACGTCGCGCCAGGGGGGAGTCGCCAGGAAGGAAGGGTCTCGTCGCCGCCTTCCCTGCTCGCTGCCGGCTTTGCCGCCGGCGAGCTCCGGCGGCGGTGAGGCGGTGGGGAGGGAGTGGAGGCGCGGGCGGCTAGGGTTTTTCACCCCCCCGAGCCGCCTGCGCGAGAGCGACGCGAGGGACCGAAGGTTCTTCCCCCCCCCCCTTCCCAAAAAAAAAAAGAAAAGGGTTTGAAATTCAGTGACTTGTATGAGCTCGAGTCTGCTTTTGTTCCTGACGTTTTTCTGCAGAAGGAATGGAGGATTACCACCCAAATTTCAGCTGTTCAAACACCTGATTTATCTGAATTTACCCAAATATAGATTCGTCTGGTCATGCTAACTTTTTGTGCAATTCATCATTCATGTTTACACAGAGAAAACTATAGTGCTACTACCTGATGAGGTCTCAGTGTTAGTGCCATATGGTGGTGAACTGGTGATCACTGGTAGAGAAACCATCTTTCGTCGGTCGGCCGATTTCCACAATAGTCCCGGATGCAATAAAAACCGGGGCTAAAGATGATCTTTAGTCCCGGTTCAAAAGGGTAACGGGCATATTTGATCTTTAGTCCCGGTTTGTGTTACCAACCGGGACTAAAGATCATCTTTAGTCCCGGTTCGAATGCTGTCAGGACCTGTCAGGCCCCCCCGGGATCTTTAGTCCCGGTTGGTAGCACCAACCGGGACTAAAGATCTTAACTTTAGTCCCGGTTGGTAATACCAACCGGGACTAAAGATCCCGGTGATCTTTAGCCCCGGTTGGTGCTACCAACCGAGACTAAAGATCTTAACTTTAGTCCCGGTTGGTAATACCAACCGGGACTAATGATCCCGGTGATCTTTAGCCCCGGTTGGTGCTACCAACCGGGACTAAAGTCCCACCCCTATATATATGTCTTCTTCCTCCTCCAGCTGCCCAAGCAAGCTTCAAAATTTCTTCAAAAAAGAGGGGAGGTCATGCCAAAATTTCTATTGAATTTATTTTGGTGATTACATACAAATCGGAGGTGCCTAAAAGGTTTGCAACTTCATCCTCCAATGTTTTTTTTGTCATACTACATTTGCACCTATGTTTTGCACACTTTTTTTGTCTCCAAAATTTAGTTGTAAGTTGATGAGAGAGAAAATGTGTGTGGGGAAGAAAGAATATATAGAAATTTAGTTCATTTGCTAAACAAGGTTTTATAAAATAGTTGAGAAGGAAAACTCTAGTGAAAGTTAATATTAAATAATAGAAAACAAACTGAAATAAAAATTAAAAGAAGTAAAACACATTAAAATTAGTTTAAAACTTTACAAATAGTTTTTAAGAATTATTTGGTGTAATATTTTATGATTTTTGTATGAATAAAGATATCTTATAATTATTGTATGACTGTCATTATTGTAAGAATAATTATTTGTGTGCGGTTTTTTTGACTCATGTAGATGGATCGGCAATGGATGTACGCTGATCGGCGGTCCAAAGAGTTTATTGATGGCGTGCACTATTTTTTGAGAGTGGCCGAAGCTAACAGGCAAAGGGGTTTTATTTGTTGTCCATGCAATAAGTGTAAGAATCAGAAGGAGTATTCTGCATCCAGGACTATTCATTTCCACTTGTTTGAGTCGGGGTTCATGCCAAGCTATAATTGTTGGACATCCCACGGAGAGCAAGGTGTTGAAATGGAAGAAGATGAAGTGGAAGACGACAATATTCCGGACTTTGCTTAGTATGTTGGATTTGAAGGAAATCAAACGGGCGAGGAGGAAATAGCTGCTGATGGTAACGACGTTGCGGATGATCTTGGTCAGATGTTGCAGGACGCCAGGGAAGACTGCGAAAGTGAAAAGGAGGCCCATAAATTGGACAAGATGTTGGAGGACCACAGAACTTCGTTGTACCCAGGTTGCGAGCAGGGGCACAAAAAGTTGGATACCACTCTGGAGTTGTTGCAATGGAAGGCAAAAAATGGGGTTAGTGACAAGGCATTTGGCGATTTATTGAAACTCGTCAAGAACATTCTTCCGGGGGGAAACAAATTGCCCGAGACAACGTACGAGGCTAAGAAGATAGTCTGCCCGTTAGGACTGGAAGTTCATAAGATTCACGCATGTCCGAACGATTGTATCCTATATCGCGGTGAGGAGTATGAGAACCTAGAAGCATGCCCTGTTTGCAAAGCACTACGATACAAGATTAGACGGGACGATCCAGGAGAAGTTGACGGGCAGCTAACAAAGAAGAGAATTCCTGCTAAGGTGATGTGGTATTTTCCTATAATACCACGGCTAAGGCGTTTGTTCAGGAACAAGGGGAATGCTAGAATGTTGCGATGGCACGCTGAAGAGCGTCAACAGGACGGGATGCTGAGACACCCCGCCGATGGTTCGCACTGGCGAAACATCGACAGAAAATTTAAAGAATTTGGAAAGGACGCACGAAACATACGGTTTGGTTTGAGTACGGATGGCATGAATCCTTTTGGAGAGATGAGCAGCGGCCATAGCACTTGGCCCGTTACGATGTGTATCTACAACCTCCCCCCCTGGCTATGCATGAAGAGGAAGTACATAATGATGCCGATTATTATTCAAGGCCCCAAGCAACCTGGTAACGACATCGACGTGTACCTAAGACCACTGGTCGAAGATCTTAAACAGTTGTGGAAGAAGGAAGGTGTCCCCGTGTGGGACGAGGACAAACAGGAGGAGTTTAACCTACGAGCGCTGCTGTTCGTAACCATCAACGATTGGCCTGCACTTAGCAACCTATCCGGACAGTCCAACAAGGGGTACAAGGCTTGCACTCACTGTATGGATGAAACAGAAAGTACGTATCTTAAGCACTGTAGGAAGGTTGTATACATGGGTCATCGTCGATTCCTTGCAGCAAACCACCCGGTACGGAAGAAAGGCAAGCACTTCGAACATAAGGCCGACCACCGTACGAATCCTAAACATCGCAGCGGGAAAACAGTGTTTGCTATGGTTAAAGATCTTAAAGTAGTGTTCGGAAAGGGGCCTGGAAGCCAGCATATAGAGAGCGAAGATGGTCACGCGGTGATGTGGAAAAAGAACTCTATATTTTGGGAGTTACCATATTGGGAATTCTTGGACGTACGCCACGCAATCGACGTGATGCACCTCACTAAGAACCTTTGCGTAAACCTTCTTGGCTTCCTAGGTGTATACGGAAAGTCGAAAGATACACTGGAAGCACGTAATGATCTGAAGCATATGGAACAACGCGGCGACCTTCACCCGGAACCAAAGGAGAAAAGAAGCCATTACTTGAGTCCTGCCAGCTACACTCTTAGCAAGGCAGAGAAGGAAAGTATGTTTGAATGCTTGGAGAGCATAAAGGTACCGTCTGGATACTCCACGAATATCAAGCGAATAATAAGCACGAAGGAGAAGAAGTTCATAAACCTAAAGTCTCATGACTGTCACGTGTTGATGACACAACTGCTACCAGTTGTAATAAGGGGTATCCTTCCAGACAATGTCCGGGCAACAATAACAAAGCTATGTGCATTCATGAACGCAATTTCGCAGAAGGTCATCGATCCGGATAGATTAGAAGCCCTTCAGAATGAAGTGGTGCAATGTCTCGTCAGTTTTGAGTTGATATTTCCACCTTCATTTTTCAATATAATGACGCATCTGCTTTGTCACCTTGTGAAAGAGATCCGTATTCTCGGGCCTATGTACCTACACAACATGTTTCCTTTCGAGAGGTACATGGGCGTTCTGAAGAAGTATGTTCGTAACCGTGCTCGTCCAGAGGCAAGCATCGCCAAGGGTTATGGAACAGAGGAGGTCATCGAATTTTGCGTAGAATTTATCGAAGACCTTCGCCCAATCGGGGTACCTGAATCACGCCATGAAGGGAGACTACGGGGAAAGGGAACTCTCGGAAGGAAAGCAATAATGACGGTAGACAACAATTTATTCCGTAAAGCCCATTTCACTGTTCTGCAACACTCTTCATTGGTAGCTCCTTACATCGAGGAGCACTTGGCTCTAGTTCGCGCCAGGAACATCGGTAAGTCCGATGCATGGATTACACGGCATCACATTGATACTTTCCCCGCGTGGCTACGACAACATCTCATGGGTAACGAGTCGATCAACCAACAACTTGCCTTCCTGGCGAGGGGACCGTCTGGGTCTATCGCGACATTCCAGGGATATGAGATCAATGGGTACACATTCTACACGAGAGCCCAGGACATGAAGAGCACGAACCAAAACAGCGCTGTTCGTGTCGATGCCATGGGAAACGATGGAACAACTGCCACATATTACGGTGCCATCGAGGACATATGGGAACTTGACTATGGTCCTCTCAAGGTTCCTCTGTTCCGGTGCCAATGGGTTAGGTTGACTGGTGGAGGCGTAATGATTGATGACAGTGGGATGACAACTGTTGACCTTAACAAGGTTGGATACTCGGACGAACCTTTTGTCCTTGCCAATGATGTAACGCAAGTCTTTTTCGTGAAGGACATGTCTAGCAAAGGAAAGAAGGGCAGAGGGCCTGATGAGCCTAAGCGTCAAGTGGTTCTCCCAGGCAAAAGAAAAATCGTCGGAGTTGAGGACAAGACTGACGAGGATTACGATCAGTTGGATGGGCAACCCCCTTTCACGGTGACGATTGACCCTAGCATCCTCCTATCAAATGAAGACACCCCTTACTCACGCAGCGATCACAAGGAGGGAACAATAGTGAGGAGAAAGTACGTGCGGTCAACCGTCACCGCCGATGTAATGCCGTAATTATTGTGTACACGATGTAAACTATTTTGGATGTATTGATTATCCATATAAATCAATTGATGTATGGCATATGTTAATTACGCACGATTATTAGAGGTTTCAACAAGTTTAAATCATGTATATGTTAGTTATATGTGATACTTACAATTTTTAAAAGTTTTAAATCACACAGGTGGCAATTTCATATGTATGTTAATTAGAGTTTTTAACATTTAATTTACTAGCATTCATATGCTAATTATAATTGACTAGAGGATTTTTAAAAGTTTTAAATCACGCAAGTGGCAATTTCATATGTTAATTAGAGTTTTTAACATTTAATTTACTATCATTCATATGCTAATTATAATTGACTGGAGAATTTTTAAAAGTATTAAATTTAATATATTTTTAAAACTATCATTCATATATTAGAGTTTTTCACAATTTAATTTACTATCTTTCATATGCTACTTATATATGACTATTCGAATTTTTAAAAGGTTTAAATCATGCATGTGGCATTTACATATGTTAATTAGAGTTGTTAGCATTTAATTTAATATAATTCCTACGCTAAGTACATATGATGATTACAATTTTTATTAATTTTAAATCATGCAGTATGTACATTAATATCTTAATTAGAGTTTTTACCAATATAATAATATCATTCATATATATGCTAAGAATATATATATATATATTGGAATTTTTATTAATTATAAGTCATATATTTGCTTATTACGATTTATCCACTTAATTTATTACAGACAAAAATAATTTTTCGAAGTAATTGTCATCAATCTTTGTACTTTAAATAATGTTAATGCATTAACTTCTATTTTATAAACACATATGTAAGCGAAAATCATATGCAGTGCTATAATCTTTAGTCCCGGTTCTTAACCCTAACCGGGTTTAAAAAGAATTTCGAAATAGCGGGAAAAGATATTTACTCCCGGTTGTTGAGAACAACCGGGACTAAAGATCTTTTCTTTACTCCCGGTTGTTCTCAACAACCGGGACTAAAGATATTAAGATATCTTTAGTCCCGGTTGTTCTCAACAACCGGGACTAAAGATATCTTTAGTCCCGGTTGTTGAGAACAACCGGGAGTAAAGATCCAGGGGTATATATATTCCCGGTGCGCCCTCGTCTTCTTCACCAACACTTAAACGTTTTCGGCCGATCGATCTCTCTCGGCCTCTCTCCTTCGCCGCCACTGCCTAGGGCAAATCCCCGCGCCGACGCCGCCGTATCTCGCCGTCGTCTCGAGCTCGTCGTCCTCGCCGCCGCCTCCGCCTCCTCCGCTGCCGCCGCATCTCTGGGGTGAGAGCCGCCGCATCTCCCTTCATGCATCTCGATCTCTCCGATCTCGATCTCTCTCCGTCGCCTTCGACGCCGCCGCCTTCGACGCCGCGCAACGCCGCCGCCGCATGCCAACGCCACGCCGCCGCCGCCGTCGCCACGCCGCCGCCGCCTTCGCCGCCGCGCGCGCAATACCGCCGCCGCCACGCCACGCCGCCGCCGCCACGGCCCCACAACGCCACGCCGCCGCCGCCGTCGCCACGCCGCCGCGCCAACCGCCGCCCCGATGCCGCCACACCGCCGTTAACGAACGAGAACGAGAACGATCGAACGAACGAGAGCGAGAACGAACACGTCAACGTACGTTGCCGCGACAACGTGAACGAGAACGAGAACGATCGAACGAACGTGAACGAGCTAGGGAACGTGAACGAGCGAACGAACGAGGACGAACGTTAACGTGAAATGCAATATATATATATATACATGTATATATATATATACATGTATATATATATATACATGTATATATATATATATATATGTTACTTCGCATTTATCCTAATACATTTTTTTTATCTTGCAGAAAAGACGTGTTGTCGGAGTCGTCCGTCAAGCCTGAGTGGAAGAGCTAGTCCTAGAAGGAAAATTGGAGCAGGCAAGTGACGTAATAATATAAATGATTGTTATATTTGTAATGCAATGTAATTAAGATTATTAGACCTGTAATTAGACTTATCATATAAGATTGTGTAGTGTTCTAATATTATTTGAGTTTTAATATAAGATTATTTTATTGCAAATTAGACTTAGTATGACATTATTGACTACGGAATTGGTGCGACTCCTAGGAATTGACTATTGTAGTCTTAATTAGACTTAGCATATACGCACGAAACACTTAGCATACATTACTATTTTAGTCTTAGCATGTAATATTATTTGAGTTTTAATATAATATTACTTTATTTGTAATTAGACTTGGTATGTAATTATTGACTACGGAATTGGTGCGACAAGTAGCAATTGACTATTGTAGTCTTAATTAGACTTAGCATATACGCACGAAACACTTAGCATATACATGACTATTTTAGTATTAGCATGTAATATTATTTGAGTTTTAATATAAGATTATTTTATTTGTAATTAGACTTAGTATATAATTATTTACTAGCTAGGGTTGTATAATATACGTCACCTAGACTTAGCTTATATCACGATTTGTAATTAGACTTAGCACGTAAGGTTGTGTAGGGTTCTAATGTACGACATTTACACTTAGCATACATGAATTAGATTGTTAAAACATAAATGTCTCGTGACTTAGCAGATGTTTCTTGTATCAACAGATGGCTGACCGCGATGAGGAACAGATATTGTACGATACAATCGCGGAGGGAAGCAGCCAGTACTGGAATAAAGAAGAGGGGAACGAGGATCCAAACCAGTACTTGAACGAGGAAGGGAACGTGGAGAGGGATGCGGAGGGGAACCAGCAGGGGCACGTGGAAAGGGATGTGGAGGGGAACCAGGAGGAGGAGGCTAGTGGTAGTCAACCCTCCGTTGGACAGAAGAGGGCACGCGGGCAACGAGGTGCAGCGAAGAAGCTTGAGGGTCGGCACATCATAACGGAAGTGGAAGAAGATGGACGTCCTAGTGCCCCGGCCGAAGCCGCCAAGAACTATGTACGTCACAGCGGTTGGGTTGTGCGGGATAACGTGCATGTCAGTACGGTGTACTAGCGAAGAACAAGGGCACGCGGAGATCATGAGAGCTTTGTCCCAGATTCGGAGAAAGAGATGCTGTGGACCACAATGCTCGAGACATTCACCCTTCCTGCGGGTACAGAGGACAAAGTGAAAAGGTGGACTCTGAAGAAAATGGCAGAACAGTTTCAGAGCTTCAAGGGAGATCTGTACCAGAAGTATATACTGAAGGGGCAGACACCGAACTTCGACACATTCCCAAAGCTAAGGGATCACTGGGACGAGTTCGTTGCATATAAGACAGGTGAACAAGGGAAGGCGATGATGGAAAGAAACAAAGAAAATGCCGCCAAGAAGAAGTACCATCACCACTTGGGGTCAGGAGGCTATAGCGTCGCGATGCCGAAGTGGGAGCAGATGGAGGCTAGCTTGATTGAGAGGGGCATCGAACCGGCAACAGCCAATTGGCCGGAACGATCGAAGTTCTGGTACTATGCTCACGGTGGAACGCTCAACCCAGCTGATGGCTCACTGGTCTTCGGCTATCAGATACAAGAGGCTGCGCGACGACTAACAGATGCAGTGGAGGCCTCCTCTCAGGGCACGTTCCGACCAGACAGAGATAGGGACGAGCTGACACTCGCCCTGCAGACTCCAGAGCATCCAGGACGAACTCGAGGGAAAGGGGTGATTCCTTGGAAGATTGGTTTCAAGGAGGACATCCACACGTACAGGAGTCGGATGAGGAGCAAGAGAGATACCGAGGCGAAGATTGCAGACCTAGAGTTCCGGGTATCGAGCTACGAACTCAACATGCAAGAGGAGGTTGCAAGGAAGGTTGATGAACGCATGGCCGCACATCGGTCCCATGATCCCCAGCCGACCATTCCTCCTGCAATGGTGAGCCCGTCAGGAAACCGTAGCAGCTGCGCCTCAACGGGGCAGGTAGGATCACAGAGCATGGACGCCATGCAAACACAGGACGAATCGACCTGTCCCGTTGATGACATCACTCAGCGGACACCATGTGAGCTGCATATTCCTTTCAAGAACTTATCAATAAAGGTAAGATTTAGCCATTCCGCTAGTTGCTGCTTATATATGTTGATTACTAATAAATAATCTCTCACAACATGAAGGTGGCGTCGGGCATGGCCATCCCAACGGACCCTTCAGGTACTTACCACTGCAGGCCGATTCCAGCAGGATACTCCAAGGTCGAAGTTGAGTTGGTCGAAGGCGCGTACGAGGACCTCGAGCTGGATTACCCTGGAGGAGACGGTGAGACGCATCTACGAGACACATGCCATGCCATTATTCTATGGCGCAGGCGGTACATCATCCTCCCTGGGCGACAAGCGGCGTCTCGTGCACCATCTCCTCCGGCTCCGCCATCTCCTCCTCAGGATCCTGCACCGTCTCCTCCTCATGCTCCGCCAGCACCGTCTCCACCTCAGGCTCCAGCATCGACTCCTCAGGATCCTGCACCGACTCCTCCTCGTGCTCCTACACCTACTCCCCCGCAAGCTCCTCTTCCGGCACCTTCAAAGTCAAGGGCCCCCCCAGCTCCACCGCTTGCCCACACAAGGGCAACAAAGATGGCGAAAGTTGACGCCGCCAAGAACAAGGACCCGGGGTACGATTGCACGCAAGAGGAGCTTGACGCTTACGTTGCATCAGAAGTCAAGAGACAATTCAAGCCTCGAAGTCCAGAAAAGAAGATTCCTATAGACCCCAGTGTCAGGAACTTCTTCAGGGGTATGTCTGCATCTGTCAAGGAGGCCATCAAGCTATCGGACTATGAGCGAACGCTGAAGAAAGCATCTTCTGGAAAGTCCAAACCAGTCCCTCAGCTTGGAGAGCAACCAAACCAGGAGATCGAGCCGTTGGTGACCGGTAAAGAAATGACGATAGAACAATTTATTACTAACACCGGTCTAACTACGGATCAATTGCTAGGAGTCGCACCAATCGAAAAGGCGGAAGTGAAATACATGTACGAACTCGGTAAACCGCTTGTCAAGCCTGAGCTGCTGCAGTCCCTACCCACACAAATGTACAAGTTCCATCAGCTGTACATGGAGATGAGCGCCACCGGTAGAGAGATGATCGGAGCGAGGATCAGGGACACGGACTTCTTGCAAGGAGATGACATTCTCTGGATCAATTTCAGGGGAATCTACGAACTATACCAGCTGGACGCCCTCGACGTCTGTATTATGAGTTGCTGGATTTTGTAAGTATATCGTTCAGTTAGATTTCTTACTATACGTCTCCTTTAATTAATTAGGTCCTTGTATATAAGTAGACCATAGAAAATAATATACTCCCTTTTATCGTTGTAGAATGGAGATTCAAAGGGCCCGACGGCGGAGGGTTTTCGATACTGGATTCATCGACCCTCGGAAAGTAAACGTCGCAATGCTCGACCAATATCCACAAGAAACAGAGGACAATCTCGTCCATCTCCTGAAGGCGCAGCATTACAAGACGTTCATACTGTTGCCATACAACACAGAGTTAGTTTAATTTTACTGTCTTCCTACATACCAAATTTCATTCCCGTACGAACTTGCTAAGTGTTTCATATGTAATGCATCCCACGCACATTGCAGATTCCACTGGGTGCTTTTACTCATCGACCTGGAGGCCTGCACCGTCAACGTATATGACTCAATGGATAAAAAAGAGTCTACGTTTGACAAGGTTTTCGAACTTATAGACAGGTACCGTCATAAGTTCCTTTGTTAATTAAGAAAATCTTGTTATGTTAATTGCTACTACGAATCATAGCTTTAAACTCCATGTAGGGCTTGGTATCGGTTCCGTCATTTGGTCCGCGGCAAATGGAGAGAAAGACTTAGGCGGAAGTTCAAATTTCCTGTGAGTACACATGCTCTACATTTATATTTCTCCGATTCAAATACATACAAGTGTATATTAATTAGATCTCTCGTTGTTTGTCATTTATTTGTAGTGCGCAAAGCAAAAGCAGGGAACTAACTTGTGCGGCTATTACGTGTGCGAGTATTGCCACTGCCTTGCAGACCAAATCATCACCACAAAAGAGCTCGATGTACGTACAAATAAATTCAAAATTTCATTACGTAGCGATTTCTTGTTTAATTACTAATCAATTTCATACATTCATATAGTTTATTCGCATGAGGGATAACCTGACCACACACAAGGAATTTATCGCGGCGGTTCAAGAACAACTCATGGGATTCATCAACGAAGAAATCCTTGATCCCAAGGGTGAATTCTACTACGACGGAAACACAATTCACCGGTCCTTAGCTTCTAAGCTAGCAGCGAGTACTACTACGTCGAAATCGTAGCTAGCTAGGACATATAATGGATTGTAATTAATACATGACTACATATGTTTCTATATGCATGTGTACACATTTTCTATAATGTAAATATATTTTGTTCATATATATATCTATATACATATGCATTTGCATAACATATATATGTATAAATACATATATATATATATGTATGCATATATATGTATTGAAACATATATATGCATGGTTTATATATATATATATATATATATATATATATATATATATATATATATATATATATATATATATATATATATATATATATATATATATATATATATATATATATATATATATATATATATATATATATATATATATATATATATATATATATATATATATATATATATATATATATATATATATATATAAACCATGCAGCAACAGGGGCATGCAAAAAAAAAAAAGGTCAGCTCTATCTTTAGTCCCGGTTGGTGTGCTGAGCCATCTTTAGTCCCGGTTGGTGGCTGAGCCATCTTTAGTCCCGGTTGGTGATCTTTACTCCCGGTTATTTCACCCGGGACTAAAGATAGCGATCTTTAGTCCCGGATTGGTACTCCCGGTTTGGAAACCGGGACTAAAGGGGGGTTACGAACCGGGACTACAAAGGGTTTCTCCACCAGTGGATTCAATATTCAGTAAGGAGTTTCCTCATGCAGACAGTGAGACAGACAATGACCACAGGTCTATACAAATGAAATATGGAATATTAAATTTTATATATAGGAGTTTCTGCTACACATAAACAAAGAGCATTCTCTTTATTTCTTGAGCACGTGTAGTGTGCGGTCCGGAAATACTATCATGTATTCCCCCCCCCCCCCCCCCCCCCCGTCCCAAAATATAACAATTTCTAGTCTCTAGAATTTGTCCCAAAATATAATAACTTCTACACCAACATTCTCTTCTCAACTAATCAGAACCCTCCACCATTTAATTTTTCTACATACCTCTACATTTCATCCAATCACAACATTTCCCTATTTAATTCTACATACTTTCTTAAGAACCGTGTCCAAACTCTAGAAATGATTATATGTTGGGGCGGAGGGAATAAATGTTTGCGTGCGGCTTAGACGACACTCCAAACACATGTTTTTTCCTTTATTGTTTTGGCACCGCACAGTTTCTATTTTTAAGTAAATTTATTACAGAAGTTTATATGTTCGATTTGCATTCATTTTTTAATTAAAAGTTTGTGCATATCAAAATTTTCTGAAATAGCTTTTTATGTTGGACTAGACACATCTGCGCTGGGCCGAAATTAAGTGTTCGCGCGTGAACATTCGTCCATTAGACCCACTCGTCACTATACGTGGCCTATTTAATCGGCAAGAAAGAGATAAGTATTAGCATTTAGCATGGACAATTCCCTTTCTCTAGATGGCTTATATTGGTCCAATATTGCTACTACCTTAATAGCGAAATTGTCCTCCTATCCTCCAACCGCGCGCACCGCCTCCCATAACCACCGGATCAATGTTTTATGTCAAATCACCCTATAACCTATCCCTACTTATATGGGCATAGCCTGTTACAATGTAGGCAACCACCAAATCAATGTTTTTATCTCAAATCACCCCATAGCACATTCCTAGTTCTGTTATCCCGACCCGTTACAATGTACATGTGGTACTGACCCGTGCGCACCGCCTCCCATAACCATCGGATCAATGTTTTATACCAAATCACCCTATAACCTATCCCTACATATATGGGCATAGCCTGTTACAACGTAGATATAACGTATACATGTTAAGTATAAGGAAGAATATGAGTAAACACTACTCCCTCCATTTCAAAATACAATCATTTTTAGAATAGTGCCAAGTCAAACATTTTTAGCTTTGATTATTAATAGCAAAAAAACATTAATCATGTAAGTTTGATGTTATTAGATTTATCATTCAACAAACTATCATAATATACAACTCTTTTTATTTAAAATATCTTACTTTTATAGATATTGTTGTTTAACATACCATCTCAAAAACTATATCAAAATTAAAAATACTTATATTTTGGGACGGAGGGAGTTCTTCATTTTTTTTCTCTCAATTATATTCGTTTTTTTTCTCTCAGTCACATTCTTTTCTTTTCTTAATTATACATCACGAATTCACGATACAAATTATTGCAGAAGAAACCCAACTATTAAATCCACAAGTAATCATAGAAAACGTCAGGCAGGCAGTCAGTATACTCACAAGTACGGCCAATGAAAAAAATATATACTCCTATTAGAAAAAGACACCTGTCCTTGATCTCAAGACTTCACTTCCCAGCATGACACGTGTCTAACTCGACCAGTCTCCTACTCACTCACCTCACCTCTGCCTCTGCTCTTCCTCCAAGAACCTAACCACGCCCACCGCCCACCACGGTGGCTCGCCGGCGCCGGCCGCCGCGGATCACGTTCCAGCCCCAGCTCAGCTCGGAGGTACCATCCGTTCACGCATTTGCGGTCCATTGCCCCCTTGTTCTTCCGGTCTTCCCCTTCTTGGGTAGGTTGGCTGAAGCCGGGTTATGCGTGCGTGTTAGGGTTTTTTTTTTGGATCGGAGGTTTGGTTTTGCGTTTCGGGGGTTAGTGTGTTCTTCGCGAGGATAATGGCCAGAGATTTGATCGTGCAGAGCTCTTGATTTGGGTGCCCTAGGAGGCTAGGGTAGTAGACATCAAGTAGGATCGAAATATTTCCCCTCTTTCTTTTTCTGCAATTTTTTTAAAGATTTTTATGCATGTATGCCACTTCAAAATGTGGTGGTTTGGAAAGATGCCATCCAGTTTTTTTTAAAAAAAAAACATTTCAAAATGGATGCCTTTTGTTTTGAAGGAACTGTATGTCAATTTTCCAAATTACAATTTTCTCAAGTGAATAAGACTACAAGAGTATACCCAAATGTGATTTCTTTTTTTCCCAGAGTATTCATAATTTTGCCATATATATTTCTTCTGTTAATAAAAATGTCCTTTTGTATGCATGCAGGGCCTGATGCACTGAAAGTTCTTCTCACATTTTATTGTTCTTGATAACATGATAGGTAGAGCATGTTAATGCCATTCTGGAACAAGTATATGTGAAGGGTTTCTTGGTCAAATTTCTGGAATACTTTGATGGAATGCAACAGAGAGGAGGCCTTCAGGGCCAGAGAAATTGCTGTAAAGAAGCTGGAAAATAGAGACTTTGTCGGCGCCCGCAAGATCGCGATTAAAGCTCAAAGGCTTTTTCCTGAGCTTGAGAACATCTCCCAGCTGTTAATTATCTGTGAAGTTCTTTCTTCAGCTGAGGCAAAGATCTCTGGAGAGTTGGATTGGTATGGTGTTCTTCAGGTGGATAAAATGGCAGACGAAACAGTAATAAGAAGGCAATACAACATACTTTCGTATCGGCTTCATCCTGATAATAATACTCTGTTTGGTGCCGAAGCCGCATTCAGGTTTGTTTCAGAAGCTCATGCAATATTGAGTGATCATGTGAAGAGGTCTCTGTATGACACCAAAAGACAGTGTGCTTCAAGAGAAGTGGCCAAGGAGGCTACACAGCCACCAAACAAGACTGATTCAAACATAAGCAATGTGGCTGGATCCATGACACCATCTGCTTCTGTGCTTGTATTCTGGACAATATGTCCGCATTGTCAGAAGCGATTTCTGTACTACCAACGGAACTTTTTGGCCCGCTGCAGTGATTGTGGTAAGAGGTTCTTCGCAATCAAACTGCATGAGCAGTCTGTTCCCTCGAGAATCCTATCAACTGCTGCAAAAAAGTCTCAGCTTTCAACGTCAGAAATGTTATCATTTCAACGAAGTAGTGTCCCCAATCAGCATCAACAAGGTAAATGCTTGGTTACAAGAAGCGAGGCCATTCAATTTTCAGCAATGAAGCAAACTAAATCTCACATCTGCGCTTTTGACAATGATAAGCCTGGAACTTTGGTACCAAAGAGTTCTGATCTTAAGTCCATCTCAGTTAAGAATTTGACTAGAGAAAGTGCACCTGCAGAGGAAAATGCTGCAGAATCATCCAGTCTTCAGATATTGGGTAAGAGAAAGCTTTATGTTACCTCTGACAGCAGCCATGGTATGAACTCCAATATTAAGAGGCAAAGGAAGTATACTTGTCCATCCGATTCTGATTCGAGTAATGAGCAGATATGTAATGATGATGTTGCTGTTCCTGATAATCAATCTACTGGACAGAATGTTCCCATCGAAGTGGACAGTGAAGAGGAAAGAAATGCAAGACATGGAAGCAACCAACAAACTTGTAAGAAAAATGTTACTGATACTGCTTCTCAGAAGTCTGTCAATTCGGTGATTGCCTACCCTTATCCAGACTTTGATTTTTGCAAGTCCAGAGATGCTGAAGAAACTGATGAATCCATAAAACAATATGGCTGGGCTGGTGACATGGCAGGTAAAGGCCTGGTGACAAGAAGTGACAGAGTTCAATTTTCAGAAATTAGCCAAGCTAAATCTCATGTGCCTCCTGCTGACAACGATATACCCGGAACTTTGGTACCAAGGAGTCCTGATCCAAACTCCACCGCTGTGCAGAATTTGACTGGAGAAAGTGTATCAGCAGAGACAAATGCTCCAGGATCATCCAGTCTTCAGATATTGGGTCGGAGAAAGCTCTGTGATAGCTCTGACAGCAACCGTGCTATGAACTCTAATATTGAGAGGAAAATGAAGTATAATTCTCCATCTGATGCTGATTGGAGTACTGAGCAAACATGTAATGATGATGTTGCTGTTACTGAGAATCAATTTGCCAAACAACATGTCCCCACCGAAGTGGACAGTGAAGAGGAAGGAAATGAAAAACATGGAGACAATCAACAAAGTCATAGGAAAGATGATACTGATACTTCTTCTCAGAATTCTGCCAATCCTGTGATTGCCTACTCTTCTACAGACTTCTTTGATTTTGACAAGTCCAGAGATGTGTCCCAAATTGCGGTTGATCAGATCTGGGCAGTATATTAAGGTCATGATTGCATGCCTAGAGCTTATGCCTGAATAAATCATGTCGATCCTTCCAACCTCAAAGTGCAGTTCACTTGGCTGGTGCACAACACAGTAAATGAACAAAATTCCAAATCGACCAATGAAAAACTGCCATTTGCTTGTGGGAACTTCTGCTTAGGAGAAACAGATGTATTGCACAATCCATCAAGGTACTTATCCCACAGTGTTTCATCGACAGGCAAAAATGGGAACTCCTGTGATATAAATCCTAACATGGGTGAGGTGTGGGCTCTTTATAAAGGATGGAGCATGCAGTTGAGCTCTCATGCAGATAGATATCAATCATATGGGTATGATATTGTGCAAGTCCTTTCTAGTGGCTCAATGGATGATGGTGTCACGGTTTCACCGCTGGTCAGGATTGCAGGGTTTGTCAGTCTATTTGCGAAAGTGAAGAACGAGTCATGTTTTTCGATATCATCATGTGAGGTACTTCATTTTTCTCACAGTATCCCCTTCTATAAAACGAACGGAAATGAAAGGGTAGGTGTTGCAGAAGGGTTCCTGGAACTAGACACTGCAGCTCTTCCAAGTGACTTGGATTCGGCATTTACTTCCATTACTCTTGAATCCTACATGGCTCTTGACAACAAAACAAATATCGAATTAATCAGTTATGTATGCCCTGATTCAGAATTCTACAACTTCGAACAAGACCGCTCGCATGATAAGTTTGAAGCTGGCCAGATTTGGGCTCTTTACAGTGATACTGATAAATTTCCCAACTTCTATGGTTGGGTAAGCAAAGTTGAGATGGAACCGTTCAACGTGGATTTGGCCTGGCTTGAGGCTTGCCCTCAACGAGCGCAGGAGAAGCTGTGGTTGGAGCATGATGTACCTGTGAGCTGTGGTACATTTGAAATCCAAAACATGGAAACAAAGTTTAATGAAAATTGTGCATTCTCCCATTTAATAGAAACCAAACAAATTGGAGCAAAGTGCAAGGTTCAAATTCATCCAAAGATAGGTGAGGTCTGGGCCATCTACAAGAACTGGTCAAATAAGTGGGTTCCTTCCCGCAGCACTCGTGGTACTAAGTATGCTATTGGCAAGATCGTCGACTCCACTGAAGCTTTCACATTATTTGGTTATCTGACTAAAGTTGATGGTTACATCTCTGTGTTCAAGCCTGATGTACGAAGGGGAATTCTGAAGATTCCTGTGAAAGAGAACCTGAGGTTTTCTCATCGAATACCATCGTTTTGTCTCACAAAAGAGAAAGGTGGAAAGCTCCATGACTGCTATGAGCTCGACCCAGCTGCTGTTCCTGATGTTTTTCTACACAAGAATTGAAGGAAAAGAACTCCCACAAAAAAGGACTAATCTTAGAAATTAAGAGTGAAGATATCTCATGATAGAGTCATCTAGCATTATGATATGTATCTGAGTTTCTGTACAGGGCGCGCCCAATTATGTTAGAAAAGTATTCATGTTTCATAATCATGACTAATTTCTGTTGAATTTCACGCTTTCTGGTGAAACTGATCTACAATGCTGATCTATTGCTTTGCTGTCTGAAGAAACTAAGAAGAATATGTATTCTTCTCAAGTTTGAATTATGTATTTATGATACATAACATTAATGTACTTATGTGTCTGACCATCAGTCAATGTACATGTTCCTATATTTCAGCCAAGTATTGATGTTACTTTCTAGTACTTCATTTCGCTCTGAATAGTAACTAGCTCTCATGTTGTGGTGAAATCAAACTAGAATACTGAAACTTCACCAGCTTGCTGCCTGCCTGGTTACTGATCAGGTTCCTCAATGAATGTTCAGGCAAATCTGAAAATGCGATGAAAGTAGACTACCAATTTTTTTTTTGGATAAAATGTACTTTACTTTGGTTTATAATAGATGATTCCATTGATTTTTGGACACATGTTTGACCATTTGTCCAAACTAAAGAAAATGTGCAAATATGAAAAATATAAGTCATACT
This sequence comes from Oryza sativa Japonica Group, assembly GCF_034140825.1. Lineage (NCBI taxonomy): Eukaryota > Viridiplantae > Streptophyta > Magnoliopsida > Poales > Poaceae > Oryza > Oryza sativa. The sequence continues at coordinate 23,779,407 of NC_089045.1, forward strand.
TAAAGTGTGATTACTCATAAACCGAAACACAACTAAATAAGTGATATTTATGTAATATTTTTAGTAAGATGAATGTTCAAAAGTCAAAGTGTCATCTTCAAAAACGGAGGGGGTACTTACAATCGTTTTGCAGAGTAAACTACCATAGCTTCTGGTATTTGCACACCATTGATATATTATACGCTTGCATATAGGATTGAATGTAGCTGTGCATATCTGTGATTCTTGGTTCATTTTTACCTGTTGTGTGCGAGATCATTTGTAGTGGTGAGTGTGAAATATCATTATCCATCTTCCACATGATTTACTTTGCTTTGGTTCAGAGTTCAGACTGACATTGAACTTCCCCAGTTACCTTCATTTCGCATAATCGATCAGAAGTTCAGACTACGTGTGAGTATGTGATTGCCTTTCTTTCAGTTTCAGACTACGTATGACACAGGTTTGCAGCCAGCTACTTCCAACTATCAAGTCTGAAAAGAACATCACCGGTGGATCATTTCATACAAGTGTTCAGACTTCAGAGGTTCAGAAATCAGAACTCTGTCAAGAAGAAGTTCAGAACTTCAGATACATATCATAAGACTAGTCTACCATATGATCTTAACTTTGAGTCTTGAGGAGGTATATTCAGTTATTTTCTCTTGAATTCTTCAGGCATCGGCAACCGACGGAAAACGAGGAAAACACCAGCCCTCCTCTTCACCTCGTTTTGCCCCTGCCACCAACACTGGCCCACCACCTGCTGCTGACCTCGCCGCTTCGGCGTCGCCGCCACCCACCGCCTCCCTAGGCCATCCCTCTAAAACCCTAACCCTAACTCGGCGCTTGTCGTGCGTATACACGAATTAGCATTCATGCTTTTTTTTTTCAGCCTGCTTTTGCATGGTTGCGTACCTGTGCATGTGGTGAAGAGGACCTTTTCTCGATATGGGCTTTGTTTATGTCTTTTGAATCTTGACTTTTAAATTTGGGTTAATTGGATCCAGTGGCGGAACCACCCATTGGACATGAAAATTACTATACGTACGACATTTTGAGTACGATCTTCCTACGATCAAACGGACGGCTAACGTGGACTTGCCTCGTTCTGATGCATGTCGTCGTCATCGCCAGCGCCACGTAGTGCAAAGTTTCATCGTACAACCATCGTAAACAGAAGTTCGTATGTATAGCAGCGCTCAATGGGCATGGTGGGTCAACTGGCCCAGCTACAGCCCGCATCGCCCCACCCTCCCATACCCTACTTGGGCCGCCTGTTGATTGGCCCAGGTGTCCAGCTGATCACGCTTCATGGTGATCCATGCCACTACAAATATGCTGATTAAAAAAAATGTCACTACTATTTATGATATCAGCTGCGTGCCACTGGGATTTCGGAAAATTAGAACCATGCCACTCCATCACGTTTTCTGTCAAAAATCTCCGTTAACCCCAACTGTATATGGGACTTAACTATCAGTTCCATCTTCTTCACCTCTTTCCCTTGCCTCTATTCACTCTATCTCCGATGGTCATCATCCTCCACCACTGGGAGGGCTTGGAGCCGCCACCATCGTCGATCCCATCCATGGCGTGAGGGCTTGGGAGCCACTGCCGCAGCCGTCGTCAACCTCCATGGCGAGAGGGCTCGGAAGCCACCGCCGTCACACCACCATCGACCTCCTTTGTGGCGGGCTGTCTTTCGACCTCCTTCACGACAGGAGGGTTCGGGAACCACCATTGTCGCCACCGTTGTCTTCGACCCCATAGACCTCCGCCACCGTCTTTGACCCCATCCGCGGCATCGGTGACATCATCGGCGAGGGAAGCGAAGGCGCCCGAACCCTCCCACCGCAGAGGAGATTGACGACGGTGAGGGAGACTATCATGATGGGCTGTCATCTACCTCCTTCATGGCGGGAGGGCTTGGGAGCCACCGCCATTGCCACCTTTGTCTTCGACCATATCGGCCACCGCCGCCATCTTTGACCCCATCCGTGGCATCGGTAACATCATCGGTGAGGGAGGCGGAGACGCCCGAGCCCTCCCGCCGTAGAGAAGGTCGACGGCGCGATGTGCAGCGCCCGTTCCGTCGTGGCGCCTAGCGGGAAAAATTAAATTCTAAAAACCCTAATTGCGAAATTCGTCTCTTTGTGTGTTGTCAAGTCTCCGTGCCATTCCGGATCTAAAATCCCCGATCTATCGCCAAATTCAAATTCCGAATTCAAATCCTTCCCAAATCAAATTCCCCTGCCAAAGTCTATTATCCCTCCCTCAGGTTTGGTGGGCCGATTTTCTCTCCTCGGCCCATCTCCCCCTCTCGGCCCATCTCTCCCTCCCTCAGCTCTCCCCACCCTCGCTCTGCTCGTGCGCCGCACGCGCGCGTGCGTGTGCGTGAGCCGACGCCGAGCCGAGCGCCCTCCCCCTCTCTCCCTCTCGTTCTCTCGCTCTCTCTCTCACTCTCCCCGCTCCATCCCCGGCAAGCTCCCCGCGCGCCGTTGCCTCGCGCACGCGCGCCCGCGCGGTCGCCGCCCGTGCCGCGCCTAAGCCCCGCTGCCCTGCCGTGCCCGTGGCCGCGCTGCCGCTCGGCCCCGCAAGCCAGCGCGCGTGCCCGAGCCGCGCCGCCCGCGTCCGTCCAAAATCGGGAGGCAGCGCCTCTCGCTCCCATCTCTCTCCCTCCCCAAATCGACATGGCTCGAGCTCTCTTTCTCCCCCTCCATTTCCCGCTTTCCTCTCCCAGACCGACGCCTCGCCCTCCCACTGCGCCACCGCTCGGTTCCCGCGCCATGGACGCAGAGGAGCAGCCGCGCCAGCCATCGCCCATGCCGTTTGACCCCGCGCCCGTGAGCCCATCCCTTCCCCTCGAAGCTCCCTCGCCTAGTGCCACTCGAGGTCAATTTCCTCTCCTCCCAAACCGACATAACCACCCCATAAAAGCCGCCCCTCCCCCTCTTGCTCGATCCCCCTGTTTCGCTCCGAGCCGCCGCGCCATTGCAGCCCTGCCCTGTTAGCCGCCGCGCCATTGCAGCCCTGCCCTGTTCGCCGTCGCCGTTCGTCGTCGCGCGTGTCGGAGGAGTCGGCACGAGCGAGGACGCGTGACGTGGACTCCGGGCGCACGTCTTCCTCCTCTTCCCCGGCCCGAGGCCGGAGCGATCACGTCCCGCGCCGTCGGCCATCGTCACTGCGCCCCTTCACCCATCGCGGTAGTGCATCCTCCTCCGTTCGCCTTCCTCGCTCCTTCTCCTCCCCTTAGACTCGAGTAGTAGCACGAGTAGCCTCCCCGTAGCTAGCTGGCGCCGCCCCGACGGCTGCCGCCGCTCGCTGTGTGCTCGCCGCCACCGCCGCCCGTGCTCGGTAGCCGCCTCTCATCGCCGGCCTCCCTCGTTGTAGCTCCGCTCAATCCGATGCGAGGAATGGACTCCGGTGACCGCGTAGATGCTCTAGTCCGGAGGAATCGAACCCTAGTCGCGTCGTCGCCGTTTCCCTCTTTTCTCGCCGCCGGTTGCCGCCGCCGCAATCTGCTGCCGTCGAGCTTTCTCCGGCGAATCCGAGCCATTAGCTCGTCTCCCCTCGTCCCGTGCAACCTCCCGGTGTGCTCACCTTCGCCTGCATCGCCGTAGATCTCCCCGCCGCTCGCCGCCGCCGTCCGCCGTCCGTTCCGGCCGACGTTGTCGTCTTCCTCCCGCCGGCCCGCGTGGCAGCCACGTAGACGCCACGTCGGTGCCACCTTGGCCGCGACCGAGTCAAGCTAACCCCGGTCCGCCGCTCCCCTCTGCCCCGCTCGCGCGCGCGGTCCACCGCGAGCCGTGAGGCTGCGCGTGGGCCCGCCGCATCCGCGAGCCGCGCGCATGCACCGCGCCTCCCTCCGAACCCTAGCGCCGCGCTGCCTGCTCCCCGCTCACGGTGAGCCGAGCCGCCAACAAGCGGGTCCCACTCGGGACCATGCAAGGTGGACCTGGCCCACCGGTTCCCCCTCCCCCTCCCTCTCCCCGCGCGTGCCTTGGGCCGCCTTCTCGGGCCGACCGGCCCATTAGCTCAGCCGAGCCGCGCCTCTTCTCTCGGGCCGCACCCTAGCCGCCCAAGGAAAGTCTATTTCCCCTCCCTCTTTCTTTTCTTTTTCCAAAAGGGTTTAATTAAATCATTTGTCCTTTAGATCAAAAATCCAATAATCTTAGAAATTCAATATCTTCTCAACCGTACATCCGATTGACTCCGTTCAACTTCCAAAAATCCTCAAATCTCGAGATCTATCTAATGGCATACTTAGAGGTCAATAATAGGGCTTTGTTTTCGCCGTTTGTTGAGTTGTCCCGCTTCGCGTGTAGTTTCGGAGCCCGAAGACCCGCAGTGCGAGGATTTCGAGGATCAAGCTCAAGATCTCGAGCAAGGCAAGTCACCTTTGATCATGTTGCACCTATAATTTAAATCTAAGTATTTCTTTTCCAGAAATATTGCATGAATAGGTTTAACACAAGTAATTCGGTCGCAGCTTGTGAGATAGCCTGCTGGCCCCAATCCTAATTGCTACAATTACCCTCCTTGAATTATTGGACACTTAAACCTCCTTTGTCAACTGTTGTGCTTCGATGCACGGGCCTTCGGGCACGGGCATCGGAACACCTCCCCTCAAATTTAAAATATCCGACGATGGGTAAAACTTGGGGTTTTACAAAAGACTTGGAAAACCCAACACCTGGGTCGGTGCTTGTGAACTAAATGAATTTCCAAAACCGCAGACCGGGGGACGAACCGGGAGTACGGTTTCCCGCTCTTGCACTTAAGGACCGTTTCCCTTGGAATTTTATCCGTACATAAGACAAGTGCGACCACATGGGTGAAATGGGACACCCCTGGCTGAGTAATTAGCTAATGTGGATTCAACGGGGTGGTGCTGGGGAGAACCCCCGGGCTTCCTGGCACAGCATGGTCTGGGACCTAACCTGATGTCGGTCTGGGACCCCTCTCGTTGGCATATAGTGAACCTGTGTCGGCTTTCGAAATGCCTTGTCATGAAAGCCTCAAGGTCTCCAAACGTGGCCGTTCTGCACGGGCTGGGTGATCCGGGTTAGTAATGTCGTGTGGGTAAAGTGTACCCCCTCTGCAGAGGTTACTAAATTGTTCGAGCAGCCGTGCCCACGGTCATGGGCGGATGTGAGGTGATTCCTAGCGTAGTTTTGATTGACTACTGCTTGTGAAATTACTGTTGTGGAATGGGTTCGATGTTTGGAAAATCCGCGGCTGATGGGATCAGCCAGGCCCGGGTGGCCGTTTGAAAGCTGTTGGCCGGGTGCCAACCTTGAATCAATTCAAAGACTGATACATTGCACATACTCCGACCGGACGAGACACACTGTCTCATCCGTGTCGTTTGAGAAGCACTCACTTAGTTGTTTCAAAGAGGAGTTTAAATAAAATCAATTGCAAAAACAACAGTCTTTCCTTTGAAGCCTGCATCAAACACTTAATTCCCATGGCTTGCTGAGTACTCCTGTACTCACCCTTGCTCTATATAAATAATCCCCCCCAGTTGCTGAAGAAGATGAAGTGGATCCCGCTGACGAGGAGTTCTTCCAGGAGCAAGTCGGCTACGATGAGTTTTAGGGTTTCGGTCTAGTTCCCAAGTCGCGCCTGTGATGAATGGTCCAAGTCTTGGCTTTCGCTTTCCCTTTTGTAATGCAGTTGTGAGCTCGGGATCTGTCCGCCGCCCAACATGACTATACTCCTACTCTGTAATAAAGAGACCTCTATTGCTGTGATATTCTGTCTTCCTGTGATACCAGCACTGTTTCCTAGGACTGGTATCGATTAACATGTTAATTTGGAGCGTCACGGGCTAGTTCCGTTCGGGGCTAGTTCGGGGCGTGACACAATGTGTGCCTGTATGGTGGTTGGGGCAGTGGCGGCGTGCGGTCGGCGCAAAGAGGTGGCTTGGTGGCGAGGTCCGATGAATGGGGGTGCTGCCACCGCTGTTGGTGGTGGTGGTGGTGGTGGTTGGCGCGTCAGTGCCGAGACGGAGAAAACGTGACGGAGTGGTATGGTTTCAATTTTATGAAATTTTAGTGTCACGCAGCAGATATCACGAATAATAGTGGTATTTTTTTAATCAACATATTTATAGTGGCACTGATCAATTAACCCTTTAAATTTATTTGAATATATAAAGTCTATATGTCGACAGTTTCTATGCATAAAATTGGGCTTTCGTATTCGTAAAACGTTTGTACATCTTCTTTACTCGTGTACTATCGAATCCGTATGCACAAAGTTTCTACACGAATAGTTTATACATAGAATGTTTCTACATAAAAAATATATATATCAAATTTCTACGTATATAGTTTGTTGTTTAATGGACTGGGCCAAAATACAAATATATAAATTGCATTGTGTAACTCGTCGAGGTTGTCCCGGCCGCCGCCGCCGCATCTCGTCTCCTCTGGTATCCCGGCGGCAGCCACCTTCTCTCCCCGCCGGCGTGGCGGGGCGCCGCCTTCCATCGGTGTGGACGTCGGCCGGCGGCGGAGGGAAGAAGAAGAACCTGGCGGCTGGCGCTACGAGTCCGAGAAATCGGAGGCCTTCTCGCAGCCGGAGGTTTCCGATTTTCCATATGGTTAGTAACAAACCAATCCCACTCTGCTTGTTAATCAGGGCATTGGAAATGGACAATGGCGGCTGGGATCTGATCTTATGTGATGCCATATTTTTGGCAAAGAGTTGGAAATTCTTTTTTGCCCGAATCCGTCGCTCAATCGAAGAAAGGGAGTAGTTGGGGATTAACTCTTCAGTCTCCTATTCGGATAGAGATTGATTGCTTTACGAGTTATATATGTGCACCTGGAAGAATTATTTGTCGCAAGAATCACTGCTTGTCAACTGGGGATTTAGAGGGGGAAAACAAGGAGGAACTCTGAACTGGGGTGTTGCTGCTGCCTTCAGTAGTTCAGATTCATGATATTGACAGTGTGAGAAGTTTGGGCAAGCAAATTTTGGGGTTTCTGCCAACAAGCGATTCGGATTCAATTCTGAATCCTAGAACAGCTGAAGGAACAACAACAGGACAAGTTAATTGTAGCTGTGCAAGTAGTCTGCTTGATAAATCTCTCCATCCATCCAGCACTGATGGAGCTTCCACAGGATGTTTTGATGAGCATATTTGCCACCTTGGAGGTCCCTGACCTCGTCCGGGCTGGTTCCGTCTGCTCCTCTTGGCGATCCGCGTACACAAGCATATGCAGCCTTGGACATTGCAAGCCACAGTAGACACCATGCATGCTGTACACATTTGATTCTGACGGCACCAAGGCGACGGGCCTCTACAGCCTCGTGGAGAAGAAGGCGTACGTTTTGCCGCTCCAGGATCTACCTAATAGGCATATCATAGTGTCCTGCTATGGCTGGATTGTAAACGCCGATGAGAGATCAGAGTTGCACCTTGTCAATCCCATCACTGGCGAGCAGATCGCCCTGCCATCGGTCACCACCATTGAGCAGGTGAAGCCCATCTATGACGACGATGCTGCTGCTGCCAACGGGTACAAATACTTGTGGCACACGGGAGAGGTGACGGTTTCCGACTCGTCCTCGATCCTCTATTACAAGGCATTTGTGTCTTGTGATCCATCCATGGGAGGAGGATATACTGTGGTGCTCATCCACAATCCGTATTGCCAGCTCTCGTTCGCAAGGGCTGGTGATGATAAGTGGACATGGCTGCCCCCGTATTCCGACTATGAGGACTGTTTTTTTAAAGATGGGTTGCTGTATGCTGCGACTTTGTTAGGAGAAATACACATGTTTGATCTTACCGACCCAAAGGTCGCGCCAAAGATAGTTATGGGTAAGGTGAAGGACTTTCTGTATGAGAATATTTATATCGTTGAAGCTTCATGCGGTAACCTACTGCAAATTTGGCGGTCCGATGATCTACCGAAGTGGGATGTACCGGAGGGGGATGAAGATGATGATCACTCGTTTGATTCAGAATCTGAGTTCGACTCTGAGTCATATGTGTGTGATACTAACACGATCAAGGTACATAAAGTGAGTTTGACAGAAGGAAAGATTGTGGAAATAAGTAGCTTGGACGAGAACTTGCTGTTTCTTGGGCACGGCCAAACGCTTTGACTCCACGCTGAAGAGTACCTGCAGCTGAAGGCAAATCATGTTTACTTCACTGATAATAACGAACTGTATCTTTTTGGATACAAGAACAACCATCGTGATATTGGAGTGTTGGACTTGGAAAATTTCCGCCGTGAAGAAATTGTGTCCCCGCAGATTTGGTCCAACTGGCCACCCCCTATTTGGCTGATTCCGAATCCCAGGAGGATGAAATTGGCATCGCATTAGTAGATACACAAGACGTTTCCCCCTCGGTATTTTATACTTCTTTTTTCCATTGCACCAAATCCATTTAGGGCCCTTTTGAATCGCAGGGTTGAAAAAATGGAGGGATAGGAAAAACACAGAATTCTGACAGAAATTGCAGTGTAAAACAGAGAATTACAAAAGACAGGAAAAACATAGGAATGGTCGTTTAATTGGAGCGCAGGAAAAACGTAGGAATCAGATGAAAGAGATAGACTCAAAGAAAATTTTCCAAGAGGTTGGAGCTCTTGCTAAATTTCCTCCAAAATCCACATACAATGTGTCATTCCATAGGAATTTCATAGGATTTGGAAAGCTTAAATCCTTTGAATCAAAGGGCCAAATAGAAAAATTTCCTATAGGATTTGAATCCTATAAAATTCCTATATAAATCCTTTGATTCAAAGGGGCCCTTAGTTTTGTTGCAAGGTAATTTTGTATGTGTGAAGTCGTGGATGGCAAATGTCAAAAGGAGAGTAACACTTAAGGGCCCCTTTGAATCGTAGGAACGAAAAAACAGAGGAATAGGAAAAACACAGGATTCTGACAGGAATACAATTGTAAAACAGAGAATTACAAAACATAAAAAAAACACAGGAATGGCCGTTTGATTGGACCACAGGAAAAACGCAGGAATCAGAAGACGAGAGATAGGAAATGTTCCAAGAGGTTAGACCTCTTGCTAATTTTCCTCCAAAATGTGCATAGGATTACCCATTCCATAGGAATTTTAAAGGATTAGATAGGATTCAATCCTTTGTTTCAAAGGCCTTCATAGGATTTTTTTTCCATATGATTGAAATCCTCCAAAATTTCTATATTTTTCCTATAAATCAAAGGGGCCCTTAATAGTTAGATTCTTCCGGTGGTAGTGACACAAGTGATTGTTCAATTGTCCATAGTAGTAATGCAATACTTCACCATTTGCTGGTGATCGTGTGTTTCTTTAATGATTATGGTCTGTGATACAATTTGGAGCATGCCGCTTGATCTTTTTGAGATCAATGTTTGTCTAATCACCGCCATTAATTCAAGACCGCTTTGAGATTTATGAATATAAACTCTCCAATTCCCTTCTTTTGTGGTATGGGGCTGTGTTCCAGTTTATTCTCATGTTCACAAATTATTTGCTAATGGCATATTGGTTTCTGCTTAAATGATCCATCTCAACAGTTTACTGCAAGTCTCTGTCAGCTGACAATGCAACCAGTCGGTGTTCTTCTATGTTCTTGAAGTCCCAGAGTACCGGCCCCAAGGTCTGCAACTGCAACCATTCCGTGCCGAGGATGATGTCGACGGCGCACAAGTCCAGGGCGAAGCAGTCGACGCGGAAGATTTCACCGTCGATCAACAGCGGCAGATTGTGGCAACGCCCCGGGCTGACTATGCGGTCGCCGTTCGCCACCACGACACGGAGGCCGTCGCGCACCGGCTCGAGACGGAGTCGTAGATGATGCGCCAGCTCGGTGTGGATGAAGTTGTGTGTGGAGCCCGAGTCGATGAGCGAGACGACGCGCAGGCCGTCGATCATCACTGGAAGCCGCATGGTGTTGTCGCCGCCGACGACGGATAGTGCGCTCAGCGAGACGCGGGGTTCGGCAGGTTTTGCGTCGTCATCGGCGGGCGGCGGCGGCGGACGCCAAGTCGTCGTACTCGATGTAGAACAAGCGTGCATATTTGTGACCGCGCACGAATTTCTCGTCACAATTGTAACACAGGCCTCGGCGGCGGTGTTCCGCTAGTTCCGCCGGAGGCAGGTGGCGGAATTTTCATTGGCCCGTGTCGGCCGTCGGTTCGGCGGACGGTGCTGGTGCTGTCGCCGCGGCCGTGCCACCGTGGAGCTGCGCCGCCGATTTTGGCCCTGCCGCCGTGCTTGGACGCCTTGCGCTCATAGGCGCGTGCGAGGCTCATGGCCTCCTGCAGGTCCTCTGGTTTATTGAGCTAGACGTTGATGGCGAGATCCTCGCGAAGGCCCGTGGTGAAGAGCTGAACCAGCTGGCTCTCGGATAGACAGGGTGAGGAACTTGGCCTGGTATGTCGCCACCGTCGACGTCTGTGTCAGCCGTTTGACCTCGCCAAGTGGATTGCTTCGAATTGGAGGGCCGAACTGGACGTGACACAACTCCTTGAATGTCTCCCAATTTGGGGGGTCCCTTGTGTTCCTCATAATCTTGAGCCTCACCGGTGAGATGGTAGGTTGCCATCTGCACCCGATCGCCATCGCCGGTTTTCTGTCCTAAAAAAAAACTGCTCACAATGGTTGAGCCAGTTCAGGGGATCATCTTTGCCGTCGAATTTAGGGAATTCGAGTTTGTAGAAATGAGGAACACCCCCGCCTGTCGTCGGTGCGGAAGAGTCGTGTGGCGCGCCGGAAGTCCGTGGTTGATGCGGTGCCGGGGGTTGGGGCCCGAGGATCCCGCTCCCACCTAGCCAAGGAGCGCCGCTGGACTTCACCGATGAAGATGCCGCCAGCTGTTCGAGCGATGTGATGCTCGAGGTGGCCACCACGACCGAACGGCTGAGATCGGCCAAATCCGATTTAGACGCAAGCAGCGAAATGCCACTAAGGGCATCCGCCATTGTGTCTTGAAGCTCGGTGAATTGGATCGGCAGGTTCCAGGAGCGGCTGTTTACTTGTGGCTGTTTCTTTCATGGTCTCTTATGTCAAGTTGTCACGAGCGCCTGGGATTGATCAAATAGGATAGGAATGAGTGGTCGGAGGTCTGGGCTTCGGTAACTTGGAGGATCGGCGACCCATGGCGCCGACAGAGACGAACAGAAGAAGATGAGAGGAAAAGATAAATGGATATGAGAGTAATAGATTGAATCGGCTTGTTTATTCTCTTCCCACGGTACGGTGCTCCTTAAATGAGCTTACAATTGTACTCCCTCTATCCCAAAAATAAATGCAGTTTGGAACTGTTCATATCCAACGTTTAACCGTTTGTCTTATTTGAAAAAAAAAATTATGATTATTTTTTTATTGTTATTAGATGATAAAATATGAATAGTAATTTATGTGTGACTAATTTTTAAATTTTTTTCATAAATTTTTTAAATAAAATGGACGATCAAATGTTAGACACGAATACTCACAACTATACTTATTTTAGGACGGAGGTAGTAACAAACTAATGCTAAGAAGAAGGGATAACAATTGGCTAACAATATGTTATTTAATCCTAACAAACTCAATCCAATTCGATGTTACTGTAGCTCCCCCGACACGCGCTCATTCAGTTTGCAATATGCGCCGTCTCGCTTCCGCCGGTCTCACGGGCTCCTGACTTCTTGCGTCCTCCGCCGCGTACCCAATGGCTGTGTTCGGAAGAGCTAGCAGTGGCTGCGCTGCAGCCACACCAACAGGATCTACCAAGTAAATTTATACTAAAACAACTGCAGCACTGCGGCTGTACAGCCACTGTCTAGCTGAACCGAGCAGACCCAATACTAACCATGCCCTGACGTGTTATGTCTAGAGCAGTGTACTTGAGATATATTCTCAATGGATAGTGTACTTAATACTGGAGTATTCTACTCTTCTGAGTACTAGTTAATGAAATATTTTTTTTTTATAAAGGAGGCCAGACGGCCCTGTTTTTTACAGAAAACAATAGAGATTGCATAGGTTTTTGCTGGGATATCCAGCTTTCATTGTAGCAAAACATGAGAACCATCATCCAAAGGGGAACAACTTTAAAGCAACAAAACTCAGCCACAGCTGCCAAGTGTGCCAACCAGCGACCTTGGCGACAATGAACAACTACAGAAAACAGAGAAACTAACAGACTCACAACCTAACCAACCCCTACTCATGCCGGTCGCAGATTGTCATCGTGCACATCTTCCACCGTCACATCCAGCGTAGGAACTTCCTCAGGTTTCAGCATTGGTTTCCACTGCAACGCAAAGAGGAATTGTTAGAGGCGTCGCGATGAGTTTGTTGCTGAAAATCATATCATTCCTAACAGACCATAGAATCCAGCACACCGTAGCAAGCAACATATATCTAATCCTAGCCTTTTTCGAACTATCATCCCCAGCCACCATGGTAAGGGTATCCTCAAAGTCATGAGGAATCCTTGGCCATCCAAAAGCATAATACACCAGGTGAAAGTTGCAAAAGGGCATGTAAAGCAAATATGAACTGAATTCTCAATTTGGCTACACAGTTGACAAAACCCCGAACCAACCCAACTCTTCTTAAGTTGAACAGCAGATTGAATCCTAACTCTACCACAGGAAGTGTTTTTGTTTCGGGGGAATAGAACAGCTCCTTACATAATATGAAGGGTGCGTATATTTTAAGATTTTTAATTTACATGTATTATTTTTTTTTGAAAATATAATTTATGTTTCATATGCTAATAGAATATTCTGCATTGATGTTGTTTTATGTAAATCATCTTTCATATGCCACACGAAATTATTTTTCTAATCTGGCTATGTTTTGTGTATGTGATCCCTCTTTCGGGTGCCAATAAAAAACTCGTACTCCCTCTAAAAAAAACCAACATCGTACTTAGACCCCGTTTGATAAGACTCCAAACTCCATCTCCTAGCTCTAAACTTTTACTCCAGTGGAAGCTAGCTCATGTGGGAGTAGATACCAGTTGAAAAGTGTTTGGCTAACTTTTAGCTCCAGATCTGAAAATGAAAAAAACCAAAAAAAAATCCCTAATACCGTCCCCGCGTGCGCAGCCCTTCGCCGGCCGCAAGCCGCGGCCCTTGCGTCGTCCGCACGCTGCCACTCTGTCCTCGCCCGCACGGCGCTCCCCTTGCGTCGCTCGCATGCTGCCGCCCTGTCCCCGCCCGTGCGTCGTCCCCACCTACTGCCGCCTTTGCGTCGCCGCGGCGGCGGACGGCACGAGGCCCATGCGCTGTACCCGCTCGCGTCGTGCGCTGCTCGCCCGCTGCTGTCGGCACCGTGCGCTGCCCGCTCGTCGTCCCCGCTCACACCTCCTGTGCCGCCTGTGCACCCGTGCGTTGTCCCGCCTGCGCTGCCGGCCGCCGGTCGCTACCCATGCGCCATCCCTGCTCGCGTTGTCCGTTGCCGCCGTGTGCCACCAGCCCACGCCGTCAGAGCACCACCATGGACCCGTCGCCTGGGCACCAGCTGGTGGGAGGTGGGAGGGAGAGAGAGGTGAAGAGATGGGTTTGGGGTAATTCAATGGTATTTTTGTGTAAATATGTTAAAAAAATTAAACGGTAGTGGATCTTTTGGGTTGGAGTGGAGCTGTGAAGCAGCAAAAACCTAGCTCCACCCCCGTAGTTCAGTTTTTAGGAGTAGTTCTGCTAACTCCACTCTCAAAAACAGAGAATCTGGACTGTTTGGCACAACTCTAGCTCTAGGTAAGTTGGAGTTGGGAGTTAGAGCTAGGCCAAATATGGCCTTATACAAACATCGGTTGGGACGGAGGGATTACACATATATGACATGGAAAAATTGGTTATATAGCATCGAAAGTTCACGTTTTTTATTTTATAGCACCGAAAGATATCGGTTCACTTTAATAGCACCCAAAATTCACCTTGTTCCCATTTTTAACACTTCCATCAATTCTCGATCGTTTTCTGTCCGCCTTGATCGCTATTGACCCATCTACGCACGCGATATGACGGTTCTACCCCTCACAAGTACAAGTAGAATGCATGGCAATGAGGGGTAGAAACGTCATATCGCGTGCGTGGCTGGGTCAATAGCGATCAAGGCGGACGGAAAACGATCAAGAATTGACATAGATCAAGGCGAACGGAAAACGATCCAGAATTGACAGGAGTGTTAAAAAAGGGAACGGGGTGAACTTTGGGTACTATTAAAGTGAACTAGTATCTTTCTGTGCTACAAAATAAAAAAAAACGTGAACTTTCGATGCTATATAACCAATTTTGGGTTGTGGGGGCCCATGACCTAAAGTTGCGTGGCTACGGTTGGGCCTGTCGTGGAGCAGGCCCAATGTGACCTGGGTGGCCTATGGTTGGTGGGCTAGGCTACGCACTCTAACAAGTGGTATAAGAGCCTAGGTTTGGAACCCGGAACGATTTCTATGGGTCATATGGTGGGGAAGTCGGATAACAAGTTTTCGGGGTCACATGGGTTGATGATATGGAGGGTTGGAGATGGCCTTATAGTACTTGCTCTAAGGGTTCCTTTAAAATACATGAATCGGAGAGGGCACCTCGCCATTGACGTAAGAATAATTTATCGTAAATACGAGAATCCATGTCAAGTCTGTACTTGAACTCGGCTGGATTAGTTCCATCACAAGGAATCTAACCAGTTAAGCTACGCTCACTTCACAAATATAAATATTTAAATTGCCTTAATTTAGTATTTAAACTTAATCCGACGTGAGTGTGAAACGGGCCTGGAGGCATTTCTTAGGATTCAAGAATGCCAGTTGGTTCAATTTAGTATTTCATTTAGATTAAGTCTTTGAAATCATTAGACCTGCAAAAGACCTCCATTGTTGAAATGTTTCTAAAATTCTTAATATAAAATGAACGATACTTTCCACTGCACTAATTAAACAAAGGACGAAAAGTATGGATTTCCCTTTACGTATAAAAAGAGGATCTATGCCACCGAGAAAATGATTCAAACAACTAGAATAGCTAAGAATAGCTAAGTTAACTTTAAACTCAGTGAAGGACTCATCCTCTCTCACTTAGAATATCTCATCATTTTTATATTATAACCACTTTGATCATCCATAGAGAGCACATGGGAGTATGGTATTATGCACCCATGCGACCCGAATCTATATACTTCTTTGTATCAATCTTTATATGTGACCCGAGCTTAAAACTTGCACCCTAATCAAACTCAAAAGGGGTGTCTTGTCTCCTCGCTAGAGGAGCTCTGACACGAACCATTTTAATTTATTTTATTATAAAATCAATGCTGTGGTTGGATGTTTGGCTTTTTTTTTTACACGGTTTGATGTTATGGCGTTGGCGAGACAAAGGAGAGAAGGTAAAAGGACTGGAGGACCAAAAGTGGGCCGGCGTCGCTTACGTCACGTCCGCCAGCCCAACAAATGTTCTTCGGCCTGTCGCCTTTCGTCATCCATGGCGGTTTTGGGCCCAGGATGGCTGCATTGGCCGGCGGCGCAAGGGTTTGAGGGCGGCGGCGCCGGCGAGGCGGCGAGCTCCACCGGCGAAGCACCCCCACCGTGACGGCGGATCCGGGCCTCCGAGGTCCGCGCTGCGCGAGCGCGCGCGCGCGGGGTCGAACCTCGCCTAGCTGGACGAAAGAAGGGGGGAAGCACACCGCAGGTTCGTCTCAGCTGCATTATTGTTGTTCTGCTTTTCGAATTGAACATCGAGACGTCGCGATTTCACTTTTTGGGATTAGATTGGCGAGGGATAGCGAATGGATGATGTTATCTTATCTTTTCTGCTGGTGAGAGCGAGAGATCGATGGCGCGGCAGCAAAACTGTAACTTGGATAGGAGTAGGTGCGAGATGGCTTTAGGAATTGCAAATCTTCTGCTATTAATTGGTAGGAGTCCCTTTTCGTGGCAACTCTCTCGAATGGGGATAGCTAGGAAGCGCGACTATTCTTCGGTTGATTACCAATTCCATTTTACTATCAGCTGTAACTACAACCACACACTGGTAGCAGCTGCTGGCCTATATGCTGCCTTGCTTCCTCTATACTCCTCTTGTGCAGTTTATTCTAGGAATGGACAACTAGCAACTGGTGTTAAGTTTTCAAAACGCGTACGTTAGGCTCAAGAATGCTCATTGTCTTGTGGGGAAATAAGTTAAGTCCAAAGAAATTGCTCAGCCCAACAATCGTTTGCACGCTGATGCAAAATATGTAAAACATGTTTTGGATTAAAAAAAGAAGCACATTAAGCAATCTCAAATCACTATATTAAATGTACATGTTTTCTTCTGGATGCAGATAAATCTAATTAATACAACCCGCATATTTCTCAGCATTGACGATTATGTGGTGCGTGAATAAAATGTCTGACGAAACTGAAAAAAAAAGCAGAAGGCAAAAGTTTTTGTGCTGCGTGAAGCTGCAGCATTTTCTGTTTTTTCCTTCTTTTTTTTTTTGTTTTGCTCTTCTCCAAAGCTGGAGGATTTTACATGCAAAGCATGCTGATTAAACGCCCATCCACCAAATCGTGACATCCCACATTTGGAGTGATCAGCTCAGCATCCTAACAGAAAATGAAATTAACGGCTCAACTGAATTCCGATAACCCCGGACTACTTCCAGTGAGCTAATACATGCAGAAATAAAATGCAGGATGCAACTAAACCAAACTGAAAGCAATGGAAACAATATTACAATATGAGATTGCCATTAACACTCGAAACATAAAGGTGCAATACCAGTCCAACATGACAGATGGAAGAGGAAAAACATCTTTATTCCATAGTAGAAGCAGCCGTAGTAGAATTTAGAAATACTCCCCAGGATTACGGAGTTCCATCTTTCTCAGCATTGATGATTATGGGGTACGATAGCACCTACAGCCTTGATCCTTGGCCATTCTCAGGTGGATTGAGCGTGAAAGTAATCCCACATTCATCTACTTCTCTTTTCAGTTTTTCCAGATTCTGTAGGTGCCATGTTCTCCCATTGAGTTCGATGTGTGTCAGACTCTGCAGCGTACTGACCCCTGAAAGCTCCTCCATGTGAGTGAAGGACCAAACTATCTTTTCAAGTTTATCAGGGTCTCCACCATAAGTATTATTACCCAAGGCGACACTGTTAACAATATCATCTTCAATGACAAGATCCACAAGTTCCACAAACTTCACGAAGCTCAGAGCGCCTTCTGCGAATGAATGGTAGCAAAGCCTGAGATAGCGTAGGCCTTTGAGCATGCTAAGTATATCGAGGGCACCCTGATTCAAAAAGGTGTCACGTAGAGTTATCTTGGCAAGCTGATGGAGCTCCTTGATCCTGGGAGGCAACCCGCTTCTGATGCTGCAGATGTGTAGGCTCTCCAGAAGCTTTGGAGGTCTCAATAAAATAACATCAATAGAATCCCAGTTACCTGGTGGATCCATTCGGATTGATAAGGACCGAAGACATCTGTGGAGTTTGTCAACCTGAAGGAACAAATCTATCAAGCTAGCTTTCTTGCCAGATAGAACCACACCCAACTTCTTTAGGTGCTCGAGCTTGTCACCAATGTTGTTCAGTTCTTTAGCACTGTTCGAAACCTTGACACGGGACAATATCTCCATCTTTTCCATAGTTGCAACAGCACGAGGCATGGAAACCGTGGAGAATGATTCCTTGGACTTGATGATGTCTTCCTTTGGGTAGTCAATAATGCAACCAGCAAGCAGGTGCTTTAGCATTGGTAGCGCCGTGTGGAACACTTGTACCCTTGTTCCTCGGATGTCAAGTGTCTCTAAGAGCTTG
The DNA here is from genome assembly GCF_034140825.1 of Oryza sativa Japonica Group. Lineage (NCBI taxonomy): Eukaryota > Viridiplantae > Streptophyta > Magnoliopsida > Poales > Poaceae > Oryza > Oryza sativa. The sequence goes on from NC_089045.1 coordinate 23,797,153, forward strand.
AGCTGACCTATTTCCTTGGGCAGTTGGGCAATATCTGTGTTCCGGAGACTTAGATACTTGAGTTTATGAATCTTGCATACGGTATGGAGGTCGCCTGCCTTGAGGCCCTTGCGACCTTCCAAATCAAGTACTGTCAGCAGCAACCTTGAACTGCTGGAAAGTGAGTTCAAGAACTTTTTGATATTAGAGTTTGCCGGATGGAGTTGCATGCCGTGCCGGATTGAGTAGAGGAGATCCAAGTCAAGTGGCAGCTGGTTGTTGAGCAATAGGTCCTCAACTGTCGAAGACTCCCTGCTGATCAAGCCAGAAACTACTGGATGCACGGTGCAGCTCTTTACCTTGCGTGTACCACTAAGACCAGAAGAAACAATAAGCTTCTGGCTGTGCATGGCTTCGAAACAGTGCCCGGCTTCGTCCTCTGCACTTGACTGGTTCACTTGGGCTATCAAGCCTTGGGCAATCCATCGTCTTATTAAACTTGCCCTTCGGACGCCGCTTCCACGGGCGAAAATGGTTGAATACCATAAGCAGTTCTTGTAACTATTTGGCAGTGCTTGGTAGCAGAAGGCCATTATTCGGTCCTGTCTCCCATGATCTGTAAATTCTTTACCAAGGCTTATATTCAGGAACTGCAGTTGGTGTTTCGTCATGTCAGGATTGTAGTAGAGGGCATGGAGGAGCATCTTCATGCAGAAGACATCAAGGCAACACTTGGCGAGGATGTTGCGCAGAATTTCTTTCAAGTGTCCTTCCTCGTATCCGTAGCTGTGGGAAAGCAGGGCGAGCGCTCTGTTGAGGTAAATATCAACGAGAGAGTAGATTATCTGAGGCCCATCGTTGGCAGAGTCATTGCTGCAGCAATATTTTGCCATCTTACTATCGTTTGTGCAGAGTACTACTGCACAGTCAGAGCAGCTCATCGAGGTCAGCAAATCCAGAACCTGGTTCCATAACGCTGGGTAATTAAAACCGGAAAGAACAAGCAGCACATCTTCATCTTTCAATTTATGGCCAAGCCACTCCCTGTCTTCCGCCTCATTCTTCTCATCATCCTCCTTCTCTTTCAGCTTTTCAACCATGACCTTTGTAATCTCCGAGAGAATCGGAGGCCGATGGACAGAAACGTGGAGGCAGAGCTGCTGCGACCAGAGTCCCCGCCGTGCCCAGCGGCTCTTGAAACGCTCGATCACGGCCTCTGCAGCAACAGCTTCATCCGTGCCGTCTTGCACACTGATTGTGACGACTCTAATATGCTTCTGCTTCTTGTCGCCGCCGTCTGACTGAGGCGGCTGCTGCTCCGTGTCGCCTCCATCCGGCTGCGGCGGCGGCGGCTGATCGCTGCCGTCTGACTGGGGCGGCGGCTGCTGCTTGTCATCACCGTCCGACTGGGGCGGCAGCTGCCGCTTGACGCCGCAGTCGGGAGGAAGCGGCTGGTCCTTGTCGCCACCATCCGACAGCGAAGGAGGCGGCTGCTCCTTGTCGCCTCCATCTGACTGCGGAGGCAGTGGCTGCTGCTGCTTGATGCCATTGCCGCCTCCGGATTGGGGAGGCGGCAGCTGCTCCTTGTTTCTGCCATCCGACTGCGGCGCTAGGGGCTGCTCCTTGCCACCGTCGCTGTTCAACTGAGGCCGTGGCTGCTGCTCGTCATCGCTGTCCAACCGCGCCGGTGGCTCTACCTCATAACGGTCTAGCGTGAACGGGTTGAGCCGCGAGAGAGCCTCATCCACGCTGATGTAGTCGCCAAACCAGCCGTCGTGGAGTATGGCACGCCGGGATGGGTTGTTAGAGCTGCCGGCCCAGGCGCGACTCTGGTTGGGCACACTAGCATCCCAGCGCTCTATTGTGGTGGTCGCGTCCATCTGCTGGGCATGAGCAACACCAGCAATGTGGTACCTTGCCTGCCGCTCGCTGATTTCGCGCGCCTGGATCTTGAGCTCGCGGATCCGGGTGACGACCCGGTGGCGAGCTACCATTGTCCAGGGCTGCCAACCACAGTGCCCGCCACCGGACTGCGTGTAGAGCTCGACGCAGTTTTTGGAGTCGAAGGCGAGTTCCATGATCTGCTTCATCCACGGACGGAGCTGGTAGTCAGCGGCGGCACTCCCCTTGTTTGCCACGAGGTGGCGGAGCACGTTGTTCATGCTCTCCATCTCTTGCATGATGAAGCGCAGGTCCTCACGGACGCCGCTGAGCAGCCGGGCCTCATCCTGGATGAGGCCCAGCACCAATTTCACGGCGCCAAACGTGACGTCGGCCATCTCTTCTTAGCTCTACCAAACTTGCCAATGTGATCCGCCTACCCCGATACAGCAGCAGCTGGTAGCTGCTACCATCCGGCCATGGCATGCAGTGGGAGTAAGCAGCAGGTAGCAATTCTCACGGTTGACAACCCTCCCCTCTCCTCTCACGACAGCACAAATAAGGATCGATTTTATTTCTTCATCAACAGGACCGGGTTTTATACACGCAGTATGCCAGCCAAGGGCGGATCCAAGAAGAACTAATAGTAGGGACTGAACAAACTATACAAAATTATAACCCCCTCCTATAATACATGTATGGCAACAAATTTTAGTGAGGGCTTATTAATAGGGGCTCCCATGATTGCAACGCCGGTAGTAGGGGATCGAGACCCCGCCGACCATGGCAAATCCGCCATTGATGCCAGCCGTCCATACATGTTCTGAGATTCGTGTAGCATAAAGCACAACATCCACAAAACCAAATACAGGTTATGTATAGGGGGTTCATAGTGGGCACGCACCACCTGCTTAATTAACTATTACAGCCGTGCGCTCCCCATGGCCCTCGCGCTAGCGGTCTGTCCTAATTAGCGGCGCATTAGTTATCATTATTACAACTAGCATGGTGGTCCGCGCAAATTACGCGGATAGTATCATTATATTTTCTATCATATAATAGCATATATATTTTCTCAATTTATTATTAAAATATATTATAATGATTCTGTGTTACAAAATAAAAAAAACGTGAACTTTCGATGCTATATAACCAATTTTGGGTTGTGGGGGCCCATGACCTAAAGTTGCGTGGCTCCGGTTGGGCCTGTGGTGGAGCAAGCCCAATGTAACCTGGGTGGCCTACGGTTGGTGGGCTAGGCTACGCACTCTAACAAGTGGTATAAGAGCCCAGGTTTGGAACCGGAACGATTTCTATTGGTCATATGGTGGGGAGGTCGGATAACAAGTCTTCGGGGTCACATGGGTTGATGTGACGGGGGAGATTGTTAGGTTTAGTCCCACATCGGTAATTGATGATGGAGGAGCACGACTTAAAATGTGGGCGGTCCTCACCCATCAGACTAGTTTTTTTTGGTTGTGTAGGCTCGGGATAAAGTTGTTGCTCTGGTTAGATCTGTGGTGGAGCAGACCCAATATAACCTGGATAGCCCACGATTGATGAGCCGGGCTGCGTACTCTACCAATATAAACATCAGTTGGGACTTCTGAAGCAAAGATGGAGCGTGAGCGCCTTGTGCATGATGAAAGGACCTTATCATATCGACGGCGCATTTCTTTGGCTTTGGTGTTGTGTTGGGTTTGCCTTTATTTCGGCACCGCTTTCCCATTAAATAATATCATCGTTAGGGGGTGTTTAAATCCTACCCAAAATTTTACACCTCGTCACATTTAATGTTTGAACACATGTATAAAGTATTAAATATAGGCTAAAAAATAACTAATTATACAGATTGCGACTAATTTGCGAGACGGATATTTTAAACCTAATTGCTCCATAATTTGACAATGTGATGCTACAGTAAACATTTGCTAATGACGGATTAAATATGCTTAATAAATTTGCCTCACGGTTTACTGACGGATTATATAATTAGTTTTTTTTATTAATGCCCCAACACCCCATACGATATCCTATATAATATCCGATGTGACACGCCAAAACTTTACTCCCTGAATCTAAACACACCTTAGTTAGTATAATACGGTAGTTTCGAGGCTTTCAGATTAAACATGCCTCACTCTTGCCATCTAGCAATATACTACTATAAAAGACACGAAGTTATCTGTGCAGCTCCTTTTCTTGCAAGAGCCTCATCGGTTGCTCATTTTTCTCATAAGTTATTTTGGTTTAATAGGAAATAAAAATTAATTTATAAGTAAAACTTTTTTATATTTATTCGCAGCGACTTAAAAATCAATATTAAAAAGAAATTATATTAAAAATATCTTAAAATCAACTTTAAAATTAAATTTAAGTTTGAGTGTTAGCTTTTGCTTTGACTAATTAAACCAACCAATGGGACTCTAATTAGCTTCGTGGTTCCCTCCTTCCATCACTCGGTGCTTGTTCGCCCGGATTTAATTTGCTCGTTGTGCGGTTGAGAAAGGACGGAAATCCATCACCACTTCCACAAACGATCAGTCTCTGGTCTCATAATCTCTCTCAGGAACTCTACAAATCCGGCGAGCTGCGTCACCGAATCGATAGATATCAGCTGGAATTCACTGAAAACCCTAGATGTGGCTTAAGCACATTTACCCCTCCCTTATCCATTTGACCACACCGGGGAGAATCTAGAGCAGTGAACTTGACAGCTTGGGGCAATGGTTTTCCAGGAAAAAGCAATATGACTGGCGGCTGGTATCACACTCACGTGTCGCCGGCATCATCATCGTAATTGGCTAGTTACATTTATTTAGTTATTCCTTGCATCGAAATAGTACTCAGTATCCAAGGTGTCTTGTAGAATGTGCGGCAATCCCATTGGTGGATTAAGAAATTAACCAAATGCCATTTAATTCCGCACTTAAATTAAGATGACGATCTAGATCTGATCATCTTCCCAATCTGGTGATTAAATTTTGCCTTAGGATTACACATTTCAAATTCTGTGGATCGTAGGCCCACAGGCCACAACGACGCAACGTGATAAATCGAAATGTGTCAATTCATCCAGGATATAATTGCACTATATTGATTCAGGCTCTTGCAAGTAGGGCTATCACAAAAAAAAAAAAAAAAAGCTCTGAGGCTCGCAAGCTGCTTGAGCTCGACTTGTTCTAGACTTGAGCTTCAAACGAGCTGAACCCGAGCCTCTCCCAAAGCTCGTGGAGCTTTGTTGAGCCAACCTCAAGCTTCCAACGAGCTACTAATATATGATTTTTGTTGTTATTTAATAAATTAGGAGTATATTATTTGTATGACTTGTATTGGCGTCATATAGTTTATTTTATTTTTTTTTCTTCTATTAATATGATGTACTATTTTTTAAAAATTATCTTTGAAATATACATTGTTCTACTTAAAAATTAAAAGCTCAGTAGTCAAGCTCGAACCGAATATGTCTGAAAACTCAAACATTTTATAGACTCGGCTCAGAGCTTGTATCAGGCTTGTATCTAGACAGGCAAGCTCACTTGAGCTCGGCTCGTTGACAGCCCTACGAGTTAGTAGGAGTATGACTTTGCCTGCCCTCTCTTTGGCTTAGGTGCATCTCTGTTCTGTTCCAAGACAAAATTTAATCCCTTGATAGTTGTGCAAGACTGGATAGTTGCATTTATTTAGTTATTTATTGCATCAAAATACTCCCGGGAGGAGTACTCAGTATCCAAGGTGCCGTGTAGAATGTGCGGCAATCCACTTGGTGGATTAAGAAATTAACCATATGCCATTTAATTTAGCACTCCAATTAAGAGGACGATCTAGATCTGAATTAATGTTTAATTAATCAATTAATTAATATGAATCCATTACAACATTTATATATATTAATAGTACTCTTTTAATTAGATGTGTTTGGGGACAGATAGCTGTGGGAGAAAATGACACTTTTGATTAGGATGGATGGATATACGCTGTGTGTGGGAAGGGAAGAGGGGAAGGGAATGTTATAGGTGTGGTGGTACCATTCCCTTTTCAGGCTATATATGCTTTTCTTGTTCATTTGTTGGTGACAAAATGCTATGCAATCCATGTAGCTTGATCTGATTATTGTCATGTAGCGTGCACTAGTATTCTTTTTGACATTAAGATTAAGATTTTACCTCCGTTTCTCTGTTAGCACGCTTTTCAAACTATTAAACGGTGTGTTTCGTGCGAAAACTTTCTACATAGAAGTTGATTTAAAATATCAAATACATCCATTTATCAAGTTTATAATAATTAAAACTTAATTAATCATATGTGCTAATGGTTTTCTCGTTTTATGTGCACTAATTTATTCTTTATCTTCAACAATTTTAAACAAGTCTAGATGAGCTGGCACTCGTCAATGTGTGGGACAACTTTCTTTCAACTCCATGAGTAGTTTTACAGTAGAGGTGGTTGTCACCTCTAATTTTATCTATATCATCTCTCTATAAATCAAGAGGAAACGTATAAAATATTTTGTCTCTAACACCCAAACTCCTATAACTCTAATAAATATAATCACATTTTATTGAAGTTTGTGTAGAGATTACCACTTGTATGAGGGGTGGCTCATTCACTCACTCCTCTCTTTTATCTTCCACATTAGTAAATGAGTCTATATGGCATCTAGAGGCAAGCGCTTAAGTACTTAGGCCATCACTAACCCAGAAACTACCAATTAGTTCCATACTTGCCATGTCATATAGACACTATGTACATAAACTATATATCTAATAATTGATGGTGTCTTCAAATTAAATTCTCATTCAATCACTTCTATTTTCTTTTCTTTTATCCATCTATCTCCTTGTTTTCATTCTTGGTTCTTGTGTATAAATGGTTTCTTGCATGAGAAATGGTTTCATTATCTTTTTACCTCTCACCTCATTAACTCCCTTGCCACATCAGATTTTTACTTATGTGATAATGTATTAAATAATATAGGCACTAGATGACATGGAGGGTTGGAGATGGCCTTATAGTACTTGCTCTAAGGGTTCCTTTAAAATACATGAATCGGAGAGGGCACCTCGCCATTGACGTAAGAATAATTTATCGTAAATACGAGAATCCATGTCAAGTCTGTACTTGAACTCGGCTGGATTGGTTCCATCACAAGGAATCTAACCAGTTAAGCTACGCTCACTTCACAAATATAAATATTTAAATTGCCTTAATTTAGTATTTAGACTTAATCCGACGTGAGTGTCAAACGGGCCTGGAGGCACTTCTTAGGATTCAAGAATGCCAGTTGGTTCAATTTAGTATTTCATTTAGATTAAGTCTTTGAAATCATTAGACCTGCAAAAGACCTCCGTTGTTGAAATGTTTCTAAAATTCTTAATATAAAATGAACGATACTTTCCACTGCACTAATTAAACAAAGGACGAAAAGTAAGACGGCGAGCATATCGGCCTTAAATGGATCATCCTCAAATCAGCTCTAGCCTCTTGGGTTGAGGTATTATCAAATTTACGTACGTGTTGGGGAGAGCATGAAAAAATGCCATTCTTTGTAAAGCATGGAACAATTAAAGAAGAAATCTGAGGAGCCAACATCTGGAAGTACGGAAACGATCGACGATCACAACGAGCTCTCGGCTCTCGGAGCTAAATAGCCGCCTGTAAAAATGACAACCGTGGAGCGAGATCGTTATCCGCCTGCGAAAATCTATTTTTACAGACGGACCTCTTAAGTGGTCCATCCACGAAAATAGATTTTCGTAGGTGGTACCTTAAAAGGTCCACCTGCAAAAAGGTTAAACATGTTAAAAACACCACCTATCCATCAAAATACTAAGTCCGAGCACTTCGCCCTTCCACCTCTCCCTCCCCTCCCCTCACACCTCACCTCTCCTCTCCCGGCGCGGGATCCGACCGCAGGGCGGTGGCAGCGCGGAGGGTGAAGGAGGCGACGGCGGCTCCCGCTAGGAGGGGGAGGGCGGTGGTGGCGGCGGTTCCCCTCCCTCCCTCCCATATCTGGCATGAGGAGGGAGAGGGGAGGGCGGTGGTGGTGGCGCGGAGGGTAGAGGAGGCGGCAGCTCCCTCCCAAATACGGTGGAGGCAGCGTTGGCACGGAGGGTGGAGGTGGCGGCGGCTCCGCCGGGAGGGGGGAGGGTGGTGGCGGCGGCGATTCTCCTCCCTCCTCCAAGAACTGGCAGGAAGGGGTAGAGGGAAGGGCGGTGACGGCGCAGAGGGTGGAGGAGGCGGCGGCTTACTCCCAGATCTGGTGGAGGCGGCGACGGCTCCAGGCGGTGGCGGCTTCCTTCCCGGGCGCGACTTCCCTCCCCTCCCTCCCTCCCTCCCGACGGTGGTGGCGCGGCTCCAGGCGGTGACGGTTCCCGATGGCGGATCCCCTCCCTCCCTTCTAGATCTGGACGGAGGGGGGAGGGGTGATGGCAACGGCGCACCCGGAGGTGGGTTGGGCGAGGGGTGGGGTGGCGATATATTTTTTTTATTCGTCCAAAGTATTTTCGCAGGCGGGTGGATACGATGTCTGCAAAGATAGAGGTGTCGCCTGCGAAAATCAACTATTTTTCGCAGGCTTATGCGTACAGGCGGGTCTTCTCCCCGCCTGGGAAAATGATCTTTGGCCATATGGGAAAACGATTTTTAGTGTGACGTGTGAAAGTCTAGAATAGAATGGAAGAATATAACAGGTAGTGAAAATAAATGGGGCATCTCACTTTGGCCCTGTTTGGGGAAACTTGTCCCAGCTGCAGTTTTTCCCAAAAGCTGCTTCTGCTAGAAGCTGCCCCAAACATTCCACGGCTTCTGAGAATCTGTAGTTACAGATTCTGAAAAATGAACTAAGAAGCCAGAAGCTGGAGAAGCTGGGTTTCAGAGTTTTTCCAGATTCTCAGAAGCTGGCTACCAAACAGTTGCTTCTCAGAATCTAAAGCTCCCCTAAACAAGCCCTTTGGCACTTGCTGATTCAGATTGTAAAATGCATATATACTTGTGAATGTATTGATGGTGTGTTTGGAACTTACAAATGATACGGAAATACGAGATCATGCAAAGAATGCACTTTAATAGGTTTGAAAAATTGGAATTTCTATATACCATTCGATAGAAATTTAGTGATGAAATCTTACATATTTTGGACCGTTGGATCCGTGCCAAGATTCGTGCATCGGCTTCTTCCCCTCCAACTTCGGCAGGCTCCCCCTCTTCTCCGGCGCGACGACACCCCCCAACTCCAGCAGGGAGCATATGGATTAGGGTTTGGGGTTGGAGGAGAGGGGGAGGGTTCCCCATGGCTTAGAGTGATGGCTGTGGGTGGTGGACACGGGCGGGCGAAGAGGTGTCGACGCGGCGCTGGAGCCACGGGGTTGGCAGTGGGCGGAGGACATGCGTTGGTGGCGGGGGAAAACAACGAAACTGGTTAGGAGGTGGAGGCTGGTGGTGGCGGATCTGGCGGTGGGGAGCCGCCGGAGACGGGGAAGACAACGGGGTGGGGACACTCGACGTCGCCACCTTGTGGAAGAGAAGGGGGAGGGAGAGGAGGCTGGCCGAGTGAGCCTCGTCTGCACCGTTGACCCCTTTCGACTAGCCAGCGAGGCAGGGTGGTGGCACAGCGACTTCACAAGAGGCAGAGGAGCGCTCGCGCTCGTTCACACGCGTGAAAGTGGAGGTGGCAGTGGGCAGACTGTGATGTGGAGGAGGAAATGTAGGGCTTAGGTATGTTGCACAAATCTCAAAATGATCCAATGGTCCAGAATTTGTAAGATTTGAGGGTTTTTTTAATTGTCAAAAACACCTAGACAGTTCCTTAAAAAATGCAGCATTGATCGGTTGGATGTAGTGCAGGAAAAAAAGAGATTGTAAGAGGTAAATTCCGTTTATCGGAATTTTTATTAGAATTTAGGAATTTTCATGATGATGTTGAGCCTTCGTTATACTACGACGGTTGAGCCTCATCCCACCAAAATTTTATATGAATTCTATAGGACTTGTAAATAGTCGATCAATATTAATAAATGGCTTTATATATATATACTAGCCGAATACCTGTGCTGTGCTACAGAATAAAACAAATTAATAGTGAGGTTTTTGGGACAATTTTATACCTATAGATGTTATATTGTACAGATGAAATATGATAGGATCATATATATATATATATATATATATATATATATATATATATATATATATATATATATATATATATATATATATATATATATATATATATATATATATATATATATATATATATATATATATATATATATATATATATATATATATATATATATATATATGTATGTAGAGAGATTATTTTATAACATAAAAGTATATAAGGTAGTGGGTAGAAAACATGAATGATCAAGTGGATGGTAAATAAAAAGTACAATGCTCAGTGAGTTGGTGGTAGTACATTAATTGCTCTTTAAGAAGAGTATAGATAAATACGAGAGGGAAGTATTTGTGAGAGTGTGAACGGTTGTGACTACCCTCAGTCCGTCGTCTAAGTCAAATAATTGATGCCATAAAGCGGATGTTTGGTAGGAGTAGTAGTATGTTCACATCCCATGCGAAGAACACATCACCCAGTTCACCACCCCAACCCCACCTTAGCCTCTGCCGCCGCGACCGACCGCGAGGCAGCAAGACCAATTTTAATTGAAGACCACGGAAGGAGCGGGAGCCATCAGCGGCCATGACCGAGCTCGCGGCTGGCGCCGTGAGCTCACTGCTGGTGGTCATCCGCAACGAGGCTGTGCTGCTTGGCGGCGTCCGGGACGATGTGCAGTTCATCAAGGAGGAGATGGAGAGCATGAACAGCTTCCTAGGGCACCTAGCCAGGAGCGCGCCGCAGGGTGGAGAGCACGACGAGCAGGTGCGCACCTGGATGAACCAGGTGCGCCTGCTCGCGCAGGACTGCAACAACTGCATCGACCTCTACCTCTACAGCGGGAACCCGGAGATCCACCGTGCCAAAGGTAGACTCCGGCGACACCTCTGGTGGGTCTACTGGTCCCTGCGCAAGATGGTCGCGCAGCACCGAGCGGCCATCCAGCTCCGCCAGCTCAAGGACCGGGCGCGGGACGTCGGCGAGCGACGACTGAGGTATGGCGTTGAGATCCCAGCCACGACGAAGGCGGCCGCACCTGATGCAACAGGTGGCTATGCTGCTGGGGACGATGAAGAAGAAGATGAAGATGACCGCGAAGGACAATTTGCTGTGGCAACACCAACGTTGGCCCATCATTCTGCTCGATGGCCCGTCTTTGAGCCCCCTTCTCTGGACGACTACGTGAAGGCCAAGTTATTGGAGTGGATTGAGGGAGTTCCTGGAAACGCCATCGTGACGTTGTCCATCGCCATTGTAGCACCAGATGCAGATAATAAGGAAGTCCTTGCTATTGCACATGAAACTTTGGTTGCTCCAGACTACTACTACCGTCGCAGTATCATGGTCAACGTCCCGGCGGTGCACCTTGATTTTTTACCGCTTCGACCCAAGGAGGTCCTCTACTACATCTTGCGGGAGCTCGAGCGGGAAGAAGCGGCCGGATCGCAGAAGCAGCCCACAGATCAAGGTGAATGGGAGGAGGAGGATCCTGACCCTTGGCAAGATTACTACAAAAAATGTGGCATTTACCGTAGCAAAAAAGGTGTGCTCGATAAAATCAAAAGGAATATAAAAAAGATGAATATTTACGAAAAGCTTGATAAGATCAAGAGCGACATTCGAGAAGGACAACACAAGAGCGGCAAGCTGTTGCTGCTTAAGCTACAAGAGAAAGGTGCGGATCAGGTGGACCTACATGTACTCCTTCAGCTGTTGGTGCTCCAGTCTCAGCAAGACCAAGCGAAGAACAAAGCAGTAGACACCCATAAATTACCAGAGTGGAACGACAACCTCATAGAAAAATTAGCCATGAGGCTGAAGGATCATATGGAAGCAGATGAAAAGACCAAGAAGCTTAATGAGCAAACTGGAGTAGAAGAAGAAACAGCAGTCAGACAAGGCGGAGGAGGAGAGAGGAAGGAGGATGAGAAAGACGAAAGAGGAGACGGAGAAGAAGAGGGGAAGGAGGAGAGGAGGGACATGGAGAAAGGAGAAGAGAGGAAGGAGCAGCAGCAGGAGGAGCAGGAGAAAGAAGGGAGGAAGGAGGAACAGAACGAGGTAAGAAAGGAGACAGAAGGAAGAAAAGAACAAGTAGCAGGAGAGGAGGAAGAAAAAGAAGACCATGATGCTGATAATGATGAAGACAGCAATGATGATGATGATGATGAGGAGGAGGAGGAGGAGGACGACGATGATGAAGAAGAACCAATTCATCTTCATGAAGATCAATATGAACAAATCCTACGAGAAGTGTTCACAAAGAACGCCAGCAGCAAGGCCCAGGAGCAAGATAAATTGGTGGCCGAGCAAGCTACAAAGACTGCAGCCACTACATTGGATGAGGAACGAATCAAACAAATGATCAACGAAGCAAAACAAGATGTCTTAAGGGAGCTGCGGGGACGCGAAACTGATAAGAATCAAGCAACAGGTGAACCTGATGTTCCACCTGATAAGAATCAAGCAACAGGTCAACATGCAGTTGTTCTGGATCAAAACGAAGAGGCTTATTTTGAAGAAGTAGAGCAGAAGATTGAAGAAATCAAGCAGGAACTTAAAGAGCAGCTGAAGATCAAATGGATCGTGGACAAGATTAAACATCACTTACAGGATCAGTGCCCCCTCATTATCCTAAAATTTGATCAGATGATGGATGGATCCCGATGGGAGGAGATCAGAAAGGCTCTGAGCCTGTTAGAATTGAGTGCAGATGCATTGATCTTCACCACAGGGAGCACAGAACAGGCTAAAGGATATTGCTATCCACCACGAGAACCTATAGATCACTGTTCTCTTGTTGGTCTCTACTATTATACGGTGCTCAAGCTTACTAGCAAGCACAAGAATGAAGACAACGATAACGCACAGATTTTTCGTGGCATCTTGGAGGAGTGTGAGGGGCATGAATTCTGCATGAAGATCTTCACTCATGCTGTGTATGCTAATCCCAAGAGGAGCAATGAAGAGTTAAGGAAGCTACACAGCACCCTGCAGTCTCCAAAAAAATCATTCGACACCATAGCTAAGAAGATGTTCATGTACTCTTACAATGATCTACCTAAAGAATACAAGTCATGCTTGCTGTACCTAGCTATCTTCCCCAAGGGACAGAAGATTAGGCGGTCAACCTTGATTGCAAGGTGGGTTGCAGAAGGGTTGACATTCAAGGAAGATTGGCCCAGCTCTGTGTATCAGGCAAATCGATGTTTTGATGCCCTCATCCGTCGGTGGCTTGTTTATCCTGATGATATTAGTGCCACAGGAAAGATCAAGAGCTGTGTGGTAGGCGATCCAGTTCATGGGTTCATTACCGCAATTGCCAGAAAACAACATATTGTGGAGACACGCCTATCACATCACTTGGCTCGCCACTTCTCCATTTTCAATGATCTTCGACTCCGCAGCTCTGATAGAATTGGCACGTTCTTCCAAGGCCTCTCACGATCATCTCGAGTATCCCTACTCAAGGTGCTAGATCTAGAAGGTTGTCAGTGCTTTGCTAGTAAGAATCAGCGGTACCTCAAGGACATCTGCAACAAGATGTTACTGCTCAAATATCTGAGCCTAAAGGGAACAGATATTACCCAGCTGCCCAGTGAAATCAACTGCCTCCGCGAGCTAGAGGTATTGGATATCCGAGAAACCAAGGTGCCTGCAAATGCAACAGTAAATGTCCTGCTCTTGAAGCTGAAGCGTCTACTTGCTGGTGCTAGTCAGATTGATCCAACTCCAAGAAATTTTGTCACTAACGTCCGGATTCCTTCCAGGATAGACAAGATGATAAACATAGAGGTACTATCTAATGTCAAGGCCCAGCACCATGATAATTTGGAAGATATTGGGAAGCTATGCCAGTTGAGGAAGCTAGGTGTGGTTATTGATGGTAAGAAAAGTCACCTTGGGAGTTTGCTTAAAGCGATCAGTGACCTACATGCAAGCCTCCGTTCTCTGTCAATCACTATTCCCACAACCACACTCGAGGTTACTCCTTCAAGCCCAGAGTTACAAGATATTGCATCTCGCCTAAAACACCATCCTGAGTTTCTTGAGAGTCTAAGCATCAGTGGAGCCAAGCATCTTTTTCCATTGTTGACCGAAGGTGGTAATAAGAAACTTGCCAAGGTAACTCTAAGCAACACCCCACTGAACCAAGATGATCTGAAGTTCTTTGCCCAGCTGCCCATGTTACAGTGTGTTAGGCTCCGACACATTTCATGCACCGAGAGTGTGCTCAACTTCAAGAAAGATGATTTCAAATGCCTCAAGTACCTTCTTATTGAGGGCTCAAACTTGACTAATATTACTTTTGAGGATGAGGCAGCCTGTGAGCTCGAGAAGATGGTTTTATCTTCCACTTGCATAGAGTCTATTTCTGGAGTTCATGGGCTTCCAAAATTCGAAGAGCTTGAGTTGAACAGCAGCAGCTGCGGAAGGTTGCTATCATCATGTTTTTACAATGTTGAACGAATAGCCAAGCTGACTCTTCGTGGTACATTGCTGAAGCAAGGTGATCTACGAATCATCGCCAGGGAACTAAATATATGCTGCCTAGTGCTCTTGGAAAACTCTTTTGACATAAGCCAGAACCAGATTACCTTCGAAAAAGAAGAGTTCATATGGCTCAAACTTCTTAGTGTTGATTGCTCTACCATCACCAAGATTAACTTCATCACTGGATCAGCTCCTAGGCTCAAGAAGATCGTCTGGTCATCTTTCACCTCTCTCTCTGGCATCAACAACCTTCCTAGGTTGAAGGAGCTCGAGTTCAATGGATACTCAGTCCCAAATGATGTGGAAGAAGCCATTAAAAACAATAAAAGCATAAATCTTAAACATAATAAACCATAAGCTCAAGACAAAGCAAAATGGAGATGAATAAGAGGATGAAGACAATGCTGGGACGTTCCCATTCCGCTGGAAGAAACAGGTTTGTCACCAGAGGAGCATCTCCTTTTATCCCATGGTGTGGTTTGTGTGTGCTAGTGTGGATTGACATTCACTACTTGTCTGTTTAGTTCTTTCTGCTGTGCGTGAGCGTGTTTTTATGTTCTGCATGATGGAATAATTCTTGTTATCCCTTGTTTTTCCATCCTGCTCTCTGTTTCCTCCTCACTCTGTTTTGCTCTGTTTCCTTTGGTTCGAGTCAGTGTAAGCTCGAGGCTTGCTTGTTCAAGCCGGAGCGAATCCTTAACTAGTTGGCTTGACTTGCACCGGCGTGTGGGATGGCACACGATGCAGCGGGCATGGAGGGCAAGTTAGTCATGTCATTGGCACGGCATGCCCCGACGTGCGGGATGGCGCACAAAGAGGACGGGCGTGATGCGTGCAGTAGCATCAAAACCACTATTTTGTTTGTATTCAAGTTTCAATACAATCCAGAAAATGCTGCCACTTGACAGCGCCAAAAACTCTCTTCCTGTTCGGGTTCTTCCTCATCAAGTTCATAGCGACTTCGTTTGTTTGGTTTGTTTCTGTCACTGTGATTGTTTCAACCGAGTGTCTGGTTACTTGCAATGCATGAGTGCCTTGGGCCTCTGATTGAGCTAAAATGGTGGTGTCTATGCCCGAATTCGAATTTGTGTGGTTCTCATATATCGAAATTCGAACACCATATGCATTCATGTACGTTTTCATGTAATAATTTCTAAAGCAGAAATATGGCACACGACATCCAATCCACTCATCAAATGTCACCAATTTACCATAAAACCTACAAAAACGACATTTCTCACCAAAACAATGCGTGCTAGTAAATCATCTCAGCTCAAAATTAGAATCAGGAGACCAATCTGACTTAATACTCTGTAGATCATTGCCAGGGCTTAGGGCAGTAGTTGAAAACTAGTACTAACGCCCAAATCCTCATCACAAATCTATGGGACGCGGAGCAATGAAATTGGCACGAGAAGGCGAGACGCCTCACCTTGGGGAGCCACCGGTCGTCGTCGTCGTTGGCGTCGGGGAGCACGAATCCGGCCCGCCCGCCCGCACGCCGGCGCCGTCCTCGAGATCGCGCACGAGCCCCTGCAGCGACCCACACAGGCCGCGTCCCTCCCTCTCGCCAGCGCCCGCTGCTCCACCTCCGCCTCCTCCGTCAGATGAGGGGGAGGGGAGGTCCCCGGCGATGCAGGGCACGGTGCAGGTGGACTTGAGGGTTCGGGGCCCCATGGTCACTTGAAGCAGACGAATGAGGGGGCGCCCATCTCTCCGGCGAGAGAAGCGGTAGAAGCGCCGGCGAGGCGGCGGCCGGAGTGTTTGAGGAACGTGGGATGAGTGGACGGCACATCTCGATCCAACGGCTAAGATCTAATTCTGGACACGACCTCTAGTTCTGCAAATTGCCCTTGTGCCCCCAGGATGTTAGCGTTCATAATATTTTCTCTTTCGCAAAACACCCCTCTCCAATATAATCCCTCCGTCACATAAAAAACAAATATAGAACCGGACATGATATATCTAGTACTATAAAAATAGAAATGTCTCATTCGATACTAGATTGTTTTTTTATGGGACGAGAAAATTAAGTTGGTACATTCCAGGTTTTTAAAAAATGTGTTAAAACCCGGCCTCCACACAAAAAAAAATGTGTACGGTTAAAAACTAGGGGTGCAAGCGACAGACCGTGAACCCGTTTATAGTACAAATAGACAGGTTTACATGTCTGTCCGCTTACACCCTTACCAAAAACTAATACAAAGAGTATTTAGACTTAAACCTTACAATAGGTTCCATGCAACGCATAACACCACATGAGCACATACTCACGCACCCAATTTAACATAGAGGTCACTGACCACAACCAACCACCCAAGTAGGGAGTACTTTGGTATGGGGCACGATGGGCATATTCAGTTTATTGCCATTTTTAATCTTACTAATATAATCTAAAAAGGTGGGTAGTTTCAGAATTTTCCTCTAATAAAAACATTACCAAATTTTAGAAAGGCATCAAACTAAATACATGCAACCAGCTATAAAAATTCGGCGACATCGAAACTTACACAAATTTAGTAAGGTTGAACAATACTAAAAAAAACTCAAATCTCATATAAACATTTTCTACGTGGTCCTTGCGCTAGCAATTTTTTTTCTTTGGAATCATTCTTTGCCTCCATTTTTGAAGGATTTCAAACATGAGCTCAAATCTGGTTATTTTGATTTTCTTTCGGAAGTCCAAGGCATTTTCTCTCTTCATCGCTCCTCTTATATTAATTCTAGTACCACTACTAGAGAACTCCTCATCTCTCTCAATTCGTAACCCCCTTTACTCCCGGGTAGTAAACCGAAAGAGAGAATCCGAGACTAAAGATGTAGCCAGGCCAGGACTGATTGCTACTTTTTTTTATTGTTTTTAACATTGAATATTGATTTCACTCTATCCCCAAATCATCCCCAAATAAATCATCACATATCACAAATCCAACAGATCACATAACAGAAGATATCTCTAAATTCTCAAATCAATCATTTCCAAATACATCACAAATTCTAAAAAATTACATCACAAGCTCTACAAAAATCATCACAAATACATCACATGAATACATCACACACAAATCAAATATATCTTAGATCTCCAATCACAAATTCTTAAAAAAAAAAACCGATGACCTGCCGCCGTCTCCTGCCGCCCTCCCAGCCTCCTCCTCCGCGCGCACAGGCCGCCGCCGCCCGCTGGCCCCACTGCCCCGCAAGCCGCCGGCCGCTGCCGCGCCGTCTCCCGCGGCCCGCCGCCCTTCCGGCCTCCTCCTCCGCGCGCGCGGGCCACCACCGCCCGCTGGCCCCACTGCCGCGCAGGCCATCGGCCACTACCGCGTCGTCTCCCGCCACCCACCGCCCTCCTCCATGCGCATCTCTTGCCGCCGCCGCCCGCTCCTTGCCGGCACTGTGGGAAAAGAGGATAAGACTGTGTGTGAGAGAGACAGGAGGAATAGGAAGATAAGGAAAGGATACGAGTGAGGAGGAATAGGAGATATAAATTTTTGAGGATACGTGCAAAGGTATTATATACGGTATATTGATTTTTACTCCCGGTTGTTAATACCAACCGGAATTAAATATCTATATAAACTTTAGTCCCGGTTAGAAACAACAACCGGGACTAAAGTTAGGATCTTTAGTCCCGGTTGGTATACGAGGTGAACCACACTATATATTAGGCCAGGTAACAACGAAAAAAAGGTATAAAAGTATGGTTCCTACTTCCTAGAAGTATCGTTTGGTACCAAATAAGTCATATTCTTCCTCTCTCCAACACTATGTACCCCTATCCATCCGTTGACCCTGAGCACGAAATCAAAGCACCAACCAAAGAAGACAAAATTGTGAGTAGATGCAGACGACAAACTCCTAGAAAAGCCATTCCCCCATCTTCTTCCATCCTTCCGTGGACATCTAGCCCTATGCAGCCTTCCTCGCGGCCATACTCCTGTTGGCTTCTCGGAGATAGTGTCGATGACCGGCTCAGATAGGGTTGCAGTTGACGCAGCAAGGGAACGGCTTCCGGTGGCCAGTAGCTAGTGGTCGTAGCCGCGGAGAGGGGGACAGAGGACGGAGGGAGCAGCGAACACGCAGTGGGTGGTGGACGACGCTACGTAGACGACGAGTCAAGATGAGGCATGGAGCATTGGGTGGTCATTAGTCTATCCCGTTAGGACAATATGCCATTATGTAGATTTTATGATTCGCAAAACATGGATCGAAAATAGAGGCGGGAACGGGGAAACCGCATCCGAAAACGTGGGCTTTAGAACTAAACGGGCTCGGAAATGCACCCGCGTGGGCTCTGAACCTCACGTGGGCCTGATTGGTCGCATACTTGTGTCATCTCGTCTCGAGAAAATTGACATTTTACCATTGTCAAAAAGGGGTTTCGCCTAAATACCACTATGCAGTTAGGATTCGCCGAAATACCATTCTCAATTGATGGGCTTTGCCCATATGCCATTTTCTTCCAATTCTCTCTTTCCTCTCATCATTATTGACCAAAATGTCCCTAATTGAACCAATTTAAGTATATCAAAAATACATAAATTATAAAGTAAATACGCTAAAATATTTTTACATGTTATTTTTTTTCTCTGCACCAGAATACATAATATGCAGCGTACTATCTCCACAACATCAAAAAAAGACACTCTCAACTGAAACTCTCAGTTTTTAGTGATGTAAAAAATATTTTTTATTTATGCTGTGGAGATAGTGTCTTATACTCTGTAATTTAGTGTAATGAAAATATAGCATGTCAAGATATTTGGGTGATATGTACTATGTAATCTATATGATTGCTTGGTATTTTGGTCAGCAAAAATTAGAGGAAAAAGATAATTAGAAGAAAATGGTGTTTCGGCGAAGCCCGGATGGTACCTGTTTGACGATGGGATTATGCCAATTTTCTCTCTCGCTCTCCCATCCGCCGCCCTTTCTCCTCCTCCCTCCACGAACCACGAATCCCCCTGGCCCCGATTCGCGGCCTTCCTCCTCCGGCGCGGCAGCGGGAAGAAGAATCCGGCGCTCCGAGCCTCCTTGCGGCTGGAGGTTTCCACATGGTTGGTCTCGGTCGGTAATAGATCTTCCCAGTGTTGGTCGAGGCATTGGCAATGAATGGGCAATGGCGGGATCTGAATGTCATGTCAGTTGTGGGGGATTTCTTGCCCTAGTCCGTTTGGGACTAGGGCTCAATCAAACAGCGGGAGTCTAGTTCGTCAATCTCCTACTCGGGCAGAGATCGGCTTTGCTTTTATTTATTACTCCTATATAGGTACATACACCAGGAAGACGATTATTTCTAGCAAGAATAGCTGCTTGTTAACTAGGGATTAGAGGTGGGGTTTTCACAAGGAGGAACTACAACTCTGCTTTTGGGGTGCTGCTGCTGCTGCCTTCAGTGATTCAGCAGCATGATTTTGACAGTGTGAGAGGTTTGAGCAAGAATAAGTTGGGGTTTCTTCTTTGCCAATAAGGGGATTCGGGATTTGAGTCCTGGACAGCTGAAGGATCTCAGGATCAGGATAAGTTAACTGCAAGTAGTTTTCTTAGTAAATCTCTGAAGGATCAGATCAGGATAAGTTGATAGCAAGGGGAGTAGTTTGCTTAATAAATCTCACCATCCAGTAGCACTGATGGAGCTCCCACAGGACATTTTGATGAGCATCTTTAGCACCCTGGAGATCCTTGACCTCATTCGGGCCGGTTCCGTCTGCAACTCTTGGCGATCTGCGTACACAAGTATATGCAGCCTTGGACACTGCAAGCCGCAGCAGACACCATGCTTGCTGTACACATTTGAGTCTGACGGCACCAAGGCGACAGGTCTCTACAGCCTAGCGGAAAAGAAGGCGTACATGTTGACTCTCCTGGATCCGGCATTGCCTAGTAGGTTTATCATCGGATCCAGCCATGGCTGGATTATCACCGCCGACGAGAGGTCTGAGTTGCACCTTGTCAACCCCATCACCGGCAAGCAGATCGCCCTGGCACCTGTCACCACCATTGAGCAGGTGAAGCCCATCTTCGACGATTCCGGTGCTGTCCACAAGTACAAGTACTCATGGTATACAGGACAGATGACGGTTTCCGACTCACCCTCGATCCTTGCTCCGGATGAGCTGCGGAATTTTCTTTTCAGCAAGGCGATCGTGTCTTCTGATCCATCTGGGGGAAACTTTATTGTGGTGCTCATCCACAATCCTCATTTGCAGCTCTCGATTGCGAGACCAGGGGATGATAAGTGGACCTGGCTGCCGCCACACAAAGACTATGAGGACTGCATATTCCGGGATGGGTTGTTGTATGCCTTGACATCAGCAGGAGAAATTCATGAGTATGATCTCAGTGGCCCGGCAATCGCACGGAAGATAGTCCTGAACAAGGTGAAGGGCTTTGCATGCGAGAACATGTACATTGTCCGAACTCCGTGTGGTGATCTATTGCAGGTGTGGAGATCGTACGATCCGCTGGATGACGAGGATGAAGATGCATCGGATGACCTCGAGGCAGACCATGATGATGAGTCTTATGTTTGGAATACCACCATGATCAAAGTACACAAGGTTGACTTGGTAGCGAGAATGCTCGTGGAAGCATGCGACTTGGGTGAGAATGTGCTGATTCTTGGGCACAACCAATCGCTTTGTCTCCGTGCTGATGAATATCCTCTGCTGAAGGCGAATCATGTCTACTTCAGTGATGATAGAGAGCTCTATATTAAAGGATGCAAGAATGGCTGCCGTGATATTGGAGTGTTCAACCTGGAAAACAACTGCGCTGAGGAAATTGTGTCACTTCAGCTTTGGTCGAACTGGCCTCCCCCTGTTTGGATGACACCCAATGCTAGAAAAATAAGTTTGGAAACGCACAGTTTGTGATGTTATAGTAGTTCCGGTCATCTATGTATGTACTCTGGTGTTCAAACATATATGGATAATGTGCTCAAGATTTATTATAATTCTGATGAATGAATTGATGTATATAGCATGAGTTTGTCCGACTACAGCATTTATCAGATTTTCGTGATAATAAATTTAGTTTCATCTGTTCTTGGATGCTTCGTCATATATTCCATATGAATTACCGCAATTTCTTGTTTCAGCTGCAAATATTATTCCCTCGGTAGCTGGATCGCTAGAACGTGGAACAGTATAGAGTTATCATGGTTGCAATGCAGATATTTCTGAAGACAAATACTGTTATACTTCTGAAGACGAATATATATACATAGAATGTTCATGCATCCATTTAAAATACAGTTGCTCAACTTTTAAATTTTCAACTTGACACGTCCGGAACTGGCATGTCATGTGGACAGTGAGAATCTCCTATCTGTTTCGAGTTCCAACACTTCTTTGCAACCAAATCAGTTATCAGTTCTTGGGATTATGTATTGAAATCGGCTATTCGATAGAAAAAATCCTGACAATTCAACTCTTCGACCTAGTCAGGTAAACCTCTTAAATCATGCTCCTGCTCCCGCCATCCAGTTGCTGTCTACATAAATTACAAGAACTGAATCACTGATTTCCAACACACACAGCTCTAGCAGGGTTGATCCTATTATGACAAATCGAGCTCTTTTCTGCTCTTTATTACAGCATTTTGCTTCGACTCCAGGTCGAGTGCATCCAGGTCCCATGCGGTCGCCAAGTAGCCATATAGGACCCATGTCCGTTCCCCCTTTGCGCCCACTTTCACAAGCAGCGGATTGCTGCCCCCATCAGCACCAGGGGGAACACTACGGACGCGATACCATTCAGCGCGTCCATGGCCTTGTTTCTCCAAGGACTGAGCAAGCCTCTCGGCCTCGCTGAGACCAGCGAGGCTGCTAGCAAATTTCACCAGCATGGATCTCTGTCCATCCTTTCCAGAGAGTGGCTTCACGCTTGCACCCACAAAGCCCATTTCTGCATAACAGACAACAGTGGGAATTCATGTCAATATTTAATTAATGTGTTAATGGAACAGTGTACTTCAAAAGAACGTTTGTATGACTTTACACATGCAAACCAGATGCAGATCTGTAAATTTGAAAGAGTGACAGATTTAAAGTAGCGCATATTCTTGATGGATGATGTGCCTAAGTACACACTTGAGCAAACTCCAGAGCTAATATGGTCACATGAGAAAAGACATGGTATAAGATCCAAATGCTTTATGGAGTGTCAGAAGCACAAGCATATTAAGGATCAAATCATAGTTCGTCCACAATCTATGACCTAATAAAACTGGCTGATTAGCATAAGCCATATGGCTTTGTAGTTTTGTATGAAATGTGGAGAGTAAGAGTATGCATATACAAATACAATTCACAAATAAAGTGTGAACAAAAGCAGGGCCTACTGAGGTCTGAATCCGTTTGAGCTTCTGCCAAGTACACAGTATCAAAATCATATGCTAAAATGCGCAGAGCACCTAGTGGGCTCTTCGTCTAAACCTGCTTAGAAATCCTAAGGTCAACTCAATTGCAACCTGAGATGACTTCAGCAAGGGAACAATATCAGGCAGATCAAACTCCTTAATAGCAAAGGAATCTGACTCATTTAGTAAATCATTGACAGTATATTTTTATATTTTGGAAAATTATATAATTTAGGGGATAAACAGAGCCGCATATAAACAATTGGGTCAATAGCAATCAATAGTTAACAGAACATGAGCCCATTGCTGAGGTAAAACAATGTTTGAAGCCTCAACATAGAGCCAAAGGTAAGCTGAACTAACTGAGATCTAAATAGCGCCCAACCTTGGCAGCAGTATCAATATCAAGTATAACTTGTAAAGACCTTAATATTAGTAGCAGCTGAATTTCAACTGGGGAAAGGCCACAAAAAAAGGTTCCTCCAAAGACTAATAAAGGATTATTGATTGGCTAAAAGACTAGAAATTATAAAATACAATTTGAGCTTCAGTAACTGGACAGTTGATACGCTGTAAGCCTAATTGGCCACCTCTGCATATAAGGCACATGCACTATCCTACCCACCCAAAATTCCTCAAGATTTGTGCAAGGAAAATAAAAAAGAAGATGGTCAGTTTATTTGATTTTGAAAGTTTGCAAACTCAAGCATATTTGAGGATGGCAATAAAGCATGTATACGCATAGACGAATGCACATTTGGAAACTGGAAAGTCATTCTGATTGGTAGCCATATTAGTCTCTCTTCTAAAGAAGGTGTACGAAAATGGCCTAGAACATTTTCACTGGACATCCAACCGACCAGAACAGAAATTGATTGCGCCCAATGCAGGCACAAAAACAAGGTCAAAGAAAAGCATCCGCACTCATGCATAACACAAAAATGCCAACTGCCAAGACTATTGCTCATATTTAAGGAAATTAATTTCATTGATTTAATCCAAGCCAGTTATTTTCAGCCCACGAATCCCTCCAAGCAAACACAAAGACAGCAAACATCACCTCTGCTCATTAACAAATTAACCGATCTTAACTAAGGAAGTCACAGGGACAGAGCAAACATTTGAGGAATACCTCTGAGCTTGCCCTCCATCTCTTTATTACTCATGCCATCCTTTTGTCCATCATTCTTTGACTTGTATGTGTTCTCAATTATGACTGTTGGTGGCCATAAAATAAGATCTCCTTGATTGGCTTCAGCATCAGCAGTAGATAATGTTTGGTAAGCCTTTTTGTGCACAGGATCTACGGAGTAATTCCAACCCATAAGAACACACAAAGCTTTGTGCAACCCAAGATGATCAGCACGAAGCTCTGCACTCTTCGCATAGTATGAATGATTGAGGAGTGAATGCAAATCTATGGAATCCCTGTAATAAAATCATGTGCACAGCCTCTTAAGAAAAGGAAATTATGCATAAAATTCTCTTAAAAAAATCATGCATATAACTGCCTTAAAAGACAATGCACGATTAGCAAAGTTTGTACGGGAAATAAATTCTAAGAACAACAATCAAGAAACATAATAACACAAAAAATCAATATGTATTTATAAATTTTAGTGACAGTTCGACAAATAGCAAGACAGATTCTGCAATTGAAATTCAACATCAAAATTCCAGACAATGGACTTGAGGATTAAAAAACAAAGGCATAGGTTCTGCTATTGAAATTCAACATCAAAATTCCAGATAATGGACTTGAGGATTAAAAACCAAAGGCATAGGTCCATGAGTCAACCAGGGACCCACAATAGATTATAGATAGTATAAAAAGAAAAACACAGTATACAGTAGTTTTTTTCCAACACAGGATAAGAAATAAACCATCCAAAAAAGATCACGCAAGAATAAAACAAAGGATAAGTTCTCTCTTATCAAAAATGAAGACTGAAACTCACAAAGTAAATCCAAGAAAGCCAAATGGCTGTTCACATAAATTTGAACGGTGGGAAGAAGCATGAGCACATAAACTACCTGGTGAAAACGTTACACCATAGTAATTTTAACATATTAAACATGGAAATATAGGTTCTAGAGGTCTCAAAAAACATAGTTAGCTTCTGTTTATTGCAGGAAAATTAGGCACATGCAGACTTGCCGTGCCATCCTAAAGTTGCGGGTATAGAAATATGCCATTATAAAGTTTTGGGATTTTGGCTTTATGCCATTCCAAAGGTGCTGCTGTCAGATATATGCAACTCTGAGCTCTATTAGACCAATTTGGGCCCATATCCCTCTATCTCTCCTCTTCCCTCTTCCCTCACTTAGTCACCTCGGCTCTCATGGCGCAGCCCAAGCCTACAAGTAGTAGACATGCACCCACAGTAATGCTTCCAGCCCACCTCCCCCACCTACGCTGATGCCACCAGCCTCCTTCCCCATCTGCTCTTCTGTGGGATGGTGACAGTCGGTGCCGCACCCATGGCATCCAGAATTACTAACACGGGTGCAGAGGATGTCAGCACCTGGTCCCAGAAAAAAGCCTCCACAAAACAGGCAAAAGCCTCCGCAGGTTGGAAAGTGTGATGGGCAAGGCACTGCAAAACAGGATGGGTGAGGAGGAAGGAATTGAGCAACGTCGCAAGACATGGGAGGAGAAGTGCCGTGGCCAGAGATGGATGGGAGCAGCTTCACTGGAAATGGAGGGGAGCGGCATTGATGGAGATGCAAGGGGGAGCTGCCTTTGCCAGAGGTGAAGGAGGGAGCGGTGGGGATGGAATAAAATAAAGACAGGTATTCTGGTCCAGATTGATGTATAATGGCATATTTCAAAAACCTGCAAGTTTATAACAGCACAAACATTTTGTAAACATGCAACTCTAGGGTACCCTTATACCTAAGTTTTTCCTTTATATCACTGATCAATACAACATGATAATTAAATGGTGAAATGCTTCTCTACGGATAATTAAACCTAACTAGTAAGTCCACTGCACTTAACAAAGCAAGCTCAAAAGGAAAATCAGCCATGGACACAACGTATAGTCGTATACTAGTAGGCAGAAGCATGCCCAAAGCAGGGGTTTCAACATTCCTGAGGATGCTGGCTGTCTCCTATGAAATCACTGTATTCCAAATGGGCCTAAGGAATACAATAACTATTTTTGGAACTATGTCAGTTAGCTAACACTGATGCAATCTCAGCTTGCTGTGATCTACCTACCACCTTCTCATGAAGCCAAACGCTAAAATGAACATCCTTGTCCTCTACTCCTGCTTAAAAGGAATGTGCCACATCTAGAATTTACAGGCTTTCATCAACCTGAAAGCTTTGGTAATTGCCAATATCCTAGTAGTAAATAAATACTACAAATGAAAGTTGTGTTCGACGTTATTGCTTGAGGTAGTGTGGCTCCGTGATACTTTAATTCCAAATGTCATTCAGTCATCTACATCCAAGCATAGCATAAATCAAACAGGAAAGGCTTTCATAAGCGTGTGAAGAGCATACCTTCCACACACGGTGCATTTCAGCTGCGAAATCTTCCCGTTGGCCCTGTAATTCTTCTTCTGCTCCGCATTCTCGTTCATTAATTTAACCATCTTAAGGAAGGAGCTCTTCAGCTGCTTCGCATCCACGTCTGGCGTCTCCACCTTCACCTGCTTCGCGACGCGCTTCTCCTCCGGCTTCTGCTGCTGCTGGCGACCCGAGGACTCCCCGGGGACACTACCATTGGCCTGACCCTCCCACTTCCGCTTGGGCGCCGGCATTGGCAGCAAGGCCGCGGGCGGCCGCATCGGGGCCCATCTCTCGGCGGTAGGTGGCGGGAGACCGACCGGAGGGCCGAGCTGGCGCGCGGGGAACGGCGGCAGCGGCAGCGGCAGAGGCTGCCGGAGCTGCGGCGGCGGCTCGAGCGGGAGCGCGAAGTAGGTGCGCACGGTGCCGTCGGAGAGCACCACGTTCCGCCGGTCGAGGCTCTCGAGGCCGTACTGCGGCGGGGGCGGGATGGACGCCATGGCCGCCTCCACCGCCGCCACCGTCAGCAGCGGCCGAGACGGTGGCAGCGGCGGAGGCTGCTGCTGCTGCGGCGGCGGGAGGTGGTGGTGCGGCGAGGGGAGGCGCGGGTGCGGGGAGGGGAGGAGCGGGGCGGAGTTGGGGTTAGCGCTGTTCGTGGGGTTAGCGGCGGCGGGGGTGGGGGTGGGGGTGGGGCCGGAGCGCTTGGAGTTGGGATCGGCGGCGGAGGAGGAGGAGGAGGAGGCCTTGGAGGAAGCCTCCGGCGGCGGCGGCGGCGGAGGCTTGGGCCGCGGCTTGGGCTTGGAGGTGGCGGCGGATTTCATGGCGGAAGATTGCTAGGGTTTCTGGGGGAGCGTCGGATTGGATTTTGGGGGTGGAGAAATTAGACGGGGGAAAGGAGGAAGGAGAAGACGACTTGCGTGAGAGAGGATCGGAGTCGGAGTCGGGGAGCGTGCGTTGCGTGTGACCTGCATGTGGCCGTGGGACCCCCATTGTCAGTCACTGTAGAGCTGAAACCGAGCTGGAGTAGGGTTGACATGTCGCAAAGAATATGTCCATGCAAAGCTGAGGGTAGCAAGTGCAATAGTTGGTGATAAACCTGCTACGTCACGTTAAGAACTGAGCTGGATAAAAAAGTTGAAGTAAGAGAGTCCTGGCCGACGACAATTTAATCGCTAGATATGTACGCGCTCCTATGCAGCTTGAGTAATCCCTGCTATTCACGTTAGGGGGAAAGAACATAAATTGAGTAGAAAAGTAGTAGTTTAAAGAGATTTGTATAGACTGTATAATGATACATTGTTGTATATACCACCTTTAAATAATGGCTCTTGCTGATGTGGTAAATTTTAGAGTAAACGCTTGACTATACTATTGGACTTGCTCTTAGTGTGACAGGGTGTTAAACTCTCTCAAACATACCGGCTCGTATATTCTGTGACATGTTGATCACCCACGCGTCTCAACCGAGACGCTCGGGCCTTCATGAGACGTGTTCCTATCACCTCGTGCACGTCTTGCAGTCATGTCATTCAAAAAAGATCACAAGCATTGTGAAGTACATTGCCTATAAATGATTTTGGATTGATTTCACTGTACAAATGGGCTAGAGGCACACTACGTGAGGCTTGCACTGCTATTGCCCTAAGATCGCCGTAGGTCTCCATATAAATAGATAACATGTAAAGTATCACCCGACAAGTGATGTAATCTAGTTGTTTGGATTTTGGGTCTATAACTGTTGACAACGTAGATAAAGTTGAGGTCATGCAACCTTCGGTTCTATAATTATTCACCATTTTCTGTATATCTCCCCAAGCCCAACCCAATGCCAATAGAAATTTTAGCAATTATTGAGTGGCTTACACACAATTATAGACATGCATAAGAGCCACTCATTGGCGTTGATAATCACATATTCATTAAACTAGATTGAGAGGATATATATAGCTATAAGGTCATATATTACACCTAAGACATTATTTTCATGTGCATGTCTGGTCCATATATTTGTTTGGAAGTGGTTTAGACCTCTCATGGATAGGAGTACAATCTCACTAAACCACACAATGTGTGTAACCATTTTGATATAGGCTTAACTTGGCCCTAAAATAGTCAAAAGGAAAGAAAGGAAAGAGCAGAAACAAGACCAACTCTATAAATTTGAGATTTGTATGTGAAATGTAAAAACCCTAAAATTAAAGAAAAAAACTCCTTAAAAAAACATTAGGAGACTTGAGGATTATAATTTGTTTTCAATAACTAAACAAACTAAACTACCAATGATTTAAAATTTAAGAAAAATCAGGATATCTAAGCAGTTGACTATACTATTAGGTTTGTCTGTGTAATGGTCTCTGGCAAAAGAAAAGAAGTCTACTCCCCTTCTCAGGCCCTCACCGTCGGATCGACCTCTGTCGAGCAGAAGCAACGATCCAACGGCCAAACCATCCAACACAACCCCCATGGCCCACCTGTCAGCCTCCCATTCCACCCAACCAAAACCCCACCCCATCCCCCTCCTAAAACCCTAATAAACCCCCCCCTCCTCCTCCTCCTCCCCTCCCGCCGCCTCCCCGCGCCGAAACCCTAAAAATCCTCCTCCTCCTCCTCTTCTTCCCCCAAGAATCCTCCACACCATGCGGCCACCGAGGGGCGGCGGCGGCGGGCGCTTCGGAGGCGGAGGCGGCGGGCGGTTCGGCGGCGGTGGCGGCAGGGGTGGCCGCTTCGGTGGCGGCGGCAGGGGGGGCCGCGGCGGCGGCGGCGGGTTCCGCGACGAGGGCCCCCCGGCCGAGGTCGTCGGTGAGCGCGTCTCCTCCTCCTCCTCCCTTCCCTGGATTCTCTCTCTGTTTGTGGGTTTTTCCGGCGAGATTCGGTTGGTTTCTGATGCGTGCGTGAGCACTGAGCAGAGGTGTCGACGTTCATGCACGCGTGCGAGGGGGACGCGGTGACGAAGCTGACGAACGAGAAGGTGCCCTACTTCAACGCGCCCATCTACCTCCAGAACAAGACCCAGATCGGCAAGGTCGACGAGATCTTCGGCCCCATCAACGAATCCGTGAGCTCCTCTCCTCCTCCCCCTACTCCACTCATTCTTGATCTTGAAGAATCCAACCTTTTTCTTGCTTCAGGTTTTGTTGAGTTCAGGTAGATGTGGCTAACTGCTTGTATAGTGTAGTACCTGCTGATATAGGACTTACGCTTCACGTTTTTGTTCGGTTGGAGATAGCAACTCGGGTTTGTTGCAGTTGCGACTATAGTAGTGAATTTAGAAATGTTCATCATAGCTATTGTTCAGTTGCGGCGCAGCAATGTTTTCTTTATCTCTGGGTTGTAAGCTCATTGTTTTGTACTATTGAGCTTACAAATCAGCTTGCGAATCAATAGATGCAACCCGGGCGGTGTCTGATCAACCTTGTGGATATTTTAGTTCTCAGGTTGTTCCTTGTAAGGTCAACAATTTTGTACTGAAACCGCCTTATTTTTAGTCCGTTGAGTCTGAATTTGAATCGCGCGTCTTAAAAGTTTGTGTTGTGCTTGCAGCTTTTCTCCATTAAGATGCTGGAGGGGATCATTGCAACTTCATACAGTGAAGGCGATAAGTTCTACATCGACCCCATGAAGCTTTTGCCTCTCTCACGCTTCTTGCCACAGCCAAAGTATGATGCTAGCCTAATTTATAGCTTACTGTTTCCGGTGTTAAATTTGCTTGTAGATTCGGGTTCACGTGCAAACTTGAATTGATAACACCATGTCATGCCAACTGCTATCTTTCTCCCAACAAGTATTTCTAAAACTCAATTGAACATTGATAATTCTCAAGAAAGCTAATAAGTGTTACAAATACTAGCAGCTCTAAGAAATATATTCAAATTCTAATGTATGCCTATTAAGCCCAAAGATTCCACTATTGTAGTCTGCATTGTTTGGAATTAATTGATGAATCTACTGCAGGTTCTGACTACAGAAATAGTGCAGCTTCTCTGTCCTATATGACTATACGAAATGTTACAAGCAAAGCATGAGGAATGAATATAAAAAACTAAACAAATAGTGAAATATCTATCTAATTAACACCAAGGAGTTGCGTAACTCTGTTTGCCTTCTCTGCAGGGGCCAAAGTCAAGGAGGGGGCAGAGGTGGTGGCCGTGGTGGTGGAAGAGGCGGTTTCCGTGGCCGTGGTGGTGGTGGCTTCCGTGGAAGAGGTGCGCCAAGGGGCCGTGGTGGACCTCCTAGGGGTGGAGGTCGTGGTTTCAGGGGGCGGGGCAGATTCTAGTTTCTTAGCTTAAGACCTGGTGTTTGTTGAAACATCATATCCTACATGCCCTCTGCTCAATTGAAAACATTCATGTTCTTGTAGCCTGATGTTAAGTTAGCAGAGCGTTTCCAGCTCTTCATGTGTGGAAGTTGAATCTCTATGGAACAAAGTTTTCATTTCTCTTCAGTACAAGTTATGCATTTATAGTTAATCTTTAAATTTACCGAATGCTGATTCTGACTCTTAATGGATGTTATCCTATGAATCTTTACTCACAAATTACTAAATGAGACAATGTTGGAATGGTCTTACTGGAATGGAGTACTTCGTTTCATATTACATCTTTTAAGTTTAATTTTATAGGAAAATTATCATCCACCACACCACATCAAATTGATTTCAACAAGTCTCATTGAATGTATTTTTTAGTAGTACATTTATTTTGTATTGGAAATGTTATTTGGACAAACCTGAAGTGACTTATAATATAGTGAAACAGAGGGAGTCCATTACACACAAATGGTTCCTACAGATAACTCCTAAGCTGAATCAACACGATCCAGGGTAACTGACCAATGTATTTTCCCTTTGAAGGTCTACTCTACCAACCAATATATTTCCCAGCAATACCAGGCCTTGATAATGAAATCGATACGAGCAAATACCAGGCCTTGATAATGAAATCGATACGAAGTCGATTTCAGATGGATTCTCTCCTGGCATTGGCTCCCAAACGATAATCAGAGAGCTTGTTCAGTAAAAACCCTAAAATTTTACTAAGGACACAACCGGAATATAAACCCTTGCAGATGATACAGCTCATCTGATCAGACTAGTGATTACAAGATGTTACTGATAAACTACAGTTTTTGCAGATACAGGACGTACTACATGATTAATGACCGATCCAACAACACAACTGACAGTTATTTTGGCTATATTAATTCTACAAACGTAAATATACTGAAATGGTCCAACCAAAAGCTTTCCTTCGCCAAGACTACCTTGAGACAAAAAGATCATTTTCTCTAAGAACTGTTTTTCTTTATCACACCATTGTACACTAAAAGTCCTGTTCTGATACATGCTGCCTGAACTTGCACCTTCCTTCCTGCAATCACCCAAATGACAGGCTAAAAAATGCCAAGTCGGTATTGCTTGTTCTTCAGATATGTCTTCGATAAAACCCTTTTCGCATACACATCGTTCTGCAGCGCAGGAGCATGCGGCCTAATAGCTTCGACAAAGGAGCTATGTAGTTCACCCTGCACAATTATTTAAACAACATTTATACAAGAATTGAGGAGAGAATTCATTTTGCACAATTATTTAAACAACATTTATACAAGAATTGAGGAGAGAATTCATTTGGGTGAGGATGCATCGCTACATTTACCTTGCACTCTTTAAGTGCTGTTTGAATCACAAAATTCCCAAATGGATCTGCCATGATATGCGGTAACTTGGAATCAGCCATAAGTTCATGGATAATCATTTCCCGGTCGAGCTCCGATGCTTGCTTCAGACAATTTTCGACGACATGGCTACCACACTTCTGCATTGATAGATATCCAAAGTGACCCTTTAGTTCTTTTACTATTTTGCTTGTGGCCCATTCAATTCCTAGGTTGACAACAAACTGAATGACATAGTTTCTGCAAAAAAAAAGAAATCATATGTTATTAAAAAACATTACTGTAATATTACTTAGAACACTTAAAATACCTATTAAGTGGAATGCAAAGATAATGCCATACCCATACTGATCCTCTGAAAGGCTAAGGGCACTGGATGTGATCTTGCACAACAAGTTGTACTTCTGCTCATCATTTGAATGTTCAATACACTTTTGAATGATACAACAGCCATGTTGATCTTTTGCTAATCTAAGAAAACGCAATGCGGCAACATCAAGAAGGAACTGTAACAAGTAATACAGGCATCCACAGGTCAGTGCAAAAACAATGGAGGCCAAGAAGATTAATATGCATATCAAACAATCAAATTCGTAATGTAAGATTATTTTCATTGTTATCCTGTAGTGCCATTGTTGCTGCACTGTGAATGAAAACATGCGCATATGACGGTTTTCCAGTGAAGAACTAGTTGGAGTTATGTACAGACTATAGATAAATTGAAAATTTTACAATATGTCTATATTATAATTTTTTAGGTGGAAACAGTCGTGGGTTGTTATGATCTGTAACCCTACAGGATATTAAGATGAATCAAGAAGTATGACAATACAGAAAGACTATGTAAATCACATGACTGGCAGATGCTTTACCGCTTTATACTCAGGTAACAATTTCTTCAAGCACCGTTGTGCAACATGACTTCCATTAGTATCTGTCATCAAACGCATTGCTCCAGGACTCAATGCAGATACAACCTTCGAAATTTGTTCCGGAGTATTTATTGTATCTATGACCTTTTGAACTGTGCGAGTCCTGAATATTTTTTTCTAATAGATAAGAACAAAAGGCAAGAATATTAAAGATTAAAAATTATGAAGAGATCATTGTTCATACCCATGCATGTTGCAAGCAACTGTAATAAGCTCTCCAGGCACTCTGGTAATTTCACAAATTATACGCGTCCTCTGATCATCACTGCACTCTTCAAGCAACTTCTGAACCAAATAATTGCCGAATGGATCAATCATAAGTTCTCCAAAATGATCAATAATTTCAGCTAAGATTTTTTCAAAGTCCTCTTTGGTGCCTTCAGTGAATACTTTTTGCAGAAAGCGGCAGCCGTTTTGATCCTTCGCTAACATATAAATCCTTCCAGCAACTTCATCAACTGAACCATAATTCAGCTGTGTTGATTTCATCGCCAAATCATACTCAGATTTTAAGGACATAAACTGGGAATTCAACCCGTTGAGGTGCAAGGTTTCATCACTTTTAACATCCAGATGGTTATGGCCATAACCATTGGTTCTTCGACCCACACCACTATAGCCATTTACTGTAGGAGGGAACTTGATAGCTCTTACTCGATTTACCCCAGCAGAATTCATCAGCATCTTCATCGTGCTGAGATCATCTGGGATTTGAGGTTGCAAGAAACCTTTGGATGAAGAGTTTAGTTCATACGGATGGGCAAACTTTTCAGCTTCCAGCAGACGGTGAAAATCACTGGAGTCAAATGAACTGTCAGTATACATACCAGGAAAACCATCCATATACAAACTGTTCATCTGGTTATTTCCATTATGGTAAACAGCACCATCCAGCAACAGTTGATGTCCATATGTTGATCTGCCCCTTGCAGAAGTGCAAGCTGCAGCCTGTTGATTGCTCCTAACATTTGACCCAGCAGCATGTTGCATTTGTGGATAAACATAGTGTGGTTGCATAGAAGAGTGGTTCTGTACATCCATATCATGCTGCAACAAGAAGTTTGAAGGAATCTGCTGATAAGGTGCATACATTTGAGATTGCTCATCCATATAAAATGGTTGCTGGTAGAGTGAAGCTGATGGCTTGTATGGAGTACTGGCAACTCCACCCATATTATTCATCCCATAGTTCTGTGGCCAATTCCCAAAGTAATGTGAGAGCATGTGTGCTTGTTCTTGTTGGTCAACAGTGAACTCATCAGTCTTTAGCTTGCCATGTCCAGCGCCAAACTGTGGACGCATGGATTCATCCTGAACAAGCAGTGGATCAAAGCTCTGAACTGAAGTAGCCCTCATAGGGCCTGATACATATAGTCCATTACTTGGCACAACATTGCAGGGATTGGTAGGATAATCAACAGGGTGATTTCTGAAACTCAGAACCATGTCAAAAGC
Source organism: Oryza sativa Japonica Group (assembly GCF_034140825.1). NCBI lineage: Eukaryota > Viridiplantae > Streptophyta > Magnoliopsida > Poales > Poaceae > Oryza > Oryza sativa. The sequence continues at coordinate 23,831,555 of NC_089045.1, forward strand.
TGATGCAAGAGACTGCTCATCAGGTAGAACATCACTTTGGCAGGAGCCGGCAGCACGATGATATCTTCCAACAGTCGGTGCGAATTGAGAAGGCGAAGCCCTTCCCGTGCTCAAAGAAGCAGTCCTTGCCACAGAAGTACCACACATGTTCTGAAGCTCAATGTCAGCAGCACTACTCGATGAAGCACCGGAATTCTTGTCAACAAAGGCCCCAAACTTGGAACAATCCTGACCACCCTGTGGATCCTCCATTGCCGCAAACAAGACGGTGTGCGACGACAAGTGAGGCCTCAATCACACAATGCAGGTAAAGTCACTGGACCTGCAACACCAGGAATTCCATGTTAAAATCAGAACTCATCGATCCTATATGAAACAGACATAAAGTATCATCTTTTCAGATACTTCGAGTAGAAAATGTGCAGGCAGAAAAGCAGAGACAAAGACAAAAACCACTGGGAAACAGAACAGAGGGCTTTAGCCACACATGACAGCAAGTCTTCACCAAACAAGATGATGATTTGGACGAACAATCGGGATCAAGACAAGCATCCACACAATTGTATTCTACAGTTAAAAACTACGAGCCAACATTCTGCAGATCACCAGATGGTGACAGGTTTAAACAAATCAAACAAAAGAGAAGGCCAAAATTCTGATCCCCTCATCCACACAAACACATCTCAAGACAATGCAAACTAATACCAAAATCATGACAAGAACAAGTAAATGTGAGGGGGATCAAAAGTGCAAGTAAACTACTACTACTACTTATCACACAGTCCAACAGTCAGATTACACCACCAAGATCAAGAGGAAAATCCATGCGGAATGCAGGGGAATCATGCACCGATAATCCACCCATCGCCGCATCGCCTCAACCTCCCCAATGATCGAAGGCCGCAAAACCCCCAGAAAAACCCCCCCGATCAGGCACGATCCCCCCACCCCCAAGAACAAGAACCGAACAAAACCCACCTCCCAAAAACCCAATCCTTCGGCGAAACAAACCCAACAAACCCGATCGAAACAGCCCTCCAATCGATCCAACCCGATCGAAGATCCCCCAGAGAGGGATGAACAAACTTCATCATCAGTGTAAAAGAAAGAACAGCAGTAAAAAAAAAAAAGATTCAGAGAGACAACCTTCAGGAGTGGATGATGGCGATGCAGAATTCGCAGGAGGGAATCCTGCGAAGAAGAAGGAAACAACTAATCGCGAAGAATCGGGGGTGGTGGAGGTTGGAGATGGATTTATCTCCCAAGATTTTCACGGGTGGTGGCTTGGATGAGAAGGAGAGTAAAAAAAAAGAGGGGCGTTTCTCTCTTCTTCAGGTGGGCATTCTCTCTCTCTCCTTTGGACCCTCTTTGCTCGCCTTCAACTCTCTCTCTCTCTCTCTCTTGCTACTTTCTCTCTCTAGCTTCTTCTCTTTCTCTCTCTACCAAGATGGACTCTTCTTCTTCATTCTCTCTCTCCTCCTCACCTTCCTCTCTTTATATTCGGAGGTGTGATGAAGTAGTGATGGTGTGTGTGGTGTGGATGGGAGAGAAAGAGGGGAAAACGGATGTGTAGAGAGAGAAAGAGTGGGGCCCACCACCACGCTCATTCATGCATGCATGCATGGATAATTTCTTTATAAATCGGGATTTCGATGTAATTTCACACCTCCCTCCTTGCAAATCGGGATTTCTTTGTAATTAAGTTAACCACCTAAAAAAAGAGGGTGTTATTTCTTCATAATTGGGGGGGCTTTGGATGGTGTGTGGGTGTAGATTACATGTTGCTTGTACTCACACAGGTATAGAAAGGTGTTTACAAGTAGAGAAAGTGTGTCATGATATATATGATTAAGGTATGTAATGTGAAATCGACTTGGTAAGCATCTTTTGATTGTTCATGATGATGTCTTATTATCATACTTATAATCTATATATATGTTTGATAGAAAGATATTTTCAAATACTACTCTTCTTGCTATCTCGCTTCAAATTATCAGAGTTGCGCACCGAATATCGAACAAAATTATGATGAACACCGAGAAAAACAATTAGAACTTCAACTTTTATAAAGAATAGACTGAGAATTAACAAGACATGATCTTTCCTATGGTACAATTTGCTTAAATGCGTAAAAAGTTGTCGCATTTGGGTACACCTCAACTTGCAAAATGAAATGCTATCATTGGGTTAACCCTATGAAGGGATTTTTGTTTTTTTAGAAAAAATGATATCATGGCAAGTACTACTACTACTAGAAGAACTTTTGGGGTGCATTCCTAGGTGTCTCAAGCAATTATATTGTTTATGCCCTCAAATTGACCTCACCATGCTTTTCATTGACTCCCTTGATTCGATGCGGCATGCGCTTTTGGACTACCCCACCCAAAGTACAACGAGGTTTGAAGCCTCGCACGGCATGATTAAACAAATCACATCATGTGCTGATGGAGATTATTCGAATGATACATAGTATTAGCAATAGATAACAACATTATCTAATCTAACTAATTGTAGTAGATTAATACTCCCTCCGTTTCAAAATATTTAACACCGTTGACTTTTTAGCACATGTTTAACCATTAATCTTATTAAAAAAAATTGTGAAATATGTAAAACTATATATATATATATATATGAAAGTATATTTAATAATAAATCAAATGATATAAAAAGAATAAACAATTACTTTAATTTTTTGAATAAGACAAATGGTCAAACACGTACTAAAAAGTTAACAATGTCAAATATTTTGAAACGGAGGGAGTATTAGCTAAACTAACTTGAGAGCATGGGTGCTGACAGAAAGTTCGGAAGATGCTGTTGCGAGGTGACGTGTCGATGGCTGGATGAGCGCCACGTGTCCGCGTGCCTTGATCTGGGCCCTCCAAGTAGTAGTACAGTAGTACAATTCAGCAAAAGGAACCTTTTGTTTTGATGATTATGAGCAAAAGGAACAGACGACCGGTAGAACGGTTTGACCTTTTTTTTCTTCTCTGAAACAAATAAGCAACATTTTTTCTTGTCCAACTTGTTTTTCATGTCGTTTGATTTGGATTCTGACCATGTGTGAGCTCCAATGAAAGGAAAACTATGCAATAGTATGAACCTGTTTGGTATGGGTATGGAATAAAATTGTGAGAAACTAAACATAACTTTGTCTCTCTAGTTCATTTTGTAAAGTACTTTAGCCTACTCTAATTTTTAAGTGGAACTAAAATTATTTGATTGGACTTTAGCTTCAGGAGAGATGGGGTTTAGAGTTGAAACTCTGCCAAACATGTCCTAAATACTCTATTGAGAGGGATAATACTCCTATAATATTACATCTACATATGTAAATCACAAAAATAAAAGTGTGCATGTAGAACAAAAGCTTGGGATAAAAACAAACTCTTTCTAAACCAACCAATCGATCTCACAAAATTCATTCCCCCCCCCGAAATTAATCCTGGAGGAATTTCAGCTCCCATATGCGGCCTGCACAAGATAATTTAACATATAATCACATTAGTTTTTAGAGTTTGATTCATGACTGTGTGGATAGATTTACACCAAAATTGAAAGCTTGGTTGAAATTAGAACGATGTGACGGAAAAATTAGAAGTTTATGTGTAGGAAAGTTTTGATGCGATGAAAAAGTTGAAAGTTTGAAGTCACATCAAAATTTTCCTACACACATAAACTTCCAACTTTTTCATCACATCGTTCTAATGTAAATCAAACTTTCAATTTTGAAATTGGAAGTTTGGTTGAAATGATGTGATAGAAAAGTTGTTTGTGTATGAAAGGTTTAATGTGATGGAAAATTGAAAGTTTAGAAAAAAAACTTTGGAACTAAACACAGACTAACTTCGGAACTAAACACTGCGTCAACCATTTTCAGTACCTTCCCATCACCGATCAGTCACGAGTACTAAAAGCCTGTGGAGCCAAAACTTGAAAAGTTCAGAATAGGTCAAAGCTTGATGATGGTCGTTTTCTTTTCTGATTAACATACATATTTTATCTCGGTTTTCATTAGCATATTTTTAAACTGTTAAAAACATTTTATTAAAAACTTGTTATATAGGATTTTCTTTAAAATATCAGATAAATCTAATCTTATATACTTATATAGTTCATCCCCACTAAGTATAGTTATTGTTATTTCTCTCTTCTCACATTAAGGCACATTACTCCAATTATTTCTAGTCTTTAGATGATAGATCTATTATTCAAATTGTCTCTTCTTTCCTCTCTCATAACACCATACAATCTCAATTATTTATAGTCTCAAAATTCATAAAAATTCATAAGTATCAATTTGTTTTAATTTAATAATCATATATGCATCATATGTGTACATATTATGTAACTTAATTTCCCATAGCAACGTGGCGGGATATTCATATAGTATTTTATATAGTTACATATTCTCAGAAATAAGAATGGATTCTTGGGAGGAGCTAAAGATTATGAGAGAAATTAAATGCAACCACTAAAAACTCTGCTAAACAAGACCTTAGTTAAACACCGTCGGACATCTTAATATAATAATCACTAATTAGAGTTGTTTTTTCCTCTAGCAGATGACCGGTTTGGCACAAGGAACATCAGTCTTTCTGATGCAGAGGCTGTGTTTAGTTTTTAAGACCCTGTTTAAATGGGACTAAAACTATTAAGTATCTATCACATCAGTTGTTTGGATACTAACTATAAATATTAAACGTAGACTATTAATACAACCCATCCATAATCTTGGACTAATTCGCGAGACGAATCTATTAAGCCTAATTAATCCATGATTATCCTATATGATGCCAAAATAAACATTATCTAATTATGTATTAATTAGGCTTAAAAAATTTGTCTCGCAAATTAGTTTTCATTTATATAATTAGTTTTGTAAGTAGTCTATATTTAATACTCTAAATTAGTATCTAAATACAGAAACTAAAGTTAAGTCCCTGTATCCAAACAACACTACTTCAGCCCGGTAAATTATCTCTTCTGATGCAGAATGTGGTCACAACTTACAGGTTAGACCTTGACCATATACTATGCTGCCTTTAGCATGAACAGGACTAAGGAAGTGGCCATGAAGCTTCTCTTCTCCTTCTACTGCTACTCGCATCGGTTACTTGCGGTGGTGGAGAAAAGAGATGTGGTGGTGTACTCTCATGGAATCCGAGTCCATTACTGCAAAAGCGAAGGGTCAACAAAGGGACAGACCACAATATCATCGCACACCATGATAGGTTGGGCCTGATTTGGCCTCCCTGACCAATTGCCTTGTGTGTCATGGTATTATCCCTCCGGTGTGGTGCGAGTGTGAAATCTGGTTGTGGGTCTCTTTCACCAGTACACACACATTTCTTGGAGATAATAGAACTATGTCACCTAAGAGCAAGTTCAATAGTATAGCCAACTAGGCAACTACTAGCTCCAATTTATCTATAGCCAATCTAAGGGCACCCACAATGGTTATCTATAGACTCTCTATAAGAGATCCATGTCAGCATATTTTTCTACTTGAAAGGTATTAAATGAAGAGAGAGAGCATAACTATCTACTAACTTAGAGATAGTCTATAGAGAAAAACGAGGCAATGCATGAGAGAGCTATAGATACCAATGTAGACATACTATTAAGGTGGTTTACTATTAATCGAGTTTATTGCTGAGATGTACATGTTTTATAGAGAGCAACTTACTTTACCATTGCGGGTGCTCTAATAACTCATTCATACAATAGTTACATACTACACTATTAATACCTGATCCCACCTGTCATACACACAGTGTGTCTTGGAGTCCGTGCTACAGCTGACTATAAATCTGTAGCCCGCTACACTTCTCTCTCCTTATTTATTTCCTTAAAATATATTTACAGCTGGCTTATAGCCTGCTATTGTACCTGCTCTAAGAGTCATGTGGATTTTAGTATTACAAGTGATAATAGAACTGTCACCTGATGAAGAGTCACGTTGATTTTAGTATTATGTATTAGGGCCCTATTTAGATTCCAACTTTTTTTCTTTAAACTTCTAACTTTTCCGTTACATCGAACTTTCCTACACGCACAAACTTTCAACTTTTCCGTCACAATGTTCCAATTTTAGCGTGGAACTAAACACGGCCTAGGTTGTGTTCTTTTCTCCCCTTCTCTAACTTCCACATCCTCGTTTTTCACATACACGCAACTCAAATTAGTAAACAGAGTTCTTTTTTTAATAAAAAAACTCTATAGAAAAGTTGCATTAAAATCATATTAATTTATTTTAAAAACTTTTAGCTAAAATTTAATTAATTATATGCTAATCCGCTGCTCCGTTATAGTACATGCTCCAAATATAACGAGTTTGCATAACTTTTGTATCAACCTGTAATTTTGTTTTAATCTTGTTTAACTCTTCAACTCCAAACAGAACGGTCAATACATGAGCAAGACAGTGCCACTGCTATCTCTATTTGACCTAGATTTTTTTTTTGCATTTTAGGTTTCTAAAAAACATTTTTTAAATAGTTCTTTAGAAAAACTTATTTTATGAATAGACTATTTTTCTCGGTGCTAGGGTCACATAGACACTGGCGCTAACACTCTTGTCCCCTATGATAATTAAGTCACTCATGGGAAGGGGGTTGTTGGCAAGAACCTATTTGTAACATATTTTTTAAAAAAGGGTTAAAATGTAAATTTTTTTTCTTACAAGTAAGCTCTTAGCGTAAACCTCTTTGATGCCAACGACCTATTTATAAGAAAAATATTCATATTTTGGTTCTTTTTAAACAAATTTATTTTACAATAGGTCATTGTCGCGAAGGCGAGCCAAAGGATTCGGAGTTGAATGACGTACTAATCTCATGGCTAAAATAGACTCGGACGCTATCTGCGGCTAAACGGCGCACGCGTCTCGAACAAAATTGCCGCACGTGCGCAACTGCTGACACAATCGGGCGAAACAGACTTTGGCTGATGTAACGATGACGCCCACCAGCCCACGTACTAAGGTTAGGGTGAAAACATATTTGATTTTTATCTTCAACTTTTTTATAATAATATATAGATATAGAGATATAAGGAATTCCAACATTTACATCCTAACAAGGGTACTACAAGGAAATTTTCACGTTCTAAATAAGCCTACTCAATGTATTTTCGACGGAACCGTAGTCCGTAGAGCCCCGATGTACGAGGCACACACTCTACAAATGACATGAACCTCCTAGTATGACATTTTTGAGTTCCAGACATCCATGTGACCACGCCCCTACTGTCTGGCTACTGCCGCGTTTCCCTCCTGATGCTTGGCTGCTGGGCCTGTGCTGTTTTTATCCTTTGCCGGTTTGGTGATACCGGCAGGTACTCCTTTTTCCTGAAATATAAAAAATTTTGATTGGATAAAATATATCCTAATATTACGAATATGGATATATTTTCTATTTAGATCTATAGTACTATAATACGTTACATCTAATAAAAATTTCTTATATTTTGAATAGTAAGAATTTCCATGCTTGGTCAAGTTGCTTCGTGTTGAATGGATCGATGTGCAGCTGTAGTAGTCTCGAATGGTGGCTTTGGCTTCCCAAAGCTGCCGGTGATGATGATGCTTTCTTTTGTTTCTTTCACCTGTTCGTGAGCTGATGAGAGCAAGTTTAATAGTATAGCCCATTACTAACTCCAAATCATCTATAGTCAATATAATAGCCAATTCATACATAGTTGCTTACTAAACTATTAATAGCTGATCCCATATGTCATACACACATTACATCTTAGAGTCCGTGCTGCAGCTGGCTACAGATCTGTAGCCCGCTGCTCTTCTCTCTCTTCCTTTATCTCTTTAAAATATATTTATAGCTAGCTTATAGCCTGCTATTGTACCCGCTCTGAGACCGTGGTGATTGGAAATGTGTTGGGAAGTAGCGGTTGGGAACGTATCCCCGCACAATTAATTAATTAATTAAGTGTTATCTTAAAAACCAGAATGGCTCGTAGTGCTAGCTTAAAATACTTAAAAATGGATCAAATATGTATTTTTTTATTAACAGCTTACAAATAGAATTTCAAAAAAGAAGTTTCATGAGCTATCATATTATAGATCATAATATAAATACTAGTGGTAGACTATATCATAATATAGATCATTGATTATGTCTGACGCATATACATGAAAATAAAATAATAATTATATAATAATAAGAATAAGAATTATAATCTTAATAAAAGGAAGGGTTCGAATAGCATCTACTAATATTATATTACCAAAAAAAATTGTGAAATATTTCTTGAAAATGTTCGAAAACCATAAGGAAAGTAACAAATCTTTCTTGACAGGAAAAAGTCCAGTTTGATTCCCTCAAATATAGGTCAATTTGATTTGTATCCCTCAACATAAAATTTGTGTTTATCGCCTCCCTCACATATTAAAACCAGTCAAAATAACTCCCTTGACGGTTTCTGAGGGTGGTCAGCTGATGTGGCGTCTACATGGTTTCAACTAATGTGACGTCTACATGACACTAAAAGAAAAGCAGAAAAATTAAAAATCCAACGAGACCCACCTGTCAGTTGGTTTTATATTAAAAAAATAAATAGGCTAGCATGGGACCCACATGTCAATGCCCTCTCTCTTCTTCATCCCTTCTCCTCTGTCTCCTCTACTCCCTCCCTCTCTTCGATGCTAAGAAGGGCGCTGAATGAAGGGGCCAACGACTGTGGCATGGAGAGAAAGCCGCAAAGACCAACGATGCGGTGATACTGGCTTGGTGAAGATGGCAGCATGCATATGCTCCACCCTCGTCTTCAGCACGATGTCCTCCTTCGCACGCGGGACTAGGGGCCACCTAGCCAAGGGATCACGTGAATCTGACCCCAGACGTGAGCTGGTTCTACCGCCGCCACCTTGCTCCTCTTCGTGAGCTCCGGCGAAGAGAAGCTCGAGCTCAAGTTACACAACCGTCGATCCCCCCTCCTCGGCAAATGTCCTAGCCTCACGTAAGGCGGCGAAGATGCCGCATCTGGTTGTAGAGGCCAACAAGAAGAGTCCATTTGGCCCATCGACGAGAGAGGAGCCTCTTCCATGGCAACTGATATTCACCACTCCGTGCTTCCTCTACGAGGAGTCTCTCGATGTTGCCAGATGTTGTTGTGCCTGCGGCATGACAGCGAGGGCGGTGGCATGTGGAGGAGCCTTTAATAGTAGTGGAGGATGAGCTTGAGCATCGAGGGACCCCGTGCTCCTCGTCGAGCTCCTCTCTGGCTTGGCACCGCTGTGTGCTTGACAGGATCAACAGCGATGTCACTAACAGTGGGTTCCCACTACATTATTTATTTATTTTTAGATGACGAATGCAATGCCACATTAGAGCCATATCATATGAAGACCGGGTCAATCTCTAAGTAGATGCCATATAGGACAAAACTGCTCAAGGAGGTAATTTAAGCTGGTTTTAATAGTTGTGGGGGGGGGGGGCTATGCGAATCAAATTAAGGTGACAGTTGAGGGAGTCAAAATTAACTTTTTCCCCTTCTCCTTCGGGACATGTGCTCCTACTCTAGGTCTTCGAACTAGTCATTAATGGTCAGCAACATAGGTACCTTTTTTGGGTATGTATGGAGAAGCTCAAATCGCACATATGGTTAAACTACAAAACTTCTTTTTCATTAAGAGCTTGTTTAGTTCGCGAAAGAAAATTTTTGGGTATCACATCGGATGCTTGACCAGATGTCGGTAGGGATTTTCGGACACGAATGAAAAAAACTAATTTTATAACTTGCCTGGAAACCGCGAGACGAATATCAATTAGGCTCAAAAGATTCGTCTCGCGATTTCCACCCTAACTGTGCATTTAGTTTTTCTTAATCTATATTTAATGCTTCATACATATATCAAAAGATTCGATACGATGTTTTTAATTAGGAAAAATTTTTGGGGGAACTAAACACGCCTAAATCTTATGTTCCAAACAAGAAGGAAGTTAGCTAGCCATCACAAAAAACAGAGGGCAATTACATGCTTCAGGCCCAAGTCCACACCTCATTGGACTTGAATTTGTGCTTGGGCTAAAAGACCTGCCCTGAAGCCTGGCCCATCAACGCTCGACCCAAAAACCCAGCTCGGCCCGCCACACCAGTAAACCCACAAAGCCCAACTGCAGGGGCACCCTCGTAATTTCCACGCACCCAAATTTCAAACTCCGCGGCCGCTCCGCCACTTCCGTCCAGAGACGCGCCTCCCCATTCTAACCTCACCCACCTCACACACACCTACCCCCTCGCTGACAGGTGGGCCCCAGGGTACGCGTCTCCCGCTGCGTCTGGAAGGGTGCGGGTGAGAAAAGTTTTTGCCCGTTTTTTCCGCTTCGGGGAACCCAAGCAGACCAGCCGTAAAACCCTTCCCCATTTTAGCCTCCTCGCCCCGGATCTGATTCAGATTCTCTCATGTGTGAAATGAGATGAGAATGAGCTGCTGCTGATTCAAACTTCGCGTTCAAATCCTTATATGAGAGAGAGAAGAGAGTGAGAGGAGGAGAGGGAGGGAGAGAGAGAGAGAGAGAGGGGCTTGATTCGGTGGAGATTGTGATTTTGCGAGGGCTTTCGCTGTTCTTGATTCCAGGTTAGTAGTTTGCTTGTGTTCAATGCGGCAGAGCCATGCTGATTTCTTTCGGGTTGTTCTTAGCATGTCAGATCTTGCGGATGAACAGAGGTAGGAAGTGATTCCGTGTTGGGTTGATTTTGTCCTCTGTTCTTGGTTCCCGTTCTGTTCTTGCCGCTTCAGACCTTCATCAGTGATTGAAATTTAGTTCGTCCCATCCGAAAATTTTTTGATAGTTGCGCTCGCATGGTTTGGAGGAGTGAAATCTCCATTTCATATAGCTCAAATCTGATGCGACCTCCAAAGATTAATCTTGTTTTACTAGTGATTCTTGATGCTTAAAGATTCGCCCTTCTTTTCCCCTTCTAAAAGATGATTTCTTTTTTTTTTTCTCTTTTGGCTTGCAGGAGCAGGGTGTTTGATCTAGAGGAGATAAGGACGCTGCCGTTCTTGGTTCGCGGCGGCGAGCGATGGGGCGCAGCCTGAGCCCGCTGCTCCGTCAGGAGCTGGACAACCTCGACAAGGACGCCGACAGCCGCCGCAACGCCATGAAGGCGCTCAAGTCGTACGCCAAGCACCTGGACTCCAAGTCCATCCCGCATTTCCTCGCCGAGGTCTCCGACAACAAGGCGGCGCCGGGGCTGCCCTCCGGCGAGTTCACCATCTCGCTCTACGAGGTCCTCGCCAGGGTCCACGGCCGGAACATCGTGCCGCAGGTCGGCAACATCATGTCCACCATCATGTGCACGCTCTCCTCCAGCGGCGGCTCGTTCCCGCTGCACCAGGCGTGCTCCAAGGTGGTGCCGGCCATCGCCCGCTACGGCATCGACCCCTCGACGCCCGACGAGGAGAAGGCCGGCATCATCGCATCCCTCTGCAAGCCGCTCTGCGGCGCGCTGATGGGGAACCAGGACGGCGCAGCGTCTGGCGCGGCGCTGTGCCTGAAGGCGCTTGTTGAATCGAGCAATTGGAGGTTCGCGGCCGGCGAGACGGTTAACGAGGTTTGCCTGAAGGTTGCCGGAGCTATGCATGACAAGTCGACGCAGTCCAATGCTCACATGGCCCTGGCAATGGCGCTGGTGAAGCACAATGGCCTGATTGCGGAGGCTTATGCGAGGTCTCTTGTGAGGTCTGCTCTGCAGATTCTTGATGGTGACACTGCAGAGAGCAGCTCCCAGAAGCGGCTTTCGGCGATCCAGATGATCAATTTCTTCATGAAGTTTGTTGATCCTAGGAGCATATCCTCTGAGCTTAGCAAGGTGGTTGATATCATGGAGCAATGCCAGAATGACCGAATGCCATTTGTAAGAGGCGCTGCGTTTGAGGCATCGCAGACGGCGAAGAGCATTGCTGCGCAGAAGGGATCGAGGCATGAGGTGAGCACGAGCCCGATGGTCGGCTCCAACTTCCAGAGGAGAAGAGAGAAGAGCCCATGCAGGAGCCTGTGGAATGCCAAAGGCATGGCAGCCTCTCCAGTTCAGTTCCAATCACCTGAATCACATGTTGTGGATTCATCCATCATGTGTGAAAGCACAATCACTGAATCGCCGGTCTCGATTGGGCAGTCCTCTTGCAATTTCGATCAGAACCGGCGCACCAACAGGAGATTGTGGAGCAATGATGGTGTTGATGTTTCTCTGAAGGATGGCCTGTTCTTCAGACTTTGCTCGGATGGGAAGTACCTTGAGGATGATTTGGATGAAGTCTGTGACAGTGAAGTAACTGATACCAATTTTGAGTGCACAAACTCATTCAGTGGATTTGTGTCAGCTAGCCCCAATGGTGCTACATCAAGAGACAAGACACCAAGCCCTCAGGTACACATCAGTGCATTTGACTGTTTAAGTTTCTCAAAGAATGCTACATTGTGTGCCTCAGTTTATAACCTTCTGGTTTTATTGTTTTACTAACCTTGCTATGCGATTTGTCATTTTAGGCTTCTGAAAGGCCAATAAGCATTGATGACGTGAAGATATACACAACGCCAAGGAAGCTTCTCAGATCACTCCAGAGCTCATATGACTTTGACTCTGCTCGCAATGAGGAACGATCCATTGCCAAGCTGAACAGCTCATCATCACCAAGTGAGGAAAGTAATGAACTAGAGGAATCATCTGAAGAGATGCAGTCTCAGCTTTCTGACAGCAAGATTGAGGAGGCAAAATATGATAACGAGACCATAGACGCACAGAGTGCTGATGATACGACTCAAATTCTCTCCAACGAAGATAAATCAGTACTCTGCACTCCAGAAGTTGAGGACGCATCCTGCAAGGCATCCTCTGAAGGTGAGTGCAAAGAGCAAGATATCTGTGTCACAAGAAGCATGGGAAAGTCCAGGAAGTACAAGGCAGTATTCAGTTTTCTTTTGAGCATAGTCATGATCGTTCTAGCAATAATCGCCGTTTTAATTCGGATAGAAAGTTATGATGATTATGTCGGCCTTGTGCCTACTTGATGTCTGGATGGCTACAATCAGTGTCTCAATGTTTAGTTTGTTGTATTGGTTCTACCACATTTCAGTGGTAGCTTGGCTTCATTATTTTGCAGTCATTATCTTGTATGACAGCAAAAAAAACTTGGTTATGTTTACCATTTTTATCTTGTGCTGTGCTTATATATAGTAATCAACTGTTGCATCGCTGTGCTGATATGTGTAACCATTTGTTGTGTATTCACTTGACTGCTATTTTGTTTCTGCAATGCCCTGTATGCAACTCTAGTTTTTTTTTCGTACATTCTAAGTAATCAATTGGAAATGGTTTTTGCTGCCTATGTTGTGTTTCCTGAATCGTGACATATCAAGATATTGTGCAATCTTTCAATGGACATAACCTAGCCGATATAAAACATTGATGCTGAAAACCATTCGAAGGACAGCCTTACAAGGTTATTGATACTGAATGTTATTCATGTAGAACCACCATCAGTCTTCAGACTTCAGAGAGCATGTTCAGCAGGATTACTTCGAAATTTTCCAAAACAAAAGTAGGACCACTCTGATTAAAAATAAAGTTTAAACCAAATCCTTAAAGAGAAAAAATTGATCAGCAGAATAATTGAGCCAGAATCATCTCAAATTAAACAGTAACTATAGATATAACTAGACAAGCAGCTATCTCTTCACTAAACAATGTCACTTGACGATCACACCGTGGGATCAAGGACATGCCCCGCAAAGACGATCACCCCGGACCGCTCCTCCATGATGAAGAAGGTGAACGGGTGGTCGGCGACGAACTCGACCATGTCCGGCGGTGGCCCGCCACCGCCACGCAGGCGCACGGTGACTGCGGCCACCTCGGTCCCCTACGGTTGATTTGGAAATATGACTATCAAAATTAGATAGAGGGATTATATACTACTAGCTGGTTGCACTTGCTTGTTTATTGAAATGACGATAAGTACTAGCTGCTTCTGATAATTATGGTATCATTACTCTTTTATGTGAGACAATTTTGTCACAGTTATTCACTTATTCTGCTTTATCAAATTTTCTTTAAGGATTTGGTTGCCGAAATTATGTTTTGGAAAAATTCGGAGCAATCCTATGATCAAGCGAATAGATCTTACATGTTTCTGCAGTTCGGCAGTCCGCACCTGATCCATGCCAGCCTTTGGCATGTTCCACAGAAACGTAGGATCATGTCCCGTCGTGTTCTTTCAAAACAACCTATTGCAGACCATGTCCTGAAAAATGAGGTTAAGATTGTACTAGCTAGTTTCGCAGAAGGAACACTTGATCACTACTCACAAGTGTGTTACCAGGTACTCAATCCCTCCAAACTTTCAAAAACAAATATTACCGAAAACCAAGAGGACATAATAACATATCAACTCAATCTCTCCAAACTTTCAAAAACAAATGATACCGAAAACCAAGAGGACATAATAACATATCATAAAGTAATTCAGATAGCAACTCGAACAGCACCAAATGCGAGACTAATGCTGATCACTTGGTAGGATCGAGAACGAGTCCGTCGAAGACGATCACCCCGGACCGCTCCTCCATGATGAAGAATGTGAACGGGTGATCAGCGACGAACTCGACCATGTCCGGCGGTGACCCGCCACCGCCGCGCAGGCGCAAGGTGGCCGCACCCGCCTCGGTCCCCTTCTCATTCACCTTGACGATCGCCATCTGGGCAACCTTGGTCAGGAACGTCGGCCAGCCGCCGCTGTCGCCGTCGTCCTCGTACGTACATCCCACGCAGGTCGGCCGCCTCCGGCGAGAACGACAGCGAGAGCCCCAGCTTGATGAGGTCGCTCTTGACCGAGCTCAGGCAGCTTGAGCTCGACCGGCCTGGTCTCCGTCTTCACCAACATACCGAACAGGTAGCTCGGCCTCGGCGCCGCGGCGATCACGTCCACCATGGTGGCGAAGCCGTCGCGCTCGTCGGGGAGAAATTAAGACGAACATGGAAACAGTAGACTAAACATTATACAGATGTGTCATGCGGCGGCAGAGGAGGCGAGGGCACCCCGGCGCTCCGGTGACGGCCAGGCCGTTCCTCATGCGGACCCGCATTTGTCAGCTCCCTCTCTTGTTTTCGTCGTCTTCTTCCTCCATCGCCGCCATCTCTCTCTCTCTTCTCTCGAATCCTCTCGCTCTCCTCTTGTCACTTCCCCGGCAAGAAGGTAAGGCACCAGGCCGTATTCACGGGACGGGACCCGCTCCCTGACGGCCCGGCTCAAATCATGCTCCGCCGCTTGCCGCTCGCTCTCTGGTCAGAAGCTAGCCGAGCACGAGATATACTCCCTCGTTTAATAAATGTTTAACACCGTTGACTTTTTAAAATAGGTTTAACAGTTCGTCTTATTAAAAAACTTTTGTGAAATATGTAAAACTATATGTATACATTAAAGTGTTAAAAATATTTAATAATAAATCAAATGATAGGAAAAGAATTAATAATTACTTAAATTTTTTTAATAAAACGAACGGTCAAATATGTTTAAAAAAAGTCAACGCGAGGGAGTATCTCGCCAGCAAGGACGCATGCACTGTTGTCTCGTCCCATCACCCACCGCCATTTACACCTATATATGCCGTTGGATCCACCGACCTCCGCCGCGCAAGAAATCGCCGTCGTCCCTCTCGTTCTCGTCATCGCCTTGCACTCCGCCGTGAACACCGTGGTGGCGCTGGTCTTGACGCCGTTGGAGCAGACGCTGCACCGGCTCTACATCCAAGCAATGAGGAAGAGAGGACAGAGAGTGAAGAGAGATGGAGAGCTGACATATGAGTCTAGGGGTATTTCTAATATTTTACATGATTTCTCTCCCCTTTCCAACCGAAAATTATTATTTTAATGGGTTACGGTGTCCACCAGTAAATATCCAACTTTTGTTAGTGTCTTCCCTAAAAGTGACTTCTCACAGTGTCTAAAACCACGAAGACGCGATGTTCTGTAGCAAAATTTGCCTATCTAGGCCCCTAGCTTGTGGCCTCAAGCTTTAGCTTAAGGCTTGCGGCACATGCCAGTAGTGTTGCCAGATGCTTGGGGTGGTGTTCTCAACGGTATTAGAACATGCTTTCTCCGTCCCATAATATAAGAGATTTTGGGTGGATGTGATACATTCTAATACAATGAATCTGGTACTTATTCCTAGGTACTACCCCCTGTGAACTGTGACGGAGGACATGAAACACGGAAAACATGCTTTCTCCGTCCCATAATATAAAAGTGTTTGCCTTCTCTGCCTTATAATATAAAAGATTTTGGATGGATGTGATACATTCTAGTATAATGAATCTGGTACTTATTCCCATGTACATGTACTACCCCTATGAACTGTGACGGAGGACATGAAACACGGCAAGAGCGCATTGCAGTGGACGCTGATCTTCTGTCCAGATTTATTGTAGAAGCATTACAGTGGACACTGATCTTCTGTCCAGATTCATCGTAGAAGTCGAAAAGATATATAAATACCACAATAATTAGATAAAAATAAAATATTTTAATTTAAATAATAAGGTTTCTATATATATTAATCTTGAGAATATCTTGAGAATCTTGAGAATATTCTCGATTAATATCTTGAGAATATTAATCGAGTGGGCAGCTACGTTCTTATATATTGTGTCGAACACATTAAGCATCACATATATCATGCAAAATTCAATTAAGGACGGTAAAAAGATCGTCCACAATCATCACCGAGCACGTTAATCACAGTGAGCACGTCATTTTTTTTGACAGCTGAACGACGCAAAGCTGTGGATAGCAGGGACCTTGTCAGATACCAGAGACTTAGCTTTACAAAAGATGCACAATGTTTAAGCCAACCGAGATCACAACCTCAACACTGAAAAGAATCTGCATTAAGTTACATGCATACCATATATACACTTATCCCAACTGATGATGTCAAACTAAAAATTATTTAGCCTTCAAGAGGTTCATCCATCTAAATTATTGTAGTGATAGACCTCGCTTGTTCGGCTTCATCTGCATTAGCTCTCTTAACCAACAAGGCCAATTCATCCTTTTTAACAGCCCTGACATTATAGGCAGCCACGAGGTTTTCATAGAGTCTAAGGCAATCTCGTGCATATACAAGATCTTTGTATTTATCTGCATCATCCGGCAACTTTGATTGCACGTCGTCTGAAAACATCTGCAAGAGACACAACGCACAGCCAACATGGGTGGAGGCATATGTACATGAATACACAGAGAGCAGCCGATATTACATTTACATGCTCAGTATATATATACTCCCTCCGTCCTATAATATAAGGGATTTTGAGTTTTTGCTTGCACTGTTTGACCACTCGTCTTATTAAAAAAATTGTGCAAATATAAAAAATGAAAAGTTATGCTTAAAGTAATTTGGATAATAAAGTAAGACACCAAAAAATAAATAATAATTCCAAATTTTTTTTGAATAAGACGAGTGGTCAAACAGCGCGAGTAAATACTCAAAATCTCTTATATTATTATGGGACGGAGGGAGTATGACTTTACCTCATCAGAATCACCAATTTTACGGCTGCATATGATTTTAAAAGCTGTCGCGAGTTTTAAAGTGTCCCAATTCTCATAGTCGATGCCAGACTCACGCTTGAGGTAGTGACCAACATCAAGCAATGCCCTACAACATTTCTTCTCAATAATATCACAATGAAACAAGGTAGCTGCAGCCCTAACAATATCCTCGTTGACCTGTTGGATAGAAATAGGTTGCTTCATTACTTAAAAAAAAAAAGAAGCAAAGGCATTTTTGTCTGCAAAACATTGCATCCAAAGCTTGTGAAAAATGAAGGGTTCCAAGTGTGCTCACAAGCTAGCCATTGTTAAATATGTAACACTAAATGACAGGGAGCTACTCCCTCATTCTCTAAATGTTTGACGCCGTTAATTTTTTTAAACATGTTTGACCGTTCGTCTTATTCAAATTTTTTTGTGAAATGTGTAAAACTATATGTATACATAAAAGTATATTTAACAATAAATCAAATGATATGAAAAGAATTAATAATTATTTAATTTTTTTAATAAGACGAACGATCAAACATTTTTTAAAAAGTCAACGGCATCAAACATTTTGGGATGGAGGAAGTATAAAGCAGAGAATGGCAACCAGTAAACGACTCACCATCTCTGGTTTGACATCAAAGCCATAGCGACTTAGAAACATCAGCAGTCCTTGACTCATAGGGAGGCTGTCCTCTTTAGGCAGATTGGATTCTTCAGCAGGCACAAAATTGCTCATGAAACGCTTCATGCCCCACATTACCTCCATCACAACTTCATCATGCAGGCAGGGTATTCCCTGAAAAAAAGTAGTACTCAGCAAAAATAATGGCGCTCAAAGTTGTTGTTCTTCACAAGGAGCTTATACTCACCAAGAATGTTTCGATGGTTGATTTGTATTCCGGCTTTCCAACAACCAATTTCTGCCCAGGGCGACGCCACTGCATGATCATGTCAGTAAGCTGCTTGTTAACACCGGTACCAACATTAATGGCATTGGAATTGTCATCGAATTTCTGAAATTCCTTCAGCCAGATAATCTGATAAAGGAATAAACAAAGATGAGCATGTTGAGAGGCAAAAAGAAATAATTAACCAATTACTATCGTGCAATGTCTCAATCAGAGTAATCTGATAAAGGAATAAACAAAGATGAGCATGTTGAGAGGCAAAAAGAAATAATTAACCAATTACTATCATGCAGTGTCTCAATCAGTCTCAGTTCAGTGGGTAGATTGAATGCAAAGATACCCTCATTCAAGTCCTTGTTTATCACATCTTTGCGGCGTAATTCAGAAAAGTTTCATATGCTAAGGTGGCGCGGTGCATTTGAAAAATTGAACATATTAATACAGTGCTTTCTTGATCGTTTGATGCTACTAGCAATTAGCAGGTAAGCAAAACTGATTTTTGGGCATAACAGCATCTTGCACATGTTACATGATTTACAAGCAGATTTGCGGTGCCAGGGGGCTGTGTTTTGACACTTCTTCTATTAGTAAACAACAATGCGTTTACATTCCTCCCTCGACACAAACAGAAAAAAAAAAGAAAAAGAATGTATGAATCATAAATGATGCAATATTGCTACTAATTGATTTGGCAACAAGCAAATAAATATAATAATGAGAAGGTAAGGAAAGAAGGGACACTCACAGTACTTGCCGGCCTGAAAGAAGCAAACTTCACCCAAATACTCTGGATATACAAGTATAATACATAGGACTCAGGTATCATAACGACAAGAGTGAGCACATTGTTGAACCAAAAAGAAAGGAAGATCACAACAGTACTCCTACTTCTAATGCATCTGGTATGTGGATTTCAGCCCCACAAAGAGAGAAAATTGCGAAGCCAGAGGGCGTCTCAAAAAGCAGCAAGTGCAAACCATGGTTCCTCACAAAGTCCTCAGCACCTGTGAACGTTCACAGAAGTCGAGCAAATTAAGGGCCTGTTTTAGGGAGCTTTAGATTCTGAGAAGCAACTGTTTGGTAGTCAGCTTCAAAGAATCTGGAAAAGCTCTGAAACCCAGCTTCTCCAGCTTCTGGCTTCTTAGTTCATTTTTCAGAATATATAACTATAGATTCTCAGAAGCTGTGGACTGTTTGAGGCAGCTTCTAGCAGAAGCAGCTTTTAGAAAAAGTTGCAGCTGGGACAAGCTCCCCAAACAGTGCCTAAGTAAACAAGCTGGATTACCAAGGAAAAAAAAGCACGTAAACCAATCATTCATCCAGATATAACAAATTAAAAAAGCGAAACCACGGCTTGATCTAAGGCTCAACAAAACCGTAATCATATTCCAATTCACGGTGTAGTTTAGGGTTTCCAATTCCATTGTCAATATCCTACCTAAAGGCATGTGAAATTGAGAGATGACGGACGGCTCACCTGGAGCCCCGCTGGCGGCTATCTCCTTCAAAGAACAGTAGTAGTCGATTGTCGCCGGAGAAGGATCGGGAGGAGGAGCAACCCCGCGACCGCGACGGCGACGCCTCTTGGGCATTGCTACTTCTGCCGTGTCGATCTCCCCTCTTTTCTGATAGCGGCCCAACAAAGCCCAGAAGGTGGAAGGGCAATTTCATCATCCGGAAAGTCCACTTTATTGTTGTCTCTCGGACTGAGTTTGGTTCGTACTCTATTTCTCAACTAGTGTATATTAAATCCTCCATCGTTTTAACCTTTAAGAGAGACTAGAAAAATACCCGTGTGTTGTACTGGGTAAAAGGTTGATGAAAGAGAAAGAGGGCGCTGTCAATAAAAGCAGAGCGAGGGAGCAGTGTGAAAAGTGAAACCGTCAGTAAAAATTGAGCGAGGCAGAATTGAACGACGTACCAAGAAATAACAAAAACAAAATACACGGACGACCAAGATAGAAAGCGCATATGTGACGATTGAAAAAATATATGTTTTTTTAAGTAGATAATCCCTTCTAATATATGACGTTGTTGACTTTTTATATATAATAGAAAAGTGCTCGTGCGTTGCAACGGATAAATGCTATTTTAATTTTATTATTGTTATACGGTTTAGTTAGGGTAAAATTTACTATGGGAATTCACTTGGATATTTATTTTCAAAAAATCATAAGCAGCAATTAGGAGTCCGTATTTCATCTCAAGTTAGCATGCGAGTTTTATCAAAAAGATCTCTTATACGACTCTTTTTATACTTCCAAAAGAAATAAGCTTAAAATCCAACTCAAACATGGATCTATATTTTCAAAAGCGAACGAACTTAAAAAGCCGACTCAAATACGGATGACGTACCAAAATACCGACAAAAACATCTTTAATTTTTATAATAGTAGAGATTCAACCCTTTGTCTTATTTAAAAAACATGTAATTGTCATTTATTTTGTTATAAATTTATTTATAGCAGGGTCATATATTAAAACCAGAAAGGGTATATTAAAACCAAAGAAAGTAAGGAAAGAAAAAGCGAGAAAGTTAATTCAAGATATAGAGCTAGCATGGTCGGTATAATGGTCGAGTAACGCGATGGCGTAAAAAAAAGAGGGGGTGGTCGCTCAATGCTGGAGGGATATCGCGACATTTTCAAAGGTTAGGTAGAGAGACAAGAGTGGAGTAGAGGGCCGAGTAGAACACAATCAGAATTAAACGTGGAAAAAACGATGAATCAAATCCTACGTGTCTCAAATCGGAATATATTTTTAAATCAAAACTTGACATGAACTGTGGGTGGCGTGGCCGAGTGGGACACGGTCTTGTTGACACAATCAAACCTAATCAACCCAAACTTTGACGATAGAAGGCCTGAAACTGTAAGCATGAGTTTCGAGACGGTGATGAATGCTGCCTAATGGCATGAGGAATTGAGACCAGAGCACTTGTTGTTTAGAGAGATACCACTCTATGACTTTCCTAACTATCTGTCACATCGAATGTTTGAACACATGCATGGAGTATTAAATGTAAGAAAAAACCAATTACACAGATTACGTGTAAATTACGAGATGAATATTTTAAGCCTAATTATGCTATGATTTAATAATATGGTGCTACAGTAAATATTTACTAATGATGGATTAATTAGGCTTAATAAATGTGTCTCGCGGTTTCCTGGCGGAATCTATAATTTTTTTATTATTAGACTATGTTTAATACTTCAAATATATGTCCGTATATCCGATGTGAAAACCAAACCAAAAAACTTCCCCCAACTAAACAAGGCCTTAGAGAGATACTCCCTTCGTCCCAAAATAGGTAGAGTTTTGCACTGTTTATGTCCATCGTTTGACCGTTCGTCTTATTTGAAAATTTTTTATGATTAGTATTTTTATTGTTATTAGATGATAAGACATGAATAGTACATTATGTGTGACTATTTTTTTAAAAAAATTTTCTCAATTTTTTTAAATAAGACGGACGGTCAAACGTTGGACACGGATATCCACGACTGTACTTATTTTGGGATATAGGTAGTACTACTCTACATTGCAGAGTTGCTTTGGATGGGACATGATGATTTAACATTTTAGCCCTTTGTATTTTTTAAATCAGTCTATAAACTTTGCTAAAATATACTCTTCCTAAATAAAAATGCAAAATAGCTCTAGCATAAGAAAAATTTACATTCACAGCCTTGGCCCACCTGTAAGCCACACATGACATTATATCCATTCCCAGCCTCCACCTACCCTCCCTTCCAAATGCATCCCGACTTCCCAAAATATCCATGTTCCCAGGCGCGAGGGGAGGCGGAGGTGGAGGGTCGGGGACGGCTGCGGCACGAGGGGGAGGCGGTAGCGCCGTGAGAGGGAGAGGGAGAGCGTGGGTGGGACGAGAGGGAGGAGGGGATGCGGGTGGCAGTGGTGGACGCGGCGGCGCGAGTGAAAGGCGTTGACGGAGGCGGCGGCGCGTGGCGGTGACGGCGGGAGAGGGGGGTGAGGGAGCGACGAGAGGGAGAAGGGGCGGCGACAGCTAGTGCTTGGGGCAGTTAGGTTAGTGGGCATCATTTTACGAAAAAAATTCCTAATCTTTCCACTTTTTACATCGCAGTCTCCGCGATTTTTGTTCTCTAGAGACTGTTCGTAAGGGCCTATATATAATTACAGAAAACTGAAGGGATTTTTCGTAAAATTTCCACCCGAGTATTGTTTTACTGTAGTAAAAAGCTAACGTGGCTCCTCCCAGTGCGCGGCGCCGATGTGTGCCACCACGAAGCTCGCCGTCTTGAGCCGTCCCTCGATCTGTAGCACTAGGATGTGGCGGAGGGAGGCGCTTGGGAGGTGAGAAGAGTGGTGGCGGCGAGAGGCAGGAGGGGTGAGAGGAGGTGGCGGAGGGAGGCGCTGGGGGGTGGCGAGAAGAGGCGGCAGCGGCAGGATGCGGGAGGCGGGAGACACGAGAGGAGGTGGCTCTGGGTGGCAATGGGGCGGAGGATGCGACGAGATACGGTGGTGGCGACGGATTTGGGAGAGGAGAGGAGGAGATAGGGTTTAGGAGCAGAAAAGGTTGGGTGCTCCACTTCAATTTTTTTTATTTTGGTTCCGCACCCCAATTCCTCCCACATACTTCAATTTTTTTCGATTCCTTCACGCGCAAAGGGAAGTAAAAACCTTATGTACACCTTTGCCGACACTAACGGTGAAAATAATTGCATCGCCTACACATTATGTCATTATGTGTTGCCAATGAATCGTCGACAGATTATTTGTCTACAAAAATTGAAATCGCCGACACATAATGTGTTGGCAGTGCTACATAGATTTGCTTACACATTATATGTTGTGTAGTCTACCTTTTTGCCAATACAAGTTAGTTGGTGAAAATGGGTCATGGTGTAGTGGGAGAGCAGTGGCGAAGTGGGATCCAGACGAGGGCGATCAAAGGGAGAGTGAGAGGGTGAGGCAAGGAGGGGACACGGGCGGTCAGGTCCGCGTGCCTCGACCACATGGAGGCCAGATCCAGACGTCGACCATCGGAGGCGGCCGACAGCGGCGATGTGATGCGGAGGCGGAGGTGGGAGGCGAAGGTGGCGCGAGGAGGGAGGCAGAGGCGGAGGCGCCCGAAGATGGCGACGCGACGACAGAGGAGGTGGAGGCGGCACGAGAGGAAGGGGGAGGCGGAGGCAGCCGACGATGAGTGCGATGGGGAGGAGGAGGTGGCAGTGCGATGGGGAGGCGGCGGCGGTGGTGGTGGGGGGGGGGGGGTGGACGCGGCGACACGAGGGGTGGCAGCGTCGGAGAGGGAGAGGGAAAGGGAGCAAGTATAGGGAGACGGTGCGGGCGGTGGTGGATAAGGTCTGGGGAGTTAGGTTAGTGGGCACCATTTTGCGAAAAAGCCCCTATGCTTCTCATTTTACAGAGCAGTCCCTAATGGCCTATATATAATTATAGAAACCTGAAGGACTTTTTTTGTAAAATTACCACCCAGAGCAATCCGACGTGGCATCTCCCAGCACTCACCCCTTCCGCCACCTTTTATATTCTCTACTATCCTCTTCACCTTACAGATCAAGCTCATCAAGTGACAATGGCCTTGCAGATGACAACTGATCCCTCTTCACCTTACAGATCAAGCTCATCAAGTGACATGCAGATGACAACTGATCAAACACATAGTACTAGGGGAGTGGTGACAGCCCATGGGCACAAACAGACAGCTACTCCTATGACAAATTAATAATATTAAATTCTCTGAACACCGTGGGAATGCGGGAGAATTAGAGCGCCACATCAGCAAATATTTTAAAAAAGTCCCCGAACTTCCAGTTAATTAAATAATTACGCATTGGTCCCAGCTGCTATCCATCGTGAACCGTACAATCTCGCTCTAGTATCATCCATAGCAAAACAAGAGGTCGGAGGAAGAGAGGGACGATCACCTTTCAGTCTGTCCGTCCATTCTATTACAGTCGATCTACTACACAGCAAAGCAACACTACACATATGCATCACAGCTGACCAGATCCTCAAATCACTCCTCCCTACCCAAACCCAGGCATACCCAGCTCACCAAATTAAAAATCATAATCCGCTCTTTCCAACCTCCACAGCGTGTTCTTGCGTCAGTCTTAATACAGTAGTACTCTACATCGTTATGCTTCATCTCTCGGTTTCCGTCTTCTCAGAAATGTTCCGATTGGGCTCACTCATTGCAGCACCAGCACCATCACTCCCTCTTGATATAGCACCGTCATTACTTTCAGAAGTAGCTGCTGCTTCTGAAATATGACACAGCAGAATCAAGTTAATTAGCTTGACCAGAAATTCGTAAGCGATTACTTTCAGAATTCAGATACAACGTAAGTAAAAACGATACAAGGGAGTGTCCCCTGAAGCAGGCTTACGATTTACACAAATTCAGTGCAAAAACAAGTGCAGTCACTAGGACCTTTAACAACTGCCCCAGCAATCAACACATGCTCACATAAGCCACTGGCAGTGTTGCTTCCATTTTGTTCTAGGACTACTACATGCTTACAGGAGCATAGAGTCCTGATAACTTGGCAAAGACGAACCAGAATTTTACACAGTTGGAAAATGTCATGCAACATAAGACAATCTGCACAATTTATCTTATGAATACTGAACATGTGTACCTAATTGAAGAAATGGCACAAAGAAAATGTCAAAACCTTTTTGCTGTGATGGAGGAGGTTCTTGAGTATTCCAAGCAGCAGCTGCAGACGCAGCTAGTTGTTCTTCAGTTACTTTGATGAGTTCTTCACTGGTGTAAGGTGCAGCCTCAGGCTTATCATCCGAGCCTTTTGTGTTTCAAGGAACAAAAAAAACAAGAGAATTACATTCACGGTCTTAAGCTTAAATCACAGGGAAAAAAATGTGTGCTTGCTCAAGGCTAGGAAAATGTCAAGACCCTTGTTTGAATGCCACCTTAGTTTTTAACAGCATTGAATGACAAGCAGGATATGAGTCTAGGACGGAAGGAAATGGTAAATACATAAGTGGAGCTAACCAGTAACAACCCAGCGGTCAGAACACTGCAAATGTATCAAGGTGCAATTATGATTTTTTACTGACATGAATGAATTTCTAATGTGGACTTCAAGCTTTAAACTAATTGGGTATGACTTCCCCCTGAATAACTTTAGGAGCAGTTAAATCAACTAACTTTGGTCAATAGCAGGTTGCTGACTATTATTCATGGTCGGGGGCCTGTAGTTCATTGATGGGGGAACTTCATCAAGTCCAATTTCTCGTTCAAGAGTGCTCCTGAACTCCCTTGAAACATCCTATATGCGGAAAAAAGAGACACGTTACATATGTATCAAGGAATCACATCAGACAAGTCACAAACCAACCTGTAGCTCTCTAATGGTTGGCTGGAAAGCACGCAAAGTCTTCCCCAAATTCCTGGCTACCTGCATACAAGCAAGCAAGTGAGACCTAACAGTTCGTAATGATAGAAAGGTTGGCAGGAAGTACATGCTCATTTTCATTCACAGTAAAATAAAGCAGAACAACAACATGACATATTTAAAGTGAAGAAAACAACAACATAAAATATTTCCTGCAAGGCTTTTTCTTTTCTGTATGTAGTGTGTGCTTTCAAACCTTTGCAGAAAACCTACCACGATCTGGCAGTACATGCAACAGGTTAAGAAACTATAGGCGATTAGAATATGGTGCTAATGCTGAGGGTTTAGTGAAGAATTAGCTAGAATAGGAAGCCGGACAACAGCAAAAATATGATGTCCAGGTTTGTTGGGAAAGAGTTTACCTCTGCTAGTCCTTTGGGACCAAAGACTAACAGAGCAACCACTCCAATGACCAGAGCTTCGGGAGCTCCAACTCCAAATAAAGAAGCATAAACACCCGTTCCACGACTTGTTCTTTTGCTCTCTACATTGAAGAAGTCAAAGAAACACAAAGGCTGTGAGATGCCTAATTTGGCAAAGAATTATGGAACAGCACGATACGAATACAGGCATAGTAAATATAGTAAAGGGAATATCCTTCATCCAGCTATATAAAGCAGGAAGGTAGATGGGCAGTTATAGCGGCGAAGACAAATTAGATGGGTATAAGAAATCCTGATCTCTTCCTTTCCTAGTCTTTAGCTTTCCTGTTTTTCATACAAAGATGGTAGTGTGTTGACGTCTAATTCCAGCCCAAGAGAAAATTTGTAGATGAGGTTAGGAATGGTAGTTATGGAAACGAAGGAAGAAGTGGCGAGCAGCCAGGTGATCCCAGGCATTTTCCCGAGCTTATGGTGGGCAGCAGCTGAGCCTGAGCAGCACAAGGACAAAAAATGTTGAATGCCGCCCAATTTGTGCACTGTATAGAGCTTGTGACAAGAGTTGCTATTTCCATCCAAGATATGATGAATACTTTTGACGGATAGTAATACAAAGAATAAGGAGTACAACTAAAAGGTAATTAGATACTACTACTAAATGAATCCAAACAATCAAATCAATCAATGAATCGTCTGTTGGTTGTGGGAGAGTACCCGTACGGCGGCGGCGGCGGAGGAGGAAGCGGTGGTGGCGGCCGGAGACGAAGGATAGGCCGAGCGTGCAGTAGGGCTGAGCGAGCGTGAGCCTCCTCCTCCTCCTCCTCTGTGAGGAAGGGAAAGGGGAAGGGGAAGGAGTGCACATGGCGACGCACGGAGGAGGTCGGAGTAGCAGGCCAGCGACGGCCATCGCCGGCGGCGGGCTTCGAATTCGATTCGATTCGTAGGGTATATGCAGCTCACTCGCAAGTCGCACCGCACCACCACAACACAAGAAGAGGGAGGCGAACGATAGAGGGAGATATTGCGGCGGCGCCCGACAACGGGGACGGCGTAAGGGGGAGGCGGAGGTGGCGGCGCGAGGGGTGGCAGAGGCGGCGGCGCTCGGTGGCGGCGCCGGAGAGGGAGAGGGAGCGGGCAGAGCGAGAGGGTGCGAGCGGCGGCGGATAAGGTTTGGGTTAGTGGGTGTTATTTTGCCAAAAAACCCCTACTCTTTTCTCATTTTGCAGAGCGGTCCCTTTTCGCCCCCAAATACTGTTTGTAATGGCCTATATATAATTACAGAAAATCGAAGGTCTTTTTCGAAAAATTATCGACCCACTTCTCCCATGGCTGGGAGTACTAAATTAAACAAATTGGGTGTAAATTGTGAAACGAATTTTTTAAGTTTAATTAGTCCATGATTTGATAATGTGGTGTTACCGTAAATATTTACTAATAATGGATTAATTAGGCTTAATAAATTCGTCTTGCAGTTTGCAAGCGGAATCTGTAATTTGTTTTGTTATTAGTCTACGTTTAACACTTTAAATGTGTACCGACATACCCGATCTGACATGTCAAAACTTTATACTACTCGATCTAAACACAACCTAAAATTTAAATTCCTGTCACATCGGATGTTTGGACACTAATTAGAAGTATTAAATATAGACTAATGATAAAACCTATTTTATAACCTTGAACTAATTCGCGAGACGAATCTATTAAGCCTAATTAATCCATGATTAGCCTATGTGATGCTGTAGTAAACATGTGTTAATTATGGATTAATTAGGCTCAATAGATTCATCTCGTAAATTAGCTATCATTTATGCAATTAGTTTTATTATTAGCCTATATTTAATACTTTTAATGAAGGCCAAACATTCGATGTGACATGTACTACAATTTAGTCCTTATATGTGAAGTTGTGGGGAGTCATCTTTCTTGGTCTCTGCCTCTCTGGTGCTTCTGATGGAATATTGACGAGGTTCTATCAACGAGTTTCCTGAAGTAACAATGTGGAAATCAGTTTTCTGCTTTAATACACATTTTAACTCTTATCGCTAGATATTTAATATATTACTCCAAAGAAAGCAGTTAACTGTAGTGCTAACAGATTAAGAAAGAGAAACCGGTTAACATGAAAAATAAACATTGAAGATATCTTGGTCGGCCGAATTACCCCTGAACTATCGTGGTCAGCCCTGAACTATCGTGGTCAGCCGAATTACCCCCTAAACTCGAAAACCAGACATTACTCACAACGAACTTTCAATACCGGACGAATTACCCCCCTCGGCCCAATCCAGAGCGATTTTGTCCTACGTGGCGTACGCGTGGCAATCCAGTCAGTATTTTATTTAATTAAAAAATGTGGGTCCCACCTGTCATACTCTTCCCCTCTTCCTCTCTCCTCTCTCTCTTCTTTCTCTCTTACAGGGCAGCGCGCAGGGGTGAGGAGGTGGGCGGCGATGCAGGGACGGGCGGTGGGCTGGAGGAGGTGTAGCGCCGGCACCTGCCGGCGGTGGTGTCGGTGGTGGAGGGTGCCGCTGCGGAGGCCAAGGCGGCACGAGGTGAGGAGACGGCGGCGAGAGATGAGGAGGAGGCGGCCTCGCTGTGCGGCCGCGCCGCCACCAACAGAAACCTCGCCGCGGCGCGCTCCGTCGCCCACGCGGCCACGCCGTCGGCGCCACCGTCATCACCAACGAACACGACGCAGGTCTGCGCGCCCGCTGCAGCCTCGTCGGATGCGTCGCCTCCCCGGAAGACAGCCTCGCCGTCGATGAAGGTGTCGGCAGTGGAGGGCGCCGCCGCGCGGAGGCCGAGCTGGGGCGGTCGGCTCCGGCACGGGAAACGGAGGCGGCGCGAGACGAAGGAGGGTCGCCGAGGGAGCTCGACACGGCAGCGGGATCGTCGATTCCTTCCCGCGAGATCCGTCGTGGGCTACGCGCACACCCTCAACGCCCCTGCCATGCCCGCCGCCGGCCTCGGGGTCTCACCTGAGCCGAGAAGGAGAGAGACAGAGAGATACACACAGAGAGAGAAAGAGGGACGACATAGCCCGCTGGCCGCCTCGCCTCCTCACCGCGCGCGCCGCGTGCAGCGCCGCCGCGCCCTCCCCGTGGAGGACTCGTCTCCCGCTGCCTGCCTGAGCTGAGAAGGAAAGAGACACAGAGAGCGAGAGAGGGAGGGACGACCTAGCCCGCCTCCTCCAACGCCTTCCTCGGCGCCGGCGCCGCGCCATCCTCGCACTCTGCTGTCGACCCCCGCACGCCGACCACCCGCCTGCTCCAGGTGCGTCGTCGTCGCCGCCGCCCACTGCCTATCCACGTGCGCTGGAGAGAGAGAGAGAGAGGGGGGGTAGAGGGGAAAAGGGGTAATGACATGTGGGCCATATTTTTTTAATTTCTTTTTCTGATTGGATTTCCACGTCGGCGCCACGTATATGCCACGTAGGATAAAAACTGCTCAGGATTGTATGGGGGGTAATTCGTTCGGTATCAATAGTTCGAGGTTTAATATGTCCGGTTTTGTGGTTTAGGGGAGTAATTCGTACCGTCGCAATAGTTTAGAGGGTAATTCGTACTTTTTCCTTTTAGTGATGAAATTTTCATGACATCATAAAAATTTCCGCCCAAACAAGCCATCATATAAATTTACATACCCAAGATTTTGACTGCTTATCTTTATTCTCTTGTACAGTGCTTGCTGCCACCATCAAGTTCATCATTATCAGGACCAACAAGATCAACAAAGGTAATTCTGCTAGTCTGTGAGCTGCTGAAGCCATTTGATGAGCAACCCTGTAATTTGGTTGAACAAAGTAAATTCACAAGATAATGACAGCATGTATATATATTTGCTGATCAGTTAGTGGAAACTAATAGAATTGAATTGACTAAAGAGCATACTGATTTTTTAAATGATAATACTGACATAACTATTGCAATAAGAGAAGTTAAATATAGCTGGTTATGAGGTCTCCAAACAACAGAAGAAATACCAGAGGTTTAATTTACCTTGCTCCATGCTTCAATGACACAAGTGAATATTATATGAGAACGTGAACTTTTCAAGTTCATACTGGTGGTGCCAACTTTTCTGTTTGGAAGGCCCTGTAAGAAAAACAAGCTCAGACAAGCTATCAATAACGCTTGAGCAATGGTAGGCTTCAATTCAGATTTTAATCTCTATAGAGGAGAAGGCAGTGACTCAGTTATTAGAAGGACAACATGAAACAAATAGTTTCGAAAGAGCATGATACAAGTAGTAATATATGCGATCTTAACAAAAATACAGCTTGTTATCAAGACAAAGGTCTTTGTGACTACAGGGTAGATCAAGCAGAGGTCCTGGTTGTGATCCTCATCCATGCAGAGGTGAAATTGAAAAGCAAAGAAACCCTAGTTTTAAAAGCAAAACCGAAAGGACAATTTCTTTCTGCTACTCTTATTGATCAAAATTGTCCCACTGATGTGCCTATAGAGGAAAAAAAAATTTTCGGGCTGGTTTTGTTGGATTACTCCGTGCCATAAAAGGATAAAGAAGATTTTCTGAACAACTTGACAAATGCCTTGCTATGTTTGCTTTATTTATTTATTGTTTTGCGAACTCTCCTTGCTATTTTCTGACAGAAACTTGCAGATTAGTGCAGCCACTTCCTGACCAAAGCTGTAAAGCATCACTGGCTACAAAGTACACTGACAATGCAATGAATTGAAGGTCATTTTGATTATACCTTCATCAAGATCTGATTGACGTCCTCAACCGTTGACTCATACTCATCGGTCAAGTTCTCAACATGGACACCATTGCAAGCATTCTCTCTTATCTAGAATAATGGAGCTGAATAAGTTTAATGCAATCCATTAGCAAACACCATATACAGGATTAGAATATACCTAAAGTTACGCTGAGATGGATCCAACAGGTCATTAATCTACTCATTATATACCTGGAAAGCATTGAGCAAAATTTGCATCATGTCAGATATAGAAACCTTGTTAAATTAACTAAATTCAGAAAAAAAATTCACATCTAGATGCACTTTTCAGTTCAATTAAGAACACGCAGATGAGTCAGTACTCAGTACTCACCTCAAGAAACGAGCACTGGCATTGGTAGCTTGTCTGCTTCTCCGGTGAGATTTCTCGCCTCTGTACCAGGAATAAACAGAATTGTGATTATATGGAACAACTAGAATTTTAGAATTTTCAGGATATACCACCCAATACGCACTGTTTTCCGGATTTATCACCCAATTCACACTACTTTCAGAATACACTACTGGAGTGTGAATTTTCTTCATTCCGGGCCACTCTGTCTAACCAAAGCTACACATCGTCAGTTCATCCCACTCGCGCCGTTGCCCACACGCATCTGGCCGCCGGCGAGCTCGTCCTCTCTCACACCGGCGAGCTCCTCCTCCCCCACGCGCGCGCTGTTTGGCTGTCGGCGAGCTCGTCCTCCCCACACCAGCAAAGCTCCTCCTCCTCCATGCGGACGGCGCCATATATGCGCGCGGACGGCACGAAGTAGCAGCACGAGGGTGACCTCTGGCGAGCTCGCTCGTATCGTCCCCAAGCTCAACCGCTGCCGCACCGGGCTGCTGCCACCACGCCCCGAGCCATCGCCGGTCCAATCTCCGCCACCGCAGCCTCGAGCTCGTATAGAGCTTTGCCACCGGAGCTCGACGCCCTCTGGCCTCTGCCCTCCACCGCTGCTCCCTTCTCCTCCGGCCCACCACCACGTACGCCAATGACGGCGACGAACCAGCGACGGCGCGGCTGACGCGGGCGGCGATGGACGGGCAATGGCGAGGCTGACGCGACGGACGGGCGACGGCGCGGTTAACGCAAGCGCGAGCGGTGGCGGACTGATGACGGTGGCGCCGGGAGGACGGAGGATGATGGTGTGACTGACGCTAGGGGATGGAGTGGCCCGGAACGAAGAAAATTCACACTCCATTGGTATATTCTAAAAGTAGTGTAAATTGGGTGATAAATCCTGAAAGCAGTGCGTACTAGGTGGTATAATCTGAAAATTCTCATGGAACAACAGGTTTAATCAAATTTCTCCCTTAAGCCTTGGATTTGAGCAACGAGATTCTGGAATTCGTAGGATTTGTGCAAGAGCATGCAGAATTGCAGGAAGCTTAGATTCAACCCGAACTCACAACGGTGGGCCGCGTTGAGGACGGTGGAGGCGGCAGACGCTGCCAACTGCCAACTGCCAAGGCAGGGGGCTATGGCGACGTGGCGAGGAGTCCTCGATTCCGTGCGGCGCGCATGGCTCCTCCTCCACATCCGCCGGCGCACAGCTCCTCCTTGGTGTTCGCCAGCGAGCACGGCTCCACCTGCCATCCCTGTCGTCTCCGCCACGTTTGGCTCCGCGCCACGCCGCGCCCACGATGCCGGAGGGAAGGAGAGAGAGTTTAGTACTACTCCATATGACATGTGGGGCCCATGTTAATTTTTAATTTTTTATTTTTTATTGGATTGCCACGTTAGCGCTACATGTATACCATGTAGGACAAAACTGTTCCGATCTGCCACGTGTACATATATACCATGTAGGACAAAACCATTCCGATCTGCCACGTGTACACGTAGGATGAAAACCATTCTATATTGAGTAGGGGGTAATTCGTCCGGTTTTAAAAGTGGTTTTAAAAGTTTAGGGTGTGAAATATCTGGTCAAACCGTCGGGATCCAAAAAACACGTATCGACGAAACAAAGTGCATCTAAAGCACTCCTCTCTCAACTAAGTGCACCTAAAGCACTCCTCTCTCAACTAACGAACTATGATTGAAACCTCGAAGTAATCCCTCTCAACTAACAAACTATGATTGAAACCTTGAAGTAAACCCTAACTTTTTTTCTTCGTCTCAACCCCTCATCTATTTATATAAAAACTTGTAAAACTTTTATTAACAATAGGACTCAATCCCTTAATTTCCAAACCTATACATTTTCCGAAACTACAGCCGGACTGCTTATAAACCAATCAAACTCCTGCGCGAAACCGACTGCCCGTCGATCTCCGTTTCCTGTCAACACACGTGCGCCTCCTCTACTGAAGCTTCACGCATGGGCCATCTCCTCCACGCGCTGACCCTTCTTCCAATGGGCCAGCAAATCACCAAGCAGGCCGTCGCTCGTCTGGGCCTCCTCCTGGGTCGGTTGTTCCAGCACAAGCCGACGCCAACACAACAGTATAGCACACGCAAGTACGCAGCACATGCATGCAACGAGACATGCATATGCACCACGCTACAGTACCATGAGTACTGTAGCAACCATATACTCCGAATTTCCTCAACCAATTTCCTTCGCGAACACCGACACTTGCATGCACACCTCGTGAAGCCTATTACGAAGATTTCTCCCACACGATGTCCATCCACCGTATACTATATCGTATCCAACTTCGTTATTCGGTATCCTTGACCGTCTGGACCTCAACTCCTCCCTGAGTTTAGTCCTGATCCCCACCGTTGACCAAAGTTGATCGACCTCTAAGAATCCTGACTCTAGTCACCTTCTCATATGGTATTCCGACCGCACTAGACCTCTACTCCTCTCTGAGCATAGTCCCGGTCCTCACCATTGACCAAGGCTGACCTCAAGTCACGTGCACATAATCAGATAAAACAATCGTTTCTGGGTACAGATATCACAACCTGACCCACATTAGTCACACGCACTCACACCAACATCCACACATCTTTTCAAAATCAATTCATTGATTAAATCATTTGTAAAGCCAATTTATTCATCATAAAATATTAAACATGACAATGATTTCACAATCTCCCCCTTGATGAACATATTGGCAACATCACCAAAATGCAATTTTGTATTTTTGAAAAATAAAAACAAAAATCACAAAAGTGAAAAGAAAAACTCTCCCCCTTTTTAAAAGAAAGAATTTCTCCCATCAATTTATAATCAAAGCACAAAATCGACTATTTTTACAATCAAAACAATTCAATTCTCCCCCTTTCAAAAAGCATTCATTTTGCATATTTCTCCCCCTTTGACAATGATTTCATCAAGAATGCAAAAGAAAAAAAATAATAAACAATAAAGTACAAATGCAATGATGTCATGATTGTCACTTGAAATAACCAATTTTTTCTTTTCTATTTTCTAATTTTTTTCGAGAGCTTTGAAGTGCACCAAAAGCAATCCATGATCGTGTGTTGCAAGACAAAGAAGATAAATTAATTAGCCAGTTAGCAAGCATGCATCATAATATAAACATGAATCAAAGATATTACAATTAAGCTTAAATTAGCAATAAGGATTCATAATTTCAAATGATTTATAATGCAATATATTCACAAGCACATAGATTGAAAAATAAACACTATACATATATACCTATTACATTTATCACTCTTTCTCAAATTAACTTTAGTACAAAACAATCAAGAGAATTTTTAAACTTTTTTTTGAGCCTTTTTGCTCACTTTTTTTCTCTCAATTATTCCGGGTATGTCCTTGTCGTCAAGACTGTTTCCAAGGATTCGGCACTCATTATTTTTGCTCACATCGAATATGTATTTATCGTCATGACTATTTCCAAGGATTCGGTATTCTTTTTTTTTCTTTCATAGATATTTTTTATTCTCTTGCACAATGAGCAAATAAAAGCTATTTGAGGAATAACAATTCAATAAAGCATATACATAAGCATTTATAAATCAATCCATATGCTATCATCAATATTGCATATTTTATTAATTCAAGTAAAAGAATTAGTATCATGCATCATCTCACTTAAAAGCAATATCTAAGCCTTATATAAAGACTAAAACGCATACAAGCTAACATTGCAACAAATATACCTCAATTATTTTGCTAGCATGCACAAGAATATACTAGAGGTATAAAACAAAGCTCTTCTTTTTTTTATTTTTATTTATTTTCAGAATTAAAAGCAATGCATAAAAATAAACATGAATGCACGAAAAAGCATAAACTCCACCTCAAATTAACCTCTAATTCTCCCCGAAGAAAAATCAAGAAGAAATCAAAGATTTTGAAAAAGACATCCAATTGCCAATGATATCACCAAGGTTCTCATGAATTGACATGTATCCACTTGTATTAACAAAAACTACTATCTCAAACACTAGCATATGAAAACCTAATAATCAAGAAAGTAGAACAAAATTATGTCAATCCAAAATTATCTTGATATTACCTTGAAAAGCACTCACCATCTCAACGTTGAACGCACATAGGGAGTATGCCACCAAAATACCTACGAACAAGAAAATGTCGAGGCCTCCATGTTGGGGTTAGAAATAAAAAATTTTGGAATCCAACACTGAGTCACACGACCAGTAGAACCAATAGGTACATATGCACTAACAAAATCAGAACTAAACTTACCTGAAAACTTACCTTGTCGTTTCACAAAAGTCCGATTTGAATTACGTGCAAAATCGCCCGGAAGCCGGTTTGACCACCGTTGTCCCTGCGGTCTGACCGGGCCTGGCATCTAGTCTGACCACCGGTTCAACTGCGATCTGACCGCTGGCCGGTCTGACCGACTAGTCAGTGTCGGTCTAACCGTGCTCCTCGAACCAAAACCCGATTTTTGCCATCGTCGTTTTGCAAAAGCAATTTCTCTTTCCTTTTTCTGTTTACGGGCAAGTCGAAAACAAAAACTAACCAAATGTGCATCTTTTCCACAAAAAGAACAAATATAATTCTCACAACAAGTTTGTAAAGTAGATGGTTTTGAAAGATTTGTTTTTGTTTCTTTTAAAGTTCTAGAAAGAGAGGGCAAAATTCCAGCAGACTTAAAAACTGTTTTCTTAGCACTTGGTTTTCTCAAAATTTCACCATGTTCAGTCACACTCAAAACATTGGGATGATTTTTGGTGAAATAGTTATGAACATCAAAACCAACACCCCTATTGTAACTAGTCACCTTAGATTGATCCAAAATCATGTTGAGCTGTTTCTTACCATCAGAAAATCTTTGCAAAGAACTTTTCAAATAAGAAACTTCTTTTTCCAAATTAGCACAATTTTCACAATCTACCATTATACTTTTGCTTTTACAACATTTGGGGCAAGAAAGCACTTCATCAGATTTCACAATATTTTCCATATGCTCAACCAGTCCTAAAACATCTTTCAATTTCATCTCATTCAAAAAACACTTTGAACAATTTTGAGAAACCAAAACATCTTTGTTTTGTTTAATCCTTTTTGCACCTAAAACATTGAACAAAGAACTTGCAGAAAAAGTAACTTTGTATTTTGTCAAAATGTTCTTTGTCAAAACCAATTCATCAACAACACAAGCATGCAAAGCAAATCCAAGACCAAAAGAAGACTCCATTTTTTTTTAGATTTTTCAATTTCATATTCCAATTTCTTGCAATTAATAGAATTGACATCTCGCAATGCATTAATTTCAGAAAATAAAACTTCACAAGATTTGCAATCATCATCATTAGGAATCGAAGATTTTAATCTATCAATGTCAGCATTCAGAATCTCAATAGTGCAATCCCTCTCATCAAGCATATTAGAACATGTTTTAAGTTTCTCAGCAAATTTGAAAGCAATATGTTCTAATTGATCATAACTAAGCTTTTCTTCACTATCACAATTAGATCCATCCACATTAATTTACATTACTATCAGATTCATCCCACTCAAAAGAAAATTGTGAGCTTTGCAATTATTTTCAAATTCATTTTTTAAAACAACAGTATTAATTTGATTAGGAATTACATAAGGATTAGAAACTTTTCTCCAAATATTAAGATCATAATGTAAGATTGCATCTTACTACACCAATAACAAAAATCCGTTCCATCGAAAACATGGGGCTTACTTATAAACTTATTAGCCATTGCAAAAACTTTAGATCGGTAAAAATCTAAAGAAGAAAACGAGCTCTGATACCACTTGCAGGATCGAATACTAACTATTGTTGTATTTTCTTGCCTTTTTTTTTCTGCAAAATTGTGTCATTCTGTCTATTCATCTTGCATTTTCCTGCATAAGTCGACGTGTTCTATCTATTCATCTTGCATTTTCCTACATAAGTCGACGTGTTCGTGCCGTGGGAACATGCCATGACATGCCAGAATACTTAAGTCGACATGTCTTAAGTGCTCTCTTTAATAGTAGTTTTGATTTTCTATACGTACCATGCCATAATGACTGTTATGCAGAAAACAAGAAGATGATTAGGTAGGATTTCGTTTTCTGGCCTTTTCCAGCATTGTGCCGTTATGTTTTTTTTCTATCTTTGTTCAGGTTGAAGTTTTGTTTCCCTCTAGCTGCATTTTCCTAAATTCTGCATTGTCTTATGTCTATGTTGAAAAGTACCTATTACTATATTTTCTTTAACAAAATTATCCAAGCAAGTGCTAAATAAATATGAGAATTGCTATTACTACATTACATTGTATTCTAGCACACCTTTAGGGCCCCTTTGAATCGTATGAATGAAAAAATAGAGGAATAGGAAAAACGTATTCTAACAGGAATGTAAATGCAAAACAGAGGATTGCAAAACGCAGGAAAAACAGGAATGACCGTTTGATTGAACCGCAGGAAAAATGCAGGAATTCGAATGTTTTCAAGAGGTTGAAGCTCTTGCTAATTTTCCTCCACAAAATCTCTATAGGATTGCCCATTCCATAGGAATTTTAAAGGATATGATAGGATTCAATCCTTTGTTTCAAATGGCTTCATTGGAAATTTTCCTGTAGGATTCAAATCCTCTAAAATTCCTATGTTTTTCCTTCAAATCAAAGGGGCCCTGAGTTTCTTTATCATAAAAATTAACATTGTATTGTTCATCATGCTTGGATTAGCCGCCGAATTACATTTCTAGGTGTGGCTGGTGGGGTTGTGTTGCTAATCTATGATTAAGGTCATTTTTTTTATGATTATTGTTAGCAGTGTCACTAGATGTTTCTATTATGGCAGTGTCACTAGATGTTTCTATTATGTAGACACGACGTATTGACTTTTTGTCTGCCTGACATTCCGCTCAAATGATTTAGACATGTATTTAGCATCAACCTATCTAAGTATCACTTGATTGTCAGTGATTTATCACACTGCCCTAGTAGTAGCAATATAAGTGGGAAATTCCGCTACACGCATAAAATCCATATTTATTCCCACTTGCTAATTTATAGAATTGTGATAAGCGGAAGAAATAAGCTTGCCCACCCACTTACATCTTTTAATGTAGTATGGTATAGCTATGTTATAACCACACCGGCTAAAAAAATGCATATGCCGCTACCTACTGGATATATTTATATTGGCTTATAGGTTGCATGATATTTTTGGGAGGTTCTAGACTTATATTATTCTTAAATATCTTTGAAGAGGGTTCTAGAGAGCATGTCTAGCACACTGAGGAGTATATCTTAGTTGTGTTATGGATTAATAGAGTACACTAACAGATATGGGTAAAAGTACATATAGGTCTCTAATGAGTTTTGGATTGTTGACGACAAGACCAATTAATGGATTGATAGGTTTATTGAGGATAAGTGAATGTATTAGTCCCTATTGTGATTCTGATAATGTATAACGACATCTACAAATGAAAGCAACATTAAAAATTAATATCGTATTGTTCGTCATGCTTGGATTAGCCGTCGAGTTACATTTATAGGTGTGGCTGGTGGGGTTGTGTTGCTAATATATGATTAAGGTCGTTTTTTTCAGGATCATTGTTAGCAGTGTCAGATGTTTGTATTATGTAGGCACGACGTATTGACTTTTTGTCTACCTGACATTCCGCTCAAATGATTTATGCATGTATTTAGCGTCAATCTATCTAAATATCAATTGATTGTCACTGATTTATCACACTAGCCCTAGTAGTAGCGATATAAGTGGGAAATCCCGCTACACGTATAAAAACCACATTTATTCCCACTTGCTAATTTATAGAATTGTGATAAGCGAAAAAAAATAAGCTTGCCCACCCCACTTGCATCTTTTAATGTAGTATGATATAGCTATGTTATAACCACACCG
The DNA here is from genome assembly GCF_034140825.1 of Oryza sativa Japonica Group. Taxonomy (NCBI): domain Eukaryota; kingdom Viridiplantae; phylum Streptophyta; class Magnoliopsida; order Poales; family Poaceae; genus Oryza; species Oryza sativa. The sequence goes on from NC_089045.1 coordinate 23,870,861, forward strand.
GCTAAAATAATGCATATGCCGCTACCTATTGGATATATTTATACTGGCTTATAGGTTGTATGATATTTTTGGGAGGTTTTAGACTTTTATTATTCTTAAATATCTTTGAAGATTGTTCTAGAGCATGTGTAGCACACTGAGATAGTTGTGTTATGGATTATGTAGTATACTAAAAGATATGGGTGAAAGTATATCTAAGTCTCTAATGAGTTTTGGATTGTATTAGTCCCTATTGTGATATTGATAATGCATGACGACCCCTACAAATGAAAGCAAGGTTAAAACTCTCAAGGCATTTACATTATTTTTTATTTTGAATTCGAGTCATAGGAAATGCCACACTATGGAGAGGTGTTCGAGTCAACGCTGACTTTTGTGTCTGCTCAATGTTACTTTGATCTTTAGAGAGAGACGTTGCGCAACACCCACATGGGAAAGATGGGGTTCTTATAGCTTCCATATTGGAACTTCTGATAGTTGAAATTGGAATCTCCAATCATAGCTCTATGCCTATTGTGGAGGGACGATGGAAAGTCCCGGTGGAGATCATTGGAAGTTCTGATCAGTGCTCCTCGCCAGGACAGAGGATTGATCGGAAGTTTCAATCCCCTTTCTCACAATATGCGAAGTGTGGATTAAAGTTCTGATCAATCTAATCAAAACCTATGATATTCAAATATGTGAGTAATGACTAATTTCGCGGTAGGTCAAGTATTTAAATGTTTCCATCCACTCTTTGGAAGGTTAGCTTTCAACCTTTCAGACCTATCTTGGATCATGAGTATCTGTTGATGCGAAAACACGATGGCCTCGAAGATTTGCTTAACTTCAGTGTAGGTCCAAAGCTTCAGGTTCAGGGCATGCCAGTTGATTTGATCCTGCAACCAATAAGATAGACTATAGCAAACATTAGAAGATGATAGCCAATCAGCTGATGTTGTATCTGTGGGGACACCCGATAAAGTCATGGTGCCCCCACGAATACGTAACCGCCTAGGATGTTCAATTATGCATGAAATGATATAAAAGCATAAACTTCGATTATACATTACTTAAGTCACTTAGTTCACAACACAACATAAATACAAACCATTACATATATGGCCTATAAATCCTTATTTCTACAAACAGATAAACTACTAGACTCCACCACAGGAACTGCCTGATCATAGAATGACCTAGAAACCATAGCTGTCCCATCTAACAAGTCAACGGGATCTCCACAAGCATCTTCCTCCTCATGATCTGAACCCATTTATGAATACAAAAGGTACTCAACAAGACATGCTTATGATAGCAAATACAATAATTGCAATATAAAACATGCCATATTAAGAGCAGGAAGGTTTAAACCCTAACCTTAACAATTATTTCATAGAGCCTATCTTAATTATCATTTGATATAAACAACACTATTGAACATTTAATCTTAAAAATAATAACGGGCATAAAAATATAAATGTTACTTATAAATAACTTGAATAGAACATCAAGTAATAAATAAGTTGACCATATTAATTAATAGCCATTTAGTTTAACTTGTGGCCACAATCTGGTATACCCATAGACACATCTCCATTAACTGGGAGCACGTCGTATTCGAATACTCTACGACTCTGCAGCGTCTGCCCAGCTTTACCCACACGATATCCACAGGCTGAAAAGTAACAAGGTGTAATATTGCTCCATATATCTCTCTTTTCTGCTTAGTAAGTTAAAGGATGCTCGGGTCGTTACTCGGAGTGATCCGGTCCGAGGTGTGTACCAACCTACCTCCGCATCCACTTACCATTGTTCGTTACTGGGTGGACAGCCCAGAACTTCATGGGCCCATAGGGCAGTTCTAAACTCTCGGGCCCATCAAGCCCACATATATAAATCATATAAACATAAACCATGTCACTTTGCTTCACACTTGAAATCTAATGGCCAGTACACCGAAAGGCCTATAGAAGTTCAATCAATTGGAGCAATATACGGCTAGGTTCGACAAATTGATCGTGTGGATGGGCGAAACTATGTCATTCTTATTGACACAAGGGGGCTGATTATTATATCAATTTTAAATAAGAAATAACCATAAATATATCCATATATTCAACACGACCATAAACAGGTCCATAAAACCAAACACATGAACTCTATCATGTGTACCACCCACTCACAAGCGGTGTCAACAGTTCTTAGCATATAGCTATTAACAATTCCATAAGCATGTTTTCATATGCGATAATAATATCCATATTAAACCAATAGCATGCTAAATAATTAACAGTTTGTTAAGTGCTCCTCAAATTTTATCCTAAGCGTTTTAGACTCTAAGGCTCTTTAATGTGTCCATAATAGCAACAGAAAATATAATGCAATAATAGCAATATAATTTAGAAGCATTCGTGCAGTCTATCATACTCCAAAGGACAAGTACGGTACCAAAATAACTCACTAACTACTGGGATTAAATTGTTCAAGGGAGGGTGCATGTCTTGCAACCTTCGGGCTCGATGTAGTCGTAGGACCAATGTTAGCGTTTTCTATTTATGCAACAATCACCATCACAATAAATAATAGAAAAACAAAGTTAAACATAACAAATGGTATCATAAAGTGCAACGATGGGTGGAAAGGATTTTAAAGATTTAATTTTAGGGATTTTTGGAATTTCGGTGAACGACGAACCCTAGGGGTAAAATTAGGGTCGCGTCAACGGTTGCTCAGATTGCAACGAAACTGACACGGATGGATTCGGGATAATTCTATGAGTTTAAAACAGGTCTCGGATTTTGATTTTGAGGTCAAACGGATGGTCAACATAATAGGAAAAGAAAAAGGGTATTTTCTGATTTATTTTTCAATAGGATAATCTAATTTTCTTTTCTTCTCTCGCTCTGCACAGGAACTGGCCGGCATCTCCCTGGCGCCGGCGGTGAAGATGGCTGGTTTTGGACAAGGGGGCGCCGGTTTTGCGGTCTCCAGGGTGCGGCGACTCCGTTCCCGTGGTCGGCGATGGCGAGGCTGGCGACGGCGGCCAGGAGCTGGAGGCGGCGGCGGCGACTCCGGCGAACTCCGGGGTGGGCGGCGGGCCTGGTGAGCATCAATGGAGTGAGATGAGTCTCAGGGTGGCGACGGCCGAAGCTAGGGTGGCCTGGAGCAGCGCGAGCAATGCAGCCGGCGGCGGCCGAACAGGGCGGTGACTCCGGGAGGCAGCGCCGGCGGCACTCCGGCGACGGGCTGAGGGGGAAAAGAGAGGGGAAAGGGAGTACTCATCATGGAGATTCCATTTTTACCATCAATTTCAGAGGGTTGGCGATGTATGCGACGAATTTCGGAGATTCTTTTAATGGCGCCGGATTAGGGTTTCGGGGATTTTTTCCCCCGACGATTGAGTCCGCGGGAGTTGGGGCGGATTCGAGGAGGTGAAAGAGGTTGAAATTGCGGTTCTTTTGCCTCCGGTCTTGTCACACCCGGAATTTCTATCCAAAATTCCAAACGCTTACATGTGTGTGAACCCTCGTCCAGGAATCAGCCGAGGCACACAATAACAAATTGATAATAGAGTACAATTATCACTCTAATTAATAAGCGAATAAAATGTCATTACAGAGGTAGATAGTTGCTCTCAATCAATAAAGATCTAAGCAGCGGAAAAAAAAGATAAACTGCGCAGACGACTCCACTCCACAGGCAGCTTGACCAGGGCTACACCTAATCTTCCACACCATCAACATCACTGTAGAACTCCTCCTCTGATGAATGATTGCAAGGTGAGTATATGACATACTCAGCAAGCCACGCAGCAAATATGCAAGTGCACAGGATAACAAAGGATGGCATAGTATAGTCCCATTTGCATAAACAACATTTAATAAATATTTTAGAATTTAATAAAACAGTTAAATGATAATTAAACAATATTAATTCAACGTTATACAACATACCCTGTTGCATAGGCCCAACCATTCTGAACAACCAATCCCGGCTGCACAGTTCTATCTCCAAACCAGGAATTAACCATTCCAAACCAGGAGCTAATCAAATTATTACCAGTTATAGAATCTTTTATTATGATTGGAAGTGTGAGACTAATCACGAAAGACATTGTTAGACCCGTCCATAACCGCGGGCACGGCTATTCGAATAGTTTTACACTGGCCAGAAATGTACCACTATACCCACAAGACACAGCCCCACGACATGTCACCATGCGCCTCAATACCACCACGGTACCTCGGAAAGGAGCTGTGACAGTACCCCTCGCACAACACAATCCACCACAGCGCACTGTTCCTGGATCATAATCGCCCCCTTATAAAACAAGGCATGGACTCCCCAGCGACCCCCGTGGGCTTATCTCCGCCACTTCTCAGTCTGGTGCTCCGCAATGAACCATGCTATACAAAAGGTAAAGCCGTTGCCCACGCTGGCTTGTGGTTGGCACGGTTAATGTTTCACAACCGAAACTCGTGAACCGGTCCTTAATTGTCATGAGCATGACCATCAAAACCATGTGCTCACAACCCACCATTATCAGGTTTTAGTTGGCAAATTAATTAATTAACCAATCATGATTAACCATCATGAGCTATCATTAAGCCATCATTAAATAATAGTGAGTCAAAAGTTATCCCAATAGTGTGCTAATGTTTCTAAGCATGGCTAAGCAATCATATCTGATATCTAGCTGAACCAATATATAAAGCTCAACTAGTCAAGTTATAATAACCCAAGGTATCAAGGAATAAAGTAATCAAGAACAAAAGGGCTATAACAAACAATAGGTTAATTCCACCCCATGACATTCGAAAATAAATGCAATAGTTGAATAGAAACAATAGCTTTAAATGGGATCAACATGCTCAAAAGGTTGTTTGGGATCTGTGTGACTTGCCTTGCTGGCCTTGGAACTCTTCAAAATCTTCTCCTGCAAACTCAGACTCTCCAGGAACGTCGGAATCTAAAGAGAAAAGAGCTAAATCACCAAAACAGCACATAAACAAGCATGAACAGTACATGTGGATATTTTTAACATGTAGATCTCAATTTTAGAAAAATTTAGAGACTTGAACCAACTAAATCCGAGCTAAGATGAATTAGTTATGAATTTTCAATGATTAAATCAGATTAAATCATTTATATGGATTTTAATTGAATTATGACGCAATAATGCATTATTTTTGAAAAGGAAAAGGGTATTATTGCGTCAGCGGCTAGGGTTCGCGGTGGATCGGGTGCACGGCGGTGGCTCACGGAAACGAACGGCCGAGATCGATCCTATCCACAACGGACGGCCAAGATCTAACGGTCTACGACCGGTCTACGACGGACGGCAACGATGACGTCATCACCGGCGGCGGCTCGGGCGCACAAGCTCGCCGGCGAACGACGGCGCGACGACACGAACGGAGGACACCAACACGTAGAGGGCGACGCGGCGAACTCACCGGTGACCAAAACAGCGGCGGAAGATCAACGGACGGCGACGGCGTCGAGGAAGAAGCGGCGGCGACCTTCGGCTTGACGACGACGGCAGTGCTCCGGCAACCTACGGCGACGACGGAGGGGTGGACGAGATCGACGACGGCTTGGTGACCACGACGGTGACCTCCTCGAGCAGCGACGACGACCAGAGCGACGGCGGCGCATGGCTGGAGCTGCGGCGGCGACGGCGGCGACGGCGGCGCACGGCTGCACGGTGCTAGGGCGCTACAGACGGCGGCAGGCAATGGCGAGGGTGGCGACGGATAACGGAGACACCGGGGGTCCTTTTATAGGGGCTAGGAGGCGGCGGCGAAGGCCCACGGCGACCGGCGACGCGATGGAAGGTTTAGGGTTCGGAGGAGAGAGATCGATCCGAATCGAACTCGAATCCACGGATTTCCAAACCGAATTGGCGATCGATTCCAAAAGGAAAAAGGTAGAGGAGATCCCGGGAATCATTTCCCCTCTATTGATTTCACCAGAGAAGGAAAGGCGCGTCCGAATTTGGAAGGAGACGGCGGCGCGGCTTGGTTAGGGTTCGGATGCGGCAGCGGCGCGAGGTAGACGAAGACTAACAGGCGGGCCCCACCTGTCAGCGGGCGGACGCGCCCGCGCGGGCGGCGCTCGGCTGCGGGCCAACCTGGGCCGGGGAGGAGAGAGAGAGAGGTTTGGGCCGACTTTCGGCCCAAAGCCAAAAGAGAGATTTTTAAAACTTTTTCCAATTTAAATTATTCATGAAATGCAATTCCATTTATTAAAAATACTTTCTTGGCTCAAATAAATCCCAGAAAAATCTAGGAACTATAGAATCAAGTAAAGTATTTAATAAAATTTTATCTGGCCCAATTTTATATTGGGATTTATTATTTAAAAAAAATAGATCTTCTCGTCTAGGCTTTTAAAATCATTTCTAATAATTCCATTTAAACAACAATTTATATATTTAGGATTTTTAGGGTGTGACAGGTCTTGAGCCTTTTAGTGGAGGGACGAAGGAGATACGGAGGCGGGAAACTGGAGGTGTCACGGCGGCATTCTTCTGTCGTTCGTCCTCGTGTGTGCGCGTGCGAGTGTGTGGCATCATGCGTGGGCTGGCACGAGCTGGGCGCAAGGCGGCACGGGTTTGGCGCGAGGCAGCAGGAGAAGAGAAGAAGGAAAAGAAAACAGAGAGAGAGGGGAAAGAAAAAGGAAAGAATAGAAAAGAAAATAAAATAGATGGAAAAAGAGAATTAAGGTAAAATTAGAGAAAAAGAAAATATGGGGAAAATTAAAATAAATAGTATTTGAATTGTTGTAGGCTTTAAATGGTTTTCTACTCGGGATAGAATTGAATTTGGATCAAAAAGAATTGTTCGGAAGGTGAGATGCACATTGCAACCGAATTAAACAAGAAATAAACACTAGAAACAAACATGGAAAATAATATTTTAAATAAACTACTAACTCGACGGTTATAATTTTAGAGAACCAAAGAAAATTAAATCGGTTTTAAAAAGTTGTCAAAATTTAGGGCTGTTACAGTATCGTATCAGCCGATGCACGAATGAATCGGGTATAGGTGAATAGGATGCTACTCATAGACTAGCTTTAGATTGAATATAACTGTAAACAGCTTTTCTTTAACAGGACCAATCTCATAGGTCGAACCTAATCGATGTAGCATAAGATTGAAGTCATTTATTATACAATTATATAACCTAAATAGCTAGCCGATGGACATATATTTATAAACTAGGCCCAACATAACTACAATCGACTGTAGAGATAAATGACTTGTAATTACTAATTTAATCTTTCTCTTAAATACAAGCAACTATGATAGATCGGACATAATCGACACAATATTAATTGCTGATAGCCAAGATCAGACAAATTAATAATTATATGGATTTATATCATAGCCGGTGAAGTAACTTAGGTGATTGAAGATAATCAAATTTAGATTAAAGAATATAAAATTTAGGTTAAATCTATTTAACAAGCTGTAATCCCAATAGATCAGACCTAACTGAGACCGCACGGAATTGATGGCAAGTTTAATAGATTTAAAGGTTTGATAAACTTATATAAGATGACAGATATAACACATTAAGCGAAAGACAACTTGCAATCTTAAAGCAAAACAATTATACAGGTAAGATCAGCTGAAACTCGATATTACCCCTACCGACAATCAATGAGCATGTTAATTCTTACAACTTCAACTACAAATTAGTAGGTCAAACTTAATTGATGCAAAACCAAGTTATAATTGAAATTATAAGGTCCAAACATGCTTTTGATTGTGTTAACGACCAAATTTGGTAATATCAGTATCGGAGATGAAGATGAAATCGAAGCAGAATCGAAGATAGGGGTTTTTTCGGAAACAGAGTAAGAATCGGCTGGAGTCCGGATCGGCTACGACTGGGATCGGCTAATCTGAGTTGGACTGGTTAAGTAATACAGCCGATTCCGACAATATGACCCGTGTGCGAGATTGGGTTTGAGTTGATGTGCTTCAAGATGATTGCCACGCATGGATAGAGTCCTGAGAAGGCAATTGTATCTATTAATTAGGATATTTTATGTAAATTCCTTAGAGATATGTTCGGGCAAAAGTCTGCCGCAAAGACTTACAATATCTTAGAGTTTGTTAGAGATAAGAGTCGTGTTCAATATGGACATATCTTGTATTCCTCGGGTATAAATAGACCCCGAGCCCTATGTAAAAAAAACACAACACACATCCAATACAATTCCGTGCATCGCCACCTTTTGCTTTAGTTTTATTTCGACGAGTTCTTGCTTTCGCGTTGAGCTGCACCGGTTTCGATCTTCAACAAGAGGTAAAACTCGTCGTGACGAATTATGTTCTTAGGGATTAGTGCTTCCATCTTCATGACACTCTAATCTCGTTTATATAATTCGCCGAGTTATCATATATCTTATATAATCTATAGCAATATCGCCATCTAACCCACAATCGGCTAACATATATTAACAGACGGCAACCGATTGGGTTAAATGTTGACATTGATCTAGATTATATAAGATATCTACCATTCTATGAATCTTCTAGTGGCTTGATTGTCTAGATATCATTCTTCTTTTCATACTTAATGCTGCATCAATTGAGTTTGATCTATTGAGTCGTGCTTAGAATATTGATCTCCAGCCTGCCACCTAGTTGTCGATTAGAATAGCATCGGAGTTTCAGCCGATCGTATCTGATTTAACTATAATTATTTCAGTTTGCTTCACTGATATGTTAAATTTGCCCTTTATGCCAAGATATTGCTGTATTTGAATATATTAGGCGTTTGCTTGATATTCTATGCCTGTTTTAATATCCTGACATAAGGTAGTATCGGGGTATTTGCCGATACATGCTAGATCTATATGATCGGCTATGCTGTAAGCTTATATAGTCTTGTTATTAGTATATATTTCGGTCTAAGTGATTCATTCTGTCTCGGCATGGCGACGATCTATCCCAGTCACTTGATTTAAGTATATATCGAGATAAGGAGTATATATCGCTAACATCTACAGCCGATCAAGTAGGTTTAGTTTTCTTCCTTATTTATTCACGATTGTCGATCGATGCACAGATGACATCGGCTCAGATATAAATGATATGTCATCGGTACCAAACCGATCGGCTATCATTTATAGGTTTAACTATGGTTCTTTTGTCTTTATTTCTTGTTGATTGTAGGATGAAATCAACTGGCACGCTCATACATCCGAAGGCAAGTTTTGGACCTGCACTGGAGTTAAGCAGATCTCCCAGGCCTCGTGTTTTTTGTCAACACGCTTTTGGCACGCCCAGTGGGACCTGATTAGAAGTCAGGCGTTAGTTCTTCCTCATGGCCGAGAAACAAGCACCACTACCATCAAGCCCAGGCTCTGTTAAAGGCAAATTACCGAAGCCGGGATTGACTGACATCATTGATGACAATGTCCTGCCGATCGATCCCGAGAAATTTACGCCTGACAACAAGCAGGAGTTTGAAGCAATGATGCAGCAAGCACGGGATCAGTATCTGAGCTCGTTCATGCAAACCCGCAAGGGAACGCTAGTTCAGAAGTACAAGTTAAAACTGGTTGCTGATAGCCCTGGAACCGGTTCTTCCAAAGATAGAGAAGTGAAACAAGCTCCAGATGGCTCAGCTCAGCCGAACAACAAGGGTGCTACCGGGGGTTCTATAGGAAATCAAGGCGATAACCCTCAAGAAGTGCACGGAGCTCCAGGTGATGCTGCTCAAGGGCCGCAAGGAGGAAATCTTAATCAGAATATTGAGCTAGCACAAGATTTTTTCAACAACTTTCAAGATTGGGTTGATTACGCGGTGCATCATGCTTTGATCAATCAATCCGGGGTCTTAGTCAATACAATGTCGAACATGAATAAAACGATACCACTAATTCAGCCGGTGGTACAGCCGATCCAACAACAGGTCGTGCAGCCAGTTCAGCAAGCACCATCAACGCAGTAGCATCTCCAACCAATCTAGCAGACACCGCCAAGGCAACGGCTTCAGCCGATCCAACAGACTCCGATACGACAGCAGGTCGTTCAGCCGATTCAGCACCTGGGGTCGGCCAATGCATCGGCTGGATTTGCAGCACATGGGGGGCAACCTGTGCAGCAGTTTGTGAATCAAGTTATCCCAGAGCATTTGGTTCATCATGCACAATCGGATGGCACCGTGGTACCTCAGATGGTTCCTGAGCACTTGGTGCGCAACATTCAGCCGAATCTGCATAACTACCAAGGGGGTAACTTGAGCTATCAGTATCAGCCTCCATCCCCGCAAGCCCAATATCAACCAGCGGGATCGGCCCAGCAACAATTCGCTCATCAGTTTGGTCAGTTCGAGCCCATGCAGCAGCAACCACAAGGAGCAGCTCAGCAACGACCATGGGCTGATGTCATTGCTGATGTAATGAGGGAGCAATTTGGGCTGAGACCAAAAGAGACTGGGAGTTTGTATCGGCAGCCTTATCCCGAGTGGTTTGAAAGGGTTCCTCTTCCTAATCGGTTTAAAATCCCTGATTTCTCCAAGTTCTCAGGACAAGAGGGCGTGTCGACTTATGAGCACATCAGCCGATACCTTGCTCAGTGTGGTGAAGCATCGGCTGTGGACGCCTTGAGAGTTAGGATGTTCCGATTATCATTATCCGGGTCAGCTTTTACTTGGTTTTCATCTTTGCCATATGGGTCGGTCAATAGTTGGGCCGATTTAGAGAAGCAATTCCACAGCTATTTCTACAACGGGGTCCACGAGATGAAGTTGTCTGACTTAACGGCGATCAAGCAAAGGTATGATGAACCCGTACACGAGTATATCCAGAGGTTCAGAGAGGTGAGGAACAAGTGCTTTAGCTTGAGTTTGACCGATGCCCAGTTAGCCGATCTAGCCTTCCAGGGTATGATTCCTCCGATCAGGGAGAAATTCTCGTCCGAAGACTTCAATAGTTTGTCGCATCTGATACAAAAGGTAACCTTGCATGAGCATAGGTCGGCTGACGTCAGGAGAAGCTCCAGGAAGGTTAATCACGTTTGCCCGTATACGTATGGATCGGACGATGAAGACGATGATTCTGAGATAGCTGCAGTCGAATGGGTGAGGAGCAAAAAGGTTATACCATGTCAATGGGTGAAAAGTCCTGGGAAGGAGGAAAAGTATGACTTCGATATCACCAAAGCCGATAAGATTTTCGATTTGCTACTCCGAGAGAAGCAGATTCAGCTCCCTCCTAGCCATATGATCCCATCGGCTGAAGTTATTAGGCAAGAGGAGATATTGTAAATGGCATAATTCTGGGTCTCATTCTACTAATGATTGCAAGGTCTTTAGATAGCAAATCCAGGTAGCCATCGAAGGGGGGAAGATTAAGTTTGACGATTCCAAGAAGCCGATGAAGGTCGATGGAAATCCTTTTCCCGACAACATGGTACATACAGCTAGTCAAGCAGCCGGTGGAGCTAAGATTATTAACAAGTATCAAAGGAAGTATGATAAGCAGCAGGCGAGGCGTTATGAAGAGAACAACAATGGTTTCGATCCTCATTGGGATTGTGAGTTCTTTAGATTCTTCTGCAACGAAGGAATGAGGTTGCCATCTATTGAAAACTGTCCTGGGTGCAGTGACGTCATTGAGAGCTCAAGCCGACCACATAATCAGGGTGATCGGCCAAGACAGACAAGACTTCCTGTTCATCAAAGATTGGGTCCGATGAGTCAAGATCATGGTCAAGAAGATGAAGGGACTAGGAAGAATCAATGGTGTCCCTCTGGTATTTACACAAAAAATCAGAAAAGGAGGGTCCAGAGATTGAGGAGCAGGGAACGTTTTCAAGAGGTTGAAGAGGGAATCAATCATCGGCTGAGGAAACCAAGACCAAGGCAGGTGTGGCGTGTTAAGAATCAAGCTCCTACAGCCGATGATGCTGCAGCCGATGAAGCGAAGAGGTTGGCAAAAGGAAAGAGTGTTGTTACAGCACCAATCAACATGGTCTTTACGCTACCAGCCGAATTTGGAATCAATCAGGCCGATGTTGATGAAGTAGAGGAGGAATCGGCCAAGTTGGTCCTGTCACCAGAGCAAGCGGTATTCGAAAAGCCCGAGGGAACGGAGAATCGGCATATTAAACCATTGTATGTAAACGGCTACGTCAATGGAAAGCCGATGTCTAAAATGATGGTCGATGGTGGGGCTGCGGTGAATTTGATGCCTTATGCTACGTTCAGGAAGCTGGGTAGGAATGCTGAGGATCTTATCAAGACAAATATGGTGCTCAAAGATTTTGGTGGTAATCCATCGGAGACCAAAGGTGTTTTAAATGTGGAGCTGACAGTCGGCAGTAAAACTATTCCTACCACGTTTTTTGTCATTGATGGGAAGGGTTCATACAGTTTGTTGCTTGGAAGATATTGGATTCATGCCAATTGTTGCATCCCTTCAACTATGCATCAGTGCTTGATTCAGTGGCAAGGTGACAAGATAGAGGTTGTGCCAGCCGACAGGTCAGTTAATGTTGCTAATGCCGATTTAGCTCTTTGGGAGATGGATGACCTTGATTGTTTATCTGGAAAAGTCTGGGATGGAGATTTTCTAAAAGTATCCGATTCTGATATACAGCCAATCGAAGATGGAGAACCCAAGCTATTACTTTGAGGGCGTTGTGGAGGGTTCAGATGTTTACGCTAAGGATACAGTAGATGATCTCGATGACAAGCAGGGTCAAGGTTTTATGTCGGATGATGATTTGGAAGAAATTGATATAGGCCCAGGTGATCAGCCAAGGCCGACATTCATTAGCAAAGGTTTGTCTTCGGAGTTTAGAACCAAGCTGATAGAGCTCCTAAAAGAGTTTAGAGATTGCTTCGCTTGGGAGTATTATGAAATGCCTGGACTCAGCCGATCGATCGTCGAACATCGGTTACCTATCAAAACGGGAGTTAGACCACATCAGCAACCTCCGAGGAGATGCAAAGCCGATATGCTTGAATCTGTTAAGGCTGAAATTAAACGATTGTATGATGCTGGTTTTATTCGTCCCTGCCGATATGCTGAATGGGTTTCTAGCATAGTTCCAGTTATTAAGAAGAATGGCAAGGTTAGGGTGTGCATTGATTTTCGAGATTTAAATAAAGCGACACCGAAGGACGAATATCCAATGCCGGTAGCCGATCAGCTAGTCGATGCCGCGTCAGGGAACAAGATTTTGAGTTTTATGGATGGGAACGCAGGTTATAACTAGATATTTATGGCTGAAGAGGATATCTATAAAACGGCTTTTAGGTGTCCTGGTGCAATCGGTTTATTTGAGTGGGTTGTCATGACTTTTGGCTTAAAGAGTGCTCGGGCAACATATCAAAGGGCCATGAACTATATATATCACGATTTGATCGGCTCGTTGGTTGAAGTTTATATTGACGATGTGGTTGTTAAATCCAAAGAACTTGATGATCACATAGCCGATCTAAGAAAAGTTTTTGAGAGAACCAGGAAGTATGGCTTGAAGATGAATCCGACAAAATGTGCTTTTGGTGTATCGGCTGGCCAGTTCTTGGGATTTCTTGTTCATGAAAGAGGGATTGAGGTAACTCAGAGGAGCATTAATGCAATCCAGAAAATTAAGCCCCCGGAAAATAAGACCGAGCTACAAGAGATGATCGGCAAGATAAATTTTGTTAGGAGGTTTATCTCTAAATTATCTGGAAGGTTGGAACCTTTTACACCCTTATAGCGGTTGAAAGCCGATCAAGAATTCACTTGGGGGCAGAGCAACAAAAAGCTTTGGACAATATTAAGGAATATCTCAGTTCTCCTCCTGTTTTGATTCCCACACGGAAAGGAATACCATTTAGGTTGTATTTATCGGCTGGTGAAAAGTCAATCGGCTCAGTTCTGATTCAAGAATTGGAAGGGAAGGAGCGAGTTGTGTTTTATCTTAGTCGACGGCTCTTGGATGCTGAGACTCGGTATTCCCCTATGGAGAAGTTATGCTTGTGCCTTTATTTTTCGTGTACGAGGTTGAGGCATTATCTATTATCTAATGAGTGCACTGTTATATGCAAAGCCGATGTAGTCAGATATATGCTGTCGACTCCAATATTAAAGGGATGAATTGGAAAGTGGATATTTTCTTTGACTGAGTTTGATCTTCGGTATGAATCACCGAAGGCGATTAAGGGACAAGCTATAGCCGATTTTATTGTGGAACATCATGATGATTCAATCGGCTCGGTTGAGATAGCACCGTGGACTTTATTCTTTGACGGATCGGTACGCACTGATGGTTGTGGCATCGACTTAGTTATAATTTCCCCTAGGGGGGCATGTTTTGAGTTTGCTTATACTATTAAACCATATGCGACTAATAATCAAGCTGAATGTGAGGCAGTGCTTAAGGGGTTGCAATTACTCAAGGAAGTTGAAGCCGATACTATTGAAATCATGGGGGATTCTTTGCTAGTAATCAGCCAGTTGGCAGGCGAATATGAATGCAAGAATGATACATTGATCGTTTATAATGAGAAGTGCCTGGAATTAATGAAAGAGTTTCGGCTGGTGACTTTGAAGCATGTATCTCGAGAACAAAATCTTGAAGCTAATGATTTGGCTCAAGGGGCTCGGGGTATAAGCCGATGATCAAAGATGTTAAAGTTGAAATTGCGGCAATGTCAGCCGATGACTGGAGGTATGATGTGCATCAGTATTTGAGCAATCCGTCTCAATCGGCTTCCAGAAAATTGCGATATAAGGCGTTGAAGTATACGTTGCTGGGTGATGAGCTCTATTATCGGACGATTGATGGGGTATTACTTAAGTGCTTGAGTGCCGATCAGGCTAAGGTTGCAATCGGTGAAGTTCATGAGGGGATTTGTGGTACTCATCAATCGGCTCACAAGATGAAGTGGTTGCTTCGACGTACAGGATACTTTTGGCTGACGATGCTGGAGGATTGTTTCCGATATTATAAGGGTTGTCAAGATTGTCAGAAGTTTGGAGCAATTCAGCGAGCACCGGCGTCGGCTATGAATCCTATAATTAAACCATGGCCGTTCAGAGGTTGGGGAATTGATATGATCGGCATGATAAACCCACCATCAAGTAAAGGGCATAAATATATATTGGTGGCGACTGATTATTTCACCAAATGGGTAGAGGCGATTCCTTTGAAGAAAGTTGATTCGGGGGATGCTATTCAGTTTGTTCAAGAGCATATAATTTATCGATTTGGTCTTCCTCAGACTATTACTATGGATCAGGGTTCAATATTTGTGTCCGATGAATTTGTTCAGTTTGCCGATAGCATGGGTATCAAGCTGTTGAATTCTTCACCTTATTATGCACAAGCTAATGGGCAAGCCGAGGCGTCTAATAAGAGTTTGATTAAGTTGATCAAGCGGAAGATTTCCGATTATCCTCGGCAATGGCATACTCGATTGGCCGAAGCATTCTGGTCTTATAGGATGGCTTGTCATGGATCGATCCAAGTTCCTCCTTACAAACTTGTTTATGGACATGAGGCTGTTTTACCATGGGAAGTTAGAATCGGCTCTCGACAAACGGAGTTGCAAAATGATTTGACAGCCGACGAGTATTACAATCTTATGGCCGATGAGAGGGAGGATTTGGTTCAGTCCCGATTGCGAGCCCTTGCGAAGGTTACTAAGGATAAGGAACGTGTTGCTCGGCATTATAATAAGAAAGTTGTGCCTAAGGATTTTTCGGAAGGAGAACTTGTCTGGAAGTTGATTTTGCTGATTGGTACTCGTGATAATAAATTCGACAAGTGGTCGCCAAATTGGGGAGGACCGTTCTAGATTCAAAAGGTTGTTTCTAAGGGAGCATATATGCTGCAAGGGCTTGATGGTGAAGTTTATGGCCGAGCTCTTAATTGTAAATACTTGAAGAAATATTACTCGAGTGTATGGATTAACTCGTGATCGGCTACTAATGTCGATACATGATAGCCGATGTGTGTACATCGCCTTGTGATGGCCGATATTATTATATCGCCCTTAGTTGTTTTATAATGTAATCGGCTGAGGTTTGCCAATTGACAATGGCCGATATTGTTATATCGCCCTTAGTTGTTTTATAGTTTTATCAATGCTGTTGACATTGTAAAACTAGGGGGCATAGATCTGTTACAATGCAGTAAATATAGTGCAAAATTTTTTGAGCAAATCTCACAGTCATACTAATCGGCACAGAAGGATGTTAAGGGATGAAGAATGTTTAGCCGATTGCAGAAGCTCTAAGTCCTATTACAGTAAGATTACTGCGATAAGTATTGCTGGATAGCCGATATAGCTTTCTGCCTAATCTGCTCTACTTCCTCTATGGCTTGAGCATCTTGCGCATCGGTTGCAGGAATAACTTTTAAGGACTTGGTCAGTTCAGCAACATGCTTAATAGCCTATTTGAGCCTAGCTTTCTGCTCTTCAATGGACTGGGGGAGATCGGCTAGCTTCTTGCGTTCCATATCCAGCTCAGCGTTGCATTCTTCAAGTTGTGCTAAGAGATCAATCTTGCGAGCTTCAAGCCGATCAATGTTAGATTTGATTGGACCTTCAGATAATTGATCGAGCTTGGATTTTTCTTCATGCACAAGTTGACGGTTGGCTTGGATAGTGCCCTCGATGTCCTTACGTTCTCGCTGTTCGGCCAGTCTTAATTTGGCTTTCTCCAACTTGAATTGGTGCTGCTCAAGGTAAACAGCTGGAGTAAGGACATCGGCTAATTCATCTGGGATTAAGGCTTGGATTTCATGCAGCCGAGCCCTGATTGGACCATAGTCGACTACCAAGCTATCTAGCGATGATGCTTCTAGCCGATCCAAGATACTTCTTAGAGTTTTCTTGACATCATCAGATAAAGGAGCCAATGCTTTGCTTGTGACATCTTCTTCTCCTTCGTCAAGATAGTCTTTGATGTCAAAAGAGAAAAGATCGGCTAGGACCTGTGGTGACAATTTAGAAGCAGTTAGAGGTTAAACAATTATAGCCGATTTGGATGCTTATTAGGAGAAACTTACTGGGATAGCAAGAGCGGCTAGTTGTTCTTCTTCTTCAACATGACGACATCCTACAGCTGATGGGGTCCGATCGCTTGATGCTTGTTGAATAGGAGGGGAAGGAGGCTAAAAATAGATAGGTGTTATATAAAATCGGTCGAGATTAACTAATGAAAGAAATAAGATTATTGTACCGGTGGGGCTGGCTCAGATGTCATTGGAGCCGATTTCTTCTTCACAGCAGCCTTCCTTTTCTGCAGTTACCGAGTATGTGAGCAATCGGCCATAAAGTGATATGATTACAAAAGTGATTAGAGAAGGTTGCTTACTATTGTAAAATGAGTTGGAGCAGAAGGAGTTGGAGGGGCCTGCTTAGGTGAAGCCGATGGTGTTCTTTCAATATCGCTTACCTCGGCTGCGGCTTGATCAACATCTTCTCCGATTTCTTCTTCATCCAGAGCTTGTTCAATGGATGGATCTAGGGCAGGCAGATCATCAGCTGGTTTAGCTTTCTTTTTGATCTTCTTCTTTGGAGCCGGGGCTAAAGCATCTACAGCCGATGATCTGGTTTTCCTTTTCTTACCGGCATCGGCTGGTTCTCTGATAAGCCCTTGAAGAAGAGCTGAAGTCTTGGGGGCATCATAGCCGATGACAGGAGGAGATGGCCCACCTCCATTAGGAATTAAGCCTGGGGCGTAGGTGATATCCCTGCCACGTTGCTTTGATGAGGAGGGGAGGATTCTGTTGCCTACAAATTAAAGAAACAATTAGTTAAGATAAATCGGCTAAGCGGTCATTCAAATGAAATCAAGTAAAGTTAAAGACTTACTTGAGGGACAACATCTGGAAAGAGGTCTATCATGTACATTGAAGCTGGTTGGTGGAATAGATGCAACTTCCATTCACCCCACCATCTATCAAAGTTTTTGCTCCTGAACATTGCTAGTTCTATGTTTTCAATGCTGCCTAGAGGGGGTCCTGGAAGGTTGAGCAGCCGATCCATCATCAAGGTTGATGAAATTTCTCCTCGGCATTGGATCTTGTCAGCAAAGAATAAGCCGATTGGGAGTTGGCCCATTCCAAGCTATCTAGCTGAACTCATCAGGTGATAGAATTCGTAAGGGGCTTGGATGTTTCTTCCTTGATGGACGCCGACTGGAAGAATGCATGGGCTGATTGCAGCTGTGAAGACTTCTCTGGATGTTTGGAATCTTTCATGATTAATGTCTTCTAATCTGAAATCTGATGGAAGCTCGAGGTCTGCTGAATCTTCATAGGGAAACCAAACTCGAGCATCTTTTTGAAAGCCTTCATAGAAGCTGCAAAACCAATCTTTGAGCAGTTCGGCTGATAACTTTGCTCCAGCATCGGCCGGTGTGGATGCGTATTCTCCATATAACGTACATCGGCGATGAGTGCGTTCTTTGTTGTCCTCTATGATCGGCTCTAATCTTGGAAATTCAGCTTCTGTGACGGATAGCCGATTGACGACTTTCATGACTATTAGATTCAACCAAGTCTGCAGCAGCCACCATGGTCCACCTGCTATGACTATTGAGCCGACAGCTAACTTAGCCGAAGCATTGTTCAGCATTTGGTACAAGTAGCCGAGGAGGATTTTGCCTAAAGGAAATTGTTTCTTTGCTTCCAAAGCTTCGGCTACAAACTGCCAGTTGGTTGTAGGACCACAGCTTAATCTACAAAAGAGAAATTTCTCTAGCCACATGAGCAAAAAGGCCACATGTTCTCGAGGGGTGACAGAACCCTGACCCATGTATGCTGTTACATAGCCTGACCAACCTCCTATACTCTTGGTCTTAAAGTCATATTGGTTTTTTGTGTTCAGACTCATGGGGTTAGCCGATGAAGTGACATCCAGACCCGTGATCATAATGATGTCTATGAGAGTTGGGGTCATCGGTTCTTGGTTGAATAAGAAGGCGTTGATGGTGTTGGACCAGAAATAGGAGGCGGCTGCCATTAGAGGTTCATCCTTGGCTGAGTTTGCTATGGTTAGGTTAAGTGCTTGGCCGATTCCAATTTCGTCCCAATGAACTCTTTTGCTAGCCGATATGCGCTTGAACCATGTAATCCAACTTTTCTCGGGTGAAGTTTTTTCTAGAGATGGCCAAGATTTAAAGGTATTCTTCCAATGACCTAGATCTGGATTGGATAGTCTGAAAGGAATCCTATTGGTCTCACCGATGATGAACTCAGTGGGGTCGAGGTTGCCGACTAGGCCGAGAAAGTAGTGGTTTTCATGCGACAAGGTGGGAATTGCGACCAAATTGGAGAGATGCTACAAGTTCAAAGTAACCGAGAAAAGAAAGCAGTAAGAGGCGAGAGAAAACTGATCCAATGATGAAAAAGGGGATCTAGCTGATGGTAACTTACCTCAGCGTATTCGGCTGATGGTGCGGCGGATGGACTGGCGGAGATCGACATCGTCGTAGGCGGAGATCTGGCCGGAGATGAAGTCGCCTAGGGATTGCCTTGCGCGTCGGAGGGATCGCCGGAGAGAGAGAGGGTAAAAGTTTTGCTTAAGCGGGGAAAACGGAAGTCACGGTGTGAGATCTCGGGGATAACGGTTAGTATTTGAAGCACTAGAGTAACAATCGGGAAAATGTTAGAGTGCGAAACTTGTTCGGAGTCGATACACGGCAAATCCGGAACATTACCAAATATCCCGGACTTGGGGGGCATGTGTTAACGACCAAATTTGGTAATATCAGTATCGGAGATGAAGATGAAATCGAAGGAGAATCGAAGATAGGGGTTTTTCCGAAAACAGAGTAAGAATCGGCTGGAGTCCGGATCGGCTATGACTGGGATCGGCTAATCTGAGTTGGACTGGTTAAGTGATACAGCCGATTCCGACAATATGACCCATGTGCGACATTGGGTTTGAGTTGATGTGCTTCAAGATGATTGCCACGCATAGATAGAGTCCTGAGAAGGCAATTGTATCTATTAATTAGGATATTTTATGTAAATTCCTTAGAGATATGTTCGGGCAAAAGTCTGCCGCAAAGACTTACAATATCTTAGAGTTTGTTAGAGATAAGAGTCGTGTTCAATATGGACATATCTTGTATTCCTCGGATATAAATAGACCCCGAGCCCTATGTAAAAAAAAACACAACACACATCCAATACAATTCCGGCGCATCGCCACCTTTTGCTTTAGTTTTATTTCGACGAGTTCTTGCTTTCAGGTTGAGCTGCACCGGTTTCGATCTTCAACAAGAGGTAAAACTCGTCGTGGCGAATTATGTTCTTAGGGATTAGTGCTTCCATCTTCATGACATTCTAATCTCGTTTATATAATTCGCCGAGTTATCATATATCTTATATAATCTCTAGCAATATCGCTATCTAACCCACAATCGGCTAACATCTATTAACAGACGGCAGCCGATTGGGTTAAATGTTGACATTGATCTAGATTATATAAGATATCTACCATTCTATGAATCTTCTAGTAGCTTGATTGTCTAGATATCATTCTTCTTTTCATACTTAATGCTGCATCAATTGAGTTTGATCTATTGAGTCGTGCTTAGAATATTGATCTCTAGCCTGCCACCTAGTTGTCGATTAGAATAGCATCGGAGTTTCAGCCGATCGTATCTGATTTAACTATAATTATTTCTATTTGCTTTACTGATATGTTAAATCTGCCCTTTATGCCAAGATATTGCTGTATTTGAATATATTAGGCATTTGCTTGATATTCTATGCCTGTTTTAATATCCTGACATAAGGTAGTATCGAGGTATTTGCTGATACATGCTAGATCTATATGATCGGCTATGCTGTAAGCTTATATAGTCTTGTTATTAATATATATTTCGGTCTAAGTGATTCATACTGTCTCGGCATGGCGACCGATCTATCCCAGTCACTTGATTTAAGTATATATCGATATAAGGAGTATATATCGCTAACATCTACAGCTGATCAAGTAGGTTTAGTTTTCTTCCTTATTTATTCACGATTGTCGATCAATGCACAGATGACATTGGCTCAGATATAAATGATATGTCATCGGTACCTAACCGATCAGCTATCATTTATAGGTTTAACTACGGTTCTTTTGTCTTTATTTCTTGTTGATTGCAGGATCAAATCAACTGGCACGCTCATACATCCGAAGGCAAGTTTTGGACCTGCACTGGAGTTAAGCAAATCTCCCAGGCCTCGTGTTTTCTGTCAACAGATTGTTTTTTAGGTGATAGATACACTAAACAATCTAACAAAGAGCAATCTAAACGATATCGGCTTATTCAACGCGAATCAACCGATAAGGATAAATAACACTATTTAACTTAGATTAAATAGCGTATATGATAAATTAGCACTTGTATCGACTGGTTTAGAGTGTCGAACTTAACCGATGGAAACCCTAGCCCTGCCGATACAAGCAACTACAGACGGAACTCATCTCTTGTCAGAGATCGAACTTAATTGATGCAGCCCAACTCAAAGACAAGAACTCATCGAGAAAAATCCTTACCAACACAACTCAAACTTCCCTTAAGGATAAAGCAAAAATTACAAGCACAGTCGAACTATACAAAAAAAGAAAAATAACTGACTCCACCTAATTAATAGATAAATCACCTTGCCATATTCTCCTCGAACTCAGCCTCTCCTTGACACAATATGACAAACTTTCCCCAACCAAGTCTGACTAGAAATCGACTTCTGACCATTGTCCATCTTCCGTCAGCTACCTCCGTAATCTAGCTTGCAACTGATGTACTCCAGCCGATACTGCTTTACCAATCTTAATTAGCCGATGCAACGTTCTAACTTATAATACGAAACGGAGGTAGTACTAATTATTTTAAACCTGAATATTAGATTAATATGATTTTTCTAAAAGTAACTTTTCTATAGATTTTTTTTTGCAAACAATACATTTTTAGGAGTTTGAAATTCGTGCGCACGAAAAACAACATAAATCTTCTCTCAATCTCTAGCGAATGAAAACGCCCTTAGAGTTCATACATACCACCAGCCAAACAAAGTTTTCTATACATCCATCATCTTCTATACAAACAACTACATGTATATATCCTTTGTTGGATCAAACTCGACCTGGATTAGAGAAATGAACTACGAGCAAGCAAGAGCAAACACACCCTACACTCCTAAACACATCGCCGGCCACGATATAGCCAGCCCATGGAGTCGCATTGCCATCGATCCCTTCGATATGCGTGTGTACAACCCCACGAATTAAGTACACCTGGCCGGCTGCGTTTGGGCTAGCTCAGCTCAGCTGCTCTCGATCGATCAGGTGGTGTTTGGATCCAGGGACTTAACTTTAGTCTCTGTATTTAGACACTAATTTAGAGTATTAAATATAGACTACTTATAAAACTAATTAGATAAATGAAAGCTAATTTGTGAGACAAATTTTTTAAGCCTAATTAATCTATAATTAGATAATGTTTACTGTAGCATCACTTAGGCTAATTATGGATTAATTAGGCTCAATAGATTCGTAACGCGAATTAGTCCAAGATTATAGATAGGTTTTATTAATAGTCTATATTTAATATTTATTATTAATATCTAAACATATCCGATGTGATAGGGATTTAAAAGTTTTAATCCCATCTAAACAAGTCCACTCGGCCACAAAAGACAGGTAGCTATAGTGTCCGAGTGAGTGAGAGAGAGAGAGAAGGCACCTGCACGCACGAGCGGGTAGCAGCAGGGAGGCAGCGACTGGCACTGCGACTGCACCGGCCGTACCGCGCGCGCACTCATTGCGACGACTCCTCCACTGTCGCTATATGTGTTACATCCGTTATATTTGGTGTTAGATACATGTTTGTGTTTGTAAAACGGGGGGAGTACGTAGGAGTAGTATGAATGATCAACAGGTTAAAGATGAAATGAGGAGGCAGAAAAAAAAAACAAAAAAATGATAACGATTCAAAGTTAATTGCTCCTACTTCTTTTTGTGGGCAGGAAAATCATTCCCCTTTGGCATTAAAAATAAGGACAATTTGAACCATGCCACATAAATTTTACAAAATTTGTGATATGCCACCTGATCCACGTATCATTGACTTATGTGGGTCCTACATATCATTGAGATACGGGTGGCATATCTTAAATTTTACAAATATAGGGTGGCATGATTCCAACAAACCCTTAAAAATACTGTGCCCACAACGCTTTGTTCACTTTAGAGCTTGATCACGTAAAACACATTGTAAATTATTTTTCCAAATCCGGTCTCCGTATTCACGAAACGGACGTACACGGTCAAAACATATTGTAAATACACGGCAACACCACCAAAATAATGATGTTGTAGCATGCATGCATGCGCGTCATGTTGGCTCGAGCCAAGGCATTCGATCGTATATGGCTACTGCATGGGATTCACTACATACTCTAGAACACATGCATACCCCACTAAATAGGGCTAAATCGAAAGTGATTAATTGCTTGAAGATTCCTACACCCAGGCCGTGTTTAGTTCCAAAATAATTCTTCAAACTTCCAACTTTTTTATCACATCAAAACTTTCCTACAAACACAAACTTATAACTTCTCCGTCACATCGTTCCAATTTCAACTAAACTTCTAATTTTTGTGTGAACTAAACACAGCCCCAATTCCTTCTCCTCATGGCAGTAGCGACAGAGCTATGAGGATGTTTTCTTTTTTTTTTGGGGGGGGGGGGGGGGAGGGGGGGTCATCACCAACGCGGTTAGCTCCTTCCCTCATCTATTTTCCTCCAAAAATTTCTCCAAATTTACTTTGTGTATGTACTCATGCTTATACCCCTGGCTACCCACATGAACATGCACATAAGAGCATCTCCAACAGCCTCTCTATTGAGTTGCATGCACCGACCAGTTCAACCCAAAAGCTTAACTAAGGTGGGCAATCCACTTTATATTCCAACACTATCTACTCAACTCTCCAAGCTAAAAATTTGGCAAATGAACCAAATACACTCCTCCAACAGACTCTCCATTCAACTCTCCAAGCCAACTGCCTCTCCATCCAAGCCCACCCACTGGCCAATATTGGCCAGCCTCCTAGTCTAGCTATCTCTCCAGCTCTCCTCTACTCGTGCTTCTCTCCTCTCCCTCTAGCTCCACTGCCACGCCACATTTTTGTCGTCAGGGTCACCGCGGCGCCGCCTCTCCGTCAACGGCATCGTTGTGCCGTCTCTCCATGTTGCCATCGTCGCCTATGGGAGGAGCGTCATCGTCGTCTCCTTACACCGGGAGGAGCGCCGCCGTCTTCCCCCTCCTTCCTCCGCGGCCGTCATCCCCCGAGCCAAGGAGCGCTGATGCTATCCACATCTCGATCTGCCACCAGCCTCGCCTCATCACTCCGTCCACCACCGGCCTCGACGAGGGAGAGGATTGGAGAGAGGGGAAGGAAGAAGAAAGCTCGAGAAGGGGAAAGAAAACACGCCTGTCTCGCGTGGTCGTCGTCGCGAGCCGCTGCCGCCACCATCGCTAGCCGCCGCCGCCCCGTCGTCGCTGCGCACGGCAACCGTCGCTGCGCCCGAAGACTGCTACCCCGCCGTCGCCGCGTGCGGCCACACTGCCGCAAGCAAAAAGGGGATTGGGGAAGAGAGGGAGCAGGATAATGAGAAAGAAAGTGGTATAGAGGCTGACATATGGGTCCCGCTGTCATAGACTCAGAATAGAGAGGATGAATGGAGAGGCTGTTAGAGAAAACAATGAATTTGACTTGCTAAATTAAATGGAGAGTTAGCTAAATATATATTTGAAGAGACTGTTGGAGGGCAACATATCCTATGCACACAGGCCCTCACGTGTACACACGTGCACACCAACTAAAAAATGTCACCAAAAAATCTAGAAAAAATCATACACATACTTTTAATTGTATTACACCTAGAGTTAAAATCTTAACGTCAAATTCATTATATTTTAGCCGTAACAAAAAAAACAAAAAATCTGACAATTTTAAGGTTGCAATTTTGTCAGAATTTTATCTTTTTTGTTATTCTCTATGTAGAATGAATTTGAAGATGCGACTTTGCACGTAGATGTAATACTATTGAAAGTACATGTATGAATTTTCCTAGAATTTTTTATGATAATTTTTAGTTGGTGTACACGATGTGTACACGCGAGGGCCTGTGTGTATAAGATACGCTCCCCTGTTGGAGATGCTCTAATTAAGATGCTAGACCCATCCATGTCGTCCTTTTCCCATAGATGCTTTCACTAGCTACTTAATTATCTAACAGCAATGCATCATGTACGATGTTTGATGGTAGCATATATATATATATATATATATATATATATATATATATATATATATATATATATATATATATATATATATACACACACACACACACACACGTAGCATTGCTAGCTCTACCTAGCTACTCCCTCCGTCCCATAATATAAGGGATTTTGACTTTTTACTTGTACTGTTTGACCATTTGTTTTATTAAAATTTGTTTGAAATTTTTATTTATTTTATTTGTGACTTACTTTATTATTCAAAGTATTTTAAGCACTTCGTTTTTAATATTTACACAATTTTTTTTAATAAAACGAGTGATCAAACAGTGCAAACAAAAAGTCAAAATCTCTTATATTATGGGACGGAGGGAGTACCAATCTTCTAGGTAGCTAGTTTGGTACTTCCTCCGTTTCAGGTTATAAAGACGTTTTGACTTTGGTCAAAGTCAAGCCACTTCAAGTATGACTAAGTTTATAAATAAATATAATAATACTTATAATACCAAATTAATTTAATTAAATAAATAATTGAATATATTTTCATAATAAGTTTATTTTGGGTTAAAAGCATTATTATTTTTTCTACAAACTTAGTTATAAAGCAATTTGACTTTGACCAAAATCAAAACGTTATATAACCTGAAACGGAGGCAGTAGTACGAACATATCTGCACAAAATGCCGACTAGATGCATGACATGTACTACATATATTTCCTGTCGTGTTGGTTACTGTACTGTCTGTACATTGCAATATAAGACGAATTTATTTGTACTTCATTTTTTGCAATTTGCAGCAATAGGATATTTATGCAGCTCGATCGATCACGTAATCCATGTAGCACTGAATGATTTTCAGAAACGTGTCCTGCATATAATGTTCGCGTACAGGTCATGCATGGCCCACGTACAGATTCACACCACATGAACAAAATCTTGCTCTAGTTATTACACGGTCAAAGGCGCCCTTCGCCCCCAATTGCTTCATGCATGCTGCGGCCACAGTAAAAACTACTGTTTAATTAATTAAATAAATAGTATATAATCCAAAAATTAAATTGATCCAATACCTGCTACATTATATAGTACAGGTTAATATGATGCTAGCTGTTCATTGATCTGGCCTGTCAAAAATGAGGTGCTCATCTTACATGGACCCTTGAGCTAACACCCTAAATATAAAGCTGCATCTATCTATCTGCAGCTATAGAATGGCAATGTGCAAATAAAGGATAGCTTAATTAGAGCAAGAATAATAGCAAGCTATAAGAAGACTAAACGAGTAAATGATGAGGTGGATAAGATATGAGAGGAGAGAGATGAGAAGTAGGTTGTAAGCTTACAGCCGGCTTAGACACAGGAACTAAGAAAATATATAAGACAGACAGGTGGACCATATATTTATAGTGAAGAACTAACCACTATATGAGTGAGCTGAGAGATATACTATAAAGATCTATACAATCAGCAGTTGGGTGTATTATTAGCCTGACTCTGAATTGGCTTTCTGACATGAACAGTGAAGCTACACAAAAGCTATGGCCAGTATAATTCCTAACACTAGCTAGGGCAATGTGTTGGCCAACCACCATGACCATGTTCCATATAGTATATGCATGGGCCCTACCCCTGAAATTCACTGTAGACACAAGTTAACAAAACTCAGGAGGACTACACCCATGTGGTAGGGTCCTCCAGTAAAGAAAGGTGTAGTGTAGCTGATTTTGATGACCAAGAATTTTTCATTTGTAAGATTCCTTTCTTCCTAGCTATAGCTCCTCTTTGTGCATGATCATCTTCTCTCACCTTAGACCATGGGCACAATCAGTGAGATGTATGGCCCCCATGTGTCTGGAGGAAGAGAGGCAGGAGAAATGCCATTCTAGAGGAGGGGAGGAGCAGGTGTGAGGAGAAGAAATGATAATCTTTTCAATTGAGTTAGTAGTAGAGATGACTAGACGTGTACTTGTACAAGTGTATGTACAGCAAAGAACACTGCATGCATGCATGCATGCATGATGTAGAAGAAATGATAGGATTGCATGCATGCATTCATTCATAAGTGTATTAAAAATTAAATCTCATATGGTCCATGCAGTATAGTTTAAGGGATCATATAGCACCGTCAGTATGTCCTTCCAATAAGGATAAGAACGCATGGTCTAATTCCTTGGATAATATTACACTCAGATTTACACACCTCTTGCAATTAATGCATGAGTTCAGAGTTTGGTGTTGGCAAAATCAATTCCCCCTTGCACAATTGGTTTATGCGCCAGATACATTTTTGGATTTTAATCGAACAAGCTAGTGGTAATTACCATGTGGATTTTGTGATGCGATTATTATTAAGACGTTGTAAAAATATAAATCATTAGTTGGTTTAGTTTGTTATTAATTACATGACCAAAAATTAAAAGAGGATTTAGCCATGCGATACGGTGTGCTAAATTATTCAAGGATCTAATTAAGATGGCGTACTAATTATGAAAAAGCCGCGCAAAATGCTCAAATTAAGGCGAGATATCAAATTATCGATTAAGAAGAATTATAGAAACAAAATATTAACAAAAAAGCACGGGAATCTTGTATGATGCAAACACTATACATGTAGTAGCTACCAGGGTTTTTAATTTTGAAATTGGATTATTTGCTAGGGGGCCAAAATTTCGGTAATTTCGGAAATTTTTGGCAGAAATTATTTGAAATTTTGACTGATTTTGAATGAATTTGAATAAAATTTGACTAAATTCAAAAAATATAAAAAAAGGAAAAATTTCGGGCGAGATGTGAGCATGCCAGTGGGGGCGAAATTACCGAAATTTCAAACCCTGGTAGCTATATCTCTGTCCCAAAATATAAAATATTTGAGGGAGTAGGGAGTAAAAACCATAATATATTCTACGACACAACATGCATAGATGGATCCAAATGCGTATGCTTTTCATGGAATTGTCTCTGCACGCGTCATCATTTGATCGAGGTAGCAAAACGACGACGATGGGGGAGAGAGATGTTGTTTTCCATGCATGTTCCCGGGGAGAGAGAGATGTTGTTTTCCAGCTGAAACAATGTACGCTTGCATGTACAGTACTAACTAATTAAGAAGATGAGAATAAATTAACCTCTACAGCTCTACTAGCTAATTGACACCACTTGGATGAAATTTGTGCGTTCTCAACTTAAAAATCAATCTGCATTTGAACTCAATTTCTTTGTGTTCTTTTCTAAGAAATGCACACTATCCATACTTGTAAACAGTATGATTTTTACAAAAACTTTGTATATATCAATTTCTTAGAAAACTGCATTAAATCAAAATTTCAACTTTATAATAGTAAACTCATTCGTCTATATCCTCAAATAGTTATCACAAAATCATTCGATCATTCAGCCATTCAACTATTAAGGGGAGAAAAAACATGCTATTACCTTCGATTTTGCTCCAAGATTCGTGTCATGCATGTTAGGCTGTGTTAGCTAGAAGAAGTTCCCATCAGGAACAGTGATCATGGAAAACGGAGCAGTCCATTAGCGTGTGATTAATTAAGTATTTGCTAATTTTTTTAAAAAATATGGATTAATTTGATTTTTTTAAAACAACTTTCGTATAGAAACTTTTTTGAAAAAAGCACACCGTTTAGCAGTTTGAAAAGCGTGCGCGCGGAAAACGAGAGAGAAGTTGGAAAAGGGGGCGTCCGTACACAGCCTTAGATTTCTTCTCCAGTGAGTTCGCCGTCGTTCCTTCCCTACCGTCACCCATGTTGTTAAAGTTGTATTGGCTTACCAGGTAAGAAACTACTCCAGCATTGATTGTTTATTACCTGCTTTATTCCCACATTGTGGTTGCTCTTAGTGGGCTACTTCTTACGTACTTGCGTCCAAAATAAATTAATCCTGGGTTTGAACTGGATACACGTATGAAGCTATGCTCAAAAGCGACCTCTCAGCTACTCGACATTTGCATGAACCATAAAACCCTAGCAAGCTAGATACCTAGCTAGCTACTCAAGCTCAATCCATCGACTGGTCGTTTCCATTATTGAACTACTCCAAGTGATGATACTACTGCAAGTAGGGTTTGTTGAAGAGTTAACATGCATGCAAATCCGGGCAAAAAGCAATTAATTAAATCAGCCGGCGACGGCAATAGTACTGAGAGATCGATGTGATCGATCGTTAATATAACTAGCTGAAATCCCGCGCATTGCTACGAAAATTTAGTATGATAACAATAAAAAAAATACGTGTAAGATGATAACATCAGATTAAATAAGTTAATGTGGTTCATGATAATTTAAATTTAAATAGCATGTAGAATGATGATTTAAATATAAAAAAGTAAAGTGGTATGACTTTATTAAAGAAGAAAAGTAGGGAGATAGTTTGAACCGTATATTAATCATCTAAAGACAAAAACAATTAAGGTGGTATGGCTTAATTAGAGAAAAAAGAGAAAGTTAATTTGAACCATAAATTAATCATTTAAGCACTAAGTAAGTGATGATGAACTATATAAGTATATAGGATATCATAAAACATAATAAAGATATACATTGAAATATTATGTAAATTATGTGGGATGATAATTTAACATGCTTGCATTTAAAAAGCTCTTAAATTACAAAAACTATAAAATTATAGATAATATAGCATGTTTGCATGATGTTTAAATGTGATGATTGTTAGTGGATGATGATGTGGCATTTTTGCATGTTAAGTTTAAGGAGTTAGTGGTTTATAACTTTATAATAAGATAGGATACAATGTTTGATATCTGCGATCGATTGATAGGTAGGATCAGTCTCGATAGCAAGTTAATTTTTGGTTGATGAAACGTACATCGATTTGGTCGATCATGTTGGAACCAAGTATATAGGAGTACATATATAGCTTCCAAACTCTAGGTTTTAGGGCAGGGATAGGTAGCACTCACTGGTCGTTTCAAAGTAAGTTTGGTGAAGAGTCTCACCTAGAACAATTTTACCTATTTATGTTTACATTAAAAAGTATTTTGTCAACTAATTGGTTTGTTGCCACATGTTGCCAAACACTGTCAGGCCCTTTTTTTTTTCTTTTCGAAAAAGGTTACCTTACTATCGTAAGCTTTTTTAAAGCCGTTAGATCAAATCCAACATCACGCACCAGCCATTCACTGAGCCTATTTTGTAATAGTGTAATTCATGTAGCTTTATAGAAACTCCCCTATATTATATTTCTATAAACCCATATAACCCATTGGGTCAATTGACAATGCTTTAAGTTTCGCAAAGACTACAGTGTGCTATATATATATATATATATATATATATATATATATATATATATATATATATATATATATATATATATATATATATATATATATATATATATATATATATATATATATATATATATATATATATATATATATATATATATATATATATATATATATATATATATATATATATATATATATATATATCAATGTATTTTTACCGTAAACTAAATTCGATCTGCTGCTAATATGTAAGTTGTGAAACATATAAAGCTCAACACTAGAGAAAATCTTCGTAGTTGAATATATATGATTTGTAATATAGACAAACACGGAAAATTCTCGACCATATAACAATGGCCAACCATGCAGACCCTGCTACTATGGGATGTATGAGAAGAACAACCATCACTAGTACTTACTCCACTCTGTTCATCCTATAAGGTGTATTTTGAAATTCTTTTAACGGGGACATATCTTCATTAATGTTTTCCTCGTCCCTTTGCCCTCTTGGTCAATATATACAGCCATGAACACAGTCATGCAGGCAACCAATAAAACCACAAGGCCACATTACTCCCTCCGTCTCAAAATGTTTGACACCGTTGACTTTTTTAGTACGTATTTGACCATTCGTCTTATTAAAAAAATTAATTAATTATTTATTCTTTTCATATATGTTTTATCTACACATTATAACTACTCCTACATTGAAAAGAAAAAAAGACAGAAACAAAATTACAACAGGTGCTTGCTATACATTGGGTATAGTCAATTGGGACACCATCACACCATTGCTTCCACCTATTTGTAGCTACCTCATTCACTCACTCACTCACTCCCACACACTGCAGCCAGCTGCAGCTGCAGCATAGCAGCCAGACTCACTCTCACACAGTCACACTACTACTAGACTACTACTACTCCCAGCAATCACATCCTCTCTCTCTATCTCTCTCTTTCAAAAGCGTGTGTGCCTGTGAGCCTGTGACTGACGACGGACTGTCTGCTGGCACGCACGAGCGGGCGCCTGTGCGTGTGTGCTCCGACCTGCAAATCAGAGACCAGATCGAGCCCCCTGGCCGGCTGCAGCTGCCTCCTTGCTTCCTCTAGCTCCTGGAGTGAGGAGAGCTCGCCATTGCTGTCTGCTCAAGCTCTCTAGCGTAGCTAGACTTCTCCGGCGTGTGCTTGGCTGCTGCTAGCTGCTAGCTGGCCAGTCTTCCTCTCTTGTCCGCCGGCGAGATGGTGGTGGTGGGCGCCGTGAGCTGCTGCCGGAGAGGGAGTTGGCGGCGACGCGCCGCCGCCCTCGCCCTCGCCGTCGTCGTCGTCTTCGCCGCGGCAGCTGGTGAGTGCAGAGATGGCAGAGGCGAGCTAGCTCTCTTGCCAGCTCTTCTTTTCATGCGTGCACTTTTTAATCTGAGCGTCTAGTCTTTTGATCTTCTGCATATAATCAGTGATTACTTGCTCTAGCTCTCTCTTTTTCCTTCACCTTTTTGGTGCTTTTCTTTTTGTCTGAAGACCAAATTAACCGGATCTTTGATTAGGTTCATCAGAAGCTTGTTAACTGCATGCAGGTTGATTAATTAATCTAGCTACAATGTTTTACTACTTTACATATAACATTAGAGTGGTAGCTATCTCTGGCCAGGTCTTCTCTCTCAAGGAAACTACCTTAAACAATCTTAAAAACTGAACCTTAATTAAATTAAGTGTTCTTCTCTAGTGGTTAGTTTTTTTTCTTAGAAATTCTTGTGGTTGATTAGCATGCCGTCTCTACTCTCTTCATGTACCGAATACAAATATCGAGAGGCTTATCTCTCAAATGGTAACATTTTTATTTGCTTCCCTTCTCTCTTGATGAAAAGTTTTGGTGTAGTTCTTGCATGCTTGCAAATTAAGGTCCATATATACATTCTACACCCTTCTCTCTGCTAATTACTTTTCGTCCCATCACCTAGCAAATACACTAATATAAGGCACCTCCTCAGAGACTAAAGTGTAATTAGCCCAAAAGCTAATTAAATTGCAATATAATTAACAATTTCAATTTCCTTGTTGCATGCCATTGATCTTTAGTTTCCTCACACTTGCAACATCCTAGCTAGCTAGTGAAAGAAAGCCACCAAGGTCAGGATCTCTTAACTTTCTCATTAAGCTGTACACTCAATCATATCTCCACACATTTTCAAGATGCAAACCTATATTAATTTGCTTCTTAACACACACACACACTCTCTCTCTCTCTCTCTCTCTCTCTCTCTCTCTCTCTCTCTCTCTCTCTCTCTCTCTCTCTCTCTCTCTCTCTCATAGTCTCATATTCTCATTTGGTCTTCACCAACTAGAGCCTTTTTCTCCCAGCAGTGTAGTGTGCTGGTGCCCACACGATGGCACTGCACGCTCTGGTCCAGAAAATAATATATAACACGATCGACCTACTAATATAATACACGACATCAGCTTTAGTACAGGGAGAGAAGAAGAAAGATTCTGCAAGAGAACAGCCCATGCAAGGCCAATACACGTACAATCCACAGCCCAATTAATCAGCTAGCTAGCCACAAATACATTTTTGGTCTCACCTGCTTAACGTTTAGGACGCCGACCATATGCTCCAATCTCCTTGAGATCCTAGCTAGCTAACTACCCATTCTAATTAGCAATGGTCACCACGAATGATTAATGTAGAGTATGTAATTAGGAGATTTTTCAAGGGTTCTTTTTGCTGTATTGAGAGGCAGATGTCTCTTGTTGTATTAATTCTGAAGTATTTATTATTTATTAAATCTGGAAATAACATATATATATACATCGATACATTTATACATCCTATAAAAATACTAAAACACAAAGTCTAGAGCTTTGCTAGTTGAGATAAGTGATATGACCGGATATCATTCATGCCGTAAAAAGAGTCGTATTTTTAGGCGTGGAGCTAATAATTCGAGGTAATAATCTGGTGGTGAAGTAGTTGAAAAGAACGTACTTGCATTATATTAGTAGGTCGTGTATTATATTAGTAGGTACTATTTAAAAAATATAACTATTTTATATATGGTTATATTTTTTATAGATTAAATAGTACAAACTGATCGAGCAAAAAAAAATTCATAGGTTGGTTTTCTACGTACGGATTCATCGATGATCCACTGTTCATTGTAAAAAAGAACATTAAAAAAATATATCAATATAGTTATATATGCTTTCAGTAAAGTTTATACTAACAATTAACCATATATACATGTATGCATGCTACAGTTGCCGCTGCTGCAAGGAGGCCAATCCGTGTACTACGGAGACCAGCAGCAGCAGCGGCGCACGTGAGGAGACTAGACTCGTCGTCGTCGCTGATGCTAGCGAGGAGGACCAACGCGGCGGCCGGCGGCGGCGACAACGGCGACGTCCGGCGGCGGCGGCTGATCGGGCCCGGGTCGTCGCCGCCGACGTGCCGGGCGCGGTGCGGGCGGTGCGCGCCGTGCCGGCCGGTGCACGTGGCGATCCAGCCGGGCGTCGGCGCCCAGTGGGAGTACTACCCGGAGGTGTGGCGCTGCAAGTGCGGCGATAAGCTCTTCATGCCGTGACCGCCGCCGTCTCGCCGCCGGCGAACCACGTAGCGCGGCGGCGGCGGCGGCGCCAGCCATGGCTGCGTGGATCGATCGATCAGTAGCATAGTTTTGAAAGGGGTGTAGTAGTGTGTAAAAGAGGGGGAGGAGAAAGTAATTTAAGTTAAAAGGTTATTTTGTGGTGATTATAAACTAGTTAATTAATCAACTAGGTCGATCTTAATCTTAAGATGGTGTACTGATCGAGTTGATGATGCCGGTAATGTCTGTAAATGTGAAATTTAAGATCTGGATTTTACCGTGTATGTTCTTCTTTTTGATTTATCTGATTTCCCTTTTTCGACTAGTTCTTTTGCTTAGGTAATTTTTCACTTTGCATTCTTCAGGTTGTAGGGGTTATACTGTGTCATTGTAATTGCAAATTAAGATGGACAATTATCTGTCTTGTGCTCTTACATCACGCGATTTTCTCATGATATTGGACTAGGCAAGAGTTTCCTAGCCGTCTAAAAGTGGGTGAGAATTGAAGAGAGAATAATTAACTAGGGGTTCAGCACGAATCTTAAAGCATATAAGGCCATGTTTAGTTCTAAAGTTTTTTTTTCCAAACTTTCAACTTTCCATCACATTAAACCTTTTTTACACACACACAACTTTTCTATCACATCGTACCAATTTCAACCAAACTTCCAAACTTCAATGTGAACTAAACACAGCATAAGCCGTCCTAAATTGACAGTTGTACTTAAAAAAACAGAATAGTTCGACGAATAACAAGTATTACAAAATATATATACACTGAGATTTTACTAATAAATAAACCAACCTAGCTAAATTTACAGTATACTCCCTCCATTTCATCATATTATAAATCACTTTGATTTTTTTCTAGTAAAAAAGATTTTAGCTAAAACACCAAATTAGTTTTAGTAGATTATTATAGGATGTCTAGATTCGTAATGTTAGGATGTGTCACATCCTATCGTGGGTTTGTTTTTTTATGGAACGGAGAGAGTATTACATTAACATGTTGCAGGAGCTCATCATAGAGCTAAAATACCAAATTAGTTTTATTAAATCTAGCATTCAATATATTTTAATATTATGTTTGTTTTGTTTCGAAAAAACTACTATATTTCTTATAACTTTGTCGAACTCAAAAAGGTTTAATTAAAAAAATAATAAAAAAGACTTATAATTAATATAAAAAAGGAGGAAGTAGAATATTATACTATCTACTTCCTCCGTCCCATAATATA
This sequence comes from Oryza sativa Japonica Group, assembly GCF_034140825.1. Lineage (NCBI taxonomy): Eukaryota > Viridiplantae > Streptophyta > Magnoliopsida > Poales > Poaceae > Oryza > Oryza sativa. The sequence goes on from NC_089045.1 coordinate 23,906,207, forward strand.
AGGGATTTTAAGTTTTTGTTTGTACTGTTTGACCACTCGTCTTATTTAAAAAATTTGTGCAAATATAAAAAATGAGAAGTTGTGCTTAAAGTACTTTTAAATAATAAAGTAAGTAAAAAATAAATAATAATTCTAAAATATTTTGGATAAGACGAGTGGTCAAACAGTGTAAGTAAAGATAGGACCGAGGGAGTAGTTACAAGTCTATTTGGACTGACAACGTGAAAGCAATTCTCAGCTGTTAGAAGTCTGGTGAGGTCACTCACTCTGATAGATCACATCATCACATGGATGCACGGAGTACTAAAATGTCAGGACGATGTTATCCTGAAACTTCAGGCTACATAACCCCATGATACTAGGAGTACAGTGCCTACTACCCGTACTTCAGCATCGATCATGCATAGAACTCTCTCATATTCAGATTCATTATATTAGAATGTGTCACATCTAATAAAAAAATTTATATTTAGTTGTGGAGAAAGTATATGCATGGACTTTCTTTTTTTCATTTTCTATGCATAGATCGATGCATGGTCATATGAAGTTCAGCTTGCATTAGCGGCGAATCCAACAGAGTTTCAGGCTATGTTTAGTTGGATCTAAAGTTTGGATTTTGGTTGAAATTGGAGATAATGTGATTAAAAAGTTGTGTGTGTATGACAAGTTAATGTGATGGAAAAGGACTGAAGTTTGGATTTAAACTTTGCATCTAAACACAGCCTCAGTCTTTCAGAGTCTGAGCAAATCTTGTTATGCTCCCTCCGTCCCATAATATAAGGGATTTTGACTTTTTTAACACTGTTTTGCCCACTCATCTTATTTAAAAAATTTGTACAAATATAAAAAACGAAAAGTTGTGCAAAGTACTTTGGATAATAAAGTAAGTCACAAATAAAATAAATAATAATTCCAAATTTTTTTAAATAAGACGAATGGTCAAACATTGTAAGTAAAAAGTCAAAATCCCTTATATTATAGGACGGAGGGAGTATTTGCAATGAAAATTGTCTCCAAATCTTCCGAAAACATTCAAATTCTATTGTATACTCTTTCCATCCCTAAATATAAGGGATTTTGGTTGGATGTAATGTATCTTAGTACTAGGATACGTTATATCTAACTAAAATTCTTTATATTTAGGGACGGATGGAGTATCTTTCTAACGAGCTCAGACGACAATAGGGTCGCTGGGCGGTGGATCCGCCAATCCAATGCATAGTTTGGTCAAATACAGTACCATGTACATTCTACTTTATTGTACTTGTCTAGTTCTTGGTCCAAATATATGACCAGTATTTCTTATATTTTGGTACGAATATTCTATATTATATATGATAGAGAGGGCAATAATATCAATGGTTTGGTTACAATTGTTACCCCGCGCTGTTTGACTGGTAAATGGAGAAACAACCAAGCAAGGAAAATACAAAAGCTTGTCTGTTTGCTCATGATTAAAAATTTTGGCTTGGAATGAACTCCATAGTCTTCTCCAGGATTTGACGTCTATGCATGGCCAGGACCGGGACCCGGGTTCAAAGCTGGCCCCTGTAACCCTGCAAGAGTACTCCTCCCCAGTCCAAGCCACATCTCTACACTTTATTCCTCTCTTCCTTTTCTTACTTTTCTATCTTCTTTCACTACTCTCACTCACCGACCAAATATAATGTTCAACACCTGCTTCCTTGCATCCTTGTTATTCACCGGATTAATTTTATAAAATCACACAGTAATGACTCTGATTGATTGAGCTACCGCTAACGAGACATGAAAAATAAGCAAAGTTATACAAAATAATTAACATGTACTCTCTCCGTACACTATTTTTTAATGTTTCATAATATAAGGTATGCATGAATGTATATTATTAACTAGAACTTTTTTCCCACTAAATTTATTTTTTAAATCCTCCATACTTAAGATCGTTAATTCTATTGTGTATGCATTATATTTATTTGGGTGATCAAAATTATGAGGTGATAATAATTATTTGTTGATATTTGGGTTAAGGGTGGTTGAGCGTTATATTTTGGAATGGAGGGAGTAAAACCTTTATACTACTACTACTAGATATTTAAAAGACAAAGCTAAAAAATAGACTCCAACAAACAAACCATCGCTCCCCTCCCATCGAAAAATAAGTTTTATGACTTAGATTTCTGCGGCCAATCCATATCCTATGAAATTCTGATGTCTCAGGCCCGTTCGATTTCTTACTTGAGAGAGGTTTTCAACGCACGTAAAACGAGAAAGCTTATTAGCAAATAATTTAATTACGTATTAATTATTATAAAATCAAAAAAAATGAATTTATTTGAATTTTTTAAATGGCTTCTACATAGAAACCATTTATAAAAGGATGAAGAATTACGTATTAAAAAATAATTTAATTACGTATTAATTATTATAAAATCAAAAAAATGAATTTATTTGAATTTTCTGTTAACAGTTTGAAAAGCGTGCTAACAGAAAATGATGAAGTTAAAATTGAAGTTATAGAGCACACAAACTGCAAGAGTAACCACAATATGGCTAACACCTTTTGGCTATAAAACTAAGGACTTTTTTTGGATAGCAGGAGATTACATAACAAATTCAAAAACATAATTAAAATCTAATTAAAAAAAACTATGTTTCAGAGGACTCTTATGATGGGTCGTATCCAAATTACACATTTCAAGACAAACATGATGAAAGCAGCTGACTATATTACTTAGAGCCCCACTCCGGTGCTTTCTACTCGTAGTAGAAAATAATCTGAACCGTTGATCTTATTTGATCGGAGGGTTCAAATCTATTTCTACTCCAACTACATTTAACGGTAGTAGAATCGTAGAGGGGTATATTTGTCCAGGAAAAAATATTTACGGATGGGTATTTTCGTCCTTTTTATTCTTTAACCTTAGCTGCACTTTCTCCTGTCTCGTTCCAGAGCCAACGCCATCCCTAACCTAAGCCGAGGCGAAGAGAACCTCGCAGCTCCTTCCTCCGCCGTCATCGCCGCCTCGGACGACCTCGCCTGCTCCGCCGCATGGTATATGTTCAGATTGGGAATTCACTGGAATTAATAACATTAATTCCATAGCGGTAAAGAACTCGATACGATTAAAAATATAAACCGCACCAATTGTAAACGGGATAGTACGGGAAAGAAACAGCAAGTGCAAACGGAGAAAACAAATCACGTTAAAACAGGATAAATTGACGGGATAATAGATGGAAACGGACGGATCGATAATGGGTGGAAACGGGGTAATAGGGGAAAGAAACTGCAGTGGAAACGGAGAAAATGGATCTCGTACGAACGAAAAAAGAAAATGGATCTCGTACGTACGGAAAAAAAAGAGAAAATAGAGAAAACAACATAGATGAAAAACGGAAAGTCCCGGTTGACATACGGATAGATTCTGACAGGAATAATATGGTTGGTCCAAAAAACAAAAACCATGTACTCCTTCCGTTTCAGGTTATAAGTTGTGGTTGAAGTCAAACTGTTTTAAGTTGGACCAACTTTATATTCATAGAAAAAGTAGCAACATTTTTAACCCAAGACAAAATTATTATGAAAATATAAATAATTTAGTATTACAAATATCTGTAGCTCTCTTTAGCAAAGGCTGGGATGTTTATTCCATTATCTAAAAAAAATTATTATTATTATATTTATCTATAAACTTAGTTAAACTTAAAACAATTTAACTTTGACCAAAGTCAAAACGTCTTGTAACCTGAAACAGAGGGAGTATTTTTTTAATCCACCCGGTCCGGATAGGCTGGACGGATTCTGGTGTAACCAGTTTTGTCATAAAATAATATTTCTGCGCACAAGCAAGAAACCACGTGTTTTTGGTCAACCCGTGGATCCGGACAAACTGGACGAATTCCAAGAGTTGTAACCATTATTGTGCTAAAATAGTATTTCCCCTTTGTTCTATGTTTACAATACGTAAAAACCACGAGTTTTATTAATCGACCCGGTTCGGACAGATCGGACCGATTCCGAGCGTAACTAATTTTGTCCTAAAATAATATTTCTCCTTTATTCTATATACACACAAGCAAAAACCACATGTTTTTTAATCGACTCGAGGGTCCGGACAGAAGCGGACGGATTCCGAGCATTGTGACCAATTCCTAAAATAGTATTTCTCCTTTGTTTTATGTGCGCAAAACTAAAAAACACTTAATTTTTAATCGATCCGGTCCGGACATACCAGACAGATTCCGAGCGTAACCAATTTTATCCTAAAATAATATTTCTCCTTTATTCTATATGCGCACGAGCGAAAAACCACGTGTTTTTTAATTGACCCAGTCCGGATAGACCGGATGGATTTCGCATGTTGTAACCAAATTTGTCCTAAAATAGCATTTCTCATTTGTTCTTTGTCTACAAGACAGACTGGACGGAAAACCACGTGTTTTTTAATCGACCCGATCCAGACAGACTGGACGGATTCCGGACATAACCAATTTTGTTTTAAAATAATATTTCTCCTTTATTCTATGTGTATATGACAAAAAAAACCATGTGTTTTTTTCCAACTTGGTTCGGACATTCCCAGATGAATTCCGGATATAAAATACGATGTGTCCTAAAATATATAGTAGTTCTGTTATAGTATAAATTTCGTCTCAAATTGAAACCGAGTTTCATTGAGTTTAAAAACTTTAAACCAGTTTTCTTGTCGTTGTAGCCTACCTTATCCTACGCCACAGACACGTTCTTTTTATTTTTTTTAATTCGACACATTTTTTTTATTTTTTTTACCGGACGTGTAGTCACGTACATGTGTGCGCCCCTCATCAACACGTCCGTCCGGCCCAGAACGCCACGGCCTAATTGCGAAGAGAAGGAGCAGGCTTGACTATGGGACCCACCTGAAGAAATAAGTGCCAAATCTACCCCAAACTAATTTACTCCAACTTTACTAATCTACCCTTAAAAATAAACGGTTCAGATTAATTATACTTGTAGTATATACTACAAGTAAAAAGCATCGGAGCGTCGCCCTATTACTTATCATGTTGCCATCCCATGAGTCTCTCTGATCTGTGCCTAGCTGCTCCAATGGCTATATCTTTTTGGCCTTTCTGTTCCATCCATGTTTGCACAGATATAAATAATCTCAGAGATTTTATATGCAAGAGGCTTGTTGTGGCAGCTATAGCTATAGCTAGCTATATATCCACAGTGTCACACACTATACACACCCCTGTAGACGAGTAAACTGAAACAGGAGATGGGTGTACTGATCAAAAAAAAAAACTCTAAATTCTTGAGCAAAGAAGAGACAAGGCGTGCAGATCGATTTCTCCTCCCATTTCATGCATGCGTGCATATGTATGATCGGCCGATGCAAACACAACACGCTATCCATAAAAACCGTGCACTCATGTGTGGTTGCTTCGAATGTGAAAGTGCTATAGGTGTACAACTTTAGGATATCTCCTGTGAGATTCATCAATTATATGTGAGCAGTGCATATATAGTATAGTCTCGCTACGATACTCTCTACTGGTAGCATAATATAATAGGCTATGTACGCATACACGCACACCAAATAAATTGTCGAAAATTGGCTCTTGGGCGACACTCTAGTTGGTTGCTATAACACATAGAATTGTTTAAGTAACCGCACGAAAATTCAACACATTTGTTACAATACTATCGAAGACTCTTGCATGACGCTTTAATTGGTTGCTAGAACACAGAAAAAGAGTTAAGTAACAGTAACATATTTGTTATTATATATAGACGATAGAGAATTTCATAGAAGGCACTTGAATACAAAACTAAGCTATTTTCTAGAGGTTGCTGAATAGTCATGTGTACAAGATTATAAGATAGCCGCTAGATATTATATTTGGAATTCTGCACATATTCTACCATCTGAATTAATGCGAACACTCGCTATCAACTGTAAGTAGGGATGGAATGATGCTGCAGGATGCACATAATAACAACCTGTCAACTGTACCCCTGCAATACTCCTCCCTAATAGCAAGGTTAATAATACAGCCGACCTGTTAGCTATAAGGTTCTTTGTAGCATTCTCTCAGCCTACCATATAATAGTTAGCTCTTTACAATTAATATATGGCCCACTTGCCTCTCTCATAGAGTTTTTTGGTTATTGTGTCTGAGCCGGCTGTAAGTTTACAGCCCGTTTATCCTCTCTCTCCTCTCTTCTCTTCTCCACATCAGCATTTAGCCGGCTTATAGCCTACTATTATACTTGCTCTAACCTGAAACTGCTGAACTGCATGCAGTGTCGAAAACTTCAACATCCTTGAACAGATATACTACCAGCTAGCTTTACAACATCCCATTTCAACCTGGTAGACTGGCTATGTCTCACACTGATTCCAAAATGGTCACTGCCAAAACAGGAGGCAGGAGCTGTCCGATGATCAGCTGCTCCATGTTACTGCAATACTAGTAGTAGTATAAGATGGCATGCATCTGATCATCATCATGGTACTCCTGTCTTTCTGAATGAAAGATCATTCACTATTCAGATAGGAGTAATATCATAAGGAGAGGATTAGAGGGGTTGAAAAATAGTGTTCGCCCATGGCATAGCATAGGTCAGCAACCCAACCCCACAGACTCCAACAAGATCGAGGGGGTTGTTTGGCTAGCAGCATCTTTGGAAAAAAAATATCAAAATAGTTTTGTCATTTCTGAAGTACCAGTGTACTTCCTCAGTTTCACAATGTAAGTCATTTTAGAAATGACATTTTCCACATTCATATTAATGTTAATAAATCTAGATATATATGTGTGTCTAGATTCATTAACATCTATATGAATGTGGGCAATGCTAGAATGACTTACATTGTGAAACGGAGGAAATATATTTGTATTCTACATTTTCTTCTCCATACTACTACAAGTAAAGGAGTACAGTATATCTTTTTGTTGTTTGTCATGTGAGGTTCAAGGGTACAGGGTACTTGCCCTGCAGCCGTACCGTCCTTGTGAAAAGGAGGCACACACATGCATATTGATACTTGTGAGATACTGTGCATATTGATACTTGTGAGAGATACTGTGTGCCACTACTAACTTTCTCACAGACACACGAGACAAAGAGATACAGATGGATACCGCTGGGGATATATTGGGTTGTCGCACCTTTTTCGTGCAGCTTACAAGAAATATATATCGGAGAAATCTAGCCGTCCTAATAGGCAATTAATCCTATAATGCAGAGTCCTATTAAAAAACTAATCCGAATATATTATGGGCCAAAATTCAGATAACATATTTAACAGGCAAAATGGGCTGAAACTAAAAGATCAAGACATATTTTTCGGCACATGATGAAACTGATGAAGATGAAAGATTTTTTGCGCACGTAAACGAGAAAGCTATTAGCACTTGATTAAATGGATATATTTTATATTTTAAACTAACTTCTATATAAAAAGTTTTCGTACAAACGCTAAAACTAACTTCTATATAAAAAGTTTTCGTACAAACGCACCGTTTAGTAGTTTGAAAAACTTGCTAACGAAAACTGAGGTAAAGTTTGTATCTTAATGAGAAAAGAACGGTTAAATAGACTGAAAAGATCAAAACCGAAAAATTCGGTTAATTAGTAGTTCGATCTCAACTGCTAACTAATTGAATTTTATTTGATCAGTTCAGTCACCACCATCGTTTAACCGAATTAGATGCGCTACTGAACATGTAAATAGAGTAGGGCTCGATACGGAGTGGTTCAATAGATTAGCTCAATTCCTGAACATGCGAGTGATAAATAATGCCAGGATTCAAAGAAAAATAAGTTCAATGGCTGCTTGCATGTATGGAGATCAATCGATCATCACGTGCCATCAGCTGGTATCTGTCGCCAATCCTTACATATAAACTACGGACGCGGTGAACGCCAATTCGATCCTATATATCTAAATTATTGGTGCTAGTTAATTAGTCAATGGCGCATCTGTAAGAAAAAAACTTTGTTATCTAGCTAAATTTATGTTTCCTATAAACATGCTCCATCCATCCTAATAAAAATCAAATCATAACATCACAATGAGTATATAAGAAAATAAATAAAATACCCTTAAGTAGGAAAGTTGTATTCATGAATGAGTAGGTGGGGGTATTGAAGGCATAAAATTTATCGATCTGCAAACCAATAATAGATAGAAAAGGTAGTATAGTTTGGAGGACAAAATTTAAACTCTAAATGTTAATTTATTTTGGAACGGAAAGAGTAGAATGTGAATGCACAGTGAATTTTGGCAGTCAAATCTCTGATGGTACTGAGAGGAGACTGAAGTTTCTGGTAAACAAAAAAGACGTGATGATAATTTGTTATCCTGACTCACGTCTCACTAACTGAAATGATCTTTGGTGTTATTTCTCATGGGGTGGCAAGGGACGATCTAGGGAGTGGCAGATCGTTAAATTTTCTGTAAAATAAAGGGCATATGTCTCCCCGTCTGAAACATCGAAGATTAACTTTCTCGACTTTCAGTTTTGAATATTTGGTTGGACAATTTGCCAGAAGTTTAAAGCTGCAGTGGCAAGGCAAGCCTACATCATAGAAATGGAGAGAGGCCTCTGAAAACTGTCCTTATTTTTGCACGGTCAAATGGGCCAATCTATGGGCTGTTTCTTGTAACAGACGAACATGAATGGGCTGGCCGGCCCGACAAATGAATAGGCAGTCCCATATTATTTCTATCGTCTGTGCAGTGTAGAGATGCCTCTGATCACGACGTCGCCGACCTCCGCATACTTCTCCTTGCCACGAGTGTGTGTGATCATCATCTGGTTCGTTAATTGTTTTTTTTTTTGAGAACCATCTGGTTCGTTAATTGAGAAGTTGAATTCCAATTCCTTCTCCTTAATTTATCCGCTCTCTTTTCAGTATCAGTATGTGTTCGATTGATTCTTTTGTGTCAATGTTTGGTTGGTTCTTCGTGAGATGAAATTAGTCCAAACTTGCAACATGTAGAGGTGAGATGAATTTAGTTCAAAATTGTATCCTGTTTTAAAAGAACATACTTCCTCCGTTTCACAATGTAAGTCATTCTAAAATTTCCCACATTTATATTGATGTTAATGAATCTAAATAGATATATATGTCTAGATTCATTAACATTAAGAAATGCTATAATGACTTACATTGTAAAACGGAGGGAGTATAAAAAGAGCTTCATGGGCTTTTGTTTTCTTCTCTGAACTCCCTCACGAAAAGCCCTTGCCACGTGGCCCAGCATCGGGACGTACGTGGCTGGCTTGCACGGTGGCTGCGGCGGAGGAGTCCACCATCGCCAGTGACATCGCCGTCGCCGGAGGAGGGTTTACATTACCTCTACTAAATTTCGAGCCCTATTAGTATTATGATTTTTGATAAATTTTAACTGAATTTACTGTTTAACCTTCGAAATTTTGATCAAAACTTAATTTCGAGCCATGTTGAAACATCGAAATTTCACGAAATTCGACCGGTTTTCGTCGGAACTGTGAACCTGCACCGGAGTACCAAAGTGGCAAGACGTGATCTGCAAAGGCAGAGGATGCTGCCGTGTGAAGTGGCCAAGCTAGCTTTCCTGGTCAAAACAAAAAAGTGAACAAAAGCTAGTTACAACACCTGCATGTATATTTATACCATAAAAATGGGAAAACGAGTTGAACGAGATTGCACGCAGTTACACCGGAGAGGAAGAAAAGGTTGCAAAATTGTTGCACCCAAATTTGGGGGGAGTGACATGACACGGCAGGGGAAATTCCGTGAAATGTTACACAGCAATGTGCACGGCAAAATTTTTGAACAAGTTAAACCACCCTCTGCCTACCTAGATTTAGGGTTATGGAAAATTTAATTCATTTTCCTTCTTGTTTTCTTGTACCAGTTCCTTTCAAGTTTGTGTGTGATCTCAGAGTTTTTTTTTTTGGTTGTTGAATGATCATTGGATATGAGTCAGCGGTGAGAGCGAGAGGTTAGTTGGGTTCGCCGCGTAAATCAGGAACCATGTAGCTCAAGACTAGGGGAAGATGTTGAAGAAGAGGTGATTGGAGGTGGGCAGATGGAAAAACTTTGAGCAAATGAGGAAAAAGCATAAATACTACACTTTGGTCTTGCATGGTGAGGTCATGGCAATGTGGCATACAACAAGGATGACACAAAACAAAGTTGTTAGTACTGAGGAGTGAGGATGCGTCCGTTTGAAGCACAAAGGATAAATATAGCTCATTTTTTATGCGTACGTTTTTCATAGAAATGTTAATTTAAAAATAATTATACCGATCCATTTACAAGTTTAGAATGCTTAATATCAATTAATCATCCGCTAATGGTTACACCTTATCTTGCATATCTTCATAATATTCTCTTTTTCACCTCCTTTCAAAACACACCCTAAATATCTACACAATTTGCTATTGTTTTATTTCTTACACCTGCACATACTTCCTCTATTAAGGCCCTCTTTGTTTAGATTTATAAGCCAACTTATAATCCGAAAAGTCTAAGCCTAAACAAACAAGTGGCTTTTTTCATTTGGCTTTTTTGAAGCCATAAGACAATCTAACACTTTTAAGCCAAAAGCTAGGTTGGAGAAGCTTTTTTGACTTATTTGACTTAGGACAATAAATCCACCGGCATAAATCATATAAGCCAATAAGCTGACTTAAAAGTTTAATCCAACAAACCTATAAACCTAAACAAAGAGGGCCTAAGTATAGTATATATAAGTAGCATTAGTCAGTGGCGGATTCATGCTTAATCTATGGGATCGGTTGACCCTAGCTTTTCCAAAAACACCCCAACAAATCATGATTCTCGTGTATAATTTTTTTTAAAAAAAATAGAGAAATGTCATCACTTAAATATAAACCAGTAGTAATTGATCTCACATTGTAAAATTCCCTGGTACTAGTACTACTTATTGGTATCTTGAACAAATTATTACCTTTCCCCAAACAATAGAGGCGTTGTAGGTCTAAAATTCTTGATGAATGAATTCCAGGCTAAAATGTTGGCTAAGCATGTGAAATATAAGATGAATTTTGAGCTAAAATTTGTCATGCTAATCGTAACTTAAGATGCATTGGAAATAGGTGTAAGAGCGGTTCACAAGAGAGCGTACAGGTTACTTCCTATGAGGATTCGCTCTAATAACTACATAAGTTATTGTAGCGGATCCTCTTTACTTGTGGAGTAATAAGTAGTTGGTGATACGTGTTAGCCACGAGGCATATATTCTATAATAATACAGTGTCTTGTTTCGATTGTAAAGTGAATTTGAACAAGCACAATTTCTAAGGTGAATTTGGATAAACACTTGTTCAGATATATCCTAAAAGGTTGATTTTTTTATTTCAGAGAAGGAGGGTATAAGGATATTTATTAGAGGTATTTCATCAACAAAATTAACCCACATACAGCACAGTAACAATTTTATATTGAGTTTATTATTACAAAGCCACCAACCAGCATATATGCCCAACGATTTCGCTATATCTCACTCGAAAGATTTTTTCTTATCTCTCACTCAAATTTACAGTGTGTTTTCTTGTAAGTTACAGTGTAATTTTTTAATCTTCACATGTAAGTTTTAAAATTTATATTGGATATGGTCTTTTTCTTGCAGATATGGTAATTTAGTGTCTATTATGGTATTTTTTTAATTGCTTTTATATTTTACTGTATTTATTAGATTTTAATTAAAAATTAAAAATCTGTGTAGGTACTCCAACTCCGTGTGCCCAAAAATGAGCGTGAGCCCAACTCGCCACAATCCTCCAACCACCCCTAGACACGTGTCCAGAGAATCTCTAACCGATCAGTCGAAGACGCTCCATTACACTGACAAATTGGCCCCACATGTCAGTGACTGGGCCTTGCTCGATATATCCGCGCCATGGCTTCCGCTGTGCAGTTGCTTTTGCTTCGTCTACCTCTCGCCGCCGTTTTCCCCCCAAAACCCGCGACGACGAAAACCCTAGCCGTCGCCGGAATGTCGAAGGCCGAGGCCGCCGCCGCCGGCGACGCCGCCAAGCCCGACCCGGAGATGGGAGTCGCGGGGGAGAAGGAGGTGGTTGCGGAGAAGGCACCGGCGAGGAGGAAGGTAGCGGCGGAGGAGGAGGACCCGCGGCTGCGGTGGGCGTTCGTGCGGAAGGTGTACTGTATCCTGGCGCTGCAGTTCGCCGTCACGGCGGCGATCGCCGTCGTGGCGTGGGCCGTCCGCCCCATCCCGCGCTTCTTCGCGGCGGGCTCCCTCGCCTCGTGGCTCGTCTACCTCGCCATCCTCCTCTGCCCCTTCATCGGTCTCTGCGGCCTCCTCCTCCTCCTCCTCCCTTCCCTTGCTTGGTTCCTCGATCTCTCTTTCTTTCTTCCATGGTGGTATCTGATTGGGGTTTTGGGGTTTGCGCAGTGCTGTGGCCGATGCTCAAGTACAGGGAGAAGCACCCCGTGAACCTGCTGCTGCTGGGCCTCTTCACGCTCTGCGAGAGCCTCACCATCGCCGTCTGCTCCTCGACCTTCCTCGGTATACACGCCAAATGCGCTCTCCATTTCTCTCCTCCCCAAAATGTCTCCATTTTTCTTTCTCCGAAGAAAAAGGTCTCCGTTTTTTTTTTTTTTTGGGGGGGGGGGAATTGTGATGCTCTAAACGTGGGTGATTGACTGATTTGAGATGCAGTTGGGTTCGGATGGGTAAATTTTATGGCTGGTTCTTGGGCCAATTGATTGTCTCCGTGTGATTTGGTTCTGGACTTTTGGTGGGATTGGCGATTCCCAGGAGTTCTTTCTTTTTCTCTCTCAGTAGCATTGTTGCAGGGATGTAGCTGCTCGTGCATTATTGAACAGATCAGATGTCGTGTTTTGTGATTAGATGGAAAAGTTCGAGGTTGTTTTGCTGTGGAGTGTATTTGGTTGTAGTGTTGCGTACTGTTGTATGGGTAGGACCATCAGGATCTGGACCACTTGCTGTTCCTATTACCTGGGAGATTATGATATTTGTTGCTATCAGGTGTCAGAATTTTAATTATGAATGTTGGCTGTTGACTACTCCAGAATGTTGGCTGTGCATTATATTGTGGTTGTTTCTGATCGAGACCCTGATTAGATTTTTATAGTCTTGACACATGTTTTATAAGTGGGGTTAGTGGTGGGGGTGGGGATGATCTTGGTGGTCAACTTTCTTTATTATAAAACGCACGCACTGCTTGGAAACACCATACACGATGCCTTTTCCCATATAAAATACTACCTTACAAGATCACCATTCTTGGATATCTATAGTGTTCAGTTTGTTAAGAAGAATTTTCTATCTTGGTTTTTCTGGACAACCTCTACAAGCTGCCCATCTAACTGCTTGCAACTACCTGTTGAATTCTAAGTACATTTTCAATTACTGTTTTCTTTCTTGTCTGCTGTATCACTTAACCATCACATTTTCATACACACTATGTATTATTAAAGGTTAGTCTGTAATTCTGTATGCACTAACCAGTTTATACACTTCCATTTCTTAGATTCTGGCTAATCAGTGTACTACTGTTCAGTCAACAAATTTGTTGCTCTCTCTCTTGCATGGTTGCAGCCTTGCAGGGGATGTACTTCCTCCGTCCCAAAATAAGCGCAACCATGAGTTTCCGTGTCCAATTTTGACCGTCCGTCTTATTTGAAATTATTTTATGATTAGTATTTTTATTGTTATTAGGTTATAAAACATGAAAAGTACTTTACGCGTGACTTATGTTTTTTAGTTTTTTTCAAACAAATTCAAATAAGACGAACGATTAAAGTTGGACACGGAAACTCATGGCTGCGCTTATTTTGGGACGGAGGGAGTAGTTGGTAGTGCATTATTGAACAAAGCAGATTTGTGTTGTGTTTTCTGGTGGGAAGGAAACATTTGACTTTTGAGGTTATTCTGATGTGGAGTATATATTGGTTGTAGTGTTGCATATTGTTGTATGGGTAGGACCATTATGACCTGGACCACTTCCTAGTTCCTATTACCTGGGAGATTATGATATATGACTATGTTGCTGTTAGGTGTCAGGAATCTTAACTATGTTGCATATTTTGGTTGCTGTGACTGACTGACCGAGGTCCTGATTAGATAATGATAGTGTTGGCGGTGGTGGGGATGATCTTAGGGTCAGCTTTTTTTGGGATAAAAAACAAACCCTGATGTGCCAACACCATACAAGATGCTTTTTCCCTCAAAAATACCATACAAAAGTGTTTGTTAAGCGGAATTCTCAATTTTGTTTTTTTTTTTTTGGACAACCTCTATAAGTTTTGCATGTAACTGTTGGAACTACATATTGTGTGCTGAATTTATTTTCAATTACTGTTTTCTTTCTTGTCTGTTGTATCATTTAGCCATCACATGTTTCATATTCATACTATATTATTAAAGGATGGTCTGTATACCCTGCCCTGTTTAAATGCTTCCATGCCTTGAAAATTCTGGCTAATTAGTGTGCTACTATTCAGTCAACAAATTTGTTGTGGTAGCACTAGTAGGATGCTAAGTTTCCTTTGTCAAGATTAAGTCCCCTGACCCCTTTTGCATCATCTCTGTTTTTTTTTTTTACTCTGTGTTTGTGATGGAGCAAGTGGCTCCTCCAGATCTACTTGCAGAAACCTCCGCTGGGCTTCACTGCGTTGAGTGCTTGGTCGCTATGTTTTATATCATATATTGAGATTGAACTGCCAACCTTTTCTATCTTCTGTCTTTATTGGCAATTGAACACCATTTTTGTTATGGCACAACCAGGGTTTCCCAAACCGCCGGGGCCGAGGTTACCGCGCCCTGGGCGGTAAGCACGGTTACCGCGCGGTAACCGTGAAAAATCTTACGAAACCGTGCAAAATTTATCAAAAAATCAAATTATTTTTTAAATTTAAGGAGGTTACCGCGGTTTTTCTATTACCGTACCCCCGTGGTAAGGCCGGTAACCACGCGGTTACCGACGGTAATGTAAACCCTGGGCACAACACATGGCTTCTCATTTTGAGTGATTGTAGATTTCAAAGACTGCAACCCCCAAAACACAGAACTTGTTCTTTAGATCTGAGCTAGATTACATGGATGATTTCCTTGACACCTCAGAGAGTTTCTTGTTACTTCCTGTTACTTGCAAACAAGATTCAAATACTCCTTCAGAATGATTTGTGTATCCTCAATTGAAGTTCACATTTCTTTGCTCAATGCTAACAGGTAAAGTGGTTCTGCAAGCAGCAATCCTAACGGCGGTTGCTGTCATCGGCCTCACCATTTTCACATTCTGGGCAGCCCACAGGGGCCATGATTTCACCTTCATGTATCCCTTCCTGGCCGCCAGCCTTCTGGTGCTTCTGGCATACCTCATCATTCAGGTTATCTTCTTCTTCCCTGCTCAACCTGCTCCGTTTTTCTTTTCTTCTCAAGTGCTGTCTAACTCATTGTGCAATTCACCGTGACCCGGCAGATCTGTTTCCCTCTGGGGAGGGCTGGCATGACGATCTACGGCTGCCTCGCCACCGTGCTGTTCTCCGCCTTCATCGTCTTCGACACCAATCAGCTGATCAAGCGCCACACCTACAACGAGTACGTCATCGCCGCCATCTCGCTGTACCTCGACGTCATCAACCTCTTCATGGCTCAGCTCTCGTTCTCCATCTAAGTGGCACGCCTGTTCTTACGCCCTTCAACGGTTGTCCAGTACATGGTGGTTCTTACAGCTGAAGAAACTTAGTTACATTTACCTTACCTACCATATCCTACACTACTATATATGCAGCGAGAAGTCTTGCAGAGCTGGAGACTCTGGACCTGTAATTACTTAATCATCTCTAGCTATGTTGCACTGTCGTTGCGCTGATAGCACGATAGATATATTCTGGTACCTTTGAGACATGTTTGCAGTGATCTGCACTACATCGGTTTAGATCTAATCAGTGGAGCGAAAAACTTCAATGGAGATGTTAATTTCTCACAAATCACTTGATTTAATCTGGGCCATGATCAAGCAAGCATCTATCATGTTTTGTTGGTGTGCTTGTTGCTCTTGCATCTTGCCAATCAGTCTTTGCATGATGCATCACTGTGGTCTGTGGACAGAACTTCTGAAGCTGTTACTGGCTTGCTGCTGCTGATGGTGGTCAGATCTTTTGAAGAGTATGGCTGGTGCCTGGTGTGATAGTTAGCGCAGCATTATTATCTACTGATGTGCACAAGATCTTCTACTGCTAAGTATTTTATTTCTATGAAATTATTAACATACACTGATGATCACATGAATGAAACAAAATTCCTACTGAAAAAGGGGTGTAAATAGGAAAAAGAAAACGTCTCCTCAATATGGGAAAAGAAATCTCTGCCTGTCTCTCTATTATTGCTACTAGCTGTGCTCTGCTGTTCATCCTATCATGAAGGAGGAGACCAGCACGAGGAGGAGGTGGAGCAGCACGCCGCCGCCGGCCGGCAGAAGGGAGGAGGCGGCGGCGCCGGACTTCTTGACGGTGAACGAGAACGGCGCCGGCGGCGCCGTCCCCGGCTGCGACCCGTTGAACATGCTGATCCCCAGGCCGGAGCAGTCCGACCCAAGCGAACCTGCCACCGGAGAAGAAGAAAAACATCAGTCGCCGGCGACGAGCTAGGCCCGGCATTCATCCAGCCGGCCGGCCGCAGGATAAGATTTATAAAAGTTTTTGAATAAGGCAAACAATCAAACATGTTTAAAAAGTAAACGGCGTTAAATACATGTTTAAAAAGTAAACGGCGTTAAATATTTAGAGACGAAGAGAGTACTAAATATTTGTGCAATTAGCATTTATTTCGTTGCGAAATGTTTTATTGTTAAAATTATTTTAAGCATGATTTATATCTTATACATTTACATCATTTTTTTAAAATAAGATGAACGATGAAACGTGAGTCAAAAATATATATCATCTACTCCCAAAACGAAGGAAGTATTGCAAATTAAAGCTGATGCTTACACTGCCGGTAGCAAGGGTAGGAGGTGTCGTTGAGAAGGTTCTGGAAGCCGTCGTGGCAGGCGCAGCGGTGGCCGAACTCCGACGACCTCTCGCAGCTGCCGCCGTCGCCGCAGTACTGGAGGAGGCAAGCTGCATTCATTCAGGCAACAATCAACGACGGCGAGAATTAATTAACGCCATGATCAGCTAAAGCTAAGAACAGTTTAATTTGACGACATGATGGTGGTGATTAATCTTGTGGGTTTTGAGTGCAGTAGTTGAGAGATTATTACGGTCGTAGATGGAGAGGTTCGTCAGCGACGGCATCGCCGGCGGCGGAGGAGGTGGCGGTGGCGGCGACGGCGACGGCGACGACGACCCGTTCTGGCACGAGTAGTTGATGGTGCCTGCGAGGAGGAAGAGTCAACGGTCAAACTCTTCTCTGGGTAATCACTGTTCTGCCTACGTGGCACTACAAGTCAGTCCAGCGTGCGTAACTACGTACACGTGGCAACTCTTTGTGACTTTCACTTTGACTTTGGGGTTAACCGAGCAGTAAAGCAATTAACAGCTTGTACTCTGCTTCTGGAATTTGGACTTCTTGACACGATAAGATTACCGTAGGCACGTACTATAATAACGTTACAACTTACTACTTCCTCCGTTACACGATGTAAGTTATTCTACTATTAGTCACATTCATATTGATGTTAATAAATCTATATCTAGATTTATTAATATCAATATAAATATGGGCAATACTAGAATGACTTACATTGTGAAACGGAGGGAGTAACTCGTTTGTTCTTTCAAGAAAAAAGGTGAAATTTAACTCATGTTTCATGAGCAACTTAATCCAAACATGTGGTGGCAAAGTCCACAGATGCAGTTTGGACCTTTGTTGCACGCCGTTTGACCAATAACAACACAAGTTGAAGTGTCCATTCAATGGGTTTGACTATGGCCTCGTTTACTTCCCAAAATATTTTTCCCAAAAACATCAAATCGAATCTTTAAACACATGCATAGTGCATTAAATATAAATTAAAAAAAATTAATTGCAAGTTTGAAAGGAAATCGTGAGACGAACCTTTTAAGCCTAATTAGTTCATAATTAGCCATAAGTGATACGATAACTCACATTTGCTAATAACGGATTAATTAGGCTTAATAAATTCATCTCGTGGTTTTCAGACGAGTTATGAAACTAGTTTTTTCATTCGTGACTGCAACCCCTTCCGACATCCGGTCAAACGTTCGATGTGACACACACAAATTTTATTTTCGCCAACTAAACAAGCCGTATGTTAGAGGAATCTTCCCACATACTCCTAGTACTTAGCAAGCTAACATTTTTATATTTGTTTTTTAAAAGCCATAAGTTAATCATACACATTTAAGCTAAAAGTTTAAGCATCTTATTATTTCCTATTTGAAGTACACGTAGAACTACACCATTGAACTTGAGGCTTAAAGCGCACATCGAGATCTCTAAACTTGGTTTATTGTATCATTTCGATCCAAAGCGTCGTTTGACAGTGGTCTTACCTACGTGGCACGCCACGTGGACGATGACATGGTGTTTTTTTTTCTTTCTCTTTTTCTTTTTCCTCCTATTCTTTTATCTTCTTCCTCCACTAGAGCTACCTCGAGCTCCCCCGTGTCAAAGAGGCCGAAGAAGAGAGAAATGAAAGAGGAAGAAGAGAGAAAAAAAGGAATAATAATAATAATGTGCCATGTCGTCATCTACATGTCATGTCAAATGGACAAGACCACGGTCAAATGAGACTTTGGACCGGGATAATATAATAAATCAAGTTTAGGGACCTCGATACATGCTTTGTAAGTTTGTGGATCTAAATGAAACCTGCTTACAAGTTTAAGAACCGCAAGTGCAATTTACTTTAAAAAAATTAGGTACATTCTATTCTGTCACTTGGGACATAAAAAGGTGCTATGTCTGAAACATCGATGCCTATAAAAGGAGCGTTAATTGTAAAGCTAGGATAGTCGATGGTGGAGAAGCTAATGACAACGTTAAGCTATGATGAGCTTTTATTAGCTATCAGTAGGTTTTTATTAATTTCAGATAATGGATTAATTAAAACCACGTGACCTCTACGTCCAAACAAAATGTAACTTGACAAAACCTAGTATTATATGGACAGTTTTTAGTAGCCGATGGCCGTGGTGTTTGCATTAAACCTAAGCGAACACCTCTGCACAATCGATGTTCACGTGGTTAACTATTCAAATATGACCTAAATCCCGAACCAACCGTTACCACGAAATTCAGTTAATTAACCAAATATTTTCCTGGTTATAATCTTCAGTGTTATAACATTTTTCCCCTGATATAAAACTTCGCACTATGGTGCGGGTCGTTTCGGAAAAAAAATAAAAGAAACTTTTTTTCAGCCCAATACCATCGCACACACAAATCATCAAAGAGATTAATTGGGAAATCAACAAATATAGGTAAGTAAATCTTGAGAAGAGATGAAATGAAATTACAGTTGGGTATGACACATGGGAGGAAGGGGAACTGCAGGTTGCCGAGGTGGTAGCGGCTCCACCCGGGGTTGCACCTGCACGCGAACCCGAACACGTAGTCGCTCGACTCGCTGCAGCTCCCCATCCCGCACCTCACCTTGCTGCACCTACTCCCATCTCCATCTGCAACCAACCATGCAACCAAGCAGCAATTCAACCACCAAAAAATTCAGACAAGAAAAGGAGAGAGGAACACCCATCGATCATGCACTCAATTAGCTAGCTTGCAGTACTATTCAGGCATTCAGCTGCTCACTTTGTGCTCCTGCTCCATCTGGCAGCATGGCGATCATGGCCTGCAGAGAAACCATCACAAGAACTAATCTGACTCTGCTGCACTTCATCGTCTCTAATTTCAGAGAGTTCAGAGAGAGAGAGAGAGAGAGAAGGAAGGTAAGCTTTGTTTGCAGGAAGATAGGAGGATGTAGTGGCGACTTATATATTTTTGGCGTGATGTCGATCGCAATGGCGCTTGGAACTAAATTAAGACTAAAAAAGAAGACTGCACCTCAAGTTATACCGTCAGATTTGACAGAGAAAAAAAATGGTCATCACCCTAATTAATTGGGCAACATATGCGTCCTCTCCTTGCTTGTTTCTTCCAGAACATGGAGACGTAGGAGCAATAATCTGTGTGAAATGTATGGATGAAACTGTCTTAGGTCAATTGATGTCCATACTTGATTAATTATTAATTGCTCTAGTTTTGCATTCACTCCAGGCCAGTGCCGGCCTGGAATTTCTTTCTTCCGTGTGGAAATAATGACCGAGAAATACAGATAACTGAACTTTTCTTTTTCTGGTTCATTGAATGGACCAACATTTGGTGGCTTGGTGCTTGCTGAAATATAATACCTGGCTGCTGTTGATGCTGTTGCTGGTGCAATGATGTGGCGTGTGTTCTTTGCTTCTCGAAGGTTGAAAGGCTTGAAGCTTAGAGTCAACCTTTGTGTAGGGACTTTTTCATGCACCTACTAAATCATGTCTAAAAAAACTTTAAATCTTTTTTTCCGTATTATGATTGTACGAGTATATGATAAAACAGTATTTTCAGTGTTGGGCTTTTCACCGAGGCTTAGCTTCGAATTTTTATTTATTTTTGAAATATTTTAATTTTTATTTTGAAAACAAACCCTTCAAAACCTAATTCCAAAATCTAAACTCTTTTCTTCAACACCACCTGTGACGTGACAGTTTTATTTTACCACCCAACCAAAACAATGTTATCGCTACTCCCTCCGTCTCATAATATAAGATATAAGGGATTTTGAGTTTTTACTTACAACGTTTGATCACTCGTCTTATTCAATATTTTCTGAAATTATTAATTATTTTATTTGTGACTTACTTTATTATCTACAGTTCTTTAAACACAACTTTTCGTTTTTTAGATTTGCAAAAAAAAAATTAAATAAGACGAGTGGCCAAACGTTACAAGCAAAAACTGAAAATCACTTTTATTGTGGGACGGAGGGAGTAAAAGATTTAGATCGGGAAATAGTAAGGTTTAGTAGTTTTTTTAAAATAAATAAATTCCTTAGATTCTCTTTCTCACATGTCGGCCTCGGCTGTGTGTAGTGTACCGAACAGAACATTTGGGTGTAGTTATTATGTTCTAAACTTGTCTAAAATTTGGCTAACAAAATTAATAAAGACTTGCATGATGAACAAGGAATCTTGTCAGTTGCCACAAGTGTGACTACAGACCAAGCCATAACCAGATGACCAACTACAGACCAAGCCCAGGCTGCATAGTCTCAAGTACACCAAAAAAATACATTCAGATGTGTCAGTTGTCCGGACCCATCTTTCCCTTAAAGTTGGAAAAAAGAAACAATACCTTTTTTTTTCAAAACCATATCATTTGCAATTGCATTTTATCACCAATCCCCTACAACAAACTTCCCAACATATTTCAGCTCCCGCAGCCCATATAAACAAACCGGGATAAAACACACAATATCACAGAACCTAAAAGAAGAGAAAACTGAAGAACAAAACTTTGTCATGGTGTCTATGTCAGTTCATGTTCTGCTGAAGACAATGAAAACCCTTTCTTTTTGTTCCTTTCTTTCGGAAACTGTGCAGAGGAAGAAGATGCCAAATCTTCCAGCAAGCTGATCAAGCTACAAAGAGGGAGTCCACCGAAGGGACCTGCGTCCTGCAGCAGGGGCAGTCTGGTTGGATGGCCAGCCAGGGGAGGACGCACTCCGAGTGGTACTTGTGGGAGCAGGGTAGCCTGGTGACCCGCTGGTGTCGCTCCCGCACTTCGTCGAGGCACACAGCGCAGAGATCGGCCTTGGAAAGTGTCCTCCTCATCTCGCGGCGGGGGGCTTTTCTTGTTGATGGCGCCTCCAGCATGGTCATCGAATGTTTGGGAGTAGGCCTGGGTTCAGTGGGCAGCTGAATCTGCTGCTCTTGCTGGTTGTTCTGTTGTCTGGAGGTTGTGCTCCCATCTCGTTCGCGAAATCGCCTGCCCCACCTGCGTACGTAACTGATTGTTAGCTCACAGGAATATCGATATTCAGTTTTTGTCGTTTTGCTACTCCATATCGAAGCAGGAAGATGTTTATGAAGAGAACACATTGATGATGGATGAGAAAATGCCAAATCTTTCAAAAAGAATTCAGGCAAGTAGTAGAAAAAAGGGTATTGCAAAAAAATCCCTGAACCCTCCTCTGGAAAATGGAGATGTCTGGTTAGTGTTCTTATTTAGGTAAAAAGTATATGCGGAATTAACCAAATCAATTGAGAACCAATGCTACCCAAATCTGATAACAGCTATATTATTCTATATGCATTTTCAATTTCAAACATCTGATAACAAAAGCTACCCAAATCAATTAACCAAAACCAATCACTTGTGACAGGTTTACCATTCATGCCAGTGGTAATCCCAAAAACTAGTAACAAGATAGTTACTACATTTTATATGCTGAATTGATTACTATAATTTGTGACTATACCCATAATTGGTTGTTTGGTTAATGAAGACCAGGTCGGATCTTTCACCGGTAGTTTTGTCAATTTTAAGCCAAGCTGCACAAGCAAGAAGCCATGATGTACTGAAGGATGATTCTATTTACTGAACAATCCAGAACCCATGCAGACGCTGTGACGTCTAAATCACAAATACGCGGGAAAAAGGGCACACGCCTTTCGCATGCGTGTGCAGCCGTTGGCCTAATTTCTGGATAGTACCCAAAACAATCAAACTGAAACAGTGATGGCGTAAGGCATACATCGGCAAATTCCCTGTGCATATCATTGTGTGGCTTGATCTAACATGTGGTAGTTTTCAGAAAGCAGAGACATCAGATGGTGCCATCCAACTAGTTTGGCTTATGGCTATACAAAATAAGATCACCCACATGGATTAATCATAAAAGACGTCGTTATCAGTGGGTTTGCAGGAAGCTTAAAAAAACTAGGTGATTCTCAATAGCCTCGTATCTTGTCTTGGGAAAAAAAAACAAAGGTGTTCCTATATCTTTTTTTTAAGGAACTAAAAGTATTCTATGTCTGAATTTTGCTAGTACACATGGAATTAAAAGTATTCTATGTCTGAAGTATTGTGGAATAGCTGAATGCTGAAATTAAGCAAAGCCTGATACACTGTTCATATGGAATTACTCCTATGTGATAATATATAGCTTCTAGTTGAATCCAAGAAACTGGTTGATGAAACAATCAGATCTTGGCTCCCTTCTTGCCATCGAATTCAAGAACCGACCGATCCTCTCCCCCAATTCGAGCAGAAGTAAAATATATTAGCCATGTAGAACGCGATCTTTTTTTCCACGAGTCCATGGCTGGATCTCAACACAAAGAAAAGGGGAACAGAAATGAACAGGGAAAAGAGGGCACGGATGAGGGGGATTCATTCACCTCGAGAGAGACGACGAGGGCGCGGCCGCGGCGCCCCGCAGCTTCTCCTCGAGCCGGATGCGCGCCGCCACCGCGGGGCTCACCTCGCCCCCTGCGCCCGCCCCCGCCTCCGCGCTCGCCACCGCCTGACGGTGGTGCTGCTGGTGGAAGTAGTTGTAGTGCCCGTGGTGGTGCTCCCCAAACCCTGCCCCCGCCGCCGCCCCGTCGCCGTGGTAGTGCACCCGCCGCCGCCTCGCCAGCTCCACCCCCGGAAGCATCTCCTCCTCGTCGTCGTCTCCTCGATGGGGGGTTGGTGGGTGGGAGAGAGCTCGGAGAAATTTCTCCCGGCGATTTATACCGAGGGCGCGCGATGGCGGAGGAAATTCCGCGACGGCGACGAGAAAGACGACGACGACGTGACGTGGGGTCTTGGAAGCTGCTAGGAAGCAGCAGGGTTACTTGGGGACCTTGAGGTTGGGGTGGTGAAATTACCTTTTCGCCCTTGGCATGATATATCCTCCATGATTATCCATCCATGCATAGGTTTGTTGCTAGTAGCTTATACATGTTTTTTTTTTAATATCTTGAATCTATGTTTGGTGTCTTAGGTGAGATGGTGTTTGTGTTGGTATGGATGATCGGGTGATATAAATTATATCTGGTGACGAGAACGGGTTTTGGATTGGCTGGCTGGTTACTTGACGTATCAGCGCATACAAATAGAGTAGTTAACGGAAAACTGTAGGGGTACGGTAGGTGCGTGCAAAGTTGCTTTTTCCGCCAATATTGAATGTACGTAGGACAAAACCGTTGCATAACAATATAGATCTAAGCGGTCGTTTGAGTGATTAAATAAGTGAACATATTTAGAGTTTTTTTTTCTTTTGAAACGATGACATCATGAAATTAGAACCGTCTGCGTCGAGCCATATAGTAGATAAGTTTCCCTCTAGTTAAAACAGGTTGTAGTAGTGTCATTACTTGCAAGTAACAACTATTGAAGAAGGTAGATAAATCAGGGCTAGCTTTCTTGGTTAAAGAGACAAGTTTCTTATGACTGAAAATAAATGAAAAAAATATGTTGAGAAGTCTTCGCAGTTCACATAATAGAATTAACCACAAGCTATCAAATCTCACTAGATACGGAGATCGTTTATGCTTCTGGTGTAATAATAATTGTACCCTCATTTCCATTGTGAGTGAAGAATCGTCTTTGTATTAATTAGTTTACCTTAAGAAACACTTCAAAACATGTCTTATATTGTATTTATATGAGTCGATAAGTTATGTATCTACGTTTCTCAGAGCATATCTTAACACCATACCTTCAAATTTTTATCTAAGATGTCAACCAA
This sequence comes from Oryza sativa Japonica Group, assembly GCF_034140825.1. Classification (NCBI taxonomy): domain Eukaryota; kingdom Viridiplantae; phylum Streptophyta; class Magnoliopsida; order Poales; family Poaceae; genus Oryza; species Oryza sativa. Next base: position 23,930,927 of record NC_089045.1, read on the forward strand.
CATCTAAAGGGTTATTCGGATTAATGCCATTTTAAACCATACCATTTTTTGGTGAAGTTGTCAAATATATGCATCTATTTAGTTCCTCACCGAACTCTAATAAATACATAAGAAATCCTACGAAAGCTTGGTGATACCGTTAAATTGTCAAAATTTTGGCTACACCAAAATTATTTGTTAAGATTTATTTTAGTTATAATTTGAATAGGTCCTAACACCGGGAGTAACACTATAAAGAGTTTAAGACATTCGGTTTCAAAAAAAGGAAAAGAATAAAGAGAGATTCCGATATGCCCAGCTAAAGCAACGGATTCCAGAAAACCAGCTTCTTTTCATCTAGAAGTATCACGAGATACTTGGCACCCTGTTTCCAAAGGGGCAAAACGGTCAAGCCACATAGTGTCACGGATGCTTCGCAGCAGCTTCTCCAGAAAATTCCGAGAGCGCATGAAAAAAAAAAGAAAAAGAAAAAAGAAAGGCGAAACCGATATATATGCACATTGGATGGACATCGTCATGGCCTTATCAATCGATGATATCGTGACGTTGATAATACCGAGTCAGAGGTTCAGGACTTTGAATAATAGGAACGAAAAAAAAAAGAATAAAAGAAACATAAGATTTGTATAGAAATATAATTGCAAACACAGGAGAAAAAATATATAGGAATGACCGTTTGATTGAACCACAAGAAAAACAAAAGGATTTGAGGAGAGATAAAGATTTTTAAATAATTATTTTCATGAGGTTCTAACTTATGTTAGTGTGTAGCCGCCGGGGGTACTATTTGGGGACAACTTGCATGAAGAAGCCTCCAAAACTTATATGGGAAGAGACATTCCATAAGAAATTTATAGGTTTTATTCCTTTGATTCAAAGGGTTATGTAAAAAAAATTCTATAGAAATAAAATCCTCTAAAATTTATAGGTTTTATTCCTTTGATTCAAAGGGTTATGTAAAAAAAATTCTATAGAAATAAAATCCTCTAAAATTCTTATGATTTTCCATTAAATCAATGGGGCCTTCTCGGTTGGCATAACTAGTTAAAGTAAAAGTATAAAAAAAATTCGAATGTTGATTCTAAGAAAATTTTAACGTAATTTTTTTAACATTAACTTTTGAGTTGTTACGAACAAATACATAAAAGTTTTACCTATAAATTGTACTCCCTCTGTTTCAAAATATTTGACACCGTTGACTTTTTAGCACATGTTTGACCGTTCGTCTTATTAAAAAAATTTGTGAAATATGTAAAATTATATGTGTATATAAAAGTATATTTAACAATGAATCAAATGATATGAAAATAATAAATAATTACTTAAATTTTTTGAATAAGACGAATGGTCAAACACGTACTAAGAAGTCAACGGTGTCAAATATTTTGAAGCGGAGGGAGTATTTATTAGGGAATACAGGTAGCCGGTGAGACTCTTCTTACTTATGTATGGTATCGGCTGGTTCCCGATTAATTTCGGTTGTTCCAATCAAGTCTATTGACCGGAATGGCTGAAATTGATGTCACTTGATCGATCTGGTACCATTCTTCTAACCAACTAGGTGAAACCCCGCGCATTGCTGCGGAAATTTAGTATGATAGCAATAAAAAAAATAACGTGTAAAATAGCTAGATAACATCAGATTAAGTAAATTAATGTGGTTTATGATAATTTAAATTTAAATAGTATGTAGAATGGTGATTTAAACGTAAAAAGTAAGGTGGTATGACTTTATGAAAGAAGAAAAGTAGTGAGATAGTTTGGACCGTAGATTAATCATCTAAAGGCTAAAAACAATTAATGTGATATGACTTAATTAGAGGAAAAAATGATAAAGATAATTTGGACCATAGATTAATTATTTAAGCACTAACTGAGGATGAACCATATAAGTATATAGGATATTATAAAACATAATAAAGATATACATTGAAACATTATGTGAATTATATTGGATAATAATTTAACATGTTTGTATTTGAAAAGCTCTTAAATTATAAAAACTATAAAGATATAGCATGTTTGCATGATGTTTAAATGTGATGATTGTTAGTGGATGATGATGTGTCATCTTGTTAGTGGATGATGATGTGGTATCTTTACATGTTGAGCTTAAGGAGTTAGTGAGGGATAACTTTACAGTAAGATAGGATTCCGTCGTCGAATTTGGTTTAATCAGTTTTTTAGAACTATGGTTTAATCAATTCCTTAACTATGTTTAGCTACGAAGTTATTTTTGTCTATGCCATATATTGGGCCGGTACTGACCGGAGTGAGATCGAAATTGACATACCGGTATACGACTTGTTGTTCTACAATAAGTGATCCTTCTACCGAATATGGCTTTAGTCGATTTGAATTATGTTTAAGTGTTTAACTATTAAGTAACACATATATATGTTTTTGGATTAAGTGTTTCTCTCATTACTACCATCGTTGTCAAATATTATTATTTCGCATGAAATTTTGATGAATTGATGTTAATAATAGATTTATGATGTTGTACGGCCAGTATAGTGTCATTCCCGTGAAGGCAGTCGAAGGGGTTACTGGTATGTCAAGCGGCGTGCACGTCAGTAGTAGAGCCATGTGGATGTTGTCGTTGTGGCAATGCCGTCGATCTCATCCATTAATGTTGTATGATTTCATTTGCAGGATTGTTTTTTTAGTTCTACCACCCTTACTTTCTTCTAAAGGGATGGTTTTGTTCTGTAAGCATGTGTTTGTTTTCGGGATTAGGTGGGATGGGATAAAACCATCCCTGATTTTGGGGTTGGGATGATTCCATTTACTTGTTTGGTTTGTAGGATAGGACAATCCTAATTTTTTTGTTTGGTTGAAGGGATGAGCGAGAGATGGGATGGGCGCCGTTTGCTATCACCATCAGCGAGAAAGAGGAGAGTGAGCAGAGATGTGTGACGACAGCCTTGTGGGAGCTCAGCGGGTGGGCGGATGAGTGCGACGATGGCTAGCGGCGAGAAGGAGTGGCGCAAGATTGCGAGCAGGCGGACAGACAGAGGAGGAGCACGGATGGGCGAGCAGGGGTGCAGTTGGAGGAGCACGACGATGGCCAAGCAGGCGGAGGAGCGCGACGGCTGTCGCGCGGGCGAAGGAGCAAGCTGGCGGCGAGTAGGTAGAGGACGCGGATCCGCCTCCACCGCCATCCCCACCACTAAATCCGCCGTTGCCAAGCCCCCCGCGGTCGCTGAGCCCCTCGCGGTCGCCGTCATCAAGCCTCCCGCGGCCGCCGTCGCCAAGCCCCCGTGGCCGCAGCCGCGGTCGCCGTCGCCGAGCATGCCGCGGTCGCCGTCGCTGAGCCCGCCGGTGTCTGCCGCTGCTCCTGAGGGCGAGTAGGGCGAGCGCGCAGGCCGGCCCTGAGCTCGAGCAACGCGTCGTCATGCCGTTCGCTCGTCCCAACTGGGACGAGTTCATCCGCCAGATTTTCCCGGATCGGTTGGTCCTGGATCTGAGAGGGATATTCCTCTCCAGGGACCAACCCATCCCACTCACCCCTCAACCAAACAACCCCAAAAGTGGGTTCGTCCCATCTCATCCTATCCCATCCTTGCAACCAAACGCACCCTAACATCTTTGGTTGTAGACATTGTATCGGGGATTTCATATCCTCTGAACCCTGTCTTTCATCTATACTCCCTCCGTCCCATAATATAGCAACCTAGGATGGGACCTCATATCCAGATTCGTAGTCCTAGGATAGGTCTCATCCCATCCTAGGTTGCTATATTATGAGACGGAGGGAGTAATATAATATAATATAATATAATGAGTTCTTAAAAAAAAAGACATTCCACTCCTTAGAGCCAAATTCAAATGGCCTCTAAAATAAATTTGACAAGCTCAAATGGTCTCTAAAATTTTAGATCACTCAATGACTCAATATGATATATCTAATTTGATCATAGGTTGCTATATTTTGAGATGAAGAGAATATTTTTTTTTCTTCATCCATTTGCAGTTGACCCTATACTCAATCTGATATATCTATCACTCTATGTGCCTCTATCCTAAAATAAATTACTTCGGTAGTAACTCTTATGCACGAACATGGACATATCAACTTTCATACATAAAAATAAAAAAGAAACAATTTATTTTTTAAGACAGAGTGTGTACACTAAAAAAAAAAGCTCACAGAGATTGGCATTATAGGTGCCGGAGCAGTTAAAACCGGCACCTATAATACTTTTCCCTTCCCTACAAGTTAAAAACACATAAAACCGACACCTTGAGTAATTATAGGTGTCAGTTTTAAAGAAAAACCAACACCGTATCAGTTTTTTATTCAAAATCGCCACCTAGAATTTATTATAATGGCGGTTTTGTATAAAAAACCGGCACCTATATGGAGCCGAGCCGGCGAGCCGGCCTTATCCATCCGCCTGTCCTTTTATTAGTCGCTCGGTCGCTCCTGTCTCTCTCTCGCTCTTGCTCTCTCGCCTCCCTCCATCGCTCTCTCTCTCTCTGTGGCACCGGCGGCCCGATGGAGGCAGCAATGGCGGTGGCCCGTCGAGGTAGGCACGGCGGTGGCCCGGGGGAGGCGGCAGCCCCATCGAGGTAAGCGCGGCAGTGGCTGGCGGCGGCGCGCCCTCCCCTCCGCTGGATCCGGTTGGAGGGGAGGTGGTGGACCTTGGGGACGGCCGGGCGGTGGTCCGGTGGAGGCGGTGGCGGTGGCCGCGCCCTCCCCTCCGCGAGATCCAGCCGGAGAGGAGGCGACGGAGGCGGCACAGCGGCTGGCAGCGGACCTCAGCGGAGGCGGCAGCAGCGGCTGGCGGCGGCCGCGCCCTCCCCTCCGCTGGATCCGGATGGAAGGGAGGCGATGGACGTCGGGGACGGTCGGGCGGCGGTCCGGCGGAGGCGGTGGCGCCAGTAGCGCCCGATGGATTTTTGAATGATTTTGTAGTTCTTTTAGATGTTTCTGTGATCTGTGGATGATTTTGTTTCTGAATATGTTTCGATCTGTGATTTGTGAGGGTTTGGGGATGGCGCAATGACTACGATTGTGAGTTCCGGCTTGATTCGAGCCGGCTCTTTTTTTTTTTTTGCTCGTGCAAACCTATAGGTGCCGGCTCTATTTTGGTATAGGTGCCGGTTGTTTTTATTGGTGCCAACCAATAGGTGTCGGTTGGAAAACCGGCACCTATAGTCGGTTCCCAACCGGCATCTATCATGGCTCTTGTACTAGTGGTATAGGCTAACTGCAGTTAATTACTCGGTGGTTTCGTTATTTGTCCTAACCATGGACCATTGGGTCTCCATCGCCATGTCACTGTCTCATATCTAATTGGCATCTTATGGATTTATGATGCTGAGATATGTGAACTTCCGTGTAAACTCTCGATGGATCGATGTGAAAGCTTCAAGGTTTTGAGCAATAGATTATCTAAGATATAATGGCCGAGCTGATTCATTCAGAGTCTCAAAATTAAATGTTTACTTGGCCTATTAGGCCACCACATCAATATGAAATGAATCTATGCGTAGACAATGCAAGTCAGTACAAAAGCACATGAAAATTTTGGACAGAAGTTAAAATTGTACTACCTCTTTCTCAAAATTAATATAACAACTTAAGTTATGATTTTGGACATAAGATATACGATCAAAACTCATTATATTTTTGAGATGGAGGTATAGTATGATTTATTGTTAAACCAAGAATTAATTCATTAAACACGGTGCACAGTGCACACAGTCACACAGATAAGAGTACGTACTGATATCGACTTGATTGTCATTTAATTTACATACCGCTGAAAAGATCATTTACGCTGATTAAACATGCACTTCATTGTGTAATTAGGGGTCTTATTATATTAATTAGAGAGTAGAAATTGGCGAGACCTCCTTAATTATGGCGATCCGTATAACAGCCCATATATATGGCACGATCGCAGGCCGTCTGTCAGAGCCCAAAATTAGTAATGGGCCGTAATTTTAAATGGCGATATGCTAATTCCCTCTCTTCAATACCGTACCTACGTACACTTCATCACTGAAGAAATTAAGGAAATAAAGAATGCTTACCAAAACTTAAAACGGAAAATTAAATGTTGACCTCCGATGTTTAGATCATGGTAACAAGCGCGTTATCTTTTCGCTTATGTTTATGCTTATTAGCTAAAATTTAAATTTTTAACATTAAATTTGGAGCTGATTTTGATTTTTTTCATCAAAGTTTATTTTTCAGCCTTTGCTTTTAAGTCGCTAAAAACACGTATATGAATGTTTTATTTACAAATTATGTTTCGTTTGCAAATATGTTATTTGGTTTATTCCTTGTGTAGTCTGCGCATATGTGTGTGTTATGTGGAGGATTATGGCTGTGTTCGCTGTAGCATGTTCCCAACTAGAACAATGCGCACGGAAAACGGAACGGTTCATTAGCAGCACGTGATTAATTAAGTATTAGCTAATTTTTTTTAAGAATGGATCAATATGATTTTTTTAAGGAACTTTTGTACAGAAACTTTTTGCAAAAAAACGTATCGTATATCGTTTAACAGTTTGAAAAGCGTGCGGGCAAAAAACGAGGGAGATGAGTTGGAAAACCTAGGTAAGAACACAGCCTATATGTGCTCGTGCTCCACGAAACACGAAAACGAAAACATGTCCATGTATTTCCTTGTAGGATTGCAATATGATTTTAGTATAAATTAAAATACTATAAGGTTGTTGCAAAACTCATAGATTTCAAAATTGATTGGTATCGTATCCAAGAAATTAAGTGTCCTCTCTATAATTGTTTTTCGATCAATAGTTTTGGGGACAAATGTGTGGTGCGGTAAGTCAGTAGCACCATTCCTTATTTACTCCCTCCGTCTTATAATATAAGAGATTTTGGGTGGATGTGATATATCCTAGACAACGAATTTGGATAGACCGGGACGGAGGGAGTAGTATTTACACCCCCTAAATCTTTAAAAAATTAATCCAAGTATACAAAATAAACCAAGTATATGTGGTCACCTATTTCACTTACACGTTAAACTTATTAGATAAAAGGATTTCTGTTGATTTGATAAACCTATACAACCTTCCCACCGTCTCATTTCTTTATTGGGTAATTTGGAACCATGCCATTATAATTTTGCAAAGTTTGAGATATGCCATCGGTATCTCAATGACATGTAGGATCCACATGAGTCAATGACATTGACATGTGGGTCAGGATGGTATATCTCAAATTTTATAAAATTATAATGGCATGGTTCCAATTTTTCCTTTATTTATCCACCGTAGCTTAGGCTGCTTTCGGCAATAGCAGATTGATGCTTTCTAATCTAATAAATAATGTGTGTTTTTTGCAAAAAGGTTTTTATATAGCATTTTTTAAACAATCATATTAATCCATATTTTAAGTTCAATATGATTAATACTTAATTAATTATGTGCGCTCATGGATCACATTGTTTTACCTAACTGGTCAATTTTCTCCTTTTATCTCCTCTCAAGCATATAACACAATTAACATTTAAAGTCAAACTAGTAAAATACCCAAAACCCTCTCAACCATCCACGAGGAGACATAAATAGCACACTCCAAACCGCAATACCTTAGGAAGGGAATGTTTGGTAGAGATTGAACTCCTAAATTTAGGTTGAAGAGTTGGGACTAGAGTGGAGTTGTGGAGCAGCATAAACCCAGCTTCACCTCTCTAGATCATTTTGTGAGAGAGCTCCACCCAACTCCTCCCTCATTTCAGGTAGAGCTAAGGACCTGTTTAGCACATAGCTGGAGCTCAGCTAAACAGTTTCAGCTCCACCTAAAATGGAAGCGGAGCTGAGTGGAGCACTCGCATAAAATAAACTAGAGAGATGTGAAGGTGGATTTAGACAACTCCACAACTTCACTACAGACCTAATTTCTGAAGCTAAAGTTAGAAGTTAGAGCTCTATTAAACAGACCCTAAAACACAGTTGGACTAAGAAACGCTTGAAGAAAGGAAAAAAACTGCAATATCTTATTTCTCTTGTCACCTTCACCAATTTTCTTTCCCCGTTGGTTTGCCACCTCGCCAAAAAAAAAAAAAAAAAAAAAAAAAACAGAACCCTCTCACGTGTGGATCCACCGTTGGATTGGAATGGAACCCCCTCGCGACTCCGCCAGCCGTTACCTCGTCCTCGACACGCCATCCTTTTCCTCCCCCACGTACAAAACCCCCCCTCTCCCCCTCGCGCTGCCACGTATCGCTCTCCCTCCTCTCTCTCTCTCTCTCTCTCTCTCTCTCTCTCTTCGCCGCGCGGCGGAGGCGTTCGTCGCGAGCTGTCGGCTTCCCTCCTCGCGCCCGCGGCGGCTGTGGCCATGGAGGTCCCCATCTCCGGCGGCGGCGGAGGGGAGAGGTTCTGCCACGCGGCGCAGGTGGTGGGGGCGGACGGGGAGATGGACGGGGAGGCGATGGCGCGGTTCGCGGCGGGGGCGGGGCTCCTGGGCCGTGGCCTCTCCTACGCCGTCGTCTCCATCGTCGGGCCCCAGGGCAGCGGTGAGAGAACCTTACCCCCTCCCTCCTCCTCCTCCCACGATCACCAGTTCACCACCCCTCCATCTCCATGTAGAGAGCAGAGTAGTCTGTTAGTACTTGATGCTTGTTGTGTGGTTGATGGGATATCGAGATTGGATGACGCTAGTAGCATATTCTGTTGCGGAAGTGTTTTTAATTTTTTTTTGCACCGATTTTTTACTGGACATGTTTGTTTTGGTGATTTGGATAATAATATGGTAGTTGAAATTGATGTCGGGAACATCTCTGATGCTGATGCTTTGCCTTGTTACTCTGGCTAGGGAAAAGCACCCTGCTCAACCAACTCTTCGGGACAAGCTTCACGGAGATGGATGCCTTGAAAGGGAGGTAAACATTTACATTGCTGCTGCCCACCGAAATGCATGCGCGCTGCTTTTCTTGTTTGCTCTTCGATTGCATTCAATCGGTTGTCTCACATTTGGAGCTAAGATGATGGATTCTGTTCCTGTTTTGTTTGTTTGGTTGTTGTCAGGAGCCAGACTACCAAGGGAATTTGGATTGCCAAGGCTGTAGGCATTGAGCCGTTTACTGTTGTAATGGATTTGGAGGGCACGGACGGCAGGGAAAGAGGAGAGGTTGAGTGTTATGTGCTTTTATTATAATAATGTTTATACGAATAAAAAACCTTCCATACCATGTTTCCTTTTGTAAGATTCTGAGTACAACTCTTCCATGCCATTTCTAACTGCGTAAAATATTTGATGTTTTATCTTGTGGTTAATTAGTAGCAGTAGTCCTGTGTACCTGAGTATTTAGGCTGTGGAAAACAAAAAGGTTGCTTTTCTAGTACTTGCTTTATCCACATGTGGCGTTGTCTCCCTTAATAAGTTTTTTGCTAGGACCTTAGGGCCTTATTTCCAAAATAGTTGCCATGTAGTGGGTGTCATTAGAACTCGGCCTGCAATGAGCTGTAAATGCTGTTATTGTTGTTGTAGTACAATTACTTAATCACCCTGTACAGCTGATTCATGGGAGCATCTATTAGAAATGCAAGGAAGTCATGCATTCATACTAATTCTCTACGCATTCCTGTTCAATACTTTTAGCTGTGATTTCTAGCATCAACTCTGAATATCTGCCGCTGTCATTTTTACAGTAAATTGTGACATCTCTTTTGTTAAAGTGATGCTCTATATCTTTCACTTTCAGTCTATCAATCTCTGTGAACCGTTCATTTGTGAAGCTACATCGCATTCGGTCCTCATCCAAATTCCATCTGTTATGCTTGCAGGATGATACAGCCTTCGAGAAGCAGAGTGCCCTTTTTGCTCTGGCAGTATCAGATATTGTTATGATAAATTTGTAAGTTTCTATATCGTTTGATACTTCATTATTGGCGAATATAACGTTAATGAGTCGGGAGAACTTCATTTTGCTTTTCTCAACCTTCTTATGTGGCTTGGTGAATATGCCTTTTATAGGTGGTGTCATGATATAGGACGAGAACATGCAGCTAATAGGCCTCTGTTGAAAACAATATTTGAGGTAGCATCCGTCTCAGTGACACTAATCATGACTTTTGTCTCAGTTACATATTTTAATCTATTCGTTTTTCTCTTTCTATTTGAGGTATTGATGCGTTTATTCAGCCCACGCAAAACAACGTTGCTACTTGTTATTCGCGATAAAACCAAGGTTTGGACAGTCTCAGAGAAAACCAAATAAAATTTACAAAATATGTTCCTCCCATTTCTTGGGCAGACATCCTTAACTGGTATGAGTTTTTTTTTTTTATTGTCTCTGCAGACTCCACTAGAGTATCTAACCCAAGCTCTGAAGGAGGATATCCAGAAGGTGTTTATGTCTTATGTTTTGCTCAGCTGCCTTTCCTCATTGCCACACTAAAGGTTTTACCACTTCTTCTGTTCTTACAGATATGGAATGCTGTTCGCAAACCAGAAGTTTACAAGGAAGCTGCACTAAGTGAATTCTTCAATGTCAGTGCTTAGGTTTTCTGAAGTGGAAGTTGCATATATAAACTGATATATATATATATTTTGTTATATAAAGGTGGAGGTTACTGCTCTGTCAAGTTACGAAGAGAAAGAAAATCTATTTAAGGAGCAGGTAAAATACTTATTTTTTATCCTGTACCACAGAATGTTCTTTCTACTAATTGCATAATCACATTCACCGCAGAATGAAACTTACAACTTGCAAGCGTGTCACTTCAATGGAGACATATTGTATTGTTACTTACTTCTATTGCTACAGGTTGGGCAACTCAGGCAGAGATTTATTCATTCAATCGCTCCAGGTGGTCTAGCAGCTGATAGAAGAGGTGTGATTCCTGCTTCAGGTTTTTGTCTTAGTGCACTCCAGATCTGGAAAGTAATACGGGAAAACAAGGATCTCAACCTTCCCGCTCACAAGGTTTTTTGTGCCTTTTTGGTGCTTTTGATTGTGAACAACTAAATACTTGCATTATAATCATTACCAATTCACCACTCCATGAACTTAGTTGCAAATCATATATTATATTTTATCTGTTCCATATATTCTGTAGATCATGGTTGCTACTGTTCGGTGTGAAGAGATTGCGGATGAAAAGCTCAGAAGTTTCATATCTGATAAGGTAGCGTGTTCTCATTGTTGTATCTATACATTATTTTATTTAATTGGTACCATGAGAATTAACTATTCATCTCTGCAGGGCTGGTTGGAGCTAGAAACAGCTGCAAATTCTGGTCTAGTACCAGGCTTTGGAAAGAAGCTTAATGCTATTCTTGATTTTTATCTATCTGAGTGAGTGATATGACTAATTATCCTTACAATGTTTTCAAGTATTAAAGTGTTTCTGTTCTTGCTTAACATGTCCATTGACCTGTTAGTTTTATTTTCTGCTATCTATGACTAATTATCCTATCTGCAGCATGTCCATTGACAATGTATATTTTAATGGTAATCTGAAAGAATGGATATTCCTTTGTTGTTCTTATTTATGTTTCTTCTTCCAATGGTTTTGGAGTTTTCTTTTTCTAGTAAATAGACTATGTTTGGGGTCATGGATGCCACAAAGTAAAAATATAGAGTTCTTAGATTGCACATGTAACAAATGTTCATTTATTTTTATTCGGAGTTCTGACAGTCTTAACTTAACATTTTCCTGCAGGTATGACACAGAAGCCATGTACTTTGATGAGGATGTGAGAACCGCTAAACGCCAACAGTTAGAATCTGAAATCCTAAAAGTGAGTTACTCATTTCTATGTTACTAATTCCAGTTATGGCTTAGAGAAAGTAGTTTAACCAGATGATGGTGTTTGGTTATGAAGATTACACTAGTCAATGTAGGAAAATGTTTGTTTTTCTTAATAATTCTTGCTTGTTCATGACATTTCAAATAATGGATTGCTAATATGCACACATACATTCGAAGAAAGGTCCTATAAATATTTTAGGCACTCTGGATAATTACAGTGATAATTGCATATATGACTATTATAATATAAAAATTTGGCTCTTACTAATTAGAGAGGATGACATCTGTCAGAAAAATGTAAATCGACTGTTTTATTTGTCCTTATTTGATCAACTGGTCTCATAAATCTTGGGTTTTGCAGCACACATATGATGCTTTCAAGAAAATGTTAGAACACCTGCATCATGTGGTTCTGAACAAATTCAAAAGTGATCTAGAACAATCATTAAGGAGCGGTGAGGGATTTGCAGCATCAGCTCGTTATTGTGTGCAGTCATCAATGGCGGAATTTGATGCTGGATTGAGAGGTAAACAAACCACGGCTAAGATTTATTGGGACTAAAATATTTAGCCATTTGTCAAATGTGACATGCATGCTGACCTCTTTCTGCTGTCATTTTTTTGTCCTGCAAATCCAATGCTGCAAAAGCCAAATCTCCATAGTTTGGTGCTCATTTGATAGTTTTATTGTCAATGAATGTCTAAACCATACGTCGACTAGTACTATGAGCCTTTGCTTCTTGATCTTGTTTTAAGCCTCTTGTGCTTGCTCCTGCCAACCATATTGTGTATGTTTTTCAAATAATAGTTTATTCATTCAGATTATACTAGAAATACGGCAATGTTCAACATAAGTAAATTCCTAGTAGTTTGAAGTAATGTGATTTGAAACTCATCATTCCTTAAATCTTTGGTTTACGATACATGACATCAAGTCCCTCCATTGTCATGCAGATGCTTTGGTTAAGCATGCAGAGTGGGACACGACAAAAGTTAGGAGCAAACTGGAGCAGCATATAGAAGCTCATGCAACATCTGTTCGGGGTACAAAACTGGCTGAACTAAAGGCTAATTATGAGGTTATTTTTCATACTCAGTGCACGGTTTATTATTGCAATTTCAGCATGTTCCTAGAATTCCCCATTTCATGAGTTCTTACGGTGGATTTTTAAAAAAACCATCCTCATGCTTGGACCTTTTGTTGCCGCAATGTTCAGAAAAAACTCTTGGATACACTTGCTGGACCTGTACAGTCAATCTTGGAAACTGGTGAAAAGGACTCTTGGGCATGTATTAGAAGACTTTACAGGCATGCGACTGAAAGTGCTATTTTGGCATTCTCAGCTTCCCTCTCCGAGTTTGAACTAGACCAGACAACTATCCGTAAGATGGTCATGGAATTAAGAGAACATGCAAGAAGTATAGTAGAAGAGAAAGCTAGAGAAGAAGCTGGGAACGTTCTGATGCGTATGAAAGAAAGGTAGAATCTGCTACTATTATTTTTGGAGGAAAACTTAGCAAACATATCTTGACTTTTCAGGGATCACACTTACCATTTTTGGAACATTTATCTTATCTCTACCTGTTTAATTGGACTCTAGGTTTTCCACTGTGTTGAGCCGTGATAAGGATTCCATGCCTAGGACATGGAAAGGAAATGAAGATATACGTGCAATCACTAGAGAAGCACGCTTAGCGGTATATTCTTTCCTGTTGATCAATATTGCACTCATTTATCCTGATCTATGCTGTAGAAACATGATCTATGTATCACCTTCCCACTGCAGGCTTTAAGACTTATGTCGGTAATGGCAGCTGTACGTTTGGACGATAAACCAGATAAAATAGATCGGGCTCTAACGACTGCTCTTTTAGATGGAGGACCGCTTTCACAGAAAAGGAGTATTGAATTCACATCTGATCCTCTTGCTTCAAGCACATGGGAGGAGGTGCTGACACTTAGATTTAGAAATTTATGATTTAGAAGGGCAAATGTGATGAATAAGTCGTTAACATTTTTAAGTCTGTACAGGTGTCAGAAAAGAATACGCTGATCACACCAGTGCAGTGTAAATCCATCTGGAGGCAATTCAATGCAGAGACAGAGTATGCTGTTGCACAAGCAATTTCTATGCAGGTATATTTCTGGGCCATTTCTGTTCAAGTGGGCCATTTCTGCTCAAGTGCTTATCCAGTATATTGCATAACACTGATTTATTTTGATCAAATGGATAGGTAAAACATAACTGAATTTGTTGTTTTCTTATTATGAAGAGTGAACCATGAACCCTGGCCTGCTAATTTCAGAGGCGGGTCTTCAATGCCCTTAAAAAAATACTAAAAGAAGTGATAAGCTTTTCATGAAATATGTTCTTTTTGTCCATTATGTGAAACTCCATTTATGATATTTCTATCTGATTGTTGGTGCTCTGTGCTTACCAAATTTTCTTCCACCAGGAAGCACACAGACGTAGCAATAATTGGCTGCCACCTGCATGGACTGTTTTGCTTCTCGCAATTTTAGGTTACAACGAATTTATATTCCTTCTAAGGTAATCATCTCAATGAAGTAGCTTTCTTATCCTTATAAACGCATAAACTGAGAAATCCGAACTTGACGGTTAACATATGTAACCACTAACCAGCATCTTCTCTCTGTTTATGAACTCTTGGACAGGAACCCTTTATATCTGCTGGGGCTCTTCGTCGCCTTCGTAGTATCCTATGCTGCATGGTTGCAATATGACATCACAGCCTATTTTCGCCATGGCACGGTAATATTCTACAGAACGCGTTTCGCATAAATTACATCCCAGTGCTTTTTTATCAAAGTCGCTGTTGCTAGAAAGGAGTAAAGGGGCTGGATCACCTTAGCTGGTTTCATCAGGCAGAATTCTGCTCTTAATTTTTATTTTAGATAATGGATAAAAATCCGGCCTCTATATCCACAAGTGGATATACAGAGCCAAACTGCTCTTAAATTTCTATCTAGTGCATTTCAGTTCAACTGAATTACACGGCATGTATTCAAACTAAATCTCAAGGATGTTCTTTCATATGCAGCTCTCAGGTCTTCTGACTATTACATCTGGGTTTCTCCCCACAATAATGGACATCATAACAGCAGTCATCAACATGAGTCACAACCAGAAGAGCTCCTCGCACCCGCCTCGACATCGTCCCCCGCTTCATCCTCAAAGCTTCAGGAACCAGGCGCAGCAACAGTCTCAGGCTCAGGTGCAGTATCAGGCTCCAAGTTCACTGTCATCATCCTCTTCGGTGGGCTCCAACAGCGATGACGAATCCTGAAGCCTCATAAAACATCCCTGTAGAAGACACGTTCCAGTCTCCAGGAAGGACTTTGTATAAAAGAAAAAGGAAAAAAAAAAGAAGAAAACTTGATGTGTAATGTACTACATACACTGTGTGCATAGCTGTGAGCAGAGTTGGTGATAGCTGATTAGCTGAGCAGCATAAGTTCCTGGATAAACCAACTGTATGTCAGTATGTGTAGAGATGATGGATGGAAATGAACTAGATGTCGAACTAAATACCGGAGTAATAGTAAATTTCTTCTTACTGGTTACTTAATTACAGCCTTGGGTTTGTCTCTGAGTTCATGCATTCTCTTTCTGAAAATAAAAATGTCTGTCCATGCCATGACCTGCATATACATCACAATGACTCCATAGAACCAAACTAACTCGATTCACAGGAGCATCTTCTTCCACCACACGCAATGCCGCATCCCTACATCATTCAGTCAGTTCAGTTTGATAGGAGAAAACTTCACTACTGTTATACTGAATTACTGATGCATGCAAGGATCTTTACTGGTGTGTTAAACGGATTGATACAGTAACAGAACTGGATAGAGTTATAAACTTGCTCGCTTGTGCCTGCAGCTATGCACCAGCAGCACAAATTCTGCTGCAGCTGCTGCAGAAGTCAACCCTTCCAAGCACCCCTCTAATTAATATAGATACATTGGCTAAATATGTTCAATGAAATGTCTCACTTTACCCAAAGTTACTGTAATTTAATTTCTTTGCATTAAGCAGTAAGAAACTACCGCATCATATGGCCTGAAACTGACACTGACAAACCTTTCAAATGTATTGTTCTGTTCTATGTTAACATTAACAGAGGCATAGAGCTTTCCCAAGATAAATTGCTGACTTGAGATGCCTTCTAGTTAGCAGACGAGTTAATTAGTACTCTAATACTACTAATTATCTACCTGTACAATTTCGTTTTCCTGGTTACATGGACATGTGTGCCGTTGCAGTTACTGTAAAATTGCCGTCAGTTTCAGCATGTTGCAGCCTTGCAGGACAGGAAATTATCAGAATCAACAGAGATCATGCAACATCTTATGTCTGCTGCTAGCCCCAATTAATAATACTGTACAGTGATGTTGTCACGCTAGCTTGATCTGGACTTCTGGAATGATCATAATTCAGGATTAACAGGAACTTGGCGGAGAACAAAGCAATGCATTTTCTCAAGCAGAGTAAAAGTAATTTCTCACAACATTGGAAATTCCAGATTCATTCCGTCATCTCTCCAGCGCTAGCTTACACATAGCCCTATCATTTTTATACAGCTTATCTACCATTTTCTTAAAACAAATTATTTGCTTTACACGGTATAAAAAAAGTACATATTAGGGTGGCATGATTCCAACAAACCCTTTTTTAAAACTACTTTATTCCACCGCATCACTTAGACCACTCTTTTTTAGCTATATGTTATTTTCAAAATATGTAATAATTTACGAAAATAATTCGCTCAATAATCTAAAGGGAAACTATTTTAATCCCTCGAGAGGATATCCCCTCGTTCAAATTTAACTTCTACATTTCGTAATGAAAAAAAAACAAATTGAACCGCAGCTAGTTAACGTATATTCAGAGTCAAATTTGTTTTTTTCGTTGCGAGATGTGAAAGTTGAATTTTTACTTGCATGTTTATGGAGTGATATGTTACATGTTAATACATTTTCTCGAATTTTTTCAATTTTTTTTCATAACCATTTAAGTGACATACAAACAACGAGAGTATATCCACTCGAGGGATCAAAATCCACTTCCTAATCTAAATCAAACAAATACCTTACTCAAAGGGCTCTCACTTTATTTATCTCTTCTTTTTCGCGAACGCCACTTTATTTATCTCATACATACACCTCTTCCAAGCACAAGTGTACTGCAACAACCGGATACATAGACATAGTAGACACTAGCTAGTATATATAGCTTCCAAGTCTCCCCCAGATATATAGAAGCTCTCCTATCGGAGAGAGCCATGGCCATCTATCTCCTGCTCAATTTATTCCTCTCCCCTCCCTCGCGTACACATTCGTGTGTGCACGCGCGCGAGCAGCACAGCACTAGCTCTAGGTCGATCGACCATGGAAACCCTAGCTAGCTATACCCTACACCCGGCGAAGCAGTATCTTAATTACGTTACCTTTAATTACACTGCCTGGAGGATGGCTTCGGCGGCCACCGTGGCCCATCCATGGCGGCGCTCGTGGCAGTCTCGCATGCACCGCTGCCTCTCGTGCCACTCGCGGTGGTGCTGGCATTGCCTCCGGCAGTGGTCGCCGCCATGGCCGCCGCCGCCGCCGTGGTGGTTGTCATCGTCGACGACGTCGTCTTCCTCCTGGCGCCTGTACCTGCAGTCCTGCATGCATTGCTGCCTCTTCCATTGGTCGTGGTGGTGCTGGCATCGCTTGCGGCAGTGTTGCTCTCTCTCGCCGCCGTAGTTGTGGTCTTCTTCCTCGTCGACGGCGGCCTCTTCCTCCTCCTGGCGCCGCCACTGCCTGCAGTCTTGCATGCATTGTTGCTTCTTCCATTGGTCATGGTGGTGTTGGCACTGCTTGCGGCATTGCTGATCGCCATGGCCGTCTTCTTCCTCGACGACGTCGTCTTCTTGGCGGTGATGGTACCTGCAATCTTGGATGCACTGCTGCTTCTTCCACTGGTCATGGTGGTGCTGGCACTGCTTGCGGCAGCGATCGCCGCCGTGGTTGTCGTCTTCCTCGTCGACGTCGACGGCGGCGTCTTGTTGGCGCTGGTGGTATCTGCACTCCTCCATGCATTGTTGCTTCTTCCACTGGTCGTGGTGGTGGCGGCACTGCTTGTAGCAGGGGTCTCTGCCATGGTGGTTGTCGTCGTCGGCGTCGACCTCCTGTCGCCGGTGGCGGCAGTCCATGAGGCAGCGCTGCTTCTCCCACCAGTCCTGCTGGTGCTCGCACTGCTCACGGCAGTCCGGCCTGGATCCGCCATGGCCGCCGCCGTGGTGGTGCTGCTCGTGGCGGCGCCACTCGCACTGCCTCATGCACTCCTGCTTCCGCCACGGCTCGTCGCGGTAGCCACGGCACTCGCGGCGGCACTCCTTGCCGCCGCCGCCGTGCGTGTTCTCGTCGTCGTCGTCGTCCTCCTGCTGCCGCTGGAGACACTGCTCCTCGCACTCCCTCAGCTGCCGCTGGTCCTGCCCGGCCTCCCACCGGCACTGCTTCTTGCACCACCGGAGCTCCTCCTTCGGGTCCCGCCGACCCTCCTCCTCCGCCGCCGCCGCCGCCACGGCCACCAGGAGCAGCCCGGCGGCGAGCAGGAGGAGCGCGCCACCACCTTTCCACTTCACACCCATGGCTAGCTGGAAGAAGCTAGCAACAAAGCACCGAGATAGTAGTCGTACGCCGTCGACAGGTGGTGGTGGGGAATGGCGTTGGAGGAGGCGGAAGCGGGGGTGCATTTAAGCTCGGCGGAGGGCGGCGGCGGGGGGGAGGTGGCGAGGCGACGTGTCCGCCATGGGCTCATGCAGCGAGCCCACGTCGCGCGCGGGGGAGGGGGGAGGGTGGTAGGTGTGAGTTGGCGGGTAGCGGCGGCGCGCGGTGCAACTGCTACGCGGCGGGCGCGACGCCGATCGGGTCGGGGGGGGGGGGGGGGGGGAGTAGGTGGAGCTCGTCGGTTTCTTGGCCATGCCATCCATGGCGAGGGGATGGCGTGTACGAGGATTTGGATGCCGGGGAAGGGACGAGCTGGCAAGCATATATGCACGTGGATATGGGTGTGGTGGCAGCCATGGGTCTACGTGGAAGCTGGGGGTGCATGCATGGGCCGGGCAAAATTGGGCTTTATTTCTTGGGTCAAAATGGGCCTTATTTGTTGGCTGGTAACTGATCTGGTGTGCTGCGCTGGGCTTCGACGTGCTCCGTTGGATCAGGGCTGGTAACTTGAAGTGGACACGCCGTCTTCTACTTCACCTCTCCTCTTTTCTTCTCTTCCGTTCCCTCATCTTCGCCATGTGGGAGATAGCCGGCGACATTGTCATAGGCTCGGTCGATTCGAGATAGGAGGAGGGGGGAAGGGGGGGGAGGGGGGCAGAGCCCACGGGGACCCAACCGGTTGCCGTGGTCAGCATGCACTCTGGCACAATACCTCCATCGTCCGATTGCTCCTTAACCGCGCAAGCGCAACCCCCTCCCTTACTCGTTTCCACCTCTCTTGCACGGAGGCCAAGCTAGCACGAGCTCAGACGAGCTTGCTGACCGCCTTCCCCTCCCTCGACTACCCTCTATGGCAGCCTAGCGTGGTAGTAGCTCGCGCCTCGACTACCTCTCACGCTCCTCCGTCCACCTCCCTCGCATGGAGGCCGGGCGAGCTTGAGCTTGGATGGGCTCGCCGACCACCTCTCCATTCCTCTCCCGCCTCCGACTCCCTCAGCCACCCCTCAGGGCGACAGCCCGCACCTTGACCGCCTCATCTGTCCCCGCCTTCGTGAATGCGCTCTCCCTACGTCTTGCGCTTCTTCCCGACCGCCTCCCCATCACCAGGGTCCAGGAGAGAAGAATGAAGCAGGCATTGCCACGTGGGCCCCATGGTTTTTTATTTATTTTTGCTAACTAGGATGCCACGTCAGTAAAACCAACCACCTATAGTGTCATAGGACCTAATTTAGTCCAGTTTCGTAAGTTGGGGTTAGGATTTTAGTATTGTGTGTAGGGATATGATATTTAAACTTGATGGAAAGATGAGGAACCTTAAGTATACTTATTACGATTATCAACGATGAGTCGGCCCTTGGATTAGGTGTTCTATTTTTTGGTTTTTGTGTTGAGAATAATATGGTTGGGTTTTCACGTTGGACACATCTGGGCTTTGAGGTTAAGGTTGCAATTTCGAGTAGGAAGTTGAAGCATTTTCTGAGTTGAAAAGTCAAGTTTGCAATTTTGAGTAGAAACGCGAATCATTTGATTCATTTCCGAGTTGAAAAGTTGAGATTGACAATCTCAAAGTTCAAAGTGAATTCTTTTTTTTACACAGTTCAAAGTGAATTTTGGTTAAAACCCTCAGGTTGTATTTGGATAATGGGAAATATGTGGTGGAATTGGGATTGGGAAATGAACGAAGGGTTAGGATTAAATGGAAGAAGGAGAATAAATGGTTAAAATTTAAAGATGTCTTTTAGTGGGTGGGAAATGATTTCCCTTTCCCATTAGCCAAACGGGGCCTCAGTATATTTTCAATTAACAGAAGTTTAATACTTAATAATTTAAATGACAGTTCAATATTTTAGCCATGACACATGGCATCCAATGAAAGGGTCGTCCACTAGAAATAAAGGTGACAGACGATCACTGAATAGGTACACCCATACCAGCCACCTTTCTATTGTCTTTGCACTTGGATTGAAAAGTGGTCACAAGGGTTAAAACCCTGAATCATTCGGAAATGTTTTTGCCACACAAATGAGTTCCAAATACACTGAGTGACACTACGGGTCAGTCACTAAAATTTCTGAAATGTTGTTACCTACTCGTCTCTTTGTCCAAAAATAAACCAAACTCGTACGGTGTGAATATATCTTCAATGTTACCTACACTGTACAAGGTTAGCTTATTTTGTAACGGAGGGAACATACATCTTTCGATAACATTATAATTGTTGTGCCGCCTTGGTTCAGTTCAAATTTCTTTTTACAAAATTCCGCTTGCATCTTTGTCCCGGCGCGGCAAAAAAAAAATCCACAATAAAGGTATCATATAAAAACAATGATGGCAGTTAATCAGTTTAGGTTGGTCACTATCTTAATAGATGCAAATTAAGTTGGGTTGTAGCGAAACCAACGAACGGCATTTGTTTTGTGCTCCCACGATACAATCCCTTAAATCAGCACACACGCACAATGCATGCACCACATTTTAGATCGATTTCGTAGAGAATATTTCGATCACATAGCCACAATTAATCTACATTCTAGAAGCTCCAACAAACTTATTTAATTAGTTCCTGCAAATTAACATTTACAAATATCTCAAACTGAAGAAATAACTTTAATTGCAATGCCGGCAGCCAACCCGGCGTGTATGCTTCCATTTGTTCGATGTAAAGTGCTGTTTATCCATAGGAAGAGATGTAATATTAATAACTACTCCATCCGTTTCTAAATATTTGACGTCATTGACTTTTTTTAAATATGTTTGAATGTTCGTCTTATTTAAAAAAATTTAAGTAATTATTAATTATTTTTCTATCATTTGATTTATTGTTAAATATACTTATATGTATACATATAGTTTTACATATTTCACAAAAGTTTTTGAATATGACGAAAGGTTAAACATGTGCTAAAAAGTCAATGGTATCAAATATTTAGAAACGGAGGGAGTATGTTTGTTGAAAATGTTTTACCTTCTCTCAATCTTAATAAATTTGGTCAGGGCAGGCACAGAAAAAAAAAAACAGGAAGACATAACAGCAAAACAAAAACAGTGGAAATTAAGCATTGCTAATTACAAACTTTTCTGATCATTCACACCATTTTCATGTTTGATCCAGCTCAAACTTCACTACAACAGCTTAGAACACTCTTAGCTAGCAAAAGTCCTAATCACAGCCATTATAAATAGACACAAGCAATTAGCCTCATCTACACACACTCCCATCACTCCAATTAACCAAAGCTAATTAAGCTAGCTCAAGCTCTAATCCACATTTAGCTAGAATGGCGCCGTCCAAGTCCACAGCCGCCGCCGGCGTCCTCCTCGTCCTGCTCGTCGCGGCGGCGGGCGGCGGCGCAGAGGCGGCGGCGACGACGTGCGTGGCGTCGCTGCTGGAGCTGAGCCCGTGCCTGCCGTTCTTCAAGGACAAGGCGGCGACGGCGGCGCCGGAGGGGTGCTGCGCGGGGCTGTCGTCCATCGTGAAGGGGGAGGCGGTGTGCCTGTGCCACATCGTGAACCACACCCTGGAGCGCGCCATCGGCGTCGACATCCCCGTCGACCGCGCCTTCGCCCTCCTCCGCGACGTCTGCCGCCTCTCGCCGCCGGCGGACATCATCTCCACCTGCGCCAACGAGAAAGGTAAAATCAATCAACGCGCCGCGCCGTGGCGTGGCGTGGCGTGTGCAGAAGTCCAATGCAGACGGTTTTCGAATCATCTAAGTTGACTCTACGTCTGTAATAATATAACACTCGTCTCCGTAAATTAAATTCTCAATTTCTGAATTTTTGTTTTGCCGCGCGCTGGGCTCCCTCTCTTGTTTAAAATCCAAGAGATAGGCATAGGCCCAATACAGGGTTTAAAATTTCGGTCCAAAACTTCCGAAAATTCCAAAATTTGGGAATTTAGGATCCTCCCCTCTCATGCAACTATTTCATCCAAAATTTTTAGATTTTTAAAAATATTTATGAATCTGGTTAAAATTAGTTGAATTCAGTCAAAATGTGTTTAAATTTCAAAATGTTTCGTTCGAAATTTCTGAATTTTGATACACCCGATTTTTTTTGTCCATTTTGGAAGTACAAAGCCCGGGGCCAAACGAATGTCCAAATGATCAAGTTTAAAATCTCAGTTCTAACTAGGACTTTGTTTATTTATAGATTTATATGTTTTAAAAGTGCAACGTTGAGTAGTGCTAATTAACTAATGTACATATCATGATTGACTTGTGTGTAGGTGGTGTGCCGCCTCTCTACTCTTGCCCGGCTCCATCTGCCTGAGGTAAACCGTCGTCAACCACAAAATTATTTCCACAAAAGAGCCTATAACCATGCTAAATTTCTACAGTAACTACTCATATAATTCAGCTGTTTTGTTTATATTTTTTTTAGGGGAGCTGTTTTGTTTATAATGACAAGTGCTTTTTAATTCATGCAGTATATATGAGAAAAGAATAAATGTTACCAAAGGAGGGATTTCAACATATCTAAAAGTCAAGATGGAGTAACTTTGGTATACAAGACCAACATATATATCACGTTGTTAAAGGACAAGTAGATATTGGATTATTGGCATATACTGATATATCCATGCTAATATTAGTATATGTATATTCTGCAACATGCATGGACATACACATTGTCAAATGAAGTACTAAGTAACACGGAACGTGTACTAGCTCGTGCTACTGTCGTGCTATGCGCTGTCAATAGAAATAAAATATTTTACATTGTGGTATTAAGCATTAAAGCCATATTGTATTCTAATATTATCGGGCGGAGATTGCGGATTATTCCTACCACACTTTTAAATAATTACAATTTCTCTAAAAAAAAGTTGCTATGTCAGTATTTTTTACAGCACTTGTTTATCTCTACTATTATAAAAATTTAAGATGTTTTTGTCGAGGCTTTTCGTACGTCACCGCGAGATCGTGTCGGACACAAAAAATCGCAAACTTGCCGATATAGTTTAATTTTTTTCCATCTATCGGAATAAATCACGTCAGACCCTAAGCCCACTTGGTCGCGTTCTCCCCTTTCTTTCAACAGCCTGTATAGGTGAGGCTTACAGCCGATACGAGCAGCGGTTCCCGATTTCCCGCGAGCCACGCGCTCTCACACATCGATTGTGATTCTAGGACGAGCCTGACACAGATCGTTTTTTCTTCCAACTCCACCTCCACCAACAATATCTCCTTTGTATGTACGTACGTATGCACCCGCTGCCACGAATAGATCTATATAGATCGAGAAGCAGAGAGAATTAAGGTCTTGATGGGTGTGGTAAGAAGGCAACGGCAGCGATGGCTGGTTGATGGTGATGGTGTTCATGTCGGTGAAGGCGTGGTAGGATGTACGCTGACGCTCTGCGGTTGCGATCGCATATATTAACAGGGCGGAGCTAGAACGAAATGGATGGTGGTGCCACTTACTTAAATTATTCTACTCTAGATCGAATTTAAGCTGATGCGGGTGCCTAAGTTTGTATTGAGAGGATACATACATGGTGAAAATAGATGATCTATAGCTAAAAAATTTTCTTGACCGGGTTCCTGGACACCCCCTAGTATACTCTAGCTCCGCCCCTATATATATATATATATATATATATATATATATATATATATATATATATATATATATATATATATATATATATATATATATATATATATATATATATGAAGGCTAGCATCTGGTGGGTAGAGACAATGGCTGTGGGCTAGCGGCATCGATCAAAATTAAGATAGTCGAGCGCGTCATCACAGCCAGTGCCGGCGCGACGCGACGCGACCGATCGACACGCCTCATACGTCATCATCGCCGTCCGTCCTCGATCGATGTCACCCAGGCCACATCGTACGACGGCCACTATACGGTGGCGGGGGCCGGCGAACACGACGGAGATGCTTTCCATGCAGTACGGCTTCGACGACCCGCTGGAGCGGTTTGATGATCGACCTCTCTCCTTCACGTCCGCGCGCGCTGCTTCAACTCCCGCTGTCCCGCAGGCCGCATATACTCCCTCTGTTTTAAAATATTTGACACCATTAAATTTTTAAGTATGTGTTTAGCTATTCGTCTTATTCAAAAAATTTAAGAAATTATTTATTCTTTTCATATCATTTGATTCTCATGTACATATATAGTTTTACATATTTCATAATTTTTTTAATAAGACGAACGGTCAAACATGTGCTAGAAAGTCAACGGTGTCAAACATTTTAAAACGGAGGGAGTAGGATATATCTACGTCCGCGCGCTTGTTTCCTGCTCAACTTCCGCATGTTATGTTAGGACCAGGCCTCGATCGCCAAGCTCCGGCTGCAGGTCCAGCATGGGGCCGCGTGCGTTAGTGTACAACCATATATCAATTGTATTTATCGACCTTTACCAACCATATATCAATTTTTATTGGGTGTAGCTATATTTATGGTGCTATATTTTTTATAAAAAAATAGTCGGCATGTATTTACATTGTAAGTCCCTAAATTACATATGTAATTTTAGTGTATTTACAATGTAAGTCTTAAAATTACATATGTAATGTAAATTTGAAAATTACATACTAATTACATATATAAGTGAGGTGTAAATGAGGTGTAACTACTGCGTAAGTGGCTGAAAAAAAGTCGACTGTAGCATATGGCGCCATATTTCTAGCAACTCCGTATAATATATAGCTCATGCATGGAACCCAATATATCTTACTACTCATCTGTGTTGACAGTACGTATTTGCCAAAGTATCTTTTGTCGGTCCTGTTTTATCATGTGTTTACTAGCTGTTTAATTCTTTGACGGGCACAAAACTTTAAAAACGGACCATTTAATATGCACAATTAAAATTGTTTTCACCCGTTGCAACGCACGAGCATTTATGCTAGTAATATATAAAAATTTAATTCTTCCTTATAAACTAAACGTCGGGATTTTATTTTATTATCTAACAAACTGATCGATCCATTCATCAAGTTTTATCTGTATTTCATATAAGAAGCAATCCATAATTATCATATTAGATTCCCTTCTATCAACTCAGCATATTGAAGATCTAATGTGACCATGCCTACGACGGATATAACCATTGATCATATCATATACCCACAGGTGGTCTCGTTTCATAACAAGTGCCAAATTAATCTAATCAAGAATACGACACTACCTCATAATGTATGCGTTTATATGTTCATGACCAATCCACTTATTTGGGGCTACATATGGAAGATAAACACGATGGCCATGGTGCATGCAGAGATGGAGATGAATTGTTGTTTAATTGGAATTATTAGAAATGATTTTAAAAGCCTAGAAGAGAAGATCTAATTTTAAATAATAAATTCCAATATAAAATGGGGCCAGATAAAATTTCATTAAATACTTTGCTTGATTCTATAGTTCCTAGAGTTTTCTGGGATTTATTTGAGCCAAGGAAGTATTTTTAATAAATGGAATTGCATTTCATGAATAATTTAAATTGGAAAATATTTTAAAAGTCCTCTTTTGGCTTTGGGCCGAAAGTCGGCCCAAAACCTTCCCTCTCTCTCCTCTTTGGCCTAGTCAGCCCGCAGCCGCCCGCGCGCGCGCGCTCGGTCGCTGACAGGTGG
Organism: Oryza sativa Japonica Group; assembly: GCF_034140825.1. Lineage (NCBI taxonomy): Eukaryota > Viridiplantae > Streptophyta > Magnoliopsida > Poales > Poaceae > Oryza > Oryza sativa. The sequence continues at coordinate 23,957,005 of NC_089045.1, forward strand.
GTCCCACCTGTCGGACTCGTCGTCCTCCTCGCACCGAAACCCTAGCCGCGCCGCGCCGCCGCCACCTTTCCAATTCGGCCGCATCTTTCCCGATCCGGTGAAATCGTTTGAGGGGAAATGCTCCCCGGAATCTTCTCTACCTTTTTTCCTTTTGGAATCGATCGCCAATTCGGTTTGGAAATCCGTGAATTCGAGTTCGATTCGGATCGATCTCTCTCCTCCGAACCCTAAACCTTCCATCGCGTCGCCGGTCGCCGTGGGCCTTCGCCGCCGCCTCCTTGCCCCTATAAAAGGACCCCCGGTGTCTCCGCTATCCGTCGCCACCCTCGCCATTGCCCGCCGCCGTCTGTAGCGCCCTAGCACCGTGCAGCTGTGCGCTGCCGTCGCCGCCGCAGCTCCAGCCGTGCGCGGCCGTCGCTCCGGTCGTCGTCGCTGCTCGGGGAGGTCACCGTCGTGGTCACCAAGCCGTCGCCGATCTCGTCCACCCCTCCGTCGTCGCCGTAGGTTGCCGTCGTCGTCAAGCCGAAGGTCGCCGCCGCTTCTTCCTCGACGCCGTCGCCGTCCGTTGATCTTCTGCCGCTGTTTTGGTCACCGGTGAGTTCGCCACGTCGCCCTCTACGTGTTGGTGTCCTCCATTCGCGGCGTCGCGTCGTCGTTCGCCGGCGAGCTTGCGCGCCCGAGCCGCCGCCGGTGATGACGTCATCACCGATGTCATCGGTGCCGTCCGTCGTAGACCGGTCGTAGACCGTTAAATCTTGGCCGTTCGTTGTGGATAGGATCGATCTCGGCCGTTCGTTTCCGTGAGCCGCCGCCGTGCACCCGGTCCACCGCGAACCCTAACCGCTGACGCAATAATTTCCTTTTCCTTTTAAAAAATAATTCATTATTGCGTCATCATTCAATTAAAACCCATATAAGTGTTTTAATCCGATTTAATCTATAAAAATTCATAACTAATTCATCTTAGCTCGGATTTAGTTGGTTCAAGTCTCTAATTTTTTCTAAAATTGAGATCTACATGTTAAAAATATCCACATGTACTGTTCATGCTTGTTTATGTGCTGTTTTGGTGATTTTGCTCTTTTCTCTTTAGATTCCGACGTTTCCGGAGAGTCTGAGTTTGCAGGAGAAGATTTTGAAGAGTTCCAAGGCCAGCAAGGCAAGTCACACAGATCCCAAACAACCCTTTGAGCATGTTGATCCCGTTTAAAGCTATTGTTTCTATTCAACTATTGCATTTATTTTCGAATGTCGTTGGGTGGAATTAACCTATTGTTTGTTATAGCCTTTTTGTTCTTGATTACTTTATTCCTTGATACCTTGGGTTATTATAACTTGACTAGTTGGGCTTTATATATTGGTTCAGCTAGATATTAGATATGATTGCTTAGCCATGCTTAGAAACATTAGCACACTATTGGGATAACTTATGACTCACTATTATTTAATGATGGCTTAATGATAGCTCATGATGGTTAATCATGATTGGTTAATTAATTAATTTGCCAACTAAAACCTGATAATGGTGGGTTGTGAGCACATGGTTTTGATGGTCGTGCTCATGACAATTAAGGACCGGTTCATGAGTTTCGGTTGTGAGATATTAACCGTGCCAACCACAAGCCAGCGTGGGCAACAGCTTTACCTTTTGTATAGCATGGTTCATTGCGGGGCACCAGACTGAGAAGTGGCGGAGATAAGCCCACGGGGGTCGCTGGGGAGTCCATGCCTTGTTTATAAGGGGGTGATTATGATCCAGGAATGGTGCGCTGTGGTGGATTGTGTTGTGCGAGGGGTACTGTCACAGCTCCTTTCTGAGGTACCGTGGTGGTATTGAGGCGCATGGTGACATGTTGTGGGGCTGTGTCTTGTGGGTACAGTGGTACACCTCTGACCAGAGTAAAACTATTCGAATAGCCGTGCCCGCGGTTATGGGCGGGTCTAACAATGTCTTTCGTGATTAGTTTCACACTTCTCACCATAATAAAAGATGCTATAACTGGTAATAATTTGATTAGCTCCTGGTTTGGAATGGTATATTCCTGGTTTGGAGATAGAACTGTGCAGCCGGGATAGTTGTTCAGAATGGTTGGGCCTATGCAACAGGGTATGTTGTATAGCGTTGGATTAATATTGTTTAATTACTACTTAACTATTTTATTAAATTCTGAAATGTTTATTAAATGCTGTTTATGCAAATGAAACCCTACTATGCCATCCTTTGTTATCCTGTGCACTTGCATATTTGCTGCATGGCTTGCTGAGTATGTCATATACTCACCTTGCAATCATTCATCAGAGGAGGAGTTCTACAGTGATGCTGATGGTGTGGAGGATTAGGTGTAGCCCTGGTCAAGCTGCCTGTGGAGTGGAGTCGTCTGCGCCGTTTATCTTATTTTTCCGCTGCTTAGATCTTTATTGATTGAGAGGAACTATCTACCTCTGTAATGACATTTTATTCGCTTATTAATTAGAGTAATAATTGTACTCTATTATCAATTTGTTATTGTGTGCCTCGGCTGATTCCTAAACGAGGGTTCACACACATGTAAGCGTTTAGAATTTTGGATAGAAATTCCGGGCGTGACAGCGTTCTGGAATCCAATTCGGCCTCCTAAGATAGTGCTGAATTCAAACGGTCGCCAAATCTCCATATGGCCTACGTTTTGGGCCCACGAGTACTTTATGGAAAGCTCTCGGAATCCTCTTTCCAACGAATCCAACCTCATTGTCAAATTCCATCCGAGTCATCGGCAATTGAAAAAACAAGGGGCTGCATTGTCTGTAATGGGCCTATAGGTCTGTAACTTCGTCTGGGACCCTGGTCCAAGGGGGGCTGTGCCCTAAACAGAGGGAGGACGCCCTTATGACCTCCTCTATCCTTTAAATAGCTAGTAACCCCTTCAGGGTTAGTTGGGTTTTGATTAATTGTAAGTTTAGCTATTGCTACTTCGCTTGTAGCACGCGTGTCGGCTAGACCGTCCGTCTGCTTGTTCGGAACCCCACTTTATCGTATATCAATTCATCTTTGTGCGTCTTGTCTATCTAGCAATTCAGTTGCTTTCTATCTTGTTCTTACTTGTTCTCGATTGCTTGCAGGAATAGGGTTGATCTGCACCAGCAAGATCAACAAACTCTCGGAGATGTGTATTGATCGCTAAGGCACAACATAACAACGTCTCGTACGGTTGTAGTCGGATCGTCAATATTTCTCCTAAATCGTAGTTATCTCAACTCACCGAAAGATCAAGCCACCCCATACATATCAAGATCTTAGGCCCCCTATAATTTTTCCGATTCATTTTTGGAAACAAATGCATTTGGATGCCACCGAAGAGCCGTGTTTGTACTTGAAAAAAACTGATCAAACAACTTTGAATTATTCTCGATTCTGGACCGTTCAAAACTGATTGGACGGCTTAGATCGCTCAACTACACCATACATACAACCACTCGACCTGTTTGGCTAGGAAACATTCAAGAGTGCCTTCTCCAGCCAACTCGACGAGCTCCCCGTCCACCTCTTTCGCGAATCGCGATGGCCACCCCTAACTATACATCACTCTTTCTGTTCTAATATAAGTGTAACCTAGACCCTTTTTAGATCCCATTTCAAAATTTTTCACCCTGTCACATCGAATGTTTGAATACATGCATGAAGTATTAAATATAGGCTAAAAAATAACTAATTGCACAGATTGCGACTAATTTACGAGACGAATCTTTTAAGCATAATTGCTCCTGATTTAACAATATGGTGCTACAGTAAATATTTGCTAATGATGGATTAATTAGACTTAATAAATTTTTCTCACGGTTTACTAACGGATTCTGTAATTTTTTTTTATTAGCGTCCTAACACCCCATATGTAATACAAGTACCTGAGAAGACAGACTAACTACGATTCGGCAAGGAAACCTATGCCGAATTGCATCTGAATACACACATTTTAACAGAAGGCAAAATGTGGAGCAATGCAAGCCCACGGGTTAACGGGCCTGCCAAAATACAACCAAGTTACCAGAATGTGCATCCACCAGCCAAGCAAATCCAACGGCTGACAAAATCGACTGATGGATTAAAATTTGGGATCACCTGTATATTTTATCGACAAATTTTCTTCTAAAAATTTAATAGATATAATTATAATATAATCGTAGTGTAATTATATTATAACTTAAATGTGAATACCGTGTAACTTGTATATAAGTTTCACGTAATTTTGAATCGTTAGATCTTTTACAAGATTTGTTCTGGTAAGAAAGAAAAAAAATTACAGTAGAGATATGTGAGAGGATTTGTTCTCATGACCTTTATTTTACCGAAATAACATGTTACGGAGATTACGAAGAGATATTTAAAAGTTACATACAAGTTATATTATAATTACACTACGATTATACTTTAATTTACATATGTCAATTTTTTTGAGAAAATTTATCGCAAAATATATAGCAAAATTGTTAAAATTTTGCAGGCGCTTGCAAAATAGAAAACCTGAGAAAAAAAGAAAGAAGGAAACACTCGCGTGGCTGCCCACCCGCCGCCGTCGCCGACAACGGCGGCGCGAAGCCGCATCCTCTCCGCCGACGAGCACGCTGGCCCGGAGTCGTCGCCGCTTCAACCGCCGGCCGTCCTGTCCTCGGAGATACGGCAGCGCGTGGCGGCCCCCGGTGGCTGTGCTACGGCGGCCAAAATCGACCGCCGGATTTCCTGTGCTCCACCGCACGGCGGCCTGACGGTGGCTGCTTCTCCTCCGCGCACAAATCCACTCCCGCCCCCCACCATGCACGGCGGCAGCGCTTGACGGTGAGTTCTCCACATGTTTTCCTTGCTGACCTCGATTCGGAATATGGATCCGTGTGAGCCAGTATGATTCAGAGTGGATTCCCGGGAACAAGTCTGATCCGGAGTCGGATTTCTCTTTTGAGGACAACAAATTCCGTTTCAGTTTTCCTTGGGTAACTTCAGGTATATACCTTGCGTCTCTTGCTTCATCACATGTTCCAACTCTGCAAGTATTCAAGCAGGCGACGAATTTCACCTTGCAAGAGGGGCTCGATCTGCTCCAATTATCCAATGGCGCCCTGTAGTACTATAGCCAGGATTATGAACTTAGGGGATCTAGCGAGATGTCCCAAGAATTTGTGCAACCTACTCTTCAGAGTAGTACAATCCAAGCTCCTAGCGCCCCTTCACAGTAGTTTACTGAAGGAAGTGCAAAAAGATGATGGTGATCAGCCATCAATGGCAGAGAGTGTTGTGGCAAATTTACCAGAGCTGTCTCAGGACATCTTAATGGAGATATTTGCCCTCCTGGAGATCCCTGACCTCGTGCGTGCAGGATCGGTCTGTAACTCCTGGCTCTCGGCCTACAACGAATTGCGCAGCCTAGGTATCTATAAACTGTCCCAGACGCCGTGCCTGCTATACACCTCTGAATCTGCTGGCGATAGCGTCGTGTGTCTCTATAGTCTTGTCGAGAAGAGGGAGTACAAGATTACTCTCCCGGAGCCACCCATACGCAGTAGGTTTCTGATTGGGTCCTCACTTGGTTGGTTGATTACAGCTGATGACTTATCCGAGATGCACCTGGTCAATCCGATCACAGGGGAACAGATAGCTCTCCCTTCTGTTACCACAATGGAGCATGTGAATCCCATCTTCAATGAGTCTGGTGCTCTCCACAAGTATGAGTTCTCACTGCACACTGCAACGAGGGTTAGTTATGCAGAGCCATCAATTTTTGCCCTTGGCGAGCTGCGGGATTACATATATAGTAAGGCTTTTGTGTTTACTGATACTTTCACAGGGGGATGCATTGTGGTTCTGATCCACGAGCCAGCTGGTCAAATTTCATTTGCAAGGGTTGGGGATGATAAGTGGACATGGCATCCATCACACTCTCACTATTCTGACTGCATCTACATTGATGGTCTACTGTATGCACTGACTGCACAGGGAGAAATCCATACACTTGATCTCAGTGGCCCCACGATCACGATGAAGATGATAATTGGAAGTTTGTCTTACAGTAGGTACATTGTGCAAGCTCCATGGGGTGGTCTTCTGCTAGTTTGGAGGTCAGTTGAGGACATTGAGGAGGATTACGAGGCTGACTTGCCTGCTGACCATGCAACATTTGTGCGGTATACTAGGGAAATTAAAATATATAGTGTTGATACTATGGGGAAAAAACATGTAGAGATCAATAACCTGGATGGTCATGTGTTGTTTCTTGGTCATAACCAATCACTTTGTCTCAGCACGGAACAATATCCACATCTCAAGGAAAATTATACCTATTTTACTGATGATGACGAAGCTTGGTTATTTGGATTCAAGAATAAGCGTCGTGATATTGGATTATTTGATTTGAAACATAACAGCAGAGAGGAACTCGTGTCTCCTCAGCTTTGGTCCAACTTTCCCGCTCCTGTTTGGATTACACCTAGTTTCACAAAGTTGAACTTCGCCTAGAAGAAGCACTTTTAAGTTTTCTTGTTTATGGATATAATAGTTGTGTATATTTCTTCTTGTTCTGTACAATTTATATGTAAAATTATGATTGGAGAACTGAAAGGTGAATGAGAAGGTTAGGTTGCTCCATATTTGTTTATTTGTACCGACCTTTCTTATGTTTATTTAAATTTCTACCGTCTTAAGGGCAAACAGCAGGTCTTGTGTGATAGCCACTTTCTAGGGAATTAGTGGAATATACAAGGCTAATGTGACCAATGTTATTAGAAAATGGCAAAGCTGTAAGTGCTTCTTAGAGTCTAAAATAACTTAACTCTGAGACTCTGACTGCAATCGGCAGGATGCCTGGGCTAATTTGGAGAAGCCTTGTGGAAGCATGTTTTTTAGTATCTTGAAGGACACCATGTACTTCATATTTTACAACTACAGGGATAGAAGATTGAGAGGTATGGACTGTGTTCTAGCTGCCATCTATTTTTATTTTGAATTATGAGAGACCAAGCCTTCTGTTCCAACGTACTTAATTCATTCTAGATAACAATCGCAGGGTCTGTCTAGGAAGGATTATGAGAAGGAATTGGAGCTTGCGGACAGTGAGAAAACAAAAAAGCTTGAACAGAAGTTGTTTCGTGGTCTTTAAGATTCACTAGTCCTCAAGGAGGTAGGTTCTCATAGTCTTTCCACGTCAAGATCCAGTTTGTGTTCTTTTCACCATTTGATCTTGACTAAATTACGTTTTAACTTTACATGCTGCTAACGGGCAAAAATCTGTAATGGGGCTAGTTTTGATTCCTAGCACTAATACACTTCCGATTTACTTGCAATGATGTTCAGGTGCAAACACTAACTCATCTCATGTACACATATGCAATCGATGTATTAGTTTAGTGCTACGCATCATATCTGCTTGTGCTAGTGTGTGCCCTTGCTAACTGTAGATGGACCCATTCCTTAACTGAGAATTAGGGCCTGCATAAGATATTATCCATTGGCTAAACCTTATGCTCAAGCTTCAGTTTTCATAGGTAATTTTCTAAACTTCTAAACAAGTTTTATGCACATTACACTGTATTGGCTAAAATCGAACCAGCAACAGCTTATAACTTCAGTTATTGTGCACCCATTGTTCCATGTTTATCAGTTTAAATAACACATCCCAGATTATTCTCCTGTTCTCTGAGCGAAAGTCCTTTTTTGCAGAAAGGAGTTAAGGATGGACCATCTTAGCTTGTTTCATCAAGCATGATTTTGCTCTTGTTTCATCGTGGCAGAGCGCATGTGCTCTTATCAAATATGGCAACTAGAATTATGTTAAGGTCTTAAGGAGGTGAGGAGAGTAATGTAAGTCCAGGGGACGTTGAAGGAGAAAGGATGCAGTTGGATGGAGCTGAATGGCAGTGTTCACCATTTTGCAGCTGGAGCTGGAAAACATTCAGGAAATGATAGCATCCTTCTGAAGCTTGATGAGATAATTGCAAAAATAAAGGTGTTTGACTATGCTCCTAAGGTTACCAATGCTTCGGCTGATTTGTTTTGTGTAAGGAAAATATCAGAGAAGCTGTCTGGCGTCTGCTGTTCATTGGGAAGCTTGCCCCTTTCATTTAGACTGGTCAGTTGAGAAAGTTTTGCTTCAACTGCAAAGACTAGAAGGGTGTTTGAGGGCTGAGATTCTTCCGTGAAGTCTATGGAATTTGTACAAAATACAGGTTAATTGCCTTGCCAATTGAAACCCACCATGCTGAAAAATGATCAACACAGTCGATTCATGACGAGTGCTACTTGCGTGCATTTGATGCGATGGTCGTCCAAAAGAAAAAAGATCTTGTGTGCCAGGGCAGAACAGAACAAGCTGGGCGGGTGTGCCCTATCATCTCCAACTCCAAAATTCTGAACAAGCAGAACAAGCAGGGCGTGGCGGGGGTACTCAAACTCAAATAAATTCTGATGGTGTGTAATATACACATTGTGTATATTCTATATTCTGTTCTGTGACTTCCATTCAGCCATGTTGCTACAATCTTGGTTGTTGCCAAATGATGCTTAGTTGGTGCTTTATTTCTCATACAGATGGAGGCGGTTCCTCAAACGTGAACTGCCACGTGACATGGTCACTAACAGGTGGGCCCGTGAGCAGTGGGGCCCACATGTTAGTCACCACGTCCCTCTGACTTCACGTCAGAGGATCCCATTCCCATACAGATATTAAGGCTACTACTGGAATGTGCAAACATATTTATGCTGAGATACTAATCAGTAATCACTTTAGTCACACGCGCATGTCATTCAACACATTTAGAGTACGCAATCAAATCAAATTATGATATTATGATTAAGGGGTTACAGATATCGGTGTTAACATAAGAATAGTAAGCAAGGAACTAATCCAATAGTTAGCAAGGAACCAATCCAAAAACATGCCGAACTTTCAGTTGATCACTCTACCCACCAACCCGCAGGCTGGACGTGGGAGAAGTGGACGTGTAGCTCTAACTCACGGGGAGAGCTTACTATCACCCCGCAATTCCTCTGATTACATGGGATCCGATCTGCTTTAGGGTGCTTCCTATGCCAGTGGAGCAACATCTGAAATGCAAATCAGCAAGCATAATTAGTTCTTCCGAAAACAAATGCAGCAATGTAATGTTAAAGGAAAATTTAAGCACCACCATTCCTCTCTAGCAGACAGATTTTTTGTGACATAATTTTGAAAGTAGCAGTAGTGGCAAACTAATTGGCCACTCAAACTTGATTTCTCGCAGTAGTCCGCGTGCAGATCGACTAAGAATGCAGAAACCAGCTCACCTCCAACCATCTAAAATGCATGTAATTTAGATTAGAATCTCATGCAATGATATATTGTGCAAATGAAAAGTGAGCATGCTGTTTAAGAAATGGGACTACCTAAAAATTGCCACAAGTTTTTTGGGTGAGAAACTTTCAAATGTGACTACAATAATAGTTGGAGTGTAATTACATTGTCCCCGCAAAAAAAAGGAGTGTAATTACATTGTAACTACTACCCATATACAATTGTGTAAAAACATATTTGTGTTTAATTGACTAGCATCATTAGCTTTTGACTACGTGATCGGGAGTTCTATTCCCCACTAGTGCATCTCTGTGAAAAAAAATTTTCCTCTCACACGAATCTGGATGCAATCCAAGGATCACAAATTTAAAAATTTTGAGTTTTTTTCCCTCTCATACGAATCTTGATGCAATCCAACGGTCATAAATTTAAGGGGCAATTGCATTCTTACCCCTACTTTCAGTTCTAATAGTGATTTTACCCCTATTTTTTAGGGTTTGTGATTTTATCCCTACTTTTTTGAAATGAACCAATCGATTGCCCCTGTTCTGTTAGCTTCGGTTAACGGTGTTAAATATGTGGTAAGAAGACAAGTATACCCTTGCATATATGCGCCTACTACTTTTACGACAGGAGCCATGCTTGCATAGACTCTGGACATGTTTCAAAATGGAATTTTGCTTATTTCAAATCCGTCCTAAATTTTTTACGAACTTTCAGAAAGTTTGACAAATATGACATGAATTCAGCAATGACTTTTACAGAATTCCGATAGAATTTCAGAAAAAAAATTGACAGGATTTCGACAAAATTTCAACAATAATTTGTAGCAAACATCACAAACAATCACCATTGCAAAGGAAATCTGGATATCTTTACGAATCACGATATAGAATTGTGCTTCTGAAACTCTACATTTGTTTATCATTGGAGCAAAGAAATAACGCTATCACATCCTCGAAACTGACGGGATTACATTAGACATTTGGACCCAAGCTCACATGCACAATTGATAAAATACTCACTAAAAAGACCCCGTGTACAGGAAGAGGGGGGGGGGGGGATTAATCTGCTCTGAACTTATTTATACGAGGAAATTTGCCACTGGTTTAACGAAGTAATCATGGCAGGGGACACCACAGTTACCAGCTGCTCGTTGAAGCGGCCACGCCGCCTTCGCTCGCTTCAGCCGCCACCGGCTGCTTTGCATCACCGTGACGCTCCGAGCCTCCGACGCCTCCGCCTGCTGCAGTCGTCGGCTTGTCGCTGCCTCCCAGCTCACTGCGTCGTCGTCGCCTGCTCGCGTCGCACCTCTTCGGCTCGCAATAAGCGTCGCCGCCTCCGATCGCTACAGGCAGCCGCCGCCGCCGCCTGCTCGCCTCCCGTAGGTTTGGGGATGGGGAATAGTTGGGACGGGCCGGACGGCTAGCCAGACTCCAGATGATTACTTCTCAGGGGTAGGAAGGACATTTCATATTTCATAAATAATTTTTTCTGCTCTCTTTTCTATATTTTTACTCAATAATTATGGGCCCACCTAACTGCCATCCAAAGTAGAGGCAAACGGCTGATTTGTTTCAAAAAAGCTGGGGTAAAATCACAAACCCTAAAAAATAGGGGTAAAATCATAATTAGAATTGAAAGTGAGGGTAAGAACGCAATTGTCCCTAAATTTAAATGCTTTGAGCTTTCTACTGTATGATCAGGAGTTCGACTCCTTGGCAATGGAAAAAAGAATCAAGGGCCTATTTGATTCTCTACCCTACCAATTAATTGGTAGTGCCAAAATCTAAGTAAATTTTAGCACTACCTATTTTTTTTGGTAGAGCAAAGTTAGCTAGCTATGTTTGGTTTGGTACCAATGTAAAGCCAAATTTTAGTAGGATGGTGAAGAAGATTCTAGAATATAGCCAAATTGAATATGTACACTACCAATTATTTGACATCAATCCAAACTAGCACATTTCCTATTTAAGTTACCAAAATTTTGGTATGGCATGTTTTGCCTTTAATCCAAAACGGCCCCAAGAGACAATTCAAGGATAAAAAAAAGTTTTTTTAGCAATTCCGTTAAGGGAAAGAAGAAGAGGTGAGGGTGTTGTATGTACCACTGCTCGCCGGCGAGGTTGAGGCGAACTGGTGTTATGTTCACCGGATGTTGGTGTACGCATCGCAGAAGACGCAGAAGACGTGGAAGACGCAGTGGCATCCTTCTTTCGTCGAACAGATTGGAGCATCCAGGCTTGGTTGCATGTTCGACCCGTTCTGGCGCCCTTGCCTGCGACCTCGCCATGGGCTGCTCGGGTGGTCTCCGGCGAGCGCTCGCGGCGCTGGTCCGGGCTCGCGCGCTGCCGCCTCCTTCTGCCCATGGTTCCTCTCCGGTCGGCGAGCTGACGACGGCGGTGGGCGGCGCGATTTCTTGGCTCGTCGCCCAGCGCACGCGTTCTTGCCTCGCCGACAAGGGAAACACGGGTGGTGGTGGTCGGCGGCGGAGCGTGGCGGAATTCCCGGCGGCAGAGGCGGTGTCGTCCCCGGCGGAGCTCCCGGCGACGCAGGTCGGCAGGTGTCGCTCGCTGGGATGGTGGCACGCGTGGACCTGTGTCCGCCGGTGGGCTTGTCGCTGTTGAGTTGTGATCCAAATTCATTTGCACTTAATAAAGGCCAGCTTCTGCCGTAGTGGAGTGAAGGCTGAAGCTGGCTCATTGGGTTGTGTGCCTGGGGACGCCCGGGGGTGCGGGGGCGGAGCCCCCGCGGTACGGATCATCATCCTTTTTAGGGTTCCACTATATATACCTCTTGTAAGCCGCCGTGCAGCGATGTAACCTCACCTTAGATATAGTGAAGATATTTTACCGGCTGACGCCCGTGGTTTTTTCTCTCCTGTTTTGGAAGGGTTTTCCACGTTAAATCTCATGTCTTTTATGATTGATCTATTGTTTTTTATCGTTTGTTCACCCATCGTTTCCTAACAGTCGCCCGGCGCGACAGTTCTTGGTGCGGCAGAAGCGGTGTCGTTCCCGGCGAAGCTCCTGGGCCCCGGCGGCGGAGGTGTCAGCCCGCGGGGATGGTTGGCGCTGGCGCGCACGCGCGCACCCGCGATCGCCGGCGGGTTCTTGGCCAGGGGAGCTCCCGGTGGCAGAGGCGGCGTCGTCTTCCCCGACGGTTCTTGGCTCAGCCGAGCTCCGGGCGTCGCACGTGTCGCCCGCGGGAAAGGTTGGCGCGCGTGGACCCGCGGTCGCCGGCGCAGGAACCAGCCGAGCCGCGAGAGGAACCCACGGGCGTTTCTTGCTTCTTGCCGCGTCGAGGCAGAAACAGCGGAGGCGCCGCGGCGGGTTCCTGTGTTGGCGGCGGAGTTCTTGGCGAGTTCTTGGTGGAGGAAGAAGATGGAAGCGCGAGTTTTTGGTGGCAAGAAGAGAGCGGAATTGCGGGAGTTACTGGCGAGATGGTGGTGGAGGGAGAAGATGATTTTGACGGCGAGTTCTTGGCGGCGACGAGGGGGCGTGATTTGGGGAATTCTTGGCGAGAAGGTGGAGGAAGAAGATGATTATGACGGCGATTTCTTGGTTGTTTAAGAGGGAATGGGGAGAGAGGGGAGATGGAGAAGGAAATGTTGTGGTATTTATCGGGGAAGAATCGTCTCGATCCTTCCACCGACCATCCCGGAAGGCCATCGTCTTCTCCGGCGCCGTCATGTGTTCGATGGCGAGCTCTGCAAACTCGAAGCTTCTCGAAGCGTTCTTGCGGCTGGAACGCAATACTTCTTCTCCGGTGGCTCCGTTTTGGTGGCGAGCGTGGCTCGCACCGGCTTGGCGAGAGTATCGCCGCCGGCGTGCACGAGCGCCATGGCAGCTCACGGCGCCGGTGACATCTTAGCAGAAGCAGATGGGCTGTGGGCGCACGTATGAGACGTGGGCCTATCACTTGCATTTCAACTTTCAAGGCCCAAAGAGTGCGGTGTTTAATCCCACCTCGCTAACCAAACCACAGCAGCACCGCTTATAAATTGAACCGTGTTTTTTGTTTGCAAGTGATATCAGGCATTTGAGTATTGAAGTTTCATTGGTCTAAAGACTTATTTTTGTTCAGTCTGTGTTCTCTCTCTCCCATTCTTTTTTTATTTTTTTTCTACAATGTTTTTTTTAAGAATTACACTTACTATTGTTTAGTGTGTGTTCTCTCTCTCACATTCTTTTTTATTTTTTCTACAGTTCTCTCTCTCCCATTCTTTTTTATTTTTTTTCTACAATGTTTTTTTCAGAATTACACTTATTATTGTTTAGTGTGTGTTCTCTTTCTCACATTATTTTTTATTTTTTACAATGTTTTTTAATTACACAGTACAACGCAGACACTCATAACGCACGCACGCAAACCCTACCCCTATGAGCATCTTCAAAGACTGGACCGGCAAATCCATCTTGGAGATTGACGAAGTCATCACAGGCGCTTCGCTGTCGACGGATACGTCGCCTACCACTAAAAGTATAAAGCTGAATATGCAAGATACACTCCCATAGAAAGTCGAACCCATGACTTTTTTTTTCTACAATGTTTTTTTTTAGAATTACACTTATTATTGTTTAGTGTGTGTTCTCTCTCTCCCATTCTTTTTATTTTTTTCTACAATGTTTTTTTAGAATTACACAGTACAACGTAGACACTCATAATGCACGTATGCAAACCCTACCCTTACGAGCATCTTCAAAGACTGGGCCGGCAAATCCATCTTGGAGATTGACGAAGTACCACAGGCGCTTCGCTGTCTACGGATACGTCGCCTATCACTGAAAATAAAAAGCCATTAAATCCTGAAAAATACGCTCCCATGGAAAGTCGAACCCAAGACCTAAGATGCTACTGAGACTCTTGTAACCATTAGCCAGCTTGTTTAATATAGACCAGTAAAATTGTACACATCACTTTTCTGGTCTACAATGTTACATTGATTTATTTGTTATTCATGCAGGCCAATTAAAATTTAGATGTCAACCTATTAAGAAAACAATATATTATAAAGAAATGTACGTAATTATCGAATGAATTTCAATGATAATTATTAATGAGTAAAGTGCATGTGCGGTTCTTAAACTTGTAGCGGTGTGTCATATAGGTCCCCAAACTCTCAAAATGCATATCCAGGTCCCAGAACTTATCAAAGTGTATCATCTAGGTCCCAAATCAACACATCCCCACTTAGATTCTACGTGGCGCTGATGTGACCTGCCACACGGACGTGACGTGTCCTTTTTTTCTTTTCCTTTTCTTTTCCATTTTCTTCTCAAGGAGAAGAAAGGAAAATACAATAGAAGGAAAAAAGAATATTTTTAAATGGGTCCCATTTGTCAGTCAAAATTACGCCATGTTATATCTGTGTCACATGCCACATCAGCGCCACGTAGGATCCTAAAGGGGCTGTGGTGATTTGGGATATAGATGGCATACTATGACAAGTTTTGGGATCTGGATATGCATTTTGAGATATTAAGGACCTATATGGCACACCTCTACAAGTTTAAGGACCGCCCGTGCACTTTACTCATTATTAATTCTAGGTATGAATTAATTATAGACTACCGACTAAAATTTATACGCCAACTGATTAAAAAATAGTACTCCCTCCATTCCAAAATACTATAAGGCACAACCACCATTATTATCATCTTGTAGTTTGGATCATCCTAATAAAGATAATGCATGCATCCAATAGGATTAGATAACATGAGTGGAGAATTTAAAATAATAATAATTTAATAGAGAAGATGTCATAGTTAATTACATACTTGCATGTATGCCTTATATTATGGAACATTTAAGAAAAGTAGTTGTGACTTGTATTATGAAATTATGAAATAGAGGGAGTACATTTTTACTCGATCAACTTCCCGCAGTATTTTATACTGCAAAACTCTCTTCGTCAACATTATTACAGTGTGAATCAATACATCAAGCTACATATATCTGGGCCTACGCCGTAGTACCGAACCTTGTGGTCCTAATAGCAAGGCTAATAGTGCAGCTAACAGCAAGTTCCAAAATTTTATCATGTCAAATAGAGCTAACTTAAAAACCAACTCATATAATAAGCTAACTACAAGTTAGCTATAAGCTACCTTGGTTAAAGCATACATACATTAAATCATTAAATACTTATATGGATACATCAGAGAGGTTCTGTGTAGGACCCACATAAACGCATTTTTATCGTCTCTTCTGGCTGCACGCAGGCGTTACGGTTTGGGGAGCTGTGCAAGCGCCGGCGTCAAAACAAGCGCCCGCTTGTTTCTTTTTCTTTCTCTACAATTTTCTTTCCTTAATCTCAGATTAAGTTGATTAACAAGTTTTGGAGCGGGTTTAATAGCGCTATTGTACCTGCTCTAAGCCTTTCTCGTATTCATGTATTTCTTTTCCACTCAATTCTCTCAGGTCTAGAGTATTTTGAATTTTTTTTGAACTCAATAGAGAGTTGCATTTATATGTATATATTTATATTTTTGAAATTGAATATGCCTTTCAACTCAATACAAAGTTATATTTATATTCATGATCTTTTTTTACTTTGTCAAATGGTTTACTAAAATCTTTCAAGTTTAGTGATTTTTTCTATTGTTTTAACACAATAGAGAGTTATATTTATTTTATCTATATACCTCCACCCTCTTTACTTTCCCTCTAAACTACCCCTAAACTATTGGTGCAGTCCAAATTACTGTCATGAACTACAATTCTAAACATTTGGCATCCTTAATTTTTCACACTAGACAAACAACCCTCGTCCATTATAGTTTTTGAGTGGTTTTGGCATGAGTTAGTACATGTAGATTTTCAAGATACTCCCTCCATCCCATTTTAAGCATAACCGGAAGTTTCGGTGTCCAACTTTAATCGTTCATCTTATTTGAAATTTTTTTATAATTAATATTTTTATTGTTATGAGATGATAAATTATGAATTGTACTTTATATGTGACTTATGTTTTTTAATTTTTTTTAAAAATTTTTCAAATAAGAAAGACAGTTAAATTTGTACACAGAAAATCATGGCTGCATTTAAAATGGAACAGAGGGTGTATATGATAAAAAATGTTTGGAGGTGGGGGGGGGGGGGCAACGGCAGCATCGGCCGATGTCATGGAAGATAAGTTTTGCTCTAAAGCTGATTTGGCGGAGGACGATGGAAAAATCCAGAACCCTCAATACTCCGTATATATAAACATGAAAAATTAAGGTATAAATAAATAAGAACATAATTGCATATATATGCGTAAAAAATGGATGGAAAATTAAGGTGGCATAACATAGTTGCATTAATAAAAACTGACTAGATTAATTATATACAATCAATCTGTTAATATCCCATTGATAGTCTAATTTAACTAAAAATTCACCGACATTGATCATACTAATCAACCACTCTAATTTATACTCCCTCCGTTTTTTAATAGATGACGCCATTGACTTTTTCTCACATGTTTGACCATTCGTCTTATTCAAAAAATTTACGTAATTATAATTTATTTTGTTATGAGTTGTTTTATCACTCATAGTACTTAAAGTGTGATTTATATCTTATATATTTACATAAAATTTTTGAATAAGATGAATTGTCAAACATGTGAGAAAAAGTCAATGGCGTCATCTATTTAAAAAACAGAGGTAGTAGTTTACTACTACTATTAGTAAACATCTACCACTCTAATTTATACTACTACTATTAGTAAACATCTCCTAAGATAGTAAGGCCAGCAAGGTCGTCATGGCCACCGCAGCAGCCACCGTACCGATCCCCATTGTCGCACCACGCGCTCCATGAGAGGTCGGTGGCGGCGGCGGTGGCGGCAGTGGCGACGGCGAAGTGAACGGCGGCGGGGACGACGGCTTGGGCGCCTGTGGCAGCGAAGGCGCCGCCGTTGGAGATTGCGCCGGCGTGGCCGCCGGAGACTCTGCTAGCTTCCCCGCTGATGGAGGCTGCTGCGGCGACGACGGCTCGTAGGGAGGAAGCACCAGACCTTGCGCTGCAAGATCCAAGAAATTAAATTAAACGGCAGAGTCAGTCAGTGTCAGTGACACGATCCGGCGACGCGCCGGCGCCGGCACGCCGGTCGCCGGCGGCGAGGTGAGGTGTATGCTTACTGTTGCAGAGCTCGATGGGCGGCGTGGCGAGGCCGCAGCTGACGGGGATCTCGAGGGCGTGGGTGACGTTGACGTCGTAGCCGGTGGAGCGGCCGTAGACGCCGTCGGCGATGTAGCAGAGGCAGAACGGGTCGGCGTCGAACGCCGCGCTGTACGCCGCGCAGCACGCCGGCGACGCGGCCGCCGCGCCGCCGAACATGAAGTCCCTGCACGCGAGCAGCCCGCTCAGGGAGTCGCGGCAGTACTCGCCGCCGGCGGCGGCATCGCTGGCCGCCGAGGCCGGCGACGGGAGCCACGCCGACGACACCGCCGCGGTGACCACGGCGAGGACGAGGAGGAGAGGAAGCTTGGAACGCGCCATGGTGGGATATATACTGGGATCGATCGATTGATTAATTGGATTGGATTTTTGCATGGTCCGCGACGTGTATTTATAGCGCCAGAGTTTGAGAAATTTAAGAGAACGCGACATTGGATCGTGCATGAGAGGTTTTCTCATCTTTTTGGAGGAATTTTATCCGAACTCAAATACTGATCGAAGTCCACGCGGCACAAAAACGCATAGCTTAAGCGCTTTGGGGAGAATAGCTAATATGGTCCCTAAAGTTTCGCTCCTGAGTTATTTTAGTCCTTAATCTTTCATATTGTCCAAACAAGTCCTTTAAATTTGTCATGTGGGCTAATATAGTCCTTGGTCCCACCAAAATCGCTACATGGACATGCCATGTCACCTTTCTATGTAAAATCTTTATGATTTGTCCAATTTACCCTTATGCATAGGAAAATAAAAAACAAAAGGAAAAAGTTAAAAAAATATATGGTATATGTAAGAGCAAAAATATACCTCAAAAGGGTGAAAAAAGAAGTATTTTTTTCCTATGGTTATGTCTAATTCACCCTTATATTTATTTTTCTACGATATACGTAAGGCTAAATTGGATAATTCATCATAGATTTTGCATGAATGATGACATGGCATATCCATATGATGATTTTGGTGGACCCAAGGACTATTCTAGGCCTTATGACAAAGGTTAAGGATTTCTTTGAACCATTTAAAAGGTTAGAGACTAAACTGATCCTACAGAGAAAATTTAGTGACTAAAGTAGCTATTCTCCCAATGCTTTGAATTGTTATCCAGCTAAAGAGTCTTAATGGGAGAAAGTTACAAGTTGACACGTTAGAAGATAACCAGGTCGTAGAACGATGTAATAATTTTGTCATCCACTCCTGTATCTGTACGAGTTTTATTTAGTTTCTTTTTTTAAAAGAAAAAATATTGGTCCCAGAACTTGTACTTGATTACACAAGTTTTTTCTGTTTCCAAATTATCCTATTGACAAAAACAAGTTAAAATACTGCAACATTTGGGAGAAAATTTCATTGAAGAGAATAAACACGTGGCCAACTAACTTCATTACACAGTTTTGGTGTAACCAAATTGTCCTATTGACAAAACAAATGAAAATAGTGGAACATTTGGGAGAAATTTTTAGTGAAGAGAAAAAAAAAGACTGGAATACGTGGCGAACAAACTTTATTACACAAGTTTTTATTATGTAACCAAATTGTCCTATTGACAAAACAAATGAAAACATTGCTACATTTGGGAGAATTTCAGTGAAGCGAAAAAGAAAACCGGAACACGTGGCCAACTAATTTGGTCCGTGTCTCTAAAAATATATGAGGCTTTGGGCCCAGTAGGCCTATAGGAGTACGCGCCAAAAAGAATTTGCAAACCCCAAATGCGCCGAGCCGCCGCCGCCGCGGCGGTGGCGCCCGCCGACCCGCAGCTGCTGGCGGCGGCGTTCGAGTCGGCCATCGCGTCGCGCTCGCCGCGCCTCGGCCGGGCCGCGCACGCGCGAGCGCTGAGGCTGATCGCCCCGGCACTCTCGCCCTTCATCTGCGCGCACCTCGTCAACCTCTACTCCAAGCTCGACCTCCCCGCGGCGGCGGCGGCGGCTCTCGCCTCCGACCCACACCCCACCGTGGTTTCGTACACCGCTTTCATATCCGGCGCGGCGCAGCACGGCCGCCCTCTCCCGGCGCTCTCCGCGTTCGCCGGCATGCTCCGCCTCGGCCTGCGCCCCAACGACTTCACCTTCCCGTCGGCCTTCAAGGCCGCCGCTTCCGCACCTCCGCGCTCCACCATCGGGCCCCAGATACACTCCCTCGCCATCAGGTTTGGTTACCTCCCCGTCGACCCCTTCGTGTCCTGCGCGGCGCTGGACATGTACTTCAAGACCGGACGCCTCAAGCTGGCCCGCCACCTGTTTGGTGAAATGCCGAACAGGAACGTGGTTGCGTGGAACGCTGTCATGACGAATGCTGTGCTCGACGGGAGGCCCCTGGAGACAATTGAGGCTTATTTTGGGCTCCGGGAGGCTGGTGGGCTTCCGAATGTGGTCTCGGCCTGTGCATTCTTCAACGCGTGTGCTGGGGCGATGTACTTGTCACTCGGGGAACAGTTCCATGGCTTCGTTGTGAAGTGTGGGTTTGAGATGGATGTCTCTGTGTTGAATTCAATGGTTGATTTCTATGGGAAGTGCCGATGTGCAGGGAAGGCAAGGGCGGTATTTGATGGCATGGGAGTTAGGAATAGCGTGTCCTGGTGTTCAATGGTTGCTGCATATGCTCAGAACGGCGCAGAAGAGGAGGCTTTTGCAGCATACCTGGGTGCAAGGCGTTCTGGGGAAGAGCCAACGGATTTCATGGTTTCCAGTGCGCTCACTACATGTGCAGGGCTGCTAGGCCTTCACCTTGGACGCGCTCTGCATGCGGTTGCTGTCCGTTCTTGTATTGATGCAAACATTTTTGTTGCGAGTGCATTGGTTGACATGTATGGGAAGTGCGGCTGTGTTGAAGATGCCGAACAGATTTTTTATGAGACACCACAGAGGAATCTTGTCACTTGGAATGCAATGATCGGTGGTTATGCTCACATTGGTGATGCTCAGAATGCACTTCTGGTATTTGATGATATGATAAGGAGTGGGGAGACAGCACCTAATTACATCACCCTTGTCAATGTGATCACTTCATGCAGCAGAGGAGGTTTAACAAAGGACGGCTATGAATTGT
The DNA here is from genome assembly GCF_034140825.1 of Oryza sativa Japonica Group. Taxonomy (NCBI): domain Eukaryota; kingdom Viridiplantae; phylum Streptophyta; class Magnoliopsida; order Poales; family Poaceae; genus Oryza; species Oryza sativa. The sequence goes on from NC_089045.1 coordinate 23,977,506, forward strand.
TTGAGACAATGAGGGAGAGGTTCGGGATAGAGCCACGGACTGAGCATTATGCTTGTGTGGTTGACTTGCTTGGTCGTGCAGGAATGGAAGAACAGGCTTACGAGGTCATACAGGGGATGCCTATGAGACCTTCCATTTCTGTATGGGGAGCTCTACTTGGGGCGTGCAAAATGCATGGGAAGACAGAATTGGGAAGGATTGCAGCTGAGAAGTTGTTTGAACTTGACCCCCAGGACTCTGGCAATCATGTACTGCTCTCAAATATGTTTGCTTCAGCTGGCAGGTAAAATTACCTTATTCACTTTGATGTTTACGTTAAAGTTCCAGGTTCCAGGCTATCTCAGGTCCAAACACAGATACACACACACAAACAAACAAAAAGCCACTCCCGGTGATTTCTCAGTAAATTTCATACTCCTGATGTCATTTGATTGAACTTAGCTCTAGGACATAGCGAAGTATATTTTGATGTCTCTTGGCTTCTTCTGAATGTGGAATGTCCCTGAGTTTTTAATGATTATAAATAATCTCCATCATTGATGGACAAGCGGTAAACTAATATAAAAGGCTAAGTTGAAGCACTATATTGCAGAATTGTAAGGTACATTTGTCAGCATATCTGCCAGAATTCAATGCAGATTAGATGAGCATTTGTATGCCATAATCCATATACTTCCAATCAGCTGTGAAAATATAATCTCGAAGGTGCTTGTTGAGAGCTTGAAGTAGACTAATGCTGATTCCTGAAACTTGTTGCTCATAATTTTTGTTATGAGTGAAGTGCACCAGTGGTCCCTAAACTTGTGCAAGTGTGTCACTTAAGTCCCTGAACTCTCAAATTGCATTTTTAGGTCCCTCAACTTGTCTCGGGTGTCATATAGGTCCAAACGAGTTCTAACCCGCTTCGTGAGATGACGTGGCATGCCATGCTAATGCTTATGTGTCCGTGGGATCCACATGTCACTCACATTGAAAAAATAAAATTTAAAAAGAGGGGAGATTGAGGAGAAAAGGAAGTTTTTAATTTTGAAAAATAAATAAAAAAGAGAGGAGAAAAAAATATGTTCTTAATTTTTTTCTATATGTGACTGACATATGGGTTCTACTGACACGTAGGCACCACCATGGCATGCCACGTTAGCACACGGAGCGGTTTAGAGCCCGTTTGGACTTATATGACACCCGAGACAAGTTGAGGGACCCAAAAATGCATTTTGATAGTTCAGGGACCTAGGTGACACACCAATACAAGTTTATGGACCACCCGTGCACTTTACTCTTTTGTTATTTACTTAATGTATCTTTCAAACTTGTCCAGGTGGGCAGAAGCAACAGATATAAGGAAGGAGATGAAGAATGTTGGAATAAAGAAGGACCCGGGTTGCAGCTGGGTTACCTGGAAAAATGTTGTTCATGTTTTCCGAGCAAAGGACACCAAACATGAAATGTATAATGAGATCCAGGCGTTACTAAGCAAGCTCAGAAAGCAAATGCAAGCTGCTGGATACATGCCAGACACACAATATTCCCTTTATGATCTTGAGGAAGAAGAGAAAGAATCAGAGGTGTTCCAACACAGTGAGAAGCTTGCTCTGGCCTTTGGACTTATTTGCATACCACCTGGTGTACCTATAAGAATCATGAAGAACCTGAGAATATGTGTGGATTGTCATCGCGCATTCAAGTTCATATCTGGTATCGTTGGTAGAGAGATAATTGTGAGGGACAATAATAGGTTTCATCACTTCAAACAATACCAATGCTCATGTGGAGATTATTGGTGACTTCTATCTATGTGCCTATTGATGAATATTATCTGCAAAAAGAAAAAAAAAACACTTCTTCAAAGCCAAAAGGAAAAGGTATGCAATTTTTGTTCCTGTGCAATAGTTATATCAGCATATTTTTTCTTATGTGATTTCTTTAGTTGCTGTATTAGTTGAAACTTGAAAGTTTGAAACTTTTGATAAGCTTCCAAATGAGTATAAGTCTTGTTAGTAATATGATAACTGTGTTATCTGATTTCTACAGTAGAAATTAGAAGCTACCAAATCACGCACCCACTCACAGCACACACATGCATCTTTTACTACAAACTCCAGAGAAACTCAGACATCCAAGAAACCAAGGTCCAACTTGTCCGTTGAACACACATGCATGTGCATATTCTAAACAAATGAGACACACTATGTCATCCTAGGGATTGAATTCAGGGTGGGTCAGAACAAGCTCCCTCATAATGGTAACAGTTACAGAAATGGCTAAATGGGAAATGAGTGTGTTGGAAATCATTATTTCTTTTGTTTAGACACAAATATATTTTTTTCTGACAGTTGTTTGTAAGGATATCTTTCCTAATGTTTTACACCTTTACTTTCCTTTTATTTATTTTGGCTTCTGTCTGTACAGGATTTGGCATTAAACATGGAACATATGTCCTGGTTTACCTAATTACCTTGCTCCATTACTGAAGAAGGCATACTGATAAATCAAAAGAAGAGACCAGCTGGAACAAAATTTGGGGTTGATGAGCAGAAGCATACACTGCCTGTTTGATGTGCCACCCATGTTAGCTCAGGTTGCACATAGCCTGGATTTAGGGGCATCAAGGGCAGAATATGTACTATTCAAGAGAAGCTCAGGGATATCAATATATGATTGCTGGGTGCACCGTGCACGTAGGTTGTGATGCTGGCTCAAGGATCTAAATTCCTGCTATCCTTTTTTGGGGGTGTGAATAATATTTCTTATTGGTACTATTTCTTGGTAGTAGGGACAATTCCACTGTCTCAAAATCGTGGTAAATATTAAGCAGTAAAACGATTTTAACTTTTTCTATATCTTGATTTTCAGGTCATGCTAGATTGAGCCTATTACTGTTTCTACCCTGAAGCGCTAATGTTTGCAGGCCTGAAGTGTCTCGTATTCAGCTTGGAGGTGTTGGTGAATTACTTAAAGCGACGAATGCAGAAATCTGCACGGAAGCGATGCATCCCATTTTTGCCATTTGGTTAAGTAGGTTTTGGTTATTCTTATACGTTGAGAGGATACTTATCATGGGTTTGGTGGATTAGACGTGGTATAATCCAGTTCTCATTTTGGTTTTCCTTTTTGTTTGCTAGCTGACCTTAATTACTTGGTGCCATTTCCTGCTTTGATTTTTAGGTGTTACTGTAAATGAAGAGATGATTTATTATATATACTACAGAATATAGTTCACGCGTATTACAAAGAAAACCGGTGTTTTGTTTCTGTTGGGCACTTTAGTTAGCAAAAGAGTAAAATAGCCTTTCCAACTGGGGCTCTTCCCATCCATTTGTTTGTGATCATAATTTTCCGAACCATATGTTTCATTTTTTCTTCTAAGCTTATCTTAGTTAAAACATTCAACACACTTTCAGTTTCAGTTTTCAGTCTTTGAGCAAGGTTGCTTCAGAATTATCAGGCATATACATGGAAATGAAATGATTCCATTCTCTGTTCAGTTTATTTTCCTTGTAGGCTTAGATTGATCATACAGCGAGTTAAATGAATATAACTTCAAACAAGGCTCGAGTAAAAACTACGGAGGAAAATGCAGTCAATAGTGACTTGTGATTGTGATCTGCATCGAGGATTAAAAAGATTTGTCTCGTACCACATGAAGTCCTTCAGTAGATTTGTATACTTGTTCAAAAGATTGTAAGAGCGATGCATCAACTTGTTTAGTTGCAGAGGTATATGATCTGAGCTTGTTCATTCGGATTATTCAGATAGAAAGACGCTGTACTAACGGAAATCTTATACAGGTTGAATTCGAATCTTCATACCCCACTGGACCGGGGCCCACACGTCAGTGACCCATCTCAAGACTCAAATTAAATTGGTCACGTCTCGTTCGTCCTCATCTCGCTCGCGTCTCGTCGGCATGACGACTCCGCCGGCGGCGAAGCGCCGCCGCCGCTGCTGTTCGCTGCCGCCGGAGCTGAACGACGACGTCATCGGCGAGATCCTCCTCCGCCTCCCACCTGGCGACCCCGCGCTGCTCGTCCGCTGCTCCCTCGTCTGCAAGCCATGGCGGCGGCTCCTCTCCTCCGACCCCGTCTTCCTCCGCCGCCACCGCGAGCTCCACCTCCGCCGCCGGACGCCTCGCCCCCTCCTCGGCTTCCTCTTCAACCAGCTCGGGGAAGACCCCGGCGTCGCCTGGTTCGCCCCCACCTCGTCCCTCCGCCGCCTCCCCCACCCCCACCACTGCGACTGGTACGCGCTCGACGCCCGCCACGGCCTCGTCCTCTTCAGCACCATGCTCTCGCGCGACGCGGCGGAGCACGAGCTCGTCGTCTGGGACCCCATGACGGGGCGCCGGTGGCGGCTCGACTTCCCGGGCTACCTCGAGGACTTCAACTGGTCCGCGTCGGTGCTCTGCGCCGCCGACGGCTGCGACCACCGCCACTGCCACGGCGCCCCCTTCCTCGTCGCGGTCGTGTCCACCGGCCGCTACTGCAACACCTCCGCGGCCATCTACTCCTCGGAGACCGGCGCCTGGGGCGACGCGATCGCGCTCGAGCGCGAGCACCCCGATCCCGATGATGCCGTCAAGGTCGGGAAGCCCGGCGTCCAAGTGGGGAACGCGATCTACTTCCCCTGCGTCCGGAGCGCCCAAATCCTCGAGTGCGACATGAGCGGCCACACGCTGGCGATGTTCGACTCGCCGGCGGCCGGCCGGGGATGGCCGGACAACGGCCTCCTCATGACGGCGGAGAGCGGCGGCGGCGGCGGGCTGGGGTTCGCTTTCGTGCGGCGGTCCATGCTCCACCTCTGGTCGAGGGAGCCCACCGGCGACGGCGCCATGGCATGGTCGCCGCTCCGAGGCATCAACCTGGAGCCGCTGCTCACCGTGCTGATCCGGAGACCACCTGAGCACCACTCCGTCACGCCTAATCTGGTCGGCTTCGCCGACGGCGTCGGCGTCATCTTCGCCGAGATCGATGGCGACGTCTTCACCATTGAGGTGAGCTCTCGACGAGGCAAGAAGGTGTACAGGAGGGAAGACATCCACACCATCTTCCCTTACACGAGCTTCTACACTCCTCGCGGTGGTATCAACTTTGATCCATTGCCATGAACTCACTCGCGCTGCTGCTGCTGCTGTTAGCTTTGTTGTGGATTTGACGTTAGTGATTTCTTTCAGTTTGGAAGCCCAGGAACAGTATTGTTTGCTCTGGTTTCAGTGGTTAGTTTAAGCCATAAAAAGAGTTAAGTAGCGATGGCCTATTTTGTAACCTCTGTGTCTAGTTGGGCAGTTTTAACCAGGAAAAGAGTTGACTGCTCATGATCACTTCACTATGTGATTGTATCAACTCATCTACCTATTTCTTTTTCGTTTTTCATTTCCTCGCTGCCTAAAGCATACTCTCGAAGATACAATACCTCTATTTTTTTTATAATGCTACGCCGTTAAATTTTTCTTTACAATAGTTTGATCATTCGTCTTATTTAAATTTGTTTTGTAAATATAAAAAATTGAAGTCATACTTAAAAAATATTTGACGATAAATCAAGTCACAATAAAATAAATAATAATTATATAATTTATTAATAATACAAATGATCAAACATATATTAAATTGATCAATCAATTCTAAGGTTGTGTTCGGCAGCCAACTTTCCCAACTCATCTGTATCATTTTTCGCGTGCATGCTTTTAAATTGCTAAACGGTATATTTTTCTTTTTGCAAAAAACTTCTATAGGAAAGTTGCTTAAAATTATATTAATCTATTTTTTTAAAAAATAGCTAATACTTAATTAATCATGTACTAATGAGTCACTTTGTTTTAAGTGAGCGAGAGATTAGGTACCAACCTCACAATTAGCCTAAGTGGGAATACTAAGAGTGGGTGGACTAGGCAAAATCCCCCCCCCCCTTTTTCCCTAACCCTCCTAGAGTCGTTGGATCAAACATTGTCTGTCAGATTCAACCAAATACAAGGCTGGGTTCCCAACCCAAGCTGTTCGCACGGAAAATGAAGTGATCCATTAGCGCATGATTAATTAAGTATTTGCTATTTTTTTTCAAAAATGAATCAATATGATTTTTTAAGCAACTTTTGTATATAAACTTTTTACAAAAAAAACACACCGTTTAGCAATTTGAAAAGCGTGCGCGCGAAAAACGAGATATGTGCTAAATTGGTTTCCTGATTCCACACTTCCCCATCAATGGTGGAAGCATCCACATCTACACTCTCAGTCTTAGATCAAACTATAGAAATAAATCTGAATAAGCACATGTCGGATTCATAGCTAAAGTTTGATTTATTCTTTTTATGAAGAGAGTATATGTTTGTGCGCAGCAAGGCACCTCTGGGTTAACTCTTAACTGTACAGCCGGCCGGCACCCTGTTACGCTGGCCAACTTACTCCTATTCTCTTCCTCCACTAGCCAGCTGCTGCGAAATCATGCCCAAGGGAAGCAACTCCACCCGAATGTGCCTCCCCAGTCCCCAGTCCCCACACGCGCACAGATCTTGGAGTAAAATCAATGCCCATCAAAATAGACTGATTGAAATCACAAAAAGTCAGTTGACTGAAAGTAAACAAACCTGTTTTCTTTAACATTGTGTCACTACCACTGTGGTTAGCTGCTACCAAGGTACATTGAAATAAGTTTCACCTTGGACTAGGTGTTATATTATATGATTGAAGGAAAATCTTGTAAAATATGAGGAAAAGTTATAAAACTTTTTGAATTTAGATCACATATTCACATTTGATGATGATTTATTCAAAATTCTACGAAATGCCATGGAAATTCTATATTATTGATGATGTATCCTAGATTCCTAGTGCTCCGTATTAAGTGAAAGTTTTTTTTGACGGTTTAAACAGTAGGAGAGGCTCATACTGTGCTATATTAGAATATAGAATAAAAAAAGAGTATGTACAAAGGATGGATATAAGGGGGGAGAGGAAAGAAAAAAGGAAAACAAGGAAAAAACAAAGACAATTAGCTAATGATGTTAATCCATGATTGCCAGCTGGGTTTGTCTGATGCTTTTACTCTGTGCATATGCCGAGTAAAGAAGGATGGATATAAGGGGGGAGAGGAAAGAAAAAAGGAAAACAAGGAAAAAACAAAGACAATTAGCTAATGATGTTAATCCATGATTGCCAGCTGGGTTTGTCTGATGCTTTTACTCTGTGCATATGCCGAGTAAAATCTTCTTTGAAGTCCAATTTCCATTTACTGAAGTTGATGGGCACATTATTGAAAATATGATCATTTCTTCTATTCCAGATATTCCAACATCCAATTCCTAATACTTCCATAAAGAAAGGTTGTGGGAAAAGCCTTCTTGCAGTCATGATCATGTTCATGAATTCTAATGTCAGATCCCAATTTATCCCAATACAGTTCCAACATTGTTGGGCAAAAGGACAAGAGAAGAACAGATGAATGTAGTCTTCTGTGGTTGTCAAATTGCAAATGTTACAAGTGACTCCTCCTTGAGTGTTGAAATGTTTTCTTTGAAGTAAATCTTTAGTGTTTAATATGTCCATCAGTAGAAGCCATAGAAATACCTTGATCTTCATTGTGCCTTTGCTTTTCCATATGAGAGTGAGTGGTATGTCTGGTTGAATATGAGAAAAGAAGAGATCATACATCTTTTGGATTTGTACAAGTTTGGGTTCCACACATAGTTCCATTGATTTGAATGATGGCCTCATACTCCACTAAATCAAAAGCTTTCTCAAAATATATTTTCAGAATTACAATTTCCCTGTTACTTTGATGGCACTGATGGATGTATTCAAAGCTCCATGCTAGGCAATCCTGGATGGTTCTACCTTTAATAAACACATATTGATTCTCATGAATAATATCAAGGATAACTGATTGCAGTCTGTTGGCCATAATCTTGGAGACAAATTTCAGAACAGAGTTTTGCAAAGCAATAGGCCTGTAATCATTTGGACTTTCAGGATTGGGTTTCTTTGGAACTAGGGTTATGAAAGAGTTGTTCAGGTTCTGAATTGAGATTCCTCCACTGAAAAATTGATCTGCCATAGCATAGAAATCCTCAGAGATGATATGCCAGCATTTCTTGAGAAACATACCATTGAAACCATCAGGTCCTAGAGCTCTATCACTTGGCATTTGCTTTATTATTTGGTCCATTTCATCCTTGGAAGGCATGGAGGATAAAAGATTTAGGTTAGAGTTATGCTGTATCAAACTGCTCAGATTTAGATCAGACTGTAAGTGCTCGGGAGTGCCCATTCTGTCTGTAAAGAGTTGAATAAAATTTGGGCCTTTTCTTCATGAGATGATATTATTCTGTCATCCAACTTTCATGTGAGATCTTATTTCTGTTGTGACTGTCTGTTGCTGCAGCTTGGAAGTATTTTGGGTTTTCATCTCCAAATTTAACCCATCTTATTGTACATCTTTTCTTCCAAAACTCATTCTTGTATTTTAAGAGCTGAAGGATATGGTCCTTTAATATGGTTCTGAAATTCCATTCTTGAATGGCTAGATCTCTTTGCTCTTCAATTTTGTCCAGAAAAAGCAAAACCTCATTGCAGTTTGAGACGAGGGTATGCATATTTGAGAGTCTTTTCCTCAAATTTTGAGTCCTTTCCTTAAATTTTTCATCTTTCCATTCAACTTGATAGCTTGATTTGATCCTCTGACAGGAATGTTCCAGAACTGTGAAACGACATCCATAAATCCTGGCATGTCAACCCATAAGTTTTCAAACCTAAATAATCTTGATTTAGGAACTGAAGTTTCAATAGAAATCAGACAGGGAGCATGATCAGAGATGTATTTAGATAGAGCTGTTAATGATGTGTGGAGAAATTTCAGATTCCAGGCTGGAGATGTAAAGACCCAATCAAGTTGCTGGAGCAGAGGTTGGTCTTGCATGTTGCTCCATGTGAAAGACATGCCTCTCAGAGAGATTTCTACCAATCCAATGTTGCTTATGATTTCATTGAAAATCACAATATCATTCATATCTCCACCAGAGAGATTTCTATTTTGCACTGATCTAATGAAATTGAAATCACCCATGAAAATCCAATTTTGATCAATGTCTATCTCAATGGTGTTCATCCATGAAACAAATTCATCTCTTAATTCTCCAGCACAAGGGCCATTGGCCATAGATGTTAGATAGGGACCAATTTTCATGTAAAGAGGAGTTTGACACAAACTGCATAGTGATGACATATGGATGGCTTTCAATCATGGTACCAGTTGCAACACTACTGTTCCAAATGACAATTAAACCCCCTGAGTTTCCAAAAGAAGGTTGAAAAACAAACTTATCAAACCTTCTAGGACAAAATTTTCTAATATAGGAGTGGTCAAAATGCTCTCTTTTGGTTTCTTGCAGACAGATAATTGAGCATGAAGATTCAAAAATTTTGTCAGATAAAGCCAGCCACTTTCGCTCAGAATTAATACCTCCGATGTTCCAACATAAGATATTGCAGCTTCTATTATTCTGTTGATTCATTATTCTGGTTTGTGAGAAAGATAAAATAGGTCACAGAATAACTGTGTACCCCGAGATGAGAGCCACCAGCAGAGACCCGCAACATTAGATGAAAAACCAAAGCATGACAAAATATGCAGCATAACCAAAGTACTTATCCAGCAGATTAACAAGTTCCAGGCATAATCCAAGAGAAAAGTGTCACAAAAGTGAAATTCTACCCTATTACATAAGTGGGTAGAGGGGCTAAGCATAGCCCAATTATTACAAAGCTTAGAGACTTTATTCATTTCTTTGATCTGAGAAGCTTCACTTCGGACACTTCCTCAGGAAGAAGTCCACATTTTTCCACCCCATCTCGGGAGAGCATTCACATGATTACAAAGAGGAGGCAGGAGCCGCAGGATAGCCTTGTTTAGTTCCCAATTTTTTTTTCCCAAAAACGTCGCATCGAATCTTTGGACATATACATGGAGCATTAAATATAGATAAAATGAAAAATTAATTGTATAGTTTGCATGGAAATCGCGAGACGAATCTTTTGAGCCAAATTAGTTCACGATTAGCCATAAGTGCTACAGTAACCCCACATGTGCTAATGACGGATTAATTAGGCTTAATAAATTCGTCTTGTGGTTTCCATGCGAGTTATGAAATCAGTTTTTTCACTCGTGTCCGAAAACCCTTTCCGATATCCGGTCAAACGTCCGATGTGACACCCAAAAAATTTGTTTTCGTGAACTAAACAAGGCCTAAGATAAAAACACAAGGACAACTATGTTTGCAACACATGCCCAAATTATTTGAGTGGAACATCAATCAGATAATTTAGAAAGCCAGCAACGTTTTGCCTACAGAACAGAACCATCCTAGGACGCTAGATGCTAATTAAATTGACCCTGAAAATGACGACCAACATTTAAAGCAGTTAATCACATGTCTGCAACATAACGTTAGAAATGTAATTAACTCGGCGGCTAATCTGACCAATTCAGGGTTAATTTCGATGATAAAGGAATACAACCAGACGCACCAGTAAGCAGGCATGTCCCCACGAACAGAATGCATGACATTCCAAGAGGAGTACCTGATCGCCTCCCTCGAGCTGAGCCTCCTCTTCTTTTCTTGGCTTGTGTCTGTCTGAATAGATCCATGAGGTGCAACATTTGTTGGGCGGCGGGGCTCCTCGTGTCGTGGAGTCGGCGGCGATGCGCAGTGCACCTAAAGAGGTGCGCCGCCCATACACAGTCGCAGCCCACTCCTTCAAAGCTGTCCCAGACGCAGCGCAGGCACCCTCCGAATCCGCGTCCTCGTCGCCCTGGTGATCTCTCTAGCGTCGACGAGGATGCCGGCGGTGGCGGACCCGGCTCTTCTCGGTGGCGTCCAAGATGGCCTTGTTCTTGTCATCTTGGCAGCACGGGGCATGGGTCAGACGGTGCAGACGCGGGGCGCGAACGGTGGACGGCGGAGAGCAGGACGTGCCGCGCGTGGCGAAGAAGGGACGGCGGCGAGCGCGCGGATGAGGCACGCCTCCTGTCGAACAGGTTGCGGGCGCGCGGCGGCGAGGATGGCTCGCCGCGGGCGGAGCGTCACGGCGGAGGCGTTGCAGGACGGAGTCACCGCCGGGGCGACAAGCGACGGCGGCGGAGGTCGTTTCTTGGGCGCGGTGGTGGGGAAGTGCGCGGCGGCGAGAGGAGGCGGCGTCACGGTGGGAAGCGGCGATCGGCGCGGTGGAGGGCGATTTCTTGGAGCTCAAGACCCAGAACACGAGGTTGTTATTATAACCGCCTTCTGCACGGCCGCCTCGCCGCCGGAAATCCGTCCTCATTCGGACGCCAGCTTCGGCGTCTGGGTTCATCCGCATTGTTTCACAGCCGCTCGGTCGGTCGCACCTGGTGCGCGTGCGGCTCAACCGAAGCAAGCCACAGCAATGGCGCCGCCGCGGCTGCGCTCCAAGCTTCGAGCAGGGGCATGAGCAGCCAAGCCAATCTGAGGGCTTTTAATAATTATTTCCTTTTTCTACGTAGGTTCGAATCTCCGTTGGTGCATATTTTTCTTTTTTTTACGCTCTAATTTTCTTTTCTTTTTTTACTCTCTAATAATTTTCTCCATTGTTTCTATATAATAAAAACTTCCAATTTTTTTTATCATTCCTTTCTTTTACGCTCTAATCACCAAAATATGAATTAGAGATAATAATTCATAATAGGTTGCTCTTTTGTTATAACCAGTCTAACTGCATAGTTGGGCTGGCTTACTCGAGAAGCTTACAACTCGTTGGTCCTGTGTTCTAATCTCGGTTTGTACGTTTTTTTTTGTTTTTTCTTTTCTTTCTTACCATACCATAGTATTTCACAACTCACTTATGTTCTCAATATGTATGAAACCATATGGAGTTTTTTTTTTGTTTTTCTTTTCTTTCTTACCATAGTATTTCACAACTCACTTATGTTCTCAATTTAGACGTATACTCATAAACATGTCCATGTTTGCTCTCCTATAGAAACATATAGTAGGAAAGCTACGTCGTTCACAATAGGAACTTGATCCGATGAAACGCACACACGTACATGAATCGGACGGCATAGCACAGATGACGTACAAAAACCGGACGAATTACCCCTGACTCAATTTAGAGTGGTTTTCATCCTACGTGTACACGTGGTAGTTCGGAACGGTTTTGTTCTACATGGTATACATTTGGCGCTAACGTGGCAATCCAATCTCCAAAAAAAACATAAAAAAATTAACAGGGCCCCACATGTCATATAGAGTAGTACTAAACTCTCTCTCTCCTTCCCTCCGACATCGCGCGCGCGGCATGGCGCAGAGCCAAACGCGATGGAGACAACAGGGATGGCAGGTGCAGCCGAGGAGCCATGCTCGCCGGCGAAGACAAAGGAGCTGTGCGCCAGTGGATGCGGAGGAGGAGCCACGTGCGCCGGCGGAATCGAGGACTTGTCGCCATGTCGCCATAGCCCCCAGCCTTGGCAGCATCCACCGCCTCCACTGTCCTCCTCAGCGCGGCCCACCGGCCACCGCGCCCTCCCCACGTTTCCGCCTCCCGCCACCTCCACTGTCCTCCTTGGCGCCTCGCCACCCACCGCGCCCTCCCAGCGACGCTTCTGCCTACCGCCCGTGCCATCCTGACAACACCGCCATCCTCCACTGTCCTCACCACCCACGACGCCACAGAGATGAGAGAGAGGAATGAAAAAAGGAAGAGAGAGGGGTGAGGGGGAGAGAAGCTGATAGGTGGGTTTCAACGATTATTTTTTTAAAAAAAAATGTTGATTTTTGAGTAGGACGGTAATTCATCCGGTTTTACAAGTTTAGGGTGTGAAATATCTGGTATTTGAGTTTTGCGGGGTAATTCGATCGACCGCGATAGTTTAAGGGGTAATTTGTACTTTTTTCTTAATTTAATTATATTCAAAACTACTAATTTCCAAAATTTATTATATTACATTTATTTTACTCATCACCATTTTCAAGTAAAAAGCGAAGGATGTGTTCATTTGAACCCTCAATTCTCCAAGTTTAAAATTCATGCTCAAAGTCGTATTTACATGGTTTCCGTCAACATGGTACTAATGTGTCGACACTGATGGATAGTCAATATTTATTTTACTCATCACCATTTCCAAGTAAAAAGTAAAGAAAAAAGTTCAATTGACACCTGACGAGGTGGTGTGGCCGTGAGAGGATCACGGACGGTGTTGCCGAGGCAGGGAAGGCTAGCGGGGCATCAACGGCGGAGCACCCCTGTCGAACAGGTAGCATGCGCTCGGGAAAGCGTGCGGCGGCGAGGATGGTTCCCCTGATCGAGACGAGGAGCACCGATGAGCATGTGGTCGGCAAGCGCATATACTTGCCGAGGACCACGAGAAACAATCCGCGCCACCAGGAATATTGTCGGCGGCGAGATCGACGGAGACCTTCACGTTGAGGACGGTGATGGCCTGGCCGTGGAGAGTGGCGATGGCGTCGTCCTCGAGGGTGGGAGGAGGCGGCTCCTACGGCGCAATATCGAGAGGAGGCGCTCCCGGCGCGCCATGAACCTCGAGACGGGCGCGCAACGCCGTGATCTCAGGTGGGAGTTACGCAGGAGGCGGGACGATGGGCGCCAGAACAAGCACGGAAGCAACGGTCGCAGGGGGCAAGGACATCGTGGGCGACACCATGTTAGAGGACAGGGTGTCGTCATTGGTGGCGGCTTCAAGCGCGGAGAATAGGCCCTGAAAGATGGGCGCGAGTGCCTTGCAAGCTGCAGCTGAGGCGCGCTAAGGACGCTGATGGCCGGTCGGGCGCGCCACCACAGCTGCCTCGCCATGGGGTGCGCGTATGTTGCATGGTCGTATCGTCCATGGTACGTGCCCTTGAGTTGAGGCACACGCCTTCGTCTTAACTGAGTTCATAGAGGTGGTTGTCTTCGTTTGTGCCGGTTGGGAAACCATTCCTCTGGCACATGAGAAGTAACTCATTAACACATAATTAATCAAGTATTAGTTAAAACTAACATAAAAAATAGATTAATATAATATATTAACAAGTTTTCTACAACATTTTTTTTCAAAAAGTATATCGTCATATAGAGTAGTACTATTTGAAAAAAGTAATATGAAGTTATCTATTTATTCATCACTATATTGCAAGAAGAAAATTAACATTATTTTTAATTATTCTTTATTAATATTTCTTTACTTCTAGGTCTCTTATCTACTTTGTTTATGGGGATTATATATGCTGTAGTATATGATATCATCGACATGATGTGGTCTTTTGTGGGCAACCACAATCAATACTAGGCTAGTAAACAGATGTGTGGAAGAAATCACCTTATGGCCTGAGGGATTGAGGGGGTATTGATCGAGGGCTATAAAGTTTTGATGTGTCACATCATATATTATATTAAGTGTCACATGGAGTGTTTGGACATTAATAAGAAAACTAATAATTACATAAGCCGTCAGTAAACCGCGAGACGAATTTATTAAGCCTAATTAATCTGTCATTAGCAAATGTTTACTGTAGCACCATATTGTCATTATCAAATTACAAACTTAAGTATCATGCACCAAAATTTACCTTATTAATAACGTCAACAATTAAGAAAAATAGAGGTTTTTTTAATGTTTTATATGATAAGTTAAACATGTATAATGAAATTTTTCATGATGAATTAGTAAGAACTTCAAATGAAATTCATTCTAAGTTAATAATATCGACAATTTTAAAAGACAACAGGGTTTTTAATTGTTTTAGTTGCCGAATATCTGTAGATGTAAATAACTACTTAGCAAATTAAGCAAGCCTTTTGATTTATACAAAGGGAATATTTTAAATTGCCAGAACAAAGTAAAGCATCTATAAAAATGATAAGCTCCTCAAAAGCCCTTCCACATGAATTAGTTTCAGAAACCTTGCAATAGTTCCACACGAATACAGTTCAAATGGATATTTATTACAGGATCAAATATGTAGTGCCAAGCAGGTCTGATGATCGTTTACGTGTCAAGCAAACAGAACAGGAGACGAAGATAAAGGCCACAGTTTTACAAAGTCAATCCAACATAAGATTCCAGTGACCAATTCAAATCCTAATCTTGATTTCTAACTCTTCTGCTCACAGCTTCCCGGACATGTACGTTCCACCTACATGCATGATTCAAAAGCATTCACGTCAAACCCAAAGTAAAATCTCTCTACCAGTTTCTATCATATAAGGTGTAATATGGTGCTAATCGATTCATTCCATTTCGTATTAGGGAACAAACATTTATATGTACCTCTCTCAGCAATCTATTCCATTTGTAAAAAAAAAAAAATCCTCCGACCGTCAGCCTCTACAAAATCTCTGTGACTCCAGAATATTGTTTCCTTCCCCTATCCGCCTCTACAAAATCTCGACAGCTGCTGTAACTCCGGGGTATTCCTGAGTTATTTACAAATTCGATTAACAGTTAATATACATAATTGCGCGCACTAAATAAGGTATATTAAAAATCTCTCACCTCGAGGAGTTCTTGACAGTTCTGAACGTGTAATAAACGATGCTCCTCCGTACGGAATCGCACAGCACATCCGTTCTCAGGGCAGGCAGCACCATAAAGTCCATGATTTTCGTAAACATGATTTTCGTAAACATGTTTGATTACCTGCATAGAGAGAAAGACAAATTTGTAAATTTGTTTTGTTCATAAATAAGTTTATTTCTATCCTCGCACTTTTCTTTGAGTAGGAAGGGGTAAATCTCTACTTTCCTTAAAAAATAAGATATGCTTCTATCGTCCGTCAAAAAACCGTGAGAGAAAAAACCGTGCGAAAAAAACCGGGCAAAAAAACTATGTCCGATAAAAAAACGGACGAAACAAAAAAATCTCCGCGGACGAAAAAAAAACCATGTGAAACAAAAAAAACAAAGTCTGATCAAAACGGGCGAAAGAAGGGAAAAAACCGGAAAAAAAGAAAAAAAAAGTCCGATCCAAAAAAGTAGGGACGAAATAAAGGAAAAAAAAGAAACTAATCTGACTTGGTCTACACGGTAAAAAAAGGGCGAAAAAAGGAAAAAAATTTAAACGAATCCGATTCTGTCGACGCGGTAAAGAAAAGGGCCAAAAAAAAGAAAAAAGTATATGTCCGATTCCAAAGAAAATCGAATCCTATTATATGTGACACGGCGTGGTAAAAAAACAAATCGAATCCGATTCCATCAACGCGGTAAAAAAAACAAGCGTAAAATTTTTTTCTGTCCGATTCCAAAAAAAAGTACGAAAAAAGTTTTTCGTTTCTCTTTCTCTATCTATCTGTATATTTATCTCTATCTCTACTACTTAAAAATTAAAAAGTGTTTCCGTCGTCCATCCGTGAAAAAAAGCGTGAAAAAGAAATCGGCGAAAAAAATCGAATCTGATTATATGTGACGTGGTAAAAAAAATAAAGATGTTTCTGACATCCGTAGTAACGAAAAAAGGGCAAAAAAAATGAAAAAAAAGGAAAGTCTGATTCAATATCTATATATACCTAATTAAAATTTTTTTTATGGATTATAGGTTATAGAAATGCCATCGCACGTGCGATCGATTCCGCTTTAATCCCTCTCTGATGGCAAAAAATAAAAAGAGAAAAGAAAGAAAAAAAATGAGAGACCGCATCAAATTTGGACCTAAATTCTAAAGAAAACACTACTACAAGAATAGAATATAAGATCAGATTCAAGAAAACTAAGAAAACGCTGACGCCGGAAGGGGAGGGTGTCGCCGTCGCTGCTGAACCGCTACCACCGTCGCAGGGATGTCGGTATGTCGGGCCGTCGCCACATTGTTTTGAGAGAGAGGGGGGAGGGGAAATGATTTTAGGGTTAGGGTTTGGGCCGTTGAACTTTTATATAGGTCGGGATGACCGTTTATCAGATCGGACAGCTCTGGCTTCTCCCGCGTCAGGCCGAACGCCATTCCCAGGCCGCCCACACGGAATAAGTTCACTTTAGGTCGCTTAAGTTGTTCCTCCCCGATTCTATTCCCAGGCCGCCCACACTATTGGGCCGCCTCATTGACCATGTGTACGCTCCGTATGGAACAAGTTCACTTTAGGTCACTACAGCTGAACTTTTTTATTTCATTATAAATATATTTTCTTAAAGAGCTCATATCATGTAAAACTAAACCTTAACCATATAATATTTTTATATTGTTATAATTTTAATTACCCGTCGCAACGCACGAGCATTTTTTCTATGTGAAAAAAAGACCACGACATACGAGTAAGAGATATATACCACACACACCCGCAGGCTCATGTTTAACTGAACTGACAACAGATTTTCAATTACAGGTCTAATTGTTTTATTTAGGTGATTAAATTTGTTTTCATTTATATAATTAGTTTGCTCTATTTAAGCTTTTTGAAAATTGCTAAAATTTGAGAATAACTTTCCTACTTCGTATTATATTATTTTTAGCTAATGGAATTAATGGAAAATTAATTATATAATTTTATCTTTTTGACCAAAGGTCACTGCAATTTTATTTCATTAATATTATTATTATGATTATGAATCCTTTATATTTTTTTCCCACCAATATACATGATTAAAATTACCTTTACCCGTTACAACGCACGGGCATCATTGCTAGTTAATTAAATAAAACATTCCTCTTTGCGATGGATGACTCCATCCCAAGGAAATCTGGGTGCTCTTTCGAAGAAGCACAGATGACATAACTCGAACTTTTCTGAAAATTTTGCCCTGGCATCAATGAATTCCTTGTACTTCTTCTTTTTCTAGTAAAAATTATCCAAAACCTAAAATAATATGGCAAAAATAAATGGTCAATTTCATCTAGGGGTGGATAAAGAAAAGGTTTAGGGAGTAACACATATCTTCTTTCTATAAAGCTAATGATCACTAATGGCCATTCCCAACCCAAGACACTAGACATAGTTTTGACAAACCACACATCATCAAGAAACTAGTACTAGGCACTACGTTTTCAATGCAAACACCACTATTACATACTTAAATTTAATGCTACTTAGTATCTCACATGATGTTTTGGATGGTGTAGAAACCAATGGTTCCGGCCTTCTCCTTCCTCATTTATTCACTTGCCATATCATTTTTCATACTAGGTGGCAGCTTATTTAATGATATGGACACTATCCTAGTCATTTGGTTGGGAATAGCCTAAACATCTAGAGCTCAACATGCAAGCATAGTATTTATTAGCACTTCTAAAATCTCTAAACATATGCATGGAGCATTAAATATAGATAAAATGAAAAACTAATTGCACAGTTTGCATGAAAATCGCGAGACGAATCTTTTAAGCCTAATTAATCCATGATTAGCCATAAATGCTATAGTAACTCTACATGTACTAATGACGAATTAATTAGGTTTAATAAATTCGTTTTGACTCCTATGACGCTAGCTGCTAATTAACTTGACCCTGAAAATGATGACCAAACATTCGCATGTCCCCACGAACAGAATGCATGACAATCCAAGAGGACCTTAATTAGTAGCTAGTCATCTTCCAGATCGCCGTCCTGCGGCTGATCGTCTCCCTCTTCCTCATCCGGCTCCTCTTTCTTTCTTGCCGTGGCGAGTTGTTATTTCCATGCATGGTTACCTGTCGCGCCGAAAGCGGCGGCGCGCTTGGGTGGTGCTGGTCCTGGCTCGGCGGCGACGCGCGGTGCAGCCGAAGAGGTGCGCCACCCAAACGCCCACCTCTTCAACGCCTTCCAAACGCAGTGCAGGCACCCTCCGACGCGTCGTCGTCCATCTGGTGATGTGTCGGATGTGGACGACGACGCCGGCGGTGGCGGTGGCGGACCCGGCTCTTCTCGGAGGCGTGCAAGATTTCTTGCCCTTCTTCTTGCCATCGACGCGGGGCGCCAACGGCGGCGGAGAGCAGGACGTGTCCGCCGCGCGTGGCGAAGAAGAGACGGCGGCGAGCGCGCGGATGAGACACGCCTCCTGTCGAACAGGTAGCGGGCGCGCGGCGGCGAGGATGGCTCGCCGTGGGCGGAGGCGTTGCAGGACGGAGTCACCGCCGGGGCGACAAGCGACGGCGGCGGAGGTCGTTTCTTGGGCGCGGTGGTGGGGAAGTGCGCGGCGGCGAGAGGAGGCGGCGTCACGGTGGGAAGCGGCGATCGGCGCGGTGGAGGGCGATTTCTTGGAGCTCAAGACCCAGAACACGAGGTTGTTATTATAACCGCCTTCTGCACGGCCGCCTCGCCGCCGGAAATCCGTCCTCATTCGGACGCCAGCTTCGGCGTCTGGGTTCATCCGCCGCTGCTCAGCCGCTCGGTCGGTCGCACCTGGTGCGCGTGCGGCTCAACCGAAGCAAGCCACAGCAATGGCGCCGCCGCGGCTGCGCTCCAAGCTTCGAGAAGGGGCCTGAGGCCCTGAGCTCGGTGGAGGCCAAGCCAAGCTCATCCTGTCAAAATTGGTTGCTCTTTCAATAAATACAAGTACTGCATTGCTTGGCTGATGTACACGAGTAGCTTTCAACCCGTATGTCCTGTGTTCGATTCCCGCTCGGTTTAAATTTTTTTTGTTTTTCTTTTAGATTTTTTTCCTGTCCCCTCTATTGTTTTTATAATAAATAAAAACTTCCAAAATGCTACTAGCAAATTATTCTTTTTCCTTCATATTTTCTACTGTCTTATAGTTAGCCAGTCGAATCGCACGGCATGGCTGGCGTACTCGAGTAGCTTGTTTTTATTTTTCTTTTCTTTCTTACCATAGTATTTCACAACTCACTTATGTTCTCAATATGTATAAAACCATATGGATTTAATTTAGACATATACTCGTAAACATGTACATGTTTGCATCAGAGAGCACACCCCTGTCGAACAGGTAGCGTGCTCTCGGGAAAGCGTGCGGCGGCGAGGATGGCTCCCCTGATCGAGACGAGGAGCACCGACGAGCACATCGTCCGCAAGCGCATAATTGCCGAGGACGATGAGAAACAATCCGCGCAATCGGGAATAGCTGTCGGCGGCGAGATCGACGGAGACCTTCACGTTGAGGACGGTGATGGCCTGGCCGTGGAGAGTGGCGATGGCGTCGTCGTCGAGGGTGGGAGGAGGCGGCCCTTGAGTCGAGGCACATGCCCGGACTCCACTCAACGGGAGAAGCCCGTCTCAACTGAGTTCATAGAGGTGGTTGTCTTTGTTTGTGACGGTTGGGAAACTCTTCCTCTAGCACAGAAGAAGTAACCCATTAAGACATAATTAATCAAGTATTAGTTAAAACTATCTTGAAAAATAGAGTAATATAATCTTTTAAAACAACTTTTCAACAATATTATTTTGCAAAAAGTATATCGTTTAGCAGTTTGAAAAGCGTACGCGTATAAAACAAGAGTGAGTAGTTGGGAACATAGACTCCTGAACACAACCTAAAGTCCTTTTTAGCTTGTATTCCTGTATTTTTGAAAAAAAAGTAATATGAAGTTACTTATTTATTCATCACTATATTTCAAGAAGAAAATTAAATTTAGTTTTAATTAATCTTTATTAATATTTCTTTACTTGTAGGTCTTTTATCTACTTTGTTTACGGGAAAATTAAAACCTTGTACTTTGCCTTGTAAATTCCAATCAAAATTTTGGTGGGAAACCCCTGCCCCCCTCCCCCTCCCCCGGCGTTGGAGAGAAATTGGGCATTGTGCCACTGTCAAAAGAGGGTTTCGCTCAAATGCCACTCTGCCAATTGGATTCGTTAAAAAGCCACTCCCAACCGATGCCACACCGTTGTTTTGCCATATTCGCCATTTCACATAATTTCCACCATTTTTTGCACTTCGGCTGACCAAACTACCCCTCCGGTCACCACACGAGTTGAATGGCGGAGAGAAGAGCGGCTGGTCGTGAGCAAGGTGGATAGGGGCACGACGGCGGTGACAAGGAGCGGAGCTCGGCGGCGGCAGGGCTAGCTCCCGTGGCGTCGCTCTCCTCCTCCTTGCTAGCGGCCGCGACTAGTGTGGACAGGGGCACGACAGGGAGCATGGCGGTGGAAAGGCTTGCTCCTGCGGTGCTGCTATCCTCCTCCTCGCCAGCGGTCATGTGCAGCGTGGACAGGGACACGGCGAAGGCACCACGCTGCGCGGCCAGGAGCTCCCGCTGCGTCGCTCTCCTCCTCAACGGTGGCCACGGGGCCAACAGCTGACGGTGGCCATGGGCGGGGAGATGTCGGTGGCGGCATCGGCGGTTAGGGCCTCCCGTATGGCTGGCTCGACTTCTTTCTTCTCGGACGGCTGCGTCGGATTGCTCCTCGGATGATTTGGCGGAAGGGCTCGTCGCCTCCACCGCCAGGACCTCCTCCTCCGGCTCTTTCCCCTCTTCTCTCTCTTCATCCTCTCTATATCACTGAACCTAGTTGCTCCGGTCGCCGGCGACGATGGCGGTGGTGGTGGTGGGGTTGTACCGGACGGTAAGGACGAGGAGGGACGCCTTCGGGTCCGCCACCACACGCAAGTGGGCCACAACATGTATATTTATTAGGGGTGTTGTTCATCCGGCATTAATACCTAAGGTTGAAAAATGTCTGGTTTTTTAGGTCTAGGGAGTATTTCTTACTCATGCAATAATTCGGGAAGGTAATTCAGACTTTTTCAGAAAAAAAATATGACAGTGGGTCTAGGGGCATTAGATTTTACACTATTTGTCTCTCTTTTTCAAACATAAATAAATATTTTGATTTGTACAGTGTCCAGTAATAATTAATCATATTTTGAGAATGTTTTTTTCTAAGGATCGATTTTTCTCGTGTCCAGGAACTATGACCACGAATTCGCGTCCTACCTTTTTTATGTCCTCTACCAAATTACAAACTAAGTATCCTGTACCAAAATTTACCTCATTTATAATGTCAACAATTAGAAAAAATAGAGGGTTTTTTAATGTTTTATGATAAGTTAAACGTATATTTTACGGTTAGCGGCTGCACACGCACATCGACCCGACGGTGACGCAACACAGCTAAGGTAACATAGAATCCAAACCCTAGAAACAAGAAGGGGACCTCACCGATGAGGAACGACCGGAGAGGGAGAGACGGCGGTGGCGGCGGTCCGGCGGCAACTCCCTGAGACGACGGCGACGCTAGGGTTACACACAACACGGAGTAGATTAGATAGGCTAAAAGACAGCTGCAACGGCAACCATGCCAGCGGGAAAAAGGGCAGCTCACCAGCGACGCAACAACGACGATGGTGGTGACGAGGGGTGGTGGCGACGGCTAGCGACAGTTAGGGTGATGGCGCATGGGAGAGGAGGAGGTGGCAGCTAGGGTTTAGGCGGGTGAAAAGTAGAAAAAGAAGGGGGGGGGGGGGTATGATGACTTATATAGGGGAGATTGAGAAGGATACGCTGGGGCCGGTGGGGATGCGCAGCAAGGGGGGAGGAGGGCGTGCGGCTCGGCCGAGGGGGAGGAGGGGTGCGCGCACGGCCGTGGGGAGGAGGGAAAGAAATATGGAGGGAGGGGAACCTAAATAGGAAAGGTGGAGGAAAACAGATGTAGCGCCGTTTCGGGAAAGGAAAAGGAAACCGAATTGAAGTAGGAGTATGACTAAGCTCGCCATACAAAACGAAACCCAGGCGACAAAGGGGTTGGTGGATACGACGAACCGCGGACAGGGAGTGAACCGGGAACGGTTCACGACCAATGGAGAGAGAGGAAAGAATTATTAATTTAAATCCTGACATTTAACATTAACAAGGTTATTTTCTCTAATATGAATATTTCACTAAAATTCATGTTAGTCGTTTAAAGCAAAGAGAATTCGAAAAAAAAATTCTCCCTAACAATTCCGATTATTAGACACATTGTTAATTGGCAAAATTTTCTACAGGACATTCAAAAAAGTGTAATTAACTGATGGACACCGCAAGAACACGAATTTGCTTTCGAACACAAAAAAAAAACTAGTAATTAGCTGATGGACACTCGCAGCCATATTTTATTATTTCTAAAGATATTGGAGAGATAAACTAGTGTGAGAGTACAATTCTACCCCTGCACGGCTTCAATCCATCGGCGCCCTCGCTGAAGCTAGAAAATGGTCGCTGGTCGCGGTCGTCGACCACGCCACTGTTACTACTTCGAAGTGATGTTGTTGGACCACAAGGCGCTCTTGCTCCGGTCGCCGAGGACGTGGTGGGACGCCAAGCCAGTCAGGCTCGGCCTCGTCGACACCCTCGCCGGCGCCTCCAAGTACTGCAGGCTCAGCCCACGCGTCGGGCCGCTCAAGTCCAGCCTCACTGCCCAAGGACTGCGGCGGCGTTGCGCCCGGAGCTCACCAACACGATGTCCTGCGCGGCGGCGCCAGCGCCAGTCGCCACCACCGCTGTCGGAATGTCCGTGTCGTCCGTCACCCACATACACACAGCAAAACCATAAATTCCCAAAATTACAGAATCAACAGCACACGGTACCTCGCTGGAATGGCTCACCACCGACGACCACCACAAGCACAATCAAATGCAAGACTCCAAATCTTTCATATTTGGAAAAGCAAGCAAATTCTTCGAGATAAAAAAAAAACAATTTGAGCCATCCATAAAGTATAGATGTTTGCAAGATTGATGCTCCCATACGCAGCAGTAGCCATCACCATTGGAGTAGGCTACTGCCATCCGGCGGCTACTAACATTGCCTGAGGATTGTGCGCCATATCACCAGAATGCACTGTGGCCGCCGCTGACACCGGTGTGCGTCACCACCGCCACCGTCTCTATTGCAGCCCAAGAACAAATAATGTGTTGCTCGTGTTGACTATGGATTTGGATGACCGCTGTAGAGGAGGCAGTGGCAAATCTGGTGGAAATTGATGGGGGCTGTGACGACACTGAGTAGAGGGGACAGGCGATGGTCGGTGCTTGCTGATCTGAGGAGAGATGGTGAGAGTGGTGAGACCGGCAGCATCGACCTGCAAATCTACACGGATGAAGAAAGTTGCAGAACTTGTGGCTGGGATGGCGATGGTGCTCTTCGAGGAAGCCGAAGGGCAAAATTGTCTTTAATGTGTGTTTCTCTCTCCAATTTCTCTGAAAATAATAAAATATGTCCGCGAGTGTCCATCAGCTAATTACCAGTTTTTTGATGCCCAACAACAAATTCGTGTTCTTGCGGTATCCATCAGCTAATTACATGTTTTTTAGATGCCCTTTAGCAAATTTTGCCTTATTAATTTAGGGTTTGCTCCTAGTTAAAAAGAGTGCCTTCTATAGATGTTTTATTAGTGATTTATAAACTACGAGAAAAAGAAAACTCCGAGAGTGTGACATATGGCTCCAGCGCCGGTCGTAGGGAGAGCCAGCGGCCGCAGCCACCGTGCGGAGGAGTACCCGTGCCTCTGTCTTCTATGAGCTCGTCCTCACCCATTCATTTCCCTATCTTATTCTATTTGGGCCGAGGGGGCTGGCTCCGTCGTCCTCTTTAACTGTGGGGAAGTAGAGGGAGGGAGGAGAGTGGAACGCAGTGGTGGAGACCGGGTGATGTGACGACAAAACGAAAGTAGGGGACAGATGGACCCAGAAGTTGGGGGCGGTGCGTCCAGCTCCTCCTCCGCG
This sequence comes from Oryza sativa Japonica Group, assembly GCF_034140825.1. NCBI lineage: Eukaryota > Viridiplantae > Streptophyta > Magnoliopsida > Poales > Poaceae > Oryza > Oryza sativa. Next base: position 24,002,076 of record NC_089045.1, read on the forward strand.
AGCTCTGCCTCTGGCGAGTCCTAGGCTCGGTGACTTCAGAGAGAGGGGGGAGGAGGAGAGAGTGACATGTGGGACCCACAATCCTTGTATATTCCTGATGATGTGTATATTGCCACATGAGCGCCATGTTTGCCAAAATCAGGTTTGGTAAATTGCACGATATCGGAAGTTAGTAGTGTAAAATACCCAGTTTAAAGTTACAGAGTATATTTTAGAGAAAAAAAATGGATTAGTGGTGTAAAATGGACTTATATATCGCAAACAGCACCCACCAGAAGGGGCGTTGGATCACGAAACTCCTTTAATGTGTGTTTCTCTCTCCAATTTCTCTGAAAATAATAAAATATGTCCGCGAGTGTCCATCAGCTAATTACCAGTTTTTTGATGCCCAACAACAAATTCGTGTTCTTGCGGTATCCATCAGCTAATTACATGTTTTTTAGATGCCCTTTAGCAAATTTTGCCTTATTAATTTAGGGTTTGCTCCTAGTTAAAAAGAGTGCCTTCTATAGATGTTTTATTAGTGATTTATAAACTACGAGAAAAAGAAAACTCCGAGAGTGTGACATATGGCTCCAGCGCCGGTCGTAGGGAGGGCCAGCGGCCGCAGCCACCGTGCGGAGGAGTACCCGTGCCTCTGTCTTCTATGAGCTCGTCCTCACCCATTCATTTCCCTATCTTATTCTATTTGGGCCGAGGGGGCTGGCTCCGTCGTCCTCTTTAACTGTGGGGAAGTAGAGGGAGGGAGGAGAGTGGAACGCAGTGGTGGAGACCGGGTGATGTGACGACAAAACGAAAGTAGGGGACAGATGGACCCAGAAGTTGGGGGCGGTGCGTCCAGCTCCTCCTCCGCGAGCTCTGCCTCTGGCGAGTCCTAGGCTCGGTGACTTCAGAGAGAGGGGGGAGGAGGAGAGAGTGACATGTGGGACCCACAATCCTTGTATATTCCTGATGATGTGTATATTGCCACATGAGCGCCATGTTTGCCAAAATCAGGTTTGGTAAATTGCACGATATCGGAAGTTAGTAGTGTAAAATACCCAGTTTAAAGTTACAGAGTATATTTTAGAGAAAAAAAATGGATTAGTGGTGTAAAATGGACTTATATATCGCAAACAGCACCCACCAGAAGGGGCGTTGGATCACGAAACTCCTAATGGGCGATTGATCACCAGGGGCCGCTAGGGGCGATCGGATCTGGTCTCCCCCTCTCCTTCACGTGGTTTTCTTTTTTTAGCACCACATTACTTTCCTATTTTAGTAAATTTATGCACCTAAAGTTTGTACACCTCAAGTTTATACATCTAAAGTTTAGAAACCTAAAGTTTATAAGTCAAAAGTTTATATATCCGATTCAAATTTGAATTTAAATTCAAATTTTTTTTATATATAGTATTTCTATATATCTAAAGTTTATACACCTAAAGTTTATAGACCCAAAGTTTATAAGTCAAAAGTTTACATACCCGTTTCAAATTTGAATTTGAATTCAAATATTTTTTATATATAGTATTTCTATACATCTAAAGTTTATACACCTAAAGTTTATAGACTGAAAGTTTATAAATCAAAAGTTTACATACCCGATTCAAATTTGAATTTGAATTCAAATATTAGTTTATAGACCCAAAGTTTATAAGTCAAAAGTTTACATACCCGTTTCAAATTTGAATTTGAATTCAAATATTTTTTATATATAGTATTTCTATATATAAATTTTTTCAATTTTATTTTTTTATTTTTTTTAAATTTATAGTGTAGTATGAAGAGAAGGGGAGGAGGAAGGGAGGAGAGGTGTGTACACGGGGCATGGGGATCGATCGCTCGATCGCCCATTAGCCACACCCGTTGGATCAGATTCAATCAGACGTTCAGTTTTTCTTCTTTCTTTTTTTTTTTCTCGAGAAAATATCCACAGTCATCGTTGTCTCCTCCGGTCTCCCCTTTCCCCCAGCCGCCGTCTTAGGCGCTGCGCCACCCGGAATCCCGGAGCCACCGCCGCGCGCACCCTGATCTCGGGTGGCACCGAACCTTCAGCCGCCGCCACCGACGAGGAACGGCTGCCCAGAGCCTCCAGGGATTCGACGTTCAATCTTTGCAATCTCCTCCTCCAGCCACACCGCCGAAGGTTAGCACTCCATGCATGTTCGATCTTCGCAGACATCAATTCGGAATACGGTTTCCCCAGACTCCGATTTCGCGTGGAGTCAGAATCTCATCCTTTTTCTTGTTTTTCAGTCTCCGTGTCGGTTTTCTTCCCTTCCCTGACATGAGGTAGGTGTTATAAGTGGAGCCAGGAGCCTTTGAATCTTTGCAAGTATTCAAGCAGAAGCAGACATTGGATCTCAATCTGCACCAATGGAGGCCTGTAGCATAGCCAGGATTATCAACTTAGGGGATCTAGCTATGCGCCCGAAAAAATTGTGCCGTCTACTCATCAAACTCTTATCAGATCTCCTGCTGAAAGAATCCGGAAAATATGAATATGTGCATCCACCTCCTATGGAGACTCAAGCGGCAGATTTACCGGAGCTTTCACAGGATATGCTGATGGAGATCTTTGCCCTCCTGGAGATCCCTGACCTTGTTCGTGCGGGATCTGTCTGCCAATCCTGGCGTTCTGCCTACACCAGCCTACGCGACATGGGGCAGTACAAGCAGCAGACTCCCTGCCTGCTCTACACCACTGAATCCTCAGGCGAGAAGGTTTCATGCCTCTACAGTCTTGTGGAGAAGAGGGCCTTCAGGTTAACTCTCCCAGGGACGCCGCTGCACAAAAGACTGCCGATTGGATCCTCACATGGTTGGGTGGTTACTGCTGATGAGTTATCCGAGCTTCATCTTGTCAATCCAATCACCGGACAACAGATTGCCCTCCCACCGGTGATCACCATTGAGCAGGTGAAGCCCATCTTCAATGACATTGGTGTTGTCCAAGGCTACAAGATCGGATGGTACTGTGCAGAGAAAGATTATGGAGATCCGTATGGAGAGCCGTCGCCAATCCTTACTCCCAGTGAGCTGCGTGACCACCTATACTACAAGGCATTTGTGTTTCCTGATCCCTTGACTAGAAGCTTCATTGTGGTGGTCATCCACTATCCATTTTGTCAACTTTCCTTTGCAAGAGTAGGAGATGATAAATGGACCTGGTTACCCCACAACACTCGCTACAGAGATTGTGTATACCATGATGGTCTGTTGTATGCATTGACATCACATGGACAGATCGATGCCTTTGATATCACAGCCTCCGTTGTCACTAGGAAGGAAATTATTAAACACATGAAAGGTATTTCTGAGAGCATGTACATTATTCGAGCTCCATGGGGTGATCTTCTGCAAGTTTGGAGGACAGTGGATGCTGCAGAGCAGCAGGATGGGGATGACGATACTTTATGTTATGAGACTGAGGATGGTATAGTGCCTGTAATGCGTACTAAAGAAATCAAGGTTTTTAAAGTTGACATGGCAGCAAATAAGCTTGTGCAAATAAACAGCTTGCCATACCATGTGTTGTTTCTTGGTCACAACCAGTCGATTTGTCTTAGAGCTGAAGAATACCCACAATTAAGAGCAAATCATGTCTACTTCACTGACGACCATGTGGACTTGCTGATGCTAATTAAAAATGGCCCCCGTGATATTGGAGTTTTTGACTTGGAGAATCGCAGAAGGAAGAAAACTATATCACCGATCTGGTCTAGCTGGCCTAGTCCCGTATGGATAACACCAAGTATTGCTAAAGCTGATGGGTGGTGTGTGCCGTGTGGCGTGGGGACGCCGGTGATGGGAGGTAGGGAGCTAGCGAGGAGAGAAGGAGGGCTGATGGCATGTAGTCTCACCTAATAACTTTTAGTGATGAATGATTTATTTTTGTGAAAGAAGAAAAAATGATATGACAAGTGAGACCACTGCTATGTAAGCACCACCTAAGCCCAAAAGACCATGTAAACCGCCAAAGAATGTATATATCAATGTGGTTTTAAAAGTTCGAGGTTTTATATCTTGTATTGTGGTTGAGGGATTTGATGTAAAAATGAGGAATGTAAAGCAAACTTATTCCTTTTTACTAAGGCCCTGTTTAGTTCCCATGTAAAAACTTTTCATCCCGTCACAATGAATGTTTGGACACATGCATGGAGTATTAAATATTGACAAAAAAAACTACTTCTTCCATCCCAGAATATAAGAAGTTTTAGGGTTAGACACGGTTATTAAGAAAGTAGGTAGACGTGAGTGCTGGAAGATTGTGATTGGATGAGTAGTGGAGGTATGTGAGAAAAGAGAATGGTGGAGGGGTTGTGATTGGTTAGGAAGAGAATGTTAATTGATAAGTTGTTATATTTTGGGATAAATCCCGAGGGCTAAAAATTGTTATATTTTAGGACGGAGGGAGTAATTACACAGATTGCGTGTAAATTGCGAGACAAAACTTTTAAGCCTAATTGATGCATGATTTGACAATGTGGTGCTACAGTAAACATTTGCTAATAACGGATTAATTAGGCTTAATAAATTCATCGCAGTTTACAGGCGAAATCTGTAATTTGTTTTGTTATTAGGTTACGTTTAATACTTCAAATGTCTATCCGTATATCCGATTAACACGCCAAAACTTTTCGTCTCACGAACTAAACAGGCCTAAGATGCCGCAGCTTGTCGCCCTTGCACTTGGGCTGGGAAGCCTGGAACGTGTTGCGACTGACGCTCCATGCATCATGAATTCGTTACCGAGCCAGTAGATCGACCAACCATGCAGTCTCTACATCACATGCTAAATTTTTAGAATAGGATGCCTAATTAAAAATCTAAAACAGCATCTATGTTTTGAAAAAAAAAACATGTTAACACGGCATTAAAAACGGATGAAATGCGAAAGGGCATGTAACCTAGTGGTTACAAGAGCCTCTTTCAGTGGTAGCCTGTGGTGACTTCGTCAATCTCTCCAGGATTTGTCGGCCCAGTCTTCGAAGATGCTCATAAGGGTAGGGGTTCGCGTGCATGTGTTCATAGGGGTGAGTGCGTTGTGAGTGTCTGTGTTGTACTGTGTAATTCTCAAAAAAACAAAAATGGATGAAATATTTTTGAAATATTCAAACTTATGGCTTTTTCAAGCTTATCATATTACTTGGCTAAACTCTTGTGTACTATATTGTTACCCCAAGGCTGAAAATTATTATCAAGAAATTCCTAAAAATGTTCGAGAATGTGATTACATATTGCCTTTTTTTATATAAGATGCCGTTGCCTTTTCACGTTTGATAATTCATCTTATTTACTAAATAAATAAAAAGTATAACTTAATATTATAATTTCTTTGATGATAACACAAGTCGCAATAAAATAACTGATATTTATTTTTTAATAAAAAAATGGTCAAACGTAATGTCAAAAGTCAATGGTGTAATACATTAAAAAACCGCGGGAGTATGTTATATCCAATGCATTATTTATCTATACCACGCATTTGAGGCTATCCAACAAACCCTTTTTTTTTACGGCCTATCCAGTCCCACCTATTTATATTGCTATTATACCACATAACCACCCATTCTCTCCATCCTATTTCCCATTTCTCTAGATCTACCGATTGAGTGTAGTGGCATCGACCAATGATAAGGTTATGGGTGGAGCGGCATTAACTGCGAAAGTCCTTTGAAATACCTAGAGCAGAGGTGAATAGGCAATTTTCCTGATACACTTTGCAGCGGATCAGATATGGCCAAAACTTCTGGTCTTATGGCCAGAACTGCCGGTAAATAACAAGGGAGGTTCCGGTCATACACGAAAACCCTCGAAGGGGAACATATCACAAGCATGTTTCCAATGGCTAAAGAGACAATAACTAGAAGGGTAAACTATTAAGAAACAAGTAGGATAACAGGAATAGACATATCGAGTAGCACTAGGCAATACAATGGTAAAGCGGTAAAAAGAGGGAAAGGTAGAGAATGAAAGAATTCTATTACTCCAAGCAACCATGTTTCTCTCGACCCCAAGTCTCACCAAACAACCACAAAGATTGAGCTCGGTACCCACTCAAACTTTCTAAGAATAAAAAACCCGATGAAGAATACCCGGCTTCAATCCTAAAGTACTCAAGCCAAAACTCTAGCTCTCAGAAGCATACCGATCCCCAAGTATCACTCAATCACTCAACGATGTTTCCTCTATCCCATAAAAAACCAACTTAGCACTGTCCAAATTTATAGAGGAAAAATATATATGAAAGGCTATGCATGCATGGTAGTAGGTCTAGATAAGGGAACAACCAACCCCTCGAAATGGCATTGGCAACTAGCTGCTACACAAAGCTAGAATTTCCGGTACCTATTCTAGAATTTCTGGCCAAAACTTAGTCACTCGCAGAAGGGAGAGACCTATATTTTCAGTCCTTGTGACACGAACTTTTGGTCAGCCCTTGCTGCCCTGGTCCTAGCGAATAGCGACCACAACTTCCTATTAGTCCTCTCAACATAGCCCCCATGCCGGAACTTTCAACTCTCAACTTAACCACCGAAATTTTGACAAATTGATCCTTTCAAAAAACTTATTTCAAAGTAAACCGTGTCAAAAACTAATTTCAGAAATAGGCCGTGACCTCAGTGCCAACCCTGATACGGTGAGCTAAAGCGTTTCAGCGCCACTACCGTTGCCGCTAAGATTGTATGAACTCGTCAGCTATGAAGAGCTCATCGTCGTAGTGTGTGGTGCTGACCTCTGTATACTTTAAAATTGTGTGGGAGCTGCCAAAGTAATGAACTGTAGCTGCCAAAGTAATGAACTGTAGATAGCCCAGTGGTATTGTTGCGGAGTAGCCATCCAGGGCACAACAGTTCGGTTCTATTCCTGTCCCCATCATTTTAATCATTGTTTATCTCAACTTGCTCTTTTATGTTTCCTTTGAATGTTCACGTGCTTTTTACAACTCATTTTATTTTAAAACTTGGAAGGAACAAATATAAGAACCAAAATTATACTATTCAAGTTTATAAAATTTTAAGTTTGTAATTGTTGAGTTACATATTTTATTGAGATTAACATTATATGTCAAATTTGTTTGTTCCAAATTCAACATAAAATAAATTTTACACACAACCTGTGATTCTTTGGAAAATAAATTAATAGGACCAGAATTCGAGAAGGATAAGTAAAAATAACTGAAAAGAAATAAATACACTAACGTGGTTGGAACCTGTGCCCTAGATGTTCAAACTTCACTGTACTACCACCGTGCCAGCTTCACTTGATTATCCAAGGTGGCCCGTGCACGGTTTTAGCACTGAGATCATCACCAACACACATGGCTCTGAGCTCATGTCAGCGCCAACGATGATGACGCTGAGATTATGGTCCATTTCTGAAATTAGTTTTTAGTATGATTTATTTTTAAAATAAGTTTTTTTGGAAGGGTTAATTTGTCAAAATTGTGTACTTAACCATTTTCCTAGTGCAAGGATCAAAGGAAACTTTTGAGCACTTTGAAACCATCCAGTCTTTCTCCATGTGTCCATGGATCGAGTGATGTCCAAGGAGATGCTCTGGACCAAGTTGATGCGACAGATCATATCAGTGTAAGCTCTTATAAGTAGAGGTAAGCTTAGCTCTTTTGTTTTCTTGTTTCTCTATTCATTGTGCATCCATCGTAGCAGTGGCAGATCCAAAACTTTTTTATGAGCCTGACTGAGCGAGCCTAACAACAAATAAAAAACACATATGGCTATATAAATCATCGTATTATTTTGGGATGAGCATTTACTTTTAATATTGAAGGAATTAAGAAGGTGCGTTTTTTTGGTTAAGGGATGTATTTGGTCAGCTTTCTCGGTGCAGTCACTGGGTATGTCCTCCATCCATGGAATTGATGGACAATTTTCCTTCTCTTGAATGAAAAAAGAACTGAAACTACTAATGCCTACACCAATTTAAATATTTGATCCGTGCTTTGCAAATGCGTCATGCTGCTATCCTAGCCATATCTAAGCGTAATTCTATTACACTAGGAAAGTAGCTCGCGCATACGCGCAGGCACCTTATTTAATGTTGATTTAGTTTTTATTACGAATGTTAGGATGATATTGTTGAAATATTTTTTGACTCTATTTTAAACATATTTTGGTTAATAATAGGTTTGGACATTGGTTATGTTTTTCTTCTGATTATCCTTGCAACGTATAAACTCTATACTAAAATTATTTGAAACTGTACAACCAAGAAAAAATTGTGTCACAATGATGGAGTTGGTTCATATATATTTGTACTATATGTGATTCTTTTTTAGAATATTTAGCATTTCAGTTTCCAAAATTTTACTAACATTTTTTATTGTGTGCTATAGATGACTTTATGGATTTATTATATATTAATGAAATTATTTTTCATTAAAACATAGCTAATAGACTACTTTATCTAATTAAAGATAGACTTATATTGCTTATACTCCCTTCGTCACATAAATTCGATGAGTCAAATTTTATCCCAAAACAATAGAGGAATTTATATGTAACCGGGACAAAGTCATTTTTTAAAGAATACTACCAAGATAATCTCCTAAGCACTATATTATTGTTTATATTTTGACAAATATCTATAGTGTAACGTCAGGTTTGTTTTCAACACCTATTGTTCAAAATCACATGAGACATCTTTACTAATTTGAAGAATATATTTATTTTTTTCAAACTTATTACAATAACTAATTCGTTGTAGTATATTTCTGGCGACGTCAGTATGGTGTATGACATACCTCCATCAACTATACATTACATGTTAGAATTTCTCAACTATAAGAAAATATATCATGTATGAGTAGTTTATTACGCACATGTTACTTGATTATTTATTTGTTATCAAAACTATATAGCAAACAAAAAACATACATAATGACCATAAATATCAAGATGGATTAAGGAGTTGTATTATATATAGCAAGATCATAGGCTGGAAATATTTTTGATAATTATTTTCACATCTATGTTGTATTTATTCTCTCACTTCTCAAATTCCAATCAAATAGTCTTAAAAAATTCCAATTTTTTGACAAATTAAAATTAAATCATATCTACTTAAAAACAACTAAATTATGTTATTTTCATTTTTTTTCACATATGTAGATTTAAATTAGTGTTATATATTCCTCTAGTGGTATCTGACACCCTAAACTAAAATATGATGTAAAATTATTTAAAAATTAAAGGTCAGATGTTTTATTTTTTTCTCAGAATTTCTTTGATTTCTCTAATTTATTAAAGTGTCGAGTGACGATTTAGGAGTGTTTGTAGTACATACGTATTTTCTATCACACGTTTTCCATGTGAACTTTACGAACGAACGTACGTATTTTATCTCTTACGTGGCTGGGGATTAGGAAGGAGAGATTATTTTTTTATTTTTTTAAAGTATGATAATCTAATGGTCTAAAATATTGGGTCTATCAATTTAACTAAAAATAAATGCTACATTTTTCTTAGAGTATCTATGATTTTCTCTAATTCATTGGAGTGCCATGTAGTGATGTAGGTGCGTTTATGGAATACCGCATGACGGATTGGTAGCGTTTGTAGAAGGTTTAATAAACTTTTAGTTTATAACAGATAGATAGATAGATAGATTATAAGCTGTTAGTTATTTAATGTTTGATTTTATTTAATCTTAAACTTATAATATGTTAGTTATATAATGTTTGATTTTATTTAATCTTAAATTTTGCTACGTAGAAAACTAAAAGATGGAAAGAGTAATCGACGATAGGAGATAGGAGACGGAGGGATGGACGTACGTATGTTAAGTAGGTGATGATGGGGAGAGGATGCCCAGGAGGTGGTGGGTTAGGGGTAGGATTGGATTTACGGATGGGTTGTGGGATTTTGTGAAATAATTTCTTCGATTTCTCTATTTATTATACATTTTCCCGGTGAACTTTACGAAAGTATGCATTTTTTTCTCATACGTGGACGGAGATTAGGAAGTAGAGATCACTTTTTTATTTTTTTAAGTATGATAATCTAATGGTCTAAAATATTGGGTCCATCAATGTAAGTAAAAATAAATATCTATAATTTTCTCTAATTAATTAGAGTGTCATATTGTGATGTAGAAATGTTTGCAGAGTACCACGTGATGGATATGTAGCATTTGTAGAAAGTTTAATAAACTTTTAGTATATAATAGATACATGGATTATAATATGTTAGTTATCTAATGTTTGATTTTAATTAATCTTAAACTTTGCTAGGTAGAAAATTAAAAGATGAAAAGTATATATAAGAGATGATAGGAGACAGCTGGAGGGACTGACGTACCTATGTTACGTAGGTGATGATGGGGACATGATGCCTAGGAGGTGGTGGGGTAGGGGTGGGATGGGATTTATGGATGTGTTGTTGGATTTTGTTTAAAGATAGATCTAATGGTGAAAAATAATGGATCCATTGTATTAAATAAAAATTAAAGGTCGGATGTTTTCTTTTTTTTCTCGGAATTTCTTTGATTTCTCTAATTTATTAAAGCATCGAGTGACGATTTAGGAGTGTTTGTAGTATATACGTATTTTCTATCACACGTTTTCCATGTGAACTTTACGAACGTACGTATTTTATCTCTTACGTGGCTGGGGATTAGGAAGGAGAGATTATTTTTTATTTTTTTAAAGTATGATAATCTGATGGTCTAAAATATTGGGTCTATCAATTTAACTAAAAATAAATGCTACATTTTTCTTAGAATATCTATGATTTTCTCTAATTCATTGGAGTGCCATGTAGTGATGTAGGTGCGTTTATGGAATACCGTGTGATGGATTGGTAGCGTTTGTAGAAGGTTTAATTAACTTTTAGTTTATAACAGATAGATAGAAAGATTATAAGCTGTTAGTTATTTAATGTTTGATTTTATTTAATCTTAAACTTATAATATGTTAGTTATATAATGTTTGATTTTATTTAATCTTAAATTTTGCTACGTAGAAAACTAAAAGATGGAAAGAGTAATCGACGATAGGAGATAGGAGACGGAGGGATGGACGTACGTATGTTAAGTAGGTGATGGGGAGATGATGCCCAGGAGGTGGTGGGTTAGGGGTGGGATTGGATTTATGGATGGGTTGTTGGATTTTGTAAAATAATTTCTTCGATTTCTCTATTTATTAGAGCGCTAAGCGATAATTTAGGACCGTTTGTAGAAAGTTTAATAGATGTTTAGTATATAATAGATTTAAAAAATGCAACAGGATCATAAATTAGATACTCTCTCTATCCCATAATATAAAGCGTGGTCAAAGTTGACATGGTCATCAAAACTAATCTTTAACTTATAATTTTTCATATACTATAAGTTTAATAGTAACAAAATTATAACCATATGAAAGTAAATTTAAATTTCAATCTAATGATATATTTTTAACAAATAGAATTTATTTTATATTATATAAAGTGTTAGTCTTGAAATATGTGCGCGCTTTATATTGTGAGATGGTGGGAGTATATTTTCTTTTAAAAAATTAAAAGATGGTTGTGGAATGGTGGGAGTATATTTTCTTTTAAAAAATAAAAGATGGTTTAAAGAACGTTGATTGGATATTTTATATTTTTTATTATAAATCTTAATTTTACTATATATTTATATTTGTGAAGTAATATATTTTATTTCTATATTGTAAAAAATAAAATAGACCGTCAATTTTTTTCCTCCGGGCAGCAGAAGGAAAGCTTCGTTTTCAATAGTAATGTACGTACTCAAATTTTTGTTTCAAATCATACGTACGTACGTACTTACCTACGTAGGGAAACAACAGTCATGTTTGTATCATATATACAGTCGGAGGAAGTTATTATTTCTTAATAATAAATTTAATCTAATGGTGTAAAATAACGGGTCCACAAATTAAGCGAAAATCAACGGTACGGTTAGGATGGGTCCACCAATTTAAGTGAAAATCAACGGTAAGATTAGATAGTGCCATGTGACGGCTCAAGAGCGTTTATAGGAGTGTCACATAGCAGCGTTAGAGCGTTTGTACGAAGTTTAATGGACTTTTAGTATATAATAGATAGATAGATTTCTTCATATTGTACTATTATGTGAATTCACGCCGATATCAATTAATCTCTACTACTTGAAAAAAGCTTAGTGGTGGTCTTGAATCCTCACCCTAGCAGATCCACAGAGCGTGTACCGATTGAATCCAACGGCTCGGATCATGTTTCCCCCTATTTTCTCTCCCCCTCAACGATAGATTTGATAATTCAACACTCTTTAAGATGTGCTTTGATTATTTGACATCCTGACCTACTTTCATTCACTCGAATGGTCTTATATATCATCCTCACAAGTGTCAATTAAAGCAATTAGTCAGCGAGAAATTTGTGAAATTATCAAATTTTATCCCTCTTCAACACCGTCTCCCGCCTTGCCGGCGCATGGCGGCTGAGGGTGAGGGCACCTGATGACGGCACACGACGACCCAATCGCTGGTTCGTCGTCCGCCTCCTTCGCCCCGCCCCCGATCTCCGCCACCTCTTCTCCTGCCTTGCAGGTATCCTCCAACACAAAAGGGATGAGGGCGAGCACGACGGCTGAGGGTGAGTGTAGCTGACGATGGCACACGACGACCCCAATCGGCTGCACACAGTATCTTCCCCAAATCCTATTCCCAATCTCTTTCTACAAATCCATCTACAAATTTTCAGATTGCGGATTTTGTCATTTTAGGCGTGTTACATTTCAAACATGGGAATTAGAGATTGGGGATTTTGTCTTTGCCTGTGATGTCTACAAATTATGTTGAATGGACAACACTAGGACAGCTGCTTGTGTAGAGACTGAATGACACTGATTTTTTGTCTAGTTTGTTCTGGTTTTTCTGTTCACACCTTATGACCATTGGAAACTGAATAAAAATATGAATGTAAGTAATGACAATATGTATGGTTTTGAGCTTCTTTGAACGACATTAGAAACTGAATGACAAATTGGAATGGAATCGGAAACTGAATGACAGATTGGAAGTAATATGGATGTACGTATGTGAGAACAATATGAATGTCCCTGAGCTTCCTGTTCTGAATGGCATTAGAAATTGTCCAGGAGTACCACTACTCCAAAGAGCGTCTCATTTACTCCAATGTTATTGCATATCTGGAGTGGAAATCTGATGTTGGACAGTGGACACCATAATTTTCATTTCAGTCTCAGTAGATAATGACTGGCTGTGAATTCCTGTGAGCCTACCCTATTGTAATTTGTAAATAAGCACACATTCAATCACTGTATACTCTGAATTGCGGATTCACGGTACTCTGAATTTGTATTCTATGTCACTAGTGTTTATACTCTTAATTCCTTACAAGCAGACATCCAGTCATTGGATATTCTGAGTTCTGAACAACCACAAATTCAGTCACCTATTCTGCAGAAGCAGACATTCTGCACAAGATTCACTATAGTTGGTTGCAGTATTGAAGAAAAGTTATCTGAATTTTTCTGCACTAGAAAAAGATTTTGCTGACGACGGCACATGACGACCCCAACCTGCTGCATGGTATCTTCCCCCAAACCCTAAATGCCCATGAACATATAATCTGAATACTATTATAAGAATGGTATCTTGAATATTTTGTAGTTTTCAAAACCACATTCTGAACATTAGTGCAAGTTCAATTTTTTTATTTTCTGTTTATGATTATGTATCCATGGATCATATCTGATTGCAAGGTTCAGGAAAATCTCCTTGACATCAATTAGAAATTTAGAAAATTCAATAGGGCAGTGTTGAGGTGTTAGGTTCACCGACATCGTTAGCGGGTGATGTCTGCTAAGATTTTTGTGTGGTTAGCAGCTTTGCCACTGTTTGTTTATATCACCAAAACTCAAATCAAAAGGCATCACCAAGGCAACCAAACCAAACCCCATGGATGGTCCAAGGTTGTGAGTGAGTGAGTCCCAGTATTCATCATAATTTGATTCTGCTCATCCGGATGTTACTCTGAACATGACAAAACGTAGGATATTTCCTTTATCCATACCATCATCCCTTTATCTGATGAATTCTCCTTTTTTTTTAATCCATTCTTGAGGTTTGGTGTGGTTTGTGGAGTTGCTAAGATAACAGCTCAAATCTGGACTCTACTCTTCTTTTTTTTTTAAAAAAAAATAATAATAAGTTTGAGGTCTGAATATTATGTTTGAGGTCTGGAAGTAACACTGAGATTGAGTTTTGAATCATAGTTCAGTCCTGATATTATATCCCCAATCCATGCATGTTGTGTTGCTTGCATCACTAGACATCCTAGCAGCATGGATTGAGTAACTACAATTTTGGTTGCGGCAAATATTTCTGAAAGAACCTGTTACCCTGAACATGATTTATCTCTTGAAATTTCTCAGGTTATTGACTTATTGTTGCCTTCTGTTTCCTTCAGAGATACTAGATTTTGTACTCACTGAGTCATTGTCATCATATACATGTGGTGCTGCTACCCATGATACTAAGTTTGCCTAGATAATGTATGACGCCGTTTACTTCTTGACAAACGTTTGACCATTGTCTTATTCAAAAAATTTATGTAATTATCATTTATTTTATTGTGACTTGATTTATCATCAAATGTTTTTTAAGCATGACATAAATATTTTTATATTTGTCAATTTTTGAATAAGACGAATTGTCAAACGTTGGTTAAAAAAGTTAACGGTGTCATACATTAAAATATGGAGAGAGTAATTTTCAGACTGCATTGGGATCGTTAAGAACCATTGTGGATTATGTTGTGGACAAATCTATGAAAACTATATTGTTTATGCTGCTGTATGATGTGGTGTATTTAGAAGGATTTGGAATCAAATAAGGATATGAGAAGATTTCCAGCTGTCAACATATATCCTCTATTCCTCAACATATTTGCCACCGTGATAAATCACATAATTCTAACTAAACGACATTTTCCTTTTGCAGGCGGATTAGCAACTACCAATGAAACATGCATCATTTTTAATCCTGATTCGCATCAGCACATGAATTCAATCTGTTCTTGTCCCGGTCTAGAAGTACCCTAGTCATTGGCTAGGAGTAGTGGTTTGGCGGTGTGGAGATCCACCTCTAGAAAGTCTGGCGACGGCCACCGCTGCTTCCAAGAGACGAAATACACCTCCGATCATCCTAAGCAATGGCTAGTAGGAACGACTGCACCCTTGCCATCTCGATCATGGTGTGTATGCGTGTGGACCGTCGCGTGGCATCGAAGGCGAAACGACAGCCAACACAATCCGTCCGTCCAATGCACGTTCGCATGCAAGAATTTGCAGGACGACGTACGGCCACACCACTCTGACTGCGTGGCAGATTCTTGACGATGGCTCAGCCGGCGCGCGAGCCCAGCACACATATGGGCTGCGGGCCTTTCGCTTTGAGGAACTTAATTTGAGGCCCATACGGTGCAGCTACTGTTCTTGTGCGGATTTAGTCCCACCTCGCTCACCGAATGAACATTGCACTAACTTATAAACCGAGGCATGGATGCTGCCGACGAGAAACACTGGAACTTGAGCTGGGCAGATCGTGCAATATTCGTTATCGGATTTGCACGAAACCATATATTGTTTAGGTATAACTTGTTCATTCTGGGCCTTGGATTTCAGCGACTACGGCGAGTTCACCCCTACTACTAGCCCAACACTGTTTCTATAAATCCACGGGCTTATGTGTTTTTTTGGGCTTTCTCGTGTTGTGGGCTAATAGCCCTTCCGCGCGCGACAGAGGAGGCGGCCGACGTCGCGTATGGGCGTACGGTTCCCTTTTTTTTTGTTTTTTTCTGTTTTTTTTTCTTCTGTATCTTTTCCGGTTTTCGTTTTTCCTTTTTTTTTCTTCCCGTATATTTTTCTGTTTGTCCGTTTTCTAATACGTATGTATGCAAACTTTATATACGTACGAATACAAACTTTATATACACGTATACAAACTTTGTATACACGTATGCAAACTTTTATATACTTATATACAAAGTTTGTATATGTGTATATTTTGGGTTTTTATACATACATATACCAACTTTATATATACGTATACAAAGTTTGTATACACATATATAAAGTTTATATACATGTATTTTTTAGATTTTTTATACGTATATACACATAAACTTTATATACATGTGTATATCTTTTTTATACATTAAAAGTGCATGCATATAAAAAATTATGTATATATACACATGTATGTATATACTATGTATATACACATATAAACTTTGTATATATGTATACAAAGTTTATACGTATGTATATATATACGTATATATATACATATAGGACGTATATATAGGCAAGAGATCGGACTAGAGGGGGCACTGATCGCGCGCGCGCGGCCGCGCGCGACTGGTCGCGACTGAACTCGTTGCCGTACGTTCACTTTTTAGGTAAAAAAACGCTATTCATCACTATTTAATTTAATTTAATTCATCACTAATAATTTTTACCCCCAAAATATCGCCTACATCGAATTGCCCCGTAAACTCGAATACCAGATATTTCACACCATAAACTTTTAAAACCGGACGAATTACCCCTGACTCAATTTAGAGTGGTTTTCATCCTACGTGTACACGTGGCAGTTCCGAACGGTTTTGTCCTACATGGCATACATGTGACGCTAACGTGGCAATCTAATCCAAAAAAAAGATCATAAAAAAATTAACAGGGCCATACATGTCATATAGAGTAGTACTAAACTCTCTCTCTCCCCTCCGACGTTGCGGGAGCGGCGTGGCGCGGAGCCAAACACGATGGAGACAACATGGATGGCAGGTGGAGCCGAGGAGCCATGCTCGTCGGCGAGGACTAAGGAGGAGTTGTGCGCCGGTGGATGCGGAGGAGGAGCCACGCGCCCCGGCGGAATCGAGGACTCGTCACCATCACGGAGGTTCAGGGCACCTCGGCATAGCTAGAATACTTCAGCCGCTGCGAGGTTATTCTTCACCGGAGATCAATAATATATATGCATGGCTGCCCCCTTCGGAAAGACCTCGCCTGAGATCGAACAAAAGGCCGACACAATCTGTTATTGTCCTGGTGTGCAAGTACCCTGGCCATCGACTACGAGTAGGGGTTTGGCGGCGTGGAGATCCACCTCTAGGAAATCTGGCGATGACCGCCGCCGCTTCCGAGAGACAAAAGCCACCTTCGACCACCTCGAGCAAAAGGTAAATACCGATGGAATTGATGCGACTTAACAGGAGAACCTGACAAAAAAGACAACGATTACTACTACTACTAGGCAAGCAATGCAAGAAGGCCCGGCCCCTCTCACACCCTCTGTTTGTGGTGAACCACCAACGAAAAAGGAGCGGAGAGGTCGGAGAAAGCGGCGATGAGCTATAGCGAGATTGAGAGAGAGAGCGAGCGAGCGAGAAAACTCTTGTGGCCCCGCTAAGCAATGGATAGTAGGAATGACTGTGCCGTCGCCATCTCAATCATGGTGTACGTGAAACGTGATCACCGCGATCCTGACCGGGTTTAATATGTTCTTGTCCTGGTTTAGAAGTATCCTAGTCGTTGGGTGGGAGTAGGGGTTTGGTGGCGTGGAGATCCACCTCTATGAAGTCAGGCGACGACCACCGCTGCTTCCGAGAGACAAAAGACACCTCCGATCATCCTGAGCAATGGACGGTAGGAACAACTACACCCTCACCATCTCGATCATGGTGTACGTGATCACCGTGATGCCAGGTTACCTGCAGAGTGTCTGGGCCAAGATGGAGACGGTGCCAGTCATGCTGGGGCATGCAGCCCCATAGGTACGAGATCATCTAGTTGCGTGTGTGCGCGTGGCAGATTCTTGACGATGGGGAATAAGTTCATCTGAGGTCACTTAACTTGTCAACGAATCTAATTTTTGTTCCTCAACCGAAAAACCAGACACAACGGGTCCCTCAACTATTAAAACCGGTGCAGATAAGGTCCCTTGGCGGTTTTGGCGGACGTGGCGCCTACGTGGCTAATTTGACTCGGTCTTCATCTGATGTGGCACTGACATGGCGCTTACGTGGCAATTTAATCCAGAAAAAATAATAAAACCCATGGGACCCACATGTCAGTTCCACACACAAAATAATAAAAAAAGTGGGCCCACCTGTCATTCTCATCCCTCTTCTTCCTCCTCTCTCTCCCCATCTCCCTTCATCTCTCTCTCGGACTGGGATCCTCTCTCCAGGCGCAACGGAGAGGCAGTGGCGCATGGCGGCCGGCGGGAGAGGAGGGAGCGGCGCGACAGCGGAGGCACGGCCCGGCGGCTGTGGATGGAAGAGGAAGGGGCGGCGGAGCTTCTTTTCTCCCTCTCGGTCTCTCCCCTCTCCACGCCATAGATCTCTCCCTCTCCCACTTACCCGCAGCCATGGCGGAGGACGCCCCCAGAGCCGCCGCCGCCGCCGAGGGGAGCCAGCATGCGTCGGCCGCGGAGGGAGGCTCCGCCGCCGGCCCGCCGCTCCCGCGGCACCAGTCGCCAAGGCCACGGAGGTGCTGCTCCCGTCGCTCAACATCTGGCCGCTGTCGCAGCGCACGCCGGCGAGGAGCAGACATTGATTTGATTCCAAGATTTTTTTTTAGCAAGGGTCAAGAACCCCATTTCTTAATTAACCCTTTCTTTTACTAAAAATGATCGTACCAGTACAGGTTCAGCCAAAGCGGCAAGCGATTTGATTCCAAGATAGTATCAGCTTAGCTAGCAGTGGCTAGCTAGCCATGAGTAATAGTGGCAAGGAGCAGCGGCGGATGGACCGGTTCATCGTGATCCCCTTCTCCACCTGCCGTAATGGATCCAGCGTGGACGTCGTCGATGGAGGCGGCAAGAGCGGCAAGAAGCCCCAAGGTTCGTTGTTTGGAGTCTTGGATGCTTATTCTTCACTTCTGCTCTATCTTGTCGATTGTTTTTTGCGGGGTGATTTAGGAGTTTGGTATTAGTGATGTTGTGTACGTGTCTAGGCGGCGGCGGCGAGGGTGGCGGCGCGGCGGACCACCACCGCCAGCACGTGGCGCACATCGGCTGGGACGGCAGCACAAACACCACCACCAGCCTCCGCTCATGGAACCGCGCCGCGCCGCCGTCCTCCTCCTCCTCCACCACCACCGCGTCCACCTCGTCAGCCTTGGCGGCGCCGGTGACATCAAGAAGGAGTCGGCGCCGGCGGGGCCTCAGTTGTGCAGCTCATGTCCTACCGTCTGCCGCAGCCAGGGCCAACTCCCACCGCCCCTTCCTCTTCCGCCCACAGCTGCCAGAGCCGTGCCTCCGCCACCGCGCCGCTCCCTTCTCTCCCGCCGGCCGCCGTGCGCCGCTGCCTCTCCGTCGCACCTGGAGAGAGGATAGGGCAGAGAGATGAAGAGAGGGAGATGGAGGGAGAGGAGGAAGAAGAAGAGGGGTGAGAATGACATGTGGGGCCCACATGGGCCCCACCATTTTTTATTAATTTATGTGTGAAACTGACATGTGGGTCCTACGGGTTTTATTATTTTTTCGGAACGAATTGCCACGTAAGCGCCACGTCAGATGAAGACCGAGTCAAATTAGCCACGTATGCACCACGTCATCCAAAACTACCCTTAAATTAGCCACGTATGCACCACGTACATTGCACTACCTTATAAACCGAGGCATGGACGCTGCCGGCGAGAAACACTAAAAGTTGAGATGGGCAGATCGTACAATATTTGCAAATGGCATTGCACGATTCAATGCCTTTGTGAAGGTCTACTTTGTTTATTCTGGGCCTTGGATTTCCTCGTCTTGATTGAACTAGTTGTGTCCTACACTGACTCTTTTTTTTTTTGGAAAATCACTATTTAATTTAATTTTATTCATCACTATTCATTTTAAAAATTCATTGTGTTACTGAGCTTGTTGTGTCCAACGATCAATTTTTGGAAAAAAAAAACTATTCATCACTATTTAATTTAAGAAAAAAAATACAAATTACCCCTGAACTATCGCGTCGATCGAATTACCCCCATAAACTCGAATACCAGATATTTCACACCACTTTTAAAACCGGACGAATTATCCCCCTACTCAATATAGAGTGTTTTTCATCATCGTTGGACACAACAAGCTCAGTAACACAATGAATTTTTAAAATGAATAGTTCATTTTAAAAATTCATTGTGTTACTGAGCTTGTTGTGTCCAACGATCAATTTTTGGAAAAAAAAACTATTCATCACTATTTAATTTAAGAAAAAAAATACAAATTACCCCCTGAACTATCGCGTCGATCGAATTACCCCCATAAACTCGAATACCAGATATTTCACACCACTTTTAAAACCGGACGAATTATCCCCCTACTCAATATAGAGTGTTTTCATCCTACGTGTACATGTGGCAGTTCGTCGAAACCGTTTTGTCCTACATGGTATACATGTGGCGCTAACATGGCAATCCAATCCCCCCAAAAAAAAAATTAGCAGGTCCCACATGTCATATGGAGTACTACTAAACTCTCTCTCCTTCCCTCAGATGTCACGGGTGCGGCGTGGCGCGGAGCCAAACGCGACGGAGACGACAGGGATGGCAGATAGAGCCTAGGAGCTGTGCTCGCGCCGGCGAAAACCAAGCAGGAGCTGTGCACCGGCGGATGCGGAGGAGGATCCACGCACGCCGGCGCAATTGTCACACCCTAAAAATCCCAAATATATAAATTGTTGTTTAGTTGAAATTATTAGAAATAATTTTAAAAGCCTAGAAGAGAAGATCTAATTTTAAATAATAAATTCCAATATAAAAGTGGTCCAAATAAAATTTTATTAAATACTTCACTTGATTCTATAGTTACTAGATTTTTCTGGGATTTATTTGAGCCAAGGAAGTATTTTTAATAAATAGAATTGTATTTCATGAATAATTTAAATTGAAAAAGTTTTAAAATTCCTCCTTTTGGCTTTGGGCCCAAAGTCGGCCCAAAACCGCTCCCTCTCTCCCTGGCCCAGTCGGCCTGCAGCCGAGCCGCCGCTCGCGCGCGCGCGCTCCCTCCCGTTGACAGGTAGGGCCCACCTGTCGGACTCGTCGTCAACCTCCCGCCGCCCGGCCGAACCCTAGCCGCGCGTCTCCGCCGCCGCCCTTCCAAAATTCGGCCGCCACTTTCCCGATCCGGTCGAATTAATAGAGGGGAAATGATCCCCGAGGTCTCCTCTACCTTTTCTCTTTTGGAATCATAGGCTAAAATCGTTTGGAAATCATCGGGTTCGATCTCGAATCGGATTTGTCTCTCTCCCTCGAACCCTAACCTTCCATCGCCGTCGCCGGCCGCCGTGGGCCTTCGTCGCCACCCTCTAGCCCCTTTATAAGGACCCCCAAGACCTCCTCTCTCCGCCGCCACCCTCGTCTTAGCCCGCCGCCGCTCGTAGCGCCCTAGCCCCGAGTAGCCGTGCGCCGCCATCGCCGCAGTTCGTCCAGCCGTGCGCCGCCGCCGCTCCGGTCGTCGTCGTCGCTCAGGAAGGCCGCCGTCGTGATCGCCAAGCCGTCGCCGTCCTCGTCCACCCCTTCGTTTCTGCCAAGGATCGCCAGAGCACCGCCGTCGTCGTCAACCCGACCGTTGCCGCCGCTTCTTCCTCGTCGCCGTCGCCGTCCGGTTGCCGTCCGCCATAGTTTAGGTCACCGGTGAGTTCGCCGCGCCGCCCGCTACCCGTAGGTGCCGTCCGTTTGCGCCGCCGCGCTGTCGTTCGCCGGCGAGCATGCGAGGCCGAGCCGCCGCCGGTGGTGACATCACCGCTGACGTCATTGTCGCCGACTCCCGTAGACCGCGGTAGATCAAGATGATCTCGGCCGTTCGTTATGGAGTAGATTGATCTCGGTCGTTCGTTATGGATTAGATTGATCTCGGCCGTTCGTTTCTGTAGACCGCCGCCGTGCACCCGGTCCACCGTGAACCCGAGCCCGCTGACGCAATAATCCCCTTTTCCTTTTCAAAAATAATTCATTATTGCGTCATAATTCAATTAAAATCTATATAAATGATTTAATTCGATTTAATCTTTGAAAATTCATAACTACTTCATCTTAGCTCGGATTCAGTTGGTTCAAGTCTCTAAATTTTTCTAAAATTGAGATCTACATGTTAAAAATATCCACATGTACTGTTCATGCTTGTTTATGTGCTGTTTTGGTGATTTTGCTCTTTTCTCCTTAGATTCCGACGTTCCCGGAGAGTCCGATTTCGCAGGAGAAGATTGTGAAGAGTTCCAAGGCCAGCAAGGCAAGTCACACAGATCCTAAACAACCCTTTGAGCATGTTGATCCCGTTTAAAGCTATTGTTTCTATTCAACTATTGCATTTATTTTTGAATGTCATTGGGTGGAAATAACCTATTGCCTTGTTACAGCCCTTTTGCTATTGATTCCTTATTCTTTGTCACTTGATTAATAATTTGATTAGCTAGAACATTATATAGTTTTAGCTAAAGTGAATAGGATGCTTAGCCATGCTTAGAGACACTAGCTCATATAAATGGGATACTCATGATTCACTATTATTTAATGATGGTAAAATGATAGCTCACGATGGTTAATCGTGATTGGTTGATTAATTAATTTGCCAACTAAAACTTGATAATGGTGGGTTGTGAGCACATGGTTTTGATGGTCGTGCTCATGACAATTAAGGATCGGTTCACGATTTTCGGTTGTGAAACATTAACCGTGCCAACCACAAGCCAGCGTGGGCAACGACTTTACTTTCTGTATAGTATGGATCATTGTAGAGCACCAGACTATGAAGTGGCGGAGATAAGCCCACGGGGGTCACTGGGGAGTCCATGCCTTGTTTAAAGGGGGTGATTATGATCCGGGAACGGTGCACTGCTTTGAATTGTGTTATATAGAGGGTATTGTCACAATCTCTATTTGGGTACTTGTTAAGTATCACGACGCATGGATGACATGATGTTGAGGTTGTGTCTTGTGGGTACAGTGGTACACCTCTTGCCAGAGTTAAACTATTCGAATAGCCGTGCCCGCGGTTATGGGCGGGTCTAATAATGTCTTTCGTGATTAGTTTCACACTTCTCACTATATTAAATGATGCTGTTAATAACCTGTTAGCTCCTGGTTTGGAATGGTATATTCCTGGTTTGAAGATAGAACTGTGCAGCCGGGATTGGTTGTTCAGAATGGTTGGGCCTATGCAACAGGGTATGTTATATAGCGTTAGATTAATACTGTTTAATTAATACTCTATTGTTTTATTAAATTCTGAAATATTTATTAAATGCTATTTATGCAAATGAGACTATACTATGCCATCTTTTGTTATCCTGTGCACTTGCATATTTGCTGCGTGACTTGCTGAGTATGTCATATACTCACTTTGCAATCATTCATCAGAGGAAGAGTTCTACAGTGATGCTTATGGTGTGGAGGATTAGGCGTAGCCCTGGTCAAGCTGCCTGTGGAATGGAGTCGTCTACGCTGTTTATCTTATTTTCTGCTGCTTAGAACTTTATTGTTTGAGAGGAACTATCTACCTCTGTAATGACATTTTATTCGCTTATTAATTAGAGTAATAATTGTACTCTATTATCAATTTGTTATTGTGTGCCTCGGCTGATTCCTGGATAAGGGTTTACACACACATAAGCGTTTGGAATTTTGGATAGAAATTCCGGGCGTGACAGCAATCGAGGACATGTCGCCACGTCGCCATAGCCCCTTGCCTTGGCAGCGTCCACAGCCTCCACTGTCCTCCTCAGCGCGGCCCACCGGCCATCGCGCCGTCCCCACGTTTCCACCTCCCGCCAAATGCACCATCCTCCTTGGCGCGGCCTGCCACCTCCACCGTCCTCCACGCCCACCGCCCGTGCCCTCCAGCCGACAGTGCTGTCCACCACTATCCTCTCCGCCCACGACGCCAGAGAGATGAGAGAGAGAGGAATGAAAAATGGAAGAGAAAGGGGTGAGGGGGAGAGAAGCTAATAGGTGGGTTCCAACGATTTATTTTTTTAAAAAAATGATGATTTTGGAGCAGGTGGGTAATTCGTCCCGTTTTACAAGTTTACGGTATGAAATAGTTGGTATTTGAGTTTAGGGGGTTAATTCGATCGACCACGATAGTTCTGGAGTAATTCGTACTTTTTTTCTTAATTTTATTATATTCGTTATTATTAATTTTAAAAATTTATTATGTTACGTTTATTTTACTCATCACCATTTTTCAAGTAAAAAGCAACAGATAAGTTCATTTGAACCCTCAATTCTCCAAGTTTAAAATTCACTCTCAAGTAAAAAAGTAAAGGATAAGTTCAATTCACACCTGATGAGGAGGTGTCGCCGTGAGCGGATCACGGACGAAGTTGCTGACGCAGGGAAGGCTAGAGGGGCAGCAAGGGCGGAGCACACCCCTGTCGAACAGGAAGCGTGCGCTCGGGAAAGCGTGCGGCGGCGAGGATGGCTCCCCTGATCGAGATGAGGTGCACCGACGAGCACGTGGTCCGCAAGCGCATAATTGCCGAGGACGATGAGAAACAATCCACGCCACCGGGAATAGCTGTCGGCGGCGAGATCGACGGAGACCGGCACGAGGACCTTCACGTTGAGGACGGTGATGGCCTAGCCATGGAGAGTGGTGATGGTGCCGTCGTCGAGGGTGGGAGGAGGCGGCTCCTGGGACACAACATCTAGAGGGGGCGGGGCGCTCCCGGCGCGCCATGAACCGCGAGACGGGCGCGCAGCGCCGTGATCTCAGGCGGGAGTTGCGCAGGAGGCGGGATGGGCGCCGGAACATGCGCGGACACAACTGTCGCAGGGGGCGAGGACGTCGTGGGTGACACCATGGTAGAGGAGAGGGTGTCGTCATTGATGGCAGCGGCAAGCGCAGAGAAGAAGCCCTGGAAGATGGGCGCGAGGGCCTTGCGAGCCGCGGCTGAGGCGCGCTGAGGACGCTGATGGCCGGGCAGGCGCGCCACCGCAGCTGCCTCGCCGTGGGGCGCGCGTATGTTGCATGGTCGTATCGTCCATGGTACGCGCCCTTGAGTCGAGGCACATGCCCGGAGGTGCACGCGGGCGTGACCGACGAAGGTGCTTGGCTGATTATCGATGAGCATGTGTGGCATTCGCAAACTCCACTGAACGGGAGAAGCTCGTCTCAACTGAGATCATAGAGGTGGTTGTCTTTGTTTGTGACGGTTGGGAAACTCTTCCTCTAGCACAGGAGAAGTAACCCATTAACACATAATTAATCCAGTATTAGTTAAAACTAATATAAAAAATAGATTAATATAATCTATTATAACAAGTTTTCTACAATATTTTTTTTTTCAAAAAGTATATCGTTTAGCAGTTTGAAAAGCGTACATGCATAAAACAAGAGTGAGAAGTTCGGAACGTAGCCTCCCGAACACAATCTAAAGTCCTTTTAGATTGTCTTTCTGTATTTTTGAAAAAAAAAGTAATATGAAGTTATTTATTTATTCATCACTATATTTCAAGAAGAAAATTGAATGTATTTTTAATTATTCTTTATTAATATTTCTTTACTTCTAGGTCTTTTATCTACTTTTTTATGGGGATTATATATACTACTCCCTGCGTCCCAAAATATAAGCATTTTTTAGTACAGTGACAAGTCAAACATTTTTAATTTTGACTATTGACAACAAAAAAAAATAAAAAAGATCAATCATTTAAAATTGATGTTACTAGATTTATCATTAAACAAACTATCATAATATGCAACTCTTTTTATTTAAAGCATCTTATTTTTATAGATAGAGTTGGTCAAAGTAGCATCTCAGAGACCGTGTCAGGGTAAAAAATACTTATATTTTGGAACGGATGGTGTATATGATATCATCGACATGACGCGGTCTTTTACTAGGATTGTAAACAGATGTGCGCAAAAAATCACCTTATGGACTGAGGGATTGAAATGCGCAGACAAGATTGCAGTAACTTCCTGAAGGAAACCCTATCCTCCATGCTATCTTCTGATGCAAAACTTTGTACTTTGCCTTCTACTAAATTCCAATCAAAATTTTGGTGGGAAACCCCTGCCCCCCCTCCCCTCCGGAGAAATTTGGGATTATACCATCGCGAAAGATGCCATCGCTTCAAACTGATTCACTGTAATGCCATCATAAATTGAGTGGTGTTCACCAAAATACCATTTTCGTTTCTTTTTTGTGAATAGAAATGTTTTTGCTCAATTTTATTTTTTCCCCGGATCAAAAATACCCCTAATGTGAACTCCACCTGTCATACTCTCTCCCCTCTTCCTCCCTCTCGAGGATGGCCTCGGCTGGCGGGCATGGCGGGTAGTGGCCGGTGGCCGGCAACGGGCGTGGCGGGGAGGCGGGCGACGTGGTCCAAGCATGGCACAGCGGCGACGAGAGACCCAAGCGGCGAGGTGGAGCATATATCCGCGGCGGCCGGAAGTGAGAGGAGGATGAGGAGGAGGAGGTGAGCGTCATGGAGCGGGAGGGCAATACGCGGGCGCCGCCAAAGGAGCGGTTGCAGTGGGAGGAGAGGGAGTAGGCGACGCCGCCCCTATCCACGGCGCCCGCGACGTCATCTACTATGCACATCGCCGCCTGCGAGGGGCATGCCGCGCCGTCGCTGCCGCTGGACGCCTGCCTCCCCGCCACGTCCGACACTGGCCACCGACCACTGCCCGCCACGCCCGCCAGCCGAGGCAATCCTCGAGGGAGAGGAAGAGGGGAAAGAGAGAGGGGAGAGAGTATGACAGGTGGGCCCCGTATCAGGGGTATTTTGGTCTGGGAAAAATAAAATTGAGCAAAAACATTTCTATTAAAAAAAGAACGAAAATGGCATTTTGGTGAACACCACTCAGTTTAGGATGGTATTACAATGAATCAGTTTGAAGCGATGGTATAATCCCAAATTCCCCCATCCCTCCACCCCTCCCCCGGGGGTACGTTTGACCAGTCTAAAAAAGAATGATCGTGCACACGTACGCGCCCATTCGAAAGCTATACTGCAACCAAACGTCATGCCACAACTGTTGGACGGACTCCACCGCGCGCGTCAACCGCGCTCCATCGACGTAGAGGTGGCAGATCGACCAATTTAACCCAGCGGAAAACCACTCTGTGCATGCGTGTGCCCATTGATTTTTTTTTACTTTGTTATGACTTGATAATCATATTAGCGGTCATGTATGCAAACTTAAGTCAAAACCATTCATAATATTTATATTCGGGCTGTTGTTCGTCCGGTATTAATACCTCAGGTCTAGAGGGTATTTCATACTCACCCAATAGTCTAGGAAGTTGATTCGGACTTTTTCGGAAAAAATATGACAGTGGGTCTAGGGGCATTAGATTTTACACTCTTAATTTATCTCTCTTCTTCAAACATAAATTCGCGTCCTACCTTTTTGATGTCATCTACCAAATTACTCCATTCGTTTCAGATTATAAGACGTTTTGACTTTGGTCAAAGTCAAACTGTTTTAAGTTTGACTAAGTTTATAGACAAATATAATAATATTTGGCGATGACCACCGCCGCTTCCGAGAGACTAAAGCCACCTTCGACCACCTCGAGCAAAAGGGAAATACCGATGGAATTGTCGCGACTTAACCGGAGAACCTGTCAAAAAAGACAACAATTACTACTACTACTACTAAGCAATGCAAGAAGGCCCGACCTCTCTCATACCCTCTGTTTGTGGTGAACCACCAACGGAAAGGGAGGAGAGAGGTCGGAGAAAGCGGCGATGAGCTGTAGCGAGTGAGAGAGAGAGAGAGAGAACGCTTGAGGCCCCCTAAGCAATGGACAGTAGGAACGACTATGCCCTCGCCATCTCAATCATGGTGTGTGTGGAACGTGATCACCGTGATGCTGGCCGGGTTCAATCTGTTCTTGTCCCGGTCTAGAAGTACCCTAGTCATTGGTTAGGAGTAGCGGTTTGGTGGTATGGAGATCCACCTCTAGAAAGTCTGGTGACGGCCAGCGCTGCTTCCGAGAGACAATACACCTCCGACCATCTAAGCAATGGACAGTATGAACGACTGCACCCTTGCCATCTCGATCATCACTGGTGGAGAAACCCTTTGTAGTCCCGGTTCGTAACCCCCCTTTAGTCCCGGTTTCCAAACCAGGAGTACCAATCCGGGACTAAAGATCGCTATCTTTAGTCCCGGGTGAAATAACCGGGAGTAAAGATCGATCTTTAGTCCCGGTTGGTGTTACCAACCGGGACTAAAGATCGATCTGACTTTTTTTTTTTGCATGGCCCTGTTGCTGCATGGTTTATATATATATATATATATATATATATATATATATATATATATATATATATATATATATATATATATATATATATATATATATATATATATATATATATATATATATATATATATATATATATATATATATATATATATATATATATATATATATATATATATATATATATATATATATATATATATATATATATATATATATATATATATATATATAAACCATGCATATATATGTTTCAATACATATATATGCATACATATATATATGTATATATATATATTATATTATATTATATGTATATACATGCATAATATATATGTATTTATACATATATGTTATGCAAATGCATATGTATATAGATATATATATGACCAAAATATATTTACATTATAGAAAATGTGTACACATGCATATAGAAACATATGTAGTCATGTATTAATTACAATCCATTATATGTCCTAGCTAGCTACGATTTCGACGTAGTAGTACTCGCTGCTAGCTCAGAAGCTAAGGACCGGTGAATTGTGTTTCCGTCGTAGTAGAATTCACCCTTGGGATCAAGGATTTCTTCGTTGATGAATCCCATGAGTTGTTCTTGAACCGCCGCGATAAATTCCTTGTGTGTGGTCAGGTTATCCCTCATGCGAATAAACTATATGAATGTATGAAATTGATTAGTAATTAAACAAGAAATCGCTACGTAATGAAATTTTGAATTTATTTGTACGTACATCGAGCTCTCTTGTGGTGATGATTTGGTCTGCAAGGCAGTGGCAATACTCGCACACGTAATAGCCGCACAAGTTAGTTCCCTGCTTTTGCTTTGCGCACTACAAATAAATGACAAACAACGAGAGATCTAATTAATATACACTTGTATGTATTTGAATCGGAGAAATATAAATGTAGATGATGTGTACTCACAGGAAATTTGAACTTCCGCCTAAGTCTTTCTCTCCATTTGCCGCGGACCAAATGACGGAACCGATACCAAGCCCTACATGGAGTTTAAAGCTATGATTCGTAGTAGCAATTAACATAACAAGATTTTCTTAATTAACAAAGGAACTTATGACGGTACCTGTCTATAAGTTCGAAAACCTTGTCAAACGTAGACTCTTTTTTATCCATTGAGTCATATACGTTGACGGTGCAGGCCTCCAGGTCGAAGAGTAAAAGCACCCAGTGGAATCTGCAATGTGCGTGGGATGCATTACATATGAAACACTTAGCAAGTTCGTACGGGAATGAAATTTGGTATGTAGGAAGACAGTAAAATTAAACTAACTCTATGTTGTATGGCAACAGTATGAACGTCTTGTAATGCTGCGCCTTCAGGAGATGGACGAGATTGTCCTCTGTTTCTTGTGGATATTGGTCGAGCATTGCGACGTTTACTTTCCGAGGGTCGATGAATCCAGTATCGAAAACCCTCCGCCGTCGGGCCCTTTGAATCTCCATTCTACAACGATAAAAGGGAGTATATTATTTTCTATAGTCTACTTATATACAAGGACCTAATTAATTAAAGGAGACGTATAGTAAGAAATCTAACTAAACGATATACTTACAAAATCCAGCAACTCATAATAGAGACGTCGAGGGCGTCCAGCTGGTATAGTTCGTAGATTCCCCTGAAATTGATCCAGAGAATGTCATCTCCTTGCAAGAAGTCCGTGTCCCTGATCCTCGCTCCGATCATCTCTCTACCGGTGGCGCTCATCTCCATGTACAGCTGATGGAACTTGTACATTTGTGTGGGTAGGGACTGCAGCAGCTCAGGCTTGACAAGCGGTTTACCGAGTTCGTACATGTATTTCACTTCCGCCTTTTCGATTGGTGCGACTCCTAGCAATTGATCCGTAGTTAGACCGGTGTCAGTAATAAATTGTTCTATCGTCATTTCTTTACCGGTCACCAACGGCTCGATCTCCTGGTTTGGTTGCTCTCCAAGCTGAGGGACTGGTTTGGACTTTCCAGAAGATGCTTTCTTCAGCGTTCGCTCATAGTCCGATAGCTTGATGGCCTCCTTGACAGATGCAGACATACCCCTGAAGAAGTTCCTGACACTGGGGTCTATAGGAATCTTCTTTTCTGGACTTCGAGGCTTGAATTGTCTCTTGACTTCTGATGCAACGTAAGCGTCAAGCTCCTCTTGCGTGCAATCGTACCCCGGGTCCTTGTTCTTGGCGGCGTCAACTTTCGCCTTCTTCGTTGCCCTTGTGTGGGCAGGCGGTGGAGCTGGGGGGGCCCTTGACTTTGAAGGTGCCGGAAGAGGAGCTTGCGGGGGAGTAGGTGTAGGAGCACGAGGAGGAGTCGGTGCAGGATCCTGAGGAGGAGTCGATGCTGGAGCCTGAGGTGGAGACGGTGCTGGCGGAGCATGAGGAGGAGACGGTGCAGGATCCTGAGGAGGAGATGGCGGAGCCGGAGGAGATGGTGCACGAGACGCCGCTTGTCGCCCAGGGAGGATGATGTACCGCCTGCGCCATAGAATAATGGCATGGCATGTGTCTCGTAGATGCGTCTCACCGTCTTCTCCAGGGTAATCCAGCTCGAGGTCCTCGTACGCGCCTTCGACCAACTCAACTTCGACCTTCGAGTATCCTGCTGGAATCGGCCTGCAGTGATAAGTACCTGAAGGGTCCGTTGGGATGGCCATGCCCGACGCCACCTTCATGTTGTGAGAGATTATTTATTAGTAATCAACATATATAAGCAGCAACTAGCGGAATGGCTAAATCTTACCTTTATTGATAAGTTCTTGAAAGGAATATGCAGCTCACATGGTGTCCGCTGAGTGATGTCATCAACGGGACAGGTCGATTCGTCCTGTGTTTGCATGGCGTCCATACTCTGTGGTCCTACCTGCCCCGTTGAGGCGCAGCTGCTACGGTTTCCTGACGGGCTCACCATTGCAGGAGGAATGGTCGGCTGGGGATCATGGGACCGATGTGCGGCCATGCGTTCATCAACCTTCCTTGCCACCTCCTCTTGCATGTTGAGTTCGTAGCTCGATACCCGGAACTCTAGGTCTGCAATCTTCGCCTCGGTATCTCTCTTGCTCCTCATCCGACTCCTGTACGTGTGGATGTCCTCCTTGAAACCAATCTTCCAAGGAATCACCCCTTTTCCTCGTGTTCGTCCTGGATGCTCTGGAGTCTGCAGGGCGAGTGTCAGCTCGTCCCTATCTCTGTCTGGTCGGAACGTGCCCTGAGAGGAGGCTTCCACTGCATCTGTTAGTCGTCGCGCAGCCTCTCGTATCTGATCGCCGAAGACCAGTGAGCCATCAGCTGGGTTGAGCGTTCCACCGTGAGCATAGTACCAGAACTTCGATCGTTCCGGCCAATTGGCTGTTGCCGGTTCGATACCCCTCTCAATCAAGCTAGCCTCCATCTGCTCCCACTTCGGCATCGCGACGCTATAGCCTCCTGACCCCAAGTGGTGATGATACTTCTTCTTGGCGGCATTTTCTTTGTTTCTTTCCATCATCGCCTGCCCTTGTTCACCTGTCTTATATGCAACGAACTCCTCCCAGTGATCCCTTAGCTTTGGGAATGTGTCGAAGTTCGGTGTCTGCCCCTTCAGTATATACTTCTGGTACAGATCTCCCTTGAAGCTCTGAAACTGTTCTGCCATTTTCTTCAGAGTCCACCTTTTCACTTTGTCCTCTGTACCCGCAGGAAGGGTGAATGTCTCGAGCATTGTGGTCCACAGCATCTCTTTCTCCGAATCTAGGACAAAGCTCTCATGATCTCCGCGTGCCCTTGTTCTTCGCCAGTACACCGTACTGACAGGCACGTTATCCCGCACAACCCAACCGCTGTGACGTACATAGTTCTTGGCGGCTTCGGCCGGGGCACTAGGACGTCCATCTTCTTCCACTTCCGTTATGATGTGCTGACCCTCAAGCTTCTTCGCTGCACCTCGTTGCCCGCGTGCCCTCTTCTGTCCAACGGAGGGTTGACTACCACTAGCCTCCTCCTCCTGGTTCCCCTCCACATCCCTTTCCACGTGCCCCTGCTGGTTCCCCTCCGCATCCCTCTCCACGTTCCCTTCCTCGTTCAAGTACTGGTTTGGATCCTCGTTCCCCTCTTCTTCATTCCAGTACTGGCTGCTTCCCTCCGCGATTGTATCGTACAATATCTGTTCCTCATCGCGGTCAGCCATCTGTTGATACAAGAAACATCTGCTAAGTCACGAGACATTTATGTTTTAACAATCTAAGTCATGTATGCTAAGTGTAAATGTCATACATTAGAACCCTACACAACCTTACGTGCTAAGTCTAATTACAAATCGTGATATAAGCTAAGTCTAGGTGACGTATATTATACAACCCTAGCTAGTAAATAATTATATACTAAGTCTAATTACAAATAAAATAATCTTATATTAAAACTCAAATAATATTACATGCTAAGACTAAAATAGTCATGTATATGCTAAGTGTTTCGTGCGTATATGCTAAGTCTAATTAAGACTACAATAGTCAATTGCTACTTGTCGCACCAATTCCGTAGTCAATAATTACATACTAAGTCTAATTACAAATAAAGTAATCTTATATTAAAACTCAAATAATATTACATGCTAAGACTAAAATAGTCATGTATGCTAAGTGTTTCGTTTGTATATGCTAAGTCTAATTAAGACTACAATAGTCAATTGCTAGGAGTCGCACCAATTCCGTAGTCAATAATGTCATACTAAGTCTAATTTGCAATAAAATAATCTTATATTAAAACTCAAATAATATTAGAACACTACACAATCTTATATGATAAGTCTAATTACAGGTCTAATAATCTTAATTAACTGCATTACAAATATAACAATCATTTATATTATTACGTCACTTGCCTGCTCCAATTCCTTCTAGGGCTAGCTCTTCCACTCAGGCTTGACGGACGACTCCGACAACACGTCTTTTCTGCAAGATACAAAAAGATGTATTAGGATAAATGCGAAGTAACATATATACATACATATACATATATATATATATATATATATATATATATATATATATATATATATATATATATATATATATATATATATATATATATATATATTGCATTTCACGTTAACGTTCGTCCTCGTTCGTTCGCTCGTTCTCATTCACGTTCGTTCGCTTGTTCTCATTCACGTTCATTCCCTCGTTCTCGCTTGTCTTCGTTCGATCGTTCTCGTTCTCGCTCTCGTTCGTTCGATCGTTCTCGTTCTCGTTCACGTTCTCGCGGCAACGTACGTTGACGTGTTCGTTCTCGCTCTCGTTCGTTCGATCGTTCTCGTTCTCGTTCGTTAACGGCGGTGTGGCGGCATCGGGGCGGCGGTTGGCGCGGCGGCGTGGCGGCGGCGGCGGCGGCGTGGCGACGGCGGCGGCGGCGTGGCGTTGCGGGGCCGTGGCGGCGACGGCATTGCGCGCGCGGCGGCGAAGGCGGCGGCGGCGTGGCGCCGACGGCGGCGGCGTGGCGTTGGCATGCGGCGGCGGCGTTGCGCGGCGGCGAAGGCGGCGGCGTGGCGCGTCGTCGTCGTGGCGCGTCGTCGTCGTGGCGCGGCGTCTCGTGGCGAGCGGCGCGACGGAGAGAGATCGAGATCGGAGAGATCGAGATGCATGAAGGGAGATCTGGCGGCGGCGGCTCTCACCCCAGAGATGCGGCGGCAGCGGAGGAGGCGGAGGCGGCGGCGAGGACGACGAGCTCGAGACGACGGCGAGATACGGCGGCGTCGGCGCGGGGATTTGCCCTAGGCAGTGGCGGCGAAGGAGAGAGGCCGAGAGAGATCGATCGGCCGAAAACGTCTAAGTGTTGGTGAAGAAGACGAGGGCGCACCGGGAATATATATACCCCCGGATCTTTACTCCCGGTTGTTGAGAACAACCGGGAGTAAAGAAAAGATCTTTAGTCCCGGTTGTTGAGAACAACCGGGACTAAAGATATCTTTAGTCCCGGTTGTTCTCAATAACCGGGAGTAAAGATCTTTTCCCGCTATTTCGAAATTCTTTTTAAACCCGGTTAGGATTAAGAACCAGGACTAAAGATTATAGCACTGCATATGATTTTCGCTTACATATGTGTTTATAAAATAGAAGTTAATGCATTAACATTATTTAAAGTACAAAGATTAATGACAATTACTTCGAAAAATTATTTTTGTCTGTGATAAATTAAGTGGATAAATCGTAATAAGCAAATATAATTAATAAAAATTCCAATAATCATATATACTTAGCATATATATGAATGATATTATTATATTGGTAAAAACTCTAATTAAGATATGTATGTACATACTGCATGATTTAAAATTAATAAAAATTGTAATCATCATATGTACTTAGCGTAGGAATTATATTAAATTAAATGCTAAAAACTCTAATTAACATATGTAAATGCCACATGCATGATTTAAACCTTTTAAAAATTCGAATAGTCATATATAAGTAGCATATGAAAGATAGTAAATTAAATTGTGAAAAACTCTAATATATGAATGATAGTTTTAAAAATATATTAAATTTAATACTTTTAAAAATTCTCCAGTCAATTATAATTAGCATATGAATGATAGTAAATTAAATGTTAAAAACTCTAATTAACATATGAAATTGCCACTTGCGTGATTTAAAACTTTTAAAAATCCTCTAGTCAATTATAATTAGCATATGAATGCTAGTAAATTAAATGTTAAAAACTCTAATTAACATACATATGAAATTGCCACCTGTGTGATTTAAAACTTTTAAAAATTGTAAGTATCACATATAACTAGCATATACATGATTTAAACTTCTTGAAACCTCTAATAATCGTGCGTAATTAACCTATGACATACATCAATTGATTTATATGGATAATCAATACATCCAAAATAGTTTACATCGTGTACACAATAATTACGGCACGTACTTTCTCCTCACTATTGTTCCCTCCTTGTGATCGCTGCGTGAGTAAGGGGTGTCTTCATTTGATAGGAGGATGCTAGGGTCAATCGTCACCGTGAAAGGGGGTTGCCCATCCAACTGATCGTAATCCTCGTCAGTCTTGTCCTCAACTCCGACGATTTTTCTTTTGCCTGGGAGAACCACTTGACGCTTAGGCTCATCAGGCCCTCTGCCCTTCTTTCCTTTGCTAGACATGTCCTTCACGAAAAAGACTTGCGTTACATCATTGGCAAGGACAAAAGGTTCGTCCGAGTATCCAACCTTGTTAAGGTCAACAGTTGTCATCCCACTGTCATCAATCATTACGCCTCCACCAGTCAACCTAACCCATTGGCACCGGAACAGAGGAACCTTGAGAGGACCATAGTCAAGTTCCCATATGTCCTCGATGGCACCGTAATACGTGGCAGTTGTTCCATCGTGTCCCATGGCATCGACACGAACAGCGCTGTTTTGGTTCGTGCTGTTCATGTCTTGGGCTCTCGTGTAGAATGTGTACCCATTGATCTCATATCCCTGGAATGTCGCGATCTACCCAGACGGTCCCCTCGCCAGGAAGGCAAGTTGTTGGTTGATCGACTCGTTACCCATGAGATGTTGTCGTAGCCACGCGAGGAAAGTATCAATGTGATGCCGTGTAATCCATGCATCGGACTTACCGATGTTCCTGGCGCGAACTAGAGCCAAGTGCTCCTCGATGTAAGGAGCTACCAATGAAGAGTGTTGCAGAACAGTGAAATGGGCTTTACGGAATAAATTGTTGTCTACCGTCGTTATTGCTTTCCTTCCGAGAGTTCCCTTTCCCCGTAGTCTCCCTTCATGGCGTGATTCAGGTACCCCGATTGGGCGAAGGTCTTCGATAAATTCTACGCAAAATTCGATGACCTCCTCTGTTCCATAACCCTTGGCGATGCTTGCCTCTGGACGAGCACGGTTACGAACATACTTCTTCAGAACGCCCATGTACCTCTCGAAAGGAAACATGTTGTGTAGGTACATAGGCCCGAGAATACGGATCTCTTTCACAAGGTGACAAAGCAGATGCGTCATTATATTGAAAAATGAAGGTGGAAATATCAACTCAAAACTAACGAGACATTGCACCACTTCATTCTGAAGGGCATCTAATCTATCCGGATCAATGACCTTCTGAGAAATTGCGTTCATGAATGCACATAGCTTTGTTATTGTTGCCCGGACATTGTCTGGAAGGATACCCCTTATTACAACTGGTAGCAGTTGTGTCATCAACACGTGACAGTCATGAGACTTTAGGTTTGTGAACTTCTTCTCCTTCGTGCTTATTATTCGCTTGATATTCGTGGAGTATCCAGACGGTACCTTTATGCTCTCCAAGCATTCAAACATATTTTCCTTCTCTGCCTTGCTAAGAGTGTAGCTGGCTGGACTCAAGTAATGGCTTCCTTTCTCCTTTGGTTCCGGGTGAAGGTCGCCGCGTTGTTCCATATGCTTCAGATCATTACGTGCTTCCAGTGTATCTTTCGACTTTCCGTATACACCTAGGAAGCCAAGAAGGTTTACGCAAAGGTTCTTAGTGAGGTGCATCACGTCGATTGCGTGGCGTACGTCCAAGAATTCCCAATATGGTAACTCCCAAAATATAGAGTTCTTTTTCCACATCGCCGCGTGACCATCTTCGCTCTCTATATGCTGGCTTCCAGGCCCCTTTCCGAACACTACTTTAAGATCTTTAACCATAGCAAACACTGTTTTCCCGCTGCGATGTTTAGGCTTCGTACGGTGGTCAGCCTTATGTTCGAAGTGCTTGCCTTTCTTCCGTACCGGGTGGTTTGCTGCAAGGAATCGACGATGACCCATGTATACAACCTTCCTACAGTGCTTAAGATACGTACTTTCTGTTTCATCCATACAGTGAGTGCAAGCCTTGTACCCCTTGTTGGACTGTCCGGATAGGTTGCTAAGTGCAGGCCAATCGTTGATGGTTACGAACAGCAGCGCTCGTAGGTTAAACTCCTCCTGTTTGTCCTCGTCCCACACGGGGACACCTTCCTTCTTCCACAACTGTTTAAGATCTTCGACCAGTGGTCTTAGGTACACGTCGATGTCGTTACCAGGTTGCTTGGGGCCTTGAATAATAATCGGCATCATTATGTACTTCCTCTTCATGCATAGCCAGGGGGGAGGTTGTAGATACACATCGTAACGGGCCAAGTGCTATGGCCGCTGCTCATCTCTCCAAAAGGATTCATGCCATCCGTACTCAAACCAAACCGTATGTTTCGTGCGTCCTTTCCAAATTCCTTAAATTTTCTGTCGATGTTTCGCCACTGCGAACCATCGGCGGGGTGTCTCAGCATCCCGTCCTGTTGACGCTCTTCAGCGTGCCATCGCAACATTCTAGCATTGTCACACCCCGAAGTTTTCCTCCCAAGCCAAAATTGTAATTTTTATAAATGACCCTAAGAAAATGCTGGTGAAATCAGGAGAAAACCCTAAGAAAGTAATGCAAATAATAATCGGATATGACATGTGGAATTTTTCTTGAGTTCTACATGTCGCAATTCATTAACAGGATTTTTAGTGGAATTTTCAGAGCTCTAGAAATAATTTTAACCAATTAAAATTGAGCAAGCAATATTTTAATTCCAGGGAAAATCCTTTTTCCTTTTTCTTTTTCTTTTTCCTCTCTTTTTCCTCCTTTTTCTTTCGAATGGGCCGCCGGCCCATTCCCTCCTTCCTCTCCCTCCTCCTTGCTGGGCCGGCCGCAGGCCGAGGCCCAGCCAGGCCGCCCCGCCGCCTCCTCTCTCGGGGTCGCCGACAGGTGGGGCCCACCTGTCGGGTCCTTCCCCCACCTCCCGCCGATCTCGCTCGCGCCGTCGCGCCCGCAACCGCCGCCGCGCCCTCGTCTCCGCCTCCTCCGGGCCACGTCGACCACGCCCGCGCGTGCGCCGCGTCTCCCGCGCCCACTCCCCTCTCTCTCCCGCTCGCGCCCGCGCCCGAGATGGCCGGGATTCGATTTTCGAATCCCGCCTCTCTCTCCTCCCCCACTCCCCACGTCGGCCGGCGATTCCCGCCTCTCCCGGCCACGTCCGGTTCCCTCTCCCCCTATTTAAGCATCGCCGTCGTCCCCTCTCACTTTTTCCCCATTTCGCCGCACTCTCTCGAGCCTCCCATCGCTCCCGCGCCGTGCAACCCCTTGCCGCCGCCTTTTCCGCTACTCCGGCCGCCGCTAGCCGCCGTTAGGGTCGCCGCCAGGCCGCGCCGTCGCCGCCGTCGGGTTCGCGTGGCCGAGATCCACCCCGTCCACCCCTCCTCCGTCGAGGTTCGTCGCCGGAGCCCTCGTTCCCTCGCACTCGGGTGAGCACCACCTCCATCGCCGCCTTCGGCCATGGTTTCCGATCGCCGTGGTCCATCTCCCTCTCTCTAATCCCTCTCTTCTCCGTCCTTAGGGCACCCCGAAGCTCGTCCGCCCGCCGACGTCGTCCTCCCGTGGCTTGCCGTCGCCGTTCGCCATCGTCCTCCTCCGCGCCGGCCACCCTCGGTGAGGCATCCCTCCCCTCTTTTCCCCTTCCTCTCCTCCTAGTGCCGCGCCGCCGCTTCGAGTCGCGCGCCGTCGCCTTCGGCCGCCGCCGCCTCCCGTGCCGCCGGTCGCCGCCGTCGTCGGCCGCATGCCGTCGCTGCTAGACCTGGCCGGCCGGTCGGCTTTGATGCCGAGCCGAGCCGGCGACCGCCTTTATCGCCGCCCGTTCCCTTCCCTTCCTAGCCGCCGCTTAGCGCAGCCGCCTTCGCGTCGCCTTTTGCGCTGTCGCCTTCGCCGCCGGCCGCCGTCTTGCGCCGCTGCCGCAAGCGCGCCGCGCCGTCGCGCGCCATGGCCGCCAGGCCGGTTTGCGCCGTGCCCGCGCGCCCCGGCCGCGAGCTCCCGCCGCCGTCCGATCTACCCTTGGGTAGATCGGGGCCATCGGTTCGGCCGCCACGTGGTGCGCCGCTCCTCCCCGGTCCGTGGACCCGATCCGCCGTGGACCGCCCTCTCCCGAGTCACTGCCATGCGGGTCCCGCTTGCCGGCGCCCCTTCCTCCCTCTCCCGAGCCGCTGACCGGTGGGCCCCGCATGTCGGCGCCGCACCCCCTCCGTGCTGACGTCAGCCCTGGAATATATTGCGCAATAAATGATTTAGGGTTTTTCTTTTATAGTAATAAACACAGTGAATCTTCTAAAATTCATAACTAATTCATCCGAGCTCCGTTTAAGCCCATTCAAGTCTCAGTAAATCAAGAAAAATGTGTAGAATCCATTAAAAATGGTTTTGTTCCCTGTTTCAGTAGTCTTATAGCCTGTTTGCAATGTTTGCTTTGTATGTCGCTAGATTCCGATTCCTCCGACGCTCCGGTGTACTTTGAGATAGTCGCCGAGGTTCCTCCAGCAGCAGAGCAAGGCAAGTTATGCTTGTCACTTGAACATGTTGATCCTATATTGCAAATGCTCTATTGTTTTCTTTCAAATATTGCATTGTTTTATAATATTACTATGGGATGGTTACCTATTGTTACAGCCATGTTTTTGGATATCATGCTCCTTTGTTAGCTTGGGGTTATAACATGATTAGAGTTTGGACTAGGAATTGCTTAGCCATGCTTAGTTCAACTAGTTCACAATGGGGAAAACCATATTAATGTTTAGACTATTGGTTCTAATGATAATGTTGGATTAGTACCACCGCTCTGGTGTTGGTTAATTAAAATGAATCACATGGTGGGCTGTGG
This sequence comes from Oryza sativa Japonica Group, assembly GCF_034140825.1. Classification (NCBI taxonomy): domain Eukaryota; kingdom Viridiplantae; phylum Streptophyta; class Magnoliopsida; order Poales; family Poaceae; genus Oryza; species Oryza sativa. Next base: position 24,042,011 of record NC_089045.1, read on the forward strand.
GTGCATGGTTTTGCTGGTCGCACCCATGGCAGTTAAGGACCGGTTCGCGGGATGCCCTGGAAGAACTTATCGTACTTACCACAAGCCAGCGTGGGCAACGGCTGGGCTTGTAGTGTAGCTTTCCTCTAGCCGACGCATCCAGGCAAGGGTGGGCGTGATGGAGTTTGGATGGGCCCTGCGACGGCCTATGCGGCTTCCGGATTCACCTAGGCACGAGAGGGGACTGCCCGCTGCCTTGCGAGGAGTGGGGGTGAAACCTGAGGTGTGGTGTGCTTGGTTAGAGGGGGTTATGCGAATGGTCCTGTCACGGCCTCTTTCCGGTATGTCGTGGTGACATGTCGGCGCACGGAAACGTGTCGTGGGGCTGTGTCTTGTGGGTACAGTTGTACACCTCTGATCAGAGTAAAACTATTCGAATAGCCGTGCCCGCGGTTATGGGCGGTCAACCAGATTCACCGTGATTAGTCTCACCTTAGTGTAATCCTTTAATTTGGATAGTTTAGGTGGATGGTTGGGCCTGTCGCAACGTGGGTTAGCGTTGGACAGTGGATAGTTAATATTAATTAATTATTACAACTGTTTAAATCTTTCAATCTCTGTTTATAAATGCTCGCTTTATGCAAATGAACCACTTCAGCTCTTCTTTGTTAATTCCCTGCATCATACCCCTATTCCGGTATGACTTGCTGAGTACAGTGGGTAGTACTCAGTCTTGCTCTACTTTTCCCAACCCCAGAGTTCGAGTTCGGGTCAGATGAAGGTTTCTCTGAGGAGTAGGCTTCGTCCGTGCCGTTGAGGATGCCTGTGGAGTGGTGTTCCCGCTGCAGTTTAGTCAAGGCTTAGCTCCTGTTATCTTTCTTTTCTTCCGCTGCATTTATGTAAGACTTTATGATGTTTGTAAGACGTGGATCTGTATGTCAACATTGTCGTTTGTGTACCCCGGCTGGTCCTGGACGGGGATTTTAATGCACATTCTTCTTGGAATTCTATTCGGGAATTTCTGGGCGTGACAAGTTGGTATCAGAGCCGACCTTGACCGTAGGACAAGCCAAATGGAAAAACCTAAGAGCCCTCTGAATCCTTTTCATTGCATATGTTCTTTGCAATTGGATTTGTTCCGGGAAAATTGGGATCTGTTCTTGTGGTTCAGGGGAAAAATCTTGTCGCTCATTTAAGTGGGATTTGCCAAAACGAGTCAGTCTAGGGTTTTAGTAAAACTATTGGGATTTATTCGTCAGTCAGTTGGGATTTGATGGGTGAAATGCATTAGGTCCTAGCTCAGTAACATGGGTTGCAAGGTATTTATGCTTTGTTTGTTATTATTAGTATGTGTCTAATTTCTCATTATTTTATCGTTATGTGAGTCTGTCTTATTTATTCGCTCTCATGCAAAATGATCTATGCATAAAAATTTCGCTCTTATTCGATTCTCTTATTTGAGTCTTTTATTGTTTTGTTTAAATTTGGATTTGAGCATGCATTGATCCTACTCCCTTGTCTTCTCTAGATGGCCGGTCACCCACCCAACCACCGCGGAGAAGGCATGATCGACTTTGTGGCAGAGTTGGCACGCATGACACTGGTGGTGGGCTACCCCAACGCGCCGGAGTACACGACTATTCCACCGCTCAGTGGCGAGCTTCCTCACCGTGTCCGCTTGGAGGTCCATGGCTACGTGGGGACTTGCCTCGCTAACATGGCGGTTGAGGCGTCAGGAGGCACAGCAGATCACGCCTGTCAAGAGGCAGCCTACTTGATGATGGCCAGACTACGGGAGCGCCACAACTACATCTTCCATGACACGGCGTACCGCTTCCACCCCCGTCGAGCCAACGGTGATGATGTCAGTTCCTTCCGTCCGACAGCTGGCGAGAACGATACCACCTTTGGTCACATGTGTGCTGTGATGAGGGGATTGGATAGGATGCACTCAGATCTGCACAAGGCGACCAAGGCCTTGAACGATGGGAAGCTCATGAGGATCGTCGCTCTGAAGGACGAGATAGCGCGCCTGAAGAGGGAGAACGCTCAGCTAAAGGGTCTTCCAGCGCCAGGAGGAGTCCGGATCCGCACTACGCCCCGCAAGACTACGACGGCACCCGTGCGCATCCAGCTTGCGCCCAGGAACCCACCTCCAGCAGCAGCTCCCGCAGCACCTCCAGTTCCGCCCGCAGTTCCTGCAGCTCCAGCTCCAGCTCCCGCGTCCGCTCTCTCCTTCGCCCCAGCATCAGCCGCCAGAGGTCCAGCCAGTGGCACCGGAGGTTGGTTGTCTGCTACTCCCAGTGGCAGCCGCGATCTCCGCAGCAGCAGCTCCAGTGGCTCACAGTCAGGCAGCGGCGAGACTTATCTGCCAGGCTCCAGGAGTCGCTCAGAGGGACCTGGTGACGAGCAGGAGGACGCCTTCGACTCCACCGACCGCAGGAGCCGTTCCGAGCATTAGGCTCGTTTTTCCCATTAGTTTATCGACTGTCTAGTTTCTGCTTGTTAGTTTGTGTGTTTAGGTTGCTTGTTTGGGGTCAGTCGACGGTCGATATCATGTGCCTATGATATGGCTGTCTTAATAAGGATTTTTGTTTGCTCTTTTAAGTGTTTTAATTCAGATCAGAACAATTGCAGTTTAAATTCCTTTGTAATAAAGCTTAGTTCCTGAGCATCTGTTTTTCTTCTTTTCCCCCGACTGTTCTTCCCTCCAGATGGTCTACACCAGGACTGGCACCCGCACGACAGGCGAGGGCAGCAACGGCGAAGAACGCGCTGATGGTGTGCACCCCAGCAGTGATTCCGGCAATGGTCCGCCACCACTTCCCGAGAATCCGACCCTTGCCCAAGTTATGGCACATCAGACTCAGATGATGGCAGCCATGATGCAGCAGATGCAGCAACAGCACCAGCAGATGCACCAGAGGATGATGCAGCACGCCGAACAGCAGCACCAGCAGTTTGGTCCCCCTCCCCCTCAGTCCAAGTTGCCTGAGTTCCTACGTGTCAGGCCACCCACCTTCTCCAGCACCACCAACCCTATGGAGGCAAATGACTGGCTCCATGCAATAGAGAAGAAGCTGAATCTCCTGCAGTGCAATGATCAGGAGAAGGTCGCTTTTGCCACACACCAGCTTCAAGGTCCTGCGTCGGCTTGGTGGGATAATCACATGGCCACCCGCCCACCGGGTACTGAAGTCACATGGGCAGAGTTCTGCCGTAGCTTCAGGAAGGCACAGGTGCCAGATGGGGTCGTGGCACAAAAGAAGAGGGAGTTTCGTGCACTCCATCAGGGCAACAGGACTGTGACGGAGTACCTCCATGAGTTTAATCGCCTCGCGCGATATGCACCAGAGGACGTCCGCACCGACGCCGAGAAGCAGGAGAAGTTCATGGCGGGTCTGGATGACGAGCTGACCAACCAACTGATATCTGGGGACTACGCTGACTTTGAGAGGCTGGTTGACAAGGCAATCCGTCAGGAGGATCAACGCAACAAGATGGACAGGAAGAGGAAGGCCGCACAGTTCAGGGCACCTCAGGGAAGTCACCAGAGGCCGCGCTTCACTCCCGGACAGCAGGGTGGACCTACCACCATGATCGTTCGTCAGCACCGCCCGTTCAATCCTAGCAACTTTCCTCAGGGCGCCAGTGGCAGTCAGAACCACCATGGTGGTCAGTCCAACCGCGGTGCAGCTCCACGCCCACCAATGGCACCGGCACAGTCAAGCCCGCCCGCGCAAGCCAAGAAGGAGACTGGAGCAAAACCAGGGTCCTGTTTCAACTGTGGCGAGCTTGGCCACTTCGCTGACAAATGCCCGAAGCCCAGGCGTGCCGGGCCAAGGTTTATCCAGGCTCGTGTCAACCACGCATCTGCGGAGGAGGCACAAGCAGCACCAGAGGTTGTACTGGGTACGTTTCCTGTTAACTCAATCCCTGCAACAGTACTTTTTGATTCTGGTGCAACGCATTCTTTCATTTCAAAGAAATTCGTGGGGATGTATGGGTTAAGGAAAGAAGAGCTTAGCACACCAATGAGAGTTCATACCCCGGGAAATAGTTCAACCTCAGTCAGTTTTAGCCCTTCAGTGCTAATAGAAATCCAAAGATCACCATTTCTAGCCAACCTCATTCTTCTTGAATCCAAAGACCTAGACGTCATTCTTGGGATGGATTGGCTGACCAAGTTTAAGGGAGTCATCGATTGTGCGAATCGTACTGTCACCTTGACCAACGAGAAGGGGGAAACGGTAGTGTACAAATCACCAGACTCGCCAAAGCAAGGAGTCTCCTTGAATCAGATTGAAGCGGAAATCCCAGTGGACACCGTGGAGAAGAATTTGAAGAAATTGGAAGACATACCCATAGCCTCCGAATACCCAGAAGTGTTTCCTGAAGACCTAACTACCATGCCACCCAAGAGAGAGATTGAATTCCGGATTGACTTGGCACCGGGAACCGCTCCAATTTACAAGAGACCGTACAGAATGGCGGTCAACGAACTAGCAGAGGTCAAGAAGCAGGTTGATGAGCAGCTGCAGAAAGGGTACATTCGACCAAGTACTTCACCTTGGGGTGCTCCGGTCATTTTTGTGGAGAAAAGGGATAAGACGAAGAGGATGTGCGTTGATTATCGCGCACTCAACGAGGTCACAATCAAGAACAAATATCCCTTGCCGCGAATCGACGATTTATTTGATCAACTGAAAGGAGCTAAAGTGTTTTCTAAGATAGACATGCGATCAGGCTACCACCAGTTGCGAATTCGGGAAGAGGATATTCCGAAGACGGCCTTCACCACTCGGTACGGGCTATATGAGTGCACGGTTATGTCCTTCGGACTTACCAACGCACCTGCATTCTTTATGAATCTGATGAACAAAGTGTTCATGGAATTTCTGGACAAGTTTGTTGTGGTATTCATCGACGACATACTTATCTACTCAAAATCCGAGGAAGAACATGAGCAACATCTCCGTCTGGTACTCGAGAAGTTGAAGGAGCACCAGCTATACGCCAAGTTCAGCAAGTGTGACTTCTGGTTGACGGAAGTCAAATTTCTGGGCCATGTCATTACAGCCCAGGGTGTGGCAGTTGATCCGTCGAACGTAGAGTCAGTCACCAAGTGGACCCCACCGAAGACCGTGTCGCAGATTCGAAGTTTTCTAGGACTGGCAGGTTATTACCGCCGGTTCATCGAAAACTTCTCCAGAATCGCCCGACCTATGACTCAGTTGCTTAAGAAAGATGAGAAGTTTAAATGGACAGCTGAGTGCGATAAGAGTTTTGAGGAGCTCAAGAAGAAATTAGTATCCGCACCGGTTTTGATTTTGCCCGACCAGATGAAAGACTTCCAAGTCTATTGCGATGCATCCCGTCACGGACTTGGATGTGTCCTAATGCAAGAAGGCAGAGTGGTTGCGTATGCCTCACGGCAGTTGCGCCCACACGAAGGGAACTATCCAACTCATGACCTGGAATTGGCAGCAGTGGTTCATACTTTGAAGATCTGGAGGCACGGCCAACGCTCGTGGATCAAGTCAGAGCAGCTCAAGTAAATGATTCTGAAATAGCAGAGCTGAAAAAGAATATGAGAGTCGGGAAAGCCCGGGATTTCCACGAAGATGAACACGGCACAATCTGGTTGGGAGAAAGATTGTGTGTACCTGACGACAAGGAACTGAAGGATCTGATACTCACTGAGGCTCATCAGACCCAGTACTCCATTCATCCAGGCAGCACTAAAATGTATCAAGATCTCAAAGAAAAGTTTTTGTGGGTCAGCATGAGGAGAGAAATAGCTGAATTCGTCGCACTCTGCGATGTTTGCCAACGAGTGAAGGCAGAGCACCAAAGACCAGCAGGTTTACTCCAACCTCTTCAAATCCCGGAATGGAAATAGGAGGAGATTGGAATGGACTTTATAACGGGACTGCCCCGGACATCGTCGGGTCACGATTCGATCTGGGTAGTCGTGGATCGACTCACTAAGGTTGCACACTTCATACCAGTACATACCACATATACGGGCAAAAGGTTGGCGGAGCTTTACCTTTCGAGAATCATGTGCCTACATGGAGTACCCAAAAAGATTGTATCTGACCGAGGGAGTCAGTTCACCTCAAAATTCTGGCAGAAGTTGCAGGAAGAAATGGGGACCCGTTTAAATTTCAGCACGGCCTATCACCCGTAAACTGACGGTCAGACCGAGCGAGTCAATCAAATCTTGGAAGATATGTTGAGAGCTTGCGCCCTTGATTTTGGTGGAGCTTGGGACAAAAGCTTGCCATATGCGGAATTCTCGTACAACAACAGCTACCAGGCCAGTCTACAGATGGCACCGTTTGAAGCTTTATACGGCCGGAAGTGCCGCACACCTCTCTTCTGGGATCAGACAGGCGAGCGTCAACTGTTTGGAACAGAGGTATTAGCGGAAGCAGAAGAGAAAGTCAGGATCATCAGGGAAAGGTTGAGAATTGCCCAGTCTCGACAGAAGAGCTACGCGGATAACCGTCGAAGGGAGCTCACTTTTGAGGCAGGAGATTACGTGTATCTTCGTGTCACTCCGCTCCGGGGAGTACACCGGTTTCAGACGAAAGGCAAGTTGGTACCACGCTTCGTGGGACCATACAAAATCCTGGAACGCAGGGGGGAAGTTGCTTATCAGTTAGAACTTCCATCCAACATGATCGGCATCCATGACGTGTTCCACGTGTCCCAACTAAAGAAGTGCTTAAGGGTACCTGAAGAACAGGCTGATTCGGAACACATTGATATCCAGGAGGACCTAACATATGTGGAGAAGCCGGTTCGTATACTTGATACCAGCGAAAGGAGAACCAGAAACAAGGTCACCCGGTTTTGCCGAGTTCAGTGGAGTCATCATTCAGAAGAGGAAGCAACCTGGGAAAGGGAAGATGAGTTGAAAGCCGCCCATCCGCACCTCTTCACCAGCACCTCCGAATCTCGGGGCCGAGATTCCGTTTAAGGGGGGTAGGTTTGTCACACCCCGAAGTTTTCCTCCCAAGCCAAAATTGTAATTTTTATAAATGACCCTAAGAAAATGCTGGTGAAATCAGAAGAAAACCCTAAGAAAGTAATGCAAATAATAATCGGATATGACATGTGGAATTTTTCTTGAGTTCTACATGTCGCAATTCATTAACAGGATTTTTAGTGGAATTTTCAGAGCTCTAGAAATAATTTTAACCAATTAAAATTGAGCAAGCAATATTTTAATTCCAGGGAAAATCCTTTTTCCTTTTTCTTTTTCTTTTTCCTCTCTTTTTCCTCCTTTTTCTTTCGAATGGGCCGCCGGCCCATTCCCTCCTTCCTCCCCCTCCTCCTTGCTGGGCCGGCCGCAGGCCGAGGCCCAGCCAGGCCGCCCCGCCGCCTCCTCTCTCGGGGTCGCCGACAGGTGGGGCCCACCTGTCGGGTCCTTCCCCCACCTCCCGCCGATCTCGCTCGCGCCGTCGCGCCCGCAACCGCCGCCGCGCCCTCGTCTCCGCCTCCTCCGGGCCACGTCGACCACACCCGCGCGTGCGCCGCGTCTCCCGCGCCCACTCCCCTCTCTCTCCCGCTCGCGCCCGCGCCCGAGATGGCCGGGATTCGATTTTCGAATCCCGCCTCTCTCTCCTCCCCCACTCCCCACGTCGGCCGGCGATTCCCGCCTCTCCCGGCCACGTCCGGTTCCCTCTCCCCCTATTTAAGCATCGCCGTCGTCCCCTCTCACTTTTTCCCCATTTCGCCGCACTCTCTCGAGCCTCCCATCGCTCCCGCGCCGTGCAACCCCTTGCCGCCGCCTTTTCCGCTACTCCGGCCGCCGCTAGCCGCCGTTAGGGTCGCCGCCAGGCCGCGCCGTCGCCGCCGTCGGGTTCGCGTGGCCGAGATCCACCCCGTCCACCCCTCCTCCGTCGAGGTTCGTCGCCGGAGCCCTCGTTCCCTCGCACTCGGGTGAGCACCACCTCCATCGCCGCCTTCGGCCATGGTTTCCGATCGCCGTGGTCCATCTCCCTCTCTCTAATCCCTCTCTTCTCCGTCCTTAGGGCACCCCGAAGCTCGTCCGCCCGCCGACGTCGTCCTCCCGTGGCTTGCCGTCGCCGTTCGCCATCGTCCTCCTCCGCGCCGGCCACCCTCGGTGAGGCATCCCTCCCCTCTTTTCCCCTTCCTCTCCTCCTAGTGCCGCGCCGCCGCTTCGAGTCGCGCGCCGTCGCCTTCGGCCGCCGCCGCCTCCCGTGCCGCCGGTCGCCGCCGTCGTCGGCCGCATGCCGTCGCTGCTAGACCTGGCCGGCCGGTCGGCTTTGATGCCGAGCCGAGCCGGCGACCGCCTTTATCGCCGCCCGTTCCCTTCCCTTCCTAGCCGCCGCTTAGCGCAGCCGCCTTCGCGTCGCCTTTTGCGCTGTCGCCTTCGCCGCCGGCCGCCGTCTTGCGCCGCTGCCGCAAGCGCGCCGCGCCGTCGCGCGCCATGGCCGCCAGGCCGGTTTGCGCCGTGCCCGCGCGCCCCGGCCGCGAGCTCCCGCCGCCGTCCGATCTACCCTTGGGTAGATCGGGGCCATCGGTTCGGCCGCCACGTGGTGCGCCGCTCCTCCCCGGTCCGTGGACCCGATCCGCCGTGGACCGCCCTCTCCCGAGTCACTGCCATGCGGGTCCCGCTTGCCGGCGCCCCTTCCTCCCTCTCCCGAGCCGCTGACCGGTGGGCCCCGCATGTCGGCGCCGCACCCCCTCCGTGCTGACGTCAGCCCTGGAATATATTGCGCAATAAATGATTTAGGGTTTTTCTTTTATAGTAATAAACACAGTGAATCTTCTAAAATTCATAACTAATTCATCCGAGCTCCGTTTAAGCTCATTCAAGTCTCAGTAAATCAAGAAAAATGTGTAGAATCCATTAAAAATGGTTTTGTTCCCTGTTTCAGTAGTCTTATAGCCTGTTTGCAATGTTTGCTTTGTATGTCGCTAGATTCCGATTCCTCCGACGCTCCGGTGTACTTTGAGATAGTCGCCGAGGTTCCTCCAGCAGCAGAGCAAGGCAAGTTATGCTTGTCACTTGAACATGTTGATCCTATATTGCAAATGCTCTATTGTTTTCTTTCAAATATTGCATTGTTTTATAATATTACTATGGGATGGTTACCTATTGTTACAGCCATGTTTTTGGATATCATGCTCCTTTGTTAGCTTGGGGTTATAACATGATTAGAGTTTGGACTAGGAATTGCTTAGCCATGCTTAGTTCAACTAGTTCACAATGGGGAAAACCATATTAATGTTTAGACTATTGGTTCTAATGATAATGTTGGATTAGTACCACCGCTCTGGTGTTGGTTAATTAAAATGAATCACATGGTGGGCTGTGGGTGCATGGTTTTGCTGGTCGCACCCATGGCAGTTAAGGACCGGTTCGCGGGATGCCCTGGAAGAACTTATCGTACTTACCACAAGCCAGCGTGGGCAACGGCTGGGCTTGTAGTGTAGCTTTCCTCTAGCCGACGCATCCAGGCAAGGGTGGGCGTGATGGAGTTTGGATGGGCCCTGCGACGGCCTATGCGGCTTCCGGATTCACCTAGGCACGAGAGGGGACTGCCCGCTGCCTTGCGAGGAGTGGGGGTGAAACCTGAGGTGTGGTGTGCTTGGTTAGAGGGGGTTATGCGAATGGTCCTGTCACGGCCTCTTTCCGGTATGTCGTGGTGACATGTCGGCGCACGGAAACGTGTCGTGGGGCTGTGTCTTGTGGGTACAGTTGTACACCTCTGATCAGAGTAAAACTATTCGAATAGCCGTGCCCGCGGTTATGGGCGGTCAACCAGATTCACCGTGATTAGTCTCACCTTAGTGTAATCCTTTAATTTGGATAGTTTAGGTGGATGGTTGGGCCTGTCGCAACGTGGGTTAGCGTTGGACAGTGGATAGTTAATATTAATTAATTATTACAACTGTTTAAATCTTTCAATCTCTGTTTATAAATGCTCGCTTTATGCAAATGAACCACTTCAGCTCTTCTTTGTTAATTCCCTGCATCATACCCCTATTCCGGTATGACTTGCTGAGTACAGTGGGTAGTACTCAGTCTTGCTCTACTTTTCCCAACCCCAGAGTTCGAGTTCGGGTCAGATGAAGGTTTCTCTGAGGAGTAGGCTTCGTCCGTGCCGTCGAGGATGCCTGTGGAGTGGTGTTCCCGCTGCAGTTTAGTCAAGGCTTAGCTCCTGTTATCTTTCTTTTCTTCCGCTGCATTTATGTAAGACTTTATGATGTTTGTAAGACGTGGATCTGTATGTCAACATTGTCGTTTGTGTACCCCGGCTGGTCCTGGACGGGGATTTTAATGCACATTCTGCTTGGAATTCTATTCGGGAATTTCTGGGCGTGACAAGCATTCCCCTTGTTCCTGAACAAACGCCTTAGCCGTGGTATTATAAGGAAATACCACATCACCTTAGCAGGAATTCTCTTCTTTGTTAGCTGCCCGTCAACTTCTCCTGGATCGTCCCGTCTAATCTTGTATCGTAGTGCTTTGCAAACAGGGCATGCTTCTAGGTTCTCATACTCCTCACCGCGATATAGGATACAATCGTTCGGACATGCGTGAATCTTATGAACTTCCAGTCCTAACGGGCAGACTATCTTCTTAGCCTCGTACATTGTCTCGGGCAATTTGTTTCCCCCCGGAAGAATGTTCTTGACGAGTTTCAATAAATCGCCAAATTCCTTGTCACTAACCCTATTTTTTGCCTTCCATTGCAACAACTCCAGAGTGGTATCCAACTTTTTGTGCCCCTGCTCGCAACCTGGGTACAACGAAGTTCTGTGGTCCTCCAACATCTTGTCCAATTTATAGGCCTCCTTTTCACTTTCGCAGTCCTCCCTGGCGTCCTGCAACATCTGACCAAGATCATCCGCAACGTCGTTACCATCAGCAGCTATTTCCTCCTCGCCCGTTTGATTTCCTTCAAATCCAACATACTGAGCAAAGTCCGGAATATTGTCGTCTTCCACTTCATCTTCTTCCATTTCAACACCTTGCTCTCCGTGGGATGTCCAACAATTATAGCTTGGCATGAACCCCGACTCAAACAAGTGGAAATGAATAGTCCTGGATGCAGAATACTCCTTCTGATTCTTACACTTATTGCATGGACAACAAATAAAACCCCTTTGCCTGTTAGCTTCGGCCACTCTCAAAAAATAGTGCACGCCGTCAATAAACTCTTTGGACCGCCGGTCAGCGTACATCCATTGCCGATCCATCTACATGAGTCAAAAAAACCGTACACAAATAATTATTCTTACAATAATGACAGTCATACAATAATTATAAGATATCTTTATTCATACAAAAATCATAAAATATTACACCAAATAATTCTTAAAAACTATTTGTAAAGTTTTAAACTAATTTTAATGTGTTTTACTTCTTTTAATTTTCATTTTAGTTTGTTTTCTATTATTTAAGATTAACTTTCACTAGAGTTTTCCTTCTCAACTATTTTATAAAACCTTGTTTAGCAAATGAACTAAATTTCTATATATTCTTTCTTCCCCACACACATTTTCTCTCTCATCAACTTACAACTAAATTTTGGAGACAAAAAAAGTGTGCAAAACATAGGTGCAAATGTAGTATGACAAAAAAAACATTGGAGGATGAAGTTGCAAACCTTTTAGGCACCTCCGATTTGTATGTAATCACCAAAATAAATTCAATAGAAATTTTGGCATGACCTCCCCTCTTTTTTGAAGAAATTTTGAAGCTTGCTCGGGCAGCTGGAGGAGGAAAAAGACATATATATATAGGGGTGGGACTTTAGTCCCGGTTGGTAGCACCAACCGGGGCTAAAGATCACCGGGATCTTTAGTCCCGGTTGGTAACACCAACCGGGACTAAAGTTATGATCTTTAGTCCCGGTTGGTAGCACCAACCGGGACTAAAGATCCCGGGAGGGCCTGACAGGCCCTGACAGCATTCGAACCGGGACTAAAGATGATCTTTAGTCCCGGTTGGTAACACAAACCGGGACTAAAGATCAAATATGCCCGTTACCCTTTTGAACCGGGACTAAAGATCATCTTTAGCCCCGGTTTTTATTGCATCCGAGGCTATTGTGGAAATCGGCCGACCGACGAAAGATGGTTTCTCCACCAGTGCATGGTGTGTATGTGTGTGGACCGTCGCGTGGCATCGAAGGCAAAACGACAGCCAACGCAGTCCGTCCGTCCAATGCATGCATCGCATTCGCATGCAAGAATTTGCAGGACGACGTACGGCCACACCACTCTGACTACGTGGCAGATTCTTGACGATGGCTCAGCCGGCGTGCGAGCCCAGCACACATATGGGCTGCGGGCCTTTCGCTTTTGCGGAACTTAATTTGAGGCCCATACGGTGCAGCTACTGTGCTTGTGCGGATTTAGTCCCACCTCGCTCACCGAACGAACATTACACTACCTTATAAACCGAGGCATGGATGTTTCCGGCGAGACACAGTGGAACTTGATTATGGAAATCCATTAATTGGTGAGCAGGCCGTGCATTATTCGTGATTGGATTTGCACGAATCTATATATTGTTTAGGGAAATCTTGTTCATTCTAGACTTGTTGCCGTGCGCTCACTTTTTGGGTAAAAAAACGCTATTCATCACTATTTAATTTTATTTTATTCATCACTATTTATTTTTACAAAAAACCTATTCATCACTATTTAATTTAATTTTATTCATCACTAATAATTGGGCAAAAAACGCTATTCATCACTATTTAATTTTATTTTATTCATCACTATTTATTTTTACAAAAAACCTATTCATCACTATTTAATTTAATTTTATTCATCACTAATAATTTTTACCCCTGAACTATTGCGTCGATCGAATTACCCCCATAAACTTGAATACCAGATATTTCACATCATAAACTTTTAAAACCGGACGAATTACCCCCTGACTCAATTTAGAGTGGTTTTCATCCTACGTGTACACGTGGCAGTTCGGAACGGTTTTGTTCTATATGGCACTTTTTGGGTAAAAAAACGCTATTCATCACTATTTAATTTTATTTTATTCATCACTATTTATTTTTACAAAAAACCTATTCATCACTATTTAATTTAATTTTATTCATCACTAATAATTTTTACCCCTGAACTATTGCGTCGATCGAATTACCCCCATAAACTCGAATACCAGATATTTCACATCATAAACTTTTAAAACCGGACGAATTACCCCTGACTCAATTTAGAGTGGTTTTCATCCTACATGTACACGTGGCAGATCGGAACGGTTTTGTTCTATATGGCATACATGTGATGCTAACGTGGCAATCCAATCCCAAAAAAAAGTTAACAAGGCCCCACATGTCATATAGAGTAGTACTAAACTCTCTCTCTCTCTCTCCTTCCCTCCGACGTCGTGGGCGCGGCGTGGAGCGGAGCCAAACGCGATGGAAACAACAGGAATGGCAGGTGGAGCCGAGGAGCCGTGCTCACCGGTGAAGACCAAGGATCTGTGCGCCGGCGGATCCAGAGGAGGAGCCATGCGCTAGAGGCGGAATCGAGGACTCGTCGCCACATCGCCATCGCCCCTAGCCTTGGCAGCGTCCGCCGCTTCCACTATCCTCTGCGCGGCCCACCGGCCACCGCGCCCTCACCACGTTTCCGCCTCCCGCCACCTCCACTATCCTCCTCGGCGCCCCACCGCCCACCGCGCCCTCCCAGCGACGCTGCCGCCCACCGCCCGTGCCGTCCCCTCCTCCTCCTCCCCCCCCCCCCTCTCCCCCGCGCCCCGGCGTTTGACCAGTGCAAAGAAGAATGATCGTGCACACGTACACGCGCCACCCATACGAAAGCTATACTCCAACCAAACGTCAGGCCACAACTGTTGGACGGACTCCCCCGCGCGTGTCAGAGATGTCGGGTTTCGGGTCTAGGGGGTATTTTGTACTCACACAATAGTTTAGGAAGTTGATTTGGACTTTTTCGGAAAAAAATATGACAGTGGGTCTAGACACTATTTCTCTCTTTTTCAAACACAAATAAATATTTTGATTTGTAGAGTGTCTAGTAATAAATAATCATACTTTGAGGATTTATTTCTCCAAGGATCGATTTTTCTCATGTCCATGAACTATGACCACTAATTCGTGTCCTACCTTTTTTATGTCCTCTACCAAATTACAAACTTAAGTATCATGAACCAAAATTTACCTTATTAATAACGTCAACAATTAGGAAAAATAGAGTTTTTTTTAATGTTTTATGACAAGTTAAACATGTATAATGAAATTTTTCATGATGAATTAGTAAGGACTTCAAATGAAATTCATTCTAAACTAATAATATCAACATTTCTAAAATACAACGGGGTTTTTAATTGTCTTAGTAAATTAACGTAAAGAATTTAATTAATCTATAATTTAATTGCCAAATATCCGTAGATGTAAGTAACTGCGTAGCAAATTAAGCAAGCCTTTTGATTTATAAAAAGGGAACATTTATAAAAAGGACAGCAACGGCGGAGCACCCCCTGTCGAATAGAGCGCAAGTGCCTTGCGTGCTGCAGCTGAGGCGCGCTAAGGACGCTGATGGCCGGGTGGGCGCGCCACCGCAGCTGCCTCGCCACGGGGTGCACGTATGTTGCATGGTTGTATCGTCCATGCTACGTGCCCTTGAGTTGAGGCACACGCCTAGAGGTGCATGTGGCCGTGGCCGACAAAGGTGCATGGCTGATTATCGACGAGCGTGTGTGGCATTCGCACACTCCACTCAACTGGGGAAGCTCGTCTCTACTGAGTTCATAGAGGTGGTTGTCTTCGTTTGTGCCGGTTGGGAAACTCTTCCTCTGGCACAGGAGAAGTAACCCATTAACACATAATTAATCAAGTACTCCCTCCGTATTTTAATGTATGATGCCGTTGACTTTTCGACCAACGTTTGACTATTCGTTTTATTCGAAATTTTTGTGCAAATATGAAAATATTTATGTCATGCTTAAAGAACATTTGATGACGAATCAAGTCATAATAAAATAAATAATAATTACATAAATTTTTTGAATAAGAAGAATGGTCAAACGTTGGACAAAAAGTAAACGGCGTTGCACATTAAAATATGGAGGTAGTATTAGTTAAAACTAACATGAAAAATAAATTAGTATAATCTATTATAACAAGTTTTCTATAATATTTTTTTTGTAAAAATTATATCGTTTAGCAGTTTAAAAAGTTTACATGCATAAAACAAGAGTGAGCAGTTGGGAACGTAGCCTCCCGAACACAACTTAAAGTCCTTTTAGCTTGTCTTCCTGTATTTTTGGGGAAAAAAAGTAATATGAAGTTATCTATTTATTCATCACTATATTTCAAGAAGAAAATTAAATTTATTTTTAACTATTCTTTATTAATATTTTTTTAATTCTAGGCCTTTTATCTACTTTTTTTTGTGATTATATATACTATATGATATTATCGACATGATGTGGTCTTTTGTGGGCAACCAGAATCGATACTAGGCTAGTAAACAGATGTGTGGAAGAAATCACCTTATGGCTTAAGGGATTGAGGGGGTGTTGATCGAGGGGTGTAAAATTTTAGTGTGTTACATTGGGTATTATATTGAGTGTCGCATGGGGTGTTTGGACACTAATAAAAAAACTAATTACAGAATCCGTTAGTAAACCGTGAGACAAATTTATTAAGCCTAATTAATCCGTCATTAGCAAATATTTATTGTAGCACCACATTATCAAATCATGGAGCATTTAGGTTTAAAATATTTGTCTCGCAAAGTAGTCGCAATCTGTGCAATTAGTTATTTTTTTCTCTATATTTAATACTTCATACAGGTGTCCAAACGTTCGATGTGACAGGGTGTAAAATTTTTATGTGGGAACTAACAGGGCCTAAAATGCGCTGACAAGATTGTGGTATCTTCCTGAAGGAAACCTTATCATCCATGTTACCTTGTCATTTGACTTCTAAATTCCAATCAAAATTTTGGTGGGAAACCCCTCCTCCTCCTCCCCCCCCCCCCTCCCCCGCGCCCCGGCGTTTGACCAGTGCAAAGAAGAATGATCGTGCACACGTACACGCGCCACCCATACGAAAGCTATACTCCAACCAAACGTCAGGCCATAACTGTTGGACGGACTCCCCCGCGTGTGTCAGAGATGTCGGGTTTCGGGTCTAGGGGGTATTTCGTACTCACACAATAGTTTAGGAAGTTGATTCGGACTTTTTCGGAAAAAATATGACAGTGGGTCTAGACACTATTTCTCTCTTTTGCAAACACAAATAAATATTTTGATTTGTAGAGTGTCCAGTAATAAATAATCATACTTTGAGGATTTTTTTTTCCAAGGATCGATTTTTCTCATGTCCATGAACTATGACCACGAATTCGTGTCCTACCTTTTTTATGTCCTCTACCAAATTACAAACTTAAGTATCATGCACCAAAATTTACCTTATTAATAACGTCAACAATTAGGAAAAATAGAGTTTTTTTTAATGTTTTATGACAAGTTAAACATGTACAATGAAATTTTTCATGATGAATTAGTAAGGACTTCAAATGAAATTCATTCTAAGTTAATAATATCAACATTTTAAAAATACAACAGGGTTTTTAATTGTCTTAGTAAATTAACGTAAAGAATTTAATTAATCTATAATTTAATTGCCAAATATCTGTAGATGTAAGTAACTGCCTAGCAAATTAAGCAAGCCTTTTGATTTATAAAAAGGGAACATTTTAAATTGCCAGAACAAAGTAAAGCATCTATAAAAATGATAAGCTCCTCAAAAGCCCTTCCACATGAATTAGTTTCAGAAAGCTTGCAATAGTTCCACACGAATACAGTTCAAATGGATATTTATTACAGGATCAAATATATAGTGCCAAGCAGGTCTGATGATAGTTTACGTGTCAAGCAAACAGAACAGGAGACGAAGATAAAGGCCACAGTTTTACAAAGTCAATCCAACATAAGATTCCAGTGACCAATTCAAATCCTAATCTTGATTTCTAACTCTTCTGCTCACAGCTTCCCGGACATGTACGTTCCACCTACATGCATGATTCAAAAGCATTCACGTCAAACCCAAAGTAAAATCTCTCTACCAGTTTCTATCATATAAGGTGTAATATGGTGCTAATCGATTCATTCCATTTCGCATTAGGGAACAAACATTTATATGTACCTCTCTCAGCAATCTATTCCATTTGTACAAAAAAAATCCTCCGACCGTCAGCCTCTACAAAATCTCTGTGACTCCCCTATCCGCCTCTACAAAATCTCGACAACTGCTGTAACTCCGGGTGTTCCTGAGTTATTTACAAATTCGATTAACAGTTGATATACATAATTGCGCGCACTAATTACAAATTGGATTAACAGTTAATATACGTAATTGCGCGCACTAAATAAGGTATATTAAAAATCTCTCACCTCGAGGAGTTCTTGACAGTTCTGAACGTGTAATAAACGATGCTCCTCCGTACGGAATCGCACAGCACATCCGTTCTCAGGGCAGGCAGCACCATAAAGTCCATGATTTTCGTAAACATGTTTGATTACCTGCATAGAGAGAAAGACAAATTTGTAAATTTACTTTGTTCATAAATAAGTTTATTTCTATCCTCTCACTTTTCTTTTAGTAGGAAGGGGTAAATTAATTAAATAAAACATACATCTTTGCGACGGATGACTCCATCCCAAGGAAATCTGGGTGCTCCTTCGAAGAAGCACAAATGACATAACTCGAACTTTTCTGAGAATTTTGCCCTGGCATCATTGAATTCCTTGTATTTCTTCTTTTTCTGGTAAGGATTATCCAAAACCTAAAATAATATGGCAAAAATAAATGGTCAATTTCATCTAGGGGTGGATAAAGAAAAGGTTTAGGGAGTAACACATATCTTCTTTCTATAAAGCTAATGATCACTAATGGCCATTCCCAACCCAAGACACTAGACATAGTTTTGACAAACCACACATCATCAAGAAACTAGTACTAGGCACTACGTTTTCAATGCAAACACCACTATTACATACTTAAATTTAATGCTGCTTAGTATCTCACGTGATGTTTTGGATGGTGTAGAAACCAATGGTTCCGGCCTTCTCCTTCCTCATTTATTCACTTGCCACATCATTTTTCATACTAAGTGACAGCTTATTTAATGATATGGACACTATCCTAGTCATTTGGTTGGGAATAGCCTAAACATCTAGAGCTCAACATGCAAGCATAGTATTTATTAGCACTCCTAAAATCTCTAAACATATGCATGGAGCATTAAATATAAATAAAATGAAAAACTAATTGCACGGTTTGCATGAAAATCGCGAGATGAATCTTTTGAGTCTATTTAGTCCATGATTAGCCATAAGTGTTACAGTAACCCTACATGTGCCAATGACAGATTAATTAGGCTTAATAAATTCGTCTCGCGGTTTCCATGCGAATTATGAAATCAATTTTTTTTATTCGTGTCCGAAAACCCCTTCCGATATCCGGTCAAACGTCCGATGTGACAAAAAAAATTTATTTTCGTGAACTAAACAAGGCCTAAGATAAAAACACAGGGACAGCGATGTTTGCAACACATGTCCCAATTATTTGAGTGGAACATCAACAGAACCATCCAAGGACGTCCCCACGAACAGAATGTATGATAATCCAAGAGGACCTTAATTAGTACCTGGTCATCTTTCAGATCGCCGTCCTGCGGCTGATCGTCTCCCTCTTCCTCATCCGGCTCCTCTTTCTTTCTTGCCGTGGCGAGTTGGTACTTCCATGCATGGTTACCTGTCGCGATGAAAGCGGCGGCGCGCTTGGGTGGTGCTGGTCCTGGCTCGGCGGCGACGCGCGGTGCAGTCGAAGTGGTGCGCCGCCGAAACGCCCATCTCTTCAACGCCTCCCAAACGCAATGCAGGCACCCTCCGACGCGTCCTCGTCCATCTGGTGATGTGTCGGATGTGGACGACGACGCCGGCGGTGGCGGTGGCGGTGGCGGTGGCGGACCCGGCACTTCTCGGAGGCGTGCAAGATTTCTTGCCCTTCTTCTTGCCATCGACGCGGGGCGCGAACGGCGGACGGCGGAGAGCACTGCAGGACGTGCCCGCCGCGCGTGGCGAAGAAGGGACGGCGGCGAGCGCGCGGATGAGGCACGCCTCCTGTCGAACAGGTAGCGGGCGCGCGGCGGCGAGGATGGCTCGCTGCGGGCGGAGCGTCACGGCGGAGGCGTTGCAGGACGGAGTCACCGCCGGGGCGACAAGCGACGGCGGCGGAGGTCGTTTCTTGGGCGCGGTGGTGGGGAAGTGCGCGGCGGCGAGAGGAGGCGGCGTCACGGTGGGAAGCGGCGATCGGCGCGGTGGAGGGCGATTTCTTGGAGCTCAAGACCCAGAACACGAGGTTGTTATTATAACCGCCTTCTGCACGGCCGCCTCGCCGCCGGGAATCCGTCCTCATTCGGACGCCAGCTTCGGCGTCTGGGTTCATCCGCCGCTGCTCAGCCGCTCGGTCGGTCGGTCGCACCTGGTGCGCGTGCGGCTCAAACGAAGCAAGCCACAGCAATGGCGCCGCCGCGGCTGCGCTCCAAGCTTCGAGAAGGGGCCTGAGGCCCTGAGCTCGGTGGAGGCCAAGCCAAGCTCATCCTGTTAAAATTGGTTGCTCTTTCAACTAGTACAAGTCGTACTTCATTGCTTGGCTGGTGTACCCGAATAGCTTTCAATCCGTATGTCCTGTGTTCGACTCCCGCTCTGTTTAATTTTTTTTGTTTTTGATTTAGATTTTTTTTCTGTCCCCTCTATTGTTTTTATAATAAATAAAAACTTCCAAAATGCTACTAGCAAATTATTCTTTTTCCTTCATATTTTCTACTGTCTGATACATTATTACACTATAATAGGGTTCTTTTTTTTTTCTTCTCCTTCCTATAATAGGGTTCTTTCCTTCTTTTTTTTTCCATGCCCCATCTAATTCAGTTCAAGCTCCGCAACTAAGGTTGTGTGACTATTCATTGGTGCCTCTAGCTATATTTCTTGCTCGTCGGGGTATTTCGCCGAACACAACGAAACTCAGCATATGGTAGGCCTACGCTTCCACCAAGCTTGTAGTTCAGCGCCATACATGCTCCCATCCACGGCGCGTCCACACGTATGTATGTACATGGCACGAAGATATATCCATTTTCACTGGCGGTCCCTTAGGTGGGCCGCCAGCGAAGATTGATTATTTTCGTAAGCCTTTTTTTAAGAAATCCGCTTGCAAAAATATCCATATTTTTGCTGGCAGATCTCTTAAACAATCGCGAGCGAAATTGAATTTTTGCTGGCGTGCTGGGGGCAGCTAAAACCAACACACGAAACCCCGCGCATCATTTTAAAACAAGCCACCCCTCCCACCAACCCCCGCACCCTCTTTTCTTCTCCTCTACGCCCTTCTCTCCGGCCATTCTCCGGCGCCATCACCGTCGCCTCCCTCCACGACGAAGCCGCCTTTGCCGAGGTCCACCTCTGCATCGGTCAACTTCGAGGCCCGGGCCACTGGCCAGATCTAGCGATCCCGGGCTCTCCGCGGCGGGACTCAAGACCTCCAGATCTGACGTCGGTGATGCTCGGGACCGCCTGATCTGGGGGAGGGGGTGGTGGCGACAGTCCTTGGCTTCGGCGAGAGCTCTGGCAACGATAAAGTGGCGGCTGCGTCCGGCGGCCTACAGGCTCCCGCCAGCCGCACGCGCCCAGCTGTGGCGCCCGGCGGCGCAGCTGTCTTCGTGCGCCGCGCCGGCGCCCGCGCAGCCGCGTCCTCTCCGTGACTCCGCGTCTCCGGCTCTCCTCCCCTGGCCGCGCCCTCTCCGTCCCGCGTCCGGCTGTCGCCTACTCGCCCGGCAGCCTCCCGGGCTCCTGGCGTCCCGCCCGACGCCGCCAGCACCCAGCCGCCTAGGCCAGCAGGCCCCATCCACCGTCCGCCCGTCCGGCCAATGCTAGTGCGCCACAGCGCCAGTGCATCACTCCCTCTTCGGATCTAAACACATGCATCCCTCTAATTATAGATGTAAGCACGCAAATCCATCATTTAAATTTGTAGGCATATTCTCACATGTGTACTAATTGTTCCATCAAATTGTTCGTCCAACAAACTAATATAATTCCCTGGTGAATTGTCCTTTCTTGCTCATCTATCTACTAATGCAGCAAAAAATTTGCTTGAGTTCAGATGGTGTTTTTTATTTTGGAAATTGGAACTGTATCGGACATTTAGTCAACCTAGTTATTTTTGTTGGGCATCAGGCCATCAGCTCAACCGGATTGACATGGTGACATGTGCATGTTGCTTAGAAACAGAATTCTAAACCTTAGGTGCTCACATATAGAATTAGGCAGCTGCATGTGCTTAGATGAAAAAATTTTGGAAAGTTGCACCTTGTGATCTACCAATTCCACATATGGATGAAGGGTCATCTGTTCCTGTTGTAGATGATGCTCCAATTGATGAAGACACCGTTGTTGAAGAAGGGTCATGTGAAGAACAAGGACCACCTCCACCTCCAGATGTTGTTGCTCATTTAGGTAAGATTCAAACTTATTTGTCATTTTGTACTTGTACTGAACCATTTAGAGTTATATACCGTATCGTTTACCACATTTTATATCGAATCATATTGTATTGCATTCGGTTTTTTTGCTAGGCCTACCCTGAGTTCAAGTCCTGGGTCCGCCACTGCTCAGATGCCCGACCTGCACGGCTGCACGTATACGACATGTATACCGACATGTATAGTTCTAGAACCATATTATACTAAATAATTGTGTACCCAATACATATAAGCATCATCTCTCTAATTAATGGCAATATGCAACAATAAAGTGCATGGAAAAAAATGCGTACCATAATGAAAGATACCAACTGATAATAATATTTATAAAGTTGATAATGTGTCAACCATAGACAAAATACCTCCATCCTCAAAACATATGAGTATATATATGTATATCAAGCAATACAACGACGACACGAGACAGGATGGACGTGCATGGCCTTAATGAATTGGCGTGTGGGCTGCGGGCCTTTAGCTTTGTGGAACCTAATTAGAGGCCCATACGGTGCAGCTAGCTACTGTGCTAGTGCGGGTTTAATTTAGTCCCACCTCACTCACCGAATGAACATTGCACTGCCTTATAAACGGAGGCATGGATACTGCTAGCAAGAAAAACATAAACTGAGAGCTGCAGCTGATCTGGAGTGTATCGTACTGCATATGTTAATCAAGCATATGTGCTTGAGAATTCACGGATATTCTTGTGATGTGCTGCCGGCCTGATTGAACTTTGATTCAATCACATTTTTTTATTTCATTACTATTTAATTTAAGGTAAAGTATGAACTAATCACTCTTTTTTATTCATTACTATTTAATTTAAGGAAAAAAAAACGAATTACCCCCTTACCCCCATAAACTCGAATACCAGATATTTCACACCCTAAACTTCTAAAATCGAACGAATTATCCCCCTGACTTAATCTAGAGTGGTTTTTATTTCATTACTATTTAATTTAAGGTAAAGTATGAATTAATCACTCTTTTTTATTCATTACTATTTAATTTAAGGGAAAAAATATGAATTACCCCCTTACCCCCATAAACTCGAATACCAGATATTTCACACCCTAAACTTCTAAAATCGAACGAATTATCCCCCTGACTTAATCTAGAGTGGTTTTTATTTCATTACTATTTAATTTAAGGTAAAGTATGAATTAATCACTCTTTTTTATTCATTACTATTTAATTTAAGGAAAAAATACGAATTACCCCCTTACCCCATAAACTCGAATACCAGATATTTCACACCCTAAACTTCTAAAATCGGACGAATTATCCCCCTGACTTAATCTAGAGTGGTTTTCTACTATGTGTACACGTGGCAGTCCAATCAGCATTTTTTTTTAAAAAAAACATTGGGACCCACCTATCAGCTTCTGCCCCCTTTGAGCGTGAATTTTAAACACGGAGAATTAAGGGTTCAAATGAACTTATCCTGATACAATCAAATTATATTGCTCCTTAAGCACAGCGAGTACTGATACAATCACTTTTTTTTTCACCTTCTTATAATAGAGTTCTTTCCTCTCTTTTTTTTCCCATGCCCCATCCAATTCAGTTCAAGATCCGTAACTAAGGTTGTGTGACTGTTCATTGGTGTCCCTAGCTAGATGTCTTGCTCATCGGGGTATTTCACCAAACACAACGAAACTCAGCATATGGTATGCCTACGCTACCACCAGCCTTGTAGTTCAGCGTCGTACGTGCTACCATACGCGGTGTGTCCACACGTATGTACGTACATAGCACACCCCTGCCATCTTATAAGAACATGCATGTGGGGGTGCAAAAGATGAAGCGACCATATCCTACACGCTTACACGGTGTGTATCGCTCACATACGCCTCAGTCACCATCCGAAACACACAGACGCCGGCAGCGCTCGCACTTGCAATCACTAAGCTCCTAGTGCACGACGCAATAATTCGATCGATAGTATATATATTACTCTAGATATCCACTTTTGCGGTCTTCAGCTAAATAGCACCCTCGTCATAACTCATGTATTTATTTAATTTAAACATTCAGAAATATACATGAGTGGTTTACAGTACTTTGAACCGGACTAACTGTCATACATCCAGTTTACAAATGAACCCCTTAAGACTGGGCAAATAACACATTCGAGCAGCATTTTGTGGAAAAGGGCTAAAAAGAAAACTAAAAAGCAATCAAGTCCTTGTCCCATGGCCTGCCTTGAACGTCGACAGCAAGGTGATGAAGCTGGATGCCGGCGGAGGAAGAATCCAGGTGAGCTGCATAAGGTGAAGCCACCGCACAATCCCTAAAAAGCCTCATAGTTATGGAGGTTCAGGCGATGGCGAGCAATGCAACGAATCAGCACCACCCCAAAAGATTTCCATCGGAGATTTGAGATGAAGTCGATGTAGAGGCAGCCCAACCAAAGGCAACAACTTGATCTTTTCATCCACCGGCGAGAAAAACCTAGAAAGCATGGCAAGCTGCAAATGGAACCAAGTACGTAGCTTACCCAAATAGGGCCTCCACATCACGGAGGTTGAAGGCACCTCGGCATAGCTAAAATATATACTTCAGCCGCTACGAGATGATTCTTCGCCAGAGATCAAGAAGATGCATGGCTACCCCCTTGGAAAGACCTCACTGGAGATCAAACAAAAGGCCGACACAATATGTTTTTGTCCCAGTTTGGAAGTACCCCAGCTGTCCCAGTTTGGAAGTACCCCAGCTGTCGGTTAGGAGTAGAGGTTTGACGGCGTGGAGATCCACTTCTAGAAAGTCTAGCGATAACTACTGCTGCTTCCTAGAGATGAAAGCCACCTCCGACCACCTCGTGCAAAAGGGAAATATCAATGGAATTGACCTGACTAAACAGGAGAAGCTGACAAAGAAGACAACGATTACTACTACTTCTACTAGACAAGCAAGGACGCACGACCCCTCTCACACCCTCCGTTAGTGGTGAGCCACCAACGAGAAGGGATGAGAGGATTCGGCATAGCTAGAATACTTTAGTTGTTGCGAGATGATTCTTCGCCGGAGACGAAGATTTCCCCACAGGGTAATCATCGACGTACCAACTATCGATCGATTGAAATGGAGTGTATATCCTACTGTGACTGCGTGGCAGATTGTCGATGAGGGTGAGCAGCCGCATGTACGGCTCAGCCTCAGCCAACGATCTCGTCCTTGCCGGCGCACAAAAATGGGCTGCGGACCTTTCGCTTTGCGGAATTAATTCGAGGCCCATACTGTGCAGCTATGCTAGGGGGAGAAAGTACACCGAAGGTCCCTCAGCTTGTCATCGAGTTCCCCCAACCGCAAAACCGGATATCCCGTGTCCCTTAACTAATCAAAACCGGTCATAATAGATCATTGGGTGGTTTTGACCCCGGTTTTATCCTACGTGACGGCTGAGTCAGCGTGGGACCTATATAAACCCCACATGTCAGCATGGCCACGTCAGCCTACTCTCTCTCTCTCTTCCCCTCTTCTCTCCCTTCCTCATCTCTCTCTGTCTCTCCCTTCTCTGCGAGGCTGCCAGTGCGAGCCGGGAGAGGAGGGCGTCGGCGGCCGGCGATGGGCGATGCGGCGGCGGTGGGGGAGGAGCTGCGGGCGGGGAGCCGCACCTAGTGAAGCTGCAGCCGTCGACGAGGAGTTCCTTGCCGTCGCGGTGGAGCGCCGACGCCGGGCAGCGTCCTGGGTGGGCGTCGGGCTCGCCACCGACCAGTGCTGCCTTCTCCCTTTACAACCTCAAGCCGGCACCCACCAGTGCTGCCTCCCCGCTGGCCGTCGTGCTCGTTGACGAGTCGGCGAGACCGGCGTCGCCGTCTGCAAAGTCGCGGCTGTTCCCGGCCAAGGTCAAGGGGAGGGTGGGACCCGTTTCTGCGGCGGTGGCGAGCGCGGCTCGTCCGCCTCGCCGCCGTCTTCGTCGCTGCGGCCCTCATCCTGACAGGTATCCGCACAACCCAGTTCCCCATCCCCATCTCCTCTCATATATAGCTCAGCCAACTTGTAAAGATTTGTTGTTTTTCTATTCTTCTTGTTCTTGATATGTTTGGCTTATGCATCGTTTGCTCGATTTGGCTTTTAGCTTCGGCCAAGAAGTCCGGAGATGTCACGGAGCTTCAGATCGGTGTGAAGGTAACCGATTTTTCTGGTTGCTCTTGCGATTATTGCTTCGGGGTGTAGTGGATCTGATACTGCTGAGTTCGTCGATTTGATACATATCTGCTAATCCGTTCAGACAAGCTCGATTTGTACCAGGTGTCTCCGCCACCACATCGCCGCCGCCGCATCCCCGGCCGGCCGTCGGACCTCCTCACCCCAGCGACCTCCTGCCCACCGTCGGCCTGCCTGCCCAATCAGAGAAGGGCGAGAGAGAGAGAGAGAGAGAGAGAGAGGGGGAGGAGGAAAGGAGAGGAAGGGAGAGCCGGAGAGGCGCTTGCTGACTTGGCATCCTGATATGTGGGTCTCACGCTGATTTAGCCGCCACGTTATATAAAACCAGGCTTAAAACCGCCGAGGGACCTAGTTTGCACTGGTTTTATAAGTTGGAGGATGTGTTGTATCCGGTTTTGTGGTTGGGGGATGATTCTGTAACTTGATGATAAATTGAGGGACCTTCAGTGTACTTTTTCCATGCTAGGGCGTATTTTGGTGGTGTTTGGATCCATAAGTCCTAGGGACTTATTTTAGTTCTAGGACTAATCACTTTAGTCTATGGCTGTTTGGTTATAGAGACTAAAAGGGACTAAAGTTCATTAAATGCGCTACACAATGACCATGTTACCCTTAAAACTATGTAAAGATAAATGCACCATGCCTATGCATGAGGGTAGCAGGTGGAAAAGAGCTACTTTAGTCCCAATAAGCTCGTCCCTTAGGGACTTATGGACTAAAGCACTTTAATCCCTTTTTAGTCCCTCCTGTTTAGGACTCTACAGACTTAAAGTGAAGAGACTTATTTTTTAGACCCTCAAATAAACAGGGCCTTTGTCCCACCTCGCTCACCGAACAAACATTGCACAACCTTATTAACTGAGGCATGGATGCCGTATGCGAGAAGCACGTGAACTTGAGCTGAGCAATATTTGTGTTAGTGATTGCAGGAGAGCCTATACTCTTGTCATTTGCCTTTCTGGGCTTTGTATTTGCTCGGCCTGATGTTCTGTTTGTCTTCTCAGTCCGGTCACTTTTTTGGAAAAAAACCACTCGTCACTCTTAATTTCGAAGATATTTATTTTATTCATCATCAATATTTTAAACCCATTATGTTATGACTTTTATTTTACTCATCACCATTTTAGCATAGCGATAAGTCAAACATTTTTAACTTTTACTATTAATAGCAAAAAAATATAAAATATTAATCCTGTATAATTGATGTTACTAAATTTATCATTAAACATTTAAACATTTGTCTTCTCAGTCCGGTCACTTTTTTGGGAAAAAAAACTACTCATCACTCTTAATTTCGAAGATATTTATTTTATTCATCATCAATATTTTAAACCCATTATGTTATGACTTTTATTTTACTCATCACCATTTTAGCATAGCGATAAGTCAAACATTTTTAACTTTTACTATTAATAGCAAAAAAATATAAAATATTAATCATGTATAATTGATGTTACTAAATTTATCATTAAACATTTAAACATTTGTCTTCTCAGTCCGGTCACTTTTTTGGGAAAAAAACTACTCGTCACTCTTAATTTCGAAGATATTTATTTTATTCATCATCAATATTTTAAACCCATTATGTTATGACTTTTATTTTACTCATCACCATTTTAGCATAGTGATAATTCAAACATTTTTAACTTTGACTATTAATAGCAAAAAAATATAAAATATTAATCATGTATAATTGATGTTACTAAATTTATCATTAAACAAACTATCATAATATGCTACTCTTTTTATTTAAAATATTTTATTATATTTTCTTGGTTAAAATAACATCTCAGAGACTATGTCAGAGTTCAAAAGTTGTTATATTTTGGGACAGAGGGAGTAAAGGATAATTTCATTTGACACCTGGTGAGAGGTGTCGCCGAGGCAGGGAAGGCCCGCGGGGCAGCAACGGCAGAGCACGCCTCCTGCCGAATAGGTGTGCTCGGGAAAGCGCGCAGCGACGAGGATGGCTCGCCGCGGGCGAAACAGATACAACGTACTTGATCTGAGACGAGGAGCAATGACGAGCACGTGGTTGGCAAGTGCATACTTGCCGAGGACCATGAGAAACAATCTGCGCCACCTAGAACAGTTGTCGATGGCGAGATCGTGGGTGACCGGCACGAGGGCCTTCACATTGAGGACGGTAACGGCCTAGCCATGGAGAGTGGCGATGGCGTCGTCGTCGAGGGTGGGAGGAGGCGGCTCCTGGGGCCCGACATGTAGAGGGTGCGCTCCCAGCGCACCATGAACCACGAGACAGGCGAGCAGTGCTGTGAACTCAGGCGGGAAGGGCACCGGAACAGAGGAGCGCTAATGCACAAGCGCTAAAATCTCACTCACTCGCAGTTATTGGCAAGCCCCTTCTAACTTAGTTGTAGCTTTTTTAGCAAAGACCAAGATTACTATTCCATTATTTGAAAAAAAAAACCCTTCTAACTAGCGGTGAGCTCTACCTAGCCCCATGGTGTCATCGCCTCCTCCTTGACGAGCTCGCCATAGTACCAGATCCAGACCACCCTCCACTGTAACTGCATGGCAGATTGTCGACGAGGGGTGAACGGCTGCATATGCACTGCTAAGCCGGTGATCTCGTCCTTACTGGCGCGCGACAGTAAGGACGAGATCTGGAATCCACTGTCGCCCACTGCCACGATTAGACCTCTCACAGTGCAGTGAGCTGGATCGGTGCTCCACCATGCCAACTGGGATTTTCGCGTGCGTGGCAGAAGGGTGCGCGCCCTAGCAGAGGAGCTCGCCCCCTAGGAGGGAAGCGCGCTTCCTCACGTACTCGAGCCCACGCGCGGCGAGGAAAAGGAGGATGTGCTACGCTGTGGAGGAGTAAATCCCCAAATCGCCCTCCAAAATCCCCAAATCGTGACATGCTTGCAGATCATCCATCTCAAAAGAACAATCAAGAACAGAAACAGATTGAATCACAATCAAGAAAGCACAAAATTCTTTCTCTTTCCCAGCCCTTCCATGCCAGCACCGAAGAACCCATTCTGCAAAATCTGGGGATTTTTTTTCAGGTGGATTTCAATGAGAACTACTACCAAGCTCAGATCTTGGGATGATTGATGAGGCAAGCTAAAGAAACCAGCAAAAAGGGGGATTTTGGGATCAATGAACACAAGAGCAAAGCTCCAAGAAACGAAGGCGGCGTCCTCCTCGCCTCTCCCCATGGATGATGGAGGTGGCGTCCTCCTCGCCTCCCACCGCCAAGAACAGCCAGCGAGCCGACGCCAAGATCGAGGGAGAGGAGGCACCGGCGAGCCTCTGGAAGACCACCGAAGTCGCCGCCGCCGACCGCTCCCGAAGGCGCGCGTGAGGCCGTCCGCTCCCGCCGGATGAGGGGAGAGCCGAAGATGGGGGGGGAGAGCCAGCGAAGGGAGGAGGGGAGAGCCTCCGCTGAGTCTTCGCCGCGCGCTGCCAAGAACCACCGGCCGCCGACGCACCGGCGAGCCGCCGCCAACAACGCCGCAGACCGCGCCATCGAAGGCCGCGCCGCAGAAGCCGCCGTCGCGGAAGCCGCCGCCGCCGACCGTCGCAGACTGCCCCACCTCCTGCTGCTGCTGCTGCTGCTGCTGCTTGGGATGAGAGGAGAAGGAGGCGCGGCGGCGTGGGAGGCGGGGAGGCGCGGGCGGAGGAGAAGACGAGGGGATGGCGGCGCGGGAGGAGAGGCAGGCGATGGCAATAGAGTGGAGGAGGAGAAGACGAGTCGCTAGCTGGAAGGGTAGTTGGGGAATAAATTTCGTCTATTGGCTTGGGGTAACGCGTTTGGGGTAACAGGCACTGTGGGCTGAGTTTGCTTCAACAGTATCTTCATCCCATTAAAGCCACACAAAATAGGATGCTTGTTTTGTCGGGTGGGTGTCTTTCGGCCAACTTTTTAGGCTAGGGGTATGAGCCCCATAGCTTGCACTGTGAGTGGCCTTAGGCCTTAGGGCATCTCCTTTCTTTGTACACCCCACGACATAACGTGCCCTCACGCCCGAATCGCATAACTTCCACTAAGGTCAGCCGCCCCATCACCCCCAGTGGACTGAGGAAGAAACAAGAGAAGGGGGCTCGAGAGAGGGAGAACAACAATGAGCTGAGGCAAACAGTAGAAGCAATTAGAAAATTCAAACAATAATTTGAAAATGTAACGGGTCCGCTGGCTCAAGAAACATTGTTCGGATGGACATCAATGTTGGCCCGTCCACGTAGAATAAAGGCATTGCCCATGGCTAGCTAGGATTGAGGCCCATCAAAAGGGCCCCGGAAAGCCCAAGTTTTAATGCAAAATCCCAAATTGCCAATCCACCTGGTATGTGTTTGTTTTCGGGACTAGGTGGAATAGGATGGAACCATCCTTGATTTTAGGGTTGGGATGATTCCACTCATATTTTTGGTTTGTAGGATAGGATGATCCCAATTTTTTGTTTGGTTGAAGGGGTGAGAGAGAGATGGGATGGACGTCGTTTGCAACCACCGTCAATGACCGGGCGGCCGTGCGGGCGAGCAAGCCGGCAGAGTTCACAAGATGGACTATGGCTGAGTTCACAAGCGGCGAGCAAGAGGAAAAGTGGCGAGGACGGGCTCACAAGATGGACGACGGCGGACGGAGATGCGTGACGAGCGGCCTCGACGACAGCCGGACGAGTGGAGGAGCGTGCACAGTGGATCCGGCGCCACCGAGTCCCCCGCCTTAGGATCTGCCGCCGCAGCCCTCCCCATCGCTGGTTTCGCCGCTACCGCCCTCCCCACCACTAGATCCGTCGTCGCCAAGCCCCCCACCGCCGCCGTCGCCGAGCCCACCGTTGTCGTCACCGCAGGCGCTTCCGAGGGCGACCAGGGCGGTGAGCAGGGTGTCGTCACGACGTTCGCTCGTCCTAGGTGGGACGAGTTCGTCCGCGAGGTTTGGCCGGATCGATTGGTCCCAGATCTGAAAGGAATATTCGTCTCCAGGGACCAACCCATCCCACTCACCCCTAAAACTACGTTTGTCCCATCCCATACCATTCTTGCAACCAAACACTACCCTACTGAATGGGCCTGGATTGTGTCCTCCCTAAAAAGGCCAAAGTTCACTTTTGGTCCCTTATTTGACCCCGAGTCTGAAATTCACCGCTAAACCCAACTAACATATATAACATGTCCTTCAACTCTAAAACCAGTACAAACTTGTTCATGGTTTGTACAGTGGTTATGGCTAACGTGACGTCTACATGGCTAGTTTGATTAGGTCCACGTCCCACATAGTATTGATGTGGCACTTGCAATAATTAAAAAAGATGGGACCCACATGTTAGTGAGTCTTCGATTAAAAATAAAAAAAATTACAGTGGAACCCACTTCATCACATTCTTCCTCCCTCCTCTCTCTCCCTCTCCTCATCGTCGTCGTCACCAGGGCACGCCACAGCTACGACCGACCCTGCCGATGAGTGTTGCCTACTCGCTTCCCACCATCGGTTGTCTCATCCTCTCCTGCGTACCGACGAGAGGGAAGAAGGCAGTTCATGGCGACGACACTAGAGCGACGTCTTCCTCGAGAGTGATGGCCACTGGATGAAGAGCACCAGGCAGTAGACCTCCTCAGCTCCCGACAGTGATGGGCGGCTAGCCATCAGATCTGGGTGCCATGGGGGTGGCATCTTCCCCTAGAGCAAGGACAACCAGAAGGACAGCACTAGGCAACGGGCCCCCCTTGGTTCCCGATGGCAGCGGGCGACCAGCTGCCAGATCTCTCGAGCAAGGACCTCGGCGCTACGAACATCAACATGCTCGGCCTCGTTAGTGGTGGCACGGTCTGCGGCGACGCCGATGAGGAGCTCGATTTCGAAGTAGGCCCATTCCTATGGCTGGCGAGCCGCATAGTGGTGTGGGCATGGAATTTGGCCAGGACACCAACAAGAAGTGGGCGCGCGAATACAGAGACTGGCATGGGGAGTAGTTTGCCGACTCCTTGTTAGTGTAAAAACACGGCGGCCTGGGAGATCTAAATTCCGTTGTTAACACACCTCTCTGCTGTTCAAGCCGGCCACACGAGCATGACTCCGATCTTGCTGCCATCACCACGGTGTAACCTCCCGCCAGTGGCTGCCGCCCCCTTCCCTCGTACCTCTTGTCACGCCCCTCCACACCGCCCGCTGCGCCACCCTGAAGGAGATGGGAAGAGAGAGGAAGAAAGAGGAAGAGAGGTGGAGAAAGAAGGAAGTAAAAAAATTGGTTACTAACATGTGCAGCACACGTGAGTCCATGTTGACTCGGCTCACCACGTCAGCTAAAACTGAGTATAATACAATCTGGTACCTTGAGTAATTCGGTATTATGAGTTAGGGGATATGCTATATCTATTTTTTTTAGAGATGAATTTCAGACTCGGCGATAAGTTGCAATAAATTAAAGAACTTGAACCCACCTCCTTCCTGTGGAATAAGTTCATATGAGGTCCCTTAACTTGTCAACGAATCCGATTTTCGTCCTTCAACCGGAAAACCAGATACAAGAGGTCCCTCAACTATCAAAACCGGTGCACTCAAGGTCCCTCGGTGGTTTAGATGGCGGTTTTGGCTGACGTGGCGCCTACGTGGCTAGTTTGACTCGGTCTTCATCTGACGTGGCATTGACATGGCGCTTACATGGCAATTCGATCTGAAAAAATAATAAAACCCGTAGGACCCACATGTCAGTTTCACATACAAAATAATAATAAAAAATGGTGGGACCTACATGGGCCCCATATGTCATCCTCTCCTTCCGTCTTCCCACTATCCTCTCTCTCTCTCTCTTCTTCCCTACGGGGCGACGGGCGGAGTAGAGCGACGGCGGCCGAAGCGGCGGAGCGCGAAGCCAGCAGGGCGGCGGCGGGAATCGGCATCACCTTGGACGTCTTCTCGTCGGAGACCAACGAATGGGCGAAGCGCGATGTGGTGTTCGGCAACGTTGAGGCCTTGTTGCTGTCCCCCAGTCCCCTACCATGCACTATCGCGGCGGCGTCCTCCACGTGCTCGTGTACCCCCGACCGCGTCGTGCTTACGGACCTCGGTGCCAGCCTCCTCTCTATCTCCTTCTTCCTTTCACTCCCAAAGTCCCAATGAGGAGGCATGGTTTCAGAGCTTGCACCATCGACAGTAGAGTTGTCCGCGCACGGCGCATCCTTGTGCAGCTCTATGACACACCCTGGTCGAAATTGCATAACGAATTGATCACCAACAC
Source organism: Oryza sativa Japonica Group (assembly GCF_034140825.1). Lineage (NCBI taxonomy): Eukaryota > Viridiplantae > Streptophyta > Magnoliopsida > Poales > Poaceae > Oryza > Oryza sativa. The sequence goes on from NC_089045.1 coordinate 24,074,956, forward strand.
CGTCAATATACTGCTGGCCTATCCTTGTCCATTTCAGCAACCTCATTCATCACTCCTTTGAACCACTCAAACGACAACGGCTCCCGGGTAACCCAGGAAAATTGTGCGCGGCTTGTTCTGTATGCCCTCTTCTTGTTGTTACTTCTTGTTGACACACTGAAGCTGTTGGCGACGACCGACAGCGCCCGGCAAGAAAGGGAGGAGCGGCGGGAGGTGGCCGGCGATCGAGGAGGGAGCCGCGGCATTCCTCGGCGGTGGAGGAGGTGGCGGCTATGGCGGAAGATGGTTGGCGAGGCGGAGGAGGTGCAGCCGGCAGCCGCCGCCCCTGTGGAGGAAGAAGAAGATGATGAAGACTCGACCGCCATGTCGCCGGCGTCTGTACCCGGCACGAGCGAGGAGCCGGAGGAGGAGGAGGAGGCCCCGACGCCGAGGCGGAGGAAGCGATGAGCCCTTCCATTGAGTCATCGGAGGAGCCATCCGCCGCCGCCGCCGCCATCTCCCTGGCCGCGGCCACCGTCAGCGAGGGCCCCGTGGGAACTCCCGGCCCTGGGGCCGCCGAGGAGGAGGAGGAGAGTGGCGCTAGCGCCATGTAGCATATGGTTGCCTCCCCGCCGCTGTGTCTCCTTGTTGCCGCGGCTCCCTCCTCGCCGGGCGCCGTCGCCGCTACTCCGGCGAGGCAGCGACCCCTTCCCGTGCCGCTGCTCCCCACCGCCACTGGGAACAACCTATCAATGCGAGGGTCCCACTATTTTTTTATTATTTTGTGTGTGAAATTGACATGTGGGTCCCATGGGTATTATTATTATTTTTGGATCGAATTGCCACATAAGCGCCACGTCAATGTCACGTCAGATGAAGACCGAGTCAAACTAGCCACGTAGGTGCCACATCAGCCAAAACCGCCATCTAAACCACCGAGGGACCTTGAGTGCACCGGTTTTGATAGTTGAGGGACCTCTTGTATCTGGTGTTGAAGGACGCAAATCGGATTCGTTGACAAGTTAAGGGACCTCAGATGAACTTATTCCCCTTCCTGTCCACACAAACCTGCCTCTTCCGACCCATTCCAAGAGGCTCATCCAGCCCACGAACGAGCTCTCTCCTCTCTGGGCCGACCCAAAACTGCCGCTTCCACCCACTCCAACCGGCCCATCCAGCCCACGGCCCCCGCGTGGCGCCGCCACTACCACGGCCGCATTGGAGGAGGAGAGGAGAAAAACATATTCAGCACATCGCCGGCTCGCCTCTCCGCCGCCGCCGCCGCCGCCGTCGCCGCCGCCTGCCTCTCCTCGCCGCCGTCCGATGCGGGCCCTCCTGCGCGCCGCGTCGGTGCTCCGCCGCGCGGCGGCTCCGGCCCTCGGCGGCGGCCGCGCCGCGCCGCTTCCCCCCAAGGTTTCTACTCGGGGCTCCTCCTCCCCCCCCCCCTCCCTTACATCTCGTTCTCCTCCCTCGCCTCGGTTCCCGTCGCCCGTCCGGTCGTCGGTGCGGCGGCGGGTGTGATATAGCGCGTCCGAATACGACGCCTCCTCCGGCTGCTTCGTTTCTCGTCGGTCGCTGTGTTCGGGGTAGGGTTTAGGGGCTAGGAGGGATTTAGGAGATACTGCTCCCTTGTGGCCGCTGTGCCAATTACTTGGTTGTTTTCATGACGAGAATTTGTGGTTGGGTTTGATGCCGTGGAGTGCGGAATGATTGGGAGTGTAAGAAATGGGGGGCACTGGATCGCGGTGGGGTTTTGGAGCAGGTTTGCACGACCACTTAGATCCAAGTTATGTGCAGTTTGAGCTTGGGTGATTTGGTCAGGAGACATATCATGAACTAGTATTGCAGGATTCTAGGCTAGGCTAGCTAACATGTTAAAGTCTTGAAGAACTGTTACAATCTATCTTCCATAGTGTAGAAAATGTTCCAGCTACACATGAACTAGTATGAATAATTCCCCATTGTAGAAAAAGGTTTAAGTGGCAATAAAAGACTGTGTAAGACTGTTCCAGAGGTTGCGCATAATCCAACTAGTAGAACAAGAGTGGAGAATGGATATTGGTTGTTTTCACATTTGGATTGAGATATTTTCATCTGCACTCGTATTCTGTCCTGTGTGAATTTCGATTCAGTTGGGACTTATTCCAGTTGCCTTCCACCTACATTCTTGGCTTGTCAAAATTCTAATCATTCAAATTTGTGTTATGCTTTGTGCTGTTGATGGCCAAATTTTGGTGTCTCCTTAGTCCATGGTTTTGAATGCTATTTGGGTTGAAAACTCGGCTTTTTGTGTTTTTTTGCTCAAATAATGCTCCTTAGGTATGTATCATGGAAGTTTGATCCTGCATTGTAATTCAGGCACTTGTTTTATTTGCAGAACTTGCCTGCTGTCTGTTTGAATGGGTATTCTACTCTTTTGGCTCCAGCAAATGAAGTGCTGATTCCACAAGAACTTCTATCCAGCAAGACTGTTTGGACTCCAGATCGTGAGCTTGGTATCTTTCTACTACTATATCCTTTTTGCATGTTTACGTTTTGCATGCTTCCTTCTTAAAATGCTATTTTCTCAAGATTTACCTGCTCATGTTTCTTTCTAGCTAGCATGAATTTGTTACATGATACTTTTGCATTGTTAAATTGACAAATCTGACTTTTATCTAATCGAATAGAATTGTACATAATTCAAAATTCGAAATTCGACTTCACTTTTAATAGTATGATTGTATTGCAATTGGCTGATGCCTGACTGGAGGATATATGTTTCCTGAACTTGGCTGAGTTATAAAGTAATCTGAAATTCTGTATTGCAGGGCAGTATGAAGACCTAGTAGCCCGAGTAACAAACTTCCACAATGAGGATAAGGGCTTCATGGTTTTAGATGGTGATGTTTTTGATGTTCCAATCAGGAAGGATATTGTTCATAGAGTAGTAAGGTGGCAACTCGCTAAAAGACAGCAGGTGCAACCTGATATCTCATTTTCTTTGCTTGGCTCCAATTCTCGTCTCCCACACTATTGCGATCTACTTTACGAGATTTTCTGAACTATTGTGGACCTTCCTGCTTCACAGGGAACACACTCAACTAAAACTATCAGTGAAGTGAGCGGCACAGGAAGAAAACCTTACAATCAAAAAGGAACTGGCAGAGCACGACATGGTACACTGCGCGGCCCTCAGGTTATGTTACTATTTCGAATATTGTCTGGCATAAAAGTTGTTTATGGCCTGTAGAGGTATCCACATCTGGTTTGGATTTCATTTTATCTAAAGTTAGACCAAAACTGAAACAGTTTCGCGGTGGTGCAACCATGCATGGGCCTAAACCACGAAGTCATGCGATTAAGTTGCAGAAGAAAGTACGGCGTCTGGGACTTAAGATAGCATTATCTGCTCGAACCGCTGAGGGAAAGGTAACTGCAGCTTTACTGAAATTACTGCATTCCTTCTTTGATGTTCTCAATTGTAGTTAGCGTTTGCCTCATGCCTACAAAACAATTGTGCTCTAGATGAATTGTTTGTATTGAATCTTCACTCTGTATTATGTTCAAGGTATTTGCTAACTGCATGCATGACTGTCTGCTTTAGTTCACAAAATTTTTTGACATGACAGTTTGTCACCTGAAAGACTTCCTTCTCTTTTTTTTTTGTTTATGATGGAGTGTTCTGTGCGATCTCAGTTGTAGTTAGCTTCCCCCTCATGCCCACAAAACATTTGTGCTCTAAATGAATTGTTTGTACTGAATCCTAGTTCAGTATTATTGTCCAGAAATAATTTGCTGATAGTATGCAAGACTGGCTGCTTCAGTTCACAAAAATTGGTGGCACGGCATTTTGTCACCTGAAAGACTTCCTTTTTTTTTTGTTTGTAATGGAGTGTTTTTTGGGGGGAGTGGTGTTTGCCTGTGTGGGATCCTTTGCTGTGAAGTTTAGGAAGATGGTCTGATCACTTACATTTCTATCAATCCTCAGTTGCATCCTGTTCCTCTATGTTTATATTCAACCAATGTTATCTGCACGCCTTACTGAAGATAACTGTATTTATGGGATTACTCGCTCCTATAAGCTCTCCTGCATATAAGCTATCTTGACATTTTCTGGCCTTCTTACAAATGCCTATTTGACAAATATTTGGAGTCATGAGTTCATTCTTCACCATTAAAGTTTGCTTCTGTCATTTTTTGGTAGCTCTTGGTCTTTGATGACCTCGAAGTTCCTAGCCACAAGACAAAAAACATTGTGCAGTACATTGGCCAGATGGAAGGCACAAAGAAGGTTTTGTTGGTAGATGGAGGTGACATTGATAAGAAGTTAAAGCTGGCTACCCAGAATCTTCACTATGTGAATGTTCTTCCATCCATTGTGAGTGTCTCTGAATCTCATCACTTGATTGGAGTAATGAAGATGGCATAGTTTTCCAGGCAGATTATTTCACTGATGCTTAAATATCATCAAATGCAGGGCCTAAATGTATACAGCATCCTTCAACATGACACTCTTGTAATGACGCGGAATGCTATCAATAGAATTGTTGAGCGTATGCACACCCCCATCAGCCGCTAGCATGTTGAGATTCGACGTGAACACCACTGTTTTGTAGCAGATGTACTTCGACCCCCTAAAGCTTCATGCATGCCAGTTTTCACTTTGCTGGTGTAAGGCATTAGCAACAACACAATTTTCCTTTTCCTTTTTGAAAATGATCTATTTGCTTCTGCTAGTGATTTCAGTGAACCATGTTGCGTCAGATCCAATACATCAAAGTAGGAAGTGAATTGGTCATCATGGTGTGCGCTCATGACTCCAGATTTCTAATAAAGACAGTTCTGATAAACTTGACATGTTATTCCTAAGATTTGCTATTCATTACGAATTTGTCTGTCAATCATCATTTTGCCCTAGTTCTTTTTTTTTTGTTCTGCAAGTATGCAGTTTCGCGTTTGATTGTGGAACACACTTTGGAGACATGAACAAAATGTAGAATCAACATATGCAAGCAAGCAACTTTCTGTACTTCAAATCATGGTCAAGCAATTCCATTGTTTATGTCTGTGTGTTAGGTGGCATATAAAACCTGGGTTTTAGTGTGCCATTTCTTAAGTTCATATTCCCTTTTGTTTTGTCCCAGTTCATAAAATGTAAGACATCAGAGTTTAAACTATATGTTGTGTCATTTACAAGTCACAAGTTGCCCCAGATAAGCTTTCGGATCTTGTCATGATTTAAATTCCGCATTGACAAAGCCATATTATATGGATGTAAGAAAGATATCAATAAAAACGATTAAACTCCACGGTGTTGTTGTACTTGCTTCATTAAATTTCATCACAAATTTTCAGCAGTTGAGGCTGCTCCACTCCAACATGGACGTGACAGCAGGAGTGAGTGAGCAAGAACAGCTTTGTACGGTAGCCTTTCCCATCACAGGTACGCAACGCAAGAATCCCTAATCATGTCGTGAGCTGCTTAATCACGCCATGCGTGTACGTGATCCTAGGGGATTAAGTGAATTGAAAGCAGGTTACCAAGGGCAATATACTCTAACCACACCCTCTGTCCATGCCCATCTCATTGGTGCCAATTGTAATTAACAGAGTGATTAGGAGATATTAGGATGAGATAAACAAACATAATTATGTTAGCTAAGCTAAACCATGTTATTTTTTTGTGCCAACTGTAATGAAGAGAGAAACTTGGGAGGATTTATGTTAGCTTAGCTAAGCACATGTTTTTTAGGGTGCCAATTGTAATTAAGGGAGAATTTATGAGAGATTGGGATGAGATAAATTAACACTATTATGTTAGCTAATTAAGCTAAGCACATGCTTTTGTGAGGGTTAGGTTGGTCAAATGGTACGAGCGTGCTTGCTTTGGGGGACAAGAACATCCTTCGTGTACTCAGAAGGCACAAGACAAAGAAAGGGGTTTTTGTACGAAAAGGTGAAGCTTTTGTGCCTGCTTAAGGGAGTAAGTAGGAGGAGCACTTCACACCCGTGCCAATGCATGTACACTAACACTACAGTGTTAATTAATCCCCTTTCTAGGCAGGTGGTGATGATGATGCACATTGCACTACGTGTCCTTTTTTATTTGTCACGTACATTGATCTCTTTAAAAAAATTGTCGATTTCTCTTGGTGTGAATTGGAGACCTGCTATGGTGCTAGATAGGGCCTAGGGACAAAGTTGCTCAACATCTCCACCTCCACTCACCAAGGTTTATGATCTCGATTGATTTTTCTTTGCTAATTTCAAAGGAAAATTGGCACATTTAGAATGAGTTTTGATAATTTTTCCGTTGAGATGCATAGTTCGAGCCTTGAGACGATTGGAATCGTAAAAGTTGATAGAAATTAGTCGAGATTGTGAAGCCTGCTACTTACTTGGAATCAAATCATGGGGTTGATAATCTTTATGTAGCGGATGTAGGATTTATGATATTTTTTTTATTTTTCAATGAGCCATATTTTGTAAGATGAGTTTACGAAAATTCATTGGTGAGATTAGGCATGAAAGACTATTAGTTTAGCCATTTGTTAATATTCTCCTCTTTTTGGCTACGGGATTGGCTCAAATGTCCAAAAATCTCGTCAAACTAGACCACTCATGAAAAAACCTATAATGAGAAAATGATGGATGAAAGTATTAAAATTTGGCAGCAACAAAGGCATATGCCCTTTCAAATTATTATTCCCCGTTATTTTGTCAACTCTGTAAAATCATGAAAATTTATCAATCAAATGACCCTATCTCTCACACAGAGACACGCTAGATGACGTCGTGAACCGATGGCACCGCGTAAAAAAAATATAGTTTAAGTTGTAATCATCCTAACATACCATGATTTAGGTCCATCTTTGATCACCTGATAACAACTTAGTAATATATTCAAACGCCAAAAATTCAATTAGGATCACATGATCTATAAAGATTAGTTGGTCAATCCATCAGAAGAAGTCAAAGCTGAAAGCAGCCCCCATCCATCCTTTTTTTTCCTCCTCACGGTTCAGACTTGAGACACACCACACCAGTCCTCTCGTAGACCAGGTCTACAGACAGAGCAGCACGGTTGCCAGCTGGCCCCGTGGGCCCCACCGGCCCATAGCCGTTGTTGGCTCGGGTTTGGTTAAGCGCGCGGCCGCCTCTCTCACCTAATTAACCCGCGTCCACCATGGGCCAGGTCCACGGTGCACCGCCGCGGCGGCTCACCCGCACGCGGCTCGGCCGACCACATCGATCCAGCGATGGCCGGGTCGGGTCGGGTCGGGTCGGTTGGGCGTGCGACGCAACACGAGCCGTTATCCGCGCCCGGTTTCCCTCCTCACGGCTCCACCTCCACTCCTGCTGCTGCTGGGTTGTCTGCTGAATTGGGTACTTAGTAGTAGTAGTATTTTTCTTTATACATGGTTTATTTGGTGTTTGGTTTCTCGGCTAAAAATATTACCATGATTGAAAAGTACTAAGGGGATGTTGGTTGCTATCTTCAATGTACCACATGCCTATCTTAGTTATGCCATAATTTTTTTCAATCATTTAGTTCATTACCACAAATATGGCTCGCCGCACTTTTCAGTCATATGGTCTCACGTGTCATTGACCTATTTTTTTTTAACTAAGCTTGTCTAAGGTTTGGCTGAGAATTTGTGAGCCACAACTAATTGCCTCAATTGTGGTTTGGCAGTGTTAGCTACTAGCCAAACAATCCTAAGTCTAATGTGGTTTTGGTGTGTAAAAGGATGAAGTTATTTAGGTTCGTTTTGGGTCCTCGAGACGCGGTACGTTACGTCTAATTTAGTACGATTACGATGCAAAAAATAGACGTGGGTAATAAAATACGAGTAAAAGCTCGACGCGGTGAAATAAACGTAGGGGAATAAAATAGGAGAATAAGCAAATGAACTCTTGGCTCAGGGGCAGCGCTTGGCAATGGCCACGTTGGCACGCTACCTATCTGCATCGGACCGGGGGATTTTTCCCATATGGCCTCTAGGTTAAGTCCCAAATGGTTAGGGTACCCACACGCGTGCGCGTTCAGTGGTATGTCATGTTCCCCGTGCATGGAAGCTTTAGCTTCTCCAAGTCTTTAGCTTAAAGTATTTGTTGGACACGCGTGTGCGTGCATGTGAAGTTGCATGGGTGGTGTGATGTGTGTACGTCCTTTGTATCCTCTCAGAAGAAATATGAGAAGAAAGTCTTTGTGTAAAACTAACTCAGCAATGGAATTAAATTTGTTAGATGGTTGTTATGCCTATATGCCATGATATGAGAATAGTCTAAACTGAGACTTAGGTCATGTTTGGTGGGCTTGGATTTTGAAAAAAAAAAACTTTCCATTTCTAATTTATTTTCTGTATTTTATAACTATGGATTTTTAGAAAAAAAAATGAATTTTATATTCTATATTGTTTGGACGAGTGGAAAATTATGAAAAAAATGAATCTGTCAAAAACTCTTCCAAACAAACAGCTAATTTGATAGGATTTTTTCTATATAAAGTAATACTTAGTATTACATCATTTTTAGTATTTTATACAGTACCTACGTATTCTTAGTGTTACACCTTTTGTAAATTAACTTAATGATTCATGGCTAGCATGGGTTTATAAATTAATGTTTCTCTAAATGAAACGAGGGGGACAATGCCGTACATTTTAAGGGGGAGGAAAGAGATAGAAATTCACCAGGGTTTTAAAAGAGAATTTTGTTAGGGTGGCGTTTTGCTTGTGAAAAAAAGGGTCATTTTCTCGAAATCCAAACAAAATCAATGTCAACAATGTATCATTGTAACATCCGACGGCAACGTATCAGTTACTCATTCTCATTGTATAGTCCTGTAACATGGAATTGCAATTTCCTTCTCTTTTTTTTTGTTGTTTTCTACTTTTTCTACCTAGAAGTGTACTAAAAGTAGATAGATGTATAGTGACGTATGCGGCTGGTCTCCAGCTGCATTCAGGTTCTTTAATTCTGACTTTGTGAGGCAGGTTGGTGGGACCAAGTTTGACTTCCCCCAAAAAAAGAGATGATTAGAGCAAATGCAGTAAAGATCATCAAAGAGTAAAGTTAAAAAGTTAAGGCGAATGTGCCTCACTTAACAAAGCTGTTACCACCAAGAGAAACTTAACAAAGCTGTTAATTAATTAATTACTCCTACCCCTGGTACGTAATTGCCATTAACTTAATGTAGCATTACCTTCCTGATTTTTTTTCTACCATTTCTATGGATAAGTTTTCAGCATAATTTAACACATAAAATTTTAATTGCATGGACATGGGAGAATCGTATAAGTAAATTAATAACCATGACGAAATGAATTTATTTGCATGGACATATATAGAAGAATCTTGCAAATAAACAAACAAGTCGGATGAAATGGCACAGCGAGTGTGACCTGTTGCATGTTGGCAACCATGCAACGTACGCGCAACTCCTAGTTTATTGCTTGGGGAAAGAAGATTAGTGCACATGCATGATGATGCAATAGAACACCAAGAAAAATAAATATGGCCAAGACATAAGACAGGTTTAGACCAGGGGAGCAAGGCACAGATTACTTAATTAATCGGCGTTGGCAATACTTAAATCATTTGGATAGCTAGATTCTTGGATTTTGCCTAGCTTAGCTAGTGCATGAATATTAGAAAATCAGGACAGCTTGAACAACCGATTTAGGGAAAAGAAAACACCAAGGTCTAATTTGTATAGGATCCTTGAGGTTGAAACCATTTATACAATGAAAAATCTGTATGGATAAACATGACCACAATTTGCCATAGATTTAGGCTTAGTTTAAAATAGTCTAAACAGATGAATGGATGATAGATTATTTAATTTTTATGATATTCAATAGTACAAACAGATAAAATAAACAAAGCTGAAAATTTGTTTTAAAAATATTCTAAGCAATTTATATATATATAAAGCTTTTGAAAAAAGAAATCAGACCATTTAGGGGAGCTTAAAAAGCGTGCCCGTAAAGAGGGGAAAAAAATAAGCCTTAGTCTTTGTCCATCGTTAAAATCTACAGTATATGACATCCAGCTTATTTTATCACTGTTTCAAAATAAAAAGGAGAGCTTATTTTAATTTATCACACAAAGATATGACCAAACATAGCTTCTCTTCTAAAGGAAGATGGTTACAACCAGTGGAATTTCACCACTTTAGGGAATTATACTGCAAACACAAACTGTTAATAATAGAAAAAAAATAACACCATAGTTTATTTTCTTGTCACTATCTGAGTGATGATTGATATTGATTGTATATAAAACCAAACAAGGCTGTAAATATGGGTAAATCAAGCCGTTGGGAGCATTGATATACCCCCGGGGAAGACGATGATCCGATCGAGAGTAGCTGAGCCGACTCTCTCTCTCACTCTCGTCTCTTGGCAGATCAGATCAAGATCACCATTTAATTCCTACATACTCACCGTGACCAAATACGTACGTTGACCATAAATGGCCATCCATCCACAATCCATCCATCTGCATATGCTTCTCTCCCAACCCCAAACCGCGTCTTCTTCTACCTCCCGCTAAGTACACGCACAGTACGACACATTAGTAGTCGTAGTCCTCCTCCTCACCGCCGCCGCTTCTCCTCCTCCTCTTCCTCCTCGTCACCATCGCCATATTCCGACCAATGCCATTGCCGCTGTCGCACGAATATAACGTATCCAAAAAGACACACAGCAGCGACGATGTCCTGTATGTGTAGTCGAGCACGTCCGGACGATGTACAAAATTTTAAATTTAAAGCTTAAGTTTAAAACTTAAATTTAAACCCGTGAAATTTTATTTCTTTTCATCATAATTTATTTCTCGATATTGACTTTAAACTCGTTAAAAATATATATTTAAATATTTTTTAAAAATATATTATTCCTTCTTTAATAAGTGTTATGGAAATATATATCTAAATATGTTTTTAAAAATATTATTTTTTTGTTAATAAGCATTAAATAAATATATACTCCCTCCGTTCTATTTTAAGTGCAACCATGATTTTTTCATGCACAACTTTGATCGTCCGACTTATTTAATGTTTTTCTAAAAAAGATTAAAAACATAAGTCATGTATAAAGTACTATTTATGTTTTATCATCTCATAACAATAAAAAAATATAAATTATAAAAAAATTCAAATAAGACGGACGATCAAAGTTGAGCACGAAAAATTATGGTTGTATTTAAAATGGGATGGATGGAGTATTTAAAGATTTTTAAAGAGAAAATCAGTGGTAGCCAAAAAACCATGGGAGCCACAGCGCTGACGCGCAGCACAGTGGCCAGGTGGACACGATGGGGTTAGGCTTGTCCTCGATGGATGGCCGACTTAACCCCCGCAATTAACGCGGATTAATCTCGCCGCGACCACAACAACTTCCTCTCTGTTTCACTACCCTCTCTCTCTCTCTCTCTCTCTCTCTACACGCTTTGCAATTTTGCATCGTGCCATCGTCCTGTCTCTCTCTCTTCCTCGAGAAAGAAAGGAGGAGAGGGGATAAAGCGCACAAAGAGCAGCCGCTTTGTGCCAATCTCTCTCTCTCTCTCTCTCTCTCTCTCTTCTCTCTCTCTCTCTCTCATCTTCTCCTCCCCAAAAAGAAGAGATCACCAATTCTGTGGCTGCTTGTTTCAGCTGCTTAGGATTCCCAAGAATTCCATTCCAAAGCAGCAGCTGCTCCTCCTCCTTGAATCTTGGGATTCAGTGCACGCCTCCCTGCTTCTTCCTTCCTCCTCCTGCCTTGCAAATCTTGGAGCTTTTTTTTTTTTTCCCCTCTTCTCTTGTAGGAGTAGGAGAGTAGGAGGGGTTGGAGTGGAGGAGATTGGATTTGGTGGTGGTGTTTTGTGCGGCGGTTGGGGGTAGAGGAAAGGGGAGTTTGTGGGGGGAGTGGTTAGTTCTTGGCTTCTTCTTCTTCTTCAGCGAGAGCTACTACAGCTACAGCTCGTGCTCGTGCGCCATTAAAGTCCTCGCCTTTGCGTCTCCCCCCTCTTTCTACCAGCCCACCTCCTCCTCTTCTTCTTTGGATTAGGGCTTCGAAGGCGGCTGCTTTCTCTGCGGAGGGGGTTGAATTCTTGCGATTCTTGGAGGGGGGATTTGTCCTGAGTGATTTGGTATGTGGGCAGCATGAGGAAGCTCTTCTTCTCCGAGTTGACCTCCTGCAAGGAGACCAAGCTCCACTCCGCGCCCCACTCATGGCTTCCCCTCGAGAAAGGGAAGCTCTCCAAGTTCGCCGGCCACTCCACCTCCTCCATGTAAGTTCTCTCTCTCTCTCTTGCTGTTACATGATGCGTTTGGCTTGTTCTGAATCCTGCTACTTTAGTTAGTTACCTGGTCTTTGTTAGTAGTACTTTGTGTAGAGAGAGATTCACAAAATTCAGATTTTACTGGTATAGTTCTGAAGAGCTTTGCTGGCTGGTTGGTTGGTTGGTTGTGATGTTCATCAATTTGATTCTTGGTGGGTTGTGGTTGTGGTGCAGAGAATCGCTGATGAAAATGCCGGAGCCGGTGGTTCTTCCCCACTTCAAGCCTGCGGATTATGTGGACATATTGGCCCAGATTCATGAGGAGCTGGAGTCTTGCCCTCCTGATGAGAAGTCGTGCCTGTACCTGCTCCAGTTCCAGGTTTTCCGCGGCCTCGGCGAGGTGAAGCTGTCGCGGAGGAGCCTCCAGTCCGCGTGGGAGAAGGCGAGCACGATACACGAGAAGCTGATATTCGGGGCATGGCTCAAGTATGAGAAGAAAGGGGAGGAGCCGATATCCGACCTCCTCAGCTCGTGTGGCAAGTGCTCTCAGGAGTTCAAGCTGCTGGATTTCGTGTCGCAGATCTCCACCGGGTCGCATGAGATAAGCTATGATGATGAGTCGGATGTGTTTTGGGGCTCTCCGGTGGTACATTTCCGGATAAGAGATGATATGATTGCATGCGATCGGCGAAAGCTTGCTGCTTTGTCGACTCCGCTGTATGCAATGCTTAACGGTGGCTTTCGGGAATCACATCTTGAGGTTATTGATATGTCTCGGAATGGCATCTCCTCGATTGGTATGCGAGCAATCAGTAAATTCAGCTTGACAGGAAGGTTACCGTATTTATCAGCAGATGCTATTTTGGAAATGCTTGATTTTGCTAATAAGTTTTGCTGCAATGGCCTCAAGGATGCTTGTGAGCGAAAGCTTGCTTCTTTCATTTGCTCGAGGCAGGATGCTATAGACTTCATGGAGTGTGCTCTTGAGCTGGGTTGTTCCATCCTTGCTGCTGCATGCTTGCAGGTGCTCCTGAATGAGCTTCCAGAGTGCTTGAATGATGAACAAGTGGTTAGGATATTCTCCTGTGCAAGTAAGCAGCAGCGATCCACAATGGCTGGAAATGCTTCTTTCTCCCTATATTGCCTTCTTAGTGAAGTCTCCATGAGCATCAACGCGACATCGGATGTCACGGTGACCTTCTTGGAAAAATTGGTGGATTCAGCATCAGATTCTAGACAGAAGCAGTTGGCCTTGCATCAGCTGGCGTGCACAAGACTTCTAAGGAAAGATTATGCTGAAGCCGAGCGCCTGTTCAATGCCGCCTTTACCGCTGGACATCTCTATTCAGTAGTGGGTTTGGCTAGACTGGCCTCTATGAGGGGTAATAAGCATTTTTCTCTCAAGTTGCTTGATTCTGTCATGTCATCTCGCTGGCCACTTGGATGGATGTACCAAGAGAGAGCACTATATTTGGAGGGTGATAACAAGTTGGAAAATCTTAACAAGGCCACTGAGTTGGATCCTACCCTTACATACCCCTACATGTTTCGAGCTGCATCTTTGATGAAAAGACAAAGCGTTGAAGCTGCCCTTATGGAGATTAACCGGATCCTGGGATTTAAGCTTGTTCTGGAATGCTTAGAGCTAAGGTTCTGTTGCTATCTTGCACTTGAGGACCATAGAGCTGCTTTATGTGATGTCCAGGCAATCCTCACTCTTGCTCCAGATTATCGTATGATTGGTGGTCGGGTGTCTGCAAAGCAGCTGCGTATGCTTGTGATGGAGAATGTTGAGCAGTGGACAACTGCTGACTGTTGGATGCAGCTTTATGATCGTTGGTCATCTGTGGATGATATAGGATCCCTCTCGGTCATATATCAAATGCTGGAGTCAGATGCTGCTAAAGGAGTTCTCTACTTTAGGCAATCTTTGCTTCTTCTCAGGTAACTTAATTAACTTATTTTATTGCACAGAATAAGAGTTAGCATGATTAAAAAATGATACAGCACATCAGTGATTAGCATTGTAGATGTATAGCACATGGTTTGCATTGCCTGGCATGTCTTACACCTTCTAGTGTGTGGATTCATTTGGAATGCCAAACTACCAGATGGTTTATCAGCATAGTTGCACATGCCTCCTGACCAACTTACATCATGGTCTAATTCTTGTGCTAGAATCTCAGGGATGTTGTGATTAATACTATTTTAACCTTTTTTTTTCAGATTAAATTGTCCTGAGGCTGCAATGCGCAGTTTGCAGCTAGCTCGTGAACATGCTGCAAGCCAACATGAACAGCTTGTTTATGAGGGATGGATATTGTATGATACCGGCCACTGTGAGGAGGGACTGCAGAAAGCAGAAGCATCCATCGCAATACAAAGATCATTTGAAGCATTCTTTCTGAAAGCTTATGCTTTGGCTGATTCGAGTCTTGACCCTTCAACTTCAGCAACAGTTGTATCACTTCTTGAAGATGCATTACGCTGCCCCTCTGATAGACTACGGAAGGGTCAGGTATGGCTTTATGACTTCATTTTCTTCCACATCCTTTCATCAATTCTACTTAGCTAAACAGACCATGCATGATAACAAGTTGCTGTCCTGTTTCTGCTGTGACATAATGCAAATTCTGAGATCATATTTCTCATAACAAAAATAGGAATACTTTATACCCTTGTAGCACATTCTGAAGTAGTCAAACAAAGGTTTCAAATTGGGTTCTTGGTACATGAAGTGTAATTTTACCTTGTTGAGTTATCTTTTAATACCTTCGTACTTGAGGCATAATGGCATAATATGCATTTGTTCATTTTCCAAATTCGTTGGTTGTTATTTAGATCAGGTGTTGTTGCTCCACCTATGTTAGGAAGTTAAGATGTCCTATTCATTATTGAATTATTAATGCAAATGGCGCTCTCACTATTAAAATTGGCTGTCCTGGTGCTCATAACATGCCAACCATCAATTCTTCTCATAGGTGCACTGCAAGCGTGATTTGATTTCCTATCAAGTATCTAACATGTTTCTAAGTTATGAGTTATGACATCTGATACCATTGATGCTACTGATAATTGCCAACCATATGGATGAGTGGACTGACTTAAATGAAACTTTGCTCTCTTTTTTTTCATCAGTTTAGCTAAATGGACCGACCAGCCACAATCAGTACTTTTTTCTATCAGCTTAAGCTGACAGTGTACATTTTATTTCTGTAACATTGGTTGACCCAATCTGCAGCATTGTATTTGATTTGAGATGTTCGCGAATGGTACATCTTATTCATCGTAATGTGTGACATCTTGTAGGCTCTGAACAACCTTGGGAGTGTTTATGTGGATTGCGGGAAGCTTGACCTGGCAGCTGAATGCTACATCAATGCCCTAAAGATTGGTCATACCAGAGCTCATCAAGGCCTTGCCAGGGTCCATTTCCTCAGAAACAGCAGAACTGGTGCATATGAGGAAATGACCAAGCTAATAGAGAAGGCCAGGAGCAACGCATCAGCTTATGAGAAGAGGTCGGAGTACTGTGATCGTGAGCTAACAAAATCAGACCTGCAGATGGTGACCAAACTAGACCCTCTGCGTGTATACCCCTACAGATACCGTGCTGCTGGTAAGCACCGCTTCCTGCCTAGCAAATCTTGTTTGTTATGATATAGGTATGACTGAGACAAGATTTGTCATGATAGCAAACCACCAGTTTCAAAGCAGGTTGAAACTTGGATATAAAATCGTGGTCACAGTAGTTTAATTTGTTAGTAGATGTAGCTCATCGGTGTCCAACTCCCAGAGGTTTGTGCTATTATAACTAACCAACTACTCCTTTTCCTATCATAAGCTGGTAAGAAGTCAATGTTGTTTGGCAATATTCTATGCTCAACTTGATCAGTTGGTGTAACAACCACATATTTCACTCAGTTCAAAAATTAGCTCATCTGTTTGATATTCTCATGCATCTTTTTTCGCTGATCTGGAATCCTCAGTGCTGATGGACAACCACAAAGAGAAGGAGGCCATCGCGGAGCTGACAAAAGCAATCGCCTTCAAGGCGGACCTGAACCTGCTCCACCTGCGAGCCGCCTTCCACGAGCATGTCGGCGACATCTCGAGTGCACTCCGGGACTGCCGCGCAGCGCTCTCCGTGGATCCTAACCACCAGGAGATGCTCGAGCTTCATCACCGGGTGAACAGCCAAGAACCCTGAGCCCCCCATTGTTGTACATACAGGAGCTCTACATAGCCAACCATACCCCAAGTGTATGTTTTGTACCATACACAGCAGATCAATGTAAGGATAGTAGCCAATTTAGGCCCTCCACCCCCAAAACCAACCCAATTCCTTGTGTCCTTAATTAGAATATGTTGCTCATCATAGAGTCCTTTTTTTAGTAAATTATTATATTTTTGTGATTAAGCCCCCCTCCTAATTGTACCCTCCATGTGCCCTCCCCCAACCCCATGTTCCCAACAAGTTTTGACTATCTCATGTGTAAATGAAAAATGGAAGAAAAAGAATGGAGAAGGTTTGTGTCGGCGTCTGCGCAAAACTGTCAAAGTTGATGCTAATCACTGATTGCACATGTGCTTTGTTTCTCTTCTGATTATAAACAAAATGAACTGATGAAACTATCAGAAACAATGCCATGTGGATTAGAAGAACTTGGAATTGTTTCTTTGCTTAATTTGTTTATTAACAGCAGTCATCATCAGTCTGAAGAATTTGTGGCATCCATTGATCAGTCAAGTCAGTGCTGCCATGATTGGAGCACTTTGCTTGACAGTGGATGGATGGTCCATGAATGGTGAAACTGGGAGAGAAGAATTCATGGGATTCCAATCTTTTTTTCTCCTTACAAGTCATCATCAGCAGTATCAGTTGAATTGACCGGATGATTATCATCTTCTGGTGATGCGTCATGGGTGATCAATGGCGTACGCATGATGGTCCATGGCTGTCAGAATGAGATCAGATGGCTGTGAGAGATTCAGAATCACGCGTACCTAGGATTCCTTCAGTCTGCTGCTGCACTGGAGTGAAGGTACATGCATGCTATAGACAAAAATGGACGGTCCGGATGGATATCTGTGGACGAACTGATGAGTGCCAAAAATCTCTGACATGGTCCATGGCTTGGATTTATGAAGGCACAGAGTTTTTTTTTTGTCTTTTGAATTTTTAACACTTCAGAATATATATATATATATATATATATATATATATATATATATATATATATAGTTTTTTAGTAATCAAAAGGGCAATGTTAAAAAAAAGGATTTAAAAAGCCACATTTTTTCGCCTATAATTGATTATAAGCCGTAGCACTTATTAGAGAGGAAAATGTGGGTAAAATTTTTATATTTGTGTTTTAGCAATTTAAAAGCCAATGATGAAAAAAAAATCAAAATCAACTCTAAAATTATGGTTTAAAAATTCAAATTTTGGATGTGGCTGAGAAGCCAAAGAGCAAACGATGGAGCTGTTTCTATGAATCACTACGATTTCTACTAATTATATTGATGTGAAGTTAGACGAGGTAATGCTTTTTATATAGTACTAGTACGATACATGGTCAAAAAGATAAAATGAAATGAAAGGATGGTGTGATGCAAGATTTCATATCAGACACTTGTATTTGGCTTCATGCAAATCTTTTTCTTGGTCTGCCTAACAATTTCAACAACAAAGCTGGATTTCATCACCTATAAAAACAACATGTTACAACTTACAACACAAGATCTCCATGATATCACATCTAAAGTTGTGTTTAGGTAAATGATAGGTGTAACCATCCAGGCAGACATGACAAAGTTAGGCCTTTTTCCATTAAATTTCATTTCTAGCTTGGCATATCCATCTGAAAATGTCAAGAAAACGTCAAAGGATGCTCACCTCATGGGTAGTGGCTGTCTGCCTCACTTTTTTCTGATGGAATTTCAGCTGCAAGCTTCTGTGTCAGACTCAGAGCCACATGCTAAGAGAAAATAAATCTGAACTCGTTGAATTGAATCGTTTATTAATGGGCTTGTGGTGACTATCAGATGAGCTCATAGAACACATGATGAGGCTGGATAGAGAGGATAAGAGATTGTGATGATAAGCTCTCCTATGCGTCTCAAACACTACTGATTTATTGAAAGTTATCCACTACTGGGAGAGCCTTGTTTACATGATCATTATTAGGGTTTTAATTTGTGTGCTTGATGTCAAAAGTTTTGCTTGTTTTGTATATTGACCAAATTGCCAGAAAAAAGTGCCAAATTGGCCAATTCCTGGTGTATCGATGTGGATACTTGGGTTTAAATTGGCTTGAAAGCAACTAACGCGTATTGTGGTTAAATAACAAGATTGAGCTGTAATTATGAAGTTATTGACAAGTGCGTTAACTATATCTTGCACACGAACGAAAAGACTATATTTTACGCACGGACAAACTTACGTAAACCAACTTCAATTCGATCTAAAAACGTTTGAATTTGTTGTATCAATGAACGATCTATCGCTCTGCCTTGCTAATTTCATTCATAGCGTAATGGGCCTAAATTTCCCAGGCCCATGATAGTCCAACCTGATCCATATTGGAAAAAGTACACCGAAGGTCCCTCAACTTATCATCGAATTACAAAATCGTCCCCCAACCACAAAACCAAATATATAACATCCCTTAACTTACAAAACCGTTCGTTTTACACCCTTCAGTGGTTTTGACCCCGGTTTTATCCTACATAGCGGGTGAGTCAACGTGGGACCCACGTGGGCCCTACATGCCAGGATGCCACGTCTTCAGCTCTCTTTTTCCCCTCCTCTCCCTTCCTCTCTCTCACTCATCTCCCTCTGGGCAGGCCGGCCGGCGGTGGGGAGGAGGTCGGACGGCCGGCCGGCGATGCGGCGGCGGCGACACGGGAGAAGGGGAGGGAGGCGGCGGCTGGAGCACGGGGGAGATCAAACGTCGACGAATAACGTCGTCGTAGCGAGGAAGGAGGAGGCGGGGGGAAGCGGGCGGCGGTGGAGGAGCTCTGGCATCGCGTTGACCGCGGGCGCGACAAGATGCGTCGGCGGTAGTCGGAGGTCGCCGCGGCGAGGGAGGAGAGATGAGCGGTGGAGAAGCGGGAGAAGAGGAGGGAGGCGGCGGCGGGAGCACGAGGGAGATCGAGCACGACGGCGGGCGGAGTGGCACTATGCGAAGCCGGCTCAGGTCTGCCATTGCGTCGAAGAACGGCGCCATCGTCGCGAGGAAGGAGGAGGCGGGGGGAAGTGGGCGACGGTGGAGGAGCTCCGGCATCGTGTTGAGCTCCGGCGTCGCGTTGACCGCGGGCGCGATGAGCTGCGTCGGTGGCGGTCGGAGGTCGCCGTGGCGAGGGAGGAGCTATGTGTGTCCTCCTCCTCCTCAAACCTATTGCCATCGTCGTCCGCCACCGCCTCGCCTCGCTGGCTTTGCGCGCCACCGACCTGCCCCGCTCCGTGCAGCCGGCTTCGCGTGCCACCTTCTCGCCGGCCTTCTCTGCCCGCCGCCGCCTCACCAGCTTCGCGTGGTGCCGCTCCGCCTCGCTGTCGCCCCACTCCGCTCGCCGCAGTGCTTGATCTCCCTCGTGCCCCCATCGCCGCCTCCCTCCCATTCTCTCCGTGTCGCCGCCGCCGCATCGCCGATCGCCCGTCCGACCTCCTCGTCCCGGTGACCTCCTCCCCACTGCCGGCCGCCCTACCCAGAGGGAGATGAGTGAGAGAAAGAGGAAGGGAGAGGAGGGGAAAGACGGAGCTGATGACATGGCGTCCTGACATGTGAGGCCCACGTTGACTTACCCGTCACGTAGGACAAAACCGGGTGCAAGACCACCGAAGGATGTAAAACAAACTGTTTTGTAAGTTAAGGAATGTTATATATCTGGTTTTGTGTTTAGGGGACGATTTTGTAATTCGATGACAAGTTGAGGGACCTTCGGTGTACTTTTTCCATCTATATTACGTACGGCCACATTAAGCCCATTCATGTCCCAACATTACGGGCCGCAGGTACACCGGAATCCCGTCAGGGCTTACTTCAATTGAGAAAATCCAAGATATTTCATTGACAAGCCACTAATTCCAATATAAATACTTTTTGATGAGTGTGAATTTCATGAAATATATCATTGTACAAACGACTTTGCCCTAGAATTACTATAATTGCTAGGGTTTCACTCATCCCGCCCTATTAAATATGATGTTCGTTCTATAGCACTTAATGAGGGCGATCATATTTACGGATATAGTCCTTTGTATGATATGAAACAAAAACTCGCAATCATCGATGGAACTTTTTGGACTTGGGCGTTCGTGAATAATAACATTTCTTGGATTTTCACTAATTAATATGGGCTGCACGTTCCCGTTTCAGCCCAACCTATACATGGGCCGCACGAACCTTGGAATCCCGTTCCAGCCCAACGTATATGGGCTGCAGGTACCCCGCAATCCCGTTCCGGCCCAACATTTGTGGGCCGCATGGAGAGGTCGCGGCCCCGTTCAGGCCCAAAAATGTAACGACGCTTCGTCTCATAGAGGCTGGAGGGTGGGGCCCACCACGAGCTCGGGACACGCAAAGCCTCGCCTACCATTTCCCCCAACTCCGGCGAGCGGCGGCGACTCCCCGATGCGGCTGGGTTGCTCCGGCCGCCGCCGCCGCCTACTCCGAGCCGCGCTCCTCCGCCTCGTCGTCCTCGTCCTCGTCGCGCCGCCGCGGAGGTGCGCGGGGGAGTCGGCGACCTGCCTCGCCGTGTACCGCGAGGGCGGGGCGCCCGCGGTGTTCCAGTCCGCGCACTGCCCGCGCTGGACGCTCCTCGCACCCTCCGCTGGCAGCGGCGGAGAGGGGGATGGGGACCGGAGGTCGTCCTCCTCCTCCCCGCCGCCGCCGCCGCACCCGAGGGGGTGCCACGTGGCGGTTGACAGAGGCAGGCGGCGGTCCCAGGAGGACCGCGCCGTCTGCGCGCTCGGCATCCGCATCCCCTTCATAGGTATATACCACAAGCTTCGATATCCAAATTCTCACTTTCGTGTCATGGTTGAGTATGAGATGGGCAAACTGAGTACGAAAACCAGCTTAGGATTTTGAGAGATTCTATGAGATTGAATCAGAACTTTGAGATTATGCAGGGAACCTAGTGCAAAATCAGGTCTTCTACGGTATGCGCTTTGTCCTGTGAAATGTTTAATGGCATCTCTCTGAAGAGAGTGGTTTCTTAACAAGTCGTAAAATCCAACTGGGACTGTGGGAAGCTGGGTTTTACTTACACTAGAGGGATCATGATTTGTTAATGTGTTGGAGGTTTTGTAGAAAGGTATCATATACATACAATTTGCTTGGTCCAACCGAGGTTATCGATGGAAAATGTCTTTTGCGTGCCGTAAAGGCTACATGCTGATGGTTGCTCAATGCTGAAGATGGTTGTATCATGTGTAGAGATCAGGAGATCACAGGCTACTATTATTCGGTCAATTGAAATATCAAATATCTTACATGTAGACCTCTTTTTAGAAGTGCTTTGTTTGTTCCCTATTTTGTGTTTAATGCTTTAAGATGCACTCTTTTCATTTGCAATTTGATCTGATCTATCCTGCCAAAAAACACAGAGCATATGAGGATTAAAGAGGTGGACGTCGGAGTGGTTGCAGTATTTGATGGTCATAATGGGGCTGAGGCTAGTGAGATGGCTTCTAAGCTTTTGCTGGAGTATTTCTTGCTCCATGTTTATTTTCTTCTTGATGGTATATACTCCATCATGTTCAGAAAATCTACTGGAAAGCTGACATATAAAGAAGTTACTATTCTTAATAATGTCATTAATCTGTACAAGGAGGACCAGTCCAGTCATAGCAAGGGGTATGTTGTTCTTCTATCTATGTTTTGTTTATGTTGGATAACAAGCATGGTAATGTGAATAGGCACTTCAACATTATTTCTTTTGTTTCTGAGTCCTTGATGTAAAACAGTATGTGCTTTACTTTCACAATATTAGCACATCCACCCCCAGTGCCAAATACTGCCTATACAGTTGTACATGTTTAGAACTCTAACATAACATCTAAAATTTTTATTTCTTTCCCATGATCTTTAACCTATGTAATATCTCCAGTAATGCTAGTACATGCCTAGTATTGCCACACATGCAATTTTGATGTCTGTATAACATACTCTGCTCTAAGTATGACATCTGCCGTAGTACAATTTTGATGGTGGATAATCCATTTATCACCTGTGAACCTTTTTCACTTGGTTCACTTACTAGCTAATCAGGGTTTAAGAAGGAAATTTCAGTTAGCGTTAAGCGACCAATATTTTATATCCTGGTCCTGAATTCCTGTTTGTTTCCCTAGATTCTTTCCTTTATGGAACAAAGTGAGTAACATGTTGCTTACTTGCTACAATAGTATTTTCCATGTCTAATTCTGCCGTTTGTATGACAAGGTTTTACATCATTTAACATGTTGGAGCAGGCAGGCTTAAATTATTATGATATATCAACTAGCAAATTTTGTAGTAACAAAAAAAATGAAATTTTTGTTTCCTTGATCTTAAACTACTAAATTTTTGAATGGCATTTAGAAGGATGCAAACCTTGTTTTCAGGGTAATTTAAGTTGTTCTGTACTGAAAAAATGCAGGTCATGTTGGGCTTTACCTGCTATTCTAGATCGATCATTCCACATGGAAGTTCTGAAGGAATCATTATTGAGAGCAGTTCATGATGTTGATTTGACATTCTCCAAGGAAGGTGTTATTTTGACCTACAAATTGAATTGCATCACATGTTTTCGTTATAACTGAAAATGAACCTTTTGTTGTTCAGGAAGCTTTACGGAATAATTTTGAGTCTGGTTCAACAGCGGCTGTGATCTTGATAGTCGATGGCCAAATCATAGCTGCAAATGTGGGAGACTCAAAGGCTTTCTTGTGCTCAGAAAGTCATGACTCGTACCATCAAAAGAGTCAGTCTTCTTTCTTCCATTATATAAATGAATTAGCACAATCAGGTGTTTTTGCCTATGCTGTGAGTTGTAATACATATGTTTCCTTTGCTCCTATCATCATGGCCTTGTGATTATTCAAGTTTCGCTTCTTTACCGCATCCTTCTGTGCTATGATGCATTAAGGTGGCATCATTTCATGTCATTACCTTACCTGGATGCACAGCAGCCTTAATTCTTTGATTAGCTGCTCTGTTCATTCAGTAGTACTTTATTCGTGTTTATATCATCTTTGTGGAATTATTTCTGCCAAGTCACTGAATAACAATCTGGGTAGGCTGCAATCACCAAGATAAATATGGGTGCATGTATGAATTGAAGTTCTGGAAAGATCTATGCTCAAAATATTTCATCATTTCAACAGGGAGTGCCCAAATCATATTTCTTTGTGTGAAACCTTGTTCGCAATGGGATAAACCCTTTGCAGATGAAGGATTGGCGATATAACTTGAAGGAGATTAGATTTCAGAAGCCAGGGGAACATATACGGGTCGTGGTCAGAGAGATTGAGGGATTGATTCTAGAAAATTAGGGAGATAGACATATTTTTCTTGCTTGATAAAGAGTGAATTACAGTACAGCGATATGGGATTCCTTCTATGGACTGAAAACTCTATTACCACCAGTTAACAGACCAAAGACTTCCTGTACTCTGTCTCAAATACCAACTTCTTCTTGGATAAACTCTCAGCCCGTCCATGTTAATGCAGCCACTTGGACATGAACAGGGCCCTTGCAATTGTCGCTGTGCATATTCATCTCTGTTTTTTTGAGGGGAAATATATTCATCTCTGTTGCTTCCTGTGCTGCTACTGTTGGCCCTTGTGGCCTTGTTTTCTTGTTTGTTTGCATATTCATCTCTGCATCCTTTTTTGCTTGTGTCTCTTGCACTGTGGAGTAGTATTGATAAGAAAACTTCTGTTGTATCAGGAAAACGGAGAAGAAAGAGAAACTCCAACAATCGTGATGACTTTGCATTAGCAAATTATGATGGACCGTTCTATAATGTGAAGGAGTTGACCAAGGATCATCATCCTGATAGAGAAGATGAGAGAAGCCGTGTGGAGGCTGCTGGTGGTTATGTTCTTGAGTGGGCTGGTGTGCATCGTGTTAATGGTGAGCTAGCACTATCAAGAGCTATTGGTGATGTGCCTTACAAACGGTTAGTACACATTCTGTAATTTCTACCTATGTCTTTCATTTACCGGTTTCAGAAATTTATTTGTTGTACTCACATAAACCAAGCTATACCTAAAAATGACCATGCTTACCTCACTCAAAAAGCCTCCATTATGTTTCTATTATGCTTGAGATGGTGTGTGTTACTCTATACATGGCATAAATGACCTGTAAATAGAAATGGATAATTAAAAGAGGAGAGAGTATAGTAGGAAAAACAGGTAAAAGGTTATCTTGAAGTCATATAATGGCATTGTTTGGAAGAAATTCCGATCGTTAGAATGACATGAGTTCAGGAACTGAATATTAGGGTTTGCATCGTGATATTTTGTCAGATAAACCTATTTCCCTTTTAGTAAACATTGGTCATAGATCGGCTGGATGTTGTGACTTGCTGGCCAATAGTTATAAATTATTTATGATACCACTAATGGAGTATTCAATGCCTTGCAATAGGACTTATGGATCTAGTTCTTCAGAAACCACCTTTAAGTCTAACAATGTCATTTTAAGAAACTAAAACAAAACTGTTACACCACCTGCCCAATTGGTGGTGGTCTCACATTGGAGATTTGGAGTATGCTGTGGTGGAATGTAGTACTTGCGGGGTTCAAATGTAGCATTTCTGGTTCTTTTGGGGAGGTGAGGACGAAGGCCCAAGCAAATTGCTATCTGTGTTCAGGCATATCCTAAGAAGTGAATTTTGGGCCTAGACTGTTCAAAGAAATCTGAATAGATACTTCATGGCAGTAGAATTGCATGCTACTGGGATGAATATGGAAGCCATGGTGAGGAATCCCTAGCCCTTGCAAATCCACTTAGCATCGCCCTCACTGGATGAATATGTAAGCCATGGTGAGGAATCGTTAAAAAGCCAGATGAGGACCAACCATTCCATACCTCACAATATTGTACAGAAATCAGAAATCAAATAAGTAAACAATAACTAATCATTGATTTTCTCTAATTAAGAACTGTCTAACACACCAGATTCTCAATACATACAGATTACACTCATTAGCAATGCGAACAATATTTAGGCTTGTAACTTTTGGCCTGTGATATTGCAATATATGAATTATTCTTCTGTCAATTGATATACAAATTGCTTGGATAGGTTGAATTGACCAGTCTTATTGTTTTTGTAGGTATGGTGTAATACCGACACCTGAACTGACAGAGTGGCAATCTCTGTCAGCAAATGATACCTTTCTTATTGCCTCCTCTGATGGTGTATTTGAGAAAATGACTATGCAGGATGTTTGTGATCTGATGTTGCGTGTCAAACTTGGTGTTAACCAAGAATTAGGATCCTTTGCAGTAACGCAACGGAATTTGGCAGATTATGTAGTTGATCTTGCTTTAGAGAAAGGGACAACAGACAATGTAGCTGCTGTGATTGTTCCATTGGGATCTCATTATAGCTCTAAAGTTACATTAGAAGATTGGTATATGCTTGAAGAAAATTCCAAGACATCTATTTCACCATTACAGACCATTCCATACCAACAGAAGTCTGGTAGGTTCAATGTACAATAACTTTTTTTTAATCACATTCACTTGGCAATTTGTAATCACAACCACTCGGGCAATTCGTACATTTTGTTTTATTTAGAAGATTGAGCTTTTTATTAGTTTCGAGCAATAACAAATTACTCCAATAATTTGCTATTGTATTATATTATCTATTTGCTTCAAGTATGTCTTCAAATTTGAAGCTCATTGAAATTTACATGGTAGTCCATTTCCTACTGTTAATATATTGGACACCTATAGACATACCAAATCTTCACAGAAGAGCAAACTGCACATTTTGTTTGATGATGCTATCCTCTTATTTTAACATCCTGCTGCCAAATTTTGTTACAGTCGAGAGATTCTATGTTATGTAAATATTAGAGAACCGAATTTGACCTGTTAAATTGAATGCTATTTAGTTCATACTCCCTCCTTCCCAAATTGATCATCATATAATGAAATCCAAAATTTCTCAAATTGATCATCATATAACCGCATGAATATGGATTTCATCGAAATACAATTAATGCGACATGGGAGAATGTGTGCGTGCTAGGATGTAATTGGCATGGTGTTGTAATCGATGCATGCATTGTGGGAGAATGTGTGCATGATGTATTGATTGATGCGATTTAAATTATCCTTGGTCTTGGTGCATAAACATATATGATGATCATTTTGGGATGGAGGGAGTATATGTTATCACTTGGCTGACCCATTCAACTTTCTTGCTATACTTAGTACACTCAACATTTACTTCAAGTTCTCCTGCAAAGTCCTTAATTGGCTAGTCCTTAGTTTTGTTGATATGTATATTCATGTGGCTAGCAGATGATGGTGTTAGTTCAGCTCTTATTGGCGTGGATTATTACAAGCGTTCATCAGCAAAGTTCCATCGATTCTTGGTAAGTGAGAATCTTGTTATGCCACTGCCTGTCCTGAAAGATAGACCAACAGAAACAGATGGATTGTGTCATCTGGTAATTTGTTTCAGTTGGCATATAACATGTTCTGTATGAAGAAGTAATCGAGAAGATTCCTTTTAGAATTCTTACTTTCCTCTATTAAGTTACCTTGTTCGTTACTCCATGTTGTGAAAGTTTCTTTGCTTCATCTGAAATTAGGTTGAAGCAAAAATGAAGAGACTGGGCTGTTTCTACTTATCTGAGAGTCTTGATGAAGATATGGACTATATATTTAGAGTACCAGAAGCCTATCAGCATGAAGGAGTCAATGACTTCGATCACTCGCTAGTTGAAACTGTCTTATTTTCTGATGGTAAATTTTCTGTTAGCATCTACATGGGTGGGATCTTTTCAATAATAAGTGCCATTGTTTCTTTCCTTCAGGGGTTAGCTTGTTGGTAGGTGTAATCCTGTTTCAGTGACTTACCATCCTGTCTTAAACTTTTGGTATTCAAAATTCGATAGTATATATTAACCTCTGATTGAAATGGTGGAGAAAAGGATCATTCACATTTCTATGCATGTATCTTATACATTAGGTTGTTTACCCATGGTTTTGAGTTCCATTGTCATATTAGTACTTGAGAGAGCTGTGGATTTCTGATTTAATGCTTAGTGGTCGTTAGTGTTCCCTATCATGCTCATGCCATCAATTTTTGTCTTCTTTTTACATATGGATACAGGAAATCTTGATAAATACAAGGACAGAGATTTTTGTTGGTACCTTGGTCATCAAGATGGTGAAATGGGACGGTGTCATAGTCCTGAAGCTTTTGCAAATTTCTTTGGATTGCTTGACTCTGTTTCACATAATGGAAGCAAACCGCATAGTTCACATTCATTTGGCTACAAGATATCTGATTTTAGGTACCATTCATATCTCAAGTAGCTTTGTACCTTCAGATCATCTGTAGATCCGCCTGTAGATTTTATGCTTAATTCATTTCAAAACAGATCTCGCACCAACTTAAGTTGATAACTTGCCAACCAAACTTCACACTGATTGAATACCTACCTTATTGGTAACACGCCAATCAAACTTTCACCCCTCGAAGTTATCTGTTCATTTTTTTTCTTGTGTCAATTTTCCCTTAAAAACAATTCTAGCCTAATGATGCCTTCTCAGAACAAAAAATGGTACTGTAACCCTTTATCCAGATAAAGGAGCAGAGCTCAAAACTTTACCTTGGTTTCTTTTCATTAAAGATCTATTTTCGAGTAAAATGAAGAATAAGCACAACCTAAATTAAAAGGCCATTTATGAAGATGACTTCATATGGCAAACTTTTATTAGTCTGGTTAGGTACAAAGACCGTGAAAAGTTGAGGTGAGCCATGATTTGATTCATTTGGTCCTCTGAAATCATTTTTCTTAAAATGTGCGTAAGTATTCTCTACGTCAAAACTCGAGTAGTATATATTGCATTGGCTAAAGGAATACTTATGTATGGACATGTATGCACATATTTGACTGTTTTGCTATTGTTGACCATATTCAGGTACAAGCTGAAGAAAAGATTTGACCGTGGGTCATATGGTGAAGTCTGGTTGGCATTTCATTGGAACTGCTCTGAGGATGTAGACGTACATAAAGATCATTCACACTTTAACACTATACTTAAACCAGACTCATACAATTGCACAAGCTCAAACACAACTTTGCCTGATGAAAACCATGATTCAGACACAATAGATGGTGATTTATTCATATTAAAGCGCATAATGGTAAGTCAAATATCTTTTCCTGATGAATTACCTGCCATCGTGTAGCAATCTTTGTATTTTTTTCCTGGCACCAAGTAATTAGTATTAGAGGTAAAACTGTTTTGTTCTACCAGATGAATTTATGATTCTATGAACTAGTAAACTACCATGGGCTGTGGGTTCACATTGTGGCAGATGGTAGCTGTCACTAATCTCCTGAACTTGCATCAGACATAGTTGCTATGGTCAGTTTCTCCATCATGTATCGACAATCTCCAGTTTGTCTACTACAATGATTAGATGGTTCTAAACTTCTAATGTAATTTAAATGCATGTTATTTTAAACATCTAAAAGTAACTTGAGTTTTCTAAGCAACACATAAGTGTTATTTCCTTATCTTTGACTTGATTATTTCAATCTTGGAAACTGCAGGTGGAGAGAGGACGTGCTGCTTACTTGAGTGGATTGCGGGAAAAATATTTTGGGGAACTATTTTCAAATGCTTCAAGAACTCTTGAAGCTTTGTCAAGGGCAGAGTCATCCACAGCCTTTTCGGTGGACAGTCAACTTAATCCTCATATCTTTGCAGAAAATAACATGTCATTTACTGAAGAACCACTAAAGCACATTGCTAGGTTTATAGAATCTTTTGAATCAGAATTGAAGGAACTATGGCTTGTGTACCGTAATGAAGGCCGCTCATTATCGAAGCTGATATATACAGCTGAAGAAACAAAGTTAGTTACCGGTAACAATAATGAGAGGGTCAGGCATATTCAAGTTCTTCAACCATCAAAGTGGTGGTATTGGTTAAGGACAACGAAAGCTGGGCAAAAGCAAATGCAAAATCTCTTATGGCAGCTGGTATGTTTACACCATTCTTTATAGTACTGTAAATTAAACACCATGCCTCCATAGACCATTCTAGATGCTTCTCAAGTACATCAAAGTTGTCGCTTTATTTTATTGTTAGCCTGTGTATACTAATTTCTCCCCCACCTTTGTGTGTGTGGCTCTTGTCAAATTCAAAAAAAAAAGAAACAAATAATCTGTGAGATGGCTAACCTGTTAATTATATTACATGGTTAAACATACTAACATCTGTTTTTTTTCCTTTCTTCTTTTAGCTGATGGGTCTGAAAGCTTGTCATGATCGTAATATCACTCACAGGGATATTAAACCTGGTACAAAAGCTATAGACTTCTATTCTCTAGTTATATTCATACTAGTTAAATCATTTCTTGTCTTCATTTGTTCCAGAAATAACTTTTGTCAACTAGGCATGCTGACATAATTCATTGTATGCCATGCAAGAGAACATGATAATCTGCTTTGAGGATCTGGAGACAGGAAAGTGTTTGAGAGAGATTCCGTCGGAAGCAAAACACAACAAACTGAACATGTAAGGAATTATATTTTTCCTTTACTGAGATGTTGCAAAAACTTTATCTATTTGTTGTTTATTTTACTTGGAGGTTTCATGATTCTAAATGGTTCGATTAGCAAAATTTTATTATGGTTATATAGTTGGCCTCAGTGGCAGAGGCGCATATGCAGGTGTGGGATTGATTGATCCCACAGAATGTTTGCAGAGTGCCTTATAATATATCGAAATGAACCTAGGTGTTTGACATATAATCTGCAGTACAATAGTTTTAGGAAATTGACTTCACATGTACTTTATCTAGGTTTGCTGTTGGCTGAATGGCTCTTTGACCAACTATTTAGAGAAATTTCACACTCATGCATCTGGCTAAAATTTTATCAGTCTCAGCATAGAATTCTTTTCCTTGGGATCTCCATTATTCAATGCATTTAGTGAAGAACATTTCCTAGAAATTCTTTATTTTGTCTTTATTATCATTTATTAACCAAAATGATGGTTAGAGCTGATACATAAAAGGGAAATTGGATTACACATCAGTACATGACTTGCTACACTTGAGTGGCATGCTCTTGTTAGGTGAATTTGTGACCTACAGAAGCATGTTTGGCATGCTGTAGTCGTGTTTACCCACCTAATAATGTAAGAATGATGTTGCATTGCACTTCTCAAAATGTTTCGTTGTGTATGCAGGCGTCTTATTGACTTTGGCAGTGCCTTTGATGATTTCACATTGAAGCATCTTTATGATTCAGGGCCTACTCGGTGTGTGATCATATTCCTTCCTTTTCTTCCTTTTACCATTTGGTTAGAGCATACATTTTGGGTATTTTGTGCTCGAATTATTGAATATAGAATCTGTCTTATTTCCTGCATTTTGAATTTGATGCCTCTTTAGTCTTCAGTTTTCCTCCTAGAGGACCAATTACTAATTAGGGTGAACTGCTGTGTCTCTAAAAGTTCTTTTAGTACCAAATTCATTTTTAAGATTTAGGCTGTGTTCGGATCTCCAGGTTCCCAACCCCTCCCTCGTTTCTCGCGCGCACGCTTTTCAAACTGCTAAACGGTGCGTTTTTTGCAAAATGTTTCTATACGAAAGTTGCTTAAAAAATCATATTGATCCATTTTTGAAAAAAATAGCTAATACTTAATTAATCACGCGCTAATGGACCGTTCCGTTTTCCATGTGCACTGTTCCTGCTGGGAACGAGCAGCAGCGAACACAGCCTTAGTAGTACTCTGTGCTGGATTCTTGGCTACTTGCACAGCAATGCTAGTTCAAAACTGAAGCATGTGAATTGTAGAATATTCCAGATATTTAAACTTAAATACAATTTTTGGTTCACTATTTTAAAAACTTTGCACAAAGCCATTTCTTTCATTGTAAAATTAGGTTCTTAACCAATTTCAACGGTTTCCCTCCCTGGTGGGCATGTTTGATGGTGGAGAGAAAACATCTTTATTAATCAACTTCAATGGTTTCCCTCTCTGATTGACATGTTTGATGGTGGAAAGAAAACATTGTTTTAAGAGGGTTCTACCCCCTGCTTGATGAAGGATTTAAACCCAGCTTAAGTAATGGATGCAGTGTGGGGCTTTCAATTTACTTACTGTCTGACAAAGTGACAATCTATGGGTTGCATGTAAAAGTCTACTCTGCATTGTTCAATATGCTGTTCTGAAACAAGATATTTGGTGCATGACTCTAGTTTCATTTGTTCTGATTGAAACTCCAATCGATTTTAATACTATATCAGAACTCAACTCCAGGTCTGAGCAGACTTTCGAGTACACTCCTCCAGAGGCACTTCTTAATTCAAGTTGGTTTCAGGGATCAAAAAGTGCCAGACTTAAGTATGTTCACGTTCCTACTTGCTTTACTTTCACTAAGAACCAGCTGCATTGAATCTCTCATCTTGTTATTTACAATTTTACAGGTACGATATGTGGAGTGTTGGTGTTGTCATGCTGGAGTTGATAGTAGGTTCTCCACATGTTTTCCAGATAAGTGACCGTACACGTGCTCTAATGGATCATCGCCTTGAAGGGTGGAGTGAGCAAACAAAGGAACTTGCATACAAGTGAGACATTATTTTGATATTCCTGTCTGAAAATTGTGAAGGACGTTTTCTATTTCTGGATCAGTGAAAACTGTTGGTGCTGCATTTTGATTATTTCATCAGGCTTAAGAATATCAAAGTTGTTTCACTGTAAATGAAAAGAGTATAAGCTCCTGTCAGATTGTCAACCACATGGTTCTCAGGATATCCCAAAATATTCAGAAAATTACCAGACCCTTCTTTTTAGCCAATCAAAGAATTCATGACCTTTTCTGAAGTGCATGATTAACAGTACAATCCATTATTGCTGGAAATTCGATCCACCCTACTGCAAGCTACATAATTTTGGTTTTCTAACTATCTGTAAGCAATTTACCAAAATGACCTTTCTATTGATATGATGTAGTAGGTAGTAGCATGATTTAATTTGTCTGGTTTGTTTCCCTGCCAAACCTTTGAAGATGCTCTATTTATTGGAAGGGATAATTGCTTATTTGACCCTGTTTGGAAAGCTAACTACCAATCTGACCCTAGTTTTTCTAGTTTGCTTATTGGAATTACGAATTTAACTATTTCCAAATTAATTTTTCATATGGAAAGATATAGTCCTGAAGAGTATATTGTTTGACTAACTATTTCTTCTGTTCCTGTTGTAATGTTAGGTTGAGGTCCTACATGGAATTGTGCATTTTAGTCCCAGGAATTTCCTCGCAGCATCAGGGCAGTGGTGACTCTGAACATGTCAGTATCTCAACTCCACTTTATGTTCATTTAACATGTAATGATTTTTTACAATATATATGTTCATATTCTTCCAAAATGTGATTTAAATGGTTATTTCCTTTATTTACACATTGTTCATTATGGACCAAAACAATCTGTATTTTCTTAAAAAAAAAGGAAATGTAAGAAATGTACTCCCTCCGTTTCAGGTTATAAGACGTTTTGACTTTGGTCAAAGTCAAACTACTCTAAGTTTGACTAATTCTATAGAAAAAAGTAGTAATATTTACAACACCAGCATAGTTTCATTAAATCTATAATTGAATACATTTTCATAATATATTTGTCTTGGGTTAAAAATATTACTACTTTTTTTCTACAAAATTAGTCAAACTTAGAGTAGTTTGACTTTAACCAAAGTCAAAAGTCTTATAACCAGAAATGGAGGTAGTACATAGTAACTATACATCCTTGCTTTGAGGCTTGAAAGGAAACTCATTGGATATGCCGTTGTTATTTCTTTAATGTAGAATAAGCTTCCAGGAGATTGTTGCTAACAATGATTTCTTTCTCTTTGTTTTAGGGTCAGTTTCGGCCGGCTTCTTGGAAATGCTCTGAAGAATCATTTGCGCATCAAGTGAAGATCAGAGATCCTCTTAAAATGGGGTGGGTATTGTCGTTTGTTGTCCACGTCTTTTACAGTCCAGATTATTTTCATCTTTGTATCTAATATTTTTATGCTTGCTGTTGCACTCCAGCTTTCCTAATATATGGGCATTGCGACTAGCACGCCAGTTACTAATATGGCATCCTGTAAGTTTCTTGAACCCCAATCTGTAAAGAAAAATGGTATGCTTGCACCCTGTATATTTTTTGAAGAATTTATAAGTACAAGTGCGGCAGAATAATATCTTACATTCTAGAAGCACACAAGAGTGGAGATACAATTGTGAAAACCACCACAGTTCTGAATCATTTCTGTCGGGAAAGTTCAACTCTTCCTGTGCATCTCTAGATAAAACTATGACCTGAAACATTGTACATAAAGATACTAAACTGTGGGCATAATGCATTGTATTTATTATGCTTCTCCTTGAAATATGAAGATGACAATGGAATTAAGAGCACCCATTTCACGGAATGCACCGATGAGAACTACACACAAGCTACTGCCTACTGTTTCTGTTATTTGCATCCTGCTAAACTTGAAAATAATTATGTTAATGCCACTATCAGGCCAGCCCATGCCTTGCAGTTCTATTTTATGACCACTTTATTCATTGATGTGGTTCCATCTCTTAACATATACTTACCCTTGTCTTGTAGGAGGACCGCCTAAGTGTCGATGAAGTATTAGCTCATCCTTACTTTCAGGAGCCACCGTAACCGACACATGATAAAAATCTAACGTACTCGTGACCTATAACAAGTCCTCCAAATTTTACTGCTGAGTGTACATTTGCTTGGTGAGTTCGATCGAAGGAATTGGTGAATCATTTGTAGATGCCAACCCGATTGTCTTACCAGCTGTTGTGAATACCACATGAAAAATAGTTGTACGCAGCAATATAGGTAGATGCAGGCTATGTAAGGATCAGAATCAGCTGTACAGATTATATGCTCAACCGAAATGAAGAAGAATGTTACAACTTTCAGCTGTGTTGAATTGTGTGCTTAGTCTCTTTGGAAGAACAAAGATTGTATACATAATTTTTTTCTACTCCCTCCATCCCATCCCAAAATAAGTGCAATTTTACACTATTCATATCCAACGTTTCACCGTTCGTCTTATTTGAATTTTTTTTATGATTACTATTTTTATTGTTATTAGATGATAAAACATGAATAGAACTTTATGTGTGACTATTTTTTTAAAAAAAATTCATAAAATTTTCAAATAAAACGGACGGTCAAACGTTGGACACGGATTTCTACGGCTGTATTTATTTTGGGACGGAGGTAATAATATAATTATGCAATACAACATTATTCCTTGTTCAATCATGGCTTGTAACGCCAGATTGTTACATGAGGTTTGAATATTTCTGTGATATTCCATCTGTTCATGATATGATGGAAGAGTCATCAGTCACACAGCATAATACTGCACCAAAACTGATGAAACATGGCATGATGTAACCAATTTTCCCAATTCAACAAACAAATAGCACACTGCACACACTACATGAAAAATTAGGCATACCACAACTTTGCCTCTCACACTCCCATGAAATCAAATGGCATCCAAAATGATTCCAGATACAATTTCTGGCTGAAGAGAATCAAAAATCGTTTACGTGCTCATCATGACTCGCTTGAACTCTTCGTAATCAACTTGCCCGTCGTTGTTGCTATCAGCTGCCTTCATCATATCATCAATCTCATCTTCTGTCATCTCCTCTCCAAGACTAGCCATCACCATGCTTAACTATGGACATGAATCGACCAATTTCTTAGCTACAAATTCCAATTCGCAAGCTGATAAAATTGCGCAAAAACCATACCTCATTGCGTGATATGAATCCATTATCATCCTTGTCGAAAATCCTGAAAGCCTTCCTCAGTTCTTCCTCATCATCACCCTTGTCATTCTCCTGAATTTAAAATGAAAAGAAGAACTTCAATTTTCCCAGCTATTTACAGGCAAGATCATAAAAAAGATACTTGTAATTTAATTCTTCATGTTTCAGTTGCATTTTACATATAGTTTCTTCTTCATTATTGCGAGGAACTCGTCGAACTCGATCGTGCCATTGCCATCCTCATCGACGGCCACGATCATGTCTTGCAGATCCTCCTGGCTTGGCGCCATGCCCAGGCGTGTGAGCACGGTGGCCAGCTCCTCCCTACTTATGCAACCTAACATCAGACATACAACCGTTTCAGGTTACAGATTTTTCAGTGCAGATCATTTCATCATTCTTCAGAGTCAGACTAAGTGGAAAAAGAACAAAATGATATCCAAAAATATATGTACAATTAACTGCAGATCAAGTATTCAAGCCCATGCATTCACAATATGAAGTAAGAAAAACTTTGCAATCAAGTCCAGACCCAGACATTACATAAACTGGTTGTGCTGCTACATTCAGAGGCATTCAGCTGCAGAGTCCATGGAATTCAGTGTTGTCACGGAGAAACCTGAATTTTAGGATGTAAAAACGCATTGCAATGCAAAATTAGAGGAGGAAACATGAAAAACATACCGTCATTGTTCTTGTCGAACAGCGAGAAGGCGTCTCGGAAATCGGAGATCTGCTGCTCGTTGAGATGGCTCTCCATGAACTTTCGAATTCAAGCCTTGAATTCGATCGATGGTATGTGTGAAACTTTCTTGTCGTAGATGTGTAGGAGATATATAGTAGCAGGAGATGTTTCTTGCTTGTTTTTGCCTTTTGATGGCATGAAGTGTGAGGCATGGAGGAGCTTGAAGAATTCTCGTCAGAGAAGAGGGATCAGGGGTGAGAGAATATGTGCATATTCGTTTTGTACTAAATTGGGGTTTAATTATATCTCAACCTTCATTAGTCAAACCTAGTTTATTTCACTTCTGTTTTCTTTTAGGCTCATTTGCTACAGATCACCA
This sequence comes from Oryza sativa Japonica Group, assembly GCF_034140825.1. Lineage (NCBI taxonomy): Eukaryota > Viridiplantae > Streptophyta > Magnoliopsida > Poales > Poaceae > Oryza > Oryza sativa. Next base: position 24,111,311 of record NC_089045.1, read on the forward strand.
GATTGCAAAGTCATGTTTGCCAATTTTTTGCCATGAAGAGCAGAATGTCAACGGGCGTCGGATGTCGACTGGTTTATAGGTTCGGCTAATTGCAATTCCATTGCACAATAACCTATCTGACAGTGGCATAAGCTTCTCTTTGTTTGGCCCATTATCTTTGTGGATTCTGGTCGTCTCATTTTTTAATTTTGAAGAACATGGAAGCACTTCTCCAGAATTATATTTTTGTATGAAGAAACGTGACTGTGTCACCTGCACTGACGATGTCCTACGCGCTTGCGTGGCAGGATGGCACATGTAAAACTGTTAATCAGTTGCATTTCAGGAGCAAATTTGGCATTAGGTTCAGTGGCTGTTAGGATTTGAAATAAAATTTGAATTCAAATCCCTGTAAAATTCCTTTCTATTCAAACAATCTCAAAGGGGAGCAATTCCTGAAACTAAAAGAAGGAACCTTTCTATTGCATAGTAGCATATGAACTTTTGATAACATAGCTCGGTACAGGTATTGGCATAAAACCGGACAACTGAAATCAGCCATTCAATCTTATTTTACAAGCATGGGCTCTTCAGCAAGATCAAAAATGAAAGATGGCCATGTAGCCAACTATTTTTTATGATAGCAATTGAGTAGATTCTATTCTAAATATCTAATCTTTTTCAGGCTTAGTGTTTTTTGGAGTCTGCCTCTTCACAGACCGGAGCTGCACCGAGTTGTTGAAGCAGTGCTCGAAGCCAAAGTGCGGAAAACGCTCATACCAGGTGTCCTGGGGAACGTGTGTGTCCCAGTGCTCACCGCTGCTGCTCCTGCCATACTTGTGCACCCAACCAGTACAGTTGTGATGCTCGCCCCAGGTGCGATTCCAGCGATCCCCGTACTTGCCTGCCCACCAGGTCTCCCCTTGCTTCACTCCATGGCCATTCGGGTCGAAATGCTCATCCCACTTATCGCCCCACTTTGACCACCCGTCACCCTCTGATCGTTCAGCCCATTTGTCAGTGTATTTTGCACTACCTCCGCAGCCATCATACTTCTCGCCCCACCTGTAGAGGATGAGCCAGAAATGTATTGAGTTGATTGATATGACTAAGCTGTCGTATGTTACAACAGTACTAGCATAAATGATGTATGTTGCAAACAATCTGATTGCTGAAATATTTGCTCTTTTCATTTCTTTTAACAAGAGGAAATGTTGGTTCTTGAATGTGATATGACTACGGACAAAAGCAAGATAAGAGTACGGACAGAAAGCATTCTGAAAGAAGCTATTTTAGCAGCTCTTACCTTTCATGCCAAACATGAGCGTGACCAACATCTAGTGGTGTATTTGGATCCAAGCTGCACCATTTATCAGCCCATTTCTCAGCTTTACCGCTTGAATCGTAATGCTCCCACCACTGCTCTTGCCACTGCTCCCCTTTACCATTCTGTCCCCACTTGTCTGCCGTCTTCTCCATGTGCATAACACCACATGTGAAATCCTGCAAATATTAAAAAAAAAATGCAGTACTCAGTTATGTTCTAACGAGTAATGGGGCGATCATTCAGTACAAATCATATTACATCTGAAGTTTAGTAAATCAGTATTGTCGGAACAGAAATACTTCAGTAAATCAACGCATGACAGTGAGACACATCTCTCTACACATGACTGCATCACTCAAGCCAGATAATCTTATTTCAATAGAAACAATAGCCATAATTTAATGCTTATGATGTAACATTGTAACCTGTAGGTTTCATGAACAAGGAACAAATGGTTGTATTGTACCAAATGAGACAGCAATTTACCTGCCACATAGACTCTTTCCAGTATTCCCGCCAAACATTCCCTGTAGCATCACGACCAGACTTCTCAGAACCTAGCTCTTTGTGATCAAACCGGTCTGAAGCCTCCCAATACTTGTCCTCCCATTCAACAGCTCCATCAGCACTAACTCCCCTAATCACGGTCCACTTGCAAGTTACACCATCAGGCCTTTGTTCTACACCTGTCTCCTTCCACCACAATGAACCATCTGGACGCACCCCATGTGATGACTTCTCGTCGCTTGCACTAAGAGCTCTAGCTGCCTCAGCTGCGTTTTTCGAAAACTGATCTTCGAATGTCTCCTCTGCATCAGCAGTAATACTGGGCTCGGATTCCACATTTTCAGGCTCAGCAAACGACTGGAAGGGAGGAAGAGATCGGTCTTCCTTCTTGAAGAAAGAGGTTTCGAACGGGAGCGATAAAATGTCTTCTGACTGTTCCTTTTCCATCAGCAGATCAGGCTGACCGGCGAAGGAGTCTAATTTCTCAGATGGTTTTAACCCAGTGTCGATTTCTCCTAGTTTAGTGCTATTTTCCACAGGTGGTAACCACGACCAGAAGTCCGGGCCTGGAGTACCGAGCTTGGAACTTGACTTCTTGAAAGGAGATGAATCACCAGAGTCCGGCACTGAAACTGATTGCTAATGTCAGATTGCAGATTAAGAACAGCATGGTTTTACAATACCTTACTAACTAAAATACTGCAGTTAATTGTGTATCCCGCATAAGAATACATGTATGTCTGAAAAAAAAATGCAGATGCAACTTGCAACTAATAGAAATGCTGATAATTTTTTTTCTATATGCTTAATGTCTACAGGTGTTATTTTGGTGCATTTATGCTACTTTTAGCTACATTTATTGGACAGCGGGAGTAAGTCATTTGGTGGAATCAGCATCGCACTTCGACAATAAATTCATGTTTGATACCCAGATAAATGAAGAAATATGCATGGATAACAAAACAAGATGCCAATACTGCAGGCACCTGTGTGTTATCTGCACAGCTACAATTTCTATTGCCAATGGCGAGACAAAAATGGCAGTGCACACAATCAAAATTTTCCATAAATATCTAACAAGTTCCCTAAATCCATTCACCTATCAATCGAATCAAACACTTTTTTTTGTTGACATAAATCAAACACTTCTATTATACACATAAAAAAGATTAAAAATAGATTCCCAGTTTTTCAACTATTCCTCAGGAAGGGATTTATGGTTGGATTGTTAGTTTCATACATTCTGTCAGATTAAAAAGGAGTTGTCCTTTTTAGCTCAATTATCATGTTAGCCACGGTCAAAAAGCTAGTAAAAAAGAAATCGAAAAGATAATGCGTTCACAAGAAAGAGTACTTGTGATCTTTAAGCAACCTCACGTGCACCAATCACCCCATACCTTTCGCCGCCTCGGTCGCCGTCTCCGTCACCGGCGGCGGCGGGGATGCCCGATCCGACTCCCCCGGAGCCGTACGGGAAACCAGGCCACTCTCTGATCCGGCCTGGATCGCGGTCGCCGCCGGCTTCTGCTGCTGTTCCCGCTCCTGCGGCGGCGTGGAAGGCGGGGACGGGGGAGGCGGGGGCGGCGGGTCCTTGAGCACGGCGCGCGCCGCCGCCAGCGCCGCGGCGGCGCGGTCGATGACCTGCCGCCGCTGGACGCGGTCCCGCTCCTCGCGCGGCACCCGCAGCATCTCCTCGAACCGCGCCGTCCTCCTCTCCACGTCCCCCGCCGCCGCCGCAGCCTTCCCCTCTCCCTCCTCCTCCTTCACGGCGGCGGCGGCGGCGGAGGAGGATTGCTGGAGGCGGTGCGCGATCTCCGCCGAGCGGCGCTCCCTCTCCACGGCCTTCTTCCACATGTCCAGGTACGACGACCCGCCATCCCCCCCGCGGGCGGTGGCGCGGACGCAGGTTGAGACGGCGGGGCGGCCGCGGAGGCGGAGGCGGAGGAGGAGGTGGAGATGGCGGGGAGGGGCGGTGGGGGCGAGGTAGGCGGCGTGGGTGGGCGACGCCATTTTTGTGGGTTTCGAGGTGGAGTGGAGGCGAGTGTTGGGGGGAGGGAGTGGAGAGGTAGAAGAAGAAGAAGAGTGTGGAGGAGATGGAAAGCGTGGGGGGTGTGGGGCCCACAGTGGGTGCTGACGTGGAGGCGCGCGAGTGGAACGTGGGGGAGCTCGTGGGGCTGACACCTGGCGTTTTTCGGTCGAGTGATTCTAGACCGTTGGTTCCGTACGTGGGCCGGGCCGACTGATTTGGGCCGTCCTGTACTTGGGCCTGGAATCCATCCCGTTTGATCAATTTTAGAGTAAGTTTACTTTTGGTGTCTCATCCCTTCACCGCCGTACCAGGTATAACTCGTCTCCGAACTTGCAAGACTGTATCAGCTTCCATCCCAAGGTAGTATAGCTTCCGGTTTCATCCGACGTGACGCTTTGACTGCAGTAGCTGCGCTAAGTCAGCGTGGGATCTACACTGGCCCCACATGTGAACAACCAACTCTTTCCTCCTCTCTCTCTCCCCCTCTCCCCTCTATTCCCCATCCTCACTAGGCCAGGAGGCAGGGTGCGGGCGGGAGTAGGGAGGAGGGCATCGCACTATAGTTAGCTGCCTCCCTCCCACCATCGTCGTCGTCATACGGCCAACTCCCTACCGATAAGCGTGTAGATCGACGCCGCATCAAGGATGGTTGGCTGTTAACGGTTGGCCGCCACGCCATTGGTTGTCCAAGCCAGTGAACAGGAGCTCCACATCTGCACCCGCTCCATGTAGGCGGTGCAGCGCTCGTGGATCCAGACTTACAAGTGTAGACCACGGACTTCAACTGAACTTGCCAGAGTATTTCCGTGGTTTGCGTTGATTGAGACGAAGGCGTCCGACCGCCGTGTCCAGGCCAACTCCTCTGCATCTCTTACCACGGCAAACCTATCCATGCCATTGAAAATTTGTCATTGGCAACATGATCCAATCTAATAGCACCAATAACATTGGCGTCATGATCCAATCTAATAGCACCAATAACATTGGCGTCGTCCTCCTCGTCTCTCATCGAAAGCTAAGTCCCTGATGTAAAAGGCGACAGCGTCGCCAATAACCTTTTTGGAAAAAAAACTAGAAAAGACCTATTTGTAATTAAAAGAAATAAAAACAACTTATTTGTCAAAATAAAATATTTAGAAATAGTTCCTCGGCGTAAGTGTTGTTGGCTTCAAGGACCTATTTATAAATATATATATTTTATTACAAATAGATTTATTTTAATTTTTGTTACAAATAGATCCTCAGCGTCAGTGCCATTGACGTCATCAGATTGGTCCACGGCATCAATGATATTGATGCCAAGTAGTCTATATCTGAAATAAGTATTTTTCAGGATCTATTTATTGTAAAATAAGTTTTTAAAACCGATTTCAAAGTAAAAAATCCAGTTCGTGAGCGGCAGACAAGGTGGGGTAACGGCCCGCGGGATGTGTGCGAAACACACAGAACATTGTAGTCCAAAATGGGAATTAGTATGCATTTTCATCTCAAAATGAATTGAAAGACGTGCAAACTTAAACTTACATTGTACCCAACAGCTGATTACTGCACTTACACACCGCTACACTGTTGGCCCAGCCACTCACTTGCACACACACAGCTCTCTCCCTTTCACTCGATGAAACACACACAAAGAAGATGAACAATACACAGTTTCTTGTCGCTGCACACCAGCGAACCACCACACACTTCACTTTATATTCTCCACACACTTAATCACACACTGATTACACGCTTGAAATAGCACACACGTTCAGCAGCTCACTAGCCACGTTTTTGCGGCACTAACCGGCCACCACTCACCTGACTTAGCCACTAATTAACCACTTCTGTCCATGCATGCAGCCCTCATCTCCTTGCATGTAGAGCATCACCTGGTAACTAACACACATGCATGGAGCTAATCCATCCACCATCCATGAGACAGCTCCAGCTAATTGACTCGGCTACCACAACTCCAGGCCAACGTGCACCTGTAAACTAGGACCTTTTGCATGCATTCACTAGCATGCATATCAAACTGACTCAACGCACTCACATGTACATGCATATAACTAGCACACACACAAAATCTAAACAACAAGATTAAGTCTAACATACACGAACGGATACACGGGACGCAGCTACTACTAGCTAGGTAAGTTTATTTGAGAAAGTAGATCGAGTTTGATATCGCATGTACCATCTGATGAGCGCGAGAGTGACATACGATATGCGTATCATAATTCAAAAGCTTTCCTCTCTCTCTCTCAGACATGGGGATTATTCTGGACATCGCCTTCGGTTTCGTTGAAGCAGCAGCGGTAGGGGAAGAAGAAGGCGAAGATGGCCTCGACGATGAGCAGGATCATGACCCAGGCGGCGAGGGCGCCCCACCATGGCGTGAGAGGAGCAATGCGGAGGAAGAAGAGGGTCGACATGGCCATGTAGATGATCGCCATGGCTGCCCCGAGGCGGAAGCGGCGCAACCTGCCGCCGCCGGCGCCGGCGCCGGAGACGATGATCACACCGCGGCGTATGATGAGGAGGTAGCGGCAGAGGTAGAGGAGGGGCACGTCGACTAATGCAACGGCCGCGAGTGGCTCCGGGCAGGAGATGACAATCGCAATATGGACGGCGATGAGGAGAAGCGCGCACGCGGTGATGAGCTCCATTTAGTTCCTAGCTAATTAAGCTCGCCGCCAAAACTAAGCTAGCTAGCTAGCCCGGTCTCGATGCCGAATGATTCTTCAAGCCCAATTTGGTGAGTTCATATAGGCGTAAAAGCATCTATGCGCTTCACTTTTTCTAAAGGCGCTGAAAGAAAAGGGTGTTTGACCGACGTAAAGGGCCACGAAGAGAGAATATTGGAGCTGACGACATGGCGACGAAATCTGTAAAGAATATTGAAAGTGTCCCTTTCTGTTTTCTCCACTCCAGGACGCTGCATGTGAATCCACCATGGACCTAGACAGATTGAATCCACCATGGATACTGCGAATATGGCCACATGTCATCCCCTAGCTATCTTCTTCCTCCCTCTTCCAAGATCCCCTCTCCCCTCTCCCCTCTCTCCTCTCTCTTTCTCTCCCTATCTCCTCCACATGGACGTAGTCGGAGGCCACTATGGCGGTTAAATATATTATTTGAATTTCAGCTAGCAATATATATTTGGATTGTTTTCTATTATTACTATTTCGAGTCTTTCCCTATTATAACTCTTGTATTTTTCCCGCTTTATATACTTATGTAACCAGCACAGGAAGGGTGCAACAATCCGTTGTACCCTCTGTGTTTGTAATAACTCCATAATAGTAATCGCATGTCAACGGACGTAGTTTTTTTCTTTCTATAAGGGTTTTCTGGGTAAAATTTTGTTTCTTTGTTGTGTATCTATCTTTATAACAACACCTCCCTCATCATTCATTCGTCCTCATCAGCAGTCAATTAATCACCACCACGAGCGTGCCCAGTGCCATTAAGCTTTCCCTAATATCTATCTATTATATACTAAAAATCCATGAAACTTCCTACAAACGCTCCTAAGTCGCCACGTGGCATTCTATAATCTCACCGTCGATTTTCTTTTAAATCGGTGGACCCATTAATTTTAACCATTAGATCTCCATTAAAAAAAATAAATCTGGCGTCCCTACTTTTTTTTAAAAAAAATTGCCATATTTGCTCTAACTAATAATATATAGAAAAACAAAGAGGATAACACCGTAGACAAGAGGTCTGGATCGGCAGGGAACGTTACTATTATTTTTTTCTTTTTTTTTTCCGGCGGCATACATACGTACTCCACGTTAGTATTGTTTTTTTTCCTTTTTTTTTTGCAAACAGTACTTTTCCTTTACACCTTCTGAAAACAGTACTACTACTCCGCACATCGTACGTACACTAGGGGAGCTTAGGAGGTAGTGTTAATAGATATATAAAACCACATCTTACCGATTTAAGTGAAAATTCACAGTTAGATTTCTTTTTCTTTTTCTTATGTTTTTTAATAATTCTTTTAATTGAGAGATATGACATGTGGTGACCTACAAGCTTTTATATGAGTGTCACGTGACAGCTTACTAGCGTTTCTAAAAAATTTAAGGGACTTATATACTAAAAGTTAATTAAACTTCCAATAAATACTCTCAAGCCGCCATATGACCTTCTACAAACGCTCTTAAATCACCACGTGGTATTCTATAATCACACCGTCGATTTTCTTTTAAAATGGTGGACCCGTTAATTTTAACAATTAGATCTCCAATGCAAAGAAAATAAATCTGGTATCCCCACCACCAACACCTTACGTACATAAGGTAAAAAAAGGTAGCACGTACTCCTTCCATCCTCCGAATCTCCCATCCTCTCCTATTTTCTAGCTAACTTATCCTATTTTCTCATTAACACTCAATATATCAAAAAAAATTCGGACATCTAAATGATCACGACTCTCAAGTTATAATTTTATTCTTAGTTTTTGTCAATTGTTGTGTTATTTATAATTAAATATAAAATTCAAAATCCATATTACTCATATTTTCTTATCTAAAAAATTAGATCGTGTTGCCGTTCTAACTACAAATGTCAGGGCCTAATGGTACGCCCATAAACACTTCTAAGTTGATCTCGCCACGTAACAGTCTAATACATTAGAAAAATCTATAAGTATGACAAATGAAAATAAAACATCTAACCATCGCTTTCCACTTAAATGGATGGATCCACTATTTTATATGGTTAGATCTATCTTTAAAAGAAAATCCCAAAACCCCCTCCCGTTCCTCCCATTCCTCCGATTCCTCTCTCCCTACCATTCCTTCTCTGTTCTTTCTTTACCTCCATAGAAACTAAATCCAACATTATCTTTGTGATAAAAAAAACTCCCACAAATGGATTCCGCCTAACAAGTCTAACCAGTTTCCCCTGTGTCATGTGCTTTTCTTCTCTTTCTCCTCAAGCTAGCACTTATAGAAACAACGTAAACTAGACTTTAAAACACTCATAAAATTTTAAATCATATATTCATTTATGATATTTCTACACTATTGTAATTTTCAATTAAATCAATAATTTAATATCTGTATTGACTTACATTGTGGACCATATCTATCCATCTTTAAGCCTCCAATAAATAAAATAGAATACTAAACTTTCTCATTAAAAAATTAAAATATATCACCTTATGTTTTTCATAAACGGTTAACCCATTATTTATACCATGCTAGACATCTAATCACCTTCTTCCAACTCCTTCTATTTCAGATTATAAGTCATTTTAAATTTTGTCAATGTGAAATTACTTGAATTAGTTTATAAAAAACACAGTAATATTTTCAACACAAAACAATCATATTATAAAAACATATTCAATTTTGAATTCAATAAAAATAATTTGGTGTAGTAAATATTGATATATTTTTCCTCAACAGTGGAAGTAGTTAATTTCTCTTAACATGCATATAGGGGCTATTTACTTATACTTGATCATAATTAGATGCACTTTTATAAATAAATGATCTTTTTAGAGATAAATAAACGTTCCTAATATGATCATAATATCTAAATTATACATATGATATCTGATGTCACTAATAGATTAGAGAAAAAGCTTGTAATTATATCATTTTTTCATGTCATAACGTGTACCCCGTCTAGGATCTATTTGTCATATACAACACATTGAAAACATTTAAGGGATACCTTTATCTCATGCCAAGTTGTATAGCCTTAACCCACTTATATTTCCATTCTAGATTGCAGAGATCAAAATATTTAAGAGATGCTTGATGGAATGGAAATCTATAAAAAAATAACATGATAAAAATAATTGAAGACTGAATTTTTTTTCCTAAATTTAACATTTTTTTTAAAAAAATTGATACCCATCCTAAATAGCAATGTTTTAATATTTTTGGAGTACTGAAATAAAGAAAATAACTAAAATTTTAAATAAAATATAATAGAAAATTTGAATTTTTCTGTATTATGTTGGAAACAAAATCTAACATAATTTCAGTTCAAAGTATACAACCCTAAACTACAACTTGGGAGCGATAAAAGTCTTATTTTCTAATATATTTTCTCATTGAGAAAAACATTTACCGCTAAACTGTTAGTTTCATACTGCAATACTATATACATACAACTAAATCAATATTTCAACATATTCAGCTCATAATTATATGTAGGCAATACTATATACATACAACTAAATCAATATTTCAACATATTCAGCTCATAATTATATGTAGGCAATACTATATACATACAACTAAATCAATATTTCAACATATTCAGCTCATAATTATATGTAGTCGTATTAGGCATATTTTTAATAGAAAATATCTTCAATTAATATATCCTAAAATTCATAAAGACATATATATTATACAAAAGAAAATTGTTACTCAGAGTTTAGAAAGTACAAAATTAAGTTATGCTTAATATTAAAAAAGAAACACATTATGTACAAATGATATATAGTTTCATATATATTTTTTCTTATAAAACCAAAACTGCATTGTTTTAAGTAATTTTAGTTTACAATTTATACGTCGGCGATGGTTACTAGCATTCAGAGAAACACCACACAAATTATTGAAAAATTAAAGATATTTACAATAGAGTAATCATAAATATTCCTAATCAAATTTCTAACACAGTTAAATATGATGCCCGCGCATATGCGCGGGCTACCTTCCTAGTTTTAATAAGGTTTGATACGATGCTACAGAAAGCATACTAATTTTGTGGTTGTTTGGTTAGTGACTAAGGTTGCCATGCTTAAGGTTAGATGTTTGCTGATATTGTGGCATGCCTAACTTTGTGGCAAAATAGAGTTGTTTGGTTGATACTTGATAAACAAAAGTGTGGCAAATTTGTTAAGGGTATTGTTTGGATGACTACCACATGACATGCCTAACTTTGTGGCAAAATAGTAGCTGTTTGGTTGGTGCCAAAGTTGAATATGGTTACCCCCAATCAATTAGATGGTGAGAATTACCACCCCAGGATTAGTGTGTAAAAACATTGTTGTTGAATGTTCTATTCAACAGTTGTCCTTATCAATCAATTTATAAAAACCAGATTATAATACAGATATTCCAATTAAACACAATCATTTTTTAATAATAGATATTCCCTTGACCAATTAGACCATACACATAACAAAAATAAATCAAACTATTACAAGTGGACAACAATACTCAGACACAAATGTACATAGAAAACCACATCATTAGCATAAATAAAAATATCATAGGTGAAGAGGAATACTCAGTCACTAGAGAAATTTTCATAACACATTCAGAGCATAAGGTCCATACTTTTGCATCATTGCTGTATAGTGATAGTTGTTCTAATAACCAAACGTAGCTCCCAGCTTGAACCTAACATATTCACATGCATCATTTCAATATAAGCTAATTAGTTTGCCCATATCTAATCTAATCCTTTCCCAAAAGTAACTACTTGTTCGGACCTAAGATATTTCATAAGGTTCCAATATAACTGATTAGTACATCTATTGCAACTTAGCAAAAGGTCAGCAACATACTCGAATGCTGGCAGTTAGATCCATTTAACCTACACACCATCTCGGTCGCACATGAAATGGTACACCTGTCTCCAAAGTTGTGTCACAAGAAGCAGCAAGAAATCCTCGCACCCCCTCTTTCTCCTGGCGTCCCAAATAATTTCCAACAACAACCTTATCTTTGGAACCAATGGGTAATGCATCCATCCTCTTCCACATTGTAGCATAAGGGTCACGAAGTTGTGGCATTGGGGGTGGAGGAGGACTAGCAAGCTGGTTCACCAAACGGTCCATTGTATTGCCAATTTTCTCAGTGACATCTGTGAAACGACTCTTAGGCTTTGGCTGCCTTTTACTTGGGGACTTTACATCTCTTGGTCTCTTTTTACTAACTCGAGATGTTCCTGGAGAAAAATTATCAGGACAAGTTGGCGACGGTAACGTGTCAGAGTCTTCTTTAGCAATGTTGATAGGATGTGCATAGGTGGACATATCATTCAAGCCTTCATGGTCACTGCTATCAAATTTTCTATCAATGTTGTAGCATGTTTGCTGGTCTATGGCAAGAGAGCCATTGGCATTACTGCCTGAGAAAAGCTCTTGCATCTCATAAAAGTACTTGATTGGCTTAGCAAGCAAACGCCTATCCCCGTCCTGCATGTTGGTACAACAATATAATTTAGTTAAAAAAAACTGGATCCAACACAACTCCAAACATAGCTAAATTTTAATTTGAACAAAAAAAATGAGATGTAATGTGATTGCTAAATTATATCGGTACAAAAACATTGTAATGTATGTCATACAGTTGTAAAGTTTTTTTTTAATACAAATCAGTAAAGATTCATGACTAATCAAAATTATCCATTTCTCCAAGAGCAATCAAAACTTGCTAACAATAAATACCTTCGGGTAATCCTAGGACCATCATTGCATGCCCAACCCTGAATCAGGTTGATCTGGATATCTGAATTGAACTGTCAAAAAAATATTCAAAAGACTAACCAGTTATGATAATGCATTTAACAAATAATCAGATAGTTATAGTTGGACCTGCAATCGTTTCCTCAAAATTAGTGTGCACTCTCATCAGGAATTGAAGTAGGTACTTTGGTAGTGCAGACATATCATGATATCAATATCAGAATTATCCAGAAGTTCGTATCAGTATTTTTCAGGAAAGTCAGGCAAAAGCAGCCAACCAATAGGCGCACTACTTACTTCATTAATGTAAGAAATTTCAGCATTATTATCACAATATGACATTCTAGTAATCCTGAGCAGCAATATTTATGTTATCATCTATTTTTTGCCAAATGGTTGAACTGTAATGCCATTTTTTCGACTCATAAGCAGTGAAAAGATATATATTCAATCAGCTAGGTTAAAATTCTCATTTCACCTAGAAATACATAAGAAAATCTATCAGGTTTCTTTAAATAGTTGTGAAATAAACAAAAACAATAATATCTTTTACAGAGTTCCTGGAAGTGCGTGAAACTATCTATATATATACCAGTAAGACCATGCAACTATTTTGATCATTTAATTTGCTAGAAGAGATGAACTTTTATTTTAAACAAATCTAATTGCATGAATTCATATGAATTAGAACTTGCAGGCCGGATGCAGACGAGATCAAGTTGCAAACTGCTAAAGCCCCTGTTAGAATTAATTAACTGTCTCAAGAAATCCAGGACAGAGGTGGGGGGTCAGCAGGATTGAATACCAGGGAGGTTCTGCCGTTCTGCAGGGCTGGGGATCGGCGGATCGCATGCAAAATATGGGAGATGATCTTACCCATTGGATTAAGATGATATTGACCGTCAGATTTGATGAATGAAAGATGTATGATTGCAGCTGGTGAAGTATTATAGGTAGAGTAGAAGGTGTGATGAAATAGTACATATGGACGTGACTGGTCACTACACACAAAATACAGCTATGATTCAGCACATAGACGTGACTGGTCAGCTACGAATAGCTGCTGAGGGAGTACTATTTATCTTCGTTCTACTCCAACGATATGATTTAACACATGATCCCTAATGGATGATGAGCATATATACGTACGACGCAGCAAGAAAGCTGGCTGAATTTTATTATCTGAAACACAGAAGATAACAAATCGAATCATTGGTGGAGAAACCATCTTTCGTCGGTCGGCCGAATTCCACAATAGTCCCGGATACAATAAAAACCGAGACTAAAGATGATTTTTAGTCCCGGTTAAAAAGGGTAACGGGTATATTTGATCTTTAGTCCTGGTTGGTAACACCAACCGGGACTAAAGATCATCTTTAGTCCCGGTTCAAATGCTGTCAGGGTCTGTCAGGCCCCCCCCCGGGATCTTTAGTCCCGGTTGGTAACAACTTTAGTCCCGGTTGGTAATACCAACCCGGACTAAAGATCTCGGGGATCTTTAGCCCCGGTTGATAACACCAACTGGGACTAAAGTCCCACCCCTATATATATATATATATATATATATATATATATATATATGTCTTCTTCCTCCTCCAGCTGCCCGAGCAAGCTTCAAAATTTCTTCAAAAAAGAGGGGAGGTCATGCCAAAATTTCTAGTGAATTTATTTTGGTGATTACATACAAATCGGAGGTGCCTAAAAGGTTTGCAACTTCATCCTCCAATATTTTTTTTGTCATATTACATTTGCAACTATGTTTTGCACACTTTTTTGTCTCCAAAATTTAGTTGTAAGTTGATGAGAGAGAAAATTTGTGTGGGGAAGAAAGAATATATAGAAATTTAGTTGATTTGCTAAAGAAGGTTTTATAAAATAGTTGAGAAGGAAAATATAGTGAAAGTTAATCTTAAATAATAGAAAACAAACTAAAATGAAAATTAAAAGAAGTAAAACACATTAAAATTAGTTTAAAACTTTAGAAATAGTAAATAAGAATTATTTGGTGTAATATTTTATGATTTTTGTATGAATAAAGATATGTCATTATTGTATGACTGTTGAAAGAGTTTGTAATTATCTTATAATTATTGTATGACTGTCATTATTGTAAGAATAATTATTTGTGTACGATTTTTTTTCGACTCATGTAGATGGATCGGCAATGGATGTACGCTGACCGGCGGTCCAAAGAGTTTATTAACAGCGTGCACTATTTTTTGAGAGTGGCCGAAGCTAACAGGCAAAGGGGTTTTATTTGTTGTCCATATAATAAGTGTAATAATCAGAAGGAGTATTCTGCATCCAGGACTATTCATTTCCACTTGTTTGAGTCGGGGTTCATGCCAAGCTATAATTGTTGGACATCCCACGGAGAGCAAGGTGTTGAAATGGAAGAAGATGAAGTGGAAGACGACAATATTCCGGACTTTGCTCAGTACGTTGGATTTGAAGGAAATCAAACGGGCGAGGAGGAAAGGGATGCTGATGGTAACGACGTTGCGGATGATCTTGGTCAGATGTTGCAGGACGCCAAGGAGGACTGCAAAAGTGAAAAGGGGGCCCATAAATTGGACAAGATGTTAGAGGACCATAGAACTTCGTTGTACCCAGGTTGCGAGCAGGGGCACAAAAAGTTGGATACCACTCTGGAGTTCTTGCAATGGAAGGTAAAAAATAGGGTTAGTGACAAGGCATTTGGCGATTTATTGAAACTCGTCAAGAACATTCTTCCGGAGGGAAACAAATTGCCCGAGACAACGTACGAGGCTAAGAAGATAGTCTGCCCGCTAGGACTGGAAGTTCAGAAGATTCACGCATGTCCGAATGATTGTATCCTATATCGCGGTGAGGAGTACGAGAACCTAGAAGCATG
Source organism: Oryza sativa Japonica Group (assembly GCF_034140825.1). Lineage (NCBI taxonomy): Eukaryota > Viridiplantae > Streptophyta > Magnoliopsida > Poales > Poaceae > Oryza > Oryza sativa. The sequence continues at coordinate 24,126,468 of NC_089045.1, forward strand.
CCCTGTTTGCAAAGCACTACGATACAAGATTAGACGAGACGATCCAGGAGAAGTTGATGGGCAGCTAACAAAGAAGAGAATTCCTGCTAAGGTGATGTGGTATTTCCCTATAATACCACAGCTAAGGCGTTTGTTCAGGAACAAGGGGAATGCTAGAATGATGCGATGGCACGCTGAAGAGCGTCAACAGGATGGGATGCTGAGACACCCCGCCGATGGTTCGCAGTGGCGAAACATCGACAGAAAATTTAAAGAATTTGGAAAGGACGCACGAAACATACGGTTTGGTTTGAGTACGGATGGCATGAATCCTTTTGGAGAGATGAGTAGCGGCCATAGCACTTGGCCCGTTACGATGTGTATCTACAACCTCCCCCCTGGCTATGCATGAAGAGGAAGTACATAATGATACCGATTATTATTCAAGGCCCCAGGCAACCTGGTAACGACATCGATGTGTACCTAAGACCACTGGTCGAAGATCTTAAACTGTTGTGCAAGAAGGAAGGTGTCCCCGTGTGGGACGAGGACAAACAGGAGGAGTTTAACCTACGAGCGCTGCTGTTCGTAACCATCAATGATTGGCCTGCACTTAGCAACCTATCCGAACAGTCCAACAAGGGGTACAAGGCTTGCACTCACTGTATGGATGAAACAGAAAGTACGTATCTTAAGCATTGTAGGAAGGTTGTATACATGGGTCATCGTCGATTCCTTGCAGCAAACCACCCGGTACGGAAGAAAGGCAAGCACTTCGAACATAAGGCTTACCACCGTACGAAGCCTAAACATCGCAGCGGGAAAACAGTGTTTGCTATGGTTAAAGATCTTAAAGTAGTGTTCGGAAAGGAGCCTGGAAGCCAGCCTATAGAGAGCGAAGATGGTCACGCGGCGATGTGGAAAAAGAACTCTATATTTTGGGAGTTACCCTATTGGGAATTCTTGGATGTCCACCACGCAATCGACGTGATGCACCTCACTAAGAACCTTTGCGTAAACCTTCTTGGCTTCCTAGGTGTATACGGAAAGTCGAAAGATACACTGGAAGCACGTAATGATCTGAAGCATATGGAACAACGCGGCGACCTTCACCCGGAACCAAAGGAGAAAGGAAGCCATTACTTGAGTCTAGCCAGCTACACTCTTAGCAAGGCAGAGAAGGAAAGTATGTTTGAATGCTTGGAGAGCATAAAGGTACCGTCTGGATACTCCACGAATATCAAGCGAATAATAAGCACGAAGGAGAAGAAGTTCACAAACCTAAAGTCTCATGACTGTCACGTGTTGATGACACAACTGCTACCAGTTGTAATAAGGGGTATCCTTCCAAACAATGTCCGGGCAACAATAACAAAGCTATGTGCATTCATGAACGTAATTTCGCAGAAGGTCATCGATCCGGATAGATTAGAAGCCCTTCAGAATGATGTGGTGCAATGTCTCGTCAGTTTTGAGTTGATATTTCCACCTTCATTTTTCAATATAATGACGCATCTGCTTTGTCACCTTGTCAAAGAGATCAGTATTCTCGGGCCTGTGTACCTACACAACATGTTTCCTTTCGAGAGATACATGGGCATTCTGAAGAAGTATGTTCGTAACCGTGCTCGTCCAGAGTCAAGCATCGCCAAGGGTTATGGAACAGAGGAGGTCATCGAATTTTGCGTAGAATTTATCGAAGACCTTCGCCCAATCGGGGTACCTGAATCACGCCATGAAGGGAGACTACGGGGAAAGGGAACTCTCGGAAGGAAAGCAATAATGACGGTAGACAACAATTTATTCCGTAAAGCCCATTTCATGGTTCTGCAACAATCTTCATTGGTAGCTCCTTACATCGAGGAGCACTTGGCTCTAGTTCACGCCAGGAACATCGGTAAGTCCGATGCATGGATTACACGACATCACATTGATACTTTTCCCGCGTGGCTACGACAACATCTCATGGGTAACGAGTCGATCAACTAACAACTTGCCTTCCTGGCGAGGGGATCGTCTGGGTCGATCGCGACATTCCAGGAATATGAGATCAATGGGTACACATTCTACACGAGAGCCCAAGATATGAAGAGCACGAACCAAAACAGCGCTGTTCGTGTCGATGCCATGGGACATGATGGAACAACTGGTACGTATTACGGTGCCATCGAGGACATATGGGAACTTGACTATGGTTCTCTCAAGGTCCCTCTGTTCCGGTGCCAATGGGTTAGGTTGACTGGTGGAGGCGTAATGATTGATGACAGTGGGATGACAACGGTTGACCTTAACAAGGTTGGATACTCGGACGAACCTTTTGTCCTTGCCAATGATGTAACGCAAGTCTTTTACGTGAAGGACATGTCTAGCAAAGGAAAGAAGGGCAGAGGGCCTGACGAGCCTAAGCGTCACGTGGTTCTCCCAGGCAAAAGAAAAATCGTCGGAGTTGAAGACAAGACTGACGATAATTACGATCAGTTGGATGGGCAACCCCCTTTCACGGTGACGATTGACCCTAGCATCCTCCTATCAAATGAAGACACCCCTTACTCACGTAGCGATCACAAGGAGGGAACAATAGTGAGGAGAAAGTACGTGCGGTCAACCGTCACCGCCGATGTATTGCCGTAATTATTGTGTACACGATGTAAACTATTTTGGATGTATTGATTATCCATATAAATCAATTGATGTATGGCATATGTTAATTACGCATGATTATTAGAGGTTTTAACAAGTTTAAATCATGTATATGCTGGTTATATGCGATACTTATAATTTTTAAAAGTTTTAAATCACGTTGGTGGCAATTTCATATGTTAATTAGAGTTTTTAACATTTAATTTACTATCATTCATATGCTAATTATAATTGACTAGAGAACTTTTAAAAGTTTTAAATCATGCATGTGGCATTTACATATGTTAATTAGAGTTTTTAACAATTAATTTACTATCATTCATATGCTAATTATATATGACTATTCGAATTTTTAAAATTTTTAAATCATGCATGTGGCATTTACATATGTTAATTAGAGTTTTTAACAATAAATTTAATATAATTCCTATGCTAAGTATATATGATGATTACAATTTTTATTAATTTTAAATCATGCCGTATGTATATACATATGTTAATTAGAGTTTTTACCAATTTAATATCATTCATATGCTAAGTATATATGATTATTAGAATTTTTATTAATTTTAAATCATATATTTGCTTATTACGTTTTATCCACTTAATTTATTACAGACAACAATAATTTTTCGAAGTAATTGTCATTACTCTTTGTACTTTAAATAATTTTAATGCATTATCTTCTATTTTAGAAACACATATGTAATGGAAAATAATATTCAGTGCGCTTATCAGTAGTCCCGGTTCTTAACCCTAACCGGGTTTAAAAAGAATTTGGAAATAACGGGAAAATATCTTTAGTCCCGGTTGATAAGAACAACGGGAGTAAAGATATCTAGGGGTATATATATATATTCCCGATGCGCGCCCTCGTCTTCTCCACCAACACTTAGAAGTTTTTGCCCGATCGATCTCTCTCGGCTTCTCCTTCGCCGCCACTGCCTAGGGCATCCCCGCGCCGACGCCGCTGCCGTATCTCGCCGTCGTCTCGCGCTCGTCGTCGTCGCCGCCGCCTCCGCCTCCTCCTCCGCTGCCGCATCTCTGGGGTGAGAGCCGCCGCCGCCTCCCTCGATCTAATCAGCTATCTCTCTCCGATCTCGATCTCTGTCTCTCCCTCTCGGTTGCTGCCGGCTGTCTCGTTGCAGACGCCGACGCCGACCTCGTCACGACACGACGCCGTGCCACGACGACGCCTTGGCGGCACGACACGACGAGACGCCATGATGCCGCCGCGGCACGGCACCGGCGCCGCGCCGCCACGCTGCCGCCGGGCAACGCCGCCGCCGCGAAACGCCGCCACCGGGCTTAGCGCCACGCCGGCACCGTGCCACGCGCCGCACACCGCCGCCGCGCCACGCCGATGCCGCACGCGGCGCCACACCGCCGCGCCACGCGCCCGATGCGCCGCGCGCGGCGCCACGCCGCCACCGCGCCGCGCCGCCCCGCTGCCGCCACACCGCCGTGAACGAGAACGTGACCGAGAACGTGAACGAGCGAACGAACGTGACCGAGAACAAGAACGAGCGAACGAACGTGAACGAGAACGAGCGAACGAACGTGAATGAGAACGAGCGAACGAACGTGAACGAGAACGTGAACGAGCGAACGAACGTGAACGAGAATTGAACGTGAAAGAACGAACGAACGTGAACTAACGAGCGTGAACGAACGTCAACGAACGTGAACGTGAACGAACGTGAACTAACGAACGTGAACGTGAACGATATCGTGAACGAAACGTGAACGTCAAGTGCAATATATGTTACTTCGCATTTATCCTAATACATCTTTTTGTATCTTGCAGAAAAGACGTTGTCGGAGTCGTCCCTCAAGCCGGAGTGGTAGCTAGCCCTCGAAGGAATTCGCGCATGCAAGTGACGTAATTATATATATGATTGTTATATTTGTAATGCAATTAAGACTATTAGATTTAATATACGTCACCTAGACTTAGCATATATCACTATTTGAGTTTTAGTATAAGATTATTAGATTTGTAATTAGACTTAGCATATAAGATTGTGTAGGGTTCTAATATACGACAGTTACACTTAGCATACATGACTATTTGAGTTTTAGTATAAGATTATTTGAGTTTTAATATAAGATTATTATATTTGTAATTAGACTTAGTATATAATTATTGACTAGCTAGGGTCCTATAATATACGTCACCTAGACTTAGCATATATCACTATTTGAGTTTTAGTATAAGATTATTAGATTTGTAATTAGACTTAGCATATAAGATTGTTTAGGGTTCTAATATACGACAGTTACACTTAGCATACATGACTATTTTAGTCTTAGCATATAAGATTATTTGAGTTTTACTATAAGATTATTATATTTGTAATTAGACTTAGTATATAATTATTGACTAGCTAGGGTCCTATAATATACGTCACCTAGACTTAGCATATGATTGTTAGCATATAAGATTGTTAAAACATAAATGTCTCATGACTTAGCAGATGTTTCCTGTATGAACAGATGGCTGATCGCGATGAGGAACATATATTGTATGATACAATTGCGGAGGGAAGCAGCCAGTACTGGAACGAAGAAGAGGGGAACGAGGATCCAAACCAGTATTTCAACGAGGAAGGGAACGTGGAGAGGGATGCGGAGGGGAACCAGGAGGGGCACGTGGAAAGGGATGTGGAGTGGAACCAGGAGGAGGAGGCTAGTGGAAGTCAACCCTCCGTTGGACAGAAGAGGGCATGCGGGCAACGAGGTGCCGCGAAGAAGCTTGAGGGTCGGCACATCATAACGGAAGTGGACGAAGACGAACGACCTAGTGCCCCGGCAGAAGCCGCCAAGAACTATGTACGTCACAGCGGTTGGGTTGTGCGGGATAACGTGCCTGTCAGTATGGTGTACTGGCGCAGAACAAGGGCACGCGGAGATCATGAGAGCTTTGTCCCAGATTCGGAGAAAGAGATGCTGTGGACCACAATGCTCGAGATATTCACCCTTCCCGCGGGTACAGAGGACAAAGTGAAAAGGTGGACTCTGAAGAAAATGGCAGAACAGTTTCAGAGCTTCAAGGGAGATCTGTACCAGAAATATATCCTAAAGGGGCAGACACTGAACTTCGACACATTCCCAAAGCTAAGGGATCACTGGGACGAGTTCGTTGCATATAAGACAGGTGAACAAGGGCAGGCGATGATGGAAAGAAACAAAGAAAATGCCGCCAAGAAGAAGTACCATCACCACTTGGGGTTAGGCGGCTATAGCGTCGCGATGCCGAAGTGGGAGGAGATGGAGGCTAGCTTACTTGAGAGGGGTATCGAACCGGCCACCGCTAATTGGCCGGAACGATCGAAGTTCTGGTACTATGCTCACGGTGGAACGCTCAACCCAGCTGATGGCTCACTGGTCTTCGGCGATCAGATATGCTCTGCGCGTCGACTAACAGACGCAGTGGAAGCCTCTTCTCAGGGCACGTTCCGACCAGACAGAGAGAGGGACGATTTGTCACTCGCCCTGCAGACTCCAGAGCATCCAGGACGAACACGAGGGAAAGGGGTGATTCCTTGGAAGATTGGGTTCAAGGAGGACATCCACACGTACAGGAGTCGGATGAGGAGCAAGAGAGATACCGAGGCGAAGATTGCAGATCTAGAGTTCAGGGTATCGAGCTACGAGCTCAGCATGCAAGAGGAGGTGGCAAGGAAGGTTGATGAACGCATGGCCGCACATCGGTCCCATGATCCCCAGCCGACCATTCCTCTTGCAATGGTGAGCCCGTCAGGAAACTGTAGCAGCTGCGCCTCAACGGGGCAGGTAGGATCACATAGCATGGACGCCATGCAAACCCAGGACGAATCCACCTGCCCCGTTGATGACATCACTCAGCGGACACCATGTGAGCTGCATATTCCTTTCAAGAACTTATCAATAAAGGTAAGCTCGTAGTTTATATATTTTAGATTTGGCCATTCCGCTAGTTGCTGCTTATATATGTTGATTACTAATAAATAACCTCTCACTACATGAAGGTGGCGTCGGGCATCCATCCCAACGGACCCTTCAGATACTTACCACTGCAGGCCGATTCCAGCAGGATACTCCAAGGTCAAAGTTGAGTTGGTCGAAGGCGCGTATGAGGACCTCGAGCTGGATTACCCTGGAGGAGACGGTGAGACGCATCTACGAGACACAAGCCATGCCATTATTCTATGGCGCAAGCGGTACATCATCCTCCCTGGGCGACAAGCGGCGTCTCGTGCACCATCTCCTCCGGCTCCGCCATCTCCTCCTCAGGATCCTGCACCGTCTCCTCCTCATGCTCCAGCACCGTCTCCACCTCAGGCTCCTGCACCGACTCCTCCTCAGGCTCCTGCACCGACTCCTCCTCAGGCTCCTCTTCCGGCACCTTCAAAGTCAACGGCCCCCCAAGCTCCACCGCCTGCCCACACAAGGGCAACGAAGAAGACGAAAGTTGATGCCGCCAAGAACAAGGACCCGGGGTACGATTGCACGCAAGAGGAGCTTGACGCTTACATGGCATCAGAAGTCAAGAGACAATTCAAGCATCGAAGTCCAGAAAAGAAGATTCCTATAGACCCGAGTGTCAGGAACTTCTTCAGGGGTATGTCTGCACCTGCCAAGGAGGCCATAAAGCTATCGGACTATGAGCGAACGCTGAAGAAAGCATCTTCTGGAAAGTCCAAACCAGTCCCTCAGCTTGGAGAGCAACCAAACCAGGAGATCGAGCCGTTGGTGACCGGTGAAGATATTGGAATGGAAGAATTTATTAATGACACCGGCCTAACTACAGATCAATTGCTAGGAGTCGCACCAATCGAAAAGGAGGAAGTGAAATACATGTACGAACTCGGTAAACCGCTTGTCAAGCCTGAGCTGCCGCAGTCCCTACCCACACAAATGTACAAGTTCCATCATCTGTACATGGAGATGAGCGCCATTGGTAGAGAGATGATCGGAGCGAGGATCAGGGACACGGACTTCTTGCAAGGAGATGACATTCTCTGGATCAATTTCAAGGGAATCTACGAACTATACCAGCTGGATGCCCTCGACGTCTCTATTATGAGTTGCTGGATTTTGTAAGTATATCGTTCAGTTAGATTTCTTACTACGTCTCCTTTAATTAATTAGGTCCTTGTATATAAGTAGACTATATATAATATATACTCCCTTTTATCGTTGTAGAATGGAGATTCAAAGGGCCCGACGGCAGGGGGTTTTCGATACTGGATTCATCGACCCTCGGAAAGTAAACGTCGCAATGCTCGACCAATATCCGCAAGCCACAGTGGACAATCTCGTCCATCTCCTGAAGGCGCAGCATTACAAGACGTTCATACTGTTGCCGTACAACACATAGTTAGTTTAATTTTACTGTCTTCCTATACCAAATTTCATTCCCGTACGAACTTGCTAAGAGTTTCATATGTAATGCATCCCACGCACATTGCAGATTCCACTGGGTGCTTTTACTCTTCGACCTGGCGGCCTACACCGTCAACGTATATGACTCAATGGATAAAAAAGAGTCTACGTTTGACAAGGTTTTCGAACTTATAGACAGGTACTGTCATAAGTTCCTCTGTTAATTAAGAAAATCTTGTTATGTTAATTGCTACTACGAATCATAGCTTTAAACTCCATGTAGGGCTTGGTATCGGTTCCGTCATTTGGTCCGCGGCAACTGGAGAGAAAGACTTAGGCGGAAGTTCAAATTTCCTGTGAGTACACATGCTCTACATTTATATTTCTCCGATTCAAATACATACAAGTGTATATTAATTAGATCTCTCGTCGTTTGTCATTTATTTGTAGTGCGCAAAGCAAAAGCAGGGAACTAACTTGTGCGGCTACTACGTGTGCGAGTATTGCCACTGCCTTGCAGACCAAATCATCACCACAAGAGAGCTCGATGTACGTACAAATAAATTCAAAATTTCATTACGTATCGATTTGTTGTTTAATTACTAATCAATTTCATACATTCATATAGTTTATTCGCATGAGGGATAACCTGACCACACACAAGGAATTTATCACGGCGGTTCAAGAACAACTTATGGAATTCATCAACGAACAAATCCTTGATCCCAAGGGTGAATTCTACTACGACGGAAATACAATTCATAGGTCCTTAGCTTCTGAGCTAGCGACTACTACTACGTCGAAATCGTAGCTAGCTAGGACATATAATGGATTGTAATTAATACATGACTACATATGTTTCTATATGCATGTGTACACATTTTCTATAATGTAAATATATTTTGGTCATATATATATATATATATATATATATATATATATATATATATATATATATATATATATATATATATATATATATATATATATATATATATATATATATATATATATATATATATATATATATATATATATATATATATATATATATATATATATATATATATATATATATATATATATATATATATATATATATATATATATATATATATATATATATATATATATATATATATATATATATATATATATATATATATATATTTACATAACATATATATGTATAAATACATATATATTATGCATGTACATATGTATTGAAACATATATATGCATGGTTTATATATATATATAAACCATGCAGCAACAGGGCCATGCAAAAAAAAAAATGTCAGCTTGATCTTTAGTCCCGGTTGGTAACACCAAGCCATCTTTACTCCCGGTTGGTGTTACCAAACGGGACTAAAGATCCCGGTTATTTCACCTGGGACTAAAGATAGCGATCTTTAGTCCTGGATTGGTAGTCCCGGTTTGGAAACCGGGACTAAAGGAGGGTTACGAACCGGGACTACAAACGCTTTCTCCACCAGTGAATACACCGCTACATGTATATGGCATACCTACGTGACAATATTAACCAAACAAACAAATACACAAATACAACTCGCAAGTTCTCAAAAAAAAAAAATCACAAGCCAACTCACAAGTATGGGAGGCTTTAATTTCCCGGCCCAGCCCATCTACCGTGACAGGCCACTAACTAGGCCGGGATATTTTGGGGCCCCCAAACTTATAGGCCCCAACCCTCAAAGCTTAAACAGGGGCATGCATCTCCTCGTCGTCGTATATGGCATAATGAAGTACATAAGGTCATAAACAGAAAATACCTGCTGAAGAAATGGAACATAAGAGCATCTCCAGCAGGGACCCTGAATATAGCCCCAGTGTTGAGGCTAAAAAATTCAATCCAGCAGAGCCCCTATCAAGGATCCTAAATTAGGTGGGCACCCAAATAACCTTTCCAAGCCCCCACAGTCCCAGGGGCTCTACTGCACAGCCCCCATCCACGGTTGGAAAAGCGCGGGAGCCGCCTGACGTGGTCTTGGTCCGCCGGCACTTCCCCTGCCCAGTGCTCATCCCCGGCCGGTGCGGCTCCTCCCTGCCTACCGTGTCCTCCTTCAGGTGCCCTCCTCTGCCCGACGCTCCTCCCCGGCCGACGCGTTTGCCGTGCCTGGAGTCTCCTCCAGCCTGCACCCTCCGCCTGAACTCGATGAAAAACATGGCCTAGTGACCGAGTCATGCAATGGCGTCAAGGCACTGGATGGTTCAAGTGCTGCTGCGGGCTGCGAAATTGAGACAGTAGTAGCAGGGTAGCACTAGCAGCTGCGATTGTGGGACAAAAGAAGAATGGGGAAAGTGATACATTTTTTTAGATAATGGAATTTTACATTTTTTTTAGATGGGGAAAGTGATACATGCGATGTGCTATGCAGCTTTTTTGTTGCTTTGCTTGGTTGTTGCTTCGCGAGAGAAGTAGCAGGTCTATTGGTGGATGAGAAGACAGGAAAAATCAACACATGTGAGAAACTCCATGGAAGCGCGATAGCAGCAGAAGCTCGTTTCACCCGAGCTATGAATACAGGCTACTAGGATATGTATTTCCATTTTATTTTTTTTAAAAAAAATCGAATTTGAATTGTGATGTTTTGAATTGTGAATTTAAATATGGTTGGATTATTATGGTTTCATACTAGGAGTAGCGTAGAGTATAGAACTATATATTAGTACTTTAAAGTATATGTTAAAATAGAAGATGAAATGAAATAAGGGGTGAGAAAAGGGACTGCTGCTGGAGTTAAAGGTATTTTTTAGGTACTCAGGAAATGGGGGAAGCCCCTATTGTACTTTTAGGGACTGTAAAATAGGAGCTATTACTGAAGATGCTCTAAGAATGCAACACCTAGTGTATTCGTCAGCTCACGCGTCAAACAGGATTACTTGTGGGGAGTCATCTTTCTTGGTCTCTGGTGCTTCTGATAGAATATTGATGAGTTTCCTGAAGTAACAATGTGGAAGTCAGTTTTCTGCTTTACTGCATATTTTTATTCTTATTGCTAGATGTTTAATATATTTCTCTAAAGAAAGCAGTTAACTGTAGTGTTAACATATTAAGAAAGAGAACCCGATTAACATGAAAAATAAACATAGAAGATATTTTAGTGATGAATTTTCATGACATCATAAAAATTTCTGCCCAAACAAGCCATCGTATAAATTTACATACCCAAGCTTTTGACAGGGGCTTCTTATCTTTCTTCTCTTGTACAGTGCTTGCTGCCACCATCAAGTTCATCATTATCAGGACCAGCAAGATCAACAAAGGTAATTCTGCTAGTCCGTGAGCTGTTGAAGCCATTTGATGAGCAACCCTGTAATTTGGTTGAACAAGGTAAATTCACAAGATAATGACAGCATGTATATTTGCGGATCAGTTAGTGGAAACTTAAAAAATAGAATAGAATAGACCAAAAAGCATATTGATCTTTTAAATGCTCTAATACTGACATAATTATTGCAATACGAGAAGTTAAATATAGCTGGTTATGAGGTCTCCAAACAACAGAAGAAATAGGAGGTTTAATTTACCTTGCTCCATTCTTCAATGACACAAGTGAATATTACATGAGAACAACCTTTTCAAGTTCATACTGGTGGTGCCAACTTTTCTGTTTGAAAGGCCCTGTAAAGAAAAACAAGCTTAGACAAGCTATCAATAACGCTGGAGCAATGGTAGACTTCAATTCAGATTTTAATCTCTTAGAGGAGAAGGCAGTGACTCAGTTATTAGGACAACATGAAACAACTAGTATTGAGAGAGCATGATACAAGAACTAATATATGTGATCTTAACAAAAATACAGCTTGTTATCAAGACAAAGGTCTTTGTGACTACAGGGTAGCTCAAGCAGAGGTCCTGGTTGTGATCCTCATCCATGCAGAGGTGAAAATGAAAAGCAAAGAAACCCTAGTTTTAAAAGCAAAATAGAAAGGACAATTTCTTTCTGCTGCTCTTGTAGATCAAAATTATAGCTTCATCAAGATTTCATTGACGTCCTCAACCGTTGACACATACTCATCGATCAAGTTCTCAACATGTACACCATTGCAAGCATTCTCTCTTATCTATAATAATGGAGTTGGAAAAGTTTACTGCAATCCATTAGCAAACACCAAATACAGGATTAGAATATACCTAAAGGTTATGCTGAAATGGATCCAACAGGTCATTAATCTACAAATTATACCTGGAAAGCATTGAGCAAAATTTGCATCATGTCAGATATGGAAACCTTGTTAAATTAACTGAATTCAGAAAAAAAAAACCCACATCTAGATGCACTTTTCAGTTCAATTAAGAACACGCAGATGAGTAAGTACTCACCTCAGAATTGGTAGCTTGTCTGCTTGCTTCTCTGGTGAGCTTTCTTGCCTCTGTACAGGAATAAACAGAACTAATATTATAAGGAAATACAGGTTTAATTCTAACAAAAAAAGGCCTTAAGCCTTGGATTTGAGCAAAGAGGTTCTGGAATTCGTAGGATTCGTGCAAGAGCACGCAGAATTGGAGGAAGCTTAGCTTCAACCCGAACTCACACGGTCTGTACGGACGGCAGAGGGATGGGAATAATGCAAACCTGGGAGAGTGGGAGGCCGGAGGCCCTGTCTGTCGTCGAGGAAGCCATCGATGGCGAACAAGGGAGGGGTTCGTTCCGTCGCCGTGATCGGAACCTCTCAATCCTCATATATACTCGTCTACCGAGATTTGAGGGGAGAGGCGGCGCGGCGTCGTTGACTCGAATCTCGTCGCCGACGTACGCCGAGCTGCTCCCCCATCCCCCCGCGCCGCCACCGAGCCCCTCGCTGGCCGCGGCCTCGCCCCATACAGCGACGACGAGGAGGACACGGCGGCGAAGAGGGCCTCGCCGGCGGCGGATGGGAGTGAGGGAGGAGAGCGTCACGCCGGCGAGGTAGGAGGAGGTAAGGGATAGAGATATTTTGCATAAACCCCCCTCAAGAAATGGTATATTACAAAAACGTTCAACGAAGCGATCTGTCACCGTCGATCCGCGATCCGACGGCTGCGGGAAGGGGACGAACGATGGAATCCCAGAATTCGATGTTTAGAGATGTGATGATGAATAATTGGTGAGTGTAAATTAATTAATTTCGTCTGGCTCTGTAATGGTTGTTTTCAATTGTTCCTGATCAGCAAATAGGCATGATTGTCTGAGTGAAACTAGCAAATATATACTAGCTGGAATCGACGAATTCAATATAACAATCAAACCGAGGAGAAAGTGTCCCAACATAAAAAAAAAAGTTTGCAACAACAGAGCAGAATAATTCAAAACAGAAATAAATTAGATGATCAAATTCATCTCAAAACTTTGAGTTATAACATATATGCATGTTTTCTTTCAAAAATGAAAAACAAACTAACATACATGGGATGAAATACATGGTTGTGACTGGTCACTACACACATATAACACGGCCCAGCTAGCTATGAGCAGCTGATGGATGAGGATATGATGAGCATACACGTACGACGAAGCAAGCAAAGCTGGCTGAATTTTATTATCTGAAAAACAAAAGATAGTAACAAATATAAATACAGCAATACATATATATATGGCATACCTACGTGACAATATATAACCAACCAAACAAAATACGTACACAGATACAACTCACAACACAAGCTAGCCTTTATTGAAGAGACAGTATGGAAGGCTTTATATATATACTATATATATAGGCCCTGAAGGCTTAAACAGGGAGAATAACCATCTTGTCGTCGTCGTTGTCAGCGATGTAGCGAAAGCTATATGGAAAGATGAAGGCGTAGGCGAGCTCGACGGCGATGAGGGCCATGACCCAACCGACCACGAGGCCCCACGGCGGCAGCGGCATGATGGAGCCAAACAGGTAGAACAGCATGACCGAGAGACATATGTACAACAATACAGTTAATACCTTGAGGCGAAAACGGAGGCTGTTGGAAACGGTGAATAATACGTTGCGGCTGCGGCGGAGGAGAAAGCGGCAGAGGTAGATGAGGATCATGTGTATACCGGCTACGGCTGCCAGCTCCTTGAGATGATGCAACATTTGCAACTCCTTGAGATGAGGAAGTGCTGCCAGAGAGGAAGTGCTTGCAGCTCCTTGAGATGATGCAACAAGGAAGGGCTTTTATAGTAGCTGATGTTAGTGAGGCGGAAGGAAGGCATAATCTCACCACCACGACGAATTTACCTTTGAAACATGGGAGGTGGTGGAAGTAGCTGATGTGAAGGGCGCGGAAGGAGAATATTGCGATGTTAGTGATGTTCGGGTTAGCTGTGAGATGATGCAACATAGTGAACCCAGCTATAATACAAAGTAGTAATATAGGGAAGACTTTGACTCAGGGAAGAGGAAGCGTTTAGCTCATGTGGACAGGGAGGAAGACGGATACTTTGAAATAGCGGAAGGGAAGGGGGGACTGCTAATGCGCGCCAAGCGATCACCCCGCATTCCCCTCCCCCCAATATGCAATACCTCCTCCCTCTTCTCCCCCTTCCTCCTCCCCTTCTTTTTTTCCTACTACAGTACACCAAAAAAAATTAGTCCAAAAGCATATATTCTTTTTTTCCTACTACAGTACACCAAAATAATTAGTCCAAAAACATATGTGTTTAAATATTGATCGCAACTTACCTGAATTCTCCATATGGGACTAATCCTACCAACACCATGCATGCCATCGGCCACTCGATTAGACCTCTTTCAGGCTTTGCAATTTTCGTTTTGTATACTTACGCCGGGAGGAAATTTTGAGCAAAAGTTTTATTAAATTTGAACTAATTTTGACTGTATTTAACAAAGTTTGAATAAATTCAAAAGAAATTGGAAATTTTGGACGAAATAGTTTCGTGCAGGGGGTTCAAAATTCATGAAATATTGGAAATTAATTTCAAACCAAAAGTTCAAACATTGATTCATATCTCTACTAACAAGACGGGATAGATATTACTTTATGTTGCAAAGACGGGAGATGAGTAATATTTGTTCCATTTACTACTCGTTACCTTATCAACCGCAGCTAAAATTTAAATTTGATCATTAATTTTTTTACTATCTGTTACACATTCGACATTAAACACCCATCAAAATCTTGCAATTTTTGGATCGTTGGATCGCTTTAAGATCCGTGCAGAAACCTAAGCCTACCTTCTTTCTCTTTTTCTTTCTCCCCTCAAACACCGCATGTTTGATGCTTGATGCCTCTCAACTCCACCACTTCCACCACCACCTGGCCTCGCCGGCTGCCCAGAAGGCGTCAGTGGCACCAACAAGGTCCCACCCTCCCCCTGGCCGGCCTCCTCCTCCTTCTTCCCCCCCTCCCCTCCCCCCCTTCTACTCGTTCTCAATTCAGTGGCTGCGAGGTACCTCTACCCCGCCGTCTTCCTCGTCTCCAGCAACTCCCCGTCAATGGATTCGCTTCCACCGCTCATTACCTCCTAACTTGTTGCTTCGCTTTGCCCTTGCCACCAATACTGGCCTATAGCCAGCTACCAACCCCGTGCCTTCGAAAGTGCCGGTGCCGCCTTGCTACCCACTCCAGGCCGCCGCCTCCCACGGCCATCTCACTTAGCCCAACAACATTTCCCTTCTTCCCCCTCCCTCTCCTACCCCTCACACCCCACCCCAACCTAGGACCCTAATCTGTTGGTCCTCTAACCGAGTTTAGGTTGTCACCGGCGTTGAAGAAGAATAGGAACTCGCCAGAGTTGAAGAAGAAGCACTGGAGCACAAATTGCGAAGCACATCCAGTGATCCAAAATTTATATGATTTGGGATGGATTTTCTGTCAACAGAAGGTGTCAACGGGGGATACCCGTAAACCGGATAATATGGGTATTGGGGAACGTTGATACGAGGATCTACACGATTCGACATCAAGCAGACAAGGAGATAAGTATTATACTGGTTCAGGCCCCTCGTGAGGTAATAACACTAATCCAGCTTATATGAGATTGATATAGAAATCCACATAGTACAATAGAGAACAACTGATTCCGAGATTACCGGCGAGATCCTTGTTGAGAGAGTCTCGACGAGATCTACAAGCGAGTAGGCTTCAAGTCCTCTGGATTGCTCCTGTGGTGGCAGGTTGGCTGGTGCTATGATTCGATCCCATGGACCTCTCGGGGGGTATGTATTTATACCGTGAATCCCCTTAGTCTCTAAGTAGAACTTGGAGACCCCAGACCCTGCACGATATAGTATAATCCTAACCCTCTCTGAGTAGAACTCTGTTACGTACTTGCCCGTGAGGATTATTTCCATAATCTCTTGTCAATTTTCTTATCGTATACGGAAGTCTATCGTACATACGAAGGTATGCCGCATCCGTATATTCCATAAGTCGTAGGATAGAAGGTATATCGTATCCGTATATTTCATAAGTTGTAGGATAGAAGGTATGCTTTATCCGTAACCATGACAGTAGCCCCCGACTTCAACTCAAAATGAGTACTCGTTCTCGTACCGAGACTTCACGGTCAACGATGTCGTGCTCTCTTGGTCATTCTCGATGAAGATCGAGAAGACATGAAACATGCGATATCATTGAAAGAAGAGCAACAGATAGCTAGCTAGGCCGGGATATTTCTGGCCCCAAACTTAGCAAGTAATTTTAGGTCCCTCAATTTGTCGCCGAGTCCGAATTTCGTCCCTGAGCCGCAATACTAGATATGACGCGTCTAGTGCAAATAAGATCCTAAGACGGTTTGGACTACGGTTTCGGCTGATGTGGCACCTACATGACAATGACGTTGTTGACGATTCTTAAGTGCTAAATTTGACCACCAACTCCTGCAAAAAACTAAATAAAATGAAAAACCAAACTTAGCGATAGGCGTTTATTGCTAACCATTATCACAAGTGTTGGTAAATATTTGTATGCAGGAGATTTTTGATGAAAATATACATGTTATGCGACCAAATTCAATTTCATTCACTCGCAGATCAGCTTCCACTTCCGTACCGTATCTTTTGGATCTTGGTTAATGTAATCAACCATACTCGGTCTATTCGAGTAACCCATGTAATATTAAATATTGTAAGACTTATGCTATGCAGAATGTGATGCACCAGATATGTATTGTGTGTATGTCAATCTATCGGTCCATGGAATTGTTATTATGTACACATATATATGGTCTCCTGTGCTATAAAACCAGGGGCCAACACTGCCCCCACCGCTGCCCGTCAGCTCTGGCGCCCCCTTGTGAGTACCCCCCCCTTTGATGTCGCGGCGACGATGGCTAGTGTCGATGGTGTCTTTTTCTTGCCTTGCTCTGATTCCTTGGTTTCTTGGTGGCTTTCTTCTACCTCCTATCTCCCCCCTCCACTCATGTATTCCCATCTCTCTCCAGTATCTACCTCTCCCCTCTTTCCCCATATCTGTCTAGGGAGGCAGTTGGCGTCGACACGCGACGTCTTGGGTACCTCCTTAATTTTAAAGATAAGCCCGCTTGACGACATCTCCCTATGCTAGGAGATATGTTGGTTTCTCTCAGTTGATCAAAAGAGTTAGGGTATGTGCAGCTTGCTTTGGCGCCTCTCTCGTGCTTGTGATCATCTAACACCAGTCCTCCACTGTAGTGGCTTGGTTCCATTGCACGGGGTTTAGATTGCGGCAAGCGACCCAGTCCGCAATGGCCCCCCAAATTCTCCTGGTATATCTACACTTCACAAGGAGGAAAACACATGTCATTTTCATTGTCCACCTTATAGAATCATCTTACAAGTAGTGTATTTTCTCGACTCCGTCGATCCGGGAACTTGGTTCTGGTGGCTGGAATAGAAGTCAGAGGTGGGTTTTGTTGGGAATTTTAGTGATGTTGCAGCTTATTTGTGTTTTTTTTGTTACACTTTATTAAGATGTTTCATTCCATTTTGATTCAACATTACATACATTGATTTCTTAGTGTTGCAATTGATATGTTTGAATAGAGTACTTAGTTGAAACAATTATGCTCAAGCGTAGAACTATTTTTCTCTTATATATCTGAAACATTTAGAACATTTTCATTGAAACAATTTTATCGAGAGATGAAACATTTTTCAACAGTGCGGTGCAATACTGTCCAACGATTTTTTTTTTAAAAAAAAATAAGACATCCGATCCATATAGTAGGCTCCCAAGCAATTTAAACAATGCTGTTTTTTTTTTGAAAAAGAAACGAATCGTACATTTAAAATCGTGGCGCGAATAAACCGCACATAATCATCGACCAGCCATAATGAGAAGAACGGCATCAGCCATCACCCGATGAGCATGTGGAACAGCATGTCGTTGCAGGCGTCCATGGCGCCGGGAAGGCACCAGTGCACGCAGTCCCGCGACACCTTGAACTTGTCCGGCTGCCACAGCCTGTACTTGCTCGGGTGGGCGTCCGGCCGCTGCGCCATGGCCTCCGTCGCGTCCATCAGCATCATCCTCGCCGCCCCTTTCCCCCTCTTCCTCGCCGCCGCCGCGAACTCCTCGACCTGTATCCGGTGCATGTCCTTCTCCATGGCGTTCAGCTCCCACTCGCCGCGCCGCGCCGGCCTCGTCCGGACGCAGTCCCCGTGCCCGTTCCACGTCCCGTTCTCGTAGTGCGACGGCGAGATCGTCCGCACGATCACCGTCCTCCTCGCGGCGCGCCCGCCGCGGCGGCGCGCGCCCCCCGTCGCCGCCGCCCGGAGCGCGCTCCGGAACGCCATCCGGAGGGAGTAACGGAGGGTGAGGTCGGTGACGTTCGGGGACAGGCAGGTGTTGCAGCCGACGAGGCGGCCGCGGCGGTCGTAGAACATTGACGGCCGGTAGAACCAGCTCCCGGCGGAGACGACGACGTGGTCGAACGCGCCGACGTGCGCCGCCCACCCGGCGTCGGGCTCGTCGAGGTGGAGGCTCCACAGGCCGGCGCCGCTCCCCGTCGGGCCGTCGGGGTCCGTCTCGACGGCGCGGACGAGGAACGGCGACCAGAACGCCGCGACGGTGAGGCCGTGGCGCTCGAAGCGGTACGCGTAGCTGCCGTTCGTCCACGGCGCCGGCCGCTCGGCGCGCGACAGGAGGCACACCAGCGAGTGCATCTGGTTCCTCGCCAGCGAGTCCCCGACGAACGCCACCGACCTGCCCCTCATCGCGGCGAGGAACCTCGCCGCGTCGAACCGCCGCATCTCGCACCCGCCGTCCGGCCGCCACCGCCACCGGACGTACCCAAGATCCGGCCGTCCGTACCGCATGCAATCATAGTGCCCATGGATCACCGGACAGCTCTCGCCGGTGTACGGCGGCGGCTCGCCGGACATGTCCGGCACCCACTCGCCCTTGAAAATATCACAACCAGACCGGTCGCCGCCCACGCCATCCGCCGTGTTCTTCGTCACCTCCGGCGCCAGCAGCGGCGGCAGCGGCACGCGGCCCGGTAGGCTGACGGCGGCGAGCACCAGAACGCACGCGGCGACGGCGGCGGCGGGGAGCACATAGCGTAGGCCGTAATGAGCAATGGATGGCAGCTTGATCACCTCGTGAAACTTCATCATCGACCTGGGCGGTCAACATCCACACTATAGCTAGCTTAGCTCATGGATATGAAATGAGATGAGAAATGAGATTGCTGTATATACATCGAATTTTTTTCTGCAATTTTCGTCACGAATATTGATTTGATTACGAAATTAAAATGAAGTGTACACTTGGGATGGTGGATTCCACGCGTGTAGTACGAGATAACCACCTGTTTATTACTAGGTCTTGGCGAAATGGAAAGAATCAAAATGCTAAACAGGTGTGATTGTTTGAGACCAGGGGCACTGGCCACCTGTATGAGCTAACCTAGCAGCAGCTCTCCCTTTCTGTCTGATAATCTTTTGACTGCATGTCGAGATCAGCCAACTTGAGTTCAACCACTGCTTTTGAATCGGCTAGATTATTCCTAATTCTTCCAGATTTGTCACAAAATATCAATATAGTATCCAAATCGATTACGAAGTTTGTTCTGAAATTTTTGGCAATATTGGGCCTCAGGTCGATTTAGGCCCATACAGACGGAATCACAATTACCCTTTGCGAATGCAGCAAACAGGACCAAAATGTTTGAGTTCAGCTTGTGCAAACGTGCTAGAAATTCACATGGATCATGGACGACGATTTTTAAATTCTAGACTGAATTCAGGAATGAATGTTTTTTTCTCTGTTTTTTTGGCTGCTACATTCGTTTGATCAATAACCTAACTAGCTTTGCGATGTGAGCAACATGTGTGAGAGCATGTCGTTCCAGGCGTCGACGGCGCCGGGGACGCACCAGTGCACGCAGTCGTTGGAGATGGTGAAGTACTCCTTCATCCATCCCTTGCGCCGCGTCCACCCCCTGTACCTGCTCGGGTGCGCGTCCGCCCGCACTATCATCGCCTCCGTCGTGTCCATCAGCATCATCCTCACCGCGCCGCCGCTGCCACCGCTCGCGGTCACCGCCCTCTTCGCCGCCTCGAACTCCTCCACCTACGAAGCTCAGAACGCACGTTCCTAGAAAGAACAAGATAATTGATCACTAGATCAATGGAGGAAATTCAAAAAATTGACCTGCAGCGTGTGGAAGTCGAGCTCGACGCCCTGCAGCGTCTTCTCGCCGCGCCGGTACGGCCGCGTTCGGACGCAGTTGCCGTCCTTGTTCCACTCCCCGCCCTCGTACTGCGACGGCGACACGGTCCGCAGCACGGCGGTCACGCCGCCGCCGCCGCCCACCACGGCGCGGAGCGCGGCGCGGGTGGCCATGCGGAGCGCGTACCGCAGCGTGAGGTCGGTGACGTTGGGGAGGAGGCAGTGGTGGCAGCCCACGAGCCGGCCGGCCTCGTACAGCATCGACGGCCGGTAGAACCAGCTCGACGCCGACACGACGGCGTAGTCGAACGCCGGGACGTGCGACGCCCACACTGCGTCGGGCTCGTCGAGGTAGAGGTTCCATAGGCCCGTGTGCGCCGGCCTGTCGGTGTCGATGAGCTCGTTCCGGACCAGGAACGGCGCCCAGAAGCTGAGGACGGTGAAGTTGTAGCCGCCGCCGTAGTGGTACACCGTGTGCTCGCTGCTCGGCCAGCTCGTCGTCGGCTCGGCGACCTGCAGGCCGGCCAACAAAACGTCACACCCTTGTTGCTGCTGGCCCATTTCTGACCGTCCGATCAAGCGATCGACGGGTCAGATCGAAGCTAGTACTGTAGCAAATCCGGCACGTTTTTCACTTTTTTACCCTGGTCAGTAGACAGATGAGGGAGTTCATGTGGTTCCTGGCAAGGGAATCCCCAATGAAGGCCAAGGTCTTACCCCTCATGGAGGAGAGGAAGCGCGCCGGGTCGAGACGGGGGAGATCACAACTGTCGGGATGCCACCGCCACTGCACGAAGCCAAGGTCCGGCTTTCCGTACTTCATACAGTCATAGTGCTCGTGGATGACCGAGCAGGTGTCGTTGGTGTAGTAAGGTGCATCAGGATCCGGAACCCACTCTCCCCTAAATATGTTGCAGGCCTCGTCGGCGGCCTTCTGCCCACCGTGGGAGGAGGAGAAGGAAGAGTAAGACAGTGTTCGCGACTTAGTTGTCGGGAAGGGGAAGTATGTATTAGAGACGGTGAGGATGACGACGAGTAGGAGGAGAGAGACGGCGGGGATCAAGCACCTGGGGTTGTAGTACTGCTTCTTGACACGAAAATTGCAGAGATTATTAAGAGGCGTCATTGGCACTGGGAGGAAACCAAGAATCTATATCTATCGATTTCTAAGAATTGTGTGTGAAACACCTGCAATAGTAGAGTTCATTCAGGTGTATATATTTGTGCGTTGCAGTTAGTTCTCAGCTCCTTGCACTGCACATACAATTGCTCATTAGGTCATGAATATCCAGAGTATTTGGAAGGTGACTGGGAAGCGAATTGTGCATCATATCCTACTTTCATCCACTTGCCATGAAACCCAAATGTTATTATCGGCGTGCTCCGTAGCTATCCAGTTCGGTTAGGGGGAGGCCATTTGCAAGTAGGTGAAGGAAGCTCCGCGAAGTTCGCCGGCGCAACCAAACCACATCACATGCATAAGTTGGTGGTGATGCATGCCAGGTGCGCAACTCCTCGCCGCTGCAGCTCTCCAACACCCCCCCACCCGCCCCCAGGGCATTCGTCGCCTGCACCTCCCTAGAGAGAGATGGGGAAAGAGGGGATAGGTGGAGACTGGGAAGAGAGATGGGAATAGAGGAGAGAAGAAGAAAACCCTGACATGTGAGCCCGATTAACACATGGACTCAACTACATGTGAGTCTCGCATGTTTTTTTCCTAACTAGGATACAACATCAACAAAAACACCTATCCATACTGGTATCGGACCTAAGTCGAACGGTTTTGAAAAAGATGAAAGGTGAAGATTCGTATTGCGGTTTAGGGATGTGATTAAACTAGACGTAAAGATTAGGGACGATTAGTGGACTTATTCCATTTTAGTTTAGTGACGGCGGCTCACTCACCATGTCTCTACTTCCACAACCCAAGCCCAAAGGAGGCCCAGGCCAAATCCCCCTCGGTCGGCCATGACAGGAAGCTTCGCATGAATATCCACACCCAATTCCCTTCTCCCTTTCCTCCTCCTCTTCTTCCTCCTTCACCCCCATTGCCGATCCGATCCCCCAAACTCGCAGTCCACTTCCTCCCGCGGAGATCCATCCACCACCAGCCACCAGCCGCCGTGGCGCAAGATTCAGATTCGGTGTTTTCTTGGTTGTTTGAGGAGGAGAGACAGAGAGGAGGATGGGGGAGATGGGGGCGTGGATGTAAGGAGTACAAGATCGTCGTCATGGGGCTCGACAACGCCGGCAAGACCACCACGCTCTACAAGCTCCACCTCGGGGAGGCCGTCACCACCGCCCCACCATCGGCAGCAATGTCGAGGAGGTCATCTTCAAGAACATCCGATTCGAGGTCTCATCTCCTCCCATCCCCTCTCTTTGCTTTCTTCTTCTCTCTTGGCAAGCTCAGGCCCCACCTGATCTATCTAAGGACAGGTTATCTAAGTACAGGGTAGTGTTGATGCGAAAAACACATACTGGCCTGGAAGATCTCCTTAACTCCTGTGCAGGTCCAAAATCTCACCTTTAGGTTCATAAGCGTGCCAGTTGATTTGATCCCGCAATCAACAAGAATAAAGACAAGAAAAATTGCGGTTAAATCCATAAACGATAGCCGATCGGCTAGTTGCCGATGACATATCATTTATCTTTGAGCCGATGTCATGTTGGAATCGATCGGCAATGATTAATAAATAAAATAAAACTAAATCTACTCGATCGGCTATAGATATTAACAACATACAGTTTTTACTTCGATGTATACTTAATCTAAGTGATTGGGATAGATCGGTCGTCATGCCGAGACAGTATGAATCACTTAAGTCGAAATATACGTTAAAGCAAAGATTGTATGGATATTTATAGCATAGTCGATCAGATAGATCTAGCATGTATCGGCTAGTACTCCGATACCACTCTATACTAAGATATCGAAACAAGCAAGATATATCAAATAAGAACTTAATATAACTTTAAAGCAATAAGATCTTAATATAAAGGGCAGATTTAGCATAACAATTAAGCATATGATATTAGAATAGCTAAATCAGGTAAGATCGGCTGAAACTCCGATACTATCTCTATAAATGATCATAAAACAAGCTAGATATCACAATTATAGATAGAACTTAATAGATCGAACTCAACCGATGCAACATTAAGCATATAAAATAACTGTAAGATCTAAACAAGATGATGAAAATCTCTGAGAGATGGTAGATATACGATATAATCTAGATCAATAACGAGATTTAACTCTATCGGCTACTTTCTAACAGTAAAAACCAGCCGATGACAAGTTATATAACGAAACTAACAAAGATTATATAGTATATATGATAACTCGAGGAATTACATAAACAAGATTAGAGTGTCATAAAGATGGAAGCGCTAATCCCGAGAACGCAAGCCGCCATGACAAGTTTACCTGTTGAAGATCGAATTGATGCAGCTCAATCCGAAAGCAAGAACTCGTCGAAATAGAATAAAAGGGTGGCGATGCGCCGAAATTGTTATTGAACGTGTGTTGTTTGATTACATGGTTCGAGTCATATTTATACCCGAGATACAAAATATGTCCTTGCCGGACACGACTCTTATCTCTAACAAACTCTAAGATACCATAAGTCTTTGCGGCAGACTTTTGCCCAAACATATCTCAAAGGAAATTACATAAGATATCCTAATTAATAGATATAATTGCCTATGTAAGAGCTTTATCTCCATCATGGCAATCCATGTGAAGCACGTCGATTGATTCTAGAAACAGCCTTGAAGCCACTACCGTCGGAATCGGCTGCTTCATCTCTATCGGCTGTATCGGTTGTCTTCTATCCAATCCATCTCAGCCGACGCACACTCCAGCCGATGCCTTCGCAGCCGATTCATACTCTGTTCTTCGAATCCATCTCTTTGCCGAATCCGCTTCGACTCCAATGCCGAACCTGGTTCATATCTTACCAAATTTGGTCGTTAACAGGTAGCTGTCGTCGATCTGCGGCTTTGCTGCTCGGTGGTTGCGGTTGCGGTTGCGGCACAATCCCAAAATTCGATATTTAGGTCTCGTTCTTTTTCTCCAACAAAATTAATCCATTTTTCAAGTTTGTAATAACTAGAAAAAAAGCCCGTGCGTTGCAACGGGTGAATGATTTTTTTTTTACAAAATCATAAGCTGTAATTAGGAGTCCGATCATCTCAAGTTAGCATGTGAGTTTGTTTAAAGAGATTTCTTATAAAACTCTTTCTGTATTTTTAAAACCGAACGAACTTAAAAACCGAATCAAATACGGATATGTATTTTCAAAAGTGAATGGGCTTAAAAACCGACTCAAACACGTAGATCCTCCTCACAGAGCGAGCAGGACGGTGGCGGCATTCGGGGAGTACAAGATCTACTACCACCCCGGCCATGGTGGCCTGCCACCGCCACCTCATGCGGCTAGTCGGCGCGAGCTCTTCTGGCTTGTCCTCAACGACCCCGACGTCAGCATGGTCTTCGGCGAGGTCGGATTCCGCAGAGAGGACATCAAGCTCGCTATCCTCCGTCCTTTCCATGCCGCTCCTCAGCCACCTCCCCATGCACAGCTGCCCCCGTTTCTTTTCCTCTGCAGCTTTGCCGCTGCGGACAACACGGGCATCCCTTATCCCGCCGAGAACCTCACCGCCACGAGGAAGGAGAATTGCCGCCGCATCGCTAATATCCTCTCCCGCACCCACAACCCATGCTTGTTGTCAGTTGTCACGGGCGATGCGAGAGAAATAGAAGGGAGGAAGAAGAGAAGGGGATCACAAATGGGCCTCACCTTTTTTAATACTTTTTTACTGTTGTCACTTACATGTAGGACCCTGTTCTGTTTTCAACTCCTTTGATGATTAGGTGCCACGTTAGCACACTTAGACCAAGTCAACTCGCCGCGTCAACAAAAACCACTTCCCAAACCACCCAAGGAGTCAATTTGCACTAGTTTTTGAAATTTGGGGATGTATTATACCCGGTTTTGTGGTCGAGGGATGCGATTAAACCAAGGGCAAGAGCTGAGGGATGCAAAATAGACTTATTTCTTTTAGTGGCGGCTCACTCACCATGTCTACTTCCACAGCCCAAGCCCATGGAAGGCCCAGCCCAACTCCCTCTCGCCGCCTTCACCCTCGGCCAGCTATGAGAGGAAAGCTTCGCACACGACACGAGCACGAATATCCACACCCAATTCCCTTCTCACCTTTCCTCCTCCAAATCCGACCTCCTCTTGTTCTTCCTCCTCCACCCCCATCGCCGATCCGATCCCCCAAACTCGCAGTCCACTTCCTCCCGCGGAGATCCATCCACCACCAGCCGCCAGCCGCCGCGGCGCGAGATTCAGATTCGTCGTTCTCTTGGTTGTTTGAGGAGGAGGAGGAGGAGGGACAAGATGGGGGCGTGGATGTCGCGGGTGTGGTTCTTGATGTTCCCGGCGAAGGAGTACAAGATCGTCGTCGTGGGGCTCGACAACGCCGGCAAGACCACCACGCTCTACAAGCTCCACCTCGGGGAGGCCGTCACCGCCGCACCCACCATCGGCAGCAACGTCGAGGAGGTCGTCTTCAAGAACATCCGATTCGAGGTCTCACCTCTCCTCCCCTCCCCTCTCTTTGCTTTCTTCTCCTCTCTTGCCAAGTTCAGGCCCCCGCCTGATCTAACTAATGACAGGGTAGCTGTCGCCGATCTGCTGCTTTGCTGCTCGGTGGTGGTGGTGGTTGCGGCACAATCATGTAGTAGTAGTTGTAGTCGGTAATCATGGTCAAAACGTAGTTTTTGTTGGTAAGAAAGAATTAGGCTCAAGAAGAGGTAGAGAGAGGAAGGAAGAAGAAAAAGATTCTTTGTTGATGTAATCTGTAGTTTTTTTTTTTTTTTTGAGAGACGCTGGGTGCCTCAGATCAAGATATGTTTCAACGTTTGTTTCTCAATTCCCACCTTTCGATTTCCTGAGGAGATTCGGTGAGGTAAAGAGTAGATGAGAGTTCTTCTATTGTAGTGTCTATCCGATAATTTTGGTTTCTCCATCTAATCTAGTAGTAGTCCATCAACACAAACTGTAACAATACCCTGTAAAAAAATGTGTTCATCACTTCATCTTTACTTTTAGATCTAATCATGTTGAGTGTTATCACTTATCAATGAGCAAAAATTCATCATTTTACCTTTAATATAGAATATAGAAATCGGCTCAACATTGTCTCTGCACTAGCCCAACTGCCCAAGCAGCAGCACGCCAGCATGTCTTTCTGGAATTGGGCATTGCTCAGCCAATAAACCTAGGCCAATAACCCTGTTTTTTTTCGATAATGGGGCCACTAACCCTTTTGGACCAATAGGAAAATTAGGCTTGTCATATATGCTTTGAGATATGAACATCATGGTCAAAACATGATTATTTTTTTATGATAAGAAGAATTAAGCTCAAGAGGTAGAGGGAAAGGAAGAAAAATGATTGAGTCTTAATAATCCGTAGTTTCTTTTGATATACTTGATTAGCCTGGCCCCAAGATAGCTTTTGTCGCTCAATCCACCTCTGAATTTGTTCAGGACAGCGAGTGAGGTACATAGCAGATGAGAATTGTGTGTTGTTGTAAGGCATATCCGGTAGCCGCGGTTTGCTTCATCTAGTCTAGTGGTATTCCATCAAGATAAACTGTAATTCCTTTTTGCTGTTTCATCATTGCTCTTTTTCCGGTATTGTTAAGGACTGGATTCACCCTGTAAAAACCATGTTCATCTCTAGTTTTAGACTTAAATCATTTTGGGTGTTTATGAATGAGCAAATGTTCATCCTTTTACCTCATAGGATATAGAGATTGGCTCAACATAGTACTCTACACTACCCAAGTAGCAGCATGTCATTTCTTAAGGACAACAGGCCAATTACCCTGTTGGACCAATAAAAGAATTGGGCTTTTCATATACACTCTGAGAAATGTAACATGTATACTAGGAGTGAAGCCATTGTGGATTCCAAACTTACACTGGGACAAACCATCTTTCCTGTCCTATAAGAAAGAGCTAAGCACTATCAAGGTCCATCTAAGGCAAAGTAACAAACAATTAAACAAAAATCGATATGCGTCATTGTCAATAAAATGTTGCCTGGTACTTTCTTGTAATAATTGTTGTAAGGAATGGCATGCTGCATTCACATTTTTTTTCTGGGTTCAGTCTTTGTTGTCGCCTTTATTCCTGGCTCCAGGTAGGTGTAATCAGATAGATCAAAGATATACCTTTCTTTAAAGAAAAGAAGAGAACTCTGTATGCAATTAATCGATGGTGTAGTTTAGTAACCAGTTGAGTGAACCAACACAGGAAGCTATCGAAATGTATCCCTTTGCTTTAAGAGTTTGCATGCTATTGTTGATACCTTTCGGCTTTGTAAGTTTGCATGTATATTCTTGTTCTTCCATAGTCTAGTTTCCATCACAGATTCACCGTACATGTTGCTGTATTTGTACAGCAAAATCACATAATAACATTTTTATTTGCCTGCAGTCCTGCACAGTATACTGATACAAGCGCTACGATGTTTGCATTTCCATGTTTTCTTGATAAGGCTTATAATACCTCACATGCTACTGTAGGCTTTCTCAAAAGGAAAGGTAGCTGCTTAGTGTTTTCAGACTTTCAGTTAGTCACCCAAATACCCAATACTTGTCAGAAATCACAGAGACATGAAATTCACTTCTTTCCTGGAACAATCTTCTGTGGCTTGCTTGAATCCTGATTCCATATATCTAATATCATGTTACTTATCGACAAATATTTTTTTCATGCCACATAATTTATTTACCATATTGTCAATCTTCTGGGACATTTTTTCCATGCCAGTGTTATTGATACTGAAATTCTTATTGAACCAGGTGTGGGATTTAGGAGGACAAGAGAGTCTACGGACTTCGTGGGCAACATACTACAGAGGAACCCATGCTGTCATCGTTGTAATTGACAGCACAGACCGTGCTCGGATCAACATTATCAAGGATGAGCTCTTCCGGCTGCTTCAGCATGGGGACCTCGAGGGCGCAGTAGTCCTCGTGTTCGCAAACAAGCAGGATCTCAAGGACGCCATGTCGCCAGCTGAGATCACCGACGCTCTCTCCCTCCACAGCATAAAGAACCACGATTGGCACATACAGGCCTCATGCGCGATCACCGGTGAGGGCCTCTACGACGGGCTCGGCTGGATAGCTCAGAAAGTCGCCGGCAAGGCCACAACAAGCTGACCCATAGCGCCTGTATTTCCATGGATTTGTTGGAGCTGGCAGGTTGTGTTTGTTATTGCTGCTGCTGCTGCTACCACTTCAGTGTTTATTTATGTCTCACATGTCTGAAAAAAACCATGTCTGTATTCCCTACCAATCTGAAATATAAAAGATCAAATTTGTGCGCAATCAACTACAAGTTGCTCCATTTTTTTTCTCATATTCTCTGATGATATACACACATCATTTTCCTGTGCGCAATTCTTGAAATTCAGAGTTTTGATATTTCTGCATATACTCCTTGAAAGTTTTCTTATGCGCAATTCTTGAAATTCAGAGTTTTGATATTTCTGCATACTCCTCAAAAGCTTTTTATAAAGTGAACTGCATTTCTTTTAGTGCGGCGACATGTCACCTCCAGGTGGTACTGTGGTGTACTAACTTGTTCTTCTGTCCTGGCCACTTTGGATTTGCAGGATGCAGAATTGCAAAATGCTGGCCGAGCAAGCAAGCAATGCTGAGCCTACCTTCGCTCACTGGCCGGGAGCGTTGCTGCACGGAAGAGGATCCTTACTTATTTCTCTCCAACTCTTATTTACTTTCCTCTGACTTTAAGTTACTTACATGTGGGCTTGTTGGATAGAGGATTAGAGAACTCATATTTACTTTCCTCTAACTTTGAGTTACTGACATGTGGGCTCGTTGGATAGAGGATTAGAGGGTCCATATTTTAGTGACTCGCGTCAAAGGGGGAGTATTTCAATCCGTTGCTGCACGCATTGTTTTCGTTTGCAGTACAAACGAAATGCAGCTGCCGACGGTTGCCTCTGATAAGATGCCACTATCAGAATTGATGATGGCAATAGCATATTTGTGTAATGCTCCCAGATTGTCCCAACTTTTTCGCAAACTATTCTATTGTTTTTTCTTTTCCTATTACCCGAAAGACGCGCATACAACACTTGCTTGAAAAGATGGAGGTTAATGGTAAATCTCTTATTTGGCTAAATATCTAATAAAAACTCATATTTATGCGTAAGATTGTAGGCACTAAAATTTAAACCAGAGTGGAACCATACATTGCTTTTCCAAACTTTTTTTTTGAAGACATTGAACTTTTCCAAACTGTTTTGTTTTCGGCTAATTGTGTTGAGATTTTCTTCTTTTGGATTGGAAGACACGTCTAAGAGAATTTTAGAGTCTAGCGGCGACGGCTTACAAGAAAGAAAAAAAAAGCTCCTCGAAGCATCCACATAATCTAATCTGTCGGTTACTGCAGATCGGACGGTCAAAAACGGCCTAACGAGACACTGTGCACTGCAGATGATCTGTTTCCCTCTTACCAGGTGCTATACAGAAATTACTGTTTGATGATAGCTTCGTTTGCACCTATGTCCAAATGATAGTATTTCACATTATTTAAAACAATTGAAGTGTTTATATTGAAATACTCCATCCATCGGTTCACAATTGTAGTAAGACAATTGACAAGAATGACTCTATTAAGACTAAGAACATTGGTAATGTGAAGTCGATACCATATTGAAGAAAAAAAATGCCGATGCCATGCCATGGCATGAGAGCTTTTTTTTTTTTTTTCACAGACATTTTCATAGAAAATGTGGTGGCAAAATTCAAATAACGCGGGGAGAGTGAAACTATTTGTGGAACAAAGTTTAATTAGGGTTAACTTTTCAGAGGGGAAAAAATGTAACTCATTAATAATTTTGCCACTATAATTTTACTGTTCGCTCATTTCAGTCGCTAAAAATTAGTGCTAGTCCAAATTAAATCCCAATAGATAGATAGTGCAATTTGATTTATTATAATAAAACTAAACTATATGGCATTATATCCAGATGGTTCAGACCAAGTTGGTACTGTTCAACTTAATGAAACTAGGAATAAACTATGATACTATAACTTCGAGATAGTTCAGACAGACTTGGAGCGAATTAACTAAGAATATACTTGAGACTTGAGAGTGAACAAAGCTTTGTCTTACTAGTGAGATTATAGTTAGTTACGCGATTATCTTGGACGACACTGATTAATACTTCATTCCAAGTTGACACAAGATTGGATAAAAAAAACTCACTCCATGTAGAGAATGTTAATTAAAATATCTAACCAAGCTGCCTGGATCTTTTCGCCAGCTGACCAATTAAAAGAAGGAAGCATCAATAAAAACCAAAGCCCATTAGAGATGGACAGCTCCTTGTCCATATATATACTCCCTCTGTACTCGTAAAAGGAAGTCGTTTTGAACAGTGACACGGTCTCCAAAATATAACTTTGACTTCTTGTTTTTATAAAAATATTTATTAAAAAGTGATATATGTATACTTTTATGAAAGTATTTTTCAAGAAAAATCTATTCATATAATTTTCACATTTTCAAACTCAACAACTTGAGAGTTATTTATTATTTATATTCCTAAGGTTTGACTTAAACATTGTTCTAAACGATTTCTTTTACGAGTACGGAGTACTGAGGGGGTATATTCCAATTAGCTATCAACATACTAATTAACTATCAACCTTAATAAAAACATAATTATTAGACACTTTGATTCCTTATTCCCACCACAACCAAGATGCCCTCTCCATGCCATTTGGTCTCTTCTCTCTCCCTCCTTGCAAATTGCATGACCCTCTCTCTCTCTCTCCACTTCTCTCTATAAACCTTCCTCTCTCCCATAACTTCTTTCCATTTTCAACCTACAAATATACTAATCTCTCTCTAGCTAGTCTTCACCTACAAATCTCTCTCTCTCTCTCTCTCTCTCTCTCTCTCTTCATGGAGACCACCACGCTTGTGCTGCTTCTTCCTCATGGCGGCGCCGGCGGCGTACGGCCGGCGGCAGCGGCAACGGCGAAGCGAAGCTACGTGATGAGGAGGTGTTGCTCGACGGTGAGGGCGGTCATGGCGAGGCCGCAAGAGGCGCCGGCGTCGGCGCCGGCCAAGAAGACGGAGACGGCGGCGATGATGTCGACGGTGCAGACGGAGACGGCGGCGGCGCCGCCGGCGACGGTGTACCGGGACAGCTGGTTCGACAAGCTCGCCATTGGTTACCTGTCCAGGAACCTTCAAGAAGCTTCTGGTTCGTGCCTATAATCTACTGAATATATCTGATGTATTGTGTGCATGTACATGCAATCTTTCGGATGAATTAATGAATGATCAAATCAACCATGCATGCATATATGTGTGTATTTATGATGTTTTTGCCATGGCTGATTTGATTTTTTGAGTGGAAGAAATAACATATATATGGTGAATAAACCAATGTTCTTCAGTTATTTTTGTGACAATTAAATTATATGTGTATTCTACGATCATCCTTTTCTTCTTATCGTTTGGTTATTAATACCCTTCTCGTCCATGTGGAACATAAATTCTTTGATTTTTTTTATTACATGTTGCTTTGGCCAGCGTGGGTGTACTTGCAATTGCATGCTTTCTGTCATATTATAATTGAATTAGCTCTTGATTTTTACATGCAAAAGAATAATTTATTTATTGAGTTGCTGATGATCACGTAAGCCTATGCATGTGAGATGTGATGTGTTCTCCGGCCTAATTAAGTATCGACGTACTATATATATGCACGTACATCAAGTACGGCCGTATTTCATAATTTGATTATTGTTACTGTACCAGACAAACCTAGTGCTTAATTATTGACATATACCCAACATCGATTAAAGTCAGTGTGACACAATTGGCAGAAGAAGATAACAAAAATCATAGAAGACATATATACCACAACAGTAAAAATTACAGTGCAAAAAGGGATACCAGAAGCTTCTTAATTAGGTGAATGGTCACATTTAGTAGTAGTAATACACAGTAATAACACATTATTTGACGAATAAATTAAGCGGAAGTGCATGATCAGCAGCATATAAGCAAGCAACTACGAGAGGTCAACCGTTGATCCGTGAAAATGTGAGGTTCACATTCTAGGAATCTTTTAGTGCTTGAATCTAATCCTTTCGTTTGTTTTCCCGTGGACTTTTTACTTTGATCGAATAAACTTATCTGAATAATGCGAAGGTCAAACATCACATGTACGTGCCCGGTTCTTCTTCTAGAAATTCAGCCGCTTACTATAATCGATGCTGGTTTTTGAATTTTTTTAAAGACATTTATTTTGGAACAACTTAAAAAAAGTGCACAAACCAGGGTTTACCAAACCGTTTGAAGTGAGGTTACTGCCACTCCATGGTTTGGCAATTATCACGAGGTGCGTCGTGGTTCCAAAAACTAATAAGGTTATCGTATGTGATAACCGCGATAACTGACGGTTTTGTAAACCCTGCACAGACAACATAATTATATTTACAGGACTGTTTGGACTTCATTAACACTGTAGCATCCACTACATCCGTCACCTCCTTGGCTCTCTTACATGTTTAGCAAAGTCAATCATACAGACAAACCAGAAAAGTTCCCAACAGACACAGAATGCTACTTTTCTAGTATGGGTAATTAAGCATATAAGAGAAACTTGAAAGCATACAGGAAACCGATGTTCACTAGTCCTGAGTTTTTTTTTGGTGTTGTTCAGGTGCAAATTAACTGCAAAGGTTGATTCCCTGAAAGGAACTTGTAGCACTTGCTGACTGACACGAACATGCATGCAATGTAATGCAGGGCTAAAGAATGAAAAGGATGGCTACGAGAGCCTGATAGATGCCGCCCTAGCCATCTCAAGAATCTTCAGTCTGGATAAACAAAGCGAGATTGTGACCCAAGCTCTTGAAAGAGCACTTCCAAGCTACATCCTCACAATGGTAAGTACCATAATCCATGACAATTGGCAATCATGTATGAATTATTGAAATTTAAAAAACCTAAAACTTTTTTTTATTTGAACAGGAAGTAAAATTCAGCATTTATTCTCTCTTTTTTTTTTGAGGAAAATACAGAACTTCTGTAAAGGGAGGAAACTTTAAAAGTTCTCTTCTTTTATTTCTTACCTCAACTTTGATTGAGAATTCTGTCGGCAGATCAAGGTGATGATGCCACCTTCAAGATTTTCCAGGGAGTACTTTGCTGCATTCACCACGATATTTTTTCCTTGGTTGGTTGGGCCGTGTGAGGTATATATTACATACACAGTTCCTCCTTTTGTTACTTCAGTTCAGAAAGGAATAGCTGCCTGATACCTGATTAGTGCGTCTTCACAAGAATGAATTCATGATTGTGCCTCTGCTGAAGGTAGCCCTGCAGAATGAATTGATACGAAGCCACACGTTAATTTGAGAAATATTGCTACAGAAGATCTTAAAATGCTGTTGAATGTAGGTTGCGACATATAATATCTCTTTGTTTTCAGGACATTACATTGTTTAAAGTAGTTGTACGAAGCATTTGTGGTGCAAATATCATATAAAGTATGGAATAAATGCCCTTGTATGGATAACTTGTCTTCTGAGTGATCATTCTGTCATTGAACAAAGGTTATGGAATCTGAAGTTGAAGGAAGGAAAGAGAAAAACGTGGTATATATCCCCAAATGCAGGTAATTCAATCATCATCAAGAAATTGTTTCACAAGTTTGACTAGGAGGAACATTTGTAAAGAAAATTTCTTCAACTGCTGGGTATCACGTAACATATCGGTCAAACGGTTTCCTACTCCCAGCTCTTCATAGGCAGACTACAAAAATTTTCAGGTCTATAAGTAGTAACCTGATGATTTGCAATTAACATATGACTCTGCAGCCATCAATTAGTTCTGAATGAATTGTTGCAGTATGTCAACTCTTACTCAAGTTAATCCACTCATGAAAAACAAATTGAAGAACTATGGCTGGGACACAAGTTGTATTGTCAACGTCGTAATTGTGGCAACTGACAATCCTACTCACACTCCACAAGCTGCTTATTATCAATTCTACCCACGTTAGACAAACTACCATGATTAACACTGGGTTAAGAAAAAAATAGAATTTTAAGTGCAGATATATCAATAAATACTGAAGAACCACCTTAAAAATACATAAATACTGAAGAACAGGATTTCTACTGGTGTTGCTGTTTTTCTTTTCTTTTTTTTTAATCTCCAATCCTATTTGTGGCAGATTTCTGGAAAGTACAAATTGTGTTGGTATGTGCACAAACCTTTGCAAGATTCCATGCCAGAAGTTCATCCAAGATTCACTTGGCATGAAGGTCTACATGTCTCCCAGTAAGCTTCCTCTGCTCTGATTCATCAGGAAAGCCTGAATATCAGTGGGTAAACACAACAACTTAAATATAATTTGGTAGAATAAGGTAAAAATAATCAAACTCCATTCCTTTGCATAAAGTTGGCAAGAAACTAATAATGGATTGTCATATCAACATCATCTCAAAGTTGAAAATTTGGGTTGAAACCTGGTGTGCCTCTAACTTCTCAGGACATTGACCTAATTTTACTATAGCGGATCATTATACGGACTGCCGCTAAAACATAAGTGAACTCAAAATATCAACTTTCGACTTTAAGCAGAATTAGTGAAGTAAAGTTGAATCAATGTAATAGGTCCATAGACCACCAACGGTTTAGAGCTATGAGAAATACAGAACTTAATTTGACATATTAATTTCATGCCACCTCTACCTACCGACAATCTGAGGACTGTGCCCTTTTTGGGTATGGGAACCACTGGCCACCATTCAGGAAACAGAAAGGGCTGAAGTGGGGCCAACATGTTTGCAGGTTACTACCTCCGTTTTTTAATTTATAACGTCGATGACTTTTTAGATATATATGATCATTCGTCTTATTCAAAAAAAAATGCAATTATCATTTATTTTATTGTGACTTAATTTATCATCAAATGTTCTTTAAGCATGACTTAAATTTTTTTTATATTTGCACAATAATTTTGAATAAGATGAATGGTCAAATGTTTGTCAAAAAGTCAACAACGTCATACATTAAAAAACGGAGGGAGTACAAAGCAATCACAAGCAAGTTGTACAGAAGAAGAAAGTGCTAGCCCCTACTTGTCATTCTTAGTGGGAAACGGCAAATTGCATGGACAAGTTGTGGAACAGTAGTGTGAAATCCAGAAATCCACAATGTAGTGCTGTGAAAATACAGTACAAGCACCTTCACATGGCAGTGACGAGCCAGCATGTCTCGATAATCAGAGCAATATGGTTCAATTTCACTTATGAGAAGCACTAGTTTTGAATGTTAGTCTTCTATGGTGATACACTGAATATTTCAACATCAATCATTTTTTCTAGGTCAAAAGATACTGATATTTTATGACATCACCCCACAGAATCAGATATCAACCTCTGTTGGAATTTGCAAGGCTCTCTTTCCTTTTTATCCTGTCGAGTGGTTAGATCTAGGAGTAAGCAATGAATGTTATTTACTGCCAGTGCTACTAAATAGTCCTATACAGCTTATTTCCAATTAAGCAAGAAGGTTTTTTCCAATACTAGGTCAATAAAAACGAGAATAAAGCAGAGTCCCTAAAGATAATAGTGAATGTATCAAGAGAAATGTAACATAATTACTTACATCAACTATATATTTATTCTTCAGATTTTGAAGACATGAGCTGTGAGATGATATTTGGACAGCAACCTCCTGAAGATGACCCTGCATTGAAGCAGCCATGCTTCCGGACAAAATGTAAGGAATTCCGCACTGAGGCACCTTCATGGATTCAATCAACACTCCTCTATATTCATACTTTTTACTTCGTGTATATGCAGGCGTCGCAAAGCAGAATCATGGTGTGAATTGCTCCATCTGATCTGAAAGAAATTATCAATAGATAGATTTCAAATCAGTAAAATGCCTTAAGCTCCATTTCCTTTATTCCTTTGGAAAAAAAATTAGCACCATCATTGTTTTTGCCCACAACACCAGCATGTTTGGAACATACACTCTTCATTGTAATCCAAAAGTAATCTAAGAGGAAATGAAAGGCCCAACAGTAACCATTTTAAGGTACATCTACTCCATATGTTGTTAAAAGAGGAATTGAAGAGCATTGAAAGCGGGGCATGGAGTTGCCGATTTCAAAAAGTTCTAATGTTAATCAGATAAATTAAATCGATGCACCCCTTGCAGAGACATATTCTATTTATTACTGTAATTGTAGAAAATTTCAGTTAATTACAGAAAGATGTGAGTGGAAACCAAGTACTATTTCATGGACGAAAATTATAATGCACGGATTCCTCTAAAAGAATTTATTTTAAAACTCTAACTGATATAACTCTCGATCCACTATCAGTTATTAGGGGAAATATTCTATTTGTCACTAAGTATTTTGAGGAAAATAGAATTCTATATATGTATATGGCTGTCTATGCACTGTCTCATCCACCCAATGTGCTAAAAGATTTGAGCAGGGACATTGAAATTATTAGAGATGGCAATTTTTAAAGTTTGCATGACTATCGAGGCATATGGGACATATAGGACAGTGCCTAACTCATAAATATATGTCAGAAAACCATTCTCCACACTACATCAGGATATTAGTATGAAATGGGGAAACTGAACATATCTACATGTACTTCTCATCAGCTTGCATTTTGTACAAAAAAAAAACCAAAACCAAGATTGCAATGCCAGACCTGCGGGATTTTTAAGTTGGAAAAGAAAATGATTCAGCACCTCCAGAGAGGTCCATGGTTCTAGCAAATACCAAAAGAAAGTAGCTATCTCACATATTGATTCTGGAGACATTGGTACACCAATTATGACAGACTTGACCAAAATTGTATAAAGTAACACAACTTTAACATATTGTAGAAAAAAAATAGTTGGGATCTACCACACTGATGAAACCACTTTTTGAGACCTAGAGCACTTACAGGATAAATTCACATAAAGAATTCAAATGTCACAACAAAATCATGACAGGGATAACCATTGCTACTGACAAGGGGATCGTGCGCCACATTACTGTTCTTTGTCTCCTGATGCATGATCGTTTCCGTAGCTCTACTGGCTTTAGTTTATTCTTCACAAGATTTCCGCATTATTGTTCTTTGTCTCCTGATGCATGATCTGTTTTCATAACTCTATTGGGTATTGGCTTTAGTTGTTCTCCAAAAGATTCAGATAAGGTCCTGACTGAATGTACTACATAACTATAGTCTCCATTAGGATTGCTGGTTCAGTATAACAAATGGTGTACGCAGAATTCAACAACCATTGAGAAGGCCAGTTTTTATCGCTAGTTCCTGAAATTCTAGAAATAGTCCTGTATTCCAAATGGGGCTAAAAGTAAGGAAATTCTATGTTGTTAACAAAGACAATAGCCTAACCCCAAGTAAGTTGGAGGTTAGAGATGAAACCCAAGCCAAGCCACATCCTACATGAATGTCATTACAAGTGCAAATCTAATGAAGCTCCAGGTTGTCCCAGTTTTATATTGTACAAGATAATCTGCACGAATCATGATATTTGATTGTAAAAAGGAAAACCTAATACTTCAAAGTCAGTTCAAGAACGATGCAAATATGTGCAGTACTTTTTGCAAATTAGCTTATTGAAAGAACGATTTAACAAATAAGAAACAGGAGAAACACAACATTCCTAGCTGTTCACTTTTGCATGATATTCAACTAGGAGCCTTGTGGGGTGGTGGTGCCATTTTGCAAGTGATACACTTAGTATGGCACCTAGCTAATTTCCAACCTTATATACAATAATCAGGTCAAGGCCTCACTAGGCTTCAAAAATGTTAGAACCTCTGCAGAAATATCTTACTATATATTGATACTTTAAAAAATTGCAATCTTGAAAAGAAACTGTAAACACAAATGTATGGTATTGGTACCAACAAGACCAACTTGAAAGCCCCCAACTTTTCCCACATCAATTCTTTTTTTGCAACATTACAGATTTCTCAAAGAAACAAAAGTAAATTACAGAAATGCAAAACATCTAAGAGAATAATATCAAACCATGCATAAAATTGAGAAATAAAGTGGCTTAATCATATTTAATTATACCTTCTACATGTATTGCAATTTGCAAGCTTTAGACAGTTAGACACCTTCCATCCAGCTGCAGCCTGGTTTTATGTCCAATCCTCTTGTCATCGATACTCTTAGGAGATTGTCAGCGTCATCCCTTCTCCCAAGCAAGACATAAATATCAGCAAGCATCTTAGAGTTGGCCCTATTTTCTGGATCAAGAGATAAGAGATGTTTGGCTGCTGCTTCTCCGATCACCAAATCTCCACATGAACGGGAAGCGCTTAGCAGCGTCCCCCACAATATTGTATTGTTAATGTGTTCAGAATTATTATATTTAATAAGGTGGTATGCATCAGTCAAACGTCCTGCACGGCAGAGCATATCAACAACACAAGAAATATGCTCAATTTCTGGTTTTAGGCCACACTTCTCTTGCATGTACTTGATCAATTCCATTCCTTCCTCAACAAGACCTGTGTTTTTACATGCAGATAGTACAGCAAGAAAAGTGTAGTGGTTTGGTTCTGTTTCTGTTTTCTTCATCACCTCATAAAGTTTAACAACTTCATTAACATGTCCATTCCACGCATATACCTGCATCATAGACGTCCAAGAGATTACATCCTTGACCACAATCCTGCTAAAGACTTCAATTGAATGCCTAAGGCTCCCGCATCGACCATACATGCTAACAAGTGAGTTAGCAATTGCCCTTTCATTCAGGAAACCTCTTCTGACAATCTGAGCGTGTGCTTCCATCCCTGTTTTCAGTGATGGAATTGATGAGATCATAGGTAGGATCTCCAAGTATGTAATAGCATCTGGATCAACGCCTATCTTCTGCATTTCTACTACAAATCCAACTGCCTTTTCCACTAGTCCAAGCTCTCCACACCCTTTGATCATAGCGTTCCATGCAAATACATCATCTCTAACTTCTGCAACCCCATATAGAAGACTGACTGATGAATCTAACATTCCGCACTTTGCATACATGTATATTAACGCTGTTACCACAGATGGATCTCTCTTGAATTCAAAACCATTGCAGCACACATAGTTCTCTTCAACCCATTTTCCTTCTCTCCACTCCCCCAACTCAGCGCAGGCCATAATCACATTGAGCAAAATAGACCTAGTGACCAAAACTGTCGAGTTTGTCACCATCCAACGGAATAGCTTAAGAGCGGAATCCGGTCTTCCATTCCGAACAAGCCCACCAATCATTGCACTCCAAGTGACAGAATCTTTCACCGCCATCTGACGAAACAACATCACAGCCTCTCTCAAACAGCCAAACTCGACATACAGATCAAGGAGAGCATTGGAAACAAAGAGATTAAGCTGGAAGC
The DNA here is from genome assembly GCF_034140825.1 of Oryza sativa Japonica Group. Lineage (NCBI taxonomy): Eukaryota > Viridiplantae > Streptophyta > Magnoliopsida > Poales > Poaceae > Oryza > Oryza sativa. Next base: position 24,166,590 of record NC_089045.1, read on the forward strand.
CAAGCTTGATTACAATGGTGTGCATCATACCACGGCCCTCCCAGGAACCAAAACCTGCATAACCAGAAACTAGGGTCACCAGTGTCGCCTCAGTCGGGAGCACAACATCCACAGACCTCATCCTCATAAACAGCTCGACGACCTCGCGCAGATGTCCTCCACGTGCATAGCCAGCAATCACCGCATTCCACGCCACAGCATCCCGCTGTGGCATTCCATCGAACACCTTACGAGCGGCGCCCATATCCCCAGCTTCAGCATACATCCCGATCAGCGCCGTCGCGACGAGGAGGTCGGACGCGAACCCTTTCGCAGCGGCCTCCGCCCCGATACGCCAGCCGACCTCGAACTCCGACGCCCGCGCGCACGCCGCCACGGCGAGGTGGTACGTGTGGCGGTCGGGAAGGCACGCCGCCGCCGCCATCTCCCCGAAGATCCCCACCGCCATCCGCGGGAGGCCACCCGCGAGGTACCCGCGGAGCATGGCATTGTAGAGGAGCGCCTTCTGCGGCGCCGCCGCCGTCGCCGCGGCGTCGAACACATTGCGGGCGGCGCCGGCGTCCCCGAGGCGGAAGTAGCGGGAGACGAGGAGGGACGCGACGTAGCCGTTGGAGGCGAGCCCTGCTACGACGGCGAGCGCGTGCGGCCTGCGGTGGTCGGCGGCGGCGTGGTGGCGGGCGAGGTCGTGGCCGGAGATGGCGGCGGCTAGGGCTTCCTTGAGCGCCTGGTACCGGTATCCCGCGGCGGACATCCACGTCGTCTCCGCTACCCCTCGTCCTCCTCCTCCTCGCCGGAGTTCCCCGGCAGCTCGCCGGCGAGCGGAGCGGCGGTGGTGGGGGTTCTCGCGGCGAGGGCGGCGAGGCACTGGGCGGCGCGGAGGTGGGAGGAAAGGGACGATACTGGGCCGACGAAGAGAAGTGGGCCGTGACCCATCGGAAAAGCATGGAAGGCAGGAAGGCCTTACGTCATCATGGCCCAGCTACGTAGAAAATGAAGCAAAATTGGGAACTCTAGAATATACAAGGTGGGGTGAAAAATAAAGAGCATATACAAAGAACTTTAGTTTTTCATGTTTATGTAGATTTTGTTTCTTATATTGTTAACGATGTACGCCAAAGTGTAAACTTTAATCTTTCTTAGAACATTCTTTGCTTCTATGCAGGAAAAAGGATTGGCATACAAGTACTTCTTGTGTGATCGAAAGATTAGAAAAAATCGACACATTGAAAAGTAGATTGTCCTCCTTTTACATTATTTATTATTTCATGTGTCCTAAATATAGTAGCTTAAAGGTTCGATTAGGTACATTACTACGATACAACATATCTAGGGCTGTCAACGAGCCGAGCTCAAGCGAGCTCGTCTGCCTAGGCTCGATGTTTGAGCTTTCCGATAGGCTCGGCTCGAGCTCGATCAAGCTCAAACTCGACTACCGAGCTTGATTTTAAAGTAAAACAATATATATTTCAAAGATAATCTTTTAAAAAATAATTAACTTCTAGTTCATCATATTAATAGATGAGGAGAAAAGAATAAAATAAATATATGATGTCAATATAAGACATACAAATAACATATTTGATCTCCTAATTTATTAAATAACAACAAAAATCATATATTACTAGACTCGTTGGAAGCTCGAGCTCGGCTCGATGAAGCTCGCTAGCTTAGGGAGACGCTCGGGCTCGGCTCGTCTGGAGCTCAAATCGAGGCTAGAATGAGCCAAGCTCGAGCAGCTCACGTGCCTCGAGTTTTTTTTAAAGCTCTAAACATATCTAATCCAATAATAGTTCGCTATATTTTAAGACGGACGAAATAATATTTTTCTTAGTGCGTCCAGCCTTTCAGGCTCCGGCAAGGACATTAGAGGTGATCGTCGATGAGCTAAAAGCAAAACTCTCAGCTCTGTAGCCTGTACTCCCTGTATCACTGCTCCAACTCCTCTTTTGTCATAGATGCTCCATTACATTTACGCGCGAGGTTCCAAACATATAGGGGCGCTACCTAGCTAGTGGTACGTACTGCAACGAACGATCGATGTTTGGTGGTCACGTACGCTAAAAAGCCAAAAGAATCGTCGTCACTGGTAGCAATAGTGCACATCGATCGATCCCTCATCATTTCCATGGCCGTCCAAGCCATTGTATTTGATCATCATTCGTTCACACAATAGTGTACACACACACGTACTCCTTCCGTCCTTAAAAAAAACTCAATCAAAGAGTTTAAATCTGGGCATAGTGTATGTCCATATTCAAACTTTGAATTGGTATATTTAGGACGGAAGGAGTAGGCTGGTAACTAGTACCAATACACCCCCGTCTCAAAATAAACGTAGCAGTACTTTCCCGGTCCTAAAATAAACTCAATTTAGAACGAGTGTCCAGATTTGTTGTATTATGAGAGGCCGCATCCCTATGTAGATTAAATTTTTTTTTATAAGGGAGTACATGGCAGACGATGAACACTGTCTGTATTTCCTGACTACAACTGAGCTACATGTATGCCTATCTACAGTTTTGGGCAGTATCCGACATCTCATGGCGAACAGGAATTGTTCATGATATTGCTTCAGCCCCAGCATTTAAGGGCTCTCTGTTAGAACGAAGGAAGGGTGAATGAGTTGAATTGAATCCTCGAGTAAAATTCCTATGAAGTCATTTGGAGCAGAGGATATGATGCCTCGAAATTCCTTTGGAAATCCGATGGAATTAATGAGTTATTTTTTGGCATTTTGGAGGAAAACAAACATAAGGCTTACCTCCAGTGCACCATTCGAACAACTAGTTAGGACATTCGTGCGTTTCTAGTTCCAATAGGAATTTGCAAGGTGAGACACCATGATATTGTGTTTTTTCCCGTTCCCGCATTTTCAAAATATTTGCCTCCAAAGGTTCCCTAAGGGCTTTATTGGAACACATGACTTTAGGAAAAAAAAACAGTTTATTTGCTTTAAAATTCCCACGAGATCCTCCGATTCCAGAGGAAGCCTAAGATTTAACAATACAGAGAGAAATGTGAACGTTTCGCGCAATAACTTAAACTACTCATCCTTAAAAAATGACGACAAATTAATTCTTCACAAGACAACCTTCAATGGTCGTGGTGGCCTTAGATTATAAGAAGTAGCTAGTAATTGGTCGGTGAGTGTAAGTATTGTTTATATATATCCTACATATATCGAGCCTCAAAATCTATCTATCTATCTATCTATCTATTATATACTAAAAGTCCATTAAGCGTCCTATAAACGCTCCTAAGCCGCCAAGTGGCGCTCTAATAAATTAGATAAATTCTTAGAAATTCTAAAAAAAAAAGCAAAATATCTAGCCCTTAGATTTCAGTTAAACCGGTGGACCCGTTATTTTGCATGGTTAGATTAAATTTGTGAGAAAAAAAGTTAATCCATATGTGATCCTCCTTGCCTGCTAATCGCTTTAGATCTATAAAAAAGTAACACACTCCACGATTCTTACGCGCGATGGGGCATGAGTTAATCACAAACCAACACACTCCTCCAAGCAGCAGGGTTCTGCACGCACCATGAAACATTGACTAGGCACGTCAATCTCTTTCACCGGCGATCGGCCTGCCCAGTTGCCCTAGATGATCGGCTACAAGGGCAACCATAACCATGAGTCCGTTGATGTCAACCAGACTCTCGCGTCCCCCAACTTCTACCACTCCGGCACTATTTTATCAATTAAGATTTGATCCAAACTGAAATTTGCAAACTATTGTTGCTGTTTTTTTCAAAGAAAATTTCCGTTCCAACATCCAAGTTTTGTTTCTTTTCATGTTTCTGATATGAAACGACATCATGAACTTCCAAATTGCTTCTTTCCATGTTAATGATATGAAACGATCGACATCGTGGTCATTCAGTAACCTAACAAATTTGCACTACTTGTATATAAGTAATAAATTGTGACACTTTCTTATTATTACTAATTTTGAAGTTTGCATCTATTTAAGTGGCACCAAATCATAAAAACTTACTAATTGTTAATTTTAAAATAAGTTCTCAAGTTAATAAAATATTACTATTGAGAGTTACAGATGAGTACAATTTTATTTTTATATGTTGTACTTCCCAAACTATAAAATCATGAAAAATTAAAATTGTAACTCCAAGTAGAGCACATACTTTTCGAATTTTAAATTTATGAATTATTTTATCATTAGAAAAAAAAATCTAAAAATTATAACTCCATGCTAAGATGACTCCAGATGCATTAACTGTTCAGGTCATAACTCTACATGTACAACTTGATATTTACTACTCCCACCATTATCGTTCCTCCATGCCAGTTTGATCTCATCCAAGTTTTTTATATCTCCCTTAAATAATCATCATATAACAAATGACTTTTGTGTAAAGAGTAAATGGGCATCGTTGAATAAGCTCATGCATGCAACTAGCCAAAATTAATTTCTATTGGTGTAACCTAAAAAAATTATCTTGGTGTAACTCCACGAAATATTTACAGTGTGATGCAATCAACACCTTGATTGATGAAAATAATTTTAGAATCATGGAGGTTTTGTTGTTTTTGTCTCGGCATCTTTGCTTAGGTGATGATCAAATTGGAATAGAGCTTCTTTCTAAGTCAGAAATATGCTCTGTCTTATTTGTAAGTGACAAGTTGCATCAATGTAAACTGGGTTAGGTTTATGCCAAATAAAACATAAGTGTTAGTAGAAAATAAACAGATTTGATAAAAAAAAAAGTTAGTCCCTAAACATTTATTTTTTTCAAAAAACACCTTTTTTTTAATTTACATTTAATTTATTATATATGTTTTCTAAATAGACTAAGTCTACATTATCTTAGATGATGACAAAGACTATAGATATATGTTGCTTATAGGGATGAATTAAATATTATACGGTATAAATCTATCAAATAGATTAAACAATTATTTAAGCAACGCAATCTACTATATAAGCCCGCGCGAATGCGCGGTCTACCTTCCTTGTTTAAGGTGAAAAATCAATGTGTTTTTAAGGTACTTTTTAGGTAGCTGCAACTGTAATATGCCCCCATTAGTCACAAACCAGTGACCACCACCCAAGGCGATAACTACACATGCCTGGGGTTTGCAATATCACGTGATTACCTACAGTTATCGTAGTGATCATGTACGATAAATTTATAAGTTTTTGAAACCTCACAGTTCTTTACGGTTTTACCGGTAACCGTGATACTGCCGAGATAGCGGTAACCTTACCAAATGGTAAAAGAAAACCCAGCACATATGCCTCCCCTGTGAGAAAAGATCTTGAGCTAGAAAGCTTCTTTCTAAGGTAGCTATCTTCCTCTGTTTTCTGGTATATCCCAGGTGATTTCGAAATTATTCAGCTACTGTACTGCAATACATGTTCATCATATCGTTCCTCCTCTCATCAATACCGTGCCGTTGATCGCCCTAACACAAATTTTGTTCCGGATCTATAGTACCGGACCCAGCTTAATTCAATTCCCTGCCCAGTGGCCACCAGTAAATTAGCTCCAACGTTCTGTGTGTCCCGCTGTAATGTTGTTCGTCCCAGGTGATTTCGATCTGATTTCTACTGTAATGTCAATCCTCTTATCAGCGCCGTGCTGTTCATCGCCTTAATGCAAAATTTGTTCTCATCTGTAGTATTGGACCCAGCTTCAATCCCCTGCTCATGATCAGTAAATACGAAATACAGAGTAGGTCCAACGTTTTGTATTCCCCTTGGTAACAGTTGCTCCTTCCGTCCGCTGCCAAAATTTAAATATATTAAAAACTTAATTTCTTTAGTCGATTTTGGAGTATTATCTACCGAAATGCTAAATGGCATTCGACATAAATTTAAGGATAAATCTTACAAATTTTAGACCGTTGAATCCGCGCTAGGCCGCCAGGGCTTCTTGTCCTCCGATGTTGGTGAGTTGTCTCTCTTCTCCGGTAGCGGTGACACCCCCAACTCTTGTAGGGGACATACGGTTTATGGTTTGGAGTTGGGGTAGGAGGGGAATGCAGGAGGGGGAAGAGAGGGTTCCCAGGGCTCAGAGGAATGGCCATGGGCTTGCCGGCGTACATAATTTAATATTATGTTACCATTTTAATATATAACGATGCTATCCGTGTAATCTGTAAGGTCCACCATGCTAGTTAATATAAAAGTTATATTCATAAACTACCATTTTCCCTGTACATACGGCGTTTTACGGCTTATTACTTATGGCTGTAGACCAAATAATCAAATTGTTGTTATATTTATTTAGAGTATTGTTATAAGTATGATTCAATTATACAACTCATGTATAATAACTAGATATAGTCAACAATAGATTAATCAAAGGAGAGCATGCATGTTCATACATACTGCAGCCGTTTACAACCGGTTAATAGCTAGGATAGTTGAATCGTATGGATAGCATGCAATTTTCTTTTCATTTATTATACTTCCTCGTTCTCTAAATGTTTGATGTCATTGACTTTTTTAAATATGTTTGACTGTTCATCTTATTAAAAACTTTTGTGAAATGTATAAAACTATATGTATACATAAAAGTATATTTAACAATAAATCAAATGATAGGAAAAAAATTAATAATTGTTTAAAGTATATTTTTGACGAACGGTCAAACATTTTTTAAAAAATCAACGGAGTTAGGTTGGAGGGAGGACGACGACGACACGCACCACCAATCCGCAATACGGCGCGGTCGATCGGGCGGCGTAGGGCCACCCCGGTGTCGTGTACGCGCTCGTTGCCGTTGCTGCAGCTAGCGCGCGGCGGATGGTCCATCCACGGGCGGCATGCCTGCCTTGCCCTGCAATGCTGCGCGCGCGCGGCCCCGGCTGTCCACCGGCGAGGGGGCCAGCATGCAGCGCTCCTCCTCCGCTCGCTCTCGCCGGCCTGGACCGCGCCCCCTCGATCGCCAGCCACCGTCGCCATCGATCGTATCTATATATTCAGCACTAGCGTCCGTCGCGGGAGCGAGCGAGCAGATCGAGGCACGGCAGACGACGGTGAGCCCCGCGGCGGCGGTGGCTGGCATGGCATGTGATGTGATGATGATGTGAGGCCGGCCGGCGTCACGGCGCGATCTGATACGGGGAATAATAATGCATCGATGGCGTGAGAGGAGGAGGAGTGGCAGTCTGTTGCGTTGCATTGCATGTTTGCATGGTTGGATTGGGATATAGACGGACAGGCGGTGGGGTGGTTTTTACTCCCTCCGTCCAAAATAAGTGCAGCCATGGTTTTTCGTGTTTAACTTTAATCGTTCGTCTTATTTAAAATTTTTTCGAAAAAAACTACAAACATAACTCACAAGTAAAGTATTATTCATGTGTTATCATCTCATAGCAACAAAAATGCTAATTATAAAAACATTTCAAATAAGACAGACGATCAAAGTTGGACGCGGAAACTCATGACTGCATTTATTTTGGGACGGAGGTAGTACTATGCATATTGCTTGGTGGAGTATCAGCTCTGGCTCTGCTGCTGCTGCTGCTTGCCCCTACATATACCCCACTCAGCCATCGCATAATATAAAGGATTTTGGGTTTTTGCTTTTAACGTCTGACCACTCGTCTTATTCAATTTTTTTTTAATTATTATTTATTTTATTTGTGACTTACTTTATTATCTACAGTAATTTAAGCACAACTTTTTGTTTTTTATATTTGCAAAAAAAAATTGAATAAGACGAGTGGTCAAACGTTACAAGCAAAAACTGAAAATATCTTATATTATGGGACGGAGGGAGTATATACGGATAACTACTACTACTATACTTGTATACGGTTGTGTTGGATTCTGGTTTTTACTGGTAAAAATGACTCATTTTACCACATTCGAGTGTGGCTCCCAAGCCCAGACTGGATTTTTCACATTTTGGTCCTTTTGAAAAACTTATTTCGTAAATAGACCCCTGAAAAAACTTATCCCAGAAATGGTCCTTTTTGGGACGCCAGAGTGGCTGGCGCCGTCATCCAACGGGACGGCGCTAGCCTCTCTGGCGCCGTCCTCCTGCCACCGTGGCGCACGCGAACCGACGTGGCAGGAGGAGGGCGCCAGCCATGCTGGCGCCGCCCCAGGGAGGAGGGCGCAGCATGGCTGGCGCCGCCGCCTCCATTCCTGTTTCTCTGTATGGAGTTGCAACGGTGTCATTTTTATTTTATTTTTTCGGATGTTTTTTCACACTCAGGATCACGATACAACCAACCACAGAAAAAATTTAAACTCGAACTACCACTTAGCTAAGTCTGAAAATATCTAGCATACCACTTAGTCTACTTTGCACCTTCACTAAAATTAGACCATAACTCCTTTAGTAAAATCCTTTGATCAGCATGTTAAACATAATGCACTCTACCACTATATGAAATTACTTAATCTAATTCAAAATATAACCATATGAAATGACATATATAAGTTAAACAGTACATAGAGATGCAATTTTTTATTTTTATTTCATTTTTTTGATATTTTTTTCACACTTAGGAGAACATAGGAACCAACCGTATAAAAAATAAACTCAAACGGACAAAATATGTGACATGTAGAATTTTTCAAAACTCTACCGAAACGGACAAAATATGTCATCTATTAAAATAGGCGTAACTTTCTCATACAGACTCGGAATCAAGCAAATAATATATGCACGGACATCTACAGAAAAAGTTACATCCGCTTGCAAGATTGTGTTTTCGAGGAGAGAAGTTTTTCGGTAGAGCTTTGGAAAATTCCACATGCCATATATTTCGTCCGTTTGGGTTTATTTTTTACATGGTTGGTTCCTGTGAGTTCCTAAGTGTGAAAAAATATTAAAAAATAAAATAAAAATAAAAAAGTTGCACATCTCTCTCCTCTGCACTAGTTCGGAGAGAGAGGAGAGGAGAGGAAAAATTCTACATGTCACATATTACTTCCATTTGAGTTCAATTTTTCTATGGTTAGTTTTTGTGTGTCCCTAAGCGTGAAAAAAATATCAAACAAATAAAACAAAAATAAAAAAATTCGGGGGGGGGGGGCGGGGCGCCAGCCACTCTGGCGCACTCCCCCTAGCCACCTCAGCATCGCCCCGCCATGTCGGCAGGGGGATGGCGCCAAAAAGGCTGGCGCCGTCCTGTTGAACGACGGCGCCAGCCACTCTGGCGCCCCAAAAAGGACCATTTTTGGAATAAGTTTTTCTAGGGATCTATTTACGAAATAAGTTTTTCAAAAGGACCAAAATGTGAAAAATCCAGCAGCCCCAGAGTACAGGAGCTAGTATATAGCGTCGTTCGTTGTCCGTACGAGGAGACAAGTGTAGGTGTACATCTTTGAATGTCACGTGTGTTGGACTACATACGAAACGCGTTAGCCTCTGCTTTCGACCTACTTCTAACAAAAGTACGCCACTACCTCCCGTCTTAGAATGTTGCTACTTGATATAAGACGTTGTATCATCTAATCTCACTGTTTTCGTCTTAGAATATGTTATTCTAGTACGAAAATATGGCATACTTATAGTACGGTGAATTTGGATAGACATAACATCTGTTACTACATTAACTTATTCTGAGACGAAGGGAGTGCAAATTTAGCAGCCACACCAATTGCTACTAACCACCGGCCTGCCTCGCGGCCTCGCCCTGCCAAGCTCGCTGGCACGCCGCCGACATTTCTATGCTTTGGATAGAAATGGTTAGTTTGTGAATGGGGATCGTTGAATCGAGTGTGGCATGCGGCTACGACAGCGGAGCTGTGGGTGTCGCTATTTGGTTCAAGGGTATAATAACCATTGGCATTTTCTCAGTAATTTCGTTCATTTTTTTTCACTCTCTTATTCTGGGCCCACTAAATGCCCATCCAAAGTAGGGGCAAACTTCAGCCTCATTTCAAAAAGGCAGGGACAGAATGACAAAAGGTTAAAAAAGCGAGAGCAAAATTACAATTGCATATGAAAATAGGGATTAAAACTCATTTACCATTTTCAGTTCAGAGCAATTACACTTCTGTTCGTTTTTTTTGGCATCCATGATCCATCCCATATGTTGGCTGTTGGCACACACGTGACAACAACTCCACATGAGCGTGCCGTTTCCTGCTTCACATGCTGCCGGCAGCACTAAATGCTGTGATGTCCGTTACTATTGAAGAGTTATATAGCACGAAAAAATTCATTAGCTTGTGATTATTTGAATTTTAGTTGTTATAAACTTAAAAAATAGATTTTTCTAATATTTGGAACAACTTCCATATACATTTTTTTTATAAAATGCTACTTTGTCCAAAAAAGACAAAACTCTAGCTACAAATTTAAACACACATGTATTCATATTCTTATCTAGGATTGGAATTTTTTTTCTCCTCCGTCCCACATCACAAAATAGCAATTCCTAGAATTCTAAGAAGGAAGTAGTGGAGAGTAAAAATAACCAAAATACCTCTTATTATTGAAAAAAGTAGTAATAGTGAATTAGTGATAGGTAGGTAAAGAGTATTTAAGAGATAAAACTTCTCGTTTTATGTGCTGAGAGTAAGTAGAGTGGTAAAAGTTGATTTTTTTTATAAAATTCAAATTCTAGAATTTGAGTTTTTTTTGGGATGGAGGGAGCACGTGCTAACGAAATTAAGGTTAGAAAAATAATCATGACAGAATGGTCCTGCTCCCAAGCACATCACAAATAACCGAACCTTAATTTCCACTTTCCTGCCCAAAGACCCAAACCGTCCCAAAACGTACGGCGACACAGACAGGCAACGCATTCAAGTACGAGAGGCCACCGTATCGGACCACGTACATATACGTAGTACTCCGTACTTATTACGTACGTATACACGTACGAAACCATCGTCGTCTTCTTCCCGGGAACCAAACCGATTTCTTTCTTGCCTCCTTGACCACACTATAGCTAAGTCCCTGTTTATTTCCAAAAACAAAAATTTTCACACTGTCTCATTGAATATTTGATACATGTATGGAGTATTAAATGTAGGCAAAAAAAATTACATAGATTACATGTAAATTACGAGATGAATCTTTCAAACCTAATAGATTGCGTGTAAATTACGAGATAAATCTTTCAAACCTAATTGAGCCATGATTTGATAATGTGGTGCTACAGTAAACATTTACTAATAACGGATTAATTAGGATTAATAAATTCATCTCCAGTTTTCTGGTGGAATTTATAATTTATTTTGTTATTAGACTACGTTTAATACTTCAAATGTATATTCGTATATTTAATGTGACCACCAAACCTATAAATTTTACCCGACTAAACAAAGCCTAAGCTGAGCCGAGCTGAGCTATCCTCCATGGAAGCCAAATTAAGATAGGAGGAAAGCTTGAGCTGAGCCAAGATCTCTTCGATCTTCCATGGAAGACTACGAGAGTACCATCACTGCGAGGCTGTACCATCCCAAATAATGGCTCATTCAAGTGACTGTACGAACTCGAGTCAAGAGGAATCCAGATGTGCATGACGCCATTGTCTGCATTCAAGATCTCCATTTGCCAATTTGCCAGCCATTGTGGCTGTGTGTTTTGGTCTACTGCTTCTCCTGCCTCCCCCCACTGTTCCCACATGGCCACATGCACAAACATGTAATCTCAAAATCATCATCCAGTTTAATAAGATTACACTTAATTAACAGTAATAATAGTAACTAAATAGTGGCAGTAAGTCGCAGTAATTTTACATGACACTGGACAAACCAAGCAGTACAAACTAGAAAGAGAGATTAATATGATGCGAGATTATTCGATTAATTTTGGCTCCTACGTTGAGTTTTTTCTCTTTTTTTTTAGAAGACCAGTTTCCGACGTGGCAGGCGGAGGCCGACGTCGGCGAGCTCGCGGATGGTGTCGGCGACGAGGTCCTTGAACACCAGCCGCTCGATCTGCAGCACGGCGTCGGCCACCTCCGCGCCGGGCAGCAGCTGCGACGACGACGGCGGCCACCGGTGGTGGTCGGCGGCGAGGTCGCGGACGACGCCGCCGCGGATCAGCTCGTTCAGGTCGAGGTCGGCGTCCGGCGCCGCCACGGGCTCGCGCGCGCGCCTCACCTCGGCCCAGACGTGGTCCACCAGCTCGCCGCCGCGGAGCCACGACACCGGGTCCCACGCGCAGGCGGCTCGCCGGCGGTCGAGCGCCTCCACCGCCGCGGCGCAGAGGAGCATCCGGTGATGGGGGCACGTGTCGTCGTCGCCGCCGGTGGTGGTCTTCGCCGCCGCGGCGTACACGGCGGATGGGTCCCGCGTCGTCCGGTCGAACACCTTGACGACCTCCGCCACGTAGGCGTAGTCCGGGTCGACGTCCGGGCCCACCGTCCACGTGTCCCACTGGTCGTCGTCGTCGTCTTGGTCGGACGCGGACGCCGTCGCGGCGTGCGGGGCCGGGGCGGCGGCGCCGAAGAAGATGGCGCGCTTCGACCCCGACGACGACGGCGAGTCCTCGTCGGCGAGGAACGCCGCCGCGTCGAGCACGGACACCGGGCTCGGCTGCTGGTCGTCGCCGGCGGTGAACGCCTGGATGCTGCTCAGCAGCTTGCCGCAGCGCTCGAGAAGGCCGCGGTCGGTGCGGAGCTCGTCGGGGCGCGCGCGCTGCTGCATTGCGAAGCTTTCGTTAGACGAGAGAAATTCCGAAATGGTGGCCGCCATTGGAGGTGGAGGAGGGCTCACCTCGAAGTCCCAGCGGGAGGAGGCGCTGAGTGAGCCGCTGCTGGTGCCGTCGGAGAAGGTGGTGGACGCGTCGTCGTCGGGAGACAGCGCCGCGCTGCCGTGACCTCCGCGGCGGGCAATGCGGGAGCGGTCGCCGGTGCTCGGCTTCCTGAGCGGCGGCTGGTACCTCGGCGACTGCGCCGGCGAGACGCGTCGCTGCGGGGACTGAGGGCCGCGTCGAGCGGGGGAAGCCGGGCTCCGTGCGGGCGACGCGGCGCGGTCCGGTGAGCGCGGGCGCCGGGCATTGTCGGCGTCGACGCGGACTCGGCGGGTGGGCGACGTCCGCGACGCCGGCGGCTGTGGCGGCCGCGACGAGGGCCGCATGACGACGATAGGAGGCGGCGGCGGCTGGGTGCGTAGCGACGAGACCGGCGGCGGCGGGGTGTGGCGGAGGAGGCCCTTGAGCTGGAGCGCCTCCAAGATTTGCTTGAGCGTCTCCAGATCCCTGGCCGGCTCGGCGATCCCGCGCTTGCGGAGGCGCCGCTCGATCTCGCCGTAGAGCGCGATCTCGCCGTGCCCCGCCGCGGCCGAGTCGACGACGCGCTTCGCGGGCTCCGGGAACACGTCGTGCGCGTCGAAGCGGCTACGCCTCTGAATCCCACCGCGCGGGCACGCGGGATCCGGCGCGCGCCGCAGCGCCGCCTCGACCGCCGGCGAAGACGGCCTCTGCTGCTGCGGCGTCACCGGCGGCGAGGGCCTCTCGAAGAAGCTCGGGTCAACGAACCTGAAGCAGGCCGGGTCACGCGGCACGCGCTCGGACGCCGACCGCCGGAGCTCACCCCCACACGGCGCCGCGTCCCGCTCGTCCGGAGCGCCACGCGGCAGCGCGTCGAGGCCCATGAGCCGCGCGACGACGCTGGGCGAGCGTCGCTCGTCCCCGCCGCCGGCCCCCGGGGACGGCGGCGCGGCGGGCGACGTCCGGATGTCGCGCGGCCGCAGCTTCCCCCTGGCGTCCACCACCGCGCGGCTGTCCAGCGACAGCCGCGGCAGCCGCCACACCGCGGGCGCGCCACCCCCGTCCTTCGTCTCCAGCGGCGGCAGCTGCAGCGACGGCCTCGGCGCAGCCGGTGGCGTCATGTCGGGCGACGGCAGCGGCGTCGCCCGCTCCGGCGACCGGTCCAGCTGCATCGACCTCTCCGACGGCGTCGCCGACCCCTGCACACACACCACACCATTCCCACATCAGCAACCCCGTGAAAACGAAGCCACCATTTCAACCGGAGAGAGATGGCGAGAGGGACGAACGCTGGAGGATGACAGGAGGCGGCGAGGCTGGTGATGGAGGCGCTTGCCGGAGAGTATCTGCGGGCGGTCGAACAGGTGGAAGAACCCGGCCATGCAGCCCTGGTGCATCCGCCGCTCCTCCTCCTCGTCCGCGCCCATCGCCACCATCTCTCCTCTCCTCCTCCTCACCTCTCCGTCTCCTCTCCTCGCGGCGGCGCGGGCGGCGCTCTGTGGGTGTCTCGGCGTGTCGCTCGCCGTCGACGAGGGCGGAAGGAGGAGCTCCCGCTTTTGGGACGATTTTAAAGCGGGGGGGCGGGGGGACGAAATGACGGTACTACCCCTCGGTCTTCGCGGTATTCGCGGTACATTGCCATCGCGTCCTGTCGACGCGTCGGGGTACGCGCGCACGCATCGGGCGAGACGTTGGCCTAGCTGGCCGTGCAGGTGGATGACAGGTGGGACCCACATGTCAGCGTCTCATGGTGGGTGCTCGTGTTTAATATAAAAGGGGGGTGTCAGTGCGGGCTCGTGGGCGTACCGCTTTTACAGCTAAGACGGTCGTTATTGTGTTTTAAGTAGGGGCGTTTGTTCTACGACAAGCATAATCTTGTGTGTGTGTGTGTGGGCGTGATTTGTTCACAGATGGATCAAGCGTTGGTGACATCATTTTGGCACGTATTACAAAAGATAACCTTTTTTTTTGTTGTATAACGATGTGGCAATGTTTTTTTAGCTTGAAGAAATCAATTCATCATTGATATCAATGAAAGAATTTCATTAACAGCATACTACGTCCTACTCCCTCTATATGTATAGAAAGTCATTTAGGACAGCGACACTATCTCCGAAACACAACTTTGACTTCTTATTTCTATAAAAATATTTATTGAAAAATGATATATGCATACTTTTATAAAAGTATTTTTCAAGACAAATCTATACATATAATTTTTACATTTTCAAACTCAACAGCTTAAGAGTTATTCATGATTTATATTCCTAAGGTTTGACTGAAACATTGTCCTAAACAACTTTATTTATGAGTATGGAGGGAGTATATATTACTCCCTTCTTCCCAAATTAATCATCATATAATAGAATCCAAAATTTCTTAAATTGATCATCATATAACCATATGAATATGGATTTCATCGAAAAACAATTAATGCAACATAAGAGAATATGTATATGCTAGGGTGTAATTGGTTGGTGTTTTAATCAATGCATGCATCATGAAAGAATTTGTGCATGATGTCTTGATTAATACGATTTATATTATCATTAGTCTTTGTGCATAAACATATAAGATGATCAATTTGAGATGAAAGGAGTAGTATCTAACTACCTAACAAGCGTGGTATAACATGACTTTATATCTTTCGTGTAGCTAACGCATGACGATCCTACGTAGAAAGTGGATATAGAGTTACAGCATGACGTTAGTAGGAGTATATCATTAGAGGCGGTACCACGTTGAATGTTTACAATACCAAATGCTAGAAAATAGCCTTATCGTTCAAGTCGGATCTGAACCACTGTTAGCACGAAGGAGAGAAAGAGAAAATTTAAAGCCAATGGCTTCAAATATGTCAGTGTCCCGTGCGGAAGATATATATGATAGCGTAGGAAAGAAAAGAGGTGGCTCACGAAGAAAGGGATTTGACTTAAAAAGTTTTTTTTAGGAAGACTTAAAAAGTTATAAGTTGTCATTTTGTCCACCTCACGCATATACACAGTACCGTGTCGTTGCATGGCAAGAACAAATACCATACATGTCGAGGAGTCCGACGATGGCTTCTTGGATAGTTGAATCATATCACGGCCAGATCTGGTGAGTTTAGACTTCGACGGTATCACTTCCTATGATACATAGCTTTAGCCTTTAAGATTTTTTTTAAGACAATACTCTATCATAAAGCTACACGGTCACTCCTTAACCTGTCATAAAGCTTGTTGGTATCAGTCATGACATTTAGGTCTTGTTTAGAGAGTTTAAGATTCTGAGAATCTATCAGATGGTAGCAAGTTTTTCAGAATTCGAAGAAGCTGAGTTTTTCGACTTTTGACTTTTAACTAGTTCATTATTTGAAGTCTACAACTACATATCCTCAGAATCTATGTGACAATCTAGCCTGTTTGAGAAGTTGAATATTCCGTAAGAAGTTGCTGCTATTAGAAATTTTCTTGAACATGTCCTTACTCATGTACTTCCTCCGTACTTATAAAGGAAATCGTTTAGGACAATGTTTAAGTCAAACATTGGGAATATAAATCATAAATCATAACCTTGGGAGTAACTCTCAAGTTATTGACTTTGAAAATATAAAAATTATATGAATAGATTTGTCTTAAAAAATATTTTCATAAAAGTATACATATATCACTTTTCAATAAATATTTTTATAGAAATAAAAAGTCAAAGTTGTATTTTGGAGACCGTGTCGATATCCTAAACGAATTTATTTACGAGTATGGAGGGAGTACACTTTATTGAAGACATACTATTAGGGTTGAGTACTTGCGTACATGCATTCAACTTGTAGTTTAAGAGAGAAAACTGACATGCAAACCGGCATGAGTCGATCGTCAACGCGAAACAGATCAAGCGGAAGGTTTGTGACGCAGATCGATGAATGAACCAATTGGTTTTGGAGTCTCGAATCCCTGAAGGCATTAAAGGACGAAGTACACATTGGGGGTACATGCAAAGTATGCAACGTTGCAATGCCAAATTGAGTGCTTAAATGTGTGGATCGAGCTAGCATAGCACCTTTTGTTTTTTTTTTCAGGTTGAGCTATTTCTTTCACAGCAGTAGTACTGATTAAGTACCATAGCATTACTCGGTTGGTAACTTGGTATCAGTAGTAAATAATACTAGCTCTGTTCCCTAATATAATAAATTATTCTAACGTTTGACCACTCGTTCTATTAAAAAAATTGTGCAAATATAAAAAACGAAAAGTTGTTTTTAAAGTACTTTGGATAATAAAGTAAGTCGCAAATAAAATAAATAATAATTCTAAATTTTTTTAATAAGACGAATGGTCAAACAGTACAAACAAAATGTCAAAAATCCCTTATATCAGGGGACGGAGGGAGTAATACTAACACTTGGACCGATAATACTTGTCGTTTTAGAAAAAATGTGAGGTCAATGTTTAGAATAATTTTATAAATTATTTTTAAAATATTTGTCTTTTTAAATATGGTGAGTACATATATAAATTAGTCTTAAAAAGTATTTTAATAAAATCATATATTCGTTAACATTTTTATACATATTATAATGAAAAAAATGGGTTGTTTTTAAGACCGTATTCTTGTCTAAAACGATAACGATAAGTATTATTAACTCATAGGGAGTAGTATGTACTTCTACTAAACGAGTCAAGCATCCTCGCAACGCGTTCAAAAATTCAGCAACAGCGAACACTCGCGACAAGTTAGTTGGTAGGTGCCTTTGCTACTTATTTTCTGATGAACGGATGAATGGACGAAAGAATGGTTTCGGATAATAATTAGAGAGTATGAAGAAAGGACTAACTACTGTAAAGCATAAAAATGAGCTTAAAACAATATTCTAAAATCTTCATATGTACAAAGTAATTTTTCGGGGATAGAAGTTCCGTTTTGGAGCTTGGAAAACATGCTCGTTAATCCATTCATCGGTGATGTTTGTTTATGATTAAGATAAAGATAAAGTCACCGTACACAAAATGATAAAGCCATTAAAATATAATTAATTATTACAAACTTAAATTTTTTATTTATGTGATATTCTAAAGCAATCTTATTGTAGAAAGTTTTTTTTACGAAACAAACTACTTATTAATTTGAAAAACCTGCTAATGGTAATAAAAAAAAATGTATCTTATAATCGAAAAGAACAGGCTGGCGATATTCTTTTCTAATCGAGATACATATTTTTCCTCCATTTCTATTAGCACACATTTTAAACAACGATATATTTCGTGACAAAAAAGATCTATATAGAAGTTGCTTTACAAATATCAAATAAACTTATTTTTTAATTTTGTAGTTATTAAAAATCAATTAATCACTCACTAATAGTTTTTTTTTCTTTTTCATATTATGTACACTAACGTCATTTTCATTTTCATCGGTGTCAAACACCACCGTATATTATGTATATTATTCTGAATGGAACAACTTCATGTGAATTTAACGACAATCTTGTAAGAAATTGTACAAACCAAAAAAAAACCGCGTTCAAAGCATCGGTCGTTGCAAGACGCAGTGTGTTACAATAATTGCTTATTAATAGTATAATAAGTAATTATTGTATGAATTAATGTAATAGCTAATTCATACAATAGTTGCTTACTATACTATTAATACCTAGTCTCACCTGTCATACACACATTATTTCTTAGAGTCCGTGCTACAGTTAGCTACAAATCTGTAGCCCGCCTCTTGTCTCTCTTTATTTATCTTTTTAAAATATATTTATAGCTGGTTTATAGCCCATTATTGTACGTGCTCTATGAAATTGTACAAACAAAAAAAAAAACCCGGCGTTCAAAGCATCGGTCGATCGTTCGCCTCGGAGACGACGACCTGCCGGCCGCCGGCGCCCGCACCACGCACACTCAGGACACATGAGAGACCGCGTCTCCGCCCCGCCCCGCACGCTCGTGGCGCGCGCCGTCCGTCACTGCAGCCGCCCGGCCGTCGCGCGCGCCCGCGCACGGCCTCCGAGCCGCGCGGCGCCCGCCACCCCGCGCGCCTGCAGGGCGCGTTTGACCGCGCGCGCGCGACGCCGAGACCACCGAGATCACGGCGACTGCGCGCGCGTACGTACGGTGGGAAAAAAAAACAAGAAAAAAGGGCAAAAGCGCCACACGCCGTGGCATACGCCATGGCATGGCATGCCAGCCACCACCGCTACATACGGCTACTGCGGCTGCGCGTGTTAACAGTTGGAAGAGGACGCAGCCGTGAACGCACGCGCGTGTCGCATCCTCTGCACGCTTTGCCGACGGCGAGCAGGCAGGGCAGCCACAGGCGGCCCGGCCGGCCGGCCGGAGGGAATCCGATGGCCGGTGCGTGCAGCGCCAGAGGCCCAGAGCAGAGCAGAGCATCATTAAGGTCTTAATTAAACTACATCGAGGAGGAGGACCAGTTTAGTAATAGTAGTAGTAGCATATTTAGCGTTAGATCGCTTAATCAGTGTTAGATCCGAGTGCTCTTAATTACACATTTACTATACTTAACAACAAAAAGAATCATGTCTTTTTTTACTGTAACCAGGGTGCGTGTTGCGTGGCTGCACCGCATCAACCACACCTTTTCCTCGCTGCCGGCGAACGCACACATGACTCTGCATTTGCACCATACAGTTTAGTTGTAGTTATGGTGCTAGTAATGATTTGTTAGTGATGTACTGATACGTGAAACTCTTATGAGAATAAATCTAGAACTCCTCAATTTAATTTTAAGAGTTATGGGATCTGGAGTTAAGTTGTGGAGTATCCAAAACCTAACTCAATCTTCTTAGTTCATTTTGCAAGAACACTTTCAGTCAGCTTCTTACTCATATTTTAAGTGAATGTGAAACTATTTGGTTGGGCTCCATCTTAAGAATAGGTGTAGCTAGAGTTGAAACTTTGCAACAAATTCTTACTATCATCTGATTTTGAGAGGCTGGTATGTGAGACACCTCACAGCTCATAGGCTCATACATGGAATACATAGAATATGCCAATTATCCATAGGGCAATCCCTCATCTATTCTAAATATAACATATTTTAGTTGGATGTAACATATTCTCTATTACTACAAATTTAGGTGGTGTTTGGTTGAAGGGACTAAAGTGGGGCTAAACTTTAGTCCCTCTCAAAAAAACATAAGTCCCTACCATAGGGACTTGTACTTTTGTGAGAGGGACTAAATTTAGTCTCTAGTTCACAAACACCCCCTTAAACAGAACCCTATTCATTTGTACTCCCTCCGTCCTTATAAAAAAATTAAGATGTGATATATTATAGTAAGAGGTTACGTTTTTTTAGGCGGAGGAAGTAATATCGCATGTGTTCCAGTTAACTAAAATCTTGTGTATCTTTGAGAAAGAGGAAGCGTATGTTATTTTAGGCAGCTTTTTTCCATTAGTACGTACAGTGATGGTGCTTACTCTACTGGTAGTAGCAGCAGCTGTAAAGCAGTGGAGTGTGCACATGGCGGGAGGTCTCTTGAGCTGGAGGGCGGTCAAATCGGGCAGGGCGAGGCACAGCGCAGAGGCGGTGCCAATCTGGGCAACAATCCGGTGGTGACGCATCGGGCCATGTGTCCATTTGTCCATTTCACCGGCCATCCTCTCTCTCTCTATCTGCCTCTCGTGATGAAGCGAAGGAAAAGGAGTAGGCACGGCATGATGCAATCTGGTGAGAGCGATGATGATCTGACCGAATACATCATATGTGGCCGATCTTGAGAGGACGTGGGTCGAGCAACTTTTGCATCACCACTGCCATGCCAACGATCTTCTTGTTTCTTTCTTACTTGCACTTTATGAAAATTTGCAGCAAGGTGCAACACATTTTCGGCTCCATCTTTTGGCTTTATTTAAGAAATAAGCCAAACGATATATTCAAAAATATAAATAATTTTGAATAAAACTTTTATATACAAGTTTTAAGTGATTCAAAAACAAGGCTAAAAAATAAAGTATGATGAAAAAATTCTCAAAATCAACTTTAAATTTAAGATTGAAAATTTAAATTTTGGCTTATAAGTATAAGTATAAGTGAAAAGATAAGATTATTTTAGCAAATAGCTATTTCGGTTAGTAAGTATAATTATAGTAGAGTAGATTATAAAACTTGCATAATTAACCAAATTACTTGTTGTGTGTTTGGATCAAAACCAATATTGGAGTATGTGACTAATCAATTTCGTTGAGAAATCTTACCCTACCAACAAACTGGTATAGCGTCAGAATTTTGCTAAGCTTTAGCACTATCGATATTTTGGTAGGGTACCAATTTCAAAATTAATGGCTCAAAATCTTTTCTTGGGAGGTCGTGTGAAGTGCATGATAAGTTATAGTAGTATGATTTATGTTGTTTTTTATATCATTTTGTTGGAGTTAAGAAAACATCATGCATTACTAATGAGTACTCATTGTGTTGCATGTATCCATCAGAGCAGGTTTAATAAGATAGATTGAGCCGGCGATATGAGCTACACGTCAGATTGGATGATGACATGGACGAGAGAAGGGAGGAAAGAGGGTGCGAGCGGACGGTAAATTAGTCGCCAGCGCACACGAGCTCCTAGGCGCCTGTGCATTGCTTTTTGTCAGTGTTGCAGCGGAGTGAGAGAGGGAAGGGTAAAGAAGAAAGACATTGAGGTGATTAAAAAATTAATAAAGATATTACTTGTTTAACGTGTCAACAGCTTACTATTGTACTCTCTAACTATAAGATGACATGTACACATTTATAGCACGTAGTCGGCGATACTATTAAACCTGCTCTCAGTTTATCCAAATCAAGTGCAAAATGATGGCTAACGAGAGATATCGGTGCAGCCATGCCATGCTTATACACGATGAGTGTCACACATCGATTCCTTTATAATCAAGGATGACCCTTTTTGGCAACATGGGGCTATGACTTAGAATCTATAGCTATGGAGGTAATTAAGTACAATTTTATGCGTGGGATCATGAACTTGTACCAAAACAATTACAACATGTTGCAAATAAGTAACCAATCCAGATAGAGTCATGGGCAAGCACACTGCCCATGTAGCACATGGGAGAGTAAACTATATATTACTCCCAAGTCACAGCTAATTAACTTGATTTATCATGCTTTTATTTGTGGGGAACATCAATCATTGAACTAACTCAGTTAACAATAAACGGTTTCATCACCGTATGAGTTATGATTAATCAAACAGCCACTTGCTTGATCTAATATTATCATTATTAGACACTCTGCCATTTACCCATTCCTAGCTTTTCTTTATTGCTCCAATTTTACCAAACAACCATATAGGAGAAGGTTTTTTTTTCCAAGTGGCCAGATATGGAGCTTCATCTATCACTGCCATGGGGAGCTTCCTCCACAGAGCATCAACCAGCAACTGCCTGGCCAAAGTGAGAAAAACTACACTGTTCTTCAAGGCCAAAACGTCCAGATCACATGTCACTGCATGATAGTTTGCATGCATAGATGTGGCATGTAGTAGGGGCCATCTCAGCCTTCTTGGAGGGTAGCCACAAGAGGGCAGTGGTTCTTTGCAAATTGCAACCCAAGATCCATCAATTACTATAGAACTACCAAACTAGTAGTACTGTCCCCGTTCTTTTCTGATTAAGGTACAAAGTTTAGCCGGTTTCTGTTAGCATGGTTCTCAAACTGCTAAATGGTGCATTTTGTGCGAAACATTTTATATAGAAGTTGCTTTAAAATATCAAATAAATCTATTTTTCAAGTTTTATAATAATTAAAACTCAATTAATGTTGGTTAATATTCTTTTCCTGTCCTAACTTCATCTCCATCATCCTTAGTACAAATGAATGCCACCTAATTAAGGTGGCAGGAAATGTGAGGAGGGAAATTTGGAGGGAGAGAAAGGCGCATTTAATTAGTGACAAGATCTCGGCATCAAAGGGTTTAGGTCCCCATTTGGAGGTGTAGGGGCTGGAATAATGACCTCCTTTCTGTGAGCTTGACACTGTGTATACATGAACGGTCCCCGGTAATCAAACAGATGAACTCTTGAATGGTCATAGCAATGATAGTATAGAGAGGCATGCTATATTTGGTCTATGGATCAGGTCATCGCATTGGCTTGATCTCTCCACCTTGTACCGAAAATGTTGAATAGTGGGTGGGGGTGGGGGGGATTTATAGTTACGAATCTAGATAAATAGAATGGAGAGATTTAAGAAAAAGAGTTTGAATATGGTCACTCTAATCTCGTTTAAATCTCTCGCGCAACATACTTTAGGTATTGTTCGGTTAATCTCTTTTACAAAGAGAGAGATTGAGAGGATTTATTTCGTATATGCTATTGATCGAGTTATTGTATTAATCCTCTTCAATCCCCTCTAGTCCCTCTCTAGTAAGGATTAACCGAGCAAGTGCTGAGCGGTTTAATTGTAGAGAACTGGGAATTAATATGTGTAATTGTATCCTACCACTGTCAGAGGATACTGTGGCATGCAGTGGGGCCAACTTGGCAGATGGATCAAGAATGCATGCATGCAAAGCAATGCAACTGCCGATCCACTGATCTAGCGCCAGTGGATTTCATCGCTTAAAACTTCCAAAAAAATTTCTTCTCTCTCTCTCTCTCTCAGATCAGAAGAAGCCAGAGTGGTCAAAGATTTGGTCAAGGCATAAATCAATCATTAAAAAACCTTAGCTGCATGCATGCGTGAATGGCAGGGTTGGTTGGTTTTGTTTGTTCAGACTTCAGAGCTTCAGAGCAATACACAGATCGAACCGGACAAGTGTATGTGAGTTGTGAGTGTGAGTAGCTTTGGGTCAGGTCAACTGATCCAGCTGCAGGGTCAGCGGCTCAGCGCTGAGGCAGAGTACTTAAAGACGCTTGTTGGCTCACTGAAGGCTGAGAGAGTGAATTCATTGTGGTTCGTGGTAGTAAGTGAAATCTTGTCACCGGGTGGTCATCAGAGAGAGAAAAAATTGACATTGCCTTCCACTGTAGGAGTACTATAGGAGTAGGAGTATTTGTTAAGACAAGGCAAAACTATAGGTGCATTCTTGTGAAAGATAATACTCCCTCCAACTCTAATTCAGAATGGGGAAATATCGAGGGAAACCAGGGAAAACTTAGATCATTACTTTCTCAAAGAAAAAACTTAATCTAGGAGAAGATGTCTATATTCATTGTACTAGTAGTCATATCTCTTTTAGATTGAGTTTTTTTACGGAGGGAGTAATCTTGGTTCTCCTATGTTCTAGCAATTGCGCTCCCTAGACCACTACCATTTAGTTAGGTAGGGACAATCAATCCATAGTTACGGGAATAACGGAATGCATGGGGGTCCAAAAAAATAGAAAAATGAAGATTTTCTATGAAATCCTTTCTTTCCATAGATGTATCTGGTCTGAGACGGTACAGTACTCTACGAGAGGAATGCAATGGATTCATGAAAAGGTTGATAGGGATAGATACAAGTATGAAATATTCATACCAAATATTAAGTCTGAACCTAACTTTGTTTGGGTTAGAAAAAATGAGAGGCAAATTTCAAGTTAATAGTGTCAATGGTACTATTCACTCAAAATTTATCTTTTTTTACTCCTAAATAAAGTTAAGTTTGAACTGGATATTTGATGATTTATTCATACAAATTTTTAGGTTTAGTTTTCACAGTTTATTTGATGGTTTTGCCCAGTTATATCATTATTCAAAACATAAGCAATTCTATGGATTTTAACAAAAGTTAAGTTTGAGTGGAAAAAACTAATATGCCTATGGTAAGATGATGGTTAGAGTAATATGGAAGAAAATTAAATGATGATTGGTTGATAGGACACATAATTCCATAGAGATACTTGTATTTTGATATATATTTTAAATATTAGAAATACTTATATTTTAAAACGGAGAAATAAAGTTTACTGCTACCACTATTCAACGAAGAGATATAACTCAAGACACCATGTATGCAATCTCTGACTCTCTTATTGTCATGCTTCAGGAAGAGACAAAGACCAAACACTACAAAGAAACAAAGTATTAGTGATAACACAGCAGCAGTACAGTATAACAATAATCTGATCCATTCCAGATGAGATGGATATAACTACAGAGACGCTGAGAACGAAAGCTTAGAAAACGGAGACAGGTGTCGCATGCTCATTGGAAAGAAAGAGAAGAAAAAAGAGAGAGAGAGAGTGAGAGAGAGAGAGAGAGGGACAAGGCAGTG
Organism: Oryza sativa Japonica Group; assembly: GCF_034140825.1. Classification (NCBI taxonomy): domain Eukaryota; kingdom Viridiplantae; phylum Streptophyta; class Magnoliopsida; order Poales; family Poaceae; genus Oryza; species Oryza sativa. The sequence goes on from NC_089045.1 coordinate 24,191,443, forward strand.
GCGTGCTCACGTGGAGGGTGGCCAGTGTCCACGTGACAACGTGCATGCCCATGCTTTGCTTCCAAAGCAGCCAGCACACGCAGCCGAGATCGATCCGGTCGTCGTCTCGTCAACTTTTCTTCTTGCTGACTTGCTGCGTAGTACTACCTCTTGTTCCAAAATACAAAAAGCAAAATAATACTAATAATAATAAAATATACCTACTTTATCAAATCCAAATACAACTATTTCGTCATTGTATCTATTCCCAATATAATTATTCTCTACTTTCACAAACTCAATGCAATCATTACTCTGAAAATTAATTTATTTTGGGACATACGAAGAAAGCTAAAAATGAGCTTAATATGGGACAGAGGAGCTAGTTGCTATCGCCCGTCTCTTTCATTTTGATCTTACAGATTAGTAGTACTTTTTTAAAAAACAATTTGAAAAACTGGATAAGTTAGAACAAATTGACTAATAACATCAAATTTTCATTTTTTTTGGTAAATAACTTTGTTCGAATTCTATCGGTTTCTGTTGATAATCGATCGGTTAATTACCCGTTCACAGTATTGCACGTATGTATTTTTCTCCACTAAATTGGTATAGGTACGTCTGTCAAGTAAATCGATGAAAAGGCCGATACAAATGTCTCGTATGATTATTGCTCTGGGTGTAAAAAAAACAAATTATATTAGAAATATAAAATATTTTTTTTGCGAGGAAGAAATATACAATATATTCAAGGACGGGTTCAGTAATAATTTAAAAGGGAGGCTCATCATCGTTTCCCCTTTCTATAGGATCCAACGATGATGGTAGGGGAGCTTGAGCCTCCGGATATTCATATTGCATCTGTCCCTGAGTATATCATAGAGATACAAAACGGATGACATTAGACCATCTTGCAAATTGCAAGGGAAGAAGCAATAATCAATCAATCAATCACACGATATGCTGCACGCCTGCACCTACATGAGATTTGGACCGAAGTTGGTTTTTGGGAGAGAAAAAAACCGCGGGAACCCACACTGCCGGCCCCACCCGACCACTCATTCAAACGCAAGAACCAATCATGGCTGGACGCATGGACCCGGTGCTCCTATCCATTCAAACGGACCAAGATCCAGACTTTTCCCGCGCCCCGTCCATTGGCGCCATAACCGTGGGCGTGGTCCACACAGAGATCTGCATATGCTTTGGCGCCATCAGCAGTATCAATGGAGAGAGAGAGAGATAGTGATGCACTGTTCATCACAAATTATTAGTAGTTCGATCTTTCTATCCATTCTGCAGGATGAACACGCCATGTTGCAAATGGGCGATGATCATCTCTGATCTCTGCAGCTAGCCAACATTCGTTTCAGTGATCCCCATTCCATCCCAAGCTGTTGGCAGCCTGCCCACCTAAGCAAACGGTATAGTGAATGTGTATACTGAAATAGTACTAAATATGATGGTGCTTTGATCTTCTTTCAATGGCAAAAAATACGTTCATTCATGAGTGATGGTGCATGCATGCTTTGACGGTTGGAGACACATTTACTCATTTAAAGCATATATATACATAATCCTTGTGTCATACTAGTACATTAAGAAAGATGGAATCAAATTAACTAACAATAATGGTATGGATAAAAGGTTGAGCCCTTATACAACCATACAAAAGCAAAATTAAGATAAAACATGAAGATAATTTTTTTTTGGGTGAGCCAGTAATACATTTTAGATGCCTATACGTACGGACGTCTAAGACACCGCCACATGTGGATACCTGACAGGTGAATCATTTGATCACTGAACGTCATCAAGATAATGTTAAACCCCACTTGTCACATATAGGATCCAATAACCTTACTTTTATGTTAAGAACGGAGAAGAAAAAAAAAGATAAGAAAACGACTATACAGCTGCCACCCCACATTACCATGTCTCATCTGGTGATCACATAAGCTAGGTACCTCTCTCTCACCTCCCAAAGCTATGTCCAACTATATATCCAAGGGGTCCCCTAAAGGCTTTAGCTCAAGACAAGGAGGAGAGGAAACCGGGATAAAGTTGGCATTTGCATATGCATGGACCCCAAACTAAACCCTACTTTAGCATGTGGTGATGTGAGCTCAAAAACCCTTTTTCCCCTGTGGCCCTCCCCATGCATGCATCAACGTTAGCTACATAGATAGGCACTTTGTTGCCACCTTTTCCTTCGATCTTCCGTTGTTTGCTACTCCTAGTTTGCAAGGGAGGGAATAATGGTGTCACAATCATCGATCCATGGAAAAGAACACCCTTGAATAAAGCTTTTGGTTTTGCATGCACATGCTTTTGATAGCCAAGTCTGGCTTATTTTTGATCATATCAAGTCAACTATAAGAGTGTATATAATTTGTGGTTTAGTAGTGTGTGAGAACCTATGAGTATGCCCTGCAAATGTGTCTGAGTTTTCACGCACCACATTATTATATATTGAAGAAGAACATAAGGATTATATAATGCCGCTTTTTAAATAAGTCTTCGTAACTCGTAAGAAATGGCCAACCAAAAAAGGGTTATTTCATTCTTAATTATTATGATCGAGGATATATATGCTTTTAGCATAACACGTCTAGGGATTAGTCTAGAGTCGACAGCTACGTGAAGCATAATGATAAGATATATCTCATTTTAGAGGCATCTTGTGCCGATATTTTTCACAACCAATATATAATCGCGCGCATCAGAGTCAAGCCATGTCGTCTAACGCCCTAACATGAGAGGTGGCTCCGCTGCTATTTTTCAAATAAATGAAATTTGCCGGAAATCATAACAATTACTAATAATATATGGGGGTAAGCCACATGAACTGAACAGTATACCACAGTGACGAGTACCATCATCATGATAGTGATGACCTCGGCAAACAGCCTGTGCCCTGCCCCATCATCCATGAGTCCATGACCATCATCATCCTGACATTGTGACATTTCTCCCTCTCACCTTTCAGTTATACACGCATCTATGATCCTTCTCTCTCGCATCATCAAATCCCAAATCGCACGAGAGAGAAGCAAAGAAAAAGAAAAGCCTGTGATCACGCAGTGTGCACGAGCCAAGCACAAAGCCAAAGCGAAACTATGCCCTGGCTTTTGTAAAGCCAACACCAATGGCCTTTTCCATGTACAGATCTCACCAATCAGCTCACCCTCTCAAACACATCACATGCAAACACGCATGCTTTGCATCCACAGATATGCGTAAAGGTTTGGTTGGGTTGATCCTGGCCGTCCGATGGGCCATCAAGGGTGTGAGATGGGTTGTCTAGATTATTGCAATTTGCAAAAGTGTCTGTAACGTATCTAGCAGCTGTTAACCTCTTCTTGGGTCACTAGCTAGAAGATGCCTGATGAGTGATGTGAATGTGAGTGACAGTCAGTTGAGAGTAAGTTTACTACTAGCTCCAAATCATCTATAGTCAATACAATAGCTAATTTATACAATAGTTGCTTACTATATTATTAATATCTGGTCCCACATGTCACACACATATTACGTCTTGGAGTCCATGTTGCAGCTGGCTATAGATCTATAGCCCGCTGCTCTTCTCTCTCTTCTTTTATCTCTTTAAAATATATTTATAGCTGGTTTATAGTCTGCTATTGTACCTGCTATAGAGAAAGAGAACGCATATGAAAAATGAGATCAAAGAAGTTGTGTGAGAGAGAGCACATTTCCCAATCACTCAGCTCTCATCTCAGTGTCATTCACTTTTTTCTCTGCCACATTCCTTAGTCTTTCCAGCCCCTCTCTCTCCTAAGACCAGCGTATACTACACTGATTAGGCCCTTATTTTATAATTTGGTAGTGTACCACCATGGTTACTGTTACTATTACTGTGATTTACTGGAGCATTAGGACTCACTATGTTCCTTTCTACTACTCCTTCTGTCCCTTAAGTTGTCTAGCAAAGATTAGGAATAATGGGATATATTTTCATTCGGTTATTTTAGTGGTCGAATTTTAATTTTTAAATTGCTTGAATTCCTCTTCTAAGTATCTAATTGGATGAACATTCTTAGATTTTCGTATGTAAGAATCAATGTCTTAAAAATACTTGTATTGTATACTACAAAACTTAAATCCTACAAATGTTTATATTTTTAAACGGAGTGAGTAGTACCGCTAGATGACTGGATCTGTGCAATGAACTTAAACATTTCCATAAGATTTTTAATGTTGCTACTTTAAAGCTGAAAATATTCAAGTTCAGAAAAACCATCAAGCATCAAATTCAGGTTCATTGCATCTTCTCTAGTTTATGTATCCTAAAAAAAATGTATCCTAGGTCATCAAGGACATATACTGTGTTAGTACTCAATAGTCAGTGTAGTAGTGATACTGTGGATGCATTCGCCATAGATGCATGTACACACCATATGCATATATGCTGTGTGGACTACTCTCATATGCCCGGTGAACCATTGATTCCTTTGGCAGCAAAGAAAAAAGAAAGAAAAGGAAAATATTTAGGCACTTAGCAAGAAATGTTCAGTGTTACTCCAGGCATTAATTAGCTGGTGATTTGCCTGATTGGATGGCTCATGGATGTTTACTGTTTGAGCCAACGGAGAAGAATATACAAACAGTGAAGCAGTTTGAGCTGATCAGCTAATACATGCTTGTGATATACTGACAGTGCTTGCAGTCTAATCTTTTGCCAGAGCCCTTGACACCAACGGATCTTTTTAATTAATCCAATTATGTTATCACTTAACCACCGGCCCAAGAGGGCTCTGGCAATGTTCTCTGTCTGATAGTGTGGTTGTTCTCTGTGTGTGTGTAATCTGTAATTGGGAGATGTGCTTCAATCATGGTGAACATGGGAGTAAGTACTTGTTGATTCCTCCTATTATCAGTCAGATGCAGGGAATGGGAGGCTACTCACACAGTCACACCTTTGTTAATTACTACTAATACTAGCAGTAAACACAACTTCCAAAGACACCTAAGATAGTTTCTGCCTTTTTTCCCTATAGTTTCTTTCTCCTCTTCCATGTCTTTTGACACATTAGAGGATGCCGTTTTTCATGGTTCAGTAGGGCATTGTGATATTCAGGCTATAACAACCTTAGGACCAGGCCTACAAGAACACTAGAAAAAAAGTTCAGAGTAGGAATAGTAAACAGTGCATTTTTCTAGAGTAAAATGAAAAAAGTCTACAGTGAGGAGGCACTCTCACAGTGCATATTTTCCCCTTATTACATCAGGGATTTAACTGTTTAATGTTTAATTCTTTAGTTCAGGAATTTCTATTTCAGGGTGTTCAACAACTGATCTTTTCACATGCTCTATTTGGAGCATTTGGTCTCTTTTATATTCCTGCTAAAAGTAATTTTGCTTCAATAATTTTTACTATGTAAACAAGTCCTAGGTGCTACCTTTTAGTAGTAGTGACTAGGGCTAGTGAACATTGGTGATTGGTCTAGGTTGAACATTTGCTATTGGCACCAGTGAAATAAGCATGTGCCATGTTCTCTTGTGCTGAGTGGAGCATAATTGTTCAAGCTAGGTATGTGATGCCAATGGAGATCTCTAACTTGCAGTAGCCTAGTGATTTAGCAGCATTCTAGCTATAGTAGATGATAACAATATAAAGTATCTATCTTGTTACTGATTATTCCGTCTACTAGTACTAACAGCTAGATTGACATAACATCCCTTTCATTCCATCCTATACTAAATTCCTAACACTCAATGAAAACTCTGATGATCTTTCTAATTAAACAAGAAACAGTAGACCACACCTACCTCTGAAGCAACAAGCAGACAAAGGTACTATACAACAACAGATGCACCATAAAAATGCAGCCTGTTTCTGCATGGCTACATCCAACATGTGAATGAAAATGTCTGCTCACACATTAATGATGTGATCATCATCAAAATGGCCAGTATCTTAGTGGCTAGTAAGATGGAAACCTAAACATTCTTCATTAGGCTCTAAAGGATCATCAACCACTACTGATGAAAGAATTATAAACTGAAGAAAAGTTCCTCTGCAGTAGGCAGAAGTACTGTTCTAAAAGGTACTATTGCATAGCTACAACTTTTTTGACTATTTTCACAAGTTCCTTGAACCTATTTAGTTTGGGTCAAGAGCTACATCATAGTGCAATAGAATGCTATAAAATCTACTGCAACAGTTCAGTGCTCTAGCACTATGTTAAAACTATATATTGCACATATACTGAACCTTTTAGTGTGGAGTATCATTTATCATATCAGTTTGTCAGTTTGTATGTAACTATGGAGTAGTAAGACACTGTAAAAACAATGATGGTATGCACAAGAAGTGCAATTCATGGTGTGTTGGTTGCAAAGTTAATTTGCCTCTGATCACATACATATTCACCACAATCCAGGTAGGACCACATTGTCAGCTCTCTGCTTGTCCCTGTGATGTCCAATAGGAACCAGCCATAAGCTATGCACTAGTAGAGTGAGTATCATTCAGATTTCAGAGAGCTCTGCAAGCAGATGACATCACATATTTCTCACAAAAGGGCCCCACTTGCCCATTACTTATGCCATGGTCATGCCATGCCATGGCAGCTTGGCTCAGCACAAGTGATTGGTATCTTTTCTTGGTATCCCTCCCTGCAACAGAGGAATCCAGCAAGGGCATGTGGTTGCATCAGAGCAGCAATAGTTAGTTAATAAAAGCTGGAATCTTTTTTGCACAGTGGCATCATCTGTTGCTTCTGCTGTGGTCATGTAGTAGTAGTAGTATCATCAAGGATGAGTGAAATCCATGGTCCTTGCAAGCACCAAAGGAAAGGACTCATTTTGCAGCAGCCATAGCAGCAGCATCCATTGGACACTTGTTGAGATCCAGCAACAGTGAAGGGCAGCACAACAACAAGCGAGTGACACACTCACCAGCAGCCTGCAAGAGGCTCTGCTCCTGATTGAGCCCATTCAGTTGTTCTTGGCCTTGGCCATGGCCAGCCAACAGAATACAGGAGGAGACATTGCCATCAGATGATGTCCACCACATGTTCCTCCCCTTCCTCTGATGCTGATGCAAATGTTGATGCAATGCAACAGTAGCTGTAGAAGCTTCACTGTTGATGCAACTTGTGAAAAACCTTTGGCTAATCATATATGCAACCATGAACACAGGAAATTCTCTAGCTGGTAACTGTGTAACCCTCCATCTTAAGTACATATGAACATCTTGATTGCACAATGGTTTATGCAGTGAACAAAATTTCCTTTCAATGTTCATCTACATGACCATATATCTCCTTACCTGTCTAACTGTCTTTGAGAGGGGAAGAAAAAAAGAACCAATCTTTATGTGGATCTGGCTGAGATTTTTAGCTGTTCTGATGTCATCCAGACAACAATGAAGCTTACTACTACACTGCATATGCAATTGCTAACAATGAGGTAGGGGCTCCCACATCACATGGGACTGCCTGCATGAATCTCTGAATGAATGCATATGCTTTGCTTTCTCTTCAGACAATATTGCTCACTGCCCATGATGATAAGTATGCAATAATGTCATGCCCTGCAGCAAGAAATGTGCATTTGGCCTCTTATTAGATCAGATGCAGTGCAGTGCAGCTGTTGGTGGTGGTCCATGCCAGGATTGGTCTACACATGGATTCTTCCTCATAGGAAGCAGCAAAGAGTTTGATAAGTATATATGCATTTTAATACTCCTACATGAGTGATTGCTACTAGTATATAGTATATATATAGTATAGTACCTTGGTAACTGCAACCATTGTGATTGTGATGTAAGCTTACCTCATGATGGGGTTTAACTATGGTTAAGGTGAGTATCTAGATGAGTATATTACTGTTGGAAGTTGAGATTAGATAAGGGTAATCGAGGATTGATTCCCTAGATTGACGAGGATAATGCATGTTTAAACCTGCCACTTTCTCTCTATAATATTTGTGCACACGAATTACAGTATGGTCTTGCTAGCAGATAACTAGCAGAATCAAGTCATGCAATCTATTTGTTCCTTCTCCTTTTGTTTTGTTGGCTGAAAGCCTGAAAAGAAAAATGAGAGCCAAAGTGCTAGAAAGGAAAACACAATGCCTGAATTTTCTTGCCATAACATGGGAATAGTGCTTGCATTTGCAATTGATTTAAGGGTACAACAAAAAAAAAAAGAGAAGAAAAATTTGCACTACTATCTATCTTCTGTCCTGTGTCTCAACAAGGTGTTAGTACAGTCGGCAAACAATACCATGGCTGTACAATTCCATATGAAAAAAACTGGAACTAGAGCACATGAAGCACTGTAAGAAATCTTGTGTAAAATTTGAGACTTACTACCTCTAGGCAATCTATCTCCAAGCCCAAAGCACAAAGCCATGAGAGGACACAGACAAATAGGCACTGGAGCAACCTTGAAATCCTAATGCAGAGGTGGTCACACTGCAATGTTGGTCTGATCCAGCCTAGATTGCCTGTGAAAAAAGTTACTGTATTCTGTGGCAGGCAACAGTTTTGAGGATATTGTCATCTTACCCCTACCTTACAAACTAGTATGCCACTATTTTCATATGTAGAGTTAGTACTACATATGTATGCATGTTAGTTATGGTTAACCATTCTACCAAGATCAGAGATGCACCATGCCATCAATGATCTTTTTTTTTTTCATAATTTACTTATCCCTGGAAGGGATGTTTTGTCGATGTGGATCAGTAGTATTCTTTCATTTTTCACTTACACTGTAAGTCCGAGTTTAGTTCCAAACTTTTTCTTCAAACTTCTAACTTTTTCATCACATCAAAACTTTCCTACACACACAAACTTCTAACTGTTCCGTCACATCGTTCCAATTTCAACCAAACTTCCAATTTTAACGTGAACTAAACACACCCTAATATAATTTCCTTAATTCAAGAAACCTTGTCAGAACCGATAACCCCGGTCAATATACACACAATTTACCAAAATCTGCTAACTTCAAGATTCAGAGTTTCAGTGAACCTGACAAGTTATTCTACATTTCTACTCCTCACAGCCCCAAGAATGCAGATTTCTGGGAGACCTACAAACTGAACAAGCTGTTACTAGAATTCAGCAACACCATAATCTGAAGAAAATCTGTAGTGGCTACATTGGAGGCCCAATGAAGAGACAGTACTACTTGTTTACTAGTAGGGGAGAGTACTGATGAGTGTGGTACCAATGTGCCTACAGTTCTGGGGTTGTGTGAGAGTGAGGTCATCATAGAGAACAGCTACTAGCAGCTGCATGCTAGTACTGCATAGTGCATATACTGCATAGTGCATGTACATTGTACAATATACTAACATTGGGAGTAATCACACAGCTCAGCTGTCAGTGGACTATCTGTCGGCAATCTTCCCCAAGTCACCTCACTGTGTGTTGGTTCTTGACTGTAGATTCCATCTCCATATCTCTCCTCATTGTATTCTGTTTTGGCGCCACACAACCGCTCTCATTTTTGGCATGCACTTGTCAAGATCTGAATGGAGAATGGAAATTTCCCCTATTCGTCTTCTCCAGGTTTGTGGGGGGATAAAACCGTTTTCCTATGAAATTCATGTGTTCCAAATGGTTTTTTTTTTGTTGTGATTTGGACCATGATCATGGGGGCGCATTATATTTCTCAATGTGGTATCATCGGGACAAAAACCGTGTTGTTCCTTATAACGGAAAAACCTATATATAAATGAAAAAAAAGGAGAAAAACTTGACCCAAGGGAAGAAATATCTTGAAGGCATTGCGTTTAAGGCTAAGAAAAAGTTCTGAAAGACGGCTCTTATCTCTACAAGAACTCCATTGCTATTTTATTTAATACGTAGTTTAGGATAACAAGCAACAAAGGGGTCTTTTTCAGAAAACCAGGGTACAAGCTCTAGTTGGTAGCCTCACAACCAAATTACTTACCACCTTGCTATAAGCACATTATCGATGATTTCAACTCTTAGCCTATAATAAATAAAGGAAGCGAACCTAGCTGTTTAATATATCAACATAGGACACCAATTAAGGTAGTGAGGATTTTGCCCCCCCCCCCCCCCAAAACAAAAAGAAAGAAAGAAAGAAGAAGAAATAGAGGAGAGGTCTGTGGACAACTGCCAATGTTTCATTTGGGCCAGCATGACAATGACTAGAGCCTAGCCATGTCATGGCATTCAATCATTCAGTTATGAGGCTGAAACCATTTATCTGATGGTATTCAGCATGCACCACCATCAACCAACCTGGGGCAGCCTCACATGGACGGACTGCAAGTGCTGTCATCTCTCTATTCCTCCTCTCTCTCATATTCATGCTCCTGAGTTGATACACTTTTCAGTTTTCACCATGTTCTTTTAGCCTTGCAGAGGGCTCTCATTGGTGAGAGGCCGAGGCGTCCAAACAAGGCGCATGTGAGGGCTTTGTGTCTCTCAGATGAGCCAACTAAGCGTCTGATTGGTTCTTTGTTGCTATTGTTAACTTTGTTATTGCCAAAATTTTGTTAAATATATTTGTTTGGATTACTGCCAAAATTTTGTTTTAAAAAACAATTTGGTAGCGGCAATTTCTTTTACAAACTAAATCTATAACTAATATAAATATTCGTATTTTTCCGGTCGTCACATCTAATTTTTGTCCGTTTTTCGTCCATACACAATCTAATTCGGTTAGCAATAGCCAAGAAAAAAAATTGCAAAAAAAAAGAATCGGCGGCCGCCGACGCCACCGCCGCCGCTGGAGGGAGAAGAGAGGCGGCGGAGGGAGCGCCGATGCCGGATCCGCCCGCGGTGGCCGCCACCGCCAACGGATCCACCCTCGGACGAAGCCGACGCCGTCGTCGCCGCCGTTGAGAAGGTGCTGTCGCCGTCGAGGCCGACGGGGAGAGGGAGAGGGATCCATCCGCGGCCGCCGCCGACGCCGCCACCACCCGCCGCCGGATCCATCGCCGCCGGATCTAGGTCGGGAGGGAGGCGAGAGGGGAGGAGGGAGCCGTCACCGGCCCGCGGCCGCCGCCACCGCCAACGGACCCACCCGCCGACGCCGCTGACACCGCCATCACCGCCGGATCTGGGGCAGGAGGGAGGCGAGAGGGGAGAAGGGAGCCGCCGCCACCGTATCCGCTAGCAGCCGCCGCCACCACGGCCGGATCCACCCGCGGCTACCGCCGCCGCCGCCGTCACCACCGGCGGATCGACCGCGGGAGGGAGCTGCCGCCGACGCCGCCCCCACCCTCGGATCCGCCGTGGCCGCCACCAACCCGCCGCCGCCGACCCGAGAGGGAGAGGAGGAGGGGGGGCGCCGCCGCCGTCGCTTTGAGAGAGGGGATCGGGGGCGCCGGTCGCTGCTCCGCGCCGCCGCAGCCGCTCGGGGGAAGGAGGGGGGCGCCGCCGCCGTCGTCGCTCGGGAGGGGGGAGGGGCAGAGGGAGGGGGGAAATGAATCCTAGGGTTAGGGTTAGGGTTTGGGTGTATTTATTTAGGTTAGGATTAATCTGGACCGTCCATTCGATCGGACGGCTCCAGCTGCTCCCACGTCGGGCCGCCGGCCTATTGGGCCACCGAATGGAGGATGTAAAATGGACTTCAATGGAGAAGAAAACAGGCCAGACACATAGAATAAAAGGGAGGGAATATAAACTTTTCTATATTTGGCCTAATCATAGAAAAGAGGATTTTGATTTTTTTTCCAATTAAATAATTGTTAAATGCTTTTTTATTATTAAAAATTAGCAATTAAGCTCTGATAATTCCAATAAAATTCCAAAGAGCGTAACTAATCATGGAAAATTTAATAAAATTAAATTTAACCATGTCATTTTATTTTTCACACTTGCTTTACTTGTAAATTGATTTAATTATACACCTACCTATTTAAAAATACTAAATATTTTAATTAATTACATAATGTAAAGTTTTCTTAACTTTTTCTCAATTTTTTTCTGTACACTTACTGTTGCAACGCACGGGCACCTTTGCTTATTTTAATTAATTACATAATGTAAATTTTTCTTAACTTTTTCTCAATTTTTTTGTTATGTACACTTCCTGTTGCAACGCACGGGCACCTTTGCTAGTGGATGATAAATTCTTAAGGAATTATACGGTCCTTGAGAGGTACCAGGAGAGGCACAGTCGCACAGACATATTTATGCCCTATTGGGCACAACTCGAGATCGTAGATCCTCACTAGATTTGAAATTTGTAAGTTAAACTAAAGTGATTTTAAAAATATATGTTTATATATAAAATTAAAATAAAATGTTTTATCCAAATGTTACAATGTAATCATGAATCCAGATACATAGATTTCTAGAGCTAGGAATATCTTAGCTCATAAAGTTGTGCCAAGTAAAAAGCTGGGCTAGGAATATATATATATATATATATATATATATATATATATATATATATATATATATATATATATATATATATATATATAGCCCTACTTGGCACAGCTTTATGAGCTAAGATATTCCTAACTCTAGAAATCTATGTATCTGGATTCATGATTACATTGTAACATTTGGATAAAACATTTTATTTTAATTTTAGATATAAACATATATTTTTAAAATCACTTTGGAGGGGGGAGGGTGGGTGGGGTTTGTGAGGGGAGTAGTTTAATTATAATGCACCCTGGGTGCGGTTTAGCGCATCCACACACACACACACATATATATATATATATATATATATATATATATATATATATATATATATATATATATATATATATATATATATATATATATATATATATATATATATATATATATATATATATATATATATATATATATATATATATATATATATATATATATATATATATATATATATATTATATGGGGCAAGGACAATTATTTAGTATGGTTGAGTTTTGGTTACAATCCAAACAAGCCTAAAAGTTTCTTGCTTTGGCTTGATGATGTATTGGAAAATCTGGAATGGCACGTGATGAATCAGAAAGCCTGGAGGCAAATGCATATGCTTGTCCCAGTGATAGATTCCTTGTCATGTTAGGATCGAATCCAACATTGGTGGCCCTAAAAAGCATGCAACAATGCATGCCTTCTTTCTCCAACATGCCTCGAGCAAATATGATCCAATCTTACCATTTGATTTTTCACTCATGATGTCGCCTGAAATCAACAAAAACACCTGTCCATCTGCTTGCCAACAGTCTGCAAGAACATGAAAAGAGCTTCTAGCTTAGAGAGAATCCCTTATATGCCACTCTAAATTAACTGGCTCCCTTATATGCCACTTCAAATTGGCTTCTCCCTTTTGTGCCACCGTTTCAAGTTTCTCCTCCCTTTTATGCCATTGCCGTCAGTCCACCGTCAGTTGACCGTTAGCTTCATTGTAAAAAGATGCATTTGCCCTTGAGAATTAGTATACAACCAATAATAGGTATTTTAGTACTAATATAGCTACTAGATACAATATATGAAAATTGATTTTTTTCTGCATCATATGCAATTTTAGCTATTACCATCACAAATAAATTTTCAACGTAAGCATGAAATATGCAGTTTTCTAACAATATTTTTAATATAAAGAGTATTTTTCACTGGTTCTGATAAAACTTTGTTCACTCAAAAAGGATTTAAAATAAATTAGTTATGATTTTTTGAAGTTTACACATTTTTTAGTTGAGAGGGCATATTGGTCATTTACGAAAAAAAAACTAACCTTTGACTAACAGTCAAGTAACACTATAGTGGTGGGAGTGGCATAAAAGGGTAGAAAAACTTAAACTAGTGGCATATAAGGGAGAAGCCAATTTTGAGTGGCATATATGGGAACTGGTCAAATTGTAGTGGCATATAAGGGATTCTCTCTCTAGGTTATGGCCTGGTTTGGTTTAGTTTCTAATTTTTTTCTTCAAACTTCTAATTTTTTCATCACATCAAAACTTTTCTACACACAAAAACTTCTAACTTTTCCGTCACATCGTTTCAATTTCAATCAAACTTTAAATTTTGGCATGAACTAAACACACCCTATAATATACTTTGCAAATTTATACGTAGTACAGACAACTTTGGCATGGCCCATGTAGCATTAGTTTGGGCCTTGGGCTTGCCACAAACACCAGAACACAGGCCGAATGTTTACACCAGAACCTTGGGCTTGGCCCATGTAGCATTAGTCTGATGCCATGTCACGAGCTTAACAAGTACAGTCTGTTTGCATTTTACAAGCAACACATCTTTATAATAAAGTCATACCCTACTGTGTTCTAGTTCTCTAAAATATCTAGACAAAATCATAGTAAATCGATAATTTTGATAAAATATTTATACTTATACGAAATTCACTCTTAATAATAATACTATCCATTTAAGCATTTATTTCTATTTCAAAAAGGATCGAAAGTGGTCAAAGTTTGCAGCGAATAGTACTCCAATGAAATTCACTCCTATGAAGATTTAAATTCAGAATCTCAAGGTGCTATTCAGGCCACTGTAATTTTATTTTAAACAGAGGTACTACTACAAAGTACAAACTAAACAAGAAGACCAAATAAAATGCTTTAAAAATCAATCAAATAGAACATCATGCATTACATCTACCATGTACAATACTCTTCAATTTTACTATTTACGGCTGAATTTTTCTTCTTACATAACAGTTTTTTTTTCTACTCCCTTCGTTTCACAATGTAAGTCACTCGTATTTATTTTTTGCACAAAGCAAAGGGAAATCAATGGACAAGAAAAATCAATAACTGATCATGTTTTGTCCGTTGATCGAATGTGTGATCATCATCACGAGAAGTATCTCTCGCAGGCGGCGCCGACGGACTCCGGCAGCAGGTTGCCGCCGGAGTCGACGACGATGTGGCAGTCAACGTGCATCCTCCGGCGGCCGGACTGGAACCCGACGGCGCCGAAGCCGGTGGTGAGCCGGAACCGGATGGCCGTGGTGAGCCGCAGCCGCAGCGGCAGGCGCCCCGCGCGGAGGCCCGCGGCGAACGCCGGCCACGCCGCATCGGCGGCGGGCCTCGGGCCGACGACGTCCAGCACGCCGGCGATGAACGTCGTCGTCTTGTTCGGCTGGTACCAGCCGTCGGCGAACGCCGGGCCGGTGGCGACGAGCACGGCGGCGGCGCCGACGTCGTCGCCGCCGTAGAGCACGGCGGCGCGCGTCGCGTCGTAGTGGATGCCGATGTGGCGGTTCGGGTTGCGGTCGGAGACGTTGAAGGCGACCTTCTGGTGCCCGCCGCCGCCGGTGGCCGGCGGCGAGACGACGGTGAAGGAGACGACGGCGAAGCGCGGGCGGTGCGGGCGGAGGCTGAGCCAGACGACGAAGAGGACGACGCCGGCGACGAGGAGGAGGACGAGGAGGAGCGTGCAGAGCGTGTTCGCCACCACGGTGGTGCAGCTGGCGCGGGTGTGCTCCGCGACGCGCCACCTCGCGCGTCGGCCGCTCGCCGGCGGCGGCGGCGGCGCCGTCGTCGTTCGCTCCTCCGGCGGCATGATCACTCGCTCGCTAGCTCGAACGAATCGTTCGTGTTTTTCTTTTTTTTTATCGGTTTGGTAATAATGGTGGTAATCGGATTGCTGACATTTGCAAGGTAGGAATTTAATCGAATGGAAGCAAAGATTAGCAGCTGTTGATAAGAAGTTCTTGCCTTGCAGACTGAGGTAAGCTGAAAACTTTCCTGCAGTTCCCATGTCTCTGCAGCATGGTTAACTTCATTCCGTGTCTGATGGCAGAGGCTAAAGAATGTCATAGACTCGCACCTTTGTATTTAAATATGCTAGTTATAGTGGCACGACCAACCCACCGTGCTCGTCCTTGGAATAAGTCTATTTTGCATCGCTCATCTCTTTGGGTCGACCGCTGACAGGCTACGGCCTGCGGGAATAGGAGATGTCGGGCAGCGGTTGTGCTGATCATTGGTCCGTGCCGGCACGTTGTGCCGAGGAAGAGGCCCGGGCACAGCCCAATGGTCGGGTTGGGCTGAACCAAATCTCCGTGTAGTGGGTCAAACTGTCGAGTTGCAGACCTTTTGGCCAACTATAGTTATAGATCCATGTATTACACCGGTTTCTTTATTTATTTTAGTGAAATTTTTTTTGGATAAAGTGGGTTGATTGGTTTTTTTTTTAGAAATCGGTTTTTACGATGGAGAAGTGTATTTTAGAAGAAAGAAGGGGAGGCGAGGAATGAGGACGACACCCTTTTTCAGTTGTAGAGAAAAAGATAAAATTGTTGGTGTGCAATTTTAACCACTATTTTTATTAGAATATAATGATAATATATCTAAACAAATTACAATATTGTTTGATTTTTATGTTTTCAAACAAAAAATTTCAGAGCTATTGATAGCTAAAGTTTCAAAAAGTGACTGAGGCATGGTTTAGTTCTCAACTTTTTCTTCAAACTTTCAACTTTTTCATCATATCAAAACTTTCCAACACACAAACTTCCAACTTTTCCATCACATCGTTCCAATTTTAATCAAATTTTCAATTTTGGCGTGAACTAAACACACCTTGAATAAAGTCATCACTGTCATATATTTAAATACTGAGTGAGTAATTCATTTAAATTTAAAAAATTAACCTTAGTATTGCAGACTAATGGTAGTACTTACCTGCCATAATCAAACAATCAATACACGCATAAGGCTGTGTTTAGTTCAGCGTAAAGTTTGGATTTTGGTTGAAATTGGAGATGATGTGACTGAAAAATTGTGTGTGTATGACAGGTTGATGTGATGGAAAAGGACTGAAGTTTGGATTCAAACTTTGGATCTAAACACAGCCTAAGTATAACGGTTTCCCATTTAAAAAAATGGTTGAATCCAGCTAAAAGCAACCATGAGTTGTTTCCCTTTGGCCTCCATTGATTCATCAATAAATAATGTTACATGTAATATTCTCCGTGTGTTATATGGTGGCTATAGTTTAGTGGTAGAATTCTTACCAGCCACAAATTAACGAACTTTGTACATTTTTCTCACAAATTAGGAGAAAAGCAGGAGTAAAACAGAGCCACGATCAAAACCAGGAGTAACCCGGAGCTCGTTGTTATGGCTTCTTTCCCTGGATCTGCCAAGAGAAGTAAAGAACAACGATTGGTAAACCAGTATACCTTAATACTTCATCAAGCATTGCAATGTGTGGTAATAAGCTGCAGTAAAGAGGAACTTGTAACTGGTAGTTACCTTTTTAAGGTATTTCCTGTGAAGTTTCAATGCAACAGCGCAAGCCTTTTTCGCATCCAAATTCCCATTAACATCATTCAAAATCTGAAATCAATGATTGTGAGTTTTCTTATATGGTACTCCAAGTTAGTTTAGAACGTATATTATATGTTATGTTCATCTGACAATGAAGCAATCTTATGGATTCTTTTTCTAAAGAAGATAATAGGAATGGATCGATCCAACTTACCCTAATAACATCATCAATCCCTCGAGCTTCCTGCAGGAGCTTCGCACTGTTCTCCTTCAGAACACTAGCAACCAGGAAAACAGAAATCGGAACAGGACCATCGTTGTCACTAGTAGCCCCATTCTTCATATTGTCTCTCTCGTACTTGCCAAATTGGCGAATTGATTTTACTTTTTGCCTATGTCCTGGAGTTACACCAGTTGCAGCATCAATATGTTCATATGTGGAGAAGATGTCAGGATCATATTCTAGAGCCCACATCATCTGCAAACAAGTTTCAGAAGAAAATATGATCATCAATTAATTATCTACTGTAGTAAAAAAATGTTTTTGATAATATGACCGACTGCATAAAACATCAATTGTGTTGGTTAATAGATCAAATCTCTTCAGATGAATGAATAGGATGTTTAAGATTTAGTACGACATGTCAGAATGACCAGCAGTGTTTACCTCCCAAAGGTATAGTGAGTCCCCAAATGATAATTCACGCCGAAACAATACCATGAACATGCGGAATGCAAAGAGATAATCACCCCCACCAAGTGTTTCTGCATTCAGGGATCAACAGGACCAATTGCAGAATGTAACATCAGCAAATGGACGTCCAGGGTTGACTGTTACAATCTTGAGAGTTTTCATTGTGTACCTAGGTGGTCATGTAATTTTGGGTCAAGCACTTGAATGATAGACGCAAGGTGCTGAAGCTGGTTCTCCACCCCAACAGATTGCTGTGTGCATCTGAAATTTCCTCGCTTTATAATAAAAGTTACTACTAAAATTATAAGAAAAAAACCCCACATTAAAGACTTTTTGAGAAGCAGTTGTACCAGTCTACGCATTAATCTCTCAAAGCACCAAAATGCATCTGCTTCGTCGTTGAGCAGCACTATCATCGGTGAGCATAAATCACTCATTCCTGTTTAAGATTGAATAAACACCTGTCAGATTATTTGGGAACTACATAAGCATTTTTTGTGCAAGACGACAGCATTGTGCACCCCACCTTGACAATAGCCAATTTCTTTGTCGATCCAAGCATATACAGCAAGAATATCCCATAACTTCGAAAGATTTTCTTTGTTCTCATAAAACACCATGGATCGATCAGTGCGCAGCACATCAAGGCCTGCGTAACGTACACGTGGACACAAAAGTTAGGAACATTTATAAGCGCAGGCACAATGGAACAATGGCAGGCAGGAGGAACAAAAAGATTGATGTATGGACCTTACCAATTTGATGTAGCAAAAGCTTCCATTCGATAATTTGTTTATCCACCACACAATTTTCGGACTTGTCCACCTCATTTTCGTTCCTGCTGCTGGATGAACTACCTTGCATTGTGTGCTGGTCTGAAGTAGCTTCGAGCAAAACCAAAGGATCCTTAATAGGTTTTCCATCCTCAGTTATAATTGGGGCTGTGATAATTTTACCGCTACCAACATGGGAGTCCATATCTTTGCATTCTTGCTTCCATATGGCATATTGTATTCTACATAGATCGTCTGTTACAATGTTGAGGCTAAACAGATAAAAAGTTTGATGATTGCGTCCTAATTATCGCAATAAAAAAATAGTATGAAGAACCAGGGGGGAAGGAACTGCAATTCTTATCAGTCATAATAACCAATTTTCAGTTTGCAGTAGGCATGTCAAAGAGAGTTAGCACCAATCTTCCATTTCCAAGGTGATATCGTTGTGCAAGACTGCATGCTGCAACCCTTTGCTGCACTATGTGATCTGCATTTCAGCACTTGTTTGTCTGGCTCTTCACCAAGGAGTAGTGACTAATGACTAATGCGAGCCACAGCTGGGTTCAGTGGCAAACCAAAGGGCATGAAAGACAAAACAAGATTGCAGAAGCACAAACTAGAGCAAGGGCAGATGCAAGTGGTGGCACAGGCCCGATTTGGTTGTGCCTCCAACATGATACTTTCTATCTGTGGCAAAGCATGTGCATTCAAGTATTCGACTCTTTGTAAGGAAAACCAAATTACTGAACAAATTTATAGAAAGTCGCTTACCTTCTTTTCTCCCTAATCTGCTCGCGCTCATCAAAAGTGCTCCCAGGATCAAAACAGCCAAGTAAAAACTCCCAGACCTCTCCCCTGATTGTAGGATGGACACCCTAAGAGAAATAAACAGATCATTTTGAGATATTCGTCTATACCGGGAACTATCGAGATGTTTATTATGATGGATGGGTTGTTCCACCATGGGGCCATCCCATTATTTTGGTTAGGGATGGGCGCAGGTCACTCTGTGGACATATACCATTGAGTTGCTAACCGTTCCTTGTCAAATAGGGACTAACCCATGTTCAATCACTGAAGTACGATTGAGTGAGATGATCCACCCTAGTTCAACTAAACCAACTAAAATACATTTCTTTCTAGTTCATATTGTGTATGTAGTTTACTTGTTAAACTGGAGCGCGTCAACGTTTACCCACGGGGTAACCCTGCGCTCGCGCACACCTAACTTGGATGGAATGACTCAATTCCTTGTTCCTTCTATCAAGCATGTGCAATTTGAGGGACTAACCAATTCCTTTTCCTCTAACCTTACCAAACTGACAGTATCACATTAGATAGCCTCCCTCCCAGGAAAACACATAAAAGGTTTCCATATCACAGAAAGGACAAAGTGGCAACAAGACAAAAGTTTTTTTTTTCTTTCAAAGAATGATTTAATTTACCCCTTTCTGTATCCGGTTCAGAACCGAAGCAATATCCAAACGGCCTTCACGCGTAAACGCAGCATGCCATTTCCGAACGCTCAACGTTTTCCCAACCTGAAAAATTAATTGCAGAGAGGGATAAATCAATCTACCGGCACACTCCCAGAAGGCTCAATTAATTGCTCATAAACCAACAATTAACCCTTTGAATTAACCCTTTGAATTAGAACGATTAACTCGCAGCGATGAAGGATGATACATCAGAAAAGTAAATCAAAGCAGTAGTAGTAATTAATGAGGAGGAGAGATGAGGGGAATCAAGAAAAAAGGTGAGACCTTGATCTTGAACTTGGTCTCGGGGACCTTGTGGGTGCAATCCGAGCGAATCTGGTAGAACCCATCTGCAACCTCCCCTTTCCCCGCCCTTCTCAGCATCCTCCTCCTCTTCCTCTTCCTCCTCCTCTAATTGCAGCTTGGATTGCTCGATCTTGTGCTCCCTTTCTGCCTCCAGCAGCAGCAGCGGCGACGAATCAAGAAGCAAGAAATCGAAGAACAATCGGTGGATCAAGAAGTCAGGACTCAGGAGAAGCAAGAAAGACTCTAGCTTTGGGTCAACTGGACGGATCAGAGATTGGGGCGAAGAAGAGAAGAAGACGCGTTGAGGTTGGTTTGGGTTTCCGGGTGGTTCGGATTCCAGCTCCAACTTCGCTGGTGCTTCGCTGTGTGTACTGTTTAGTTTGTTACTAGTACTGGAGTACTACTACTCTCGGACTGTCAGATCCTGTTTGGTAACAAGGGGGAGAAAAATCCAGGGGGATAATTTTTCAGCCCCATGGTTTGGCATATCAGAGGAAAAAGCGAAACGGTATATTTTTTGCAAATGAAAAATAATCTGTGAATAAAAGTTTTATATATGTATTTTTAACGATCTAAAAAGTAAAGTATAAAAAATAAACTACAATGAAAAAAACTCTAAAATCAACTCTAAATTTATGGTTAAAAATTTAAATTTTTCGCTGATAAGTATAAGTATAAACGAAAAAAATGAGGCTGTTTAAAGGTGAGCAAAAGGTCTCCTAAAAACCCAATGGAAAATTTCCATTTCATTGTTTTGGGGAGAGAGGACGGTTGCCAAACATCCCAACAAAAATAATTATATGGTAGTAACAGTTTAGAACAAAACTAAAAAACATAAGATATTAGAATAATGTCATTGTTATACAATAACTAGAGCTCAGAGTGTCGCCTTGCCATAGTTAAATCCATCCACGGTTGGTCGAGACCACTTGCAAATCTCCACGGCTATCGCTGTGTCTTCACAATGAAAAACTCTTCCTAATATATGACCCATTATTCGTCACTGTATTACTTGCTTAATTCCATTCATTGTTACTCATATTTGTGATGGATACCACAAAAGATGTGTTGAGTGAAAAAAAAAATCGCTCGTTCTTCACGCGCACATCTCCTAAACTGCTAAACGATGTATTTTTTTTAAAAAAATTATATTGGAAAGTAGCTTTAAAATATCATATAAATCCACTTTTCAAGATTAAAATTAAAATAATTAATACTCAATTAATCATGTGCTAATAGCTCACATCGTTTTGCATATTTTCTCAATCTCCTCCTTTCCCCTCCTCTCAAATACACCCCGAGTTAGCATGGAAGCGGGGAGGTGAGTAAGCATGGTAGTTATTACCCTTATCCAAACCTTTGCCCTTCACTCTTTGGGTATAGGGTTTTGACCCAATAGATCGTCAAAAAATCAAGCACATATTCAAAATCCAACCTAAAAGGATTTTAATATGTGAATGAATAGCTAAATGGGCATAATTGCCGTCTCTATTAGTGCTAGACAACCCAACCATCTTCTCTACCATGCACAACCAAACTGCCTCCTCTACAAATGTCCACCTCACCCTCATTTGTCATGGTCAGGACCTTGGTGTAAGGGGTGTCAATCACATGTTCCCACACCCAACCTCACCACTAAACTTACCAATCACCATGTTGCATCATCATCTCGATCTAGTTATGGCTCTTGTGATGTGCACTATATCACAAAAGGAAGCAGAACTGGATTTTATGATCATGGGTGAGGTCCGGCAAGGTTAGGACGCAAATGAGAGGGTTTTTTTACACTTGTGGGCCAACTTTTACAATTCCTAGAGGTTTATACAATCTTAGGATGATCTATTGGTCTGCAAATGGAATAACAAATCACATCCATGGCTTAGAATAGCATTGGTGTGTATATAGATACATGAAGTGAATGTTTACAAACTAGAACAATCTACAAGCACTTCTAACTTAACTAAGTAATTGTGTAGTAGCCCTCTTTAGCTGCAAGTGGCAGTGGCGGCCAAAAATAATGTCACTCTATGCCATAACATACCATCTCTATCGTTTCTGGAAGTTGAAGTACTTGATGGCATAGCCAAAGATGAAGAAGAAAACGATGATGTAGCCAAAATGTGTGAGCACAACATATCCTAGGAAACTATGCCGCATCCCTAGGTTGTCCTCCAAGAATTGCTTCACTACCGTAGGGCTCCCACCGGGAACCGAAAGAACATCACCATTTTTACCAAACTGTGACGCCACAACACCATAGATGGTCCATGACACGGGGTTTGCCCAGTAGTACCACCTCCACCAAATCGGTATCAACTGCATCAACACACACCAAGTCGATAAGAGAACATAGCTAAGCTAGCTACTTATCAATGCATAACTGTGAGAAATTAAAACACTTTCTAGCTTACCGGCCTAACAACGAGGAACCCAGCAAAAAGATTCCAGAGAGGAAGTACAAAGGATATGAGAATGTTTGCAAGCATTGCAGATGGGGTGCATGCCACCAACATCATCCCAAACAATGTGAAGTAGTTGAAACTTGCTACAATAAAGAACATGAAATAGAAGAATTTGTCGGCTTTCCAGTCATATCCAATCATTGCATAGATGATAATAGTGTATAGAATCCCCTGTAAGATGTTGTAGATGACCTCCACGCATGCCTGCACGAATTGACTCTAAATTAAAAATCATGTTGTACCTTCCACACCCTCTTCATTTTTTTTGGTTGGTATGCAACCTTTACATTCTCAAACTCATTTAATATATTATTGCTTCATAAAATATTATGAGGTTCCCAGTAAAAAATATATTATGAGGTTTATATTGTAATTTTTTAATTTTATTTTCCCTTATATTTTGATCTGAACCGCAATTATTTATAACTATCTTTGATTAAAAAATGAGGAGACATTTTGATGAGCTCTTAGTTCACAAATGACCAATATTATACTAGTTTATTGGCGATGCCATTATGCTCGTTATATCAATATCTATTGCTCATGTTCTCTCCAAACTCTTTCCGATGCTTCTTCAATAAGTCAAAGCATAGGAGCAGTAGATATCCCATTTATTTGGAGCATAGTTAGTGCAACCAAAACAATCACATTTCACTCAATGCAGCTAACAACAGTCAACATGTTAATTTCACACATTACCTGAGCAAATGCATAGGACAATGAAGAGTACATCCCTGCTGCCCTTTCGCGGTAGAAGACTGTTCTTTCGATGGAAACAACAGGTTGAACTGTGATACAATTGGCAGCCCCAAGGAAGAAAGTTGCAGCATAAGTGGCTCCAAGCAAATTGAACAAATCTTGTTGTGATGATCTATTCATGTAAAACACAAATCAAACATATTTAAAAGCGTTAGTATGCCACCAAAGAGTTTAATATAGCATCACTACTAATTCCATCAGCATTGATGTCAAGTATAGGATCATACATCTTAGTTCCTTTTTGCCAAAATACCGTGCCAAAGACAAGGCCATTGAGCAATGTCATAAGATAGCGCATGGCATTGTATGGTGGATTCTTCCAATAAGAACGATATTGCTTCCAAAAGTTTGCAATGCATTGACTATAGAAATTTTGAGAATACTTTGTAGGAAATGAGAGATCTTGATATCCTGGTGGGGGAGTGCTCAATTCCTTGATTAGCTCTTGGTTTTTCCTGGGCATATTTATGAAAGTTGACCTTAATGTCAGTAACAAAATCGACCATAGTTGCTAATTTTGTTTGTTTGTTTGGGATCCAAACTAATTTCAATGTAAACAAGCATTGGTAGTTAAGAAAGTAACAAAAGGAGGGTTTCGATTGAGGCTACATACCTATAAAGCTCAGAATTAGCATAAATTTCAGCAAAATTTACATTAAGACGAGCCTCAGCTATAGGGGAGGTGACTTCTAGCATCCATGTTGCAGGATTATATCCTTCTGTTATCTTTGGAACACCTGGAACTGCCTGAAGGGTGAAAGATAATCTCATGTGATGCCACATATAGTTTGTTACACCTACAAATAATTATTATTTGCTAATCTTCCAAGATCATTGACCATATTTATGAGCAAGTCAGAACTTGGCAAATAAGTAACAAAAACATTTTTTTAAAATAATACGAGCATGATTGTGTTGCCATAATTCTAGTTTAGTAGGGCATAAAAGAAATATTTGTTGTTCACAAACTAGAACATGTATATTGCATTGAAAACAAGACATTCACCTCAAAATATTCAACTAGTTTATGGGAGTGGCGGCCGAGTTCACCAGCATAAATAACTTGCCCTCCCCTTTTCAATAGCAAAAGCTGGAGAAGAAACAATCGTTATTTATTTACATGAATTTTTTTTTAGAATTTCAAAGAGAAATAGCAAAGAGAGGGACCTCATCAAAAGACTCAAAAATATCGATGCTGGGTTGATGAATTGTGCAAACCACAGTGCGTCCCGTGTTGACGGTATTTCTCACGGTTCGCATGACAATTGCTGCAGCTCTAGCATCAAGTCCAGAAGTTGGCTCATCCATGAATATTACTGAAGGGTTTGCTACCAACTCCACTGCAATTGTGAGCCTCTTTCTCTGTTCAGTTGATAAACCACTAACTCCAGGAAGACCCACCAAAGCATTACGTAACACATCAAGCTCTACAAGGGACATGACTTCATCCACGAACATCTACATGAGTGAAGAGTTCAGTTAAATTTGATTAAATTACTATTTGGATGTTCACATATATAGAGCTCAGCAATACAACATCATGAGTGTGGAACATAGTTTAGTATTACCTTCCTCGTATTGGTGTCAACATCTGACGAAAGACGTAGCCAAGCAGAGTAGAGAATGGATTCATAGACAGTAACATTTGGTGAATGAATATCAGTCTGTTCACAGTAACCACTAATGCGTGCAAAAGTTTCTTGTTTCTTTGGATAACCAGAGAGGGTGATGTCTCCTTCAATTACTCCACTTGTTTTCCTTCCTGCTAAGACATCCATTAGGGTGGTCTTGCCAGCTCCACTTACACCAACTAATGCTGTCAAAACACCTGGTCTGAAAACTCCACTGATATCAGATAGTAACTGGAGACGGCTTTCTGTGAATCCTTGCTCTTTCATTTCCTAGAATAATTAACAATGAAAAACATGTTAGCCTCAGTTTGATTTTTAGCTGACATACGTAAATGTTAAAGTTGTCAAAGTGAGAATTCATATTTTACTATTTTAGCATGATTTTTCTGAAGGGGGAAGGTAAGCTTACTGTTGGCATATCCACATAGTAGTTTACATGGTTGAAACAAAGTGAAAGGGGTTGGAAAGGCAAGACAATTTGTGATCTACTTTGCTGATTTGTTGATCTGCTTCCACCTGTTGAATAAAATGTGTAAATTTTACCATGATGTAAAATTACTTAGTAAGACATCAGTAGTCATAATACAGATAATATACTTGAGCTTGATAATATTATAAAGGCTACAATCATATAAAATGGATAAATAAGGTCTCACTCATGGGGATTGACGATGTTGCAGATGTATTACTAGCTCCATTATTGTGTACAATTTGGGACATTTGTTGTTCATTTCTTGTTTTCATGTCCGTCTTATCTTCACTATCTTCATCTGAAACTATTGTGTTTGAGCTGCCACCAGCTGGGAGGAATAATTTAAATGAATTATAAGTATTGTGAATAAATATGACATCAAAGTAACAGCGTAATGAGGAAAGCAATGGTGCTTACGACTCAAGTATGTAAGGGCCAAAATGTATAAGATATTGAACACAACAAGGAATCCTATAAGGGCTCCAATGGAAATCCAAAACCCCCCATCACTAGTAATCAAGCCTTTGGATTTGAGAATAGCCTTGCCAACAGTTGGCTCATCAATTGTTGCATCAGTATTTGGCTGCAGCAAGAAAAAATGTTCTTCGTTTGTTAAAATGGCACAACATTAACAAGAATGAGATGTCTCGGTTTCCTATAAATTAATTTAGAGAGAGGAGAGAAACATCAAACATAATATAAGTTTCAGTAAGAAACTTACAATAGCCCATCTACTAGCAAGGAACTCATTGATTGATATTGCTTGTTGACTATACATCATAGGAGATGCCCAGTAACCCCAAATCCACCATGGCTTGATGTCATCTGTACGTGCCAAATCAAGGACATTAGTATCATCCATAAATATTAAATGGCCAATATTGATTCTTCATTGCTTATTCCTAGGAAATATAAATATATTTACATGGGAACATACTTACTTCTAGATATGAGAAATCCTCCAAAAATGAAGACAATAAGCAGCACAAACATCCCAAAAGTATTGGCCACAACCATTGTTTTCAAAATAGCACCAAGAAATCGGAACATAGCCATTGCCATTTGGTGAGTAACAAAGAAAGCTATAAATTGACGAAAGAACCTAAAATCAATATATAAAAGAACTCGTCATGAAGCTTTGTATGCAAATTTTAGCACTAAAACTAGAAAATGAACCATACAAATTTACCTTCCTGCAGAGGGTGCAAACCCCATCACATAGTATGTGAGCACAACCCATACCGCCGCCTCTACAAGAGAAACAGGAACTTTCAAGAGGATATTTGCTACTCCAAAGGTCCATGCAGGGAAGAACAAGAAATCTCTATGTTTGTAGAACACAGGAAGCTTCTTTATGGTCAGTTGTAGCTCAGCAAAGCCATTGAACAAGATGGTGATCAAACTAAAGGTGAGAGCCCCAAGGAATTTAGTGCCATCAGAGATTGTCCCACTAGGCATCTTTGTTCTGAGGAACACAGTCATGGACATGAAGGCAAGGATGATCAACTGGGTGACCTTGAAAATGTAGATGAAGGAGTTGCGCTTCATCAATAACCACTCTCTTGACATCACTGCCCTGAGTGACTCCCAACTGGATAGCCCATACTTGGTAGTTGTCAATGCAGCAGGATGTGTGCTGGACTTGTCATAAGGAATTTGCATCTCCTTCTGCATTTTCTGACCTACATGGAATGACTTGAAACGTTGTGCAAACTCTGGAACTGACACATACCGATACCGTTCTTGGTCATGGTACCAGTACTGCTGCTGGTCTTTCTTGGAAGTGACCTCTTGAAGGAAATCAGCGATTCCTTTCCTTTCAGGGCATCGGAAACCAGCATTTTCGAAGAATTCCAAGATGTTCTCACGTGGTCCGTGATAGACTATATATCCTTCTGATAGTAGAATTATGTCATCAAAAAGATTGTAGGTCTCCGGTGGTGGCTGCAGGAGGGATATCATCACAGTCTCATTCATCACATGGACCAAATGCCCAATATACTTGACAATCTCAAATGTGCTAGAGCTATCTAGACCGGTGGATATTTCATCCATGAACAATGCCCGTGCTGGTCCCGTTAACATCTCCCCTGTCACCAAGCAAGTAAAAAAAATGATTCTAGACAATTAATTTGAAATTAGAGCAAACAAATGGTCTAAAATTTAAACAATTGATTTTAATCATTGCAACTTATTCTACTGAAGTTATCATGGTTTGAATATTTTGAATGCATACCTGTTGTCACACGCTTCTTTTGCCCACCAGAAATTCCTCTAATCATCTCATCCCCAATAATAATATCAGCACAAATGTCCAACCCAAGTGCCTACACATCAAGGTAAATGAAAAAAAAGTGCATTTTCTTTTCTTTTATTTAATTTGCCTCTTGGACAAATATATATATAGGCAACAGATAGATCAGAATCTCACCTTGAGAGTAACATCTGTAGTGATGTTAGTTTTATGCCCTTGCACTGCAGTAGCTTTCATGAAAGCATCGATCTCAGGATCTGGCTTAATGCCTGCATTGCGCTCCCTTCTCGCGAGTTCCGCGAGCATGTCATATCTTGCACCAATGCCTAAGCACCGCCCAGAGAAATCCAATGTCTCTCTCACAGTCATCTCTGCATTATGAAGATCATACTGACTGACATATGCACTGGTCCTCTCAGGGTAGAACTCAGAAAATGTGTGTCCACAGTATGTGATGTCGCCGGACACCTGGGTTGGTCGCAATAGGATGAATGAGCATATGGCAGGAATGAGTTAACATGTACTCTCTCCGGGTTGATAATATTAGTCGTTTTGAATAAGGGTAAAGTCAAACTTTAAAATCTTTGACTACAATTAATTTTTAAAATATTTATCTTAAAAATATAAAAATCATATGTGTAGATTAGTCTTAAAAAGTACTTCAATAAAATCAAAATCATATATTTGTTGATATTTCTATATATATATTATAATAGAAAATAGTTGTCAAAGTTATTTTTTTGGAGACCGTGCTCTTGTCCGAAACGACAAGTATTATCAACCCGGAGGGAGTAAATAATTTACCAGATGAGTGGATTTGAGTTTAATTACCTTGAGGTTTTTATCAAGCTTCCCTGTAAGTGCTCGCATTAGTGTGCTCTTTCCCGAGGATGGAGGCCCAAGAAGAAGTGTCATCCTGAAATAAGAAAAAAGAACTATAGTTCAGTACTTCTTTTGAAAATACGAACATTTGGAAACTAGTACATTGGTAGTGTATGTTTCTACCTGGATGGCTTGATGATGCCACTAACATCTTGCAGTATGTTAATGGTCCTCTTATTTGAAGAACCAAATCGTCCAATGAGACCCTGTCCAGTAAACATCATCACATTTTCTATCCATCAAGCACACACAAAAATTGATTTGTTTTTGGACCGAAGCCCAAAAGATGATAGTCCACCACCATAACATATAGCTATGAAAAAAACATATTAGTAGGAAGTTTGGCACAAAGATAGGTCAATTTCTAACTTGGGCCTCAGGGAGATGTTCTGGCCTTCTTTTTTGAGCTTTTGTTTTGCCTGATGGCCCTCTGAAGAAGAAGTTCCATCTTTCACTGTTCTTGTTTAAAAATTTCTTTAAACGTCCTTTTCTCCTCTTCTTTTTGTTATAGTAAAACATATACACACCCACCACATTACAAACATATCGTCTAACACATGCTTAAATAGACGGAGCTCCATGCCCTTTCTGGTCGAGAATTTTTTGAAAAATCGAAGGAAAATTGATCAAACTCTTTGAGCAAATTAGTGACACACTGACACTTGCCCTCTAGTTTTCTTAAGCAAAACAACAAAGATGATTGATTGA
This sequence comes from Oryza sativa Japonica Group, assembly GCF_034140825.1. Classification (NCBI taxonomy): domain Eukaryota; kingdom Viridiplantae; phylum Streptophyta; class Magnoliopsida; order Poales; family Poaceae; genus Oryza; species Oryza sativa. The sequence continues at coordinate 24,221,046 of NC_089045.1, forward strand.
TTGAACTCTTCGATCGAGCCAGTGACACGGACTACGAGTCATATATGCGATAGAATATGCATATGAACCCTAGCTGTGCTTTGCTGGAGATTTTGCTTGAGATTTTGCAAGGCCATCTCCCATGTGCAGTGCATGCTTAAACCTAAGGGATTGTAGAAGATTTTTCTCCCTTTTTTTTTATGGAGGGATTCTAGAAGGTTTGACACATCTAAGCTGCCCATCTTTGCTTGCATGTGCAGGTGACGACTATCCTCGAATAAGAAAGGCACAAATAATCAATCTTGTTAGCTACTAGACATCTGTTTAAGTTAGATGCCACTGGACAAAACAAATAATAATTATCTAATCTTACTTTGTCTAAGAGTCCCATTATTAAATTACGCCCATATAATTTATAATTTATCAGAGGACAATTCAACCACTATTTCATCATTTCCGGTAAGAAAGAAGATCTAGAAGGAATCTGAGATAGATGTACTTAGATATATAGATATATGTTTTCAAGAAACTCTATTATATATATATACCACCAGTGATTAAACATATATTCTGCGTACGATAATATGTCATTGACAAATTTAAATTTTATGATGTGACGACTGCTATTAACTAATTCTCTCCTTTACATCAAGTTCTGTTACTCAATGGTTTGCCAGCCTCTGTTACGTGAGTTTACTTTTTCTTAATTATTAATATACCAGAAATTCCCTTTGTTTCTACAAATTAAATATCACAGGATTTTTTTTTTCAAAAATTTAAAAGGAATCGCTAACTGGTACGTATAGTATTATTTTAAAGCTATTTTATATGATAATATTGTACAGGGAAGACTTTTAATCATATCTAACGGACGGCTGTTGACTAATTAATTACTATGGCATACGTGGAAGAGAACCTCTCAAGTCTTTGTACTCCCTCCATTCCGAAGTATAACATCTGTAGGATTTGAATTTATACAAAAAAAAAATATAAGCATTTGCGGAACACTGGTTCCAATACGCGAGAATCTATGCATTTCAAGCCAATCAGGTTCTTACATGGATAATTCAAAATTTAAAACGTGACCAAACCAGATAACCGAAAGGGAACCTTTTCTTCAAACACTTGCTCTGGGCTTAACAACTTAGGCTATGCTCATCATATAAGGTTGAAAACTAATCTCACTCATTAGCGCATAGCTAATAACGTATTAGCTTAGAAAAAACTTATAATAGATTAATATGGTTTCTTTAAAGAAACTTCCCCATAAAACTTTAAAAAGAAAAAAAAACATAACGTTTATCAGTTTGTAGTGGAAAACAAGGGACTGCAAGTCGAGAAAGGGGAGTGTCGTTTGGCATTTGCCGAACTGTTGTTTACTAAAAAAATGTTTATATTTAGGAACGGAAGGAAGGAGTATATACCTGGAGGACGTTGGTGGCGGCGTTGGTGAGCGTGGGCAGCGCACGGCTGCCGACGAACACCTCCGCCTGGATCGACAGCTGCTCGTACCTCACCTCGATCGTCGGCAGCTCGATCCCCACCCTGCAACCAACCATCGATCAGCTTGATTAATGGAGCTATAGTTCAATTTCAATGAAGCTTTAATTGTACGAAATCCATGGCGATGCAATCCATACATGTCGATGCGGTCCCGGAGGCGGCGGAGGAAGCGCTCGCTGTCGTCCTGGAACACGCGGTCGAGGAGCGCGCGGCCGAGGTTGCCGGCGGCGAGCTTCTGGATGTCGACGAGCTCCATCCTCCCGTCCTTCGCCGCCGCCGCCGCGCCGCCGCCGTCGCCGCCGCCGTCGTGATGGAGGAGCGCGGTGCGGATGACGCCGCGGCGCATGCGGTCGTAGGTGGGGAGCTTCTCGAGCGCCGCCCACCGGAGGTTCTCCTCGTCGTCGTCGTGCCCCTGCTGCGACGCCGCGCGACCGAACGGGTCGTCCGCCTCCGCCTGCCGGAACGACTGCGAGATCGACGACCCCCAGCTCATGCTCCGCCGCCCGCTCGCCGACGGCGCCGCCGCCATCGCCGCAGCCGCCTCCGCCGACGACGCCATCCCAGATAGCGTCGCTAGCTTACTTAGCTAAATTACCTAGCTAGATTGCTAGAGCTAAGGCAGCATTGGAATTAAGCTAGAGAAATAATATTCTCATGTGGTTTATATAGAGATAAGTAGAGAGACACTGCCACATGCAGGGATAAGCTGGCTAGCTGGTCAAGCCATGAGCAGGTGAGCTAAGAGCAGACCTCACTAGCAGCCCCCTTTGAAATGTCCACATTTTTCACCATAATATTATACTCCCTCCATTATGTTAACACTGTTAATTATCTTGATATTTGACCATCCAGTTTATTCGAAAGTATTGTACAAATATTTTAAAAGTATAAGTCATATTTGAAGTAGTGTTTAAAATTTATGTAATTTCGGTCCCCATCAGCAAACACAAATCTCCCGAAATTTTTGGTTTATTTATCAAATATTTGTAAATTTGGTCAAATTCAGTTTAAATATGCTAAAAATTCAAAAAATATTTGGCTAAAAGATACCAAAATTTCTAAAATTTCACCCCCACCAGCAAAACCTAGGGTTTCGGAATTGCAAACCCTGACTTGAAGTAGTATTAATGATGAAATGAGTGCAACAAAATAAAAGATTTTTTAAAGGAAAACGTAAGAATTACCCCCCTCCCGAACTATCGCGGTCGGCCGAAAATTACCCCCCAAACCCGAAAACCAAACATGACTCACCCTGAACTTTCAATACCGGATGAATTACCCCCCTCGACCCAATCCAGAGTGGTTTTATCCTACGTGGCATACGCGTGGCAAACCAGTCAGCATTTTCTTTTTTAAAAGATGGTGGGGCCCACCTATCATATACTCTCTCTGTCCCTCTCTCCCTCTCTCGGCGAGCACAGCAGACGGCAGCTGCGGCGGCGTGGGAAGTGGGATGCGACGGCGTGGGAAGTGGGATGCGACGGCGACAACGTGGAATGCGGCAGCAGTGCGGGACACCGAGGCGGCAGTGGCGTGGGAAGAGCCGGCGGTGGCGTAGGGAAGGAGAAGGAGGAGGACCGGGCTGTCCAGCGGATCCCGACGCCACCAGGAGGGGACTGGGTTGTCCCGTGTCCCGCCCCGCCGCTGCCTCCGCGTGCCGTGTCGCCGTCGCGTCCGCGTGCCGCGCCACCATCGCGTCCGCGTCCCGCGCCGCCGCGGCCTCCGCATCCCGCGCCACCTCCATTCCCCGTCTCCTCCAAGCCCACCTCCGCGGCAAGAACGTTCGCGCGCCGCCTCATCGACCTCCTCCACTCGCCGCTTTACCTCCCGCGCCGCCTCACCATCTCAGATATCGTGGCGCACTAGTGGTCGAAGCCCACCACGGTGGCCTCCGAGCTCCTCTCCCCGCTCCTCCTCGCTGCCATCACCACGCCACCACAGCAACCACCCTCCAGTCCTCCTCACTGCCTCGCTCGCTAGCGTCCTCCTCGCCGCCGCTGCCGCGGCCACCATGGATGTCGCCTCCACATCCCATGCGGCCACCGCCGCCGCCTCCGCCTCCGCATCCCACTTCCCACGCCACCGCCGCATCCCACGCTGCTGCCGCCGCATCCCGAGCCACCGTAGCTGCCGTCTGCCGTGCTCGCCGAGAGAGGGAGAGAGAGAGAGAGAGTGAGAGTGAGAGAGGGGAAGGAGAGAGAGAGAGAGAGTATATGATAGGTGGGCCCCACCATCTTTTAAAAAAGAAAATGCTGACTGAGTTGCCACGCGTACGCCACGTAGGATAAAACTGCTCTGGATTGGGTTGAGGGGGGGTAATTCGTCCGGTATTGAAAGTTCAGGGTGAGTCATGTCTGATTTTCGGGTTCCGGGGGGGGGGGAGGGGGGAGGCCGACCGCGATAGTTCTGGGGTAATTCGTACTTTTTCCTTTTTTTAATAAAATGGATGGTTGAAGACGTATGTCCAAAATCAATAATGTCATATTTAAAAATAGAGGTAATAATAATGTCATATTTAAACCCCATAGTTCGAGCTTTATTAAAAACAAGAAAAGTCTCATGTTTTGTTCTACAAAAAAATATATCCAAGCAGTAAGATCTGATCTCTCATCTAAATTTACACGATGTACAGTAGATAGAGATCACTCTTAAAGAGTGACTTCCAGGATCTTACAGAAGGGCTTTCGTTTTAATAATTTTCAAGTTGCATATAAAACTTTTTGAATGAAGAGAGAAGAGATATATATAAGACCTCCTCGCTTGTTGTAGCAGTCCAACAATCAGGGATAAGTCTCTTTTTTTCCTTACAAGAGCACAATTGGCATGTCAAATCACTTCCGAAAGATGCACAATGTTTTCCGTCAAACCTATCCCTTATATTCCACCTATCATTAGAAACAGCCAACAAAAGCTCTGACTTTCATTGTGCACTTACTCTAATAGATCCAATTTAAATAAATTGGTAGCTGAATGTATGGAACTGATGGTAATAGTTCTTACTCAAATTAGTTTATTTCTAATAAAAACTAATAAAATTTCCTCATTGTAGAAGGATACCTCAATTATTAGTATTTTTCTTTTTTTAAACGATTCCAAGAAAACGGGCATTGTATGAAAAGAAAGGGCGAGAAAGAGAGAGAAAGAGGAGAGAGACAGACAGAGAGTATATATTTACTATTCCCTGATTCCCTCCGTCTCAAAATTAATGTAGTTTTGTATTCGGTCTGATGCCAAATGCCTAAATATAGGAAACAGGTTAAAGGGATAAACCTTGAAAAGCGGCGGTGGTCATATAAAAGCTAAGTCAAGCAACAGCTTCAGCCTTTCTGCTCTAGGCTGTGGTTAGTTGGATCCAAAGTTTGAATTTTAGTTGAAATTGGAGATAATGTGACTGAAAAGTTATGTGTGTATGACAGGTTGATGTGATAGAAAATGACTAAAGTTTAGATCCAAACTTTAGATCTAAACACAGCCCTAGTTGTTACCCAACACCTTATCTATTTCAGTGATTCTGGATGAACTTCCCCATGCATGCATGCATGGTAGATTTTTCCTGTGCAAAGACTCTTCTATTTTTTTTTCTCACACCACACTTTTTCATTTTACCAATGCGAAGCAGGGCTACAATCTCGAAAATGTGATTTTTGCCTTTCGGTATTTTTTTCCCGATTTTTTTAAAATTTGACGAATTTGAATAAACTTTGACCAAATTCAAAAAATTTAAAAAAACACCAAAATTTTCGGAATATGTGTTTGCCTGTGGGGAGGGGCGAAATTACCGAAATTTCAATCGCTGATACAAAATATGACTTGAAACTTTTTTCTGCCCCGCCAGGATGTAATATAATGACCCAGTTAAACTAGAGAGGGTTAATTAAGAATTACCCGTGGACTGTATAACAAAAATTCTCCCACAAACGTGGTGTTGGCGTATAACAGGGAAGTTCTTAATTAGTTTTTTTTTTTACCTCCGCTGCTAGCTAGCTAATGGTTTGAATTATCGGTGGTTCCCTACTCCATTTTTATATGGTGCTGTGTTGATCCTTTATATAAGTTTGACCATTAATTTGTCTTATTTCAAAAGTTATGTGAACATATTTGTTTTGATGTGATTAATTTTATTATTAATGGTACTTTAACCAAATCTTATAATTTTTTTTACATTTGTGTAAATTTTTAAACAAATAATTGATCAAACATATATGTTTAAAAATAAAAACGTCATATAGTTATATATTAAAACGAATAACATTTTATATCACATATATATAAATATATAAATACTTCCCTCAAAAAATATTATAAACCCAATACTAATACGTACAAAGCTGTACTCCTAATTTATATTATTAGTTGTTTGGCTTTTTTCTTGGTCAAATTATTTTTAACTCATTTCAATTTTTTTTTAATTTTGATCAGATTTGTAGAAAAATATACTAATATTTTCAATAAAAACAAACATATTATAAAATAACTATTCAATGTTAAATTTAATAAAACTAATTTGGTGTTATAGATGTTGCTTTTTTCCTATAAAATTGATCGAACTTAAAGAATTTTAACTCAGAAAAAATTTAATTAATTTATAATATAAAACGGAAGAAGTATATATATATATATTAATATATATGAAACATCAAGAAATAGCTAGCCGCCGCACCTACTACAGTTGTTTGGTCATATATATCATTAGTCCCATGATACAGATATGATCACGGATGATATGCATGCATGTGCGTCTGTGTGTTAATTTGTTGCATCGTCAGAAAAAGGAAGAGACAAAACTAGGCGATCAGCAAAATTGGAGAATCGGAGATGGCTGGATGCACGCACTTGCGTCAGCATTAACAATAAAATTGTACCCTACTAATTAATATATATAATATAATCAGCTTAAAATATATGGATTTCAGCAGTGGCTATGGTAATAGCACCTGGCACCGTGCGGCGCTCTTCATATTGTTGCGTACCGAAGTGTATATGATTGGCTTGGACTAGTCGTCCTGGCGGCTTAATTAGCCAGTCAAACAAGCTACAATGCACGTATGTTGGAAAAGTATTTTTAGAATATTTGGAAAACGAATTTTAAAACATATTAGAAAGAGATTGTGCTGGTTTTGTTGCGTGGTGCCCAAGTAGATTTAGAAAGTTAAGAAAAAAAAGAGAATATATTAGAGTGTCATTTACTCGATCTGTTACAAAATATAAGGATTTCCATGATAAAGATTTTGTATCATAATATAAGTATTTCTATGCTGATTTCTATAATTCCCATCATTTCAATAATTTTGAAGTTAGTCAGATGCTTGAAAAGGGAATCTAAGCAATTCAAATTAAAAAAAAATGAAGTGATATAAAGAAATCTTTTAACCTAACCATAGTAATTGCTAAATAACCTAAAAATCCTTATATTTTACAACAGAGAGGGTATTAGTTATTAATGTGTAAACACGTCCTTTAAAGACGTATTTCTTTCACATGCACATACATCAAGTGTGTTGGATGCTTGGAATTAAAAGCACCGGTGGTGTGGCCATACAGTCGTGGGTATATAAACTTATATAGCAGGGTTTAAATTCTACATCTACCAATATACACACATGCGTGCTTTCAGTAGCATGTTACTGACACTAGGAAGTTATCATTTAAGTTGCCAGTAGGATTTTATATGAAAATCGCTTTTCCATGTGGTCGAAAAATGATTTTTACAGGCGAGTGAATGGAATGCCTGTAACAAATGGCCTATGAAAGTCTCATCAGTATTCACAAGCGGTTCCACACCCACATGTGAAGATACCCACTTAGAAAAACGTTCGTTTGTGAAATAAAATGAAATGAACATCATTGATTCATAGGGATGCAAGCGGGCCGATCCGCAAACCTACTTATATGTTAAATAAAAGGTAATCCACGAGTTTTCACGTCATGGCTCGGCGATGCAAGTGGGTCAATCCATAAACCCATTTAATTATAAGTTAAATTAGTAGGTAAAAGTCGACCCGCGGATTATTCACTAATTTTGTTTATAAGCGGGTTTGCACACGGGTTGGCCTATCCCTTTTGATTCATATATATCCACATCCATCCACATTTAGAGAGTAGTCGTCCAACATGGCCAAAATGAAAACATCAACAACAGTACAGTAGAACATTAACACGAGCAGCACACAATATACACAAAGCATATCGATCAACGACAGCAGCAAACCGTCGTCGTCATCGCATCCCTCATCGCGTCGTTTCTACCCGGACGCTCTCGCACCGCTCCGTTGTTAGTTGATCGCCGTCGCAGTCGTTGTAGCCGGTCGACACTCGCTCTACTCCGCTGCTGGTCGTCATCGCAGCCACCTTCTCACGGTCCTCGTCGCTATCATCACGCCGGCGGCGGCGCCGCCGCCGTAGCCGGATCGGCGCTATGAATTAAGCTCCGGCTACACGCTGCCAACCGCCGGCAGCTTCCACGGCCGCCTCGGTTTCGCCATGAAAACTTAGTTTTAACTGTTGTAGCTGCATCACAACGGCGATGGATGCCGCAGTAGGGATTTGGATCATCGCTCCTGAGCATCGCTACTGCTAGATCCGCCTCCGATCCTTAGCACTGTAGCTATCAGATCCACCTGCTTCCTAGTACCGTCGGTCCATTTAGGTAACACTTTTTACAAGCAGTACACCTAATACCATCGACGATCGTGAAAAGTAACTTTTATAGGTGGTTCGTGACTGAGGATTCTCGGTGCATTTTCACGTGTTGGTTTTCTTTTAGTCCGTATGTAAAAATAGCGGGGAGTGGGGAGGAGGTTGCTGAAAATAGTTTTTTAGTAGCGTGCTAAGGAGTTGCCATTTGGCCTATTTCATGGAAAAGCTCAAAACAGACTATCACTGCAGGGTCTACTATGTATGCGGAGTTTATAGCATGCTATGAGGCAACGGGGCAGGTGAACTGGCTAAAGAAGTTCATACCCGGTTTAAAGGTGGTTGACAGTATTGAGAAACCACTAAAGTTATACAGCGACAACGAACCCGCACTAATGTACGCTCACAACAATCAGTCAAGTGGTGCTGCCAAACACATTGACATAAAGTACTATGTTGTGAAGGATAATGTCCGGGATCAAACAATAAGTCTCGAGCACATTAAAACAGAAAGGATGCTCGCGGATCCACTCACGAAAGGCCTACCACCCAACGTGTTCAAGGAACATGTAGCCGGCATGGGTTTAAGGGAAGCCATATGAATCTTGGACTACAGGGCCCAAAAGTAAAGTATCTGTTTCTGAATAGAGATATGTATAGTGGCTGTCGAATCCATCGGTGATTGACCGTGACGATGAAACATGCTCTATTTACAAATCTGTGATGGAATAGAAAAAGCTAAAAGAAAAAGTGAGATCAAGGGGGAGAATGTTAAATAGATCTCCCTCCCCTTGAGCCCAACGGCTCAAGGGGGCCTTGACCGCGCCCTGATCGGGGGCGCCCAACCCAAATGGCTGGTGGGCCCCCGTCACACTGCGCCATATAAAAGAGGGGTGGAGGCCGGCACGGCACAAGGTACAAAGTTCACCACCGCCGCCAACTCCACCCCACAAAACCCTAATCCGATCGAGGGGGCGCAGCCAGTGACGGGAAACGCCACCGCCGCGCCACGACCTCGCCGGGATCGCCCACAACCACCGCTGCAACGACAACCGCTGCCGTCAAGCACACCATCGCTGCCGTCCACGTCAAGCCGCGATGACAACGACGATGTCCGGCGCCTCTTCCTCCACGAACTCCTCAACCGGTTGATATCTAAACCCTCTCCCTTTCATCTACAATGTCGTTCATCAAACCCAAATAGAACCACCCGACTAGATCTAACCTAGGTGATCCTAGTGCAAAGTATAACAATGGTATCAGAGCTTTCCTAGTGTTTAGATCGTTTCGGGGAAAGAAATCCAAAGAAAGAAAAGCACAAGATCCGCACGGATCAAAAGAACCGAAAACCCTAACCCTAATCTTACCTCGTCGCCGGCCGTCATCGACGCCAGCAACGGAGGGGGGGAGGGGCAAAGAGGCGCCGCCTAGGAGCCACTCGACGGCCGCGCGCGCACCTGCGGGTGCACGCGCGCGCCGGCGAGGGGGCCCGCGGCGGCGCCGCCATCTTCGTCGTCGCCGTTCTCTCTCTCACTTCACGCGGGTGGAGGGCGAGAGACGGTGGGGGAGAAGAGAAGAGAAAAGCACGCCGGCCATGGCGCGGCGGCGCGAAGGTCGCCGGCGGCGGCGACGCCGTCCACGCGGTCGCGCGAGAGAGAGAAAGAAGAGAAGCTAGGGTTCGGCGCGGCGGCTGGGGGGGTCGGCGTTTTTGTTTGCCCGATCTCCCCGCCCGGCCGTCCGATCGAACCGGATCGGACGGTCGCCGCCGCCGGTCGGGCCGAAACCGGCCCAAAAAGGGAGCGCGCGCGTGGCGGTTTTCCCGGCCCAGGCCCAGGTTGCGGCCTGGGAAAGAGGGAGGCGCGCCCGCCCGCGCCAAAAGGCCGCGGGCCGGCCGGAAAAAGTTCAAAAGAGGTCCCTCGGGGGCCGAAAATAAAGAAAAGAGAACAGTAGCAATTTTTCCATTTTATTTTGTATAATTTTCATGCAAATTTCAATAGAATTTTGAATAGATTTTTGCATGTTTTACCTCTGTTTAAATTTGAACCAACGGGAGAATTTTTTTAGAGAGTAAATTACAGAGATTTTGCTACTGTTCATATGTTTTTTATATAGTTTTCCGCTGCAAATAGATGAAATTGATGAAAATTAGTGTTTCTAAAATTAAATTTCGAACCAACGGGAGAATTTAATTTTAGGAACATTAATTATGTGCTATGATGTTGTAATTTTCTGACCAACGTTGTTAATTGCAATATTATAGTTATGGTGATATGTGTTATGTCTAATTCTGCCCAACGGTGATATATGCTTAATGCATAATATTTTAATGTTAATTTTGTTCTCACCGCACATGATTATTTCAGGTGGCTACTCCTTGATGGGTTGCATTAAAGATATTCCGACCCTAAAAGGAGATAACTACGCAGAATGGAAAAGAAAACTCGACCTTACTTTTATCTTGGGAGAGGTGGACTGGGTGTTGACTACCCCATGTCCTATAGAACCTGCTGAACTTGTCAGAGGTGAAAATGAGTCAGATGCTGACTGGCAAAAGAGACAGAGGGACAATGCTCCTCTCGTCATGTCGTATGACATTGAACAAAAGAAATGGTCCTTAGCCAACAAGAAATGTTTGGCTGTGGTAAAGAATACGATTGAGCCTACCATATTGGGCTCAATCCCAGAGTGTGACGCTGTCTCAGAGTACCTTGAAAGAATAAAGAGTCAGTTTACTGGCTCTTCAAAGACGTATGCTACACAGTTGATCAAGCAGCTTGTGACAGAAAGGTACCATGGAGGTGGTGTTAGAGACCACATACTTAGAATGAGCAACATGGCTTCCAAGTTGAAGCCAATGGATTTGGGCATAACAGATGACTTTCTGGTCCATCTGGTTATGGCCTCATTGCCAAAGCAGTTTGACAATTTTATTGTCAACTACAACATAAGTCCAGAGAAGTAGAACTTTGAGAAGCTCATTGCTAATTGTGTGCAAGAGGAGGAGAGAATCAAAGAATCAAATGGTGGTTCAATAAACTATGTTAAAGATAAGAAAAAGAACCACAAGTCTCCCACCTCAAAAGCTAAACAGTCTCAGCATTTGCCTCAGCAACAATAGTTCGCTGTTGAGAAAGATCAGTGTCTCCATTGCAAGAAGACAGGACACTACAAGAAAGATTGTCCTGACTTTTTGAAAATGATCATGGCAAGGAAAGGTGAGAACATTATTACATTTGTAAATGAATCTCATTATGTTGGTTACTCTAGATCCACATGGTGGATTGATTCTGGAGCAACTATTCATGCTTGTAATTGTTTAAAGGCATTCCGTTCGACGAGGACTACGCAAAGAAGAGAAAGCTCCATTAGAGTTGCCAATGGAGTTGAAGAAAAAGTTGAAGCTGTTGGAGATCTTCCTCTAGAGCTTGCGAATGGCTTCACACTTTTACTTCGAGATGTCTTTTATGTTCCTTCTTTGCAAAGAAACTTAATAAGTGTATCAAAGTTGGATTTTGATGGATATGATTGCCGCTTTGGAAGTGGCAAATGTGAACTATGGTATAATAATGCATGTATTGGTCTTGCTGTGTTGCGAGACGAGCTTTATTTGTTATCTCTTTCTGAGAATGTGAATGTTGTGTCCTCGTTGACAAAAGAAAACAAGAAAAGAAAGCGAACTCCCGATGTCTCATCGAAATTATGGCACTATCGTTTGGGCCATATTTCGAGGGGGAGAATTGAGAGACTAGTTAAGAATGAAATTCTTCCTCCATTGGAGTTCTCAGACTTAGAACAATGCATAGAATGCATTAAAGGAAAATTTGTAAATAGCATCAAAAAGGGTGCAAAACGAAGCGCAGGAATTTTAGAGATCATTCACACAGATATTTGTGGTCCATTTCCTGTGAAAAGTGTGGATGGCTATGACTCGTTCATAACATTCACAGATGATTACTCCCGCTATGGTTATATTTATCCAATTAAAGAGCGATCAGAAGCATTGGATAAATTTAAGATATTCAAAGCTAAAGTTGAAAATCAGCATGATATAAAGATTAAAGTAGTAAGATCTGACCGTGGGGGGGAGTACTATGGTCGACATACGCCTTATGGGCAAGTCCCTGGACCTTTTGCAAGGTTCTTGCTAGAGAATGGAATAGTAGCCCAGTATTCAACACCGGGCGAACCTCAACAGAATGGGGTAGCTGAAAGGTGCAACCGTACTCTTATGGATATGGTGCGCAGCATGATGAGCTACTCCACACTACCACTGGGTTTATGGATGGAGGCGTTAAAAACTGCCATTCATATTCTCAATAGAGTTCCAAGCAAATCGATGCCCAAAACACCGTATGAGCTATGGACAGGAAGAGTACCCTCGCTAGCTCACCTCCGTGTGTGGGGGAGTCCTGTAGAGGCCAAAGTATTTAACCCAAATATTGGGAAGTTGGATCCCAAGACAATCAGCTGCCATTTTATTGGCTATCCTCAAAGATCAAAAGGCTATCGTTTCTACTGTCCAAACAGTTATATAAAGTTTGTAGAAACGAGACACGCTGTCTTCTTGGAAGACGAAATGATTAGGGGGAGCTCGGTAGTTCGAGAAATTGCTCTTGAGGAGAGGCGGGTGTCTGTACCCGCTCCGTCGACTCAGGAGCCTTTCTTCTCTCTACCTGCTGATGTTGTGCCTGCAATGCCTGTCATTGAGGTACCAGCACCTGTTGTTACCCCTCCTGTGGCAACAATGAATGAAAGTGAGGAACCTGTTCTACAGGATTCAACATAAATGGTTGCCATACCAGAGGAGGAGTTGCAACAGCCTCAAACAGATAATGTGCCAGTACAGGAGACTCAACAAGAGCCTCAGGTACAGGATGTGCCAAATGTGCAGGCCCCTAGAAGGTCTGAAAGAGTCAGAAGATCGGCTATCCGTGATGACTATAAAGTTTATAATATAGAAGAGTCGCATATGGATGATGATCCCACCTCATATGAAGAGGCCATGAGAAGCGCTCGCTCATCTGAATGGTTGGAAGCCATGAAAGATGAAATGAAATCAATGAAACTAAACGATGTTTGGGATTTAGAAGAAATTCCTAAAGGAGCCAAAACAGTAGCCTGTAAATGGGTCTACAAAACCAAATATGACTCCAAAGGGAATATAGAAAAGTTTAAAGCGCGACTTGTGGCAAAAGGCTTCACGCAACGAGAAGGGATTGATTACACTGAGACATTTTCTCCAGTCTCTTGTAAAGATTCCTTCAGGATTATAATGGCACTAGTGGCACATTATGATTTGGAATTACATCAGATGGATGTAAAAACGGCATTTCTAAATGGAGATTTGGAGGAAAAAGTATACATGGCGCAACCGAAAGGTTTTGTCATGAAAGGAAACGAAAATATGGGATGTCGTTTAAAGAGATCCATTTATGGATTAAAGCAAGCTTCGAGACAGTGGTACTTGAAGTTTGATGGGACAATAAAGAAATTTGGGTTTCAAGAGAATGTTGAGGACAACTGTATTTATTTAAAGTTTAAGAATGGGAGATTTATTTTCCTAATTCTGTATGTGGATGACATTCTACTGGCTAGTAGTGATGTCAGTCTACTACAGGAAATAAAGAAATTCTTGTCCTCAAACTTTGACATGAAAGACCTCGGTGAGGCTTCATATGTTTTGGGCATAGAGATTCACCGAGATAGAACAAAGTATACATTGGGACTTTCTCAAAAGACATATATAGAAAAGGTGTTGAAGAAATTCAACATGTACAGATGCAGTGCTACACCTGCTCCTATAGTGAAAGGCGAAAAGTATGGGGCATCGCAATGTCCCAGAAATCAGTATGAGCTCAATAAAATGAAAACAAAGCCATATGCGTCAGCTGTAGGAAGCCTACAGTACGCGCAAGTGTGCACACGACCTGACTTGGCATTTGTTACCGGGTTACTTGGCAGATTTCAAAGTAATCCAGGCCTAGAGCACTGGAAATTGGTAAAGAAAGTCTTGCGTTATTTCCAAGGAACAAAAGGCCTCATGCTGTCTTACAGAAGATCAAAATCACTCCAGATAGTGGGGTACTCAGATTCTGACTTTGCAAAAGATAATACAAAGTCAACATCGGGATACGTGTTTACCCTGGCAGGAGGAGCTATTTCATGGAAAAGCTCAAAACAGACTATCACTGCAGAGTCTACTATGTATGCCGAGTTTATAGCATGCTATGAGGCAACGGGGCAGGTGAACTGGCTAAAGAAGTTCATACCCGGTTTAAAGGTGGTTGACAGTATTGAGAAACCACTAAAGTTATACTGCGACAATGAACCCGCAGTAATGTACGCTCACAACAATCAGTCAAGTGGTGCTGCCAAACACATTGACATAATTTAAAGTACTATGTTGTGAAGGACAAAGTCCGGGATCAAACAATAAGTCTCAAGCACATTAAAACAGAAAGGATGCTCGCGGATCCGCTCACGAAAGGCCTACCACCCAACGTGTTCAAGGAACATGTAGCCGGCATGGGTTTAAGGGAAGCCTTATGAATCCTGGACTACAGGGCCCAAAAGTAAAGTATCTGTTTTTGAATAGAGATGTGTATAGTGGCTGTCGAATCCATCGGTGATTGACCGTGACGATGAAACATGCTCTATTTACAAATCTGTGATGGAATAGAAAAAGCTAAAAGAAAAAGTGAGATCAAGGGGGAGAATGTTAAATAGATCTCCCTCCCCTTGAGCCCAACGGCTCAAGGGGGCCTTGACCGCGCCCTGATCGGGGGCGCCCAGCCCAAATGGCTGGTGGGCCCCCGTCACACTGCACCATATAAAAGAGGGGTGGAGGCCGGCACGGCACAAGGTACGAAGTTCACCGCCGCCGCCACCTCCACCCCACAAAACCCTAATCCGATCGAGGGGGCGCAGCCAGTGACGGGAAACGCCACCGCCGCGCCACGACCTCACCGGGATCGCCCACAACCACCGCTGCAACGACAACCGCCGCCGTCAAGCACACCGTCGCTGCCATCCACGTCAAGCCGCGACGACAACGACGATGTCCGGCGCCTCTTCCTCCACGAACTCCTCAACCGGTCGGTATCTAAACCCTCTCCCTTTCATCTACAATGTCGTTCATCAAACCCAAATAGAACCACCCGACTAGATCTAACCTAGGTGATCCTAGTGCAAAGTATAACACCGTCGGTCCTTTTAAGTAACACTTTTTACAAGCAGTACACCTAATACCATCGACGATTGTGAAAAGTAACTTTTATAGGTGGTTCGTGACTAAATGATTCTCGGTGCATTTTCATGTGTTGGTTTTCTTTTAGTCCGTATGTAAAAATAGCGGGGAGTGGGGAGGAGGTTGCTGAAAATAGTTTTTTAGTAGCGTGCTAAGGAGTTGCCATTTGGTCTATTTGAGTATGTTTTAGGGATGTTTTCGCCGGTGTGTACAAGTACAGTGTGTGCATATATACTTCTTTTATGTAATAAAAAAGAATATGTTGAACTCTTGGGAACAGTTGAATTAGCTATGTAATCAATTGCCTGAGCTTTTTTTTTGGGCAGAATTCTGAATCACATGTTTCAACTGTTGGATGAAAGATCCATGCATCCAACTAGCTATAGAGGTCGGCATCCTTTTGTGCCCAAGTCAAAATCATGTGATGAGACTTTTCCCTCTGTGCGAGGAGCCGGAGCTCTCTCAGCCAGGAATCATCACATATAAAACAATAGGAAACAACCAATGAGCACCACTGTGTGGTAGTTAATGAAAATTGAACTGTTACATAGTGGAGTAATTGACCATATCTGTGAAAATGAGCAGGCATTGAGATAGCTAGCTATGTACTGTCACTGGTCAAAAATAGTTGACCATAATTTGGAGTATTACTAGATCAAACCGTACATATATATGCGTGTGTAAATTAATTATTACAAACGTATCCAGATAAGATTTCTCTTCAAGTAAAAGAAACATATGTATAGACATGTATGCACAGAAATCCTGGTGATTTTATATACAGTTCTATATGATAGTGAGGATTATATAAGCTAGTAGATCAAATGCAATAGTAATATACTAGTACAGAACACATATTAATTTGTACATGTTGTTTTGCATGGGAAGTCAAACCTTCTAGATGCCATGTGTGCTCATGTCGGAATCAACATTATTCCTTATTATATGGAGTAACTTAATTTCTTTGCTACGAATTCATCAGCTTCCTGTCAGATTAATTGTTAATTTTGAGGACTTGTGATTGGCGTGTTAGTCCTTCTGTGGCTTAAGAACGAGATGTGTACTGTCTCATCGATTGACTCTGAGAATGAGATACTGATGTTTTTCTGGATAATGGATTGAACCGATCTGATCTACATTCAAACGGATGTAAACAGTCAAATGAGATACTGATGATGGAGATAGCTTAGCCTTAATCGAGCTAACCGTTGAATTCAAAGCACAAGCTATTCTGCTCTTTTTTTCCTCACATGGAGCTATTTAGATACACGTACTTGTGTAGATACGTTGCAATCATCTAATTAAACATATGTATACGTCATTTTCGCCAAACTTTGACAAATAATTGTCGTTAGAATATATTCACAAAATTTGATAGTTATTATTATTATTACTACTACTATTATTATATTATGGAGTGCTTTTTAGTTAAGAGGTATGAATCTCTACATGTGCTGCAATTTTTCATGTATCTGATCTAAGTGTTAGGAAGGTTAATGCTTTAAGTTTGAAAATTTTGACTCGAGATGTTTATAGAAAGATTGGTGTTTTACTTTTCATGACCGAATGAAGTACTAGTACATACGTACAAATCTACAATTCCCTGGATGGTCGTGATCTGCTTTGCTATGTGCTGATGCAACTAATTAAACATTACGGGTTTGAAGTTTAAACCCCAAGACAATGCTATACTTTTCATGAATTTCCTTCAGTTTGTCCACTCCTAGGATATTGTCAAATGATGGACCAAAGACCGGGGCCAGTCTCCCTTGTGGTGACATAAGAAATTACTAATTAATATAACATGGCAACTTAATTTATATTTTAACTTAAAGCAACACGAGACAAATTGGATCAATCATCTTATGTAACAAATAAAATGTTAGATTGCAGCAAAATAAAATAAAAGATGCAACACTTTTGTAAACAAAGTTGCAACAACAAAAAAATTAACATTCTGTAACAAATTAAAATAGAATTTGCAAACAAACTGAGAACACGTTTGCAACGATGTGTACTATATCAGTTGCCACGACAAGGCACATAAATCTAGTAGGTCGAGATTGGGCCATCTCAACCACATGATTGGCAATTCTTTTTCTTAATTATCACCGCCAGAAGAATAAACTAATTAATTTAGTTATAAAAGTAATTATAGTAGAGTATATGTCTCAAATTAAGAAGATGTCAATGCCCTAGAGAGTACTAAGGAGAACGATGGGAATTAAATTAATGTTTATAGTGACCACACTGGAGTTTTCCTCTGTGGAAAACTGTAGAGTGACACATGCGTAAATTGACAAATACTCCGTATTAATTTTGCTTAATTTCAAGCCATCCATAAAGGCCGAGTCAACAATTAAGCTGAATTTGTACTGAACTCGAAGTCAAAATCAGATTATGGCATTGTTTAGTTCGCGAAAAAAAAAATTTGGGTGTCACACCATGAGACGGATTTATTAAGCCTAATTAATCCATCATTAGCACATGTGAGTTACTGTAGCACTTATGGTTAATCATGGACTAATTAGCTCAAAAGATTCATCTCGTGATTTCCATGCAAACTATACAATTTATTTTTTATTTTATCTATATTTAATACTAAATGTATGTATCCAAAGATTTGATGTGATGTTTTGGGAAAAAAATTTAGGAAGTAAATAAAGCCTATATTGAATGGGAAACAGAACAGGAACGAGATAGGAGGATTGGCCAGTCACATCAGGTTAATTAATAGAGGAAGAATAATAATAATAAGAGAGCTAGTAATACAACACATGAGTAGCTATCGTCAACTAAGGTAGATATAGATATTATATGTTATACACCTAACAAATTCTCCTTCCATGAGGTGAATGCAGGTTAGCTGGAGTAGTAGACAACGTATGTACAGTTGACAGGGAGAGGCTCATGATAACGTTAATTTTAAGACATACCGACCAAATGTATTAGACGTTCTGATAGATGTGGAGTGAGTATATATACAATTTAAGTGTCTATATTTAAAATGTGTTTTAAAAACAAATACTCCTTCACTTACGTTCCTTCACTATTTACAAGTACTAGCTAGCAAAATACCTATGCTTTGTCATAGTTTATCAAATAGGTTAGTATCACTTGTTTGTTTATTTAAACATGTGGTATTCACTTATTTGAATTAAATATTGGACTATTCCATGATATAAAAAACAATATGGGCTAATTTGTAAAATTTGCAAAAGGAGTGACGAGGTGGCAATGGCAGATTCACCGCCACCATGACTAGTAGTGCCTTTTAGGGCCCCTTTGAATCGCAGGAATGAGAAAATATAGGAATAGGAAAAACACGGGATTTTGATAGGAATGTAAGTGTAAAACAGAGGATTGCAAAATACAGGAAAAACACAAGAATGATCGTTTGATTGGACCGCAGGAAAAATACAGGAATTAAAGGAGAGATAAAGACTTAAAGGAAAATTTCCAAGAGGTTTTACCTTATGTTAGAATTCCTCCAAAACTTGCATGGCATTAGACAATCCATAGGAATTTCATAGGATTCCATAAGATCCATTCCTTTGATTCAAAGAGCTATATAGGAAAAATTCCTACAGGAATGAAATCCTCTAAAATTTCTAAGAATTTCCTTTGAATCAAGGGGGGGCCTTAATGGAGTATAGATTTTGGGAGTAGCTTATTAGAACGAATGGTCCAAGAGCACAGTAGAAGAAAACTTTTTTTTTAAAAAAAATATATTTTAAGACCGTGAAGAAAATAATTCGTTGCAATAATCCTGTAGAAAAGCCAAATGAACACTACACTGGTTAGCGAGATATAGAGCTCATAGGTTAAATAATGAGCTGATCAAACAACGAAAGTATGATTGATGATTTCTTTTTTCTTTTTTAAAAAAGTATGATAGAGCTAGCACCAGCTTCTCTCTATATATATATATCATGTAAAAAACCTAGCTGTGTTTGCAAGAGCAAGCTAGTTACCAACACTCCTATCTTGTTTTCCATGTACCCACTATTCAAACTGCTAAACGGTGTGTTTTTTAAAAAGTTTCTACACAAAAGTTGTTTAAAAAAAATCATATTAATCCATTTTTGAAAAAAATAGCTAATACTTAATTAATCACTCCATTTTCCGTGCGCACTTAAGTTCACTTTGGTCCCTCTATTTGTCACCCAGTCTGATTTTCGTCCCTTGATCGCAAAACCGGGTACAAGTACAACAGGCCCCCAACTTACGAAACCGTTTAAATAAGGTCCCTCGGCAGTATTTGAACCCGATTTTGGTTGAGGTGGCGCCTACGTGGAAAATTTGACTCGATCTTCATCTGATATGGCATTGACGTGGCGCTTACGTGGCAAATCGATCTGAAAAATAATAAAACCTATGGGACCCACATGTTAGTTTCACATACACAATAATAGAAAAATGGTGGGGCCCACGTGGTCCCCACCTATCATCCTCACTACCCTTCTCTCTATCTTCTCTCCTTCCTCCTCTCTATATCCCCCACTCTCTCTCCCCTGAGAATGGCGAACGGCAGCAGGCGGCGCAGAGGGGCGGCGATGGAGCTGAGAGGCGGTAGGTCACAGATGGAGCGGCGGCGAGCAGCGGGTGGAGCGCGACGACAACCACTGCGGTGTTTCCGAAGACGATGACGACGACGACGCTCTGCCCAGAACTCGCGTCCGTCCTATCCTCGCCCGTCCGCCGCACGCCGCTCCTCCTTGGCGGCCGCTGCGCGGCGACCCTCATCGCTCGGCCGCCGTACACCACCTCCCTCCTTGCCCGACACGGGAGGCAGTCGGCACGGATGGGCGGCTCTAGCTGCGTTGGCAGGAGAGAGAGAAGAGGGAGGCATCGTGCCTACACAAGGAGACGAAGACTCAACCGCCACGTGGCCGGCGTTTGCACCCAGCGCGAGTGAGGAGCCGGAGGAGGAGAGCCCTTCCGCCGAGCCAACTGAGGAGCCATCCGCCGCCGCCGCCATCTCCCAGACCGCGGCCACCGTCAGCGAGGGCCCCGTGGGAGCTCCCGGCCCCGAGGCTGCCGAGGAGGAGAGCGCGCGGCGCTAGTACCATGCAACATGGCAGCCTCCCCGCCGCGGTGCCATCGCCGCCACCGCGTAAGCCTCCGGGGAGCGGCGGTAGTTGACGGGGAACACCCGCCCCGACATACCTGGCGATGCGGCGGCCGCCCCACTTCGGCCGCTGCCGCTCCTTGCCCGCCCCACTCCGGCCGCCGCCGCTCCTCCCTGCCACCGGCACTGCTCCGGCCCGCCGCTCCGACTGGAGAGAGAGAAGAGGGAGAGAGAGGATAGAGAGAGAGAGGATAGAGAGAAGGGGTAGTGAGGATGACTGGTGGGGTCCATGTGGGCCCCACCATTTTTTTTTATTGTTGTGTATGTGAAACTGACATGTGGGTCCCAAAGGTTTTATCTTTTTTCGGATCGAATTGCCACGTAAGCGCCACGTTAATGCCACGTCAGATGAAGACCGAGTCAAATTTGCCACGTAGGCGTCACCTCAGCCAAAACCGGGGCCAAATACTGCCGAGGGACCTTATTTAAACGGTTTCGTAAGTTGGGGGACCTGTTGTACCTGGTTTTGCGATCGAGGGATGAAAATCAGACTGGTCGACAAATAGAGGGAGCCAAAGTGAACTTATTCTAAGAAAGAAATAGTGTACTACTATGTGTGGACTAGCAATCGTGCATGGCCCAGAAAGTTTTAGGCTTCAGGTTGCCAGGCCAGCCCGGCCTGCGAGAATGGAATACCAAAGAATAGATTTGTGGAAGAAGTTCAATGTTCGTCCCTTATCTAAGGGTCGAGTTTCAATCATGTCCCTCAACTGCAAAACTAAATCTAACACATCTCTTATCTTACAAAACTGGTGTAAGATCTAGTTGCCTAGATAAGTTTTGGTGATTAATGATAACATGTTCTGAAACTAACTATTGCTATGAGTTTTAGTAATAGGTTATGTTCCGGCATCAAGTAAAAAAAGGTTGATGGCTTATATGTTAAGGATCAGTGATAAGATTATAGTCTAATAAAGAGAGATGATACCTCACATATTACCAATATCTAAATAATTTGCATGTGGGGATGAGATCGACATGCACGGATGGAGGAGGGACACGAGCTCGATCGATCGATCATGGCGGGACGCATGTCATGCCATGTCGCGCCCAAAAATAGGTTCTCCTCCTCCCACCTCCCGCCCGACAATCGAGCGGCATCGATCGATCGACGACGTACGACCCACCGACCGATGGCCGACCACGCCGTGCACGTCCTCTCGCCGCCGTGCGTCTGCGCCACCCTCGTCGGAGCCGCCTCCTTCTCCTCCCTCCGTGCCGCCGCCGCCGCCGCCGCCGCGAGCGGCGATGGTCATCGTGGCCGGGAGCGGCAGAAGGAGGAGGCGGCCGCGGCGGCGTGCTCGCCGTGGGAGGACGCGGTGATCGCGGCGGGGATGATGGGGGTGCAGCTCGCCGGGGCGGCGTACATGGTGGTGCTCGCGCCGGCGATGGAGCGGGGGCTCGACCCGCTCTTCCTCGTCACGTTCGGGAGCCTGGCCAACGCGGCGTTCACGCTCCCGTTCTCCGTCGCGCTGGAGCGGCGCCTCCTGTGGCCGCCGGCGGAGCAGCTGCTCACCGGCCGGCTCCTGCTCCGCTTCGTGCTCCTCGCGCTCGGCGGCGTCACGGGGTTCCAGGCGCTGATGCTGCAGGGGATGAAGCGGACGTCCCCCGCCATCGCCGCCGCCATGCCCAACCTCACCCCGGGCTTCATCTTCGTCGTCGCCGCGTCCCTCGGCCTCGAGCGCGTCCGCCTCCGCTGCTGCTACACCTGGGCCAAGATCGTCGGCACCGCGCTCTGCCTCGGCGGCGCCATCACCATGAGCGTCATCCAGAGCGCCACGGCGCCGCCGTACTCGCCGTCGCCGTCGTCGGGGTGGGCGGCGGGGTGCTTCTGCCTGCTGGGCGCCGTGGTGGTGGTGTCGTGCACCACCGTGCTGCAGGCGGCGACGATGGTGGGGTTCCCGGCGCCGATCACGCTGTGCACCGTGACGTCGTTCCTGGGGGCGGCGCTGACGGCGGCGCTGCAGCTGGTGGCGCGGGGGAGCCTGGCCGGCACCGGCGCGGGGGCGGGGGTCGTGGGGCTCCGCGCCGTGCTGGCGCTGGTGCTCGTCGGCGGCGTGGTGAGCTCGGCGTGCGTGGCGTTCCAGGCGTGGGCGCTGAAGAAGAAGGGCCCCGTGGTGGTGTCCATGTTCAGCCCCACGCAGACCGTCGGCTCCGCCGTCTTCTCGGCCATCTTCCTCGGCAGAGTCGTCAAGCCTGGAAGGTAGAGCTGCTCATTCTTCTTTTTATTTCTTGAAAGAAAACATTGCGCAAAGTTTCATATTGGTATAGTAGTAAAAAAAATAGTTAACATAGATATATATATATGAATAGGTCGAGGCGACACTATTCGACTGTCATGAAAACTAGACGGGAAATTCTAAGTTTTCAGCCATGAGCCATCGAATCCATGTTGAGATTCGTGCATACGATCGGAATAAAAAATCAACCACGGGTCACTCGCATGTCAAACTCGCGACACATACCACACTATACTATGGCGCGATTTTAATTTACATATCGTTACATCTGATTTACTTGTATTATAGCTACATTGTATTATAGTTATAATGTTAAATTTTATACTAATTTTAATGTTAAAATTTTTCATCAAAATCTTTCGATAATGTTTGTAGAAATTCTTTTTTTAAAAATGATAATAAAATTAGTTTACATCTTTGGTCTCTGTCGATATATGCAAAAAACGATATTATTACTGAGTCATTTTTGGTTTGTATGTGTAGTGTGGTAGGGATGATTCTCCTCTTCTCGGGGCTGTATGTGGTGCTATGGGCAAAGAAGAAAGAGACCACCATCATCAACAGCGACGACTCATCCATGGCAGTGGCGACCAAGGATGGCGACGACCCAGAAAAGCAGCCACTCTTATCTCGACGACACTAATACTCTCTCACCTTCACTAAGCTAGCTAGTTGATTAATTAGCTAGTGTTTAATCTTATGTAAGCTCTTATGTATATTATGCACATGTGATTAGTCCTCGGCTTAATTTCGTTTGTATGGATGGCAGCTTATGATGTTTTTTAGATTATGGTAGATTAATTGTACTTAAATCGACATTTCTTTTTGCTATAAATACACCATGAGATTTAGATTATTTTGTTTCATATTGTATTCTGCATTAGCCTGCAGTATGCATTTTTATGCTAATGAAGACAGTATGCATTGTTATATGCTAATGAAGATCATTTTTTTTCAACTTTTGTATAAATGTAAACTTTATTAAGAGGCCTTTCATTTTAAGTTCGCGTGCATTTTGGAGGGAATCAAAGTCAAACATATCCCTCGATACTTTGGAACTCATGAATTAATCTAACATGATTCCCACCGGAATCACATTAATTATTACTCATCAAACTTGAAGTTCACTTAGCTCTGCTTTAAACTCAGGAATTTGTTTGTTAATGAGGGTTCTATTTGAAAACATGTAATTTTTAGTGTATTCTACCAAACTGGAGAATTTTTTTTCTGCGACAGTTAAGATTTCGAATTATAACATTTAGCATGTTTCCAAACCGAGACTCCGTGCCAAACACATTGGTATGGATTCCTCCTATGGTTTTTTTCGTGCTGAATGCTTAATACACGAACGGTTTGTGATAATTATTCACTGGTACAAATGAACAAATCACTTATTATAAAATCAGAAAGTGCATTTTAAAAATATTTTGCAGAAAGTTTTTTTTAAAAAAAAGATCAAATCATTTAGGAGCTCTCGAAAATCATGCGTATTCATTCATTCATTCATTTGAAAAGAACATGTCGTTGTCCAATTCTATAGCTTTAAATCGTTGAATTTGGTAGGGACTCATTTTAGCTTATATTATAAAGTTTCAATATTTTTGACGTTGCCATAAAAAAGAGTTGTCCATTTTGCCCCACTTAACTTTTGTGTTTATATAAATATACCATGTACTAAAAAATCTTCCTTCCACACACGCTGAGGCTTCCTTATTAGGCCATGGTCAACGCTCTAGCGTGAAGCTTGGTCTCACCCCTTCCGAGGCAAATATTCGCGCTAGCTCGGTCGGGATCGCACCCCCGCACAGCGCCGTGACCCCCAGCAGAGGGCCCCGTAGTTTCGTTAGCTTTTGGTCGAGGAGTTGCGTTGAGGAGATGCCTCACCCCAAGCCGTTGCCCCGCACCAGGGAAGAAGATGGAGAGGGAGTGGACTGGAGAGAAGGGACACATCGATTCCCACCGCACGGCTCCGATCTGCACCACCTTCAACTCGATCCGCCGCCGCCACACCTTGATCCGCCACCTCCACCTCGATCCGCCGGCACCGCCCCCGATATGTACTATCTCTGCCTTGATCTCCCACCACTGCCTCAATTTTCACCTACTCCACCTTGATCCACCTCGATCCGCTGGACGTGTGCTCGGGAGGGAGAGGTGGAGCTTGAGCTCGCCGGCTTCTCCGCCACCGAGGAAAGAGAGGGGAGAGGTGGCGCCACCTAGGAGAGGGGTATGGTGACGAGGCGTGCGGGAGAAAGAGAAGCGCCAACGAGGTGAGCGTGTGTGGGAGGAGATGAGCGAGCGCGTGCAGGTGGAGAAGTGCGAGTGATGGCGCGGGGTAGTGGTGGGGATGAAAATGATAGAAAGTTAAGAGAGTATGACAGTGGGCCATCGACCAATATATAATTTTCCTCTATATTAAGGGCTGATATGAAAAAGTGCTATAGGGCCCACTTCAAGGTACATGTATTTGGAGGATGGTTGCTTAAGCCCGAGTCTTTAATCACTTTTGCTTACGTGTATGGTTAGGGTGCTGCCTGCGTTGGTCGCGGTCTTAGGTGTACATCACTGTCTGGTGACATCCTACGATAGCCCACGTGTACCAAAACCACCCTAAAGCCGTTTGAGGGGTTAATCTTATATTCGGCTCTGTAATTCATGGGTATATTGTAGAAAAAAAAAGTTCAAAGGGGATAAAATAATCTTCTAAAAAGAAAAGGAGAAAGGAACGAGAGCCAAGAACCTAAAGTAGTTCTATCCAGATTTCGTG
The DNA here is from genome assembly GCF_034140825.1 of Oryza sativa Japonica Group. Taxonomy (NCBI): domain Eukaryota; kingdom Viridiplantae; phylum Streptophyta; class Magnoliopsida; order Poales; family Poaceae; genus Oryza; species Oryza sativa. Next base: position 24,246,545 of record NC_089045.1, read on the forward strand.
CAGGGGAAAGAAACACATGAAAGAAAGCAAAAAAAAACACCACCAACTAATTTCATTGGAATTTTGTGGGAGGTGGAGGGAGCAGATTGGTCTCTTTGACTCTCCTTGTGCGAGAGATTGACTTGGGATTTGTTGAGTTGGCAACTTTGCTTGGCTCTGCACGGACCAACGCCGACGACGACCGCCGGAGCCGCCGCATCTAGCTCGCCGCCCCGCCATGCAGCCGCTGCTCAAGGTGTACGCCGACCGCCGGTCGCAGCCCAGCCGGGCCATAATCATCTTCTGCAGGTACCCCAGCCAGTTCTTTCCTCTCACTCGCTTTCCCCCCCTGAATCGTCCTGAATCTTGATATCTTCTTGGACGCTGCGTTGGTTGCAGAGTGAACCGGATCGATTTCGAGGAGGTCACGGTGGATCTGTTCAAGCGCGAGCACCTGTCCCCTGAATTCAAGAGTAATCTGACGCTCTTTCTTGATCTTTTTTTTTTCTTTCCCTTTTTGTTTTTGCTGGCATGAAAGTTTGCAATCTTTTCCCCACTGCTTTAGTTATACTGTAGAGCTAGTATATATATTATAGTTTTCTTCCTTTCTTCAGAGATAAACCCAATGGGACAGGTGCCAGCAATCGTTGATGGGCGATTCAGATTGTTTGAGAGGTTTGTATGCCCTCTCGAGACTCCTCCAGAATAATAGTAGTAACTCTAGCGCACGATTCAGTAATTGTCCTGTCTCTCAGACTCTCACCTGCCCTTTGCAATGTCAATTTTGTACAGGACCAAAATTTTGTTCCAGTTCAGTTTTCGATGCGTATTTACAGTTTGTTCGGGATATTCTTCTGTCTTGTGTGTACACTTATAGTTTATTAACGCCAGAACTGTGCATGGAATTTGCAATTCCTTGCCTTCCATATTCTGTTTTTTCTGTTTTGTGAAAGATTATCCATGTAAGCTGCACACTTTTGAATGTTTTTAATGCCGCATATTGCGACTCCATATTTTTGATACTTAATAAACTAGAGATAGAGACCTACCAATTCAATTCCTGTTGAGGAGTGAGGACGCCTTATCTTCTTGACCTTTGCATTCTTCTTGAATTTCTGCATTATTTCTTGGTTATTCCTTTTATGCCGAAACCATAAATTAGAGGCATTTGATGCCAACGAAAAAAATGTTTATGTTCTAGACTTTCCAGTAAGTCCATATTTCATTACAATATAGTATAGTAACCCCATTTACAGTTTTAATCTGTTACATTCCATGACTGTGAACATTGCCGACTATTTTATTAGGTACAATTATAAAGCACTGACAAAACTCGCTCCTTTTGTGACAGCCATGCCATTCTGAGGTATCTTGCAACGGTGTTCCCTGGAGTTGCAGATCACTGGTGCGTAATGCTACTCCATTTGCATTGCCTGCTTTTTCGTGTTACAAGAATTTTTTCTTTAGCTGTGGTTTTCGGGCAACTTATGTGCATTCTTCTGCTATTGGATTGCCTTGAATTATGCAGCAACCGAGGGTCAAGTATACCACTTAGTCACTTACGTTGCCCCATTGTTGCATTTTATCCACATATTTTCGCCATGTACTAGGTCTAGATGAATCATATCTCTACTCCAAAGGATATGCATTTGGTGTGTAATGCTACTCCATTTGCATTGCCTGTTTACAAGAATTTTTTCTTTAGCTGTGGTTTTTGGGCAACTTGTGTGTTCTTCTGCTATTGGATTGCCTTGAATTATGCAGCAACCGAGGGTCAAGTATACTACTTAGTCACTTGCGTTGCCCCATTGTTGCATTTTATCCACATATTTTCGCAAAGTACTTGGTCTAGATGAATCATATCTCTACTCCAAAGGATATGCATTTGGTGTGCTGTCACTTTAGAAAATCTTGTGGCTGAATATACGTGGACAGTTGTGTGTCATTTGCATGGTCTTTTTTTTTTCCTAGAAAAGTGGCATTCTTTGCATATGCATATATGTATGTGATTGATTCATCTTAGAGAAAGTCAGTCATGTATGGTATTTTTAGATTTGAGGGTAGTTTTTTTGTATTTTTAACATTAACTCTTATAGAATTATTTATTTGACATCTTGCCATGCACAGTTACTATGCTTGTTATTATGACAAATAAGGCTATGTTCTTCCCCCATCTTTCCCAACTCAACTCTCTCGTTTTCCGCACGCACGCTTCCCAAACTACAAACTGTGTGTATTTTGCAAAAAAAATTCTATAGGAAAGTTGCTTTTAAAAAAAATCATATTTATCCATTTTTCAAGTTTAGTTTAGCTAATACTTAATAAATCATGCACTAACCGCCACTCCGTTTTGCGTGTTGGGAGCTCCCGAACTCAGCCTAAGCATGGTATTGGAACCTTCACTTGCTTCTTTCTAGGCTAGACAGAGAAACTTGGATTGCAATTACTTTATTCCATCTTATATATAAACTATATCTTACAGTATATTCAGTCAAGCCTTTTGAGTTTAATGGTTTATTTCCCATGGTATTGCATAATAATTTGATTTGCTTCAACTGGCTTTGAGCTAATGGTTATCCAAAGATTTTGGTTGCTTCTATAACTTAAAGGTTTTGCTGCCGATTTTCCATGACAGCTCATGCAATCTGATTCGTTTCAGTCACTTGTGATATGCTGGGTTTTCAAATTGATTTTCCTTGCAATAGCCCACAAGTTAGGATTCTTCTGTTCTTATTCCCTCCGGTCATCTTTATTTGACGCTGAGAGAGCTTAGTTTAGTTCTACCAGTGTCAAATATAAAAATGACTGGAGGGAGTATTTTTTAGTTAATACATTGCATTATATATTTACCATTGCTTTAGTCCAAAAAATTTCAGCTTGTTTCAATTAGTTTTGAGATGACATGCTACTGAGTTTTGGCAAGATGATACTTGCACTGGATATGCCACATTATAGCCATGAGTCTGCCATAGTGTGAGAGTTTGTCAGTCATTTTTTAATGAATGGATACTGTTCAAAGTTTAAGTCTCTGTTTTATCATATCTTGTCTCTTGTAGGTATCCTGCAGACCTGTTCACCAGAGCCAAACTTGAGGCCATCTTGGATTGGCATCATTCAAATTTGCGTCGTGGTGCAGGTGAGAAGTGAACCCAGTATACAATGTAAAAAGGAGAGGTAGTGTTAGGCTTTTTCGTTCATCATGTGGAGTTATCATTAACCAGAAGTCCAATTTTCTGCTATAGTTCCGACTCTGATTTCAAATGATCCTTCCATCAATGCATTTGAAGCACACCTTAAACATAGAAAGGAACGTTTGCAGTTTGTGGCAACCTAAAAACCTAATTAGGTAAATTTATTTTGCACTAGCTAAGCCTTTTTTCCATCCTTTAATTCGTTTTATGCAGCAACCTTCATACTGAACACCGTGTTGGCTCCTTCTCTTGGACTTCCGTCAAGCCCTCAGGCTGCAAAAGAGGCAGAGAAAGTACTGTTCCGGTCCCTGGGACTGATTGAATCTATGTGGCTCAAAGGCAACGCAAAGTTCTTACTGGGCAATCCTCAGCTATCAATCGCAGATCTTAGCCTTGTTTGTGAAATAATGCAATTGGAGGTACGTGTATATTGCCACATCAATTTATACGCACCATTTCAATTTTGTTGCCCATGAGTGTCACCTCCAACGATTTGCCTGTAAATACAAAATCTGCTGAATCCAGCCAGACTATGGTTTCCTCTTAAGCATTCAAACAAGCCACAGCCACATCATTTGAGAAACTTGAAAACTTCACATTAGGAGTTGTTTCTAAAAGAAAAGGAAAATGACTCTTAAACTAATATGCAGGTCCTCGGTGATAGTGAACGCGACCGGATTCTTGGACCTCATGAGAAAATCCGCAGTTGGGTTCAGAATGTGAAGAAAGCCACAAGCCCTCATTTTGATGAAGTCCATGAGCTCATTTTCAAGATGAAGGAACGTATGGCTGCAAAGCGCCAATCTGAGCCGAGCAAAGACTTGAAGACAGCATCAAAGCTCTGAGGGTACCCGTACTACTCTCGTATATAGCAGCAGTGTCCATGATGAACAAAAGGAAAGCAATAATCGAAGGAAAAGAAGGAAGAACAAGAAAGTTATATATCTTGTCTTTTTTTTTAAAAAAAATGATTTGTGGTAAATTTGGAGGAGATTATGCTTGACTATTCCAATTTGTAACATTGCATAGGAACAAAAGTGGTGTTTAAAGCATTGACAATTCAATTTACTGTTCTAATTTGTAACATTGCAGAGTTTTTTCAATAAAACAAACTGTGGTGTTTGAAGCATTTCTTTTTTACTCGAGAAGGGTGATCGCACATGCGTTCTCTGATTTTCAAAAGGACTACTGCTGTCTGCCTTACTCCTCATACGTAATCATGGGGATGTGCCTCGGAAGATGATATATGTGCACTCAAAATACAGATTTTTTTATCGATTTTTGTTAATATGCTTTTTAAATTGTTAAATGGTGTATTTTGTGTGAAAACTTTCTAAACATAAGTTGATTTAAAATATTTGATAAATTCATTTTTCAAGTTTAAAATAATTAAAACCTAATTAATCATGCGCAAATGGCTTTCTTGTTTTGCGTGCCTACTTAATTTTCATCCAAGGTAGGTTTGACACAGGGATTAAGTTAACACTTAGATTAAGTTATTGTAGCTTCTTGGAAGCATAGTTGAAAAAATCGAACTGGTGTGTAACATGGTCAACCTCACGGTTCACCGGTCCAACGGTTTTTGGTCAAACTGCGGTTTACTAATGTAGAGATAAAGCATATGTTCCAACTGAACCACTTGAGGTTGACTCCCCAACTTGCTCCTTTTCTTGGGGATTTTAGCCAAATGAAAGAAAAAGTGTAGCGGGCGTGCAAGTTAACTGGCATTTCTTCTAGCCCTCGGTCAGACCGACGGCGGTTTATAATTGTTCACCTAACAACAGGTCGGTTCGAGCGGTCCAAAGCGAGCCAATAGCATGTCCAGTCTTTCCATCAAGCCGAATAGTGCTGACATCTTCATTCTGGTTTTTTTCTGGTCCAACCATCGGCCTGATTGGTTTTTTTCCCACTATGATTGGAAGAGGGGGAGACTTCGCATCTGGCTGGATGCCTGTATGAGCATCTTCTTCGTCCCCCTCATTTGATGCCTCACTGATATCACTCCAAATCCTGAGTCGTCCATGACGGCTCCACCCACCTGAGCAGCACGCAAGCTCTCCCCACCACCACCACCACCACCAGCAGCAGCCAAGAGCAGCAAGAACAAGAGCTTGGCCCTCTACTTCTTTTGCAAGGTCAGCTGCATCGATTCAACTGTACTCCTCCCTCTACTTTGCTGGTGCAGTTTGCAGGTGAATACTTTTCTGTTCTGAGTTGTTAGGGAAGCATTTGTAGAGAACACAACAATTGATCTGGGTAGACTGGGTTTTATTGTGTAAAATTGGGACCGAAACAAATAGCAACTTTTAGTTTCTTGTGTTTCTTGTATGAACTGGTCGTTGGTACTGCCAGATCTGAGCAAACGATGTAGGATCTGGTCATCTGATAGTTGTGTCCAGTAAGAGTTAAAGTTACATAGGATGCCACAACCATCTTCTCTTTTCTGCATTTGAAAGAACGTCTGAAAAATCGACGGCTAGATGATTTGTTTGTTCTTAGAGATTTTGTGATTTTTCTAATTTATTAAAATACCACGTGATGGCGTAAGAGCGTTTATAGGAGTGCTATGTGGCAGCTTGAGAGCGTTTATAGGATGTTTCATGGACTTATAGTATATAATAGACTAGGAGGGTAGCCCACTTATACGCACGGGCATGTATTAAGTTGTGTTCGATAAACTTATAAGATCGGAATATTAACCAGATAGTACATTCTATTCTTCAAATTTCAAAAGTAGTATTTCTCTACGAATGTTCTTCAACAATATTACTTTGATAATTTTTATAAGCTATTTGTTAGTTTTATGCAATAAATATTTAATTTATCCCTATGAGTAATTATCCGTCCTCATTATTTAGAAAGAAAGGTAGACTTATTTTGTTAAGAAAACATGTCAAACAAATTAAGTGTACATTAAAACTAAGGTGTTATTCTTTTTAGTCGAATGTTTAGGGACTCTTTTTTAGTAAATCATGGAAAACTATTATTACTGTTTTATTTATACCATTAAGCTAGGCCTCATAATTGGTTCACATTGACACAATTTACTACACACTTACATATAAATGAATAAAGACACATAAGTTATACATATCTTAGGCCTCGCTCCTACAGTACTATTTTAGAAAGAAAAGATGTGCAGTCAACATAAGTCCTAGAATTTAAATTTAATAGTAACAAATATAACTTTTAAACCAACTGCGTACTGCTACCTTAATGTGGTTTATATAAGTAATAATATGTGGAGAAAAACAAGACGGTTAATATCTAAGCACTTAAAAATAGTTATGGCAATGATTGTTTCAATTTGAAGGAAAAGTAAGAACTAAATTATTTTATGAATTTATTAGATTTCCTCTAATTGGTTCAACTTACTTCCTATTGATATTTCCTATTTTCTGTTTTATTTTGTACAAGTATTTGTTTTTCAAAATATAGGCATTATGAATCATAAATTGTTGATTCAATTATAAATAGAGCAACAGTTAGATTAGAAATCAGATGTGTGGTTTAAAAACTAGGATCATTTCAAATATTATTGATTATGTCTCATTTAATTGATAGCTAAAAAATAGAAATGGGGAGAGAAGTGGAGAGTACTTTCAAATTATTGATTATTTTAAATTACATTGTTAGGTTTTAAAAAATGAGGATGGAATTGAACACGACAGAAAAGTGGGGGAGGAGGCATGCATACATGTGTTGGGTCCAAGAGGGGAGTTTTGTTTTGTGTAAGATATATCAGAATATTGGGCCCATTGGTTTAATCATAACTTGATGGTTAGATGATTTACTTTTTTTTTTCTCGTAACTTTTATGATTTTTCTAAATTTAGAGATGTGACATGTGGTATTCTATGAGCTCTATAGATGTTTATGATCATTTGAATATTTAATCTTTGATCATTGAATTATTGATGCGACTATAAATAAAACATATATATACTAAAAATTGGTATATGATTTCAAGATTAGGGTCATTTTGAATATTTAATATATGATCGTTTCTATCTTGAGTTGTCTATTTAGAATTTGAAAGGGGATTAGAGGGCATGGGAGGGATAGGATTACATGCATCCATTTTGCATGTTTGGTGGAAGCCACACGAAGCTAGGTGCCTAGTATTTCTCATTCATCCCAGAAACATTATGTTTTAGGCCTAGTTTAGTTACAAACTTTTTCTTCAAACTTTCAACTTTTCCATCGCATCAAAACTTTTCTACACACACAAACTTTCAACTTTTCCGTCACATCGTTCCAATTTCAATCAAACTTCCAATTTTGGCATGAACTAAACACACCCTTAGGTTTCTATCTCAATTAACCACCTTACAAAAGAGAAGAGGTGTGTTGCACCATGATAACAGAATATGTGCGTACTTTTTTTTTAAAAAAACGAGTATGTGAGCACTTGTAGGGCCAAAAGGGGATCAGAAGGGTGTTTTACAAAATGATTCATGGTTGAAAATAATGGTTCACCAGATTAAATGAAAACCGACAGTTAGAGACTTTTTTTTTCTCTCAAAATTTCTTGGAATTACTCCAATTTATTAGAGTGTCATGTGGTGGCCTAAAAGCATTTGTAAAAATTTGTTTAGTACCGTTTGTAGGAAGTTTCATAGACTTTAAGTAGATAATATATAGATAGATATTTTATTACTATTTGGTTGCGATATAAAGGATATTTGGTATAAGTCATACGGCGTATTTTCATTTATATAAAATGTGAGAAATATAGGTTGGTTTAGTTATAAATTAAGTAACAGTTTAAATTATTTAAAAAGTGAAGAAATTTCTAAAAAAATTATGGTCCTGCTTGTACTGAGGACGTTCGAGGCGGAAGGGATTTGTTTTCTTATAAAAAATGTTGGTCTAATGGTCTAACTAATATTGTGTGAAAATAAGTGATAACTAATATTGCATAAAAATAAGAGAGATAGATAGAATAGAAGGGAGAAGAGCCGTGCATGATTAGGATGGTGTAGGGGTGCCAATACACGTACCGATGTACATATAGGTACATACGTACATAGAGATAACGGGAGGAAGCGAGGAGGGTGGGAAAGATTTGTTTTTTTTCCTCTAACATAAGAAAACAAAAAAAAGGATAGACCAAGTGATTGAAAATGGTTGGTATAGCGAAAATCGAGAGTTAGATATTTTACTTTTTTCTCATAATTTCTTAGATTTTTTTTTTTAAGTACCATGTGGTACCCTGAGAGCGTTTATAAGAAGTTTAATGGACTTTCAAGTATATAATATAATATAATATAATAGATAGATGGGAGAAAACATAATGGTATAAACTTATTGTGAAACATTAATTGTATAGCTAATTTATTTATATCTGTGGTAAAGAGTCATATACTCCCTCCGTTTTATAATATATGACGCCATTGACTATTTTAGATACGTTTGACCATTCGTCTTATTTAAAAATTTATGCAATTATCATTTATTTTATTGTGACTTGATTTATCATAAAATGTTATTTAAGTATGACTTAAATTCTTTTATATTTGCAAACAAAAAATGAATAAGACAAATGGTCAAACGTTTGCAAAAAAAATCAACGGCGTTATATATTATAAAATGAGGGTAGTATAATATAGTCCATGCTCGTAAAGTTATAATTATTTTAAATTTATTGTTACTCTAATAAATATTATCTTGACTATACATTATAAAGGAATAACAAATAGGAAGGAGAGGAAGTGCAAGTACCTAACATACAGACTGCACGCAAGTACGTACTCAACTACAGAAAGGGACGAAGGAGAGGTGGGACACTATCCAGGAGAGGACTCTACGTCTCTGGTTTATTTTAATATCAATCTAATCTAACAGCTTATAATATTGCACCCATTAATTTAAGTGAAAATCAATAGATGAATGTTTCTTTTTTTTCTTAGAATTTTTACGATTTTCCCTAATTTATTAGAGCGTCACATGGCAGTCTAAGAGTGTTTTAAGGAAGTTTCGTGGTTTTTTAGTATATAATAATACATAGAATAATTTGTGCTTTATTGTGACTATGAGATCTTGATGCGATTCATTTGGATCCTGAATTATTGTTGTTAGTCCTTGTCCTTGACAAATATTATTGTTACTTACATATATTGAGTGAGTTTGGCTAGCAACGGTACCTGACTAGTGACTACCTGATAACTGTATTTATGTCCTCTATTTAATAGTTAAGCAGTTTCAACAATTATTCAGTTTTGCATTCATTCAAAGCTCTGCCTTATGTGTAAACATGCCATGTCTTAGTGATCCATCTGGAATGGAGTTCGCTACAGGGGTAATGAGCACGCTTCTTTCCAAGCTAGCGGAGCTGCTCAAGGAACAATATGATCTGCAGAAGAGTGTGAAGGAGGGGGTAACATTTCTCATGGCTGAGCTCAAGAGCATACAAGCTGCACTTGAAAAGGTCTCAAAGGTGCCGCTAGACCAACTTGATGAGCAAACCAAGATCTGGGCTTGGGACATTAGGGAGTTGTCCTATGACATGGAGGACAACATTGATACCTTCATGCTACGTGTGGATGGTCTTGAGCCAGCCAAGAAACATAATTTCACATGCTTAGTTGACAAGTGCCAAAAGTCTTTGTCCAAGATAAAGATCTGCAACAAAATAGCCAATGAAATTAAAGATATCAAGAGCCAAGTAAAGGAGGTGATGGAACGACGCGATAGGTACAAGATTGATGATGTCGCTACTAACCTTTCAACATTTGTGGATCCTCGCATCTTAACATTATATGGGAATGTCACGAAGCTTGTTGGGATTGACAAGGCAAGGGATGATCTAATGAAGAGATTGTCTGTGGGGGATGAAGCGCTCAAGAAGCTCAAGATGGTCTCTGTTGTCAGAATTGGAGGATTGGGCAAGACAACTCTTTCCAAAGTAGTGTTTGACATGCTTAAATTGCAATTTGATTGTGCTGCTTTTGTTCCTGTCGGTCAAAGCCCTGAAATCAAGAAAGTCCTAAAGGACATTCTAGTTGAACTTAACAAGCAAAAGTACATGTCATTTGATGTTACCGCAGTAAGTGAAAGGCATATGATTAATGAGCTTCGAGAATACGTTGACAATAAGAGGTAAGTGTGTAGTACCTAACATTTTCTTTTTTTGCTTTCCATGATGAACTTAAGCTCATGGGAGTTCTATAAGCTACTAGAAGAGTGCTTTATTAGTTTATGGTTGCGATAGCTGTAGACCTTTATCTATACTACTGGTATATAGAACTTTTTCTATATTTCTTTAACAATAAAAGAATGAAAATTTTGCATTAGGTTAGGAAAACAGAAAATGCTATGAATTCTAATGTTAATTGCTGAACAGGAAAAGATATATGACCATCTAACTACATTAATCCACTCATTGCTAGTGCCACACACCAATTTGATCTAAAACCATTTGATTCAATAGAATTAACTTATATAATGAGAATTATTTTTGCACACAATTGTTTTGGGCACTCATATTGCTTCAGTTTGAGAAAATGATAATTAAATAATCTCTTATTTATACATATATACGGTTTATCATTTCACTAATCCATGCCCCTTCTATTCCCATGGGGATAGGTACTTGATTGTTATTGATGATGTATGGGACACATCAAAATGGAACATTATTAAATGTGCTCTGATTGATAGTAATTGTGGAAGCAGAGTAATCACAACAACTCGTATTTGTCAAGTTGCCAGTGAAGTTGCTGAAGAATTTGGTGGTGTTTACATTATGGAACCACTTTCTGATGACAACTCAAAAAAGTTATTCTACAGTAGAATATTTGGTTCTACCTACAATGGTTCAACTGGTAATCAATCGGTCGAGGCAACCGAAAAGATCTTAAAGAAATGTGGTGGCATACCACTATCTATAATTACAATATCTAGTTTGTTAGTTGATAAACCTGTAGGAGACTGGTCTGCAATTTACGACTCTATTGGTTTTAGGACTAGAGATCAAAATGAGGCAGTTCAGAACACAAGGAAGATATTGTCTTTTAGCTACTATCACTTGCCCACATACCTAAAGACATGTATGTTGTACCTGAGCATATATCCAGAAGATCATTTGATTGGAATGGATACTTTGATATGGAAGTGGGTAGCCGAAGGCTTTATCCAGGAGGAACAAGATAAGGAGTTATTTGAGGTCGGCAAGAGGTACTTTATTGATCTTATCAATAAAAGCATGATCCAGCCAATAGAGGAAGAGGGCAGTGTGTTTGGCTGCCGCATACATGACATGGTATTAGATCTCATCCAAAACATAACAGCCGAAGGAAACTTCGTAAAAATATTCAAGAAACTACATGAGGTGTGCAGGCTGTCTTCACAGAGGACTAATGTTCGTAGGATAGCACTGCACGACAATTGGAACCAACTCAAAAACAATGACCTGGACGTTGCCCTGACACAATTGAGGTCATTCAATGCCATCGAGTGTACTATCAGCATGATGCCCTCTCTTCTGAGCTTCCAGGTTCTACGCGTGCTAGAGCTACAAGGCTGTAACGTCACGGGAGGTTTATACCTCAAGCATATCGGAAAGCTACGTCAGTTGAGGTACCTAGGTATGAAAGACACACGTGTTGCTGAGCTTCCGATGGAAATAGGGGATCTCGTGCACCTGCAAACACTGGATGTTCGTTACACAGGCCTGAAGGAACTGCCGTCAACCATTTGTAAGCTAAGCAAGCTGATGCGGCTGTGCGTCGCTGGAGGAATGAGCGTGCCGATGGGTGTTGGGAATCTGAGTTCACTGCAATACCTAAAGTTGGGCTGGGATTCCATCAAAAGTAACAAATACTTTGCCATGGAGGTCGGCAAGCTGATGGAGCTGAGAATCCTCAACATTTGTGTAGATAACGAGATTGACGAGAGCATGAAGAAGGCTTTGCTAGAATCACTGTGCGGCTTGCGTAAACTCCAGAACCTGGTGATAGATTTTGACTTGATATTTTGGAATACGATGAGCGTCTGGGAAGGCTGGGACCATTGGGAGCCCCCGCGTCAGCTCCGTGATTTCCATATATCCAGCATGTACCTGCCTCGGCTGCCGGCATGGGTGAACCCCATGTGCATCCCATACCTATCCGATCTGCAACTTTATGTGATAGCCATGGAAGCACGGGACCTGGACATGCTTGCAAGGATGCCAGCACTCCGCACACTCATCCTAAGAACCCGGCAGAGAATTTCGTGGACAGTTGGTGGTACCGGACTGTTTCCGAACCTGAGATTCTGTGAGATGAACATAGCACTCACATTTCTTCAAGGAGCCATGCCGATGCTCACGGAGCTTCAATTCGAGCTGTGGGCCGCTGAAGATGGTGCCGCCGCTGGTGATGTTGGCTTGGGGCAACTCCCTCTGCTCAATTACATTGGGCTTCTCCTCATGTGCACCGGTGCGACGGGCAGGCAGGTGGAGGAAGCAGAGGTGGCGTGGAGGCGCATGGTGAATGCTCACCCGAACCGTCCTGCCACTGTTGTGCATCGAATTGGAAGGTATTTCTGGTTTGGTTAATCATGTTAAAAAAAGTATTCCCTCTATTTCACAATGTAAGTCATTCTAGCATTTTTCACATTCATATTGGTATTAATAAATCTAGACATATATATCTATCTAGATTCATTAATATCAATATGAATGTGGGAAATGCTAGAATGATGACTTACATTGTGAAACGGAGGAAGTACCGCTTTCTTAATCAATTGATTAGTTCACATTCCGCTACCTACACGCACGCCTTCATAGCTCTGCTTCGGACTGCTCTCTAAATTCTGTAACTAATCAGCTTTACTTGTTCTCAGTTGGCGTATTTCGTTCCTCAGTTCATATCGCTCTCGCACTTTCTTTTTTCAGCACCTGATGAAAGAAGGTGATGATGATGAGGAGATTTCAGCTAGCTAAGGATCACATTGACGAGAATGGTGACGACGAGAATTCAGCATATTTGGACCAAGAGGTGCTGCACTTGCATGTGTCGTGCATACCTATTCGATCCTGGTCACGCGATATTACATGATTTACTGACCATTGGTTAATTTGTTGCCTGTTTCTATCAAATGGTAGAGGGGGAGATATACTGTGAATGTTGACACATTGTATAGAGCCTTTAGGGGACCGGTATATATAAGGAAGCCTACGATACAAATCAATCATATCCTAATAAATACATCTCTGACTACCATATACTCTAACATCCCCTCACAGTCCAAGTGTGAGCAGCGCGGATGGTTAGACTGGAGAAAAAAATCGATGAGAGTGGTCAACACGAATGATAGACCTTTGTCTCGTAGTCGATGTAACCAAAGCAAAGAAGTTGTGGTTGATGAACATAGGCCGATCTGAATAGTAGAGGAAAAGAGATATACTACAAATATTGACACGTTATATTGAGTCTCAGGGAGACAATATACATAAGAGATACGTGAGATAGAGATAAGGAAGCCTACGATACAAATTAGAGCAATTCTACAGTCCTTGAGGAGATACCATGAGGTACTACTTTTTCTATTGTAAATTTGATACCTCATTGTATCTAGGTACCATAAGGTACCAAATTTTACACTAGGATTTTGGTACCTCGTGGTACCTCCTCAAGGACTGTAAAATTGCTCTACAAATTAAGTATATCCTAATACATCTCTAAATACCTATACTCTAACAGTTTCAGTCGGACAATGATCTAGCTAAAGAGGAGGAGGCGGTGGCGGCTACGAACCAATCTTGAACCAGCTCTCTGTACTCATTCGGTCATGCATGCAGTTACTTGTACCAAAGATGTACATCAACATCTTCGTAACATTAATCCTTCAACTTTGATCATACCATGATAATAACATTTCTTTCCGTCTGTAATTAAACAGCGGCATCAGGAGAATAATGAGGAGAATAAAAGGGAGGAATTGAGAAGAACTGAAGAGAAGCTCACCTCCATCTCTGGACCCTTTATTTTTGTTGTTATTTTTCTTTCAGCGATTTTCTGCAGGATTTATATACTGTGAATTGCAATGGCTGTCTCAGCTACAATAAGGCCCAACTAGGCTCAGACACAAATATGAGCATATTAGCCGCTAAACCGTCATGTGTGATTTTTTGGAAAATTTTGCTACACGAGACCTAAAGTTTTTTTAATTTGCTGATAGACATCATAAAAACGTGTTATGTCTGAAAGACATCCCAAAAGTTTGGTAATTTGTTGGAGGACACTTTTAGGCCAAGTGAAGAGATAAATTCTTCAAGTAAATGAGAATGCCCCTAGAGCCACATGCTTTTAACATGGCGCTAGAGTGAAATTTTGAAAATTATGCAACCCTAAATTTGTTATAACGCGAAGTACGTTGCTAGCATGTATCTGTTAACGTGAAAATTTGGTAAGCCCCGAAGTCATCAGCCTAGAGTCAGTATCGGCTTCAGAGTCCTGGAATCGATCGATGGAAATTATCAACTGCCAGTAGTTGAATTCTTGATGGATTCGGTTAAGGAAATTAATCAATTAAAGGAAGTTTATCTAGAAGAGACCGAGTTCAAGGAGGATGTGGCATGGCAATTTTATCTATTAATTAGAGAGAGTCAGGTAGTTTCATTTTATTTTTAGGAATGTATGTTTAGTGTCCGATCATGACTTGTGTTTTTCTTTTTATCTTTAGGAAAGTTTGAGTTGTGTCCAATAAGGACTAGTATATACCCGTGGGTATAAATATATACACCTGGGATCATTGTAATCTATCTCTCGATCAATTCAACAACTCTCGGCACATCGCCACCCTCTTTTCCAAGGTTTTTTATTTATCACCGGTGGAACTTGGCACCTGACGCGGGGTTGCATCAGCTTTCGATCTCCGGCGAAGGGGTAAGTCCTAACTTCCTCCGGCAAATTGTATTGGCTACATTGATGTTGTTCAAGGTTGCATCGCTTCGATCTCTTGGATCGCTCTGGTTCGGTTGATATATTTGCCCACCTATCTATCATATATCTTCTTCAATCTGAATCGATGATGCAGTTCACCTATATCGGCTGGGCTTTTTCTAGGGTCTTGTTGGTATCGGCTAAACTGTACCTATCGATTTAGATTGGTTAGGGTATCCACTAGCCTGAAAATTAGTCAAAGGCTTGATTGTTTAGACTTTATGCTTCTTTTCATACTTAGTGTTACATCAATTGGGTTTGACCTACTAATTCATGATTAGAATCATAAAAACTAGCATGCCTTTGATTGTCAATAAGTGTTTCATCGGGGTTTCAGCCGACATTACATTGGCTTATAAGGATTATATACAAGTTGTTTTTAGCCGATTGCAGCAAAGGCTTCATTGATTATTTAATTATTTGGATTTGATGACATCGGATCTTTGGCCGACGTGTGCTTTAACCATCGGATCGGTACTTATCCTATGGGTGTAAACCTGTGGGGTGCAAGTGGGTGTTCAAAAAGAAGCTGAGGCCTGATGGTACCATTGAAAAGTACAAGGCTCGGCTTGTTGCTAAGGGCTATACTCATAAAGAAGGTGAAGATTTCTTTGACACTTACTCACCTGTTGCCAGATTGACCACAATTTGTGTGCTATTTTCCCTAGCAGCCTCACATGGTCTTCTTGTTCATCAAATGGACGTTAAGACAGCTTTTCTTAATGGAGAGCAGGATGAGGAGATCTATATGGATCAGCCTAATGGGTTTGTAGTTGAAGGTCAAGAAGGCAAGGTGTGCAAATTGTTGAAGTCTTTGTATGGTCTGAAGCAAGCTCCTAAGCAATGGCATGAGAAATTTGATAGAACATTGACATCTTCAGGCTTCGCAGTCAATGAGGCAGATAAATGTGTGTACTATCGCCATGGTGGGGGTGAGGGAGTTATTCTGTGCTTGTATGTTGATGACATACTGATATTTGGGACAAATCTTGAGGTGATAAATGAGGTTAAATCATTCTTGTCTTAAAATTTTGATATGAAGGATTTGGGAGTAGCTGATGTTATCTTAAACATTAAGCTAATTAGAGATGAGAATGGGATTACACTCTTGCAGTCTCATTATGTGGAGAAGATCTTGAATCGCTTTGGCTATATTGATAGTAAGCCTTCTCCAACACCTTATGATCCTAGCTTGTTGCTTCGCAAGAACAAGAGAATTGCTAGGAATCAACTGGAATACTCCCAAATCATTGGCTCACTTATGTACCTGGCTAGTGCAACTAGGCCTGATATCTCCTTTGCTGTGAGCAAGTTGAGCCGGTTTACCTCTAGTCCGGGAGATGATCACTGGCGTGCGCTTGAGCGAGTAATGCGCTATCTCAAAGGTACTATGGAATTGGGGTTTCACTATACTAGGTATCCTACGGTACTGGAGGGATATAGTGATTCTAACTGGATCTCTGATGTGGATGAGTTTTGTTGGCTTTAATTAGCGAAGATGCTGTCCTACAGAGCATTCTTGAAAGAACTCACCTTTGTGAGCTTGACTGTTGGTCACAGTCTATGAAGATTTTGGGTGAATCTTCTAGGAAGCTTACTAAAGATCTAGGAGTATGACTTATACGCTCCACCCGAGAGGTAGTCCGCAGACGGTCTAGTACCAGATAAGACTCTGAGTGAAACTTGCTTGCACAAGACTTGCAATTCAAGGTGTAATCTATTGTTTAAGTTGTAAGTAAGTGTAGCTTGGAGTTCTAGGTGTATGTTCAACCTTAATCGGTCTCCATCGAATTGCTGGTATATAAACAGTACATTGGAAAAGGCAAATCTCAGTGGGATTTTGAGATTTGGTGGGGGATTGTTGGAATTAATGGATGGGCTAAGGCCTACTCGAAGATTAATTCTTTGGAAAATCACAAAAGCCCACCTCATGGGATGGCATGCATGGGGAGTTTAGTACCACCTTGTTTATTCTAGGGGAGGGGGACCTCCTTAAAAGGGAGGATGCCCTCCTAGCCACTTGAAGCATGTGTGGTGGAGAGAAGAGGGGGAACACGTGCGCGCTTGCTCGCCTCGCCTGGCAGGGCAGGGCAAGCGGCGCGTGCAGAATGGTCCGCAAAATTGGCTCCTCACCCTTGCGCAGATGCAGCCTCCTTTTGCATTTTTGTTTTGCTGCGGGAAATTCGGATTTGTTTTGTTTTGGAAACATTCCGAAAAATCCGGTGCGTGAAAACGGCGTGGAGTCTGGATATCCGGTTCGGTTACGCGGTGTGGAGATCATGCGGGCGCCCTGATCAAGCGACCTATCTCTATATAAACCGAGCCGCCTTCTTCACGCAAGACATGTGAAATCAATCTAGGGTTTGCCTCCGTGTGCTGCGCCGTCGCTCGTAGACTACTCCATCCCGCTCGCCGGCGTGCACCAGCGATCGGGAGAGTAGGTCTCCGGAACATCTGCCTTCGACGTCCTGCACCGGGAGAAGGTGGTAATAAAGTTTTTGGGAAGCGTTTTGCGCGACTGCTTCCAGTTCGTTCGCGACGGCTCGTCTTCCCCTTCGCTCGTGTGCTGCGCGCCTTCGTCGACGTCCACAACCGCGAGTGATTCCTGCCGTGCAACCGGTTGTTCCGCAACCTCGGTACGTGTTCAATATGTTGCGCATATTTGATCTGTTTATGTTTTACTGCTTAGTTTACATGTGTAGATCTAATGATGCGTTAATGCTAGTGCACATCTGTAATGTCATGATTTTTTAATGGAATATATTAAATCATAGTATGCCTATAATCTCAACACCTGTTTCAGACGGACAGTGATGCAGCCAAAGAGGAGGAGGAGGCTACGAACCAATTTTGAACCGGCTCTCCAGCCAGCATTCGTTCGGTCATGCCTGTAGGTACATGTACCAGAGTTGCAGACCAAAATCTTCTCATAACGTTCATCAACTTTGGTGATACCATGATAACTTCTCTTTCCGGCTGTAATTGAAATGCAGCAGCTGTAGAACAAGCAGAAGAATAAATTGGAGAAGACTTGAGCAGAACTGAAGAGAAGCACAGGGCAGGAGCAGCTCATAATCCTTCTCTGGGCCTTTATTTTTCTTGTAACATTACAGAGTTCTTTCAATTAAAAAAACTGTGGTGTTTGAAGAATTTTTTTTTACTCGACAAGAGTGATCGCACATGTGTGCTCTGATTTTTCAAGGACTACCGTCTTTCTTACTCCTCACATGTAATCACGGGGCTATGCATTGGAAGATGTATCTCTGCACTTTGATTAGATTAAGTACACAGAGTTCTTCTGCTATAGCTTCGTACACAGATTTCAAATGATCTATCCTTCCATCAATACAATTAAAGCACACCTTAAACATAGAAGGGGACGTTTGCAGTTCGTAGCAACCTAAAATCCTAATTAGGTAAATTTATTTTTGCACTAGCTAAGCTTTTTTTTCCATCCTTTAATTCGTTTTATGCAGCAACCTTCATACTGAACACCGTGTTGGCTCCTTCTCTTGGACTTCCGTCAAGCCCTCAGGCTGCAAAAGAAGCAGAGAAAGTACTGTTCCGACTGATTGAATCTATGTGGCTCAAAGGCAACGCAAAGTTCTTACTGGGCAACCCTCAGCTATCAATGGCAGATCTTAGCCTTGTTTGCGAAATAATGCAGTTGGAGGTACGTGTATATCACCACATCAATTTATCCGCACCATTTCAAATTTAACGCCCATGAGTGTTACCTCCAACGATGTGCCTGTAAATACAAAATCTACTGAATCCAGCCAGACTATGGTTTCCTCTTAAGCATGCAGACAAGCCACAACTACATCACTTTTGACTTGAGAAACTGGACAACTTCACATTAGGAGTTGTTTCTAGAAAAAAAGGGAAAATGACTCTGGAACTAATATGCAGGTCCTCAGTGATAGTGAACGCGACCGGATTCTTGGACCTCACGAGAAAATCCGCGGTTGGGTTCAGAATGTGAAGAAAGCCACAAGCCCTCATTTTGATGAGGTCCATGAGCTCATTTTAAAGGTGAAGACACGTACGGCTGCAACGCTGGGATCTGAGCTGAGCAAAGACTTGAAGACAGCATCAAAGCTCTGAGGGTACTACTCTCGTATATAGCAGCAGTGTCCATGATGAATGAACAACAGGAAAGCAATAAGGCAAGGAGAAGAAGGAACAACAAGAAAGTAATACATATCTTGTCTTAAAAAAATGATTTGCGGTAAATTTGGAGGAAATTACGCTTGACTATTCCAATTTGTAACATTACATTCTCACAAAAAAAAAGTAACATTACATGGTGTTTGAAGCATTTACTCTGCAATTTACTGTTACAATTTGTAACATTTCAGAGTTTTCTCAATTAAAAAAATGTGGTATTTGAAGCATTTCTTTTTTTACTCGAGAAGAGCGATAGCTCTGATTTTTCAGGAACTACTGCTGTCTGCCTTTTACTACTTCTCAGAGCAAGTTTAATAGTATAGCCAACTACTAGCTCCAATTCATTTATAGCCAATCTAATAGCTCATTCATGCAACTAGGAAGGTAGCCCGCGCGAATGCGCGGGCATGCATCGTACACTAAGTTTGAGATACTTATAAGAGCGAAATATTAACCGGAGAACATATGCCATGATTTCTCCGTCTTTTTCATTGGCATTAATTGCTTTTATAATTTTCAAACCTATTAGCTTTATATTACATCATATTTAAGTAATATCTATAAGCAATTATTTATAATCTTCTTCATTGAAAAGAAGGTAGACTAATTATCTTTAGAAAACATGTCACCGAAAGTAAAAGTAAGCGTAAAGTAAAAGTAAGGTTTTTTTCTAAATGCATATATATTATCATGGTTTATCAGAGGATGAATTGGGTTAGACATGAAGCTGCACTAAATTCTATATAGTCTAATATGATTGATGTAGTTTGAGAGGTGGTCTATCTATGAACATTTTATGTAGAGTGGGTAAGAGGTTCTATGCAACTTAACATGAATACAATAATGATAAAATATAATTGCGCAATAATATTTTTGAAATGTGATGTACCATACATACACGCTAGTTTTTCTTAGAAATAATGGTTCCACCGATTTAAAAGGCATAGGAATATTCCAAAAATATAATGTAGCTTAAAAATTATGGCTATTTTAATATTCAACATTATTGCGAAGTAGACGTGTCTCAACTGGTTAGGTTCCTTGTGGTGGAACTTGCCCACTCGGATTCAAGTCCTAGGCTGTCAAATTATTTCAGTGGTAGACGACGTACCCGCCGATAATGAGGTGCTCATGGCGACTTTGTCAATATGAAATTATGTGGACCTAGTCTCTCAGAAGTACTCATAGGGGTAGGATGTGCGTGTGTGCATGCGTTGTGAGCGCCTGCGTACGTTTGTACTTTGTTTCTCAAAAAAATATCCAACATTATTGATATTTCTCTTTTAATTTAATAGATAAAAAATAGGGAGGGGACGGACAATGTTGTGTGCGTGCGAAGGCAAGGAGGGGGGTGTAGGAGATTTTATTTTTCTAATTTTCCTAAATGATTGAAGTGAAAGCCAATGAAAGGGTGTTTCATTTTTTTCTAAGAATTTCTAAGGTTCTTTTTGTTTTTTATATGACGTGACACATGGCGACTTAAGACTTCTTTTAAAAATAGATCTAATAGTTAAAATAATGGATACATCAATTTATTTGGTTTTTCTTAGAATCTTAGGACATAATATATTGTGATTTAGGAGCGCTTTGGGGGCGTTTAATTGATTTTTATTATGTACAGTGATTTAGTATAACGTAATACATATGTTCAATTAATTTTTGTTGTTATTTATTTGTAAGGTAAATGGTAGGGTCTACCCTCAAATGATGTATTTTAACTTTTATATAGCTAGTGTGATCTTAATTTATTATTTAGTTATAAATAAAAAATAGTTATGACTATTTCTGCATTATGTTAGTTAAAAAATAGTAGAAATGGAGATAATGGAATTGGAGAGGAGAGGATAAGAGAGTCGTAGGGGGAGGGTAGAGGTGTAAGTAAAGCAGGAGGATGGGAGGAGATTATTGTTTTTAAGATAGATTGAATATGTCCTAGTTTTGAGTTTTCTATTTTTATAAATACATTTATCTTAGATCTATTAGAAAATACTTTTGGTATTGTATTTTAATTAAACTACTTAAAATGTTTTAAATTGTTCTAATTTAAGTGTATGTTATTAATCAGAAGGTTTAAAAATTTATTTGATTTTTTCTTAAAAATGTATGGATCAGTGAACAATAGCTAGTCCACATAATATATATGATTCGGAGTAATGAATTTTTTTATAATAATATAGTTAACTTGGATCTTCAATTTTAAGTTTTATAGTAGATAATATAATGGTGTACACTAATTAAAAAGTTAGCTATATATGATTTAGATAATAAAGTTGTTTAAAATTCTTTATCATAAAATATTTTTTCCATCTAACTAAAAGAGGAAAACAGGAGAGAAAGGAAATATGTGGGGAGGTACGTAAGCACAATGGGTCCACCGTATATTAGTGAAAATTGACTGTCAGATGTTTTGTTTATTCTCATAATTTTTTATTTTTCTAATTTATTAAAATGCCAAGTAGCGGTGTAGGAGCGTTTGTAGAAGTATTAAATGGCGGCTTGAGAGCGTTTATAGGATATTTAATGGACAAAGAGCTAAATATGCTTCCATATGATAATTTTTAAATTGAAATATAGTTAATATCAAATGTAGTCATAATATTATCACTATACACATCTAATTTAGATAAGTTTATTAGGGATAATTGGATGTTACTTGTATGCATAAAGATTCAAGTAGGGAAAGACGGTGCGTAGTATGTACGTATTTTTCAAATTTTTTTGCTGAACAGTACGTATGTACGTTTCTCTCGTAGCAATTAGGTGGGACTGTGGCGGGGCTAATCCTTCTCTAAATTGTAATTACGTTTTATTTCCTTTTTTATTAAATAAAAATCGATGATTGGATTTTTTTTCTTAGAATTTGTAAGGTTTAATAAATTATTTATTAGAGAGCCACGTGATAGCTTAGGTGTGTTTGTAGAAGTGATGTAATATATATTTTTCTTTATTACAGATAAGATAAATATGCCATGT
The DNA here is from genome assembly GCF_034140825.1 of Oryza sativa Japonica Group. Classification (NCBI taxonomy): domain Eukaryota; kingdom Viridiplantae; phylum Streptophyta; class Magnoliopsida; order Poales; family Poaceae; genus Oryza; species Oryza sativa. Next base: position 24,268,787 of record NC_089045.1, read on the forward strand.
TTTAAATAGTCATATAGTTGGATTGATCGTTGTTATTTCAGATAGTATACGCATGTGTACGTACAATTCTTCTTCGTGTTGTTTTTGTCAAATAACGAATAGTGTACTTTTTTTTTTGGTAAAAATAGTGGGTTGACTGATTTATTGAAATTATTGATCGTTTGTTTTACTCGATCGTTGGTGCCTATGCACGTATTTTTTTTCCCATCGAATAGTGGTGCTTGTTTTTGGCTCCCCGGGTATGTACGTACAAATCTGTTCTTTCCGGGTTTTTTTTCCTGGCCCTTTTCCTTTTGCTTTTGGGTCCACCGGCAGAGAACCGGAGAAAAACCTACGTACGTAGACATCGGCCGATTAGGGAAAGGAGAGAGATGGATCGTGAGGTTTTAAAAGTTTATTAAGATAAATCTAATAGTTTAAAATAGTGGGTTCACCAATTTATTAGATAGCCACATGGCAACACAGGAGCGTTTGTTGTAGTACCACGTGGCGGCTTGAGAGCGTTTATAGGAAGTTTAATGGACTTTTAGTATATAATAGATAGATAGATAGTTACATACTACACTATCAATAGCTGGTCCCATCTGTCATACACACACTGCGTCTTGGAGTCCGTACTATAGCTGGCTACAAATCAGTAACCCGCTGCTCTTCTCTCTCCTCATTTATCTTCTTAAAATATGTTTGCAGCTGGTTTATAGCCTGCTATTGTACCTGCTCTCAGATGTGCACTTCACCTAGCTCTTCTGGCCCATTTAAAGCAGCGACATGCCCCAGTCTCGGTCTGATCGAAGACGGTTTACGACCGGTTCACCGAACAACCGGCCGGTTCGAGCGGTCCAACCGTCGGCCCGGTTCGGTTTTTTTCCACTATGATTGGAAGAGTGAGAGACTTCGCATCTGGCTGGATAAGTATCTTCTTCCTCCTCCTCAGATGTCTCACTCACTCCAAATCCTGAGTAGTCCATGGCGACTCCACCCACCTGAGCAGAAAGATCTCCTCCACCAGCAGCAGCAGCAGCAGCATCAGCCAAGAGCAGCAAGAAGCCAAGAACAAGAGCTTGGCTCTCCAATTCTTTTGCAAGGTCAGCTGCATTCGATTCAAGTGTACTCCCCCCTCTACTTTGCGGTTGCAGTTTGTAGGTGAACACTTTTCTGTCCTGAGTTGTTAGGCATCTGCAAGGACGTCTGAAACATTTGGAGAGAACACAACAATTAATCTGGGTAGACTGTGTTTTTATTGTGTAAAACTGGGAAGGAAACAAATACTACCAGATCTGAACAAACTATGTAGGAACTGGTCATCTGATAGTTGTGTCTGTCAGAAGATTTGGGGATTAACGGTTACTATTGACTTAGCTCAAAGAGCATATAAATGTGTACAAGATAAGAGAGAAATCCATAATACCCTCAATACTCTTATCAGTGTCTGGTGAGAGTTAAAGTTACAGAGGATGCCACAATCATCTTCTCTTTCTGCATTTGAATGAACATCTGAAACAGCTATATACAATTGAAGAAATTTGTGCTTTGTTGTGACTCTATGAGATCTTGACGCGATTCATTCGGATCCTGAATTATTGTTGTTAGTCCTTAACAAATACTATTGTTGTTACTTACAGATATTGAGTGAGTTTGGCTAGCAAGGATATAGACCTGACTACCTAATAACTGTATTCTGTCCTCTATTTAATAGCTTCAGCAGTTTCAACGATTATTGAGTTTCGCTTTCTTTCAAAACTCTGCCTTTATGTGTAAACATGCTTCGCCAGCTCTTTTGCCAAAATTTCCCATCCTTCAATCCTTGACTGCTAACAGATTTCTTATATGCTTTTTCATTCCAGCAGTGCTTCTCAAAATGGTTTCATGTGTGAACCGAGGCAGCTGTCTGGTGGTGAACAGCACCATATAATCATCACAATAAACAGAGAGGAGGGGGGTGGGGCGTAGTAAACCATCAGGAATGGAGTTCGCCACAGGGGCAATGGGCACGCTCCTCCCCAAGCTGGTGGAGCTGCTCAAGGAACAATATGATCTGCAGAAGAGTGTGAAGGAGGGGATAACATTCCTCATAGCTGAGCTCAAGAGCATACAAGCAGCACTTGAGAAGGTCTCAAAGGTGCCGCTAGACCAACTTGACGAGCAAACCAAGATCTGGGCTTGGGACATTAGGGAGTTGTCTTATGACATTGAGGACAACATTGATACCTTCATGATATGTGTGGATGGTCTTGAGCCAGCCAAGAAACATAATTTAACATGGTTAATTGACAAGTGCCACAAATCGTTGTCCAAGATAAAGATCCGACACAAAATAGCCAATGAAATCAAAGATATCAAGAGCCAAGTCAGGGAGGTGATGGAACGACGTGATAGGTACAAGATTGATGATGTCGCTACTATTCCTCCAACATTTGTGGATCCTCGCATCTTGACATTATATGAGAATGTCACCAAGCTTGTTGGGGTTGATAAGGCAAGTGATGATCTAATGAAGAGGTTGTCTGTGGGGGATGAGGCGCCCAAGAAGCTCAAGATGGTCTCTGTTGTTGGAATTGGAGGATTGGGCAAGACAACTCTTTCCAAAGTAGTGTTTGACAAGCTTAAACTGCAATTTGATTGTGCTGCTTTTGTTCCTGTCGGTCAAAACCCTGAAATCAAGAAAGTCCTGAAGGACATCCTAGTTGAACTTAACAAGGACAAGTACATGTCATTTGATGTAACAACAGTAAATGAAAGGCATATGATTAATGAGCTTCGAGAATACCTTGACAATAGGAGGTAAGTGTGTAGTACCCTCCAATATTTTTGCTTTTCATGATGAACTTATTCTCATGGTTGCAATAGCTGTAGACCTTTATCTGTATTACTGGTATATATAACTTTTTCTATATTTCTTTAATAAAAAAAGAATGAAAATGTTGCATAGATCAGGAAAACAGAAAATCTAACGAATTCTAATGTTAATTGCAGAACAGGAAAAATATATTTAACTATCTAACTACATTAATCCACTCGTTGCTAGTGCCAGAGACCAATTTGATCTAAAACCCTTTGATTCAATAGACTTAAATAATAAGATGAGAATTATGTTTGCACACAAATGTCTTGGGCACTCATATTGCTTCAGTTTTAGAAAATAGTAATTAAATAATCTCTTATTTATATATCAGTACAGTTTATCATTTCACTAATCCATGACCCTTCTATTCTCATGGGGATAGGTACTTGATTGTTATTGATGACGTATGGGAGACATCAAAATGGAACATTATTAAATGTGCTTTGATTGATAGTAATCGTGGAAGTAGAGTAATCATAACAACTCGTATTTATCAAGTTGCTAATGAAGCTGCTGAAGAATTTGGTGGTGTTTACATGATGGAACCACTTTCTGATGATAACTCAAAAAAGTTATTCTACAATAGAATATTTGGTGTTGCCTGCAGTAGTTCAACTGGTAATCAATCGGTTGAGGCAACCAAAAAGATCTTACATAAATGTGGTGGCATACCACTATCTATAATTGCAATAGCTAGTTTGTTGGTTGATAAACCAACAGGAGACTGGTCTATAATTTATGACTCTATAGGTTTTGGGACTGGAGATCGAAATGAGGCGGTTCAGAACACAAGGAAGATATTGTCTTTTAGCTACTATCACTTACCCTCATACCTAAAGACTTGTATGTTGTACCTAAGCATATATCCAGAAGATCATTTGATTAAAAAGGATACTTTGATATGGAAGTGGGTAGCTGAAGGCTTTGTCCAAGAGGAACAAGATAAGCCATTATTTGAGGTCGGCGAGAGGTACTTTATTGAGCTTATAAATAGAAGCATGATCCAGCCAATGGAGAATGATGGTAAGATTTCTGGCTGCCACATACATGACATGGTGTTAGATCTTATCCGAAACATAATAGCCGAAGAAAACTTTGTAAAAGTATTCGACAAACTACATGAGGTGCACAGGTTGTCTTCACAGAGGAGTACTGTCCGTAGGATAGCACTGCATGAGAGTTGGAACCAAGGCAAAAACAATGACCTTGCTGTTGGCATGACACAATTGAGGTCATTCAATGCCATCAAGTGTACTATTAGCATGATGCCCTCGCTTCTGAGCTTCCAGGTTCTACGCGTGCTAGAGCTACAAGGCTGTAATGTCACAGGAGGTTTATACCTCAAGCATATCGGAAAGCTACGTCAGTTGAGGTACCTAGGAATGAGAGGCACACGTGTTGCTGAGCTTCCAGTGGAAATAGGGAATCTGATGCACCTGCAGACACTAGATGTCCGATACACAGGTCTGAAGGAACTGCCGTCGACCATTTGTAAGCTAAGCAAGCTGATGCGGCTGTGCGTCGCTGGAGGAACGGGCGTGCTGATGGGTGGTTGGAATCTGAGTTCACTGCAATACCTAAAGATGGGCTATGGTTGCATCAAAAGTAACAAAGACTTCGCCATAGAAGTGGGCAAGCTGATGGAGCTGAGAATCCTTAAGATTTATGTAGAGAACAAGTTTGACAAGGGCACGAAGAACGCTTTGCTACAGTCTCTGTGCTGCTTGCGTAGACTCCAGAACCTGATGATAGATTTCCCCTTGCCATTTCAGAATACGATGAGCATCTGGGATGGCTGGGACCTCTGGGAGCCCTCACCTCAGCTCCGTGTGTTCCGTATATGCGGCATTGAGCTGCCTCGGCTTCCAGAGTGGGTGAACTCCATGTGCGTCCCGTACCTCTCCGAGCTGCGACTTGACGTGGTAGCCATGGAAGCACGGGACCTGGACATGCTTGCAAGGATGCCAGCACTCCGCACACTCTGCCTGAGAACCCAGGCGAGATTTTCATGGACAGTTGGTGGTGCCGGACTGTTTCCGAACCTGAGATTCTGTAGGATGGACATAGCACTCACATTTCTTCAAGGAGCCATGCCGATGCTCATGAAGCTTCAATTATGGCTGTGGGCGTCTGAATATTGTGCCGCCACTGACGTTGGATTGGGGCACCTCCCTCTGCTCAATCGCGTCGAAGTTATCCTCCACTGCTGCGATGCGACTACCAGGCAGGTGGAGGAAGCAGAGGCGGCGTGGAGGCACATGGTGAATTCTCACCCGAACCGTCCCGCCATTCGTGTGTCCCGACTTGAAGAGGTATGGTTGGTTTGGTTAATCATGATTAATCAATTGGTTAGTTCACATTCCCCTACCTACACGCACGCCTCCCCACTTCTGACTGCCCTCCAAATTCTGTAACCAATCAGCTTTACTTGTTCTCAATTGATGTATTTCGTTCCTCAGTTCATATCGCTCTCGCACTTTGTTTTTCAGTACCGGATGAAAGGAGATGAAGATAATGATGATGAGGAGATTTCAGCTAAGGATCACGTTGACGGAAATTGTGACGATGGGAATTCAGCATATACGGACCAAGAGGTGCTGCGCTTGCGCCTGCCATGCATAACTATTCGATCCTGGTTGCATGATTAATTACATGCTCTTGGTTACTGACCGGAGGTTAATTAGTCGCCTGTTCTAGCCGGACAATGATTTAGCCAAAGAGGAGGAAGAGGAGGAGGCTACGAACCAATCTTGAACCGGATCTCTTCACTCATTCGGTCATGCTTTCAGGTACACATGTACCAAAGTTGCACATCAAAATCTTCATGACATTCTTCAACTTTAATCATACGCTTATCTCTAACTTTTATTCCCGGCTGTAATTAAACAGCGGCAGCTGCAGGGCAAGGAGAAGAATAAAAGGGAGAAGAGTAGAGCGGAATTGAAGAGAAACTCATCTCCTTCGCTGGGCCTTTTTTTTTATTTTTTTGTTGCTGTTGGTTTTCTTTCCCTGTTTTTTCTCAAGAATTTATATAGTGTGGTTTGTAATAATGGTTGTCTCGGTTACAATAAGGCCCAAGTAGGCTCAGACAGAAATTCCGAGCATATTGGCCGCTAAACTGTCATGTGTGATTTTTACACTATGCTTGTTTCTCATGATCACCTGTTTTACTTGATTCAAAGGTTATTGGTTGGAACATGGAAGCATTTGTTTCAGATATGACGATCGTGGTAGCACCTGAATTCTGAAAGCAGCCGGCAGAAACAGCACACCATACTGATGCCTTGATCCAGGACTACATGATCTGTGATGCACAGGAATGTCCGTACCCTGTTTTCCTTTTCTTTTCACACACATGTAGCAAAGCAGAAGATCCGCAGCAAGTTCGCACCGGAAAATGTACACCGTATTCCTGTGTGTCTGTGTTCTTGTGTTGTGCGTGCCTGTGATCCAGGAGCTGTGCTTGCTCTCCTGGAGGCTGGTGAGCGAGGAACAGGAAACGGAGAGCTTCCTTCCATTGACCTGCTGCACCGATAGATTGAACATATTGGAAATAGAAAGTAAGTTCAGATTCGAGGCGGAAGACAAACCATGAACCATGGTGCTCATAATTAAGGTTTGAATCGCCACTGCACGAATTATATATATTCTTGCATATAATTAATCTGAAGAAATAGGTCTATTGATCTTAAGAATGTTTTTTCCCCTTGTTCTTGCAAATATTCAGCTTGTAGTGTTTCCTGACTGAATTCATATATAATTATGTTTTGTCAACCTGTAGAATATCAAAATTGTATGTTTCAACACCATTTTCCATTATTCCATTGAGCAACAGAAGTAGCAATGAAGACAGTATACTTGGAAGTGCCATATTCAACAAAAGAAGGGTCCTTAATTTTTCTTTCCATGATAGCTTCCAGAAATTGCAAGAGCACACATATATATCTAACTAGGAGGTAGCCCGTGCAGTTGCGCAAGCATGCATATATTTAGTTTGCCTTGAAAATAGGTCTAACAAAATAAGTCCAAATTAAATAAGTTATTTTTCATTTTTAACTGAATATTCATTACCACTCTTTCCTGAAATCTTTGAGAAACTTTTATTGCTAAATAAATGTATTTTATTTATACCTTTCTTTAATTCATTAATGCATGGCTGTGAATTAATAAAGATAGCAAAGTTCTTTAATAATATTTATTTTATTCTGAATTTAGGTAGTGAGTTATTTTAATTTCAAATTTGTTTTGAAATCAAATTTGTTGTTTTATTATTTTATTCTAAATTGTCTTTTGGGGGTTTTTAAATTGTATTGTGCTGTATTTAGGTTCTTCTTTTAATAATTATTTTATTATTCCAAATTTCAGATATATATATTCTACATGGACTCTTGTTATATTTTTATTACTAATTAAAATGAAAATTTTATTTTCGAATGCTTCTTTTGATTTTTTTTCCTGAAATTTAATTACGAACTCCTAGCAGTGGATCTGCCATAGCTATTGACCTCGCAGATCATCTTGTCAATATCCATGTCGGTGAGCCTCTTTTGATTTATTGGCCATGATGTGATGGAGCTCGGATGGAGATGAAGCTGTCTTCTGATCTTTGTCGAACACGCTGAAAAGCTCCATCAGCTCCTCCTCGAAGTCCTTATCCTTCATCTAATCATCTTACGCGCCATTAGGCCCACAAACTCTCCTGGAAGTCGATGTCGCCACTATCGTTGGCATCCACCTTGCTGATCATGTCCTGAGGCTTCGCCTCCATCGGGTTTCTGGCTGTGGCGGAGCTCGGCGACAGAGATGAAGCCGTCTTCTGGTCTTAATCTAATTGTCTTGCACGCGATTAGGCTCAGGAACTCTCCTGTAAGTCTATGTTGCCGCTGTTGTCGGCATCCACATTGCTGATCATGTGGTAATTTGAAGATACTTGGAGTGCATGTGGTGAATTCTTTTTTTACGAAACACAGTACTAACACAGCACTTATAATTATAATTTATAAGTGCCCGTTCTTCGAGAGAGGTATATTGGTGCCGGCCTTTAAAAATAACCGGCAGGAATATCCCTTCATCAATGATCCTCCGCCCACTATTGATGTCGGAGCTATAGATGGCCTTTTGGCCCGTCCGGCACGGCTCGGCCCAAGCATGGCCAGGCACGGCCCACCAGCCATCGGGCCGGCACGGCCCGATTCGTGCCGGGCCGTGCTGGCCCATGGGCTGCTCCTCCTGCCCAGGCACAGCCCATCAGCCGTCAGGCCGTGCCTGGCCGGCCCGAAGGCGCAGGTGGCCCATCGTGCCGTTTTATATAAGTCTATATTCCATCCCTCCTCTTTGGGCCGTGAAATATATATAGCGAAAATAAGTCTATTTTTCGTCCCTCTTCTTTGGGCTGTGGTATATATATATATAGTGAAAATAAGTCTATTTCTGTCCCTCCTCTTTGGGTTGACATATATATATATATATATATATATATATATATATATATATATATATATATATATATATATATATATATATATATATATATATATATATATATATATATATATATATATATATATATATATATATATAGCTAAAATAAGTCTATTTTACATCTCTATTCTTTCGACCATGGCATATAATATGTCTATTTTACTCCCTATTGTTTATGTGTCGGGCCTAGTCTGAGGCCCATCGTGCCGTGCCGGTGGAGAGGCCCAAGCACCAGCACGGGCCCGACCCCTGACGGGCCGTGCCGTGCTTGGGCCGGGCCATCGGGCCTCGGGCCTTTTGGCCATCTATAGTCGGAGCTTTATTAAAAACCAGCTTGTTTGCTTCTAAATAAAGTCATCACCACGCACGTTAAATAAAGTCGCTTGTTGCTGCTAAATAAAGTGAGATTTTCCAGTGAGACGCACTTGGCCTTATTTTTTTAGACCGGCGATCGAATAAAGTCGATTGCATTGCACAGGCGAATAAAATTTATCACCTCTAGTGCCGCACTACCGATAGTACAGACGCTTTTGACTCCAACACGAAAAAAATTCATCTTTCTCGTCATATCAACTCGCACCATCCTGAGTGACTCATCCATGTTCCTGATGCCTTCACCAAACTAATTTAATTAACCAGAGTAAGCTGAGAATCAAGCTCTCCCCACCATATGATCACTTTCCCTGAAGACCTGCAACCTCACGCTAGCTGATCCAGCTGCTAGCCATGGAGACGCCTCCGAGCCCCAGTTGAACCAAGCTGCGCCAACATCGATCTGCAGGAAGAGTTGCCGGCTCCTCTTCAGTTTGTGAGGTCAGGTATACATCCAATAAAAGAGGACTCCTTTAATTTGCCCAGTTGTTTAGTGCAGTTTGTAGGTGTTTCAATTCCTGCGTTTTGTTGGAGCACTCCCAATTATCCTCTAATTAGGACACACAATAGAGGAGAGTCAAGGGACGACTCAGAAGGGAACGCAGGCACCAGGTGGAGGACCGCCCATCAGAGATACAATTGATGATGGTGAGTCGAAGAAGTTCTATTCTTTCATGTTCTTTAACTCACCATCATCAGCCTCCACCTGGTGCCTACATCCCTGTCGGAGGGTTAACTCCTCCACCAGGGAACCGTGAGCCCTTTTTTGGTTCGGCCAGGGGCAGCGGGTGAAATTTGAGGCTTCGAGAGCGAAACTGAGTCATCTTGAGGGGATCAAGCCCCGCCCCCCCCACAAGACGATGAGACAAAAGGGGTTTATACAGGTTCGGGCCGCTATGAAGCGTAATACCCTACTCATGTGTGTACGATTCTTCTGTGCTTAGAAAGTCCCTGAATCCCTAGTATGCAAGCTAGGGTTAGACAAGCTTTGGCTCAGGGATTCTAAGTCCGATCCCCCCTCCTCGCTAGGCATGGTCCTCCTTTTATACTCTAAGGGGATACTACATGTGCTGCGAGTGCTACCTAGGGAGAAGGGAAAATATTCTCTATATTAATTACATGTCTTGTGCTTTAGCCCAAAAGCTATCTGCACGTCGGTTGTTGCGCGGGGCCCCTCAAATCATGCAGGGCGCCTTTGTCATTCGCCATTTAATGGATGAGGACTTCCGGGTTCTCGTTCACACCAGAAAACGGGAACCCGGGTCAGTTCAGAGTGGTTGGACCAGCTCTGACCGAGGTAAGAGGCTGTGAAGCCCCTCCTCATTATGATGGGACGGGATGGAGCATGCCACTCGCCGCCTGACACACTGATAGGGTGGGGGTACACAGTCGCCGTCCCATCGGTCATTCAACCGGTCACAGTCCGGTCAGATGCGCAGCACGCCGCATTTAATGCGGCATGGCGCGGTTGCATAGACCGCTTTAAATGCACTTAGGTGGGCGTTAGGCGCGCCCACCTAACCCTGTACACGTGGGCTGATACGTGGAGGGGGTCGGAGCAGCTCGACCCCACGCGAGGGCGGCCTCCTCCCTCTAGCTGGGAGGGGGCAGCCGCCGCGCCACCCCGGGCTCGACCCCCCTCGGGGGGAGCCACGTGGGTTTGGGGGCGGCCCAACCCCAAGCTGGGAGAGGGCAGCCGCCGCAAGACCTCGGGCTCGACCCCCCTCGGGGGCATAGTTGAAAAAACCGAATCGGCGATCGAACCGCTCGAGTCCTTAGGTCACCGGTCCAGCGGTTCAACCGCGGGTTTACACGGTTCGAATGTTGAACCGGAAGTGTTATATTGTATGCATATTCTCTTGTTGTCACTTGTGAAAGTTAGCTGGGTGATGGATGCATGGGGCTTTCAGCCAGCCAACCAGTGTTCGAATCCCCTTTCCACCCCTTTTTCTTGCTATTTTCAATAGTACACATGCACGTGCACAAGGCCTTGACTGGCCCATCAAGGCCCATCCTCTCTTGGCATGACAAACTGGCCGGCTCGGCTCGCTCTGGTTCGGCGGTTCACATGAAAACCGGCCGGTTCAGGCAGTTTCTTCCGGTTCAAATGCTGGGGCGGTCTTTACAGCAAACCGAGCCGTCCAGACCTCTGGTTCCGGTTTAGCCGCCGTGCCACCCCGGGCTCGACCCCCCTCGGGGGGAGCCATGTGGGTTTGGGGGCGGCCCAACCCCAAGCTGGGAGGGGGCAGCTGCCGCAACACCTCGTGCTCGACCCCGCTTGAGGGGAGCCACGTGGGTTTGAGGGCGGCCACCTCCCTCTAGACGTGATACCCCCGGGCCCATATCACCGACAGTAGCCCCCGGCGTTAGCCCTGTCCAAAACCTTCCCCCGGTGGCCAGGGTTGACGCCACTCTCCTAGTCTAACGATGTGGGCTCGGTCTCTTCTCCATTCTTTGCTGGCACTAGGGCCCATGCGCCTTTTTCGCTCCAACTTGAGGGCGACTCGACAGCCCGTACCTTAGGTTGTGAACTTATTTTCTGTATATATTCAGCAAATGTTGTTAGATTCTCTCGGGTGTGCGACTTCATGCTACGCACCTCGCTTGCCCCTGTCTTTTGTTAACCTCTGTTCATGTTCTACTTCATCTATTCAAACGATTATTTTCGCTTGAGTGTGAGGACTGAACTTTCCATAGCCAGCAATCCTCACCCGCGATCAAGCCAAGCTGGGTGCCATAGCCAGCCGGCGGGGCCAAAGCCAGCTGCTACGGGAGAGCCAGCACATGGGGCCCCGGGCGTCGACGGCGTCCAGAGCTCGACGCAGGGCTAGGATAGAGACAGGAATCGTAGCCCCCACACTTTTAGCAAAGAATCATTTGAATGGGTGAAGTGAATACAATCTTTTTGTTACCAAGGGGGGCAAACGAGCGTGCGACACGTGGGTATCGCGGGACCGTGAGGAAGAGATGGGTGAGAGATAAATATAAGTCATAATAACTTTGCTGATAAGCATGAACAAAGAAGATACAAACTTAAAGGAAGTATTACAAATGCTATGCTTAAAAAGAGCCCCCGGCCAACGCTAAGCTTTCCCAGAGAGGTCTGCTTTGGTCCGGATATTGTAATACCTCCTTTGTTACCTTTGTTTATCCTTGTTTGCACGTCGCGACCTTTCAAACCTTTAGCTCAAAGAAGGCCTCCCACCATGAGCTAGGAACCATTTTGGGTAGTCTGCGACCACTTAGCAAACGAGGTCAGGTTCCCACGAGCCTATGGCCCCACGCTACACATTCTGTTTGCTCTTTCCTTTCGGTGGCCTCCTTCCAATATCTCTCCCTTCTACATGGACGACTACCTTCGCACGAGTGTGAGAGCCGAAAAACTCTAGAGCCAGTGATCCCTTTCCATAGTTGAGCCAGGCCGGGCACCGTAGCCAGCCGACGGGACCAAAGCTGGCCGCTACGGAAGAGCCAGCACAGGGAGTCCCGGGCTTCAACGGCACCCGGAGCTCAACTTAAGGCTGGGATAGGGCTAGAAAACTTAGCCTCCACACTTAGCGAAGACCCGTTCATGTAGATGGGAGAGAGGTTGGGCTCTTACCACCGAGGGAGCAAACAAATATGCAACACGCGAGCCAAGCAGGGCCATGAGAATAAAATGAGGGGAAAGTATAAGATTTCATGCTGTATTAAGCTGACGAATTGAAAAATTGAAAATACTTGAAACTTTGAAAGGACGATCAGTTGAGCCGGGCCGAGCGCCGTAGCCAGCCGGCGGGACCAAAGCTGGCCGCTACGGAAGAGCCAGCACAAGGGGTCCCGGGCTTCGACGGCAGGCGGGACCAAAGCTGGCCGCTACGGAAGAGCCAGGACAAGGGGTCCCGGGCTTCGACAGTACCCAGAGCTCAACTGCAAGAATCCTCCCAGGAGTAGACCGAGGCAGGCGGCAGGTCCATAAGCGTACCCCGCGCTTGGCCCTGGAGGGCCATGGGGAAGAGGTTCGCCTTGACCCGGTCGTCACCCCCCACCGCCTCTATGATCGTCGTGTAGATCTTGAGGGACTCGGAGGGGTTGACGCTGCCGTTGCACATCTCGGTGAAGCTGGGCCGGAACTTTGGGGGCCATCGAACATTCCGAAGACTCGTCACAAAGACCTGGCCGTGAGGCTGGGCCGGAACGTTGGGGGTCATCGGATATTCCAAAGACTCGCTACAAAGACCTGGCCGCCAGCCTTACTCGGTGGGGATGTGGGGGGCCTAGCCCCCCTGCCTAGGGTGGCGCGGCACTCCAGAGAAGGCTGCGCCTTCCCCCACATCGGCGACGCGACGCTAACCATGCCAGCGCTCGAAAAACCTCAAAAATCACGAACGTGCCCCCTACCTGGCGCGCCAGATATCGGAGGGTTAACTCCTCCACCAGGGAACCGTGTGGTCCCCTTTTTTGGTTCGGCCGGGGGCAGCGGGTGAAATTTGAGGCTTCGAGAGCGAAACTGAGTCATCTTGAGGGGATCAGCCCCCCCAAGACGATGAGACAAAAGGGGTTTATACAGGTTCGGGCCGCTATGAAGCGTAATACCATACTCCTGTGTGTATGATTATTCTGTGCTTAGAAAGTCCCTGAATCCCTGGTATGCAAGCTAGGGTTAGACAAGCTTTGGCTCAGGGATTCTAAGTCCGATCCCCCCTCCTCGCTAGGCATGATCCTCCTTTTATACTCTAAGGGGATACCACATGTGCTAGAGTGCTACCTAGGGAGAGGGGAAAATATTCTCTATATTAATTGCATGTCTTGTGCCTTAGCCCAGAAGCTATCTGCACGTCGGTTGCTGCACGGGGCCACTCAAATCATGCAGGGCGCCTTTGTCATTCGTCATTTAATGGATGAGGACTTCCGGGTTCTCGTTCACATCAGAAAACGGGAACCCGGGTCAGTTCAGAGTGGTTGGACTAGCTCTGACCGAGGGAAGAGGCTGTGAAGTCCCTCATCATTATGATGGGACGGGATGGAGCACGCCGCTCGCCGCTTGACACACTGACAGGGTGGGGGTACACAGTCGCCGTCCCATCGGTCATTCAACCGGTCACAGTCCGGTCAAATGCGCAGCACGCGACATTAAATGCGGCATGGCGCGGTTGCATAGACCGCTTTAAATGCAGTTAGGTGGGTGTTTGGCGCGCCCACCTAACCCTGTACACGTGGGCTGATAAGTGGAGGGGGTCGAAGCAGCTCGACCCCACACGAGGGCGGCCTCCTCCCTCTAGCTGGGAGGGGCAGTCGCCGCTCCACCCCAGGCTCGACCCCCCTCGGGGGGAGCCACGTGGGTTTGGGGGCGGCCCAACCCCAAGCTGGGAGGGGGCCGCCGCCGCAACACCTCGGGGTTGACCTCCATCGGGGGAGCCACGTGGGTTTGAGGGCGGCCTCCTCCCTCTAGCTGGGAGGGGGTAGTCGCCGCGCCACCCCGAGCTCGACCCCTCTCGGGGGGAGCCACGTGGGTTTGGGGGCGGCCCAACCCCAAGCTGGGAGGGGGCAGCCGCCGCAACACCCTGGGCTTGACCCCCCTCGGGGGGAGCCACGTGGGTTTGAGGGCGGCTTCCTCCCTCTAGACGTGATACCCCCGGGCCCATATCACCGATAGTCCCCTTCTGTGTCGTGCTAGGATTTTATCTCTAGGAATCTATCTTATCTCTACGATTATATCTTATCTCTATAATTTATATTTGACTCTTATCTCTAACTGACATATCTGTACTTCTGACACAAACTCTATAGAATTTATAGTTGGATAGGCAGCTGCTTGTTCTCTAAGCTGAGGACGTGGGTTAAGGGTGTGTTTAGTTGGCAAAAAGAAAATTTTTGAATATCACATCGGACGTTTGACCAGATGTTAAAAAGGGTTTTCGGACACGAATGATAAAACTAATTTTATAACTCGCCTGGAAACATGTATGGAGTATTAAATATAGATTAAAAAACTAATTGCACAGTTTCCATGGAAATCGCGAGACGAATCTTTTGAGCCTAATTAGTCCATGATTAGCTATAAGTGCTACAGTAACCAACATATGTCCAAAGATTCGATGTGATGTTTTTGGGAAAAAAATTTGGGAATTAAACAAGGCCTAATTTGTTTGGTTGATAAACTGAGTGGAATGCCTGAACAATTATATGGGCTTAGCTTGGTGGAAGGAAAAGTAGGTGGAAGGAAAAGTTTGTGATGATGTTACCTGACAAGTGCATACCTGAGTTTTTTTTAAGTCGTGGCTGAGCTAATGGATCGGAATCACTCGTGCAGTTTCAATAGCAACTACTCCATCCGTTTCATATTACAAGTCGTTTTGCTTTTTTTCTAGACAAACTTCTTCAAGTTTGACCAAATTTATAGAAAAATATAATATTATTTTCACACAAAATAAACATATTATCAAAATATATTTAATATTAGATTTAATGATACTAATTTAATATTTTAGATGTTGTGAAATTTATCTACAAATTTGGTTAAACTTAACAAAATTTGACTAGAAAAAAAGTCAAACGACTTATAATATAAAAAAGGAGAGAGTAAATATTAAGCTACTGGCTACTGCACGCAATAGCAGCCATCCATTTTTTTTTGGTGAACGGACCAGATCGTAGGTACAGTACCAAAACATACGTACATAACACTACTTGCTAAAGTGGTCTACAACTCCCTAATTATAGATGGCCATGTAGGCCGCCCAGCACGACACGGCCCAGGCCCGGCCGTGCTTGGGCCGAGGCTTGTCGGGTCGGCTCGGCCCGACCGACGCACTGTGCCAGCCCATGTGCCACACTCACAGCCCAGGCACGGCCCAACATGACTTGGGCCGTGCCGAGCCGGCCCGAAGGCACGATGGCCCATCGTGCTTTTTCTCAGAATAACTCTAATTTTGCCCCCTCCTATTGGGCTGTGATATATATAGCTAAAAAAAGTCTATTTTACCTCCCTCTTCTTAGGGCTGTGGTATATAAATAGCTAATATATGTCTATGGTCCCTATTCTTTGAACGGTGACATTTATATGGCTATTTTTAATCCCTATACTTTGTGTGCTGGGCTGGCCCTACCGTGCCGGGCCAGCCTAGCGTGCCGGTGAGGAGGCCCAGGCACGGCCCAACGGTCGGGCCGGGCCGGTACGGGCCCGACCTAAGTCGGGCTGTGCCATGCTTGGGCCGGGCCAAAATGCCGTGCCGTGGGCCGGACCTTGGGCCTCTGGCCTTATGGCCATCTATATCCCTAATGACGTGATGCTTCTTATTTGCTGGGTCGATTATTTAGAATACTTGGACAAAGTAACTTTCTTTGCAAGGACAAATGGTTTATCTTTGTAACAAACCTTCGTTAGATTAAGTATGAAACCCTGCTTATCGATCTTAACTACTACGCGCAGATTGATCGATCAGCAGCGAAACAACGGTAATTTGAACTTCACATAATTCAACTTCTAGATTTGCTCTATGTGATCACCGCTTCTCCC
Source organism: Oryza sativa Japonica Group (assembly GCF_034140825.1). Taxonomy (NCBI): domain Eukaryota; kingdom Viridiplantae; phylum Streptophyta; class Magnoliopsida; order Poales; family Poaceae; genus Oryza; species Oryza sativa. The sequence goes on from NC_089045.1 coordinate 24,284,980, forward strand.
CGAAGCAACCGACACCATTGCTCCCCGCGAAAGCCGCCATCTCCAATCACCGGAGTCAGCCCGCGTCGAATCCCGTCAGCACCTACACGACGACCACACCAAGCCGTGTTCCTACCCCCAAAGTTCGTCGCAAACAATTCCGCTCTGACCACCGATTCACCATCTGTCAATCTAGCCCCGAGCCGAAGCCGACAAATCACATGCCATCTTCCCAGCCACTGAATGACCCGAGCGCTACGTCTAGCCATCTCTCTGTTAAACGCAGCTCATCGAAAGGCCCGAGCCACCCTGCCCGAAGTGTTCGATTCCACCACGGAGAACACCGATCACCTCCAGCTTCAATCAACCCCGAGCATGAGGCCTCACGTTTCCCTGTTGAAAATAGCTCACCGGAAAGGTTGGGCCACCCACTCAAAGGGTCGAACCCACCGATTGGATCGCCAATCGCTTTTGTCGCCATCAACCCGAGCATCACGTCCGGTTGTCTCCCTATTGATTGTAGCCAATATCGAACTGTTCAGACCGGCGTTTGAAGTGTTCGATTCCACCGATCAAATTCCATTGATCGCCGCTGTGCTCCACCTTGCGTCCATGTCCGTCCCTAGACATCCTGTGTAGTCATCACGGCGTGGAGCACCTCTCTCGTACCTCTACCACGGATCTCCCGCAGGCTCTGATACCACTTGTTATATAATCAGCCCCGAAAACGACATCATTGCTAAGCGCAGAAGAAAAACGCCATAGGAGATCCAAACACGATGACGACACCGAGGCACGATATTTGATAATGAAGTTCAGCCGAGGCCTACATCTCCGGGGCACTGATTACGGGCGCTCCTCCCCAATCCAGCATATAACAGCGTATCAGAATTACAACGACTCACGGCCGGTCGCCGCCAGCAGCTGCTCCCTCTTGCTATGCTAAATCGCCATGCGGTTACAACAGGCACGCCCCTCTACTTATGAGAGATACTAGGTGTCACGCCCCGAACTAGCCCTGAACAGAACTAGCCCGTGACGCTTCAAATTAACCTGTTAATCGATACCAGTCCCAGGAAACAGTGCTGGTATCACAGGAAGACAGAATATCACAGCAATAGAGGTCTTTTTATTACAGAGTAGGAGTACAGTTATGTTGGGCTGCGGACAGATTCCGAGCTCACAACTGCATTACAAAAGGAAAAGCGGAAGCCAAGACTTGGACCAATCATCACAGGCGCGACTTGGGAACTAGGCCGAAACCATAAAACTCATCGTAACCGACTTGCTCCTGGAAGAACTCCTCGTCAGCGGGATCCACATCATCTTCTTCAGCGATTGGGGGGGATTATTTATATAGAGCATGGGTGAGTACAGGAGTACTCAGCAAGCCATGGGAATTAAGTGTTTAATGCAGGTTTCAAAGGAAAGGCTGTTATTTTTTGCAATTGATTTTATTTAAACTCCTTTTTGAAACATCTAAGTGAGTGCTTCTCAAACGACACGGAAGAGGCAGTGCGTCTCGTCCGGTCGGAGGATGTGCAATGTATCAGTCTTTGAATTGATTCAAGGTTGGCACCTGGCCAACAACCTTAAAACGGCCACTCGGGCCTGGCTGATCCCATCAGCCGTAGATTTACCAAACATCGAACCCATTCCACAGCAGCAATTTCACAAAGCAGTAGTCAAACAAAACTACGCTAGGAATCACCTCACATCCGCCCATAACCGTGGGCACGGTTGTTCGAACAGTTTAATAACCTCTGCAGAGGGGGTACACTTTACCCACACGACATTACTAACCCGGATCATCCAGCCCGTGCAGAACGGCCACGTCTAGAGACCTTAAGGCTTTCATGACAAGGCATTTCGAAAGCCGACACAGGTTCACCATATGCCAACGAGAGGGGTCCCAGACCAACACCAGATTAGGTCCCAGACCATACTGTGCCAGGAAACCCGGGGGTTCTCCCCGGCACCACCCCGTTGAATCCACATGTCTCTTGGCATCATGGCTCCCCCGATTAGCGAGTTACTCAGCCAGGGGTGTCCCATTCCACCCATGTGGTCGCAGTTGTCTTATGTTCGGATGAAATTCCAAGGAAACAGTCCTTAAGTGCAAGAGCGGGAAACCGTACTCCCGGTACGTTCCCCGGTCCGCGATTTTGGAAATTCATTTAGTTCGCAAGCACCGACCCAGGTGTCGGGTTTTCCAAGTCTTTTGTAAAACCCCAAGTTTTACCCATCGTTGGATATTTTAAATTTGAGGGGAGGTGTTCCGATGCGCGTGTGCGAAGGCCCGTGCATCGAAGCACAACGGTCGACAAAGGAGGTTTAAGTGTTCAATAATTCAAGGAGGGTAATTGCAGCAATTAGGATTGGGGCCGGCAGGCTATCTCGCAAGCCGTGGCCGATTTACTTGTGTTAATCCTATTCATGCAATATTTGTGGAAGAGAAATACTTAGATTTAAATTATAGGTGCAAGATGATCAAAGGTGACTTGCCTTGCTCGAGATCTTGAGCTTGATCTTTGAAATCCTCGCACTGCGGGTATTTGGGCTCCGAAACTACACGCAAAACGGGGCAACTCAACAAACGGCGAAAATAAAGCCCTATTATTGAGCTCTAAGCGTGCCATTAGCTGGATCTCGAGATTTGAGGATTTTTGGAAGTTGAACAGAGTCAAACGGATACACGGTTGAGAAGATATTGAATTTCTAAGATTATTGGATTTTTGGTCTAAAGGAAAAGGATTTATTAAAATCCTTTTTGAAAAAGAAAAGAAAGAGGGAGGGGGAATAGACTTCGCGGGCGGCTTGAGCGTGGCCCGAGAGGGGTTGGCGCAGCCCGGCCTTGCCATTGGGCCGGCCGGCCTGAGGGTCGGCCCAAGGGGGCTCGCGCGGAGGGGAGGAGAGAGGGAGCCGGTGGGCCGGGTTCACCTCGCGTGGTTCCGAGTAGGACCCGCTTGTCGGTGACTTGGCTCACCGTGAGTGAGGTGCACGCGGGGCGTGCTAGGGTTTGGGGAGGGGAGGCGCGGTGCACGCGCGCGGCTCGCGGTGGACGTGGTGCGCGGCGGGCCCACGCGCAGCCTCTTGGCTCTCCGTGGGCCGCGTGCACGCGAGCGGGGACGGAGGGAGCGGCTGACCGGGGTCGGCTTGACCCGGTCTTGGCCGAGCTGGCACCGACGTGGCGCCTACGTGGCTGCCACGCGGGCCGGCTGGAGGAAGACGACGACGCCGGCCGGAACGGACGGCGGACGGCGGCGGCGAGCGACGGGGTGATCTACGGCGAGGCAGGCGAAGGCGAGCACACCGGGAGGTTGCACGGAACGAGGGGAGATGAGCCAACGGCTCGGATTCGCCGGAGGGAGTTCGACGGCGGCGGATTGTGGCGGCGACCACCGGCGCCGAGAGAAGAGGGAAACGGCGACGAGACGACTAGGGTTCGATTCATTTACACTAGAGCATCTACGAAGTCTCCGGAGTTTGATTCTAGCGCCGGATTGGGCGGAGCTACGCCGAGCGAGGCCGGCGACGAGAGGCGCTATCGAGCTCGGGCGGCAACGGCGGCGAGCACACAGCGAGCGGCGGCAAGGGTTGGGGCGGCGCCAGCTAGCTAAGAGGGGGGTCTACTCGTGCTACTACCCGAGTATAAGGGGAGGAGATAGAGCGAGGAGGGAGAACGGGGAGATGCACTACCGTGCGGGCGGGCGTAGTGACGATGGCCGACGGCGCGCGGCGTGATCGCTCCGGCCTCGGGCCGGTGAAGAGGAGGAAGACGTGCGCCCGGAGTCCCCTTCACGCGTCCTTCACACGCACCGGCTCTCCCGGTGCTTTAGCGACGAACGGCGGAGGCGAGATAGAGGGGGGCAATGGTGCGGTGGAGCGAGGGCGAAAGGGAGAGGGAAAGGAAGGGAGGACGCCTTGGATTTATAGGGGCGACAATGTCGGTTTGGGAGGGAGGAACCGACATTGGGTGGTCAAGCCAGCGAGCTGGCGCTCCGGCTAGCGGCCAAAACGGCGACAGGGAGGATGACGCCGGCGGAGGAAGAGAGAAAATGGAAAAAGAAGAAAGAAAGGGGGGGCTTGCCTCTTGCCTATTTGGGAAAAGAAGGAAGAAAAGAGAGGGCGACAAGGCAGTGGGAGGAGGAGCTCTGCCTCCAACCCTTGGAAGCATGCCGCGGAGGTGGCAGGGTCGGGTCGTGACGACGGCGATGACGGCGGGGTGGTGTGGAGTGGAGCGGCGACACAGGCGGCAGGTGCGGGCAGGCGCGGCAGACGCTAACGGCGGCGGCGACCAGGCGGTCGGCCACCACGGCGCGCGCGCGCGGGAAGCAACGGCGCGCGGCGATTTGAGCGGCGCGGCTATAGGCGCGGCAGGGCAGCGGGGCTGGGCGGCGCAGACAGCGCAGGCGCGGCACGGGCGGCGACCACGTGGGCGCACGCGCGAAGCAACGGCGCGCGGGGGCCGATTTCACGGGCGGGGAGCTCGCCGGGGATGGAGGCGAGGAGAGGGAGAGCGAGGGGGGCGCTTGGCGCGGCTCTCGCGCACGCGCACGCGCGTGCGGCGCACGGCAAAGCGAGGGAGGGGAGGGAGGGAGGGAGAGAGAGAGAGAGAGAGAAAGATGGGCCGAGAGGGAAATCGGCCCACCGAACCTGAGGGAGGCAAACTAGACTTTTGCGGAGGAATTCGATTTGGGAAGGAATTGGATTCGGGATTTGAGATCTGGAATTGGCACGGAGACTGACTACAAGCAAAGAAACAATTTTCGCAAATAGGGTTTTTAGAATTTAAATTTTCCCGCTAGACGCCACGACGGAACGGGCGCTACACTAGGATAGAGTCCGAGTCTTACTCTAGTCCTAATACCTGATACAACTCTAAGTCCTAAACTGTAACCGACTACGTACACATATTCGACACAAAACTCTAACAAGGGGTATCAGGGCTCAAGTTTGGAACCTAGAACAATTTCCATGGGTTACATGGTAGGAAGGCCAGGTAACAGATCTTCGGGGTCACATGGGTTAATGTGACGGGGGAGATTTGTTAGGCCCGATGTATGACGGGGGAGATTGTTGGGTTTAGTGCCACATCGGTAATTGATGATGGGAGAGCACAACTTAAAAAGTGGGGGCGGTCCTCACCCATCATACTAGTGTTTTGGATTGTATAGGCCCAGGACCTAAAATTGTGGCTCTGGTTGGGCCTGTGGTGGAGCAGGCCCAATGTGACCTGGGTGGTCCACGGTTGGTTAGGACGGGCTGCGCACTCTAACACCAGCAGCAAGAACAAGAGCTTGGCTCTCTACTTCTTTTGCAAGGTCAGTGAGTTGTATTCGATCAAGTATACTCCTACTTTTCAAGTGCAGTTTGTAGGTTAACACTTGTCTGTTCTGGATTGTTTGGTGTCTACAAAAACATCTAAAACATTTGCAGAAGGAAAAAGTACGAATTATCCCCCTAAACTATCACAAAAGTACGAATTACCCCCCTAAACCATAAAACCGGATGTTTTTAACCCTGAACTGTCTATACCGCACAAATAACCCCCCCTCAAGCTAATCCAGAGTGATTTTGTCCAATGCGGCATACGCGTAGCAATCCAGTCAGCATTTTTCTTTTAAAAAATAGTGGGGCGACTATCTCACCTCTCTCTCTTTCCCCTTATCCTCGACCACTAGCGGTGTTGACTTCGTATTGCCGCCGGGACAACAAGGAGTGGAGGCGAAGAGGGCACCGTCGGAGTCAAGGGCACCGTCGGGAGCGGTGGGCAGTCGGTGGAGGTGAGCGGAGCAGCGTCGAGGCAAGCACCCCGGTTGGCGGCCTAGAGCGGTGGCACAGGGAGTAGCGCAGCGGCGGTGGAGATTGGTCCATGGCGGCACGGTGGAGAGGATATGGTGCCAGCGACGAGGCCTACGTCAGCGCCAGCGCCAACACACCCCGCGGTGACTCTGATCCCATCGTCCGCATCTTCTGCAAGGCTGATTAGGGCTTTAGTGTCACCATCCGCCAACGGCTCCGTCTTCGGGCACTATGGCCTTGTGACAGCCGACCATGTGTCCTGAACAGCAGGACCAGAAAATTCACTCCATGAACATGCACGTCGACGGCGGTCCAGCATGTCAGCGGTGATGGGAAAGACCAGCTGATCCAGCACACATTCAATATCTAATGCGTTGACGAGGCGTACTGCTTTGCCTCGCCCGTAGTGGCCTCCCACCTCTCCGCCATGCCCGCTGCTCGCCGCGCCTTTGCCAACCGTGCCGCTCACCGAGCACCGTGCGCCTGCCGTACCCGCCTCTCCGCCATGCCTGCCGCTCGCCTCGCCCCTGCCACCCCAGCCGCACCGCCTCTCCGCTACGCCCCCACATCGCCAGGAGATGAGGACTGACAGAGAGAGGAGAGAGGAGAGGTGTATGACAATTGGGGCCCATGGTTTTTATTTATTTTTTCTTGATTGAATTGCCACGTGTGTATACCACGTAGGATAAAACCGCTACAGATTTGATAAGGGGGGTTATTCATCCGGTATACATAGTTCAGGGTTAAAAACGTCCGGTTTTATGGTTAGGGGGGTAATTCGTACTTTTTCCTTTGCAGAACACACGGCAATTAATCTGGGTAGACTGGGATTTATTGTGTAAAATTGGGACCGAAGCAAATAGCAACGTTTAGTTTCTTGTATGAACCGGTCATTGGTACTGCCAGATCTGAGCAAACAATGTATGATCTGGTCATCTGATAGTTGTGTCCAGTGAGAGTTAAAGTTACAGAGGATGCCGCGACCATCTTCTCTTTTCTGCATTTGAAAGAACATCTGAAACATTTTTACACAATTGAAGGATTTGTGCTTTATTGTGACTATGAGAGCTTGATGTGATTCATTTGGATCCTGAATTATTGTTGTTAGTCTCTGACAAATATTATTGTTAATACAGATATTGAGTGAGTTTGGCTAGCAACGGTACTTGATTACCTGATAACTGTATTTCTGTCATCTATTTAATACCTTCAGCAGTTTCAACAATTATTCAGTTTTGTATTCTTTCAAAACTCCACCTTATGTGTAAACATGCTATGCCAGCTCTTTTGCCAAAATTTCCCATCCTTCAATACTTGCCAAATTACACATGCATCCATTGCTAACAGATTTCTTCATATGCTTTTCATTCCACCATGCAGTTGTCTGGTGGTGAACAGCACCTCATAATCATCACAAGAAATAGAGAGTTGGGGAGTAGTGAACCATCAGGAATGGAGTTCGCCACAGGGGCAATGGGCACGCTCTTCCCCAAGCTAGCGGAGCTGCTCAAGGAAGAATATGATCTGCAGAATAGTGTGAAGGAGGGGATAACATTCCTCATGGCTGAGCTCCAGAGCATACAAGCTGCCCTTGAGAAGATCTCAAAGGTGCCCCTAGACCAACTTGACAAGCAAACCAAGATCTGGGCTTGGGACATTAGGGAATTGTCCTATGACATTGAGGACAACATCGATATGTTCATGGTACGAGTGGATGGTCTTGAGCCAGCCAAGAAACATAATTTCACATGGTTAATCGACAAGTGCCACGAGTCATTGTCCAAGATAAAGATCCGTCACAAAATAGCCAATGAAATCAAAGATATCAAGAGCCAAGTTAAGGAGGTGATGGAACGACGCGATAGGTACAAGATTGATGATGTCGCTACTAATCTTCCAACATATGTGGATCCTCGTATCTTGACATTATATGAGAATGTCACCAAGCTTGTTGGCATTGATAAGGCAAGTGATGATCTAATGAGGAGGTTGTCCGTGGGGGATGAGGCGCCCAAGAAACTCAAGATGGTCTCTGTTGTTGGAATCGGAGGCTTAGGCAAGACAACTCTTTCCAAAGTAGTGTTTGACATGCTTAAACTGCAATTTGATTGTGCTGCTTTTGTTCCCGTCGGTCAAGACCATGAAATCAAGAAAGTCCTGAAGGACATCCTAGTTGAACTTAACAAGGACAAGTACATGTCATTTGATGTAACAGGAGTAAGTGAAAGGCATATGATTAATGAGCTTCGAGAATACCTTGACAATAGAAGGTTAGTGTGTAGTACCCACCATTTTTTTGTCTTTCATGTTTAACTTATGCTCATGGGAGTTCGATAAGCTACTAGAACAATGTTTTATTAGCTTATGGTTGTGATAGCTGTAGATCTTTATCTGTATTACTGGTATATAAAACTTTTTCTATATTTCTTTAATAAAAAGAAACCGCTACGAATATATTCTAATGTTAATTGCAGAACAGGAAAATGTATTTGACCATCTAACTACCACTGGTGGAGAAACCATCTTTACTCCCGGTTGAGAACCCCCCTTTAATCCCGGTTTTCCAACCGGGAGTAAGGATCCGGGACTAAAGATGTCCATCTTTAGTCCCGGTTGAAATAACCGGGACTAAAGATACATCTTTAGTCCCGGTTGGTACCACCAACCGGGACTAAAGAGAGGGGATCTTTTTACCCACCGGGACTAAAAAGACAATAGCGGCAGTGCATATGGTTCCTTTTTCTTTTTCTTTTTTTATTTTTATTTTCTCCCGAATCAAGTAGGCAAATCCCCAAATCAATCCCCAAATCTAACTAACATTTCAAAATCACATCACCAAATCCACATCACAATTATAAAGTTACTTATACACACAAATCAAATACATCACAATATCCTAAGAAATTACTCAAATACATCATAGATCCAAACAATGAATCACAAATTTGTAACTTCTCAGTCAAATACATCACAGTGAATCATCACAAATTAAAAAAAAAAGAAGCCGCTGCCGCCGCCGGTCGCCACGAACGACGGGCGTGGCCCCGCCACCCGCCGCCGGCCGCGGCCCCGGCGCCCGCCACCGCGTGCGGCCCCGCCGCCTGCTGCTGCCCGAAGCCCCGCCGCCCTCCGCCGGGCGCGACCCCGCCGGGAGCCGCCCCGCCGCCGGCCGCCGCAGCGCGCTGCCCCGCTGCCGGTCGGCCCGCCGGATGGGAAGGGGAAGCCGGCCGGGAAGGGAAGGAGGAAGGGGAGAGAAGGGGATGAGAGGAGGAAGGGGAGGAGTTGGAGAAGAGTGTTAGAGAGGATAGATCTGAGGAGAGGGGTGAGATTCAATCTGTCTAAGTTGTAACTGTGGAGGAGAGGATAAGGGATAGGGATTATATGCTACGTGTTTAATTTTAGTCCCGGTTGGTGCTGCCAACCGAGACTAAAGATCAAGATCAAGATCATCTTTAGTCCCGATTGGTAGTACCAACCGTGACTAAAGTGGTGATCTTTAGTCCCGGTTATTGACATCAACCGGGACTAAAGATCCTCGGCTCCCTGACATACATCTGACAGGGGATGAACCGGGACTAAAGATCATCTTTTGTCTCGGTTGGTGTTACCAACCGGGACTAAAGATCAAAATTTTTATAACCGGGACTAAAAACAATCTTTAGTCCCGGTTCTTTTTGGATCCGGGACTATTGTGGATTTTGCCGGACCAACCAAAGATGGTTTCTCCACCAGTGTACATTAAACCACTCGTTGCTAGTGCAAGGGACCAATTTGATCTAAAAACCATTTGATTCAATAGAATTAAATAATAAAATGAGAATTATCTTTGCACATTATTGTTTTGGGCACTCATATTGCTTCAGTTTGAGAAAATGAGAATTAAATAATCTCTTATTTGTACGTATGTACGGTTTATCATTTCACTAATACATGTCCCTTCTATTATCATTGGGGTAGGTACTTGATTGTTATTGATGACATATGGGAGCCATCAAAATGGAACATTATTAAACTTGCTCTGATTGATAGTAGTTGTGGAAGTAGAGTAATCACAACAACTCGGATTCGTCAAGTGGCCAATGAAGTTGCTAAAGAATTTGGTGATGTTTACATGATGGAACCACTTTCTGATGATAACTCAAAAACGTTATTCTACAATAGAATATTTGGTGTTGCCTGCAATGGTCCAACTGATAATCAATCGGTTGAGGCAACCGAAAAGATCTTAAAGAGATGTGGTGGCATACCTCTATCTATAATTACAATAGCTAGTTTGTTGGTTGATAAACCTGCGAGGGAATGGTCCGTAATTTATGACTCTATTAGTTTTGGGACTGGAGATCAAAATGAGGCAGTTCAAAACATGCGGAAGATATTGTCTTTTAGCTACTATCATTTGCCCTCATACCTAAAGACTTGTATGCTGTACCTAAGCATATATCCAGAAGATCATTTGATTTACAAGGATATTTTGATATGGAAGTGGATAGCCGAAGGCTTTGTCCATGAGGAACAAGATAAGGGGTTATTTGAGGTCGGCGAGAGGTATTTTATTGAGCTTATAAATAAAAGCATGATCCAGCCAATTGAGGAATTTTGTAACGTGAGTGGCTGCCGCATACATGACATGGTGTTAGATCTCATCCGAAAGATAGCAACTGAAGGAAACTTTGTAAAAGTATTCGACAAATTACATGAGATGCACGGTCTGTCTTCACAGAGGACAACTATCCGAAGGATTGCACTGCACAAGAGTTGGAACCAAGGCAAAAATAATGACCTGGCTGTTGGCATGACACACTTGAGGTCATTCAATGCCATCAACTGTAATATTAACATGATGCCCTCGCTTTTGAGCTTCCATGTTCTACGCGTGCTAGATCTAGATGATTGTAATGTCACGGGAGGTTTATACCTCAAGCATATCGGGAAACTACGTCAGCTGAGGTACCTAGGAATGAAAAACACAAGTGTTGCTGAGCTTCCAACTGAAATAGGGGATCTCGTGAACTTGCAGGCACTAGATGTCTGGGAAATAGGTCTGAGGGAACTACCGTCGACCATTTGCAAGCTAAGCAAGCTGATGCGGCTATGCGTCTTTGGAATAACGACCGTGCCAATGGGTTTTGGGAATCTGAGTTCACTGCAATACCTAGAGTTGGCCGAAGGTTCCATCAAAAGTATCGCAGACATCGCCATGGAGGTGGGCAAGCTGATGGAGCTGAAAATCCTCAGTATTAGTCTAGATAAGTTTGACGAGGGCACGGAGAAGGCTTTGCTACAGTCTCTGTGCGGCTTGCGTAGACTCCGGAACCTGAGGATAGATTTCTGGCTTTGTGAGAGTACGATGATCTGGCAAGGCTGGGATCACTGGGAGCCCCCGCCGCAGCTCCGTGAGTTCTGTATATTTGACGTGGAGCTGGCTCGGCTTCCAGCGTGGGTGAACTCCATGTGCGTCCCGTACCTATCCGAGCTGCGACTTGACGTGGTAGCCATGGAAGCACGGGACCTGGACATGCTTGCAAGGATGCCAGCACTCCGCACACTCTGCCTGAGAACCCAGGCGAGATTTTCGTGGACAGTTGGTGGTGCCGGACTGTTTCCGAACCTGAGATTCTGTAGGATGGACATAGCACTCGCATTTCTTCAAGGAGCCATGCCGATGCTCACGCAGATTGAATTATATCTGTGGGCGTCTGAATATTGTGCCGCCACTGACGTTGGATTGGGGCACCTCCTTCTGCTCAATCGCGTCGAAGTTATCCTCGACTGCTGTGATGCGACTACCAGGCAGGTGGAGGAAGAAGAGGCGGCGTGGAGGCGCATGGTGAATGCTCACCCGAACCGTCCTGCAATTGTCATGCACCAACTTTGAAAGGTACAGCTGATTTGGTTAATCATGATTAATCAATTGATTAGTTCACATTCCCTTACCTACATGCACGCTTCCCCACTTCTGACTGCTCTCCAAATTCTGTAACCAAGCTGCTTTACTTGTTGTCTGTTCTGTTGGTGTATTTCGTTCCTCAGTTCATATTGCTCTCGTAATTTCTTTTCCAGTACCAGATGAAAGGAAATGAAGATAACGATGAGGGAGAGATTTCAGCTAAGGATCATGTTGACGGAAATAGTGACGATGAGATTTCAGCACATATGGACCAAGAGGTGCTGCACTTGCGCGTGGCAGCACCTATTTGATTCTGGTTGCGTGATTAATTACATGCTCTTGGTTACTGACTAGTGGTTAATTTGTTGCCTGTTTCAGCTGGACAGTGATGCAGCCAAAGAAGAGAAGGAGGAGGAGATTTTACGAACTAATCTTGAACTGGCTCTCTGCACTCATTCGGTCATGCTTTCAGGTACATGTACGTACCAAAGATGCACATCGACATCTTCATGACATTCTTCAACTTTGATCATACCATGATCTCTAACTTTTCTTCCTGGCTGTAATTAAACAGCAGCAGCAGCAGGGCAAGAAGAAGATTAAAGGGCGAAGAGTTGAGCGGAACTGAAGAGAAGCTCATCTCCATCGCTGGGCCTTTATTTTTTCTTGCTTTTGTTTTTCTTTCCCTGTTTTTCTCTCAAGGATTTATATAGCGTGGTTTGTAATAATGGTTGTCTCGGTTACAATAAGTCCCAACTAGACTGAGACAGAAATACTGAACATATTGGCCACCAAACTGTAATGCGTGATTTTTTACACTATGCTTGTTTTTCAATATCACCTGTTTTACTTGATTCAAGGTTTGGTTGGAACGTGGAAGCATTTTGTTTGAGACATGAATTCTTAAATGGCCAGCAGGCAGCAACAGCACATCATACTGCTGCTTGCTGCCTGACCAAGTGCCCAGGGATGAGAACTCACTCCTGGCCATGATCTGATCCTCTGAGTAGTAAACTGATGCTTAGAGCAAGTACAATAGTAGGCTATAAGCTAGCTACAAATATATTTTAATAAGATAATAGAGGAGAGAGAAGAGCAACGGGCTACATATCTGTAGCCAGCTGCAACACGGACTCCAAGACGTGATGTGCGTATGACAGGTGGGACCAGGTATTAATAGTATAGTAAGTAACTATTGTATGAATTTGCTATTAGATTGGTTATAGATGAATTGGAGCTAGTAGTGGGCTATACTATTGAACTTGCTCTTAGTACTCATTTTTCATGTTCCCCTGTTTTCTTTCCAATGATTCCTGTTGTGATCTGAATGCCCTTACTCTCTGTTTTGCTCTGTTTTATTTAAACAATGGTAGCAAAAGCAGAAAACCTGGGAATCTGTGGCAATTTCGCAGCGCAAAATGCACCACGTCATTGACATAAAACCAGCCCCGAAATCGACATCGGTAGCTAAACGCGGAAGAAAACACCATAGGAGATGCAAACATAATGACGACACCGAGGCACGATATTTGATAACGGAGTTCAGCCGTAGCTTACATCTTGTTGCGTCCCAAAACGACCCTAAAATACATCCTTTAAATTATGCCTAGAATAATTAAAATCCTTATGAAAGCCTCCAAAAATTAAAATATGCAAAGTTAAAAGTCAATTAAGGCTTGGAGGATTTTTGTATATTTCCTAAAAGCCTAAAATATGTAAATAAATTTTAGTGGAATTTTCGGAGCACAAATAATAATTATTAAGAAATAAACAAAGTTAAAAAGGTTTTATAAAAAGAAAAACCTTAAAAATCCCTCCTTCCCTCTCCTGGGCCGGCTCGGCCCATCTCCCTCCCCCTCTCTCCTCTCCCCCGCGGCCCATTAGGCCCCTCCCCTCGCGCGCGCCACTGACGGGCGGGCCCGCCCGCCACCCTCACTGACGGGTGGGGCCCACCCGTCATCCCCTTCCTCCCGCCGCTCCCGCCGCCTCGCCCGCGCCTAGCGCCACCGCCGTCGCTAATCCCGCCGCCTCCCGTCGTCCCCGCGTGAAATTAATAGGGGGGAATTACTCCCTGTGATTCCCTCTCCCTTTCCCCCCATTTTTCCCTCTCTCTCTCGCATTCAAATGGCCGGATTTGCTCGCGCAAATCTCGCCGGCGCCATTGATGGCGGCCGGACCTCCCGCGCCTATTCCTCCCCCGCCGGCCGCCCTCTCCTCCTTCCAACCCCATTTAAACCCTGCCCGCACCTCCTTCGCCCGTTTCCACCCTTTGCCGCGCCTTCTCCTCGCCGGAATCGAGCTCGCGCCGTCGCCCTCTCTCTCCTCCATCGCCGACGACCTTCGGCCGACCCTCTCCGCTCGCCGGGACCGCCTCCCGCCCCGGCGCGGACTCCTCCGGCTTTGCCGCACCGCCGTCGACCCCGTCCACCCTCTCGTCGAGCTCGCCGACCGTCGGAGCGCAGCCGTCCCCGTCCACCCGAGCCGCGCCGCCGCCTTCATCCGCTCCGGCTGCCTTTTTCGTCATCGCCGTCGACCTAGGGTGAGCCGTGGACCGCCACCTCGTTTCCCCCTTTCCCTCCCCTCTCTCGGCCGCCGCTCCGCCGTGCCTATGGCCGCCGCCGGCGACCATAGGGGCGCGGGTGCGCCGCCTCCCGCCGGCCGCGCCGACGTGGCCGCCTTCGGGCTCGCCGAGCTGCTGCCGCGTGGGGCCCGGCCATCTGCCGCCCGCGCCCTCGGGTGCGGCTGACGCGTGGGGCCCACGGCGCCGGCCGGTGTGAGCCCGGGTGCACCCGGTCCACCGTGGACCGTCAGGCTGCCGCGTGGGCCCCACTCCCGTGGACCCAGTTCGCGCGCCCCTCCCCCGGCTGACACAATAAACCCTTTTTAAATTAAAATTTAAATGAAGAAATTCGTAAATATTCATTTAAAGAGCATATAAACTTCAAATGGCCATAACTTGGCCATTTGAACTCGGAATTGGACCGTTCAAGTCTCTAATTTTTCCTTAAGAAGTCAAGAACCCATTTTTTGCTTTGTTCCTGCTTGTTATGTGGAGTTTATTAGAGTAAAAGCCTGTCACGCCCCGAACTAGTACCGACCGAAACTAGCCCGTGACGCTCCAAATTAACCTGTTGATTGATACCAGTCCCAGGAAACAGTGTTGGTATCACAGGGAGACAGATTATCATAGCAACAGCGGTCTCTTTATTATAGAGTAGAGATACAGTCATGTTGGGCTACGGACAGATTCCGTGCTCACAACTGCATTACAAAAGGGAAACGGAAGCAGGACTTGGACCAAACAACACAGGCGCGACTTGGGAACTAGGCCGAAACCCTAAAACTCATCGTAGCCGGCTTGCTCCTGAAAGAACTCCTCATCAGCAGGATCCGCTTCATCTTCTTCAGCAACTGGGGGGGATTATTTATATAGAGTAAGGGTGAGTACGGGAGTACTCAGCAAACCAAGGGAAAATAAGTGTTTAATGCAGGCTTCAATAAGAGGCTGTTGTTTTTGCAGTTGATTTTATTTGAACTCTTTTCTAAAAAAACTAAGTGAGTGCTTCTCAAACGACACGGTTGAGACAGTGCGTCTCGTCCGGTCGGAGTATGTGCAATGTATCTGTAACATCCCGGCCTAGGGCTTAATAGGATTAATAGAATACTCATATCAACAAGTTGCAACTTCTTTTCCGGAAGCGTGCTTGGTCTGGAGCAATTTGGGATGGGTGACCGACCGGGAAATTCTTCCCGGGTGCACACGAGTGAGGACAAAGTGTGCAAAAAAGACATATGTTGGTCTGTGATGGCAATCTATGACCTATGAAAGCTATCAGATGTAAGTGGGCCCGGCTTGGGGGAGGCCGACCGGGAAATTCTTCCCGGGTGCACACGAGTGAGGACAAAGTGTGCAGAAAAGACATATGTTGGTCTGTGATGGCAGTCTATGACCTATGAAAGCTATCAGATGTAAGTGGGCCCGGCTTGGGGGAGGCGGGACGTTACAGTATCAGTCTTTAAAATTGAAAACAAGGTTGGCACCCGGCCAACCGCTTTTCAAACGGCCACCCGGGCCAACAACTTTCAAACGGCCACCCGGGCCTAGCTGATCCTATCAGCTGCAGATTTTTCAAACAGCGAACCCCTTTCCACAACAGCAATTTCACAAGCAGTAGTCAAACAAAACTACGCTAGGAATCACCTCACATCCGCCCATGACCGTGGGCACGGCTGTTCGAACAGTTTGTTAACCTCTGCAGAGGGGGTACACTTTACCCACACGACATTACTAACCCGGATCACCCAGCCCGTGGGGATCAGCCACGTCGGGAGACCTCCAAGCTTTCATGAAAAGGCATTTCCAAAGCCGACACAGGTTTACCATATGCCGACGAGAGGGGTCCCAGACCAACAACAGGTTAGGTCCCAGACCATACTGTGCGAGGAAGCCCAGGAGGTCCTCTCCGACACCACCCCGGCGAATCGACATGTCTCTTGGCATCAAGGCTCCCCTGATAAGCTAGTTACTCAGCCAGGGGTGTCCCATTCCACCCATGTGGTCGTACTTATCTTATGTTCGGATGAAATTCCAAGGAAACGGTCCTTAAGTGCAAGAGCGGGAAAACCGTACACCCGGTACGTTCCCCGATCCGCGGTTTTGGAAATTCATTTAGTTCGCAAGCACCGACCCAGGTGTCGGGTTTTCCAAGTCTTTTGTAAAACTCCAGTTTTACCCAAGTTGTTACTCAGATTTTAAGTTTGAAGGCGACCGTCGATACTCGCACAGAGTGCACGAATATCGAGGCGCAACTAGATGGTTATAAGGGGACATGGTGTAGCAGTTAACAATGGAAGGATCAAATGCAACAAGTTAGGTAGGTCCGCCAATCTGTCTTGCAGACGGGACAACAGATTAAGTGCGATCCTATCAATGCATAATATTTTGCAAGCAATATAATTAAATTTCAAATATAGGCTTAAGATGTTCAAAGGTGGCTTGCCTTGCTCGAGATCTGGAGCTTGATCCTCGAAATCCTCGCGCTGCGGATTTTCGGGCTCCGAAACTACACGCGAAACGGGACAACTCAACAAACGGCAAAAATAAAGCCCTATTAATGACCTCTAAGCTTGCCATTAGATAGATCTCGAGATTTGAGGAATTTTGGAAGTTGAACGGAGTCAAACGGATTTACGGTTGGGAAGATATTGAATTTCTAAGATTATTGGATTTTTGGTCTAAAGGAAAAGGATTTAATTAAATCCTTTTTGAAAAAGAAAAGAAAAGAGGGATGGAAATTAGACTTTTCCTCGGGCGGCTAGGGCGCGGCCCGAGAGAGATGGGGCGGCCCGGCCGAGCTAGATGGGCCGGCCGGCCCAAGACGGCCCAAGGCGCGCGCGCGCGGGAGGGGAGAGTGAGCCGGTGGACCGGGCTCACCACGCGCGGTCCTAGGTGGGACCCGCTTGTCAGCGGCTCGGCTCACTGTGCGGAGGGAGCACGCGGCGCGGCGCTAGGGTGGGGGAGGGACGCGGTGCACGCGCGCGGTTCGCGGTGGACGCGGATGCGGCGGGCCCACGCGCAGCCTCTCGGCTCGCGGTGGACCGCGCGCATGGGGAGGGGCTGACCGGGATCGGCCCGATCCGATCTCGGCCGAGCTGGCACCGACGTGGCGCCTACGTGGCTGCCACGCGGGCCGGCGGGAGGTAGACGACGACGCCGGCCGGAACGGACGGCGGACGACAGCGGCGAGCGGCGGAGCGAACCACGGCGATACAGGCGAAAGCGAGTACACCGGGTGGTTGCTCAGGACGAGGGGAGACGAGCCAACGGCTCGGATTCTCCGGAGGGAGTCCGTCAGCGGCGGATTGCGGTGGCGGCAACCGGCGGAGAGAAAAGGGGAAAATGGCGGCGAGGTCACGAGGGGCCAATTCCCGGCGGCGAGAGCATCTACGCGGCCACGGGAATCCGATGCTAGCGTCGGATTGGGCGGAGCTACGCCGAGCGAGGCCGGCGACGAGCGGCGCTTCCGAGCTCGGGCGGCGACGGCGGCGAGCACCCGGCGAGCGGCGGCAACGGCCGGGGCGGCGCCGGCTAGCTACAGGAAGGCTACTCGTGCTACTACCGAAAACTAAGGGGGAGAGGTGGAGCGAGGAGGAAGAACGGAGGGAGCACTACCGCGATGAGGAGGGGCGCTGTGACGAGAGGCCGACGGCGCGGGAGTAATCTCTCCGGCCTCGGGCCGGGGAAGAGGAAGAAGAGGGCGCGCCCGGGGTCCCCTTCCGCGTCCTTGCTCGTGCCGGCTCCTCCGACACGCGCAATGACGAACGGCGACGGCGAACAGAGCACGGGGCGGCGGCAATGGCGTGGAGGCGAATGGGAGAGGAAGGGAAAGGGGGGGAGCTGGGGTTTATAGGGCGACAACGTCGGTTTGGGAACCGACCTAAGGCGGTCAAAGGAGAGGGCTAGCGCTCGGCGGTCGTGGCCAAAGCGGCGACAGGGAGGAGGGAGGAGGATGACGCCGGCGGGAGGAAAAAGGGGAAAAGAGGGAGAGAAAAGGGGGGCTTGCCTCTTGCCTCTTTGGGAAAAGGAGGAGGAGAGCGGGGACGTCGCGGCAGAGGGAGGAGGGCGCTCTGCCTCCGCCCCTTGGAGGCTAGCGCGCGGAGTGGCGGGGGCCAGGCGATGACGACGGCGATGACGGCGGGCGGTGTGGAGCGGAGCGGCGACACGAGCGACAGGCGCGGCAGGCGCTGACGACGGCGGCGACCAGGCGGTCGGCCACCACGGCACGCGCGCGCGGGAAGCAACGGGCGGCGCGGCGGTTTGAGCGGCGCGGCTCGGGCACGCGCGCTGGCTAGCGGGGCCGGGCGGCTGCGCGTCAGGGCAGCGGGGCCAGGCGGCACAGACGGCGCAGGCGCGGCAAGGGCGGCG
Source organism: Oryza sativa Japonica Group (assembly GCF_034140825.1). Lineage (NCBI taxonomy): Eukaryota > Viridiplantae > Streptophyta > Magnoliopsida > Poales > Poaceae > Oryza > Oryza sativa. Next base: position 24,303,576 of record NC_089045.1, read on the forward strand.
ACCGCGCGGGCGCGCGCACGCGAACACGGCGCGCGGGAAGCGGCAGCGAGGGAGCGGAGAGGGAGGACTCGGCTCGGCGCGGGCGGCTCACGCACACGCGCGCGGGCAGAGCGGAGGGGGAGGGAGTGCTCGGCGCGGCTCTCGCGCACGCGCGCGCGGCGCGCGGGCGGAGCGGAGGGGGAGGGGGAGAGAGAGAGAGAGAGAGAGAGAGAGAACGCCGGGGAGGGAGGGGGAGATGGGCCGAGAGGGATTCGGCCCATCGACCCCGGGGGAGGCAAAATAGACTTTTGCGGAGGGATTTTATTTGGAAGGATTTGGATTCGGAATTGGACTCAACGATAGATCAGGGATTGAGATCCGGGATGGCACGGACACTAGACAACAAGCAAGGAAACAAATTTCGCAATTAGGGTTTTTAAGAGATAATTTTCCCGCTAGGCGCCACGACGGAACGGGCGCTACAAAGCCCTTTTCTTTTCCGTTGGTCGTGTAGACGCTGCAGCATCGGAAGATCCGCTCTTCGTGGAGGTTGAAGCCGACATTTGTGAAAGCGAGCAAGGCAAGTCACATCATCTTTGAACATATTGGATCCCACTTTGTGAAATTATTTTGATTTAAATTATTGCATTATCGCTTTACTTAAATTCCCGCGTTATCACTATTTTATTTAGCCATGCCTATTTACCTTTGTTATGACCTTATTATTATTGCTATTGTTATTATTACCTTGTTCACCCTAGAATAAACAAAACCCCAACTAGTGGGCACTCTATTCATGGTTCCACTAGTATAAATTTAGGTAGATGCTTCGCTGGTTAATTAGGCAAACTTTAGGTGGTTTTATAATTCTAGACTTTGGGAATATTCATATTACTTGGACATTATGGAATGGTTGGATTATTGTGGAATTGGACACACACCTCCCCCTCTATTCAAAACCCTCAAAATGGTTTTAGGCTGGGCTCGGGCTGCATGGTTTTGATAGTAGCACCTCGGCCACATAAGGACTGGTCTTCGGGCCTCTGTTGCAAAGCACTACCATACTTCCATATGTCTAGTGGGTAAGGCTTAGTTTGTGGCTCAGTCTGGTTATAAACAAAAGTACACGGATGGAGATGGACGAAGTCGGTGGTCGATGGATATCTCTAGGACAAATGAAGGCTACACGAGCTGCGGCCCGGTAGTCGAGATGTCATGGCACAGGGCTGGTGTCCTGCTGCTAGAGGCTCAGTCCTGCCTACCCGTCCTGGAGGTTCCGGCCATAGGTGGGGTTAGGTCGGTACTCTTGTCTATGGCTAGGATAGGTTGGAAACTATGTCATGTCTTCCGTCCATATGCCGTGGTGGTATGTGGCACGTGGTTGCACGTGAGGAAGACGTGTCTTGTGGATAAAGTTGTACACCTCTGATCAGAGTAAAACCTATTCGAATAGCCGCGCCCTCGGTTATGGGCAAGCCTAGCAATGTACCCAAGTTAGAGTTTTTAATTCTTGAAACCTGCTTAACAACTAAAATGTGGAATGGTTGGCCTGGGTTGGCTTGGGACGAGCTAGGACCCAGGGTTGGGTTGCCAGTTCGGTCTGAATCATCGTAGGCCTTGGGTTAAGGCAGGTTCGTGTGGGTTCACGGCCTTGTTTCATTATATTAAATAGTTCTAGGATCGTGTTTTAAAATTTAGCCTTGAGCAACTAAGTGTCTTTTAAATGCTGTTTACTGCAAAACCTAACCCCTATACTATAACACCATTGTACTCCTTTGCATTTATGTTGCACTTGTGGGTGTGTCTTGTTTAGTACGGTGGTTGTACTCAGTCTTGCTCAATTTTTCCCAAACCCAGAAGAGGAGCTCCTGGATGATGAAGGCTTTGGTGTTTAGCTCATGCCTGCCGTCAAGCGCCTGTGGTCGTCGCCCTAGTCTTCCACTGTTTGCCATTGCCTTTCTGTGTGCTGGGCCTTCGTCGCCCATGTAATAATTAACTATTTACGCTTTCGCTTGATTAAACTTTGAATTGTATCAACTTTTGGTGTACCTTGCCTCCTGGGACAAGGAATAATACACGCACGTATAGAACGCCCGTTGGGTTATTTCCGGTCGTGACACATCTCCGGGGCACTGATTACAGGAGCTCCTCCCCGATCCAGCATATACAGTGTATCAGAGTTACAACGACTCACGACCGGTCGCTGCCGGCAGCCGCTCCCTCTCGCTATGCTAAGTCGCCATGCGGTTACAACATGTACGCCTCTCTATTTATGAGAGATCCTAGGATAGAGTCCGACTCTTACTCTAGTCCTAATACCTATTAAACTGTAACCGACTACGTACACATATTCGACATAAACTCTAAAAATAAATTTGCCATTGCCACTGCCTTTCTAATTTGCTGGTTAAATTGCTGCTGCGATGCTCTAGTACATGATGGATCACACCACAATTCACTCATTAACTCAAAAGATGTCTTCAGTGATACAACAACTCGTTGGCCATGTTTGAGGGCCTAACACACAGTAAAAGCTCAGGAGGGACACAGTGTCTTGGAATGTCAAGAAAATAGCTGGAAAACCAGATCAACACAACTCTTTATTGTTCGGTATTGCAATCAGCAGGACAAAGTCGCCATTCTACATTTGTCAAACGCAGCCTAAAGACTCGGTGGCGGCCGGTCAGGGAGGGCGGAAGAGGGGGAGGCAGTTGGCTCCATCAGCGGCAGCGCGCCGCCTCGCTGCAGCTACAGCACGACAGCAAGCGGGAGGGCATGGAGGCCTGATGTGGGTGTTGCAGCCAGCTCGAGAATACGGCGGTTGGGGAGCACAGGAGCAGCGAGTCCGGAGGTGGGAGGCGGCCGGCTCGCAGTGGGGATCCTCGCTGCCGTGGTTTGGGAAAGTCAGGTGCTGGGAGGTCGGATGTAGGGGATAAAACCGGCTAGGGCGGGAAGTAGGGCATCAGGAACGCGGGAGCAGCCGAGCGGGGAGGAAGTGCTCTGCCACCACGCGCGCGCTGTCGTAACAGAGTGCCCTACCATATGAATGCACGACGACATGTACTCCAATCTGAACTTGAAATGACTCAAAAGCCCTTTCCAAATAATGGTCAAATACCTAACATAACCTTCTATATCAGTACTGATAGTATATATTTGCAGTACAATATACTAATGTACTGTAAAAGTTCTCAAAGCAAATTGTCCTCCAAACTCAGCCTAAATGTACACTTCGATTCCAAACATTTCGTATTAAAAAAAAGAGAATAAAGAAAAGACATGTTGTAAAAAAATAAAAAGAAAAAAAATACCTGATTAGGTATTTAGGTGAGGCTGTTGGCCAACCTATGGCTTTGTATATGGCCGTATGCTTGTATTTCTCTCCGTCTTCCTCCTCCTGACGTCTCACTCCACATCCAATCCTTCCACACACCTTCCTATTCCTGATCCTCAGTGAGTTTTCCATGGCGATTCCACCCACCTGAGCAGCAAGCTCTCCCTGCTCTCACCTCTCGCTACATCCCCACCACCACAAGGTCCACAACCATCAGCCTCATGCAGGAAACCCGTTGCCTCATTTACTTTCCGTAACCCCAGCCATGGGGATTAATGGAGCCACCAAGAGCAGCAAGAACAAAGCTTGGCTCTCTACTCCTCTTTTTTTTCAAGGTTAGTTGAGTTCAATTCAAGGGTTACCCCTCCCTCTATTTTGCAAGTGCAGCTTGTAGGTGAACAATTTTCTGTTCTCAGTTATTAGGCATCTGGAAGAACATCTGAACATATGCAGAAACATGTAAAACATCTTGTATGAACATGTAAAACATTTGTAGACAATGTAGAATTTGTGCTTTATTGTGATTAATTCTACTTAAATATATTGAGTCAGCTTAGCTAATAAGGATATATACCTGACTGCGTGATACATGTACTTTCCCTTCTCTCTAACAGTTTCAGAAGTTTTAATATTTATTCAATGAAATCCGTGTGCCCTCATTTCTTTCAAATTTCTCCCTTTGGTGCAAGCATGCTATGGCCAACTCTTATGCCAAAATTTTGCATTCTTCATTCTCATTAAAGAGCGTGTACACTGCCAACGGATGTCTTCATATGCTTTTCATTTTACCAGGGCTTTTCAAAATGCTTTGTGCAAAGTGTGGCAAATCCTGCAAATAGATATTATGAAAGCAACTGACCTGTAGTGAACCAACACCATATCATCATAGCATTATCATCACAAGAAACACACACCCAAGCGAGGGAAGGAGTGAACAATCGGAAATGGAGTTCACCACAGGGACAATGGGCACCCTCCTCCCAAAGTTGGGCAAGCTTCTTAAGGAAGAGTACAACCTAAGGAAAAGTGTGAAGGAAGGAATCATATTCCTCAAGGCCGAGCTCGAGAGCATACAAGCTGTCCTTGAGAAGGTCTCAATGGTGCCACTAGATCAACTTGACACACAAATCAAGTTCTGGGCTAGGGATGTTAGGGACATATCCTACGATATTGAGGACACCATTGATACCTTCATGCTGCATGTCAATGGACTTGAGCCAACAAACACAACTTCACATGGTTAATCAATAAGTGCCACAAGTCTTTATCCAAAGTAAAGATCCACCACAAAATAGCCAACGACATCAAATATCTCAAGAGGCAAATCAAGGAGGTGATGGATAGACGTGATAGGTACAAGATTGACGATATTGTTGCTAAACCTCGAACAGTGATTGACCCTCACCTCTTGGCATTATATGAGAAGGCCACCAATCTTATTGGCGTTGATAAGCCAGCTGATGATCTAATCAAGATGCTATCCATCGGGGATGAGATATCGAGGAATCTCAAAATGGTTTCTATTGTTGGATTTGGAGGATTGGGCAAGACAACTCTTGCCAAAGTAGTATTTGACATGCTTAAAGGGCAATTCGATTGTGCCGGTTTTGTTCCTGTCGGTCAGAGACCTGACATCAAGAGAGTTTTTAAGGACATCCTAATTGAAGTTAACAAGCACAAGTACATGGTATTTGATGCATTGGCATTAAATGAAAGGCATTTAATTGATGAACTCCGAGAATATCTTGACAATAGGAGGTATGTATGCAATACCCACCAAATTAATTGTTTGTCTTGATCAACCTAAGGTAATAGAGTTCTATTAGCTACTAGAATTATACAGTAATTTACTTCTTTCTGGTTGCGGTAGTTGTACATTTAGTAAAGTAGGTGAAACCCCGGACGTTGCTGTGGGAGTTTATTATGATAATAATAAGTAATTATAACGTGTAAGACAACTTAAACAATATAAGCTTACATAAACATAAGTTCATATAAGTTGATGTGATTTAAATTTAAATAGGATGTGGACTGATGATTCAAATGTAATAGTAATGTTATGTGCCTTTATGAGAGAACAGAAGAAGAAAGATAATTTAGACCATAAATCTAAGGGCTAAAAAAATTGCGATGATATGGCTTAATGAGAGAAGAAAAAAAGAGAGATATTTTGAACCATAGATGAATCATCTAAGGATAAAAAATAATTGATGTGATATGACTTAATGAGAGAAAAGAAAAATAACATGAACTAAGTGAGGATGAATTATATAGGTATATAGGATATTAAAAAAATGATGGAGGTATATTGAAATATTATGTGAATTATGTGGGATGATTTAACATGCTTACATTTTAAATCTCTAAAAGTTAATAAATTATTAAATTATTGATAATATAGTATATATTTGCGTGATGCTTAAATGTAATAATTGTTAGTGGATGATGATGTGGTATCTTTACATGTTAAGCTTTAGAAATTAGAGGGTTATAACTTTATAGTAAGAGATGATATGTATTAGTTGTATTAGTGGTCGATTCAATTTGGTACTGAAAATGGGACACAAGTTAATTTATTCCCCTCATCAATCATCCTGTTGATGGGTGCTTATGTCACTATGATCTTTGATGCTTATACATTTCTATCTACATGGATATACTAATTCCAGCCCCTTCCATTCCCATGCTGATAGGTATCTGATTATCATTGATGACATATGGGAGACATCAACATGGAAAATTATTAAATGTGCTTTCTTAGATAGTAACAGTGGAAGTAGAGTAATTGCAACAGCTCGTATTTCTCAAGTTGCCAAAGAAATTGCTAAAGAATTTGGTTATGTTTACATCATGAAGCCACTTTCCATCAATAACTCAAAAAAGTTATTCTATAGCAGAATCTTTGGTGCTGATTACAATGGTCCAAGTAATAATCAACCGGCTGAGGTAACTGAAAAGATCTTAAAGAAATGTGGTGGCGTACCATTGTCTATAATTACAATGGCTAGTTTATTGGTTCATAAACCATTGGAGGATTGGTCCGACGTGTATGAATCTATTGGTTTTGGGTCTACAGATCAAAATGAAGTAGTTCATAACACAAGAAAGATATTGTCTTTTAGTTACTATGATTTGCCTTTATACCTAAAGACTTGTATGCTCCACCTGAGCATATATCCAGAAGATCATTTGATCGAGAAAGACTGTTTGATATGGAAGTGGGTAGCAGAAGGATTTATCCGTGAGGAACAAGGGAAGGGGTTATTCGAGACTAGAGAAAGGTATTTCATTGAGCTCATAAATAAAAGCATGATCCAACCAACAGAACAAACCCTTTTTGGCTGCAAAGTGGATGGTTGTCGTGTCCATGATATGATGCTGGACCTCATCCGCATCTTGGCAACAGAAGAAAACTTTTTAAAAGTACTGCATAGAGGGCATGAGCAGCAGAGCCCATCTTTGCACAGCAAAACAATCCGCAGGCTAGCACTTCATAAGAGTCGGAACCAAGATAACTTTGCCATAGGCATGGAGCAGCTGAGATTGTTCAATGCCATCGAGTGCCCTATTAACATGACTTCCCCCCTTGTGAACTCCCACGTTCTACGTGTGCTAGCCTTAGAAAATTGTGTTGTCATGGGAGGTTGCCTCAAGCATCTCAGAAAACTGCTTCAGTTGAGGTACCTAGGATTGAGATACACACGTATTGATGAGCTCCCAAGTGAAATAGGAGATCTAATGCACTTGCAAACACTAGACATAATGAACACCGGGTTAGAGGCACTCCCAGCGACAATTGGCAAGCTTACCAAGCTGATGCGTCTGCGTGTTGACAATGGCACAAGAGTTCATGCCGGGGTAGCGAATCTGACGTCCCTCCAAGAGCTGTTGCTAGGAAAAATTTCCGATGACACCTGCCCAAACTTTGCCGTGGAGCTGTGCACATTGACAGACTTGAGGGTGCTCAATATTTGGATCAAGATGGAAGATGAGGGCACATTGAACACACTAGTGGAGTCTCTGCAGAGTCTACGTAGAATTCAGAACCTAAATATTCGTCTCGACATAAAGGACACTGGCATGGAGACAAAGTACTCCATGATGTGTATTTGGGAAGACTGGGAGCCCCCACGGCAGCTCCGTGAGTTCTATCTGAGTGGTTGGACTGGTTTCTTGCCTCGACTACCGGCCTGGATGAACTCCAAGCGCATCCCGAACCTCTCCAAACTGGACATGAAAGTGCTTGCCATGGAACCATGGGACCTAGACACCCTTGGGAGAATGCCGATGCTCCACTACCTCCGCAGGCGTATTTGCACGAAGATATCTTCATGGACGGTTGGTTGTGGATTGTTCCCAAACCTGCGATACTGCATGATGAACATAGAGCTCAAGTTTCTGCAGGGAGTGATGCCAATGCTCATGGAGATTGAATTTTATGTGTCGGCGTCGAGCCTTGGTGTTCCCAACGACGTTGGATTGGGGAACCTCCCACTGCTCAACTGTGCCCATATTTCCCTTGAGTGCAAGGGTGCGACAGGGAGGCAGGTGGAGGAAGCAGAGATTGAACTGAGGCGCTATCACCCGAATCGTCCTGCCATTTATGTGTTCCGCTTAGATGAAGTTCGATTGGTTTTGTTAGTCATCATGATCATTTGATTGATTAGTTAGTTGAAGTTCACATAAGCACTCCCACAATTAATCATATTTTTTCTCAATTCGTCAATTACATTCCTCAACTCACATCTCAAGGCCCTCTCAATTTCAATTTCAGCATCTGATGAAAAGGGACAAAGATGATGGTGATGAGAAGACTTCAGCTGCGGGCCAAGTTGTAAAGCACTTTCCTGGTGTGCAGACAATCAGGAGGAAGAGGTTGCGCAAACAGGACGAAGGTGTTCACCAATATTGAACGAACCCGTTTTTTGTCAGCATGCGGTTTACTCATGCAGGTACACGTCGAAAAAACGGCACCCCAAAATTTTGGCATTGTGTCCGGCTATTTATCTCTTTTGCACAAATTTTGGCATAAAATGGAACCTACGGTACCTTACGAAACCTTGGTATGGCACCACACAAACCGGCTCCAAATTCGTTCTTGTTATCCGTTTTTGGTTGTTCCCCTGTTCTCCATTATTCTGTTGAGAGCTCGGCTGGTTTTTATGCAAGTACTTCCTCCGTTTCACAATATAAGTCATTTTAGTATTTTCCACATTCATATTAATGTTAATAAATGTAGATATATATATATATATATGTCTAAATTTATTAACATCAATATGAATGTGGGAAATGATAGAATGACTTATATTGTGAAACGGATGGAGTAGCAATGAAGAAAACATGAAAATCTGCGGCAGTTTTGCAGCACAAAACGCACTGCGTATATGTTCTTTTTTGTGCGTGCGTGTGAATTGTGTGAAGGAGCTGGGCTGACAATCCTGCACGAAAAAGGATTCAATTTCGATAGTGGCACTTGTGGATTTAGCCTTATCGGGTCTTCCATTAGGTCCGTGGCCTTTATTTGGTATTCAATTAAATGCAAAAGTATCATTGGGCTAGAATCTGTTTACCTTCGGTCGATCATTGGAGTATTGGCGAACTAGAATCTGTTTAACTTCGGTCGACCTGTCAGACCTTGAGGTAGATTTTGATGAGAGAGAGAATTATGGAAGCCATTTCCAATTTAGCGCCGGAAAAGGCACCAGGGCCAGACGGCTTCATCAGCGTTTTTTTCAAGCGTGCCTAGGAAATAATAAAAGTGAAGTGCACCAGCGGTCCCTAAATTTGTGTGGGTGTGTCATCTAGGTCCTTGAACTCTCAAAATGTATTTTTGGGTCCCCGAACTTGTTTTGGGTGTCATATAGATCCAAACGGGCTTCGACCCGCTCCATCCGCTGATGTGGCATGCCACAGTGGCGTCTACGTGTCGGTGAGGACCCACATGTTAGTCATATTTATAAAAATAAAATTAAAAACCATATTTTCTGGAGACACACGGACGAGCACCTTGGGTGCGCTCGATGCCGTGCGGCCCCGACCCCGTGCGCCCTCAACTCTGACGCCGCCACCTCTTCTTCACGACTTCACCCCCCTCAAGAAAACTCGCCACCACCCCGCCATTCTCCTCCGCGGAGCCGACGGAGGCGGCGCCGCAGCCGAGCCCTGTGCGACCGGCGGAGTAGACGGAGGCATGCGCTGGTGTGTTGAGACGGCGGAGGCAGCGGGGTCGCGGCGGAGCTCCGCGCGGAGGGCGCGGCCTCGTCCGAGGCGAGTGCGCCGTCGCCTGCGGCACGGAGACCGGAGGCCATCCGAGGCCAGTCCTGCCGGCCGTGCGGCTGCTTGAGGGCGGTGCACGAGGCAGCCTCCGCCGGGAACAGTGCCATGCATAATGTGGCAGTGCCATCCAAACGCAGGCATGCCTGCTGGCTAGACGCATGCATGCCAGCGTGGGCGTGGGTTCATGCAAACGCATGCATGCCTGCTGGCCCGCAGGAGGCGGCAGCCAAGACGGGCGCGCGGTGGCGACGGTGCCGCACGTGGCTGGCGTGGTGCGAGCGGAGGCGATCCTGCACGGCGAGGCTGCCCGGCACGACCCCGCACGGCCCCGCACGGCTCCGCATAGTGCAGCGGCGGAGGTGTCGGGGACGCGGGGGCTGCCCGGGGGCACGCGCAGGGTTGCTTCGGCCGGAGCCACACTAGTAGTGGGATATGCGTAGAAGGGGCTTCGGCAGCAGGGGTCACACAGAGGCGGCTAGTCGGTGCTTGAGGCGGATCCGACGGGGCCGTGTAACGCAGCGCCCCGCTTCGACCCGCGTGTGCGCTGCCGCGCAACCATCGCCTCGGCCGCGCCGTCGTCGCCGGGTCGCCGTGCCTCCCTTTCCATCCCCACCACCGCCTCTCCCGCGCCGCTGTGCTGCGCCGACATCGCCCGGCCGCCACCCGCGCCATCGCGCGCCAGCCGTCTCCCTCTCGGGCGCGCACACATGTGAGAGGGGAACAAGAAAGCACAGCAAAGGAGAGGAGGAATCGAGAAGGGAGAGGAAAGAATAAGGAGGAGAGAGAGATACCGACATGTGGGACCCACATGGGCCCCATCGACACGTAGACGCCACCGTGGCATGCCATGTCAGCGGATGGAGCGGCTCGGAGCCCGTTTGGATCTACATGACACCCAAGACAAGTTTAGGGATCCAAAAATGAATTTTGAGAGTTAAGGGACCTAGATGACATACCGCACAAGTTTAGGGACCGCTGGTGCACTTCACTCAAATAATAAAATCAGACCTTGCACAGGCACTTTCACACTTTGGTGAGCTAAACTCAGATTTTTAGATAATGGAATATAATATCCCGGCCTTTACTCAAAAAGAACTACAGCCAATTATTACAAAGATCCACTCCAGAAGAGAGTGTAGTTCAAGACAAGTTGAACACACCAAACAAGAGAAGAGAGGACCCAAACTGAAAAAAGCAAAACAAAATGTGGAGCTAGAAGGCCTCGTCAAAGCCTAGGATTGAAGTTCGAAGCCAATGCAAAGACCAATGACAATATCCTTGCACGAAGAGATTTCTCCAAAGCGGTGCCCTCAAGGAGGATGTGACGTGGATCGCCGCCACCGCTCGTTCGGAACCGAAGCAAGGTTTTCACCCGGAGAATATGGTAGGGAAAGGAAAGGGGTATGCTAAAACAACGCCTCCAAGGAGGGGAACGACGCCAAACGGCGTCGCCGTTGTCAGCCAGCCAAATGGCTCGGCAAGGCTTTCGCCTGCGATTCCCTGTCCAAACCACACCACCAATCCGCACAAGAAGGATCGTCGTCGGTCAACAACATTGTCCTTCAGCGATTCGGCCAAGGCCACCACCCACAGTTCTTCCCGCCGTCGACGGCGCGCCCGCACCCGGACTCCTTCCCCGCCGCCAGACCCCTTCCCCACCTCCACATACCGCCGCCGACGACGACGCACCGTCAGCCGGATGATGGCCTTCAACCATCGCCACCATAGGTACCATCGTCGACAGCCGCCACTTCCACTGCCACAGCCACCACTGCCACCGCCACGACCACCCCCGTCCAGCCGCCACCGTCGCTAGCCAGCGCCGCCAGACGCCAGCTGTCCAGATCCAGCCGGGTTTCGCGGATCGGAGGTGCAGCGCGAAGCGCGGGTCGCCGGCATCATGGAGGAAGGCGTCACGGGCACGGCGTTCACAGCCGGAGCAATGAAGAGGGCGCCGCGCCTCCCTCGTGGCGGCGAGGTTCTTGACGAGGGCCGGCGTCGCGGCACGCGCCGCAGTCCGCCGCCGTCATCGCCAACTACGTCGCCGCCACATCCGCCACCATCGCCGCCGCTAGCCACCCCCCTGCCAGGTCCGCGGAGCGGCGCCGGCGTCGACCGAGCGTCGCCGGTCACCCCGGCCAAGCGGGGAGACCAGATCTGGCGACGTCGTCGCCCGTCGCTGAAGCCGCAGAGAGCCCCACCGCCACGCCACCGACACCTTGGAGCGCCCCACCGCCGCGCCGTCCCCGTCGTCACGACCTCGTCGTCCCGCCGCCATCGTTGCCACGCCCGCGCCGGGGCGAGGTGGAGCCGAGGAGGATGGCCCCGCCGCCGCCATCCCAGCGCGTTGCCCGGCTTTGCCGGTGACGAGCTCCGGCGGCGGCGAAGCACGGAGGAGGGAGGAGGAGGGGCGGCGGCGGCGGCTAGGGTTTCGCCAATTTTAGGAAGAGAGAGAGAGATAGCGATACGGCTCTGGTTTCCAGCTAAACTCAGATAGATTGCAGGATCTAAACTCGGCAAATATTTGCTTGATTCCAAAACGGATTTGCTAGAAAACTTCCGCAAGTTTTTCGCCCCCAAAACTTTCTGATGTGTGACCATCGAATCACCTCAAGATTTGTGCTGGAAGGAAAAAAACGCTAAATTTTTTTTCACACATGTCACGCATAAGATCCCAATGCTAGTTAACCAAACTATAGTTGAATGTAAGTTTTATATAAGTTATATTGTAGTTACAGTACAGTTAAAATGTAATTACACTTCAATTATACTATAGTTACATATGAAAGTATTTACTCAAAATACTTGCGGCAGTTTTTTATATACTCCCATTCCAAACGAAGAAGAGGCATACGTAGTGGAGAATGTTCGATGTTCGTTATATGCCGATGGTGTAGCCCTTTTTGTAAAACCATCCGAAGATGAGCTTTCGACACTGAAAAAGATCCTTATATTCTTTGCCCATGTCACTGGTCTACACACAAACATGAGCAAAACGGAGATACACAACATCTTTTGTTCAGATCTAGACCTTGATGGAATCTTACCGTTCTTTCCAGGAAATATAAAATCATTCCCCTGCAAATATCTTGGTCTACCTCTTCATACCAGGAAACTGAGGAAAGTTGAACTACAACCATTGGTGGATAAGATAGGATCGAGAATACGAGGATGGAAAGGCAGATTTTTCTCTTCGGCTGGCAGGGAGGTCCTTGTCAAATCGACCTTGTCAGCAACACCAATCTACGACCTTACAGTTTTACCACAAAATAGATGGCTTTATATGCGGATTAATCGCTTTAGATGATCTTTCCATTGGAAAGGAGATGGCATGGACAATGTCAGTGCGGGAAGCTGCCTACTAAATTGGAACTATGTTTGCAAGCCAAAGGATTATGGTGGTCTTGGAATCCTGAATTTGGAAAAATTTACGCCAGCCTTCAGACTGCGCTGGCTCTGGCTTGGTTGGAAAGATGATTCGAAACCTTGGGCAAACATGGAAACCCCATGCAACGACATTAATAGAGCCCTTTTTCGAGCAGGGACTGTCATTTCCATTGGAAATGGGGAGAAAATAAAATTCTTGACAGATAATTGGTTGCAGGGGAGCTCTCCCAAAGAAATAACGCCTTCAATCTTCCGACTAGTGAAGAGGAAATCAAACTGTCTAAAATGGGATTTTGAGAGCAATCACTGGATGGCATGGAAGTGTCTAAAAGAACTTTTACGGTACAATATACTAACAATATATACTGCAAGTATTTACAAGGGTATTATAGGAATATGCTAAGAAATGTAAGGGCAATTTAGTAATTCGCTTTTCAGATCAATCCCTATCTGTTGATGCCGTCGTGCGAGTGAGAGGGAGAGATGAGCCCTACCGGTGGCGCAATTCGTCCTCGTCGGCGGCGGAATTCCTCGGTGTCCCTCTTCCCGCCAAAGCGAACAGCCGCTATCTCCCTGTGGTGGCATGGCCACATGCAGTCCCGCATACTAGCGGCAGGCCAGCCGGCAACGCAGTGCCCTCTGCCGAGCCGGAGTTAGAATTAAACACCATGCGCACTCTACAAGCATACGCCCTGATCTGTGCATAAAAATGCATACATGTGCAGTCTACAGATGTCTGTTATTTAGACCCTATTTAGATGGGACAAAAACTTTTAAGTCCCTATCACATCGAATGTTTGGACACTAATTATAAATATTAAACGTAGACTATTAATAAAACCTATCCATAATCTTGGACTAATTCACGAGACGAATCTATTGAGCCTAATTAATTCATGATTAGCCTATGTGATGCTACAGTAAACATTCTCTAATTATGGATTAATTAGGCTTAAAAAAATTGTCTCGCGAATTAGCTTTCATTTATGTGATTAGTTTTGTAAGTAGTTTATATTTAATACTCTAAATTAGTATCTAAATACAGGGACTAAAATTAAGTCCCTAGATCCAAACACCACCTTACTCTGTACCCTCTTCTTCGTTCATGCAATCTGCAAGAGGGGTCATGTTCTTACAAATACTCTATGCCATTTTAATCTGAAGATGGCAATGGTATAGGGAGTGGCGGAGCTAGGTCCGGCGACCCAAGGCCGGTGCTCGGGCTGTACCGTCTACCAGCAACATACAGCAATAATACAATAGTATTTAGTCACCGTGCTTAAGCAGGGTAGCAGCATGTAGTACTTAATCATCATTAATTCCTTTAATTAATATGCTTAATCTACATCTTCCAAACATCCAATGAACATCATATCAACAATGCAAACTAGGAAATTAATCAATATCTGACAGCCTCACACCGGTGCACCTTTGCCTGGGTGAGCGACGGCCTTAGCCTGGGGTGAATGACGGGCATGCATGGGGAATCACTATTGGATCTTGCGGGGAACACCCAGTAGTGTGCTTGTCTGCTGGAATTAACGGAATTGCCCCTGCGCAATAAAATAGAAAGACAAATATGCCCTTTTTAATTTTATATTGTAAGTGGTAAGTAAATCAATCTACACCGTTATATCATTTATATTGGCAGTATATACTGTAGTATATTGTACCGTAAAAGTTCTCTTATAAAATGGGAAACCCGACTACTTCGGTGTCAGAGATTGATGAGGTAGTGCAAATTGGAAGCAAATTACAAAATGTAACCCTAACACAAAGAAGTTCAGATGATATCTCGTGGAAATGGAGTTAGAATGATCAATACTCAGCGAAAAGTGCTTATCTAGCACAATTCCAAGGAGGAACCACCCATGCAATGTTTAAACCAATTTGGACACCACAGGATAAACCTAAGCAGAGATTCTTTGGATGGCTGCTCCTTCACCAGAAGACACTCACTGCCGACAACTTATTGAAGCGACATTGTTCTTGTGATTGGATCTGTGGTGTTTGTACAAGCGCTTTTGAAGACGCAAACCACCTAGCAAAAGAATGCACTTTCACTCTTTCGGTGTGGAACCAAGTTTGTCAATGGCAAAGATACAATGTGATTTCTCAGCAGCACTCGGCAATCAACCTGATAGTATGGTGGGATACGTTGTGTCACATTTCGCTAGTAACCATGAGGAAGAAGATTCTTGGAGATACCTGCACATAACTTGGTGGAATGTCCAGCTTGAACGCAAACGAAGAATTTTCCAACAAATCTCGCATAATGAAAACCATGTGGCCTTCTTAATAAAGGAAAAATATAGACCAAATAGCTCCATCGAAAAGGCCTATGTGATGGCCTCAAAGAGTTTAAGGTCCCGTTCGTTTATTCCACTAAAAAAATGGATAAAATTTTGGATATTCAAACTGCTAAACGATGTGTTTCGTACAAAAACTTTTATAAAAGTTACTCTAAAATATCATATTAATTTATTTTTCAAGTTTGTAATAATTAAAACTCAATTAATCATACGTTAATAGCACATTGTTTTGCGTAAAACACTTAATCTTCATCTTTATACTTCAGGAGAAAAGAATACCACCACCTAAGAGTCAATGTGCTGCATAGGATTGTACTCATAGCAAGACTCTTACAACTGTATTAGTTGCTTTCTTTGTTCTTTGTCTGTTATGTGAATTATCTAACTTTTACTCCTTCTAGTATATTCAGCAAGTCTTTTGCTGCCTTTAGATTAAAAAAAAACATTTCTAAAAAATGGGATCAAGAAATAAAGCTAGGAATGGTGTGCAACGTCGTCGTCGTGCAAGCTGTCCGGAAGATGTTTTTACCAGCCAGCTGCTTTGTGATAGCAGTCTCCACTTCGCTTCTAACGGAGCTTGTAAAGCTGCCTTTCGTCTGCTCGCTGCACCAATATAAGGGTGGTCGTCTATTCACCGATAACATCAGCTTTAGGCCTTGTTTGGTCGATCTCTATGGAGGTAGGATTAGAGAAGATTAATTTCGTACCTTAATACTCCCTCCGTTTCAAAATGTTTGACGCCGTTGACTTTTTAGCACATGCTTGACCGCTCGTCTTATTCAAAAAATTTAAGTAATTATTAATTCTTTTCCTATCATTTGATTCATTGTTAAATATATTTTTATGTAGGCATATAATTTTACATATTTCATAAAAAATTTTGAATAAGACGAACGGTCAAACATGTGCTAAAAAGTCAACGGTGTCAAACATTTCGAAATGGAGGGAGTAGTTGTGTAATTATTCCTCTCTTCGAATTAAGGATTGAAATTTCGGACACCCTCGCAAGCGAATTTACCGTTCAAAATTTTCGGATTTTTAAAATTTTCTTTTTGTGAATTTGCTGATCATTTATTCAAGTTCAGTGAAAGTTTGTTAGATTTTTAATTCTTTTTGCATAAAAACATAAAAATTACTGAAATTTTGGTGACCCAGTGACCACTGGAATTTTGGTCCTTGCGAAATTAAAAATTTCCTTATAGGCGGGATTAACGGAACGTGACTTAACAGTACTTTTACCACCGATCACTGCAAATCCTCGCTGTCAAAACAATGTAACAGTCACGAACAGTACTGCGTAATTGCCGGGGTTAGCATCTGCATGTGACAATGACGCCCGAAGTTCAGGACAATTAATACATTGTCTGCAACTGTAGGCGTCCCGCGTCCGTGCAGTGGGAACCTGGGGCGCCATCCTTACCTTCCATACCATCTATAGTTTCTATAGCATTAATACATTGTCACGTAAGTAAAAGTCTGATATGTGGCAAGAGAGTTAATGAGAAGAGAGATAAAAAGATGATGAAATCATTTCTCATGCAAAAAAAATCATCTCTACACAAGAAACAAGAATGAAAATAAGATAGGTGAATAAAATAAGAGAGATGAGAGATGATTAGATGACAATTCAATTCGAAGACACCATCCATTGGATATGTGGTTTCTATATATAATGTCTATATGACATGGCAAGTATAAAAACTACTAGATAGTTTCTGGGTTGGGGATGGCCTAATATATACTTGCACAGTTTCAAAATATAAGACATAACCCATTAACCTAAAGCCAAAAAAAAATTATTTTCATCTCATTATTTGAATCTTCCTAATAAATAAAATACATGCGTTCAATAGAATTAGGGATTTTTGAATGAAAGAGTTAAAATAATAATAATTTAGTAGAGAAGATGTAATAGTTAAGTACATGAATGCATGCATGCACATTTTATATTACGAAACATCTAAGAATCTAAGAAAATTATAGTTATACCATATTTTAAAGTAGATCAGAGAGTAATGTTTTGAAAGCTGAGTCATTTCTTGAGCCAACTTGTTGATCTTGACCAAATTAAGGTGACAAGAGGAAATAGATCAGGGAGAATTCGTCACATCGAGAGCAAATTTTGCCAAATTGCTGTATTGATGAGTATGTAGGATTGGAGAGTTTTTCCCTCTCGATATGCTCCCTCGAACAGCAGTAAGAGGAGTGAGACGGAGAATTTCAGAGAGCAAGGGAGGTGACTAAAAAATCCATGTGGTCAATGAGTCAATCGTCTTCGCTACACCGTGGAGTCAACCCAATCCAGTCTTCGCAACATTGTGGGTCTTCACTATTTACGTGGGACACACTCACATGATCATTGGAGTATTAATGTGAGATTATAGGCAATAGAGGTTTTTCATTTCAATAGGGACAAATAAATTTAGAAGGGAACAATATTACAACTCCGTATGCGCGCTGGGAAAGAAAAAACATTTATTTGTTTATTTTTACAAACAAGGCTAAATATGTTACAACTGTTCTGGTTAATTATATGGTCAAGAACGAAACTTCTATCGTTGAGCCGAACATTATTTTGTGTATGCTCAATGAAGCTTTATTTCGTAAGATGGAAGTTTGGATTAGTAATTTTATGGACAGAAAGTTTTGTGGTCTTTGTATGATTCCTTTTTCCTATGGTAGAAAGTAGAAACTAAGTTTGCTGAAGAAATTAGTTTGTTTAGATTATTTTTATGTGGAGATGAAAGTTTAATAATGTACAAGCTTTTTTAGTTTCAGAATCAAAGTATCTTTATAGAAGTTCTCTAATTGAAACCTTGATGTTCAAAATTAGGAAGAAACTTAGTATGCTAGAAAACACTATTTTTCTTCTAAAAATAATGGGTAGTTGGCACGAGAGTGAGAGTAGCTTGCGGCTCGTGCATACATGACAACGCAATTGTGCCTTCGTACGTGGACCTATGGATATGGGCCACATAGTGTAGACTGATTTTTAAGTATTTTTCTATTAGTGGACATAGAATAATAGATTAAAACTTATCCAACATTTTGTATTCGGAAGTTCTTGTTTTGTTAGATTTTGATTTTTTTTACGATCTTTTAGTCATTTTAAATACTTTTGAACTGAAATTTTAGTTCAAAATTCAAAATTTTGAGTAAACTTCCAGCTTAAATTTAAGACTGTCAACTCAAATTATGAAAATTTTCAGCTAAAATTGAAAACTTTATAATTTAACTTGTTTTAAACTTCCAACTACACATTTGAAAATTGGAACTCATATCTTATAAATTTCAACTCATGTACTTATTTTTATTATTTTATTATAAAAAAGTAAGCTTAACAGTAAGGTTTAGGTCAAGTGTTCGGGAGACATGCATATGGACATGGCTGTGGGAGATAGCCTCGCGAATAATGTGTTGGAGCTGTAGATCAATGCTGTTAAACAACGATGTAAAGAAATCTTATTTAAACTGGACTTTGTTGGTGAGATAGAAAATAACAAATTTAAAACCAAAAAAACTATCCTCACGTTTAATTCAAAATCCTGTTTCGAACAGGCCCTTAATTATCTGAGCTATCCTGCATGCTTACAACCGCGTCAATATAATGGGTATAGATGGACACAATTTGATGGCAATGGGGAGTTGAGCGAGAAAAAGGAACAACTGGCCAGTCTATTCTTATCCACGTTGCTGGTCGACTTAGGACCTGTTTGGATTAAGAACTAAATTTTAGTTCCTGTCATATCGGATGCTTAAATACTTATTATAAGTATTAAATATAGACTAATAACAAAACCCATTAAACGTACTAATTCGCGAGACGAATCTATTGAGCCTAATTAATCTATGATTAGGCTATGTGATGCTACAGTAAACATGTGCTATTGATGCTACAGTAGTGATTGAGAGTTTGTAATCAAATCAATTGTTCCATTTAGTCTTTGATTAATTAGTTTTTACAAAAGATAACTGTACTTGCCCTTCCCTCTTTGATAATCCCAGCAGTTTTCTACATTTATTCAGTTCTATATCCGTAGGCCCTAATTGCTTTCAATATGTCCCTTATTTGTAAACATCCCATACTGGCTCTTACGCAAAACTTTCACCTTCTTAAATCTTAAGAAAGCCTACGCTTAGGGTCATTGAGTAAAAACAGAAGATAGAACCAAAATAAGTTGCATACATAGGTAACTGATGTTTTCATATATTTTTCATTTTGCTAGAGCAGGTGAATCTACAATGAGATAATTACTACAAATAGACACTGAAAGCAGCTGATTATTAGTGAGCTGATGCCTAGTTATCATATCGTCATCACAACAAAAAAGAAAGGCAGAGTGAATTATCATAAAATGGAGTTTGCCACAGGGGCAATGGGTACACTTCTTCCCAAGCTTGAGTAAGATGCTCAAGGAAGAGTATGACTTACAAAAGAATGTGAAGGAGGGGATCAAGTTCCTCAAGGCTGAGCTCGAGAGCATGCAAGCTGCCCTTGAGGATGTCTCGAAGGTGCCGCTAGACCAACTTGCCAAACCAATCAAAATATGGGCTAGGGACATTAGGGAGTTGTCCTACAACATTGAGGACAACATCGATACCTTCATGTTGCGTGTCGATAGTCTTGAACCAAGCAAGAAAAACAAATTCACATGGTTAATTGATGAGTGCAAGAAGTCATTGTCCAAGGTAAAGATTCGCCACAAAATAGCCAATGACATCAAAGATGTTAAGAGCCAAGTCAAGATGGTGATGGAATGCCGCGATAGGTACAACATCAATAATGTGATTGCTAGGCTGCCTACTACTGTTGATCCTCGTATCTTGACACTATATGAGAAGGCCACAAAGCTCATTGGCATTGAGAAGGCAAGTAATGATCTAATCAAGAGGTTGTCAGTGGAGGGCGAGGCATCCAAGAAGCTTAAGATGGTCTCTGTTGTTGGATTTGGAGGATTGGGCAAGACAACTCTTGCTAGAGTAGTGTCTGATATGCTGAAAGAGCAATTTGACTGTGTCGTTTTTGTTCCAATCGGCTAGAAACCTAACATCAAGAATGTTATCAAGGGCATCTTGATTGATCTTAACAAGCACAAATACATGGAATTCGATTCAGCAATACTAAGTGAAAGGCATCTCATTGATGAGCTCCGAGAATATCTTGGAAATAGAAGGTATGAATGCAATCCTTTTAGACAAGGAAGATGAATTATATCCTTGCCTATGCATGCATCTAAGGTACAGACAAACAAAGTCATTATAACTAAAAAAATAAAAGAGTGGGACAAACCCTATAGGAATTAAATTAAGCATAGCAAGAAAGAGAACACAACTTATAAATAATCCGGCATCCAAAGTTGGTGAAGAAGCCCATGATGATCTACTCCGGGTGTGTGGCTCTAGTAGCCATAATATCTTGGTCTGCCTGTTGCTGCATCACATACTAGGTATGGAGCCAGTAGATACACATGAATAAGACTCAATGGAATTAGATGTTTCTTTGTGTAAAAAAACCATGTAAGGATTTTAACTTTTAGGGGAATTCTAATGCTCCATTTGTTCTTCCGACCAATACTTACACTTGAATTCAACAACACATCGCACATTGATTTAATTGTAAATTCTCCGTTCTTATGTGACACCATTTAAAAGAAAGTATATGTATGCAATACCCATAAAACTAATAGTTATTCATGATCTCTATATGCTGATGGGATATTTATTAGCTACTATAGAGTGTTTAATTAGCTGCTGGATGCAGTAGTTGACATCAAGTAAATCTACATTCCTTTATCTAAGGCCTCTTAGAAATTCTTAATGCTAGTACGAGGGGCTAATTTGAGCATTTGATGGGAAAAACAGAAAATGATAGGATTTCTAATATTGTTAGTCGTCGAAGAAGAAAATATTGTTGACCATCTGTGATCACTAGATTACATACTCCACTCATTGCTAGTGCCAGGGGATAATTTGAGTCAAAAGTATTGATTATCAAGCAATTACAATAAAATGAGGATATCATTTATATGCAATTGTTTTAGAAACCCATATTTATTCAATTCAAGAATTGTTGATGTTTTCTTAAGGCACTTCGGATCCATGATGCTTAAGAGTTTGTTTTTTTTTATACAGATATACTCTAGATCATTTTACTAATCCATACCATTTCTACTCTCTTGTCGGTAGGTACTTGATTGTTGTTGATGATATATGGGAGACATCAACATGGAAATTATTAAATGTGCCCTGATTGATAGCAATTGTAGAAGCAGAGTAATCGCAACAACTCGTATCTCTCAAGTTGCTAAAGAAGTTGCTGAAGAGTTTGGTGATATTTACATCATGGAGCCGCTTTCTGAAGATAACTCGAAGAAGTTATTCTACAGCAGAATGTTTGGTGTTAATCACAAAGATGCAGCTGATAATCAATCAATTGAGGTAACTAAAAATATCTTAAAGAAGTGTGGTGGCGTACCATTATCTATAACTACAATAGCTAGTTTGTTGATTGATAAACCTATGGGCGAGTGGTCCACTGTTTATGACTCTATTGGTTTTGGACCGACAGATGAAAATGAGGTAGTTCAAAACACGAGAAAGATATTGTCTTTTAGCTATTATGATATGCCCTCACACTTGAAGACTTGTATGTTGTATCTAAGCATATATCCAGAAGATCATTGGATTGAGAAGGATAGTTTGATATGGAAGTGGATAGCTGAAGGCTTTATCCATGAGGAACAAGGGTAGGGGTTATTCGAGGTTGGAGAGAGGTACTTCACTGAGCTTATAAATAAAAACATGATCCAACCAACAGAGATGTATGGCAGCGTGTATGGTTGCCGCATCCACGACATGGTTCTAGATCTCATTCGCATATTGGCAATAGAAGGAAACTTTGTAAAAATATTGAATAGAGTACACGAGGAGCACAACTCGTCTTCACAGAGCAATACTGTCCGCAGATTAGCGTTGCATAAAAGGGAAAACCTATATGAAAATGATAGCATGGCTAAAGACTTAACACAATTGAGGTCATTTAAAGCTACATATGTTGAGGCACCTAGGTCTAAGAGACACACGTGTAACTGAGCTTCCAAGGGAAATAGGGAATCTTCTGCATCTTCAGTCACTAGAAGTAGCATTCACTGGCCTGAAGGCACTGCCAGTGACCACGAGCAAGTTAACTAAGATGATGTGCCTATGTGTCTATGGAGAAACAAGAGTGCCAGTGGGGATTGGGAATTTTAGGTCATTACAAGAGCTAGACCTGGGCATGGGAACCATTGAAAGTTACGAAAACTTTGGCATGGACTTTGGCATGGAGGTGGGCAAGCTGACGGAGCTGAGGATGCTCAATATTAAGGGGATCGACGAGGGCAAGTGGAAGGCTCTAATACAGTCTGTGTTCATGTTGCCGAGAATTCAAAAGCTGGAGATTAGTTTCTTCTCACTCGGGAAGATGATCACCTGGGATGGTTGGGACCACTGGGAACCCTCGCGGCAGCTCCAGCAGTTATCTATAAATGGGATCTGCCTTCCTCGGCTACCAGTGTGGATGAACTCCATATGCATCCCTCATCTGTCTTGCATGGACCTTAAAGTGTCAACTATTGAAGCATCAGACCTAGATGTGATTGCGAGGTTGCCGGCTCTTTGCGAGGTTGTCCTGCAATTTATTTGGACCGATATAGAAAGGTATGCCTAGTTAATTAATAATGATTTACCAATTGATTAGTCTCATTCTCGGGAGCGTACTGCATTCCTCAATTCATTGGTCCTTAATTTTACTGTACCCCTACTTGAGGTGGTAGTAGTGTAGTAGCAACTAATCTAATCTTCCGTAGCTATGGGTAATTTAGATTTTTAGTTCACTAGCAAACATGTCCGTGCGTTGCAACGGGTGAAAAAACCAATGATAATATATGTTTTTCATGCAATAACCACATGTCGATGACAATCAGAAAATCAAAAAATTTGAACATCTTAAATGTAATGGCCTAACCTTGATAATAGCAACCTTACCAATGTTTGCTTTACTTAAAATAATTGGATTATTCATATGACAACATGCATATAATCTAAAATATTATTTTAATCTCATTCTTGCAACCAATCAAATCCTACACTACCTCGCATGGTCAAGTCTACATAAAATAGAGTCACTGTGCACTATTCTCTAAACAACAATTAAAATATGTTTGATTTCTAATATTATTTTCATATAATGTGTTATCAAGAATAGTAGTTATACTTCACAAAAATAGTTTGATAATTGCCTACATAGATGCGCGGGGTCTTCAATATAGGAGAATAAATGACGAAACAAAAGCAGTGTAGGAGATGGAGAAAAATCGATGGATCATATCCAACCAAGCGTCCATCAATTTAGCGTTTTTTTTTACAGTTTTTTCCTCATATGCTTTTTTTTTGCTTATTTTACAGACAATAGAAATATTTTTTCTCACGTGTTTTTTTGGACTATAGAAACCTTTTTTTTCTAGCGCGTTTTATTTTGTGCTTTTTTTCTGTCATTTCATTTTTTTAAAACCGTTTTTATTTTCTCGTGCATTTTTCTTTTTTAATATACGATGGAAACTTCTCTTTTTAAATATTTAGATTAGATTAGAGATAGAGAAGAGATATATACGGAATACTAAAACTATGAATAGAAATTAGACATTTTTTGCCGCGCTTTTTTTTCTGCCCTTTTTATTTTTTTCTTGTGTGTTTTTTACAAACGGTGTTTTTCGCCACTTTCTTATAGAGTCGGACCTTTCTATCTTTTTTTTGGTTTTTTTTTAATTTTTACGGATTTTTTTTTGTTTTTCACTATGTATGAATCGGACTTTTTTTTTCGTTGTGGGAATCGGATCTACGTTTCTTTTCTTTCCAGGAAACGAACTTTTTTTCCCGTTTTAGTTGGGAATCGGATATATTTTTAAAATCTACGTTTCTTTTTTTGTTTTTTCGCCAGGTATTGTATTTTTTTTCCATTTTAGGTGGGATCGGATCTATTTTTTTGCTAGTGAATCGTATTTTTTAGGTTGTTTTGCGCTGTTTTTTTTATGTTGACGGACGACGGAAGCATGTTAAAATTTTTAAGTATTACTAGATAGATAGATACTAGATAGATAGATAGATTAATTAATTAATATGGAAGGGCAAATTAGTCCCTTCTCTCGCTCCCTCTTGGCTCTCGCATCTACTCCAATTGCCAACCTGACTTGCTGGCCTCCACCATCCCCCGTGTCCCATGACCTAGTCCTAGCGTTGCACTTGCTAACCAGCTAGCAAGGTTTATTACCCCTACGCCAACTACAAATCCATTATCATGCCATCTACTTTATTTTCAAGATTACCCCTCTACGAATTCTACGTCTACTACCAGACGTAGTAGGATTACATCTAATCTGTTGGATCGAAGGTACTTTTAAAGAAAATCTCATTTCGTGCCCCCTTTCAATTTCAATTCCAGGAGGATATGAAACAGGACAAAAATGATGATGGGGAGATTTCAGCATATACGAATCAAGAGGTGCTGAACCTGCACATACAACATATTCGATCCTGGTTGTGTAATTAATTACCTGATCTTAATTACTGACTACTGGTTTATGTCTGTTTCAGCTGGACAATGATGTTACGCACCAATCTTAATTACCGGCCCTATGCACTCTTTCGTTCATTCGTGCTGGTAGCCAGGTACATGCACCAAATTAAGTAGCACAGCAACATCTTCACAACATTCTTCAACTTAGGTCATAGCTAAAAATTAAGGAGCACATGACAGGGGCATGACAACTCTTTTCCTGCTGTAACTAAGGAGCACAGGACAGGAGCAGCTCGATGCCATCTGGACTCCACCTCTTTATCTCAAGGATTTATATGATATAGGGTGGTTTGTAAATTGTAAATGGCGGCCTCGGCTACAATAATTAAGCCACAATTATGCTCTGACAGAAACATTGAGTCTAAACTGTCACATCTGATATTTGCCCCATGCTTGTTTTCCAAAACCACCTACTAAAATGATTAAGGGTTGGTTGAAACACGAAAGCATTTTGTTTGAACATATGACGGGGGTTCGATTTGTCAGTAGGTTTAGGCTGTGTTCGGCAGGGACCCTCCAAACACGCAAAACAAGTGGTTCATCACTTAGTACGTGATTAATTAAGTAGTAGCTAAATTTTTTTTAAAAAAAATAAATTAATAAGATTTTTTTAAAGCAACTCTTGTATATATTTTTTTAGCATAAAAATGCACCGTTTAGCAGTTTGAGAAGCATGCGTTTGAAAAACGAATGGAGCATGATTAAACGGATGTTCAAAAGTTAACGATGTCATATATATATCTATTATATATTAAAAATCAATTAAACTTCCTATGAATACTCCTGAACCACCACATGTCTTCCTACAAACACTCCTGATTTGACACTTGACACTTTCAAATAAGTTGGACCCACCAATTTCTTTTATTCAACAAAGGACCCACTATTTTTCTTCATTACATTTATTTTAATAGTAATAATAATAATAATAATAATAATAATAATAATAATAATAATAATAATAATAATAATAATAATAATAATAAAAGGCCCATGGGGCCTGTACATGTACGTGTGCTGCACAACTGCACATACGTACGCCCATAACCGGCCGGTGCATCTCCTCTTTTCTATTTTCTCTATTTTCATGCCCTATTAGATTGAAACATATTTTGTGGTAATTTTTTTTTTGAACAACTATAACATCTACATCATATATATAGCTAATTTTTTTTATCCATGCATATACTATTAGATCATTTATAACAAAATTTATAATTCAAGTCCCAAATTAACTGTATCTAACAAGTGAAACAAATACATTGCTTTTTTTTGGATCAGCTATTGGCCACTCAACACACATTTTTTTATGGAAAAACACATAGATTTTTAAACCATGTGATTAACAACACGTAGTTTACACTAGACAATATAAAACACATAAAACTAATTAATGAGATTAAAATAATGAGAAGTTAACTAGAAAATACATATTCCCCTGCCCCAAAATATGAGAAATTTTCGTTAGATGGACACGGATTTAGATTAGTAGTACTATGATATACCATTCAACCAAAATCTTATATTTTGTGCTACTACAAATATGTCATTTTAGAAAAATGCCGCTACTATTCACGATATCAGTTACGTGCCACTTAAATTTGAGAAAATTGGAACCATGCCACTCCATCACGTTTTCCGTCAGACCCCTAGACATGGGACCCACACGTCAGTTCCATCTCCCTCATCTTTCTTCCCCATCTCTTCCTCCATCCGTGCGACTGCTATGAGGACAACAGCGACGACGGCGGCGGTTCCCGAGCACTCCCGTTGCGGATGGCATCAAGGATGGCCGCAGCGGCGGCACCCGAGACCTCCATCACGGATGTGATCGAGGACAGCGACGGCGGCGGCTGCTCCCGAGCCCTCCCACGCAGATGGCGTTGAGGATAGCGGCGGCGGCGGCTGCAAGTTCCAAGCCCTCCTGTCGCGGATGGGGTCGAGGATAGTGATGGCGACGGTGGCTCCCGAGCCCTCCCTCATGGATGGCGTTGAGGACGGCTGCTGTCGAGCGTCTTGCCACAGACGGCTGCGGCGGCGATGGCTCCCAAGCCTCCCGCCGCGGATAGGGCCTACGATAGCGGCGACGACAATGGCTCCTGAGGCCTTCGCGGAGGTGGTCGATGATGGCGGCAGCGACGGTGGTGGTTGACGACAGTGGCGGAGAGAGAGGAAGGGGAAAGAGAAGAGAGGGGAGGATGGTGAAGAGATGAAACTCACAGCTAGGTCCCACGTGCAGTTGGGGCTAATGGAGATTTTTTGACGAAAAATATGATGGAGTGGCATGGTTCCAATTTTCTCAAATCCCAGTGACACGCAGCCAATATCGTGAATAGTAATGATATTTTTCTAAAATGGCATATTTGTAGTGGCATGGATCCAATTAACCCTTTCCTTTAATCTTTTTTACAGTAGTTGAGATAATATTTGTTATTTATCATAATAAATTTTAAACAACTATACATTCAAAATTACACATACAATTTTTACATACATATAATGTAATAGTTGACATACGCTTAATGTGGTGCTGACATATTTTAAATTATAATAAATAAATAAATGTTTTTTGGTCGTATATTGACCTTTTTCATCATATATGACAAACAAATGGCAACATATATTATTTTATCATATATCACTTTTACAAACATGCATAACTAAATTCACTCTACAATTGAAAACGAAGTTTAAACCATCATATTATTTACCATTAAATTAATATTTTACTATCTGTATTGAACATATTTCAATTTATAAAATAAATTTATATTTTAGGTCGCATTTTGATTCTTTTCATGTAATCCAAACATACATGAAAATTAAATAACAAATGACAATATAAAGTATATCATTATATATCCGTTATCTGTTGACAAATATTTATGACTAAATAGGATGACAAAATCCAAAAATGCTATTGACAAACGTCTAATTTCAAGAAATGTCATCAACAATTTTATTTATAAATACTCTGCACATACAAATTTTATTTATATAATTTCTCTCTTATTTCAATTTAAATTCATATTTCCAAGAACATAGTAAGCATATGAAAAAAGGAGGTTGTAGAAGGATATATAAATTTGTTGTAATTGGATAAAATTTTCCTCTTACCATATATCCTAATAGAAAGTTTCTTCCATTAATATATACTAATAATCATAAAGATATCTATAGTACACAAGAAAAGCTATTACTTAAAGTTTAGAAACTCCGAAAATAAGATATACTCCCTCCGTTTCACACTGTAAGACTTTCTAGCATTGCCTATATTCATTAACATCTATATGAATGTGAACAATGCTATAAAGTCTTATACTGTGAAGTACTAAATATTTAAAACACATATAGTACAAATGAAAGGTTAATATGAATCAACTTCATTTTCACGACATGATATTTTCTCATAAACTCAAGCAAATAATTTTAGTGTAGAATTTATATGTTGCTAGGATAGTTAGAAGAAAATCATGACCAACATTCAAAACAATCCTAAACAAATTATGGAAAAAAACAGATTTAGAATATAATAAAAAAATATTACCCAAAAAGTCACCCACATGTTAATATTATTCATAAAAACTCAAGCAACATTAAACAAGGTGTCTGCAACGTGCCCGCGCATGTGCGCGGGCCACCTTTCTAGTTAAGAACTAAAGGGAGCATGATTCTCTACTACGAGATAGTCAATGTTTACACTCAAATTTGGCACCTAGAGTCGAAATAGGGGAAATTGCCAAAATTTGGAAATCTACCGGTGTTTCCTCTGGGAGGCGGGTCTGACCACCGTGTATAGGCCGGTCAGACCGCAGCCTGAACTCCAGTCAGACCGTCGGCATGTGGCCAGTCTGACCGGCAGATTCCGAGCCCGAGTCTGTTTTGTCGGGTCTCGAGTTTTCCTTGCTTGGGAAGGCATGTTTCGGGTTTCCTTTGGTTTTTGTCGCGACCGAGAAAATTGCCTTTTCCCGAACGCTAGTGTATTAATCCCCGTCTCAGGAAAAGCCGGGGTACACCACACAAACATGATACAAAAGGCACATCTTTATTATAACGATAATATTTACATTATTACAAAGGCACTTCAGGCCTGGCAATCAAAAATAAACAGCAGCGGACTAGCGGGCCTACGGCTCCATCTTCACAGGCGCTCAACTGGGGTATAAGCCAGGACTCCACCTAAGACTTCTTCTCCAAAGCTTCTCTTACTGAATGGGGGGAAAGATAGAGCAAGAATGAGTACAACCACAGTACTCAGCAAGCCACACCGGAGATGCATAATTAATGCAAGGGAGTACAAGGGGATAATAATATAGGGGTTAAGTTTTGCAGTAAACAGCATTTAAAAGTCACTTAGTTGCCCAAAGCCATTTTATAAAGACGATCCTAGAGCTACACAGTATTATTAATCAAGGCCGTGAACCCACACGAACCTGCCTTAACCCAAGGCCTACGATGATTCAGACCGAACTGGCAACCCAACCTTGGTCCCAGCTCGTCCCAAGCCAACCGAGGCCAACCATTCCACTTTTTAGTTATTAAGCAGGTTTTAAGAATTTAAAACACTAACTTGGGTACATTGCTAGGCTTGCCCATAACCGAGGGCGCGGCTATTCAAATAGGTTTTACTCTGATCAGAGGTGTACATCTTTACCCACAAGACACGTCTTCCTCACGTGCAACCACGTGCCACATACCACCACGGCATATGGACGGAAGACATGACATAGTTTCCAACCCATCCTAGCCATAGACAAGAGTACCGACCCAACCCACCTACGGCCGGAACCCCCGGACAGGCAGGCAGAATTGAGCCCCTAGCAGCAGGACACCAGCCCTATGCCATGACATCTCGACTACCGGGCCGCAGCTCGTGTAGCCTTCATTTGTCCTAGAGATGTCCATCGACCCCCGACTTCGTCCATCTCCATCCGTGTACTTTTGTTTATAACCAGACTGAGCCACAAACTAAGCCTTACCCACTAGACATGTGGAAGTACGGTAGTGCTTTGCAACAGAGGCCCGAAGACCGGTCCTTATGTGGCCGAGGTGCTACTAACAAAACCATGCACCCCGAGCCCAGCCTAAAACCATTTTGAGGGTTTTGAATAGAGGGGGAGGTGTGCATCCAATTCCACAATAATCCAACCATTCCATAGTGTCCAAGTGATATGAATATTCCCAAAGTCTAGAGTTATAAAACCATCTAATGTTGCCTAATTAATCAGCGAAGCATCTACCTAAATTCATACTAGTGGAACCATGAATAGAGTACCCACTAGCTGGGGTTTTGTTTATTCTAGGGTGAACAAGGTAATAATAACAATAGCAATAATAATAAGGTCATAACAAAGGTAAATAGGCATGGCTAAATAAAACAGTGATAACGCAGGAATTTAAATAAAGCGATAATGCATTAATTTAAATCAAAATAATTTTATAAACTGGGATTCAATATGCTCAAGGATGATGTGACTTGCCTTGCTCAGAGAGAACGGCCTTCCGAACCTTCGGCGACGACCGCGAACCACGCTTCGAGAACCTCCGGAACGACAGAAGCTACGCGAAGCACACAAGCAAAGCTAAACCCTATAAAGAAGCAATAACAATACATAAAAAGAAAGCACCCGGTTCTTTAGGTTTTAACAAACATTAGGAGACTTGAACGGGTCGATTCGGGGTTCGTATGACCAAGATATGATCATCCGAAGTTTAATGCTGTTATATGGAGATTTGCGGATTATTATAATTAGGTTTTGCAATTATTAAACATGTGTAAGCGCAAGCCTGGAAAAGACAGGAAGGCTGCGCTGTTGACATGCGGATCCCACATGTCAACCTAAAGGACCGCGGTAGACCGAGTACACAGAGACGGTCCACGGGTCGACGGAAGCGGACCCCGTGTGTCAACCGAGGCGAGTGGCCGACAAGCGGACTCCACTAGACACCACACGGGCTGCACACGTGGAAACCACGCGGCTACCGAGCGGACACACTAACACGGTCACCACACGCACAAGCGAACGACTGCCGACACCGATACACGGGTACCGGGGCCGACAACCGCACAACGGGCACGGGCGACACCGAAAGGACGAGGACGGGGCAGCGAGAGGACGGATCCTTACCACCACGCGACGAGGCGTGGGAACGACAACGACGAACGGGCGAGGCGGAGACGGACGGCGAGGGAACGACTTCGGCGGCGATCCTTGGACGAAGGCGAGACGCGGCCGGCACAAGGCTTGACGACGCGGAGGCGAGGACGAAGACGACGACGGGGCTGCAGCGGCACACTTGACGGACGCGGACGACGGACGAGAACGGCTTGACGGAGGGACGAACACCACCACGACCGGGAACGACGAGAGGACGACAACGACGATGACCGGGGCCGGCGAGGAGACGACGAGGGCAGCCGGCGGCAGCTGCACGGAGACGGGGACGACGTGGAACGCGCCGCTGCGAATCCGACGACGGAGGCGGCGCCGCGAGACGACGAGCCGGCGAGGATGGACGGTGAAGACGACGACGGGTGGAGGGGAGGCGAGGCCGAGGGCGACCTTGCCGCTGCGATGCCGGAGGTGGAGACGGCGACGTCGGCTGGCGCACTGGCACGGCGGAAGGGGCTGCCGGAGTGGGTGCCGACGAGACCGAGGGAGAGGCGGCGCGGGCGACGGCGTTCCGGTGAAATACGGGCGACGCCGTGGCTTGGCCGGGGAAGAGAATGGCGTTCCGGTGCCGGGAGAGGTGGTGGCGACGCCGGCCGGCGCTTAGGCAAGGAGACAGAGGCGGCTGGAGGTGGTACAGTGGCGGCGACGCCACTGTACACCAGCGAGGACGCGTCTCCGATGGTCCCCGTGCGAAACGGAGGGCAGGCCGGTGTAGAGGGGACACCTGCGAGGCCGAGGAAGGTGGTGGTGACGTCAGCCACCGCACGGGCGAGGCGGCACAGGCGGCTGGAGGGTGGCCGGCGGCACGGGAGAGAGAGGAGGACGGCGGGGAGAGGTGGGGAGGCCACCGGAGAGCGCGGGAGGGGGCTAAAACGATAGAACGGAGCGAGGAGGTTCCATTTTATAGGGGAGGAGAGGGAGCCGGCCACGGGAGAGGCGGGGAACGGCAGCGGAATTTGTGGCCGGCGGCCATGGAAGGTGGCCGGAGTTGGCGCGTCCGTTCCCGGCGATTGGGGGCGCCATTCAAGGGGGAATTAAGGGGGAAAGAGAGAGGAGGGAAAGGGGATTAATTCCCCCTAATTAATTTTGGAATTCCCGGTTTGAATCGCGTGGATTTAGGGGAGGAAACGACGCTAGGTTTCACGGGAGAGAGAAGAGAGAGAGGATGCCGGGCGGGAGGAGGACGACGACCTGGTGCGTGGGCCCCACGCGGGCGCGCGCTCAGCGCGCGTGCGCGGGAGGGGAGCGGCTCAGCTTGGGCCGGGGGCGGCTGTGTGGCGCGGTTTGGGCCGGGACGTGGCCCAGGCGGGAGGGGGCAGGGCGGCCTGGGCCGGGCAGGAGAGGAGGGAGGGGCGGCCCAGAAGGAGGAGGAGAGGAGGGAGTGGGCCGGGAGGGGGAGGAGAGGCCCGGGAGAGAAGGGGAAAGAGAGGGAGGAGAGGGAGACTTTGGGCTGGGCCGAGAGAGAGAGAGGGAGGACTTTGGGCCAGACTTGGCCCAAAGGAGGGAGAGGGATTATTTTTAGGTTTTTCTTTTTAATAAACTTTGATAATTGTTTTTGTTGCTTAATAATTATTTTCGGTGCTCTAAAAATTCAAGTAAAATTTGAGGGCTCCTTTTAGATCAAGGAGAATTTAACAAAAATTCTCCGGACCACATTCGAATTTTTCTTGTACGTATTTTAGTGTTTGCCAATTTCTTTTTGAATTTTAATTAATTCTATTATTCCTTTTAGAAAATGATTTTTATTTTGGGATGAATTTATCAGGATGTGACAGTTTTTATCCCGAGTTGGACGTGGAGGAGGGCCTGTAAAGGGCAAGACCAACCCCTATATAAGGGACAAGGTCAGTTCAATTGTAAGATACAATCATACAATCAATCCATAGAATCCTTTTTTTCGTATTTGTCGGTGATATGGGACCGGGGGTATCGTGACCAGAGGCTTGAGGCAGACACAATCGCCCATGCGGCCTGGCACCTTCGGGGACGTCGGGCCCGAGGGTGAGGTGTCCGCCCTCCTCCTGATTTCCCCCGAGGGGGGGTCGGGTTACTCCTGCCCCGGCCCCGAGGGCCGAGGCACCCCGACCCCTTGAGGAAGTTTGCGCCACATATATGGGATAGGTGAACACGGCAGTGCTCACCTAACCGCATTTATTGTAAGTCTGGTCAAGCGTGTCACGCTGCATGCAGCGCAGTGCAGCGCGTTCCTTTATCCGGTCTGTGACCGGTCACAGACCGGTCAGATCACGGGTTAGGTGGCGACTGGCGGTCTGACGCACGCCTTGCCCCATCCCGTCAAGACGAAAGCCTCTAGGCACTCGTCTCAAGCCAGAGCTAGCGTGTAATCTCTTAGAGATGGCACGTTAGCCCTGGTTAGATTTATACCAGGCTTCATCCCAACCATTACAGCCTACATGTTGTATGAAGAAGGGCGAACATGCAGATTGTTGAACTGACGCGTGGAGGACAAGAATGACCGGTCTGACACTGGTCATGTCGTCGGCAGACAGCCACGTTCCCACGACGCGCCTGCCTTCGGCAGAAGTGGAGGTAGGTGTGTGCCGTCCCGTCAGAAGGATGTTCGGAGGACAACCGTGCAAATCTCCGTCCATTTATGAAGAGAAGAAAAGTCCAGTTTGGAAAGAGAGGGGTGCATGTGGTATCCCCTTGAAGTATAAAAGGAGGACCTTGCCCATAGGGAAAGGGGGATGATCTTTTCCAGATTCGGAACTTAGAACAAGTGAGAGGTTGGCTCACACTTTGTAGCTCCCTCATACACAGATCCACCAAAACACAGGAGTAGGGTATTACGCTTCTCAGCGGCCCGAACCTGTATACATCGCCCGTGTCTCGCGTTTCTTCCTGGCTGGCGATCTTTCCACATACCGAGAGAGCTTGAGATTTCACCCTAAGCCCCCGGCCGAACCGGCAAAGGGGGGCCTGCGCGGTCTCCCGGTGAGGAGCCACGAGCTCCGTCATCTGGCGCGCCAGGTAGGGGGCTCAGCGTGTGTTTTCTGAGCTCTCGTACTCCTCCGTGTGCGCCAAGTTTTTCTTGTTCAGCCTAATGGCCGAGCAAGCAAAGGTGCACGACCTCTCTCCGAGTGTGAGCGGCGACGACGGGGAGCCAAACCCACGCCGCCGAGCTCGTACTCCCCCACCTCCTCCACACCAAAATCCTAAGCAGGGGGAGGCGCTCGAGAGGGTTGAAAAATCCGCAGCATCGCCAGTCGCGGGTGATGCAGGAGAACGGCGAGATGGGGAGCGTCGCCTCCTCGTCTACGGCGACGGCAGCACGCCTCAGGGCGCGCTTCAGGCTGTTGGCGCGCTCCTACGTCACCCGCCCGTCGTCCCTGACCCGGAGTCTCCAGCCCAGCGATGGCTGGACGACGTGGCCAACTTGGTCATGACGGCACAGCAGCGCCTGGGTGCTGGTGGACGGTCCGCCACCACCAAGACCTCCGGCGCCGCCACTACCGGCTCCGTGTCGTCAAGGCGGAGGGCGCGGCGAGCGGCGGCTGTTGCACGCCATTCGGCTGCCACTCCCTCGTCGGCACCTCCGACTCGGGAGGATCAGCATGGAGAGCCGGATGCTCGCCTCGACATCGAGCGCCGGCGTAATAGCCGGCGTACTCCCCGCGCAACGGAGGGCGCCTCTTCGTCCAGAGTGTCACCTCGACATGGACGTGAAGACCAGCCCTCCGTGCCCCCGGCTGGTGGTGTCGGCTGTAGAGCCTTTGTGGCGAGTCTTCGGAATGTCCGTTGGCCCCCAAGGTTCCGGCCCACCATCACCGAGAAGTATGATGGGAGTGTCAACCCCACCGAGTTTCTCCAGGTCTATACGACCGGGATTGAGGCCGCTGGGGGTGACGACAGGGTCATGGCGAATTTCTTTCCCATGGCCCTGAAGGGACAGGCGCGGGGTTGGCTAATGAACCTGCCACCTGCGTCGGTCCACTCTTGGGAGGATTTGTGCCAACAGTTCACTATGAACTTTCAAGGCACTTATCCGCGCCCAGGCGAAGAAGCGGACTTGCACGCGGTACAGCGAGGGGATGATGAGTCACTTCGCTCGTACATTCAGCGGTTTTGCCAAGTCCGCAATACCATACCATGCATCCCTGCACACGCAGTGATCTACGCGTTCAGGGGGGGTGTGCGGCACAACCGCATGCTCGAAAAGATCGCTTCCAAAGAGCCCCAGACTACCGCGGAGCTTTTTCAGCTCGCAGACCGAGTGGCTCGTAAGGAGGAAGCATGGACCTGGAACCCCTCCGGTTCCGGAGTGGCAGCTTCGGCCGCCCCCGGATCCGCCGCTCAGACAGGGCGGCGTGACAGGAGGAGGAAGAAGAGGTCGGTCCATTCTGGCGACGAGGGTCATGTCCTCGCCGTCGAGGGCGCTCCGTGGGCCACCCGAAAGGGGAGGCCTGCGAGCGACAAAAAGAAAGAGGCTGGTACTCCCACCAGGGAGCGCCCAGCCGGCAAGTGGTGCTCCGTCCACAACACCTCCCTCCACGATCTCGCGGACTGTCGCGCAGTCAAAAACTTGGCTGAGCGAACAAGGAAGTGGGAGGAGGACAGGAGGAAGGAACGCCGTGAGGGCAAGTCGCCGGCAACTCCCTCCGGTAAACGGCGAAGTGAGGCCAAACAGAAGGCCCCCGCTGTTGACATCGATGACGGTGATGATGACCTAGGTTTCCAAGAACCTGGGGCCACCATTGCCACTGTCGATGGGGGAGCGTGTGCTCACGTCTCTCGCCGGAGCCTCAAGGCCATGAAGCGAGAGCTTCTGGCCGCGGCCCCTACTCATGAGGCGACGTGCCGGGCGCGGTGGTCGGAGGTTGCCCTCACTTTCGACCAGACCGACCACCCACCGTGCGTCGCCCGGGGAGGGCAGATTGCGATGGTGGTTTCCCCCACCATCTGCAACGTGAAGTTGGGGCGTGTCCTCATAGATGGGGGAGCGGCCCTCAACATCATTTCCCCCGCGGCTTTTGATGCCATCAAGGCCCCGGGGATGGTGCTCCAGCCGTCCCAACCGATTATCGGTGTGACGCCGGGGCACACATGGCCGTTGGGTCACATCGACCTACCGGTCACCTTTGGTGGATCAGCCAACTTCCGCACGGAGCGGGTGAACTTCGATGTGGCGGACCTCAGTCTGCCCTACAACGCGGTCCTGGGGAGGCCCGCGTTGGTGAAGTTCATGGCGGCGGTCCACTACGCCTACCTCCAGATGAAGATGCCGGGCCCCGGTGGCCCCATCTCTGTCCATGGCGACCTGAAAGTCGCGCTCGCTTGCATGGAGCAGCGCGCGGACCACCTCGCTGCTGCGTCCAAGCCCGAGGGTGGTGACGAGAGGCTTGGCACCTCCGCCCCCACCGCCCCGAGGCAGCGGATTGTCACATGCGCCGAGGTCCCGGTCAAGGGGGTTGCCCTGGGCGACGGCTCATCCAAGACCACACGGATCGGTGGTCTTCTGGATGGCAAATAGGAAGACGCGCTCGTCTCCTTCCTGCGGGCAAACGCTGACGTCTTCGCATGGAGACCGGCGGATATGCCCGGGGTCCCCAGGGAGGTGATTGAGCACCGTCTCGCCGTGCGGCCGGGCGCAAGGCCGGTCCGGCAGAAAGTGCGGCGGCAGGCCCCGGAACGTCAAGCCTTCATCCGCGAGGAGGTGGCGAGACTTCTGGAGGCCGGATTCATCCGTGAAGTCATCCATCCGGAGTGGCTGGCGAACCCGGTGGTCGTTCCAAAGGCGAACGGCAAGCTTCGGATGTGCATCGACTACACCGACCTTAACAAGGCATGTCCTAAGGACCCTTACCCCCTGTCTCGCATAGATCAGATTGTCGACTCCACCGCGGGGTGCGACCTTTTGTGTTTTCTAGATGCATACTCTGGTTACCATCAGATTCGCATGGCTAGGGAGGATGAGGAAAAAACTGCGTTCATTACCCCCGTAGGAACCTATTGTTATACATCAATGCCCTTCGGGTTAAAGAATGCAGGTCCTACTTTTCAACGTACTACTCGAATTTCTTTGGGTAGCCAAATAGGGCGTAATGTTGAGGCTTATGTCGATGAC
Organism: Oryza sativa Japonica Group; assembly: GCF_034140825.1. Classification (NCBI taxonomy): domain Eukaryota; kingdom Viridiplantae; phylum Streptophyta; class Magnoliopsida; order Poales; family Poaceae; genus Oryza; species Oryza sativa. The sequence continues at coordinate 24,340,738 of NC_089045.1, forward strand.
TTGGTTGTAAAGACGCGCAACCAAGAGACTTTACTCTCAGATCTAGCGGAAACTTTTGGAAATCTCCGCTCCGCCCGCATAAAACTGAACCCCGATAAGTGCGTGTTTGGTGTACCTGCGGGCAAGCTTCTCGGGTTCTTGGTCTCTGCCCGAGGCATCGAGGCCAACCCCGAGAAGATACGAGCTATAGAGCGGATGCGCCCCCCAGCAAACTTAGGGATGTGCAATGCGTCACCGGTTGCGTTGCCGCCCTAAGTCGTTTCATATCGAGGCTGGGAGAGAAGGCGCTACCCTTATTTAAGCTCCTCAAGCGCTCGGGGCCGTTTACTTGGACGGAGGAAGCTGAACGTGCCCTCACTCAGTTGAAGGCATATCTCAGCTCTCCCCCAGTTCTAGTCGCCCCGGGGCCAAATGAGCCCCTACTACTCTACTTAGCGGCGACCCTTAGTGCAGCGTTGGTTGTGGAGCGCGATGAAGACAATCCTCATTTCGCGCACCCCCGCCCTGTGCTGACTTGGCCCGGGAGCGAGCAGGGAGGAGAAGCCCCCGAGTCGAACGGTGGCCTAAGGCCCCTGACGACCGGAGTCGGCCCTCTGCCCGCTTGTCAGACGGTGCTGGGTGCCCCCGACCCTCAGGAAGGCCCCGAGGCCACTGCGGGAAGGCCGCACCTATCGCCCTTTGGCCCCGAGGCTAACCCTGTGCTGACTCGACCCGGGAGAAAGCAGGGAGAAGAGGCCCCCGAGCCGAACGGAGGCCTGAGGCCCCTGACGACCGGAGTAGGCCCTTTGCCCGCTTGTCCGACGACGCCAGGAGCCCCCGACCCCCAGGACGGCCCCGAGGCCACTGTGGGAAGGCCGCTCCTGTCATCCTCCGACCCCGAGGTCATCGGCACAGAAGACGAGTGCGCCCCGAGAGGCCACTTGGACGAAGAACGCCCCGGGGATGCGGCCCCTAGCGAAGAGGATCGGCCCCGCCGAAAGGTGTAGCGGCCTGTCTACTTTGTTAGTGAGGCCCTCCGGGACGCCAAGACCCGATACCCTCAGGCCCAGAAGATGCTTTACGCTATTCTGATGGCCTCGAGGAAACTGCGCCATTATTTCCAGGCGCATCGGGTCACTGTGGTTACGTCTTACCCCCTCGGTCAAATCTTGCATAATCGAGAGGGTACGGGACGAGTGGTAAAATGGGCAATCGAGCTTTCTGAGTTCGATCTGCACTTTGAACCACGCCACGCTATCAAAAGCCAGGCCCTCGCCGATTTTGTGGCAGAGTGGACCCCGGCTCCAGAGACCGTCTCAATCCCCGAGGCCAGCACGGACCCCTCTCAGCTGCCTCACACCGCCCACTGGGTGATGCAGTTCGACGGTTCTCTGTCTCTCCAGGGCGCCGGTGCGGGGGTCACGTTGACCTCTCCGAACGGAGACGTTCTCAGATACTTGGTCCGTCTCGACTTTCGAGCGACTAATAATATGGCAGAGTACGAGGGACTCCTTGCCGGACTCAGAGTGGCAGCTGGACTGGGGATCCGCCGCCTCTTGGTGTTAGGCGACTCCCAGCTGGTCGTTAACCAGGTCTGTAAGGAGTACCGGTGCTCTGACCCACAGATGGACGCTTACGTACGCCAAGTGCGGCGTATGGAGCGCCATTTTGACGGGATAGAGCTTCGGCATGTACCCAGACGGGATAACATGGTTGCCGACGAACTCTCACGGCTCGCGTCCTCACGAGCCCAGACCCCACCGGGCGCCTTTGAAGAAAGGCTTACCCAGCCGTCGGCGCGACCCGACCCCTTAGGGGAGACGGATGCGCCTGACCGGCCCCCGAGGCCCGTCGGAGTCCAGGCCTCGGGACCCGAAGGGAGCGCTCCAAGCTCCCTTAGATTGATTGCTTGGATCTCTGAGATCCAAGCATACCTCACAGATAAGACTCTACCTGAGGACCGTGAAGGGAGTGAACGCGTCCAACGCATTTCCAAACGCTACGTGCTGGTAGAAGGGACCCTCTATCGGCGCGCGGCTAACGGAATCCTCCTGAAGTGCATTCCTCAGGAACAAGGCATTGAGCTTCTTGCCGATATCCATGAAGGCGAGTGCGGAGCCCATTCCGCCTCGCGCACCTTGGTTGGCAAGGCCTTTCGTCAAGGGTTCTATTGGCCGACAGCTCTCAATGATGCAGTTGATCTGGTCCGGCGATGCAGAGCGTGTCAGTTTCACGCCAAGCAAATCCATCAGCCGGCCCAGGCCCTGCAGATCATACCACTTTCGTGGCCATTTGCTGTCTTGGGGCTCGATATCCTGGGACCGTTTAAGCGGGCCCCGGGCGGGTTTGAGTATCTGTATGTCGCGATCGACAAGTTCACTAAGTGGCCCGAGGCTTATCCGGTCGTCAAGATCGATAAGCACTCTACACTTAAATTCATTAAGGGCATCACGGCCCGTTTTGGAGTGCCTAACCGTATTATTACGGATAATGGCACCCAATTCACTAGTGAACTCTTCGGCGACTACTGCGAAGACATGGGCATCAAGCTCTGCTTCGCCTCACCTGCCCACCCCAGAAGCAATGGCCAAGTGGAGCGCGCCAATGCAGAAATCCTCAAAGGCCTTAAAACCAAGACCTTCAATATTCTCAAGAAGCATGGCGATTCGTGGATCGAGGAGTTGCCAGCGGTGCTCTGGGCAAACCGAACCACACCAAGCCGAGCATCCGGGGAAACGCCTTTCTTCCTCGTCTATGGCACAGAAGCGGTTCTCCCATCCGAGCTCACCCTGAGGTCTCCTCGGGCCACCATGTACTGCGAGGTTGATCAAGATCAACTTCGTAGAGATGACCTCGACTACTTGGAAGAACGAAGGCGGCGCGCGGCCCTCCGAGCCGCGCGCTACCAGCAGAGCCTGCGGCGCTACCATCAGCGCCACGTCCGGGCCCGATCACTCTGCGTCGACGACCTCGTCTTACGCCGCGTCCAAACGCGTGCTGGATTGAGCAAGCTCTCACCAATGTGGGAGGGTCCGTATCGAGTGATCGGTGTCCCCCGGCCGGGCTCCATACGGCTGGCCACGGGCGACGGCACGGAGCTGCCTAACCCGTGGAATATCGAACACCTTCGTCGCTTCTACCCCTGAGGGGGGGTCGGGTGTCAGGTTTCGGGCTCGGGCCAACCCCGCACCCCCCTCGGGTGTGCAGGGTTGGCCGGGGGCTACCACACATGCACTTTCTTATTTCTCTTATTTCAGCATTTCAATAAAAGCAGTTTCAATTTCCTAAAGGTTGTGTCTGTGCCGTTTTTTCCTTTTGAAGAATCTTGACTTGAAATAAGGTCACTCGTGCTCAGCCTTGCCCTCGGGGGCTCGGTTCGGTCAGCTAAAATCGCCAAACGGGGCCCAGAACCGAGCCGTGCCCCGGGGCGTGGTGAACTCCGGGGGGGAATCGGCAAAAACCCACAATCGGGTCACCCATAACCCTCGGTCACCACGTTCCCGGCCTGGCCAGTCTCGACATGTGGATCTCCCCAGGCACTAGCCCCGACCCGAGCCATTAGAGGACTGGGACTTGGGCACGAGCCCTTAAATCAAGCTAAGACACAAAAGAGGACCACGGCACAGATCATCCTCATCTCATACGCATAGCAAAATAAAATTGACACGAATTTTTTCATCATTTTTGATTCCAGATTAAGTTGATCTATACAAAAAAGAGGCATGAAGACCTTAGAAGAAAGAAAAAGAAAAAATTGGAGATTGGCGGGGGCCTGGGGGCTCATTCCGATGCGCCCGGGTCGCCGGCCTCGTCGCCATCGTCGTCTGCACCACTGGCGTCGCCCTCCTCGTCGGAGTTGGGGGCGAACGTGAGCCGAGGGGCCGAGCCCTCGAAGCTGTTGACGATGTGGTCGGCGGCATCCCGGACCCGCGCGCGCGCGTCGTCCTCGGTCCCGGGAGGGAACTCATCCAACGCCATCCATGGAGAGAAGTTGGGGTCCCTGGCCTGATAACTCGCTAGTACGAGTTCAACCGCTCCTTGGGCGAGGTCCCTCGAGGATGACTTGATGGTCTTCTCGAGCTCCTCGGGGAGTTGTTGGAGAGCCCAGGCCATCTTCGTGAGGTGCGGAGCGAGGCCTTCCAGGTTGGTGGAGTGCGTCGTTGTCTGGCCTTTCCAGAGGCCCGCCTGCCGACCGGCGCGATCTAGGCGGGAGACCGCATCCCAAAGCATGCCGGGCCCTATCTCGCCCGCCAAGCGGAGGGCCTCGGCCTCCCCGGCGGATGAGTCGAGGGCGCGCTGCATGTCGGCGACGGTGTGTTCGGCAGCTGCGAGGCGGGCGGCTAAGTCGCTTTCGCCCGCAGCCGCCCCACCAATACGCGCCCTCGCGTCCAGCTCCTTTTCCCGCGCCTCGAGGTCGGCAGCCCGCTGCTCCAGTGCGGCTCTCTCGGCGCGGACGGATTCCAAATTACGGCGTGCCTGCTCCGCCAGCGCTGCCTCACGGAGGGAAAGGCTATCCGCCAACCGTTGCGCCACGGCCTCGGCCTCTTCGAGAGCTCGCTCCCGCTCAGCGAGTGCGTCCTCGCGGAGGCGGAGCGCGGACTCCTCTTCGGCGCAGGCGGCCTCGTGCACCGCCAGCGTTGCCTCCCGGATAGCGGCGGCGGCCTCGCGGTCCGCCAAGCCCCTCTCCACGGCGCCGGCGTGTTCCTCCAATGCCATAGCACGGGCCTCAAGGGCCTCCTCGCGCCGCCGGGACGCCGCTTCGATCTCCGTTGCCCGCCGCTCTCGGGCAGCGGCGGTGTCAAGGACCCCTTGGGCGGCGTCGAGCTTTTTCTTTAGCTCCGCCTCCCAGCTCCCGTGTTGAAGGCGGAGGGTGTCCTGCGCCTCGATCATCGCGGTGGTGGCAATGAGGGCGGCCTCCCGCTCCTCCTCCACCTCTCGGGCGATCTCTGCCAGCGCCGCTTTGCGGGCTTCAAGCTCCGAGACGTGACGGCGGTGAGCCTTACGGCCCACCTCCACCATGACATCCACCGAGCGCCGCCCCTCCTCGACACGCGCCCATGCGGCCTCGAGCTCCGCTCGTTCCGCTCGCAGGGCCTCCACTTGGGCGCTGAACCCATCTAGCACCGCGGTGTTTGCGGCGGCCAAGGCCTGCAGAAGGGGCTCGGCGCTCAGCGGGGCGACAGAAGACGAGGAGAAGAGCCACCTTGGAGAGAATGCGACGCGGCTCGGCCCGCCGGAGGACGCGCTGGGCTCGGGGATGTCCCCCGGACCCGTTTGGTCCTGGGCATCGCCTGGGGAAGTGGGCCCAAGCGACGCGCCAGCAGCTTTGTCGTGAGCTGCCTCGGAAGACGCCATCGCCTCAGCCTGACGAGCCTGAGCGGCCTCCTCCTTAGCAGCTTCTTCGGCTTGGCGAGCCCGGGTGGCCTCCTCCCGAGCGGTATCCTCTGCATGGCGAGCCCGAGCGGCCTCCCGGGCGGCCTCTTCAGCTTCCCGAAGGCGATCTGCGGCCTCTCGCCGGTCAGATTCTCGCCTCCGTTCCTCTGCGGCCGCCGGATCTTCGGCCTCGGACTGGCCGGACTTGGGATGGCGGGAGGAACGTGACGGGACATCGCTGAAGCAAAAGAAAAAACCAGAAGACAAACAAGATGGGTAAGAGAAAACTTGCTTTTGGGATAAAAGAAAGACGGTCGCAAAGAGAGTGGGACGAACCTGCGAGGGGGTCGGTTAAATGACCACCTTGGAGGGGAAATCAGGTTTCCCCGGGATGGTTCCGTCTCCCCCGTTTTGCGAAGCCGCTTCTTCTTGCGCTCCCCCTCGGGCTGCGATGTCGGCGCGGCCCCCTCCGGGTGTCGACTGCTGGCACGCACCGCCCCGCCCCCTCGGGGAGGAGATGGGGGAGGTGTTCCTCCCAGCTTCCTCTTCCCCTGGGCGTCGGCAGGGCGGCTGCTCCCTGAGCCCCCGACGCGGGGCCCAGAAGCACCACCCCCTCCTGGGGTAGATTGTTCCCCCCGGCGGCTCTCGCCCGCGCCGTCGTGGCCCTTAGGAGTTTCCTCCTCTGAGGCCCCGACCCCCATCATAATGGTCAGAATGGAGGCGCGGTCGGGATCGCTGCAGAGGGGGAGGATTCCTTGAGGAATGAGAGACGCCTCCACGGAGCTGAGATTCAGCACCCTTTGGACCACGATCTTGAAGTCCTCGGGAGCCCAATCCCATCTGACTCCCTGGTGGGTCCGCATGTAGTCTTCGGACCCGGTGTACTCCCAGGCGCCCCGGGCGCGCCGTTGGAGCGGCGCAATCCGGCGACGGAGGTAGTCGCCGTACACCATGGCCCCTGTGAGCCCCTGGGATCGCAGGCCCGCCAGGCGGTCGAGGACGGCGTCATAGTCATCCCCCAGATCTACCGGCGCCCGCCAGCTGGAGACCTGCGCCGAGGGCTGACTTGGAAGTTGGAGGCGCGCTTCGTTGGCGAGGGGGGTGTAGAACCAGTCGCTCTTCCAGTCGTCCCACTTCTTGCGGAGGGCGCAGGGGATGTAGCGGTTCAACACCGGCCCCCGCGGCTGGAAATAGCAGCCACCAACCACCGACGGCGGCGACACCGACTGCACGGTGAAGAACCACCGGAACAACCGAAGAGATGGGCGCACCCCAATGAACATCTCGCACAGGTGCGCGAAGATGGCCAATGTCATCACCGCATTGGGGGTGAGGTGCGCCATCTGGAGATCGTAGAACTCCAGAACGTCCATAAAGAAGGAAGAAAATGGCGGAACCAGCCCCGCCATTGCGAAGGGGAGGAAGAAGACGGATCGCCCCGGGTAGTCTGGTGCCGGGCGTCCCTCGCCCAGCATCACTATCTCCCGACCGGTGGCGGATTCCGGCATGAAGCGGCGCGGCAGCCCGGCGTGCCTCTCGCTCACAATGCGGGAAGGCGGTAGTACGCTACCGTCGAGCAGAGCGGAGCCCCGTGCCATGGCGCCGGAGGTAGAGGTGATTAAAAGCGAGCGCGTGTGGCGAAGGTAGGGCGCAGCAGAGAAAGAGTTAGGGCTCAAGCGGCGAAGGCAAGAGGAATAATGGCGAAAGGAAGGGAGCAAAACTTTTCCTCGGTATTTTTATACCCTTGCCATAGCTGGGCCCGGCTCCTCATTTCTCGCGCCCACTATCTCGCTCCCTCGTTTCTCACTATCTCGCTCCCTCGTTTCTCGTGCCCACGCTTCCACTAATCCCATTCGCCCGCTTGCGGCGCATGAGGTGGATATGCGGTTGTGGCAGTCGAGATAGATCGTATCGTGCGCGCGTTAATTACGCTCGCCGGCCGAAGCGACGTTACCATATCTCCAGGCGAAGCAAATCAGCTCACCCAGATTCGTGCGCTGCTTAGGTGATGTGGCAGTCTTAAAGAGACCGCCCATTATGGACAGCCAAGTTACCATTACCGATGTGCATGGTTTGAGACCGTTGGGTTTCTGCGCAACCATGAAAACCGGTCCCACCTGTCACCAGGCTTTAGGAGTGGCGTTACGCCCGACCGCTTTCCTTGAGAAGGGCGATCGCCCTGGCATAACGCCGGGGGCTACTGTCGGTGATATGGGACCGGGGGTATCGTGACCAGAGGCTTGAGGCAGACACAATCGCCCATGCGGCCTGGCACCTTCGGGGACGTCGGGCCCGAGGGTGAGGTGTCCGCCCTCCTCCTGATTTCCCCCGAGGGGGGGTCGGGTTACTCCTGCCCCGGCCCCGAGGGCCGAGGCACCCCGACCCCTTGAGGAAGTTTGCGCCACATATATGGGATAGGTGAACACGGCAGTGCTCACCTAACCGCATTTATTGTAAGTCTGGTCAAGCGTGTCACGCTGCATGCAGCGCAGTGCAGCGCGTTCCTTTATCCGGTCTGTGACCGGTCACAGACCGGTCAGATCACGGGTTAGGTGGCGACTGGCGGTCTGACGCACGCCTTGCCCCATCCCGTCAAGACGAAAGCCTCTAGGCACTCGTCTCAAGCCAGAGCTAGCGTGTAATCTCTTAGAGATGGCACGTTAGCCCTGGTTAGATTTATACCAGGCTTCATCCCAACCATTACAGCCTACATGTTGTATGAAGAAGGGCGAACATGCAGATTGTTGAACTGACGCGTGGAGGACAAGAATGACCGGTCTGACACTGGTCATGTCGTCGGCAGACAGCCACGTTCCCACGACGCGCCTGCCTTCGGCAGAAGTGGAGGTAGGTGTGTGCCGTCCCGTCAGAAGGATGTTCGGAGGACAACCGTGCAAATCTCCGTCCATTTATGAAGAGAAGAAAAGTCCAGTTTGGAAAGAGAGGGGTGCATGTGGTATCCCCTTGAAGTATAAAAGGAGGACCTTGCCCATAGGGAAAGGGGGATGATCTTTTCCAGATTCGGAACTTAGAACAAGTGAGAGGTTGGCTCACACTTTGTAGCTCCCTCATACACAGATCCACCAAAACACAGGAGTAGGGTATTACGCTTCTCAGCGGCCCGAACCTGTATACATCGCCCGTGTCTCGCGTTTCTTCCTGGCTGGCGATCTTTCCACATACCGAGAGAGCTTGAGATTTCACCCTAAGCCCCCGGCCGAACCGGCAAAGGGGGGCCTGCGCGGTCTCCCGGTGAGGAGCCACGAGCTCCGTCAGTATTGTTTCTAGTTCTAGTTTAGTTTGTCCATCTTTGTCGATTTGTGCCGTAAATCGTCCGCCGCCGCTGCGAGAGTGCGACACTCTTTTTGTAGGTTTGTCCTAAAAATCTACCGTTTTACCCACGAAATGGGTAGTTATCTATCGTTCCATCTAGATCGGCTCCGCTAGCTAGTTTAGTTTATCAAAACCCATCTTAATTTAGCGCTTGCTAGATTAGGATGGTTGACGACTCTAGGATCACCGCAAAGCTTTAGGTGCTGCGATCGTGCTTGTCAACTTGTCACAAAAAGTTACCAACAGTCAACACATAGTAATTGTACTAACATACTTGGACATACATACCAACTTGAGCGGTTGCTGAGGAGGCTGGTTCTAGTTTTTTTTTTTTACCCAACCTCTGGTGGTCCGTTTAATTCACTCTTACTCTTTTTTTAGAGTAAATTTACCAAGCTGTTGATAACACAAAGCACCAATAGCTTGAGCAGAGCATTGTGAGCGCATACGTTTGTATTGTCTTTAAAAATAACTTGAACAATCACTGAGGACTCTGGTTCTGCTTTTTTTTTATCTAACTGCCAGTTCGATCTGTTTTTTTAAAGTAAATTTCATTTTAGTGCACCTATATTGACCAAAGTGGCATGTTGGACTAGGGGTAGATCACTATTTTCACTTAGCATCACCCACCATTGCATGTTGGACTAGGTATCTGTTAGTGATATGCCCTAGAAGCAATCATAGAGATGATTGTATCACATACTATATTTACATATTTATCCGACTTTGTTCCTTGAAATAGATAACTCATTATTGGTTATTGAATATGTGATTCTTTTATGAGACTCTTTATGTTGTGTGTTGCTATTTCTAAAGGATCCCTGATCAAATCTCATATGTGGAACAAATATATTTAGATGATCAGCACATGTATTAATTGATGATCATGTCTCATGGATCATAGCATAGAGATACAATGTGGACACATGTTAGTAGACATGTTGTTGGATAGACCCAACATGAGACACTGCAAGAGCCATATGTGTTGTGTCATCAGTGATCTCATTTAGTGTTGGTGTTGAATCCTTAGACCTGAGATTATCACGGTTCCCAACATGTGTAGTATCTTACTTAGGGGCTGCTAAACGCTACTCCGTAATTGGGTAGTTATAAAAGTAGTTTTCGGGTATGCTATGAAACATGTAGTGCGATATGAATAATCAAGATGTGATTTGCCCATCCTACGGAGAGATATCTCTGGGCCCCTCGATGCTGTAGATTATGGAAGTGCATGGCCATGCTAAAGGTGATTGAGGAGTCAATCACAAGTTATATAATCTATCAACAGGTTCGAGTGAATGATTGAGCTATTAGAGGATGGCACATATCTAGCCTTGAGCTTAATCGATATCGTGAGGCAAAGGGGTTCATACAAGTATACACTAGAGGTTCAGCCGATATGATCTTTATGTATGCCCGGTGGGTCAATACGTTCTGTTAGGGGCCGCTGTTGACGCGTGGACCGAAAAGGAGTTTTCGGGTTACAGCTGAGTATACATGAACCTACAGGGTCGCACGCTTAATGGGACGGAATAAGGGGATTGGATGGAGATTCAATATGAGCTTAATTCAGATAGGGATCCGAATAGGAGTCCTACGGGCCTTAGAAGCCCGAGTGATGGATCTTATATATTCGTGAGGGGTGTGACCGGCGGAGGCATTGCATCACGTGAGAAACCCTAGCCGTCACTTCCTTCCCCGAGCAAAACCCTAGCCGCGCGCGGGTGCTAGCACATCTGCGCGTGGCGTTCCGTCCCTGTACGTGTGGATACCGGTAGATGCGCCACTGGTTTGCGGTGCTGATCGGCGTGAGAGTACGGCGAGAAGAACGCACGAGGAGTAGAAGGTCGAGCCGGTGCGATCGACTACTTCCTCTACATCGACGCGCGCTACTTCGCGAGAATTCCTTCGACTTCTTAGCGTCTTTTTCCGCTGCGCAGCGCGTCGAGTGGTAACGATCTATGATCAAATACTTGCATGGTTCCTGGTTTACGCGATAGAAAATTTTGATTTATTCTATCGTAGCCTACGCGTATCCCAACAGTATCTAGCTAGGTTCGTTCATGTTTGAGCCATGCTAGGTAGCAGTCTCCGGCGAGACCGGCTGCCAGTGCTCGGTGTGTGGTAGCTAGGAAGCAGTCGACATGAGGGCTCCCTCGACATCCAAAAATGTACACCCGTCCATGCCCGTCCACGCCGCCAAAAATGTACACCGACATCCATACATCCAACAAAAATACTCTTTCAACAAGGGACCAATCCCTCCGCATGCATGTGGCCGCTGTGCCGTGGCGTGAGCTTGGCCATCGGCATGCAGATAACACCACTATACGTCCACTGAGGTCTGGACTTTTTGGCTATATACCTATGGACAGAGACAGGGGATGTAACCCATTTTCATTATCTAAAAAAAATATGTCCACTGAGGTCTCGACCAAGGCCCTCGCTGCATTTAACAGGTGGTCATCGCGTGTTGTCATCTGAGCATCTGGCCAATGGGCCTTGCCAACGCTGCCTCGATGGCTTCTGGAGAGTACTAAATCACCCGAGGTAGCTGCTTGGTTGTGGAGGTAGGTAGACAAGTAGTTCAATGCTATCATACGGTATTCAATCTTAGAGCATGCCATCTGCGGAAAAAAAAAAAATCTTCGGAGAGTGAAACAAAAGGACTTTAGCAGCATGGCGTCAACGCCGGCGTTGGGAGACAACGATGTGGTCCAGGTTGCCGATGACCCCCAGTATCGCTAGCTCTAGCGCCTCCAGTGCCACGAGAGAACCGAAGCAGCCCATAAGTTGGGCCAAAACACAGCACAAAGAGTAAACCCAGTCCAATCTGCAACAGATGGTAAATTAGATGGTGTTAAGTGAAAAGAGAGACCTAGCACAGTCCAATATGCCACTTTGGTCACTATTGTACCAAACTGTTGATAACACAAAGCAGTGAAAACGATTTTTTCGGTCCAATAGCTTGAGCGCTCTTTGAAGGACACCGAGCCGGAGCCACTGAGGAGGCTGTAGTCTGGTCCGGTTTTTTTATTATGGCACCAAGCTAGCTTAGCAACGAAAAATGCAGACTAATAAAACTTTCTCTCAGAGGCATGCAACTGCAGAGGTGGACCTCCCTCTGCTCAGTTACGTCGAGGTTTACCTCAACTGCAGAGGTGTGACAGGCAGGCAGGTGGAAGAAGCGAAGGTGGCATTGAGGCAGGTGGAGCGTACTCACCCCAACATTCCTGCCATTCGTGTGTTGCTAGGATGATGAATCGCTTGAAAAATGAACAAAGAGATTCTTGGTGCAAAGGTACGTGTGCAGTGGTTTTTGTTTGTTAATCATGATAAATCGATTGATTGGTCGATTCCGTTCCTATGCACGTACGCCTTCCCAGTTCAGAATCTGTAACTAATCAGCTTTGTTCTCAGTTAGCGTATTACATACTCCCTCCGTTTCGAAATGTCTGACGCCGTTGAATTTTTAGCATATGTTTGACCGTTCGTCTTATTTAAAAAATTTAAGTAATTATTAATTTTTTTTATCATTTGATTCATTGTTAAATATATTTTTTTGTAGGCATATAATTTTATATATTTCACAAAAGTTTTTGAATAAGACGAACGGTCAAACATTTCGAAACGGAGGGAGTATATTCCTCAGTTCATATCCCTCTTTCAATTTCAACTTCAGGAGGAAATGAAACGGGACAAAGATGATGATGATTTAAGTATGTTCTGACAAAGAGGTGCTCTACTTGCGCGTGCAAACATGTTTGGTTTTGTTGCTCGGGTTGCGTAATTAATTACCTGGTCTTAATTACTGGCTACTTGTTTGTTTGTGCCTGTTTGAGCTGGACAATGATGCTAGCATCCTGCCCAAGTGGAGGAGGAGGCTACGCACCAATCTTAATTACTGGCTATCTGTACTCTTTTGTCCCAATGCAATAGTATAAGTGAACGAGTTTTCCCAAACTTGTACCCTGCTGAACTCAAATATATGTCGTTTTATACTTGGGTATAAGAAATAAGAAAACTATCAAATAAAATAACTTTATTGTCTTTCAATTGTATTGCATTGGGAAAGATGAATCGCTTTGTTCAATCCATTTGTTCTTGTGAAGTCAATTTATTTCACAAGAACAATTGGATTGAACCTGATGTCAATTTATTTCACAAGAACAAATGGATTGAACAAAGCAATTCATCTTTCCCAATGCAAAGGGCATGTAGCCTAGTGGTTACAGTGACCTGAGTAGCACCCAAGTTCCTGAGTTTAAATTTTGATAGGAGCGAATTTCAGATTGGGTTATTTGAGGGCTAAGTTCCCTATTTGATAGGCTAAGTTCCTAAATTAAAATAGCTGTATATATCCGGTTGGATATAGAGGCCAGGTAAAAAAAAGTACCCTTCTCTAAAAAAAATAAAAAATAAAAAAAAGATGGTGGCAGGAGGCAGCCATCATGGCATCTGAATCTTGAGAACTAGCACTGAAGCAGTAAACCATACTCGGTTGGATATAGTGGCCGGGTAAAAAAAATACCCTTCTCTAAAAAAATAAAAAAAATGGTGGCGGGACGCAGCCATCATGGCATCTGAATCTTGAGAACCAGCACCGAAGCAGTAAACCATGCTGTGCTGCCTGCCTAGGGTGAGAACTTAGTGCCCCGACGATGTAGGATTCAGCCGAACCTCGTTAACAAATATTATGGTTTGGTATAGTCATCAAATTTGGATCTTTTATGGCATTCTTCCGTGTTTGGTAGCTAATGTCATTTTTGGGGCTTGTTTTATAACACCCACTAAGGTTCAGATGGTGCTCACAAATATATATGAGGGCAGCTACACAACGGGATACCGTTGCAACGGGATATTTTAAGTGACTCTCCCTTTTCCTTTCCTCTGTCCACGTGTGCTCCCTGGTACCTGATACCTGGTATGTCCACATGTGCTCCCTGGTACCTGATACCTGGTACCTAATACCTGTTACCTTACCGGGTACCTGGTACCTGGTACCTTTGGTACCGACTAGGTATCAACCGATACCTGATACCTCATACCTTAGGTACCGGTTGATACCTGGTACCTGGTACCTTTGGTACCGACTAGGTATCGACTGATACATGATACCCGGTGCCAAGGTACCGGGTGGCACCTAGGTATCAGCCTGATACTTGTGGGGTATCAGAGGGTGCCGTCAAAAAGAGGAGGAGACGTGGGGGAGGGAGGGCCGCAACGGCGGAGGATAGCGTCGAGGAGGCACGGAGAGTTGAGGGTCGAGGCCCGAGCCAGAGAGCGTGAGAAGTCTCGAGGAGGAGCCGAGGAGGAGGTTGACGGCCATACCTGTTGCAAGTCGGCGCAGGCTGCCAGCGTCCATCCCGGAGGTGCAAAACGGCAGGCCGCAGCGGGGACGACGGTGACGCCGAGGCCGAGGGCGAGGACAAGGGGAGCTCCCGCTTCTTCCTTCCCCGGGGCAACGACTCCCCAGCGCACACCCGACCGACGAGGGCGGCGAGCCAGAGCGGCGCAGCAAGGGGAGGCGAGCTCGAGGGCGACCCCGCTGAGGGTTGGCCGACCTCGCCGACGCAGTGCTGTCGTCGTCCTCCTAGCCGCCGGAGACGACGACGACGACCCCATCCTCCCGGCCAGCTTCGTCTCCGCTTGGCCTTCTTCACAGTGAGAGAGAGAGAGGAGGGGAGTGAGGTGAGAGAGATGGGGATTGCGTCGCGTGGATGAGGATGTGGGTAGTCGGATGGATAATGTTGAAGAACTATCCCGACACCACGGGATACCAGGGAGTAGATTTTCTCATATATTATCTCTTGTGTATACGATAAGTGGAGTTTCAATAAAAAATAAGATTAGGGACATATCGACGGTGTCCATAACCTTGATATAAAAAATAGCTGCTTATTAAGCAAATAGCTTTTCCAGTTGTTTAATGGTGCAGGCCTATGGCAAGACCTTTTGCGAAATAAATACTTAAAGGGTAAACCTCTTTCTGGTATGTCCAGCAAGATAGGTATTTCTCAGTTCTGGGTCGGTTTAATGAAAGTCAAAGACCAATTTTTTAGATTTGGTTCTTTTAGATGTGGCAATGGGACAAATATAAGATTTTGGGAAGACACGTGGTTGGGATCGCGTGCTTTCAAAGATCAATACCCTACATTATATAATGTGGCTCGAAAGAAACAGTCTACTGTGGCAGAGGTCATGAGCACAACGCCGCTAAATATCTCTTTTATAAGAGCTATTGTTGGCCAAAAGCTAATCAAGTGGAATGATTTGATCCTCAGGCTAGCTAATATAACTCTGTCAAATGAAAAGGATTGCTTTGTATGGTCACTCCATAAGAATGGTCAATTTTCCGTCAAATCTATGTATGCCGCGATCATGAACTGTAATGTTCGGATAGAAAGAGAATTCTGTGGGACTTGAAAATTCTACTAAAGATCAAGATCTTTATGTGGTTTCTTCACAAGAAAGTAATTCTAACGAAAGATAACCTGGCTAAAAGAAAATGGGGGGGGGGGAGACAAACATTGTTCTTTCCGCTATGCACAAGAGATAATCCAACATCTTTTCTTTAAGTGTCATGTCGCTCAGTTTGTTTGGAGATGTGTATTTTTTGCTTTTAATATCCCCCCACCCCGTAACGCCAAAAACATTTTCAGTAATTGGCTTAGATGGGTATCTAGGTCTATTAAGAAGATGATTCTAATTTGAGCTAGTGTTGTATGTTGGTCAATTTGATGTTGTAGCAATGATAAAGTTTTTAATGGTAAACAATTATCTAACCCTATGCAGGTTATCTTCATGTCTTCCTACTGGCTCCACTTTTGGTCTACAATGCTACCACAGGAGGAGTAGGATACTATGCACAATGGTGCTACACTCTTGGAATCGGTAGCCAAGGGTCTCTTATTCCACTATGGGTGGTGTAGTTCCATAAGAATTGCTAGCTAAAATATTTTATGTGGTTTAACGTTAGTTAATAACAAAGGGGAGTTGGGGATTTGTCCCATCACCTTATTTCTCATTTTGATTTACTTTTATCTTACATTTTTATTACTATTAAACTTATGGCTGTGTGTCTTGTAACAGAAGCCGGAAATGTAATCACTACTACAAAAAACCCTATTATTGCCGGTTGAGAACTGGCAATAGGTGTCGGTTTTCCGTCCGACACCAATTGGTCGGCACCTATTACTAGGTGTGGCACCTATTGCCAGTTCTCAACCGGCACCTTTATGTCTGCACGAGCCAAAAAAAAAACTGGCTCGAATCGAGCCAAATCCAGAACCCTCCACATCCTCACATCCAAAATCAAAAGCCTAATCACACAGCAATAACAACAACAATGCATAGAGAAGCTCCCGATTTCACCCAAAAATATGAGCATCAAGAACTCTAAGAACATGGGCATCATCACAACCACAACCACAACCACAAATTTGTTTAAACACAAACACGAACACGCCGTCGCCGCACGCCGCTGCTGCCTCCCGTCCCGTCGCCGCATGCCGGGCGGCCGGATCTGGCAGAGGTCGTGGCCGCCGCTGCCGCCTCCCCTCCCACCGCCGCCGCACACCGGCCGCTACCTCCCCTCCCACCGCCGCACGGCGGGCGGCCGGATCTGGCAGAGGGGAGGTCGCGGCCGCCTCCGCCCTTCCCGCCGCCCCCGCACGCCGCTGCCGCCTCCACCTCCCCTCCCGCAGAAGCCGCACGCCGCTGCTGCCTCCCCTCGCGCCGCCGCACGCCGGGCGGCCGGATCTGGTGGAGGGGAGGCCAGATCCGGCCAAAGACCCACCGGATCCGCCGCCTCACCATGCGCCGCCAGTCAGGAGGGGGCAGAGGGGGAGGGGAAGGAGCCCGCCGCCGCTGCTCACTGGCTGCGAGATCCCGCCGCCGGGCAGCCCGCCGCCACCCTGCCTCCGCCAAGCGCTGCGAGAGAGAGAGGGGAGGGAGATCGAGAGACTCGAGAGAGAGGGAGAAATCGAGAAGCCAGGGGAGGGAGTGGATAAGGACAATAGATATATCGTGGCCGGCCGGGTGCGGTGCGCATTTGTCTCGGCTTGGCTCGATCGATCGGCTCAAAAGCTATACCGGCATGTTGGTCCTATAATTAACCGATACCTATAATATATTAAAAAAACCGGCACCTATACTATAGGTGCCGGTTCTAGCATGGTTAAAGGTGCCGGTTCTATACTTTTCCATTGCTGGGAGGTGGGAAAAGCTCAATAAGTGCCGGTTTTAAATGGACTGGCACCTGTGAGCCGGTCCCTATGAGGGTTTTTTAGTAGTGAATCCATTTCCATTATCTAAAATAAGGGACATATCGATGGCTTCCATCTGTGCTGCATATGTGTTTGCTGCGTAATCAGAAAAAAAATACAATAAAGTCACTCACCTGCACAACTCATCACATAAAAGTCCCTTGATGCAGATAATCGAGTGTTACTTATGTGAGACTCGTTAAGGTGGTGTTTGGATCCAGGGACTTAACTTTAGTCCCTCTATTTAGACACTAATTTAGAGTATTAAATATAGACTAATTACATAAATGAAAGCTAATTCGCGTGACAAATTTTTTAAGCCTAATTAATCCATAATTAGAGAATGTTTACTGTAGCATCACATAGGCTAATCATGGATTAATTAGGCTCAATAGATTCGTCTCGCGAATTAGTCCAAGATTATGGATGGGTTTTATTAATAATCTACGTTTAATATTTTTAATTAATTTTCAAACATCCGATGTGATAGGGACTTAAAAGTTTTAGTCCCATCTAAACAGGGTCTAAGTAGTTCTATGAAACCCGTGAATAATGTCCATTCAGAATCATCTAATAATGCGGCCAATAAAGACATTGATTAAAGGAATCTTTGTGACCCCCACATTGGCCCCTAAGAGCAAGTATAATAGCACTACCTCCGTCCCAAAATAAGTGCAGTTTTACACTATTCACGTTCAACGTTTGACCGTCCATCTTATTTGAAAAATTTGTGAAAAAATTAAAAACATTTAGTCACACATAAAGTACCATTCATGTTTTATCATCTAATAGCAATAAAAATACTAATCATAAAAAATTTTCAAATAAGACGGACGGTCAAACGTTGAACATGAATAGTGCAAAACTGCACTTATTTTGGGACGGAGGGAGTAGGCTATAAGCCGGCTAAATGCTGAGTTGTAGGAAAGAAGAGAGGAGAGAGAGAAGAAGCGGGCTGTAAACTAACAGCCGGCTTGGACACAAGAAGCAAGAAACTCTGTGAGAGAGATAAGTGAGCCCTGTATTAATTGTCAAAAGCTAACTATTATATGGGTAGGCTGAGAGAAGGCTATAAAGAACCTTATAGCCAGCATGTCGTCTATATTATTAACCTTGCTCTAATTAAAGAAAAACAATTGCAATAACTACCACCAGCTCTATTAATTAATCTCCTCTCCTCTTCTCCTCTTCTACCAGGGACATCCCCTGCGACCTTCAGCGCGGCGGCCTTGGCTTTGGCAAGCTGCGGCGGTGGCCTAGGCAGCGGAGAGCTCGAGCTCGGCCTCCAGCCGTCCAGCGTGCGGCAGCGGCGGCCTTTGGCGAGCAACGACGGCCTCGGCCCCGGCCTCCAGCGAGCAGCTAGCGGCAGTGGTGCGATGTGATTCGTGTTCTTCGAGTGTACTGTATGTTCTTCGATTTGACTCTTTTTGTTCAGGTTGAGAGTTCTGTTGTTACGACCACTATGTTTCTGTTTGATCTAATATGCCACACGGGTTAGATTCGTTATATTATTTTTAATAAATTTGATTGTATTCTGTAATTTAAATTTTGTGATTCGAGCTTTATTCATTGACTCTGAGCCGGCTCATCATTGCCGAAAGTGTTGTGCCGGTTGGGAACCGGCACAGATGAGGAATTCTAACTGGCACAGATGGAGCTTTGTGTACCAGTGACCTGCAAGTTATCCCCGCCATCACCACTCTCTCTAGCTACCCCAACCAGCAGCTGCCTGTGCATGAAGCCCACCACCGCCGCCGTTCCCTCATTTCCCTAAGACTTTAAGGTGCCCAGCCATCCCTGTTGAACTATAAAGCTTCAAAGAGCAGCAAGCAGAGGATACACACACCAGAGTACCTGATAGGGATGCAAGTGGGCAAGCCCACTACCCGTATAAAAACTCGCTTGCGAGTTCAGTTTTCAACTTTTTATATGATAGTATAAAATTTAGAAGAAAATATGAACTAGAAGTGGGATAAGCGGCAAAACAAAAATCCAGCTTACCCACCCGGCTTGCATCCCTAGTACATGATACCTGTAATTGCGCTTCCGGCTTCTCTCTTTAATAGTTTCAGCAGTCTCAACATTTATTCAGTGCTATGGCTATATGTTTTTTCTTATTTCTTTTAAATTTACCCCTTATCTGTGAACATGATATGGCTGGCTCTTATGCCAAAATTTTGGATTCTTAAATCTTAATGAAGGATGCACGTTTCTACAAGACAAACTCCATCAACCTCTAACTCATGTGTTTCATATGTTTTCCATTTTACCAGGGCTTGTTGGGATATCAAATGATGAAGCTATGGGATTTGTGATGCGGTTATTGCAAATAGAGATTGTAAAAGCAGCTCACTGTTATAGTTAACATCATCTCATTATCGTTTTATTTGGAAAATCAACAAACGGAGAGAGGGGCGCACTGAACCATTCAAAATGGAGTTCACCACAGGGGCATTGGGCACGCTACTTCCCAAGTTAGGCAAGCTCCTCAAGGAAGAGTATGACTTGCAAAAGAGTGTAAAGGAGGGAATCATATTCCTGAAGACTGAGCTTGAGAGCATACAAGCAGCCCTAGAGAAGGTCTCAAAGGTGCAGCTAGACCAGCTAGACAAGCAAATCAAGATATGGGCTAGAGACGTGAGGGAGTTGTCCTACGACATTGAGGACAACATCGATACCTTTATGTTGCATATCAATGACATTGAGCCAAATAAGAAATATAACTTCACATGGTTAATTGATAAGTGCCAGAAGTCATTGTCCAAGGTAAAGATCCGCCATAAAATAGCCAATGACATCAAAGATATCAAGCGCCAAGTCATGGAGGTGATGGAACGGCACAAAAGATACATGATTGATGATATTGCAACTAAGCTTCCAACAACTATTGACCCTCGCATATTGACATTATATGAGAAGGTCACCAAGCTTGTTGGCATTGATAAGGCAAGTAATGATCTAATAAAAATGTTGTCTGTGGGGGACGCGGTGTCCGAGACCATGCTCAAAATGGTCTCTGTTGTTGGATTTGGAGGATTGGGCAAGACAACTCTTGCCAAAGTAGTGCTCGACAAGCTTAAAGTGCAATTTGATTGTTTTGGTTTTATTCCGGTTGGACAGAACCCTGACATCAAGAAAGTTCTCAAGGACATCTTAATTGAAGTTAATAAGGACAGGTATATGGTACTTGATGTATCAACGCTAAGTGAAAGGCATATGATTGATGAACTCCGAGAATATCTTGGAAATAGAAGGTATTTATGCAGTACCACCAAATTAGTTGTTCTTCATGACAATCTTATGCTGATGGGAGTTTTATTAGCTACTAGCTGAAAAGTATTTTATAAGTTTCTAGTTGCAGTAGTTTGTACATTAAGTAAATCTGTATTGGTCTTATGTAGACATTTATCCATATGCCCTTACTTTTAATGCATTTTATATATTATAAATGGTAGATGTATATGTTTAAATGATGTGGAGATAATGATTTAACATTGCTTGCATATTGAGTTCTAAAAATATATCAAAATTGTAAATGATACGTCATATTTGCATGATGTTTAAAATACTCTATGTAATAATTGCTAGTGGATGATGATGTGGCACACTTATATGTCGAGCTTTAGGACTTAGTGGGCATCAACTTTATAGTAAGATGAGTCTCCTTTAAAAACCTTTAGCTTCTAGCGTTACATGAGAGAAACATAAAATGCAAAGAATTCTAGTGTTTATTGCAGAGGAAGAGAAGATATATTTTACCATCTAACATCCAACTCGATCCAAAATGTACTGATGATTCATAAACTTCTAGAGTAATAAAATGATAATTCACATATACATATTTGTTTTAGGCACTCAAATTGACTCGATTTGAGACTGAAAAAATGATATTGAACTAGTGATTTATTCCCCATATTGAACAACTTGTGTTGACGATTGTTTATGCCACTTTGGATCCTTGATACTCATATGTCTTAGTTACAGAGATATACACTATATTGTTTTACTAATCCGTTCCCCTTTTTTTCCATTGTGGATAGGTACTTGATTGTTGTTGATGACATATGGGAGACATCAACATGGAATATTATTAAATGTGCTTTTCTAGATAATAATTGTGGAAGTAGAGTGATTGCAACAACTCGTATTTCTAATGTTGCTAGTGAAATTACAGAAGAATTTGGTGATGTTTACAGCATGGCGCCACTTTCTGATGATAACTCAAAAAAGTTGTTCTATAGCAGAATATCTCGTGCTGATTGCAACAGTCCTACTAATAATCAGTTGGTTGAGGAAACTGAAAAGATCTTAAAGAAATGTGGCGGTGTACCACTTTCTATAATTACAATGGCTAGTTTATTAGTTCATAAACCAATGGAGGATTGGTCTAAAGTGTATGAATCTATTGGTTTTGGGGTTGCAGATCAAAATGAGGTAGTTCAGAATACGAGGAAGATATTGTCTTTTAGCTACTACGATTTGCCTTCACACCTAAAGACTTGTATGCTTCACCTAAGCATATATCCAGAAGATAGTTTGATTGAGAAGGATGGTTTGATATGGAAGTGGGTAGCTGAAGGTTTTGTCCATGAGGAACAAGGGAAGACGTTATTTGAGGTCGGTGAGAGATACTTCATGCAGCTTATAAATAAAAGCATGATTCAACCAATGGAGAGATACGGTATTGTGAACGGGTGTCGTGTCCATGACATGGTGCTAGATCTCATTTGCATCCTGGCAACCAAAGAAAACTTTGTAAAGATATTGGACAGGGTACATGTGGATCCCAGCTCTTCTTCACAAAGCTACACAGTCCGTAGGATAGCATTGCACAAGAGATGGAACCAAGAAAGACTAGACGCCGGCATGACACGACTGAGGTCATTTAATGCCATGGAGTGTTCTATTAGTGTGATGCCCTCACTTATTAGCTTTCGAGTTCTACGTGTGCTAGCACTGGAAAGATGTAATGTCACAGGAGGATGTTGCCTCAAGCATCTTGGAAAGCTGCTTCATTTGAGGTACCTTGGACTTAGGTACACACGTGTTGCTGAAATCCCAAGCGAAATAGGTGATCTCGTACACCTACAGGTACTGGATGTCCTGGACACCTGGTTGGTGACACTACCAGTCACCATTGGAAACCTAAGAAGGCTAATGCGCCTATACATCAACATTAGAAGAAGAGCTCTTACCAGTGTTGGGAGCCTGACGTCACTGCAAGATCTGTCTCTCGGTACTGTATCCGATGACAGCTGCCCAAACTTCATTGCAGAGGTGTGGCAAATTGACGGATCTGAGGAGGATTAAGATTAATTGGTCCAAGAAAACAGACGAGGGCTCGCTAGAGGCACTGGTGGAGTCCTTGCGCATCCTACACAAGTTACAGAACCTGGAGATCTGGTTCCCTATCCCGCTGGTTGAGTACCCAGTGATGAGTGGCTGGGAAGGTTGGGAGCCTGCGCGGCAACTCCGACAGTTCTGTATACACAACGTGGACCTGCCTCGGCTGCCGGCATGGGTGAACTCCATGTGTGTCCCGCACCTCTCCCACCTGGACCTTCGAGTTGTAGGCATGGAGACACGAGACCTGGACGTCCTTGCAATGATGCCGGCACTCTGCTTCCTCCGCATAGACGTCAAGGAGAGATTTTCGTGGACAGTCGGTGGCGGCGGATCATTCCCAAACCTGAGATACTGCGACACGAACATAGAACTCACCTTCCTTCAAGGAGCGATGCCGATGCTTCTGGATGTTGTTTTGATCGTGCGCGGATCTAGGGATGATCCTGCTAACAATGTTGGCTTGGGGAATCTCCCACTGCTCAAGAAAGTCCTTATTCTGCTCAATTGCGAAGGTGAGACGGCCAAGCAGGTTGAAGAAGTGGTGGTGGCATGGGAGCATACCGTCCATGCTCACCCCAACCGTCCAGTCATTTCTGTGCACCGATTTGGGGAGGTATGATTGGTTTCCTTAACCACTATTAATTGATTGATTAGTTAATATCTAGTACAGGGCCTTCTCAGTTTTAATTTTCCTCTCAAAAATTGCTAACTGATAAGCTTCTTTCTCGGTTAGCCTTTTATATTCCTCAATTTGTACCTGTCTCTTAATTTCAATTTTCAGTTCTTGATGAAAAAAGATGATGGTGATGATGAGGAGGAGATTTTAGCTACGTATGAAGTTGATGGAAGTGATCATGAGGAGGTATTAGAGCAGGTACAATAGCTAGCAGGTTCTACACCGGCGATAAAAAGCTACATAAGCTGCAACGATGAGTTGGCGGAGAAAAGGTACGAGAGGAAGAGTCCCACTCCGGTACTTTCTACTTGTAGTAGAAATTAATCCGAACCGTTGATCATATTTAATCGTAGGGTTGAGATGTAGTTCTACTCCCACCAGATTTTATAGGAGTAGAAATATGGAGGGGTATATATGTCTAGAGGTAAAAATTCGAGTATGGATATTATCGTAATTTGTCTTTATGTAACTCTTCACCCTCCCTCTATCCCTCTATCCTATGTTAATCGACGACGTCATTCCCCATCATCCCTCTCTGTCGCCAGTTCCCCTCCATCCCCGACTCCGTCGCCGTCCATCTCCCTCGTCGCCTCTAGCGCCATCGGCATCTCCTTCCCCTCCAGCGCCGTCGCCTCACCCGGCCTCACCGCCTTCTCCGCCTCCTCCGTCGCCGTCTGTCTTCCCCGCCTGCGTCGCCTTCTCCGCCCCCCTCCGTCACTGTCCGCCTCCCCCGCCCTCGCCGCCTCCGTCGCCTCCTTCATCGCCGTCCGTCTCCCCCGGCCGCGTCGCCTTCTCCGCGCCCCTCCGTCGCCGTCCGTCTCCCCCGCCCTCGCCGCCTTCTCCGCTCCCTCCGTCGCCGTCCGTCTTCTGGCTTATTTATGCTCAAGTGTATGGAGCACTGGAATGGGGATCGGCTGGACAAAGGTTTTACACAGGAACGAATTGATGGGTTTAGAACGAAGCGATAGTGGCAGTCTAATAGTTCACTCTTGTCAATGATATAAGATGACAGATGAGTAGTTAGACATTTAGATGATTTTAATCAAACTCTGGTATGGGATGTTTTTAATGAGTAGTTAGACTTATTTTTTTATTGTTCTTATTTATAACAATTGCAATCAACATACTGTTGCACATAAAGCTCTGATGCCCATCCAACCTGGTCTGGTCCTGTGATATGTGTAGGCAGAAAAGATGTTCTTGAGATATGTCAGAATATTTGTCCAAGGCAATCAGGCCAAACAGAACTGAGGGCAGCAATAATCTTCTGTTATTTGTCAAACAGCAGAGTTCTGGAGATAGGACGGAATCAGAAATCATCATGGATATATTTTCCTGGTCCATAAAGCAAAGCTACAGAATGGGGATTTCAGACCTTCAATGATCATCATGTCAGTGCCATCTGACTCAGGAATTGGCAAATAGCCATTCATGGATGGAGCAACACAGGAGTAGCTATGGCGTCGCACTCGCGACAGGAACAGATCGATCATACGAGTTAATTTAAAAGGAGAGGTTACATCGTTTTAAAATTATTCGCAACAATTCGTTGACAAAAAGAATTTTGTAGAACCAAGGCTAATCACTAGCAGGCTATTACATTGTAGGACCCCCAAGCCATGTACAAAAAGAATCTGGAAAAGAATAGTTCATTAGCTAGGTCTTTTGTTCTCTTGTCGGCAATTGAATCTGTACATGCTGTTGTATAGGTTATTGACTTGAGATCTAGACTTGGCAAAACATCCCGAAAAAATATTTGATGTATTGCAGCTGTATCTTGATCATTCTCGTGTGTAGAACAGCACATAAGCAGCAGGTGTCTTTATACTGTCTTCAGTTATAGGTCTCACACACTCATCATCAAACTTGTACCATCCCTTCCCTTCTTCATGATGTAGAAACCAACCAGCCTTGCTCGTTATCAAGACATTGAAAAAGATAGTCTCAAGCTTATTTCTTGTGAATTGGGTGTACGAGAACCTTTTGAGATGAATGACCAGAACTTCCGGTAGCCTCCACAGATCTAATTTCTTCATCGCTTGTTGATGCTTTTTGCAGCATGGGCAGTACCTGAATGCAAAGCAGAGAAAAAAGTGATTATCAGTTATGCAACAACAGTAAATTCAGAATCCAAAGCAAGCCACGTATTGAGGTAATATTTCCACATCATACATACGCACATCACCCTATTTTGGTTAACAAAAGAAATGAAGATTGCAAAGAAGGCTATTCAATAAGCAGTGAAGCCATAATATCCAAAAGGAACACTAC
This sequence comes from Oryza sativa Japonica Group, assembly GCF_034140825.1. NCBI lineage: Eukaryota > Viridiplantae > Streptophyta > Magnoliopsida > Poales > Poaceae > Oryza > Oryza sativa. Next base: position 24,365,983 of record NC_089045.1, read on the forward strand.
ATACTTCAGGCTTATCGAGAAGAATTTAACCATGCATACACACAGCACCATAGCACAAGGTTAAGGCTAAATCAGAGAATACAACAACCAGATGCGATGATGCGGTGCCTGCGAGTCGGGAGCTTTTGCGTCGGACCTGACGCTGGCAGCGCCGACGGCAATTTTCGCCGCGCCGCCACCTGCGATGACTGATGCGGTGCCTGCGTTAGGGGCTTTCGGGGGGGGGGTGGTCGGGTCGGCAAGCCGCCGGTGGAGTAGATGGGCGGGCGGAGCGGCGGCGGAGGTGGGGGCCGGAGGAGGAGGTCCGCCAGTGATCCGGATCTAGAGCCGACGGCGATTTTCGCCGCGCCGCCGCCTGCTATGACTGAAGCGGTGCCTGCGTCGGGGGCGCGGGCGATATGCCTTTTGTCGGACCTAAGGCGAAAAGATGAGAAAAAGAAATAATCCCATGCCAAAATTAACCCTGACCTGTATTAAGAGATTACTAATCTACCTTTTAAAATAAACGGTCGAGATTAATTCTACTTGCAGTAGAATACTCCAAGTAAAATGCACTGGAGCGTTACTTGAGAGAGAAAAGATGAGCGGATAAAATTGTAGCTTGCAGTAAGTGATACTATTAAACTTGCTCATATAGCACCTTCCCGCAGTGTGCACATATACTACTCGATCCTGCCTGCATAATTAATTTATTAGCTACTGGTCTGTTTCCATGTTCCAGCCAACGAACACAAAACAATGAAAGCATTCCTAGATAGAGATGCAAACAGGCCGACCCACGAATCTACTTATATGTTAAATAAGTAAAGAGTAATTCGTGAGTTTTTATGTCATGGCTTAGTTTGCCGCGTCGTAGAGATGTAGGTGGATTAACCCATAAATCTATTTATAGGTCAAATTAGTAGATAACCCGCGAGTCAACCCACGAGTTACTCACTAATTTTACCTATAAGTGGGTTCGTGGGTTGGCCCTTTTGCATCCCTATTAATCTCAGGTCTCATATGGTAAGTGGTGACCAGCTAGTTTCCTCTGATCGATTCGAAGCAGGATGGTCAGTGCTAGCCAACATTGACAACACAACACATAGCATCACAAATTTACACATAGCATTCCTTTTTTCATTCGGAACTTTTTTCATTCTTTCCTGCTCGTTCTTGTTTTCTATATTTTTTTTCTACTCTATTCCATGGAATTGTTGCTTGTTGATTCGCTACAAAAATTTACTGCCAAGCTAGAGGATTGTGTTACATCGAGTAGTCTTTGCAAGTTCGCTTTGTGTGAAAATGGGCCCAATAAGATAAACAAGCTAGGATCGCAACCTCAGACTCACTTCCATCGGGTCAATTGTCAAGTCAACCCGTCAACAAGCTAAGCTACCTGCAAAAGAAACGTTGCATTATTTATTGGCTGTTCTATTGGACCCCTTATATTTTTTTCCAGAAAGCCGAACGGTGTTGATGCGTCATAGATAAATGCGTCAGTGCTTACGTGGATGTCACGTACTCCCTATGTCTTTGTTCACTTTTTTGCAAAGATTAACAAAGTAGTAAAAGTATAAGTGATGACATAAAAGATGATAAGAGATAGAATAAAAACTAATAAAAAATTAATAGGGATTAAACTAGTAGAAAAATGGATAGGTAAAGGATTAAAGGTGGGGAATAAAATAAAGATTATGCTTTGAAGACTAAAATCCCTTATATTATGAGATGGAGAGAGTATGACAAAAAAAAAAACTTTATCACACCTCTAGATCTCCTAATTAGAATGCATAAGTCTTTCTTTTAAATAATATGTTGTGCTAACTAGTCATAATTAATGTTCGATTCCACATGCTTTTTTCTTTTTTAATGCATTTTGCATATAATTTTATTTGCGATGTCAATACATGTAGTGGGTTGGAGCTCGTTTAAATATGCATGACATCCATAACAAGTTCAGGATCCAAAAATATATTTCGAGAGTTCACTAAACTAGATGATACATACGCACAAGTTTAGATACCACTCGTAAATAGATACATACAGCCAAAACCATGAAAACATAACTTACTATTAATTGTATGGAAAATATTAATGTTTGATATATATGCAAAATGAGTTTGGAAGAGTTGTAGAAAATGTACTTTTGTTTAATTATAATTTCGAATTTATGAATAAAAAACAGAATAATCCAATCATGTTAATAAATTAAGCTAGACAGTGTGCTATACCGCGCGCGGCGCGATCCACGTAAGAAAGTCACCAAACTACACACCACACCAAATAAAGTTGATCGGTGCTGCTAATAGTAAAGCTTTACTCCACTCCTTTATGTATGGCTCCTATATCTATGAGAACCTAAATTATTGTGCATACTCTCTTATCTAACCGTGGGCAAAAAAAGTCAATTGCAGAGTCATTTTTTATTTCGGGAAGTGTCAAATAAAATTGATCACCTATAGCTAGCTAGTAGCTAGTGCCGCACTGCCGCTATAAAAACACTTTTGTTTTTCGTTAAAGGCATATATTTTGCGACCCCAAGTGACCCTCCCAAAGACCAAAGAAACAAAAGAAAAAAAAAACGCGATACCGCTCTATCAATAATATCTCTCTTCCTCCTTGTATATATCTCAACTTACGTTAATCATATCCTTCCACACACCAGCTAAGCAGCAAGCTCTCACTGCACTCACCGCATCGATCTCTACTCGATACACAGCAGCAGCAGCAGCCGCCTAAACCCCCATTAGCTAGCTGCATGCCTCAGCGAGCCATGGAGTCGCCTCCAATCCCCTCTTGAGACAAGCTGTGCCAAGGGCAACGAGTACAAGCCGGAGCTATTGGGCTCTCTACTTTTCAAGGTCAGCTACATCCAATTCAAGGAGACCTTTCTGCACAATATTATACTACCAGTAGAATTAAGGGTAAATTCGTAATTTACTAACATAGTTATTAGGGGTAAATTTGTTACTTACCTTTTTTTTAAGTTGTACAAAGCAAATTAAGAGCTTGCATGGGCTTTATGTGAATTTGTGATTATGAGAGTTTGCAGCAATTAAGTTGGATCGCAAAAAACTGTTGTTCTTTACATATATTGATTCAATTTAGCTAGTGTAAAAACCTGATTTAGTTTGGTACGATATATATAGCTAGCTGAAATATTTTCTAATTTTTTGTGCTTCTCATTGAACTGAAGATATAGTGATGCAACTACTGCGAATGGAGATTTGAAAGCAGTTGATGAGTTATCAATCTACGCCACATCATCATAAGAAACGTGCAGAGAGGGAAAGTGAATTATCAAATGGAGTTGGCCACTGGAGCGATAGGTGCAGTCCTCCCCAAGTTGGGCAAGCTGCTAAAGGAGGAGTATGACCTGCATAATAGTGTGAAAGAGGGGATAAAGTTCCTGAAGGCCGAGCTCGAGTACATGCAACCTGCTCTTAAGAAGGTGTCGAATGTTCCACGAGACCAGCTTGACGAACAAGTCAAGATCTGGGCTAAGGATGTTAGAGAGCTATCGTACAGCATCGAGGACATCATTGACACCTTCATGCTACAGGTGGATGCACTTGAGCCACCCAAGAATAACATCTTCACATGGTTAATCAATAAATGCCACAAGTTGTCCCAGCTAATGATCCACCACAAAATAGGCAATGACATTAAAAGTGTTGAGAACCAAGTCAAGGAGGTGACCGAAAGATACGATAGATATAGGATTGATAGTATTGATGCTAAGCCTCCAATATTTATTGACCCTCGTATCTTGGGACTGTACGAGAAGGTCACCAATCTTGTTGGTGTTGACAAGGCCAGTGAAGATCTAATCAGGATGTTGTTTGTAGGAAGTGATGCATCCAAGATGCTTAAGATTGTATCTGTTCTTGGATTAGGAGGTTTGGGCAAGACAACTCTTGCAAAATTCGTGTTTGACAATCTGAAAGTGCAATTTCAGTGTTTTGCTTTTATTTCGGTTGGTCAGAAACCTGCTGACATCAAGAACGTTCTCAAGCACATCCTGATTGGACTTGACAAACACAAGTACATGGAACTCGATACATCCCAACTAAGTGAAAGTTATTTAACTGATGAGGTCCGTGAATATCTGGATAACAAGAGGTATGTATGCCAGAACCCATCAAATTAATTAATTGATGTACATTAATTATCAGTGTTTACTGATGATTTATTGTGTCTGCTACTAGAAGATCAATTGTTTGTATTAGCAGATCGATGCTACAAGGGTACATTATCTAATATGTATTGGTGTTATATAGATATTTGTCTCTCTCTTTTTTTACATTTATTTGAAACCCCTCAATTTAACCCAAAAAAATTTAACAGTTGACAAAAAAATTAAGGGAAAATGCTAGGAATTTTGATGTGAGTTAGAGAAAAGTTCTTGACCACCTGAAATACTAGCTAGATGTATTGTGTACGTGGCTTTATCTTATCCACTGGCCAGGGACCAATTAGATTTGAAACATATACTCCCTCCGTCAAGAGTACTTTGTGGTAAACATACAATCATTTATGACCATCTCCATGTCAATTTCTTCTTATATTTTTAGGAGTACATGATTAGAAGTAGCAAGGATCAAAAATGTGTTTTTGGAGAGCATATCATGTATTACTATAAGTGACAAGTGAAAAACAACAGAGAGGGCATATATATATAGTTTAGAGAAATATCAATACAACATTTGTATGTTCCCAAATCTATTAGAACTTCTAATAAGATCTATTTGGATAAACAGATTTTTAAATACTTCAGATGAAGAAAATACTATATAAAAGTTGTAGAGAGCTTGATGAGATCAACAACTCCATAGTTGAGTAATATAAAGTGTTAAATACAAATTACAAGTTTTTGACGAATGGAGTAAAGAATAGCATGTGTTGTTGAAGTAAGAAGTGCTTTGAGGCAGTAGCGTAGCTAGGATTTAAAGTAAATGTGGTCCATCTATATGAAGTATGTCAATTAAAAGGGTGATCCGCTATACAAATTTTATTATATTAACTAGCACATATACTATAATTTCAAATTTTTAGGTGTGGTCCATGGACCACGGTGCCACCTAGCTTGCTACGCCACTGCTTTGAGGTGATATGGTAAGGAAGCTATGTGTAGAGAGATGTCAAGTTCAAATCCTATATACGACACACAGCCTAATTTCACGCCAAAAATCACACATGACTTTCTTTTCTTCACCTAAAAAAAAATTCAAAATGCAGGAATACATTTCGGCAGGTAGTTGCGTTAATTTAGTCATGGGTGGATGGGCTAAAAGCACGTGGCAATGCTGATTTATCCGCATGCAGAAAATGTTTTCATGGTAGTAATAATACAAAAGTAAATAAAATTACATAATATATATTAATACAGTTCATAGTTAGGCACATTTCTCACACGTTTAAAGAGATCTCAGCAACCTGCTCCCTGGCCGTTGGATTAAAATCTAATGGCTAGTGGGTTGTCTTCAAGCTCTAGCAACAGAGACCATGAGAGCCAAGAGAGAGTGAGGGAGGGGAAGCCCGGAAGGTGGCAGAAAGAACATACTACGATGGCGCGACGACAATATATAACTTCAGCACTAAGTTTAGAGTTTAGCATTTTGTGGTAGGTGCTGGGTGGGAGGGAGCCTAGTAGAGGAGGAATAGGTGGGTTTCCCTGGGCCTAGAGATATGGCCTTGGGCGCCCGCGACCGGTGGTGGGCGGTGGTGCTAGGTTGGATTCCCATGCACTGCTGGAGAAAGGCTCTTTAGTCCCGGTTTGCAACTCCCTTTAGTCCTGAGTTGCAAACCGGGATTAAAGATGACTATCTAACCGGGACTAAAGATGGTAACGCCACGTGGCTAACGCTTTCATCTTTAGTCTCGGTTGTTGCCAACCGGGACTAGGGTTTTCTTTTTCCCCTTTCTTTCATTTTTTTTGTTGTTCTGCATATCTCAGCCTGACATCCCAAAATTGTTACAATAACAAAATATCATCTCCCGATATCCCAAATCATCCACAACAACAAAATGATCCTCAAGTTACAGATCGAATGAACAAATTATCCTCAACAAAAAAGCATCCACAAATTAAGAGGAAAAAAAAAGGAAATAAAAAAATCCGCCCGCGCCGCGCCCAGCCAGCCGTCTGCCACCCGCCCGGCTCGCTGCGCCACCGCCGCCTGGCCGCCTCCCCTCTCAGATCCAGCGGAGGGGAGGCCGTCTGCCACCTGCCCGCTTCCTCTTGCACCGCCACCCACTATACTGCTGAGTGTCCACTAGAGGAGAGAGGAGCGCGGGGAGGAAAGAGAGATAGAGGAGAGAGGAGGAGGAGTTATTTGCGAGGACAGGAGGAGAGGATAAGGCCTAGGGATTATATAGGACGTTTTGATATTTAGTCCCGGTTGGTAACACCATCCGGGACTAAAGATAGTAGGGGCTCTGACGTTTTTTTAATTTGAACCGGGACTAAAAATGATCTTTAGTCCCGGTTGGTGTTACCAACCAGAACTAAATTAGATCATCAAGTCCCGATGAAGTTTTAAACCGGAACTAAAAACCATCTTTAGTTCCGGTTCCTATTTAAATCGGAACTAATGTGGTTTTTTGCCAACCCAGTAAAGATATTTTCTCCAACAATAATGGGCGCTCTGGTTCAATAATTTTGTTGGATGGGAGGGATAAGTGAAGAGGAAGAGATAATGATGAGTCACTGTAGTCAAAACTCTTGGCACAATCCTAGCCATTCAAAAGTGGCTGAAATTTGTGTGGGTTCCCTTAGAGAAAATGCTAGAGATCCATAAGGCATATGGAGCACGGGAATGCGCCCACTAAAAGTTCACATATTTATTTTCATAAATTCGAATGCGTCGGCAATAAGGCTGTGGCTCTATCTGGATGTGTTAGGTGCATAATCATACTGCTAGCTATATTGCATGCATATCACTACATATGTTCCCTGCTGTTTGCTAGACGCATTAAAAGAAAGTATAGAATTCCTTTTACGCACATACAGACATAGTGACATACTTGTTTTGGAGAGTCATATGTAGTTTTCCAATTTCAAAACAGAAAATGAGATTGCACAAATGCATGGCAAGTGATGAATTTAATATTTTTCATCGAGCAATCTTATGATAATTGCTTATGCCATTTCGGATCCTCCATTATGTACACTTCTTGTTTTACAGATTTACTCAATAAATGTGTCTCACTAATTCATATCTCTTCTACTCCTATCGGGATAGGTACTTGATTGTTATTGATGACGTATGGGAGATATTCACATGGAAAAGGATTAATTGTGCTTTGGTGGATAGTAATTGTGGAAGTAAAGTAATTACAACAACTCGTATTTCTGAAGTTGCTGAAGTAGTTGGTGATGTTTATAGGATGAAGCCGCTTTCCAGTGACAACTCCAAAAGGTTATTCAACAATAGAATATTTGGTATTGGTTCCAATGGACCAACTAATAATCAATCAGTTGAAGCAACTGAGAAGATCTTAAAGAAATGTAATGGCATGCCTTTGTCTATAGTTACAATGGCTAGTTTGTTGGTTAATAAACCAGTGGAGGACTGGATCGAAGTGTACGACTCTATTGGTTTTGGGCCTACAGGTCAAAATCAAGAAGTTGAGAACATGAGAAAGATATTATCTTTTAGCTACTACGAGTTGCCTTCATACCTAAAGACTTGTCTACTATACCTAAGCATATATCCAGAAGACCACCGGATCATGAAAAAACCATTGATATGGAAGTGGATAGCTGAAGGCTTTGTCCAAGAGGAACAACAAACCTGGTTATTTGAGGTTGGCGAGAGGTATTTCACCGAGCTTGTAAATAGAAGCATGATCCAACCAATTGAGATGTATGGCCGGGTGTTTGCCTGCCGCATCCATGACATGGTGCTAGATCTTATTCGCATCTTGGCAACCGAAGAGAACTTTGTAAAGATACTAGACAGGTTATATGATGTTCATAGCTCATCTTCACAAAGCAGCACTGCCCGTAGGGTAGCATGGCACAAGAGCTTGAACCAAGATAAATTCGATAACTTGACCACAGGGATGGCACAACTGAGGTCACTCAATGCCATTGAGTGTCCTATTAGTATGATTCCCCCGTTAGTGAGCTTTGAGATTCTACACGTGCTAGCACTGGAATCGTGTGGTGTCATAACAGGATATCACTTGAAGCATATTGGGAAGCTACAAAGGTTGCGTTACCTGGGACTTAGAGGCACACGAATTACCGAGCTCCCAAGTGAAATAGGGGATCTCATGCATCTGTTGGTATTGGATGTCAGGGGCACTAATGCACTGCCAGCAACTGTTGGAAAGCTAAGAAGGCTGATCCGACTATGCGTCGGAGGCACCATAGTTCCTTCTGGGGTAATTGGGAACCTGACCTCACTGCAAGATTTGCGTTTGGGCGAGATAACCGATGATGGCTGCCCAAACATTGCTGTGGATCTCTGCAAACTGACAGACCTGAGGAAGCTCACCATTGATTGGTTGCATCTAGATGAGGGCTCACTGAAGACACTGGTGGAGTCCCTATGCACCCTGCGCAAACTACAGAGCATCAAGATCAAGGGCAGTTGGAAGGTGTTGGAAGGTTGGGAAGGCTGGGAGCCCCCACGGCAGTTCCGCAAGTTCTACGTGGATGGTTCATTGCCTCGGCGGCCAACGTGGGTGGATTCCGTGCGTATTCCACACCTCTCCCATCTGAACCTTCACTTGCTGGCTGTGGAACAAAGGGACTTGGATGCCCTTGCGATGATGCCGGAGCTCCGCGTCCTCGAAGTGAACTCCGATTTGTCAATTTCATGGACAATCGCTGGTGGCGGTTTGTTCCCAAGCCTGAGATGCTTCTCCACGGACATAGAGATCATGTTTTTGCAGGGAGCAATGCCAATGCTCACGAATATTTCATTTGAGCCATCTGGTGATGATTCAGCCAATGACATTGGATTAAGGTACCTCCCTTAGCTGAATGATGTTTTTATACATCTGCTGTACTGCTCAGATCTGACGGCCAGGCAAGTGAAGGAAGCCATAGCGGTGTGGAGGCGTGTGATTAATTCTCACCCCAACCGTCCCATCACTCATGTGCAGATAGGTGACGAGGTACGATTGGTTTTTGTTAATACTCTATCCCATCATAAGGAATTTTAGCTCTATAATTGTATAGACAAAATTTCTTATATTATGCAACGTATGGAGTGGAAATAATGAAAAAATGATTGACGTTAATTCTCTTTCATGCCTCCTCTAAGTAATCATTACTTTTCTTAGGCTATGTTCTTTCTTTCTTCGTAACTTCTATAAGTAATATTTTTTTCGCGCTTGCTTCCTAGACAGATAAACGGTGTGTTTGTCAAAAAATTATATAGGAAAGTTGTTTTAAAAAATCATAATAATCTATTTTCAAGTTTCTATAGCTAATGCTTAATTAATCATACGCTAATAAGCCACTCCATTTTTTGTAAGGGGTAAAGGTTTAAACCTCTAGTATTGAACATAGCCTTGCTAATGTACTCTCCCTCAATTTCAGGCTTATAATCTGATTCCATCAGACGATAGCGATGACGAGGAGATTTCCGATCCAGGGAAAGATGACATAAATGATGAGGAGGAGGATCAAATTTCAGATCCAGAGGAAACCGACAGAAATTATGGCGAGGAGGAGATTTCAGCCACGGACCAGAAGGTGCAGCATTTGCGCACATCGTGCTAATTTAACACTGAATTCGTACAAAGTGTATATGTAACTAATTACTTCTAACTAATTACTGGTTTCTTTCCCCATCCAGCAGGACAATGGCGCAGCCGACGAGGCAAAGAGGAGGAGGCTATCTTGAACCAATTCGCTCTGCACTCTCGTTCCTTGATGCGTGCAGGTACACATTTAGGAAAGTTACAGTCATCTTCAAAGTTGTTATTGTTTTATGTAAAGTTCTCTTACCGACTGTACTGAACAGCGGCAGGAGGATAATTTCAGAGAAACTCTTTGGTGGAACCCTCCATGGCTTTATGACGAGGAAGAAGACCAGTATCCTCCGGCAGACTTGAGCGCCAGAACAGAACCGGCCGTTCGATGGATTGGCTAGTTTTTCCTAATAGTTTCCTGTGCCATTTTACTTAGCTTTTCTACATTGTTTTTATTTACAGATGGATTGTAATATATGCATCAGTGAGGCCTAATCATAGGCCCAGATAAAAACACAAACTGATGGTGTGTAATTGGTTGGAAGTGCAATGTTTGATGGAATGATCCCATCCAAGTTTTACGGTGAATGTTTGAGATGATGGGGCACTTTTTTTTTTGAGAATAATTCGCATGCAAATACAAACTCACATGCTTTCAAGAGAAAGATGAAAAAAATAGTGATTTTACAGTCATTGATTAGTTACTGGGAGGTATACAAAGGCCAGCCGGGTCTTGGGCTCCCGGCGCCCCGGCGCCTGCCTCGCGACGTGGTGCGTTGGCGTGGCGACACCTCCATTTTCCACCGCTCCGTGGATTGAGCGGCCAGGAAGTCAAACGACGCCAGCGGAGAGAAGCAGAAGCTGCGAGGCTGACGCGAGGGCGAGGCGAGCTGGGCTTGAGTTAATTTGTGAGAGATGATGGTGAAGGAAAGATGAAGATGCTTTGCCTACTAGTGAAGGATCGATATGATGTACTGGCCATGCCACGGACACAGCAGCGTCATGTTCGTCCTCCAGTCCACGATTCGTGTTGCTTCAGATTGGTACCGAGCTCGTCTGTGCTTGTGTTCAGGAGGGTATTGAGCTCGTCGCTGTGGACGTCTCTTCGTTGGCGCGTTGAGGTCATCGTCGCCATCGGCTCCCTGAAGTCGGCGCGGCCGGATTTGGACCGGGAGCAGGAGGGGCAAGTTGGGATTGGGCAGTGTGGTGATGGCAGGTAGTAGCGAGGGAGGCGGAGGCCAACGAGCTTGGCTGCGCCGCCGCCGTCGTCAAAGGACCCGAGGGGCTTTTAACTATTTGCCACTCTTACGAGTGGTGCTTAACGATTTGCCACTAGGCCCACATGTTATAGACATATGAGAGCCCACATGTCATAGACACGGTGTGGCAAATCGTTAATTGCAATGTCATAAGAGTGGCAAATAGTTAAATTTCCCGGAGGGGGGGGATTGCCGGTGTCGGGGACTCAAACCGTCTCGACGAAAACTATCTATTATGCGAAAGTCCAATTCTGCCCTTTAATTTGTTCCACGCATGCGAATGAAGTGGGAGGTATCCAGCACGGGACTCCTGTACCTCGCGGTACCAGTGATTGTCGACCGTTTGGTTGTAGTACCGGGAGGTACCAAAAACTGTGTTGGATGGTAAAAAATCTCACCGAATCCTTTACTAAAGATATTCTATCTGTATATGGTACCCTCATACCTAGTTGGATATACATGTCGTATGGGTATGGAGTATCCATAATCTCCAGAAGTATGTGCGTAACTGGTTCTGACGGTTGGATTATCTCGATAATATTTTTTTAAACTTTTATGAGTGCCAAGATTATCTCGATTATACCTCTTTGTTTTATTTTATGTTATGGTAGTGGTGAAAACTTTTTTTTTTACGTTATGATTGCCTCTGTGTGGTTTGTCATCACAGCGATACTTTTTTTTATATATATATGAGTAGTGGACATAACCGGTTCTTCCTGATGTTGGATTTTATCTGAATGATAGTCGTTTTTACTTTTTAAAACTATATATTATGAGTGCGGTGGTGATTGCAGCTTGTTCTTCTCGCCATTGGATTTGTAAGGTGAGCGCCAGCCAGGGCCGCAGCGTAGGCGTGCTGCGGCAAGCGAGCCAAGCTGAATCGGAAAATGGAAATATAGAAAGAGGAGTTGAGAGGCATGTGATGTATCGCTGAAAGCGTAAATCTAGAGGAGTTGAAGGGGTGATGCTAATGGGCGATCGATCGCTTGGAGCGATCACTCCCCATCCCCCCTATGCGCTCCTCTCCCCCTTCCTCCTCTCCTTCTTCTCTTCCTAGTAGTATTACACTATAAATTTTAAAAATATAAAAAACAAAACTGGAAAAAATTATGTATATAAATACAATATATAAAAAATATTTGAATTCAAATTCAAATTTGAAACGGGTATGTAAACTTTTAACTTATAAACTTTGTGTCTATAAACTAATATTTGAATTCAAATTCAAATTTGAATAGGGTATGTAAACTTTTGACTTATAAACTTTGGGTCTATAAACTTTAGGTGCATAAATTTTAGATGTATAGAAATACTATATATAAAAAATATTTGAATTCAAATTCAAATTTGAATCGGATATATAAACTTTTGACTTGTAAACTTTGGGTCTCTAAACTTTAGATGTGTAAACTTAAGGTGTACAAACTTTAGGTGCATAAATTTTACTAAAATAGAAAAGTAATACGGTGCCAAAAAAAAGAAAACCACGTGGAGGGGGTCTGATCAAGTGATCGATCGCTCGTTAGCCTTTCTAGAGTTGAAGTACTCTTTTAAGTACATATTCTTTTATTTACACCTTTAATTTTGTAAATAGATGATGAATCGTGAACTTGTGATTAATGCTTGTTACGGTGCTTAATGTAGACTTGATGAGAAACGTTGCCTTGTAAAATATCGTGCATTGAGATTGATTTTTTTTTCCATTACTATTATCCTGTACTAACTCTTGCGTAGTTCATGAGCCACATCTAATTTTTTCTCGTCCTACGCTACTGTACAAGCACACCTTATTTTAAGACTGAACCGATATATTTTAAGATTGATGAAGTTACTACACACATCCCCACTTAACTAGCACCAAGTATGTCTCGGAAGTATCCATCAATGATGTACACTAGCTAGCTGGAAATATTATTTCCCAACCCGGTCAGTACGTATACACGATAGGGACGGGGAGTCACGGATCACGGCATGATCGGGCATCGGCCGGTAGTGGAGAAGGGTGACGACGGCTTTGGTGGGCACTGGACTGGAGGCTGTTGAAGTAGGCGTGGAAGGCCGGGCGGACACGGTGCCTCCATGGATTCGCTCAACAAAGAAATATAGTGGCGCCGACGCATTGTGAGGTTCGCCTGATCTGGACGGGAGAAGCATCTGCGAAACGTTAAAAAATTATGAGAGCTTTTAAGGTGCTTTTAATAAGTGCAACCCCGATTATATTGTATCTATAAAAGTCTACGATCTCCATCTTCCATCTTGGACAATTATACCCTTATTATTACTCCCTCCCTTTTCAGGCTATAAGGCGTTTTAACTTTGGTCAAAGTCGAACTACTTCAACTTTAACTAAGCTTATAGACAAATATAGTAATATTTATAATACCAAATTAGTTTAATTAAATTAATAATTGAATATATATATATATATATAATAAATTTGTCTTGGGTTGAAAATGTTATTTTTTTTACAAACGTAGTCAAACTTTAAGTAGTCTGACTTTAACCAAAGTAAAAATGTCTTATAACTTAAAAAGGAGGTAGTACATGTACTACTAGAATAATGCTCGTGTGTGGCAATAGAAAGCAAAAATTAAAATAATTATTAGATGAAATCTTTGTGATATATATCCCTTAAAAACATAATTTTAAGTGGATTCTCAAATTTTGAGGTGATGTGATTTAATGAGAGAGAATAGAAAACATTAACTAAGTGGGGATGAAGTATACATAGGATTCCAGTCAAAAAAAAGTATACATAGGATTTGGTAGAAATGACAGGAAAAAAACATGTTAAAATGTTATGTAAATTATGTGGGATGATTATTTAACATGTTTGTATTTTAGATCTTCAGAATAAAATAAAATATAGATGATGTAACATGTTTACATGAGTATTAAGATGTAATAATCACTAAAGGATGGTGATGCGGTATATTTGCATGTTGAATTTAGAATGTAGTGGATTGTAACTTTATACTCCCTCTGTCCCATAATACAAGAAGTTTTAGAGTTGGACACGGTTATTAAGAAAGTAGGTAGAAGTGAATGGATGAGGGTTGTGATTGGATGAGTAGTAGAGGTAGGTGGAAAAAAATAAATGGTGGAGGGTTGTGATTGGTTGGGAAGGGAATATTGATGTAAAGTTGTTAAATTTTGGGACAAATACTGAGAGGTAAAAGTTGTTATATTTTAGGATGGAGGAAGGAATAGAATCGTCCATGCCTTCATGTCTCCTCTCCCATCCACACATTTATGAGTAAGAGTAGCCCATGCCACCTCCACAGAACTGAGCAAGTGAGCAGTACAAGCTCTGCCGCCATGTATCACCAGCAGCCCCCAGCCGTTGAGTCTCCTCCCTCCCCGTGTTGAGCCAAGAGCTGCGAGGGGAGATCGGTCCTCTACTTCATAGGTAAGATCAGCTGGCCCCTCTCGAGTCTCGCCAAAAATTCGTAGAATTTAGTTTCCACATAAACAGTCGTACAATTTCTCTTCTTTCTTTTTCTATGAAGCCCAGTTTGTGGGTGAAAACCGCTTTTGTGCTTTGTTTGGCATATCTGCAAGAACATATATATCAATTGTGTTAGAGAATATAGAAAGAGTCATACTTGATACCGTTGTGTTATGGTAGAATATGATTAAGTTTTATCTTATCTCTCCGAGAGAATCTCTAAAAGAGTGTCTATTTAATTTTTGGCTCTCTCAATATCCATATTTTCATTGCACTCGAATGAAAAACAGACAATATGCCACTATTTTCATGTGGTTTCAAACAAAATTACATCCACTAGATGCACCCGATAAAATGTTACTGTAAGATATTTTGCCACTTTACAAAGCTTTAGCTATTTTCTTTTCTTTTCAACTCATTTTCTTTTCACCATGCACTTAAAATGACCGAAATGCCCTTGGCTCCTCCTAAACAAATCAGCTCTATCTGTCCTCTCTTTGTACCAACCCAGGCATCAACAGCCTGTATGCATCAAAATTAAATAGCAGGCCAGACATAAGAACATCAAACTCAATCCAGTGAAGTTCACAAACCATTCAAGGCAAAATCTAGTGCATACACAAACTTGCTACAAATTGTTCAACCGAGTTCATATACAAACCATTCAACGCATAATTCAGTACATAGACAAATTGTTCCTCATTACCCGCTCTTGACGCCTTCTTGGTCACCGATGCCGTCTTCCTGTTTGGCCAGTGGAGACAGGGAGAGGAAGAGTGGAGTGCAGGGGAGGGCTGAACTGACGGGCACCCATGCATGCTCCTAGGCTTGCTCCCCTCATGGCAGACAGTGTTAGAAACGGCAACTGAGTGAGTGAGAAATGCTGGAGAGAGAGAGGGAGTGGGAGTGGGAGAGGGGAGTACGGGAGGCACCGAGCCGGCCGGCGACCGATGAGGAGGCAGCGAGCGGTGCTAGAGGAGCAGCGAGCGTGGGCAGGCATCTCTGTGGAGGCGGTGAGCAAAGGAAGAGTGTCACTGGAATTGGATTGAGAGATGGCATCAATCTGATCTGTTTAGGAGGAGCCAAGGACATTTCAGTCATTTCACGTGCATGAGAGAAACGAAAATGAATTGAAAAGAAAATAATTAAAATTTCTGCAACTCTCTAATGTGGCAAAATATCTAGCACAACTACTCAGGCAGATCGTCAGCAACATTGCGCCGGTGGCTGACGGAGCTTGGCAATAGGCGGAGTAGGAGGCCGAGAGGCAATGGTGATGTTTAGGAGGGTGGGAGGCAATGGATGAGTGTGGTGGAAGGTAGGGCGTGGTCTGCCATGGGACACATCGAGCAGAGCTTGGTGCTATGGCAACGTAGGTGTGGACGCAACTCGAGCCGGAGGTGACGATAGTACGGATGACAGGTGGAGCTTAGGGCATTGTTGCTCTATGCCTGTGCTGCTCATCTAGGTTGCGTAGCTATAAAGGATGAGGCTTTGGCTAGGAGGCAGATCCACAGATCTAAGGATGGCATTGCAGAGTGAGGAAATTTTGGTGTGTTGTGGTCTAGAAGAAGCCCCTGAGCTTTGATGAAGAGAGCATAGGTTGCGATGCGGCATTAGGATAGCTCGTTTCCACTGTAGAGGGCGGCGATGCATTGAGGAGTTAGGACCCGTGGATGCTCAATGGAGTAGGCTGGCCAAGTTTGGTCGAGGAGGTAGGGGGACATTTGACCAGCCCGATTTTAATATGTTCTAGGATATGCTTTAATATGTTGCAGGATATTCTTATCCTGCTTTTATATGTTTCACATCCCCTTCATAGCTAGAAAGATCATGTCTTTATGTCTTTTAAGATTTGATGTGTTTTATGGTAATTATATTCAAATACCCATAGTTCATAATGACAATGTGAGGATATTTTATAGATATTGAATATTTCATTTTATACTTCCTAAAGAAAACATAATCATTGCTTCAGGATGCAATGATTTCCCAAGCTTAAACCCCTATGCTTCCTCGGTCATCCATGCGTCTATATTGTGTTCTCCTATACAACTCCACTTGTCATTAGTCATGCACTGTTCTTTTTTTAGAGGGAGTATATTAGATCAATGGATAGTTCTTGTAATGTGGGTAGAAGATCACACCAGCCAGAATGTGGATGAGCAAAACATCGGGACAATAGATACATAGATACGTTAACAAGGCTTTGTAAAATGTGTATCATTAAGTGAAAAGTGGCTATAGCCTTGGTCTATTTGCAACTTTATTCTTTATACATAGTTCAAAGTAAAATCTACTCTGTTGCTTAATAATATTTTTTAAACAGAATCTTATTATAGGTTTAGCACAAAGGTTTCCATTTTGTAGTTGCGGTCCTATCGATGGCCTAGCAAGCAGGGCTGCCAGCATGTTGAAGAGGTTTTTTTTTTTCTCTATGTTTGCTAAACATGGAGAGCTATATAGCCCCTCTTCTAGAGATACTCTAAGATTGCTTAAGATCCAAGCCATATAGGATAGTACGACATCTACATGAATGTTTTAGCTTCTTTCCTTAGTTTTTTTTTCTCTAAAGGGGCATAGAATCTCAATCAGTTACTAATTGTGGAGATTGTATTAGGCTTCCTAATCAGGTATCATGATTTGTTCATAAATGCGACCCATATCTTCATCAATCATCATCATTAAAAGAAAAGGGGAAGGTGTGAATCATCCAAAATGGAGTTCGCCACTGGGGCAATAGGCACTCTCCTCCCCAAGCTAGGCAAACTACTTAGTGAGGAGTATAACTTGCAAAAAAATGTGAAGGAGGGAATCAAGTTCCTCAAGATTGAGCTCGAGAGCATGCAACTTGCCCTTAAGAAGATCTCAAATGTGCCACTAGACCAGCTTGATGAGCAAGTCAAGATCTGGGCTAGGGACGTTAGGGAGTTGTCCTACAGCATCGAGGACATCATTGATACCTTCATGCTACGGGCAGATGACCTTGATCAATCCAAGAAAAACATATTCACATGGTTAATCAATAAGTGCCACAAATTGTCTGAAGTAAAGATCCAGCATAAAATAGCCAAGGACATCAAGGATGTCAAGATCCAAGTCAAGGCGGTGATGGAACGACGGGATAGGTATAGGCTTGATGGTGTTGTTGCTAATCCTCCAACGATTGTCGATCCTCGCATATTGGCACTTTACGAGAATGTTACAAATCTTGTTGGCATTGACAAGACAAGTGATGATCTAATCAAGAGGTTGTTTGAGGGGGACGATGAGTCCAAGAAGAAGCTTAAGTTAATATCCATAGTTGGAATTGGAGGATTGGGTAAAACAACCCTTGCAAAGGCAGTGTTTGAGTGTCTTAAAATGCAATTTGAGTGTGCTGCTTTGATTCCCGTGGGTCAGAAACCTGACATCAAGAAAGTTTTCAAGGACATCCTTATTGAACTTAACAAGTACAACTATATGAAATTCGATACAATGGCACTAAG
This sequence comes from Oryza sativa Japonica Group, assembly GCF_034140825.1. Taxonomy (NCBI): domain Eukaryota; kingdom Viridiplantae; phylum Streptophyta; class Magnoliopsida; order Poales; family Poaceae; genus Oryza; species Oryza sativa. Next base: position 24,383,871 of record NC_089045.1, read on the forward strand.
TGAAAGATATCTAATTGATGAGCTCCGAGAATATCTTCACAAGAGGAGGTATGTACTCAATGCCCACCAAATTGATCGATTGTTAATTAACCATAATAAGTGTTTTTTGAATGATTTTTTCCATTAGAATGATTTCAATATTAGCTATTGGTTGTGATAGTTGAGATTAAGTAAATCTGCATTAGGTATGTATATCATTAATGTTTCATGTGAAACTAAACCCCACAATCAACTCGCCATCACACTCATGCCTCGCTACTATGGGTCTAAATCTCTTTGCCACGGAGATTAAATTATTGTATCAATAATGATGGGTTTAACCCCTTTGTCAAGTAACACGTTGATGATTTTCTTATGCCTCTTGGATCTCTAATGTTTGTAGGCTTCTTGATTATGCATTGATTGTTTTACTAATGAATATCCGTTGTATTCCAATGCACATAGGTATTTGATTGTTATTGATGACATATGGGAGACATCAACATGGAAAATGATTAAATGTGCTTTAGTTGATAGTAATTGTGGAAGTAGAGTAATCACAACAACTCGTATTTCTCAAGTTGCTGAAGAAGTTGGTAATATTTACCTAATGGAACCACTTTCTGCTGACAACTCAAAAAAGTTATTCTACAATAGAATGTTTGGTGCTCAATGCAAAGGTCGAGAGGGTAATCAACAAGCCGAGGCAACTAAAAAGATTTTACAAAAATGTGGTGGTGTACCATTGTCTATAATTACAATAGCTTGTTTGTTAGTTAATAAACCAGTGGAAGACTGGTCCAGAGTATACAACTCTATCGGTTTTGGGCTTGAAGATCGAAATGAAGCAGTCCAAAACACAAGGAAGATATTGTCTTATAGCTACTATGAATTGCCTTCACATCTGAAGACTTGTCTGTTGCACCTAAGCATATTTCCAGAAGATTGTTGGATTGAAAAAAAATCTTTGATATGGATATGGATAGCCGAAGGATTTGTCCATGAGGAACATGGGAATAAGATATATGAGGTAGGTGAGAGTTACTTCACCGAGCTTATAAATAAAGGCATGATCCAGCCGATGGGCTATGACATTTACAGTGACACGTTTGATGGTTGTCGTGTCCATGACATGGTCCTAGACCTCATCCGCATTTTGACAAATGTAGAAAACTTTGTAAAAGTATTGGACAAACCATATGATGAGCACAACTTGTCTTTGCAGATCAGTATAGTCCGCAGGATAGCATTGCACAAGAGTAGCAACCTAGAAAAAAGCCATAACCTGGCTGCTAGCATGCCACAACTGAGATCATTCAATGCCATTAAGTGTTCCATTAGTTTGATGCCCCTACTTACAAGCTTCCAGGTCCTACGTGTGCTAGTACTGGAACATTGCGATATCACGGGAAGTTGTCACCTGAAGCATCTAGGGAAGCTACATCAGTTGAGGTACCTAGGACTAAGATACACATGTGTTGATTACCTACCAACAGAAATTGGTGCCCTTGTGCAACTTCAGGCACTCGACGTAAGGAACACAGGCTTGGCAGCACTACCTGCAAGTGTTGGCAAGCTAAACAAGCTAATGCGCCTATGCGTCGACAGAGAGACGAGAGTTCTTGCCAGTGTTGGGAATCTAACGTCCCTGCAAGAGCTATCTTTGGGCCTTGTATCGATCGATATCTGCTCAAACTTCGCTGTGGAGGTGCGCAAACTGTCAGACTTAAGGATCCTCAAGATTAGTTGGCTTGGTGAAACAGACAAGGGCTTGCTAAAAGCCTTGGTGGAGTCTCTATGTAGCTTGCAGAGAATCCAGCATCTGGAGATTTTGTTTGGCTCGTGGGTCCTTGTAAGCCACTGGGAAGGCTGGGAGCCCCCACGGCAACTCCACAAGTTTTGTATGGATGGCCTCCACGTCTTCTTGCCTCGGTTGCCATCATGGGTGAACTCCATGTGCATCCCACACCTCTCCTATCTCGAACTCCAAGTGCTGGCCATGGAGCCGCAGGACCTAGACGTCCTAGCGAGGATGCAAAAGCTCCGGTTCCTCCACGTGTACCTCAACACAAAATTTTCATGGACCGTCGCCGGTGGCGGGTTGTTTCCTAACCTGAGATACTGTTGCACAAACATAATGCTCACATTTCTACAGGGTGCCATGCCAATGGTCAAGCATGTTGAATTATGCGTACCAGCGTCCAGGGATAGTGTGACCAATGAGGTTGGCTTGGGAAACCTCCCTCTGCTCGATGTAGTCTCGGTATTGCTCGACTGCGAGAGTGCCACAGGCAGGGTGGTGGTGGAAGTGGAGGCGGCATTGAGGAGAGAGGTTAACGCGCACCCTAACAATCCCACCATTCAAGTTAACTGGTTTACGCACCTAAGGTTTGTTTAGTTAACCATGAATAATTCATTGATTACCTAGTCAATTTACACATTTGCCTTCTCAGTTTGTAGCTTTTTTCAGTCCTCAATTGACACCCACCGTCCCCTTCCTCATTTTCAATTTCAGGAGAAGATGGTTTTAATAAATCAAGTGTTACTGCAGCTTAAATTAAACATTTTTGTAAGGAAAACAGTAGCAACAGGGGGGAGGAGAACTGCAGGGATAATCTTGGTGGCAGCCTGCTCTCCGGTTGCATGAAGATGACATGAGGACCAGCCTCCTCCGGTAGACTTGGGCGCCAGAACAGGATGATTATGTAGTGTGTTGACAATTATTTTGCTCTCAATATTTATCCGCGAGATTCATGTGTTCAGTATCTATTATATACTAAAAGTCCATTAAACTTCCTACAAATGCTCTCAAGCCGCCACGTGGCATTCTACAAATGCTCTCATAATACCATGTGGCACTCTAATAAATTAGAGAAAATATAAGAAATATCTAGCCATTGATTTATGCGCAAACATATGGATTAGATTTGTTAAAATCTCTCTCTCCTTAAAACCGGCTAATGTCCTTCCTATGCGCAACAGATGTGAAAAAAAAGAAAGAAAAGGTCCGTTATTTATTTGTTAATGGGTAATATACGGCGGCGAGACTGTCACGAACCAACAAGTCGGATCGGAATTATCTCCTGTGAACAAAATACAACCACCAAAACACAGATTAAGTCTAGCACCCCGTGCTAATTGAGTCGCACACAGATTAAGTCTAGCACCCCGTGCTAATTGAGTCGCCTATTGTCTACCAGCAGTCCAGTATGATTAGTATACGTTTGATCAGTTGGATAGTTGAGAAGAGTATTAGAACAATATATTGACACATCTAAATATTTTGAATAAATGATAGATATATATTAAATGTTTAATTACAGTATAATTTAGATTAGTTGTATATATAACATAATCGTTTAATGGAAACCTACCTATATTCTATATTTTACAACACAACTACGTAGGACCCGGCCATCCGTTAGTTTTCTCTTTCCTTCCACCTCTAAGTTTTTTTTCAAACTGTGAATATGTACCAAACACTCCTACGAGGCCGTGAAGAAGCCACGCCCCATGCCACGGCGGCGCCTCACGCTATCCATTGCTTCGCTTTCTTACCATCAATCTATCTATCTATTATCTACTCTATTATACCCTAAAAGAACATTAAATTTCCTACAAACGCTCTCATGCCGCCATATGGTGCTCTAAAAAGCTCTCAAGCTGCCACAAGGCGCTATAATAAAATAGAAAAAAACTTAAAATTTCTGAGAAAAAAGAAAAAAAATATATCCCTCCAAATTCTTAAAAAGTTGGTGGACCCATTAGTTTACACAATTGGATTAGATATGTTATAAATAGTAATCTATCCCTTCAAATTTACCGAGTAATACTTTCCATAAAAAAATTGACTAGAAAAGGCTGAGAAGGCATTGGTACGTACGAATTAACAACCACAACCGAGAAAAGAAGAAATGATATACAGCAAAAAAAAAACATACTGTACACGTACGTACTACTGGAAAAAAAATTTAAAAAAAACATCGCTTTTTCTAAACTTGGATTTTCACTTCCTTTGTATTTTTTTTATGACAGCCAACGTTAAATATTTAGTGAAACTACCGAAAGAAAACAACGCTCTTTAATCTGGATTTTCTATTATACTTCCTTTGTATTTTTTTATTGTTTTTTATATATTGATGACCAATGTCATATATTTAGTGAAGGTGGTAGTATAAAAAATATATATCACTTAACAAACATGCACAGCCAAAACTAGATCTACAATATAATATAAAATATCAAATAAACGTATCAGTTCACACTATTATTGTTGAGTATAGATAGCATTTATTTGCATCAATGGGCCTATATATTGATAGTTCAAGATGAAATAATGAGTAATTAAAATATTCAGGACATATTGTCAAAAACACAAATAAAAAATGTATTGTCTAAAAATAAGTTGCATGTTTTTCTCGCTAAACACGGTTTGAATTTTAGCCGTTAACGACTCAATCTACGCTTTTGATTTGTACGTATTTTTTAAGTACATAAGTAACAAATTTAAGATTGAGTTGTAAAGTGTTTATCAGATTAGCATGTTCTCCAAACTACTAAATTGTGTGTGTTGTGCAAATACATTCTATACATTTTTTTAAAAAAAAACTATTTTCATGTTTGTAATATTTAATACTTAATTAATCATACGTTAATAGCCTATATTGTTTTGTGTGCCCTACATAAGCTCAATCAATGAGATCGAGTGTACCCTAAGTAGGAGATAAATTAGATTATTTACTATAAAATTTAAAATTAAAGAACCAAGTTAACTATATTATTAAAAAAATCATTACTTTGGATCATATATATTATACGGACTAGCTATTGTTCACTAATCCATACATTTTGAAGAAAAAAATCAAATAGATTTTAGCGTCCCTTCCCTCTCTCTTAGCTATAAAACTAAAACAGAAACAATCAATAATATTGAAAATCTTTTAGAAACACAGCGTGCACGCACCCTACACCTTTAGCATCTTAAAAGACAGAGCCGGTACATTTTGAGATTGAAGAAGTTACCAAGGCACTTCGCTGTCGATGGGTACGTTACCTACCACTAAAAGAATAATTAGTCGTAAATACCAACACCCATGTCAAATTTAGAACTTGAACCCAGATGGGCAAGCTCCACCACGAGAAACCTAACCAGATATTAAAACAACCATAATTTTTAAGCTACATTTCTGCAATACTCCTATGCCTTTTAAACTGGTAAACTATTAGTTATAATCGTTAGATCTATCTTATATAAAAAAAGAATGTATTCATGGTACATGATATTTTCAAAATATTACTGCGCAATTATATTTCGTCGTTATCGTATTCATGTTAGGCTGCATGGAACCTCTCACCCACCCTACATGAAATGTACATGAAATGTTCATATATGATCGCCTCTCAAACTACATCAATCATATTGGACTATATAAACCTAAACATTTAGTAGAGCTTCATGTTCCACCTAATTAATCCTTTAATGAATTATGATAATAGATATGCAATTTCAAAAACGCCTTATTTTACTTATTTTTACTTTCAATTCGTTGACATGTTTTTAAAAAATAAGTCTACCTTAATTTCAAATGATATAGAAGATTATAAAAAATTACTTATAGATATTATTTAAATATTGATACAATATAAAACTAATAGGTTAGAAAATTATAAAAGCAATTAATGCCGATGAAAACAATTTATGGAGAAATTGTGGTAGATGTAACATTTCGCTCTTACAAATATCTCAAACTTAGCATAGGACGCATGCCCGCGCGAATGCGCGGGCTACCTTTCTAGTTTTAATAATATTAGAATAATATTAATATTACTCCTAATTGTTTGTATTTCTGCTGTGCACGTTTACCAAATCTTCTTAGGCTGCATTCAAGACCGTCAGTTAGAAACATTTATGTCTAGTACGGAAAATAGAATAACTCATTAGTAATATGATTAATTAAATATTAGTTCAAAATTTAAATATCTTTTAAAGTAACTTTTCTATATAAATCTTTTAGAAAAAAAACATCGTTTAGCTTCGGGAAACATGCATAAGAAAAACAAGGGAGAGTAGAGATTGGGAGAAGGAAGAGCCGAATACAATTAACCTTAGTTAGTAGGGTAATTTTACCCTATACCAAACTGCAGTTATCACGTTTTTTAATATAAATTCGGTACCTTCAGATACCCCATATCTCTTTGTACCAAAATATTTAATATAAATTAAATATATGTATCTATAGGTACCTTCTAAAGGATCGGGAAATTTCTCTAATAACTCTACAATTAATACAAACCGAGCCGGCCAGTCTAGTATGACGAATGCATGATTGGCTAGCTAGTTTAATTTTGAAAGTTAGAACCCGAACTGGTGTTTTTCTCACTCTGGTTTGGAAAACGAATAAACGTGTCCAACGCGTGGTGACGTGTCCCCAAGTCTTTGAAACAACAGATGTAAGCAGCCTTAGAAAAAAGAAAAAAATATATGGACACATCACCCATGCGACGCGTGCAAATGCTTAAACAAAGTTATCAGTGAATAAATACGCTGTCAGTCAACACACAGCTGCCAACTGCATGAGCCGATGGAGAGTTCACATTGGCCAAAATAAAAACAAACAGATGAAGAGATCTCAATTTGCCTCCATGACCGCTACCTCCAAGCTTCGCTAGGGGAGGGAGAGAGAGAGAGGGATGAGAAGCCATGCATCCACCTGATGATGATCAGCCTCTCCCTCTGCTTTGATTTGCAAGGTCAGTTGCATACCTTCCCTCAATTCAGATTTCTAGAAAATGGGGAGAGCTTTGGGATTTGCTTTGATTTTGGGAGTTTAATTTGCTGCGATTTTTTTATGGCCTGAGACTTGGAGATATGGAGTCAGTTTATTACTAGTAGTAAGGAAGTACCTGAGTACTAGGCTTCTTAGTATGCTAGCCAGGGGCGGAAGCCAGGATTTTGAGCCACCAGGGTCATGACTTACCCTATTACTTATCCTGTGTTTATGGGCTCTAATATTGCTAGCTGAAATGTGTTTCTGTCATCTTAGAGTTGCAGTACAGTGATTGTGGGTTCGTACTGATGATAATTTAAAATATTGATTGCAGCCTTCAAGTGATTAATTGGGACTGGTTAAACCAGACCAGACACTAGAGACCTGAGTTTGTCATCCTTTCTTTTTCTAATAAACTAGAAAAAATACCCGTGCATTACAGCGGGTGAAGACTATTTTAGTTTTATTATTATTGTTATACGATTTAGTTAGGGTGAAAATCATTGTGGGAATTTACTTGGATATTTTTTTTAGAAAATCATGAGTTGTAATTAGGAGTTCGACTCTTATCTCAAGTTAGCATCTCAAGTTAGCATGCGAGTTTTTTTTAAATGATTTCTTATACAACTTCTTTTGTATTTTCAAAAGCGTCCCAAGTTATCATGCGAGTATTTTTAAAGAGATTTCTTACCAGACGTCTTTTGTATTTCCTAAAGCAAACGAACTTAAAACTGACTCAAACACATATCTGTATTTCCAAAAGTGAATGAGCTTAAAAACCGACTCAAACACGGATGACCTACCAAAGTATCGACAAAAACATCTTCAATTTTTATAATAGTAGAGATAGAGATATAGAGAGAGAGATGTGGCACCTTCTACACTCTGCCTCCAAAATACGGATTAGTCCAGCTTACCATGTAAAGTCAGACCTCATAAACATAATATCACCATATCACCACTTTCGTATTCGCTTCGCATAGACGAGTTTAACTATGATATAGTTATAGTTGAAGCGTCAAAAATTACAAGCTAGCCCTCACAAACAACCACTGCAACTACTTCTGGGTCATAAGTCTTAACTACACCACTACTAATTGGCTAGGGCCTAGGGTAAACTGAGTATAATGCATGAAGGCCAGCTTAGAAGCGATTGACCCAAACCATGTGTCAACCTTTTACTTGAAGCGAGGATGGAAGTGTAAACTAAGTATAACGTGTATGTGGTCCTTCTCTATTTGGTGTGATGCATTAATCAGATATTGCAGACGGAGTGTTAAAAAAAAAATTCAAGTTTGTGTCATGTGTAAAAATGCTAGTATATGACTATTGTGCATTCTTAAATATTATTAAAAATTGCATTTAGGGTCATTGAGTAAAAAAGGAGACAAAACCAAAATATGCACATAGCTGATGTTTTGCATATGCTTTTTATTTTACCAGGGTTTGCTGGGATATAAGGTGAAGCTATCTGAGGCAATTACTGCAAAAGAGACTGTGCAAGAAGCTGTGTGGTAGTGAATGCAGGCATCATCACCCCACTTCACACTTTTTGGGTACTCTTTTGGTTAAATAAGTTTTGTAGACTTGTAGGTGAACATTCTGTTCTGTGTTAGGCACCTGCAAGAACATCCAAAACATCTGCAGAAATTGGGGCAATTCATTTGATCCTAAAACATTGTTGCTATTTACTGAAATTGAGTTAGTTCAGCTGAAAATTTTTCCCTTCTTACATACTTTTCTTTTACCAGGACTTGAAGGGAAACTATAGTGAGTCAATTACTACAAATAGGATTGTGAAAGCAACTGACTTGTCGTCAATCTATGCCTCATCATCGTAACAACAGAGAGGGAAAGGAGGGAACTATCAAGTATGGAGTTTGCCACAGGGGCAATAGGAACACTCCTTCCCAAGCTGGGCGAGCTATTGAAGGAGGAGTATGACTTGCAAAAGAGTGTGAAGGAAGGGATCAAGTTCCTCATGGCTGAGCTTGAGAGCATGCAACCTGCCCTTAAGAAGGTCTCAAATATTCCGCTAGACCAGCTTGATGAGCAAGTCAAGATCTGGTCTAGGGAAGTTAGGGAGTTGTCCTATAACATCGAGGATATCATCGATACTTTCATGTTGCATGCTGATGTAGTTGAGCCAACCAACAAACATAACTTCACATGGTTTATCAATAAGTGTCATAGGTTAGCCCAAGTAAAGATCCACCACAAAATAGCATGTGACATCAAAGATGTTAAGAGCCAAGTCAAGGAGGTGATGGAGCGACGTGATAGGTACATGATTGACAATATTGCCGCTAAGACTCCAACGGTTATTGACCCTCGCATATTGTCATTGTATGAGAAGGCCACCAATCTTGTTGGCATTGACAAGGCAAGTAATGATATAATCAAGAGGTTGTTCGTGGAGGATGAGGCATCCAAGATGCTCAAGATGGTCTCTATTGTTGGATTCGGGGGATTGGGCAAGACAACTCTTGCCAAAGCAGTGTTTGATACGCTTAAAGTGCAATTTGACTGTATCGGTTTTGTTCCAGTCGGTCAGAACCCTGACATCAAGAAAGTTCTCAAGGATATCCTGATTGAACTTAACAAGCACAAGTACAAGGAACTCAATGCATCAGCACTAAGTGAAAAACATCTCATTGATGAGCTCCGAGAATATCTTGACAACAAGAGGTACGTGTGTTGTGCCACCAAATCCTGATGGAAAATTCTATAGTGATCTCACATTAATGTTGACCACTAATTCCATTAGATCTTATTAAATCTAAGGGCCAAATATCTCTTACCACCTAGGAGATGTAATGAAAAGAATATTAGTGCCAAGGGTAATAATGACAATCACAAACTATAACAAGAAAAGTTCAGGAGAAGAATAATAAGAGTAATCACTATCATTTAGAGTATGCTAACTGCATTCAGCACACAAATAAAGTAATAACAATGAGTATTGTTTATGAACTGGCCGTGCTATTTGTTTTCTCATTTGACATTAATTGGAACGGAATTTTAAAGGGATGCATCTAGTTGTGTCAAACCAAAAGAATAATTGATAGAATTTTTTATTGTATATAAAACTTCTAACGGCATGCAGTTTATTTTTATTTGAACAGTTTTAGTTAATTTGGTATATATTATATGTGTTTTGATGAATCAAGCTAGATATTTTTATTTGGCATGTTACAAAATTTTGAAATTAAAACATTATCTTCAGAATTATGTGTTATTTTAAATTTTGTGATGGTTTGAGTGCATTTGTATATATCATATACATTACGCACATAAAAATGGCTTTTTTATGCGATAGATGTATACATTTCTGCACAAAAAATTATAGAATTATCCAATAAATCGCTATGGAAAGAAAAGATATGCCAATTTTGGATCCTCGACTCTGTATATTAAATAGATTAAATTTATTGGATGAGTACACCACACAATAAATTTAATCTATTCATGGTAATAGAAAGGGCATGAATTAGTGAAACAATCAAGAATATATTTGTAAAATTAAGAAGCTAATATACAGAGTCGAGGATCCAATAAATTCAATGATGATTGCTGATGCCATTTTGGATCCTCGACTCTGTATATTAGCTTCTTAATTTTACAAATATATTCTTGATTGTTTCACTAATTCATGCCCTTTCTATTACCATGAGGATAGATACTTGATTGTGATTGATGACATATGGGAGGCATCAACATGGAAAATTATTAAATGTGCTTTGGCGGATAGTAATTGTGGAAGTAAAGTAATTACAACAACTCGTATTTCTCAAGTTGCCAATGAAATTGCTGATGTTTATAACATGGCGCCGCTTTCTGATGACAACTCAAAGAAGTTATTCAACAACAGAATATTTGGTGCTAATTATAGAGATCCAAGTGATCATGAATTAGTTGCGGCAACCAAAAGGATATTAAAGAAATGTGGTGGCGTACCACTGTCTATAATTACAATAGCTAGTTTATTGGTTGATAAACCAGTGGAGGATTGGTCCAAGGTGTACGACTCTATTGGTTTTGGGCCTGAAGACCGTAATGAAGTAGTACAAAACACAAGGAAGATATTATCTTTCAGCTACTATGATTTGCCTTCATATCTAAAGACTTGTCTACTACACCTAAGTATATACCCAGAAGATCATCGTATTGAGAAGGAGTCTTTGATTTGGAAGTGGATAGGTGAAGGCTTTGTCCAAGAGGAACAAGGGAAGGGGTTGTTTGAGGTCGGTGAGAGATACTTCACTGAGCTTATAAATAAGAGCATGATCCAGCCAATTGAACACCACCTTTACCTTGGCACTGTGGATGGCTGCCATGTCCATGACATGGTGCTGGACCTTATCCGCCTCTTGGCAATAGAAGAAAACTTTGTAAAAGTGTTGGATAAAATGCGCGAGGAGCACAACTCATATGCACAGAGCACAACTGTCCATAGGGTAGCATTGCACAAGAGTTGGAACCAAGATAACAAGAATAACCTAGCCACAAGCATGGAGCAGCTGAGGTCATTCAATGCCATAGAGTGCCCTATTATGGTGATGCCTCCACTTGCGAACTTCCAGGTTTTGCGCGTGCTAGCGCTGGAAAACTGTGTTTTCACGAGAGGTTATCAACTCAAGCATCTTGGGAAGCTACTACAACTGAGGTACCTAGGACTAAGGCATACACATGTTGCCGATCTCCCAAAGGAAATAGGGAATCTTGTGCACCTGCAGGTACTAGATGTTAGACACACTGTCCTGAAGGTATTGCCGGCGACCATTCACAAGCTAAGGAATCTAATGCGCCTACGCATTAATGGGAACAAGACGAGATTTCTGACCGGGCTTGGGAAGCTGACATCCCTACAAGAGTTGTCGCTAGGAGCTGTATCCGAAGACACCTGTCCAAACTTTTCCTTGGAACTATGCAAACTGATGGATCTGAGGATTCTCCAGATTGATTGGTACACAAAGACAGACAAGAACTCATTGGATGTTCTGATGGAGTGTCTTCTGACCTTGTGCAGGATCCAGAGCATACATATCTCTTTTGCTATCGATTTCAGTGAGACCCCTGTGATGACTGGCTGGGAAGGCTGGGAGCCCTCGCGACAGCTCCGCCTGCTGCACATCACTGGCGTCCGGCTGCCTCGGCTGCCAGTGTGGGTGAACTCCATGCGCATCCCACACCTCTCCATATTGGACCTTAGAGTGGTGACCATGGAACCTCGGGACCTAGACGTCCTTGCGAGGATGCCGGAGCTCTGCTCCCTCCGTCTGGACATCACGAGGAGGTTTCCATGGACGGTCGTCGCCGGTGACGGATTGTTCCCAAACCTGAGATACTGCCGCATGGACATAGCGCTCACGTTTTTGCAGGGAGCAATGCCGATGCTCGTCAAAGTTGAACTGTACGTGTGGGTGGCCAGAGATGATGCTGCCAATGATGTTGGATTGGGGAACCTCCCTCTGCTCAATACCATCCATATTTGGCTGCAATGTGGGGGTGCGACGGCCAAGCAGGTGGAGGAAGCGGAAGCAGCATGGAGGCGCGTCGCCCATGCTCACCCCAATCATCCTGCCATTCATGTGAACCGATTGGGAGAGGTACAATTGATTTCGCTAGTAATGATTAATTGATTGATTGATTAGTTAACTCTTCTAGCTACATGATTTCTCAGTTCTGATTCCTCCCCAAGACCCATAACTAGTCAGCTTCTTTAATACATTATCTAAAAAAATCAGCTTCTTTCTCAGTTAGCCCTTTTTTTATATCGCCCAATTAGTATCATCAGTCTCTCAAATTCAATTTCAGTTACTGATGAAAAAAGACAAAGATGATGGTGATGATGAAGAGGAGATTTCAGGAACACACAAAGTTGACAGAAATGATGATGAGCAGGATATTTCAACTGGGGATCAAGAGGTATACAGCTATTGGTTTACCCACAGCATGCAAATATAATCTCATCCTTGCTGCATAACAAACTTATACTTATTTTAGACAATGGATAAATTAATTCCAATCTTTGCTTCAAAGAAGCTACAATCACTTATTACAAACTTTCTTCAACTGGGTATGTAAAGTATTACAAAGGATAGGTAAAGACAAACTAAAAACACACCAACAAAAGAGAGATAAATTCTAAGTAAGACGTAGTCCTATTAGAAAATCTTCATCCAAAGTTGGGAAAATCTGCATTACCGTAGATTTTGCAAGTAGGTTGCCTTGTAATGTTCCTTGTCTTCTTCACAGCTGGGATCAAAAGCAAAGCCAATAGGTTACCCTGAAAAGTACATGTATATAAGATTGAATTGAAGCTTTGTCAAAACCATATCATTACTACTAAGCCATACAGTCCAATATAGTGCAGCAGATGCTCCCGCTAACATATGTTTTATTGGTTTTTATAATCGATACCAGCAAGTCAATTTCCAGACATATGGGAGAAATTCTCTGATTTAAAACAATTCTCAAAAGAAATTTAGAGAAGTGGCAATCAAAGAAACAATGTTGAATAGTTTCACACTACTACAAAAAGACAAATAGGTGTCGTCACTATAGGTGCCGGAACAGCTAAAACCGGCACTTATAATGTCTTTCCCGCCCATGCACCCGCCTCCATGCACCTATGATCATCATGCAAACAGAAGCAACACTTCCTACTAGCATTCCAATTCCGTCGTGCTAAATTATCTTTGGCCAGTGTTACCCTTTTAATAAACACCACGTAAAAATATTTATTTTAAGGGGCACCATCAGTCTCTATGGGACCTTGCTTCTCTCTATATGACCATTGCTAATCAAAGCTAGGCACATTGAACGAACTGAAAAAGGAGCATTCTGATGTCAAATTCATCTTAAAGATATATTTGTCTTCATTCAATTGTACATGTACTGTTTTTGCAACTAAAGCATGCCAAAGAGCCAGATTCCAGCCTACTAATAATGCTCTGCGAAACAAAAATTAAGAGAAACAAAACCCAAGATTGTTACCACTGTTGCATTATTCGTACAAACAATGTTACAGTTGGATGGATATTGTTCCCTAAAAGAAAAGTTATAACTCTATCTATCTCCCCAAAATCTAACATATTTCCCATCATTAACCATAAAATTACCCGAGCTTAAAAACCTATCTTTTACTTTCATATGTCCCGGTCAGAAGTGAGAGCCTCCTGGTTTTCTCAGTCTAGGTGATAGTTTGATTCTTTAAATATTTTCTTCCTTATAAATTATGCAAAATGCCATCCTTGTTAATCCTTGAAAAGCCATTTGCGTAGAAGACATAGTTCTGCACATCCAAATTATGCATTCCAAGCCATCGTGTTTCTTTGGTTGACAAATTATATTTCATCTAGTCAATATGTTTTTCTTATTGCGACTATCACATTGTAAAAAAAATTATGAATCTATAGTGATCATATTTTTTTCAAGAATTACTCTAGGAATCTCGAAAAACAAGATCATAAACATAGCTAAACTGGTTAACATAGATTTAATTAGAGCCAGTCTTCCTCCAACCGAGATTATCTTTCCAATTAGTAAGTTATTTTCTCTATCCTCTTCTCAATTGATTTCCAATCCTTATTACTTAGCGTCGAAATACCAAGCTACCTAAAAGAAAAATATCCTAATTAACATCAGAATAACCAGAATATATATATCCTTGTGTTCTTTAGTCTGGCCCATAAAAATGAGTTCACTCTTACAAAAATTTATTTTGAACCAAAAAGCTTCTAAAAAACAGTAAATAACAACCTCATGTTTTTGGCTTTATTCAAATTGTAATCAATAAATATTATTGTATCATCAACATATTGCAAAGTTGATAGATGAGAAACTGCATCCACTATTTGCCGATCTTCTTTAGCATGCTTAATTAGGATAGCTAACATATCAACTACTACTCCCTCCGTCCTAAAATATAGCAACCCAGTACTATTCTATGAATCGGAAGGTAGTATGTTTCTAATCTTATACTAGGTTGTTATATTTTGTGACGGATGAAGCATATATGTTAAAAAGAATTTGAGATGAAGTATTGCCTTGTCTCAAGATTCTTCTCTCTTTTTTTTGAAAATTAGTGCCAATCTAGTCATTAACTTTGATACCTATATGTCTCCCTTGATCATCCATTGGCACCATTTAAGAGAAAGGCCTTCCATTCTGAGGTTTGTGTATAAATAACCATTTGACCTTATCATATGCCTTTTCAAAGTCAATCTTGAAAAATACTCTGTCATGTTTCTTTTTATATAACTCATGAATAGTTTATTGTAAAATCACTATTGGTTCCATTGGAAGGTATGAAACCTGTTTGGGTAGGACTAATTTTTTTTAGCTACCCCAACAATCCAATTAATCGCAACCTTGGTAAAAATATTAAAACTCACCATATAATAAACAGATCAGCTTATATTGCTCAATCTTAAAAGCCTCTTTACATTTAGACAATAAAATAATTGTACCGAAATTTAAAGAGTACATAGGAAATAACCAAAGTTAAATATTATAATTAATTTACTTAACTACTGGTTTCTCTCGCAGTTCCAATCTGACAATGGTAGAGCCAAAGAGGAAGAGGAGGCTGCACAGCAATCTTGAACGCGCATGCATGCACTCCTCCTTTCATGCAATCTTCTCTTAATTTGTGAGACATTCCTATCGTCTTCGAAACATTCTTCAAATTTAATATCGCTATACGCAAACTTCTCTTAATTTCCGACTGTAATGAAACAAGTTTCTTTGGTGGTAACCTAATATTTTGGTTGTGTACTGTATGAAGACGAAGAAGATCCACCTCTCCTCTGGTAGACTTGAGCGCCAACAGCACCAGCTGTTCGCCTGTTCGACAACATTGGCTAGTTTTTCATAATATTTTCTTTTGTCATGTCTGGAGGATTTGTATGGTGTGTTTGCAAATGGATTGTACTATGTGCTTCGATGAGACAAAAATGTTGAGCAAATAAGCCATTACATAGGACATACTCTCTCCAGTTTTTAATCTTTGGCATTGTTGAATTTTGGATATACATTTGATCATTCGTCTTATTTAAAAAAATTTATGCAAATAAAAAATATAAGTCATATTTAATGAAAAACAAATCACAATAAAATAAGTGATAATTAAGTTTCTTAATAAAACGAATGGTCAAACATATGTTCAAAACAGAAGTCGCATCGTGTGTAGCTTGGTTTCTTTTTACTTGTTTTCGTTTCTGTTTTATGAAATTGCATGAGTACACCACACAATAAATTTAATCTATTCATGGTAATAGAAAGGGCATGAATTAGTGAAACAATCAAGAATATATTTGTAAAATTAAGAAGCTAATATACAGAGTCGAGGATCCAATAAATTCAATGATGATTGCTGATGCCATTTTGGATCCTCGACTCTGTATATTAGCTTCTTAATTTTACAAATATATTCTTGATTGTTTCACTAATTCATGCCCTTTCTATTACCATGAGGATAGATACTTGATTGTGATTGATGACATATGGGAGGCATCAACATGGAAAATTATTAAATGTGCTTTGGCGGATAGTAATTGTGGAAGTAAAGTAATTACAACAACTCGTATTTCTCAAGTTGCCAATGAAATTGCTGATGTTTATAACATGGCGCCGCTTTCTGATGACAACTCAAAGAAGTTATTCAACAACAGAATATTTGGTGCTAATTATAGAGATCCAAGTGATCATGAATTAGTTGCGGCAACCAAAAGGATATTAAAGAAATGTGGTGGCGTACCACTGTCTATAATTACAATAGCTAGTTTATTGGTTGATAAACCAGTGGAGGATTGGTCCAAGGTGTACGACTCTATTGGTTTTGGGCCTGAAGACCGTAATGAAGTAGTACAAAACACAAGGAAGATATTATCTTTCAGCTACTATGATTTGCCTTCATATCTAAAGACTTGTCTACTACACCTAAGTATATACCCAGAAGATCATCGTATTGAGAAGGAGTCTTTGATTTGGAAGTGGATAGGTGAAGGCTTTGTCCAAGAGGAACAAGGGAAGGGGTTGTTTGAGGTCGGTGAGAGATACTTCACTGAGCTTATAAATAAGAGCATGATCCAGCCAATTGAACACCACCTTTACCTTGGCACTGTGGATGGCTGCCATGTCCATGACATGGTGCTGGACCTTATCCGCCTCTTGGCAATAGAAGAAAACTTTGTAAAAGTGTTGGATAAAATGCGCGAGGAGCACAACTCATATGCACAGAGCACAACTGTCCATAGGGTAGCATTGCACAAGAGTTGGAACCAAGATAACAAGAATAACCTAGCCACAAGCATGGAGCAGCTGAGGTCATTCAATGCCATAGAGTGCCCTATTATGGTGATGCCTCCACTTGCGAACTTCCAGGTTTTGCGCGTGCTAGCGCTGGAAAACTGTGTTTTCACGAGAGGTTATCAACTCAAGCATCTTGGGAAGCTACTACAACTGAGGTACCTAGGACTAAGGCATACACATGTTGCCGATCTCCCAAAGGAAATAGGGAATCTTGTGCACCTGCAGGTACTAGATGTTAGACACACTGTCCTGAAGGTATTGCCGGCGACCATTCACAAGCTAAGGAATCTAATGCGCCTACGCATTAATGGGAACAAGACGAGATTTCTGACCGGGCTTGGGAAGCTGACATCCCTACAAGAGTTGTCGCTAGGAGCTGTATCCGAAGACACCTGTCCAAACTTTTCCTTGGAACTATGCAAACTGATGGATCTGAGGATTCTCCAGATTGATTGGTACACAAAGACAGACAAGAACTCATTGGATGTTCTGATGGAGTGTCTTCTGACCTTGTGCAGGATCCAGAGCATACATATCTCTTTTGCTATCGATTTCAGTGAGACCCCTGTGATGACTGGCTGGGAAGGCTGGGAGCCCTCGCGACAGCTCCGCCTGCTGCACATCACTGGCGTCCGGCTGCCTCGGCTGCCAGTGTGGGTGAACTCCATGCGCATCCCACACCTCTCCATATTGGACCTTAGAGTGGTGACCATGGAACCTCGGGACCTAGACGTCCTTGCGAGGATGCCGGAGCTCTGCTCCCTCCGTCTGGACATCACGAGGAGGTTTCCATGGACGGTCGTCGCCGGTGACGGATTGTTCCCAAACCTGAGATACTGCCGCATGGACATAGCGCTCACGTTTTTGCAGGGAGCAATGCCGATGCTCGTCAAAGTTGAACTGTACGTGTGGGTGGCCAGAGATGATGCTGCCAATGATGTTGGATTGGGGAACCTCCCTCTGCTCAATACCATCCATATTTGGCTGCAATGTGGGGGTGCGACGGCCAAGCAGGTGGAGGAAGCGGAAGCAGCATGGAGGCGCGTCGCCCATGCTCACCCCAATCATCCTGCCATTCATGTGAACCGATTGGGAGAGGTACAATTGATTTCGCTAGTAATGATTAATTGATTGATTGATTAGTTAACTCTTCTAGCTACATGATTTCTCAGTTCTGATTCCTCCCCAAGACCCATAACTAGTCAGCTTCTTTAATACATTATCTAAAAAAATCAGCTTCTTTCTCAGTTAGCCCTTTTTTTATATCGCCCAATTAGTATCATCAGTCTCTCAAATTCAATTTCAGTTACTGATGAAAAAAGACAAAGATGATGGTGATGATGAAGAGGAGATTTCAGGAACACACAAAGTTGACAGAAATGATGATGAGCAGGATATTTCAACTGGGGATCAAGAGGTATACAGCTATTGGTTTACCCACAGCATGCAAATATAATCTCATCCTTGCTGCATAACAAACTTATACTTATTTTAGACAATGGATAAATTAATTCCAATCTTTGCTTCAAAGAAGCTACAATCACTTATTACAAACTTTCTTCAACTGGGTATGTAAAGTATTACAAAGGATAGGTAAAGACAAACTAAAAACACACCAACAAAAGAGAGATAAATTCTAAGTAAGACGTAGTCCTATTAGAAAATCTTCATCCAAAGTTGGGAAAATCTGCATTACCGTAGATTTTGCAAGTAGGTTGCCTTGTAATGTTCCTTGTCTTCTTCACAGCTGGGATCAAAAGCAAAGCCAATAGGTTACCCTGAAAAGTACATGTATATAAGATTGAATTGAAGCTTTGTCAAAACCATATCATTACTACTAAGCCATACAGTCCAATATAGTGCAGCAGATGCTCCCGCTAACATATGTTTTATTGGTTTTTATAATCGATACCAGCAAGTCAATTTCCAGACATATGGGAGAAATTCTCTGATTTAAAACAATTCTCAAAAGAAATTTAGAGAAGTGGCAATCAAAGAAACAATGTTGAATAGTTTCACACTACTACAAAAAGACAAATAGGTGTCGTCACTATAGGTGCCGGAACAGCTAAAACCGGCACTTATAATGTCTTTCCCGCCCATGCACCCGCCTCCATGCACCTATGATCATCATGCAAACAGAAGCAACACTTCCTACTAGCATTCCAATTCCGTCGTGCTAAATTATCTTTGGCCAGTGTTACCCTTTTAATAAACACCACGTAAAAATATTTATTTTAAGGGGCACCATCAGTCTCTATGGGACCTTGCTTCTCTCTATATGACCATTGCTAATCAAAGCTAGGCACATTGAACGAACTGAAAAAGGAGCATTCTGATGTCAAATTCATCTTAAAGATATATTTGTCTTCATTCAATTGTACATGTACTGTTTTTGCAACTAAAGCATGCCAAAGAGCCAGATTCCAGCCTACTAATAATGCTCTGCGAAACAAAAATTAAGAGAAACAAAACCCAAGATTGTTACCACTGTTGCATTATTCGTACAAACAATGTTACAGTTGGATGGATATTGTTCCCTAAAAGAAAAGTTATAACTCTATCTATCTCCCCAAAATCTAACATATTTCCCATCATTAACCATAAAATTACCCGAGCTTAAAAACCTATCTTTTACTTTCATATGTCCCGGTCAGAAGTGAGAGCCTCCTGGTTTTCTCAGTCTAGGTGATAGTTTGATTCTTTAAATATTTTCTTCCTTATAAATTATGCAAAATGCCATCCTTGTTAATCCTTGAAAAGCCATTTGCGTAGAAGACATAGTTCTGCACATCCAAATTATGCATTCCAAGCCATCGTGTTTCTTTGGTTGACAAATTATATTTCATCTAGTCAATATGTTTTTCTTATTGCGACTATCACATTGTAAAAAAAATTATGAATCTATAGTGATCATATTTTTTTCAAGAATTACTCTAGGAATCTCGAAAAACAAGATCATAAACATAGCTAAACTGGTTAACATAGATTTAATTAGAGCCAGTCTTCCTCCAACCGAGATTATCTTTCCAATTAGTAAGTTATTTTCTCTATCCTCTTCTCAATTGATTTCCAATCCTTATTACTTAGCGTCGAAATACCAAGCTACCTAAAAGAAAAATATCCTAATTAACATCAGAATAACCAGAATATATATATCCTTGTGTTCTTTAGTCTGGCCCATAAAAATGAGTTCACTCTTACAAAAATTTATTTTGAACCAAAAAGCTTCTAAAAAACAGTAAATAACAACCTCATGTTTTTGGCTTTATTCAAATTGTAATCAATAAATATTATTGTATCATCAACATATTGCAAAGTTGATAGATGAGAAACTGCATCCACTATTTGCCGATCTTCTTTAGCATGCTTAATTAGGATAGCTAACATATCAACTACTACTCCCTCCGTCCTAAAATATAGCAACCCAGTACTATTCTATGAATCGGAAGGTAGTATGTTTCTAATCTTATACTAGGTTGTTATATTTTGTGACGGATGAAGCATATATGTTAAAAAGAATTTGAGATGAAGTATTGCCTTGTCTCAAGATTCTTCTCTCTTTTTTTTGAAAATTAGTGCCAATCTAGTCATTAACTTTGATACCTATATGTCTCCCTTGATCATCCATTGGCACCATTTAAGAGAAAGGCCTTCCATTCTGAGGTTTGTGTATAAATAACCATTTGACCTTATCATATGCCTTTTCAAAGTCAATCTTGAAAAATACTCTGTCATGTTTCTTTTTATATAACTCATGAATAGTTTATTGTAAAATCACTATTGGTTCCATTGGAAGGTATGAAACCTGTTTGGGTAGGACTAATTTTTTTTAGCTACCCCAACAATCCAATTAATCGCAACCTTGGTAAAAATATTAAAACTCACCATATAATAAACAGATCAGCTTATATTGCTCAATCTTAAAAGCCTCTTTACATTTAGACAATAAAATAATTGTACCGAAATTTAAAGAGTACATAGGAAATAACCAAAGTTAAATATTATAATTAATTTACTTAACTACTGGTTTCTCTCGCAGTTCCAATCTGACAATGGTAGAGCCAAAGAGGAAGAGGAGGCTGCACAGCAATCTTGAACGCGCATGCATGCACTCCTCCTTTCATGCAATCTTCTCTTAATTTGTGAGACATTCCTATCGTCTTCGAAACATTCTTCAAATTTAATATCGCTATACGCAAACTTCTCTTAATTTCCGACTGTAATGAAACAAGTTTCTTTGGTGGTAACCTAATATTTTGGTTGTGTACTGTATGAAGACGAAGAAGATCCACCTCTCCTCTGGTAGACTTGAGCGCCAACAGCACCAGCTGTTCGCCTGTTCGACAACATTGGCTAGTTTTTCATAATATTTTCTTTTGTCATGTCTGGAGGATTTGTATGGTGTGTTTGCAAATGGATTGTACTATGTGCTTCGATGAGACAAAAATGTTGAGCAAATAAGCCATTACATAGGACATACTCTCTCCAGTTTTTAATCTTTGGCATTGTTGAATTTTGGATATACATTTGATCATTCGTCTTATTTAAAAAAATTTATGCAAATAAAAAATATAAGTCATATTTAATGAAAAACAAATCACAATAAAATAAGTGATAATTAAGTTTCTTAATAAAACGAATGGTCAAACATATGTTCAAAACAGAAGTCGCATCGTGTGTAGCTTGGTTTCTTTTTACTTGTTTTCGTTTCTGTTTTATGTAAAAGGCTCAGTTTTTAGCTTTCTCAAAAAAAAGCAGGGTAATGAAAAGTTGTGCATCAAACATAAAACCGGATTGAAAACTATTTTGCACCATATTCTATTTTTCAAAAAATATTTGTTTACCAGATTGAGTGGTTGGTTGAAACTTGAGAGTATTTTGTTTGAGATATGATGGATAATACGATCTTCCTAGATTTAGTGGGGTTTCATAAGTTTCACAAAGCTAAACAGATTCTATATACTAACCCACATCACAGCAGTCAAACACAAATTTATGGTGCATAATTGGTTTTGTAGATACATGGTTGGATTGAGGGTGCGCTCGTTTCTGTAGATAGGTTGGGCTGATTAGCCGCACGTAAAATGAGAAATGTGATTAGCATATGATTAATTTGTGTTAATATATTTTTGATAAATAAATTTGTTGGATTTTTTTAAACAACTTATTTATAGAAAGTTTTCGCACGAAATACACCGTTTAACAGTTTAAAAAGCGTGCTAACAGAAAACGAGGAGAATCTAATCCTATAGGCTGAAACGAGCTCACCTTGAATGATCCCATCCATGTTTTAGGGTAACACATGCAAGTAAAAGGTTAGGTGAGTGGATGACATGGCGGGATACATGTTTCCATAATAGTTCATGTAGACGCTACATGGATTTGGATCAGGTGCAGTCATGACTGCAACTTAACCAGTAGCAGTAGTACCATTGGATGTAAATTGGACGGCTCAGAAAATGGTGTGAAATAAGGTTACGTTCGGGAGGAACTCCACCTCCCCGCACGAAAAACGTGATGGTTTATTAATGTGTAATTAATTAAGTATTAGCTAAATATACTTGAAAATAAATTAATATATTTTTTAAAACAACTTTCTTATAGAAAATATTTTGTAAAAACGCATCATTTAGTAGTTTAGGAAGCTCGCGTAGTCGCGTGCGGAAAACAAGGAAAATGATTTCGAAAATGAGGGGGGAGAACATATCCTAAGGCCGTGTTTAGTTCCCCTCCACCAACTTCAAACTTCCAACTTTCCATCACATCAAAAACTTTCCTACACACATAAACTTCTAACTTTTTTTTCAAACTACCAACTTTCTTCAAAATTCCCACTTTTTCCACCAACTAAACACAGCCTAAGAATGCTTAACACAGCTCAGGCCACATATATCTTGAATTCATTCTTAATTCCATTGTTCTTGTGAAGTTTTTCCCCCCTGTAATGCTATACCATTATCACCCTCTTGTATATATATAAAAGCGGTTTACCCTCGTTTACAACACAAAGAAGTGAAAATTGCAGACTAGTAAACTTTGATCTTTCAGGAAGTGAAGTCCAAAACAGAATCAAGAAATTGTATAGATGGTGGTGGCTGGCAACCATCATATGGCATCTGAAAAATTCTGAAACCAGTAGCACTATATCATGATGATGCCTGTTTCCTGCCCAGGGTGAGAGCTCACTCCTTTCCATCAGCAGCACGGAGGGAGCCAAGCTGCACCGGCGCCTGAGTCTGCACTACCTTGGATGACCCGTAGGCCGACAAGTCGACGCCCTCGGCCTTCTCCTTCTCGAGCTGCTCCTTGATCCAGAAGTATGTGATCCTCAGACCATCCTGCGCCGCAAGAATCAAGTTTCCGATGAATGATCAGAATGCATGAATTCGGGGCGATGAACTGATAGGCAGATGGTTGCCTGAAAATCAGGGATAGTAGTACCTTCAGCCTCATGGTTGGAGCCCAGCCAAGCTTCTCTTTGATGAGCGTGTTGTCGGAGTTGCGACCACGGACACCCTCTGGCCCGGGGATGTGGTGGATGGGCAGCTGCTTGTTCTCAAAGCTGAGGACTATCTCAGCCATCTCATTCATGCTGACCATTTCATCACTTCCAATGTTTACAGGCTCACGGAAATCGGACTTTGTCAACCTGAATGCATTTGGCAATGTAATGACTTGGTCGACCGGCCCCCAAAAAAAAATGTAGACAAATTGGTATGTCTCTTTAGATCACATGGTATGCTGTGATGTTAGTTAAATCCAAGCTCTATTGTGTCACTGACTTTATGAGCGTTGGAAGATCCTTCAAGCAGACAGAGGGTGAAAAGGATAATTATTCAAGGCTCAAGAACAAAATGGTTAAAATTTACCTTTTTATTTTCTCAATTATTTTTTGTAAGTATATATATTTAAGAGCAACTATATCAAAGAAGAACCACTCAGCGATACACCATTTTGGCAGATTGAACTGCTAGTACTTGTATGCCATAAAAGTCCAGCCTCACATGGTGACATTACTAGTAATTGAGACATGTTAAGCAATTCTAGTATTTCAGATACTAGCATATTCATTTATACAGAATTTGCAATGACGCGCATTGATTTCTCTAAAGACTAGAGATCGACGAACCAATCAATGTGCTCCCAGTCTACTGGTCCTATGTACAAGCTAGAGGGACCAACAGACTCTGTTTCTCATCCAATAAATTGCCTGTTGGACAAGTGGTAATTAAGAAAACTACACAAAGAGGAAAGTGTTTCTCAAAATCTAAAATTATGCTCATCAAATAAGTATTCCATAACATTTAGAAAACTTCGAGAAGTTTAACAAACAACTGATACTTCTCTTGGAATTAATATACATGTAAACCTTCAATTATCATCTGAACATGGCGTGATCAGAGTAGCAAAAGCAGATCTATGCAAAAATGTGCTTGGTGTTAAACTAAGATATGGAAATGCTGAATAACTGGATTGTGCATAGAAGAAATAAGATTAAAATGTTTACCTGAGGACACCCTCCACACATTCATCAATAAACGTGAAGGATCTAGTCTGAAGACCATCTCCCCACATCTCAAAACGGTCAGTGGAGGTTAGAGCTTTTCTGCAGAAAGCAGCAGGCGCCTTCTCCCTTCCACCTGTAGAGCCAATCAATTATTATAACTTCTACAGTAACAATACCCAAGTTTTACTAGGTACCAGATATGTAGCTTACCCTTCCATGTTCCAAAGGGACCATAGATATTATGAAAGCGGCCAACCCGACATTCAATGCCAAAATCCTTTGTGTAATGCTTGCACAGTTCCTCAGTAGCAAGTTTTTCCAAGCCATAGGCATCTTGAGGCTAAAAGGTAATTACTGAAATCAGTGCTGTTTTGTAACAATAATTAACATATCAATTTGCAACAGAACATATATCAGTGGGAAAGTTTAGAAACCTCTGCAGGCCAAGCATCTGACTCCTTCAAGCTAACTACAGTGTCCAGCTGCTTAAATTCAGGGTAGATACAAGCACTTGAAGCATAAAAGAACCTACAAGGAAAAAAAATAACCAAAATGATGATTCTTCTGAGTGATGATAACATGACAGGATTGTTAAAGTAAATGCTCTGTTTTGAGGAATTCTAGGGTTCTACGTATGATCCATTCCTTTCATTTGCTTCCCCAAGCCATGCCAATCTATGAAAGCCAGGAAGCATAACAATGAAATGATAACAATGTATAGACTGAAAAAAGAAAAGAATACAGTCAACTCAACAAACTCGTTTTTTTCTATCAAAGAGTTGAACACAATTCTCTGCAAAAGCTGTTTGTTTTGGAAATTACAACCAGTGAATACTACTTCCTCCATTTCATAATGTAAATCTTTCTAGCATTGCCCACATTCATATAGATGTTAATGAATCTAGACACATATCATTAACATTTATATGAATATGAGCAATCCTAGAAAGTCTTACATTATGAAACGCAGGGAGTATGTTTGAAGTGCATTTTTGTTGACCAGGAGAGAAATGCAAGTTTTAGATAATATTTGAAAGATTCTAATATCTTCCTTGATCCCCAACAGTTCATAAAGCTCCTATAGGTGAAAAGTTTTCATAGAAACCCCCTATCTGCCTATCCCCCATAAGGGACATCCACTAATAAATGAAGGCACACCAAAAATCATCAATCAGCACCAACCACCAAGTAGAATTCTACTAATTTATGCTTTCCTCATTGAGGTCAATCCATGCCCATTATGTTGATATACATTAATCTGCTATATGCAACTGCACTGCCTAGAAATAGTAATACTTGTCCACACTTTCTCTTAACGTCATCAAACTTATCGTTTAGCAGGAAGCCCCTGATTGAAACTTTCCAATACAGGCCAGGTCAATCCAAGCTCAGTACGCATAGATTCTCTACGCAGCACACATTCCAATTCTAACGCTTCTAAATTAATGATAGCTAACATGTGGCATTCACTTCCCAAAGTTGCAGCTTCAGCCAAACACAAATTAATACATCGTATTAGCATATCAAATCAAATAGGTAGATGATTCCCGCCAAATACTATGTGATGATTTCCATTTCTATGTTTTTCTGTAGATAGGCTTTATATACCTTAACAGATCTTAGCATCCTATAGCATCAATTGGTGAAAAATAAAACATGGGATTTACAGAGCCAGCACCAGTTCAAAAGTTACCTTTTGACACCATTAATCCTAGCGGCCTCAAGCATGTTAAAGCTGATCATGGTGTTGTTGTACATGATAACAGAGTGATTGGATTGAATGAATCCCATCCCTCCCATATCAGCGGCAAGGTTGAAAACATGGTCAACCCCGGTGGTCACCTTGAGGCAGTTGTCCATCACCCTCAAATCAACAAGATGGAACTCATGGCAGAACATATCCTCAGTCATGTGCTCATTTTTCTTCCAGTCAGAAGCAATGATGTAGTGGCCCTCGCTCTTGAGGCGCCTCGCGATGTGGGATGCGATGAACCCGCCAGCTCCCGTAATCGAGATCCGCAGCTTCTCAAATGGCCAGTAAGGCTCCTTCTCCAGCTCCACGTATGTGTACTCCTCATTGAGCGCCATTCTGCAGTAACACATATTCATCAAGCTTTAAGACGACAAACCGTTCAAGAGGTATACATTGTCCTTGCTGAGATTATAAACTTCTAAAGCAAACAACCAATCTGCTCTGGCTACCAAACAAAAGTTCTGATTGCCAAACATGTTTCTAGACACAGTCAAAGACTACTACTACTAAAATCACAGAATTTGATATGAAAAACCACAACAAGGATATGTTTTGACCATGTATATTCAATCAATAACACATGAATCAGCCAAACTTTGTAGTCAAAACCAAGTGTTGCCATGAAACCCTCAAAGGACAAGCCACTATTAAAGCTAAACCCTTAACTTAGCTCATACTAAATTGTACAAACTGCATCTGGCAGCAATCCCACACACAATAATTCATCGAATACGAAGTTACGGAATGCCATGTGCGATCTCCTCAATTTCAGGAAAAGATAGTAAGAAATGTGATCCCCTGCTCCAATCCAACACCAAAGCAAGTAGGTCCCTTTTGGGGGGAGCAACATGATATGGAACGCAGTAGACGGTAGAAATGGATCCTTGGGCAAGTTTAATCCACAAAATCACAGATTAAAAGATAGAAATTTACAGCAGCTATCTCCAGCTTGGCTAATACTACTTGCTTAACTCCCCACCAACCAACCAAGCGTCCAAGCTTAACAAATCCTCTTCTCTTCCCCAAAACAAATCTGGAGTCTTTGGCCAAAAAAAAAGAAATCCTAAAGCCACCGATCCAAAATGGCCAGGCCAAAATCGAACAAGCCAAGAACAGCAGAAATCCGGCGGATTAATAAACAAGAAAGAACCATTACCAATCCGTTCAATCAACTTCTAGGACCATGAACACACGGGATTAATTAATAATAACCAATAAAAAGAACTTCTTTTTCCGCGGGGGATCGGGGCATTACCTGTCACAAGTCGGAAGGAAGAGGCGTGGGAGCGAGATTTGGGGAGGGGAGGTAGATTCTTGCACACCCCCACAGGATCTCCTTTGCTTTTATTCTTCCTCTTTATATAGAGGTTAGACTTGCATTCGAGAAGAACAGGGGAAGAACGAGTTCGTTCATTTTGCATTTTTGACCCTCCACGGTTTGGGATTCACCTACTGGTCCCTGAGAATCTCAGATTTGTTTGACTTACGTTTTAGCCAGGACACAGCTTTCAAATTCTTCCTAGCTGGAGTAAGATCCAAAAACTTTTGTACTACCTCAATCCCATAACATAAGATATGAACGTATTTTAAGATTTAGTTTTTAAAATTTTTATTTAACCGTGAGTATAATATGAATCGAATTTTGTTTTGTTCAAAATAATATAATTAGATTGACATTTGAATTTACAAACTTTATAGTATATGAGAAATTATAAATCAAAGATTATTTTTAGAAACCAAACCAAATATGAATGTACATTATATTATGGGATAGAAAGAGTACCAAATTTCGGTGGTTTACTTCAAAATTGGTTTTGCTTACAAGCAAATTATTTCGTACATTTTTTGCAGAATTTTCTGAGAATCAGCTCAATTCGTAGGAAATATTGAGGGAACAATTCTTGCATTTCGAGTAAAGAAAAAAAAAGATGAATTTCATGGGACGAGAAACTTATGGATTCTTTTCTACTTGACGCTTATGATATTTACCATTCCTAATTCCTATAAAACTATTACCTACATCCATATATATATGATGCAGGCTAGTATAAATTTGAACTAGCCAAAGTCATATAAAAAGTTGGAGGGAGTACTTTGGAGTGACTTCATCCAAACTCCTGTACTTTTCTTGTGAAGTACTCCACCTAACATGTTGCTTCTTTAACAATCACTTGGAATCAACTAAGCATACCGTCTTAGATACTCCATCCGTCTCATATTATAAGACTGTCTCATATTATAAGACTTTCTAGCATTGCCTCCATTCATATAGATTTTAATAAATCTATTCATATAGAAAGTCTTATAATATGAAACGGAGGAAGTACTTCATATATATCAAAATATAACAACCTAGTAGTGAATTAGGCACAATCTAATACGACAAATTTGGACAAACTCTAACAGGCCTCTGCCCAAATTTATAGTATTATATTGTGTCTAATTTAATACTAGATTATTATATTTTATGAGTATTTTTTTCTCTAGACTCGTGTGACTGAGAGAGTACATTTTTTCCCTCTAAATTCCTGAGTTTCAAAAGAGGCCTCTACAAGTTAGAAAAAACTCCCATTTCTGCCTCAGCTTAAAGAGAAGAACAAACCGGGTACCGTCAAAAAAAATACTCCTACATCTACAGGGATCATTTTACAAAAAAAATTCATGCAAATATTTTTTTCTTCTCTTTCTTCTTGGACTTGTCATGATTCATGAACCGTGGCACTTGTGCAATGCACGTTGGCGATGTGCGCCTTTTGCTTATGCAGCTACTCAAGTGAAGACAAAAGGAGATGGCTCGATCGATCTGAGGCTTGGAGTTAGCCAGGCTGGCTGATCTTGACGTCCCGACTACCCAATCAAGCGAGGTCCAGTATAATCATTGACAATCGTGTGCTAAAAAAAGTGGAAAAATTAACAGTACATGTAAGAGCAAGTTTAATAGTATAGCCCACTACTCGCTCCAATTCATCTATAACCGATCTAATAGCTAATTCATATAATAATTGCTTACTATACTACTAATATATGGTCCCACCTGTCATACATACATTGTATCTTGGAGTCCGTGCTGTAGTTGGCTACAGATCTGTAGCCCGCTGCTCTTCTCTCTCATCTTTTATCTTATTAAAATATATTTACAGCTGGCTAATAGCCTGCTATTGTACCTGCTCTAATAATGAGCTATAAGCTTACTATAAGCTTAGGTGAAGAAGAGAGATAGTGAAAAATTAAGGATGTTGGCTCTTATGCAAGAGCTAGCTTATCACAAGCTATAAGACAAATACATTAAATGTATAAGTGAGAGATAGAGAGAGGAGAAGAAAATTATAGCCAATCTTATAGCTAATATATTATATATATTGGCTTTAAAGATGGGCTAATAGTAGAAATTTGGCTATATTATTATCCTTGCTCTAACTGACATTACATAAAAGTACGTACACCTCATAATTTGATCAATAGCACATTTATAAGTTGTCAATTTGTCTCTTCTCATTCTCACTCACCAAATAATTAAGCAGTGCAATGCGCCGTAGATTAATTGGCCAATCAAGAAGTCAAGAAAGAGAATTTTGGTATGTAGTACATGCCAAACTGATTTTTCAGCAAAGGACATATAGGAGAATAAAGTGGCACATACAAGGGGAGATTGGCATTGGCTTGACCCCCTCCAACAAAATACTTTTTTTTGAATGTTCAAAATACTTTTACAAAATACTTTAGATGATTATATATAAAATACTTTTACATATAATCATCTAACTAATTAGGCTATCATCCTCCTCTGCTTTCGCAAGCTGCCTACAATATTTGTTTTTTGGGGCACAGTTTGATCGCTGGTCAGGAATTTAGAATTAAAATACTTTTGTATTCACTTCGAGTTGCAATGGAAGTGTAGTGTGTTTGGACTTTGGAGCTTAGTACACCTACACCAGTTATGCTTACTCCAAAGTACACGTTGACGGGGGACGCTGATCCGCGACTAGTCGCGCGGCCGCGCGCGCGCGATCAGCGCCTGTCTCTACTCATTGATTAGTATATACGTATATACTTTGTATTTATATATACAAAGTTTATACTTACAATTTTTTATATGTATACACTTTATTATATAAAAAATATATACGTATACAAAGTTTGTGTACATACATATAAAAATAAAAAAAAACACTTATACAAACTTTGTATACATATATACAAAGTTTGTGTACATACATATAAAAATAAAAATAAAAACACTTATACAAACTTTGTATATGTGTATAAAAAGTTTGTATTTGTGTATACAAAGTTTATATTTATACATATATAAAATTTGCATATACGTATACAAACTTTGCATACATGTATTCAAGGTTTGTATACGTATATGCAAAGTTTGTATTCGTGTATACAAAATTTGTACTTGTACATATATAAAGTTTACATATACATATTAGAAAAAAAAACCTAAAAATAATACGAAAATAAAAAAAAACAGAAAAGCAAAAAAAAAAAGGAAATCGTAAGATACGGAAAGAAAAACGGAAAAAAAAGGAAACCGTAAACTACGGAAAGAAAACAAACTCGTACGGAAGGAAAAACAAAAAGAAAAAAAAACGTTCCCGAAAAAAATCACGCGCCGTCCGCCGCTCCCCTTCTCCGCTCGCGACGCGTGTCTCGCGACTGGTTGCGGATTAGCATTCTCGCACGTCGACTCCTATAGCAAATTAACGGCAAATTTAGTAGGTTTAGAGAACAAGAGAAAGGAAATGATGGGGATTACCCGGCCCAAGTTAATATATATGATTCACAAGCCCAACAGAAAGTCCACCAAAAATTAGCCCAAACACATCACGTAGGGGATATAAAACGTGGCCCATTAGGCCCATCCCATGCTATATCAGTTACACATAAGTTTATACAATTTGGAATGATTTCATTTTCCTTTTCCAGCCCACATCATCTATCTCAGGCTCTCAGGCTCTCAGTTACGATGAATCCAAACATCAGGTTCCAAACCAAGTCACCTTAGTTTAAACCATCATCAAATTTAAATAATGTTTACAGGTTGCCTGACGTTATAGCGTACATTAATTTGAATTTGATGGTATATACTTCAAAACCCCAAAAGAAAAGGAAAGAAAAAAACAAGAAAGAAACTAAGAAAAACAAGTCAAACAACCGAGCCTGCAAGAACCACCATCATCCTCGTCGCCATCGCCGGCGGCGGCGATCTCACGACGACGCGGCGTCGGCGGTGGCGGTGGCGACGGCCTCCACCTTGGGCACCTCGACGGGGAAGCTGTCGATCTCCCCCGCCCACGGGTTGCGCTCGTCGGCGTCGGGCTCGACGGTGCGGAGCGCCCTCCACACGGCGCTGTTGCACTTGAACCCGGAGCCGAACGCGATCTGCCACGCCGTCTGTCCGCGGCGGACGCGGCCCTTGGCCTCGGCGTACGCGAGCTCGTACCAGAGCGAGCTGCTCGACGTGTTGCCCCACCGGTAGAGCGTCATCCGCGACGGCTCCATGTGCCAGGCGCCGAGGCCGAGGTTCTTCTCGATGGTGTCGAGCACGGCGCGGCCGCCGGCGTGGATGCAGAAGTGGTCGAACGCCATCTTGAAGTCCGGGATGTAGGGCCTCACGCCGGCGAGGCCGAACACGCGGCGCGCCACGAGCGACGCCAGGAACAGGATCTGCTCGGACATGGGGAGGACGAGGGGCCCCAGGGTGGTGATGTTGGTGCGGAGGGCCTCGCCGGCGACGGCCATGAGGTCCTTGGAGAGCGCGACGCCGACGCCGGCGGCGTCGTCCTCCTCCTGGAACACGCAGCGGTAGGCGCGGTCGGCGGCGCCGCTGTGGGTGCGCACCGTGTGCAGCAGCTGGTACTTGGCGCGGCGGCGGTCGCCGCCGCGGTTGCTGAGGAGGATGGCGGCGCCGCCCATCCGGAAGAGGCAGTTGGAGACGAGCATGGAGCGGTTGTTGCCCCAGTACCAGTTGAGCGTGATGTTCTCCATGCTCACCACCAACGCGTACGAGTTCCGGTGAACCTGCAAAAACACGCTCAAATTATTAGTTTCATGTCCCTAAATGTTGTTAAAAAAATCTTCTTTTCACTTTTTAAAACTATTTTGTTAAGTTTATTTTTTAAAAATTATATTTATCATTGTGTACATGATTCACTAAAATAATTCAGTTAATAATCTGTTCCAAAAGGCTGTGTTCGTTAGCAGTGAATTGAGAGAAAACATCTCTTGTTTTTTACATGAATGCTTTCCGAACTCCTAAACGATACTATATTTTTATAAAAAAATATAGTAAAGTAGTTTTAAAAATCATATCAATTTATTTTTTATAATTTAAAATAATTAATATTCAATACATTATTAACGCTAATGACTTATCTCGGTTTATGTGTCTTCTCAAACTTTTTTTTATTCACTCAAACATATCCTAAACGGTGCATCCTCGCGGAGGGCAATTCTCAACCACGAATCGAAGAACTTTTTGAGTTTAGTGCAGTGGGTCTCTCTTTGGGCGATCTAGCTGTCGTCATCAATGGCGAGCTAGCTAGGGCACAAGTTGATCGGACCAACCACACGCTGTGCTGTGCACGCAGGTGGCGGTCTCCTCCGCGCATTGATGATTCGGTGTGGTCGCCGGCCATTAACGGCGGCGAGGAGCTAGCAGAGGTGGTCGGACATGTCACCTGTGTCTTTCTAGCAATTTGTACAGTTATTATTGCTGCTGGCTGGACCATTTTTGGTAGTAGTAGTGACCCAGCAGTTAATCCCCAAGCAAGCTGGAGAGATGCTGATTACTGTAGCTGGCCCTAGTGATTAATTTTTTAATTTTGTTTATGGGTTGCAACTAATTTAAGCAGGTGATTAGCAAGATTGGAAATATTATGTAGTTTTACACAAAGGTTAATTGATTGATTATTAATTGGTTCTTAATATAGTTGATGTATCATACCTTTGGAACAAATATAGGGATGACTATTTGAGATTAATTTGGTTATTATATCGTCAGAGATAGGAATAACTACTTACGAGGTTGATTGTGCAGTGTTAGTTAATTCTTTGGTTTATGTATATATTTTGTACTAGCTTACAATTAATTTGGTCAAGTCCCAAAATTATATGTGTATAATCAAAAGAAATTTCAGAATTGACTGACCATCTACAGTTTACCCAAAAAATGTTGATTGCTTAACAGTAGTGTGTTAAGCTAGATTTAATATCGGTTTAATTAGCTAGACTACAAGAAATAAGTAAACATCATGAATTAATTGCTTAATGGAGAAATAAAGATGTTTTTTTTCTGTTGGTAGTTAGTAGCTTAATGGAGTAATTAGGAGGTAGGAGTAGTAATTAATTAAACCTGGAGCAGCTGCTTGGCGAGGTCAATGGAGATGAGGCCGGCGCTGCAGCCCATGCCGCCGAGGTTGTAGGTGGCGACGTTCCCGCGGAGCTTGTAGTGGTTGACGATCATGGCGGACAGCGACGGTGTCGGGTTGAAGAGGCTGCAGTTGACGACGACGACGCCGATGTCCCTGGCCCGGACGCCGGTCTTTGCCAGCACGGCGTCGATGGCGCCGAACATCACCTGCTCCGCCTCCCGCCGCGCCTCCGCCATGCACGGGTTCGGCGGCGAGTTGAGCACCGCCGCCGGGAAGTAGGTCCCCTGCCCGAGCCCCGACCGCTCCAGGATCTTCCGCTGGAACGCCAGGCTGTCGCCGGTGAACGCGCCGGCCGCCGCCGACTGCGCCATGAACGTCTCCCTCGTCACCACGTGCTCGGGACCGGGCTTGTAGCACGCGAAGTCGAGCAGGTACACCGGCCTCGGCCGCCGCATCAGGTAGGCGGTGGCGAGCACGACCGCCGCCGCGAGGAGCGCCACGGCGAGCGGGAGGTTCGTCGCCAGCAGCTCCCGCGCCGTGGCGAGGTCGTCGGCGGGGGCCAGCCGCGACGCCCGCAGCGCCACGGCCGCGGCGGCCGCGGCCAGCATGAGGTACGGCGCGTTGGAGATGGCGTGGTGGTAGAGCAGCTTCATCTTCCCCGGCCGGTACGGGCCGACTGCGGCGGCGGGAGCGGTTTCTTGGATAGGGGAGAGGAGATGGAACGCGGCGGAGGGCGGTGGTGGTGGGTGGTCGGAGATGGCGGGGAGAGGGGGAGGGGGATATATAGCGGCGGTGGTGGAGGAGGAGGTGGGGGGTGGGTGCAACCACCTGGAGCTACCATTAATGTGTGCAGTGCAGTGGAGGGAGGAGGCCGAAGGCGCCGGGAAAAGGGGGAGAAGGGCTCGCGCGTACGTGGCGCGGGTTTTGGGTCTGGCTCGGCCGGGTTAAGAGTGGATTTTAAACATGTGAGGACGTTTCTTCATCCTTTGCAAGTTACTCCCTCCGTTTCAGAATATAAGTCATTCTAGCATTTCCCACATTCATATTGATCCTAATGAATCTAGACATATATATATCTATCTAGATTCATTAGCATAAATATAAATGTGAGAAATGCTAAAATGACTTACATTGTGAAACGGAGGAAGTACTTAAACAGTGATATTCCCTCCGTCCCGGAAAAAACGAATCTAGGACTGGATGTGACATATTCTAGTACAATGAATCTAGATAGAGATATGTCTAGATTCGTAGTAGTAGGATGTGTCACATCTAGTACTAGGTTGGTTTTTTAAGGGACGGAGGGAGTACAATTTTAGAAAATATATTAACATGTGATGTGCTCCCTCCATTTCAGATTATACGATGTTTTGGCTTTAGTCAAAGTCAAACTGTTTTAAGTTTGACCAGGTTTATAGAAAAAAGTAGTAACATTTTTAACCCAAGACAAATTTATTATGAAAATATATTCAATTATTGATTTGATGAAACTATTTTAATATTATAAATAGTATTATATTTTCCTATAAGCTTAGTCAAACTTGGATCGGTTTGACTTTGACCAAAGTTAAAATGTCTTATAACCTTAAACGGATGAAGTATCAATTTATACACATACAGGTTAGAATATAACTTTCTATAAGTTAAAAAATCACAACTACTTAATCAACTTTTTTACAATATGCATTAAATTTTAACTTTTATAGAGTGACCTGTCATATATTAATCAATCTTGTTGATTTTTTAAAAATATAGTCATTACTATTTAAGTGATTTACAAATAACTAGATGACATTCTTTTTCCAATCGGGGTTTGATTATGGTCACAGCCGTGCCGTACGTTTCCATGCTGGACATGGATGTCCTCTTGTGTTCAAACAACTGTCAGTACTTTTTTTGACTGATTCATTTTAACTTTAACCATTAATAAATTTTAATGAAATGGGTAGATAAAATTTTAATGAAAGTTTTATGGACCTATTAAGATAGAACACACTTTACTTTTAAGTATTTGTATTTTTTTTAAAAAAAAATAATACAAGATGAATGATCAAAGTTTAAAGATAAATAGAATAAAGTCATAAGTAGTTGAACAGGGAGGGAGTAGATTATGGGTATGTGTGGCTGCACTTTTTTTTTACTGTAGTGTAGTCAACACGCATAGTGTGTTCTATTTGTAGCTGAGCAGTCGAACATTTCTTACTGGAATTAAACTGGTCGTTTTATTGTATATATAAAAGTTGGTGACATGAATACACACAACCTCGAAAAAAATTATGCTGCAAAAGTTGTTTCATTGAAGTTGTAAGATTTGTAATTTTGGAAAAACCGGCCAAAAAGTTTTTCGATTGGTTAGAGAGTGGGTTAGCAACTTAGCATCAGCAACAGGAGGAGGAAATGAAGGGGCTAGGTTTGTGACGGAGAACAGGGTGTATAGCTTAATTAGATGTGGATATATAGACCGAGGGTGTGATATAGCTTGCAATAGACGACCTTAATTAGATATGACACATTTCAGTCGTTTTCTCCATCATCAATATTGTTGTCACAACTCCCTACCGTCCTCTCTCTTTTTTAACTTGTCGTCTAGAACCTCTCTGCGTAATCTCCAATTTATAAGTTTATTATTTTACCTAATCTTATTATATATAACATATTATGGAAAAACATATACTATATTTGTCAATTTTTTACGTGAGATATCTCATATCTCAAACTGGAAAAATAATAAAAGATGTAAGTCAATTTTTCAGAGGAGTGTCAACTACTCAAGTCATGTAAGTATTTTGCATATATAAAGGCGGGCAAAGACAAATCTCATGCCTCAGACTTAGTGTTATGACAGGGATAAATCCAGGATAAGATCACAGGGGGACTTATTTCCTTTTCCTCCTTCACCGCTCCTTCTCTTCCCCCTTTCCCTCTTCTTCTGCCTTTTCTCTCCCCTTCTACCAGTGATAATTTATCGGGGTATAGGGGCTCGAGTCTCCCTAACACCCATGCTAGATCTACCCCTGTTTGTAATCTAGACTGCTTTCTCATTTACTATCTCAATGAGATCCGCTAAGTGGTATGTTCGTGAAAATTTTTTATAGAAGTTTCAAAAAGATCAAATAAATCTAATTTTTAAATTTGCAATAGTTACTACTTAATTGTGAATACGCTAATGATATTTCGTTTTCACGTGTAAAAAAAAACCCTCCGCTATTGAGCTGATTCTAATGCATGCGTCATAAACTTTATTGTTAAGTATGCATATACAAAGCATGCTATATACATGCAAAGTAAACGTATCTCAACGGTTAGATTTCTTATAATAGAAACGAACTTACCTGGGTTTAAGTTCTAAATGGGATATACTAGCCTAGTCTGTTAGAGGTACTCGTATGGGTATAATCATGTAAGTGTTACGAGTGTATGCGTTTGTACTAAACACGCTATACATTCTCATCGTACTTACACACATTGAATTAATTAAATTGCTAGCTATAGTTGGACATGCAAATATGATGTTTACTAATGGAATAGAGATCCCGGCTGGGACATGCAAATTAAATACACAAAGAGATTTGTTTTTTTTTTCTCGTTGATGGAAACTGTAAACCCCTGCACCGTTGTACGGTTGCACCGGCCCAGACGAACGTACGTAACGTGAGTGACGTGCTACGTTTACTTGTAATTTGTGGTTGAGCCGATCGACATATATATCAGGCGCAGGCCAATTCAAGCTGATCGAATTCAACAACCAAAACCAAATCTGAAGAAGCTTGCTCCCCTTAATTAATTTGGTTATAGATGATCCAAAAGGGCATGTACGTACGTAGCATTTAGTTTGACCAAATTAAAGGCAATATTATATACAAAAGTACTCTAATTAAGGGGCACAAATTAAGCTTCTTTTCCGGCCGGACCGGTCCGTATAAAGTGTGTTGTTAATCAAAAACCTTAATTTAAAGAGGAGTGAATTTCAGTTTGAATCTCGTTTCTTTACCAAACTTTTACGTTTGTGTGACCTCCTTATTAGCCAAAATTTTCCTTTTTAATTTGGACATCCTTTTATTCTGACTTTTTTTTTTCATTTTGGACCCTTTACACTTTTCCTCAAGCTCTAACTCAGTAATTTTCGGCATGAAATAAAATTGGACATTGCTAGGCCAAAAATTATAGTGATATGCAAAATATGCAATTTTAGCTTATCTTTTACCGCAAATTTTGCTGTTAAACTCGGGTTTACCTTATTGTTATCTAAATTTCAATATTTGTCCATGTAGTTTTATAATTTTTTATGAAGTGTAAGTTTATTTCATGTAATCACATTGTAAATTATTTTTTTAGCATTTTGTCTAAGAAAGAAAGGGCTTTATTGAAAATAATTAAGTAATAGATCAGAGTTATGAGAACCATCAGATCATCATCCGAGCAAAAAGAAAAGTGACTTGAAAATTTTAAAAATATCAGTATAGCCTGAAATCTAAACACTCTTTAATTTTTAGCACAAATTAACTAGCTAGTATGCACTTCTAAACTAAGGGAGGATTGCGCAAAAATGATGAGTACACATCCTTTAATTTACAGCAATAGAGTACACACAATTTAATATTTCTCCATTTCATATTATAAAATGTTTGGACTTTTTTCGAAGTCAAAATATCTTAAGGTTGACCATACTAATAGAAAAATGTAGCAAGATTTTTAATTGACACCAAAATTAATCTTATTAAATCTAACATTAAAAATATTTTGATACTATATTTGTTTTCTATAAAAATATTGTTATATTTTGCTATAAACTTTATCAAAGTTAAATATGTTTAACTAGAAAAGTCAAAGTGACATATAATATAAAACGAAGGGAACGAACGACGCTGTAATTAACATCACCTTCACTTATACATACTACTCTCGTGTCATTAACAAGCCGCGTGCATAAGCCCCCACGCGTCAAATTTCGTTCGAATTTCCTTATCACATATTTTCATGCCCATTTCATTGTCACCCCAACTATTTTGCTTTGATCACCCGTAAACGTTTAAACACAGGGCCGTACCAAACTCCTTTCGATCGAAAAGCAACTCAAACCCATCATTCTCCTCCATCGATTTATAGCGCTGCTAGGTGCTAGCTGCTCCGGCCATCAGTCAACTACAAGTCCACAACTACTGTGGCCTCTACTGCTACTGCTACACTGGCATATACTGCTACTGCTTCTGCGCGTCTCCAGCTCTATCTTATCTGGTCGAGACCCCGTCGCTGCAACCGATCGAATGAATTCAAGACGGCGGCGGCGACATGGCCCTCCTTCATCGCGTGCTCTACGTGTGGGAATAAACTGGAGAGGAAGGTGTCGGCGATCGACGCGCCGGCCGACGTACTGACCGGCGACCCCTGCAGCATGGGATCGCTGCAGGGTTGACATGGGCGTCTTGATCAGTGCGACCAGTTGGGGGTTTATACGTGTGTGTGCTTTCATTTTTCGGGAATGCTACTTACCGGGAATCCGTCCTAGATATTTAGAATGGGATCCCCTCCCCAGCTACGTTTTTATCCCTTTGCTCTAATCTCATCCGCAACTGCTTTTCCCATCTCCTTTATCTCACTTTCTCTAGATCTCGATACATACGTGGAAGAGACGGGCGGTGTGTAAGCAATGGTGGCGAAGCCGGCCGATCTCGCATGACTTTCACGGTGGCGGCGATGGCAGAGCCCGACCTCACATGGTATGTCCGTTTTCATGTAGTGCGTATTCGTGTGAGGGCGCTCATGATGGCAGAGACTACATGAAAACGCTCATGATGGCAGAGACTATCTGGATTTCAGCATTGCTTCTCTACTATGAGCAAGATCCGGTGGTCTTTCTCTTGGCCGGAGGTACAAATTTTGTCCTCATCACCTTCTCTCTTCGTCTTTCTCATCTTTACCACTGGCAACGGGACGTATAAGCTTTGGTTTTTTTTCCCTCCACACCGGCAACAACATGCATATGCATCCGGCTTTCCTCCTCGCCACTAGTACCAAATTCCTCCTCGCCACGTGTACCAAACACATACCCGTCGATTCCGATTGGTATCACAGTCTGATACCAAGCTAGAAAGCATTGCATCATACCTCGTAAGTATTATCGGATATCTTACTTGTATCATATAATACTCACAGGAATAAGAACATTATACTGACCAGTTATCAAAACTTGATACCTCGTATATATCATCCTGTTCGGACGAGAAGTATAGTAGCCCTTTCAATTTTTTTCTGAGAGATTATATATATTATATTGTTCGGTTATTTATTCATTAAGTGAAAATTATAATTTCAGAACTATAACCTCAGATATCATAATAGCCAAGATCAGATAAGAAGCCATGACTTGACCGTAAAAGCCAGAGCGTCAAGGCTCCAAGAGTCGTCGTTTGTTTGTTTGAGAGACATTCCCTAACGATACTTTAACTCTATTTAATGAATTAATTGGTACTGCGACGATTCATTTACAAAAAAAAGTTTACTGCAGGGCTATGGTAGCTACAGTAAGATAATTAACCTTTGTAATGAACAGTGCTCACATACTGCAACGATTGTTCCATCTTTTCCTATACTATGCCAGAGATATGTATTCACTAATACGTACCGTATAGTAGCAGAAAAATCTAAATCATGGAAGAGGTTATGGAAAGAGCATCACTAATTCGCTATCACTATACAAGGGAGAAGAAATTAACCACGTGCGCAGGCAACGAGTTGGTGAGGAAACGACCAGCCGTTAGATGCGTATCCAACGTACGGTTGGTCAGTTGCACGTGAACATCTAGCTCTAGTGAAGCAGTTCGGATCGATGGCCCAAATGCCTAATATAAACATTAATTTAAACCTGTTAATTATTTTTGGAACGCATACATAGATATTATATCTTCTTCTGAATGTATTTGACCAAACCTTTTTCTACATATATACTAATTAATCTCGTGGTCATGTGGACTTGCTAGCTATAGTACTCCAGCTAGCTCCTCTTGTTTTTCCGTCCAGCCCCATATGCATGCACATATTAATACTGTACATATTTGCTTCAACTAACAACCTGATCATTTAATATTGCATGACTAACCATCTTCTTCTAGCTTAGGTGTGTGTTTTCTTCTTTTGAAAAACTTCTTCTTGTAGGAAGCGTATATAGCCGCTGGATTCCATGCATTATTTGCCAAACTAAAATCAAAGGTCGTTTAATTCTTCTAGGTCTTGCACATGCATGATCTGAAAGCATTATGATCAGGAGAACACTTAATTAATTTTAGCTTAGATGACAGTGAAATTGTGGTTGCATGATTTTATTTATTAACTAAAATGTAATTCAAGTCTTAGTTACGCTAGCATTGCTCTCGTTATTAAGAAGACGTGTTAACCAAGTTAATTAGTTTCCTCTTAAGTTTATTTATTATTTTTTAGTCAGTTTTCCTCTTAAATTTATTTTTGAAACAACCGAGACAATGCAGAGTTTTGTATTGATGTATGATCAGTAAAAAAAATAACAAATTTATAGCTCTGAAAGACTATAGTTAGGAAAATAGAAAAAGTACAATCACATCACGCGTCTACATTCGGATCCTCGCTACTGAAAAGCAAAACAGGATCACGACATCTCTCGAAAAATGGAATTTCAAAACGATACCTCTAGGGAGGATATGACGTTGAGAGCATCGCCGCTACCCATCTAGGAGATCAGGACATAGTTTTCACTGAAGAACACCATCAAAGAGAGAAGAAAGACATTTTGCAACAACGTCCCAACGCCTCAGGGTTTTCCTCTTAAATTTATGGCTCAAGAAGGAACAATATCCATTCCATACAAGATATATGCTCACGCAAGCAAATTTACCACGGCTCCAATTTGTCAATTGTGGTGGATCATCTCTCCAACCTAACAACCATACTCCATATTCATCATGCGTACATATGTCATGTTATCCTCATGACAGCTACAGGTGGTGTGGCTATCTATCTAGGCAGCATCATCATCAGCTAATCTGCCCAACCAACACGCACTCATGAAAATCAGATATTTTTAGCAGCATTAAACTATATTAGATCTTGCATGCATGCTGCTGTTTGCTCTATGGCATTTGCATTTTTATGGGGTTTTCCAGGAGTTCTTTCAAAATGAAAAAAAAATCTATTTTACTTTCTAAATTATTCTGTTGGATCACTTAAAAATGATTCACTTACTACTCGGTATAATTTCTTTTCTTTGTTTCTCTTTAGACTAGTTGTACTTTATGCTGAAATTTTGTAGTCCTAGATGATACAACTATCAAAATTTTCTTTGACTGTTTGCTTGCAATTTAAAACCTCTATGTCTAAAGCAGTCTCAGTTCTTTCAACTTATATAAATAGTAAAAAGTATAATATAGGATCGTAAAGAGTCTTTCCCATCCTAAAATCTAGCCAATAAGGTGAGAGGCTTATCCACTTATATATTAGATCCCTTATCCTTCCACAACTAATGTGGGATTATTCAACATAAAAGATATTGAGATATAATTAGTTATAATGCACTATCAACCCTA
Organism: Oryza sativa Japonica Group; assembly: GCF_034140825.1. Lineage (NCBI taxonomy): Eukaryota > Viridiplantae > Streptophyta > Magnoliopsida > Poales > Poaceae > Oryza > Oryza sativa. Next base: position 24,426,131 of record NC_089045.1, read on the forward strand.
GCAAATTTTATTGCAAAACTAAAAGATTATTCTAACTAGTTGGGGGGGGGGTGCAAAAGGAGCCTAGCTAGAAATTCTTTTGGGTTAAGGGATTCGGTGAAAAAAAAAGGGGGAAGAAGCTATACAACATTCGACAGTTTTTTCAATGAAAAACTTTCAGATGTAACTACTGTGTAATTGCAATGTAGTTACATTTTAACTACTACGTAACTACAATATAAATAATCTGTAACTCAGATATAACATTGAAAAATTACGATGGAGCAACTGGTTAGTTGAATGAGCATGCAAGCTGCAGGTCTCGAGTTCAATCCTTGATGTGAGCATCTGATTTTTTTTTCCATTTTCCTCCACCAGCACAAATCTCAAAGCATATTGGACGGTTTAAAATTTAAAAGTTTTCATCCCTGAAAACTGTTGACAGTAGGATAGCAAATCCGAAAAAGAAGTTTGGTGAAATAAATGGGCTTCTATTTCTTTAGAAAGTATATATACGTATACATCCTGATCTGCTACTACGTTTCACATGTTAGCAAAGGACGCATTGACACGGTCATCTACACACGATTACATACGTACGTACAATTTTGATCGGTATATTAATTTCTCTTACCATGTCTAGACTTCCATTAATTAAGATGTGAGTATGTTTAGATTCGTTTATTAGAATATGCCATCGATTTATTTTGAACGAAGGGATCGAGTACACATCTTCGCTTAATTTGTTGACTGTTGAGTCGTCTTCTCCTTCTCCTCTCATTTATTTCCGGCCCAGCAGTCAACTACCCTCTGCTACTCCTCCAAACTAGCTCAGCTCTCACCCTTTAGGTCGCCGGCCGGCCGACAACCACGGTCATGCTTGCAGCCAATAGCTTTGCTTTCCCGGCGCCATCAGTGCCCTACTGTTCCATGTTTTTTTTCCTCTTGGTTTGGACATATAATTTTATTTCATGTGTGATAAATTAGCTAGTGTGTCTATATTTTCTCTTGTGTTGATATTAAATATATATCTTGCACACTCGGTAGAGATAAAATGTTTTTCTCTCGCCGGTTCTTGAGAAATGGCAACAACATTAACTGCAAACATGGCAAAAATAACTTGTCTCAAGTGAAAGGAAATTTTATCCAAACCACAAAACACTTATATGACAACAACTATGGAACAACCTCTTCTTATGACTTAATCCTTACCTATAACTTACAAGCCAATCATTACAATCTATTTGTTAGAGCTGTGTAACATTGTGTACTAAATATTGCTCTCTCCTAGTATATTGACATGCAATTATTTTATGTGTTTGGGAAAAAATCAAAGCTGTGGAAAATGAGATTTGAAACATACGGTATATAATACTACATTTATATATAGCATTATCGATATAAACTTTAGAGTAAACTAACGAAGTGACTAATACATCTAACCATGTCTATCTAAAACCGGTGGAATTCGTTGAAGGTCAAGGGGGCGGTCAACAAACGTGTAGCTATGTACGTGCTGGTGGCGGATGACCTCTTTAAATTCGTTCCATCGATCCGTATGGGTTCTAGCTAGCTAGCAACGTATAGTTGCAACTTGCACGTGACCACATCTCTCTCTCTCTCTCTCTCTCTCTCTCTCTCTCTCTCTCTCTCTCTCTCTCTCTCTCTCTCTCTCTCTGGGAAAAAAATATTTGCTTAGAATAGTTAAACGCATGGGTAATTTTTTGAGATTCCATTACTATTAGTTCATTTTAGCACATAAATGGAGCATTATTTTTTCGAGGAAATGGAGCATTATTTTTTTCGAGGAAATGGAGCATTAAATGGAGTATTTATGATTGATAGAGGTTCAGTACACTCTTTCTGTTTAATTTACTCCATTCATCTACTTTTGATAGTCATATTTCTAAATCTGAAAATTTTATTTTTGCTACGCATATTTCAATCCAACAACCTATCATCTTAATGATTTTCTCATATTTAATGCGTGACTCTTCATTCTTCCACATAAGATTGGCTACATGGACATCAAGAAATATAAATATTAATGAATCGCTTGTTTACGATGAATGATTAGTAGCATGTTTAAATAAATAATAAGTATAATTACTTATTTTTGGTATGTGTGCCAAGATGAAATATGACTACTAAAAATAGATGAAGAGAGTATATTATAAGGGATTTTAATATGGGACGGAGGGAGGAGTATGTTTGAACATATGAACATTCATGGATATGTACATATCACAATCGATCGAGGAAGAGCTTGCTAACACAGCGGCCGAACAAGAGCTTAATTAGCGCACACACGTACGTGCGATGACGATTACTACATTAAATAAAGAACGTGGATATGAATTTGTTTTGTTCGGTATATTAATATTCTTATTGTCATTAGCCAGACTCTACTTAAGAGCGCGTTTAATCATCGATCCACATGGATATTCCTACGCACGCACACATGCAATTACACATTTCGTGACACGTAGTACCAATTTAATTATCTAACAATCTAGAATAGCTGATATCCAATTAATCGATCCATGATGAATACATTCAATATAATATATATACACAGATATGCATGCGATGGTCGATCAAGATCAAGCGACCATGCATAGCATAGAATAGCTGCAATTGGTCAAAGGAGGATCATCTCTCCAACCTAACATCCAAGGATAATATATATTGTCTGCATATGCAGATGCAGATGCGTACCGTGCTGATCCTGGGTGAAAGCTACAGCTACTGCATTCAGGTGACTAACTTGGATATAGTAGCTAATTAAGTTGGTATCGATCAGCTAATCTGCCTAACCAGTAACCACACACACCTAAGAATTAATTAAATCGAGATCTTTTCTTCATCAGCACTAAATTAAACCAGAATATACCAGATCTTAATTAAATCGCATGTGTCCAACTAATATTAATATTTGCTTTTTTTTGCCAAATCCAGTGTGTTGCTTGCAGGTGTAATTAAGACCAGCGCTAACAACATGGCTGGGATTAGGTCAGGTGGTTGCATTTGAATTCCCCGCAAAAAGAAAACAAAAGTTGGTTGCATTTGCTGCGATTTGCTTTAATTTAATTTTCCATTTCCCTGTGCGACTAATAAATTGCTCGCTTTTTTGTTAATTAAACAAATCAAATACAGGGTACGTTGCTTTTCGGAATCAAATCGTTTCAGCTTCGAGTCCAAATCAAATTAAACGTAGCTAGGGTGAGATCATAATCTGTTCATCTCTCCTACCACCTGTGGCCACCTTCCCAACTGCAATTCTCTTTATTAATTATTACTCCTATCTGTTGGTCTCACTCGCGATTGTAGTGGTGTGATATTGGTTCAATTTCTAGTAGATCTTGATTTATGGGGATGCGGTATTTAATTTTTATATTTTGTATATTACTCTATTTTTTTACTTCTTTGTTGTTTAGGATTATTAAACGGAAATGTGTAAAATATTTACAAAGCATAGGATGGTGAGATGTTAATTTGGACCTATCATTTAGAAATAAAACGGAGAAATTAAAAATAGTTTTAGGTTAACATCAATGGATACGACCATTAACCTTAGTGATTTGAGGTATTTCCTTAGGCTTTAAGACAAGCTATCTCTATAATATTACATAGTTACTAAATAGTTTAATACATATAGTTTACCTAAAACAATGCTATGGATTCATTGACCTACCCAATTATAAGTCAGAATTAAATTAAAGCGTGCCGCTAAAGAAAGACCAGCCATTGCTACTGCCATCGCTGCCAAGGGTCAGGCAACTTGTAGCATAAGAACAATTTTCAGAGCTATTTGAAGTTGAAGCATGCATGAATATGATTTTGAAGTTGAAAGTTCGAATTTTTGTTTCATGAATATTAAGAGGAAGTCACTTTGAGTAATATACAAGGCGCCGGTTTTATATATATGATGGGAATGTCTAGCTTGTCTTTTTTTATTGCCAGCTTAATTAAACGTGTAATGTGCTTGTTTCTTTTAATTCGGTTCGTTGGCGGTTGCGAGCGAATTCAGTTCTAGTCTTCTGTTTGTGCTATCTAGTATGACATTTTTTATGTATACAATAAATAGCGTTAATTTGATAAATATAATGTGTCCCTATCGTGAAAATGCAAGGTTTTTATGATTTTATTTAGCTTAGCTGGAGCAAATTTGTTTCACGGCACAACTTCAGATGGCATTTTGTCAATCTTATGCGAGCTTGATTATATATATAATCAAATCATTATTTAAACGGTTGGTAATTAATTAAGTCTGATTGACGGTACAATTATTAGTGATCGACTGGCTGGCTAAAATTTCCTCAAATCTTTACTAGGACATATATTGCCTTATTCTGCTGTACATCAATTTAATTAGTTGTCATCAATAGTTCCTAATTTGTTCAGAAAATTAAACTTTCTTTTACTTTCAGTCTACCGCTAAAACATTGAGACAATAATACTCCCTTCGTTTCACAATGTAAAACTTTCTAGCATTGCTCATATACATATAGATGTTAATGAATTTAAACACATACATATGTCTAGATTCATTAACATCTAAATAAATGTGGACAATGCTAGAAAGTCTTACATTATGAAACGAAGGAAGTAATTAAGTTTGTCTAAGTACGTACTTCACAAGACAAATCGAAACAGATTAAAAAAACCCTATCCCTATGAGCACCTCTGTCTTAGAATACATGCATCGACTATCACTAAAAGAATAATTAGCCGTAAATGTGAGCACTAGTGTCAAGTCTAGAATTTATACCCGGGTGGATTGGTTCCACCACAAATAACTTAGTTTTAAAGTATACTATAATGATAGTACTTGCCAGTATAATTCTAATCATAGGATTTTAGTGTTAAAAAATCTAGCTATATCCATACTCAAAGTTTTGAAGGTTTGGCTGGGCCGGAAACAATTAATCCAACTCCCAAAGGACAAGGTATGGTACAGAGTGTCCGCTTACTCCATCTTTAAAAATAGCCTTTGTCTACAGTTGTAATCAGAAGTTGAATTCTTCTGCAAAAAGGGTACATATATGCATGTTCAGGTAACAACGTTAACGTTAAGAGAAATTTTACATCCTACAGAAAATAACTTAATAAGGTACCTAAATTTTACGTTAAATTTGTTGGTACATTAAGATATTTAGTACCTGAACGTACTAAATTTTACGCTACAAAATATGGTAACTTTATAAGGATGGTAAAATTACTCTAACGTTAATCTACAACCACATGAATAGGTCTCGTCCATGAATTAAGGAAGAAAATGCTGCAAGTAGCCTTATCAAGCTGTAATGTTTTGGCTCTAGTGACTAGTGTAATCAGTGTTTTACTGACCTAACACATCGATCGCGAAGGGATGACACCGGACCGACTGATGGGGTACGTAGTGTGTCATGCGCTGTCAATGTGTAAAGCGACTTGTTATTCTTTTTCTGTTTTGTTTGGTGGCTGTGAAAGCTGTGGTTTCAGTAATAAAATGGGAGACCTCAGCTCTCTTTCTAAACAGGAAAAAAAAAACTATGGCGAAATTTATTTAGACAGCTGCTGGCCTTTAAATTGTGTTGCGGCGCACTGCGACCATAGGGAAAAAATTGCTTTCAATCAATATCCAAGATTTAATATCCAGCTTTATTAGAGGGTTTGTAATAAGGACACAACTAACACTGACATATTCAACTTTGATGTGATTTATTTCTCCATATGTTTTGTTAGGATGCATCATCCGATATGTAGTATTTTTACTATATAGGTGTAGTTTTTTTCACTCGTTCAAACGTAATTACGTTTTTTTAAGAAAAAAGAGGGAAAAAGTTTTGCCTCGTATATATATTAAGAGTTAATTTCACTTTGGGTCATATTTTATTGTCAAAGTTTCACTTTGGACTATCCTTTGTCCAATCTTTTCACTTTGGACTAGATAACTTTACCTTTGTTGCATAATGAACCACCCCAAACCACATCTTCAGTTCTTCGATGACTTCGAGCAAATTGTTAACAACACATCAGCAAACTTCCATACCTATATGCATGCCATACCTTTGTCAAAAGAGACGCTAGACATCACTAGATAAAAGAGAAGGGTGGTTCATTATGCAACAAAGCTAAAGTTACCTAGTCTAAAGTGAAAAGATTGTGTATAAGGTGGTTAAAGTGAAACTTTCACAATAAAACAAAGCCCAAAGTGCAATTCACTCATATATTAATAGAGAAAGAATAATCACATTTTTTTATTGAGTAGAGTATATTGTTGTCGTGTCGACATGGTTCGGATCAGAAAGGAGAAAAAAAAGATTCAGGTGGTGTTCTTTTCTCCTGAAGATGAATATGAAGATGAAGATTAAGTTTTTTTACATAAAACAATATGGTATTAACGTATGACTGATTGAGTTTTAATTATTACAAACTTAAAAAATAAATTAATATGATATTTTAGAGTAACTTTCATATAGAAAGTTTTTGCGCGAAACGCACCGTTTAGCAGTTTGAAAAACGTGCCACGAAAATCTTTATCTTATTGGAGAAAAGAATGGGACCTGATGTCCAATAAAAAATAAATCCGAACGGATGGGAGTTAATTATAGGACAGCTCGTGTGATTTATCAATCATCAGTTGGGGTCGGGAATTGGGATAGCTGGTATCAATCTTCACTCCCCATTCTTTTCTCCAACAAAAGTTAGATAAACTTTTGGATACTCGTGACAAGCTTTTCAAACTGCTAGACGGTGTGTTTCGTGCAAAAACTTTATACATGAAATTTGTTCTAAAGTATCAGATTAATTCATTTTTCAAGTTTGTAATAATTAAAACTCAATTAATCACACGTTATTACCACCTCGTTTTGTGTGAAACACTTAATCTTTATTTTCATCTTCATCTTCAGAAGATTCAAACACCAGACTCTTCAATAGACTTCTAAATCAGACTCTCCAAACATCCATTTAGCTAACTCTTCATTTGATTTAGCAGGTTAGACACGTTACTCACTCCAACAACCTCTTCATCTACACTCTTTATTGTAAGTCTATGACAGTGGAACCCATATGTCAGTCTCTCGTTCATTCCTCCCGTTCTCCTTCTCCCAATCATTCCTCCATGGCTCCATTCTCAAAAACAGTGGTTGCGAGAGGGGAGATATTAGCGGCAGCGGCAAGTGGTGAGAAGGTAAGAAGCTGTTGGTGGCGATAGGGGAGGTGGTAGAGTGGTGGCTTAGGACGGAGTGACGGTGACGGACGACAGTGGTGGATGAAGGCAGAGCCAACGTGGGGAGGATGGAGAAGGCGATTGCGGCGGCGTTGGGTGGGAGGGTGACGACGAACGACAGTGGCGCTATGGGGGCGACGACGGACGACAGAGATGTTGGGTGGGCAGCTGTGACTTGTGGATCCACGAGATTTGGAGGCTACTCACTGGTGTTGTTGACCGTGACTCCGACACTCCTCGCCGGCCTCGTCCTCTCTCTCTTCCTTGCCGCCGAGCCGCCCGGCCCGCCACCACGCCCTCCCTCTCTCGCAGCTGCCCGCTCCCTCCCTCACCGTCGTGCCGCCCCGCCACATGCCTTCCTCCACTCGGCTCTCCCCCGCACCCTTCCTCGCGACTCCCTCGCCGTCACGCTGTGTTAACAGTGAAATTTGGTAAAGCCCGAAGTCACCATCGGCTTAGAGTTAATATCGGCTGGAATCAGCCGATGGAAGTCGCCAAGTCGCCATGCTGTCGTGTTCTTGGTGGAGTCGGATCAATCAAAGGAAGCTTATCTAGAAGAGTTCGAGTTCAAGGAGGATGCGGCATGGCAATTTATCTATTAATTAGGCATAATTTGTTAGTTTCCTTTTATCTTTAGAAAAGTGTGTTTAGTGTCTGATAAGGACTTTATCTCTTCCTTTTATCTTTAGGATAGTTTCTTTCTTGTCTGGCAAGGACTTGTATCAACCCATGGGTATAAATATGTACACCCAGGGTCTATGTAATCCATCAATCACGATCAATACAACTACTCTCGGCGCATCGCCACCCTCTTCCCTGAGGTTTTTACTTATCTTCCGGTGGAATTTGGGCACCTGACGCGGGGCTGCATCGGTTTAGTTCGATCTCCAGCGAAGGGGTAAGTCCTACGTTCCGTCAGGCCCTAGTGAATTTGTCATCTACATCGGCGTCGTTCAAGGCTGCATCAGTATATTCGACCTCTTGGATTGCTACGGTTTGGATGATATATTTACCTACCTATTTATCATATGTCTCTGTTAATCTAGTCTTAGCATATCAATTTAGCTTTATAGGCTGCTTCTCGCTTTAGGGTTTCTGCCGGTATCGGCTAAATCGTGTTGCTAGATTAGATTAGCTTAGACGTCTACCACCCTGAAAATCAGTCAAGGGCTTGATTGTCTAGATATTGTGTTTCTTTTCATACTTAGTGCTGCATCAGTTAAGTTTGATCTACTAAGTCGTGCTTAGAACCATAATCTCTAGCCTGCTTATTGACTGCCAATAAGGGTTTCATCGGGGTTTCAGCCGATGAATTATCTAGACGTTGCATCGGCTTATAAGGATTGTATACATATTGGATTTAGCCGATCGCAACAAAGATTTTATCGTTTAATCTAATCTTGTGGATTTTATGACATCGGACCTCCAGCCGATGTATGCTTTAACCATCGGATCAGTGCTTATTCTATCATGTCATTGTTAGCCGATTGGTTTATACTGGATTATATTGTTATTTTATTACATCATCATCAGCCGATTGCCTTTATATCATTATCTACATTGGACATATAGCCGATTGCTTAAATCCTATCGCTATCGGCTGGTATCGGCATCGGCTATTATCGGCATCGGCTGGAATCGCTACATCGGCTTGTCAGCCGATCGGCCGTTTTATCTGTTGTTTACATATCTTGTCAGTTGCAGGATCAAACTGACTGGCACGCCCGCATCTCATCATATTTGGACCTGCACTGGAGCTAAGCAGATCTCCCAGGCCGCCGTGTTCGATTTTTACGTCAACACGCTGCTCCTCAACGAGATTGGGTCAATAGCGGCGTTGCTAGTACTTGGCATAGACGCTAGGTGGAGCTCGATGTAGCTCGCGCTGAGGGAAGGAGGCAGCGGTCGCTGAGGATGGTGGAAGGCGAGGCTATCACTCTGTGGCCATTACTACACTTGAAAGAGGAAAAAATGTGGTGGGACCCATGAATGACAAGTGGAAGTAGGCTGGCCAAGTTTGGCAAGTGAGAAGGAGTTTGGCTAGTTAGTGAACACTTTTGAGGGGTTTGGAGGTCGAGATATCCGGTTTTGTGGTTTAGGGTCATGGATTATATTTTGATCACTTTTGAGGGTCACCAAGTGAACTTATTCCACAAGCAAAGCCTAGCTAGTTAGGACAAGGAAAAAGTACACCGAAGGTCCCTCAACTTGTCATCGAGTTACAAAATCGTCCCCCAACTATAAAACCGGATACAACACATCCTCCAACTTATAAAACCAGTGTAAACCAGGTCCCTCGGCGGTTTTAACCCCGGTTTTATCCGACGTGGCAGCTAAGTCAGCGTGAGACCCAGTGGACCCCACGTGTCAGGATGCCACGTCGGCAGGCCATCCTCTCCCTTCCTCTCGTTTCCTCGCTCTCCCTCTCTCTCACTCTTCTCTCTGAATCTGGGCAGGCCGGCCGACGGTGGGGTTGAGATCGCCAAGGCGAGGAGGTCCGACGGCCGTCCGACGATGCGGCGGCGGCGACGCGGGAGAAGGCAGCGGCAGGGCGAGGCGGCGTCGGCGGGCGAGCGCGGAGCGGTGGCGGCGGCGGCTGCCACGCGGGAGGGGAGGCCGGCGCTGACCCAGAAGCGGAAGCCGAAGGCGACGACTTGGGCGAGCGTGGAGGCAGAGGAAGGCCATGGCGACGGAGGCCGCGGGCGCGAACTATAGTCAGAGGGTGGCGGCGGCGGCGAGTGGCGTTGCCGGAGTGGCTCCAGCGCCCGTGGCCGACGGAGAGCAGAATTGTTACTCTGCCAACGACGACAAAGCAGACCGAATCCATGGTTTAAAAAACTGCTCGTTTGGAGTTACCACTGCACACCATGGGATGTTCGAGAACATTCGAGGAGAACTCGAACAAGAAACACATGCGGAGGCATGGCGACTTGGAACGAGCCATCGCCCGACACGACGCTGGCTGAACACGACGCACGCACGCGCAAAGCATGGTGAGTTCCAACCACATCGCTGGCCAGCCAAGGCCACGGGGAAAGCAAGCGCGCGCGCGTGCGCGAACGCGGCGTCGAGCTGAACACCACGGAGGGAACGCGACGCAAACTGAAGCAGGCAAAACAACAGGAAGCAGCAAATCCAGGCGAAAGGCGGTGCTCCCCCGCGCGCCCCGCCGCTCTTCCGGGATCGAGAAACTCGCACGGGACACTAGCCTCGATCAAACACGAAGAATCCGACACCGAAATCCAAGCAGGCCGTGAAACGCCACGCCACGACACGCCACGCCACGCCACGCGAACCCTCGCAAGGCGGCGCCAGGAGAGAGAAAGTCATGAGAGGAGCGCGTCCCCCAAACGCGGCGCGTGCGGTGAACCACGGCGCCCCGGGCGCTGGGAGAGACGGGCACGGGATAGATGGGAGAGAGAAGAGAGAGAGAACTTACAGGTGTGGAGGCACTCGGTGATGGCGGTGGCCTCCCGGAGGAGCCCCTTGCGGAGCGGACACGTCGCGCACGCGGCCTTCGTCGCCATGGCCTTCCTCTGCCTCCACGCTCGCCCACACCGTCGCCTTCGGCTTCCGCTTCTGGGTCGGCGCCGGCCTCCCCTCCTGCGTGGCAGCTGTCGCCGCCTCTCCGCCACCGCACTCGCTCATCGACACCGCCTCGCCCTGCCGCCATCTTCCCCTTCTCCCACGTCACCGCCGCCCGCCGGCCGGCCTGCCTAGAGTCAGAGAGAAGAGTGAGAGAGAGGAAAGGAGAGGAAGAGAGAGGATGGCTTGCCGACGTGGCATCCTGACACGTGGGGTCCACGTGGGTCTCACGCTGATTCAGCCGCCACGTTGGATAAAACCAGGTCAAAACCATCGAGGGACCCAGTTTATACTGGTTTTGTAAGTTAGAAGATGCGTTGTATCCGGTTTTGTGGTTGAGGGATGATTTTGTAGCTCGATGACAAGTTGAGGGACCTTTGGTGTACTTTTTCCTTAGGACAATGAAACCTGATGTTTGGTCCACGTACAAGCCCAGGCCCAAGCACACATAGTATGGGCCCTTACACTAATCCTGGTGAGTTCGACTTTGGTCAATCCCTAATTCCCTATGAAGCAAAAACTGGATACAGGGAATACTTGATGTCTTGATCGATAGTTTATCTGAAAATTTTCCATACTAAGTAACCTTCTCTATATAACAAAGTTCGCATGAAAAGTGTATCAGTTATAACTGTTATAAATTTTGATTCACTTAATATATCTTTTAAAACAGCATTAGTGGGTCAAAACCTTGTGCTAGGGTATAACTTGGTTGCTATATTGTGCATATTAATCTAAGTGATGATAAAGATATGTTTAGATGAAATCTTGATACTTGTTCAATACTACTTTGCAAAGAAAAACAAATTAATTCTTAATTAATACTTCTGGAATAATTGGTTCTCCAATACTTGCTTGATACTTAAAAAAAACTAATTCTCGATACTTGTCGATATTACCTTGACACTGTTATGTTAGGTTGTACTTCACTTTCTTGACAGCGATGAGCTGATCATGACTTCCATCGTTTCCTCCATACAACATCAGTTGTTACTAAAAATTTGAATTTTCAAATCCAATTTTAAAGTTGATTTTTGAAGCTTTTTCTTTTTACCAAATTTTATTTTTTTAGCATTAGCATTTAAATCACTAAGAACGTATATATATAAAAAATATTATCTATAAATTACTATTATTTTACTAATACGTCGAATAACATATTTTCGCTTATGCTTATACTTATCAACCAAAATTTAAATTTTCAACCTTAAATTTGAAGCTGATTTTGAGATTTTTTTCATCGAAGTTTATTTTTCATCATTTGCTTTTAGATCGCTAAGAACACATATATGAAAGTTTTTTTCACAAATTATTTTTCGTTTGCAAATATACCGTATGGCCGATAATATCCGCATCCGCATCTAACCAGTAAGCAGTGTGCACTGTGCAGAAAGCTAGGAAAAGCACCGAAGCAGTCAGCCATGGCACCGTGCAAGAAGGTGCTGATGCTGTGCGGCGACTACATGGAGGACTACGAGGCCGCCGTGCCGTTCTACGCGCTCGCCGCGTTCGGCGTCGCCGTCGACTGCGTCGCGCCGGGGAAGAAGCCCCCCGGCGACGCCTGCCTCACCGCCGTCCACGAGTTCCTCGGCCACGACCTCTACACCGAGCTCCCGGGCCACCGGTTCGCGGTCACCGCCGACTTCGCCGCGGCCGCCGCGGCTGACGCGTCGCGCTACGACGCGCTCGTCGTCCCCGGCGGGAGGTTCGTCGAGCGGCTCAGCGTGGACCCGCTCGCCGTGTCGCTCGTCGCGGCATTCGCCGGGGAGGGGGAGACGGCGACGCGCAGGCGGCCGGTGGTCGTGACGTGCCATAGCCAGCTGCTGCTCGCCGCCGCGGGCGCCATGCGCGGCGTCAGGTGCACGGCGTTCTTCAGCATGCGGCGTGTGGTGGAGCTCGCCGGCGGGACGTGGGTGGAGCCTGACCCACTCGGCCTCTGCGTCGCCGACGGCAACGTCCTGAGCGCCATCGGCTGGCCCGCGCACGGCGAGATCATCAGGGAGCTCCTCCGCGCCATGGGCGCCCGCGTCGCCGGCGGCCGCGGCCAGGCCGTCCTCTTCCTCTGCGCCGTACCTCTCGCTCTCTCTCGCCGCCGTTAACGCCTCGCCGGCGGCGCGGCTAACCCGGCCTTTGTCGACGCAGGACTACGTCGACGACTACGAGGCGAATGTGCCGTTCCGTGCGCTGGCCGGCGTGGGCTGCCGCGTCGAGGCGGCGTGCCCGACGAAGCGCAAGGGCGAGGCGTGCGTCACGGCGATCTACGACGCCACCCCGGCGGCGGCGAGCGACGAGAGGCGCGGCCACAACTTCGCGGTGACCGCGGACTGGGGCGACGTCGACGCCGACCGGTACGCGTGCGTCGTCGTGCCGGGCGGCCGCGCGCCGGAGCTTCTGGCGACGCGCGGCGAGGCCGTGGCGCTGGTGCGCGAGTTCGCCGGGAAGGGGAAGGTGGTCGCCAGCATCGACCAGGGCCACCTCCTCCTCGCCGCGGTGGGGCTCCTCGACGGCAGGAGCTGCGCGAGCGGCGTCGCGACGAGGGTGGTCGCCGGCCTCGCCGGCGCGGCGAGCGTCCGGCACGGTGGCGCGGTCGCCGACGGGAAGCTCGTGACGGCGGCGAGCTGGCCTGACCTCGCCGAGTTCATCGCTCACATCATCAGCCTCCTTGGCATCACTGTCTCGTTCTGAAGTGAAGCAGCACTGCACTATGCTTCTCTGTTCTCTCTGTCATGAGTAGTACTGGAAAATTGTCAGATTGACATTAGAGAAATTTTATAATCTTTGAGAATTTGGTGGTTCTAAAATTTTACACTGGAAATTTTGTTACGTACTTAGTATCTATAGGTATCAAAATTTACATTAGAAAATATAATACCTCCCAGTATCTTCTCAAGGATGGTAAAATTATCCTTAATATTATTCTCCAATTTTTCATGGACTGTTCACCTTTCGTGCGATCGAGTCAGATAAGCTGTATCTTTTATTAAGAAGAGACAAATTGTATATTTTCCGACGTTTTAGTATACTGCATCAGATTTCAGAACTGACCTATGTTTCTATTGCTGATAAGGGTAACTTAGGGGACTAAAGAACTCCATGTTGTTTATACAGGTGATAAGAGACAACTGCACGATTTGCATAGTGCAATGTTTTTTTTAAAAAAAATATATCAAAATGCATTATGGGAACTATCAAAGTGTATTACTTGACATAGTTCATGTTTTCTAGGAAAAAAGAACGGTTTTAGCATCAGTTGTTGTTGTTTCTGACCTGATCAGATCTTTTCACCAGAGAACAAAATCCAAGGCATTTGATGTTTATGACTGAAAATTGTGAAAAAAAAGAGTCAGAAAATAAATCTTGGTGGTCAGAGTGACAAACATTCTATATCCTTTGTCTCAAAACAGGCTAGTATTTCAGATCTGCTAGAGATATCACTTATCAGAATCATTACACACCATGCACAATTTAGCCCTACAGCTCTGCACTTTCTTCCCCAAATCTTCTGCCATGCTCAAATTTGGCTTTCTGTGCACTGTGCCATGCTGTTCCTTCTTTGCAGGTCATGACATTACTCTGAATCTGAACCAGATATGGTATTTCCCTTCTTGTCACACAGTCTAGCCAGCTTTTTGCAACAAGAAACTGGTACTACTGAAAAAGATTAGAACATTCAGCTAAGTGTCTTCCTGCTGATATCTCCCATCTGTCCCCTATTGATGATTCTTGAATTGTTCTCATCTCATTTGATTTCGTCCATACTTGTCAGGCACTGAATGTCTGAACTCTGAAACTCTCTGCATCGCTATATATACATGGGAGGTTTTTGTCAGTGTGATGAAGCAAGGTGACCAAGTTAAGGAGAGCAGCAGCTTGCAGAGATGAGAAACTTGGAAGGGAACAGCCATGGGAGTTTTCTGGTGATTCTGTGCTGTTGATGATGTTTTCTCTGAAGATTCTGCTTCTGCGATCGATGTGAGTTCTGTTCAACCTCGGTCTGCTCTGCACGTGCCCTGCGGTTGCTCCATGTTGATAGTAGTAGTAGGACATGAATCTGAGCTGGTTCTTGCTAAGAATTTAGTGTCATTTACCATGCCTTTTAAAGGGATAAATAAGTTGTAATACTGATTTGGGGAATGGACCAGTGTAAGTCGATTTGTAATTTCTGTCCAGGTTTGAACTGTATCAGACTATCAGTGTGTCTTGTACTGAATTTCTTGCATTTCAGAAAGCTTCTGAGGCCTGAATGGAGTTTGTTCAGATTGAGTACGGAAGTTTTTAGGTGTTCTTAAACTGAAAGTTCAGAGTATTATTATTGGGGATTTTGACTAAGTTAAGAAAAAAGAGAGAGAAATGTTCCAGTAAATGGCACTTAAAGATACAGTTCTCATCCAAATGATGTATTGCATTGTTCTTGTAACCTGATGGAGCTGTGACTTGTAACGTAGATTGCTTGTGTTACTGGATGCCGGCCAAATGGCAGTCACTTATTTGCATGAGAATTTCTTGTGATTGATTGCTTAATTTTCTTCAACATGTGGCTCATTCATGAACGAACCAGCCAACGTGTACAACGTAGCTGACGAAGCCTGACAGCTCGGCTACAGTATTAACAAGAATGCCAGAAAAATATATGTGCAGTCTTGCAGATAATAAGGCTTCCATTTTCTGCCAAATGCCAGTACATGCAAATAGGCAAAAAGAATAATACTTCTTTGAGATATTCAAATTATAATGCTCACTAGTCAATAGTCATGAATACCTGAAAAAATAATCCAGAGATGCTAATATCAGTATTGCATGGAGAATACAAAAATACCAACATGTAATGTGTGAACTCTGAAGTATACAATTGCGCAATGAGCAACTTGGAATTAACAACAGATTTATTATGCCATCTCACACACAACCAAATCTATTATGGCCAGTTACAACCTATGCATGCATCCATCCAGTAGTTAACTAAAATAATTAGTACTAATTAAGTGGTTAGTGAGAGATTAGCTAGAAACATAGTTCTTGCATTGCAATGGAGGTCAGGAGTGTGTCGCTGCTGGTTCTGGTGGCCGTCGTCTTGTCGGCGTCCGGCGGCGCGGCGGCGCGGCGGCCAGCGGCGTGGTGGCGACGTACAACCCGGACACCATCAACTGGGACCTCCGCGCCGTGAGCGCCTACTGCTTGACGTGGGACGCCGACATGCCGCTGGCGTGGCGCCGGTGCTACGGCTGGACGGCGTTCTGCGGCCCCGCCGGCGCGCACGGCGAGCCCTCCTGCGCGACGCGGCGCGCCTGCGGCGAGGACTGCGTAGGCGTCGGCGTCGAACAGTTCGCGTGCATGCGTGACGCGGCGCGTGTCGGTGTGTGTGCAGGTGACGAACACGGCGACGGCGGCGAGCGCGGTGGCGAGGGTGGTGGACCAGTGCTCCACCGGCGGGCTCGACCTCGACGTCGCCGTGTTCCGGCAGATCGACACCGACGGCGGCGGCATGGCCAACGGGCACCTCGTCGTCGACTACGAGTTCGTGGACTGCCAAGACTAGGAGCCCTTGATCATCAGTTGATCGAGATCGACATGAACACAATGGATGAATAGATTGTTAAATTTCAGATTACATTATCACATGTATGAATTGGTGGTCGTTTCATGCAATAATTAAGAATGGGAAAAATAATCCCAGATTTATGGGCTTGTTTGGTTTCCAACCATGCCAAACTAGTGGCAATGCTAAATCATGGGCAAGTTTTTACCAATGCTAATATTTTGGCAACATTTGTGTGGTATTGGCTGGTAGAAAACCAAACATTGCAAAAATTACTATTTAAAATGTTAATATTTTGGTATGGCAGGTATTGGCTTAAAACCAAATCAGCCCTATAAAATGCAATCCACTAAGGCCCTGTTTAGTTCCAAAAACTTTTTTCTAAAAACATCATATCGAATCTTTTGACACATGCATCGAGTATTAAATATAGATAAATTAAAAAACTAATTGCACAGTTAGGGGGAAATCGCGAGACGAATCTTTTGAGCCTAATTAGGCCATGTTTAGCCATAAGTGCTACAGTAACCCACATGTGCTAATGACGGATTAATTAGGCTCAAAAGATTCGTCTCGCGGTTTCCAGACAAGTTATGAAATTAGTTTTTTTATTTATGTCCGAAAACCCCTTCCAACATCAGGTCAAACGTCCGATGTGACATCCATAAAATTTTCTTTTCGTGAACTAAACAGGCCCTAAAGATGGGCCAATTTAGATCATGGACCTATTTCTTCCTCGAAGAATATGTGGGCCAATTTAAATTATAGGCTGAATCCAGGGACAGAAATGAGCAGGGCCAATTTTATTTTGGGTTATACCCCTAATTTAATATTCAATAGTTATTTTGCCCCTGTTTTTTGGCTTTCGTTTTTACCCCTATTTATTTAAACGAAACCACTTATTTTGGATGGACAAGTTGACGGTGTTAAATCTTTGATAAAAAAAGACGTTCATACTCATGCTTGCTATTACACATTTGACACTATTTTTGTTTATCAATTGTGTATTTGCCCCCATTCGTACATACAACTTTGCAATCTTGATAAACTTTTATAAGTATGAAACTTTTGACAGAATATCAACAAAATTTTGTTTCAAAATCTGACATAATTTTGCCACACATTTGATATAATTTAGACACATTTTAACAAAAAGAATAACATAATGGCACAATTTTGACACATTAATTGCTGCACAACTACTAAGGCAGCGTTCGTTTGGAGGACATTGAGGGAGAAAGCACCTCGTTTTCCGCACGCACGCTTCCCAAACTACTAAACGGTGCATTTTTTGCAAAAATTTTCTATAGGAAAGTTGCTTTAAAAAATCATATTAATCCATTTTTAAAAATTAAAATAATTAATACTCAATTAATCATGAGCTAATGGCTCACCTCGTTTTACGTATCTTCTCAATCTCCTCAATCCCCTTCTTCTCAAACACACCCTAAGTAGAGTAGCAGAAGTAGAGCAAGCTAACGCAAAGACAAAAAAAAATAAAAATAAAAAAATCCAAATCCAAATCTCCTCCCCTGCCATCTGGTAAAAGGCAAATCCAGTTCTGGAGCCAAGACGATGCTGATCGCCGCCGCGTTCACGTCGTCCTCGGCGCCCAACTCGCCGTCGGCCTGACCTCCCCTACGCTCTGATTGCTGGCACAGCGCCGCGGCGTCCTGCTCCCCCGCACCAAGCTGCCGCAGCCGTCGCTTCCTTCCCGTGCCGCGTCGTCGCATCATCTTCTGCCCGGGCGGGGGTCACTGATTTTGATGGCCCATGACTACTGGTTGAGGGTAGAGGGGTCTTGGGAGTATGGAGCAACACGGGTCACAGCTGGGTCGTCGATCTACCCTGCCTAATGGGTAGATCCGCCCCTGCTTGCCGACGCCTGTAGGGTCGCCGATGCCATCGCTCATTCCTCTCCACCGCCGCTATTCTCCCTGGGTTAGATGGGGAAAGAGGGCACATCAGTCCCCTTACATCTATCAACAGGGGTAGAAAGGTGAATCGAGATTTTGCAAAATCAATATTTCCTTTTTTTTCCTGATTTCTTCCCCAACAATTCCAAGACCACTCACTTTTGTTAAAAACAAGGTAAAGGGTTCACTAGTTTAAAAAAAACAGGGGCACAAAACGAAAACCCTAAATAGTTGGAGCAAAATCACAATTAGATATCAAAACAGGGATAGAAATAAAATTGTCCCTTTTATTTTTGGGCTGAATTCATGTACCGGAAGGAGCTGGGTAATTCCATTTGAGGCCTGTTCTAATTTTTGGCTGGGAGAAAGTTGTACCGTTATCTCGCATATTATCTACGTGGACACTTTCATTGATTAATGTATTTCTCCCTTCCGCGCAAAAAAAAAGAGGGGGGGGGGGGGGTCGGCAATTGAATCTCCGACCTCATTTAATGGCTTCCTCACTAAACTGTCCACATTGAACACTCAAGCTTGTTTCTACAAAAACTACCTCAACAATTGCCCAAAATTATTTCCCGTAAATCTTTTTAAGAAATGTCTAATGGGAATTTAAAATTTGAAAAACATATACTTCTCTCAAGATATCTCTCTGTTCATCCACGCTACCTCGCGTCCCTCTCTCCTCTCGCACTTCCTCGAAATAAGTGTAGAGCAGGAAGTCCGATATCCTTTCTAGAGATATCGGATTTATTTTATACTACAAAACTAAAATTTTAGTTTTGGGACCCGTCTTGGACTCTTAGGCTCTTAGCCGCCATGCTGAAAGGGCCTTACATTCTCAACCACTCCCATTCCATATATCTAAAATAAATTATCAACGTTTACTTGTTTGTCCAAAAAAAAAAACTATTGCAAGCCTGCAAAACGCTTGCTCTGATTCGCAAATAAACTACTTGCTGGCTGCTACAAACCGTTGACACTTGAGGGAAAACAAAATAATGCACTCCGCTACTATAAGAAGATAGGGCATTTGGGCTGCTGCTGCTTGTGTGTTCGACTTCGTGCTGGCTGCTCAAGAAACCGAGAGGTAAGCATCTCGCATATCCCTACAACCTTAATTTGCCAATGAATTCCGAAATCTTCTTTGTCTTTTCGTGTAATTTGAGTTCTGAATTTTGATGTCCCCCTTCTCTCTCGGGTCGTATTTTTTGTTATGAGGAGAGTCTCTCAAGCCATGGCAAGGCCTCCTTTCAAACGCATGAATTTCACATGAATTTTGAAGAGTTCCTCTCAAGAGGGATTTACGGAGTTCAGATAAAACCATTTCAGTTAGCGTACTATCCAGACTATTCATGTGGTATGGAAGGATGCCTAAAAACTTGGAAGTTCTATGAACTTATTTGGTAGGATTCCAACTATCGATGAAGTTGAAGCTGAATCAAATACTACTCAATTCTTATTTCTTTTTGCTAATAATAGAGCAGGTAGATGATGCCAAAGCTTAGGGGTTCTACATATATGAAAACATGTATTGATTTGCTACGGAGATAGAAATTTTACAGATCATCAGTTTCATTCACGAGCAGAAGAAACTCAGATTACCTAAATTCCTCTTTTTTCTTAAAAAAAACTCACTAATTTTTTTTCAGAGCAAAGGCTAAGTATTGTGGATCAAGCATGCTGATGGGCCGTAAGATTATGGGCCTCCTGTTGGGCTGTGTGGGCCTTGTTGCTGTGATGCATGTGGCGGCGGCCCAACAAGCATTCGGCGTGAGAGCCACCTACCACTTTTACAGGCCAGCAGCCAACGGCTGGGATCTGACGGCCACGGGTGCCTTCTGCTCCACGTGGGATGCTGGGAAGCCGTTCGATTGGCGCAGCAAGTATGAGTGGACGGCCTTCTGTGGGCCCGTTGGGCCCACCGGCAGGGACTCCTGCGGCAAGTGTCTTCGGGTAATACCTACTCCCTCCGTTCCAAAATATAAACATTTCTAACTAATAACTGTGCATATAGATTTATAGACAAAAGTTATTATATTTGGGATGGATGTAGTAATATATATCGAGGAATCATCTTCTTGTTGCAAAAGTTTGTTCAACCTTTTTCTTCTCTGATTAAATATAGAAGAAGCACGTATATAAATATCATTACACATATACTCTCTTCGTCTAAAAAGAAAAAGATAACTTCTAAGGTGAATGGGTTATTGCTTATCCAAATTCATCCTCAGAATTTGACTTCTTTAGATGGGGGTGTATATCGTAGTTATGCACTTTCAACGGATGGAGCACAATGATAAATCCATTAACCGCCCTAAAATTTGTATCAAAGACATACCCATGTGAACATAATCTTTTACCTTTTAATGGATCGACAGAGTTACGCACCTATAACTCCACATTGATAGCTACCGATGGATATCGCAGGTGACGAATAGGGTGACGGGAGCCCAGACCACGGCGAGGATTGTGGACAAGTGCGCCAACGGAGGACTAGATCTGGACTGGGACACTGTCTTCTCCAAGATCGACACTGACGGCCAGGGCTTCCAGCGCGGGCACCTCACCGTCGACTATAGCTTCGTTAACTGCGGCGACAACAATTATCTCGCTGAGGTTGTCATTTAATTTGATACATGCTACCACCACTAATAAATTGTTCCGTAAAAGTTCTCTCGTTAATAAATTACACCGTAAATAAGTTCGCCAAATGAGATGGTTGCATGTATGCATAGTGAAGAACAAAAAAAAAAACTCCATGAAATTACCTGTCTGGCTGTCCTGTCCTGCCCTTGTTGTTGTTGGTTCTGAATAACAGAATAAGCGTGTTCCTTTTGTTTAATCAGTTGCATCTTCTGAGCTCAATATCAAAGACCAATGTATGCTAATGTTTGCAGTTAGTTTGGATTAGTTTTGTGTTGTTAAGCTCTGATTATGCCGTCGTTGGATTACCGACCATTTTAAGTTAATATCCGCAATATCATGGCCCGTGTAATGTGGGACATTTCGCTTTCACTTACATCACGGCTCCCATTGAGAGAAACAGAGGTTTTTCTGATAGAAATATTAAATACAAATATTGCACTGGTAAAATTTCGGAAAAGAAATGAGTTTGTGATCCGTATGGAACGGACACCTGTACGTCTGTACGAAATATTACAACACTGACATTCAACCGCATCTGCGTATAAGGATTCATCTTTTCCATTTTACTTCCTAAGTACTCCAACATATACTACTCGATCAATATTGTTACGATTCAATATAGAAAAACAACTCGAATAAATTTGACCAGAGAGAGTATATATCACAATCAAAATTTCCCATTATTTGCATGATGCAACAACATACTGCCGTTCAAGCAGTGGAAAAAAAATCAACAAATCAACAAGAATAAATAATTTATGATTTATTAGTAGAATTTTTATATCCATGCTATGCTTAAAAATCAATGCTGAAAAATAATTACGATAAAAAAACAAAAATGATTTTTTAGATTGTATTTTAACTACAGCCGATAAGATAACAAAACTCGTTGTCTCTCCAGAGCTTCTCGATGCACACCTGCAGCTGAACCAGTCAACATCTCTGCACGCTGCATTCCAACACGAAAGCCAAGCATTACAGCAGCAGCCAACCATTCTGGAAATCTCCATGATTTGTACTGTTCGTTCGTCATCGCGATCGGTTCCTCGCATCACAGACGACTTGAGCTGCAATTAGTACTCTCTCCGTCTCATAATATAAAGGATTTTAAGTTTTTACTTGCACAGTTTGACCACTCGTCTTATTCAAAAAAAATTTAAAATTAGTATTTATTTTTTTACTTACTTTATTATCCAAAGTACTTTAAGCATAACTTTTCGTTTTTTATATTTGCACAAATTTTTGAATAAGACTAGTGGTCAAACAGTACAAACAAAAACTCAAAATCCCTTGTATATGAGACGGAGGGAGTACTTCACCCAGAGAGATTATTATAACTTGTAGCGGTATATTAATGATAAAAAATAATTTATAAGTGTACTTTTATATAAGTATTGTTAGTGCCTTAAAAGCTGATACCAATAAATAAACTACATTGATTTTTTTTAAAATCAATTTAAAATTAAAATTTAGGCAACAGTTTTTTTTATAGGATGGAACAAATTAAGCTTATTCATCCATCCCCGATTTATATTCAACAAACTCTGAGGAAATTAGCGGATAACTTTGATCGAAGGAAACAGATTTTGTATGAATTACACTAACTTCTCCGAATCTACAAAGGATATGCTTTATCTTTGTCCGCCCAAAATCTGCGGCCAAATTAGTATGCAATCAGTGAATATATCCACGTAATTTGTTCACTATCACACACAATTGGTTCCATGCATGAATGCGTGGAAATTTCATGGAATTTGATTTTCGGAAGCAAGTGAAAGAGTCATCCATGACTCGGACGCGTCACCTCCTCTGCCTCTATTTAAGCTTGTGGAATCAAAAGCCACCTACATTTCACTAGCAGCTAGCAAGTGTACACACATCTATAAATTGTAGTAGTAACCACCTTAGCTGAGGTGATGGCCATGGCGATGAGAAGGGTGGTGCTGGTGGCGGCGGTGCTGTGCGCGGTGGTCGCCATGGTCACAGCGCAGGAGGCATCCAACGTGCGCGCCACGTATCACTACTATCGCCCCGCGCAGAACAACTGGGACTTAGGAGCCCCAGCCGTGAGCGCGTATTGTGCTACGTGGGACGCTAACAAGCCACTGTCGTGGCGTCAGAAGTATGGCTGGACTGCCTTTTGCGGGCCCGTTGGTCCTAGGGGTCAGGCTGCATGTGGCAAGTGCCTTCTGGTAATAATTGCCTCATCTGATTTTTAATCAAGATTTTTAACTATAGAGATATGGTTTGTTTATCAAGAAGCCATAAGTAAAGTAACAATAGAGTTGGTTTACAAGTAAAATTTCAGCTGAATGGCCCTTCCCAACAGAGTTAACCATCTGAACATCATGTCATATTGTTGCAGGTGACGAACACGGCGACGGGGGCGCAGATCACGGCGAGGATCGTGGACCAGTGCGCCAATGGCGGCCTTGACCTGGACTGGGACACCGTCTTCACCAAGATCGACACCGACGGCCAGGGCTACCAGAAGGGCCACCTCATCGTCAACTACAAGTTCGTCGACTGCGGCGACAACTGATTAAGCTATAGCTGCCTTAGCTAATTAATTACTCTCCATTATTACATGCTAATAAGGTTGCTGCTGCATATACATTATTGTCGACAGGGCAGAGTAGAGTGGTAAACTCTGCCTGATGAATAAATTAAGCAGCTGATAAATAATTGTGATATGTTGATCGATCTGCTCAAGATCTTTGTATACATATTCACAGGAAGTATCAATTAATAGATTTCTCTCGAGTATAATGGACTCTGTGGATGGAGGTCAGCTGGAGATGATCAAACATATCTTAAAAAAATCAATGGCGTCATATATTAAAAAACAGAGGTAGTATGACACTGTAATGGTCCGTATACCTTATATCAGTATATATGATGTAGTGATATTATCTAAAAGGTCTATAAAAATTCCTGGAAATGGATAATCTGCGACTACTAGGTTCTAAAATTCCTCCTGAAATGTTCTACGAGTTAGGTCGAATGCATCCATTTTTCTGCCTCTTTTTGTCCAAGTGTTCGGACT
The DNA here is from genome assembly GCF_034140825.1 of Oryza sativa Japonica Group. Lineage (NCBI taxonomy): Eukaryota > Viridiplantae > Streptophyta > Magnoliopsida > Poales > Poaceae > Oryza > Oryza sativa. The sequence goes on from NC_089045.1 coordinate 24,450,055, forward strand.
TGCTGACTCCAGACAAAAGAAACGCACCGACCCATTGGTTGGCAGTATGCATGAAAATTGTGGAATGCAGTGCCATTTCTCGCTTGAAAGAATACTGCACTTTGGATGCGTGTGGTCTAGTGGTTAAGGTTTGCATTGCGTCTATTTGTCCGATCTAGTATGCCATCAGTACTTTAAATATAAGAAAATCTCGGTTATTTAATAGAGTTTAAGGTTGAGATGAAGTTGGTTTGATGTACTTTAGAGTTTATTACTGATTTGAAAATGTAACGTCTAGCCATGCATGCAAGTAACACTGAGTAATAGATACAGTAGTTGGATAAAAAATAATCCAACAAACTCCCTTATATTCGTGAAGAAATGAAGAAGTCTAATCCTCATATTTAAATTGTGGAAGGATGGAGTCATATATATACTTCCATATCCCGGGATCCACCTATCAATGAGATAATAAGTGACAAATGAATTTAGGTTTTATTTATAATGAAAATTGGTTATATTTATAGCCTCTGTCACTAGGCACATCGCACCGGGCTCATAGATTTTTTTTAAAAAAAAAACTGAGCGATTGCTTCATTTGAAATTTGGAATGAGCGAGCCTCAATCCCTGACACATCAATCACATGAAGTGCATTTGCGTAAACGGAAAGCTGTTAATTTTATCGACTTCGCGTAAACGGAAAGCTGTTATAATTTGACCGACTTCGCGTAAACGTTAAGCTCTTATCCTGACGTCACACTATAGTTCTGACTACTCCCTCTGTCCCTCCGTCCCATAATATAAGAGATTTTGAATTTTTGTCTACACTCTTTGATCACTCGTCTTATTCAAAAAAATTTAGAATTATTATTTATTTTTTCTGTGACTTGCTTTATTATCTAAAATACTTTAAGCACAACTTTTCGTTTTTTATATTTGCACAAATTTTTTGAATAAGACGAGTGATCAAACAGTGCAAGCAAAAACTCAAAATTCCTTATATTATAGGACGGAGGGAGTATTAGACACGTTGTAACAATCTGTTGCGTGGATTGTTTTGCTTTTACTTGACATCAAACTTATTTATGTGAGAAGGGATTTTTTTTTACCAACCAATATATGCATCTTTTTTAAAATGGAAACTAAACCCCTCAAACAACCTAAAATAAAACTAAACCATATGAAATTCGCTCATATAAATATTTGAACTCAGAATTTTAGGATGCTACTCAGGTCACGACAACCGCTAACAACATATCATTTAGCTAATGACATCAAACTTGTTGACTTAAATATAGATGGTAGACAATATACCGTCAACACGTGACTTGGTGGATCTTAAAATATGTCGGTCCATAATTCAAAAGTGCTTATAGAGACAGAATATGCATATGTACGTTCCTATATAAGTGAGTGTGTATGTATATATATAAGTACCTACACCTATCTTTCGTTTAAAATAAATAGATAACTATTTCCCCTTAACTTAATCGTCGGCGAAGAGCTATTTTCGCTAGCGGGTTTTAACCCCCATCTCTCCTTACAATTTTGCAAACGAAGGGCGTATGTCACCGCCAGCAGAAAAAAACAATGTGTATTAAAAATTATTTTTCTAGTAGCAGTAGAAAGATCTGCATGCTTCTCACTCCAACAGTCCAACTCGAAAGCCAATCACTGCAGCAGTCAACCAATTCCCGAGAACTTCACTGGAATTAAGACATCCATGAGACGTACATGTCCATTCGTGATCGTGTCGGTTCTTCCTCCCGTCAAACACGACTTGACCTGCAATAATTTCAACTAAGCTGGATAGCTAGTACACATATTGCATCCACCGTTTGCTATTCATCAGCCGCGCGCAGTCCAATTTTAAAGTTTCAAATTTATCGTAGTTTATTTTTTAATATTAATTTTATATAAAAAAGCATATATAAAAGTTTTTGTTTATAAATTATTTTTTAAGTCGTTAATAAATACTCCCTCCTTCCCTAAATGTTTGACACCTTTGACTTTTTTAAACATGTTTGACCGTTCGTTTTATTCAAAAACTTTTGTGATATGTGTAAAACTATATGTATACATAAAAGTATATTTAACAATAAATCAAATGATAGAAAAAGAATTAATAATTACTTAAATTTTTTGAATAAGACGAACGGTCAAACATTTTTAAAAAAGTCAACGGTGTCAAACATTTTGGGATGAAGGTAGTATTATGTCTTATAATCAACTGGTAGTCGAAACGGTAGGTTGTTTCAGTTTCTAACTATGAACCTCTAAACATAAACAATACTTGTCAAAGTGTATGGAAATAAAATTTTAGTTTGGAACGAAGGTAGTAGTTACTTGTATGCATAACAATGCTTACTCATCCGTCCCCATCACGTGAAAAAAAATCTTTTCTTCACATAAAAAAGAAAAACTCATCCATCCCCAATCTATATCATATCTATCACATACAGTCATACAGATATGCAGCAATGCAAGCTCAGCTAGTCAGCTCTCACAGACAAGTCGAAACTTCTATCACAGATTTCTGGTCGATGGATCGAGTTAGCCTAACTTCTCCGATTGTACAAGAGATATGCATTTGTTCGCCCAAAATTGCGGCTGAATTTGTATGCAATCAGTGAATATATATCCACGCAATTTGTCAACTTGAACACACAATTGGTTTTCCTTGGATACATGTGTGGAAATTTCACCGAAGTTGATTTTCAGAAGCAAGTGAAAGAGTCAGCCATGACTTAGACGCGTTTACCTCCTTCTGGCTCTATTTAAGCTTGTGGAATCGAAGCAACCTCCATTTCACTAGCATCTAGCAAGTGCACAACACATCTATAAATCGTAGTAACCACCTTAGGTGAGATGATGGTCATGGCGATGATGAGAAGGGTGGTGATGGTGGTGGCGGTGCTGTGTGCGGTAGCAACTATGGCCATGGCACAAGAGGCGTCCAACGTGCGTGCCACGTACCACTACTACCGTCCGGCGGAAAACAATTGGGATTTGGGGGCCCCGGCCGTTAGCGCGTACTGTGCCACGTGGGATGCTGACAAGCCGCTTGAATGGCGCCAGAAGTATGGATGGACCGCCTTCTGTGGGCCCGTTGGTCCCACTGGTCAGGATGCATGTGGCAAATGTCTCTCGGTAAGAATGTTTTTTTTCTTTCTTGCGTTGAGAAATGTAATACATATTAGATATCGAGACAAGCTTATAACTTTGACCATTGTTTTTTTTTAAAGTATATCACTACAAAATTAGCACCTTATGAAAGTATTTTCAAATAAAACTTATGATGATAAAATCCAACTTGTAAAACTAGTTTTACGATATAATCTACTTAGTATCCCCCTCTTACATAACTTACACCGATTTTAACTACACGTCGTTTCTTAAAAGATATTTGCTCTGGTCCAACAAAAAGTATTTCAAGATACCAGTATCTCATGGTACCAAGATCCAACGATCGGAAACGATTTGGTACCATGAGGTACCGGTACCTCGAGGTACTTTTCGTTGGACCGTAGCAAATCTCTTCTTAAAAATCTATAAAAAAAATTAAACGATATCGTATTATCAAATTAATTTGCATGCAAGTATAATTATACTACTCGCATTCATAAAAATATATAATTTAAAAGTTGTATTGGTTAAAAGTAAAATCACATTGGTCAATGACCAATGATGTCAAGTAAAAGGGAAGGCTGAGGGTACAATCGAAGGGAGTAATTAAATGATGATATATAACAAACTTATCTGTGACAGGAGAGAGTAAACAATAAAATTACACATGATCCCCCAAGATATATGACCATGGAGTGTGTGTAATATTTGCAGGTGACGAACACGGCGACAGGGGATCAGATCACGGCGAGGATCGTGGACCAGTGCGCCAATGGGGGGCTGGATTTAGACTGGGACACCGTCTTCTCCAAGATCGACAGCGACGGTCAAGGCTACCAGAATGGCCACCTCATCGTCGACTACCAGTTCGTCGACTGCGGCGATAACTAGCAGCTAATTAACCACTCTTATAAACTTCCCTACATATATATACACATTTCGGACAGAGGAGTAATTAATATATCTCTGCCTGATGAATGAATAAAGTGGCTGGTGAATAATTGTGATGCTAGGCTGCTGTAGATCGATCCGTTTACACATGCTCGAAGTATCAATAAAATTGTGTGGAAATGTGATGGATTTCTGTGGCTAAAAGCCTAAAAAGAGGTGTCAGGTTTGGCAAGTTTGGCAGAACGGTTCACTAGTTTCGGGTCAACGAATCTGAGGTCCCGTTCGAATCTTATCAAGATGAATTAAAATCGGGCACGCAACACGAGCAAGTTATTAGCGCGTGATTAATTAAGTTATAATTATTACAAACTTAAAAATTGAATATATTTGATATTTTAAAGCAATATTCATATAGAAAGTTTTTGCACAAAATATGTTGTTTTGTAGTTTGAAAAGCGTGTTAACGAAAACGGAGATAAAATATTTATCTTTATGAGAAAAGAATGGGCCTCAGTGTTAATTTCGTAATTTTGTGGCTCCGTTCCTTTTTTGGGGCGATTGCAAATTTACCACTACTTTAAATCGTTATTGCAAAACTGCCATTAGAAAATTGTAAAAAATGACAATAGAATTGTTATTAGTGGCATCCTTGCAATATTAAAAAAAGGAAAATTGGAACCATGCTATTATAATTTTGTAAAATTTGAGATATGCCATCCTGACTCATATGTCATTGACTCATGTGAGTTCTACATGTCATTAAGATACCGATGGCATATCTCAAACTTTACAAAATTATAATGGCATGGTTCCAATTTACCCTTAAAAAACCGGTGGCAAATTTATAAATTTCTTTTTTCTGCTCTGTTTGTGGAAGTTTTACGGTCTCTGTTTTGATGTGTGACTGTTTTGACTTAGCTCCAATTTCTGCTGTAGACTCTATTTTCTGACTATTTTGTCTAAGTGTTCGGCTTGCTGACTCCAGACAAAAGAAAGGTCAAAACCCTGTTTAGATGGGACTAAAATTTTTTAGGCCCTATTACATCAGATGCTTGGATATTAATTATAAATATTAAACATAGACTATTAATAAAACTCATTCTATAATCCTGGACTAATTCGCGAGACGAATCTATTGAGCCTAATTAATTCATGATTAGCCTATGTGATGCTACAGTAAACATACGATAATTATGGATTAATTATGCTTAAAAAATTTGTCACGCGAATTAGCTCTCATTTATGTAATTAGTTTTATAAGTAGTCTATGTTTAATACTCCAAATTCATCCGATATGACAGGGACTAAAGTTTAGTCCCTGGATACAAACACCACCTAAATCGGACGCACCGACCCATCATGGGTGGTTACAAGATTCATGGAATGCAAATTGGAGAATGCAATGGCATAACTAGCTTCAAATACTACTAAACACTACTGCAATTCTTATAAGATTAAGAGGAAAACGTGCACACACACGTGTCACCGTACTCACACACTCGTAAATATGTTCTTAAGGCGTTTAGAGGGACATAGACTAGAGGTAAATTCTGATCTTGATGGGATAACCAAATAGCTGGTCCAGCTGAAAGACCAAATGTGCATTCCAACCGCTATAAATCAATTGAACTAGGTGTTTTTTTTTGTAGAACTCGGAAAAAAAAACAGAAGGTGATTTCCCATTAGCACAGAGGTTCTCATGTCTCATCCACCAGGCTATGCTACTTGTTGCAACACATACCGCTTTGAACTGGCCATTTAACCGGTCCAACCGGCCAACCAGTGAACTGAGTTTCCATCACCGGTCCGGTTATAATAAATAATTTTGGTTATACACTTATGACTCTATGATCATATTGCACATGTCTTTTACAATTATGGATGAATGGTCGCGTAGTCAAGGTTTTCGTCTCCCATAATAAATTACTTGGATTGCGTATCTCAAGAGCCCACCTGACATTAAGATAATAAGTGATGAACAAAATTGGTTTCTTCTAATAATGAAAAAGAATATACATGCCTAGGGATGGCAATTTGACCAGTTTGTCAGTTTACCCGTGGGTAAAAACTCTAATAGAGTTGGGTCTGTTATCCATTTAGTACCCATGGGTTTCTTATTGGGTCAAAACCTGTACCTGACGGGTAAATGGGCACGGGCATGAGTAGCCCGCTTCGCCCGTTTACCCATGAAAACCAACTAATATGTGGGCCCTCAGTCAACTTAGTATAAAATCCACCATCTAGTATTCTAGGGTTTTCTTCCTTCCCTTCTCCTTTCCTCCATAGCCGCCACTCCAGGGCTCTCTCCAGGTCGCCAGGGGCAAGGGCGGCGCCAGGCTGACACGAGAGGGGGACGTGAATCGCCACCACCTCCCACCTCCGGTCGTCGCCGGCGGCCCCACCCTCTAGCTGGCAACTTTCACAGCCGCCACGGGAGGGTTAACCAAGCAAGCTGTGACCGTCGCCGCATCCTACCCAGGCTGCGTCGAGCTCCCACCTCTAGTCGTCGCCGGCGGCCCCACCCTCTAGCTGGCAACTTTCACAGCCGCCACGGGAGGGTCAACCAAGCAAGCTGCGATCGTCGCCGCATCCTACCCAGGCTGCGCCGAGCTCCCACCTCCGATTGTCGACGTCCTCTAGCTGTCGGTTGCCTCCTTCATCCGCTTGCTTGGCCGCCTCCCACCTCCGGTCACCGCCGCCTCCTACCTCCACTGCGCTGAGCTCCCCCTTCGGCCGTTGAACTGTGACGGGTAAACGACATGCCCACGGGCACATGGCACCCGCGGGCGACGGTCATGGACAGTATTTCTTTCCTGTCATGTAGCGGGTATACCCGCGGACATGAATTACCTCGTGGGCAAGGGCATGAGTAGTGCCCGTCGTGCCCAGCTGCCATGACATATTTGGATTTTTTTTTAGATAATGGAATATAACATGCCATATTTGGATGGGCCTCAATTCCCACCCATGCTTGTTTACAATTTACAAACCAACATCTTAGCTCCAAATAAAATTGACACTAATAACACTATCTTCGTAACAGAGAGTTTAGTTTCACGGGCGGAGAATAATAATAATACTCTGTCAACTGTAAAGAATTTATATAGGAGTACTCTGGAGGTAAAAGGGGCAAAAAAAAAAGAAAAATAATCATGCTTGTCCGAGCAACAACTATGGTACACTATTTCGGAATGCATAAATATACCATGGGTGACTGAAATTCTAAAATTTTCAATTGAAGAGCTTCAAAGATTTCAACGAATTCCGCTAAGTTTGCAAAATCAAATAGAATTTGAAAGTTTCGGCTGGTAAAATATCCTACCGGGACCCTCCAATAAACCCTGAAATTTTGCGAGTTTTGGGAATTTAGTTCCTGTCAACAGCTGCCAGTGCCACACCCTTCCCTTACCTCTGAAACATAGGAAATTTTGCAGGATTTCCATGAGAATTTTTAGTGGCCACCACATATAAAGCGAAGCAAAAGTCACATGGAGCCTGATTTTTTCCCCCATAATCCGTCAAAATTCCAAGCACTTTGTACTTTTTTGCTGCTGGAATTCCAGGGCACAGCACATCGATCTGGCCCTTGGGCGATTGACAATTTTGCGCCACATAGCAGCAGCAGATAAGGTTTTGGAACGGCTGCTACACGTACGAACCAAAAGGATGACCAAGAAGGAGAATTTGAAGATTTTTTTATAGTATTAATTATGATTGTTGATCGAATTCGTCAATGGCAAAATCGGCCTGGCTCTGGCTGGCTGGCTGCTAATTCATTCCAGAAGGTAGCCAGGAATTTGGAGGTAGGACTAGCATTTACATGAATTTTCTTGAACTGAAGAACAATCATATCTTGAGGTCAATATTGAAGCACAAGTTAATTAGGACTTCAATTTACCAACTTATGTGCGTTCTAGCTCTATTTACCAACTCCTTGCCTGTAAAGGTTTGGAGATTATTTGGAATAATTAATAGGAGTATTGCTTGTGTTGATGTGTGTAATTAACAGATACTTGTAATATTAATTCTGGTGTTTGGAACATGCGCTTATTGCTAATGTGCTACTTACATTCTTTTTTTTTTCTTACTACCCAGTGCTAAAAGAGTATTACACGTTAGGTGTGTACCAGTGCTTCCCAATTACTAATATACAGGGGAAGAGAAGAAGAAATGAAGAGTATATATGCTTCTCACTTGCAACCATGGAATGGAATTAAGACACAAATTCTTCATGCCGGAAAATTCCACAATGCACGGCTCTCACACCCCTATATATATGGTCCCAAAGTTTGGTGCATACTCCCATCTGCAACAGAGAAAGATTGTGCCACAGTACAAACTACCTCATTCTCCATCAGGTGCACAATAGAAGAAACTAAGGTAAGCACTACATTGGCACCCATTCACCCAAGATCCCTATTTCTCTCTTCCAAATCTTCCTCTAGCATGAAGATAAGATTGTACTTATGATAACGAATTATCTTTTTATTTATACACATGAATATTTAGATTCTCAAAGTGATGGCGGGGATCACCGGATCTCGAGCACTCATGGTGGTGGCGCTCCTCTGCGCTGCCGCGGCCATGACTGCTGCACAAGAAGCATCCAACGTGCGAGCCACGTATCATTATTACAACCCACAACAGAACAACTGGGACCTGAACAAAGTGAGCGCATATTGTGCCACATGGGATGCCAACAAACCGTTGTCTTGGCGCCAGAAGTATGGATGGACCGCCTTCTGTGGACCTGCTGGTCCTAGGGGCCGAGACTCGTGTGGCAAGTGTATCCAGGTATTAAAATTTTCTTCACATTGACAACCGATTTGTACTTCAACATTAAACTGAGTCGCTTAAGGATGGTGTGCTAAATTTGTAGGTGAAGAACCGGGGAACAGGTGCGACAATAATTGCGAGGATTGTTGACCAATGCAGCAATGGTGGGTTGGATCTGGACTACGAGACCATCTTCAAGAAGATCGACACAGATGGTCGTGGCTACCAGATGGGTCACCTCCAGGTCGATTACAAGTTCGTCAATTGTTGATTTGGTCATGCCTCTTTGCATGATCATATACTGGAATAAGAAATATATGGTGTTATACAATAAGATGGAAGAGGTTGGCACTCTGTAATCATGCTGAATAATGAATAAACGAAATTACAGTTCAACAAAGATTGTTTCATATCCTTAAATTTCCATCCCCCTGCCCTGTTATTTCATATTTTCGCACTATTGCGAAGGCCAAGCGCCAGCATGTGAAATTTCAATTTATCGTGGAATTGATGCAACCCACGAACAAACATATACACACACTTTAATGCCCCAAGTTTAAGGGCTCGTTCGGTTTAGCTAAAATTGGATGATGGATTATGGATTACGGAGGAGATCAGGTCCTGTTCTAAACAGATGATGGACTCTAGGTTTATGATAATTATTCAATGGCACATACGAATGAATTAAATCTTGAAAAGTTGAAATGTTGCTTTAAAAAAGGTATTATCAGAAATGTAGATGAAGTAGGTTAATTCAGAAAAATCATATCGTTTACAAGCTTGGGAAGGTTGTGCGGGATAATCCATAATTCATCACCTATAGCAAATGCACATTAGGTTTTTCAATTAGGCTTCCAAAAAATGCGGTCTCCCTAAACTTTTTCAATCATCAATTCATCATACCTTAGGTTTTTTTTTCAAAATATTGATTATCTTTATATCCTATAATATTTAATTAAACCCTATAAGAGAGATAATTCATCATCCACCATTTAATCTGTTTCATCACAAGTTTTAGGTCCGTTCCAACTAAACCTTGTGACCTAGGAAATCAATAAGATAATCCTCACGTTTGTGTCCAAATAGATATGCGTTTATGTCCAATTAGACATGCGTCGAGTTCATGCCTTCATGGTGATTTATCGTAAGAACTAGTGATGTTGAGTGGGCACACGGACAAATACAAATTGACCGACTCTAATTTAACTAAAATATATATCATCACATTATAAACTAGCAACAATAATGTACATTTTTGGATGCGAAATAGGACCCCCACGCACTCGCATCCTAGTGAGGATGAATCATTTCAGCTTTCGAAACATAAACAAAAATGATGGGCGAGTACCATATGGTCAGGAAGCACATGAGGTCGTCTGTCATACGACCAGCAGGAGATATCTGAATATCTGAAAGTCACGGCGACAGATCAGAGAGCAATTTCATAGCCGCCATTGCTACCCATCCAGAGTCCAGAGACGTACGTAACATATTTTTGGCATATAAAAGTTTCATGCAAAGACCATAGATATGGCACATCTTAAACACATACCTGCATCGACCCCCAGATATGTGCATATCTGACATTTTCTTTCTTCGTGCTAAGATGGATTCTCTGCTGTCCAAAACCAACAACTCAAATTGGTTTCTTCAGACAGTTCATTGCATGCGTCGGCTATGACGACCAGGGCTGTTTCATGATTTCATCCAGTGACACGCAAAAATGAGGCGCTGTTGTGCTGGACATCTTTGATCGGATAACCTGAATTGAGTCATGACGGTTGCTTGGGGTCTTGGAATTTGGCTTGGAAAGTCATATGATCATATCAGCTTGGATGGTTGTGGATCTGCACTTCTGCAGTACAGGGGTTAGAGCAAGAACTGCAGAAGAAAGAAATGGCTGGCCATATCTGCTGCTCACTCTGAAACTGCAAATAGAACCATTGTGTGTATCTCCTGACAACTTCTCTAATGTTTTATTTGGGCCTGAAATATCTGATAAGAGTTCAGACATTCAACCCACATGGTAACACAAGTCAAAATGATAATGAATTTAATATCCATGGAAAAATAAAATTAGTCTTTGGTATGAAAATTATCCCGTCTCAATCTGGTTAACAGGCAAAAGAGGTGAATAATTTGCTGTTGGAAATGTCAGAGAGCTGCTTGTCAAAAACTTCAATATTATTAGTAAGGCCATAGCCGGTTTTATTTAACCATGCCTTTTCTTCCTTTTGCACATTTTTTTTAACAAGTGGCTAACAATGTGCGGGTACAACTGAGTATAGAACAAGATGCTTGCTAAATCTACAAAAAGAATGAATAAGATTAGCTTACTACGTACGTATTGCAAAAACCGTGTATTCATGGGCCATTGTGTGAATCTTCTAGCTTCTACTGCTTCTACATGTGAATGTTGCACTGCTGCAAGTATGGGTTGTCATAGTCAAGGAAATTGTTCCAATAATCTCTGTACTTGGGAATGGAGATCTCCAGCCAGGGTTTGAGTTTTCCGCTGTAGTGGATCACGGCGGCCCTCTCAATTGCATCTCTTCCTATGCTTCTGTCATGACCAAGCCCAAGAACATGCCACCGGTGGTCAAGAGGCACTGTTTGATTGTAGAAGACAATCTGGCCCAGTGGCAAGCTCCCTGCTTTCCATAGTCTCCGCCTTTTGCCCTGCAAATTGGCAATTGAGATGTTGAGAAACAATGTTCACATAGAATGCTTTCTGTAAAAGCTTCTGGTTCTCTTATTAAGAAAAAACTTCTGGTTACTCCATATAGTTACAGTAAGCTAGATCTTCTACACAGAAAATGAATGTATATTTTGGTTCATACAACCAGTTTCTACAGTAGAGTTGATTTTGGACCATCTTGAACAGAAAATAATTGTGTGCTTTTGCATCTCAACCAGCATTTTAATAGTCAAACTGAAAATTATATATTTTCGAGAACCTGATGCCAGTACCCATGTGCTCCACAATGTATAAGCTCCCATACAGTTTAGCATTGCCAATGGACAGTTTAAACTACTGGAGTGAAAATTCATGCTTAAAATATCATTAAAATATGCAATCAATGAAAACATTGGGTCAGATTAGTGCGACAGGAATGTACACTTACAGCTTGAAACCACTTATTATAAGCAGTAGTCAGCCCCTGCCTGCGCCATTCCTTAAGGTCAAAGATGTTCATCCCAAATGCATGTATGCAAGCCTTTGCATCAAATTTGTTGATGATACTTGGATCAGAGAAATTAACAAGGTTCTCCAACCGATGATAACCATCACCAGAAGTGCACGTCTCAACAGCACCATTTACTTTACCATTCAAATCTATCTGCCATAATCCACTCAAGTCTCTTTGGACTACAATGTCATGGTCCAAGAGTACAAGTTTGTTCAGAGAAGGGAATACTTCTGGCAAATAAAAGCGCAAGTGGTTAAGCGCAGAAGTGTATCTTGGATCTCGGATGCCCTTCTGCTTAAATCTGAAACTGAAATCAGCTGGCAGCCATTTCAAATTATCTAAGCTCTTGATTTGAATTGTGGCTGGATTTGGTGGGTTTGTCAGAAACCACATCATCATTGCAGGAAAATTCAGTGCATCAGTCACAATATGAAACATTATCCTTTTGGGATCCTGCCAAACAAAATAACTAAAATCAAACACAAATTTCAAGGCATGAATAAAACGCAAGAACCGTTATACAAGATAATTCCTAGTGCAATCCTTGTTAGCCATATGATTATATGTGCTGCATGTTCATCGATCATACCACAGGAATAAACGAATTCATTGAAGAAAAAAAATCCATCACAAGCAAGCCTTGTGTCTAATGTAATAGAATGAAGTCACAGGGAACTAAATTTAGAAAAGAACTGGACATGAAAAAAAAAAACTACATTACTAGTGCTTGAAGTAACAGTTATAACTCCAAATTTATTCTGGAGAAAAAATGGAAACAAAAAGACAAGAATCTGTAATTGCAAACCACACCTATAACTCCTACATAATCATGTAGAAATTAGTTATAGACAAGTCTGGGGTCTTACCTTAGATGCAGAAATTGTAGAGTTGACAACCACTGCACTCGCTAGCACATTGTCTGAGAATATTGCATAATGGTAAAGGTCACCCATCTGCATTGTGTATCTTTGAGGAAATTCACGTTCCTTCGGATCTAACAGGAAGTATTCTGAGGTAAGTCGCATTGCTAGGCAGTGATGGCTTTTTGGTAATGTCCTCACTGCAACCTGCTCAAGGAATGAAGTTTCGCTTCGATGGGCTCTGACCAACTCTTCGCTTTGATGTGTCATTGCACGTAACTTTGCTGTCATATGAGAACAATGTGGGTAGGCTCTTTGAGCTTTAGATAGGGTCATTTCCATTGCCCTAATTTTCTGCAGTGCACTGCAAAATTGCTTTGGTTTCAATCATAGAACTGACTATTGATGGTAACAATAGCACAACTATCCATATTTATTCTTGTGAGACTGAACTACTATTACAAATCAATCCTTTACTTGCAGATCATGGATTATAGCTTACCTCGTGGGTACACGGGAACTGCTGCTAAAGTGGCTTATCACCCTCTCTATCTCCTTGATTCTCAACTTCAACTCCCGAACTAAATGTGCACTGCCATGCAGGGAAGCAAACTGCAAGTAGGCCTTGGCCATAATTAGCTGGTCTTGCATCATCCATAACTTCTCTTTAGTGCCAGGAGGAGATCTAGATATTCTTTCATCTGCCTCTGCAGCATTTTCATCAGTTTGTCCTTCTAACTGCAGAAAAATTAACTGACATCAGTTTCTCTTAAGTGCATTGATTGAATATTTATTCTATTATCCAAACCAGTCAAGACAAAACATTATCATTGGAGCAAAAGAGCATATCCCATAGGGGACCAAAACAAAATCGATTGAATCGTGAACTAGGACAACTGTATAAAATGAAAAACAAAAGGATCACAAAAATCACTTCTTCAATTCACTTCACTCTGTAATGACAGAATACTAGGCATTCCCCACTCACCAGAAGTTATACTTCACTAAATTTGCATTGATTGGATATCTATACTAGCCTCCAAACACAGTTAGTTGAGCTTGAGCAACATTACGCATATTGCTCAGGGATGCAACACAAAACTGTCTCCACTGTAAACTAGGACAAGTGTCAGAAATGCACAAAAAGGGCACCCAAATCTCATCCCTAATTCAATTTACTTCACTCTGTCCTGTCAGAAGACTAAGCATTCCCCTTACACCAGAAGCTATATTTCAGCAGAGATGAATCATCTCAGGTTAGAACAGATCACTGAGCACAACAAAATCGATACTCCGATAGCAGTATAGCACTCTGCATCTTTATGGATTGAACAGAGAGACTGAGAGAGTGTCACTACTCCATTCTGCGACCACACTACTCCACCAAGACGAAATCGAACGAAAACCACACAATGTGTATACACATCCACATGCAGCTAAAATCAAGCTAACTTTTACATACCTCCTGTGCTGCTACGTCCTGCTGCTGTCTCACGATCTCTACCATCCGCCTCTGCAAAAAAACCAACACTGAATCAACAACTGAACTGAATTTGAAAAAAAATGTACAGAAAATTGGAGAGAAAAAAAAAACAGAGTAGAATCGAATCGAACTAGAACTCGAATCCGAATCACCCACCTCCTTCACCGACACATGGGTCCCTCCCGTGTGCTCCCCAACCGCACCTGTACCCAACCCCACCGCAAAGCCATCAAGCCATCGCCATTAGTTCGCAGCAGGAACAGCACAAAAAAAAAAGCACGCGGCTAAATTAAGCAGCACGCCAGAATCAGAATCAGAATCAGAATCAGAGCACCAAATGCCTAAAGGAATCGCGAAGTTCATCAGCGCGGGCGGCCGCCGGAGGAGGATGAACGGGAACGAGCAAGTAGTAGATTCCACGAGAGAGAGAGGCGCACCGGGTACTCCTCCGGCTCCGGGGAGGGCGCGGCCGTCGGGGAGGTTGAGGAGCACGACGACGAAGCCGCACGCCGCCGCGATCAGCACCAGCAGCAGCGCCGCCTCCCTCTCCCTCCCTCCTCCGCCTCCTCCTCCACCGCCTCCTCCCCCAACCCTCATCCCACCGGGTCTCCGCGGCGCCGCCGCCACGCCGCCGCTCTCCTCCTCCCTATCGAATTCGCCACCGCCGCCGCCGAGAGTTCTCGAGTGGGAGCAAAAAAAAACAAAACAAAACAAAAAACAGCAGAGGTGGGGGGAGGAGGCAAAGGAATGGGACGGTGTTCCCGTCTCGCCGACGTGTGGGCCCGGGTTGGGAGACCCGGGCCCACTGTCAGTGTGAGGTGTGGGTGTGGGGCCCACGGGATGGGGGTTTCGGGGAGTTGGATTCGGTGTGTCTCTCTCTTTCGTGGGGAGGACGGGTGTCAGGACGCGCTTCTGGAAATTCTCTTTTTTTTTCTCGCCTTTTTTCCCGTCCTTTTTCTTTTTGTGCTTTTTTTTATATAGGTTGGTTAATTAGTGGCTTTTCCTTATTAATGATGGCTTTTTTGTGGGAAAAGAGATGGGGTTTCCATGTTGGAGCCATCATGGCTGTCCTGTTTTGTGATGTCGGTGGTAAATAGGGTTTCCATTGGGGGTGGTGGTGTTGCTGGTGTGGGTTTAATTGGATAGATTGAGAGGACAACTTAGATATATTTCTACTCTCAGGAATTTTGTGCTTAAATGTAATGATTAAAATTTGAGCTATCAATTGAACGGAGATTTCATATAGTGTTCTTATGTTTGCACTGAAACGTCCCGTCAATTTATTTATCTTGGTTCATAATATAAGACTTCTCGGCTCTTATCCATTTTTCGAATTTTTTTAGAATGAATACATGATTCAATTTGGCAGACAGAGTAGTAAAGATTTCATCGAAAACTTACAGCAGCTTGCCAAACAAAGGCTAATAGAAAAAAGAGTACAGGTATGACAGGCATAAAATCCACGATTGGGTTGAAAATGGCATAAGCTTCGGGCAATTTGGCGAAGAAAAAACTAGTCGGATAAATAACAGAATTAAAACAAATACAGGTTAAACTAAGTATATTAGGCATAACAAGCGTTTCGTTCTTGTAGAGTAGATAATTGGATTTTGATTGAGTTATTTTTCTAAGGGAAAAAGGAAAAGGAGGATTCAAAATCCTTTTTTCTTCGGACTTTCCCAAACAGACTTGCAAAGAGAGGTGGTGGCTGTGTTGTTGTAATTCAGGGTTTGTTCGATAGAACTTCAACTCCTAAAATAAGAGTTGGGTTTAAAGATGAGTTATGGAGTAGTCTAAATCTAGGTCCACATCTTTAGTTTATTTTATGAGAACGCTGCACCTAGCTCCGTTTCTATTTTAGGTGAAGTGTTAACTGTTTGGCTAAGCTCCAAGCTGAAGCTGTGTCAAACAGACTATTATACTTCAAACTATTGCTGAGATTAACTTAATTTTCTAATATATAGTAGTCAGACAAAACCCTAGATTTGTGTAAAAGGGCACAACCACTCATAGAGAATTACCAAATAAATATGTATAATTGTCTGTCTGTAATTAGTTTAGTACTTCTTTTTCGTTCATTTTTGCTGAAAATCCTCCTTGAACCTTGATTCTCTTTCTTCCTCTTATTTTCTTCTTTCTGTTGGATCTTCTTGCAATGCAGCCAGACACTTGTAGTGTAGTGCTGTGTGATTACAGCTGCACTCAACCTAGCACTCTCAAGCCTGAAACATGTCACGTGCAGTTCAATCTCACCAAGAAGCTGAACGCATCGCCACTCATTAGGTTGGTCACGTGAAGGCCACTTCACTGGAATTCAGGGGGATTTCTTTTCTTTTTTTTTAATTTTATTTTGCTTGTCCCTTCCATTGGCCGGTGTCAAGTACGAGTACTTTGTGAGAATGGCTAAGTGTACTTTTTAATGATATGGACACTAGCTTAGATTATGTTTGCGCTAAAGTACGAAAGGTATGTGTTTGTTTGCTTGATTAATAATTTGCTCGGTTTCGTGGATATTGTTTCTGAGAGTCACATGCATATGGATTAGAGTGCAAAAGGTAAGTGTTTGTTTGTTTGTTTTTTAATAGTACATGCAAATTGATTTTGATTAGTACTAGTAATTGGGAGTAGCTAGCGGCTAGCCAGGGGCTGCGAATGGATCCTTGCATTTGTTTTGACGTGCTAAATGTTGAATTAATAGATGGGCCTTAACCCATTCAAAGATTAATTCTTTAGAAAATCATAAAAGCCCACCTTATGAGATAGTATACATGGAAAGTTTAGTACCACCTTACTTATTCTAGAAGAGGGGGACCTCTTTAAAAGGGATGATGCCCTCCTAGCCAATTAAAGCATGTGTGGTGGAGAGAAGAGGGGGAACACTCGCCTCGCCTAGCCTTCTTTTGCGGTTTTGTTTTGCGAAGTGGAGATTGTGCGAGCGCACTGATCAAGCGACCTATCTCTATATATCATGCGGGCTCCCTGATCAAGCGACCTATCCTATATAAACCGAGTCGCCGCCTTCACGCAAGATACGCGAAATCAATTTCTATCAGTGGAGATCGTGCGGGCGCACTGATCAAGCGACCTATCTCTATATATCGTGCGGACACACTGATCAAGCGACCTATCTCTATATATCGTGCGGGCGCCCTGATCAAGCGACCTATCTCTATATATCGTGCGGGCGCCCTGATCAAGCGACCTATCTCTATATAAACCGAGTCGTCGCCTTCACGCAAGATACGCGAAATCAATTTAGGGTTTGCCTCTTACTCTGTGCTGCGCCGTCGCTTGTAGACTACTCCATCCCACTCGCCGGCGTGCACCGGCGATCGGGAGAGCTGGTCTCCGGAACCTCTGTCTTCGACGTCCTGCACCGGGAGATCGTGCGGGCGCCCTGATCAAGCGAGTCGCCGCCTTCACACAAGATACGCGAAATCAATTTAGGGTTTGCCTCTTACTCTGTGCTGCGCCGTCGCTTGTAGACTACTCCATCCCGCTCGTCGGCGTGCACCGGCGATCGGGAGAGCAGGTCTCCAGAACCTCTGTCTTCGACGTCCTGCACCGGGAGAAGGCGACAGTAATAAGGTTTTTGGGAAGCGCTTCGCACGACTGCTCCCTGTTCGTCCGTGACAGCTCGCCTTCCTCTCCGCTCGCGTGCTGCGCGCCTTCGTCGACGCCCGCAACCGCGAGTAGTTCTTGCCGAACAACCGGTCTTTCCGCCACCTCGGTACGTGCTCAGTATGTTGTGCATATTTGATATGTTCATGTTTTACTGCTTAGTTTACATGTATAGATCTAATAATGCGTTTATGGTAGTTTACATTTGCAATGTCATGATTTATTTATGGAATAAATTAAATCATTATATGCTTATAATTTCAATACTAACTAACTAATCTGTTTGGTAGAACATACTCCGTCGAAAAAAAACCTAAACTAAAATGAGATGGAACATAATCTATTACAGTGAATTTGGATAGGAGAACGTTCATATTCATTATAGTAATAGATTAGCTAATCTCATTCTAAGTTGGGTTTTATGAGACGAATGAAGTGGGGAGGAAACCTTAATTACACATTAGATATTCTTCGGTCTAGTCTACACCTCCAATTTTACTTACAATATCAAATTAAAAATAACAGAGAGAAACTATTTTATTGGAGCAAATTAAGAGAAGTGGGAAGACATCAATATAGGTCTAAAATTACCATGTACACAACGGATGCATAATATGAATATTTGCCTCCTCTACAGTGGATAAACTTAATTTTGCCTAATAATTGTCAACATGATGAAGAAATGTTAATTGGTTAGACTAGACAATTGGAGCCAATAAAAAATCTTTTCCTTCTAACTCGTGTGGTAGGTCTGTGTTATCCCAACTAGAGTAATCTAGGTGGGAGGACTATTTGATGAAAAAAATTAAAACACCCACGATATTGAATACTATGCAATATTGATTCCACGTCATTTTTTCTACAATTCGTAACACGGAGTTGCTACCAGACTCTTCGATTGAATAAGTCGATAAATTATATAATACTATTATATACATAGAATGCAACAAAACAAAATAAGTAAATCACATGACCTCATGATTTCAAGTTCCTTTGATCTTATCACTCATGTACAATATTTTTACATACTGTACCAACTATTTTGTGTGTGTTTAGAACGGTCATAGTACTTTTTAAAAGTAATTATTCGTAAAATTCCATCCCTCGCACCATTTATTTATGATTTGCACCTATGCTTAGACTTAGTTATTTCTCCTAAGGCTCCTAACTCTCATTTCTCGTTTTTTTACTTTCACGCTTTTTAAATTAGCTAATATATAATTAATCATGCGCAAATCACTCTCAACACTATCAACTGAACTTAGCCCTAGTGTAGGAGCATTGCTACTGAAAGAGAGAAAAAAAAAAGAAAGAAAAACCCATGGCTAGTAGTAATTCCACTACGCGCGGCGTGTGTCGCGGTTGGGTTGACAAATTTCGTTTCCTCCGGGAGCATTTGCCTTGGGAAGCGAAGCCCAAGCCACAGCCACCGGGTGGTGTGGGGTGTATCCTATCCTACGCGATCAACAGCATCGGATCGAGCGCTCTGGTCTACTGTACTGGTACTCTCTCTCCCGATGACAAGTGGGCCCGGAGCAGCGCCAGCACGACGGCAGCACACGGAGGTTCGCCGCCGCGTCAGGCGGAGCCCTGTTCCTTTGCAGCTTCAGCAGTAGTATGTTCGTGGGCCGGGCCGGGCCGGATCCGGCGTGGGTCAGCCAATCGTTGCTCGCCACGTCAGAGAATTACAGTGGTTCAAAGAAAATCTACTCCTCCCGTCCAGCTCAAAGACAAACTATTTTTTTTTAGGTTTGACGAAATTTGTCGAAAAACTAACAACATTTACGATAACAAATTAGTTTTATTGAATCCATTATTAAACATACTTTTATGGTGTCTATAAAATTGATCAAACTGAGAGTGTATTATACTAACATGTATTGGAGGGAACTATTTGACTCTTTTAATTTGGAACACAGGAGTTCTCTATACCTTTTAAACAATTACTCCCTCCCTCCCAGAATATAAAAAGTTTTAGAGTTAAACACGGTTATTAAGAAAAAGTATGTAGAAAATGGTAAAGGATTGTGATGGGATAGGTAGTGAAGGTAGGTAGGAAAAGTAAACGGTGAAGGGTTGTGATTGGTTAGGAAGAGAATGTTGGTGAAGTTATTATATTTTAGGACAAATCCTGAGGACTAAAAATTGTTATATTTTAGGACATTTTAGGACAGAGGGAGTACTAATTACAAGGATCATCAGGGCTTCAGGAAGTTGCTCCTTTTACTCTGCTGGTGCTCCTGATGATCTGTAAAAGTGTAAAACATATTTCTAAGCAATGAAATTGGACCAAAATATAGTCCATAATAAGAACTCACGCACAAGATTCATGTTGGTCTATATGCGTGTAGATCTGGACTTTCGGTCAAAAAAGCCAGTGAAATCAGCTCCAACGATCAAAGTCAATCAGGCTCCAGCTTGCAGTAAAGACGCCAGTGAATGCAGCTCCAAAAGATGTAATGAAAGCAGCAGCCAACGATGGCACCGACCAAATAAATTGGGTAGTAGTCCTATTTACGTGCTGTGCAGTGCATCTAACTACATGTGTTTGTCAGTTCAGTTGATTGCTCACTGTACGAGTTTCTGCTGTCAAGGGCACTCCCTTTACTTTTTACATCTGGGTCACCCCTCCCTGACAGTGAAACATAGTTTTCACTGTCTGAACTACCAAAATCCGTGTGGTTGTATAGATCACCATCAGAAGTAGTCGGAGGCACATCATCCTCATCATCGTTTTCATAATCAAAACCATCCTCTTCATCATTGTCGTCGTCTTCATCATCGTCCTCGTCAGAGTAGTCACCCTCGTCGTCAGAATTGGCGTCGCTGCCATCAAGGGAGGTTCGATCATCACCGTTCTGGACAGCTACCGAATTGTCGAAACTCCTGAGGTAGGCCTCATCATCCTCATCCTACAATAGCAGAACCAAGTGAAGTTACAACATTTTCAGGAAGGCATCAGCAAAGGGTGAGTTGAACAGAGAATGTTGTGGATCCAACGCAACTCACCTCCACATCTTCCTCGTCACTGGAATAAGCAGAATCAAGTTTGGCATACAACTCCACATCTCCTTCCTCTTTCACCCCTTCCATTTGGAGCTAAAAAGAACAGAAATTTAGCATGGGACACATCTAGCGCGCACATATTTTGTGTAGGCTAAGTTGGGGAACAAACTTACCAGTTCTGCTTTGAGCTTCTTTACTCTTCTGTTCAAGGTTGCGATATGATGACTGAGGGCCTGTTGCAGAGAACAGCAGAATGATGTTAGTGGCTGTAATAAATGGGTTATTGTTCAGAAACTGTTAGACAATTTTGATTTTCAGACAGTGAGGGTTACTCTAGCAGAATACTACATATGATGCTATAACAGAATCAGTTTCCCTTCCTTTGGAGTACCTAACTTTATGATACGTGTTGAATACCAAGTAAACAATCTTAGCCATCCAAGAGTCAAAACAGTACCTCGCGTCTCTGAATTTCGATGGATCGAGCTAAAGCCTTCCGCTTTGACAAAAGATTCCTGGGTCTCAGCTTAGAAGGGCGTGCATAGTCCTTCCCACGGAACACAACGATGGCATAACCTTTGGAGACTTTGTCCACAGAAACTAAAATACCCCCACTCTCAGCTTCAAGAGACAATGCAATCTTCTTGACATCTCCAAAAGACTTTGCTTTCACAAGTATTTTCACTAGTTCCCTGTACTTCCAGTGCAAGTGCATATTTTCAATCGTGCCATCAAAAACTCCTCTCCTGCCTGAAAGCGGTACAATAAAAACTTAGTACGTAACTTTAAATGCAAAAATAAGGAACACTGTGAAGACTACATGTCATGTAGATCAGATCATAACAAAATGAACACTACTTAGGAAACAATACATGGAAGGAATTGCAAATAAAAAAAATAATATACTGGGATCCAAAAGGCTTCTCAGTAGTACAAAATCAAAAGAAAACAAAATGGCCCGAAACTTTTTATTAAATATTACCAAGGAGCAGGAATGCCTTCATCCTTAGACCAAGTTTCCGAAACATGAATCTCTCTTCATCTGTTATTGTTTCAGGCGGTTGGATACCTTCAGTTGGCTTCAGGGCTGTCTCAACTTTTCCAAGGACCCTTTCAGCTTTTTCTATCTTCTTCTGTGCCTGCAAAAAAACAATGTGACGCAAGCATTTTAACTATACAAGCATAATTTTATGTGTACATACTAAATAGATTGCAAGTAAATATGTGGATTTGTACTCTACAGAAAGAATACAAGTGAGAGCTATGTCGATTTCCCTAACTTTCAACAAATAAAGTTTTATCACATATTAGAAAATCGTAATTGTAGTGTGTTGGTTTTGTTTTCTGATGCAAGGCTAGTCTGTACACCATATAAGTTGCTATATTTATCTTGAGATATCTAAACTGATCTAAAATGCAATCTTGCTATAAAAACTGGACTGTTCAGAAGATGAAATCTTACAAAGCGGACTGATAAATTTAACAAAATAGCCTTACTACTCAAACTCTCACTTACAAGTTGGAGCTTCCACTCTAGCTTCCTTACAAGGTCAGCATGTCTTGCAGCTTCTACAGTTCTAGTCATCTTGTTCTCATAATTCTCATCCAGTTTATTTCCATATTTAGAGTTAGCCTCAAGAGTTTCTCCAAGGGTACCAGCCACAGTAGGCTCTACAGGTGCCTCAGTTCTGGAAGAAAAGGAAGACGCTGCATTTAATCGCGCTTGCTCCTCATCTTGTAAGGACTTTGCCCATCTTTCCCTCTCTAGCAGTTTCTCCGCGAGTTCTGGGGACAAGAAATCCTTTCCTCTGTAGAAGACCATAAAGTCATTGTTCCTCGAAAGCATTACACCACCTGTCAATTTCTGGTGTACAAAAAGAGCATCATGAATAATCAATTCATTCCTTAACAACATACGAAATTGAATGGTGAAAATATTTTAAGAAGTTCAATGATCTCCTATATCGAATAAAGGCTGTGAAATTGTATTAGACAAACTGTCTCTGAATATGAGGATTCAAATGTACTAGATATGACTGGTATATGTGTATAGCTGTATACATGTCAAAGTAAAAAATAGGACTATAAGTAAAAATAGGACTATAAATCAGGTTAATTGACATGTTGACATAATTCCAATTTACCCTTTTGGCCCTTCCAAGAGGCAGCAGTAAATTACTACTAACAGTTAAGTAGTTAACAACTTGAGAAGCTGATAGAGTATATCAGGCAGGACAGGACTTCATAAATCCTAAATAATATAATCTAACCCCAAACAAAATAGAGGAACCTCAACATTGCTGCAGAAGCCTATGTTCAGCCAGACATTAAAAAGGTGTCAGGTGTAGTATAGCATATGTAGTGCTCATTCAACTAAAGATGCATGAGTTATTTTATATACTTGTATGCACAAATTACCAAGATGTCATAATCCAAGCAGAGGTGCAACACAATTACCCAAAACTATAACTCTTGCTAATGCCTTCCCCCCAATCATCATGGAGTTATATCACCATAAATATTCACCTATGCCTCACAAAGTTCTTTGCACCCATTACCAACTCCAACGAAAATAAAAAAATATTTCTCAGCTCCTTGGAATCATCAGTCAGTAGCTATCTTCTGCCCCACCTAAACAAATGAACTGGAGCTACAAATAACCATTCAGAAACCAAACATCCAGGCATGTATCAACGCATGGTCTCTTTCCAGATCAAAGAGAATGATATAACATATAATTGACTTCTAATAAATACATCAAGGTCCTAGATTCCATAGGCTATATTCTCTCAAACTCAAACGAACACAACATATTAAATTAGCTAGACAAATGAAATGCAGACTTTTTCGAGGGAAATGAAAGGCAAAAAACGAGGCGCATAAAAGTATAGGGTTCTAAAAAAAGGAGGAATATAATTGATGTTGTATCTTTTATCTCAATATATGTGAAAGAAAGGACTCGAAACATTTATGTTGCATGCATAAACTTGTACTGTGCTGTTGCCAAATCGATGAACATTTCTAAGCTCTAAAGCACTAAATATGCCAAGGGGATAGTAAAGTTAAAGAGTGTATATATACCTTTATATCTTCAGCCATCCTCTCACTTGTGGTAAGCTGCACTCCTCTTTTCAGAGCAATTTTTGCAATAGAACTTTTCTCCCACAACTTCACCATAGCAGCTGCTAAGCCTTGGAGTTGTCTGCTTCGCCCTAATATTCATCAGAAAAGAAAAGGGTCACTACAAGTCTACAACATAGTAAGAATTGATTGAAATAATAATAATTAGCTAAAAATGATAGAAAAGGTACCAAGAGCAAAGTGAGGTGGCAGCCCACGGGCAAGACGCCGTAAATTTGTAGTGTCCCTTCTGCTGAGAGATGGTCGTACTCCATATGGTAGAACTCTGAAAGGGGGCTTATATCCTGGTACAGTTGCAGGAAGCAAGTCTGCATCTACTGGTGATGGATCAGGTCTTGGCCAGTCGTCGTATCTTGGTCCAAGCTCATCCAATAGCTTGTCAATTTCATCTTCATATTTGATTTCTGGAACTGGTTCAACTAGTGTATCTTTCTCAGCATTAGATACCAATGCTCCATTGTTGTCTTGCATCTCGTTTACTTTCTCATTAGGCAGCAACGAATGACCAGGTGGCTCTTTGATGGAGGACTTCATACCAAGAGTTTGTGTATTCTTACTTGTTCCTTTAGTGGGCTCAGGTATGTCATAGGCTACTCCCCTGTACAGAGAAACAGAAGTTCCAGACCTCCATATTACCAAACCCCCTGTTTTTCTCTAACCGCCATCAATCAAAAGAAACAGAGATCAGATTAACTAGAGTTACCAGGCACATAACACATATATCCAAAAATATCTGACAGGTTGGTTGCAGAATGAAGAAATGAAATACCATATTAAGAAATTTATACATTCAGTGTACATGTTAACAGATCCACAGTAACCTTCGGTTGTATAATTTCCACTTAGCCGGTAAGTCAATTTCTCTGTTATTTATCATGGGAGCTACATTACAGCAGCAAAAATGGAATATTTATGCAGCATACAACATCTTGCTTTCGACATTAGTCCTCAATTCAGTTTAGTTCCAAAATTTGATTTTATAAGCATGAAATTTGCTGAAATATTTGCTTGGCATTTAAACGTTTTTCGTCAGAACCTTTTTACAACAAAGCTAAATAATAGCACTTGGATGTCAGGTGCTCAGTTGAACAAATTCAACAGCTGGGAAGAACTGGAGTGAGCAAACAACAGTATCAATAATTATCATAGAGACCAATAGTTATAACCACTGTAAACACACCCGACCTTCACTCTCCAGTTCATCACAACAACCGAATCTCTTTACAGGCTAAATGGTATTGCTCAGGGATAACTTCATAAGCAATTTATGAAACAAAGCGGTGAAGTAAACCGTGCTCAACCTCACATTTTGTGCTTAAGCTTCCCAAGTACCAAATCACAAAGAATTCTACCAGTAATCAAATCCTAAAACTCCTGTAGTTCACATAGGGCATCAATACTAGTTACAACTCCACTAAGAAAAACTGAAAAGGTCACCAATTCTAAATTTATGATGCAGCGTGAGCGTCTAGCAATTAGTTTAACTTCTGAGAAATGTTCCAGCAATTCAGCATTTTCCCGCTTGCAATAATCTATAGTGCTGCATTAAACAACTTCAAGGAACACAATAATTGCGAAATCGGCAATGCACCTCGAGTATCTCGTGGAAGAGGCGCATGTTGAGCGCGGGCGTGCCGGTGACCTTGATCCTGACCACCTCGTCGTTCCTCCACCTGTCCCTGATCCTCTCCACGATCTCCCTGGTGACCCCGGCGCCGCCCACCTTGATCCTCGACTTGAGCCTCATCCCGGCGTGCCTCAGCCTCCTCAGCTCGGCCTCGGGGAGCGTCAGCTCCGCCATCCACGCCTTCGACCTCGCCGCCCTGGGCCCCGCCTCGGGCGGCGGCATCGGCAGCTCCCACGGGAACCGCGCGTCCACCAGCGCCGACTCCGCGTCGTCGTCGAACCCTCCCCGCGCGTTCGGCACCACCCCGTCGTCGACGCGGAACACGTCCTCCACCGAGCCCCTCGGCGGGCGCGGCGGGAGCTCCGGGGGGGAGTAGGAGTAGCCGGAATTGCGGAGGCGGGAGAGGATGAGGGACATGGCGGAGCGGGAGGAGGAGCGGCTGGTGCCGAAGGCGGCGTCGTCGTCGGAGTCGGAGGAAGGGGAGGGCTCCGGGCGGAGGTCGAGCGCGGAGGCGGGGCGGCGGAGGGGGACGCGGCGGCGGTGGGCGGTCGGCCAGGCGGAGAGCCATGGGTAGGGGGAGGTGGTGGAGAGGTGGAGGAGGCGGTGGAGGCGAGGCGGGTGGTGGAGGTGGAGGTGGAGGTGGAGGTGGATGGAAGGGGAGATGGCCATGGCCGCGGCGGCCATGGGTGGAGGAGAGTGGAGGTGGGTTTAGCGGGTGAGGATATTTTGGAGCGGGTTAAGGGGTATCTCGGTTAATGTGAGCCGTCGGATCGGAGATCGACAACTCCGGTTGTAGTTTGAGCTTCTTAGAGCAAGTTTAATACTATAGCCAACTAATAACTCCAATTCATCTATATAGCCAATTAAAGAGCACCCGCAATGGTAAAGTAAGGTGTTATCTATAAAACATGCACATCTCAGTAATAGACTAGATTAATAGTAAACCACCTCAATAGTATGTCTACATGGGTATCTATAGCTCTCTCATGCATTGCCTCGTTTTTCTCTATAGACTACCTCTAAGTTAGTAGATAGCTTTGCTCTCTCTCTTCATTTAATATCTTCTAAGTAGGAAAATATGCTGACATGGATCTCTTGTAGAGAGCTTATAGATAACCATTGTGGGTGCCCTAATAGATCATTCATACAATAGTTACATACTACCTATTAATATTTGGTCCCACCTGTCATACACACACTGTATCTTGTAGTCCGTACTACAGCTGGCTATAAATCTGTAGCCCGCTGCCGTTCTCTCTCCTCATTTATCTTCTTGCAACTAGCTTATAGCCTACTATTATATAAGCTCTTATTTTACTCGGTTACCACTTTATTATTACAGCATAAAACCAGGACTAGCACGTCGTATGGTCACGTATACTCAATAAATCACGATTGCTCTAAAAATATTTAATCTATACTACTAGGATAAAATAGTGGTGGTGGCAGTCTGTCAGCGACTCACCATCACTATTTTTTTATTCTAAAAAATGGGTTAATTGGATACATGCTATTATAAATTTGGCCTGCTGTTCTATTTCCCCTGCTATTATCCTCATCTTGGTAGCAACTTATAGTCAGCATTTGTTTCAGGGTTTTTAAGTCTTGGTTCGACCCGTATCATCCATGCTAAGATTCAACCACCTAAATCGCAACCGTTTTGTGAGTACTTGTATATATATGATTTCACTTATGCTCCTTTCCCATTCTTGCATTTCAGATTACATCCTCCGACAGTGGCAAAGAGCTTACAACTGATATTGCCTCCGGAATGAAGAAATCAGGTAAATTTAGTATCCATCTCTATCCAATTGAAACTGCCTTCTGAAATTTTATTCTGTTCACAGTTAAGTGCAGACACCTGGGCACAATAGAATCACACAATCCACGGACATGATACAGTCACATCAGCTATCATATGACAACACGATTAGATGGCTAAGGGCCTGTTTGGTTTCTAGAGACTTATTCCAAGTCCCTGTCACATCGGATGTTTGGACACTAATTTAGAGTATTAAACATACACTAATTACAAAACCCATTCCATAACTTTGGACTAATTCGCGAGACGATTTTTTTAGTCTAATTACGCCATGATTTTGACAATGTGATGCTACAGTAAACTTTTGATAATTATTGATTAATTAGGCTTAAAAAATTCGTCTCGCGGATTAGCTCTCATTTATGAAATTAGTTTTTTTACTAGTCTAGGTTTAATACTCTAAATTAGCGTCCAAACATCCGATGTGACATGGGCTAAAAAGTTTTAGCCCCATCTAAACACCCCCTAATGCATTTATGTAGTAAAGATACATCTCACCATATACTCATAAAATCTAAAACCTCATCTATGAATCACCGTTCTGTTCAAACATCTATATTCTTATTTTTTACATTATATATTTTAGTTCCCTTTGCTAACGTAGCATACCAGCTACAGTCAATCTTCGATCGTATGCATCCTGATTATAACTATCACTCTCTACAAACTACCATTTACCTATTTTTCCCATAGGGACCACCAAACGTGAATTCAAGGATCTGTGCTTTTGTGCAAAAAACGTTGAAGTCACATCTGACATAAAGAACTGAAATCGAGCAGTTCCTGAGCCAATCAAGCAAATTCTACATTGTCACTATCAACACCACGTTCATGGAGCAAGATAGGATAGTAAGTTCTTCCGCATACTATTCAGCTTTTAGTAACTGTAATTAATACTTCCTCCGTTTTATATTATAAGACTTTCTAGCATTGCCTATATTCATATAGATATTAATGAATCTAGACATATATGTGTTTAGATTCATTAACATATATATAAATGTGAATAATACTAAAAAGTCTATAATATAAAACGGAGGGAGTAGCTATTTTTCTTTTTATGCCTGTAACAAAAAGCTAACATGCAGTCTCCATTACAGTACTTTACTAAGGAATTTTCCCAGAAGTACAT
Source organism: Oryza sativa Japonica Group (assembly GCF_034140825.1). NCBI lineage: Eukaryota > Viridiplantae > Streptophyta > Magnoliopsida > Poales > Poaceae > Oryza > Oryza sativa. The sequence goes on from NC_089045.1 coordinate 24,478,711, forward strand.
ACAGCCACTCATGGAAGGCAAGAAAACAATCAACATCCAGGTCCAAACAGCAGGAAATGATTCAACCACCATGGTTTTACATGTATCAACAGATGGTCGATGCAGCCTAAAGAAATGATGGACAAATTTTGCAGTGCAGAATAACATACATCTTCAGTCCATTTGCGTCTTCCACTTCTATAAGGCAGCTCACATCTAAGCAACAATTAGTGTTCTATGAAGAGCACATCAATGCCTTGTGTTATCATAGGATAATTCTTTTGCTACAACTCGACTGTAAAATTCATCACTATGGAAGTAAACTATTGACTTTCCCTCCACTATTATGCCACCCTAATTAGCTTTGCACCTTAGGTGCTTGTCCTACATAATGCACTTTCCTATAAATACAAGACAAGGTACGATCTATTAACTTAACTTAATTGTCTACAGGCGGCGCACCCCAACCTCTAGTCATCCTTGATGGTGATGCTATTTAGACCATTTGATTCTTCATGGATAGTAGATAGCGACCATCCTAATAAGAATCAGCGTATGTATGGTGGGGGTAGAGGGTGAGGGGGATTGCTTCTACAGCTGTATCATACGGTAGAAAGTTGAGGGATATGGCGGTAGTGCCGGCGTGCCCGTTTTAGGGCAGCGGCTTCCTGACGGGACCCGCAGGGTGGTAGGTTTGCTACGCTTGATACTAGCAACTAACTTTTATGCGGCACAAAATCTATCATTCTATTATATTATTAAGATAACTTTGAAAAGAATCTCACCACTGTTTGCTTTTTTCCATGTCGTTGAGGTAGTAGCTGCATAGGTGCCCTCCCTCGCCCTGGATTCCCTTCACACGTGCACCAAGTCTCATGGCCGTGCACGTGGGCGTGCGAGCCATGTGACCGTACAAGGCCTCCAAATTTTCAGGGCCTCAAAAAAATCAGCCCAATCAGAGAAGGCCCATGTATTCGTGTGAGGCTAGAGCGCCGAAAACCCGTTCGAGTCCACACATGTCTCCGCATGGCGACTTCGCGTACGTGGCGCTTCGTATTCTCGACTCCGAGCCCCGAGGCCCCACAGCCTTTTGTATTATCTTTCGTTTTCGTATCTGTGACTTATTCAATTCGTCTTGAGTCTGAACGTCTCGTCTCCTGCGAGCGCCAGGCCGCCAGCCAGCTTCTCCAATTTCATATTTTCATTCATCTAGCTAATAGCAAGTTAGCAAGCAACCAACATGCAAGGCACTAAGCAGCAAGCCAGCAACAGCAACAAATATTCTCCGTTTTTAGTTTGGCAGTTTCTGATTATGCAAAACAAGAGTTAAAAAAATATACTATTCTTAATATATCGCATTTGCTCTGTAGTATATACATTATTTTAGCTATATTTGATACCTGATTTAGGCCTCACTTAGAGCCTTGTACAGGGCCTGTAAATTTAACGGCACGGCCCTGCCAGGTCGCACCGGCACAGCCACCCTCCCGTACTCGCCCACATGCCGTCGTCGCCGTTCCAGTGCTTTCTGTCACCACTTCGGCCAAGGTGAAGAAAAAAGGAGAGAGGGAGGAAAAAGTGCTTTCTGTCACCACTTTGGCCAAGGTGAAGAAAAAAGGAGAGAGGGAGGAAAAAGGAGAGAGGATAGCATGTGGGTCCCATATTTTTTTTTGAATGACAAATGGTCCACAGATTTTTTTTAATTCTAATTCAACATAAGCATCACATCAACGTCACGTGGAACGAAGACTAGGTCAATATTGTCATATAGGCACCACGTCAGCGAAACCGCCCTTCAAAACCACCGAGAGAGTCAAATTACACAGGTTTTAATAGTTGGGGGTCGAGATATCTGGTATTATGGTTTAGGGTTAGGGATATGAATTACACTAGTTAAGGGAGTCAAAATGAACTTATTCCAGAAAAAAAAATAGAAACGAGGACGGAATCCAACACGGTCCATAACCATAACTGATACGGAGTCGAGGCCCAGCCCAAAAGGCATCGTCTCTTCCCGGAGCCGTTCCGTGTCGATTGGACTCGACTCGAGCGCCGTCTTCTCCTGGTCGTGGACGCGGCGCGGCGTCGGATTCTTCCGTACTTCCGTCTCGAGCGACGCCGCCGGCGACAACCGCTTCCTCGCGACCTCCCGCCGCCGGCGAGGAAACCTCGTCTTGGTGAGTGCCCGTCTCCACTTCTCACTGGTAGACCATATCCTTGTCTTGATCTAACCCTAGCCCGCCCTTGCACAGGTCCTCCAAGTTCAAGGTATCGATAGCTATGGGATAATCCCGAATTCCCGATCGATTTCGATTCTATTTGCATGGTATGTTCTTCACCCTCTCATCAATTTCTCGCTATTCGTTTAATTTCCTGCTATCCGTAATTCAATCCCCATGGTTTATTTGGTGTTCTCTAGTGTTGGGAAGATGGAGAGGGGTGGGGAGATGGATCCTCCCATCACTGCCTCGCTGGGAGCCATTCATATTGTTTTTGGGAAACTGGTCCGGTTGCTCTCCGAGCCTGGACTGCGGCTGCACAAGGAAGAGATGAAAGCGCTAGGTGTGCTCAAAGACGGCCTCCAAGTTTTGATAGAAGATTATCTGATGGAACCATCAGATCTGGAGGGCCCTCCCTTCTAGGCTAACTACTGGATGAAGGAGGTGCGGGAGCTGTGCTACGACATCGACGACTTTGTTGATGAGCTTTTCCATGCTGCCGCTAATGCCAAGATCCAAAGAGCTCTCCAGTTTAAGGCTTCTCCACTCCGGAAGAAATTGCCCCTCTTTAAGACTTCTCAGCTCCAGGAGAAGTTATCCCGCTTCAACGCTTCTCAGCTCCAGAAGAAATTGTCATGGAGGCAAAAAATTGTTGATGAGGTCTCAAGTTTCAGTTCTTGCTTGAAGGAATTGATTATGCTTTATAAGCGTTATGATCTTGGTAGTTTAGAGAGACGTTCCGGGTGGGAATCAAATGGAACAATGTCTTTAACTCTCCCGTTAGCTGAAGAGACCAGCCAACGCTGCTACCTCGGTATGGACAAAGATATGGATAAACTTGTTGGGTTACTAAATGATGGGCAGCAAGAATGCAAGGTCATTGCTATCATTGGACTTTGTGGTGTTGGCAAGACCACCCTTGCTGAAGAACTTTATCAGAAGTTTGGATTTCAGTTTCAATGTTGTGCCTTTCTAAGGTTATCTCGGAAACCTGACATGAAGAGGGTGCTCGGTAGTTTATTCTCACAAGTTCGGCAGCATGATCCTCCTGGTACTGGTACTGTTGAGGTGGATAATTTATCCCATGAGATCAAGTCATATCTGAATGACAAAAGGTAATTCTTTCTTTTAATTGGCTTATCATTTTGATAATCTAATTTATTAGCTTTAATTGTTCATTTTCCATTTTTAGTAATTGATTTCCTCCATTTAGTAACTTGTTTATTAGATTTTTTTTTATCGTTGGGTATAGATCCTGCGGTCAAAAAAAAAAAATCTGACTACTTTAAGCCCTGGTTTATATCGTCACTTATTTAGATGATCCCTTATTTTTTGAGACTTTGGATTAGCTAAATTATGACTTTTGGCAGGTATTTTATTGTAATTGATGGTGTTTGGTCATCATATATATGGAACACTATCAATCAGACTTTGCCAAAGAATTTTTACAGTAGAATATTGATAACTACAGAAATTGATCATGTAGCTCAGAGGTGCTGTGTTGATAACCGCAAATACATCTTTAAGAAGGAACCATTTAATAAAGTTGAATCTGATGAATTCTTCAGCAGAGTCCATGAATATCTAAAGGAAATTTCTTCTGAGATTGCACAACTCTTTAGTGGCTTACCGCTCATGATGGCTATTGTAGCTAGTATTTTAACACGATTGCCACCAAGCACAGAGCAATGGAATGTTGTAAAAAAAATCATTAAGTTCTAAATTGGAAGGGATTTTGGACCTCATTTACAATATTATTCCTCATCCTTTGAAAGCCTGCATGCTTTATCTCGGAATATATGAAGAAGACGATATAATTTTAAAAGATGAACTGTTGAGTCAATGGTTTGCAGAAGGATTTATTGATACAGTTGATGGAAATGATGAGAAGAGGGTGGCATTGATCTATTTTGATTAGCTTATCAGCTATGGGCTAATACAACCTGTAGAGACCAGGTTTGATAATGAAGTGTTGTCCTTTAGAGTGCATTACATGATAATTGATTCTATTCGGTCTAAGGCAGTCCAGCACAATTTTGCCATTGCAATTGATAATCATCAGACAGATGTGCGAATTGCTGATAAGATTCGTCGGTTGTCCCTTCGTTTTGGCAATGCAAATGATGTGACAACACCAATTGGGTTGAGATGGTCACAAGTTCGCACGCTTGTCTTTTTTGGACCTCTCCGCTGTACACCTTCTATTGCTGAGTTTAGAGTTCTTCGAGTTTTGATCCTTCGATTATCTGCTGATGATGATGATGTAACTTATGACCTCTCAGAAATTGCTGAGTTGCTTGGATTAAAGTATCTGTATATTGATGCATGCCATCTGAATATAAGGCTACCAATGCAGATGCGACAGTTGCAATATTTGGCAAAGTTAAAAATAGAAGCAAGATTGAGTTATGTTCCATCAGATATTTTTTATTTGCCACGATTGCAACAGTTGATTCTTCCAAGTGAGACTACTTTGCCCCATTTCACTGAGCCGATGAAGTCTCTTCATACTTTAGGGTGTTTTGATCTCAGCGGGAGCTCAACAGAAAGTATTGTGGATCTTGGGAAGATGGTAAATCTTCAAAATCTTCACATGACATGTTCTAGTGGACAGCCTGCCAATCTGAAACTTCTAGGGTCTGTTCTCAATAAACTCAAAAACATGAAGTCTCTAATTCTGGTATTTACTGGTTCATTGGATGATGCTGATTCTTCAATTATGGAAATTTCTTCTGATGACTTCAGTGTTTCATCTCCTCCGGTTCTTCTGACAAGGTTTGAATTTTCATGGCGCTCATGCATATTTTCATGCCTACCTAGGTGAATCAAAGAACTGAACAATCTCAGTATCTTGAAGATTGCCATTAGTGAGATGTTGGGACATGATGTTGATGTTCTTAGTGTGTTACCTGCACTCACTTCTCTCTCTGTGTATATCCAAAGAGCACCTGAGGAAAGGATCAGTTTTGGTAAAGGAGGATTCGTAGCTTTGAAGTACTTTAAACTCAAGTGCACTGTACCTTGGCTCAAAGTTGAGGTAGATGCAATGCCTAATCTTGAAAAACTGAAGCTAAGGTTCAATGTTGGTCTCAGTCTGCAAAGAGTGGGTCTGCATGGCAATAACCTTATCAACATTGAGCACTTGTCAAGGCTTAAGGAGATATATGCAAAAGTGGAGAGTGAAGGTTCTGTTGATGCAGGGTCTGCTTTGATGACTGGTGTTTGGAATGATCCAAGAAATCCTACAATTACCATTCAATTGATTTGTGGTTTCTATGGTGAAATGACTAGACTGATGACAAAAGATGATATTATCTTGGAAGAAAATCCAGACAGCATAACTGAGGATGAGGTCAGACAGAAGGATGAGAAGAAACAAGTGGATGATCACAGGTTTCAATTTTTCGCTTCTTTACTTTGGTTTCACTTTTTGAACCTAATTACTCGTGTAATTCCTATTATAATGCAGCTAATTGGTGTTGTAATTAGGACTTAGGCTGCGTTCGTTCACAGGAGAAAGGGGAGATTGTGACTCGTTTTCCGCGCGCACGCTTTTCAAACTACTAAACAGTGCATTTTTTGCAAAAATTTTCTATAGAAAAGTTGCTTTAAAAAATCATATTAATCCATTTTTGAAGATTAAAATAGTTAATACTCAATTAATCATGCGCTAATAGCTCACCTCGTTTTGCGTATCTTCCCAATCTTCTCAATCCCCTCTCCCTCAAACACAGCCTTATATGACATCAGAGGCTAGTCCTGCACTTCCTCGAAGACATATTGCTCATGAAATCCCACGGCTTCTTCCTTCATGTGGTGGGAAATGGCCCACCTCTGATGCTGCCTTTGAAGGCCACAACCTTGTGAACTGCTATGCTGGCAACCTCTCCATCGCTGTCATCCAAGCCAATAATTCCTTCAAGGAGCAATACCGTGTTGAGTCATCCCAACCCTTCGGCACCGTCATTGGCATCTTCGATGGACATGAGGCTCCGAAGCTGCCTGATTTGCTTGTGACAACCTCTTCCTCCACCTCCAAGGTGAGTGAATCCCCAACTGCAACCACTGACTATTATACATATTATGTTGAATTATTGATGTGACACGAGTTATTTGGTTTGATCTGTGTGTGCAGAGAATTGTCCAGCTCACAACGTGTGACAACTGATGCTATCAGCAAAGCATTCAAGGCCACTGAAGAAGGGTTCATTGAGCTTGTGTCTCGCCAATGGAAAACTGATCCACAAATTGCAACTGTTGGGGCATGCTGCCTTGTTGGTGCTGTGCAACAAAAAACACTATTCATAGCCAACCTTGGAAACTCTCGGGCTGTTCTTGGAAAGGTCAGTTGCATTGGGCAGATTGTTGCTGAACAGCTCTCTAGTGAGCACATTGCCAATGATGCATGGAAAGCAAAGGGCCTCGTGCAGGTCAGCTTTATGTTACCATTTCATTTGTGTCACAATATTTGAATCTTATATGTTCTACTTATGCATTGTATGCATGATGCAGGTGTTGAGAGCGATAGGTGATGCATACTTGAAATACCCACAGTATAGCAGGGAACCACTCAACAAACCAATACTAAGTGCCAATCCATCTATTGTTTCACGCGTTCTTCGACCAAGTGACCGCTTCATCATATTTGGCTCAGCTGTTCTATGGGAATATCTGTCCAATCAGGAAGCTGTTGAGATTGTTAAAAACCATCAAGCTTCTGTAAGCTTCCAACTATCTATTTTCTCACCTTCATCTTGTTTATATAGTGCTTCATTTAAATTGTTTAGCTTTCTTATGTTGTCAATAATGACTAAAACCAGTCAATTTACAAAATGTTTATGCTGTGCCAGGCCTTGCAAAAAAGTTCACGCACAGTAAAAAGGCTTAGGCATATAGCAATATTTGAGATTCTGATACGCCTATGTGCCCCCCCCCCCCACACACACACAAAAAAAAAATGATGTTCACTCATTTGGTTCACGTGGTATGACTGTATTAGCTATATGCAAATTGTAGCTGTATCACTCATTGCGCTCCTGTAGTTCCATAAATTAACTAAAATGTAGGTCCAAGTGATGTTATCAAGAATGTAGGTCCAAGTGATGTTACTAAGTACTGTAGGTCCATACTAATACTAAATGTTATAATTACATGGAAAGAACACCAATTTTTATGTTCAAGTACTCGAGATTTATAGCCTGCTGCAGTATATGATCAAGATTTATTTACATGCAAAAAAAAAGAGTTCTGTTTAGCATGAAAACAGTGCTGGTAGTATGCTTGCCTTGTAATATAATTTTAGTGCCCATCCTCCACATTCATTCAGGATTCAGGATGAAAACATGTTTCTGTTAGTTGACTTTTCTCATTTCAGGCTTGAGAGGTGTATAATGGATTCTTTTTCCATTTAGTTACCTGTGTTCTAAGGCATACAATACATATTTGTGTTTGGTACTCTGGTTCTTGATGACCTAAAAGGCTGCAAGTTTGCTGCTATGGCCATAACTGTTACTGCTGCTAACCTAGTTCTGTTCTGTTCAGGGAAGTGCCAAAATGCTAGTAAAAGCAGCTCTTCATGCAGCAGCCAAAAAGCACAACTTGCATTACTCAGATCTCTTGAAGATGGACAGGGATAATCCTAGGCATGTCCATGAGGATGTAATTGCCGTAGTCTTATTTATAAACTATGATCAATTACTGAAAGGGAAACAAGGGCGGCCTCTTTCCATCAGATACCCTAGATCCATACAACATGGATTAGTTCCTTCAAGCAGAATTAGTTAATGAGATGTTTTCATTGAAACAACCTTGAAAAGAGGACACAACAAAACCTCTAACTATGCTAAATTATCAACACTTTTTGTATTATGATAGATAATATTCTGTTGTTTTGCATCATACAAGTAAATGGGAAACTTTGATTGTAATATCTACTCACTCTGGTCAGATTTATTCAGAATTGTATTTCTTATATCGATATATTGATTAAGGAGTACGTACTTGGAAAGTAAAATGGAAAAGATGAATCATCTCAGAACTCAGATGCAATTGTGGTTGATTGTCAGTGCTGTAGTATTTTCGTACAGACGTACAGTGTCCGTTCCATACGGATATCACAAACTCATTTTTCCTGAAATTTTTCCAGTGCAATATTTGTATTTAATATTTTTATCAGAAAGACCTCTGTTTCTCAATGGGAGCTTTGATGTAACTATGTAAGTGAAAGCGAAATGTCTCGCATAAGAGAAGGGCCAAGATATTGTCGGCAATGCAACGACGACATAATCAGAGCTCAACAACACAAACTAATCCAAACTAACTGCAAACTTTAACTGATTCATTGGTCTTTGATATTGAGCTCAGGATGAATCTGATTGAACAAAAGGAGTATATACGTTGAAGCATGGATCTTCTTTTTAATTCTTCACTCTACATATATGCAACCATCTCAACATTCGTCAAGAGTTCATCACCTGTAATATTCGTCAAGAACTACGAGTGTAGGGTTAGTAGAGTAGGTGCGTAACTCTATCTGTCCGGAGTTAAATCGCAGCGTTTATGATTATGCTCATACGGATCTATATGCCTTTCATATGAGTTTATTGTGGCTCATGGATTTATCATTGGTGCTCCATCTATTGAGAGCGCATAACTACGACGATATACGTTTGTGATGATCTGTATGTACTTCTTCTACTTCATCCGTTTTACGATGTAAGTCATTTTAGTATTTCCCACATTCATATTGATGTCAACGATTTTAGATAGATATATATGTCTAGATTCATTAATATCAATATGATGTGGAAAATTTTAGAATAACTTACATTGTGAAACGGAGGGAGTACCTATCTAATCGGAGAAAAAAATAGTCAATAACTCTTGCAAGTTGCAACAATAAGAGGATGACTTCAAAGAAAGACCCTAGATTGAAATAACCAAACTGTTAATAATTACTTCCTCCGTTTCACAATGTAAGTCATTGTAGCATTTATCATATTCATAGTGATGTTAATGAATCTAGATTGATATATATGTCTAGATTCATTAAGATTGATTATTTATGATAATACAAAAATGACAAGATTGATTATTTAGGATGATATAAGACACCACATAAACATACAAGTCCAAGGGCTTGTACTTCACTTTGCTTTTTTACTTTGAACTCTATTAATTTTTGGTATTACCAATTTTAAGTATGGTAACAAACTAAATATACTCTTGTCCTTATCTCTCTACTAAAAGTTACTGGCATTTTCGGAAGCTTCTTCTCATACAAACACGTACTACTAAATTTAGGTAAGGTTATAAAAAAAAGCATCCAAACGTTAACAAGATTTTAGTAATTGTCGAAATTTAGCAATGTAATATTGGTATGGTTAATTGTCAAGACTTATGGCCAAGGTTGTCAGTATCCCGATTCGTATCCTAGTATCTTACGATATTACGATCCTACCAAGCCGAAACGATACCGATCTCACATAGTATCTTAATTTTTATAGTATCTCGATCCTCCTATTCATTACTACACGATCCTACAAAATCTTAGGTGGTATCCCGATTCTACGATCCCTACGATACTACAAAATATTATTTTAAATAACACGGTTTGAAAATAATGTAACTAAATATGCTTAAATTTATATAAAAAATCAGTTAAATATATCAAAACCTACGTGGTTTCTCTTGATAAATGTCTCTATTTGCATGATATATATCATTACTATATTTTTTTATACAGAATGGCTATATATAATTAATATAAATATTAATTAAACTTAAAAAAAGAAAATCTTATAGTATCCCGATACTACGATACGATCCTACGATACGATATTACTTTGAGCAAAACGATACTATCTAGTATCCCGATCCTGTCAACCTTGCTTATGACGTGGCATGTATGCAACGGTGATATATTAAATTAGTTAGCACGCTACCGGTTTTTAATGCGCCTGACTTTACCTTGAATACAACGACGATGCATGGCATGGCTAGAATGCTCAGATCTGGAGATAGCTTTGGATAAATGGAAGAGTTTGTTTTTTTTAAAGAGAATAAAGACAAAATGTAAATCATTTCGAATTCCCAGCATGATTTTTTTTTCTTTTTTACGAGGATCCAAAACAAAAAAAAAACAGCCAATTAATCAAATGTATACGAATACGTGCACGCAAAGAAGAATCCGCCGTCGATCGGGCCAGGTCAGCGTGAACAGCACCCCAAACGTCTACGGCCGGCACACACGATCAGTCCATACTCTACCGGAAAATATTTAATTTGTACACCCCAGATATAATTACACATACATATATACACATGGTTTAAACAGTTACATAAAAATTTTATAAAATTTAACAAGATTGTGATTACGATGATAAGACACATAAATATATTAGTCTAAATTTGATCACGTATGGAAAAAAACAAAAGAGTAAATTACATCGGCGGTACGTACACGAACGTGTCAGATGGGTGCAATCTAGTGTATGAACTTGTAAAATGCTCGTTTTGATACATGAACTTATCTTGTGCGTGCGACCTAAGATCAAAAGGACATTACATGACTAATTTTGTTGATTTATGTGCCGATTAGGATACTACATAAACATATATATAAGAAGGTTGCTACTTAGTCATACACATGTTCAATAAAAAGATAGAATGAGATATAGTGATCGTAGAGAGAGATATAAAAAAACGAGAAATAATAAAGGGTTAGAAACACACGAAATTCAAGATAAAGTAGAAAACAAATTTATAAATATAGCATGTTTTATGTATACTCACTACTACCTCCGTCCCAGAATATAACAACTTTTAGCTATGAATCTGGACATACAATTATACAGATTCATAGCTAAAAATACTTATATTTTGGGACGGAGGGAGTATATATGTATACATGCCACATCCTAATCAACATCAGTTAGGTAAAATTAACCTTGCCAAGTCATTTTGAACCTAGTTCGTACAAATTAGATAAGTTCGTGTACTAAATTATACCCACCTTACCACCAATGCAATTTACTCAAAACAAAAACTACAAACCCAACCCTTATAGTTGTATCACTCTCCTCGTCCCCGGCCACCGCCATCGACGCACGCACCCATCGACAACAGGTGTTCATGGTTGACTTGAGCAGATTTTAAGATATATGCCGGTTCAATCTTCGAATCTGCTCATATATGTTTTGGGTGTGTTTAGTTCCTGAAAAAAGTTAAAAGTTTGTGTGTGTAAGAAAGTTTTTGATATGATATAATGTGATGAAAAGTTAGGAATAGGGAGAAAACTAAACACGGCCTCAGCCCTCGTATCACCACCCTCGCCTTCCCCCGCATCCGCCGTCGTCCCCACTCGCGCGCGCGACGGTTGTGCGCTTGATCGTACGGTGTACTTGGCTTAATTAGCCCTTTTCCCTCGACACATCGCTTTTGCCCCCATCCCCTCGACGCGCACCGCACCGCCCCGGCCGCGCGCGCGCAACAGCTAGCTAGCCTACAGTGACGCGCACGCACGCACGCGCGGCTGGTGGTGGTGGCGGTGGGATCTCCGGGGCGAAAGCGGACGCGGCAACCGCACGGCCTTATCAACCCCTGGCCGCGTGCGCTTGCATGCTGTGGCGGCGGCGGCGAGCGATCCATCCATCCGCGGCACGCGCGCTGTACTTGTACCAAACTACGGCCGAGTTTAGTTCCAATTTTTTTTTTTCAAACTTTCAACTTTTTTCATCCTATCAAAACTTTACTACACACGTAAACTTTCAACTTTTCCATCACATCGTTCCAATTTCAACCAAACTTTCTAATTTTAACGTGAACTAAACATACACTACGCACTTTTGGCGGCGTCGGCGACGGAGACGCGTGCATGGGGTGGCGACGGCGGCTGGGGCGTCGGCGTCGACGACGATGGCGACGGTCGCTTTGCGTGGTTAGCTGGCTAGCTGGATGGTTTGGGCGGTTTGGTTAAACGGCTAGGCTAGCAAGGAGAGCGTAGGCCGTGCAGCCTACCTGCACCTGCCAGCCACGTCGACGTTGGCAAAGGTTGGTGGCCAGCTAGAGCTAAGACCCTCTTTAGGTGGGACTAAAACTTACTTTTTAGTCCCTATCATATCAGATGTTCGGACACTAATTATAGATATTAAACATAAATTATTATAAAACCTATTCTATAATCCTGGATTAATTCGCGAGACGGATCTATTAAGCCTAATTAATTTATAATTAGCCTATATGATGCTACAGTAAACATTTGCTAATTATAGATTAATTAGGCTTAAACAATTTATCATGTGAATTAGCTCTCATTTATGTAATTAGTTTTATAAGTAGTCTATATTTAATACTCTAAATTCATACGATATGACAGGGACTAAAGTTCCTGGATTTAAACACCACCTAAGGCATATTGCAGCTGATTGTAGCTTTGGCCCAGGGCTACAGCTATAGCGTATTTACTGTACAAATGGGCAAATAGCTTTAGCCAATGCATGCATGCAAGGCAATGTAGCCTGGAAAGCAAATATTTGGTGGAGGTAAGGAGGTGGATCAGTGGTTAAGAGGGCCGGCTTTGCTTTTATTAAGCCGAAGGAAATATAATGGATGAAAAGCAGATGAACTATTTTTGAAAGTCCTTTCAAATGATATTTTTATGAGATTTTGGAGGATAAAAAAAGTGAGTGATCGAAGAGGGCATGTATAGCACAATTGGTTATTAATTCTTACTGGGATGAAACCTATTTATCCAAGGTCAAGTTCTAGACTTCATACAAGTGCTCGTTTTTTTAAGTACTACCTCCATATTTTAATGTATGACGCCATTGACTTTTTATCCAACGTTTGACCATTCGTCTTATTTAAAAAAATTTATGTAATTATTATTTATTTTATTGTGACTTGATTCATCGTCAAATGTTCTTTAAGCATGACATAAATATTTTTATATTTGCATAAAAATTTTAAATAAAACGAATGGTCAAACATTGGTTAAAAAGTCAATGGCGTCATACATTAAAATACGGAGGGAGTAGTAAAAAAAGAATGAGGTGATCGAGCTAGGCACAAGTTTGAAAAATTTTAGAGTAAATTGCGTTTAGGGTCATCTTTTATCACCAAAGTTTCATTTTGGACTACCCGTTAAAACATCTTTTCTCTTTGGACTATATTAGTTTGCCTTTGTTTCACTTTGAACCATCCCAAAAACTTTTCTCGAGCACATAAATGACTTTAACCGCCACATCTACACCCATAAACTGCTAATCTTCCAACTTACATGTTGACTATTCTTTGCAAGACTAGAGGGTAGATGCAGCTAGAAAAGTGACTTGGGGTGGTCTAAACTACAACAAAAGTAACCTTACCTAGTCTAAAGTGAAAATATTAGCTAGAATAGCCCAAAGTGAAACTTTGATAATTAAAGGTGGACCAAAGTGTAATTTACTTAAAATTTTATTAGTTACCGGTCAAATCAAGTCAGTTCGCATTAAGAAACTGTTTCAATAAACTAGATTCAAACTAACTTTTTTTTTAACAAATAGAAGTCTTTCTTACCTATATCGATTTTTAATTTTGAGTTTTTCATTTATTTGATCCGAACATTATTCCTTTCCTTTTATTTCTAGTGTTTTTAATTCATATATGTTTCACATCTCTCTTCCTTTCTATTCTCGTGTACTACGTTTTACTACTTTAGTAGTATATTCATGTGGAATGAACATCTCGATCTATTCCTTTTCCAATTCCTTGTGCTACACGTGGCTTATACTAGTTGTTTCCAGAGATAGTTTATCCAGTTGCGTCTCATGGACACTCATTTGTCATCCTATATTATCAAGAAAATTAAAAGCATGTCTTCCACACGTGAAAACCTTGTATTTTTATATTACTGGCATAATGTGTACTTGGCACAACGGAATTGCATGCACGCCAACACCGTCCATGGAAGCTAATTTATAATTAAGCTATAGCTTAGTTTTCATAGTTATTTGTTAGCTCAGTTCACCATTGTCAGCTACCTTTCAGTGAACAATCCAAACGGGCCCTAGCTCAATCAAGCCATCCATTTCGAATTCAATATCTTTTGATTCCCCTAAACACTTTGCAAACTCATGTTTCTGATCTGATAGAGTGTTCTAAATTAATTCTTTGTGTTTGCACGTCAGTCTCAGCATTATAGATATCTTTATTAATTTGTAGCTAGCTTTAATTTGCTTCTCCAAGAAAATTTTAAAGGTTTCAAGTCTACATATACATGTAGTTGAACTGTTACATGAAGCCCAACTGTTATGTCTAGAGAGAGAGATACTTCAATGTGTAAGTGCAACTCAGAAGATTTCTTGGAGCTTTCAGTGATTAGGACTGTTCATCGAATGCCCTCTCATCAATCAGCTGATCAAAAAAACAAGAAGAAGAAGAAGTTCAGAAATGTCAATGTGCCAGAAGAAATAATTAGCTCATGAGTAGGTGATCAGTTGCAAATTAAATCGATGATGTGCACAACGATCGTACAAAGAGAGTTGGTAGCATGTCATGATGTGTGGGCTAGTGTGCTTATTACTGTGGCTTAAGTAGTACACTTAATTACAATAATCCCCACTTGTATGGTCATCACTGCTATGATTCTTTGATGATTACGACGATAAGACCCTGATGAACGTTGCCTTTGCATCTGATTTTGATTGCAATGTTATTCTTTCAGTTTGGTTTCTAACTTTCTGTTTCAATTTGATTCCTTTGGCAGGTAAAGAAAGACTATGTTTGTATGATCACTAATCGCACACGTGCACTTGAATAACATTTGTGCGATCTCTCTGTGATACAAGAGTTTAATTTGATAATCATTTGGAATATCTTGTTGATTATTATTCAGGTTTGGATTGTTTAGTGTAGTTCTGCTTGCATAATTGAATTAGTTAGGATGCACGCGTTTAGCATTATTATTATTATTAGGTGAGCTCTTATCTTCAAAATAGAAAAACAACCGAATTTAATTATCTTAGGGATAGTTAATAATTTCCAAATTAAACATGATAAATGCACTAATCACTTTTGTAACGTCTGGTCTATATATTAACCCGAATATTTGAGGAAGAAAAGCAGAGCAAAGATATAAAACAGAGGGGAAGTTCAAACAAATTGCATAAAAAATAAGTATATATATAGTTATAAATGAGCTTAATTAATCTTCTCTGCTCCCCTTGAGGTGATCTTGGACCGTCTGATTCGATGTACTAATTAAGAATATCATGAGCTGACTAATGACCCAACTCACCAATGACAAGAGAGAGACATAGATATGCAAGCTAGCCCCATCCTACTATCCTAGGCACAGATTAGCCGTACAAAGCTAATGATCAGTGGTCTACACACTAGCTAAAAACCAAGGGAAATTTGCTGTCTGATGTTTAAGTTTTTATGAGTTCATTATCTAAAAAGTTTCTATGAGTTGAATTGGAGTTACATTATATTTCAAATCACCAGATGGCCCCTGGAATTAGCCACACTACCCTGTTTGGTACCTTTTTCTTTCATGTGTGAATATATCAAGGGACCAGAAAGCTCATGCTAGCTAAACCAACTATGTATATAAAAAATGTTCATGCATGGTAGCTAATGGTACTTTGTGTTCCTTTAAACCTTGGTTTTGTGGAAAAGCTAGTGCGTTCTGGTGAACCAGAAATGTGAAAATGAAGGGGAGCTCACTTGCCTACATGAGATAGATGCTCATGCTACTAACTAGCTATAATACAAAATTATGAAATTATGGGGTAGCTCAATCTAAACAACTACACCTACTAGTGACTTCCAATAATATTTTTATTGAATGAGTGAGGTATAGACAGCAATATATTATAAAGAATTCCCACATTCCGTGGTGCAATCAAGAGTGTAAACTATTAGCAAATTGAGCGTAACTCAACTGGTAAGACTCTTTATAGTTGAACTTGCCTATTTGGGTTTAATTACTAAACTTGATAGAGATACTCGCATTTACAAGTAATTATTTTTTTTTATGTTAGACAACATAACCATCGATATGTAGATAGCGGAGCTCATATGTCCATTCTTTATGAGGGTAGAGATAGGGTGTGAGTGTGCACGCGTGTATATAAATATCTATGTCTTCACTATCTAATGTGTTTCGTAGAAAAAAATGTGAGTGTACGCTCGTGTATACAATTGTATGTGTATGTACTGTATATCGTGGATTTGTATGGTTAAAAAATACTACAGCCAAAAATTACTATATTTTGAAACGGAGGGAGTATACAATAAAGTACGTTTGTTTATTTAACTGAATTAATATTATCCTATACCACGATGATGTTTTCACGAGGACATAATATCATCAGGAATTCTGAGACATAATCATGCTAGCTAGCAGCTAGCCCTTCTTACTCTATAGCCTTCAAAACACTGTTGATTCGAAATGACCATGGAACTGTAAACCTATCCTATCACGACGAAGTGTCGACATGCGTAAACAAGGCTTAACTATAGCAATCAGCCAACTAATCAAATAGTCATCGACCAACTAATTTAACTTCCGGGCCAACCAACCGTCAAATTATCTTGACAACACAGTGCTCTAATCGCCACCATCAAACCGTACCTGCTATACTTAATTATTCGACAGTATCATTAGATTTTCCATCCCACGTAATCCCAATTTCATAATCAAAAGTACTTTAATTTTTACTTAATTAATCGATATAAGTTTAACTCCTCAATACGCCTTCCATCTCATAAAAAATTAACTTCGGGGAATAAACCTAAATAAGCATTTTTCCAGATTCATCTTTAGAGGTTGTCTTTTTTTTTTTTACGGAACATGTATATCATGTGGTCCGTTCTAAACTCCAACAACATCCAGATTTTTCCTCGGTTTCCATTAGCACGTTTTTCAAACTACTAAATAGTATATTTCGTACGAAAACTTTCTATATATAGAAGTTGCTATAAAAAATCAAATAAATCTGTTTTTCAATTTTTTAATAATTAAAACTTTATTAACTATGATTTGTTTCGTTTTACGTGCGTACTTAATCTTCATCCTGTAATCAGATTCGAACGGGACCATAGTAACATTTCTGGAGTTAATTTTGTGGAGAAAAGTAATCGTTGTTTATTTACGACATGATCCAAACGACCGTAAACTAAACCGAACTATTTCACGTGAAATGTATTGTTCCTTTATTTCACGCTTACATAATTTCACTCTACCCACAATGACAGTAAAGCTTAACTTACCTAATCTACTGTTTAACTCTTTTGTTACTCACTCTAATCAAATTCATTTGACGTAGTTCTCCCGACGTCAAATGTTCCTTATTCGAGGGAGTATATATGACACATCTCGAGTTAACCCTTAAAATTTCCGTAGAGAATCGTTTTTTCTTTGGCTTACCATCAGCCGCAGCTAAAATTTAAATTTTAAACCTTAGTTTTAGAGTTGATTTTAATATATTTTTCATTATTTATTTACTACTAGCATTTGCTTTTAAACAGCTAAAAACACAGATATAAAATTTTTACCTATCAATATTTTTTAAGTTGCTCTCTAAACCCAACCACAACATTAGGTCTCTATTTACGACACGACTCAAACAACAGTAAACTAAATGGAACTATTTCACGAGAAACTATTTTTCTCCTCTTTTACATGCCGGTGATTTAGAAGGAGATGATCACACAATTGCACAAACAAGAAGGATGGCTGCAGTTCCCAAGAAAGGGAAAAAAAACACAGAAAAGATGGCTGACAATCAAGTGATCAACCGCTAGGAAGGCAGGAGGAAGAAGAAGAGGCCGCCCAATTCATTCGAACCAACCGTGTACCCGGTACCCATTCGTACCACCATACTCCAAGCAGCTAACACCGTGTGTAGATCCTATTTTTTTCTTTAAACTTCCAACTTTTTCCATCATATCAAACTTTCCTACTCACATAAACTTCCAACTTTGCCATCACATCGTTTCAATTTTAACCAAACTTTCAATTTTGGCGTGAACTAAACACAGCCTAAGCTGCAGCTTGCAACAATTGCAAAAAAAGCAGAGCTAACAAGAAGAGAGGAGGAGGAGGCAGCAGAGGGACCCAAGCAGAAAAGCAAAGCAAAGCAAAGGCAAGGCCCCCCCCTTCTCATGGAAAGCTGCCTCCGAGCTAACCCGGTTTGAACCAACGAACCCACCACTGTGTCCACAGCCTCCTCCCCGTTACAAATACCCTCCACCACCTCACTGTGCCTATCCGGGAATCGAACTCAACAAGCCAACCAAGAAGAGGAGAGGAGAAGAGAGGAGTCAAGAAACGCAAAAGGTTGGTGACCTCTCTTCAGTTTTGCTTCTCAGATGATGAAGTAGGATGATGAGCTGATTGTTTTAGTTTTCTGTATGTGTCGATCGATTAGCATTTCTAGTTAGGGGGTGGTTTTGTTTTGGAGATTTTTGGGGGTTAAAGTGTTGATACTCTGTTGTTTAGCAGCTTATCTGAACCTGCAAATCCTGCATCAAGTGCTGCTGTTGCTTGACAGTTTGTCTGAACTCTGAAACCTGGGCTAATTGCCACTCTTGTTTATTAGTTTATCTGAAACTGTTGTTGTTGATGGTTACTCTTGTTTTAACATTTTATCTGAACTTACATTGCATTAGCTACTAGCTATAGTTAGGAAAGAAAGAGCATCTCTTCATTTCTTGTTTAGTGGTTTGTATGATGATGCGAAATGGTGAAAGTGTTTACTGTTTAGCCCTCTTGTCGTTCTCTGCATCTCGTAGTTTAGATAATGGGAAGTACAGCTACGGAGCAAAGCGTTGAGATTAAAAAGCATCTCAATTTTGGAAAAAGGACGCTCAATGCTCTGAAACTTACTGTTAATTTTTGCATCAGAAAGAGGCAGAGCTGATGATAGATATGTCAGTCTTTGATCTCATTATCATGAATGACGCAATTGAGAATCTTATCTTCTTTGTCATGTTGTATTGTTATAAGCCGACAGGACTTTGAGTTGTCGTGATGTCGCTGTCTTACAAGATATGAACATCATACTAGTTTGGACTTCGGACTTAATACATGCTAGATAGTACGTTTTGTGGCATTTTGTTCAGCACTAGAAATGATCAACTTGTTTAGAATAATTTAGGATGTATTCAGTTTGTTCATTGGAAATGGTTGGCAAAATGTCAAGAATAATTCTGCACACATCATCAGTCTCGTTGCGTACGGATCTACTTTAATTTTGGGTTGAGGTGCAGATGGCCCTGTACCAGCTGTCGTCAAATGTTCAGTTATCTAAATTTGATAAAATTTTATAATATTAGCAAGATGCACAACCGGAATCTTCATGGAGATCTTGCTGTTTTGTTGCTTTAACAGACATGCAGATTAGATGCCAACAAACTTCCAAATTGTATTTCTTTACCATTGGATGGGTCTTAGCTGCTAAATCCTAAAATAAAGTGAACAAGTACAATTCACAGCAGTTCTAGGCTTTTTAAAGGACACCGAGCACTTTCAAATGTTAAATTATCAAATAATTATTTTGTTGGTCAATTCAAGATTTACATGTGCACGTCTTGTGCTCTAATTCTTTGTTTCTTTTTTCTAGTTTGTAGCAGTACAGGGGTCAATTCTTGGTGATCTTTTTTATCTCCTTTTTTTTTTCCCTTTGTCTTCCCATAATTTGATGATGCCAACATTCCATAACTTATTGCATGGCCCTCCAAATAAAATAATATGATTGCTCACAATTTAATAATGACAACATTCCCACAACTTATTGCAAGAAAACAAAATAAAATGATCTCAAAATAAAATAATAGCTTTCAATCAGATATGCTGTCAAACTCCACACGTCATTCTTTTCCACCTATGCATGTCATGTTCCTGGACCCTGGTAGGTAGTAAATAATTTCAGTGTCCACAGGGAGGATAAATGATTTTGTCATAGTTGGCTTGTCAATTTCAGTTCTTTGAAAATAGTGCAGGGTCCTATTTTCCTTTCTCTGGTCAATATTGTCCCTTACTCCATGTCTTTATTTGATTAAAAAAGTATCATATTGTCCTAACATGTGATATCTTTATTTTGAAGGTTATCAACAGTAAGTACTCATTGAAGTATCACTTCTTCAGGAGTAGTATGGGTATTGAAATTGT
Organism: Oryza sativa Japonica Group; assembly: GCF_034140825.1. Taxonomy (NCBI): domain Eukaryota; kingdom Viridiplantae; phylum Streptophyta; class Magnoliopsida; order Poales; family Poaceae; genus Oryza; species Oryza sativa. The sequence goes on from NC_089045.1 coordinate 24,499,066, forward strand.
ACCTCAATCCTTCAATGAGGAGCTGGATTCTACTGTTACTATCACTCCTGCTAGTGACAACATAGATGTGTCTGATGATACAAGTGTTCCTCATCCATCAGAAGTGCCTGCCACAGTAAATGTTGTTCTAGTTGAGCAATCTGATAATTCAATCTCTGAACCTTTGGAATCTGATGGAGCCAATGGAGCTACAGAAAATGTTGTTCCCTTGGCAAGTGAGAAGTCTACTGACAACAATGATGCTATGAATTCAGAGCCAGTGAATTCAGAACCATATGAAGCATCTCCTGCTAATAATGCTGAAAAGGGAGATGTGATGCAGCAGAGTGATGAGAACAATGGTGATAAACAGGAAAATCAGGATCTGTTGTCTCCAATGGCAGAAACAGCAGGAAGTGACAGTACCTCAGTCACATCGATGGAAGATGTTCAAGAAGCAAAGGATGCTGCTCCATCAGAGACAGATGATGCTACTGGCCACCCTCCTGATCTGTCAAATGACAAAGCTTGTGCTGGAAATGGAAATGGAAATGTCTTCCAAAATGCAAAGTGTGTCTTGACAACTTCGACAAAGAAGATGAAGGTAATTCCATTTCTTTGACATGTTCAATTTCATGAATCTTTAATTTTTCACTTAAGTAATGGAATTCATGAAATTTGTGAACTGAAACATATGGAAAGTATACTGTATGTCTTTTCAGTTTCTTTACAGTAGAATAAAAGTGCCGTATTTTTCTCACTAAAGAAACAAAAGTTTCTCATAAATCTGACCAAATTGAATGCTTTCTTGCATATGAATCATTAATTCCTTCTATATATTTTTACAGAGAAGTGCATCTGCAACTACAAGGAAGTCACTGCAAGCTACTAATACTGACGAAGGGAATGCTTCTACTCTCACCAACTCGTAAGCTTCACAACTTTTACACCAACCTCATGTTGTGTACAACCTCTTTTTCCTGAACAGCGCCTAATTCATTTATCTCTTGAAAATGCAGGAAATCATCAAATGGAAGGACCACAACAGTTCCAGCAGGCCCAGTTTTCAGATGTACTGAACGTGCCGAGAAGCGCAGAGAAGTATATACATTATTTATTAACAATTAAAATATGAAATATGGTGGATAAAAAGGGGGAAATTGCTCATTTGTTTATTTTCATGGTTTTATTCAGTTTTACATGAAGTTGGAGGAGAAGCACCAAGCTTTGGAGGAAGAGAAGATTCAGTTGGAGGCAAAATTGAAGGTAATTTATCTTTTATTTTGACGCGGCCATTTCCCAGATATGTATATTCATCTCTGTCTCCATACACCATAACCCCCTTTGAGGTTCAGATAGCTTAACCTGAAATTTGTCCACTGTTTGGAGTAGCTGAAGTTCTGTCAGTACTCTTGATCATGGTTCAGTTATGCATATAACTAAACCTAAACTTTTTTCCCTACCTATATGAGCAAGAGTACTAGAGATTAGTGAGAAATGATCTTTTGAAAACAGTAGTTAAAAACAGTTCATGATTAGTTGGAACTGCTCTCTATAGTCACAATATTCTTCTAGCTGGAAGAATAGAATCAGAGATGCAGTATCCATAAGCATCTCTTAGTTCAATAAATAAAAAATCAGGTTTACTTTCAAATATCTAAATTAATTGTTACCAACAGTCTAAAGAGCATAGCCTCAGGCTGAACAATTTTTCAGAAGCTGATCTGTAATAATTTTTCACAATCTGAACCTGCAGAAAGAACAAGAGGAAGCACTGAAGCTGCTGAGGAAGAGCCTGACGTTCAAGGCCACACCAATGCCAAGCTTCTACCACGAGGCTCCTTCTCCCAAGGCTGAATACAAGAAGGCAAGAACACTCTCAACTTCATCACATCCAATCTTCAGAAGAAGAAACAGAAAAAGAACATTGATCTCACGACTGTTTCTGCACCATTTTCTCTGCAGCTGCCGACGACGCGGCCCAAGTCGCCAAAGCTGGGGAGGAGGAAGGCCTCGACGGCGGCGGACGCCTCCAACTCGTCGGAGGAGAGCGACAGCACGCCGCGGCCGTGCTGCCGCGCCAGCCGCGACAGCCTCGACAGCATCTGCAAATGCAGCAGCAGCAGCAGAAACGGCAAGCCGCAGCAACCTGCAACCGCGAAGCCGGCAGCCTCCAAGAAGCAGCCCAAGCCACACGCCCACAAGCTCTCCGACCAGAGCGCCATGAACATCGCCGTCCACTAGCTGCTTCTCTCTCTGTCTCTCTCTTTCTTGCTTGGCTGCATGGATCAATCATGGAGGAAGGAACCAACCACCCAATTCAGGAGGAAAAAGAATCGAGTTCTTGTTTTTTTTCTTCTTCTTCTTCTCTAAGTAATTATTGGGAGTGATATGATGGGCTTCTGCAATCTTCAATCATGTGGTATTGGTGTAGATAATAAGTTATGATGATGATGATGCACAAGAGGGTTTGTGTGAGACTGCCTGCCATGGGTGAAGTTCAGAAGTGATGTTTTATTTTTAATTTATGCTGATTTTCACTTTGTTTATTTTGGGGATGTGAGAATGGCATGTGTCAGTCATAACTTCTTTTTCTTAATTTATGTGATGTGGGTGTTCTTGATGTAATTTATGTATTTATATATAATGTATATACTCACAATGCAAACAGAAGGCTTTGTTGTTGGTGGTGATGGTGATGGCAAGGAACACTGTTTGTTACTCCCTCCGTTTTAAGTCATTCTAACATTTCCCATATTTAAATTGATGTTAATAAATCTAGACATATATATCTATCTAGATTCATTAACATCAATATGAATATGGAAAATGCTAGAATGACTTACATTGTGAAACGGAGCAATTAGTACCTTACTTTATTTATGATCACTCAACTTCAGTTAAGGTTCAGAGTTGCTTTGATGGGTCTGTGATGAACAGTGTTTGTGATCACAATGTTTCTTCTTCTTTTTCTTTTTTTTGGTGATTATGTTGCCTTCTGGAGTATTACTTGATTGCAAAATTTCATTGACGGGTTCAAATCGTACATTCACATTTTCTCTCCGAATCGTGTTTTGATTTTGTTTTAAAAAGAAATTGCTCTTCAGTGTACTGCTCGTAAGCTGTTACAGAAAATTCAGACACACAAAATTCAGAGTTCAGACACACAGAGCAGTGTCTACTCTCCTCTGGGCTGCATCGAGATTCGTGCTACCTAACAGCCCAATCTCCTTTCCCACGCTATCCAACGGCGGAGAACGCGCCACGTGTCCCGCCTCACCCACCTCAACCCATCCACCACCTGAGCCGCACTGCCACTCGCCGAGAAGACTCGCCGCGTCACTCGCCGTCGCCGCGCGCCATGAGAGCCGCTTGCTTCTTCACCGGCGCCGCCGCCACCGCCTCGCTCCCCCTCCCCTCCACCTCCGCCTCCGCCTCCTCGTGCTGTCAACGGAGGCCCGCCTCCCTCCGCTGCTCCCGCCCTCGCCGCAGCTTCGGCGTGGCGCGGGCGCTCGACGAGCGGCTCGTCGAGGCCGCGCCGCCCGCGGAAACCGAGGTGGAGGAGCCCGGAGTTGCGGATGGAGGTGGAGAAGGGGAGGGGGAGGTGGAGGATTCGGCACCGTCGGGGGAGGAGGAGGAGGAGGAGGAGCCAGCGAGGGCTCCGGTGAGGAGCAGGCGGCGGCAGGAGGAGGAGGAGGAGGAGGCCGCGCCGGGGCACGACCGGTTCAAGCTCATCAACGGCAAGGAGGTAGTGGCACCTCATCGTGGCCTCCTGTAGATTTATCTATCTTTTTAATGTCCAATTAAACTCTTCTCTCTGAACTAATTGGGATGTTAACTCACCTGTGTTGTGTTGCATGTGAGAATGGATAATTCACTCTGTACATAGCAATTTGAAAATTTGTTGGTTCGAATTTTACTGAAATTGGAGGGTTTTGCAGATTTTTCAAGAGAAGGCATACCTGGTTGGGGTTGAGTGCAAGAGGAGTGGAGGAAGTATGTTCAGTATAGAGGAATCACTTGAGGAGCTGGAGCAGCTAGCGGATACCGCCGGGCTCATGGTTGTCGGCTCAACCTATCAAAAGTAAGTCCCGAATCAGGTCATGTTGTAGTTTGTTGGCGTGGCGTTAGGTGCCATATAATTGATTGAATGTGGTGGTGTAGTGTGGTTATGCTTCCTAAGAAATGGTATGCGACTATGCATTTTGCTATACAACCTCGTTTCTTGCATAAACAAAACATAATTGCTACACATTATCTTTTCCTGTGGGGGATATGTATAGCAGGGATGTCCATCTTTGTGATGCTTCATGTGCAAAAGGTGAACTAATATTGATGGAAAAGTATCATATGGACTGAAAATTCCGGTTAGCTAGTTTGTGCAATCATATCTGTTCAGTCAAAAGCATAAATTGGGAATTCTGAGGAAAGTAATGACACTCAATTTCATGCCACACCCTATGTCTGGCTTTAGGGAATTCTATGACGAAATTCAACCTCTGCAAAGGGACATGGTAATGTTCGTTGAAGTATGGTTCTGAAAACGTGCCACAGCTTTACCAGGACTTTTCATCAATCCAGTATAAATTAATTTCAAAAGTTTTTGCATTGTTATCTTACCCTGATGGCATGAAAAGATGCCACAAACAACAGTCTATTATCTGCCAGTTGAAATGTTGAATCATATTACATTTTTGCTATATGAATTATATCCCCTTTCCCTTGTAAATATGTACATACCCCTTTCTTAAGTAAATTTGGTCCGCCTATCTTAGGCCGGCCCGGCTAATTATATCCCCTTTCGAGATAATGTATATGAATTGTATTCCCTTAGTGTGTTATTCTATACATGTCTTGTTTGAGCTGCAGATGTTTCATGGTTTCTGCTTTTGTTCAGGCTTTCTACCCCAAATCCAAGGACTTATATTGGTTCAGGCAAAGTTGCTGAAATCAAGAGCGCAATTCATGCCCATGATGTTGAGACTGTGATTTTCGATGATGAGTTGTCCCCTGGGTAAGATGATCATTACCTACTTCTGCAAGACTCGATTTCTCTTTTTTTCCCTGTTTGCTATATCTTATTCCAAGATTTTATCCTTGATCATTTGCTATGTTATCAATTCAGACAATTGCGTAACTTGGAGAAGTCATTTGGTGGGGGCGTTCGAGTCTGTGACAGGACTGCTCTTATTCTGGACATATTTAACCAAAGGGCTGCAACACATGAAGCTGCTCTACAGGTGAACTGAACTGAACATCTTGGTGTCATTTTCTAGACAAGCGACATGGCTTTAATTGTATAATAAGCAGCTGTGTTATTAGCAGAAATTTCTCCTTGTAACAAGAACTGTCTTTGTAGTTATAAAAATTCCTATGACATTTCACTCATCTATATTTGGGTGATAAAGAACATAATCTTTTCAATAAAATGCTAATGACAGTTCCTTTACCAGCTACCAGTGGTAAGTTGCTTTGGTGGGCTATTAGGCTCTGGCAAATGCGAACTATTACAACTATAACTAGTGGATACCCTGCAGCTTGCTGCAGGATTTTAGAAGTCCTTCTAAAACACTTAAAAACAACATTGAATTAAAGGTGAGACAATATGTTAAGCTATAATTAATACATAACGGTTAGCATACAAAATACATTTGTGGTCGTGATCCAACAGCCCTTCTTTTCTAGATGATGTGGCTCAACGCATGTTGAGTAATTAGGTCCAACCATATCGGAACAGTAGATATCTTGGTAGAAAAATCTGCATGCCAGTACATTAGCTGACTATCTTCATGAAATGGCGTGCACTGTACAAAATCATATTGCTTTTGGTAGTGTTTTGCAAGTCTGCATTGACTATGCAAGATCGGAATATCAAAATTTCTACATAGATATTTTGTGATGTATGGCCTCGATTGAGACTCCTTTGGAGTTGAAACTAACTACAGTACTGCATTTGATTTAGAATTGATTTTCATGTGCAATCATCCTTTTAGGTCACTTTGGCACAAATGGAATATCAACTTCCAAGGTTGACAAAGATGTGGAGTCATCTTGAACGACAGTCAGGAGGTCAAGTCAAGGGTATGGGTGAGAAACAAATTGAAGTTGACAAGCGCATCTTGAGAACACAAGTAATATTCTCTTACTAAAAGTTCAACGATTTATATGTTTTGCTTTGCACCAAATGCCAAACTACTTTGCTGTCAGGATCTTTATTTCAATTGAATGGCATACACATATTTATGCATTGTTTCCTCATCCATGTATTTGCTACTTCAGATTTCCTCATCGAAATAGTTTATGTAGACTTCCGTTCTGTGTGTATGTGCTGTCACCTAGATGTGTGGACTGTGGAGAATATCACCAGATATGTTTTATGTGTTGGTTGTTACTACTTCCATCAGTGAAAGAACATGCATTTTGCAGCATCTTGATCATTGACTTGCCACTTTTATCACCTGCGTGGAATAAAAAAAATTGATGATCTGTAGCCATTTAATAGTTAATGACAAGCTCCATTGATAATTAATTGGAAGGCTTGTATTTTTTTTCACCAAGTGTATTGTCCAATTTGCATGGATAATATTTTTGTTTCTAATGATTCTTGAATCAAGTGCCATTGATAGATAAGTGCTTTAAGGAAAGAATTGGAGTCTGTCCGAAAACATCGGAAGCTGTACCGCAACCGTCGGCAATCAGTGCCTATTCCTGTTGTTTCTCTGGTATAATCATGAAGTTCTTCTCAAATATAATAGAAAGTTTCCTATTCACTATAATTTGTTGATATATTCACTTTGAAAACTTTTAGGTGGGATATACAAATGCTGGGAAAAGTACACTGTTGAACCGCTTAACTGGGGCTGATGTACTTGCAGAGGATAAATTGTTTGCCACACTGGATCCAACAACAAGGAGGGTTTTGGTACGTTATCAGGCCTCAGTAATATTATAATAATATGTAAGGTTCTGTGTGAAGTGTGTAATCTGGGGATAAATAACATCTAGCCTCATTATCGTTTTTATCTGTTGGGGAATTTCTTCGGGTGACACGCATGTATGGAAGAGATGATATTTCTGTAATAATGCTTCATTGATAATAGGTCTACGAATAAAGTAACTTGAGCAGTTATGCTGTTTTCTGTTTTAGTTTTCATTGATATTTTCTTGATGGTTTACTGACTAAATGTGCACTACTTTGCAGATGAAGAATGGTACTGAATTCCTCCTAACAGATACTGTTGGATTCATTCAAAAATTACCTACTATGTTGGTAAGATGTTTTCCAAAGCGGCACTCTTATGCATATGTTGCTTCTAGAATACCCATGATGTGCATGACTGTCCCTATTCAAAGTTTACACAGAAAAATCACATAACAGAGGATTATGATTTCCCCTCCTTTGCTGATACTAACAAGCAAATTAACTATTGGCACTTGTCCTGTTGTCCAGGTAGCAGCATTTAGAGCAACATTGGAGGAGATATCAGAATCATCAGTTATAGTTCATCTTGTAGATATCAGGTGAGCAACTGGCATGCAAAGGTTTTTTGCCACATTGTAAATTCAACATAATGCATCTGTGCGTGTTGTGTTAAATGTTTTTTTTTTCATATGCTTTCCAGCCATCCGTTAGCTCAACAGCAGATAGATGCTGTTGACAAAGTGTTGAAGGAGTTGGATATAGAGTCAATTCCCAAGTTGGTTGTATGGAATAAGGTTAGTTTCTAAATGCATTGGACCTCATCCACTAAGAATTTCAATGATTTCAACAAATTTCAAGTGCTATAGCCCGTATGGACGGTATTATGATGATACAGTTGCTCTAAGTTTAATCTGGCGTATATGCTATACCATTTATCAAATTGATAATACTAAAGCCTTTCGAGTAGAAGTTGCCCCTAATTTTAAGCTCTGTAATGCAGTTTGGGTGCACTAAGCATTTCTATTTAATCAATAACTCTGTAATATCAGGATATATAGCATGCTGAGTTATATAATGATGGCTTTTGAAATTCTTGACCAAAATATATGGCATGTAGATTGACAATACTGATGACACACTGAGAGTGAAAGAGGAAGCTGAGAAACAAGGGATAATCTGCATATCAGCCATCAATGGTGATGGTTTGGAGGAGTTCTGCAATGCAATTCAAGCAAAGTTGAAAGTACGACTTGTTTCCAGACTTCAGATATAAGCTTTTGTTAGGTCCTATTGCTTATTTTATTGTTCTAAAATGAATTATGCCTATCTATCTTCTACAGGACTCATTGGTGCCGATAGAAGCTTTTGTTCCATATGACAAAGGAGAGCTCCTGAGTGACATACACAAGGTTGGGATGGTTGAGAAAACGGTGAGTATCATGCTCGATCATTAAAACATGTTTTTGCCTATCAATATGCTCTAACTTTTAAATTGAATGTTTGGTAAAACCTTTATCCTTCTTACTTGAAGATAACAACGATGTTTCCACAAAATATTTATTGCAGGAGTACACGGAAAATGGTACCTTTGTAAAAGCGCATGTGCCTCTGCCTCTTGCAAGGCTTCTCACGCCGCTGCGGCAGCAGGTGGCGGCTGTTTCATGATGTGAACGTCTTGCATATTGCTATCGGCAATTCACATAATTTGCTAGCCTTTGTAGTTTGTACAGAGCTAAGCCATAGATTTTCATGCCATCAGTTTGACCTGTGTAGAGCATCATTACAAAAATGTAGTAGATGAGTTAGATAGATGTAAAAACAGTGTAACATCAATTGCATTACTACTGTAAATATTTTTTGGGCAGAAATTGACACTTGCCTTGTTCTACTTGAAAATCTGTCTCACTCTACTGAATATACTATCGCCCCAACATTATTACATGGTGTACGTGATCATCATTTCAGTTATGAATTCTGCAGATAAATCAACTTGGTGTTCTTTACAGACAAGGCTACTACTGAAAAAAAAATAATAAGTTTCAGGGAGCAGTTAGCAAAACTTAGGGCTTTCACTTTGATGTCATTTCTAACCATACCATTTTTTGGCAAGTTACCAAAATTGTGCATATGTTTGGTTTCTTACCAAATTTTGGTAAAAACGCCAAAATTTTGGCGTTTTTACCAAAATTTGGCAACAAAGTGAATTTTGGTAGCATATATGTTGGCAACAAAGTGAACACATCCAAAATGGCTATATTGCCTAAATTTAGCAACATTGACAACCTTACCAAAATTTTGGCAATGCCAAAATTTGATAAGGTTTATTTTGGCAACAAAGTGAAGTCGCTAACGTTTGTGTGCAGTAACAGATTCACTGGTGTGCAGTCCTATAGTGGAACCAACTCTGCAGGGGCAAGTAAAATAGTCCAAGATACCCTAAGGATTCAACAGAGAATCCTATGATGCCCATCGCAAAATCTGCAACATTACAATGAATGTTCTATTTTACAAGGACAACATTCATTCCCAAAGAAGAAAAATAAATAAATAAACCTCACGCTGCCGAGTTGCAGTAACTTGCAAAAGAAAAAAAAAATGTTGCTGGCCAGTAGTGCTTAAACTCTTTACATGATAATACAGACTTCATAAGAGAAGAGGCATTGCTTCACATGACTAGCAGACTAAATGCTGGTGATTGTTTTGGCTTCAAATGCCAAAAGCACATCACATTAGTTGTCTTCACAAAACTGAGTCACCAGTTAAATTGCATTGTATGGTCTAACTTATCAGTCATTTCAAGATAGAGATCATGGCAAGGGGATCTGATTCAGTTGAGATGTGGCCTGCTACAAACTCAACTAGTAATCCTTAAGCCGCAACAGCATGTGCTTCAGATGAATGATTCTTGTAGAATTTGCTCAAGCTTGTGCGCGCGATTACATCCCCGGATAATGATGCTGTCGATGACTTGGTGATTTTCACCTCAATGAAGTCACCAACCACTGGCTTGCGCAGTTCATCACCTTCAAATGTATGCGGTACAGGGACGCTCGCAAACGAAACCCTATGCCCCCTGTCGGTTTTTCCAATCATCTCTGTTTCAGGAGCCCGCTTGTTCGGTCCCTCGACTAGAACTAGCTGTACTGTCCCAACCTGAGAATCGTAGATCTTCGCTGTAGTTTCACGGAAGGTGCTGATTAGCTCTGCAAGTCTCCTCTGCTTGACATCATCGGGGACATCATCCACATAATTCCGATGAGCATGAGTCTTTTCTCTCATGCTATATGCAAACATGTAGGCCATATCATATCCAACAGCCCTTACAAGGGTAAGAGTCTCAGCATGTTCCTCTTCTGTCTCTCCACAAAAACCTAATAGACAAGAGATTTTTTTTTGTCAAAATAGAAGTGAATAATCATTAACGAAGTGCACTCAGAAAACAGATGTGTAATTGCTAATTGTAAAATGGCAAATTGTAGAAACAAAATACAAGTCACAGCATAACTACACAAGAAAACTGGTTTGACAGCAGGACTTGTCAAAGTCATGTAACAAAACAGGTGATAGTGTTGTAGTATTATAGTAAATCTGAGTACACTCCAAGAAAATGATGTGAAATTCTGAAGCATTTTCAATTTTTCAGTATGAATAATTAAGGGGGTGGAATGGAACTAGAGGATATACATTTGAACTACCATGGAAATAAGAAAAGGAGCACATAGAAATAAATATAGAATGTGGATCTGGTTAGGCCAAAAATATAGTATGGTCAACCTAGTTCTAAGTTGTACCTAGAAGATATTCTCAAGTGCAAGTGACACATTTGTGAGCATGCAACAAATTAGTCAAACAGGATATAGTCTCAAACTCTAAACATGCATGCCAGTTTTATTCAGTTAGTGATACTTGGTGGTACTTAGCTAGCACATCATTTTCCAACTCAGGTTATTATATCCTTACTATTATCCACATCCAATGGAGCTACGACATATATGGTTTATCACCCTTTCTTGAAGCAGCCAAACAGGAAATAAATAGCCACATTGCTAGTACTTTGTAGAAAATATTGCAACTTTGAAAAGCAGGAAACAGATAGAAGATAGACCATAAGGTCATACAATGATGATCTCGGAAAAGTGACCTACCACTTATGAAATCACTGCTTAACCCAACATCTGGAATGATACTACGGATTTTCTGCACAAGCTCCAAGTATGCCTCTCTAGTATAACCCCGACGCATACGTTCCAGCACTGCTGAGCTGCCTGATTGAGCTGGCATATGAATAAGTTTGCAAACATTGTGCCTATCCCGCATTAAATATAGAAGCTCGTCTGGGTAATCCTTTGGATGCGGAGAGGTAAACCTGAACCGCATCTCAGGGTATTCCAAAGATAACTGATCCAGGAGATCAGCAAAACGCAACCCCATATTCTTCACCTTGCACATGCTAGAAAACCCTTCACTGAGCTCCCAGTTTTTACCAGGTTCTAATTCCTCAACTTCAGAAGTGTCGTTATAACTGTTTACGTTCTGACCAAGAAGCATTACTTCCTTCACGCCTGCTTTCCAGAGCTCCCCAACTTCTCGGACAATTGAGGACACTGGACGGGACCTTTCCCTACCTCTAGTGAAAGGAACGATACAAAAGGAGCACATATTGTTGCAACCCCTCATAATTGATACAAATGCGGTCACTGAATTGTCAGAGATCCTAACTGGGGTGATGTCAGCATACGTCTCCTCGAGTGAGAGAAGCGTGTTGATACCCTTCTGCCCATAATCAACTTCCTGCAGCAACCTAGGCAAGTCCCTATACGCATCAGGTCCACAGACAACATCAACCATCTTATCAGAATCGAGAATTTTCTCCTTCAATCGCTCTGCCATGCACCCAAGAACGGCAATCTTTGGAGGCCGCAGAGATCTTGACCGCCCTGCAGCAACATTAGCTTTCCATTGCCTTTTCAGGAACCAAAAGTAGTTCAGTCGCTGCCAGACTTTCTGCTCTGCGTTGTCACGGATTGCACATGTGTTGATAAATATTATCTCTGCACTCTCAGGGTCAGGGACAATTTCATCATACCCTTCATTTTTCATGATAGAAAGCACGATCTCCATGTCGTTTACATTCATTTGGCACCCATATGTCTCATGGTAAATGCGACCCTTGCTTGCTGTCACCGGACCAGACTCTAAACTAGACAAACCAAAAAAACAAAGCATGGGGTCAGCAAAGCTTGCAGTCAAAATCAGAAAAGAGAAGTATGAAGTAAGCATAGTAAATTGGAACAACGAAAATATTTGTGTAAAGCAAAAGAACAAGTCTTTCAATCCTTCAAGGTTCAGTGTCACAAGAAAGATAACTACCTACTACAATGAATTAATTGTAGTTATTGCCAATGAACTAATTCAAATCTTTTTTTTCCAAAACAGAGGTGAAATATTTCAGCGCGATCAGAAAAATTCCCAAGGTAAGAAAATCAGAATATATCCATACCTAGGCACCCACTCAACATGGATTACCTAGGGTATTAACTATAAGACACAACAAAACAATTCCTAGGATTTACATTTTTCCACATAACACATGGCTTTTTACTGTTCTAATTTCCATGCAATATCTTTACCGCACTAAACGCAAATTTTAGCACTGACTCAACCATTTCAATTAGGCACCAGAAGATTCACACACACCACTGATCATTACACCACCAAAACCTTGGAATAATTCCACCTAGCAACTCGCGCCGCTTGCTAATCTTCACTGCACCCACAATGTGCTCAATCGATGTTTCCACTTCGAATAATAACGATCACCATGTTCATCAGGCCACAATTCTAGTAAAACACCTCTACTTTTAACACTACAGTGCCCACTGTACTACCCGAGCAAACCTACAACCACAACAACAGCAGGAGGAGGAGGAGGAAGTGAGAGGGGGTGCAAAAAAGAAACGGGCACATTACTCTGTCTGCGCCTCGGACACGGCCGTGGCGGCGGATGCGGCGAGCGGACGGGAGGGGCCAGAGCGGGCGAGGCGGCGGGGAGGAGGCGGGGGCGGATGGGCGGCGCTGGAGAGGCATCGAGGAGCCGCGCACGGGGAAGGAGCAAGGGGCGCGGGGGAGTAGCGGCGGCGGAGGAGGAAGGCGCGGCGGTGGCTGAGGCCCCGGCCGAGGCGGAGCGCGGCGGCGGCGGTGAGCGGCGCCGCCATGGCGAGGTTGGGTTTTGGATGTGGTGGAGAGGAGAGGAGAGGGGGTAGGGATTTACTCGGATAACCCTATGGGGTCAGGATGGCCGTCGGATCGAAGATCAGCGGCCAGGAAAAAATGCGCCTAATTTCTTGTCGATTTTTTATGTTTTGATGGATCATGAGAATTTCTGCTAATTCTTTACAGGATTACAAATTATTACTATCTTTTAACTCAAAATCATGCAGTTTTCAGGTTCAAATCATACAAAACATTCAACAGTGGCCTCAAAACTTTCATCCAAAAACTTTACACGGATTATTTGTTGGAAACACACGTGCGCTAATTAGCAATCCCGAGCCCTTTAGAGGGGCTATTCAGATTGTAGCCAAAATAAACCTTACCAAATTTTGGCAATATCAAAATTTTGATAAGTTGGCAATATTACCAAAATTTCGACAAAATTTCTTACTAAAGTTTGACAAAAAAAAAAAACTAAATGTATGCACATTTTTTAATAACTTTGCCAAAAAATGATGTGATTTGAAATGACATCAATTTGAACAGCCCCAAAAGGTAATACATGGTTTCTTTCATGAATTATATCCATTTCTCCCAAAACATCAACAGCTGTACACAAATTTCAGAAGCAGTATCTAAACCAAAAGCTCTCATATTCTGAATTTTTCAGAACACATCATTCGGTTCAAGAATATAGACAGAAAACAGATAATATATGCCTAACTGGAAAAGAAATAAGATTTTTTCAGCATTGTTGATCGTCATGCTTGGTAACCATGCACTATCTGAATTCTGACACTCTTATCAACAATTACATGACTTGCTCAAGGAAGTAAGGAACTTCATCATGCCGTGCTCTTCGTTCCTTCTTGCACAGATATCTGATTCATGTTAAGAAGGTGATGAAGGCCAGCGATGACGTGCTGCCTGCTAGTCGGTACGCCAGTCTTTGCTAAGGCTCGTCCATTCTTGTCAAGAAGCACAAAGCACGGGACATATCTGATGTCGTAATGCAGAAGCTGAAAATGTACGAAGAAATGTTGCTGTTAGAAACTGGAAACAACTCAACATGTGTATGTGAGATATGGCAATACTATGACAGGAATACAGGCATACAGCTCCCACGTGTATGCGGAAAGTGCTAACATCTTTCATATGCTTGGTCAGTTACCATGTCTTGCGACAAAACGTTTGTCAAACAACTAGAGATAGATTACTAGTAGCTAGCAGATACAATGGTTCAGTAACAGGGCAAGTACAACATGACACCATAACCAACCATGGTTCGTTAAGGCATAAAAGAAAATGAGAAAGCAGGCATAAAAGAAGTTGTTGTTGGATAGCCAAACAAATATAGAAAAGGTTAGGAGAGTAGAAAAAGGAAACCAGCCAGGATACAAAATGTAAGTACAAATGCAAGATACTAGATACCAATATACCATGAAAACTATGGTCTAGTAGGCTAGTAGCCCATCATGTGCCCAGCCATCATGTGTTGACAAGCAGCAGCAAGGGGTAGCAAGGAGATGAATACAACAGCTTATATGTATAGTTAGTTATTTACTAAGGATTTTACAATTTTTCAGAACTTTTAGCTGTCCATAGTCGTGGTACTTTTGTTGTTTACGTGAACTTCAGTGAAAAATAACATTTTTAGTATCTGAGTCCAAGATATTCTTTGCATATGTGTATACATCAATTTTTATAAAACTAAAAATTAGAGCCCCTACACTTTCAGAAGAACCTACGGCCATGTCTCTTTGTATGTACACATACATACAAAGAGATAATAACAGGAAACCTGCAAGCTGAATCTTGTTCAACAACCTTACATGACAGACTTAAACCCTAAAAGTTTAGCAATCCTTCAACTATTTACTCCATATGAAAAATCTGAGAAACGCATACTACTTAACAATTTTCAAAAGAAATCCAACACAGAGCACAACTACTTGTTACTATCACAGCCCAAAGTTGACGCTAGCGATTTAATTGAGCTCCACTGTAACACATAACAATTGTAATGAATTTTCACCAAGACAGTTAATAACAGGAAAGCACCACATGATGGTAGAACACTTTAGTCCCCAGATCAAGATAAACAACACCAAGACAAGTCCACGATTGATTATGACTATTGGGCATAAGTTACATGTACATTATCTACAGTGAGGAGGTCCTCTAACCCCCCACTTTTTCACTGTAGACAACTCATTAATACATTAATCAATGGCAATAAACGACTTAACCACTGAAGACACAAAATTGGTAGTTTCCTACACAAAGATTGCACCTAAAGCAGCAATTTCCAATGCACAATTCACACAACTTGAATTGCACCTAAAGTAGCAATTTCCAATGCACAATTCACACAACTTGAAGCATTATAGATAGAGTTAAGCCAGGATGCGAAGCCATCAACGATCATTCTAAAGCAGGATTACAGCACATGTCTCACAAATTAATCAACGGCCCAAGTCTCAATTTTACCATAGAACCTATGAACATGACATATTTATTTTCTACCAATCAATGCACACGCTAGCAAATCATCTCATCTTAAAATTAGAACCAGGAGAACAATCTCATGACTCATCTCACAAACATGTCATCGCGAAGGCACCCTCAAAGTTGGAAACTAACGCCCAAATCATCAATCACAAATCTATGGGGGCGCAGAGCAATGCAGTCGGGTGAAGGCGCCTCACCTCGGGGAGCCACCGGTCGTCCTCGGCGTCGGCGAGCACGAAGCCGGCCCGCCCGCCTGCGCCGTCCTCGAGCTCGCGCACGAGCCCCTGCAGCGACGAGCACAGGCGGCACCGGGGCGAGTAGAACTCCAGCACGGTCGCGTCCCTCCCGCTCGCCAGCGCTGCCGCGAGCGCCCGCTGCTCCGCCTCCCCGCGGTCCGCCTCCGCCGCCAGCCCAGGGCCCAGCCGCCTCCTCCTCCTCCACCTCGTCCTCGCCCCACCGCCGCCTCCTCCCCCGTCCGACGAGGGGGAGGGGAGGTCGCCGGCGATGAGGAGGCCCTGCGCCACGGTGCGGATGGACTTGAGCAGCCAGGGCATCTCGAGGTCGCCGCAGGGGCTCGGGCTAGGGCTAGGGCTCGTTGCCTTGGGGTCGGGGCCCCATGGCCACTTGAAGCAGACGAAGGGTGGGGGCTTCGCGGCGGCGCCCATCCTCTCCGGCGAGGGAAGCGCCGGCGAGGCGGCGGCGGCTGCGGATTGGGCGATGACGTGGGTTGATGAATGGACCGCGCATCACATATCGATTCAACGGCTGAGATCTACCCCACTGGAGTGTACTGGACGCGGCCTCTACTTCTGCAAATTGGACCCTCGTTTGGTTGCTACAGACCTACAGTTAGCGAGTAAACTATACTACTCCCTCCTTCCCTAGATGTTGACGCCGTTGCCTCTTTTAAATATGTTTGACCGTTCGTCTTATTTAAAAACTTTTGTGAATGTGTAAAACTATATGTATACATAAAAGTATATTTAACAATAAATCAAATGATAGGAAAAAAATTAATAATTACTTAAATTTTTTGAATAAGAAGAACGGTCAAATATTTTTTAAAAAGTCAACGGCGTCAAACATTTTGGGATGGAGGGAGTATATTCCTTTCCGGGCGACCATTCTACCCCTGTCATTTCTTCACTCTCATTGCACCATTTCGTCCATCTTAAGATATTAATAATACTCCCTCCGTTTCAAAATGTTTGACACCGTTGACTTTTTAGTACGTATTTGACCATTCGTCTTTTTCAAAAAGTTTAAGTAATAATTAATTCTTTTCATATCATTTGATTCATTGTTAAATATACTTCCATGTACACATATAGTTTTACATATTTCACAAATTTTTTGAATAAGACGAACGGTCAAACATGTACTAAAAAGTCAACGGTGTCAAACATTTTGAAACGGAGGGAGTAGTAACCAACGCACATCATATCTTTTTAGACGGCGTCATACACGGTGATCAATCATGCCGTGGAAAGGACAATGTTAAATTGGATAATGCTTCCCCTAGATTGCTAAATGGGCCGCTTGGCCCGGCAATGACCGAGCCTATGTCGAGATCAGTCGGGCCGGCACGCCCCGACCAACATGCCAGGCCAGGGCAGGCCCGCCCACTTGCTGCACCTTCGGCCTAGGCGCTCAATAAAACTCAGGCCAACCCAAAAGCACGTAAGTCTATTGTGCTCCTCCTTGAAAAAGTCTATTTTCCTCCCTAATCTCTTTAGGCTGGCTCTTATATAGCTGCATTGCATCCTCATTCTTTGGCCGTACCTTATATGGCTAGAATAAGTCTACGTTGGCTCCCTCATCTTATCGTGCCGACGAAGAGGCCCATTCACAGCTCAAAGATCGGGCTATGCTGTGCTTGGACCGGGCCAAAACTCTGTGCCATGGGCCGGGCCATCGGGCCTTGAGCCTTTTGGCCAACTAAACCCTATAAAGTGGCCGACGCACTGCACACGATCGCACTCTCGCAAAGTCGCAACGTCATTACTCATCATCCGTTAATCTCCTTCCGGACGATTAGGCCAATCCTAACTATAAAACCCAATGGCTGACATAGGAGAGGACGGAAAACGCAGCCTTGTGTCTATCCACATTTCAGACAAATTTGCTCCAATCATATGCCTTTTTTTCACACTTTATTAGCAGTCACTTTTATTGCTCAAACAAATAGTAACAATTACAAACAACATCAACATGATCATAATTACAAGTTTAATTAAACCCAATCTTTCCTTAATGAATCAACAGCAATCATTAATCAATCATCTTCTGGAGTAATGAAAAGTATGAAACAAACACTTACAAAGTTGCATTTGCAATTCATGGATGCTCTCGATCCTACGACGCATTGAAGCATGGGAAGCAACCGCACAGCTTGGACAGAGCCGACGGCGTCGCCGGTGCCGGCGCCGTGGCCGGCGGGTCAGCCGCCGGAGCGGAAGACGAAGCAGAAGCCGAAGCCGGCTGCAGCATCGGGACGTGGGACCCGTCCATGCCGCCGTCGCGGCACCGGTGGCACTCCTCCCGGAACCGGTCGAACGCGTCGCGGCAGTACTGGGCGGCGCCGGCGACGGTCATCCCGCGGACGAACACCTCGGGGTCGTACCCTTCCCCGTCGTGGTCGCCGTTCAGCGCGGCGCCGAGCTGCACCAGCTCGGCCTGGAACTCCGACACCTCCCGGTGCTCCTCCGCCTCCGCCGCCCGCAGCCGCGGCGGCTCCGGCAGCGTGGCGGGGCAGTCCTCCCTCGGCGCCGCCCGCGTCAGCACCGTGTCGAACGTGCCCGCCCACGCGTCGCGCCTCGTCAGGAACTCCTTCAACCCAAATATCCTCTTCACCGTCGCCGGGATCGACGAGTGCTCGAACTGCGACGTCGGCTCCGGCGCGCCGCCGCACGACGCCGGGTCGTGCACCACGGTGCCCGGCTCGATCCACGGCGAGACGAGCAGCGTCGGGACGCGGACGCCGAGGCGGTCGAAGGCGAACGACACGGGGGCGGCGCTGACGATGCCGTCGGGGGAAGGGACGCCGGCGACCGGGGTGGGGACGTGGTCGAAGAAGCCGCCGTGCTCGTCGTAGGTGATGACGAAGAGGATCTCGTGCCACTGGGGGCTCGAGCGGAGCGCCTCGTAGACGTCCTTGACGAGGCGCTGGCCATGGGCGACGTCGTGGGAAGGGTGGTCGTCGTTGCCCGGGAGGAGCTTGAGGTCGAAGTAGCGCTGCTCGATGACGACGTAGTTTGGGAGCTTGCCGGCCTTGCAGTCGCGCTTGAAGGCGGTGTCGTAGGGGTGGAAGTTGCCCACGTACTTGAGTTGCCTCATGTTCCTACATGCATGCCAATATATCCGGTATTAATTCATACTTCCTCCGTACTCGTAAAGGAAGTCGTTTTGGACAGCGACACGGTCTTCAAAACACAACTTTAACTTCTTGTTTCTATAAAAATATTTATTAAAAAGTGATATATGTATACTTTTATGAAAGTATTTTTTCAAGGCAAATCTATTTGTATATATTTTACATTTTCAAACTCAACAACTTGAGAGTTATTCATGATTTATATTCTTAAGGTTTGACTTAAGCATTATCCTAAACTACTTCTTTTATGAGTACGGAGGCTGTAGCTGATTAACCAAGTACTCCCACCATGTAAGTCATTCTAGCATTTCCCATATTCATATTGATGTTGATGAATCTAGATATATATCTATCTAGATTCAATCTAGATTTATTAACATCAATATAAATATGGAAAATATTAGAATGCCTTACATTCTGAAACGGAGTAAGTAATTATTATCATGGGTGGACATAATTTTTTCATTACACGGAAGACATGTACTCTCACGTGACGACACACAACTACACACGTATACCACACTCATGTACTTGTAAATGATATACATATATAATAAATATACTAATAAAATTAGCCTTACTAAAGTCGTAGTGAAAGCACATAGTGAAACCCCGAAACTCACCTAGCTACCCTACCTAGAAACCACCTATCCTGATTATAAGCCGAAAAATCTAAACCCAAACAAACAAATAGTTTTCGTTGGTTTTTTTTTAATCCATAAATCACTCTAACACTATTAAGCCAAAAGTTAAGTTGGAGATGTATTTTGTCTTTTGTGAGGTAAAAGTAAATATTATGAAATAGTCCAATATTTGTTTTCAAAGTGAATATCATATATTTAAATAAGCAAACAGTTGGTACTAACATATCTGATAAAAAATATATATTATGTATGGCATATTATAATATGCTTTCTTTTACCCAAAGCAAAGTATAGACATTTTGCTAGTATCTTAAAGTATGTGTAGAGTGTTGTTTCATGAGAGCTAACCATTTATTTTTCTTATTCTCTTATTTTTACATAGGTTTATAGTTAGGTTATAGCTTACTATAAATTGACAGGTTGCTGTTGCAAGGAACACATGCAAATCTTCTATTATATACTAAAATTCCATTAAACTTCCTATAAACACTCTTAAACCGTCATGTGGCACCCTACAAACGCTCCTAAGCTGCCACGTGGCAGAAAAACATCTAACCATCGATTTTCATTTAAATTGGTGGACCCATTCTTTGAACCATTAGATTAGTAAAAAAAACAACCAATCTACCTCTAAACTGGGCCCCACCCTATTTGTATGGACGTTCGTGTAGGTACGTACTCCATACCATCTTATGTTCTTCTCTTTTCACTCTATTATCTTTCTTATTTTCCTTCTATTAGATGGAAAGCAAAATTTATATAAAAACATTTAAGTAACTATAGTATTCTTTTTAGAAACACAAAACAAACGCAGGCATTCACAACACGCGCACACTCATCCCTTAGGACGCACACACGTATACCCTACCCCCTATGAACACCATCGAAAACATTTAAATCATATATGTATTCTTATATGCTTATGTTGTTAGATTATTTATATAGTATCTAAATCATACATGTATTTGATCCGCTTATGTTGTAAGATAATTTATCATTAATAAATTTACAGTTAAAAACCCATATTTACTATAGAAATATGTCATTATTATGGATAAGAAAAACTTGAAATCGTTACAGCGTATAATTATCTTAAAGAAAAAAATTACCTCCTAAAATTGGGCCCACCAGGCATGTATGTACATACGTATGTTACTTTTTCTAAGAAAAAATATGACATCTTTTCTCCCTGTTACTTCTCCTATTTTCATGTTTTATTAGTTAGAAAAGCAAAAAATATTTTTTATAAAATCTAAATCATATAACTAATTTTTATCCGCTTATATCTTATGACTAAATTTACAGTTGAAGAACAAATTTAACTATAATTCAACTTTGAAAAGAAATGTCATTTTGGGTTTTATTTTCGGACTTTTGTGTGTCACTCAGGCAATTATAAAAAATATGAAATAATAATAATAATAATAATCATCATCATCATTATTATTATTATTATATCATCGTACATAACTTCATAATTAAATTAGATCTGCAAAAAAAAGTAAAATGAATATAACTATGAGCAATGCTGACAAACTTATACTAAAAAATAAATAACTATAACATCTAAATCACGTGATCCGTTTATTCTATATTCACTGTAATTTAACTTTTTATATGCCACTTCGGGGTTATATTTTTTTTTAACTTTAGCATGACATTCAAACAATTATGAAATTATGAAAAAAAAATGATATAGATTTTATCGTTCTATATAACTGCACAATAATTAAATTAGATCTATAATGATAGAAGTAAAATGCCAAAAAGACTAAATTGAATTATTTGGAGAAAGTCTAATAAGTTCAGAAAAAAATTAGTTCTTACTTTTTACTACAATTGATGTTTCAATTTCATAACAATTTTTAAATACTTAGATATTAATGGCCTTACATCTATACTATACCATACCATAGCATTATGAGTTTTTCCACATATTATTACATATATAAGAAGCCACACTAAGGTTGCAGTGTATGCTAAGTATGTAATAACTTGCGTCAATAAGAACCAACCAAAAGGATGACTAACTTGATTCTACAAATAAAACATATTTATTAATAATAATAGTTTTTTATTTGTTCAAAAAATTCTACTAAACATTCAATTAAATAAGACAAAACACCTTACTTTTAAATTATAAATGTTTCCTAAACAAACTAAATATAGCTCTGTACTGAAGAAATCATAGATAATTATTTATTGCGATGTTTTAAATATCATATATTTTAAAAGCTAACAAATAGTTTGGAAAAATTATCTAAGCAATGCGATGTAGAAAATTTATTGAGAAATAGTGCTTTTTAAACATGGCATGTATCATCTGGTTGATATTCCGTCTATATAAGTTTTTCAAACGCAATCTACTATACATGCCCGCACATCGCGCGGGCTACCTTTCTAGTTAGTAAAATTGTTGCTACCATTATAGAGAGAAGCATCATGCATGGCTGCTAGCTAGCTATATAGATTGAGATCTAACCGATCAAGTGACCGAGATTTAAAAATTAACAAATCTCAGTTTGCATTAATTATATATGGATCACTACTTACAAAATTAATCAGAAGATAACAAAAGAAAATTATCCAGCTAACCAGAAACGCCCAAACCTCTAACCTCAAAGATGCCGTCTGCATTATGTAGATTATAAATTTTAGTTTATATATATATATACATTCATGACTGCTATACCTAAGTTGAGCATCTCTTACTTACTCAATACTATACTATCTAAAATTTCAATCTGATTTTATATGCGCAGTTGAAGGCATCAAACACTTAGTGTTTACTCGCATATTCGATCGTCTGGTAAGAAATTATCTATGGCAGTTGTTGGAAAATATTATATACAATATAACTAAGTCAGGTCAACTGCACATGGTTAAGATAGTTAATATATTTTCATCTTAATCTTATAATTGTATCAAGACAACATCCATCCAAGAAGAGGTGATCTGTACGCTACATGTTTAAGAGAATATCCGTTCGATATGTCCTATTTCAAAGTCAACACTAGATCACTACGTCTCTACCAACGCGTGAAGCAATCATAGGCTGTTAATTAGGAGCCCCTCTATATATGCGATAATTAAGCAAATAATAAGGCAATTAATGGAAGTTATATATACTATATCCTAAGTGTCACATTTCTCTCTGTTTTTTTTTTAGTAACTTCAAGCACAACTTGGACGAACATATATATAGTCTTAACATCTGCATAATATTATTATGCGCAACTAGTTGACATATCTGTTCTGTTAGCTTCAAATTCAAACAAACATCAGTATATGCTTTGTTCAAACTTAGCCATCCTATGTGTTCCCTCGTCACCATTGGATAATTCATGTGTCAACTATAATGATGACTTCGACAATGACTATAATGTACTCTATCTCGTGCAATTTGCAAGGTTAATTGATTGGATGATCATTTCGTCGAATATAATGACAAATATGAACTGAGCTATCGAGAACCAAACACTTCCAACATTTGCATAGAACATATCGATCGAGAGTCGAATGCATGGACACATTGCTTACTTAGCTACACACGTACTCCCTACATTTTTAATAGATGGCGTTATTAACTTTTGGTATAACATTTGATCATTCATTATATTAAAAAATTAGTGTAAATATAAAAACATATAAATCACACTTAAAGTTTCTTTATAATAATAAACTAAGTCAAAACAAAATAAATGACACTTATATTAATTTTCAAATATAATAAAAGATCAGATGTTATGTCAAAAGTAAACGGCTTCTCCATCTAATAAAAATAGAGTTAATTAGTCTATGATATTAAACTAATCCACCACTATAATAAATGGAGCCTAATTCAAATAGCATTGTTTGCAATTCCGGTTCGAAATATCGGAACTCCCCCTTCCCTAATACGAAACCATTTTGACCATTAATATCATTTTTTCAGTTGTTTGTGAATTAAGCAAAATTCATTCAAATCAGTCAAAAAATTATTCAAATTTCAAAAAAGAAAAAAAATCAATCTACGCGTGCGATCATGTTAAGCAGCCCGTCTAGGAAGACTTGTCTTCATGTGCGGTTTGGCCGCCCGCACGCGAAGATGGTGATCTTCGCAGACCCTTTAGGCATACTGGCCGCACACGAAAACGTGTTTCGACCGTCTGTAAAAACCGTTTCTTCAATTCTATAGTGCTAGCTGCCATGCTACTGACCTGTAGAAGAGCACGGAGGGAGGGAACTGGTAGTAGACGCCGAAGGAGTGGCCGGCGTCGTGGAGGGCGTCGAAGATGGTGCGCTGCGGCAGGCCGGCGCGGAGCTGCTTGCCGTCGTTGCTGACGAGGCCGTGCGACGTCGCCGAGTGGACGAACATCCGGTTCGGCTGCGTCGACGTCGGCACCGACGCGAACCACCGGTCGCACACGGCGAACTCCCGCACCAGCTCCCGGTACACCGGCACCTTCTCCGGCCGGAACCCGTTCATCACCGTGCTCGACATGCCGGCGCGCTCCTTCTCCGCCTCCTGCGCGAACCCGCTCATCGGCGGCGAGGGCACCCCCGGCTTCGTCGCCGGCGAGGTGGTCCCCCACGTGTAGGCGTCGCCGTACACCTGCTCGTAGATGGCCTGGAACGAGTGGCCCGGGTCGGGGTCCACGTACCCGGAGCCGTCGCCGAAGTGGATCGCCGGGGAGGAGGGGTCGCCGGCGGTGGCGCGGTTGAACTCGGCGCCCGTCACGCCGTCGATCTCCGGGTTCAACGACTTCATCCACCCCAGCATGTGGTCGAAGGAGCGGTTCTCCTGGACCAGCACCACCACCGTCTTGATCTTGCCCGCCATGGCTGGCGTCGAGGCTGGGATTGGAAGAGGGAAGAGGAAGATAAACGATCGAGGATGGCTTATTAGCTAGAGCTCAGTGGCGAGCTGATAGTAGCTGCTTCTATGTGTATTTATTGGCGGCTCTCGTGTGGTGGAGACGTGTGAGATGCTGCTAAATACAGTATGTACAAGTAGTCTCATTTTGTTAATTAAGCAAATCCTTGCAATTGCTGAGGTGACATGATTAATTATTAGTACGTCGTAGTAGGTTGTTATGTTCATTAAAAAAAATTACTGTATTAGGTTATTATGTACAGCGTACTCTTCTCATGTTTATGTTTGAAAGTAGAGGAAAGAAGAATACTCCCTCCGTCCCATAATATAAAGAATTTTGAATTTTTGTTTGTATTGTTTGAACACTCGTCTTATTTAAAATATTTTTAAAATTATTATTTATTTTTTTACTTACTTTATTATCTAAAGTATTTTAAGCACAACTTTTCGTTTTTTACATTTACATAAATTTTTTGAATAAGACGAGTGGTCAAACAGTGCAAGCAAAAATTCAAAATCTCTTATATTATGAGACGGAGGAAGTACTGGAAGACACGTAAAATAAGGTGTGCCATTAATATATACTCCCTCCATATTTATTTTTATGATGCTAGTTAGTTCAACATCCTTTATTTAGAGAAGGAGGTAGTAATTAATTAAGTAGGTGTATTAATTATTTCAAACTTAATAAATAAATAATTTTTTAAAGGAATATTCCTATAGAAATTGATGAGGATCTAAGAATACCTTCACCTTCAACTTCAGCAACAACTCTTATTTCTTTCTCTTTTGTTTCAACGTACACTCTATACTATGCCTAGTTTAACAACACAATAATTCAAATATGCTTCCACGTATTATTTAGCCACTCATTTTAAATTATTTGTTAAGTTAAGTTTTTAAAACTTCAATTCATCCATATAGTTCTAGATAATCCGTGGCAATAGGCCGGAGTACTAATGTACTTGTACAGGGCCTAAATAGACTTTTTCCCTAAAAATATTATAGGCCCTTGGTGGCCCAAAGTTTTGCAGGCCTCGGTAAGCCCAGTACTAAACTGTTCGGCCTTCGCTGAGTCTATGGGCCGTGTGCTTTTCCGATTCTAATTCAGTTTTCGGACGCGCGCGGCGTGCGAAACAAGAAGAGAAGCCGTTGCGGCGGCCAAAATTCCCCAATTCCCAAATTCTAGGGTTCGCCTCTTGCACCGCCACGCATCAGGAGCACACGCCCACATGAAGATGAGGGCGGCGGTGGCCGACGGCGACGGCGACGACGACGGCGCCGGCGCGCCCGTCCAAGTCAGCGTGGACCCCGCCGCCTACCGGGACTGGTCCGCGCTCCCGGCCGACCTGCTGCTCACGGTGATGGAGTCGCTCGCCATCCCCGACCTCTTCCGCGCCGGGACCGCCTGCGCCTCCTGGTACGCCGCCTACTCCATCGCCCGCCGCGCCCGTATCCCCATACGGGATTCGGCTCCGTGCTTGCTCTACTCCGGCGAAGGCGACGACGACCCCAGCAAGGCCACCCTGTACAGCCCCTCGAGCGGGGACTGCTTCCGCGTGCGGCTCCCGGACCCGCCGCTCCGGAGCCGCAACCTCGTCGGCTCAGCGCACGGCTGGCTCGTCACCGCCGACGAGCAATCCAACCTCCACCTCGTGAACCCGCTCAACGGCGCGCAGGTCGCGCTCCCGCCCGTCACGGCCCTCCACCATGTGGAGAGCTTCGTGGACGAGGAAGGGAACATAGTGTATAGTGTTGATGAGTCTCTGGGGCCCGACGATCCAGAAGCCAATCTCCCCGAATTCGAGGAGCTCGCCGACCGGGAAGTCCCCGTGGAATACCCTGCGGAGAAGCTGCGCCTGTTCATGTACCACAGGGTGATTCTATCCTGCAGCCCATCCGTGGGGAGGGAATGTGTTGCCCTGCTGGTGCACAGACCGGATGGGATGATCTCCTTCGCCCGACCGGGCGACGAGAGATGGACCCATATCAACCGGACAACGAGCAATGGATCGCTCAAATGGGATACCGGCTATACCGATGCGCTTTACAACAAGAATGATGGCTTGTTCTACCTGTTGAGCTTTGACGGTTCTATATGCGCGTTGGATCTAAGTGGGTCAAGTCCAGTTGCGAGGAACATTGTGAAGAAAAATACACAGTGGGATAATCCTAGCAAATACATTGTGCTGGCACCATGGGGCGATCTCTTGGAGGTGTGGAGGTTGAGAGACTTTGATGAACCTGATGAAACTCCTGAATGTTCTTCTGCTGAGTTTGAGGATCGATCTGATAAGTGGTTAACAGAAGAAATTATGCTATATAAAGTTGATATCGATAAGCAGAAACTTGTTAAGATAAGCAGCATCGGGGATTATGCTCTGTTCCTTGGTTTCAATTCTGTGGTGTGCCTTCCAACAGAGAATTTTCCTATGTTAAAACCTGATTGTGCTTATCTTTCTGATGAATTTTATGAAGAAATATGTGTCAAGAGGCATAACTGGCGAGAAATAGGCATTTGGGATTTGAAAAATTGCAAACTGCAGAGCCTTGGTGATGTGGAGTCTCTTCATGCTTGGCGTAATTGGCCATCGCCTATTTGGATAACACCATCTCTTAGTTAGAAAGATGTGGGAGATTTTCATGTATTAGGAGCTCCAATATGGATATCATTAATCGAAAAGAGAGATTTATGATGAACTGATGATAGCCCAATACTCAATTTGGTTCTGAAATGATTCTTGCTCCTGTACAATAAAAGCTGTAGTAGTTATTATTCTTATCTTAAAGCTCAGCAGTTTGCTGCACCCTTGTTCATTCCATTGCTATTCTTGTGCACATGCCTTCAACACCTCAGCACATGCCCCCGGTAAACCTCTCCTTCCTCGTTTTCATGTACTTTCACCGTCGTTGGATGTTACTGCTGCTTTGCTTCTTTTTATTTCCTATCAATTACTCTTTTTTCTTCGTTGTTGGTGTTGTTCCCTCCCTTTGCTTGTGGGCCGTCCTGTCAGTTACTCAAATCATCACTTAAGAGAATATCCCCTCATTTTTGCATGTCACTTAAAGCTTAAACAAAAAAATTTAAAAAAACTAGTACGATAGAACAATATATGATAGGTCACTTCATAAACATGCAAATTTAAATTCAACTTATACAAGTAGAAACAAAAATAACAAATTTCACTATGAAGTGAATGCGTAATTCACGGTCACATTTGTTATTTTTGTTTCAAATTGTATAAGTCAAATTTTAACTCGCATGTTTTCAAAAAGATATATCATATATTGATCTATCTTGATATTTTTTCAAAAAAATTTGATAACTTTTTGAACGACACGCACAAAATGAGGGGATGTCCCCTCGAGGAACAAAAATCCACTTCCGAGTTTGATTGACATCATTCGTTGTTTTTTAGACTCTACTACCTTCCATTTTTCATTGTCCCACTTGTCTGTAAACTGTTGCCTTTGTCTTCCTTCTTCTGCTTCTGTTTATTTCCTTGTTGCAATTGTTTGTTGTGTGCCGTCGCAAGCCCCCTGGTAGTTTTCCTTCTCTTTACTCCTTTCCTTTCTTTGCAAGCTCTGTCACTTCTTCTGTCATGCTTGCTCGGTTGCTCCGCATCTTCATGATGCATTCTTAAGATCTCCCTCCTCTCTTGCTCTCATCACTCTCACTGGCAGTGCTTCTCCATGTTTAAGTTGCTATATGTGACACGGCACTCACAGAGAGTGCCCTAGAAGGGAAGGGGGAGGACTCGGCATGGTGGTGGCCCGTGCTGTTCTACCGGACGAGAGGGCAGCTTGTGGCCATGGCTTTTGATTTGAGCCCAGTGGGATAGATGAGGAGGTCTCCCCAGTGGTGGAACATAGATCAACTGTCATCCTGTCATGCCCACATCCCTTCTCTTAATCTCTCCATAGATTGCTGGTTCTTATAGTTCTTTTTTTGATGGTTTGATTTGGATTGCTTGCTCTAATGTTTGCTGATTTGCTCTATAGGGTGTCTTTGGTGGTGTTCCTTAAGTAACTCGCAATGGGGATATAGGATGCCTGCACACAGAGCAAGATCCTGAGGATGAAAAAGGGACAGATAGAAAAAACTATTGTGAAATCTAATTTTGGTGTATTGTAACTGATTGTAAGTGCTATGTAATTGAGTGTAAATCCAATGTAACCGAGTGTAACTACAAGTTGGATATACCAGAACACGAATCTTGATGCAATATCCTAAGGGTGAAAAAGTGAAAGATAGAAAACCAAAAATCCATTGCAAGTGAACTAAAAAATCTGTTTTATTCTTATGTTTTTTCCCGTCGGTCCTTTGGGGGTCTTGCATGCGCCTTGGGCCGTGGCCTTGGCACGTGGGTTGACATGGCATGGCCCGACCCACTACAGGTGCCGTGCGGTTGGCGGGCCAACCGTTCGGGCACCTGTAGAAGCAAAGAAAAAAAACCGGTCACACGACACCTCCCCCATGCATGAACCCATCCGAATCTTTGCCTCCCTCCCTCTCTCCCTGTCTCCCCTCTTCCTCTCTCTTGTCAGGACTTGGCCAAATTTGAGTCCAAAACATAAAATTTCAGAGAAAATTAGGCTAGTAGCTACTTAGTAGGACCAAAAGTAAGGGAATTTCATTAAAATGGGAAGCAAACATAACAGAATTGAGATGGGTGCTACAAGGAGTTCGCTGATCTCAAAAAACTCGATGGCTTATAAGGAGTTCGCTGCGGCTACGCGACAAAAGAGATGGCGATAACGCTATGACAATGGATCCTCTGTAGAAAGACTTGGAGCATCCCAGGCCATTCGATCCTCATAACACACTCTTGCGAACCATTTTCCTTAAATCTCAGTCGTTCATTCGCAACCATAACTTTCCTTGTATTCTCCACCTTGCTTCAGGATCCAGACTTTAGTTCTAGGCTTCAGTTTTAGAACCTGACAATGCCCCCCTTTAAGACCACATGTCCTCGTGGGTGAAAAACATGAAAAACTTTGGAGATGAAGGTTGCATCTTCCTACGTAGCTGCTAATTCAGGTAAGTTGGTCCAATGGATCTTCCATTGAACGACCGACTCATTGTTGTGAGGAATGAGTCTACGCTCCAGGACAGCTAAGGATGCCGACAATATATTCCCATCAGGATCCACCAGAGGCAAGCTAGATTCTGGAAAAGCTTTTGAGCCCAAATGCTTCTTCAATTGACTTACATGGAAGACATGATGAATATGGCAATTAGTGGGTAACAAAAGACGATAAGCCACTGATCCAATCTTTTCCAGAACACGAAAAGTACCATAGTATTTGGAATGCAGTTTGAAAGAATTGTGGATGCCCAATGGCATTGTGGCTGTAAGGTTGTATTTTCAGGTAAACCATGTCACCAATGTCCAGAGTTTGTTCACTGTGTTTTTGAACAGCAAAGTATTTCATTCTTGCTTTGATTGATTCCACTATAGTAGCCTTAGCTTGTGCTTTGTCATGCATACCTTCACTAAGAGCAGAATGAATGAGGAACTCACCCAACAGTGGTGGAATAGTACCATGAAGAGCTTGGTAGTGAGACATGCCCAATGAGGTGTGAAAGTTAGTGTTGTACCACCACTTGACCTGTGCTAGGAGTGATTTCCATTTCTTTGGTTTATTTAAAGTCAGAAATATTAGGTAGTATTTCTCAGCTTTTCTTGACATTCATCATCAAAAATAGGGAAATCAATATGCTTTCGGTCGTTCTGGTAATAGTGCACATGGCGGTGAGGTGGTTCATCAAAGGCTTGACCTTGATACGACCTGCGATCCAATGGAATAGATGGATCCCACATGGGCCATGGTGGTTGTGGCTGATCAGGGTGAGATACCCATGGTTGTGGATAGGTAGGGTAAGATGGGTAGTAATATGGTGGATATAGTGGCAATTGGATATTGCTCATAGGAGTTCTTGTGTTGTAATTCCATTGTATAGGACTATGGAAGGTTGGCTGCTGAAGGCGTCCCATATGCATGGGTTGGTAGGTTGGGGGTAGTGGTAGTGGTGTTGAGTGAAATGGTGGTGGTATTGGTAGAGTATGGAAGTACACTGAAGCATTCCACTCTAGTGTCGAAGTGGTTGGAAATGCAGGTGGTGATGTTTGTTTAGACAAAGTAGAAGTTGATAAAGCACAGTTAGCATGCCTAAGATCAAAGACTTCATGTTTAGTTGGTTTAGATGGTTGTTTATCACTCCTCTTAGCTGGTTGAGTCACTGATTGTGTATTACCTGTAAACAAGAAAATTGTATCACCTCTCGCCCTTACAACTGGAGAAAGTCCAATATGTCCTATATAAACCTGTCTCACCTCTCGCCCTTGATAACTAGAGAAAATCCCAATATGTCCTAGATAAACTTTAGACTATGTATCACTTCATCCTTGTTAGCTTGGGCCTGGGTGTCACGCCCAGAAATTCCCAAATAGAATTCCAAGCAGAATGTGCATTATAATCCCCGTCCAGGACCAGCCGGGGTACACAAACGACAATGTTGACATTCAGATCCACGTCTTACAAACATCATAAAAGTCTTACAAAAATGCAGCGGAAACAAAAGATAACTGGAGCTAAGCCTTGACTAAACTGCAGCGGGAACACCACTCCACAGGCATCCTCGACGGCACGGACGAAGCCTACTCCTCGGGGAAACCTTCATCTGACACAAACCCGTCCTCTGGGGTTGGGAAAAGTAGAGCAAGACTGAGTACTACCCACTGTACTCAGCAAGTCATACCGGAATAGGAGTATGATGCAGGGAATTAACAAAGAAGAGCTAGAGTGGTTCATTTGCATAAATACTGGCATTTAAAAACAGGAATTGAATGCGAAAACGGTTGTAATAATTAATTAGTATTAAACATCCACTGTCCAACGCTAACCCACGTTGCGACAGGCCCAACCGTCCACCTAAACTATCCAAATTCAAAAGATTACCCTAGGGTGAGACTAATCACGGTGAATCTGGTTGACCGCCCATAACCGCGGGCACGGCTATTCGAATAGTTTTACTCTGATCAGAGGTGTACAACTGTACCCACAAGACACAGCCCCACGACACGTTTCCGTGCGCCGACATGCCACCACGACATCCCGGAAAGAGGCTGTGACAGGACCATTCGCATAACCCCCTCTAACCAAGCACACCACACCTCAGGTTTCACCCCCACTCCTCGCAAGGCAGCGGGCAGTCCCCTCTCGTGCCTAGGTGAATCCGGAAGCCGCATAGACCGTCGCAGGGCCCATCCAAACTCCATCACGCCCACCCTTGCCTGGATGCGTCGGCTAGAGGAAAGCTACACTACAAGCCCAGCCGTTGCCCACGCTGGCTTGTGGTAAGTACGATAAATTCTTCCAGGGCATCCCGTGAACCGGTCCTTAACTGCCATGGGTGCGACCAGCAAAACCATGCACCCACAGCCCACCATGTGATTCATTTTATTTAACCAACACCAGAGCGGTGGTACTAATCCAACATTACCATTAGAACCAACAGTCTAAACATTAATATGATTTTCCCCATTGTGAACTAGTTGAACTAAGCATGGCTAAGCAATTACTAGTCCAAACTCTAATCATGTTATAACCCCAAGCTAACAAAGGAGCATGGTATCAAAATAGCATGGCTGTAACAATAGGTAACCATCCCATAGTAATATTGCAAAACAAATGCGGTATTTGAAAGAAAACATTAGGACATTTGCAATATAGGATCAATATGATCAAGTGACAAGCATGACTTGCCTTGCTCTGCTGCTGGAGGAACCTCGGCGACTATCTCGAAGTACACCGGAGCGTCGGAGAAATCGGAATCTAACGACATACAAAGCAAACATTGCAAACAGGCTATAAGACTACTGAAACAGGGAACAAAACCATTTTTAATGGATTCTACACATTTTTCTTGATTTACTAAGACTTGAATGGGATTAAACGGAGCTCGGATGAATTAGTTATGAATTTTAGAAGATTCACTGTGTTTATTACTATAACAAAAATCCTTAAATAATTTATTGCGCAATATTAACCAGGGCTGACGTCAGCACAGGCGGCTCGGCGCCGACATGCGGGGCCCACCGGTCAGCGGCACGGGGAGGAGAGAGGAGGCGTCGGCCCGCGGGCCCACCGGTCAGCGGCACGGGGAGGGCGGTCTACCGTGGACCGGGACCACGCGGGTGATCCACCGCCGATCCACGGGACCGACGGCCCGGATCGCCCTCGGCCGATCGGACGGACGGCGGCGGCGGCAGCCCCCGGGCTCGGATCGGCATCAAAGCCGATCGGCCGACCCGGGGCTAGCGGCGGCGGTGCGTGCGCGTCGCGTCGCCGGCGACGGCATCCGGCGGCGGAGGCGACGCAAAAGCGGCGGCAGCGGACGGCGGCAACGACCCAAAGCGACGGCGAGCGCGGGTGGCGGCGACGCACGGGGAAACGGGGAAGGAGAGGAGAGGAGATGCCTCACCGAGGGTGGCCGGCGCGGAGGAAGACGATGGCGAACGGCGACGGCAGGCCACGGGAGGGCGACGGCGACCGGCGGACGAGCTTCGGCGTGCCCTAAGGAAGGAGAAGAGAGGGATTAGAGAGAGGGAGATAGACCCCGGCGACCGGCATTCGAGGCCGAAAGCGGCGGTAGGGGTTAAACCCACCGGAGCGCGAGGAAACGGGTGTTCCGGCGGCGAACCTCGACGGGGAAGGGGCGGCCGAGGTAGATCTCGACCCCGCGAACCCGACGGCGACGACGGCGCGGTGCGGCGGCGATCCTAGCGGCGGCTAGCGGCGGCCGAAGTAGCAAAACGGCGGCGGCGGGTGGTTGCACGGCGCGGGAGCGATGGGGAGCTCGGGAGAGGTCGGCGCAATGGGGAAAAAGTGAGAGGGAGTGCCGGCGATGCTTAAATAGGGGGAGAGGGAACCGGACGTGGCCGGAAGAGGCAGGAATCGCCGGCCGACGTGGGGAGTGGGGAGGGAGAGAGAGGCGGGATTCGAAATTCGAATCCCGGCCATCTCGGGCGCGGGCGCGAGCGGGAGAGAGAGGGGAATGGACGCGGAGAGCGCGGCGCACGCGCGGACGTGGCCGACGTGGCCCGGAGAAGGCGGAGGCGTGGGCGTGACGGCCGTTACGGGCGCGGCGGCGCGAGCGGGAGAGGCGGGAGGTGGGAGACGGGTCCGACAGGTGGGCCCCACCTGTCGGCGACCCCGGGAGGGAGGGAGGCGGGCGGCTGGCTGGGCCTCGGCCTGCGGCCGGCCCAGTAAGGGGAGGGGGAGGAAAGGAAAAGAGAAATGGGCCGACGGCCCATTTGACAAAAAGGAGGAAAAAGAGAGGAAAAAGAAAAAGAAAAAGGAAAAAAGATTTTCCCTGGAATTAAAATATTGCTTGCTCAATTTTAATTGGTTAAAATTATTTCTAGAGCTCTGAAAATTCCACTAAAAATCCTGTTAATGAATTTCGACATGTAGAACTCAAGAAAAATTCCACATGTCAAATCCGATTATTATTTGCATTACTTTCTTAGGGTTTTCTCCTGATTTCACCTGCATTTTCTTGGGGTCATTTGTAAATTACAATTTTGGCTTGGGAGGAAAACTTCGGGGTGTGACAAACCTACCCCCCTTAAACGGAATCTCGGCCCCGAGATTCGGAGGAGCTGGTGAAGAGGTGCGGATGGGCGGCTTTCAACTCATCTTCCCTTTCCCAGGTTGCTTCCTCTTCCGAATGATGACTCCACTGAACTCGGCAAAACCGGGTAACCTTGTTTCTGGTTCTCCTTTCGCTGGTATCAAGTATACGAACCGGCTTCTCCACGTATGTTAGGTCCTCCTGGATATCAATGTGCTCCGAATCAGCCTGTTCTTCAGGTACCCTTAAGCACTTCTTTAGTTGGGACACGTGGAACACGTCATGGATGCCGATCATGTTGGATGGAAGTTCTAGCTGATAGGCAACTTCTCCCCTTCGTTCCAAAATTTTGTATGGTCCCACGAAGCGTGGTGCCAACTTGCCTTTCGTCTGAAAACGATGTACTCCCCGGAGCGGAGTGACACGAAGATACACGTAATCTCCTGCCTCAAAAGTGAGCTCCCTTCGACGGTTATCCGCATAGCTCTTCTGTCGAGACTGAGCAATCCTCAACCTTTCCCTGATGATTCTGACTTTCTCTTCTGCTTCCGCTAATACTTCTGTTCCGAACAGTTGACGTTCGCCTGTCTGATCCCAGAAGAGAGGTGTGCGGCACTTTCGGCCGTATAAAGCTTCAAACGGTGCCATCTGTAGACTGGCCTGGTAGCTGTTGTTGTACGAGAATTCCGCATATGGCAAGCTTTTGTCCCAAGCTCCACCAAAATCAAGAGCGCAAGCTCTCAACATATCCTCCAAGATTTGATTGACTCGCTCGGTCTGACCATCAGTTTGCGGGTGATAGGCCGTGCTGAAGTTTAAACGGGTCCCCAATTCTTCCTGCAGTTTCTGCCAAAACTTTGAGGTGAACTGACTACCTCGGTCGGATACTATCTTCCTGGGTACCCCATGCAAACACATGATCCTTGCGAGGTACAATTCTGCCAATCTCTTTCCCGTATAGGTGGTATGTACTGGTATAAAGTGAGCAACCTTGGTGAGTCGATCCACGACTACCCAGATTGAATCGTGACCCGATGATGTCCGGGGCAGTCCTGTTATAAAGTCCATTCCAATCTCCTCCCATTTCCATTCCGGGATTTGAAGAGGTTGGAGTAAACCTGCTGGTCTTTGGTGCTCTGCTTTCACTCGTTGGCAAACATCGCAGAGTGCGACGAATTCAGCTATTTCTCTCCTCATGCTGACCCACCAAAATTTTTCCTTGAGGTCTTGGTACATTTTGGTGCTGCCTGGGTGAATGGAGTACTGGGTCTGATGAGCCTCGGTGAGTATCAGATCCTTCAGTTCTTTGTCGTCAGGTACACACAATCTTTCTCCTATCCAGATGGTGCCATGCTCATCTTCGTGGAAATCCCGAGCCTTTCCGACTCTCATGTTCTTTTTCAGTTCTGCTATTTCAGAATCATTTACTTGAGCTGCTCTGACTTGATCCACGAGAGTGGGCCGTGCCTCCAGAGCGGCTACGAACCCGTGTTCAACAATTCCCATGTTGAGATGTTCAAACTCCTGCCGCAATTCCTCACACATGCCCTCGATGCATAGGGCAGTGCAGTAACTTTTCCGGCTTAAAGCGTCTGCCACCACATTGGCTTTACCCGGGTGGTAGTGAATACTCATGTCATAGTCTTTGATTAGTTCCAACCATCTTCGTTGTCGAAGGTTTAGATCCGGTTGGGTGAAGATGTATTTCAGACTCTTATGGTCCGTATATACTTCGCAGCGGTTGCCAATCAGATAGTGCCTCCAGATCTTCAAAGCATGAACCACTGCTGCCAATTCCAAGTCATGAGTTGGATAATTTCCTTCGTGTGGACGCAACTGCCGCGAGGCATATGCAACCACTCTACCCTCTTGCATTAGGACACATCCAAGTCCGTGACGGGATGCATCGCAATAGACTTGGAAGTCTTTCATCTGGTCGGGCAGGATCAAAACCGGTGCGGATACTAATTTCTTCTTGAGCTCCTCAAAGCTCTTATCGCACTCAGCTGTCCATTTAAACTTCTCATCTTTCTTAAGCAACTGAGTCATGGGTCGGGCGATTCTGGAGAAATTTTCGATGAATCGGCGGTAATAACCTGCCAGTCCTAGAAAACTTCGAATCTGCGACACGGTCTTAGGTGGGGTCCATTTGGTAACTGACTCCACGTTCGATGGATCAACTGCCACACCCTGAGCTGTAATGACATGGCCCAGAAATTTGACTTCCGTCAACCAGAAGTCACACTTGCTGAACTTGGCGTATAGCTGGTGCTCCTTCAACTTCTCGAGTACTAGACGGAGATGTTGTTCATGTTCTTCTTCGGACTTTGAGTAGATAAGTATGTCGTCGATGAACACCACAACAAACTTGTCCAGAAACTCCATGAACACTTTGTTCATCAGATTCATGAAGAATGCGGGTGCGTTGGTAAGTCCGAAGGACATAACCGTGCACTCATATAGCCCGTACCGAGTGGTGAAGGCCGTCTTCGGAATATCCTCTTCTCGAATTCTCAACTGGTGATAGCCTGATCGCAGGTCTATCTTAGAAAACACTTTAGCTCCTTTCAGTTGATCAAATAAATCGTCGATTCGCGGTAAAGGATATTTATTCTTGATTGTGACCTCGTTGAGTGCGCGATAATCAACGCACATCCTCTTCGTCTTATCCTTTTTCTCCACAAAAATGACCGGAGCGCCCCAAGGTGAAGTGCTTGGTCGTATGTACCCTTTCTGCAGCTGCTCATCAACTTGCTTCTTGACCTCTGCTAATTCGTTGGCCGCCATTCTGTACGGTCTCTTATAGATTGGAGCAGTTCCCGGTGCCAAGTCAATCCGGAATTCAATCTCTCTCTTGGGTGGCATGGTAGTGAGGTCTTCGGGGAACACTTCTGGATACTCGCAGACTATGGGTATATCTTCCAATTTCCTCAAGTTCTTCTCTACGGTGTCCACTGGAACTTCCATCTCGACCTGGTTCAAGGAGACCCCTTGCTTTGGCGGGGCTAGTGTTTTGTACACTACTGTTTCTCCCTTCTCGTTGGTCAAGGTGACTGTGCGATTCGCACAATCGATGACTCCCTTGAACTTAGTCAGCCAATCCATCCCAAGAATGACATCTAGGTCTTTGGATTCAAGAAGAATGAGGTTGGCTAGAAATGGTGATCTTTGGATTTCTATTAGCACTGAGGGGCTAAAACTGACTGAGGTTGAACTATTTCCCGGGGTATGAACCCTCATTGGTGTGCTAAGCTCTTCTTTCCTTAACCCATACCTCCCCACAAATTTCTTTGAAATGAAAGAATGCGTTGCACCAGAATCAAAAAGTACTGTTGCCGGGATTGAGTTAACAGGGAACGTACCCAGTACGACCTCCGGTGCTGTTTGTGCCTCCTCTGCAGACGCGTGGTTGACACGAGCCTGGATAAACCTTGGCCCGGCACGCCTGGGCTTCGGGCATTTGTCAGCGAAGTGGCCAAGCTCGCCACAGTTGAAGCAGGACCCTGGTTTTGCTCCAGTCTCCTTCTTGGCTTGCGCGGGCGGGCCTGACTGTGCCGGTGCCATTGGTGGGCGTGGAGCTGTACCGCGGTTGGGCTGACCTCCATGGTGGTTCTGGCTGCCACTAGAGCCCGGGTGGAAGTTGCTGGGGTTGAACGGGCGGTGCTGACGGACGATCATGGTGGTAGGTCCACCCTGCTGTCCGGGAGTGAAGCGCGGCCTCTGGTGACTTCCCTGAGGTGCCCTGAACTGAGCGGCCTTCCTCTTCCTGTCCATCTTGTTGCGTTGATCCTCCTGGCGGATTGCCTTGTCAACCAACCTCTCAAAGTCGGCGTAGTCCCCAGATATCAGTTGGTTGGTCAGCTCGTCATCCAGACCCGCCATGAACTTCTCCTGCTTCTCGGCGTCGGTGCGGACATCCTCTGGTGCATATCGCGCGAGGCGATTGAACTCGTGGAGGTACTCTGTCACAGTCCGGTTGCCCTGATGGAGCGCCCGGAATTCCCTCTTCTTTTGTGCCACGACCCCGTCTGGCACCTGTGCCTTCCTGAAGCTACGGCAGAACTCTGCCCATGTGACTTCAGTACCCGGTGGGCGGGTGGCCATGTGGTTGTCCCACCAAGCTGACGCGGGACCCTGAAGCTGGTGTGTGGCAAAAGCGACCTTCTCCTGATCATTGCACTGCAGGAGATTCAGCTTCTTCTCTATTGCATGGAGCCAGTCATTTGCCTCCATGGGGTTGGTGGTGCTGGAGAAGGTGGGTGGCCTGACGCGTAGAAACTCTGGCAACTTGGACTGAGGGGGAGGGGGACCAAACTGTTGATGCTGCTGTTCGGCGTGCTGCATCATCCTTTGGTGCATCTGCTGGTGCTGCTGCTGCATCTGCTGCATCATGGCTGCCATCATCTGAGTCTGATGTGCCATAACTTGGGCGAGGGTCGGATTCTCGGGAAGTGGTGGCGGACCATTGCCAGAATCACTGTTGGGGTGCACACCATCAGCGCGTTCTTCGCCGTTGCTGCCCTCGCCTGTCGTGCGGTTGCCAGTCCTGGTGTAGACCATCTGGAGGGAAAAGCAGACGGGGGAAAAGAAGAAAAACAGATGCTCAAGAACTAAGCTTTATTACAAAGGAATTAAAACTGCAATTGTTCTGATCTGAATTAAAACACTTAAAAAGCAAGCAAAAATCCTTATTAAGACAGCCATATCATAGGCACATGATATCGACCGTCAACTGACCCCAAACAAGCAACCTAAACACGCAAACTAACAACCAGAAGCTAGACAATCGATAAACTAATGGGAAAACGAGCCTAATGCTCGGAACGGCTCCTGCGGTCGGTGGAGTCGAAGGCGTCCTCCTGCTCGTCACCCGGTCCCTCTGAGCGACTCCTGGAGCCTGACAGATCAGTCTCGCCGCTGCCACTGGGAGTAGCGGACAACCAACCTCCGGTACCACTGGCTGGACCTCTGGCGGCTGATGCTGGAGCGAAGGAGAGAGTGAACGCGGGAGCTGGAACTGGAGCTGCAGGAACTGCAGGCGGAACTGGAGGTGCTGCGGGAGCTGCTGGTGGAGGTGGGTTCCTGGGCGCAAGCTGGATGCGCACAGGTGCAGTCGTCGTCTTGCGGGGCGTGGTGCGGATCCGGACTCCTCCTGGCGCTGGAAGACCCTTTAGCTGAGCGTTCTCCTTCTTCAGGCGCGCTATCTCGTCCTTCAGAGCGACGATCCTCATGAGCTTCCCATCGTTCAAAGCCTTGGTCACCTTGTGCAGGTCCGAGTGCATCCTGTCCAATCCCCTCATCACAGCACACATGTGACCAAAGGTGGTGTCGTTCTCGCCAGCTGTCGGACGGAAGGAGCTGACGCCATCACCATGGGCTCGACGGGGGTGGTAGCGGTACGCCGTGTCGTGGAAGATGTAGTCGTGGCGCTCCCGTAGTCTGGCCATCATCAAGTAGGCCGCCTCCTGACAGGCGTGATCTGCTGTGCCTCCAGATGCCTCGACCGCCATGTTAGCGAGGCAAGTCCCCACGTAGCCATGGACCTCCAAGCGGACACGGTGAGGAAGCTCGCCGCTGAGCGGCGGAATCGTCGTGTACTCCGGCGCGTTGGGGTAGCCCACCACCAGTGTCATACGTGCCAGCTCTGCCACAAAGTCGATCATGCCTTCTCCGCGGTGGTTGGGTGGGTGACCGGCCATCTAGAGAAGACAAAGGAGTAGGATCAATGCATGCTCAAATCCAAATTTAAATAAAGCAATAAAGACTCAAATAAGGGAAACGAACCAGAGCGAAATTTTTATGCATAGGTCATTTTGCATGAGAGCGAATAAATAAGACAGACTCACATAACGACAAAATAATGAGAAATTAGATACATATTAATAATAACAAACGAAGCATAAACACCTTGCAACCCATGTTATAAAGCTAGGACCTAATGCATTTCACCCATCAAACCCCAACTGACTGACGAATAAATCCCAATAATTTTACTAAAACCCTAGACTGACTCGTTTTGAAAAAACCCCGCTTAAACGAGCGACCAAGATTTTTCCCTTGAACCACAAGAACAGATCCCAATTTTCCCGGAACAAATCCAATTGCAAAGAACATATGCAATGAAAAGGATTCAGAGGGCTCTTAGGTTTTTCCATTTGGCTTGTCCTACGGTCAAGGTCGGCTCTGATACCAACTTGTCACGCCCAGAAATTCCCAAATAGAATTCCAAGCAGAATGTGCATTATAATCCCCATCCAGGACCAGCCGGGGTACACAAACGACAATGTTGACATTCAGATCCACGTCTTACAAACATCATAAAAGTCTTACAAAAATGCAGCGGAAACAAAAGATAACTGGAGCTAAGCCTTGACTAAACTGCAGCGGGAACACCACTCCACAGGCATCCTCGACGGCACGGACGAAGCCTACTCCTCGGGGAAACCTTCATCTGACACAAACCCGTCCTCTGGGGTTGGGAAAAGTAGAGCAAGACTGAGTACTACCCACTGTACTCAGCAAGTCATACCGGAATAGGAGTATGATGCAGGGAATTAACAAAGAAGAGCTAGAGTGGTTCATTTGCATAAATACTGGCATTTAAAAACAGGAATTGAATGCGAAAACGGTTGTAATAATTAATTAGTATTAAACATCCACTGTCCAACGCTAACCCACGTTGCGACAGGCCCAACCGTCCACCTAAACTATCCAAATTCAAAAGATTACCCTAGGGTGAGACTAATCACGGTGAATCTGGTTGACCGCCCATAACCGCGGGCACGGCTATTCGAATAGTTTTACTCTGATCAGAGGTGTACAACTGTACCCACAAGACACAGCCCCACGACACGTTTCCGTGCGCCGACATGCCACCACGACATCCCGGAAAGAGGCTGTGACAGGACCATTCGCATAACCCCCTCTAACCAAGCACATCACACCTCAGGTTTCACCCCCACTCCTCGCAAGGCAGCGGGCAGTCCCCTCTCGTGCCTAGGTGAATCCGGAAGCCGCATAGACCGTCGCAGGGCCCATCCAAACTCCATCACGCCCACCCTTGCCTGGATGCGTCGGCTAGAGGAAAGCTACACTA
Organism: Oryza sativa Japonica Group; assembly: GCF_034140825.1. Lineage (NCBI taxonomy): Eukaryota > Viridiplantae > Streptophyta > Magnoliopsida > Poales > Poaceae > Oryza > Oryza sativa. The sequence goes on from NC_089045.1 coordinate 24,540,299, forward strand.
CAAGCCCAGCCGTTGCCCACGCTGGCTTGTGGTAAGTACGATAAATTCTTCCAGGGCATCCCGCGAACCGGTCCTTAACTGCCATGGGTGCGACCAGCAAAACCATGCACCCACAGCCCACCATGTGATTCATTTTATTTAACCAACACCAGAGCGGTGGTACTAATCCAACATTACCATTAGAACCAACAGTCTAAACATTAATATGATTTTCCCCATTGTGAACTAGTTGAACTAAGCATGGCTAAGCAATTACTAGTCCAAACTCTAATCATGTTATAACCCCAAGCTAACAAAGGAGCATGGTATCAAAATAGCATGGCTGTAACAATAGGTAACCATCCCCATAGTAATATTGCAAAACAAATGCGGTATTTGAAAGAAAACATTAGGACATTTGCAATATAGGATCAATATGATCAAGTGACAAGCATGACTTGCCTTGCTCTGCTGCTGGAGGAACCTCGGCGACTATCTCGAAGTACACCGGAGCGTCGGAGAAATCGGAATCTAACGACATACAAAGCAAACATTGCAAACAGGCTATAAGACTACTGAAACAGGGAACAAAACCATTTTTAATGGATTCTACACATTTTTCTTGATTTACTGAGACTTGAATGGGATTAAACGGAGCTCGGATGAATTAGTTATGAATTTTAGAAGATTCACTGTGTTTATTACTATAACAAAAATCCTTAAATAATTTATTGCGCAATATTAACCAGGGCTGATGTCAGCACAGGCGGCTCGGCGCCGACATGCGGGGCCCACCGGTCAGCGGCACGGGGAGGAGAGAGGAGGCGTCGGCCCGCGGGCCCACCGGTCAGCGGCACGGGGAGGGCGGTCTACCGTGGACCGGGACCACGCGGGTGATCCACCGCCGATCCACGGGACTGACGGCCCGGATCGCCCTCGGCCGATCGGACGGACGGCGGCGGCGGCAGCCCCCGGGCTCGGATCGGCATCAAAGCCGATCGGCCGACCCGGGGCTAGCGGCGGCGGTGCGTGCGCGTCGCGTCGCCGGCGACGGCATCCGGCGGCGGAGGCGACGCAAAAGCGGCGGCGGCGGACGGCGGCAACGACCCAAAGCGACGGCGAGCGCGGGTGGCGGCGACGCACGGGGAAACGGGGAAGGAGAGGAGAGGAGATGCCTCACCGAGGGTGGCCGGCGCGGAGGAAGACGATGGCGAACGGCGACGGCAGGCCACGGGAGGGCGACGGCGACCGGCGGACGAGCTTCGGCGTGCCCTAAGGAAGGAGAAGAGAGGGATTAGAGAGAGGGAGATAGACCCCGGCGACCGGCATTCGAGGCCGAAAGAGGCGGTAGGGGTTAAACCCACCGGAGCGCGAGGAAACGGGTGTTCCGGCGGCGAACCTCGACGGGGAAGGGGCGGCCAAGGTAGATCTCGACCCCGCGAACCCGACGGCGACGACGGCGCGGTGCGGCGGCGATCCTAGCGGCGGCTAGCAGCGGCCGAAGTAGCAAAACGGCGGCGGCGGGTGGTTGCACGGCGCGGGAGCGATGGGGAGCTCGGGAGAGGTCGGCGCAATGGGGAAAAAGTGAGAGGGAGTGCCGGCGATGCTTAAATAGGGGGAGAGGGAACCGGACGTGGCCGGAAGAGGCGGGAATCGCCGGCCGACGTGGGGAGTGGGGAGGGAGAGAGAGGCGGGATTCGAAATTCGAATCCCGGCCATCTCGGGCGCGGGCGCGAGCGGGAGAGAGAGGGGAATGGGCGCGGAGAGCGCGGCGCACGCGCGGACGTGGCCGACGTGGCCCGGAGAAGGCGGAGGCGTGGGCGTGACGGCCGTTACGGGCGCGGCGGCGCGAGCGGGAGAGGCGGGAGGTGGGAGACGGGTCCGACAGGTGGGCCCCACCTGTCGGCGACCCCGGGAGGGAGGGAGGCGGGCGGCCGGCTGGGCCTCGGCCTGCGGCCGGCCCAGTAAGGGGAGGGGGAGGAAAGGAAAAGAGAAATGGGCCGACGGCCCATTTGACAAAAAGGAGGAAAAAGAGAGGAAAAAGAAAAAGAAAAAGGAAAAAGGATTTTCCCTGGAATTAAAATATTGCTTGCTCAATTTTAATTGGTTAAAATTATTTCTAGAGCTCTGAAAATTCCACTAAAAATCCTGTTAATGAATTTCGACATGTAGAACTCAAGAAAAATTCCACATGTCAAATCCGATTATTATTTGCATTACTTTCTTAGGGTTTTCTCCTGATTTCACCTGCATTTTCTTGGGGTCATTTGTAAATTACAATTTTGGCTTGGGAGGAAAACTTCGGGGTGTGACACTGGGTAACTTGAGTCTGGATCTGTTTCTACCCTCTTTTAAACCTCAAACCTATAACCGTTTCAATCTTCAGTTTCAGAATCTGAAATCTCTCCCCCAACATCGACACTAGCGGCATAATTCCAAAATCCCAGAAAGAAATTTAGTGAATCGTGCCCTACCACCGCCACATCGCGCTTCCCATTTCAAGCAAGCGCGTAGGTGAGTCTCCCAAACCTTCCATGATGCGCATCCTCCGCGAACCCAGGTGCCCCATGGCGAGGACATCTTCCCGACGAGTTTGAGGTTGAGTTCAGATAATGATGCAGATACGACAGGCGAGGAGGGTTAAGATTTGGGAATCGACGGATAGTGTGGTCACACCCTCTGGACATCTTCCACCGCGGTGGTAAAGGAAGATCATCCTCCATGCGTTCTTTGCTTTTTGTTCCGGTAGAAAGTGGGTTTAAAAATTTTAACCCAATATATCGCCTTATGTACTTCAAGGCTGGTTTCATGGATCTCCACTACAATAAGTGTCGTGCGAATTTTATGTGTAAGAATAAGGACACGAGGTATTAGTGCCACAAGTGCAAATGTTGGTTTGAAGGCAAAAACTTCGCACTAATCAATCAGATGTTTCAGTTATCAAATACGGTTTTTATGTAAGGAGATTGGTTTGTATGTAAGGAGATTGGATGATGGTATATCGATAAGATATTTCATTTTGACTTCGATGGGATATTCCATTTTGACATATTTTAGTTGGTGGTCATCAAATTTTAGGTGCAGCTTTTTCATTTGATATTAAATCTAGTAGTTGGAAGTTCCTATATCAGTTGATCAGAATTAATATTTACTACAAACCTAATGTATATGTGTTTTTTCTAAGTTTCCTAAATATTAATATTATGTTTATGACTATCAAACACTAAATATTATTGTTAAGGTAGCACAAATTTCTATGAGAAGTTTATTTAATAGATGTTTCTTTAATCTTATATTTTTTTAGATATAAAAAAATTGTAATGATAATTGCTGAAGTTGATGATCATGTTGCTAGTAGTGCATAAGGGTTTAGTCGTGAATATGTGTAGGGCTACAAAAGAAAATACGATAGGCTAATAGTAGAATATGCTGTTCAAAATGCAATTGACCAACTTAAATACTGCTCCTTTCATATTATAAGTTTTTAATTTTTTTAAAGAAGTTTGACAAAGTTTATAGAAAAATATACCAATATTTATAGGATCAAATTAGTTTCATTACATCTAACATTGAACATATTTGATTAGTTTCTTTATTTTGTGTTAAAAATATTGCTATAATTTTTATAAGATGTTGATAAACAAACGCATCTGCCGAAGGGCAAGCTTCACTCAATATGTGCGATATAAAGTGATAAAATGTATTGATTTTTATAAAAATTTGATCACCTATTACATGCTCCTGACGTCTATTTATAGGTTTACAGCCCTGGGTTTGTAACCCTAGGGTTTTGGTGTACAAGTGAGTTTACACAAACGCCCTTATGACATGAACATTTATAGGGGTAATAACAAACCTTTGGCTCAGCTACCCGGTCTATGGGCTTGTCCCTTCATGGGTTGTTTGCGGGCCTTCTTGATTAACAGGGCGTTGGCTGTCGTATTGGCTTCGCTGCTTGGTCAGAGCGATCCTTTGGCAATTTCTCCGCTACTCAGTGATCAGCTTTGCCGCTTACTGGGACTTCGCCTCTTGGTTGTCTTGCACCTCGTTTCGCGGCTTGGCATTTATGTGTTTCGGCTGGCTCGGTCGAAGGCCCTCATGACATGCCTCTAACATAAACTTAATCAAATGTAAAAAAGTTTGACTTAGAAAAAGTTAAAGCGATTTATAATATGAAACGTAGGTAGTAATCAGAATTTGACCTGAAAATCCCTATCTCTACTATTATAAAAATTGAAGATGTTTCTGCCGAAATTTTGGTATGTCATCCATTTTTGAGTTAGTTGTACATCACCCGTATCCAATTCGACATGAGTCAACGTGAGTCCATAATAACTATTATATATCCCCTTCCGGCTAGGGCTGTCAACAAGCCAAGCTCGAGCGAGCTCGTCTGCCGAAGCTCGAGCTCGACACAAGCTCGAGCCGAGATCGAGCCGAGCCTATTGCACCTTTGAGCTTTTAGGCAAGCTCGGTTCGAGCTCGTTCGAGCTCGAGCTCGGCAATAAGTAGTATAATATATATTTTAATGACAATCTCTTGATAAGTATAATTATTTTCTAGTTAATCACACTAATAAAAGAGTAGAAAATGATTAAAATAAATATATTGTGCTAACACATGCTAATTTATTGTGTGAATAGATACTAATATATATATATATATATATATATATATATATATATATATATATATATATATATATATATATATATATATATCTATTAGTTTATTATATTAATAAGGTGAACATGCATATAAACTATACACAGTCAAGCTCGGTAGAAGCTTGAGCTCGGCTCGGTAAAGCTCGCGAGCTTTTGCTTAGGCTCGGGTTCGGCTGGTTTGGAGCTCGAGCCTAGGACGAGCCAAGCTCAAGCTGCTCGCGAGCCTCGAACTTTTTTGACAGCCCTACTGCCAGCCCAACTCCTCCCTCTCCTAGCCCAACCCAGCTGGCCCACACCATCCCACACCCCATCCCGCAACCCTCCCCTGATCTGATTATCTCTCTCTCTCTCTCTCTGATTTTTCTCCTTTTCTTTTCTCCAATAATTCTAATCCTCCCCCTCTCCCTCTCCTTACAATCTTCTCTTTTCTCCTACTATTCTCTTTTTCATTTTTTTTTCTCTTCCAGATTTCTCTCTACATAAATATTTTTATTTTAAAATTATCATTATTTAAGGTGTGTATGTGACAAGTTGTTACTTTGTTCATCTATATAAAAAAAAACATTCACTAATTGAATAATCAAAATTTTAGTTTCAATCTTTGGTCAATAAGGTATAAGCAAAATATCAATGCGTCAAATTATGGAATAGCCACCCGGTTGATTTGTGAGGCTACGGAGAAATATACATAAAAGATTTTTCGTGTGATGATGCATGAAACGAGCGCAATCAGGTTCAATGCTATATATGATTTTTGACTTTGTTTTGCATTGTTTTGTTTGTCTTATTTCACTGTCATTTAAATTGGCTGAGTTTTTATTAATCGTAAAAATTATCTTTCCCCTATTGCAACACACATGTATTTTTGCTAGTCTCTACCTTAATAAAAATTGAAGATGTTTTTGCCGATATTTTGGTATGTCATACGTGTTTGAGTTAGTTTTTAAGTTTGTTTGCTTTTGGAAATACAAATCTGTATTTGAGTTGGATTATTTTAAGCTTGTTTGTTTTTGGAAATATAAAAGGAGTCGTATAAGAAATCTCTTTAAAGAAAACTCATGCTAACTTGAGATGAAATATGGACTTCTAATTGTAGCTCATGATTTTCTAAAAAAATATTTAAGCGAATTTCCACGGTGAATTTTATCCTCTAAACCATATAACAATAATAATATTAAAATAGCATTTACCCGTTATAATGCACGGATATTTTTTCTAGTTAAACATAAATTCAAAAGACCGAATTGGCCTAGTGATGCGCTGCAACCATCGTTCCACAAGTGAAAGAAGAAACCACTTGATGCTTCCTAAGATTATCCGCCGCCACCGTCGTCGTCGGGGAGCCCTTCCATCTGACCTCTCTTCATCTCCCATCTGCCAATGTCTTGCCGGCAATATTCTTTCTCATCTAGACGGCAGTCGTCGACGAGGTAGGCGCATCTGGGCTTCAACGCTGCCAGGAATTGCTCGGCCCGGAAGCACGCCGAGAATTCGTGGCCGAGGAAGACCAACTCGCCGCCGACGCCTCCACGAGCTTCTTCTCGTCGCCGAGCACCGTCGACCCTGAAGATCGGCAGATGTTTGGTGCAGAAAGGCGGGTCCCCGTTATCGCCGTCGCCGGCGAACCTCCAGACGATGTTGTTGTGTTGCCCTTTGGAAATCCACTTAAAAAAATAAACAGGAGAGATACAAACAATTTTACATACTCTTTTATTATCCTAGTAGCAAAATGTTTATGTGTTGCAACAGGAGAAAAAGAGTGAACATGTTATAGTAAAAATCATGAAACATCGTGTCTTATATTTACTTTTGTCAACATAACGGGCCTGTTCACTTTACTGCCAAAAAAAACCTTATCAAAGTTTGGCAACTATGCCAAAATTTTGGCAACTAGTGGTAGCTTGCCAAATTTTGGCAGGAATTCTTATATAGTTACTAAAATTTGGCAACAAACTAAATGTAGCAACTTTTTTGTCAACTTTATCAAAATTTGGTAAGGTTGAAAATGGCACCAAAGTGAACAGGCCCAACATGTCCAGCAAATCGTACTTGATTTATTTTACTTTCATCGGTTAATCCTCCTTGAGTAGCTATTCTCATGAGCACCAGAAACAGAACGTAATCAGAATTGAGAAACGCCCAGGAGTCTTCCGGCTAGCTCACAAGGTGGTGGGCTAGACAACCTGGGTTCGAATCCTCACCCCTTCTAATTATTTGATATTAGGTCATTCCCTTATATTTGCTTCTTTTTTTAAACATAACGTAATTAAATATAAAATTGTACTTATATTGAAACGGAGAAACGTAGTATTATTGCGCAATAAGCTGGCACTGTTATGGCCTCCAACAGTACGTAGCATCGTGGCATCTTACAGCACGGTATCATCTGGAGACATTGAATTTGAACGTCGATCAGGGCAAGAGAGACGTGCCGAGTCCGACTCGGAAAATGTGCGCCGTGTTCAGGCCCGTCCGAACCTAATCCAGCACGTACGGGTCTAACACAGCACAAAACATCTTTTTAATCATTCCAGTGTCTCTCAGGAAAATTATCGCGTTCATAGAAGCGTTTTAATTTGCTCTGTCGACCGACGATCGCCGGCGGCGGCGCCGTCAGATCAGCCATGGAGCCGACCGGCGCCGGCGCCGGCGTGATCCAGTGCTGGGAGACGCTTCCCGAGGATCTCCTCGTCACCGTCTTTTGCCAGCTGGAGATACCCGACCTCCTCCGCTCCGGCGCCGTGTGCGCGTCCTGGCACGCCGCGTACCGCACCTTCCGCCGCCTCCGCCTCCCGTCGCCGAAGCAGCCGCCGTGCCTACTCTACTCCTGCGACGCCTACGGCCCCGACGCCGCCGGACTCTACTGCCCATCCACCGGCGCCACATACCGCATCCCCGTGTCGTGCGGCGGCGGCGGCGGTGGCTTCCGTAACCTGACGCTGATCGGCTCGGCGGACGGGTGGGTCGTCGCCGCCGACGAGATCGGCAACCTACGCCTCCTGAACCCGCTCACCGGCGCCCACGCCGAGCTCCCGCCGCTGTCCACGATGCACCACGTCGAGGCCGCCGCCGACGAGGAGGACGAAGGCGGCGGCCTCGCGTACGACATCGTTGATCGCCTGTACAACCGGCCCAGCCTGGTGCGCGTCCCGGCGCGCGAGGTGCGGGATTGCATGTACTTCAGGGCGGTGCTCTCCTGCGGCCCTCACGCCGCCGCCGGCGGCGGCGACGCGGCGGCGTGCGTCGTGCTGCTCCTGCACATGCCCAGGTGCGAGCTCTCCTACGCTAGGCCCGGCGACGAGCGGTGGACGTGGATCTCGCCTGGCGCCGGCACCGGCCTCCGGTGGCGTAACCTGTACTGCGACGCCGCCTACTGCAAGGACGATGGCCTCTTCTACGTCGTGCGGGATGACGACTCCGTCCACGCCCTGGACCTCACCGGGCCATCGCCGGTGGCGAGGAAGGTGTTCGACGAGCGGACATGGAGCACGAGCTTACCATCCAGGTACCTCGAAGATGTCCACCTGCCATGCGCCCAACCTTGCAGATACCTCGTCAACACGCCGTCGGGCGAGCTCTTGCACGTCTGGAGGTTCAGGCAATGGGTCAGTTCCTACGATTCGTCATCTGATGATCAAGACGACTCCTCCAACGATTCGTCATCCGAGGATCAAGACGACGACTCCTACGATTCGTCATCTGAGGATCAAGACGACTCGTCCTCGAGAGACCTGTATGAAGATCTCATCACCAGGGACATACAGCTCTACAGGACTGACTTCCATGGAAAGAAGCTCGATGCGATGGACAGTCTAGACAATCATGCTCTGTTCCTCGGTTACAATACCTCCTTGTGCCTTCCAACGGAGGATTTCCCTGGATTGAAGCCCAATCATGCTTACATCACGGATGATTCGCTCGAGTTTGTCAACTATTTTAAACGAAATAAAAAAGAAATTGGCATGTGGAACATCGAAAGCCAGATCTTGGAGGGATTTGGTGGGGCGTCATCTCTTGAAGAACCTTGGTTAAATTGGCCTGCGCCTATTTGGATAATACCCTCCCTTTTGTAGACGAAATTATATTGTAACAACACTGAGGCGATAGTGTTGCGTTGCCCTTTGGAAATCCACTTAAAAAAATAAACAGGAGAGATACAAACAATTTTACATACTCTTTTATATTATACTAGTAGCAATATGTTTGTGTGTTGCAACAGGAGAAAAAAGAGTGAACATGTTATAGTAAAAATCATAAAACATCGTGCCTTATATTTACTTTTGTCAACATAACATGTCCAGCAAATCGTAATTAATTTGTTTTACTTTAATCGGTTAATCCTCTTTGAGTAGCTATTCTCATGAGCAGCAGAAACAGAAAGTAATCAGAAACAGAACGTAATTAAATATAAAATTGCACTTAAGCTGGCACGGTTATGACCTCCAACATATTTATCTATCTTGTCTTGTCAGCTGCAGGATTAAACTGACTAGCACACCCACATTTTATTAAGATTTGGACCTGCATTGGAGCTAAGCATATCTCCTAAGCCATTATGTTCATCGACTTAGTTCGCACCAACAAAGTTCTGGCACCATCAGTCGAGCGCGGATTTTTCATCAACACAAATTTGGCACGAACAGTGGGGCACGGATTTTATACCTATATGTTTGAAGAAGTCGACGCCAATATCCTGGTCGCAATGGAGAATTTGACGGAGGAACAGAGGCAACAGATTGATCAATCAGTGACTAATTTTCAAAAGTGTTATGTTCAATGTTTCTTCATGACGTAACAAGGACTGATTCAGAAGACACAATTTCCCAAGTCGATGATTGAAACACTTCAAAATACAGTTGATGAAGCAGTTCGTCGTGCTTTGCTTGATCAATCTGGAGTTTTGGTGGATACATTGTGAAATTTGATCAAAGGAACAGTTGATGAGTTAGTTGCTCAAAGACGCCAGCTCGGGGGGCAGATTGAAGAACAACAACAATATCGGCTTGGGGGACAAGCACATCAGTATCAGTAAGATGAATCATATCAACAATATCAGCTAGAAGAAACTCAAAAACATCATTATGGAGAAGATTGGGCATTTGGGCCGATAGAATTGCAAAGATGATAGATGAGCAGTTTGGAATCAAACTCAAGGACCAAACTTCTGTGTATCGGCTGCCATATCCTGAGTGGTTTGATAGGGTTCCATTGCCACACCGATACAAGGTTCCAGACTTCTCCAAGTTTCCAGGGCAAGATGATATATCTATAATGGAACACTTCAGCCGATTGTTAGTGCAATGTGGGGAAACATCTGCTAATGAAGCTCTGAGAGTTAGATTTTTTTCACTGTCTTTGACTGGATCGTCTTTCACATGGTTTTCATCACTACCGTCGAATTCTATCAGAGGATGTGCTGATCTTGTGAAGCAATTTCATGTCTACTTCTTTGTTGGAATCGATGAGTTGAAACTTTTACAATCATAGATCTTGCTGAGCTTTACGGAGCTTCAATACAATTTTCATATGGAGTTTGTCATGATCTGTGGTGCTCTCATTTTTTTAGGTAGACCTCTTTGAAAGATCTGGTCGCCAAAAGTCAAATTTTACAGGTTTTTCCTCATGAAAAATTCCTGTAAAAAAATCACCCCATTTCAAAGGGTAGTTTTCCTAATAAATCGTCTGCGAGAATAGACAAATTTTCATAGGCAGATTTGCCCAACCGTAAAAATAGGTTTTCAAATACGGTCTTTAACCCTTCACAGCCTCCCAACCATTTATACAAGCTCTGTTTCTTTTGGGCCGCCTGTGAAAATAAATGCACAGCGTCCAAAAATGATTTTGTTTTTTTTCTTTTTTACAAGTAGTGCATTTCTTCACCTCATGATACTTATCAAAGCATCATCCATGTATACTTATCAAAGCATACTTATCAATGTATGATAGATGTATCTCAAATGGACACGTGCTTTGTACTCGTTTTTTTCATCCTTCCAAAAATGGGAGAGATATTGCACAACAAAGCTTCCAGTGTTATTACCTCCAACACAAGAAAAATCTCATGTAGAGACATTTTCTAGAGGCGTTTTGCAAATTGCTTCTAAGATTAGGAGTTTAATAGTGTAGAGATACTTTATAGATACACTTTAAAAATTACGAAAACTTTTACTCTAAAGACATTTTCAGCTCATTAGATTTTATCTTGTAGAGCCATTCTTTCGACACTTTAAAATGTGTTGATATGTAAAGTCATTTTCTTGAGATATTTTAAACTATGTAGAGACACTTGTTAGAATAATAATATGTACTACAGGATTAAATATAAGTAACTAAATGTACAAACAGACGAGTAATGACATGGAGGTTAGTGCACTTAAGATATTTTATTCTCCTTTTTTAGACTGGTTTCATATGTTTGTGGTATAAATTAATGTATACAAAATTGCCTTTACCATGTTATAGATACTTTATAAAATATGAGACAATTCACTATGATACACTTATTAGATATTTTCAAAACGCCTCTACAGTATTATAAAGAAATTTGAAAAATGTCTCTATAGTACTTTAAAAAAATATCTCTACTATAAACATTTTTCTTGCATCTTACACGGTATCATCTGGAGATAAGATAATGAACGTCGTCAGAACAAAACGTTACATGGTGGCATATCGTATATATGGTTCGGTCTCTCGTAAAAAGGGCAAGAGACGTGACGAGTCCGACACCGAAAACGTGCACCGGCCGTGTTCAGGTCCGTCTCCGAACCTAAACCTGCACAGGGTTAACACAGCACAAAACATCTATCATTCCAATCTCGCAGGGGAAAGAATAATCCTCTATTCGATCCGGAAAGGTTTCTGCTCTGTCGATCGATCGAATCGCCGGCGGCGCCGTCAGTCATGGAGCCGACCGGCACCGGCGCCGCCGTGGTCGCCGATTGGACGAGGCTGCCGGAGGATATACTGGTCACCGTCTTTTGCCAGCTTGAGATACCCAGCCTCCTCCTCTCCGGCGCCGTGTGCGCGTCTTGGCACGCCGCGTACCGCACCTTCCGCCGCCTCCGCCTCCCGTCGCCGAAGCAGCCGCCGTGCCTCCTTTACTCCTGCGACGCCTATGGTCCCGACGCCGCCGGACTCTACTGCCCTTCCACCGGCGCCAAGTACCGCATCCCCGTGTCGTGCGGCGGCGGTGGCGGCTTTCGCAACCTGACGCTGATCGGCTCGGCGGACGGGTGGGTCGTCGCCGCCGACGAGATCGGCAACCTGCGCCTCCTGAACCCCCTCACCGGCGCCCAGGCCGAGCTCCCGCCGGTGTCCACGATGCACCACGTCGAGACCGCCTTCGACGAGGACGAAGGCGGCCTCGTGTACGACATCGATGAGGATCCATCCGAACACCCCCCCCCCCCCCCCGTGCGCATCCCGGCGCGCGAGGCGCAGAACTGCATGTACGACAGGGCGGTGCTCTCCTTCGGCCCTCGTACTCGCGCCGGCGACGCCGCGGCGGCGTGCGTCGTGCTGCTCCTGCACAAGCCCATGTGCGAGCTCTCGTACGCCAGGCCCGGTGACGAGCGGTGGACGTGGGTCTCGCCGGGCGCCGGCACCGGCCTGCAGTGGCGCAACTGGTACTGCGACGCCGCCTACAACAAGGACGATGGCCTACGTCGTGCGGCGAGACGACTCCGTCCATGCCCTGGACCTCACCGGCCATCGCCGGTGGCGAGGAAGGTGTTCCATGAGCGAGAATGGAGCGAGAGCCTAGCTTCTAGATTCCTCGAGAATGTCCATGGGCTATGTGGCATCCCTTTTAGGTACCTTGTCCACACGCCGTCCGGCGAGCTCTTGCACGTCTGGAGATTTAGGGATAGCGTCAGTTCCTACGATTTGTCGTTAGATGATCAAGACGACAACGATGACGATGACGATGACGACTCCGGTGACTCGCTTCAAGAGGAATCCTCACCGGAGGATGAGGACGACGACTCATGTGACCCACCTGATGAGGAGCTCGTCACCGAGGACATACAGCTCTACATGACTGACTTCCATGGACAGAAGCTCGAGGCGATGGACAGCTTGGATGATCATGCGATGGACAGCTTGGATGATCATGCTATGTTCATCGGTTACAATGCTCCCTTGTGCCTTCCAACCAAGGATTTCCCTGGATTAAGCCCAAATTGCGTCTACATCACGGATGATTCACTCGAGTATATCAACTATTCTAGAAGAAACAACAAGCGAGACATTGGTGTGTGGAGCATCGAGGATCAGAAATTGCAAAGCCTTGGAGGAGCATCACCTATTAAAGATCCTTGGTTAAATTGGCCCGCTCCAATCTGGATAACACCCTCCCTTTTATAGGGGAAATGAATATATGTTCCTGAGACATGATTATTAAATCTTACTAGTTAATTGTTTTGACACTGGTGTGCTACCCTAGATTTGTGGCATCATAAACTATTGCTGTTATTGTAACAGGGTGTCCTCACCTTTTCATTAGTTGATAACATTTTTCATCATTGAATAACAAGCATGGATTTTTCCATTAAAGCCGTACACGACTCTCTGATAGGTCCAACCATATTTTTATTTTTGAATTGGTTCTTTTGTTCAGGTTGTAACGGGACAACAAATACTTAACATATATACCTCGGGTACAGCCAAACCACGCTCGTCAAGTCTGTGCTCTCAGCGCAGCCAATTTTCCTCCTGACTGCCTTGGGCTGGCACGGGTGATATCACCGGGGGAGAAATGTAAAGTCAATTGGACAAAGGCGTGCCTGCCAACCAGCCAGGGGGTTTAGGAGTCCTAAATTTGGGACAAGTTCACAAGGGCCTTGAGATTGCGATGGTTATGGCATGAATGGAAGGACTCGATCAAGCCGTGGGTGGGACTGGACGCCATGTGATGGATTAGATAAGGACCTTTTTGCTACCTCGACAAAGATAACCGTCGAAGATGGGAATACAACACGCTTCTGGGACTCTGCATGGATTGGTGGGCAAAGACCAAAAGATCCCTCATGCCACTTGTCTATGGGATCTCCAAAAATAGAAGAAAATCCATGCGCCAAGGGAAAGAGGGCGACGCCTGGGTGCATGACCTGACCCTTGATGTGGCCTCACCTATCACAATCAACCTCGCCGAGCAACTGGTCCGTTTGTGGGAAGCAGTTCGGAATGTGCAACTAGACAGCGAAGAACCGGACCAGATTGCCTGGAAATTCACAAGTAATGGGCACTACACAGCTTCCTCGGCCTATCATGCACAATATTTAGAGGCGCCAAACTCAAGTCTAAACTCCCTGATCTGGAAAGTCTTGGTGCTGGGGAAATGCAAATTTCATGCCTAGCTTATTATCGAAAATAGAGTCTGGACATCTGACCGGCTTGCGACAAGAGGTTGGCAAAATAATGGGCATTGCCCTCTCTGCCGTTCTGAAGCGGAGATGGGGCTGCACCTTGTCGCCAAGTGCAGATACACAAAGAGAATTTGGCACCTTGTAGCTACTTGGACGGGTTATTAATAATTGGAGCCGACTAAGTGGGAGGACGCCCGGTCAGTCCACCAATGGTGGGAGAGCTTGGCAAATACACCCGACGTCCCAAAAAAGGGCCTTCGATCCCTCATCCTGCTAGTCGTTTGGGAAATCTAGAAGGAGAGGAACCGGCGGATCTTCGACCACAAAGAGGCGGCAACAGGCTTTCTCCTAACACGAATCAAGGAGGAGGCCAGTCTATGGGCTCTAGCGGGGGCTAAAAGATTGTGTGAACTCGTACCGCACATTGTATAGTGTATAGCTCAAAGTTTCTTTTCTTTACCCTTAGGGGTTGTATTTTCCCCTGCTCTATTCAATGAAAAAGCACTACTGTGTTGTTTTCCGTTCAAAAAAAAAATACCTCATGTACCATGAGATACTGAAATTTGTATTAGATATAAACAGTGTCGAGCAAATTTGCCGTTCCGCTATCAGATGGGTATTATGCAATTATATCAGCATCCCAGTTTCTTATGTTTTTCAACATATTATATGAACTGAACATTTTTTATTGGAATAGTTCCCTTGCTTCCCTTGGGACAATGCCATTATAGGTATAATATAATTAAATTTTGTCCCTCAAGTTATTTTGTCAATTTTATTTGTCTCATAACCCTGAAGCTTTCATAATTTCTGTCATAACAGTATTACACCATTCTTGACCAATTACCTGCGTTTTCTTCTTAGTTATTATTTTCACCTATGCACAGACCACCATATATTACACATATGAAGAATTTTCACCTATGCAGTACCACCGTATATTACACATATGATCAATGTCTGACGTACTATGTAACATTATCAGGTATTTCGTGCTGAGCAGCAAGATAGATGCTTTGTTCGAGAAGAGAAGTGGCTCGTATATGAGAAACACTCGACTCAGTCATGGCAAGTTGCCAAGTTTGACTAGCATTTTCCCTGCATTTTTTAGGGGGCTTTTTGCCAGATTAGCCCTTTTCATGATGAGACTTTTTTTCATGCAAGAATTTGATTCATGGGAGAAAGTGCTTGAAGAATACTCCCTCCGTCCCAAAAAAACAAACCCTGGTTTCCGTCCAACGTTTGACCGTCCGTCTTATTTAAAAAAATTATGAAAAAATTAAAAAGACAATTCACGCATAAAATATTAATCATATTTTATCATCTAACAACAATGAAAATACAAATTATAAAAAAATTTCATATAAGACGGACAGTCAAAGTTGGACACGGAAACCCAGAGTTTTGCCTTTTTTTGGGACGGAGGGAGTACAGTCATTCCAGTTTCTGTCCTTGATAATCTTCTTTCTTTGGAGTCTTTTACCCCTATGCCATTAAAAAAGTTGGAGGTTACGTGTATGCCACAAAAAAGTTTTGAGTCACCTGTATGCCATGACACAAACTTTCGTTTACCTGTGAGCCACTTTGGATGGAATCAGCACTAACGGAGACTAACAGAGGTTTGAAAGGTCTATTTTGCCCCTTGCTCTATTTCAGCCACGCTGGCGGCGGTGTGCGGCGCCGGGGGCGAGGCGAGGCGGCTTGCTGCGCCGGCCTGGGCACGCCGGCCTGGGGGCGCCGGCCTGGGGGCGCCGCCGGATCTGGCGAGGCGACGCGAGACGAGGCGAGGCGGCGGCGGCGGCATGCCGGCGAGGCGGCGGTGGAGCGCCGGCGACGGCGACGACTGGCGGCGGCGTGCCGCGCCGGGGGCGAGGTGAGGCGGCTTGCCGCGCCGGCCTGGGCACGTCGGCCAGGGCGCGCTGCCGGATCTGGCGAGGCGAAGCAGCGGCGGCGGCATGCTGGCGAGGCGAGGCGGCGGTGGCGCGCCGGCGACGGCGACGACCGGCCGCGCCGGCCTGGGCGCGCCGCCGGATCTGGCGAGCGAGGCGGCGGCGGCGGCGGCTAGGCTAGGCTAGGGTTCGAGTGGAGGCGCACGGGAGAGGAGGAGTAGAGATGAAAATGCTTCAGGGGCAATTTAGTCATTTTCATACGTGGGTCCCACATGTCATAGCGCATTCTCTAACAGAAGGTGGATGGAATGGCACACGGGTAAACGAAATTTTGTGTCATGGCATACAGGTGACTCAAAACTTTTTTATGGCACACGCGTAACCTCCAACTTTTTTAATGGCATAGGGGTAAAAGACTCTCTTCTTTGAGTGTATCGACCCAGTTTCAGAGGCAGGCACAACAGCCACAGTCTAGTCCACTGCTGGAGCTAAAACTTTACAGTTCTGAACATTTTGATGATGTAAAGCAGAATTTTCTGTCATATACTATCGACATCAGGGGGACTATTTGATAGCTTCCGTTTCTATATATCTTCAGCTTTACAGTTGTACTACCAGATATCATACAACAACAGGGTAGTAAAGTATTCCAGTTATGCATTGTTTTTAGGATGATATACCACATATCTTAAGTAATTACTTCGAAACTACTTTTCTTGCATGTGCGAGTACGCATCGTAAGAAGGGTACCGCTCAGTTTTGTATCCAGATCGATCTTACTTTGTTATGTGTTCTTTCAGTCGAGTACTCGAGTGAAGTATCCAGTATCCACCCAAGTTTCCAAATTTTCAGGATTTAGAAGATATATCAGTTTCCAAAATTTTGATATTCAATAGGTAGATTGTTGAAAAAATATCATTGCAAAGATACGTGAATTGCAAAATACCATTATATATAAAAACGACATGTAGGTTCCGGACCTATATGTCAATGACGTATACGATATACAATGGCATTTTCCAACTTTACGATTTTTTGCGATGATGCGAAACAAATTGGCCCCTCATGTTTCTTTTTCTAAAGTGGATATCCAAATCACAGCACAACATTACTGCCATGGTATTTTTGCAATATCACTTCATCTATAAAAGGGAGGGTATTTCCAAATAGGCGCATGCCAATTCAAGTATTGGCGAGCCATAAGGGCTTTGCAACAATATATGCCGCACAAGTCGAGAGAGAGAGAGAACCCCTGAACTACTTAAGCTGTATAAATGGCTCTCAAACAATGTAAAAATGTTCGAATAACATAGAGGTCTCGACATGGTTCGAATAACATGGTTATTGATGTGGCCAGAATATAAACAACACTGGAAAAAAAAACTATTCATGAAAAAAACAAAGTACATAAATGATGATGTATGATCATGAATTTCATTACGTTTTAATAGAATAGATAGTAGATTTACATTCACAATTGATCAGTTATCACCTCCATTTGGTGAAACGTTGTTACTGGTAAGTGAAGATCTGATGGAAAAGTTGGCAGCAATGAGACATTTTGTCAATCTTATCTTTGTATCATAACATCAGAAAGCCACAGTAACTTTTACAATGTTTTACCTAAACATATTGGACGCAGTTACAACTTACAACACCATACATAAAAAAAAGAGGAACATGAAGCCTTCAAGGAAAGTAACTTAAGATGTCACTTAAACAGGAGTACAAACAAAAGTATTATTCAAACAAGAGCACCTAACTATAGTAGAGAAAGAATTTGTCCCAACAGGACAAATTACTACAGGTTGAATTTATCCAAATTGAAGCTCTTGAGCTCTAGCCCACTAGTCGATCGAGGGCATATCAAATGTATCCAAATAGGAGCTCCCACTGTTACTCAACTCTCTCTCATTAATAAATGGAGGGAGTAATCCAAATTGGAGGTGGCCAGTTAAGCCAAGGAAGGACATAAGGTGGATCACCAAAGCTTTCAAGAGTCTCACTCTTGAAGTTCCAAATGCCCAGCTCCCGCCAAGTATGTTTATTTACACATATTTCTTCGTAAGCATCATCCGCAAGATACGCACAACCTGCCTTCAAGTTTGGAAAATCCTTAGCTGAAAGGCAAACACTGGAATTGAAACCCATGAAAAGAACATAATCTTCCAGTGAATCCATCTTGACAAGTTTCCGACCATCGATATCGACCTTGAACAGCAGTATTTCATCCGTGTACAGCTCCTGACATGGATCATAAACATCATCACAATCCTCCGGAGGGAAGCGTACGGGCGTATCAACCCAACGCGGATCCCTACACCTCCAGACCTGCACCATATCGCCGCGGGGCGTCACGGCGATCGATTTGTTAGGATTATCCCAGAGCGCGATTTCTTTGAAAATCAGGCTTGCGACCGGAGAAGAAGGTCCATTCAGATTTAGCGTATGGATCGAGCCCAGACAGTTTAACAGGTAGAACAACCTGTCATTCTTGTTGTAGAATGCATATCTGTAGCCCGTTTCCGGGAGATTCTCGATGCCGGTGAGCCGTGTCCAGCTCCGGTCGCCGACGCGGGCGAAGGAGAGCTCCCCGTCCGGCCTGTGCAGGAGGAGGACGATGCACTCGCTTCCGGCGGATGGGCTGCAGGAGAGGGTGACCCGGTAGTACAAGAAAAGGCGTAATCTCTGTGGATGATACGGCACGGGTAGCCACTGAGGATCATGGCGGCGCATCCAATTGTCCTGATTGCTGTACATGAGGCGGCCTCGATCATCGGTGAAGCTCTCGACGTGGTAGAGCTCCGTGACGGGCGGGAGATCGATCTGGACGCCTGATAGCGGGTTGATCACCTGCAGGTTGGAGAGCTCGTCGGCGGTGGCGACCCAGCCGTGGTCGGAGCCGACCATGTAGCGGCGGCGGAACGCGGGAGACGGTAGGCGGAGCTTGAAGGTGGCGCCGCTGCTGGGGCTGTAGACCGTGGCGACGTCATCGTCATCGGCGTCGGCGTCACAGGAGTAGAGGAGGCATGGTGACTTGTCGGTGATGGGGAGGCGGAGGGAGGTGTAGGTGGAGCGCCACGACGAGCAGACGGCGCCGGCGTTGAGGAGGTCGGGGATCCCCAGCTTCCGCATCACCAAGAATAGGATGTCGTCGGGGAGACTCGTCCAGTCCGCCGCCGCCGCCGCCATGGTGGCCGCCGCGACCGCGAGGAAACCCTAACCCTAGTTGGAGCCCTAAAAACAATGGGAATTGGGGATTTCTTTCTTTGCTTCGTCCCTCGCGCGCGTCCTCACTTCGTCTTCTCGGATTCGTCGAGCAGCGCTGACCTCTCAAGAGGCAACTTTTCCTCTTTCTTCTTGGTGATTTGGTTCGCTCTTGCATAAAGGGCCAAAAAGACGTGCCGAGTCCGAGTTCCGTGGTGCTAAAAACAAGCGACGTTGGCTGGAGCCGAACAAAAGCTGAGCGCGCTAAATGGGCCGGGTAGGATTTGGACTTGTGCGGCCTGGCCTTGAACTGTGTGGGCCAGATTAGACTGGGCCAGCTTTGGCGGGAAATTTTGAATTAAACACAAGTAGCAGCCCAAGCAACGGTATGGCCTGTGGAGCGTGGTCTCGCGGACGCCGGCATCAGCTGCTTTAGAAGGTCATCATCGCGGACATATACCCTTCGTCCCATAAAAGCATTTTTTTAAAGATAAACCTGAACAAATACTTATTTGAATCCATCATTAGAAATTGGTTTTTATGGGACACAGAGAGTATAGCCTTATAGGACTATCTTCCATGGACAGAAGCTCGAGGTTATAGACAGTTTGAATGATCATGTTCTGTTTCTCGGTTACAATGCCAGCAACAAGGATTTCCGTATATTTGGACTCTAATTGTGCCTATATCACGGTCGAGTTTGTCAACTATTTTAAATACAAGCGAGAAATTGGCGTGTGAAGCATCGGATGTCAGAGCTTGCAAAGCCTTGATGGTGTGCCACCCCTCAAAGATCCTTGGTTGAATTGGCCTAAGCCTACCCTCCCTTTTATAGATGAAGTGATATTGCAACAACAACGAGGCGGTTGTGCCTACCTCACCAACGACTACGACAAATTTAGCGTGATATTGGTAGATGGACACAAGGCAGGGAAGATGGAAAGGCTCGCCAACAATGCCAGCGTGGCGGCGCCGTTGTACCCTTGGCCCGGCTCCAGTCTGGATGACGCCCATCCCTCCTCCCGCCAGGATCTTTTGCCTTTAACATGAATTCATCAATAAAATGTCATTTGCATTTTGCAAGATATTTGATCTGTTTTGTCGAATGGATTATTATCTTCTCGGTAAAATTTATGTCGCTACCTTTTCATCCTCCTTAATGGAGTATGATGTGTATTTCTTAGCTGACATGCAGAGAAGTCGGGGCAATGCAATGGCAGTAAGGGGGACTCTGGGAGTATGGGCTTCAACGGGCCACACCATTTGTTGGACTTTTACTAGTTTTGAATTCAAAATTTTCCCACCAAACCAGCCCACGTCACTGGAGGCCAGGCCGCCAAAATCCAATCCAAACCAGCCCACTTAACTCTCGCAGACTTTTCTTGGGCCAGGCCTACGTCGCAATAATGGGCCCGAAACACGCCGTGGTGCAGGCGGCCCAGTATTTGCCTTATCCACTGGGCGGGTCTGGAAGACTGAACTTGGAACGGCTCTGAAACAAGTTACGTACTAATACTGTGCTAAAAATATACTGCCTGTCCCTAAAATATGAAGGATTTTAAGTAGATGTGACGTATTCTACTACTACGAATCTAGACATGACGAGAGTACTACTGCTGAGTCCTGACAGAGGGAGAAAGAGACACAGAGTACACCATGAACTACTTAAGTTTTATAGTGGCTCTCTCAAACCAGGCAAAGCTGTTTGTTCATCCTAGAGAGGTCTCGACATGGTTCGAATAACATGGCTATTGATGTGGCATACTGCAGGCATCATCATAGAACAAATAATCATGTACATTTTTTTTCTTGAGAACCCATATGCATGCCTCTTCACATTTAAAATAAAGACAAAATTGGTTTTATAGCATCAAACGTTTGTGATTTTTGTATGTTAGCACCGAAAGTTCGTTCTTCACTCCAATAGCACCAAAATTTTGATGTTGTTAAAGTGAACTATGAATTTTCCCTTGGTGCTATAAAACCAAAATAACGAGCTTTCGATACTATAGAACCATTTTTAAAAGAAAAAACATAAAATGATGATGTATGATCACGAGTTTCATCAAGTTTTAATAGCATAAATAGTAAATTTACTGAAGCGTATATTACATTCACAATTGATCAGTTATCACCCCAATTTGGTGAAACATTCAGTGGTATAACTAGTAAAGTGAAGCTGAGATGGCAAAGTTGCTAGCAGCAATGGTACAGTATGTCAATCTTTTGTAGAAGCCTAAAAACTTTCACAATAATTTGCTGATCAGTTAACTTAGCTCTCAACATATTCAGAGACAATGATAGCACAGTGAAAAAAAAAAGGCTAGCAGCTCCAAACACTTTATGTAACTGCAACACTGGATTGACAACAATCGTCTTGTTTCTTCAGAAAGAGGTATCAAAATAAACACTGGCACCTAAGTTAGCTGAAGGTGTCACCTATATAGGAGCTTCTAACCAACAACGGTGTTATTCAAACAAGATGACCTAACTAATACAGAAAGAATTTGTCCCAACAGGACAAATTACTACATGTTGAATTTGAACAAATTGGAGCTCCTCAGCTCTTGCCCTCTTGTATTAAACAACAGAGATCGAGCTCCCATCAATACACATAATTCATCTAAATAGGAGCTCCTGACAATAACTCAGCTCTTTCTTTCTAAAGAATGGAGGGCGTAATCCAAATTGGAGGTGGCCAGTTAAGCCAAGGAAGGACAGACTGTGGATCACCGAGGCTTTCAAGAGTCTCACTCTTGAAGTTCCAAATGCCAACCTCCCGCAGAGTATGTTTATTTATACCTATCTCTTCATAAGAATCATCTGCGAGATAGGCACAACCTGGCCTTAAATTTGGAAATTCCTTAGCTGAAAGGCAGATACTGGAATTGAAACCCAGGAACAAAACATAATCTTTCAGTGAATCAATCTTGTCAAGCTTCTGATCATCGAAATCAACCTTGTACAGCAGCATTTCATCCGTGTACAGCTCCTGACATGGATCATGAACATCTTCAGAATCCTCCGAAGGAAACTGAACCGGAGCATCATTCCAACACAGCTCCCTGCATCTCCAGACTTGCAACATATCGCCGCGGGGTGTCATCACGATCGATTTGGTAGGATTATCCCAGGCAGTGACCCCTTTCAAAATCTCGTTTACAACGGGAGAGGGTCCATTCAGATTTAGCGTATGGATCGAGCCCTGAAAGTGTAACAGGTAGAACAACCCGTCATTCTTGTTGTAGACTGCACATCTGTAGCCTCTGTCCCAGAGATTTTCAATATCAGTGAGCCTTGTCCAACTATGGTCGCCGATGCGGGCGAAGGAGAGCTGCCCGTCCGGGCTGTGCAGGAGGAGGACGACGCACTCGCTCCCGGCGGATGGGCTGCAGGAGAGGATCACCCGGAAGTACAAGAAAAGGCGTAATCTCTGTGGAGGATACGGCACGGGAAACCCAAGAGGATCATCGCGGTGCATCGAATCCTCGTAATTGTTGTACATGAGGCTCCCTTGCTCGTCGGTGAAGCTCTCGACGTTGTAGAGCTCCGTGACGGGCGGGAGATCGATCTGGACGCCTGATAGCGGGTTGATCACCTGCAGGTTGGAGAGCTCGTCGGCGGTGACGATCCAGCCGTGGTCGGAGCCGACCGTGTAGCGGCGGCGGAACGGCGGGCCGGGCAGGCGGACCTTGAAGGTAGCATTGTTGCTGGGGCTGTAGAACGTGGCGAGATCTGGATCATCCGCCTCACAGGAGTAGAGCAGGCAAGGCGACTTGTCCGTGATTGGGAAGCGGACACGGCGGACGGCCGTGCAGGCGGCGCGCCATGAGGCGCAGACGGCCCCGGCGCTGAGAAGGTCGGGGATCTCCAGCTTCCCCATGACGACGATCACGATGTCTTTGGGGAGACTGGACCAATCCGAGATACCCATGGAT
Organism: Oryza sativa Japonica Group; assembly: GCF_034140825.1. NCBI lineage: Eukaryota > Viridiplantae > Streptophyta > Magnoliopsida > Poales > Poaceae > Oryza > Oryza sativa. The sequence continues at coordinate 24,563,347 of NC_089045.1, forward strand.
GCGCGCAAGGAGCCGAACAACACAAGTACGAATGAAATCGAATGGAATTAGGGATTTCTTCCCCCCAAATTCGTGGATCCGTCAAGGCTCTTCTCTTCTTCCCACGATCTGCGTTTCTCGCTGGACCGCGGATTTAAGCAAGCCCTCGCCGACGGAAACCGAATCGGTCGGCAGGGCGCCGCAAGATCGGATTCGAACCATCACAGATTCCGATTCCGATTCCGATTCCGATGCGGACCAGCTAGCGGTTGAGTGGACGGCGAGGCGGCGGCGCTATGGCGGGATGGAAGGCAACTATGGTGGACGAGCTGGCGGCGAGAGGTGTGGCGGGGAGGACGGAGGCGCAGCCGCGGAGATGGGGATCGGCAGGGCATCGCTCACGGTGGCGGCGCTGGGGAAGACGTGGGACCTCTCACTCCTAGGCTAGGGCTTCGCTGTGGGCGAGCTTTCTTTGGATCAAGAGAAATTTGGGATTATATTATATTATTAAAAGTGGTCTTTCCTGAAATGCTATGGTATAAAAAGGTTTTGATAAGATGTTACTCTCAACTAGTAGAGGTTGAGGTATTTGTTAAAATGTCATTTCGTTTGTTTCTTCCGAATCAAAATCATTTTTTTCTCTTTTTCATAGTTAGATGGATCAAAATGCCCTTGACTAGAATGACTAAGGGCTTCTTGCTGGGAACACAAATCCATGAAGAGATAATCCAAGAAATGCCATTGACAAGCGTCCAAGTCCCAGAAATGCTATCGACAAGTGTGAGTTCCATGAAATGCCATCGTACAAATGATTTTGTCCCAAAAATGCCATCGCCGTTAGGGTTCCGTCCATTTTGCGCCGTTAAATACACTGTTCATCCTATAGAACTTAACGGCACGGAGTGGACGGAACCCTAACGTCGATGGCATTTTTGGGACAAAGTTGTTTGTACGATGGCATTTCTTGGAACTCATACTTGTCGATGGCATTTCTGGGATTTGGATGCTTGTCAATGGCATTTCATGGATTATCTCATCCATGAATTTTATGGTATTTTTATAGCAATCAGTTTAATTCCAATAAAATTCCTCCAAAAATCCTACATTGCGAAGAATCCCTAAGCCAGACGACATCAAGTCTCTATCTAGATATTTATATAAAAACATTACACACAGATTATTTTTGGTAACTAATAAACTGTTACGACTTATAATTAGCTCCTGGCCAATCGATTGGGTTCTGAATACCTAGCTCAAGCCACGTGTTGTCAACTTCTCGCCATCTACTCGCCCCACCGTCGCCTCCCACCATAGCCCCACTGCCTTCATCGAGCCGCTGCCACCCCTATCAAACCCTAATGCACATGGTGCCACCAGGGCAAGCGAGGTACGTCGGCCGGAGGCGTTGTCCCGTTGTCCGAAGGCCGCCAATGACACAACAATACAACACCACATGAGGAAAGTTAGGTTATGGTTATGGTTATGGTTATCTTGGGGTGGTGACAACATCAGCTCGGTGTAAGCGACGTTGCTGGGAATTGTTGCCGGTTGGTCAACTTGTCAGAGGAGCGTGGGGCTGGCGTCGATGAGCGGGGGATGGTGGAAGGAGGTTCCACCTAGCTATCATCTACCTGATTAGAGGGATATTTAACTTTTTTTTTCATTTTCAAGATGTGTCAATTAAGGATTTGTTACTCGATGTTTATGCATGTGGGTCCTCATGTGTGTATGACATGTGGATCTAGTGGTAAATTCTTTATCACCACTTATAAGAGTGGCAAATAGTTAATTATTGCACCTGATTAAACGATGAAACATTAGGACAAGCGAGAAGGCTTGATTTGGATTCAACCATGGGCATTTTGGTCAGCCAAACTATGAGAAAAGACCAAGATGATTTTGACTCAGAAAAATGGCATTGGAGGGAAGACCCCTTTTGATTGAGAGTGGCACTTTACCGAAATTTATTTATGGCTCAACTGAATCCATGGCATTGGTGTGTTCTCTTTTACACTGAATGGCTGAATAGTTGGATGGTTTGTGATAATTATTTGAGAATACAAACGAATGAATTAACTACTATATAAAGCTGAAAATGTATTTAAAACAGTGTCCTAAGAAATTCATATATAGAAACTTTTCTTTTAGAAAAAACACATCTTTTGTAAGCTCGGCAAGCGTGCATATCCATCCATTCGGGGAAGTACGTAGTATACTAATACTTCCAACTAACTTCATGTAGTGTTGGTTAAGCGGGCATCTTAAATTAGAGACTATAGCATCTAAATTTGATGGCGCTCGAATCAAGTATCTCTCCGATTACGAACCCAGAATTATGGGTACATTTGCTTTCAGATCATTACTGTCGTAAACCTCTACGTTCTGGCATGTACAATCTCAAATTTTCAACATATCAGTAGTAGCAAACAGAACAGACGACAGACTTTTTTTTTTCTGGCGTAAATCTAACCCAGAAGAGAAATGTCGAATTGTCGATCTCACCAAGTATGTAATCTCCTGTATTGTATATACATGACCATGCCGTGGGCTGGGCGCGATGATCTCAAAGCAAAGGAGAATGGGAGATGCTCTCTATTCAATGCCTCAGCACTCAACATCACAACAGCAGTCAGCAAACGGTTGCAATCCTTGATGTGCTCCAGGAGAGGATCAGAGGACTGCCTCAATGCTAAACCTACAATGCTAAAGCCACATCAAACTTTTTGCTGCAGAGGACCCAGGAACAGTCTAGTGGGCGTCGATTATATCACAGCAACAGTCCAGGGTCACGCTTCTTGGCATGCTTAAAGCCAGACTGCAAGGAGACAAAACACAAATGGTGATGATATGGAATAACTCTGAACCAAATGTGAGTTAAATTCAAATGTGAAAGTTGACTAGGAATTGCCTTGACTATGCCCTTCATCATGTCCATGTCGCAAGCAAAGGATCGCCCCTCATCATCACAGCATACCTAACAAACAATTTGAAAATTACCCAGATAAGTACTACACAGGATGCTATTTATGATAATAGTAGAAACAAACCTATGGTAATCTGACACCACTTTCGCTCAAAAAAAGATAATCTCACTAAAATTACTTATTGCCTAGAAATTGATCCATCGACCAAAATGTCACAATAAAAAGTGATAGCAAGAACATGTTTCAATCAACTGATTTGGCAAGGATAACATAAATGACAACTCCAATATAAATATACCCCAGACTATTTTATGAAATACTTTTCATATGAAAACAACATTTTTGCAGCATAAATTACAGCCCCCTATCATCACCTTTTGACTAAGCACATCGAATTGATCTTACAAGTTACTTCCACGCGTGAAGTACATTGAACCTCGAGAAGAAATGATTTCACATTTTCACATATATGCATAAAAAGCAAAAACTTCTCTCAGCACATACCGCAGACGCCAGAGTATACATGCTCTCTGAATGCAGACCTTTATAGACATGACTAATGGCCAACTCTGCTGTTTTAGTGGGGACCTCATTCACACAGTTGCATTTCTTCTCAATAATGTGTAACCCAAAAAGAGTGTGCGTTTGGCATATACAACCAAGAAATTTTGGCACCAGAGATTCACCCTTGAACTCAAAATGCAAAGGAGTTTGTGCCATGTGCAACCTCTCAAGAACTGATTCCACAACTCTGTACACAGTGATGTTTCCAGCCTGCAATAATAAAATCATTTATGTCATTAGCTATGAAAGCAACATGCTGAAAAATTTTCTATGTTACAGCCAACATGCATACTCAGAAATGCAAGTGGAATACAGAAATTGGTCTGCAGTCAAGAATCAAAAGACAATACAAAGGTAACTCATGGATCAAACTTAGTAAGAACCTGCCACATTCTATCGCAAGAAATAGGATTTTAATCTAATCTACTCCGAAGAAATGCAAATTGGTGCACAAAATGGCCAAAAGATTATCATGGACTCACATGGATCACATAAATATTTACTTTTGTTTCTTTTAACAATTCGTATTATCTCCAGAACTAAAGGCCTAAAAAACCAAATAATAATTTAGTGTATTAGATGAGCGAACCAATGATACTATGTAAAACAAGCTTGGGAATAGTACATAGTACCAATAAAGTGGTTTAAGGACACTATTTTGCCTATCTGTTCTAAGAGTGCCCAAGTGGAACCATGGAGTAAAAAATCGAAAGATATTAGGGAGTGAGACCTATGACCTATCCAGTTCATTTTACATTAAATATTTATCCAATATAACTATGAGTAAAATATATATGGAGACGGTTAGCCTCTGATAAGAAATTTTCTATGTGATCTTTCCCAGAGATGCAGACTGCAAGTAGATAAGTGGGAAACAAATAGTGAATACAGCAGACCTTTTCATCAATCACAAAACATCTCAAGGAATCTACCATGAATATCACTGAGGGCCCGTTTAGTTCCCCAAAATTTTTTCCCAAAAACATCACATCGAATCTTTAGATATATACATGAAGCATTAAATATAGATAAAAAGAAAAACTAATTGCACAGTTATGGGGGAAATCGCGAGACGAATCTTTTAAGCCTAATTAGTCCGTGATTAGCCATAAGTGCTACAGTAACACACATGTGCTAATGACGGCTTAATTAGTCTCAAAAGATTCGTCTCGCGGTTTCCAGGCGAGTTCTGAAATTAGTTTTTCCATTCGTGTCCGAAAACCCCTTCCGACATCTGGTCAAACGTCTGATGTGACACCCAAAAATTTTCTTTTCCCCAACTAAACACACCCTAAACAAGGTAAGTCACATGTTGTGCACTACTTCTCATGATCCCAAGAATGCAGAGAAAATCACAGAGAGGTAAATTGATAGCTAAATATTAAAAAAAAAAACTGAAGGAGTCAAACACAAGTTAACCAGAGAATCACATCCAATCGAACCTGTCGTTCATAACCATTTTGTGGACGAGGATTATTAGCCAGTTTTTCCTGTCAACAATAAATATCATACATAAGGAAAAAAGTTATACTAGAAAACATGCTTTATCACAAGTTCAGTTCGTGCTGAAAGAACTATACTGACCCATAGGCAGGCCTTTGCCATAGGTGAGATGACCGTAAGATAATCTACTTGACAATTTTTCAAAAGCCATTTTTTCCAGTAATCCACCTCAGCATCAGGTAATAGCATCCCAACTTGTGCAGAGCCAATCTGTAAATACAGCAGCTAGGATTTAAGCACTGATCAACGAGATTAAAATGCTGCTATAAAATTAGAGAGCAACCAGAAGTTAACAAGAGGAAGACGATACCGCAGAATGAAAATAAGGCTTGAACTTGTACATGATGTACAGAATGTTGAGAAAAGTGACTTCGGAATCAATGAGCTCAAAGACAATTTCCTTAGCCCTGCTCAAGATCTTTTTCCTCTCTGCCAAATCATCTCCATCGGTTGTCTCCCATCTCCATGATTCGAGAAGCTCTTTCTCACAGTCAGATGCTCTTTTGGGTACTGATGATAGCAATTCCAATTCCTTCCTAATACGATCCTCATCCATAAGCCTCATGAGATACTGCAGGTATCAAGAGAAAACCAGAGAGGTAAAATAATTTGCCGGGCCGGCCAAAGAGAAGTAAAATAATAGCTAAATATCAAAAACTGAAGGAGCCAAAGACAAGTTACCTGAAGAATGACAGCCAAAGGAACCTCTGGTTCATGACCATTTTGTAGCTGAGCAAGTAAAGCATCCTCCGGGGAATTATTAACCAGTTTTTCCTGTCAATGATAAATATCATACACAAAAAAAAACTTACAGCAAACATGCTTTACGAGTTCGATTCGTGCTGAAAGAGATATACTGACCCAAAAACAAGCCTTTGCAATAGGTGACATGACTGCCTCAGCATCAACTAATAGCATTTTGATGTATGCAAGGCCAATTTGCAAGTAAAGCAACTAGGATTTAAGCATTGATCAACAAGATTAAAGTGTTACATATTTCTAGGAAATGCTAACAAAAGGAGTCCACCAACTTAATAAGGTAGAGCTGAGTTTAGTTTGAACTGGAAGCTACTTATCTATGCTTCTACATCTCTATTTTCCTAACATGGATAATTTAAGTTTATCTGACTGTCAGTAAAGGTGCTATATGAAAAGTCTCAGTGAATCATATGGTTATTTTACCATGTTGCTAACAATGCAGGGAGATATGCAGTTAGTATATTCAGCATACTTGTATGAAATAAAGTGAATTACACTTAAGTCGGTTATTCTAACAACAGTGCACCACCGTCATGGAAGATGAGACACCATTAAAAGTCTGAACAAATCCAAACAGAACCAAATCATTCATATAACATGATTGATGAATCCAACAATAGATCTTCCTAAATTATGTTCGACCTAAATATACAATATATGACAAACGTTCAAAATTTTCTAATTTGCATACTTCTCTCCGAAAAAAAGAAAAGAACTTCGGCACTAGTAAGTTACGTTTCCATATTTCCCAATCAGGTTCACCAAAAAGAAAACATCATTTGGCGAGGTTGAAGATGAATATTTCAACTTTGCAACACAATTTGAAAGGCGTGCAGAGAATTTTACTTTGCTAGTTAAGTAATTTTTCTATGGATAACAGAAGCTATGTAACACATTGCATATATCTAACAAAAGCAACAGTAGTACATATTTATGTGTTACTGCAATCAATTCACGAGATGTAGAAACATTTTCATTTCAATCATCACCATTATTGGAGTCTACAATTTTTTCATGTTAGAAATAGAAACTTATACTCATCAACATTCTCTATGACCATTAGTACCAAATGTGCAGGTATATCAGTACAACTTATTATAAACATAAGTCATCCCAATTAATTTTAGAATAGTTAAAACAACTCATCACAAACAGGACATGTTTGATGTTGTTTGCAGAAAAAGAATTAGTTGCAACAGAGTGCGTCAAGATGATACAAATAAAAGGACATAAAATTGGCACTAGATGCTTACCAATTTCACAGGAATGCCTCCACCTCCACATTCAGCAAGCGTGCTAATGATTTTCTCGGAGTGCTTGGTTATGCCAGTCATGGTCTTGCTTGTTCTTGAAATAATTCTTGCATTTTGTGCACTGGAACGTCCTCCCCTTATTCTCAGACATGAATTTGGGGTGGACGCGCTTGTAGTGTGGCTCCATCCCCCCAGCATCCAAGAACCTCTCCTTGTAGACCCCCGATTGCAAAGATTCCATGTAGCATAGGGCACATGGCTTCCTGGCTGGTTTATTGGGCCTCTTCTTGTTGATTGAGGCAGCGATGTCATACTGGCTCTGCAATCCAGCTGCAACTTCATCAGTGCTGCCTTTCTTGCAGTTGAGATTGGACGCCTGGCAGATGTGCCCCCCCTCTTCTGCATCATCACGGTCGCCCAAACCCTCGTCCCCATCTTCCTCGTAGAAACCCTCTTCCTCGTCGGCGTCGGGGACCGCCGCGTACACCGCATCCTGTCCCGCGGCGCCTGCCTCCGCGCCCGCAACAGGAATCGCCGCGAATCCAGGAGGAAAGCCGACGCCCGCCGCGCCGCCTCCGCCCAGCACGGGCCCCGCGAATCCACCGCCCAAGAGCCCGTCTCCACCCTCGCCGTCGTCCGCTGGTGCTCCTCCGCCGCCTCCATTGTCCATATGGTAGGGTAAGCTGAAGCGGAAGCGGAAGCAAGCGCGGGGCGGCGCTACTTGTGCTGATCTTGGGGCGAGGAGCGGTGCGGAAACCGGGATCGGAAACAAGCGCGTCCTTGTGCTGGCCTCGCGCCGGAATCGGGGGGCGAGGAGCGGCGGCGGCGGTGGCGGTGGCGGTGGGCGGTGGCGGTTATCGCGCGCCGGAGACGGGGAAGATTGCCTGAAACGGAAAGGGGCCGTGGGGTTTCTCGGGAAGGAGCGCGCCCGCGTGGTTATGCCGTTTTTACCCTCTCAGGCACGGGCCGGCCCATACTACACTCACCTCGCACCGGCCCACGGCCCGAGAAGTCAGACCCCGCGCCTTCCCGCGCGCGATCGAACCGATGGCTGACGCGTGTCCCCGCGAGCCCAGCGCGACCGCTCCGATCTTTCCACGAGACGTCTCCGAGGCTCGTGTGCGCCGTTTGACCGCTACGTGAGCGTTTGTCAAATACTCTACCCGTCAAAAAAAAAAAAAAACCTCTAATATTGGTTGAGACCTGTACAGATTCGTTGTATTAAAAAAGTCTTATCCAATTCATTATTTTTTTATGAGATGGAGGGAGTAGTTTCCTCTCCCTCGTTGCCAGCTTAGCTCAGTTCGTTAACATTAATGGGTTAAAAGACATGAACTACCCTCATTTATATCATATTAATAATTCTAAATATATTTTTTATCATATATTAATATAATAATAAATACTAACTAATAAGTAATTTACTAAATACAAAGTGATATCTTAAACGAGCAGTTTGCAAGCTAAGCTCGTTAAAAGAGACAAGCTAAAAGGCTATCTCGGCTTGACTTATTGAGAATACGAGTTCGAGCCAATCCAAGTTGAACTCGCCACGAGTCAATCTGAGCCACAGGTCACGAGCTGTTTTTTTCCACCCCTGCCTAGGGCACCTATAATATATGAAAAGGTTGTCCATATAGCTATATATGTGATCACTTAATTATTGTGAGAATGATCCATATAACAATTTTTATTATGAGCTATCCAAATAATATCAAGGCTCTAAGAAATAAATAACAATAACTTTTCAATCCTCTCTTCCCTCATATGATAGCTAATTGAAGGGGACTAGTAGGACCATGCTAATTCCTTCTGTTATTTATGCATTGAGCAACCTTGTCTAATATATAGACCAACCTTGTAATCCAAGAGGGCAAGAGGTATCATATACACTGAGCATACTAGCCAACCAGCGAATTCAGGCCATATGGCCCATTCCAATGCAGTAGTCAAACTCTCTGTGGAAGATTTGTACGGCGTATGTATGATCAAGCAAGTCGGCAATGGTGATTAAATGTCACATCGAGCTTTGACGCCATAGCCGCCAGAATCCTTGGAACTATAAGAGCAGAGCAAGTCAAGCAGTCAAATCAATTGCTCAAGCAAAGAAGCTACTACAGCTTGCTCGGTTCAGTTCAGACACACACAGTGCTCGCCTTGAGCTGCCACCCATTATGGCCGCCGGATTCGTGGACGACGAGGGGCGGCGGCGGAGCGGCAGCGGGAGGGTCACGGCGTTCGTGGCGCTGTCCTGCGCCACGGCGGCGATGGGCGGCGCCATCTACGGCTACGACATCAGCATCGCCGGCGGCGTGTCGTCCATGGAGCCGTTCCTGAGGGACTTCTTCCCGGGCGTGCTCCGGCGGATGGCGGGAGGCGGCGGCGGCGCCGACGGTGGCGCGCCGCGCGTCAGCAACTACTGCAAGTTCGACAGTCAGCTGCTGACGCTCTTCACCTCATCGCTCTACATCTCCGGCCTGCTCACCGCCGTGCTCCTCGCGTCGTGGGTCACGGCCAGCCGCGGCCGCCGCGCGTCCATGATCCTCGGCGGCTTCGCCTACATCGCCGGCGCGGCGGTCAGCGGCGCTGCCGTCAACGTGTCCATGGCCATCCTCGGCAGGGCGCTCCTCGGCGTCGGCCTCGGCTTCACCACCCAGGTCACAGCACTAAAAAATAAATTATTCTCGAATTCTTGATGTGCCATTTGGACAAATCTTGTGCAAAGTTTTTCTAAACTTTGCAAATTCTTGAAACATTTTTGCAGTCTGTGCAACTCTACGTGGCTGAAATGGCACCGGCGCGATACCGGGGAGCATTCAGCAACGGCATCCAGTTCAGCCTGTGTCTCGGAGCTCTCGCCGCCACGACCGTGAACTTCGCCGTGGAGAAGATCAGGGGAGGCTGGGGGTGGAGGCTCTCGCTGGCGCTGGCCGGCGTGCCCGCTGTGTTCCTCACCGTCGGCGCCGTCTTCTTGCCGGAGACGCCGAACAGCCTCGTCCAGCAAGGCAAAGACCGTGACACGGTCAAGGCGTTGCTGCAGAGGATCAGGGGCGTCGACGCCGTCGACGACGAGCTGGACGAGATCGTCGCCGCGAACGCCGCGGCGGCGGCGGCGCACGGCGAGAACGGCCTGTGGCTGATCCTGTCGCGGCGCCGGTACAGGCCGCAGCTCGCCATGGCCGTCCTGATACCGGCGTTCACGCAGCTGACGGGCATCAACGCGATCGGGTTCTACCTGCCGGTGCTGCTGCGCACCGTCGGCATGGGCGAGAGCGCGGCGCTGCTCGCCACGGTGATCCTGGTGGTCGTCTCCTCGGCGTCGACGCTCGCGTCCATGTTCCTCGTCGACCGCTTCGGCAGGAGGGCGCTGCTCCTCGCCGGCGGCGCCCAGATGCTCGTCTCGGAGGCGCTGATCGGCAGCATCATGGCGGCGAAGCTGGGCGACGAAGGCGCGCCGAGCAAGGCGTACGCCACGCTGCTCGTCGTCCTCATCGGCGTCTACTCGACGGGCTTCGGGTGGTCGTGGGGTCCCCTGAGCTGGCTGGTGCCCACCGAGGTCCTGCCGCTGGAGGTCCGGTCGGCGGGGCAGAGCGTGGCGGTGGCGACGTGCTTCGCGCTCACCGTGCTCGTCGCGCAGTGCTTCCTCGCCGCGCTGTGCCGGATGAAGGCGTGGATCTTCTTCTTCTTCGCTGGGTGGATCGCCGCCATGACGGCTTTCGTCTACTTCTTCTTGCCGGAGACGAAGGGGATTCCGATCGAACAGGTTGGGAGCGTGTGGGAGGAGCACTGGTTCTGGAGGAGGATAGTTGGGACTGATGAAATCCATGCAAGTTCCAAGCTGTCAAAATAGATTGATGAATTAAAGATAAATCTGTTATTGGATCCCTTTGAAAGTATAAAGTGGAATTGCCTGTGTTAGAGCAAGTTTAACAGTATAGTCTACTACTAGCTCCAATTCATCTATAGCAATGTAATAACCAATTCATACAATAGTTGCTTGCTATATTATTATATAATGTATGGTCCCACCTGTCATACACACATTGCGTCTTGGAGTTCGTGCTGTAACTAGCTACAGATCTGTAGCCCGCTGCTATTCTCTCTCATATTTTATCTTATTAAAATATGTTTATAGCTGGCTAATTGCTTGTATCTGCTCTTAGAACATTAGCTTAGGCTTTAGGGTTTAACTTATCGGTGCATGCAACTCAATATTTCCAGCGAGGGGATTTTCTTAATATAGATTTATGAATTAAAACTTTGTTACATGTTCCTAAGTTTCTCTTGATGATGGAATCTTTGCATCGAGATGTATCAGTCCATGTTCCTAGAAGCATCCGATGAAGCTCATATTCTTTAGATGATTCAGCACCGTTTGTTCACTACTGGACAACCGTTCTTTTATCCCAAAATACAAATATCTCGATTAGATTTAGAACCGATACTAAAGATATTTTTAGTATCGGTTCTAAAAGTCCAAGTCGCAAAAACATCTTTAGTTTCGGTTGATGTCACCAACAATCTTTAGTATTGGTTGGTAACACCAATCCGGACTAAAACTATTTTTAGTATCGATTGGTATGTCTCAAAGGTTAGTTAAAAAAACAAAGCAGCTCCATCTAAGTCAGATGTGTGTGGTAGATAGAATGGTAACATGCGTGAGGGCTGAGGTGATAGATCTTGAGTTTAAATCTCACATCTCACATATTATTTTTGATTTAGAATGAATCTTAATTTAGCACCGGTTGATGCTTGTAGCTTTACATTTCGTATAAATCCTCTGCGTCTGTCTCTTTTGGTGGCACCCCATGAGGTGCAAAACTTGTTATTTCTCTTATCTTTGATGAAATTGGCAGAGCTTCCTGTCTTTCCCCTCGAAAAAAATTTGTCGATCATAATCTTTTTCAGTTACCACAGTACAAGAAACTATATAGCACCAAGGTCTGTTGAAACAAACCAGGGTTCATCTAAATCTCAACCAATTGTCCATCTACATGAGAAAATGTTACATATCGACAGAGATTATTACACTAGCTATCTTCCATTATCTTAAAACATAAAAATAATCGAGTGGTGTATAGTAATGGAGTCATTTTGAGTGTGCCTATTTTTGTGAGGGGTGTTGTTGTCATTTTTTAGTTTTGTCAAGGGGGCACATTCTCATACGTTGATACGTATGCGTGCATAGTGGTCACTCACGTATCATTTTCTGTAGAATTGGAAAAATAAAATGAACACTAGTACCGTACTCGGCAATGCTACATGCCTATATATGATAAGCTGCCAATTATTAGTGCACCTTGAGTCAATCATGCCGTGGAAAAAACGTACTACAGTCTACAGTATGAGACGGCCCATAGCAAAATTCTTCGGGCTGCCAAGCAAGGGCACATCAAGCTTTGACAGTTTGGACATTTATAGTGTTTGGTTCGACTAATAGAATTAGCGAAGCAATGAAACTTTTTCGTTTCACATAGTTGCAACGTTAAAATCGTTTCGTGGGATCCGCGAAGAAGAATCAACCAATCTTCTTCTTGCATGCATGCATAACAAATACTTTATCCATATTTTAATATATGACACCGTTGACTTTTTAACAAACGTATGACCTTTTGTCTTATTCAAAAAAATTTATGTAATTATCATTTATTTTATTGTGACTTTGATTTATCATCAAATGTTCTTTAAACGTGACATAAGTATTTTTGTATTTGCATAAAAAATTTAAATAAGACGAATGGTCAAACGTTGTTAAAAAGTCAACGGCGTCATATTTACGGAGGGAGTATTTTTTTACTCCTTCCGTTCGACTGAGTTCTATTTATTCTATGAAACTGACAAATATGATTCAATAGATATAACGTGCACGGTTCGCTTCTTCGGTAGGAAATCGATTTTGCGATCATATGCTCAAAGAACCGAAGAACAACGTTGATAAGAACCGAAGAACAAACCAGGGCATCAGTCAACACAAAAAACTGTCACGAAAGCTCACCTTGATCCACACGACCCATTTAGATGGTAGACGGATCATTACTGATCGCGTGTGCGAAAATCATCCTCCATTTTTGTGTAACCACACGCAAAAATCAATTTTCGCAGACATGCTTTTTAACATGCTCGTACGGAAAAATACTCAATTTTCACAGGTAGGCCTCCTAATCGATCCACACAGAAAAATACCCATTCCCTTCCAACTTGTTCGAAAAAATTCAAGTTTCCCTTCTCTCTTCCCCTTATCTTCTCCTCACTTTCCTCTCCTCCTCTCGATGTTCTCCTCACTTCAGCTGAGCTAGCACCGCGCGGCCGCGTCGAGCTCGCACCCCGCGGGCCATGGCGCCGGCGCCGCCTCTTTCTCCTTCTCCTCCGGCTCTGGTCTCTTCGCCTCCGTCGGATCCGGTGACAGCGGGCGGGAGCGGCGGGCTTGGCAGCGTGCGCGCGGCGGCGGGCGGGAGCGGCGGACGGCTGCCCCCCGCACGGATTCAGCGGAGCTGGCGGTCCCCTGCCCGGATCTAACGGCGGAGGCCGTCTCCCACCCGGATCCAGCGGCAGTGGCGGCCGCCGCGGTGGTGGCAGCGGGCGGGCGGACTCGGACGGTGGGGAAGTGGCGGATCCGGCTACTGCGACGGTGACTGCGACCACGAAAAGGCCGCCGGCGGCGGCTTTAGGGTTAGGGTTTTGTTTTTTTAGATTTTATTTTTTTCGGCTTTTTATTTTTGCATGCGGACGATATAACCATCCCACACGCGAAAATCAGATGCGGGTGTGCCACCGTACACAAAAGTAGTGATTTTTGCAGACACTTCGTTACAGACGGTTGAAATATCCATATGCAAAAATCGTTTTCGACCGCACGAAAAAATTGTTAGTGTACTAGTGCCAGGCTGCCAGCTGCCTTTGTTCCTTAGAAACACCGCCCTTAATTAAGCAAACAAACAACAAAAAAAAAGAGTTACAGACGTTCTTGGACAGAGCTAACGACCACATACGCCGGCCTAAATTATTACTCCGTATTCTATTGTTAACGCCGTTGATTTTTAATGTAAGTTTAATATTTCGTTTTTATTAAGAAAAATCTAATTGTTATTTATTTTGTTATGATTTTTTTATTACAAGTGCTTTAAATATAACTTATATCTTTTATATTTACAGAACAATTTAAAATAAGATGTATGATCAAACACAAGAAAAAATTAATGGCATCAAACATAAAATAAATGGAGTTACTACAAGTTAAACTCCCTCGCCAAGTTATAAGCATCACTACTAAATCAGTAACAGTTTGAGAACCTACTGCCCTTACTTTGATCTCTCAGATAATATAGACATATGGCCATATGGGCTTGTTTGTGATTCAAGGTTACGATTCAAACTGGACGTCGAGATGAAGGTCCAATAGTGAACATATTCCATATGTGAAATGTTTCTGGCCCATAAAAGCCCATACAGCCAGCATCCGAGTAATGTAATTGGTCTTGGGCCCCCACGTGACTCGTTGCGCCCTAGTCGACCATCTCGCTTCCCCCTTCCCCGCCTCCTCTCGAGTTCACCTGCCACCCGCCCGCCGCCGCCGCCGCCGCCGCCGCCGAGCAGCTACTGGTGCCGGCCGCCGTCCTCCTGCTTCCGCCGCCGGTGAGCTTCCGCACGCACGCACGCACATCCTCTTCCTCATCTCTCTCTCTCTCTCTCTCTCTCTGCCTTAACAAAATTTGGGGTTCAACTGACGGATTCTTCAACTGACTGATCCCCATCCCGCTCCTTGCTAGGGATTTCAGATGGAGAACCGAGATCAGGAGGAGCCCGGCAGCGGCAGCGGCAGCGGAAGCGTGATGTGCCAGCTCGTCAATCCCGAGGGAGACCACCTCGGCGCCGCCCTCTACCTGCCGCAGAACGTCGGCCCGCCGCAGCTTCAGGAGATCGTCAACCATCTTCTCCACAACGTATGCACGCTTGCGTTTTTTACACTGCTATTGTTACCATGCCGGCCGGAGGGCTAGCTCCCTTGGTTTAGCGACAATTTTAAAATTCATATTCATATCGGATTTGGGGAACCACTTGTCACATCGATTTATTTGTTGAGAAAACATTGTGAAACCACCTAACTAGAGTACTAGGCAACATCACAAGCTGTCTGGAGTTGTTTCCCTTAATTCTGTGATTTTTTTTGCATAATTCATTGGCGGGAGATGAAATTAATGCCTTTACAACAAGGACAAGTCTACTTTTAAGCTTTCACATAAAAAGAAAAAAAAATCTGAATGGATGTATCATGGGAAATTTATGTTCAGCTATGTAATGTACTACTTGTGTGACCTCATTACTTTAAACATTTACTTTAGGAGGACAAGTTGCCCTATGCATTCTACATCGGAGATGAAGAGCTATCTGTCCAGCTTGGTGCTTACATGCAGCAAAAAAATGGTGGGACTCCAATCTGAAGTTCATCTATACTTTTTTTTCATTGGGGAAGAAAAATAATATACGCTAGGTGTGGTGTATCATTTCTGATTTGTATATTTTGGTTTAATGAATGAAGCAAATGTTGAGGTCACCCTGCGCATAGTATATCAACCACAAGCAGTTTTCCGCATCAGGCCAGTCAACCGATGCTCTGCTACAATTGCTGGTAAGTCGGATTATGTTCATTACACTTGTTTTCTTTTCTATTACAATTTTATGACTCTTTGTTTGGTAATTTCTCATAGAACTGTAATTATCATGGGAATATCATCGGACAGAAATCTTTGCATTTGTTTTATCTGTTGTAGATGCCACTGTATGTATCCATGGTTCACAATACTAGTTTGTACAGGCCTATTATTCAATAGTAATGAATGTAGTTTTATGTAGATACTTTTTTTGTGTGTTTGGGGTGGGGAGGAGGTAGAAGAGTCTAGAGCAGGCATATTAAGATGCTTTTGGACATGTTTATCCTAGGTGATCATCAAATGTTTACCATATGCATGAAAAATCAAAACTACTTATTTATTTTGTGCTTAGATTACACTGCTGTGAAATGATTTGATTATCTTATCCATCTGCAGGCCATACAGAAGCCGTATTAGCTGTCTCTTTCAGCCCTGATGGAAGATGTTTGGCTAGTGGTTCAGGTGACACCACTGTTCGGTTTTGGGATCTGAACACGCAGACCCCATTGTTCACATGCAAAGGTGGTTCTTTGAATTCTTGCATATTGGTATTGGTAATTTGCAGTCATGTTTCTCATGTCTTAAACAACTGTAACATTTACAATGCATTGATGCTGGTTTTTATGCTTATGGCATGGCTATTCTTCTTGATGATAACTAAGTGCTTACCAACATTTGTGATTTACCATGAGAGATATCAAGCTGGTCAAACTCACAATAAACATGTAAATTATTTTTAGCATTAATTAATCTTCATAGTCAGTGTTTAATGTTGTAGTAATTCATTGTTGTTCCTTTTAGATTAGTTCTGTTGGGCAAAGCTGTGAGTTAGTAGCCCTGGAACTTTAAAATACAGAATAATTTATTTCTTGTTAATAACACATCACATAAACCGATTTTTGGTCAATATCCGATAGTTCCTTTTGCATACTTTGTATCCAATATCTTCTACCATTAGTATTTGAAAGTTAGTTGTTGCATACTTTGCATCTTCCAGGCCACAAAAACTGGGTGCTCTGCATTGCATGGTCACCTGATGGGAACCATCTTGTTAGTGGAAGCAAGTCAGGGGAGCTTATATTATGGGACCCAAAAACAGGCAAACAATTGGGCACTCCACTTACGGTGAGATCATGAAATCCTTTTCAGTTAAGTACTTAAGTGGTAACCTGTAGGCTGTGTAGAAATATGAATTAAAAATTTATGCTAGCTATTGATCTGCATATTTCCAGATCTCACTGCCCTATGTGTGAATTTATGTGTATGTGGAAAATTAGTTTGTTGAAAAGAACTGCTGCGATGTTTTTTCTTGGTATGATAGATTCACATGCACATAGTTTTGGACAGAATATATGGACACTGTACTTAGATATTGTGGATGTTTCATTTTTTCGTGCCATCCAGTACTCATTTGTTGTGGACTTATACAAATTAGGGGCATAGAAAATGGATTACTGCTGTATCTTGGGAGCCAGTTCATTTGCAAGCTCCCTGCCGCCGTTTTGTAAGTGCAAGTAAGGATGGTGACGCACGTATTTGGGATATTACCACAAGGAAGTGCGTTATTGCCCTTACAGGTCACACTAATTCGGTGACCTGTGTCAAGTGGGGTGGAGACGGTTTGATTTACACTGGGTAAGACTATTGTATACATAGGTCGTCCTTTCTTCCTTTTTAGACAAAGGATCACGGCTTTGTCCTTTATCTTTTATATGAATTATTAGTTTACTAGCTTCAGAATATGAATTGGTTTGCTAAAACAGGTATGCCAATAAATGCAGTAATGCCATCTGTATTCAGGATTCTACCATGTACCAGTGTTGTCATACACATTAACATATTTTATAGTAAAATCGATATATTGACTTTGCAGATATATGATGTAAAACCTCTGTGTTTGTCAACTCTGCTACCTTTTGACAGATTAATTTATTGAGGCCACAAATGACTCAAAACAATTTTTTTATTTGTCATGGTAAATTCTGAATATGATAGGATAACGAACATATTTAATCTGTATTTTGAATGGAAATCAATATGCATACCAGTGCTTACTGTTTCTACTTTGGCAATCGTGAGCAAGAAACTACAAATATAGCTCTTAGCAACCCAGGCTACAACCCTCTCTTGGTGCCTCAGTATTCCCTGCATTTACCAAAATTTATTAAATCTATTTATAGTGAAATATCCAATACTTGATTTTTTTTAACACCATAATTTGGCTTCTGATGGTAGGCATAGACCTTTATCTGGCTAAGGCTTCCAGTTATTTTCTTTTTCCTCATGCACCCATTGCTATTTTGTTCACTCCTAATAGACAGCATAACTTTATGCAAAAATGGTTGAATTCTGCACTGTAGTTGGTTAATCTAAGTTCTTATTTTAACATTTACCATGAGTGTTTGTAGTAATGCCACACATGAATACATGATACTTGATGGTTGATGGCGCTATACGATTATCTGTACAAAGAGCTGTTTTTGAGAAGTACACTTTTAGAAACAATGATAGATGGATAAAATTCTAAAACCAATGTATGTGTACTGCAGTTCTGAAGATTGCTTAATCAAAGTCTGGGAAACTTCTCAGGGAAAGTTGGTCAAAACACTGCAGGTAATGTACCAGCATTTTCACTGGGCATTCTAAAGTTTATGGAAATGTTTATGCTCCCATGAGTCAGTGTCCACATTGTTATACAGATGTACTGGATCTGGAGATGAATTTCAATTCAAAACATTTGGTCCTGCTGAACTGTCAAGTTTGCATGGATCTGTAGTGAAACCATGTAGGAGGCTGATGTTAGCACACCATATTCTAATTTTCCTTCATCCTGACCGACAGAATAAGCTCATGTGAATGCATATTCTTTATGAACACCCAATCTGACTATTCATGTTTATTTCCTTCTGAAAATACTTCGATGGCTAAAATAATTCGGTCATTTAAGATACAGGTAGGCTATGAAAGGCCATATTTGCTTGGTTTGGGCTCAAAGACCAAGGAACAATTCATATTTACTAGGATGCCCATATACGAAATGCTAAGCCAAACCCTCCTGATACTAATTGCACCAGGCGCATGCTGACAGCCTGTGTGCAATAGCTAGCTGATACTGGTTGCTTTGTGAATAGAAAAATTCATTGCCAAATAGTTGAAGGTTTACTCTAAATGGGGGTTGGGGGTATGAAAATTTATTTTGGACAATATGTGCTTCCCACAATGATCAAACTAACCCCTCCATTTTTTTAATATTTTTAAGTTTTAACCAACGTCTTACAAAAGAAAATGGAGGAAGTAATATTGTATTCTTGAATTCATGAATCAAGTACCAAATACCAAGTATCCTTTCAATTGTGAATCATCAGTCGTATCCAAGAAACGATTTTGTGGATTATTTTTAATATTATTTTGTTGCTATTTTTGCACATTTACTGGACTTAATATTTTTGTAGCAGTGAATTATTTCCATACTTTCAAGTCAGCTATTCTATGCTAGTTGTCAGTGTCTGTCATCTTTTTAAAGTAGTTACTACACATATGCAGGGTCATGGGCACTGGGTCAATTCACTTGCTTTGAGCACCGAGTATATTTTGCGCACTGGGGCTTATGACCATACTGGCAAAACATATTCAACTGCAGATGAAATGAAGGAGGTATGATGCAATCATAAATCAGTGCTAAAACTGTTTTTGTTGTTTCCATTTGTCGCTTGCTGAAATGATTTTTGTGACTTGAGAATTTTGAATATTCAGGCAGCCCTTGCAAGATACAAGAAGATGAGGGGCAATGCGCCTGAGAGACTAGTATCAGGTTCTGATGATTTTACTATGTTTCTCTGGGAACCAACAATTAGTAAACAGCCCAAAGCTCGCATGACTGGTCATCAAAAGGTATGTTGTCTTGACAGCTCCAGCAAATTTTCTTGCATTTGTACATTTCAACTTGTGCCGTTTCTTGCTCTCAGTTCTGCCCCATTGAATACTGAGAACAGATTGGGAATCCTCTGAGTTCCCTCCCCCAAACTTTACAATAATAATGAATCAGTGTCATTGAATTAATGGTCTGAAAGCGTCCAAACCCATCTAGAGATCAGATTATTGTTATAATCATTAGAACTTTTCTAAGTTGTCAAATGGCTCGAACAAGTTGACATAAACCAACTGATATTATGGCTTTGTTTTATTAAGCCAGGTTAAATTCTTTATCTATACCTGTGCTTATAAATGATTTTGTCATTTGCTTTGCTTTGTGCAGCTCGTAAACCATGTCTACTTCTCTCCTGATGGGCAGTGGTTGGCCAGTGCCTCCTTTGACAAATCTGTCAAGTTATGGAACGGTATTACAGGCAAATTCGTTGCAGCTTTCAGAGGACATGTTGCAGATGTCTACCAGATCAGGTAGGGTTTCCATCTTCCTAGTGTTCCATTAATACATGCTGTGATGCCTAATATCATTATTTCTTTGTTCAGCTGGTCTGCCGACAGTAGGCTTCTACTCAGTGGAAGCAAGGATTCCACCCTAAAGGTATATATTTGTCTCCATTTGGTTCTGGCATACAAAATCCTGTCTTTTATGTGGCGAGCACCAACAATCCATTCAGTTTGTATGTTGCCTTTGAGGAGTTACTGTGATGCTTCAATAATCATCCCAAAAACTGGTGAATCCAACATGAAAATTTGCTGAAACTGCTACTGAGATGTCATAATTGTTTCTAATTTTATGCATACTGGATTATAAACTCAAATTACTTGTATAGCATGGACCTTGATAGCACAAACTGACCGATACACTTATCTTTTTTTATGAGGCTCTATCTCCCCGTGAATATCTAACTGCTGAGCGCTGACGCTCTCTGTTTGTATAATTCAGGTTTGGGATATTCGAACACACAAGTTGAAACAGGACTTGCCAGGCCACGCAGATGAGGTACGCATGTATTTTCCTTTTGTTGTCTAGTAAGTCCATTTTGTTCCAGACTAACTGCGCGGGTAAGTCTAGAACAATCAGCATGATATTCACATTTGTATGTAACATCTGTAAGGTGTATGCTGTGGATTGGAGCCCTGACGGTGAGAAGGTTGCATCTGGTGGGAAAGACAGGGTCCTCAAGCTTTGGATGAACTAGGGCCGGCTGATTCTTCTGACCACCCGTTAAGCTTGTTCTCATGGTGGCACTAAACATTGAACTCATCAATCGGTCACAAAGTCGGAAGCTGGGAGTAGATCATGGCGGTTAACTTGCAAGGTTGTTCAAGAGGAGATTGATTACCTAGGAAGGACATACATTCAAACCATACTCCATGAAGTCAACATGCAATTCCCAATTTGTTGGAGCAATCACAACCGATTTCAGTTCAATGATTTGAAGGGATGTGAGCGCCATGGAAATGCAAGTTCTTCCCATGGCTGGCCACCCAAAATAGGATTTACTTACATCGGTCAGGCTAGCTGTTAGAGACTTTTTAGAGGCCATATCACCGAACATGCAAAGGAAAACCACCATGATCAGCAAACAGTTGTTCCTGTCCTCACATCCTGCAGTCTGCAGATAGTCTGGGTTTGGGCATATGTAATCATAGGATGAGTCTCCTTTGCTGTATTGCGATCTGACACGGGTCACTGACATATGGGCCCATTGGTTTTGGGGATATATGTCAGCCACTGAAAGTTAGAGGATCTGATTCCATAATCATATGATCGGTGTATGGTATAACTAAACGACAGACGGTTAGTCACACAGTAGCATCCACGTAGTGTTTGTTAGTCGCAGGAAAGTAGCAAAGGCAACAATGTCTCTAGTAATCATAGGTTTTCAAGCACATGGAGATGACCTGAACTCTATCACTAATTAATTTTCAAAAAATTGAAGAATGCGTAAAGAAGTCTAGTTCCAAATTTCCAATGCCCAGTTACACTACATAAAAGTAACAGGGAAAAATTTAAAAGCAGTAAAGATTAAAAAAAATATAAATAATCGCGCCAGGTAGGGGTCGAACCTACGGCCTTCTGCTTAGGAAACAGACGCTCTATCCACTGAGCTACAGGCGCTTATATTGTTAATAAGCTACCTTGACAAATTATTCAAAGTTACATATCCAAACCGCTGAGGATGGCTGAATTGATGAAGCCCGTGAAATTTCAAGCTAGAGAAAGCACATTCAGTAGTAGATCCATTTGAAAACTATATATCAATGATAGTATTTTTATATTTTCTTTAATAATGTAAATAGTTTAGATCTTCAGGTTCCGCTGTTAGGCACACAGCTAGTGAGTTTTGGTATCTAAAGTAAAGAGATATATGGTGATGGGATAAACCCCTAACTCACTTTAGAAAAGGTTCAATTGAAAAAACATTCCAATATCACATAGATTGTAGCACGTTATCAGGTATGTACTACACCATCCAAAACGTAATAAAAGACCCTTCACAATTGATTCTAAGAGTACAATTACATTGCGTATATAGTATTCTATTCTTCGTGTGATAAGATCAAGAGTAGAGTCAACTAGAACACATAAAGATAACTTTGTATTATATTATATCACTTTTAATTATTAAAAGCCATATCATTACGACAAGGGTTAATCGACAATGCCAAATTCAATGGGATTCTTTCTTTCCTTTGTTTTTTTGGGAGGATTTTAAGTGCAATCAAATCACAAATCAATATAAATAATTTGTGAGAAAAAAATAGTTTATAATTTATTAATAAAGTGCATACGAGGAGAAGGATGGATGGGGGAGGATGTAACCAAAATGTTCAGTTCATAAATGACACTTCACATGACACATCAATGTTTGGTGTTTAGTACTATAGAGTTGTTACCCCAGATGACAACATCCTTGGTAAAAGTTGAGTTTAAGAGTTCAGATAGAATGACGATTGTTATAGAGGATAATTTTATTATCCTAAGATGCTAAGAAATACCATATTTTCTAGTATACAATTTGGTATCAAATATTATTAAAATGTAAAATTTTGGTTCCGAAAGATTTTATCGAGAACTGTAAAATCTCTCTAATTACAGTATTCCATTAATTGTCAGGTTTAAAATCTCTCGCTATAGCTGTTTAAGAAGGGTTCTAGCTATTTTGCATACAATTTAGCCACTATATATAGCTTTATTTAGCCTGTTATAACTACCACTATAGCTATATGAGAAGCTAACCGCTAAATGTCTTAGCTCGCTATTTAAAACATTGTTAATTATACAGAGTTCGGTCTACAGGCTCAAGTACAGAAAAGCAACAAGCTATCAAAACTTCAAAAGCATCTACATATTCAGTAATTTGCATTCTCAACTGACCCATAATACAATGATAAATATTTAGGATTAGTATCAGTTAAGCATTGGACAATGCCATTAACAAGCGAGAACAATATAGAATTATCAGTCCTAATAAAGAGAAGGCGTAATCCAAATCGGAGAAGGAGAATACAGCCACGGGTGATGAAGCGGCCACACGTCACCAAGCCTCTGCAGCCTCCCGCTCCCGAAGTCCCAGACGCCGAAGTCCCGCCTCGCCGCCGGCGACCGGACCACGTCGCCGCCGGCGTCGTCGGTCAGGTACGCGCAGTTCGGCCTTAGCATGGGGAAGCCCTCGGTCGGGATGCACGCCGCGGAGCTCTTCCCGAGGAAGAGCGCCACGTCGCCGCAGCCGCCGAGCCCCGCCACGCTGATCGCCGTCGCCGTCGACGCCGCCGTGGCGAGCGGCGGCGGCGGCGGCGTGCGGATCTCCTCGACCTCGACGCCCGTCGTGGCGACGGCGTGCTCCACGTGCCACCTGCCGTTGGAGGCGTCCGGCGGAGCGACGATCGCCGTCTGGTGCCACCGCCGCGTCACGCGCAGGAGCTCGCCGCGCGGCGTGACGGCGAGGTACTGTGTGGGTTTGGGACCAGAGGAGTACTGATGCGGCGACGGCGAGCTCAGGACGGTTCGCGCTACCGGAGACGGAGACGACGACGACGCCGCGCCGCCGCCGGTGAGGTCTAGGGAGAAGATGGAGCCGCAGTGGCGCAGCAGGTAGAAGAGCCCGTTCTTGTGGTTGTGGACGATGCTGGTCCAGTACTGGCGGTGATGGAGCTCCCCCATGGCGAGGATCGAGCCCCAGTCGCCCACCATGGCCATGTTGGGTGCCCTGGCGAACGAGAGCTCCGCGACGCCGGAGAGCGAGGTCCAGCGCGCGTCGCCCGGCCTGGCGAAGGAGAGCTCCGAGAACGGCATGTGCACGAGCAGGACGACGCACCCGGCGGCGGCGGAAGGGCTGCCGGAGACGGCGACACGGCGGAACATCCAGTCGCGCGCTCGCTCCGCGGTGATGTGCCGTATATTCTCCCCGACGGTCGGGGAGACATCGACGCCGTACACGACGCCGCCGCCGCCGCCGACGACGAGGGTCTCGCGGCTCCTCACGCGGTCGAGGGTCGTGATCGGCGGCAGCGTGGCCCGGGCGCCGGTGACGGGGTTGACGAGGTACGGGTTGGCCTCGTCGTCGGTGGCGAACAGCCACCCGTGCGCCGCGCCCGCGACGGCGCGCGGGATGCGGAAGGGCACGCAGAAGGTGGCGGCCGTCGAGGGGGAGTAGAGCGCGGCGGCGTCGGGGCCGTAGGCGTCGCAGGCGTAGAGCAGGCACGGCGGCTGCCGCGGCGTCGAGAGGCGGAGGCGGCGGAAGGCCGCGGCGGCAGCGCGCCACGCGGAGCACGCGGCTCCAGAGCGGACGACGTCGGGGACCTCCATGAACCCCATCACGGTCAGCAGGACGTCCTCCGGCAACCACGACCAGCAGCAACGATCTCCGCCGGCTTCGGCTTCTTCTTCCATATTCTCATTGGCCGGAGGAGACGGCTGCTTGTTCGTCGAGGCGGCTGCTCCCATCTCGGCGACGGCGGCGGCGGCGGCGGCGGCGCGCGAGAGCGAATCCAACGAACGAAGGGATCGACTCCAATGCAACAGTTATACAAACGGGAGTGTCGTGGCGTCGTGGGACTTCGCCACGTGGGCATATCCGTACGGCGCACGGCCAAAAGCCGGATACACCTCACATCGCAGGTCGGACAGCCCATCGAATCCTCTGGGCCCAATTCGGCCCACGTAGATCGTTCGGCCCAATTCCAAGTTGCTTCCTATACGGCCCGGCAAGTCAACATGGTAGACTACCGAACACAAGCAGAATGGAGTGTTGGGCGATGATATTCAGTTATTTTTTTTTCGCGAATGCGCAGAAGAATTACACGTCAATATATTAGAAGAATAGAGTTTTGATACACGACGCACTCAGCCAGACTAGCCTATGCCAAAAGAATTACATGTCAATATATTAGAAGAATAGAGTTTTGATACACGACGCACTCAGCCAGACCAGCCTATGCCAAGGAAGAAAGAAAACAAAGATAAAAAACAAAGAAAGGAAAGGAGTTAGCCGGAGCTGATGAATGTAGCATCATCGCTATATTCCACCAATATTAGTTCAGTTTTCTATTACTTTTGCGAAGAAAATATAGTTCAGTTAACCCACGACATGATGCAGATACAGGCATATAGCGATATTATTTTTGTCCTGCTTATCCCACTTCTAGTTTATTTTTTCTTCTAAATTTTGTATTACCATGTAAAAATAAACTAGCAAGCGGGTTTTTATACGAATAGTGGGACTACCCACTTGCACTGGAAGATCGTCAGTAAATTGTGCACCGGATCATGCAATTGGATTGCAGAGGAAGGAAGAAAGAGGGATTACCTGTGGCATTGTTCACCAGACAAATTAGCAGGAGGTCTAAGTTACTGAAAAACTAAGTCTAGATAACCGGTCAAACATTGATCAACACAAATTCACAGTGGAAATGGCTGCCGCAACAGCAGCCAGTTGTCATCGGCCTCAAGAAAGAAGAGTTAAACTTGAAATCCGGATAAGAGCTCATCCTAGAAGTCAGGAAAGCAGTATAGTTTCCACAACTCAAATATAACCAAAGAGCATAAAGTAAATTCAGGTTGGGACACTACAAAGATAATTTTATGCAAATCCTTTTCACAGCTTGTAAGTAAGAATTCAGATGCCGATTTTCCATCCAGGTTTTCAACAGGCACTGAAAAGGAACCTGGTTGTCTACTGGAACTTTTTACAACGGCTAGTAGCAGATTGGAACAAGAAAATTTCAACATTGTAATGATCAATATAGCTTCATCATGAACACATCAACAAAAGGAGTATCATTCAAAGTATACGTTCCAATGACAACAACTGATATATCTACAGATTACAAGTAACATCAGAGCATGCAAGTCTCAAGAATTTCATCTGTCAGAAAAGGTGTGCAGTTCATTCAGGAGGTTATACTATTTGCAGTATTATTCATCCAGAAACAACAGAAGCTTCTGCTGATTTACAATCTCATTTCCCAGACATGGAGACACCATCATGATCCACAGAATCAAAATGATTCACAAAGCCAACAACAATTGCATCTTCGGTGCTGCGATTTATTGAGTAGGACAGAACCACATTGGGAACCCCAAGTAATTGCTCATTGGTCCTGTCCCAATCAAGAATGGACTGATTGTTCCATCTCTCATGTTGTAAACCTGGGAACAATATGAATAGCTGTCTGACTTCTTAGGGTTGAACTTAGGGCAGAGGCTATCAAGAAAATAGATGCGGTCATCTTCAATCTCCTCATACTGAGAGGCGGCAAAGGACTTGTTGCAGGATGAGCTGATGAAAATGCTCTCGCCATCCAAGCTCTTCTTTTCTATCCATTTCCAAGGGTTTGAGTTGAAGCTCAATTCGAATACTCTGACTCCAACAAATTGGTCCCAGCTCTCTCTGAAGTATCTGACAAGTAGCAACAGCTTCCCAAGAGACTGCACAAGATTGTAAGTTTGCCGGTCACCATCTTCAGCTGAGGGCAGCTTCTCAATCAGACAGCGCTCGACGAGAGATACCACCGGAAAGACGTGATCATGTGCCTCAAGCTCAAAGGCAAAGAGATCTCCATTGCGGGTGTCGACCATGTAGAGCTTCCCCAGATAGAACTCAATGTCAATGTGACTCTTGATGCAGTTGCCCTCACATATGCACCAAGATGGCGTTTCTGGAGTGCAGAAGGCAAGCTTGTATTCTCCCTTTCTCTGAGAGACCGCAGCGACAATGCAACTGGAGCCGAGGTCTAGCTCAGAGGAAGAGCTCGAGCTCGAGCCAGCGTTGGGCGGCGCGGACAGAACTGCCTTGTAGAGAGCCATTGCGTATTCATCGGCATGGATGGTGCACACCACCTCGCCATCGCCATTGCTGACAGGCACAGACCTCTGAATGGCGCCACATGAATGGGTGGCCGTCGGGCTCGGCAGCGACACCTTCTCCCCGGAGAAAGGGTTCACCAAGACGCAGCCACCATCGGCGCCCACGGTGGGGTACAGCGGGATGCTCAGGCGGAGCCAGGTGCAGACGAGCCAGTCCTCGAAGCAGCCGATGCACTGTCCCGGGAAGGCGCCGTCGAGCAGCGCGGCGAGAAG
This sequence comes from Oryza sativa Japonica Group, assembly GCF_034140825.1. Taxonomy (NCBI): domain Eukaryota; kingdom Viridiplantae; phylum Streptophyta; class Magnoliopsida; order Poales; family Poaceae; genus Oryza; species Oryza sativa. The sequence goes on from NC_089045.1 coordinate 24,590,489, forward strand.
CGGGACACGGTGGCCGGCGGCCGCGGCGCCGTCGGAGAACACGCTGGCGAGCGCGAAGTTTGGGTACAGGACCAGAGGGAGCGGCGGCGCCAGCACCAGGGGCGGGTAGTCCCGCGCGCCCGCGCGCCACGAGCGGCGGAACACGGAGCGGAGCGCGGCGCGGTCCGCCGAGGAGTGGAGCCTGCGGAGCACGGCGCCGACGATCCCCAGCGGTAGGTCCAACGACGACGGCGGCCCTGCGAACGAAGAACGAACTCGTCAGAGGCATTCCACCGAACACCTTAGCAACGACAAACAAAACCCCCCCAAATCAATCCCAAAACCACCGCGTGGTTCACACGAGGAGATCACCTGAGACGGCGCCCGTGCCGGTGCCGGTAGCCATCGCCGTGATCCGGGAAGACGCGCGAGCTCTACCTACGGCCCCCCTGATCCTGAACCTTCCAGAAGCTTCTAGAACAGAGTCGGGGAAATTGGTGAGGGGGAGGAGGGAGAGGGGTGGGGTGAAATCACTGGAAACTTCGAGAAGTTTTGAGAACCCGATCGAGCCGATTAGACGAAGGATTCCCCAATTTATATAGCTCTCCCTACCGTTAAACCACCCGCGTAGTTGCTTGAATTCTCGTCGCTGTCACTTACATCCTGGCCCCACAGAGTGACGATGCTGACGTAAGGCCCTCGTACAATACTGCTCCTGCTCACGGTCGGGCCCACAAGTCAGTGACCCAGGCGGACTTCAAATGGTTGGCTTCCCGCGCCATTCTCTTCTTCCGACTTGATATGATATGGTAGTTTCTTATGAAATTTGGAGAACATCTCAGTCTCCAGTCTTTGGTTGTACCCTCTAAAAAAAGATAGACCAAACACCAAAAAATTACTGCACACAAATTCTCCTTTTTCTATGAATAATACAAATTGTGTTCACTCATGGATTGAAATTTCAGTTCGAAATTTCCGAAATTTTGGACCTCCCTCCACTAGCAACTATCTCGGCCAATTTTTTTCTTATTTTTCTAAATATGTGTAAATTTGGTCAGAATTTATAAACTCAGTTAAAATTTTAAATAATTTCGTGCTAAAATGGTTCCAGCATTCATGAAGAAAAAATGTGAACCCTGTGTTCGCTCAACAGAAGAAAAAATCTAGAACGTTTGGGATCTTGCAAATGCACATAACTAATAGCTTAAGCGATCAGACAATTGGATAGAATTATCATAGGCTCACAGCATTTTTTTTCCTGAATAAAGGATTACTGTGCTTTTACTGAAAACAGAGTGTAAATATAAGCCATCTCAGAGCACATCAATCTTTATCATATAATCACTGGTTGTTAACTTGTAACATTGCCAACAACAGAGTTTGTGACAGAAACAGATTATTCATCAACACATTTCTATAGTTGCATGCAGACAATGAATAAAAGAAACACTGCATAATTGGATATGCCTGATTGCGTCAGCGAAACCACTGAATGACAATATTGTAACTTGGAAAAAAACAATAATCATTGCGTAATGTAACACCGACACATTTCAAGATCAAAGTGAGCAGAAAGGCAACACAATTAGCACGGTTAAATCGAGACATCAGAAAGCAAAAAGGCACAATCTGATAGACAAGTGAAATGATATTTTGAAACAATGGTTTATTCATAAGGAGGAATCATATGCCAGCACCCCAGATTGTCCAGTCCTCTAGTGCCACAAAGTTTTTACTCTCATGATTCAGCAATGAATGGCACGCGGAAGAACTGTCGCTACATATGAGCACAGTAGATATATTCATCCACAATGAAGATAATATCCTCACCTTCATCACGCTGTTTAGAATTGAAGGACTTAGTAACCAGAAAATTGTAACAAGAAGGGAAAAGAATTGATATCGTATTTCATACTTTCATAGTGACAGCATAATGTTCTATCATATTAGACACCCTCTTGAAAATTTGTCATGGTATTCATACGTCTAGGAACCTCACCCACAAAAGACAGCAGAATATTCTAGTACCATAAGTACAAAAGATGAAATACCACCATGAGACTTGCCCCACGAGTGTGAAACCACTGAGACATCAGATACACCAACACACTTGTTTTCGTTTCTCAAAGAGCAAAGCAATGGTGCTAAATCCAAGCAGCATCAAGGTATCCTATACATTCATGATGCATTAGGAACAGAATTGATCTTGAGCAGTTCATTCAGAAGGAAAGAACCATGTTGGGCTCATCAACCTGCCATCTGGTGCTCGAAAGTTGTCATCCGATATGTCTGCAGCGAAAGGTGCCAGTGTACAATCCCTCATGTTGTACACAAACCTGTCAAAAGGGGGGCCATTTTTTGCAGGGAAGAGGTAACCATCAATGAAGTAGACAAGATCATCTTCAATTCCATCATACTGACATGCAAGAAATGACATGCTACTACATGGGCTAATGAAGATGCAATCGCCATCCAAGCTGTTGATCTCAGTGAATCTGAAAGGGTTTGTGCTTACATCCATCACGAATACGCTAACCTTGCAAATGTTGTGCCAACCTTCAGAACCACCGATGTATCTGACAACTAGCAACAATTTCCCATGCCATTCTACCATGTTCCACCTCTGTCCATAGCTATCCTTAACCTGGGGCAGCTCAGTGACACACCTCTCAACACGAGAAACCATCATCCCGCAATCATCCTCCGTGATCTCAAACGCAAAGAGGTTCGTGGTGAGCTTGCTGAGAATGTAGAACTTCCCCTGGTAGAAGGCAACATCACTGAACTTACTGATGCAGCCCCCATAGCAAATGCACCACGACGTCATCCCAGGTCTCCAGAGAGCAAGCTTAGCTCCGTTCCTGTGCACGGAGATGGCGGCCACCGTGTACGCTGAGCCGGAGCCAGGTGGAGAGGACAGGATCACCTTGCAGAACGACATCACATACTGCGCGGCGTGGATCGTGCAATCCACCACGCCGGAGCCATTGATGATGGGCAGCGATCTGGTGTAGACGTCGACGAGATGGGTGGACACGAAAGGTGGCGGGAGATTGACGACTTCCCGAGAGAAAGGGTTCACCAAGAAACACGCGCCATCGCCCAAGTAGCGAGCTTTCTTCTGCCGCACCACGGCGAGCCATCCTTCGCACGATCCCACGCAGCGGAGATCGCCAGCTGCCGCCGCCACCACCTCCACGGGCAGCGGGATGCGGCGCGTCTCCGACATGGCCCCGTCGACGCAGAACCCGGAGAACGCGAGGTTGGAGAGCACGAGCAGGGGGAGCGGCGGCGGCGGGCGGTGGAGGCGCGCCGCGGCGCGCCACGCCTGGCAGACGGACCGAAGCCTGGCGCGGTCCTCGACGCTGGGGAGGCGCCCGACCACGACCCCGATGATGTCCGCGGGGATGTCCGCCCACGACCGCCGCTGCGCCTCCCGCCCTGCGGTTTAAATCTTGGCATCGGTCAGTAGGCATTCCGTCGAACACGTAGCCTGCGCAGCCACCGCCGCGACCAGCAACACCACGCGCGCGCGAGGGAGGGGAAGGAAGGGGGGGGGGGGGGGTGGTTGTGGGGTGCAAGGCGTGCAAAGTAGGTCGAGAGAGGTCTCACCTATGGTTCCTTTGCCGGAATCCATGGCCACCGGCGCCGGAGGATCGCGTGGCGCGAGGGCTCGTCCCCTCGGGCAGGAGAGCTCCAAGCTTGCGCCACTGGGGTGCCTACTCTTGACAGGCTTCGTGTGAAGAAGATGCCTGTAGGCTGTAACTGGACTGGTCTGAGATTATTATTTTTTTAGACCTTTTTATTTTTAAATTTTATTAATAGACATTTGCAGAAAATATTCCCAAAAATTGAACCTTTTAGCTATGGCAGCGTTGTCCTGTCACGTCAGCAATGATGGCGTGGCAGGACAGCACTGCCACGCCAGCTGCGCGTGACGTTATAGAGTTATCTGAAATTGTTGTATTGCTAGATGTAGACTTATGCAACTGAGATATTCATATGCAGCCATAAAATTAATAGAGTTTGTCATGATAGGTGAGCTATATAAAGTGCCATATGAGAATAAAATTTGGACTTTAGTGGTTCCACATTTTTAACCAATATAAAGTAATATCTTATCAAGTGATGACTGATTGCAGTTGGGTCAAGTAATATCTCAAGCAATGAATCAAATATTATTGGACAAGCGATGACTGATTACAATTGGAGAAGTTTGTTAGCTATTGAAGTAGTCACAGAAATATTCTAGCCAAAAAGCAGTTGTCAGCAATCATAGTATGTATGGATTGACGCCAGGCGGGCTAGCATGGCCAAAGGTTCAGATTTGGAAATACTTTTTAAATAGTCTATTAATAAAATTTATAAATAAAAGGTCTAAAAAAAATCATGGTCTGACAGGTGGGTCCCCTAATGTTGTTTAGTACTATCAAATGATGTTTGAAACTCATATAGATAAAGATCAAGATCAAGTGTTTTACGCAAAACGAGGTGACATTAACGTATGATTAATTGAGTTTTAATTATTACAAACTTGAAAAATATATTTATCTGGTATTTTAGAGCAACTTCCATATAGAAAAGTTTTCGCATGAAACGCACCGTTTAGCAGTTTGAAAAGCGTGACACGAATATTCAAATTTTCATCCAACTTTTTTGGAGAAACGGACGGGTATGCCTATATTATCGCAGGAGTGAAATGACCCAAAATATTCCTATCACTTTTTAATCTCCTCTTGATTTGGTAGAGTTGTAAATTCATTGAAGTTACAATAGAATACTTCCTCCTTTTTTAATAAATGACACTGTTAATTTTTCGATGTACGTTTAACTATTCGTGTTATTAAAAATTTTGTGCAAATGCATAAGTACTTCTAATGATAAAACAACTTCTAGCAAAAATAAATGATAATTAAGTAATTTTTTTTAATAATATGAATGATCAAACATGTGTTCGAAAGTCAACGGTGTTATTTATTGAAAAGGAAGGTAGTACATGACAGAAAAAAAGGAATTAGTGAATCAATCTTTTTCAGAGAAAGTAATTAGATAGTGTATCCTCCTGAATTATCTTCAGATAACTATTCGGCGCTGTTAGGAAGAACATGAAAGTGCCACGCTTGATCAAGGGATAAAATTGTTCCCATAAAATTCAGGTTATCTAATACTAAAATCTTTTATATGACCTGTTTAAGATCAATTTCTTCTCACAAAAATATATATTTAAGATTAATTTCAAAGAAATGGCATGCCACTTGGAATAGCAGCAAATTTAGCCTGAAGCAATGTCTACATGTTCCATACATCGGTTCAAGAACGGAAAAGAAAGGTACCACCATCAGATATGCAGTGCAACTGAAGAAATGCATTTATGTTGATCTGATGATCTTGATCGAGAACCACGGTTTCCTAGGATCAGTGTGCTAAAATAGTAAAATTTGGTGTTAATTTTGTCGAGTTAATTGGATCTTTGCTTTGATGGGATGGGGGAAACCTGGCCTGCTTATTATTATATAGTTGTTGCAATGCAAGCAAGATAGGCTTGTTTGATCGGATCATATATTTTTCCTTACACTATCTAAAAAAATTAAATTTTTCATTATACTATTATAAAATATTATATTTTCATTGCATTATCTGGAAAAAAAATATCTTCATTCATGGTGTGTGTGCGCCAACTGAGTGAGACCGGCAGCACTCTAGTCAATACTCTATGACTTCTTTTTTAAGGCCGTCGTGACTGAAGAAAACAGTCAAGTCATGGCAATTCTCTAGCCTTGTCTGACCATTTGGTACTTAGTGATTCTGAAAACCATGACCAATTCCATAGATTCGCATATGCTTCCTTGACATCTCCACAGAAACAAGGCTACAATAGCACAATGGTGATATTGCCAGAGATGACCAGATTGACCTTGTAGTGCTTTGCCTGAAGAGCAGTGAGACAGAGTGACTTGGTCCAAGATGTTAGGCTCTGTACCCCAGGACAGAACCAAGTCAAGAAAAAATTATCACAACAAATTTTTACACATATTCTAGTCTCAATTTATCAAAGACTCACCCTAAAAAAAATTATCAAAGACTCAAACCAAGCAATTAGGAGCTAAGACACACTGCACTTCCCTATATATAGTCCTTCTCCCCCACTGAACATTTCATCACAACTTCAGAATCACACAGCCTCTCACAAAGCACTTAGACATCAAAAGAATTTGCTGAAATGGCAGCTAAGATCATCGAGAGCCACCGTGTCGGTGCAGAGATCGCAAATGGTGACGAAGCAGCCAAGAAGAAGTCCATTGAGCTTCTCTCTGAACTTGGCCTCCCAGAAGGGCTATTCCCCTTGGACGATATGGAGGAGTTTGGGTATAACCGCGCAAACGGGTTCATGTGGATTGTTCACAGGAAGAAGAAGGAGCACACCTTCAAGAAGATCAAGCAGACAGTCTCCTATGCCACCGAGGTGACGGCATTCGTCGAAAAGGGGAAGCTGAAGAAGATTGCAGGGGTGAAGACCAAAGAGCTGATGCTGTGGCTCAGTGTGGTTGAGGTCTATGTTGATGAGTCTTCTGCTGGGAAGATCACATTCAAGACTGGCACTGGCCTCTCCGATAGTTTTGATGCGTCGGCCTTCGAGTTAGGAATGTAAACTGAAGAACATATCAGGGGATTTATCTTTAATTTTGTTTTGTTTCCCCCATGTTTTATGGTATGTTCACTATGTTGTTGTAACTTTACACGGAGAATAAGTTATGTTGGTTCTATAAATGAAGTATTTCTGTGCATCTGTAATTTCTGGGTTTGTTACTTCCTTTTAGAAATATAAGACTGGTGCTGATGCTGAATGATCATCTTCCTCATAAACATAAGTGCCTTCAATAACAAGAATGATTTCTGCTGCAGTCCCCATCCACTTCAGCACGACCATTGAGATAGAGCAAAAACATGTATTTGAAATTGAGAAACTCTGTTAAAACACAAGTAATAATTCAACTACATGACGGCATTTACCTTGCAAGAAAGGAGATTTTCTGAAAGATTGGAAACTTTCTGTCTAAACTCGAGACAACAGACGACTTGAACATTTGTTCAGATTGGCTGAACAAACACAAACGAAACGCGAATATTAGAGAAGGACCTAATATCAAATAAATAGAAGGGGTGAGGCTTCGAACTCAGGTCGTCTAGCTCACCACCCTGTGGAGCTAGCCGGAAGACCTCTGTGCGTTTCTCTTGGCTGAACAAACACATGATCGCTATTCTGAATTTTCTGAGGTTCAGTCCGCTATTTGTTTTCCTTTTTAAAAAAATTATGTTTACAAGACATCTGGTTATCTGAACAAGAAACTGGTCGCATTGATACAGCAGTTAAGCCATGATGTGAACATATTCCGGTTGCTCCTGAATTTGGAACAACCTGAAAGTAGGGTACAGAACAGTAGTTTTACTGCATTGATTTTGCTAGCATGACTGGGAACATTGCATTTGAAGATCTCTATTGTCCTGTGCTAATATATTGCAATGGGGCATCTTTCACTCTAATCTTACAAGTTTCCTGTAGAAAGTGTTCTCCTGCTACTAAACATTAATTATCAACTTTACTGATGAACAATCTACCAAGATTACATGCTACATTTGCATGTATACTGACTTATCTGAACTGCAAACGCATAGCACAATCCGTTAGCCACATGACAGGCCAATGAAAAATAAAATCAATAGAGCTGTCCAGGCATGACCAGATTGACCAACAAGTCAATCTGCTAATGCTTAGCCTGGTCTGGTCTGGTCTACCAAGGCATGCTAAGCTCCAGCCCTGCATGCCTGCATTGTACAAGCCAAGTCAAAATATGTGCACTCAGGATACTTCAAACTGGCCTATATATAGCTCTCCTTGCTACACTTCTCATCACAAAACACATAGCTTCATAGCTCATACTAGTGATCACAACTTCACAAGCTCCAAACAAGCCATTCCTATTTCTCAACAGGCTAGATGGCATCCCAAATCATTGAGACGAACCGTGCTGGTGCCGAGATCATCAATGGCGATGCCGCTGGCAAGAAGAAGTCCATTGAGCTGCTCCAGGAGCTAGGCCTTCCCAAGGGCCTCTTCCCCTTGGACGACATCGAGGAGTTCGGCTACAACCGTGCAAACGGTTTCATGTGGATTCTTCATAGCAAGAAGAAGGAACATACCTTCAAGAAGATCAAGCAGACCGTCTCCTACGCCACCGAGGTGACGGCGTTCGTCGAAAAGGGGAAGCTGAAGAAGATTGCTGGTGTCAAGACCAAGGAGCTGATGCTTTGGCTCAGTGTGGTTGAGGTCTATGTTGAGGAGTCATCTGCTGAGAAGATCACCTTCAAGACTGGCACTGGCCTCTCCGATAGCTTCGATGCGTCGGCCTTCGAGCTAGGAATGTAGAATAAACATTATCTAAACAAAAGGAATGTAAACTGAAGAACTGAACATCCGAGGGAATTTATCTTCATTTTCTCTTTTAGTTTTCTTTTTACATACAGTATGTAACTGTATTTCGCACGGAGAATATGTGATATTGGATTTATAAATAAGTGTTGATGTACATCTGGGCACGAAATTTCAGTGTTTTCTTTTTGAAATATAAGGCTTATGCTGACTGCTGAGTGATCATCTTCCTCTTAAAAATATGTACCATCAATAACCAGGTTGATTTCTGGTTTCTACTGCAGTCTCCAACTCTCCATTTGCTTAAGCGTCCTTGAAACAAAACTTGAATACTTGATCATTGTGACAACGTAAAGCCTGTATTCAAGATACCGCCAAAATACATAGTAAAAATCTAAATTAACACATCATGACTGTATTTTTTGCGAACGCCCAAAAAGATTGCACATCAATATATTCAGGGAACATCATGACTGTGCTTACGTTACACAAAACAAAAATGAAATATCTTTATAAAAAGGAAGCACGCCACCATGATCCCAAGGAATCCTGCAGTACTCTGAAATCTTGGAACCTTTTTGTCTGAACTAAAAACTACAGACTTTGTTGAACATTTGTGCAGCAGGGGCCCTTAAAAACGGCAACACTGCTCTGAATTAAGCAGAAAATGGTGCCCAAGTTCTTCAAGTACAAGCAGCCACTATCCTGTTCACAGGAGATGTAATTATCTGAACAAGAAACTGGCCGCGGTGGTGGTGTAGCAGTTAAGCCCTGAAGTGGGTCACAAAACCTGAATTTAGAACAGCCTGAAAGTAGGACACAAAACCATATTCTTACCGTATGGCCTTAACATGACTGGGAATACATTTAAAGTTTTCTATTCCCCTGTGCTCATAGTATGTTACTGTTACAATAGAGCATCGTCCACTTCAATCTTTTCCTGTAGAAACAGAGATTTCTGTTACTAAACACTACTCCTGTATTATCAACTTAATTGCTGGACACACACCCAACTTTACATACTACATAGGCATGCCTGTGTTTGACTTCTCTGAAATGCAACTGCATAGCACAATCCGTTAGCCACACGCCATAAAATCAACAATAACAAAAAGAAAAAAAATCAATAGAGTTGTCCAGGCATAACCAGATTGACCAACCAGCCATTCTGCAAAAGTATGTGGAGCAAGTCAAAATATGTGGAACTTATTCTAGTCTCAGCCTAGATACTTAGGACACTTGCCACTTGCCTATATATAGCTCTCCACCTTGCTACACTTCTCATCACAAAACAAATAGCTTCATAATTCATACTTCATACTAGTGATCACAGCTTCATAGTTCCAACCAGACCATTCCCACCACCATTCTAAATTTCCAATCGTTTCTCAACAGGCTCACCGTTCCGGTGCGGAGGTCATCAATGGTGATGCCGCTGGCATGATGATTTGCCAAATCACAGATATCCAGTTGAGGGATTAAAGAGACTCGATCAAATCAAATTTAGGAATGATCATCACTTCAGCCAGGCAGGCAGATGGTACATGTAAACTGAGGTGCTCACTAAACAACAAGCTTAGTTCAAAGTAACAAATACCTTATTATCGAAACAAGCATACCCAATTGCAAACAATTAACAATCAACTGAACTTCTTCTGCTGTGATCATTAAGCTCAACAATAGACAAACATGCCAATCCAGTTCATTCTTGGATGAAAGAAATCGGAATAGTTGCATCCAATCCCCAAAAGGGAAAAATATAACAGCATGATTCATTCTTGGATGAACTAGTACCATAGTCATCAATAGTGATCACTTCCATGGTTACATGAAAGAAAGACTTAAGTCACCCCTTAGTTTGCTAGCAATTTCTGAGTCATAATATGTGTATCAAAACTTTGAAAGTGAAATTAAGTACACCAAAACTTGTGCAAACAGGGCACTGATAAGTATGTTGCAATCAAAGTAGATCTGTGACATGTATTCAGCGTAGTTGAGAACAACCAACAGCAGAACATTTCAATCATGAAAAGGAAAAGAGCACCATCGCTGATTTACATGAACGCGGTCAACAGAGGACACCTTAGCGCTGTCATACTCTTCATATGATCTGATCAGATTTTCTCAGTAGCATTCATTTCGGAGGAAATAACCACAAGAGGTTATCCATGAACGGGTCAGAGTTGTCCCCAGGTACTAGAACAGGGAATACTGCCGTTGTAGCATCTCTCACATTGAACACAAGTATATCAAAAGAATGGTGGACACCAATAGTCTGTTGCCGAAAGCTGCTAACGAAGTAAACAAAATCACCTTTGGCTCCATCATACTGACAAGCAGGAAAGGACTTGCTGCTGCGCGAACTAATGAAGAGACAATCACCATCCAAGTTGTTTATCTCAGTCAAGCTGTAAGGGTTTGTGCTGAAGTCCAGAGCATATATCCCAATTCTCCGATTCTCTACCCAGACATGGTCAGCATACATAACGATCAGCAATAGTTTCCCACGCCATTCAACAATGTGGAACTCATTCACTGCACAACCCTCGACTGGGGGAAGCGTCTGTGTAACACACCGCTCAACATACGAAACCATAACTCTGCCATCGACCTCTTCAAGCTGAAAGAACATGATAGACAGGATATGTGGAAAGTATGTCGAGACCATGGCCATGTAGATCCTCCCCTGGTAGAAGGCAATATCAGCTGAACCATCGAACCAAAAGCTTCTGCAAACGCATCATGATGTCATCCCAGGGTGCCAGAGAGCAAGGATGCACTGAGATATGGCAGCCACGGTGCACATTGAGCCAGAGGAAGGTGAACCAGATAAAACCACCTTTCTGAAGCACACCGAGTACTCATGTTCTTGGATAATGATGTCGACCGAACCTGTGGTGTTGACGATGGGGAGAGTCTTGCAGATGTGATGGGATAATCGGAAGGCAGATGGCCTCGGTAGTTGGATCGTCTCCCGGGAGAATGCGTTCACCAAGAAGCAATGGCTGTGGGCATCCTTGCATACGCTGCCAGGTCGAGTCCCCACGAGCCACTCGTCGAACGAACCCACCCAGCGGAGGCTCTCGTCCTCGTGCAGCGGAATGCGTGTGAACTCAGCGTCAGCGATCACCATGACGGAGGAGAAGCTGGAGAAGCTGACGAAGCCGAACCGGGAGAACACGAGCATGGGGAGTGGCCGGGGCGGGCGCTGGATGGCCGCGGCGTTGCGCCACGAGCTGCAGACGGAGCGCACCCTGGCGCGGCCAGCGGCGCACGGGATGTGGCCGAGCACAAGGCCAAGCAGGTCCCCCGGGAGGTCATTCCACGGGCCCCGCAGCAGCGCATCGCCTGCAGGGACAGCAACCACCACCAATCTCTTTGTGAGGCATTTCATCGAACACCTCGCGCACAAAAAAAAAAAAACTCACGCGTACATTTCGAACGAACCACGAACAAGCACACGGCGCCCCCCACACACACAGAGAGCGAGAGAGAGAGGGGGAGGAGTTGCAGATGAGGGGTCACCTGAGATGCTTCCGTCCATGGCGGCCGGAGAGCGGCAGGTTCGCCGGAGTTCGAATGCGTCGGTTTCTTCCTCACGAACTCGCCGTGGTGAGGCGAATTGGAACGGATTTCAAGAGAGAAAAAATGATTTGGGCCGAATGGTCTCTGCTCTTCATATGTACTCCTGACTCCTGTATACTTCCTTCTTCAGGAAATGAAAATTTTTAGGCGCCACACCGGATGTCGGAAGGGGTTTTCGGACACGAATGAAAAAACTAATTTCATAACTTACTTGGAAACCGCGAGACGAATCTTTTGAGCCTAATTAACCCGTCATTCGCACATGTGGGTTATTGTAGCACTTATAGCTAATCATGGACTAATTAGACTCAAAAGATTCGTTTCGCGATTTCCTCCATAACTGTGTAATTAGTTTTTTCATTTATCTACATCTAATGCTTCATGCATGTGTCCAAATATTCGATGTGATGTTTTTGGGAAAAAATTTTGGGGAACTAAACGGGGCCTACTAGATGAGACCAAGGCTTAAAAGTTTTGGGCGTGTCACATCAAATATACTGACACACATTTAAGGTATTAAACGTAGACTAATAACAAAACAAATTATAGAATCCGCCTGTAAACTGCGAGACGAATTTATTAAGCCTAATTAATATGTCATTAGCAAATATTTACTATAGCACCACATTGTCAGATCATGGAGCAATTAGGATTAAAAGATTTGTCTCGCAATTTACACGCAATCTGTGTAATTTGTTTTTTTGTTTTATATTTAATACTCCATGCATGTGTCTTAACATTCGATGTGACAGGGTGAAAAATTTTACCGAGGGATCTAAACATGGCCCAAAGCGAGAAGCCGATTACAGAGATAGTAGGCTCTGGTTAGGCCTTATTACGGCCCACCTCATCTAGCGAATCAGTTCAGTACAAATGGGAACACTGCACTGAATTTTCAAAACTTCAATTAGCCATTTGAATTTCGAATATTCAGATAGCCATTTGGTTTTGTAAAAAATAGATTATATTGGGCAGATTGTTCAAGTGCAGGCTGTCACTATCTTTTTTCTCACAAGAATTCCGGTTATCTGAATGAGAAACTGGTCGCAGTCAGTCTGCATATTCCACTTTTGCACCTGAATTTGCTACAACCTGAAAATTGGACACATAAAAGTAACCTTATTGTATTGATTTTGCTTAGCATGAATGGGAACATCGCATTTCAAAAAATATATTCTCCCTGTGCTAATAGTGTATTACAAAGGAGCATCATTCACTCCAATCTTACATGTTTACTGTGGAAATAGATAGTGCTTCCTATTATTAAACACCTATATTATCAGCCTAATTGTTGGACTTCTATAAACTTTACATATTGCATAGGCATGCCTGTTTTGACTTCCCTGAACTGCAACTACATAGAACAATCCGTTAGCCGCACGCCATAAAATTGACCAACAATGACAAAAAGAAAATCAATAGAGCTGTCCAGGAATGACCGGATTGACCAACCAGCCATTCTGCCAATGCTGAAGATCTCCAGAGCTGCATTGTACAACACCAAGTCAAAATATGTGCCCTGATTCTAGTCTCAACCCAATCACTCAGGACACCTTCACACTGGCCTATATATACATCTCCTATCCTTGCTACACTTCTCATCAGAAAACACATAGCTTCATAGTTCAGACTAGTGATCACAACTTCACAAGCTCCAAACAGACCATTCTCATTTCTCAACAGGCTAGATGGCATCCCAAATCATCGAGACCAACCGTGTCGGTGCGGAGGTCATCAATGGCGATGCCGCTAGCAAGAAGAAGGTCCATTGAGCTGCTCCAGGAGCTCAATCTTCCCAAGGGCCTCTTCCCCTTGGATGATATTGAGGAGTTTGGCTACAACCGCGCAAATGGTTTCATGTGGATTCTACATAGGAAGAAGAAGGAGCATACCTTCAAGAAGATCAAGCAGACCGTCTCCTACGCAACCGAGGTGACAGCATTCGTCGAAAAGGGTAAGCTCAAGAAGATTACAGGAGTGAAGACCAAGGAGCTGATGTTGTGGCTTAGTGTGGTTGAAGTCTATGTTGAGGAGTCATCTGCTGGGAAGATTACCTTCAAGACTGGCACTGGTCTCTCTGATAGCTTTGATGCCTCAGCCTTTGAGCTTGATATGTAGATTATTGGATGTTACTGGTGGCTAAATGTTCAGCCTTTTTCTCACTTGGGCTTTCTTTTCATCTCTTTTTCATGTACTTGTCTTCATAAAATGAATTGTCAAATTCTGTAACCTGAAAAGAATTTATATTGGTGTGCAATTGGCTAGTTTGTCGTAAATTTTATCTGTTGTTCCTTCAGGGTATATCTATAAGTTTGACACAATTTAAGAACTGAACCAAATTACTAACTCAGCAGAAAAAGACATACTGAAAAAGATCATGATTTGCCAAATCACAGATATCCAATTGAGGGATCAAAGAGACTTGATCAAATCAAATTTAGGCATGATCAGCACTTCAGCCTGGCAGTCAGGTGGTACGTGTAAACTGAGGTGCTCACTAAACAACAAGCTTAGTTCAAAGTAGCAAAACAATACCTTGCAGGTGGAAACAAGCATACCCAATCGCCAACAATTAACGGTCAACTGAACTTCTTCTGTTGTGATCATTAAGCTCCACAATAAACAAACAGGCCAATCGGAATTATAAGCATCCAATCCCCAAAAGGGAAAATATAACAGCAATACAGCATAATTCATTCTTGGATAAACTGTAGTACCATAGTCATCAATAGTTATCACTTCCATGGTCATATGAAAGAAAGACTTATGTCATCCTTAGTTTGCTTGCAAATTCTGAGCCTTAATATGTGTGTAACAAGACTTTGAAAGTGAAATCATCAGGGTTAAAGTACACATAAAATTTCAGTGTCAAACAGGGCATGATAAGTATATTGCAATCAAAGTAGATCTGTGACATGTACTCAGGGTTATTTGAGAACAACCAACAACACAATATTTCGGTCATGAAGAGGAAAAGAACACCATCACTGGTTTACATTTCGGTCAATGGAGGCCACATTAGCACTGTCATACTATTGATATGATATGATCTGATTGGATCTTCTCAGTAGCATTCATCTCGGAGGAAATAACCACAAGAGGTTGTTCGTGAACGGGCCAGAGTTGTCCTCAGGTGCAGAAACAGATAATCGTGTCGTTGTAGCATCTCTCACATTGTACACAAGTACATCAAAAGAATGATGGACACCAGTAGCATGTTGCCAATAGCCGCTAACGAAGTAGACAAAATCACCTTTGGCTCCATCATACTGACAAGCAGGAAAGGACTTGCTGCTGCGCAAACTAATGAAGAGACAATCACCATCCAAGTTGTTTATCTCAGTCAAGCTGTGAGGGTTTGTGCTGAAGTCCAGAGCATATATCCCAATTTTCTCAGTGTCTAGCCAGACATGTTCAGCATACATAACGATCAGCAATAGTTTCCCACGCCATTCAACAATGTAGAATTCATTCACTACACAACCCTCGACTGGGGGCAGCGTCTCTGTAACACACTGCTCAACATACGAAACCATAACTCTGCCATTGACCTCTTCAAGCTGAAAGAACAGGATGGACAGGATATGTGGAAAGTATGTGGAGACCATCGCCATGTAGATCCTCCCCTGGTAGAAGGCAATATCAGCTGAACCATCGATGCCAAAGCTTCTGCAAACGCACCATGATCTCATCCCAGGGTGCCAGAGAGCAAGGGTGCGACTAGAAATGGCAGCCACGATGCACATTGAGTCAGAGGCAGGTGAAGCAGATAAGACCACCTTTCTGAAGCACATCGAGTACTCCCGGTCATGGATAATAATGTCGACCCAACCTGAGGTGTTGACGATGGGGAGAGTCTTGCAGAAGTAATCGAAGAAATGCAAGGCACATGGCCTCGGTAGTTGAATCTTCTTCCGGGACATGAGATTCAGCAAGAAACAATGGCCGTCGGCATCCTTGCATTCCCTGCTGGGTTTCGTCCCGACGAGCCACTCGTCGAACGATCCCACCCAGCGGATGGTCACGTCCTTGTGAAAAAAAAAGCGGCGGGGTTTGGTGAACGCCATGGCGGGCGATAATCTGGAGAGGCTTGCGAAGCTGAACCGGGAGAACACGAGCACCGGGAGTGGCGGGGGCGGGCGCTGGATGGCCGCGGCGGCGCGCCACGAGCGGCAGACGGAGCGCACCCTGGCGCGGTCAGCGGCGCACGGGATGACGCGGAGCACGAGGCCCAGCATGTCCGCCGGGATGTCGTTCCACCGCTCCCGCGGCAGCGCGTCTCCTGCAGGAAACCGCCAAATCCCTTGTCAGGCATTTCATCGAACACCTTGCGCACAAACAAAAACTCACGCATACATTTCGTCGGCGAACTCCGAGCAAAGCACACCACAGAGACAGAGACAGAGAGGGAGGGAGCAGGGGGGGTGGGGATGAGTCCTCACCTGAGTTTCTTCCGTCCATGGCGGCCGGAGACCACAGTTTCGCCGGAGTTCGATTGCGTCGGCTTCCTCTCCGCGAACTCGTGGCCTCGCCGTGGTTTTGATGCCCCGTGGAGGTGAACGCAAACGGCAACGCGAGCTTCTCCTTCAAATTTCAAGAGAAAAAAGAAATGAACTGGAAAGGATAGAGTCCAAACGAATTCTACATGGGCCTCAATACGGCCCAGAACTACAGCTCTGATAGAGCCCACAATGTGGGCCCCACGACGATTCCCCCTTACCTCATCCTGCGAATCAGTTTCGCCCACGTGGAATGGCCAGAGACGCCCGTAGCGAGGGAACATTCGAGAAGGCCATGGAATCTGCCACTGCTACTACGAAGGCGTAAACGTAATCGCCTCTCACGTCAGTACGCGTCCCAACCTGCTCCACTCCCTCGGCGCTGACCACAAAAAATTCCACGACGCCGCGAGATATCTTCTTCTCCCTTCAAGAACTCCATGGAAATCTCTCGTGGCCTCCTGCGAGCGAGCCGCGACGACGACGACGACCTCGCGAGTCCGCAAGAACGCCGCGGCGACTGACCTGCTCTGCTCGGCTGCTCGCCATTGATTTTCTCTGTCTGCTCGGCTGCTCGCTTGCTTGCGCTGTCCAGTTTAGCTCTGTCTAGCTAGGTAGACTGCGGCCATGGCGGCGGCGGTGGCGTCGTCTTGCTGCGCCTCGACCAGCGCTCGCCCACTGGTTCGCCGCGCCGGGAGCAGGAACGGGAAGCTGTGGTGGGCGGGTGGTGTCAGGAAGGCGCGGCTGCTGTCCATCTCCGCCACGGCCGCGGCGCCGTCGGGCGTGGACTACGCGGCGGGCACCGGCGCCGCCGCCGACGACGACGCCGTGGCTGCGCTCAAAGTCAAGCTTCTGGTCAGTGATCTGAACTAGCCTCGTCATGGCTGTTTGATTGGTCTCAGTGTGTTTGAATTCCGTGCTTAATTTTTGGGCGCAGAGCGCGGTGTCCGGGCTGAACCGCGGCCTCGCGGCGAGCCAGGAGGATCTTGACCGCGCCGACGCGGCGGCGCGGGAGCTCGAGGCGGCGGCGGGCGGCGGCCCCGTCGACCTGGAGAGGGACGTGGACAAGCTGCAGGGGCGGTGGAGGCTGGTGTACAGCAGCGCGTTCTCGTCGCGGACGCTCGGCGGCAGCCGCCCCGGCCCGCCCACCGGCCGCCTCCTCCCCATCACCCTCGGGCAGGTCAGAGAAACAAATCGATCCTGAATGATTTTGGAGAAATTCGGGCCTAGATCAATCTGAAACGTGTTTGCGTTTGGTCACCAGGTGTTTCAGAGGATCGATGTTGTCAGCAAGGACTTCGACAACATCGTCGATGTCGAGCTCGGCGCGCCATGGCCGCTGCCGCCGGTGGAGCTGACGGCGACGCTGGCTCACAAGTTTGAGATCATCGGTGAGTCACTGTTCCCACTACTTGTTTCTCCTCTTCTCAGTACAGCTACACCCAATGGCCCGACCTGTTTGGTGTGCTTATCACTGTTCTTGATAACGCAATCCTGAACAATTTGTTTGAACCACATAACTTCCATATTTTCTGCTTAATTGCAACCCCATCATATTCATATATGCAAATATAATATCACTTGTTACTGTTCTTGATAAGGTAATCCTGAACAATTTGTGTCGACCACATAATTTCCATAGTTTCAGCGTAATTGCAGGTTTGCATCTGCTTAATATGGCATTTGCTTCTTGACAATGCAAGCAAAGTTTTTGTCAACCAACAATTGTCTTCCGACTTTGAATAATTCTGATGGTCACTGTTGTTAGGCACCTCGAGCATAAAGATCACATTCGACAAGACGACGGTGAAGACGAAGGGGAACCTGTCCCAGCTGCCGCCGCTGGAGGTCCCTCGCATCCCGGACAACCTCCGGCCGCCGTCCAACACCGGCAGCGGCGAGTTCGAGGTGACCTACCTCGACGGCGACACCCGCATCACCCGCGGGGACAGAGGGGAGCTCAGGGTGTTCGTCATCTCGTGATCGGACGGACGCGTTCGCGACATAGGTATGCGGCTTGCGATTCTGAAACTGAAACTGAAGCGCACACACGGTTTTGTGTTCTTTCTCTGCTACTAGTAGATCCTCACTCTCTTGATCTGACCATCTTTGTACTATACTTCAGTATTGTTCGTGCGTTCTGTATTGTTATAGATTTTGCAGATATTCAACAAGTAGAGGGAAATATGTCAAAATGAGAAATCGAGGAAAATATATTTCCAAAAGAAAAATATAGGTGCATTCGTAATGTTCATTCATCGTGTACAGATTCAAGTACTGCACAAAAGTTCTGAAAAAATAATTAAAATGAGAAATCGAAGAAAATATATTTCAAAAAGAAAAATATAGGTGCATCAGTAATGTTCATTCATCGTGTTCAGATTCAAGTACTGCACAAAAGTTCTGAACAAAAATTTGTAGAAGAAAGGGGGCATTCCGAGAATCGAACTCGGGACCTCTCGCACCCAAAGCGAGAATCATACCACTAGACCAAATGCCCTTTGATGCTGATGGTAGTTAACCACTTTTTAAATTAATTAACAACGGTGTTATCCACTACCACGGACCGGATTTTCCGTGGATCCCAAACAAAAGGAAGACAAAACTGAGGGAGGAACCGTGAAAGAATCTACCGTTGGCCTCTGCATGTTAACCCGCTGCAAAATGTGAAACCATGTGTTTTGAGGAAGTACCTCAAATCAGCAAACCGCTATAACGCTATACACTGCTATCAGCAAAACACATCCGTGCACCAACCGATTTAAGGCCTCTTTTGATACAAAGAACAAATATATAAAGTAAAAAGGACTTGTATCTTACGGGAAAATTTCCTATAAAGTGCTTTAGAGCAAACTATTGATAAGTACAAATTTTTGAAATTTGTTTGGAATAGGCCAATTATGTATTGTAGCACCGTAGCATCAATTTGGGCTTGCACCGGCTGGTCACCCCACGATTTATTTTGAACTTTTTTAAATTTTTAGTTTCAAACATAATATTTTTTGCAAGGCTTATTTTAACACGTTACTGGTTACATGATAGTGTTATTTTATCATATCAGACAAGTCGATGCGGCCAGAAGTTTAAGAAGGGTTTATTTTTGAAATATGAAAATTAAAAAAATCAAAAAATAAGAAAAATTCTCAGCGCACATGACACGCGCACGAAATTACAGGACGACCATGTATGTGCACGTTACCTCGAAGAACATAAGAACAACAATTCGTCCTCGGTTAATTTAGCGTTCGCCTTATCAATCAAGCGTGTGCTCCTACCTCGACACGATCACACCAAAAAGTACCGCATTTAATTTGTAAGTACATTACACAAAAGCTTTGTTTAGTAAGGGCCCTTTTGAATCAAAGTATTTATATAAAAATTTCATAGGATTCAAATCCTATAGGAAATTTTCCTATTTGTCCATTTGATTTAAATGATTGAAGCTTTCCAAATCCTATGAAATTCCTATAGAATGGCACATTGTATGTGGATTTTGGAGGAAATTTAGTAAGAGCTCCAACCTCTTGGAAAATTTCCTTTGAGTCTATCTCTCTCATCCGATTCCTACGTTTTTCCTGCGCTCCAATCAAACGACCATTCCTATGTTTTTCCTGTGTTTTGCAATCCTCTGTTTTACACTTCAATTCCTGTCTGAATCCTGTGTTTTTCCTATTCCTTCGTTTTTTCTACCCTGCGATTCAAAGGGGCCCTAAATGGGATAGGATCTTATTTAATACTAGCCATTCGTCTATTTTCCCTTTTCAATCCCACCTCTCATAATCTATTTACCAACCATCCCAAAAGACACTTACCAATATGGTTTAAAAACCATTAACTCTATCTCACAATTTAGCGAGTATCACGGCAACCGTATGATTATCGCGAGATATAATATGGTTTCTAAAACTAAAATAACCGTGATAATTGGTTTTGTACACCCTCCACCAGAGCTCGACCAAAACAATGCGGCGCTGGCAAGCTGCACATGCCTTTCTAGCTTGCAGCCAAGATGTACGGAAGCAAAGCAGGTGAGGCCAAAACAGTACGGCACACTTGAGCAAGGCTAGCTAGAGGAGTGCTCCTAGTAATAGAGTGTACTACTACTTCCACTATGCAGGAGCAGCAGCATGACGCAGAAGGGGAGACCAAAACGCCGCCGTGGGGGCTTATTGATTTGCACCGTCCGTCCGTTCGCCGGCGGCTAGCTCGCCGGCCGCCGCCTCATCCAGAGCAATATTGCACACGCGGCGGCGCGCGGGGGTGTCATGGCCGGCCGGTGCTGCGCGCGTGCTCCGGCCGCCTCGGGCTGCCGTGGTGGTGCATCGGGTCCGGGCCGGCCGGCACTGACCGGAGCTCCGCCGCCGCGGCGGCCGAGGGCGCCCCTCTCCCCGGCGGCGGCGACGATCTCGACGCCGTCGACGACCAAGAAGACCACGACGGCCTGCGGGTGCCCTTCACGCCGCGCGGCTGCTTCGTCTTCGGCTAACCAGTTTGCACACGTTATACAAGCAAAATGTCAGCAATGCATGCAAACTACTTCTCTAATGAAACAAAATCTAACTCGATCCGGTAAACAGAGGTGCAAATAATTGAGATTGAAGTGAAAATAAAACATGTACCTCTGTCACGAGATCAAAAGATGTCGCCGGGACTGGCCTCTGGTCACCACTAAACTCACCGGGCAAGCCTGAAAGTGATCAGTCCAAAGAAAATGTCAGCAATGCATTAACCAAATGCATGTATGAAAAACAAGAAAAAAAAAGAAAGAAAAGAGATTCAAGTGAGAAAAAAGGAAAGGCTCAGAACTGAAGCTCCTACGACGTACCAACACGTCCATGCACCGGAGCAACAAGCAGCAGAGCAACCCAACACCATGCAACCACCAAACACAAGAAGAGCCGGCCCATGTCAAGCAAACACACAAAACTACTACTAGTAGTGTAGCTTAGCTACTGTACTCTACTTACAAATTACCGCAGTACAAAAACCAGAGGATAACAACCTCTCAAAGAAACCGTTGTGTCTTTGAGATGTGGAAGATACACACACAGCACAGGTAGGAGGATACTTATAGCTCATGAGGAGTTTGTAGAGGAAGAAGAAGATGAGGCTGAGTAAATCTTGGGATAGTTACAGTGGTAATGGTACCAGTAACACTAGCAGCACTAGCAGTTCTCCTGCTGCCAAGCAGAGTAGTAGTAGCAGTAGTTGAGTACAGGTTTACAGTTAAGGCTTGACATGATGCACGCCATCTTGTCGAAAACTTTTCTGGGAAAAGGGAGCCAAAGATTGTGTTGGGGAGCGGAGAAGTGGAGATCCGCCGGATCCAGTACAAAACCGGGGGGAATTGATTGCGTCGTTGGCTCGGTCTCTTGACGGGTGACGCGCACCGGCCGGGTCACATATGGGTCACCGTTTCGGTGCAAGTTTGCATTGGCTGTGTGCCTGTGTGCGCAGTGCGTGCAGTGAGCTCATCTGCAAACAAAATTAAGGGGAGAATCGTGTTACCTGGTTCACGGATCTCTTCGCCTCTCTGGCTTTGCATGCAACATAATTGCTCCTTGAAACTTGGAACATCTTGTTTTGTTTGGTACTCTAATTCTTACCCATTTTTCATACTCGTACATGCATTAACCTTATAGCAGGTACAATAGTAGACGGTAAATGGTCCACATAAGATTTTTTTTTATGAGCTGGAGGAGAGAGGGGAAGAGAGAGAGAGGAGAAGCAGATGACTAATTAGCCGTCTGGCTACACGCTCGGCCCGAGGTCACAGGGCCCACCAGGAGAGACAGGTTCTCCATCGACGCGCGTTGTCCACCACCATTGCCATCGCTCTCCATTGTCATCGTCGTCGCACGCTCCAACGGGTCACGGCCCTTGTTCGTTGTTGCCACCGCGGCCACCCTCATCCGTTGCCACCGCTGTCGCACTTCACTGAGTCATTGCCCTCGTTTGTCACTACCGCCGCCGCTGCCCTCGTCCATTGTCGCCGCTGCCGTTGCACTCCACTGGGTCGCTGTCCTTGTCCATCGCTGCCCGCCGCCGTCGCACTCCACTAGGTCACAGTCCTCGTCCGTCACTGCCGCCGCCGCTGTCGGCCTAGTCCGCCATGGCCATCGTCGGACTCCACTAGATCGCTGCCCTCGTCCGCCATGGCCCTCGTCTTCGTCGCGCTCCGAGTCGCCAGCCTCGCCCGCCATAGCTGCCGTCGCCGTCCTACATCCTCCGTAGCCGTCGCCGCCCTAGTCCCTTGCTGTTGCTGTCGCCCTCTTCCGTCGCCGATGCGTTCCTCGTCCACCTCGGCCGGCGGCCCTCATCTACCACGGCCGCTGCCGGCGTGTTCTTCTGCTGCAGCTCGTCCACCGCAGGCGCCGCCGTCGTCGTCCTCTTCTGTCGCAGCTAATATCCACTGCCGCAACTGTCATCGTCGTTGTCTACTGCATCTAATCCCCATCGGAAGAGAAGAGGTGAGAGGAAGAGACATAGAAAGATGGTGGGACCCATAAAAGATAAAATATATGTGTTATTGTATTTTCTATTGCATAGACATTAGCTGCAACATTTACTATAGATGACATGGCTAATTTTTAGAGCCAACGGTGGGCTGTATTATTGACCTTGCTCTTGAAACAAAGTTGAAAGAAAGTTATAAAGGGTACTCCAAATCAATTTGGGACTACTCCAACCCTGCCGCCTAGTGCCTTGGCTTGCTCCTGGCAGTTCACTAATCGACACACACTGTTCTTCGTGCACGTATGAACTTACCTTGATTTTACGGAGTTCACGGTGAAGTCGTGAAGACATCTCCAATAGAGATCGATCGATCGATCGATTAACCGTAGGAATCACACTTTTAATTTGGAGAGTGTGTTAGTGACGGACGGTTAGGTTACATCACGAGCGAGCCAACAACAACCATGCAAGCGCCGGGCGGCCCCCCGTGCGCCGCGCACGTACAAGCAGCTAGCGGCGCAACACGCACTTAATGCTATATACTCCCTCATCCCACAACATAAGGGATTTTGAGTTTTTCTTACAACGTTTGATCACTCGTCTTATTCTTTTTCTTTTATAAATATAAAAACAAAAAGTTATGTTTAAAGTATCATAGATAATAAAATAAGTTATAAATAAAATAAAAAATAATTTAAAAAAATTTAAATAAGACGAGTAATTCCTTATATTATGGGACGGAGTTACTACTCCTTACCATGCCTGCCTGCCTAGCTACGCTCCACGCCTCGTCGTACGTCCATCCCCTGCAGCGCAGGGCCGCAGGGACGACAAAGATGACCGCGCGTGACGTCCTCACGCCGCGATCACCACGTAGGAGTACGTACCAGTACCACCACCACACCGGCCGCCAGCAAGCAGAAGCTACAGGTCGATCGATGAGACTGCGGACTGGGTGGAGACGGCGCGCGCGCGGGCGGACTGCGAATATTATCGGTCGCCACGGCAGTAATGATGCATTGATGCCGCGATTTGATGCAACTCCGACTCGCGTCGCGTCCGTCCATCAACCACCGTGCTGTGGCTGGCTAGCTATGGGCTAGCTGTTGCGCTTGCAGCAAGCGATGCGACGCTCACTCGAGTTCGACTGCCAGTATTTACGGCCTTGTCTCCCTTTGCCGTGCTCATCGCTCACTGTAACAGTCGCTGTCTTATCTGGTGGCCATCTCCGTAGGATGCAGGTCGTCGGCAGTATATTAGCCAGTAGCAGGTACAATAGTAGCCTATTAACCAGCTATAAATATATTTTAATAATATAAAAGATGAGAGAGAAGAGGAACGAGCTACAGATAGGATCATATATTAATAGTATAATAAGCAACTATATTAATAGTATAGTAAGCACGGACTCCAATACACAGTGTATGGATGACACGTAGGACTATATATTAATAGGATAGTAAGCAACTATTATATGAACTAGGAAGGAAGCCCGCGCATCTGCGCGGGCAACTTATTTATTGTTAATAAAAAAAGCTAAAGAAAGTTGTCTGTAACCTTATTCACTATAAGAACTACATACTACTACCTTATAATAATAAAAGAATGAAATAACTATATCACAAACCATTTACTTGATATACTAAATGATAATAATGTCTTCTATATTGGAACATAAATTATTTTGTCATGGTTATATGCCTATCACCACTAATTATTATGGGACGGAAACCTGAATGCATTTTTGATAGATGGAATTGCATCCATACCAAAAGTAAACCTAATACGTTGTCAATACTATAAAGCATTCATTTCCACTTCATACCACTGCATTTCTAATCGATGGAATCTGTATATAATATTTTAAAATACCTTTGATAAACTAATAGGTTAAAACCATTAAAATATATATCAATGCACCTCTAACGGGTGAAACCGACCGTAGCCACAAATGCTTTCTTTTCTTATGGCTTAAAATTAACATGGGTCTCAGACTGACATAATTGGGTCTCTTAATATCAACGTAGAGCACAAGTTTAATGTCAAATTCACTAATTGCCAATGGTGACTTCTCACTGGGCACCTCTATTGCCTATACATGCCCCTACCATACATACATTCACGTAGCAAACTCTAGTGTTCACAATTGACGTCCTTCAGGGAATTTAGAGAGAAGATGGATGTGATGCAGATATTCTTTTAAAAGGTTGAATCAAATTGTGATATAGAATAGACAACGGTACAAATATAATTTTCCCTTTTGAAAATAAGCAGGATTGATCCTTCGACACTACTTTAAAAAATCTAATAGGGTTGATGGGAGCCGTTTGTAAATGAATATAATGCCCGCTATTAATTATTTGAAATTGATAGAGTAATTGTTAAAGAATATTTGGATGAGATTGAAAAAAGGATAGAATATTGTTCCACATAATATTTTTTAAATTAAAATATAAAGTTATTATGGGATGTAACGATAAACATCTAGGATATATCCTAGTCAAATACTACCTCTGTCCCAAAATAAGTGCAGCCGTGGATATTCGTTCCCAACGTTTGACCGTCCGTCTTATTTGAAAAATTTATGAAAAATTTGAAAATATTTAGTCACACATAAAGTACTATTCATGTTTTATCATTTAATAGCAATGAAAATACTAATTATAAAAAATTTTCAAATAAGACGAACGGTCAAACGTTGAACGTGAATAGTGCAAAACTGCACTTATTTTGGGACGGAGGGAGTACCTAGTAAAACAAAGGGGAGCGAAATTAAAGGATCCACAGAGGAGTGGACTGAAAGTTAGGAGGGAAGGGTTCATAGTTTTTTCGCGATTAGTAGTCTCCCGGCAAATAGTAGTCTCTCTACCATATATAGATGTATATATGTACATATTTTTTCGGACGAATAGTACAAATTAGACAGGAGATTAGGAGGAAGGGATTATTTACTTCAGGAGATATAATCTTCAAATTGAAAATAATATGTTTACTGGTTTAAGTGTAAATTGATCGCTCCATGTTTTGTTTTCTTCCAATTTTTTTAGATTTTATTGATCCTAAATTATCAGTTTAACTACAAATTAAATTGAGACATTAAACTGCATTAAATTGATTGCAATTCCTAGGAAGTAGAGAGAAGGGAGAGAGAGGAGATATATGTCCTGCACATAGCCCATGTACGTATACAGTACGTACGTATGGGTTCGTTACGTACAGGGGAGAGAGAGGTGGAGGTGGAAGGATTTGTTTCGGTTAATCTAACGGCTGAATATAATGGGTCCACCAACTTTATTAAAAATTAAGGGCTAGATGTTTTGCTTTTTTCTCAGAATTTATTGGATTTCTCTATTTTTTATAGAGCGCCATGTGGCAGCCTGAGAGTGTTTATAGGAAGTTTAATGGACTTTTAGTATATAACTAGGAAGGTAGCCCGCGCAGTTGCGCGGGCATATTATTTAAACTATCATAATTTTTGTTGTTATTAGAAAGAATTTAGGGTTTCCTTTGTAACACAGGATTTTTAGAAAAGAATAGAAAATGGTATATAAATGATTTTGAGAAAAGAAAAGAAAATGGTATATAAATATGATAGAAATGAATGTTTAAAATATAGTATGGAATAGAATGGATGTTTGGATAGAGTGTAAAAAATTTAAAATGTATTAACCCAGTTAGATCAAATTATCATCTGGACAAATAATAATCAAACAACCTTTGCATTAGTAGCTTGACGATTGTCTCGATGGTAATTTTTTAAAATTCTGTTATATGCAAGATATATATCTTGCATGTACGTACAGATATCGTGGAGAGACGAGTGATTATGTACGGGAGGGAGGTGGAATGGATTTGTATTTTTAAGGATTGGTCTATCGGATGTAAATAATTGTTTTACCGATTAAAGTTACAATGGTCATATTTTTTTTTTATATTTTATATATGTTTTTTATTTTGAAAAGATATAATGTAATGGTCCAAAATAATAGGTCTAAGATTTTAAATCATGTGATAGCGTAGGGTTTTTTAGAAGCATGTGTAAAATAGAGGATAGAGAAAAGTGGTTATCTGAATTATTAACACATAGATTATTAACAAAACAAATTACATAATCCGCATATAAACTGTGAGACAAATTTATTAAGCGTAAATAATCGGTCATTAGCAAATGTTTACTGTAGCACGGCATTGTCAGATCATGGCGCAATTAGTTTTAAAAGTTTCGTCTCGCAAGTACAGGAAAAACAGATGATTGTTAAATTTTGTTAATCTATGTAGATGAAATAATTATGCATTTGTGAAAAAAAAACTGCACTTAACCAAACAAATTTTGCATCACTTTGCTTTGACTAAAATACTAATTAGTAGTAGGCAACTAATACTCTGTAACTCTGTCTAAGCTAATTTTTTTTGCTCTTCTTTTCTATTCCGCTATACGAGTATACGTATGGATAGCAAGGAGAGAGTGACAGAAGAGGGGAAAATGGAAAGGATGAGGTCTGAGGGGAAGGGCGGACGAGGAGGGCGGATGGCGGATGGCGGATGGCGGATGGCGCGGGCCGGAGGTGCGAGCGGAGAGCTTTGGGCAGGGGGGACGGCGGCGCAGGCGGCAGGGATGGCGTGGGTTGGCGGCGTAGGTGGCGGGGACGGCGTCAGACGGCGGGGATGGCGTGGGTTGCTGGCGTAGATGGCGGGGACGGCGGCGGGCGGCGGGGATGGCGTGGGTTGCGGGCAGAGAGCGGTAGCGGAGAGCTGCAGGCGCTGTGGACGGGGGGACGGCGACGCGGGTGGCGGGGACGGAGGTCTCGATCTGACGTGCGCTCCCGCAAGGTTGTGGAGTGCGAGGCCGAGCTGGTTGCGCCGCCGAGCTACTGCATCGCCAACCGCTTCACTCGCGATTGGGCTGTACAACGGGCGCTGTCCTCAGGTATTGCATCGTGCATCCCTGCATCGTCAATGTGTACTGCACTAATGTCCTGTTGCTCTGTTCCCATGTCTTTGCTCTGTATCGATTTGTCTCTGCTTTACGTTCAAGTTATCCCTCTTGTACTGCATATTTGAGATTTTTTGGCCCATCATGAAGGGTGTCTGTATGGCTCTGTATAATTGAGCTTTCGTAGTTAACTAATTGTAGTAAAAAAAGCTTGTAACTTCAAAGTAAAAAATGCTTTCAATTTGATAATTTTATATATAATTACCATACCAGACCTTCACAAAACTTCATATGGTAGGAGGCGGGGATGGCGTGGTCCGCGGGCGGAGAGCAGCGAGTGGCGGGGACGGCGTGGGTCTCCTGTAGTTTCCCGACTCCCTCCCTCCAGTGGCTGTTGCAGGCTTGCAGCGCCATGTCCATATCCACCTCCCATGTTCCGTCCTCACCTCAACATCCTCCTTGAATTATCTCCTAGCTCAGTGGGTGGGTTGGCGGCTGCGGTGTGTCGACCTCTCTATCTTCCTTCGTCTGTATTGGTTATGTCCTCTCTATTTTCCTTGATTAGTGGATTTGGCATCAGCTGCTGGGGTGTTCGCTAGGGGACAATTGGCAGCGATGGAGTTGTTGTTCACAGCTCTATGGAAAGACGGTATGTGCATAATACGAAAGATTGCGGAATTATGATGTGATTAAATGGCTCATTGGCTGTGTACATGTATTTTGGATGTTTAAGCCTGTTTAATCCATTGTCTAAAAAAATAAATGGTTCATGGATGTTTACTTTCTGGGGAAAAATGTTATAATAGAAGGAAAATGTAATTATCCTATAACTTTATATCTCTCCATTTCTTTTTGTTTGACGCCGGTTAGTTCAAAATTGCACTAATCAACGTCATTCATTTGAAAACAGAGGTAGTAATTATTGAATATAGTACAAAGATGAAATATATTGTTTGTGAAAGGAAGATATAATGTTTGAAATATCATCCTATTTCAGCTGGTAAAAATACTCACTGTAAATGGTAATTTTGAATTGCAGCCTTTCGCTAGAGTATGTTGTAGCACAATCAATGTTGTACTGGAGAGAAGCAGGAATAAAGCAGCTGCAATGAATATTTACAATGATAAGGTACCCATGAGTAGTTTGCAACATAGTTTGTATGATCAATATAGATGAATGAGAATGATATAATACCTTCTAGAAAATCTCTTTGTACACTATGTTCCTGACCATATGTTCACCTGGGCTTTCATTGTCATCTAGCATTATCCGTAGCCCATCTCGTCTTGTAACTCTGGAGAACGCTACGTAGAGCTGCCCATGCGTGAATACTTGCTTAGGCAGATATAGTCCTACCATGTTTAGAGACTGTCCTTGGCTTTTATTGATGGTCATAGCGAAGCACACACTGAGTGGATATTGTCTTCTTTTTAGCAAGAAGGGCCATCCTGACTCTGTTGGCGTCATTATTATTCTAGGGATATATACCTTTTCTCCTACATGTGTTCCTGTTATGATCTGTGCTTCAATGAATCTTTTCCCGAGCTGAGTAATGGTCATTCGTGTACCATTACATAACCCTGAACTTTGGTTAATGTTTCGCAGTAGCATCACTGGAAGGCCTAGTTTCAGTTTCAGCACATGGTTTGGCATTCCAGGGAAGTTTAGACTATTTAGAAATTCTGTTGGATATAGGACATCGGTTTCACTGTCATTAGTTGTTGCTTTGCATACAGTGTCGCAGCTCAGATATGTTATCTCCTCTCCTTCTATCATGTTCATTATAAATTCATTAATTTCCCTCGCTGTCTCATTTCTTGGGCATAGAATTGCTCGCTGTTCTAAGAAATCTCGTTTCTTATAATTCTGTACCAAGTTTGGATATATGCTCTTCACAATTTCTTCCTTTGGATCACCTCCTTTCTTCAGTATCAGGTCATCAGGTATTTCTATCCATTCCTCTCCATCCGCTGATGTTGTTTTGCCATCACCAATGTTCAAAATCCATTGTGCGAAATCTGCAGTCCTTTTTTGCTCGTCTTCATCTCTTGAGATGCAGCTCAGGCGCATGTTCCTTGTAAGTTTGAAGATGTGGAAGTGCTGCCATAGGTAGGACCGTTTTATTGATGCATTTACTATTTGCGTGCGTCTTCCCTTTCGCACAACAGGAAGAATCTGGCGGAAGTCTCCTCCTAGAACCACAGTCATACCGCCGAATGGCTTTGTGCTGTTATCTTCACCCTTGGACCTTAGTATGTCCCTTAGACTTCTGTCTAGCGCCTCGAAGCAAATTCTGTTTGCCATTGGAGCCTCGTCCCACAGTATGAGTGATGTTTTTTTAAGTAGTTCCGCCAGGTGCGATCCTTGTTTGATGTCACATGTTGACTCTTCTGTAACAATTAGTGGGATGTGGAATCTCGAGTGAGCTGTTCTCCCCCCATGAAGAAGTAAGGCTGCTATACCACATGATGCAACCGTGAGTACTATCTTTCCTTCTGAACGTAGTTTGGTTGTGATAGCTCTCCACAGGTAAGTCTTTCCTGTTCCACCGTAGCCATCGACAAACATTAGTTTTCCCAACCCCTTGTTGGTTGACTCTATTATTGAATCAAATGCTACCTTTTGTTCTGCATTAAGTTTACCAAATATGCTATCATGTTCCTCTTTCTGCTTGTCTTTGTCATAGCTCATTTCTTCATTCAGAAGTCTGTTTCCAAGTTCCCGTAGTTCAGCACATTTTGGTAGCTCTATATCAGGGTATTCCTCAAGTGTTTTTCCAGCTTGTCTCATCAGCTTTTCTATTTCTATCAGAGCATGTCCCTTTTTTTGTTGCTCTGTTAGGCGAAGCGTAGGATAGTTGAGATTTTTTCTCTGTTTGTATTCTATGTCTTCACCTAGATCCTCCCAACAGCTTTCCCATATTCTCTTCGGATCAGTTACCTCACAGTGACATAAAATTGTTGTGAAAAGATGTCGTAGTTGGTTCCCTGATGCGTAGTTGGATGCCTCTCGGATGCATTCAACCCACTCCCTGTCATCGTCAAGAAATCCTAATGCTTCGCGAGCTGATTTGAATGATGGGTGTACAACTCCATCTACAGTTCTGATTTCTTCGAATGTTCTGGGTCCTTTCACTGTGTTCAGTAGCATCCTTAGGTAGTATTTATCTCCGCTTGCTGGATGTGCATAGTAGATCCTACCAATCATTTTTCCTTTTTTCCGCTTGTTCCACTGTTTTAGTTTGTTCTTCCATACCCATTTTGATGGGAATTCAGCATAAGTGAAGTCCCTTGCTTCATCATTGATCTTGTTTGTTTCCATCCACTGTGTAAATTTAGTGACTCCTATTCTTTCTTTTCTTACAATCTTCCTTAAGTCTGCCGAGTCTGGGAAAATAACTTGCTGTTCATTCTCCAGGTGGAATGGTAGCCTCTCAACAGATGGATATCGATAGTGCATCTCAAATTGGAATATTCGCCAACATGCGTCATGTCCTGATATGTACGTGCATTCCAGGTACTTCTTGATCTCATCATGATCAGATTCGATTAGGGCTGTTGCTTGGTCGTCGCCTTTATGCATGTACTTGAAAAGGTATTTGATTGACTTAGATCGATTGCACCGCTCGACATTTATGTGTGCTTGGTACTTTACCAGCAAGTCTCTATTGTAAGGGACTACATATCTGTTGTCTAGCTTAACGTTTCCTTTCTCTATGTACCTGCCATTGTCTCTTCTTCTGTATGTTGGGAATCCATCCTCATCCACGGTTGTTTCACTGTGGAATTTCTTGGGGAAATTTCTGATGCATTTGTTCTCTATCATGCATGGTGAATTTGACTTTTCCTCTCCACATGGACCGTGCATCATGAAATTTTCCACAGCTTCAAATCCTTCGCGGTCTTCTTCCTATCTGGGATCTCTGCACTTATTATTCTATCGATCTCTGAAGCGTCTGGGCATTTGTCTTTCTTGTCAAGGAAGATTAGTATATGGGCATGTGGAAGTCCCCTCTTTTGGAACTCAATTGTGTATATAACTGCATTAAGATGGACAATTGTTAGTTCCTTTTTAAAATTAAATAAATTCGAACTAATGAATATGCGGGTTTAGGATTTTTACTTGCAAGAGTCTTTCCAAAGTATTGCTTGTCCTTTATGTCTGTCATCAATTCCCTCAATTTTATATGGAATACTCGGTCAACAATGTCAGGTCTATCTGATGGTTTCTGAACTCCTATTTCATCTAGCATATTTTGTATCTCTGGCCAAGCAGCGTTGCACGTGAAAGTGACAAACAGGTCTGGGTATCCTGCCCAACGACATATTGCCATAGCATCTTGGTAGTTTTGTGCCTTGTATCTTGGGCTGCCTGTGAAAGATGAAGGAAGTAGTATCCTTTTTCCAACCTGTTCAGCTCTTGTGTCACCCCTTTCAATTGCATCCTGCAAGCCAGCATACAGTTCAGTTCTAAGATTCCCTTGATGTTTTCTTATCCAGTCCAGCCTATATTGGATTATGCACGCTAGTGCATCAACAATGAACTGCAACGTCAATTTTTCACACATTAGCAAGTGCATACATTGATTTTTGCGCTGTTGTATGCGATAAGCATAGTACTCCAACATGGTCAAATGTTTTCTCTTGCATTTGGATCCATGGTTATCTCTGTACAATATTTTGTTTGTGAAGCCATCTTCTCCATAGGGAAATAGCAACGGGTACTGCATTGCCATGAATTTTGGATGGTTTTCTGATATTCTTCTGGGCCCTGTGTCTTTATAATGAACAATTATGTCACGTCCTTTTTGGTTCTCACTCGTGTCATTAACAATCAGTGCTGCCACTTCCGATGCCGATGGCATGTTATGCTGCCTGCCATCTCCACCACGCTTCCTTATAAGTCGTAGGCTTACATTATGATAGTCACCTTCTTTGAATCTATCTCTTGCCATTCTGAATGTCTGTGCTAGTACGTTTTCTCTGTCCAGCATGTTCTTTAGGCCTAAGACAATGTGTGAATCTATTGATTCTCTATTATGGGATGATGTTGATGCGTCAATTCTGTTTTTGACTTCGTTCTCAGTGTCATAGATGTAAAGTTGCGCCCAGCGAGGTTTATCGCCTTCTTCAGGCAGTAGAGTACCTATTCGGTGGTAGTTCTGGCCATTCATGCGGAAAACATATGGTCCAGACCCATTGTTTATCTCTCTGTCAACTTTTCCTCCCATGGAGGTAAATGCAAACATGGAGTTATATACTCTGATATTGTCCATGTAGTTCCTCGATCTCTTTCCTTTTTCTTTGCACATCAGATTTGAAAGGTAAGTAGGTGGTTTCTTTAGTGTAGGTAAGTCAACCTTGCCCTGTTTGCAGCATAAGCTAAAAGAAGGTGGCCCTTTTCCTTTGCCACGAGTTCTTTCTTCATACCAGAAAAGTGCACCACAGTGTTGACATGTGCATGTAGGCTTGCCAAAATTCCATTCTTTCACGCTTGATTTTTTCTTCTTCCTTGGTGGTACAGCAACCTTATTCCTTGTAATGTTTCCTTCCTTACTTACTCGATCATTCATCTTGAGACTGGAAGACAAATATTTTTTTCATAAAAAAAAAGTGATTTAAAAATAAACTGAATGACGATATCATTTTTATAATGTGGTTAACATACCTATTCGTTTCCATGTTGGTTGATGGGATCTGATATTTTTCTTTTCTAGACCTGATTTTATTCATATCACAGTCAGTGTTTATTGTTGAATAAGGAAAAATTTCCTTTCTAACAATGGTGTTGATTTTCTGTATGTTTACCTTTCAATGTGATTTGCTGGATTTGAACAGGTCGAACTGTTATTCAATGTAGATCCGCTTCTTCTAAGGTCAAGTTTCCTTTTCCTGTTCAGTCTTGATAAGCGTGCGAGTTCCGTTGAGTTTACTTCAGCAGTGAAGTTTGAGCTGTGAAAATTGGATGTCAAAACAGGGAGATAACAACTTTTTTTTGACTGATTCTGATGTATTGTACCTATTTGGAAATTAATTGTTATTAAATACATACGCTTGAACTGTTAAACTTGGATATGAAAATCAGTTCATAATTGTTGCGGTTGAAATAAATTGTTATTAAATACAGGACCTTCATAGGTAATTGTATTCTTTGCTTATAATTTTACCTTTGCAGGGGATTTCCTGTATCAGCAACCTTATTCCTTATAATGTTTCCTTCCTTACTTACTCGATCATTCATCTTGAGACTGGAAGACAAATATTTTTTTTCATAAAAGAAAAAAGTGATTTAAAAATAAACTGAATGACGATATCATTTTTATAATGTGGTTAACATACCTATTCGTTTCCATGTTGGTTGATGGGATCTGATATTTTTCTTTTCTAGACCTGATTTTATTCATATCACAGTCAGTGTTTATTCTTAAATAAGGAAAAATTTCCTTTCTAACAATTTTGTTGATTTTCTGTATGTTTACCTTTCAATGTGATTTGCTGGATTTGAACAGGTCGAACTGTTGTTCAATGTAGATCCGCTTCTTCTAAGGTCAAGTTTCCTTTTCCTATTCAGTCTTGATAAGCGTGCGAGTTCCGTTGAGTTTACTTCAGCAGTGAAGTTTGAGCTGTGAAAATTGGATGTCAAAACAGGGAGATAACTACTTTTTTTGACTGATTCTGATGTATTGTGCCTATTCGGAAATTAATTGTTATTAAATACATACGCTTGAACTGTTAAACTTGGATCTGAAAATCAGTTCATAATTGTTGCGGTTGAAATAAATTGTTATTAAATACAGGACCTTCATAGGTAATTGTATTCTTCGCCTATAATTTTACCTTTGCAGGGGATTTCCTGTGTCTGCGCTTGACTCATTGTTGCTCATTTGAAACCCAGTCCTTTTTTCATCAAGTTTTCTTTTCCTGGTAAATGTTGGCATATCCTTGTTAAATATGACGCATTTCCTTTTTAGTAATTGTGATGATAACTTGAGTGTTTACCTTTGAAGAACATTTGTTTCATCCGCACTGGAGTAATTTTTGGTCGATGGAGATCCGCTCCTTCTCAGGTCTAGTTTTCTTTTCCTTTTCGATCTTGCTAACCGCGATAATTCCTTTGAATTGGCTCGAGCAGTCAAGTTTGAACTGTTAAAATTGGATATGAAAATCAGTTCATAATTGTCGCAGTTTGCAGGAGTCAATCACAAACGATTAAGGTATTTAGGGTGATTCTTACCTGTCCTGTGTTGGACTGCCATCATCCGTAGGGTGATTTCCACTCTGCATCGTGTTTTCCTATATTTTTGTTGTGCAAGTATCAACTGCGAATCAAATGTCAAAAAATATAAAGTATCAACTGCATATGTGAGTGTTTGTCAATATAAATCTATAAGTTGCACTGTGATGGAAGATGATGGAGAGAACTGATAGGGACCTGACTGGTGTCTCCGGAAGAAAGGAAGAGTAGATTGTTTATTGCAGCATTGTTGTAAGATTAATTTATATAGGAATATAGAGTCCGTGGAGTTTCCATGAACCTATGTGTCGTGGATTAGTACTCCATCCATATTATTACTATACTTGAACAATTGTCTTCCATTCTTTTTAATGGTATCGTTTCCATTCTATGTATAAGATGTAATTCCTTAATACTGTGTACGGTCAACTCTATTTTGCAATACTTTTAGTACGGTTATATAAAAAACAATGTGGCTTTTTTTGGCAGTTTTAAAATTGAAATTATTGGTACGGATGATAAGCTGAATAGATGGTATATTTTTTTTATTGTACTTGAAAATAGATTGCATATATATATTGTCAAATTTCTAATTAGATATTTTTTGCCTGATTTTTACAGAAGTTAATTAAATTATTGTGAAATCCATTTAAATATTACACATTTGGAAAGTTCCTTTGATGCGGTTTTATTTAGAACATCCAAAGGTTTACAATCATCCTAAGGAGATTCATTATATTTTGGTAAATACTAAACACGTTTCATTACTGAAGTACTGATAATAGACTGAGGGCTCATTTATAAATTAAAATCCACTGCAGGACCAAAGTGTAAAATTGCAGGCACATCGTTATCTCCTCCCAAGCCCTTCCTGGCCACATATCTGCGCTGCGGTCGCGTTTGTCTTCCTGTCCCGAATGGCCACATGAGGGCGAAGGCCAGGCGGCGGAGAATCTGAACATATATTCTTCTCCAATCTATCTAGCTCACTCATCACTACCTTCTCCTCCACTACTCATCCATCGGAGCCGATTTGAGAGGGAATGCCTTGTGGTAGCGACGGCTGAAAGACTGGTTGGCTAGATCCACCATAGGGCATCCAAGTCAGTGCCTTGGTAGATCCACCGCAGGATGTCTAGATCAGGAGCAGTGTTAGCCATCGGTTAGTTGGCTCTGGTATGGGAGGTGGTATTTGTAGGAAATGGGGCAGTGGGGATGGCAGGTGTTGGGGCAGTGCGGATAGCAGGTGCAGCAACATCAAGCATGGCTGAGAGCGAAGGTAGCCCCGAGAGCTCATCTTTCTTGATTGATTTCCATTTTACATAATCAAGTTTTTTTAATCATTAAGTTTCTTGCTTGGGGATTTGTATTAATTAAGAATTATTAAATCAACTGATCTTGTTTTATATGCTTTTAGGATATCAACGGTAGAGGAAGCAAGCAGGGATCGACTCATATACATGTACTGAAGGTACATGCATGCATTTATATTGAATGTTATTAACTCTCTATCTTAGAAATAAACAAAGTAATCCAAGGATTCCTTTGGCAAGTGCAAGTTGTACGTTACATCTGACAATATCTAATGAACATAAAAATTAATAGGAACATATATAATACTATTCTTCAATAAAAAGTATTGGCTGAACCCTCCTTTTAATTGGTTCTTTTGGGCCTTCTTGACGATAAATTACCTGCAGACGAAAGACCATATTATTATAATTTACTAATCAAACCAAATCTAAAGCAACCAACATTTTCCCAGAAGTAATATGTTGTACCTAATATGAGTATCGGGTGGGTGGTCTTCTAATCCTTGTTGATCTGCATCGACTGGACTGCTCATTCATGTGAACTTTAATGTTCTCAATATTATAATTGCATCGACCTTTGTTTATATCTTCCTTACTACTATTACAGCTGGTGCTGTCCCCAGTCACCTTTGTATTACTGCTGTGCTCATCCTATGGAAAAAAAATTAGTTGTTACAAAAAATATATATATTAATTAATAACTTGATAAATTGTCTCATGCAGTACCTCACTATCTGAAATTATAAATTTCCTTGATGGTCTTTTAGCAGTTCCTGAAGCAATTTTTCCGTCATGCACCTAAATTTTGTGTTCTTAGTTAGTTAATTAAAAAAGTTTTATGTTAAAATACATGATTTATTTAACAAATATATCAAATACTTCATCATCTTGAATTGTATTTTCAATTGCACTTTTTGTGCAAGTTCCCATATTTGTACTCTTCTTTCCACAACCTTTTCCCCTTACCTGCACAATAGCATATTGACATTAATGGACAAACATGAAAGGTAACATTAAATAGAAAGTAAAACTCAATGAAGTACAATGTTAGTTTGTCCTATGTAGTGTCTGACTTTTCTTTTAGAAGTACTGGTGTCCGCCATGACCATATTTTTATTATATTCTTCATCAAAATCATCATCAAGCGAAATTGGTTTGTCATTTGCTATCTTCTCACAATCAGTAGTATATGGTTCCTATTAATACCCATCAATTGTATATAACATGTCAGTAATAGTTTGACAAATCGTTTTGTATATGAAAGAAAAGTAAGAATTGTACCTTATTTCTCTGAGTTTTCATTTCAGAACATTTTCCTTTCTTAGCCTATATCATAGTGCCATATTGAAATGGTAAATAATTTATGTGAAAACTAAATTGAGTGAATTTGGAAAGTAAAATAAATGAAGTACCTTGTTAGATGTTTTAAAACGTCTTGTAACTCTTCTTTTAGAAGGATTCGTCTTTGTACTCTCCTGTGTAACCTTTTCATTGTATTCTTCATCAAAATAATCATCAAGTGATTCTTCACAATCATCATCGATTGTAATTGCCTTTTCATTTGTTTTCCCATCAAAATCGGTAATGTATGGTTCCTATAAAACATCATTATTAGTGTAGTACTATAAATAACTTTACGAATTGTTATATAAGAAAGCAATTATACATACCTTGTTTGATCTTTTTGTACATCTCATGTTTGATCTCTCTTTCTTTGTTTTGCGATGATTGTTCATTTCATAATCATCACTACTTTCATTTTTTGGCTCTTCTTTTACCTGAAAATTGTGCTGTCCAAACTACAGAACATCCAATAAATAATTATATATATAATATATATTGTAAAAATATTTTTTATTTGTTATATATTACCTCATCTTCTGATTTTTGCAAATCAGTGAAGCCATAATCATCATTGCACTTCAACATTGACTGCAAATTAATATTTATATTGTAATATAAGATCTTTCTTAGCCTATATCATAGTGCCATATTGAAATGGTAAATAATTTATGTGAAAACTAAATTGAGTGAATTTGGAATGTAAATAAATGAAGTACCTTGTTAGCTATTTTAAAGCGTCTTGTAACTCTTCTTTTAGAAGGATTTGTCTTTGTACTCTCCTGGGTAACCTTTTTATTGTATTCTTCATCAAAATAATCATCAAGTGATTCTTCGGAATCATCATCGATTGTGATTGCCTTTTCATTTGTTTTCCCATCAGAATCGGTAATGTATGGTTCCTATAAAACATCATTATTAGTGTACTACTATAAACAACTTTACGAATTGTTATGTAAGAAAGCAATTATACATACCTTGTTTGATCTTTTTGTAGATCTCATGTTTGATCTCTCTTTCTTTGTTTTGCGATGATTGTTCATTTCATAATCATCACTACTTTCATTTTTTGGCTCTTCTTTTACCTGAAAATTGTGCTGCCCAAACTACAGAACATCCAATAAATAATTATATATATATCATATGCATTACAAAAATATTTTTTTCAAATCAGTGAAGCCATAATCATCGTTGTACTTCAACATTGACTGCAAATTAATATTTATATTGTAATATAAGATCTATAACATGTATAAAAAAGAATAATGCAAATAGTCATACCTCTTCTGCCTTGTCATTTACATAATTCATCTCAAGCTTTTCATTAGGTGTAAAAGTGTAGTTCACTTTGTAGTCTTCCTTACACTCTTCTAAATTTCGTTTAGTCAACTTCAATCTGAATATCAATATTCTTCCACATATCTGACGTATTGTATCAGGAATCATATCAATTTGTCCATTCTGTTCCTCCAGCATGGTGGACACAGACTTATGACCAAATATTCTTTCTGCTTCCTCATTAAATATTGTACATGTCGTCCTAGTAGTGTGGTCACTTATCTCAAGGTTTATTACATACCTGGTACAATGTGCCGTTAATGGTAAATATACCTGCTACAATATGTCAAATAAAATTTGAAGAGCATGCTTACCGTGGTTTTGGGTTCACTGCTTCCTTTCCGCATGAATTGCAAATGTATACATTTGATTCCTTTCTTGTTCCACAAAAGCACTTATCGCAAGACATATACCACCAATTTCTTGATTTAATCTCCTCAATTTTAGCTTTGACTGTGCATATAAATTCCTAAATAAAAAACAAATTAATGTTGGTTAACTAATCAGCTTGAAAGAGTGACTAAAGATGACTTCACGACTAAACGTACCACTTAATTTAGGTAATGCTCATTACATCAGCCATCAAGTA
Organism: Oryza sativa Japonica Group; assembly: GCF_034140825.1. Taxonomy (NCBI): domain Eukaryota; kingdom Viridiplantae; phylum Streptophyta; class Magnoliopsida; order Poales; family Poaceae; genus Oryza; species Oryza sativa. Next base: position 24,630,184 of record NC_089045.1, read on the forward strand.
GATTTTTCCCAACATTAAATACACAAATGAAAAATAAACGTAACATAGGAATGGATATGTACCTTCTGTTGTATATTACTATATCGCAATTCTGTTATTTCTTTCAATGTCTTTCTATTGTAGAACATTTGCTCTTCAATGGTTCCTTGAGTGCTTGCGTCCACTTCAATCATTGTGGGCAAAACCTTTTCAGCATTATGCCTATAAATAAAATGCAATATAATCCATCAGATAATTTTAGACAAATCAACAAATATATATGAATTTAAATGCTACTACTGCACACCTGCTCAATATTTCCATGCTTGCAGGAATTTCCATATCCAAAAAAACTTCTGTTGAACTTGTTACTCCAAATGATAATAATTCTAAATGATCAATGTCGTTAGTTTACTAAAACTATAAGTACGTTAAATTAGAAAAAAATAACATCCTCACTTTCATATTCTTTAACCAGAAGTCCAGTGGCGATGAACACAGTTTGCTTCCCAAGCAAATCGTCGTCAACCATATTTGCTAAAATATCTCCCCATAGAGTAATTTTAACTTTTTCTCCCCTACAAATGCAATAAAGTCTTGTAAAATATACCACATAGAAAGTATTAGTGCTGGTTTAAATTTGCAGACAACAATCTTACTCTAATAAAAGGAGTTCAATTTCACGCATGTTGCAAACCCTCTCCCTGCTTGTGTTTTTTCCTAGCATTCTTTGCTCGATCGGCTTCATCCCGCTAAGTAAGCCAATCACATCTAAATACAAACAGGTCTTTAGTACAAATAACAATGTTTAAAAGAAGTAAGATTATGCACATACCTGATAACTGTTGATCTTTATTCAACCTACTCCTTAATGTTTTCCTGTCTGTAAACTCGAAGTAATAGTCCAAGAAACATTGTCTTTTTGATTTTACCTCTTTTACTATGGTATCATGATAAAAAAGGATTTTCAGATTGTTTTTTAGGACACGGTATTTATCATGTTCCATAACTTTGAAATTTTTAAAAGTATATATTGAGTTAATCTTAATTTTTGGCCTGAAGTGGTTCGCCAATTGCTTTGAGATAGAGACATGTATTGAGTTGCCCTGCACCAAAAAAATAGTATTTACATAATAGAACAATATATTAAATCACATGTTTACAACAATCATACCTCTGCATCTAGTACAATCATCTGTATACCATAGAACTCATCAACCATTGTAGGATTAACCGCATCCCATAGCCTAATAACTTTTACTTTGATTCTCCACCTATCGTTCTTTGGTGTTAATGCAGTAATCAAATTGCTAGGTGCCATGTTATCTGCAAATGAGTAGTACTGCATATAGTTACTAAACAAATTTGACAGAGAGTCGTATACATGTTTATGTTATTTTATAGAACTAATTAATACAAACTCTCATAATTGTGTTCTTTGATAGGTGCAAGGTTACTTTTTTGTGCTGGAAAAAAAATTGACAAAATTGTATACATAGATGCAACATAATGTACCTCTAACTAATACAGGATATCGTAATTGTGTTCTTTTGTAGGTGCAATGTTAGTTTCTTCTGTTGAAAATATGATGACAAAACTGTATAGATGCATATGTTATTTCCTAGCTGCAAGATCATGATTAGATGATGTCATGATTGTGTTCTTTTGTGGGTGCGTGATATACCTTCTTATGCCAAAGATGATTCGCAAGGTGCCGCAGACTTCTTCTGCTCCGTCCGCCGGAATCGACTTCTTCTGCTCCGTCGTCGGAATCGACTTCTTCCGGAATCGACTAATGTCGCATGCTGGCGGGGTGTATATATATGCATGCAAGCCTTACGAATATTGTCTCATGTATATGGAACTAATCCTTGTTGCAATTAATAATCTTTCCTAGTGATCTAAATTTTGCTTTTTGAGATTTGGAATGTTTTGCTTTGAGAGATTTGGAATATTGCCTCTCACACACAAATATGGAACTAATCTATGTTTGTTCACGACAAGTACATGTTTTGCTTTTAGATAGATTTCAAATCTTGCCTTGTGTACACATACATATATTTATGGAAATAATGTGCGGGCCCTACGAGGTGCTGAATTCCTCTCGTTACGCCACGTGGCAAGTTGAGAGTGTTTTGAGGGAGACACGTGGCAGCTTAAGAGCGTTTGTAGGGAGTTTAATGGACTTTTAGTATATAATAGATTTGTACATTGCATTTGAAATATATATATATATATATATATATATATATATATATATATATATATATATATATATATATATATATATATATATATATATATATATATATATATATATATATATATATATATATATATATATATATATATATATATATATATATATATATATATATATATATATATATATATATATATATATATATATATATGGAATATCAATCGGCTGACACCTCCCATGTTTAAAAGTACTTTTTTATTTGAATAAGACACATCAGGTGAGGCCTCCGCTATTCTTCGGCATTTTGCTTTGATAATTTTTTCAAGATATTTGTTAGGTTTTAAAATATATCATATTTGGTACATATGTATAAATAATTATATATGATCTCTTTATTATATAGAAGGAATAATAAAGAAGGAAGTTCAATTTAGTTTGTTTGGAAAATGTGTCTAACAAATCACGTGTAAATTAGAAGTAAGGTGTTTGTCCTTTTTTAATAGAATGTTTACTTGCCTTTTTTTAACAAATTCTAAAGAACTATATTGTTAATAAATATGTTTTATTTGTACCATCAAGTAGTTCTCCTTCTAGTAGGTTTAAGTTGACGCAAATTGCTACATATAAGTTGATGCAAATTGCTACATACTTATATATAAATTAATAAAGACACGTCATATACCTCGCTTCCTTGTGATCCATACTATCTTTTTCAAAATAATATACCTAGTTAACATGAATCCGAAATTTTAAATTTAATAATAACAATTATAACTTTTCAAAGAACTATATACTGTGAACCTTAGTGTGGTTTATATGTCTAATAATATGTGGAGAAACTCATAATGCTATGATATCATAGGATAGATGTGAGGCCATTAATGTCTAAGCATTTTAAAATTGTTACGAAAATGGAACATGCAATGGTTGGTCCAATTTTAGTGAAATGCAAGAACCAATTTTTTTACGAACTTATTGCGTTTTCTCTAAATAGTTTAATTTAGTCCTATTGACATTTTCTATTACCTGCTTTATTTTATATTTTATACAGTTCAAAATATAGGCTTTATGGATCTTTAAATCATTGTTCTAATTATAAATACAATAATATTTAGATTAGAAATCAGACGTGTAGCTTGAAATGTATGCATGTTTTAATATTTTGATTATTTTTGGCTATGTAAACAGGAAGAGGTAGAGTGGAGAAGGGATGGGACGAGTAGTGTCGTGTTGTGCGTATGTTTAGGGGGGGGGGGATGAAGTGGAGGGGTGGATTTTTCTATTTTATCTAAATGATTTAAGTGAAACCGATGATATTTTTTTCTCACATTTTTTGTTATTTTTTCTAATTTTTAAGGCGTAACACATTGCGGCTTAAGATTTTCTTAAAAGTATATCTATTGGTTGAAAATAATGGATCTACCTATTTAAGTGGAAACTAATGGTCAGATGATTTTTCTTCCAATTTATAAAGTTTTATTTTTATTTAAGGCGTAACACGTGACGCCTTAAGTGCGCTCAGAGGATGTTCAATGATTTACGATAATATAGTACTTATTTTTATTTTGTATTATGGTTTGTCATTTTTGTATTTGATTACCATGCAAAGGAACAGTGTCTATTCTTAAATGATGAATTTTCATCTTTAGAGAGTGAAACATGGGTAACATGGATCTTAAATTATCTATTTAATTATAAATAAAACAAAATTTCAAATAAGTTAAAATTATGATTTAACTTTAGAATTATAATCATTTGGCTTTCTAATTATTGATTTTTTTACTTAGTTAAAAATTAGGAGACAAATGAATTAAATGAGTGATGAGAGGAAGAGAGAGTTGAAGGGAAGAGATTATGCGTGCATATAATTGTAATAATTCCCGGGTTGTAGTGTTTTAGTTGCTATTATTTTTTTAACTAAAAATTGAAAAATGATTTATTAATTGATTAAAATCTATCGTTTTTACTTGTTTTTTCCAGTATATTCGCAGTAGATATTAACAATACGAACACTGCAATCTAATAATCTAATAATGTTATTTTGACTTATTCTAATGTTATAATGGGGGAGTAGTTTTTTAAAGCATTCGTTCATTTTACTGTTATCCATATCGATCTAATTTAATTATTCCAAAGCCATATATGGTGATAAAATATATATCATTATCTTTCTACAATTTTATAATTCTTTGAGTGGCACACAAAAGTCAGAAAATATAGCCCCCAAAGTGACATATTTCTTCTCAAAATCGATATTACAGTGGATATGGGTCTTTAAATGTAAAATAATCTAAAGACGTAAGCTCATCAAATATTAGTAGTATGAGTTAGATGTTATAGTTGCTTATTTTGTTGCATAAGTTTTGCTTTCTAACTAACATATTTTGTAAACATTACTCATAGTATTTTCATTTTACTTTCATGGTTGTAGACCTAATTTAATTATTATAAAGTTATGCGTGATGATAAAATACATATTATTATCATTATTTTATATGTTTTTATAATTGCTTGAATGGCACGCAAAAGTCAGAAATATAAACCAAAATGACATTTTTTTTCAAAGCTAAATTGTAGTGAAATATGGTGTTCAACTGTAAATTTAGTTATAAATAATGTAAAGAATTACATGGATCAGAAATTAGTTGTATGATAAAGAAGCTTAATTGTTTAACACGATATTATTGCTTATCTAACTAATAAGACATGCAAATAGGAGAAGGCATAGGTGAAAAAGTGCATAAATGAATTGAAGGAAGAGGAGACGTACATACGTATATTCGTTTTTTTTTTTAAAAATAACTTATACATATAGGCTACATGCTTAGGTAGGCCCGGGTTTAGGAGGGGAATTTTTTTCTTGAAAATTAATCTAATGGTTGTAAATAATAGGTCCACCAAATTTAATAAAAATATGTTTTGTTATTTTAGAATTTTAAGAATTTTACTAATTTATTAGAGCATCACATGGCAACTTAGAAGCGTTTGTAGGATATCATATGGTTAATTAGGAGCATTTTTTTAAGTTTAATAGACTTTTAGACATCTAATCTAATGTTCTGAAACATCAACTGGGTCCACTAATATGTTTTATCTTTTTCTATATGTTACTACGTGTAAGTATATATATGTGTTCCTTCGGGTTTATCCGATCATGCTATACTCTCGTATGTACTCGCATGACTTTTTTTTTTTTCGTGAAACAGTAGCATAAAAATAGGATCAGAAAAAGAAAGGAAACCGGGGATCGATGGAAGGGGAGGTTCACGGAAAAATTTAATCGGATGGTCTAAAATATCGGGTCCACCAATTTAAGTGAAAATCGACGGTTAGATTTGACAGAGCCACGTGGCGGTTTAGGAGCATTTGTAGGAGTCCTACGTGGCGGCTTGAGAGCGTTTGGGTCCACTAATATATTTTATCTTTTTCTATATGTTACTACGTGTAAGTATATATATGTGTTCCTTCGGGTTTATCCGATCATGCTATACTCTCGTATGTACTCGCATGACTTTTTGTTTTTTTTCGTGAAACAGTAGCATAAAAATAGGATCAGAAAAAGAAAGGAAACCAGGGATCGATGGAAGGGGAGGTTCACGGAAAAATTTAATCGGATGGTCTAAAATATCGGTTCCACCAATTTAAGTGACAATCAACGACAGAGCCACGTGGCGGTTTAGGAGCATTTGTAGAGTCCTACGTGGCGGCTTGAGAGCGTTTGGGTCCACTAATATGTTTTATCTTTTTCTATATGTTACTACGTGTAAGTATATATATGTGTTCCTTCGGGTTTATCCGATCATGCTATACTCTCGTATGTACTCGCATGACTTTTTGTTTTTTTTCGTGAAACAGTAGCATAAAAATAGGATCAGAAAAAGAAAAGGAAAGGAAACCGGGGATCGATGGAAGGGGAGGTTCACGGAAAAATTTAATCGGATGGTCTAAAATATCGGGTCCACCAATTTAAGTGAAAATCGACGGTTAGATTTGACAGAGCCACGTGGCGGTTTAGGAGCATTTGTAGGAGTCCTACGTGGCGGCTTGAGAGCGTTTATAGGAAGTTTAATGGACTTTTAGTATATAATAGAAATAGATAATAGATAGATAGATAGATAGATAGATAGATTAGCTATTAGATTAACTATAAATAAATTAGAGTTAGCAGTGGGCTATACTGTTAAACTTGCTCTTACAGGGGATCTTAATTGATCTCCGTAGTATTGGCCTCCAGTGCTGCTAGGCAGGATGAAAGCCGATAGTAGGACTCCCTTCATGCTAAAATATACTCTCTCCGTATATATTGTACTACGTACTCCCTCCGTCCCTTGTATTATAAACGAAGGGAGTACATCATAAACAACTAAAATTCTTTATATTTAGAGACAGAGGGAGTAGTTCTCTTTCGCTCTGAAAAGAATATCAACATCGTTCGAAGCGTCCAAAATAGATGTGTCCCATCCAACCAAAACTCTTATATTCTAAGACTGAGAGGATATTATAGTTTTCAGGATATAGATAATAATACCGATATCCAATTAACAATGCTATTCGGATATCGCTTAAGACATAAAACATAGTACTAACTCTTTATATTTATATATTTTAATAGTAACTCATCTCACAGCACTAGTCCAGATTGTTAATATTATTTAAACCTTTAAATATTTCTTTTACTAAATTACATTAACTACATATGTTATATGTTATAGTATCAGTTAAACATGTATTTGCACCAACAATGTTGTACATGTAGAACTTAATTATCATTGTTTAGTCTAGGATCAAATTTTTTATATAAAATGAGCTAATTACTTGTGATGCATATTTGTTTCTATTAGAAGTTTAGGTTACTTTCATGTTCCGAGAAATATTTCTTTTCATATTTATGTCCGATTATATTTGACCCTTATTCGTATTCGAGATAAACCGTATTTGTTTATTTATCCGAGCTATTCATATCCATTTTCATATCCAACAAAAATAATACGAAAATAAATACTCCCTCCATCCCAGAATATAAGAAGTTTTAGTGTTGGACACGGTTATTAAAAAAATAGTATGTACTAGAAGTGAGTGGTGGAGGGTTGTGATTGGATGAGTAGAGGAGGGAGGTGGGAAAAGCGAATGGTGGAGGGTTGTGATTGGTTGGTAAGTCAATGTTGGTGGAGAAGTTGTTATATTAGGGCAGTCCCAACCCATAGTGTCCATAAACAGTGTCTATGGTGTCATATCAATAAGGCATCACAATAAAAACTATACTTCACAACTCATGATTTCTTAAAGTGGGCCATTGATAAATACATCATCTCTCTTCTATATCAATCATATTTATTCTTCATCTATTATGAAGACATTATTCTCTCCCAATGCAAAACTTAGTAGTGTCTAGTGCATAGGTTCTCGTGTTGAAGCTGTGTCTTGCATGAGACCCAGTTTCTTCCTCTCTTCACTCTCTTTCTCTCAATTAATATAGTGCCACATAAGTTAAAAGTCCTATATGGCAATGTAGTTAATGCCATAGATCCTATGTGGAGGGTTGGGACTGCCCTTATGGGACAAATCTTAAGAGCTAAAAATTATTATATTTTAGGACGGATGAAGTATGATATGAGCATTATCCGTTCATATCTATTCAATTGTCACCCCTGTTAGCTGCTCTGCTAAAAAAACCCTTCTGCCTTGCTATTCCGGAAAATGAGCCACACACAGTACTGTACAGTACTCCTATTTTGCAAAATTGCAAAACATCTTTCGAATAAAGTTTGCGTAATTTGTGTCTACGTAGATCAAGTTTGCACTTCGTTTGACTGTTCAATCTAGTGGTAACATCCTGCTCTACGTCATGAGGGCGGTGATGTGCGTAGTACTCCGTACTCCTACATGGCACGTCAAAAACATGCTAGCCCATGTAAGGGCGTTCACAGTGCGCCCACGTGGCGTTCGGCTTCAGCTCCGAACATGGAATATTTGCCTCCATGTCAGCCATCTGCGGAGCCAAGCGAGGCGCGCGAAGCCTAAACTGGTCACGCGGACTTCGCATCCATCGAGGCGTGCGGCGCAGGGAGAAAGGCGAGGTACAGCGTTGTGGAGGTCGTTGCCTCGTCACTCTGTGGCTTCGCCTCCCGCGCTCTCCTCGGAGAAGCTTGATGGCGGGAGAGGAGTGTGGCGCCGCCGCTGACAGGGAGAGAGGGCGCCGCCGACGAGGAGAGAGGGCGCCGCCGCGGGCCTCGTCGTGGCCCCCGCCTCTAATCCACGCCACCCGGAGCTCGTCGGCCGCGCCGGCCACGCCGCCCCCCGAGGAGAGAGGAGAGAGGCGGAGGAGGAAAGGGGTTCCGGCGGCGGGATTGACGGAGAGGCTGGAGTGGGGACTGGGTGGCTCGGGAGCTCCATCGTGCCGGAGGAGGAAGGGGAGGCGCGGCGGACGGAGAAGGGGAGGCGCGCGGGCGGAGATGGAGTGGGCGCAGCGCGCAAGTGGGTGGGGCCGCGACTGAGGATAAAGGAGAGGGAATTTACTTTTTTTATATGTGTGGACCCTGTTTGAGGCTACATAGCACTGTAAAACTTGTGGTAAAGTATTATTCTTCTTGTGTCTTCGTCCTACGTGGCAGCCCCAGGCTCCACAAAACAAGTGGCGCATTGCTAATGTCCTTAACAAGGAGTGGAAAAGAAATTAACCAGCTGTACTGTAAATGCTGTGATGGCTGCCAGTTATTACTTGTAGGACATGACTGCATCCGAAAGACGCAAGTTCAGATAAAAAGGCTGCTGCTGCTAACTGCTCAGCTCTCCTCTTCATGGCTCCATGAGAGCCTGCTTCACGCCACGGTCACGGACGAGATTGAGCCTTTTGTTCCATGGCCGCAACTTTTTTTTTTTCTCTCTTGGAGTCGTGGTAACATCCATGTGCCGCCGCGATCGAGCACGTACAAGAGGAAATAAAAGGAAAAAAATAAAGGAGTAAACCACAAGGAAGAAAGGAAAGAAACAGCTCGTCGCCGGCGACCACTGGGAGCCGCCGCGAGGTCGATCTGGACGACGACCGTAACGTTGGGTGGAATGCTGAGCCTGAGCGTGCGCTCGTGTGAGACTGCGACTGGGCCCCGTTTTCCCGTGTGCCTCCTCTCTTGCTCGTGTTGGGCCGAGGCATAGGTTTTTTTTTTTTAAGAAGTCCAATTGGATTCCCTTGAATATATGTTGGATTTGATTCGTATCACTCGATCATAAAATTGGGTATATCAACTCCTTTAAATATTAAAACTGTACAAAACGACTCTCTCGGTTGTTCCGAAAAAGGTTTTCGTTGACGTGACATCCATATCACAGCAAGGGACCAACATGTAAATGACTCACACTCATCTTCTTCCTCCACTCCCCTCTTTCCTCTCTCTCCCCTATTTCTCTCTGCTGAGTTGGCTGCTCCGGCCACTAGGGAGTCTCAGTCCATCACGCCTCTCATCACCAGTGTCTAAGGTAGCCTTGCTCTCCATATCACGACCTCCCTAGCTCTCAATTTGAGTAGCCCATGTGGACAACGCTTGGAGGAGCATCGATGAGAGCCTTAACCACGGTGAGGAGGGGTCTTCTCATGCTAAAGTGCCTGCTCCCTTACCATTATTTCGTCGAACGCCTTCCCGACTAGCAGCTTCTACAGGGTTCATCCTCATGAGCGCATGTGCGTTCTGCGAGATGTCATCATTGTCAAATACACAGCGTGATGCCCCGAGTGCCGTGGGGTGAGTCCCAAAGCGAAGCTGCTCTATGTTGAATCGGAGCGGAGGTCGCGGATATATAGTGCGGTGATGACATGTCGGCATTGGAGGACTAGTTGCTGCGGTGGAATAGATCGATCCGTTTAGGCCTTCGGGTGAAACATATTAAAACACTAACAGTGTGTGTCGTCTGCATAGGAAAATGCAACCAAAAATCTAATCCAATGATATTTTGGATTACAAGTTATTCCCTCCGTCCAAAAAAAACTCATCTTAGGAGGTGTCGCAACGAGTCTGGACAATATTTTGTCCATATTATTTTTGTTAGGAGGGGATGTTGAGTTGTTTTTTAATGGAGGGAGTACATATTACATATTTGTTAATTGATTTATATTTATGAGTTTCTAGCAAATTGTATCCTTGAGCTTGGTAGAGAAAACATTAGTAAAGATTATACTATTCAGTTGCACCTATTTTCATTGTGGTACAGTCAACACGTATGTTGTGTTATTTCTGAAACTACGGCAGGAAGCAGTTGAACAACCCCGATATGTGAGAGTTGTTTTTCATCAACTCTCATTCTATTATTTAAAAATATTCAACTCTAATATATATGTGAGTTTTATGAAAAAAAAGGAACCAATTTATCATTATTACCCCTCCGTTTCATATTATAAAATATTTTAAATTTGGTCAAAATCAAACTGTTTTAAGTTCAATCAAATTTATAGAAAAAGTAGTAACGTATTATAATTTAAAACATTTTAGATTTGGGGCATAATATCTACTCAGAAACTACTTGCACAAAGATCAGTTTTAAGTTTTAACAAGAAGCTTAGTCTAGAGGTGTCCAAACGGGCGGCACGGCCCGGCCCGACACGGGCACGGGTCCGGCACGGCCCGTTTCGGCACGGCCCGTTAGGCACGGCTGATGAAACGGGCCGTGCCGTGCCGGCCCACGTGCCGAGCCGCCGGCCTAAGCACGGCCCGTGGATGGCCGGGCCGTGCCCGTGCCGGCACGGCACGCCTGCGGCCCACGGGCCGTTCGGGGCACGGCGGCCCGTGAAGGCAGGCCGGCAGCTGAGCTGCACTGGCCGCCAGGCCGCCAGGCCGCCAGCCGCCAGGCTGCCAGTGCACAGTGTTTTTTTTTAAAAAAAGCAAAGGAAATGTATAAGGAAAAAAAAATTAAAAATGGAAATAAAATGTTTAAAAAAAGTAATGATTTACTAATGTTAAAAAATGAAAAAATGGTATTTAAAAAATGGAAATAAAAGTTTTTTAAAAAAGTAATGATTTGCTAATGTTAAAAAAAAGAAAAAATGGTATTTTTTTGTTGTGTTGAAAAATTTAAAAATATAGATTGTGATTCATTATTTTGAAATAATTTAAAGATAAATCCACACTTGCGAAAATATTGCAAAAGAATTTGTTAAAAATAGTAATGACCTTTATTGATGTTTATATCATTACAGGATACAATGATACATGCTGCCTCGTTAAAAACTTTGTCATGTAAAAACTCATAGGGGAAAATGAGAAAGCCATGACAAAGAAAAGAGTACAGCTCAAAGGTCAGAATTACTTCTAACAAAATTCTACTGGGGTTGGTCTGGATCCAGGTAGAGTTGCTCGAACTGGGCGGCCAATTCTTGGTTGTCCGCAGTGTATTGGGCATGTTGTCGAGCAAGCTCCCAGTCTTTAACGCTTAGTAGCATTTCGACGTGGTCGCTGCGCAGAGTCGTCCTCCGGTCTTCGATGATTCGGCCGCATAGACTGAAGGCCGATTCGGAGGACACCGTCGACACGGGCACCGTCAACACATCCCGTGCTAGTTTTGAAAGCACAGGATATGTTATCTTGTGGTCATTCCACCACCCGAGGACGTTGAAATCTTGTGCTTCGTGGTGGATGGCGTCGCTGTCCAAATAACCGGACAACTCTTCGGCCACAACATGCGAAGAGGCGTCTCCACTTGTAGCCGACGAACTGCCACCACCTTGGATTGAAGACGATCCACCCCAAATCCTACCCCACTGTATCTTCTTCTTACCTGTAGTGGGGATAGGAGGGGGTCTCTGCTGGCGAACTTCCTGAAACTTTACTTCATATCTTCCAAAAACCTCATATAATTTACGTCTAACCTCAGTATAAAAAGAACTATAATCTACACCTATAGTATCTCCAACAAGTGATAAAATAGCAGACAATCCCCTTAATTTACACCTAGGATCTAAAACAAAAGCAAAAGCATACAACATAGGTATATTTTTCCAATATTTCAAATATTTTTGTTTCATGTGAAAGACAGGTTCAGTTAGAACGTCATCATTTTCGTATTCTTTAAATAAAGTAGCAATTTCAAGAAGGTTGTGCAAAATTATATTAGCAGTTGGATAATAAACTTGTGACAAAGTTAGAGTACAATCATAAAAAGTTTTTAGAAATTGGTGAAATTTTTGGACAATTGCCCAAACATGCTCGTTCAGTACTGAAGACCCGTCACTGTTTCTTGGGCCACCACGTGACTGGACAAAATCAGAAAGTAAACTACTATAAGGTAAAACAACTTTTAACATTAAATACGTTGCATTCCACCGATGCTCTGCATCGGTGGCAAACTTACGAGCTTTCACACCGGCCGCATTGCAAAACCTCTTCCATGCAGCAATCCGCGGGTTAGAAGCAGTTAACCACGCGATTGCTTGACGAACAGCATCGATGTGGTCACCTACCCTCTTCATGCCAGTCTTAACAATCAAATTAATTATATGACATGCACAACGCTGATGGAGTAGAAAAGATTGAGCATACACACAAAATAAAGGTTGCAATATTTCAATAGCCCTAGAATTAGCAGATGCATTATCTAGGGTGACAGCAAATATTTTATCAGCAAGATTAAATTCATTAATTACTTCCCTAATTCTTTCAGCTATGTTTTCTCCTGTATGTGAGACATCTATTAACCTAAGCCCTAAAACTCTCTTTTGTAATTGCCAATCATCATCAACAAAATGAACAACTACGCTAAGATAATCCTCTCTAGCTCTACTACTCCATATATCTGAAGTAACACTAACAGAGAAAGTACATGTACTAAACAGTTCCTTAAGTGCAGTTGCTTCCTTGTGATAAACATTCTCTAAATCTCTAGTTGATGTTTGCCTACTCACAGCTTTAAACCTAGGGTTATGAGATTGCTGAATGTAATGTTCAAAAGCAGGGGACTCCCCAAAGTTCAGGGGTAAATCTTGCCTGGCGATTAACCGGACAAGAGATTCCCGAGCAACCATGGGATCGTACTCCCAACTGCGTACCGTACCGTCTGGGTTTACCATAAGTTGCTGCTGCCGGAGTTGTATTCCTTGCTTCTTGGCACACGACTCCGCATGGCGCTTGAGGTGACCTGTACCACCAGAAGAACGAGCAGATAAAATTTGCCTACATATTCTACAACGGGCTTTCGATACCTCCCTTCCGTCGGGGCATGTTTCCTTTATCTCGTCGAAGTTTTGCCACACACCGGAGGTTCTCGATCTCTTCGAGCCGGTGTGTGTCGAAACACTTCCGCTCGCGGTTCCGGAAAATCCTTCCGAAGCTGTCGCCGCCTGAACCGGTACCTCCTCAACGACAGCCGTATGAACCGGTACCTCCTCCACAGATGGTGGAGTTGGAGCCGATCCGGAGGTATCGTCAAACCCCGACATGTAGTTGGGGTCGAAATCACCCAAGGTGAACGACGGCGACTGGTATGGAAAGTTCGGATCCATTCTGAAAATTTAAACCGACATAAACAAATTTTCGAATATTTATTGAATTCACAAACACAATACAAATAATACACAAATTTGAATATTACTTACATCTTTCCAACCGCGAGCTCTTCAAACCTCTGCGATCAAACTGTTGAACTACGAAACTAATTTTGATTTTTGACAAAATTTGAGCAAATTTTGTCAAAATCAAAAAAAATGCACACTTGAGAACAAAGAGAGCACTTAAAACACTTGAGAGCACAAGATGAGGAGTGTGGGATGAGGAGAAATGGCTGGGGTTCATGCCCTATTTATAGGGCGAAATTTGAGATTTTTTTGGAATTTTTTCGAAATTTTTATGAATTTTTTAGCCTCCCAACGGTTATTTTCAAATTTGAACGGTCAAATAGCCGTTAGTGCCACGTGGCGCCTTCCCATTCGACCGCCGCCCGCCCTGTCCCTGCTTTCGGCCTGGCGCGTGCGCCGCTGGCCCGCTTTCGGCCTGACGGGCCGCCGGCGAAACGGGCCGTGCCGTGCCGCGGGCCGTGCCGCTACAGTAGCCGTGCCGTGCCGTGCCGGCCCGCGGGCTCGGCCAGCGGCCCAAGCACGGCACGGCTACTCGTGCCGTGCCGGCACGGCCCGTTACTGTAGCAGGCCGTGCCGGGCCGTGCCTGCTACAGGTTCGGCCGTGCCCCGGGCCGCCCGTTTGGCCCGGCCCGTTTGGCCACCTCTAAAGCTTACGCACAAGATCGGCTCAAAAAATATCTTACAATGACATGTGGGTCCACGTCCTCGTGAGGAGTCGTTACTCGTAAGCTTCGTTGCCTCTCTCTCCTCGCCGTCGTTAGTAATCTCCGCCGCTTTCGCCGACTTCACCGGCGCGCCGCCCGGGAAGATCGCCACCGCCATGGGACGCCGGAAGAACAAGCGAAGGATTTCCCGGCACAGGGGCGACGCCACGGCGTCGGCGCCGGCACCGACCAATGCGGACTGGGAGGACGCGACCGCCGCCTTCCGCGAGGAGGCGGAGGCCGCCCTGCGCTCCCTGTCCATCGGCGAAGACGACGGCGCCGCGGCGGAGCGCCTCGCCGCGCGCCACGGGGGCTCCCCACTCGCGCACCACGTCGTCGGCCACGCGCGCGCCGCGCTCGCGCGGGCAGGGGACGCGGTCGCGCCGCTCCGCCGCGCGGCGGGGCTCGCGCCGGGGTGCCCCGAGATCGCCGCCGCCCTCGCCGCCGCGCTCCTCTACGCGCGCCGGCCCGGCGAGGCCCTTGCGGAGTGCGCGCGCGCGCTCGCCGTGGGCGCCCCCACCGACCCGGCCCTCCACGCCGTGTCCGGCCGCGGCCTCATGGCCGCGACCCCGCAGTGCCGCGTCGCCGTCGCGCGGGAGCGGCTCCGCGGCGTGCGCGCCGACGCGGAGGCCCTAACGGGGGTCTCCCACCGCGCCACCGTCCCGCCGCCGCCGTCCCGCTCGCGCCGGAGCGCGTTGCCCGACACCGACGACGAGGTCTGGAGCTTCCTCACGGTGAGAGTGGAGGACTTGACGGCGCACTGCGCCAAGATTGGGAGCTCCGCCGGTGCGCTCGCCGTCGCCGACGCTGTGGAGTTTGTGAAGGCCACCAACGCGTGGGTGTACTGGCTGTGCCCCGTCTGCGACGAGGTTTTCTTGGATTCCAACTCGTTCCAATCACACGTCGAGAGCGAGTACATTCACCAGCTCCAGCAATGGCTGCCATTGACGCAGCCATCGACCACCATGAAACCAACCTCCAAGGATTCCTCATGGTGGAAGCCAATTGGAGCACAAGAAGAAGAAGAAGAAATAGCCAGGATAAGGGAGGCATTTTCGATTGTTAATGGATCTGAAGTCTCCTATCTTGGCTGTGTGGCATTTTCGATTCTTGATGGACCTGAAATCCCCTCTATTGACCCTATGGTATTTTCATCTCTTGATGAACCTGAGGTCTCCTCTGTTGAACCTGTGAGCAACGAGGTCAAGTTTAAGAAAGGCAGGCGCCGCAGGCTCAAGAAGTGGGACGCCTGGTTGGATCATTGCCGGGAGATTGAGAGAGACTGCCCATCGTGGGAGGAGCTTCTTCTACCTCTCTGCAGAGAAATGCCTGAATTGTGGGAATATTTGGAAAGTTGTGTTGAAACAGAAGGGAATGAGGATAGTTTTCCATTAATTTCTCTTGTTCAAGGCAGTAGTGTTTTATTTCTTGATAGTCAGAAGATCGCTCCAATAAACATGGATGGTTCTTTTAATGTGGATGCACTGTTTAATTGGCTGCTCCGTGGAAGTTCGCCGCAAAAGCCAGTGCCGTCATGGACCAGCATAAGGAAGAGGTGTGTTCATGATGGAAATGAAGTCCTTAAAAGGATTGGTGAGATATCAGATTTATTGCAGGAGCAATTTGGTCTGAAAGACCATTCAGACGGAACAATGCATGGTGATTTCTTCACTACAAAGGTATCCACTTTGCATTTTATTGCTAACTTTGTTTCCACGTTTAGCTTTCTGTGGTACTGGTATGCAAGCATTTAGACACATTCTTATAGTAAAACGATGATAAAAGTTATATATCTTACATAACGAGTCAAACATTGGTTGAAGTATCATTTTGAAGAATCTGAAGATTTTTTCCTACTCCGCTCGGTCGCTCCGCCCCAGGGGCGACGCGAGCGGCGAAACCCGCCGCCGCCCCACCCTTCCCCTCCTCCCCCCGCCTCGCCGCCGCTCGAGCAGCCGCCGGCAAAGCCGGGCAGCTGCAAAGACGGCGGCGGCGGGGCTCCCCATCTCCCTCACTCCATGGTCAACGCAGTTGGGGCACCGACGAGATCGGAGGCAGGAGCACGGCACCGGCGACGACGTTCGGATCCGGCGCCGGTGAGCTCGGATCCGGCCCTCGCTTGGCGGCAGCGAGCCTACGAGGGGCTGGCGGGATGGTGGCGGCGTCGGCGCGAGCTACGCGACGACGAGGCCGGGCGGCGGCGACGGCGACGAGCCCAGGCCAGCGCGTGGTGAGCTCGGATCCGGCCCTCCATTGGCCGGATCTGGTACTTCCACCGGCGGCGGCGAGCCGACGAGGGGCTGGCGAAGCGGCGGCGGGCGGCGGCCCTCGGTCCCGACCAGCGACGTCGAGGCCGGGCGGCGGCGTCGACGGGCTTCTTCGGCGCGGGCTCGTCGGCGACGACGGCTGCTCCGGCGGTGGCTGCCGCGGACCTGGCCGGGGGCTGCCGACCTGCTGCGGTCTGCCGGTGGCAAGGACGGCGCCTTCATCTCCCTCCCTCCTTTCCCTCCAGATCTGGTTCTCCTCTTCTTCAGTTGTTCTTCTTCCAGTGCTCTCCGGCGGTGCGGCGCCCGCTCCCCTCTTCTTAGGTGCTCCTCCCTTCTTAGGCTAGGCTGCTTCCAGTCGTTGCCGGGGAGCTCTTTGGTGTGGTAGGGGTGGCGTGCGGAGTTGGTTTCCGGCGTTCTCTCTCGCTGTTCGTCGGCCACGTCGTAGGTTTGCTGCAGTTGGGTTCCTGTGTGTGAGGTGGTTTCTAGTCGAGCTGCATTGTGATTAACTGTTGAGGCAGAGTCGGAGCTGCTTGTCTTGCAAGCTCGGCAACGATGACCCTCAACAGATGTCCTGGCAACGCGACGAGGGTTGGGAGGTGGAGCATTTTTGAGAGAGTCTCGGGTGAAAACCTTGCCTAGTGCTTTCCTAGGCTGATGATATCGACGCCTGTGGGTGCCGTTTCCTCCTTGGAGGTATTGTCATGGTGGCCCTCTCTCTCTTCAGGTGAAAACCGGGTTTCATTTGGGAACGGGCGTTGACAACATTCTTAATGTTGTTTCCCTTGTTGAAGGCTTCGCTCATAAGGTTTCTGCTCTACTAGAGGATGTTGGGTGGTTCTGGAGACCTCGTGCATTTTGTTGTTTGAAGCTGCTTGCCTCTGGCAAGCTCGGCAACGACGACTTGTGTGAGGTCTCATTAGTTGCTTTCTTTTCCTTTTCTGTATAGGTTTTTGCCGGTTTCCCGTTTAATTAACCGTGCTTGTTCGGTTTTTGGGCCCGGTTTCCCTTATTAACTGGGCCAATTCTCTTCTTCTATAAATTCCGACAGGAGAAACTCCTGTCGTCGGTTCCTCGAAAAAAAAAAACATTGGTTGAAGTTATATAATTTAAATACCACGATGAGCAAGAAAAAATCTTATATTTTGAAACAGTGAGAATTATTTTATTTTTCCTCAGTATCGTTGTAAAGAGTAGTTTACTGTGTAAATAATGGCTATCGAATTTGCAGGTCAATTCAATTGATGTTGAGATCTCGCATATGTTTGCTGAAGTTAGCTTTTTACGGAAAAAACTTGTGAAAGTCTGTACATTTGATTACAGAATAGTTATTTTGCCTTTTATAAAGGACTATCTATGGGTTAGTATAATCTTTTTATCAATACGTAATCTTTTTATCAATACATTTTTAATTACTATTACATGATTTCTTATAAGACCTGCTTCACAGGCTAAGCTGAATAATGGCTCTCCTGGAAAAGAGTTGCATGATATGGATGATATATATGAGGAATATGTTGTCCAAGAGAAGAGTCAAGGCACTGATTCAGATTTGGATCATCAGATTAGCAGGACAGAGGAATTTGAAAATTCCTCGCTGTCATTTTCAGGTTAACATCTGTCTTAGTTTATCTTATTATTTCTGACAACTTTGGTTTAGAAATCCATGGAGCAAAGAAGATGAATAGCCTTGCATTTTGCAATACCATGTGGCATATTATCTCTGTTCTCAAAGAGTTGGCCAGGAGCTGTGGCATTCATCGGGCACTTATGCCAGTTCTATGAATTGAATTTGGGCAGGGTGGCAAATTTTAAAAATATGATACAAGACATGCAATAGCTGTGGGCAGGCTTTAATTCGTGCTTTCTCGAGCCTCAAGTAGCTACATTGCCATTTTGACAGACACAATCAGTAGTTCAGTAGGACTGTGCAAGTCATATGTCCTCTTGGTCTTTTCTAGTCAAAATGAGATTTTATGTTACTATTTTTCTCAACATGATGAACTTATTCTTATATCTAACTGACAGTTTCATGAACAGATAGCTCAGACCTTTCTACCTTGGAAACTGAAAGCACTTCATTCAACAGTGGGATTGGTACCGTACATCAAATTACTACTGATGAACTGTCCTTGAATGTGACTCTCCGGGTAGTACTTTATTTCTACTCTTCTAAACTTCTATATTTAACTGCTATTTGTTGCTTCAAATATGTCCTAAATATTCATGTAGGCATTGTGGCATTTGAGACGAATCCACATCTTCCGGCAGATACCACATACTCTTCATCATTTATCAGTCAGAGACCACTGCGTTGTGTGTCTATTATGCGAAATATTCTATGCTCGGGATCACAATGAAAACCACACAGCAGCCATCCTTTTGGGTAATGCGAGAACTGCTTTTAGTGACATTTTAAATGATAGAAACTTTGACTACAAGGTTTGTTGCTTTCACATTTTACTGCTTAACTATCCTTTTCCTGACAGGAGGTCTAGAAGAGAGTAACCAGAAAAAAACGTTTTTTTTTTATCTGAAGCGACTTAAATGATTAAAATGATGCTTTGGGGACCATATAGTCTGGCAGTAGCTATGGATATATTCTTTTTTGCGCTGTTTCTTATTCTGCTTATAGCTGACCAGTTTAACGGACCTTTTGGGTTGTAGGAAAATAAGAACATTGCATCTGAAATTATATCAATAATCATTGAGATACTACACATGTCGCAAAAGCATTATTCTTTTGAAACTTTCGAGCCCGTTGAAATAAGCCCATCAAGATGTTTTGGTTATTGCGTACCACATCAAGTCCTTGGTATGTACTTCAAACAAAAGAAATGCAACTGCGTGAACAAACCAGGTGGAGAAAATGATTTCATTGCCATTTTTCACACTGTTGATGTGGGTGCAGTTCAAAAAACTGAGGTACCTATTTTTGCTTTGCACATTGTTGTGCTCGATTTTGTTAGTAATTAAGTTGACATCTGGGCTGCCTCTAATTCAGATGAAGTCTTTTGGTGATATCCTGAAAGCTGCAGAACTTGATGTGGAGAGCTGCCGATGTGGAAACAAGACTGAGGGTTCTCTTTTATTTCCACCTCATATTTTCACTATTGGTAGAGTTCTTCCACAACTTACGATGCAATGTTAATATGCTGACATGTTCTTTAGCACTTTATGTGGGAAAACTAGAAGAACACATAAGCAATAAAATATATAAGACTCTTATATTTGTTACACCATTAAACCCAATTTAGTCCATGGTAAAATGAAGCTAATGTATAATCATCGCACACGTACAAACATTGCAGTTCCACCATAACATGCATTAACTGTATTAACCTAATAATTTCTTAACGAACTTACTAGTTATCTATACATTAATTTGCATTCATTACTGCATTCCTGCAGTTTTTAGCTGGCCAACTGAGAAGGAAAACTACGTGGACATGTCTGAAGTACTGATAAACATTGCAGCTCCATTAGATATTATACATACTGTTTACGAAGTGGATATCAAAAGGATGTACAGTTTGATTACAGTGGTATGTGCTTGTGTCTAAAGTGCTGACAAACATTGCAGCTTCTACATCTCTATTAATTTTTCACATATATTCTTGAATTATTCTGCTCATGAGCATCAGAGCATGAGCCTACCTAATTTTGATCCCTCCATATATATGATGGTTTTAGTTTTGTTTGAAGAAGAGTGATGAAATAATTGAGTGCATAAGCTTTGCATGGTTGTCATAATTGTCTTGAATTTGTATACCTCTGACATTTTTATGATAAATCATGGTAATCTCTATGAAGGTATTAACTACTCCCTCCGTCTTAAAAAAATCCCTCCTAGGACAACTAATCTGGACAAAGACACCCTCCTTGGTTGAGGTTTTTTTGGAACGGAGGGAGTACTAGACATGACAAAGTTCTGACAGACAAATAATCTTGTCAGGTATGTTGTGTCGATGACGAACATGTCTGCTTTGCTCGTGGAGAGGGAAAATGGATCATATACGAAAGCCAGACAGTCGAGGCATGAAATTCTTGATAAATAATTTTACTAAGATCTGCAATTATGTTTCCATATTGTTCCTTTTATTGATCAGTTTGTGCATGCAGGTTGCGGATTGCTGGGAAAGTTTGCTCCAACGTTATCACGGAAGAATCCTCCGGCCCCAAATCCTTTTCTTCGAGATGTTGTGAGTCCATGAATGAATCCTATAGGATTTAAACCTTTGTGTGCATTATTATTATTATTTTATTTGTAAAAAACGGAGTCAATATCATGTACCCAAGTTATATGTATATATACATTTGCCTGGTCCTCTAGAAGTTTTAGTCTGTAAACTTTTGATATTTTTTTTGTTAGTCGGTGAAACGTGGATGATACATAACTTGGGACATTGGGAGTAAATTAATTTTGCATGTATGAAATTCTTGGTTTATCTTACTTTAGAAAATTCTCATGCCTGGGCACTGGGCAGGGCGTGAAAACATTGGCAAATTAAGGTCGTGACTGGAAATCGGTGCCAATGGCCAGCTCTCAGAAAGGAATGGATTGGTCGGATCATGCCATCATGTCCAGATCTGGGCTGTTGAGAGTGCATCAAGATTCGTGTTAGGCATTACAGGAACATCCTACTGTATGAGCTGTGGATAATTATAGTTTTTGATTTTGTGGAGTAATAATAATATATATATTTCACAAAGCTGCCGGGCCGCGCTGCGAACCCATTTTGGAAGTTGAACTTTTTAATGTTTGATTTAAAAAAATGCATGCTTATAGATACTCTTAGCTTACATTATATTATACTTTCTTTCCTACAATTGTGATTATTTGCGTCTTTGGTATCGATGCAGGAATTTATCATGTATCACGTGCGCACAAGTTTTTAAGGCCCTAATTCCATTACTGACCACGAGACCTTAACAAACACCAAAGGCTCTATTCCGAAAACAACTAGGTGAAACCCCGCGCATTGCTGCGGGAATTTAGTATGATAACAATAAAAAATAACGTGTAACATAGCTAGATAACATCAGATTAAGTAAATTAATGTGGTTTATGATAATTTAAATTTAAATAGTATGTGGTGATTCAAACGTAAAAAGTAAGGTGGTGTGACTTTATGGAAGAAGAAAAGTAGGGAGATAGTTTGGACTGTAGATTAATCATCTAAAGGCTAAAAACAATTGATGTGATATGACTTAATTAGAGGAAAAAAGGAGAAATATAATTTGTACCATAGATTAATCATTTAAGCACTAAGTGAGGATGAACTATATAAGTATATATAATATCATAAAACATAATAAAGATATACATTGAAACATTATATAAATTATGTTGGATGATAATTTAACATGTTTGTATTTGAAAAGCTCTTAAATTATAAAAACTATAAAGATATAGCATGTTTGCATGATGTTTAAATGTGATGATTGTTAGTGGATGATGATATGGCATCTTGTTAATTAGTGGATGATGATGTGACATCTTGTTAGTGGATTATGATGTGACATCTTTGCATGTTAAGCTTAAGGAGTTAGTGGGGGATAACTTTATAGTAAGATAGGATACGGCATCACTTCACCGTCCTCGGGGGCTGC